>NC_141419.1:44627698-47600086 GCF_034619465.1 Leptosomus discolor | reverse complement strand
TGAAAGGAAAGGAAAGGAAAGGAAAGGAAAGGAAAGGAAAGGAAAATGAGACTGTCCCTTATCTTGGAAGGTAAGATACTAGATGGAGAAATATGGTCTGAACTAACATGTCAAAATCACCCCTGGTGTTTCTGCTTCCCTGTCAAATAGTAATGATAACACCACGTTATCACATAAGGATATGGTAAGGACATAAGGTTCTGTTAGCTCCATTATTACTGTATTCCTGAATGCAAAGAAGGAAAGGAAGCATATACTAAGGGAAAGGCTATTCTACTTGCAGATTCTTCTGACAGTTGGAGATTTCCTCAAGGAGAACCTATCAGGTAAGGTAGCATAATGTGGACTATAGCTCGAAAAAGGAACAGCTTTTTTGGGTTTTATCCTTCCCTCTGCTGGCCACTTAAATATTTGATAGTTTAACATGGTAATAAAACCTGGAAAATATATGGAAGCTGTTCAAAGTACATATGCTTGTTATACCCTTGTTGTGTCATTATTCTGTACATTGCTATGGTTACTGCAATAAAAAGGCAGATTTTTTTGCCTTTTGTAACTTAGCAGAAGAGTGGATAAATATTGACTACATAACATAGAAACTAAATCTCCAAAGTTCTTTAAAACAAATCTCTAATGATGGAGTATACTCTGCTCTACTAGTTTACATGTCCAAACAAACATTCATTGCATAGATTTCGTTCTTTTCTGTGTTAATTTTGTGCTAGAGCTAAAGGAAAAATACTATTCAGCAAAAATTGTAGATTTATTCCTTTTCCTTTGATCACATCTAGGGTCTTTCTGCATGTTATATTGTAAATCTCAGCACAAACACTCCTGAGTTAGTCAGATGCTTGATTCAATTTTTTATAAAATGGAGCAAAAACCCAAGCTGAAATGTATTCACTAATCTAAAATTAAACAAATAATACCTCGACATGGCAAAACCAAAATTTTTTGCCTTTTCTGCCAAGATCTCTTTCGTCTTCTGTTCACCAGCTAATATTAATGCTTTTCAATGACAGTGGCTTGGTCAAAATCTCAAACAGATGACTGAGTTAGTTCCATGTATGTGTTTGTTACTTTTGTTTATTATTTAAAACCATCTGCGTGAGCAGACCTTAGAGCACTGTGCACTCACCTTGTTCTTTAGCAAGCTCAGGTGTGACTTAAGCTTCTAGAAAAGGGTACTGGTTTCTCTTTTCTTTTTCTGCCCTGTGTTCCACCCCTATCTTCATAATAAATTTTTGGCTGGATTTCTAAAACAGCTTAGCCTCTAAGATGTGTTGAAAGTCTGACTATGCAGCTTCAGGCCTCAAATGGGAGCACAGTTAGAATCCAATCTGAAAAACTCTGATATGTTTGGCAGGATGGTGCAATAAAAATCAGCTGCTTACATCTTGGGAATATGTCTCCTTTGGAAATGACCACAGTGCACTGCTCCCAATAGAGGCAGCATTAAGATCAGCTCCCACTGTATGTTCCCCTCTGACTAGCAAACTTGAGGATTGACTATTTGGTTCTTTTAGCAGGCCGAAACACCAAGTATCAATTACCACTAAAAGATACTTTTTAGTCTGCAAGTGCTTTCTCATAAGAGAGTAGCAAACAAAATACCACTTCTGGCAAACCTCCTCTCTTTCACTATCCTTCCTCAGATTCATGCTTGTTCTGACTTGATCTTCTGAATTGATCTTCTGTTCTTGATCTTCTGGCTCAGAGAAGCATATACATAACAGTCCTCTGCTCTGAATACTGGGGACAATCTGCAGCTCCTGTTCATTTCAGTAGAAGTTTCACTAAGTCTGAAAGTCAGCTGGACTAAATCATCAAGAAGGACAAATTTGGTGGCCTTCTACAACAGGGTTACAGCGATGGTGGATAAGGGAAAAGCAACTGACATCATCTACCTTGACTTGTGCAAGGCTTTTGACACTGTCCCACATGACATTCTTGTCTCTAAACTGGAGAGACATCGATTTGATGGATGGACCACTCAGTGGATAAGGAATTGGCTAGATGGTCACACCCAGTGAGTCACAGTCAACAGCTCGATGCCCGAGTGGAGACCAGCAACAAGTGGTGTTCCTCAAGGATCAGTACTCAGACCAGTGCTGTTTAACATCATTGTTGGTGACATGGAAAGTGGGATTGAGTGCACCCTTAGCAAGTTTGCCAATCAAGCTCTGTGGTGTGGTGGACATGCTGGAGGAAAGGGAGGTCATCCAGAGGGACTTTGACAGGCTGAAGAGGTGGGCTTGTGCAAACCTCATGAAGTTCAACAAGGCCAAGTGTAAGGTCCTGCATCTGGGTCAGGGCAGTCCCAAGGACAAGTACAGAGTGGATTGAGAGCAGCCCTGGGGAGAAGGACTTGGGGGTGCTGGTGGACGAAAAACTGAGTATGAGCCAGCCATGTGCACTCACAGCGCAGAAAGCTGATAGTCTCCTGGGCTGCACCAAAAGAAGCATGAACAGCAGGTCGAGGGAGGTGATTCTCCCCCTCTGCTCTGGTAAGACCCCACCTGCAGTACTGCATCCAGCTCTGGGGCCCACAACATAAGAAAGACGTGGACCTGCTCGAGCGGGTCCAGGGGGGGGCCACAAAGACAATCAGGAATCAGCCTGCTGAGTTGCAGAGATTTCCTGAAAGAAGCTGTGGGAATGAAACAAAGACTATTACAAGGGAGGAGCATGTGAAACTTGCAGAAATCTTCATATATTGTCATTTAGCGTAAAGCCGTACCTATTACAGGATATTGTTGATAGTTTTCCACCTCATTCCTAAAACTACTGTAAATCATTTGAAGTATACAAACTCATCAGTAAACTGCACTCAGTAATAACATCAGATAGGACTTGTGACTCTACTGGCATTAAAACTACAAAGAAATAGCTTGTAAAACAGTTCACTTGGCCAACCTGGTAGCCTTCTATGATGGCATGACTGGATGGGTAGATGAGGGGAGAGCAGCAGATGTTGTCTACCTCGACTTCAGCAAGGCTTTTGACACTGGCTCCCATCACATCCTCATAGATAAGCTTAGGAAGTGTGGGATAGACGAGTGGACAGTGAGATGGATTGAGAACTGGCTGAAGGACAGAGCTCAGAGGGTTGTGATTGGCAGTGCAGGGTCCAGTTGGAGGCCTGTAGCTGATGGTGTTCCCCAGGGCTCAGTACTGGGTCCGGTCTTGTTCAAGACATTCTTCAATGACCTGGATGAAGAGACAGTGTTCCCTCAGCAAGTTTGCTGATGATACAAAACTGGAAGGGGTGGCTGACACACCAGAAGGCTGTGCTGCCATTCAGCGAGACCTGGACAGGCTGGAGAGCTGGGCAGAGAGGAACCTCATAAAGTTCAATAAGGGCAAGTGTAGGGTCCTGCACCTG
The DNA here is from genome assembly GCF_034619465.1 of Leptosomus discolor. Classification (NCBI taxonomy): domain Eukaryota; kingdom Metazoa; phylum Chordata; class Aves; order Leptosomiformes; family Leptosomidae; genus Leptosomus; species Leptosomus discolor. Next base: position 47,596,701 of record NC_141419.1, on the reverse strand, counting down.
GGGAGGAATGACCCCATGCACCAGTACAGGTTGGGGAACACCTCCAGGGCAGAGGATGGCCTGATGTACAATGGTTTTGTCCACAGACACTTTTTATAGCTGCAGTTAATCAGTGTTATCTCTCAGCCATACACATAAGCTCTGGCATGAGAGAGGTCACCCATTAAAACTTGGTTGGTCTTTATTCATAAGCTGCTAACATGACAGTTTTGGTCATGGGCCAGGTGACAATTTCAGTGGTCCTTTTCCACAAATGCCTTTGCACTGTACCCGAGGACATTGTAGAAGGACCAAGTCCTCCCGTTCTTCTGAAAGCCCTGAAAAAGCAGTACAAGTAATGCCAGTGCTGAGGTGCATTCCTGGAAGTCATGCAAACACATACTGGGTGCCAGTATTAGAGTGGATATACAAACTCACACATTGCTCTTAGCATGGCTACTGTTTTTACAAGTGGACTAAAACAGGAACATGGACAGCTCGAGCCTGTGAGGTGGGGAATTACACTATATGTGTACTCCAATGCTGAGGGTCTTTAGTGCCTTTGGCATTAGTCAGTTATGCCAGCTGTTTGTCCAGGTGAATCCTGTTATTAAATCACAACAGAGATAAAACTAGCCATCTGCTGCAAATCTTTGATTTTCCTTGTATTTTCACTCTGTGTGACAATTTCCATGTTGTTCTAGAAACAAAGATTTGGAGGTACATATCCATTATTCTCTTCTGTGATCAGACTGCAGGTAAACTATATATTAAAAATATCAAGGAACTATAATGATTCCATGCTTTTTCATGCAGTAATTTTAGTCTTAAAATAATTAAATGTTCCTTGAAATTGGAAGCATAGAAAGAACATTGGTATGAACAAAGTGTAACTTCCATTACTTTTGTTTTCCTAGTTCTTTCAGTATGTCTTGTAGGCTGTAGTTTATTACAGTGTCTGCAATGATTTTTTGTAACTAGAACCAGCTTAAAGTAATTAGAACACTAGCCATTTAGGGGCTGGAAGGAACGTCCTATGAGAAACAGCTGAGAACTTTGAGTTTGTCTGGTTTGGAGGACAGGAGGATGAGGGGTGACCTCATTGCTCTCTACAGCTTCCTGAGGTGGGGAAGTGGAGCTGCTGATCTCCTCCCCCTGGGATCCAGTGACAGGACACGTTGGAATGATTCAAAGCTGCACAGGGGAGGCTCAGACTGAACATTAGGAACATTTCTTTACCAAGAGGGTGGTCAAACACTGGAACAAGCTCCCTAGAGAGATGATCAGTGACCCATGCCTGTCAGTGTTTCAGAGGCGTTTGGACAATGCCCTTAATAACATGCTTTAACTTGGTCAGCCCTGGAGTGGTCAGGCTGAATTTCCAACTGAAATATTCTATTCTATTCTATTCTATTCTATTCTATTCTATTCTATTCTATTCTATTCTATTCTATTCTATTCTATTCTATTCTACTCTACTCTACTCTACTCTACTCTACTCTACTCTATTCTATTCCATTATGTTCCATTTCGTTATGTTCCGTTCCGTTCCATTCATTTTTTGAGTTATACCAGTAACCCATGAGAGAACGTCATGGGTTGAGATGATGTTGAATCAGCCATACCTTCAAATATTTAACCACAAAAGTGTCTGTCTAGGCCTGTGAAAGAAAAGTCAAAGTATATGATGGAAAAGGACCAGCAAGCCTCTCCAGCTGTGTCTTTCAGATTTAACTCCTATTAAGTGCATGGAGATGAGTTTTACTGCTAATTGACCTGACACAAATGGGCTCAGAAATACTCTGGTTAGCTTTGTCCATAGTCACTCTGGAACCAAAGGTCCTGGAGACTACAGCACGCAGATATGTGTGGGGGTCGTATATGATCCTGTTCAAGTCAAGAGGAAATATTGCTGGTTTAACCCTGACTAATAAACCCTTTAAAAGTATCTGTACTATTGTGCTCTACTGCGTGATGGTAAGCATGGCTAAAATAATTTCACTTGTACAATGATGAGCAGTAGTGAAAGACCTTCAAATAATTCAGGTAAATAAGTAACGCCAGTTCCTCAGAGGGCATAATCACTTTCCCCATGCGCTAACAGTATGACCATACATGAAATAAACCTTCTTTTCTCCTGTGTCAATCACAGAAACACCACAGAAAGGTGTGAAGAATCCCATGAATTAAATCCCCCAATTAAAAATATACAAAGCATAGATGATCAGAACACTTGCACTCTGAGCACAGCTCATGCAGATAATGTTTAATCTATAAAGTTTTGATGTGGTACCTACATTTAGAGCAGTGGCTTCCAAATTTTCTTTTTCATGGAGTTCTGATAGTTAAAAGAAGAGATTTCTGTTTTGTTCTTCTCATTTTTACTTCCAAAATAATTACATTTTTAAATAACATTAATAATCTGGCAGGTATTGAACACAACCATACTACACCTTTTTCTAGAACTAACTTCCAGTTTTAAAGTAATAGATTAGACTGAAGGTCCAGAGCATGTTTTTTTTTCAAAAAGACTCATAATTTCTTACTGTCAGTATGAAAACCAGTGGGAACCATTCAATGTTTATCATACCACCTAAGAGACTGTATTACCTGTCTTTGATCTGTGCAGGAAGCCAAAGTATATGGTGCCTCTGATTTTAAAACTTAAGAGTTACATTGCCTAAGCTTAGATCTCCAGCTTAAAATAACAAAGTAATGGAAAAAATATGAGGTTCAAAATGGGAATAAATACTGTTAAAGCAAAGTTTGAGGGTAAGTATGTTCACTGGCAAGTGGGAATGACTTTTGTACTGAAGACTCGTTGAGAATTGCAGATCGTTTCTCAGGAAATACAGTATCCTCAATTCGCTTCTGCCCCAAGCTGAAACACTTCAGCAACCTTGGCGTTTGTTTGCCATTCCCAGAATCCAGGGTGGTCATTTACTCCATGGAAGAATGAGGGAAAGGATCTGTTTTGCCCTTTTGGAAATTATCTCTTGAGTGCAATGCTAGGAAGCCTTGTGACTCTTGGGTAATAGCACAGATCTTGCTTATCTTGGAGCTTATTTGATCTCAGTTTCTGCCAGACTCCTCCTCCTATGTGCTCTCCAGTGACAGCTGTGAGCACAGGTTCTTCTGGGTCGTTCTCTCAGCTGCATTCGGGAGCCAAATGTGCTCATTTCTTAGTGCTGTGTGTGCAGGATTGCTGTGATGAGTCATGAAAGAAAAACTTTACAAACTGAAATCCCAACAGTTATGTTTTCCAGGCCTAGGAGAAAAACATTTAAATTCTGATGCATTCCATGTGGAAGACCAAAAGCAAAGACAGAAAGTGAAGACCACATCAAGCTTAGCTCCAGAAGGAGGATTCATTGCTTTTTTTCCCATTTGATTGGAATAATGAGCTCTGGGCCTGAGCCACCTTTTCTGGGACGCAGAGTACCATTTTTTTCAGAATAGCTGGCTCCACGGAAACTGCCTTATGAGAAGTGTTCAGGATCCATCCTGCTCTGTAGAAAACAGGTCCTCTAAACCCCATTTTGATTTCCCTCCTTTATTGTTGGGAATCCATGAGTGGCTGCAGCTCTTTGGTGTTCAGAAGGCCCTTAAGGTCAGCATTTAATTTCTTCAGAAGATTAAATGGCAACAAGGCAGAGAAGCTTTAAACTTGTATGCAAATTGTTTAAAACAAAAAAAAAGACAGCCACCACTTTGTTTTACAGATGCATGCACCTCAACAAAGGCTCTTTGGAACATAGCTTGCTAGTAATCTTTGTATAGGTTGTTTGGCCCTATTAATAATTGTTATGAATGGTCACTCTCCCCATTTTAACCACGTGTTCATGAGAAGGCCATTTTTTGACAGTATCATGAAAAGTCTATTATCTCATGCAAGAAAGGCAAAGATCCACATAATGCAACAGAATGACTGCCCCTTTTTTTTTTTTTTTTTACCCTGAGATCTAAGCCAATATATTTCCCTTTTTTTACAGGATATTTTAAAGGACAGATGTTGGGGGTTTTGTGGGTTTTCAAATACTGGACCACCAGATCTTAACATGCATTAGGAGTTCCAGGTTCAGGTGTAAGAAAGTACATTATAGCATAGCAAACCTGACAACTTTCTTTTATTGCATTTAGAAAGAGGGTCTTGAAATCCCAGTTAAAAACAAAACAAAACAAAAAATCATGGATTTTTTCCCTAGTGGCTGTGAAACAGTTGTAAAAGAAAAAACAAAGAGACAAAGCCCAACATTGTTAGAATTGGTGAATTGTGGAGAAAGCATGCATGTGCTACATAGGTATAATGTAATGTGAGGCTAGCTAAGGCTAGATCTGCAATCCTACAGGTAGCAAAACCAGCAACAGCATAAAATCTTCCCTGCACTTCAGTTGCTTTTGGATCAGGTTGTGTGTGGTGTGGCCTTGGTTCAAAATAGTAGCAATAATGTCCATAATTAATATTTAGCCCTGCAGAAAAAAAAAACAAACTGTTCCTCATTACCAAAATTGAAAGAATACTAGTCAACTGTTGTGATTACATTAAAACATTTGTGGCAGAAAACCTACATTTTTAGTGAGTTTTTCTGGAGTTAGAGATGAGTTAATGGAGTAAAATGTCAAGTTGTACATTAAAAATAAACACCTGGCAAAGCATTGCCACATCTGGAGCATGCCACAGTATTTAAATTATGTTTCACTTGTCATTTTGTGTTTCACAGCTGTTATGGCTCAAAGAAGGATAATTAAAAGCAGCAGGTTACCATGGTATTTAATTAGCTGCTGCTGAACGATTCGTGTGTTTGTGACCTGAGTGATAACCATCAGGCAAGTTGTGGCTTTGGAGAAAGAAGATGATATTTATGAGTGACAATGAGTTTATTGAAGTCATTCACCTTATGCTCTGCGGCAAGAAGCACAGATTTCAGAGCATTGAAAAGCTATAAGAATCATAATGTAGTTACATTAAGAAGATGCTTAAAGCAGAATAAACTGTCTTGCTTAAAGTGAAATCCATAATACATACATTAACATGCCATAGTATCAGTTAAATCAGCTAAGGCTCTAACTCATGAAATAAGCAAAGTTTGATATCAAAAAAAATCAGAAATCAAGGAAATTGGTCATGGTACTTTGACTGTTTTTCCAGTGCTCTGAGCTCAGGCCTCAACTTACTTACAAATGGGTTCATTTGGGGATCACAGATGACACATAGCAGAGATTCCCCTTCAAGTGGCATGACAGCTGGACCTCTCCCTCTCCCCTGGCAACTGTTTATAACCACATTCCTGGATAGAAAAGCATCAACCTTTCCAATTTTGATAAAGACCTGTTGTGAGCTTGTGGTAATCTTCATGTCAGTGCCAGGAGCTACATGGAAATTCGAAGACTTTCACCACTGCCTAGTGTGCTCCAAATAGATAATGATAAGCTGTGTTTAGTTAATGTCCCTAAAGTCCAGATGAGCATTCTTCTGAGTTTACCGAGGTTTCATTCAACATTTCATTATCTTACACCTTCATCTAAAAAAAAACCCCACACCTTGTCTCAAGCTAGTAAAGACACCACCTTTCTTCTGTCCTAAAATCTTTCTGACGCAAAGTGGCCTGAGGTAATCAGAAATACTGATATGCCACGTCCATTACAACCCACCAAATGTTCAGATATTATGTATCAGGCTGACTGTTTCCTGAGATACCTAGAAACAAACGTGCTTTTGAAGTGTGACTTGAACTCCTTGCGTTTGCCTTGATTTCTAAAGCTGCAAGATGCAGTCATGTTGTGTGTTCTTGCTTTTCTGTGTAATCTGGGAAGTAAGAAAATTTTTTCTTTCACTTAAAATAAAGACCATACTCACATATTTAGTCTCCAGAGGCTGAAGTTTAAAGAATGAGAACCAACGGCTAAGAAGGGACTTTGAGTTTCTACCCTGCGATCTGAAAGATCCTGTGCAGTAGAAAACATGACAATATAACGGATGTCTTTATTTGCCTGAAATACTCATGTAATAATAGCTAGTGAAGTCATTTTATTGAAGTTAATTAGCAGGCACTACATGAAGTATGAGTATTCCGCATTTTGAGTGCTCCTCTCCATGGGTAGCATGGCTTCTCCTGACAGGGGAGCAAACTAGATGGAGGAGACAGGGAAAGGAACTTTAGCCCTCACCCTTCCCATCCCTGCCTGCTGACAAAACTCAGTTCAGTGGCTTATTTTCAAAGTAATCAGAAATAATTTTTGGTTAGGATTACACCGGGTTGGTTTTGTGTTTCTTCTCTATACAATTCTCTTCTTGAGAGACTAATTGAGGATAGCAGTGCAAAGCAGTTATAAAAGTGGTAAGCTTTAGCTGAATGTGGCACTTAAACATAGGTTTAGCTATGAATTTTCTCCTGAAGAAATTTAATGGGTTGTTTGACATAAAGATTCCTTCATGAACAGTATCTGCCTACCCACCCACAGCAATTCCAGAAATCTGTATCACACAAAATATCTGCTCTCTTCACTTACAGTGTATTCCTACAGAATTGACTCAGTGTAAGAAAACATGGGCCAAACCCCAAGTTCCCACAATTAGAATCTCAGTACTGCAAATCATTGCTCAAAGGAAAAATCCTTAGATATAAGACTTCTTTCATCAACAAGTTTATTTTCACACACATTTATTAGATGTAACTCAAGACAACTCCTAATGTCAGGAACAAATACTAAGCAAAAAAGTACCTTTAGCTCGGTAGTAATCAATAAATGTGGAGACAACCTGAAACAACAGAGCTTGATATTAGCACTGCTCAATTTCACAACTCTAAGCTTTATTTTATGATAGTTTCTTAATGCTAAGTAAGCTATAACATAAAGAACTTTAAAACCCAAATCATATCAAATAGACTAGACAGAATATTAACCTAGCAAAAAAATTTGCTCTTATGTAAAGCTTTATGCTTGAATAAAGGGAAGTATGCACAATCATCAATTAACAACTGTGGAAACAAAAGCGAAATGAGAGGTTGTAGATACCAGATAATCATTTAAATGGAAGGCTATTTCGCTTTCATATAAAAAAAAGCAATCTAATGTTTCTTTTTCACAGTGATAAAACTTTTGTAGTTAAATTTACCATTAAATTTACATGGGGAAAAATGCCTAATTATATCACAGTAAGGCATCACGATGCCTTATTTGGTATGATTTATTTGGTTGTGTTCATTGGCTGACCATTATATTTCAAGGTGGTGTGTTTATGTGCCAGTCAGGCCCTGGGGGAGCAACATTTCCTCACTTCAAATTATAACCATATGCTTAAAAGTCGTGATCCCACATGTCTTCATCTTGAGACCAGATCCTAGCAGCCACGAAAAAGATTAGTAACTGAGGTGGCACATAGGACTGATGATCAGTCATCTGAACACAGGTACTTTGGCTTCTAATTTTATTCCTGGCACAGACATATCTTATGACCATAAACCTACCACTTTCCCTCTGAATTTCTACTTGATTTTCCCTTGGTCACCTCTGTGTAGCCTGCTCAGGCTGTGTTCAGGCTTTAAAGTGAAACAGTGAAGCATTTCTTGTAAGTATTTATTTGTATAACTATTTATTGCGGGACCAGGCCAAAGGACTTTGTGCTGTGCAGAAAATAAACTCTATTTAAGATTTATGCTTTTAAAATTCTTGCATGCAATTAATCAACGTGCACACAATATGCTATTCTGCAATGGAAGTTTTTTCCTAGGAATCAGGGCATGATATTAAGAAAGGGGAAATTCAAGCTGCGTAGTGGGGTTCTCTTAGGGGCTTTTTCTTTCAGTTTCAGGTGGTTTTTTTTTCGTTTCAATAGGTGTCTTTCTCCAGATCTCTGTATTGGGGAAGGAAGTGCAGGGTAGGAAGCAGTATGAATATCTGTCACACAGCTGATACAGAAAAACTTTAAAATATTTACTCTAAAAATTTTACCACCAAATTCTGGTTTTCTACAGAGCCAAGACTGGACATAAAAATGCCACGTTGCTCTATAAGCACAGCATAGATATCTGGGAAATGACAATGTGGAAAAGATTGGAACGTTGCTCTAGTTAGTGCCTAGAAAATCCTTAATATGCAGCAAATGTACCTAGATAAGCACTTTGGTACAAGCAAATCTAAACTGTTCTCTGACTGTGACTAACAAAAGCTGGAGGAGTTTCTTCACAAAAAGTCCTCAATATTAGTATTTCCAAACCAAATTATGTTTTCTCTGCTTTGAGCTTTCTCCCTTTTTCACAGATTCCTGATATCAAACATATACATTCTGCTTGGGAAAGAACAGAAATGCAATGCCATTTAGTACTTTATGCCTGCTGGGAATAAACCATAATCTGATTTAGAAAAGAGTTCTGGAAGAAGCTAAATCTTTTTTGTTTGCCAAGTTGCAAAGGATGATATCTGAGACGGTTAAACCAGTCCCTCATCACAATGCTGAACACTACTCTGCTGCCTGATGCTGGGAATTAAAGAAAAATGTTATATGAAAATAGTTCGGAGTATTTTACACCAATACATCTTTCTTTGCAAATCTTCCAGTGCTGTTAAGGGCTTGAGTAGCATTATTCCCTCATTGTTGATCAGAAAAGCTAAGGCAGAAATGACTTTTCGGAGGTCACCCAGCAGGAATATTTTTACTTAGTTCTTTGAACTGTCTGTTTAAGAAGCAGTGATATATTAACTTGTATTTTTCAAATTTGAATTCAATTTCTAAATTCCCTTTGAAGTCAATAGGCTGAGTTACCAATTAAAACTAATTGCTCTACCCTGTCCTGCATTATTTTATGGGGATTATGGCAAAGCAGACCATTGAAATGCTTTGAAAGTAGAGGCCAAATCAAGACAAAATGTACTGCTCATATGTGAAACCCAGTGTGCTCTGCTGAGAAAAGTACTCCCACAGCCTGTATGAATTGCATGTAGCTTCTGCTCTGTAGGCATGCAGAGTTACTAGCTCTTCAGAGCAAACTGGCCTGTGACAAGCAGGGACAGAGATCTTAGGCTCTTTGCAGGAAGCAAAGACAGTACCTGTGAAATCATTGAAAACTAGACTTAACACTGCACACCATCAGCATGAACCAGCAGTAGAATTAATCTCTGCCAGTTCTTTATTTGTCTCAGGTCTGCTGGTTTGGCCAGCTTTCATTCCATTGCTTTTGTTTGGCTTTACCTTCAGAGATGGTTAGTTTGATCTAATATTTTTTCTTTCTTCCAAACTATGCACTTAGATTTACGCCTGTAGCTCCTGACAATTTTTTCTTTCCATTTGTCATGCTTTGTTAAGCACTGCATACAGTCAGGGGAAAAAAAGTGAAGCTTATATGCGTATTTGTAGAACAGATATTCTACCTTTTTTCCTAGTAATACAAACTAGCATTCACATTTAGTCATTTACAATGTTTATATGCAGCAAAAAAATGGTGATTTATTAGCTGTATTTTGAATATAGTGGAATTACACAGACCATCATAGGAAGATTTTAAATTCTTTGCCTCTAACTGTTCATAGAATAAGAATTCTGCAAATTGACTCTATAAAGATAATTGCTAGTAATATAAGAGCTTGTGCAATCATGTAAGGATTTCAAGGAATATGCAAAGAGACCAAAAGCTGTATCTGAGCTTTATGCTGAACTGTAAATTTGTGATGATTCTAAGATCAGAATCTCATGAGGTTGCATATGTCATCACACATTTTCTGAGGCAGATATGTACGTGAGGGCTTCCTCCTCAGGCCAGACTGTGGTGAACATTAGAGATGTTTCCCTCTTCGGCTCTGATACACATGCTTCTTACTGTTTACTGGAAGTTTACAAGCATTATGATTTACATGGTTATGTGAAAATAAGTCACCATGTGAGGTCAGCTGCTGTCAGAAGTGCCTCTTGAAAAACATTCTAACCATGGCATTATGCTCAAAACTGAAAGAGAAGAGGCTGGACTAGCTTTGCACTGCTGAAGGAAGTCATCTGGGCTGATCAGTGTGAGGAAACATGCACTTACCAGAGTTGCTTCGTTCTGAAATAGAGATTGGTTCCATTTAACTAAGGCTTCCATCATTCCTACTAAGAAAAACAAAATAAAGCATAATAAAGTCATAAAACCAGTTTTTATTCTTCTCCAAACCCACAGCACACATCACCTCCATAAAGCAAGATACTCAAGCAACTCATTTTTATTCCTGTAAGTAGAGAGCATGGGTAAGTTCTCCCCACGACGTGGCTGACCTACTTTGAAAATGTCTGTCACACACTGGGAGAAGAGATTCCCAAGCACCTAAGTGGTAGAAGTTTTGAAAGAAAAATGTTTCTTAAGACGTTGGGATTGTAGGTCTGTTAACCAACAGAGTATCTCTGATAGCTGCTTTTGAAAACCTCCTCCTGTGGTAATATCCATGATGTTCATTCTGATCCTGCTGTAGTGCTGTTGGAAAGCTCTACAGTACAATCCATGGCCAGAACATCAAAATAGACACTGGTTTGTGTATCAGGGTGGACAGCTTTACCACTGTATAAGGTTGCCTAAGATAAACCAGGGTGGGTGAATGGTACAGGTATCTTCACTTTTTAATGATTAGAAAGTCTTTTTCCTCCAGGAAACAGAGGTGAATCTCAGTAATCTCCTTTTCTTACTAAGGGTATGCACTCTCTCTCCCTCTATACGCAACTCCTTTTCCAGGGCTTAATCAGGAACCATAGGGTCTCAATACAAATTCACAAAGTGAGTGCCTCAAACATGCAATTTCCCTTTCTTGGGAAAGGTTGAACTAACTTCTCAGATGTTTAAGAAGGTAATTTTCCCCACTTGAGGGGGGATGGGGGAAGGAAGAAAAAAATAAAATTAAAAAAAAACCAGTGAAATTATCAACATATTATTAAAATATTTTCTTAAAGGGAAAGTAAATCCAGCTACAAGTTGGAGTAATATCTGGTACTTAATGGCCTTAACATCAGTAGCTATTTTACAGTCCTCTTCTCTTATTTTCCTAAGGAGATACCTGCAAGGCCAGATAGACTTTTTCTTCCCTCCTGGAGTAAGACTTACTTTCAGGTGAAGATAATCAAGCTCCGGGATAACGTCAGCAGTCATGCAAGGCAACAAAGCCCAGATCAAGGCAATGCTGCTCATGTGGTGTGAGCCGTGTCCCCCTCTGTGAGCTTCCCAGATTACTTCTCTTCAGCTGCTCTGCTACCTAGTACAGCTTTCCCAGGTCTTGGTGTGATGTCATTTCTCCACCCAGATCACATGTAATATTTAGGAATATATAGTCTTTTTAGACATGTGGATCAATTTAAAGCAGAATTCCATTTATTAGCCCACAAGTAACTCTGAATTTTAAAACAGTCTTTTCCTTCCCCTAATAGGAGACCTGTAAGCAAAGACTTTCTCCGTCTCGGCTGTATCTTTTTCAACACAGGCCTGGAACCTGTTCCCTGAGATATGATGGGAACAGGCTCACTTAAGCCTGCTTATGATGTGAGCCAGACTTTTTTGTTCCATTACCGCTGCGAACCATTACCATTTTTCCACTTTGTGGAATGCTTCTTCCTTTTATTTTTAACAGAAATGCCTCCCAAAATCAATAAAATAGCATATGCAAAATGTTCAGGCTTGTCTGTTTAAATTTTCTACTTATTTTCTCTTCTTTCTACTGCATACCTACAGGGTGCTTTGCTTCTGTCTGTAAACTTTTGGGAATTTGTTTTCTCTATTTGCTTTTTCTTTTGAGGAAGTGTTTTCCCTTTTAGATGTTGAGCACCAGTTTTTTAGTGAAAAGAAGCTAATTTTTATGCAGTATGTAAAAAATTGATGAGACCTTAAAAAGAAGATCCTCCACTTCTGCCCTTGAAATCCAGGCCTTAAGAAAGATTTCCAGATCAGAAAAACAGTCTGATGAAGAGAGAGGGAGCAAAGGGAGAACAAGTGGACATGTCTGCATGTAATCTGGTTGTATACCCACTTTAAAGAGTGGTCAAGTTGTTAAAGAGCAAAAATAATGCAGAGTAACATATGTAAGTCTGATCAAGCATACTTCTGACTACTTGCACTAGGGTGGGCTGTCACCCTTATCTGTGTATAACCACGTGTCTTTGCAATGAAAAATATATTGTAAAAGACATTTGGTAAAGGTAAATGAGCTGGAGGATCTATAGCAGTTTATTAGGAGCTGGTAGTAATTGATGGCACATAGTTTAAGTGAGACTTTACTATCCAGTAGACTTATTGATAGTGGCTCAGGATTTAATACTAGGAAGCCACAAGGACATGTTAAAAGATGCATTGGGAGGCTCCAGATTTTCCACAGCAAGAAGTCAGGAGTATTTCAAATAATTAATATTTCACTTTGGCAAAAGAATAACTTCTCTAGATGCATTGCACTGTTTCTTTTTCCCTTTTCCTCTCTGAAGAGTGCCATTTTTTTTTTCTTTTTTATTCATAATTGCAAGTATTTCACAGGTTTCTGTTGATGTCCTAACCTAGTTTCTGTTAGTGAGGAGGTAGCTCAACCTGGACCTTACTGCTGCAAGTTGAATACAAGTAAGCAAGTAAGAGTGGCTGACACTCTGAGACACTAAGAAGGTGGAGACTGGTGCTTTCAAATCCTCCAGTTGTGTAAGGACACTTTCTCCTCCTCAATGAATGTTTGTGATTAATAGAAACGGAGGTCAGCAAAGTGTACAATTATTGCTGTACTCTTCAAGAAAGCCAGTCACTATGCTGTCAACAAGATTGGTCTTTGCTGAGTATCAGAAATCAAAGAAGTTTCATTTCTGTCTATCTGTATGGAGTACAGCCAAGAGATAGGTGTTTGACTGGTGTAGTATTTTATAAATACTTTTACAAAAGTGCACTCTGTATATATAGGGCACCAAAACCATATCAGACAGGCAGGTCTTGGTTACTCCTCCAAGACCAAAAAATACCCTCAGCAACCCAGGTGAGGCAGGCACAAGGAGGGGAGCAATGTGCATTGCCACTTCTGGGTGACAGAGTTTTCTGCTCTAACTTCACAGGCTTTGACACCGAGGAGGTGAGCTGCTCTAGGGAGACTGTGAGCTGCAAAGCCCCTAGGCAACAGCAGCTTCCAAGGGCAGCAGACCCCCAGTAGCTGCTGTGATCTGTGTCAGGGTCTGCAGAGGTCTTGCTTTTAAGTAGCCCAAGGAGCCCAGCTGCAATTCTCTCAGATTTGTGCCTTAGGAAATGCAGTTACTGCTTAATCTGGGGGAGGATTGATTTAGCACTGCTCTGGCAGGTCCACCTCCCTGAGCCTGATGCTGTGGTCACTGTGCTTCTCCATGTGCCAAGAGCAAAATGAATGACCAGGGTCTGTGTGAGGAATGTAGAGAAACAAAAGGCACAGGCAATTCAATTCACCACAGGACATCAGTCTGAAAGATAAACTTTCCCCATCATACTCGTTAAAAGTTGAGTGATCCAACATCCCTGCTTTTCCCAGTCTTCCTTTTTTTCCTTCCAAATTGGCCTAGCTTGAGGATTGGAAGACTGGGACAGGAAACTGGAAGGGAGATATGAATGTATGTGAGAAGGAGGAAGACCTACTTGTCCTATAATGGATCTCAGTGTTTGGTGGTGGGTTTTCTTACTTTGGTAACAGCAACCTCTGGTGGTTTATTAGCAGCCCTTTCAGCTGTTCAGTGAATAGCAGGTTGCTATAGAAGTGCTTGTGTTAGAAATACCAGTATCAGCTCCCTGATGGAAATTGTACTTTAACGCAAGTGAACTTTCCAAGATTAGAAAACTATCCCACTCTCTTCCCTTGTGCCTAACTTTACCTTAAAGAACAAACATCTTCCCCAAATAACCACTAGTATGTTCTTTTTATGCTGGGGATATGCTTCAGATAATATCTTATTCAGGATACAGTACAAATACGGAGCTGCAATTGAAAGTGAGGGCACATCTGGCCCATGCTTTTAAGGCTGTGCCAACCAGCTAATGAAGGCAGGTGCAAAGAGTATCATTACCCCTATTTTATAGATAAGAAACCAAGGCACAGAAATATAAGACATGTATGCAAGGAACAGAGATGAGTGGGGTAGCGATTTGTACTCTATGGGGAAAAAAAACACCAAAAAAAAAACCCACAAAAAACAAACAAACAAAAAACCTCCCAACAAACAAAATGCACACAACAGATGCAGTCTCTCTTTTGGTTTTTTTAATCAAATCTTACACCTCAGAAAAATGTGGAAAACCTGATTACAAGAAGAAGGGTACAGGCAGAAACATCCCAACTATTTCCTGCTGTATTCTGCCTTTTTAAATATTATATGCACACGCTTCAGGCCTCAAGCATCTGCTATAATCCTGAGGGCTGGTGTAAGAAAAGGACAGGATCATATTGCAACAGTTTGATGTGAGAAGTACGCGGTGCATGAGCTCTCCCTAGTGGGATCACAAATCCCTGCACTGAAAGAACCGCGGCTGGTCGTGCTCTATTTGCTCCATAACACTCCTCGAGTAAGTATGTCTACTGACCGTGTACTCACAGGGGTCCTTTTCTGACAATTAACTATATGCAACGAGAACTAGTGATTCAATGAAGGAACTTAATTTTGAGAGAAGTACAGCTCTGCTTTTGTATGATTCTCCTGGATACCTTAGGATTCCTGAAAAACTTCCTTTCTCCTGCCTGCAAGAAAGATGAAAGAAATTATAATGTAATTTTTCTTTCTTATTGTCTTTTCTTCTGTGTAACAGCAATTTTCAATAAGTATATTATTTCAGTTTCTCAGTGTTACTCATTTTTTATCATAAAATTTTGGATTACATGAATGCCTTGCAAAGCAAAGCTCTCCTCTTTGCCCCAGTACCCAACCATAGAGTAAAAGATAGTAAGTGAATCATATCTCTGTTCCAGCACTCTGAAGCCTAGATTTGAAAAAGCCAATGGTTGAAACTGATTGTGGTTTTAGATGAAAGGTCAGTCACATAAAACTTAAATATACAGGTACATCAACAAATCCCTTGTCACTCATGCAAAACCTCACTAGTTTTCAGTAGGTATTGTGGTTTGCTGATGGTTCTGCGGTGGTCAAGGTCATCTTCTCTTCCTAAAACCATATGCATTTTGGGGGTGTACTGCCTTCAGGGGAATGAAAACTAAGTGCTGCCAAATTAAGACAGACACATTAAAATCAGAAATAAGATATATATATATATTAAACACTGCAGAAGATTAATCACTGCATGAAGTCATAAAAGGGGCATGTTCACCAGCTAGATTTGTCCAGGCAAGTCAGGATACTGTTCCAGAGGTAGGCTTAAGCCCACAGTGTGTGCTGTTTGACTCAGTTTAAGAGTAACTGCATGGAATTCTCTAGGTTTTATTATTTAGGACTGGCTGGATGAGTTAACGGTCTCTCTGGCTTCAAAACTATGAATGTATGAATTACAAAACCTTAAAGAATTGGGCGAGACTTCTTGAGTTATTTATGGCACAGACATGTTGAAACTGAGCAACAGTTTCTTTCCCAAAATGAAAAAGAAAGTACTTTTACTGTTTCCAAACAGCTTTTTGTTCATTGGATTGAATCGTATTTTTTGAGATCAAGCTTGGACTCTTTCAGGGCACATAATCAAAACTATGAAGACATGGGACTTTTACAAAGTAGTGTAATCAAATGCTTTCATCAATAGCTTAAGGCAACAAGCAAGACCAATGAGCATCTGTTCCTTATATAACCATCCCTTTATTCAGCTGAATGGTATTTAACATAAGCCTTCAATTAAAATAATTCCTCTGTTACTGCATTAAGGTAGTTGAAGAAAAGTTTGAATGAGATTAAATGTCTGTATTTTTTTCCTTATTTTCACCCTTACTGGTATTTATTTAGGTATTTAAAACTAGCATACAACAAATAAAAAAAAGAATTGCAAATATTTGTGCATTTATCTGTTTCCAAATATATATTTTTATATCAAAATCTAAAAAAACTGTGAAAATTGAGATCTGATCAAGGTCTTTATCTAGTGGTCAGTGGAAACTGCTCCATTGACTTGAAAGAATTTTGGAGGAAAGGCTTTCAGAATGCTGGTTTTAAACTAAATTATTGTCTTCTGTAACATCACTGTGAACTAGAAAAGAAACTCTAGGAAGTTTCTTCGAAAGTGAACAAAAATACTTCCCACACATATCCAGTGCTTGAAAAACTACAGGTGACTTGTCGTTCAGCTCAGCAGCTTATCAGACATTACACTGTCCTCCTAGTCGGGGTGCTATATGTAAATATCTTAGAAATCAAAGTTTAACCTTTTATCCCATGGCAACAGTCACTTCCTGGCCTTAATACATATTCAAGCTCTTAATTGTTTTTGAAATGTCTGTAATGGGTCTGCCTGAGATGCAGCCCTCACCGTGCTGTGCAGTGGTAGCTAGACAACACACCAGTGTTTTGACTACTGCTGAGTAGGGCTCACACAGCATCAAGGCTGTTTCCTAACATTTCCCCAGCAGGCTGGGGCTGGGTAAAAACTTGGGAGGGGCTATAGCCAGGACAGCTGAGCCAAACTGACCAAAGGGATATTCCATACCACATGACGTCTGCTCAGCAATATAAGCTGGGGAAAACAGGAAGAAGGGGGGGACACTGGTTTCACGTTTGTCATCTGGAGCAACAGCTACGCGTACCAGAGCCCTACTTCCCAGAAAGTGGTTGGACATCACCTGCTGATGGGAAGTAGAGAACAAGATCTTTTGTTTTGCTTTTGCTTCCTCACGCAGCTTTTGCTTCATTAAACTGTCTTTATCTGACCCACGTGCCTGTTGTTATATTTTCTCTCCCCTGTCCAGCTGAGGGGGTGAGAGTGGCAGAGTGGCTTTGGTGGGCACCTGACATCTGGCCAGAGCCAAACCACTACAATATCTTATGTAAATATTCCGCTTGCATAGTTCAGCACTGGTTGTTAATACTGAGGAGCTGTACACTGAAACCTTACAGGGATTGTGTGAGGTGCAGAATGTCAGTCTTGGACCAGGCTGAATCATATCAAAAGAACAACCTCGAGCTAAAATACCAAACCCACAGCTTTTCTAGGAGAAAGAGTTTGGCAGAGATTGTGACAAAAGAGAAAAGACAGGCAGAAATCACTACCTTTCCTTTGATGATCCAATGCATTTTGGTTTGCTCAGATATAAACTTCTCTTACACCTGCATCTGTATATAATTACAGAGATGGAAGATTATCCTTTGGGGAAGAATCAACTCACTATTGTATTTTGAGGGGAAGTATTTTTTTTCCCTCTTTAAGAGAGGAAAGTTTTCCTTCTTTATTTCATATGCGTACAGTATCATCCCTTTCCCAAAAGGTACAGAATTTGTTAGGTATTTTATCTGCTCTCATAATACTTTCTCGTCATCTGCACCATCATTGTCACTGCAGAACAAGCACACCGCAGTTATGACATGATGGGAACTCAGCTATGCCCGTTGCCAGCTTCTTCAATGATCAGTGCAAGAGCTCATTGCATTTCTTGCTGGATATATATGGGCCCCCATGGGAGTAAGGGTCCTTCTGTGCCGGCCCGTCACTCACTGAATGCAACAGGAGCGATCCACCAACTTCTGTGGTCATAAAAGAGGGACACAAAGACATAGAAAACCTTTAGAGTTACACATTCATATAGGAGACCTGAATCTTTGTGTGTTTAGTGTATATTCCTTTTCGATGCCTTCCTATCAGGCGAGAAGACACAACTGATAAAGATGCTTTACACCATCAAGTGTTCCAACCAGTTCACATCATAATTGTGTTTATACCTATGCTGCTAGGGTGACCTTTTTGAAACACTTCACTGACTTAAAAATCCACATATAAAAGAAAATGTAGTCCCCTTTATGCTCTTACATTGGTCCAATTGAAGCACACTCACACATAGGGATTCAGTGTGTGTTGTGGTCTCAGAAGGCTGGCACCAAAAAAAAAAACAACCCAGAAAATAATACAGAGCCTGGAATTATGGGACCACAGAAGAAGGAATTGCCTGAGCATTCAAAGCAACAGTAGCATATGTAAAAGTAATTTTTCAGTTGGAGGAGTTTGGCGGGAAGTAGGAAATCATTTCTGATGTACCACATAATGGAAAAGAACAGCTCAGATCTTGGACCAGGACCATCCAGTCCTGAGAAAGCTGGTGAGACAGCCATTCCTGCCTATGTGTGTGCCTACACAGTCCATATGTGCACACCTGCACATATATATGCAGACTTTTATTATGAAGGACAGAAAAGATGCCTGACTTTTTATCACATTTTGAGTATGTGCTGTCTTTCATAGGAGGTAAGACTGACAGAATAAAAGATGCCTGTGTTGAAATGTAATCACAAATAAGAAAAACATCTGAAAAAAAGCAAAACTAGCTATCAAGATACATTGAGAAAAGTGTTACTAAAGAATTCTATACCAAGAGAAAGAGGATGTTAAAAATAGAAAGGAAACACATTTTTGGTATGAGTCTGCTTTCCTTCCCCTTCAGCCCTCCCTTTCCTTTCTTCAAACTTTGGTTTTAATTTTTCACCCTGTGTGTAGTCCCTGAATCAACTGAAATAGAATGACAAATTTTGTCTTCCCTCCTCCTCCTCCTCACTCATTAAAAAATACTACCCTTCACTTCTTTATGATGTTCTGATCAAATTAATTATATGTAAAATTGTAGAAAATTTCAAAATTGGATTCAGAGCTAAAAATGTATAATCAGTAATTGTGTAGGAATATCTTTCCAGTATTTGTTCCCTTTTTCCCAGCAAGAAGAGGAAATAACATAAGGTAGTAGACACCCTTTAAGAATTAGGGGATAGCAATAGTGAGAAGTCCCAGCCCTGGTGAAATCGATGGGACTAGAATTAGCGTCTCCTCATTTCTTTTGCACCAATCAGTTCTACCCCTCTCTTAACTGTGTTTTTTAAAAAAATTACAATCTTTACTAGGTGCCTTTCAGTGAAAGGGAGAGTCACATCTTTGCAAAGTGACCCCAGCATACTGTTTTGGGGGAAATACTAGCTGAATTTCTAAGTGGTTAAGGTTGCCTCTGCCTCTGTTCTTTACATTAACTCAAGAGGAAAGATGACACAGATCACTCTGAGTGCTTCTGAAAACATGTTCTTCTGCATACACCCTCTTGTACATGATGAGGCAGGAAGAGATGAAGGCTTGACTCTCCACAACACTCATTTCTCTTTCTATCAGTCTGAGTGCAATAAGGGGTCTTCCTTTTCCTCCTATCTAACCTTGGCATCTTCTACATATAGGCGACAATTTTTCACCCACCACCAAGACCTGTTCATGCCAACAAAGCACTTAGGTAAACACCACTTGAACACTTTGATCTGGCTACACAATGTGTATCAAAGGAAAGGAAATACGTTAATGTTTGAGTTACAGTGCGCCAGGACCCTGTGTGCACACCAATCCCATCCCCAAGGTCTGCCTGCCTGACTTCAGGGCCAGATCAGTTGTGGTGTTGCTGTACAGCCTTGAAAAAGGGCTGTTTGAGGAAGAGCCATGAACAGGAACATCTTCCCTCTCTCTGGAGCTCTTTGCCTAAGCATGTTGCAGCTGTACAAATGCCTGGTGCTGTATGCTGTTGATCATCACACATTGACTTGGCTTCCTGGCTTGACTTTGGACCTACCCCATCTCTGTGGGCTTGCCTGGTGACTGCTGGACCCTGGCTGACTGAAGCTGCTGTCACCAGAACTGCCCTGCTTTCTTGGCTTGGTCATCACTAAGGGTCCTTGCTGGGAAGGGCACTGTCCCTGCAGCACAGTGCCACCGTCAGCTCCAGCTCCCCTTCCCTTGCAGAGCAGCCCAGTCCTGACATGCAGCTGTGCAGCTGTTTTTTGTAAACATCCCACAGGGATAGGGCTGGTTTATCGCTCTGCCTCTCTGGAAGAGCTGTGCCACCTGGAACCCCATGCCTGGATCTGTGGGGTCCATCCTCTTTTCTGCCTTGATTGAGTGAGTCCTTCAAACACACAACACTGAGAGGACACGATTGCAGGTTTCTGTGTTATATAATCCTTAATCTTTTGTTAAGACAACTGATATATCTCTTCCTGAGCTGACTCCCACCTGCCAGGAGAGGCTGGGAGAATCTGCCGATCCTGTCCGTGCTTGCTCTCTTTGTCTCTCCTGGAGCCTGGCAGACGTCACCAGTGCTCACTAGGTGGTCCCATTCCTGAGCTCCTTCTAGGATGGCAGTACCCTTAACCTCGGGCCTAGTTCACCATTCGCTGGCATGGAGTCAGTTCCAGGCTATTTTTCAACAAAACAACCATCGCTGAGATTTACTGGAGTCTCCTATGGTGATATTTCAGGAAGTTTCCCCCTTTTCAGCTGCACTGTAGATAATACTGTGCCTTCCAACACAATAATTTGCTGCAAAGAAATCAATAGCTGGACATTATTTGTTCAGAAAAATTACTTGTTCCTTCTTCTACCAGGGTTTATGTGAGCTTCACTTGCCACATCCAGGGCTGAGACCAAAACCATTAAAAATATTGTTTAGACCAGCTTTTTGAATCAGCCTACACTAAAAGCAAGATATGAGGGGAAAAAATGCCATTTGCCAGCAGATGTTAAGGGCTTGATCGGCCTCCTGAGGCTGGTATGTGCCATATGCTGCCTGGAGGACCAGCACAGCAGCTGCTCTTAGTGCTATAATGGACATGTGCAACAGCAGCATGCTTGCAGCCTGTCTCGGTAACGGTGAGACAGAGGATAAGCAGTGCAGAACTGTCTTCCAGACCAACTGGATTTAAAAATAATCACAACAAAAATAATATTCAGAGCAGATTTCCCATTCTACCCATACCCTCTGGCCTGGTTATATTTTCAGCTTCTTCGTAAAATAAAATACTACAGTAATTGTGCCAGTGACACAGGATGGTGAATTTGGCTTAACAAACTACAGACCAGGAAGATGACATGGGGATAGATTCTTTTTAAGTCATTCTTTCTCAATTAGTTCAATTTTGAGGCAGGATGTGGAGGACTGGGGAGCTGCCTGTGTGGGAAGCAGCTTGAGAAGAGATTATCCCTCAACTATAGTGCTGCAGTGCAACTTAAACTTCACTCTGTTGATTTGTAGTATTCGCTTGTCCCTTTGGGAGAAGAAACGTCAGTTTGGATCATATGCTGGTCAAATGGGCGGTGTCTGCCTGCCAGTGCTATCTTCCTCCACTGAAAATACCCTAATTAAGACAAACTGCAGCAATGAGCTCTAATTCCTTCAGACCTGTTCCCAGCAGATACTGAACACCTCCTGTGAATTAAGCATCAACAGGAACGCACAGCACTCAGTGCTGTAAGATGCTGTGATCTTTGCTGGCCATTCAGCACTATTTGAATATGACATACAGCAGTGAAAGAAAAAAAAACCAAACCCACAACAAAAAAAAAGCCAAAACCTGAGGTTGTATCAGTGTCTGATACAACATATTGCAGATGCTCAGCCAAAAGGGAAAAATAGTCGTGGTGACAGCATGTTCTGATATACTAAATCCCATCTGAATACACCTAACCACCTCTCTAGCCCTCATCACACTAATGATGCTGATGGCGATGGTGAATTATGAAATTCTCCAACAGGCAGAGAAATGTGACTGGCACTGATGAACCATTAGTGACTGTACAAGTAAGGCAGTGTTGTTACCCAGATGAAAATGCTTAAAAGAATGGAGTTTGAGAAAACCTCAAGAAGAGGGTTTGTACTTCAATGTGTAAAAGAGATTAGGATTTTTTTAAGACAGAAGGTTTAGATATTTTCTTCATCCTTTCAGCAGCTGAACAACATGGGATTTACCAGCCATATGCAGATTTTCAGTACCACAGAAGCTGCAGGGTGCATCATGACTATTCTATCCCTGATATTTGTGCACAGATATCCTAAGCACAGCAGTCTAAACTTTGGTCTCTGCAGATCAATGGGTCTGATACATATGGTCTGCTAATTGCAAGTGGCTCATTTTCCACTTTGCTTCACCTTCAGGATACATTCCGCAGGTCTAACAGTTGGGGTTTTTTAAATTTACTTTTTAATAAGGCAGTAAGTTCAAGCCTTTGACAAGAAGATATTAGAGCTGTTTTGGTATTCCCCCTGTCTTTCACATATCCCAGTACATATCCCAGACAAATTTCCAACCTA
Organism: Leptosomus discolor; assembly: GCF_034619465.1. Lineage (NCBI taxonomy): Eukaryota > Metazoa > Chordata > Aves > Leptosomiformes > Leptosomidae > Leptosomus > Leptosomus discolor. Next base: position 47,574,537 of record NC_141419.1, on the reverse strand, counting down.
CTGATAATTATTAGAAGTTACATAGACAAACAGCCTAAAGATGACTTCCTCTGTTGTGTAATGAAGCAACCAGAAATGAGAAGGTCATCTTGGTTTCCACCCTCTTGGAGCCTGTCTGTCTTGAAGTAGCAAAACCAGTATTTTCCTTGCTTCTACCATGGCAAATTGATGAGCTCCATTGTTTATCTCACAAAAATAGACGTGTTAGACATTCACAACACTTGAAATTTTTACTGTAGTTTGTGTCACCAGGGTGGCTGCTTTCATACAAGCAAGTCTTTATGAGCCCACGTTGCCATGAACCTACACAGTTAGAAGATGACGGCTCACATGGCTGACACAGCCTGTGATAAGGAGACCGTTCCTCCTCCTAATTTAATACATTGGGCTGTATTCAGTAGTCCTTGTTTCCACATGCATCCTGACTCCTGCTTTAGCCCATTTTTTCTGCCAGCAGTGACGACATGCCTTCTGCTCATTATGCATGTCCTTTTGTTTCTACAACAGTTGTAAAGATGGACAAGGTTTTCACTAAGGAAGGCATTTTGACCTTTACTGGCACTGGTACCTGCTATTCCATCATACTAGAGTGCCTCTGAAGATGAGGATGATCAGAACAGCAGAATTTATGTTTCCTCTACATATATTCCATTAAGAAGCTTGTGAAGCAACTTATGTATCTTATGCTGATACTGCATTTTTGAAACACATTTATTATAAGCCCAGAAGGAAAAAAAAAAAAAACAAACAGTATGTTTTTTATAGCTGACTCCAGAATAATCTTATGAAATCTTCATAATTATCAAAGAAAAATGGAATGGTAGAAGTCAGAATATAGGGAACTAGTTATGTTCACTTGCTTTTGTAAATGTTTATCTCTTGAAATCATGAGCTGAGGAGGTACATTGTTTCCCCTGTTTGACTGTTGTAGACTGCATTTGGAAAAAAACATGGTCACAGTTCACTGTGTGGGAGTGAGTCACAGACTAGGATAGGTATTTTATATTGGCTTATGTCAGGGAACCACATTGATACCAAATTTGTGCATAGAAGTTCTCTTTTTTTGGCACAACATCATATTCTGGTCATCACGCAGCTTCAACAGGCTTAGGTGTAAGGACTGAATCCTTTCAAATTTTGAATGATCATCACACATTAACTCATTATTATGTTGCAGGATTTCACTCTTAAAGAGAATAAGATGATTTTTTTGGTGACAACTTAATGAATGGCACTTATAAAGTGTATCTTCCCACAATGTAAAGACCACTGTTTGTTTTCAAGATGACCTTACACTGTTGAAAAGTTGTGCCAGCTCCAATGTGCAAACAGCAAGTACTTTGGTCAGGCCTGTTGATTTGGCAGCTATTTCACCAAGTTACTTAAGTCCCTAGAAGCTGGACATTTTTCATAAATGTGTTTGGGTACCTTTATTCCCATGAGTTCTTTGTTCTTTCTGTGTTGACCTTTCTTGCCCTTTTTATATTTGCTGTGAATTGTTGGATGGGGTGTCCATGAAGCAGGAGGAATAAAAAGGAGGTAGGGGGGAGAAAAGCATGTCAGGAGGTCTTTGAACTGATGACACCAGCTAGTTTTTGCAATCTGGTGGTTGTGTCCTGATGTTTGCAAGACTTTCTGTTAGGTTGTATGATAACGTTCATCTGCACACCCACCAAGAAGCACAGACCAGTAATGGCAGGAGGGGAGCCCCAAATAATACCGCACCCTGGCCCTCCCAGGCCTGTCCCAGGAGAGCCCCAGCCTGCACCCACTGTGAAACCCACCATCCACAGCCATCAGGAGCACCCCTGGGTCACCCTTCTGACTGAGGCAGATTGCTGCTCAGGGCTGGGACACAGGCTGTGGGTGCAGGATTTATTATGGGATGTTTGGGGAGGAACCAAAGGTGGGAAAAGGAGGTTGGGGTGATCTGAAGAGGACCAGGAGTGGCAAAATGAGGAGAGAGAGGAACGGGCTAGTGGCAGGTAAGTAGTTGGCTGGTGGGTACGCTTGTTGGCTATGCCTGGTGCCTGGCCAGCACAGCCTGTTCCAGCTGCTCACCACAGTCCTTCCTCACTCTGTCACTGATAGCTCTCCAGTCTGTGTCTGTGTGTGTGTGTGTGTGTGTGCACACGTATGGGGCCTGAGTGCAGTGGCTCAGGTCAGGGGGCAGCTGGGAGCCCCGTGTCCGTGGTGCAGTGACCACAGCAGGTGTGGAGTGCGAGTCAGTGTGCAAGTACCAGCAAAGATTGCACTGGATGGGGCACTGGGCAGGTGAAGTGGCTGGGAGCTAGTGGGTGTGGGGGTCTACAAGGGCAAGAGTACAAGGGGTTTTGCTATGGGGACAGGGGAGTCCCAGCCAGCTCTCTCTGTGTGTGAGCGTGTGTGTGCACAATTGTCTGTCCCAGCCCCTGGCATGCAGTTGCAACCTTGGGAGATCTATGTCCTGATGCCAGCAACTGGAGAGACTGGGATCCAGGGGCAGCTACTGGGCAGGCTGAGGGTCTGAGCTGGCTACCAGAGGCACTGACTTCATTCAGTCATGGACTTCCATTCTGCTCCACTGGAGCCAGGAGCAGGATGAGGTCCTTGGTACTGCCTGGTTCATGTGTATGCTCAGGGTGCCTAGAACTCACTTGTGGAAGGTTTTGATTTTCTTTATATGGGAGCAGTTTATCTTTGAATGTTCAAGAATTCAAAATATCAAGAATATTTTCATTATAAGGATGTGGTTTCCTGAGGATCATTTTCTAAATTTTTGTGGATTCCTGCTGTCTTGCAGGGCACAGAAGTCTTCTCTGTTACCACAGAGCTGTTCACTGTTTCCCATCAAATTAGCTATCTGACATACAAGTGGCATTTTTAAACCTCTAGTGAAAGCTTACCCCTCTTTAGAAGTGATTTTCCTGGTTTTTGCTCCTGGAAAGTAAGACTTAGCCTGATCAACTTCATTTGGTGTCACTTTCAAGTCTGCCTGTTATTTCAGGGCAGTTCCTGGAAATAACCATCTTGGATTGCAAAGAAACCTCTTTCTCACTTCTGCTATCCCATAAGTTGCCTTCTTGCATCCTTTTGCCCGTGAGCAGTCTGCTAAAGGAAAGATAAATACTATAACTTTCTTATAAGCAACCACCCCTGCTTGGATTTCAGAGTAACATCTTCTGATCATACCTCTTGTGCTATGTAGCACAATCTAGAGAACTTGCAAACGTACTTACAGGTTTGCCAGAAAAGCCAAGCCACATTGCCTCAGCCCAAAACCTTAATGCTTAAATCTGCAGTGGTAAGAAAAACTTACCTACACAAAGTTAGATAAGTAGAGATGTCCTTTATTAACGGTGCACACCATGTGCACAGGGGACATGGGATCCTTCCCAAAGATGTCCGCCTGCACATCTTTGAAGTCAACAAATATTTATATATTAAATTCATACATATTCATTCTATACAATGCATATTCATTATCATTGTCTCGATGATTGGTTCTTCTTTTCTCTCTTCTGATGCAAATTAGCACGCAGTCTCTGTCGTAGTCTTCTATTGTTCCTTTTTCAGTAGGTGGTATAATTTGGGTAAGTGGTCCACGAGTCAAATATCTCGACCACTCCTCAAATTGACATGTATGGTCAGGGAACATGTCCTTGGCTCATAGGATCTTGGCTCGTACCTACTTTCGTCATGATTCAAAGATTACACACAATGAGTACCATAATAAATCCTGTCTTGCAGATATCTTGGACTATAACACATTATCCTTGTTTCTAACCACTAACAGATCACTGGTTAATGAATACCTTAGGTCTAGGACTTTACAGGGATATGCTAGCAGCATTGACAATACAGATTTTATTTTATATTTGATCATTTATTCCATTTGAGACTTATTTTCCCAATATAATCATTAGTTTCTCCGCTAATATCCACTAATTAGAATTCTTGATATTCACATCAAGATGGGAAAAGTAAGGGGACATCCAAGCAATACCCTAAAATACTAAATCTGGTGATTTCTGCAACACTCTCACCTTCTTCAGTTCTAACCAGAATTTAGATAAAAAACTACTATGACCTTTTTCCAGGTTTGCTAACAATAATCTTCTCCAGCATTCATCTATTTCAGCTAATAAACAATAATTTTCTTTACAGTGGTAATGTTTTTTCTGACACATCTGTATCTAAACCACTCTGCTGTTGCTGTTGGACAAAAAGTTGGTAAATATCTTAACATACCTCTGTGTTTCCTACTAATGAAGATTCAGACCCAAACATCCAAACCAGGTCCTGGTGTTTTTCTTAACACTGTAGTGTCCTATCTGAAAACAGACAGCTGTGATATATCACAAGCCCTTTTCAGCCTTGTTCTGCCTTTAAAGAAAAGTGTTGTGAAAACAGAGATGGGAAAGATATCATAAACATTTCATCTGAAAACTCTGTTGATGGGTGTGTTTCATGCTCCCTACACAGGCCCGTTTGAGGCTAGAAGTGAGCAGTTGCTTTAAGGAAATAAATTACCAGCAAAACAGATAGCCTCATGAAAGCAGAAGACTGCTTACCAAGCAAGATCAAACTGAGGCCAAAATACTGGATGTTGAGAAGCTTTTCTGGCACACCCTGAGCCCACAGGAGCATCAGCTAGTACAACCACATTGTTCTTCCACTAATACAAAGGAAATGGTGAGCAGGCATCACTTTGTGAGGCAATATAAGCAGTAAGAAACCCATCTGTGCTGATTTGCCTGCAGGCACTATATTCAGATGTTTTCTCCCAATGAGAGCAAATAACTATTTTTTCTTATAGATTCTTTCAATGATTGCTAATTTTTCCTTTTACAGATTGCACTGAAGCTTTGGGAATAGTTTCTATTACAGTTTGGTTGTTTTTTAAAGAACATCATCTTTTTAAGGGATTATTTTGAAATAAGTAGTATTTTTAATGAAAAATTCTAGCATTTGTTTTCCTTTGTGAAAATGGTCACATGCAGAAGTAATTCAAGGAATTGAGAAGTAGGTAAGAAGTCATAATGCTGAACTTAAGCAGAGACCCTTCTGGTGCCTTAGAAAGGCAGCAAAAGGCACACTTGCTAGAAATTTTTTTTCCACTGTTGCCTTGGTTAAGTGATGGCTCAGTCATGACAGCTGTATTCTGAATACCAGCCCCTTACCTGACAGTAAGTGTATTTTTTTCACCACTTAGCAGATATTGGATTTGTTAGGCAAATTATAATTGCTAATACAATTAACAAATTCTGTTCATTATTTAACCTTATTATAAATAAAACACTACATTTTCTAGATGTATTGCCACGCACAGGTTGTGAAGAGCATATGTTGTGGTCTAAGCTGAGAAAGTCTACACAAGATTCCAAGCAACCTAAGATCCTCTTCTTTCAGGTTCTGCCCCTAAAACAAGAAATAGAAAAAAAATCAAAGCATGACAACTTGCTACGGTCCATCATTTTGTTCTCATTTTTGTATATGCTGGGCAAGATAAATCGTTGAGGAATCCAAAACAGAACAAAGGATATCTGTGTCTTCAGCAGTACCCATCAGTTGAGACAAGATGAAAGACTGTTTTATGTACTTTCTACAATTTGATCCAAGAACTTAGATTTTCACAGGTGGGGTTTTTTTCATCTATATATATTATTAGCTTGAGAGACTTCACACATATTGATAACTTGGTTCTGCAGTTTCTCTCTGCATTTGTATTATTCAGGTTTTTTAACCAAAAATATGGCTTGATGAAAGATTTACATACATCTGGTATGTCTGGTACTGGATCATGGGAACTTAGGCATTATTGCTGAAATGAAGCCATGTGTTTGACCCTTTGCAACCTCCAAGCAGTTTTATTGATATTTCAAAATACATTGCAAAAAAAATCACAATTTATGAAAACTGAATTTATGAAAACATGTCTTAAAAAACCTAGATGTATCATAGATTCCACACAAATTTTTCCTCTGCAGACAGTAGCATAAGACAGAAGAGCATGAACTCTTCTACATGAAAAAGGTGGTATTTTCATGCTAATCAATTCCTACAGGCTGTTTTACAGTGAAACTACATGGTTGCAGTAATATTCTCTAACTGGTTGGATAGATTTTTAAGCTATGATGCAGGTTGGTATGCAAATTTATCACTAATCTGAATAAATTGTTAACAGAAGGTAACACTGGGAGTATTTTGGGAAACTGCTTCTATACCCTTTCTCCTGTTTCCTTCCAAAGAGAGCTTAAGCACACAGAGGTTTTGCTACTTGTAGTGCTTGCATAATATTCAGATATCACTGTGTAACATCTCTAACAATAGATCCTTCTCTGCAGCAGGAACTCTCATAATAGGGAGGCTATATTAAAGCCTGCATTATAGATCCAGTTTTAGTTTGTAAATGTGAAGACACGACACCAAACTTTTTTTTTTTCTCAGTTGTGACATTGTCTCTCTCTTCTCTTATGGAGAAGGTCCTCTACCACACATTACAATGGCAAGGCTACCAAGTACTTTTTCAATATATTTCATCTACTGAATGGGGTTTGATCAGCAGTTCGATTTGCACAGATGTAGTCTTTGCCTCCTTTTACTGTCTCTTCCAGGTACTCTGTTCAGGCTAAAATAATATACCTGTGAAGACAAACATCTTACTCTCACATTTGTCACATTACTGACTGGCTGTCAGCATATGTTTTAAGTTTGATAGAAATTTCTATAGGCAAAGGTGATCTTTTCCTATCTTTTCATAAAATACTTTAGGGTAGCATGACATGTCATGAGTGCCTCCACACAATGTCTTTAGAGATTTCCTAAAAATATTCATCAGTATCTGCTTTTCCGGGTACCTCCTTCTGCATCTGACTACAGAGACCAAATCTTTACAGAATCAGCCTTAGTTGTGCTGTATTGACTGATAAACATAATTCTTTCTTCCATTGAATTAGATGTATTGATTGGATCTTTAATCGCTTCTGAGAGCTGTTAAGGTTCATTCAAATCTTATGCTTTGTCCTATATGTAAACTGCTGTACCTAAACCTGCCTGAACATCTGGCACTTGCAAAATGGTTGCTTTAAGCTCTGCATTCACCACTAGATTTACCACTAAATTACTCAGACATTTTGATAACAGATGTGGAAGTTTCCTTTTGCTGACATAATGACAAACTACCTTCCTCCCAATTCCATCCAGCTTATGATGGATGTGCTTCTTGGACAGATCTTTTATCTGTTAAACACCCTATGACTCAATAGATGCCTTAGCCTTGCTGTGAGTTCAGGCCTCCAGACAAGCTCAGGTGATTGCACGCCAGGCTACAAACTGGCCCTGGTATGTGAGTAACGAATGTCTCCTCCTGAACTTCTCTTTTGTGCTCCTCACTTTAGTGTATGATTCGATGTGACGTTACCTTAGTACTTGGATCTTCAGAAGCTGTGCACATCCTATGTTTTCTGTACCCATTTCAGAGAATGACCACAGGCTCCTCCACAGCTTAACCCCATGGCTTTGACCACTACTCCTGCAAGAATTGGCATCTAATAATACAGGGTGTGCATATGCCAAGTTAGTCTTACCTCTGTACCTTCTGCAGTGCTTTTTTTCAACTGTTTAGCGCTGTCACCCTGCTACCACTCACTGCAAGATGCCAGCTTTCAGTAGTCTGGTATCACCCTATGACAACTGTATGGATTTTGCTGTTGTTTCCTTTTATGTTAGGAATGATGCTTTCAAGTTGTGCTGTTGTAAAATTGCTTAACAATACAGGTAAAAATATTTTAGAAGTAATTGGGTGTGTCCATATTGGGTTCACAAAATGCAACATCTCCTCTTTCTCAGGAGGCACCATTTATTTGTCAAGGTGTTAAAGCTAGTGATCATCAATAAAATTGAAAGTCTCTGTAGTGGGTTTATGACTGCCTCATGACATGAAAGTTCTGTGGTAACGTCTTAGACCTTGAGGAAAACTTAGCAAGTATTGCTTGCAATGAACTGTGAAATACAGGTTTTTCCTAAGTTAGATAGGGACTTCTGTAGCAAAAACTAGTATCTGCAGTGTCTTCTATGACTCTCTACAAATCTTCTCACTAGAATTTTAAAGTAAAATGTCCTGATTTCGTGATAACATACAAGATACTGAACTCCAAATTCTATCTTACAGGAGAAAAAAATCAGTAATTTTAGAAATTGATTTGAGCTTATTTGACCTTTTCCAAGCAAAATATCAAAAACAGATTTAAAACTCCATGAGTGTCCAAAGCAACTTTTGAAAGTTCCTTAAGTGCAGAATAAAAACATGTCCTTAAGTGCAGAATAAAAATATGTATAAAAATACACTTAAGCAAATAATCAGACTTTTTCCTATCTAAGGCATGTCTACGGACATAAATACAATTCTAGAATGTGCACCCAGAGGAGTGAATGCTAATGGATTTCATGTTAAGCTCTAATACTTCTAATGCTGTCTTTAATCAAAGGTTCTCATAGTACAGTGAAACCTCAGTCAGATATTCTCTGAGGCTTGCACTGAAATATTACTGATTTTCAAACCAGAATATTATTCATTTGTTGAATGCCAAGCTTTCTGTGGGACATGATGAAGCTAAGTACCTTGGGTTGGGAAAATTTCTCTAATCCCTTGCAATCAGATTCTCCTGTGTGATGCGAATCACCATCCAACCCTCCCTAATGCTACCCAGCACAGGCGGTGTAAAATCCTGCTCTGAGGTAGCTGATTTTAGACATCCAGAGCCTGGGGAGAGAGAGTTTAAGCTGGGAGCTGCCAAGCTTCCTCTTGCACAGCTGAGGAGGATGCAGCTCTACCCCACTTCTGACTCTGATGTGAGGAAAGTCCTGTAGCCAGGTACCTCTGAGAGGAAAATCGGACTTGCTCTTACCAGTGTCTGGAAACAGGTCAGGAAACCACTCCACATGTCACCTGCAGTTTTGCCAAGGCTTCAGGCTGTCAAGCTTCATAGTCCTTTCAGAGTCAGACGTACACTTTCTGCTTAAGGATATTTGTGCTTATAAGTGTCTGTGTATGTATATATACACATATACCTATACGCATATATTTGCAAGTTTGGGTAAGAATCCTTTTCATATCTGCTGTAGGTAGGCAAGAGATGTTCCTGATTAATTCTAGCTCCTGGAATTCAGATGCATTTGATAAGAAGTGAACTTCTCATCTAACAGGCAACCACAGTCTGTGTTTGAAAATCATTTCGTATCTCCCACAGGCATGTATTACACCATGACTCAAACAGAGATGTAGAAGTTTGTCTTGCAGCCTAAATGAGTTTAGATCTCGTTTTCTATATTTGCAAGTCACCCTTATTCCTTTTAATAAAAAGCAGATATACTCACATTCAATCATGCTGCAAAAGCAATAGTAGCCAATGTAGAAAGGAAAGGTTTTTTTCTCCATTTTAGCTATGGAAATGCGGTGAGGCAATGCCAGATAGCTAGTCTGAAAAAATATGACATTTCAACTTGCAGACCAGACGTAGTCTGTGTTCTGATGGGATCTTCAGGAACAAGGACCCGCAGCATTGCTTTTTCTTTCCTCCCTGGTATGGAAGCAGAGTGCCATTGCTCTGACAGGTTGTCTGAAAGTGAGAGTTTCTATCTGGCCCTACATAACCAGTGGCAGAATCTGAGCATTTAGAAAAAGGATTTGCCATTTTAAGAATCACAGTTACAGCTTGAATCTATGTATTTCTTACACTTTCAAAAGTACTTTATTGAATTTCTCACCTTAAACATCTGAGTGTCCCATATGTATTATCTTCCAACTTCAAAGTCAAGAAATACTGTAAGACTGTAAAGACCCAAACTCTTCTCTAAGTGTGTTACATGTGGCACAGTGAGATGATCAGCAGTGCTGTTAAAAACTTTGAGACCAAAATGCACAGCCTGACAGCCAAGTGCTTTAGCAGCCTTAACATGAGAGTGGTTGTCTGTTTCCATTTTCTTTCTTCATGACTGCTTTCACCCAACAGAAAATAGGGATAAGGTGAGATCAACACTGGGTTTTTTCCAAACCAATTTAAATCTAACTGCACTGCACTACCTGCGGGCTCACTGCTGTGTGGAAGCTGTTACTGTGAAGTGCAGGGAATAGCTCAGCTGCCAAATCTTGCTCGGTTATCTGACTTCATGCAGTCAATGAGGAGAAACCATCTGTGATGTTCCCCTGCCAACAAACAGAGAGTCTTTCCTACTTCCGTTCCACACTTTTGGCTTTACAATCTCTATAGTTTAAAAGAGTATTATTTTCAAAGCTCTCCTTTCTCACAGTCTCTGTTTTAACAGGGTCACCTAATCTGCTACAGCCAGGCACTAGAGCCTTAGGAAAAACAAATATTTAAACCACTATCTCTGCTTATGCATGCCACAGAGACAGAGAAAACCAGAAACATAGAAAGATAAATCTTCCCACAGTTTTGATTTTCATCCATAATGCAGGACGCTAAAATGACTCTTTCTGGACCTGCCATATCTGTTAGGTAAGCCTCATAAGCCCCATTCAGGGCTTTGACTTGCTGTCTGACACCTCACTAACTTAGAGAAGAAATATGGGATGGCTCCCAAGGCAAGGGAAGTGAAGATTGATAATGAGTTTCATTAGAGGTATTCTGTTTCTGTCATTCCTATATTTCTTCATTCATATGGCAAGAGCAGTAAGAACTTGACAAAACTACAACTCAGTTTTCCCATTAAAAATAAACAAAAATTCAGGACCTTTGCTCTTTTCAATTACTTTTTCCTGCAGTGTCTGTGGATGGTTGGACATTTCCCAGAAGAAGGCTCCTCTGGCAACAAAAATATTTGATCTTCTATTTTCATCCTGAATAATTTTCCACATGAATAGGAGAAATCAAGACTTCCTATCATGATTTACATACATACATATCAACATCTACCAGGACATGATTTAATAAATCAGAGCCTTTGGGCTAGAAATTCTGTGTCAATGGCCTTGCAGTTCATGTGCTCCCCTTGCAGCAATAAAGCAAGGCAATTCTTCCACTATTTTCTAGATATTTAAATGGATTCATATGACAACATATTTACAATCGGTGCAAGTAATACACGATTTTTTTTAGGCTAACAGCTAGACCTTTCAAGTATGTGTTTAACTCAGCTCACATTCAAATTAATCAGTCCTGATCACCTTTCTGAGTTAGCATCCAAGTAATATTAACTGTGTACTTTAAGTGTGCTTTTAGAGTGAAAATTTATGTCAAGAGTCTTGTTATTAATTGGAAATAAATTCCCAGATCAGTCCAATTTAAGTCCTGCAAGCTGAATAATTTTTTATTAAGTCTTGCACTGTCTGACTCAGCTACCATAATGCAAACTGAAGAATAGATTATGTCTCCAATGTGAGTAAACAGTTGTGGAAGTAGAATAGTAATATTAAGAAAAATAGTAGTAACACACATTCAAATATTATGTATGTAATCACAGTAACAAACAAAATATTTTTTTTTCCTTTTCTAGTATTGATGATGAGTATGAGTCGAAAAAAGTTGCCTGTAGGAAGCAGTGGCTGAACTAAAATAGACTTAAGAACATAGGAGCACTAAGTGGGAAGCCATTATGTGTACATATACATTATAATTGGCATTTTGGGGGAGGGGCTGTTCAAACAAAGGGCTCAGTGAAGAAAAGCTCTTAATAAAATCAATGTAACTAAGAGCTTAAGGCAAATTACAAAGAACTATTGATCTCCTCTCTGTCTCAAAATGATGTATACCTCTAGATTTTTTATGAAGAAGAAATAGGAGAGACTTCTCAAACAAGAAAAAAATCCTCAGCTGTTTAATTTAAAGAGAAAATTAATCTTGGTGAATTGTATCACCTTTGTCTGACGTATGATACAAACAGGAGCAAAGGGACCTGCTTAAATCTTTGTTTTTCTTTCACTAGAATTCATTTGAATTTGAGGAGAGGGAAGAGAGTTCTATTCATGCTTTCTACAGAGAAAGTAATATGCTGATAAGGACATACATTCGAACAGTGCTGATACTGACACTGACTTGTATGGGAGGGGAAGAAAAGACAAAATAGGAGAGAGAAAAGTGTCACAACACGTACCCAACTTCGAAACTGCAGCGTGCAAGCTAATATTTCACCACTTGGTGTCACTGTAGCAGCTGATGTTTGTGATTACTTCCCATTTCTAGTTACTGCTGTTCCTTCTGTTGCTCCTGTATTTAAATCTTTTTTTTTTTTTAATTGCTGCTTTTTAATAAAAGGCAGCCATCAAACTCGTAGCTGATAATAGCTGCCACATCTAACAACGAACGTTGCTGAGCATTAAACCAACAGCATAAAGCCCTGGGCACCAAAATCTTTTGCAACAAGCTGATAGGTAGAACTTGCACAGTTCACGGCTTGGAAATCTCTGAAATCTGTTAATGTAGTTATTGGTGAAGTTAATCGAGTTCACAGTACTCTTCCCCTTACATCACAGTACTCTTCCCCTTACATCTACACACTTTTCTCTCTTCCTGAAATAGGTATCTCCTGACATTGATACTTTTGTGCACATCATTCTCTCAGTGACACGGACAGCATTTCACACAGAAACAGTTTCATTTGAAAACTATTCAGACTGCAAAATCATTTCAGGCAGTGATTATCTTTGTGCTATGTACAGTGCATGGAATGTCAGATAGGGCTCCAGTCTTTCCCAATGCCCCTAGGTATTAGGAAAATGCCCTAAACTTCATATGAATTTAAGAAAGAAACAAAGGAAAAGAAAAAATGCCACTCGAAGATGAGAATATCCTAAAACTGAGGCTAGCAGAGGAGGATGAGCCATACCAGTGATCAAGAAAATGCATCCCTTGATACCCATATGTACTCAGCTGCGAGATTTCTTATTCAAAGGGTATAGACACATAGATGGTTTTGGATGATTCTTTAATAGATCTGTTCTCTGCTTCTTTGACTGTTACCTTTTCTTGCCTGTTGTGGTGGCTTGACCTTGGCTGGCTGCCAGGTGCTCACCAAGCTGCCCTCTCATGCCCCTCCTCAGCAAGATAGGGCGAAAAATTAAGATTAAAATCTCATAGGTCAAGATAAGGACAAGGAGATTACTCACCAGCTACCACCATGGGCAAAACAGACTCAATTTAGGGAAGATTAGTTCAATTTATTGCCAATTAATAACAAAGGAGGATAAAACACCTTCCCCACCACCACGGAGGAATGGTTGTTTTGGTCTGTTTATAACACTTTGCAGCACCATCCTCTCCATGCTGTTCCCCTGCTTCACCATGGGGTGACTCCCACAGGAGACAGTCCTTCATTAACTTCTTCAATGCAGGTCCTTCCCACAGGCTGCACTTCTTCAGAACTGCTCCGCTGTGAATCCTTTCCACAAGGTGCAGGCCTTCAGGAACAGACTACTCTAGCATGGGTCCCCCACACGCCACAGCTTCTGCCGGGAGCCTGCTCCTGCATAGGCTTTCCAGGGGCTGCAACTTCCTTAAGGGCACATCCACCTGCTGTAGCATGGGGCCTTCTGTGGGCTGCAGGGTGGATATCTGCTCTACCACGGTCCTCCACGGGCAGCAGGGGTACAACCTGCTTCACCATGGGGAATCTCCACTCCAACGCCTGGAGCACCTCCTCCCCCTCCTTCTTCACTGACTTTCATGTCTGCAGGGCTGTTTTTCTCACATTTTTGTCACTCCACTCTCTCACAGCTGATGAGCAGCGTTTTTTACTGTTTCTTAAACATGTTATCACAGAGCTGCTGTCAGTGTCACTGATGGGCTCAGCTTTGGCCAATGGTGGGTCAATTTTGGAGCTGTCTGGAACCAGCTGTGTCAGACACAGTAGAATCCCCTGGTGCCTTCTCACAGAAGGCACCCCTGCAGCCCCCTTGTTACCAAAACCCCTCCAATACATCTTTCTGTATGTTTGGCCTCAATCATTTGCTGAATATGCGTATTTTTGTACTTCACCCTCAGTGGTCTCAAAGTAAAATGTAGAAATGAAGGCTGCAGTTAAAAATAATATTATATATATTACGTGAGTCAAGTTTCCTTACAGATTACATCCTTGGTTTCAGTTTTGGCTTTAAACTTTGGGAATGTTCTTGCAGATTTGCAAATTTATTTCTGTCATCAGCCAGTGCAAGGTAGGCTGAAGTGAGGGACTAGCCGTTAGCTTGAAGGCCAGTATGACTATAGTTCAATTTAGTCCAGTCTCTAAATGAGGTAAGTGGGTTAATGCCGTATTGGCAAAGATACAGCACCTGTGAAACCGATCAAATGGCTCACGAACAGAAATAATTATTGCTTATAATTAATATAATCAATACAACAGCATAAGGTAATGTGGTTTAAAATATGTAAATTATATGCAAGTGTTTACATATTTCGGCTATTCAGAGAGAACGGATAAAGTGATAAACGAACTGGGGAATCTTCAACAGACCTTTACTGTCATCTTCAGTCTTTTCGAAAAGTCCTTTCTTTAAGGGAGAAAAATAAAAAGCTGGCAAGCCAAACTCCATGGTTTGCATTAGCTGTACACACACTTATAAGCCACGTTACCTCACACTGCTGTGAGACTGTAAAGCCATCTTGGACAATCAAAATGATGTGTCCTACACACACATCCAGCCGCAGCACATTAACTCCTGTACATACATCCACAGCTAAAGTTACTGCAAATGCTCTGGCCTGGGTCTTTGACTAACTTACCATCACGGTGGTTTATTTCCTTATCAGTCACAGAGCCATCACTGATCATAACCTACTATGGTTACTGCATTTTATATTTCTTTATAATTGCCTGATCCATTAGGGGGGCAGCTAACAGCAAGGAAGCCTCTCCAGTGAGTCTGAACTGGCCTTTACAAAACCTCTTTAAGGGAAAAGTTCAAGGGTTTTTGCTAACCCATGTTAATTATTTCTGTTTACTTCTGCTTCTAACTTTTAATCTTCTCCTTTCCATAGAACATCTTGCAATGCTTTGCATGTACACTGCCAGGGGCATACAAAGCAACTTAGCTGGAATGAGAGAAGTTTTTCTGTTGCTTTATTATGTTGACCTGGAAGCTGTTAGATCTGACAATGTCCAACTAGACTTTATTGTACCTTCACTTGATAATTTGATATCTGAATAAGAAAAGCAAAGCTGAGTTGTGTCAGATGTATCTGTATGTTCAGCTGACCAAAGCCCACATGCAGAGTGACTCCAGTAGCTACATGATGGGGAACTGAGCCTGTCAATGAGAGCAGCCATAAAGGTGGCCTGGTTAGAAAGGGAAAATTGCCAAAAAGAAAAAAATATCTGCTGAAAAATAATGTCAGGAAAATGGCCTGCCAGCCTGGGAGCTGTGAGCCTGAAAACCAGAAGCATCCTTGAAAACTGCAGCTGGACTGTCCAAAGTATAGCTGGGTACCTAGAAACCAGAGACATTCTGAGATACCATTGATAAGCACAAAAACAAGGAACTGTAACAGCAAGTCTTTGTCTGAAAAATTGGAAGCAGTCTAGGAAAATAAAATTGGTCTGAAAGAACAGAAAAGATCATCACCTAGTGGCTGTTACAGATCAAAATACAAACTGACAGCATCTATTTGTGGTGTCCTATACCCTTTTGTGTCTCTCTGATACAAAAAGGACTTAATTTTTATCCAAAATGGAGCCCCTCTCTCTGAGAACTTCCCACGCTGCATGCCATTTTCCTTTCCAAAACAGGTTGAAAGCTCTGCACAAATTTTCCTTGAGATCTTGGACTCTTGCTGGGGATGTCCAGCTGACTCCACTCGCCATGCCACAGATTGTTTTTGAAGTGAGAGACTGCCTTCTATCTGTTACTTTATGGTCCCCCTCTGGGATCAATGCTGGGGTTGGGTCAGTTTGTCCTCCCACCTTTGGAATGGTTGGGTCCCTGTCTGGGATCGGTTTGTCCTCCCATCCAGGATGGTTTGGCCCCTTCTGAAATCTGTCTATTTCACTTAATGCCAGTAGTATATCTCCATATAAGCATTCTATCATAAGGGTATCTGCTGCTATATTGTTGACAAGTGTGCTTCACGAATAATAATTTTGTAGTAACCTGTAATAGTATATTCCTTCTTGGTTGTTGCTGTAATATCAGTTGTCACTATACCATTGTTTCTTGCTATACTATTGATTGATACTATATTATTTTTGCTGACAGTAATTTGTATTTGCTTTATTAATCATACTTGCTAGCAGCGACTTTTGTGGTATTTGTGGTAATCTGTAATAAAGTACAATGTAATAAAGTCTCCATGTCCTTGTGTATTATGGAATCTTGCGAATCCAGGGTCATGATATCACTTTAGGTCGTGACACCTGTATGATAGCAACTAGTGCCTGCTCCACAGCGCTGATTTTTTCCAAGTCCAAATTACTGGCATCTTGTGCTTCATCCAAAGGAATAAATTATATTCCCCTGACTCTAGGCATTAACAGAGCTCAGAACAAAACAAATGTAGCTCTGACACACCCAGAGACTACAGCTCCAACACTTGGAGAGCCTGTGCCAACTGTGAGTGTCACCACCCCAATTCCTCCCTCTGTATGGCATCTTGACTGTCTAACACAGGCCTGCCTCATGGCCCAACCAGCATCAAGGAAACCTACCTGCACCATTGCAATAAGCTGCCTGCAAAAATCAGTCTGGTGCTTTCGAGGACAGCCTGAAGGACAAGATTCCATGCTGCCAGTCCGAGAGCCACCCTAGGACACTGGCAGCATCTGTCCAGCTGCAGTCCTCCTCTGAGGAGGACCAAGGACTCAGCAGGTAACTACTGGCAGTTGCTGACAGCTAAAGATGCTGGATTAGGCAAAACACAAGTAAACGTCACATGGAATGCAACAGTTAAAAAGTCGGGGGAGGGCGTTGCCCTCTTTCTTTCCTTCCTCCTTTTCTTTTTTTGTTCTTCACTCCGTTGCTTAAATCAGTATCTGTAGTAGGAAGCCATATTCCAGTCCACAGGATGTCACCTTTATTGAGGGATTTTGTCTCATTCACTTTACTCTGTAAAACTACTTAAGGGTTTTAAATTAAATATGAAATCCAGTCTCCCTTTCTCTGTTTTTATGTATTCAGGATGTTTTTTCTTTTACTCTTAAACTTATTGAGGACATAATAATATCTTTTGTGAACGTGTCCAGGGGAATCAAAATGCTGATATAGAAATGCATCCTTATTTTAACATTGTCAGATGAAGGAAACAGATTAAGATTATAAATCTTAATCTCATATATTTGTGGCAGGCATTCCTGATTCCATAGACCAGGAACAGAGTTTATGGGAACAACATGTGCAGCTGTAACCTCTGAAAGTAACTGCTGAGTCCTGCAGAGAGTTACTGCAGTGGTGAGGTTCCTCTCTGAGGAAATGCAACTTTGGTTGAACTCCTTCTGAGTTTCTAACCCTCAGTTGTAAATCACTAAGGTACAGCACACAAACTACTGGTTTAAGTCTGGGGACTTCCTTCTTTGCCAACTTCTTTTCAAGACAGATTTTTAACCATGTACAGGTTTTGAGCTTTTCCTTAAGAAAGATGATGCCTTTTGGTTCCCTGCTGTGTGACAAATGTGTGCTTGCTCCTATGGAGGTAATGCCACACCTCCCACAGCGGAGCAAAGGATTGCATTTCTGCCTCTCCAGATCAAGGTTTTCCAATGACTTTGTCAGGTTGCCAGATTTCTGTGCACTTCTGAGATTAAAACCTGGCCATCATGATCTCTTGTGCATCTGGACTCCAAGTTCTCAAGGATAAAAAATGCACTTTTCTTTCTGTCTTTTTTAAAGTATTTTGGATTTCTGGGTACTGTAAATGATAATAACTGCAGAACAGGGAGGAAGGCTTTGTGAGATGAGGGTCTAATTCTCTTATTTCATGATATGATTCTTTTTCGGTGTTAGGCCTCTTGAGTCTCTATAGGCCAGGAGTACATGATAAGTTAAACTCATATAGGTGCCTTTTCTGGACACAGCTGACCTGGAAACAGACAGGAATGTCTCATAAAAATGGCTTGTGCCTCTAACCAGTGGTGTTGATAAGGTTGCGGGAGTCTACAGGGGACTGCCTCGGTCTCTTGCCTTGAAGTGAATGTTGGTGACTGAGCAGTAAACTGCAACATAGACTGTCTCCAGGTAAATGTGGGAATCCATATTCATTGTCCAAATTGAAAATGCCTGTGCTTTATTCAGGTCACTTCTTTTTCTTCTCACATGCTGTCTTGAGGCTGAGAAGCTAGCAAAATTGATGAAAGGTGTCATTGATAACTCCTATACTAATGAAAATCCTGAGTAAGGTACTTGGAAAGTGCTGGAGAAGTACCCAAACTGCAGCTTCATGAGTAGCTCTATTAATAACAGAAGGGAATGTTATTATTCATTGACCAAAAATACTTTAGATTTATAACTTTTCTCTAAAAACTTGAAATTTATTCTGAAAAATACATGGTAGGTGGGAAGTTTATTTTCCCAGCCATTAGTTGTATTGGGAAAATAAGCACTAGTTCGGGACTTTGGTTTATATGTTTTGCTCACTTTTTACTAGAAACTTTGTGTGATCGTTATAGTTAAACTTGAGGCCTGGTATTCTAACTTAACACTGATGAAACTTCTCTGCGACCAATACTCAGGCCCAAATCTTTGCTGTGAGGAGGAGTAGTATGAAGAAAAGCACATTTAGATGGAAATTGCTTTCAAGTGGATAACAAATTATGATCCTGGGATTAGTGTGAAAACTGGAAACAAAAAGAAGCTGCTTTAAAACATGTAATTACATTCCATTGACAAATCAGTATCTTTTTATCACATTGTTTATGATCAGAGGAGATAAACTCATCTAGCTAAAAGCAGCAGTGTTAATGCCACACTATATTTTATGCTTGATTTCAGTTCAACCACCTTCTCATCCACACACACACACGCACAAAACTTGCCAGCAAGATAAAAATGTCTAAAATTCTAAAAAAAATTTTAAAAGCTCCATTGGTTATGCAGAAATTCTAGAGGATATAGAATATGTGTTCTGCCTTGCTAGATGGGATGACTGTGTAAAAAGTGTGTTGAAACTACTGGGCTACACAATAGTGTCAAACCAGACAGGCAGCTAATTGTAGGTGCAAGCAGATTCACATGCATTTTGAAGGAAACAGTTGAGCTAGGTTGTGGTTGGTAGATGGACTGCTAATAGACATCCCTCTTAAATTCCTTATAGACTGCAGTAAGTTGTGTACGGGAGACTTTTGCCTTCACCTGTCATCCCGAGTGCAAGTCACAAGTTATCTTACGTGGGAATCAATGGGAGAGTTACACTTGACTGATGGAATAACTGATTTTAACAACAGTAGGTTTGCGTTTGCATCCCCTCTGAGCTCACGCTACCGCATCTGCTATAAAAAGCTATATTCTTCATTCCACTGAGGGACTATCTAGATGTGGAATAGCAGACCACTCATCAGATGTTGCTTTGTGGTCCAAACTCTGTGGAAAACTTCAGATCTATTGTAGACTGTTCCTGAGTATATGCTAAGAACAGACATCACTAGAAAGATTCTTCTTTATTTTCTCCCATTAGTGATGATTAGTATTACAAAGATGCTGTAATATCGTAGTACCATATGATACTATATCTTCTCTTCTGTAATAAGCAAGGCTTCAATATCATAGCTACTGAGTAGTTAAGGTAGCAATAGTCAAGGGACCATAACTGCAACTGTTGTGCCAAGATGTTCAAATCAGTGGCTGTAGAATAATGTATCCAGTAGGAGCCTGCTGCTGGTTAAGATCCATTGCTGGGGAAAGAAGGTCACTACAGCTTTAGGAAAACAGGCCAACAGGAACAGCAGGACATTTCAGAAAGAAAAATGGGTGTCAGTGGAGAAATGTAAACTACACCCTCTTTCTGTACAGGGAACATTTGACTCAGGGAGGTGTTTTGTACTATCTTCTTGTTCTGTGCTGAGTGAGACCTTGTCCTCTCACATCTAGGGACTGGTGCTTCTTAAAGATTTCTGACATGGAGAGTAGGTTGGGATGGACACTCTTCTGTGAGGTTATTTGGACCATCCAACCTTTTGGAAGCAGCTGCCCACCAAGTAGCGCTATAGGTCAAGACTTGTAGATGGACTCTGGAGCTTGCTTTTGCAAGTATCTTATTGGTGCTTCACAGAATGATTCTTAAAGGACTCATACAGTTCTGGGATACCTGCAAAGATGTGGACCTGCACCAAGATTTTACCATTGAGCCTGAAAGTAATATGCTTGGGTAGAAATATAACCACCTTAAGATAAAAGCCTTGTCTGTGTTTTAGCATTCAAATTGATTTTTCTTTTGTTTGTTCAGTGGCTTCTGTTTACCTCTCACTTTCCTTCTCATTTTCATTTTTACCATAACCCTTTTTTATCTCATTTGCTTACTCTCTGGGTTTATTCTTGTCTATTCATTTTTCTGGCTCTGTCTCAACACTTGAATGCCAATTCAAGTGGCATTCTGTCTTTCTAGGTGCCACAGACTCATCCAACACTTTCCAGTTAAGCTAAAGCCTGGAAAAGTGACAATCCTTTTGATTCAGAGAATTTGAGAAACTTAAATACCATGTGGTGGCCACTAGGTGCTTACCAAGCCACTCTATCATTCCCCCTCCATCAACAGGACAGGGGGAGAAAAATATAATTAAAAGCTCATGGGTCGAGGTAAGGATAGGGAGATTACTTACCAATTTCTATCACAGGCAAAACAGAATAGGGGCTATTAATTTTATTTATTGCCAATTAATTGTAACATAGTAATATAGTGAAAAAGAAAGAAAGAAAGAAAGAAAGAAAGAAAGAAAGAAAGAAAGAAAGAAAGAAAGAAAGAAAGAAAGAAAGAAAGAAAGAAAGAAAGAAAGAAAGAAAGAAAGAAAGAAAGAAAGAAAGAAAGAAAGAAAGAAAGAAAGAAAGAAAGAAAGAAAGAAAGAAAGAAAGAAAGAAAGAAAGAAAGAAAGAAAGAAAGAAAGAAAGAAAGAAAGAAAAAAAAACCAGCTAAAACACCTCTGTGCCTAAAAACCTGAAAACTCTCTTCAAGAAGACGTAGGAGATGGCTTTCAAGTCTCTTTCTTTAAAAAGTTGTTTCAGTATGGCCTCAGTTAAAGAGCCATGCACTTCTTGTGCCTGTGTGCATATTCATCTCTTTCAGTTTATGAGTTCTATAAAGGATTTCATTTTCACCAGGATTTCACAGTTGCATATTGCAAATGCATTAGAAGACTTTAAGAGCAACACTCATCTTCACTAACTGGCATCACAAAAGTCTTCTCAATGCAGCTATTTATGTTACTGACATTTGTATGTTTATGTATTTGTATTTTTTAAAGTGTTGTGATTATCAACCAAGAAGCACTTAATTGAACAAATCCTGTTGAAAAAGAAAGCGTTGTAAATTTTTTTGCTGTTCTGTTTCTGAGCCACGTTGAGGATATAACACCCTGATGAACTGCCTGCCTTTGAAGCAACATGCTTGCCAAATTTTCCATATTGGGAGCACCTGAATTTACATACTTAGCTTACAATTCTGTTATGAGCCTCACAATGTTTTGCTAACATCACAACTTGTGGAATTATTAGTGCTTGATTTTTATACTTTTTAAAGCTAAATCCGTAAACTTTCAGAATATCAAGGGTAAAAAAAGAAGTTAAGCAAGTGCATCTCAGATATGCACCAAACAAGTCACAACTCATTGCTCAAGCTGCTTTCCCAATTTTATTTAGTAGTATTTTAGGAATTCATGATTTTTAAACAGGTATTTGCAGTGTTGAATTTAGAGTCGGATGATGAATACTTATGACATATAGCTGCAATTAGCTGAAAAGCTTTTGAACTTCTTCAGCTAAATTAAGCTCAGATTAGAAACTTTAGATCACCTTTTATGCAGTGGAAGCACAGATGAAAAGCATTAGGTTACTACAAACCCTCCACGAGGCCGTCCTAAGGAGCAAAAATGTTTCTAAATAATGCTTTTTCCAAAGGAACATCCTGCTAGACGGGGATATACACTGCTGATGAACAGGTTGTTTAGCCTTATTTCCACAAATTTAATTATTTCAAAAAATTCCTGGAGGAGTTAAGTGTCTTTTCTATTGTGAATTTGACTCATCATGAGGTGGAGAATCCATGACACTCTCAGGTGCTTTAATTAAACCTGTCTCAAATTTTCTCCATCTCTTTGACTTGTTTATTAGGGCAAGAAAAACAGAATGGATTTCACAAACAAATCAGCCAATTAGGTAACATATTCTGAAATTTGTGCACACTATCTACACAGCCAGTAAATGGTAAACAACAGTTTGTAAAGAGTGAATGCCATGAGGAATCCTAAACAAAGTCACTTATTGCTGCAAGAGGTATAGAACCATCTATTGGAGCATAAGACAAGTAATTTCCCACAATTTACTCAACTTGGTTTAAATAATACCACACATTCTCTTTTCATATATGTGAAAAAGTACTGAAAAGTCCTACAAATTTAGTAGGACTATGACTTCAGAGCTAAACTTTCTGTAATTAGAGTTGGATCTTCTTTAAAGACTTATCTGGACCTACAGTTCCTGCCTCACAAGAATGCAGTAAAATGAACAACAGAGAGGAGACGGAGTTTGCAGAAAGCAGGACTGTGTTTTGTTCCACTTGATTACAGGACTTTTGAGCATACTTGGAGGCAATATTTTGAAGGTGGTATTATCCTCATTCGAAGAGCTTGTTCAAAGCTTTTTTTGTTAGTTCTGTTGCTTATGGTAAGGGGAAAAATGAAGGTGTGCAAAAAAACCACATCACGGAGAGCATGAATGAAACTAGTGTTTAACCAAGAGTGTCTCTGTTGAATCTTTACCAGGGTCTTGCCTACAGTCCCTAGTATGCCTGAGGTGGGAAAACAAAATGTCCTTTATAGCTGAGCCTGCATTAAAGATGGAGATGGGGAGACAAGTGTCCATACAGAAACTCCATATAGGAAACCCATATATAAGGTTGTGAATAAAATAGGTTTTCATTCTTTTGAGTCTCATAAACTGTACTGTTATCTGATACATATTCTTGGGCCTGCTTCTGGAAGTTTCGTGAAGTGCCTAAATCAAGTATTCTTGTCAAGCTACCTTGAACATTGTGGGTTTTTTTCGCAATATCCTGTAAGGTTTATGCTGACAGAGAGAACTCCTTCATGTGAGTTAGGAGTTTTACAGTAGGCTAAAAGTCCCCTCTGCCACAGTTTGAGACTCCATCCCAGGAACTCCCTGTAACTCAGCAAAATTCCACAGATATTTTTTAATGCTAGTATGATGGAAAAGGACTTTTTGCGAAACAGAATGTTATTAACAAGTACTATGTGGTTTGGGTTGGAAGGCACCTCAAAGATCATCTAGATCCAAAACCCCTGCCATGGCAGGGACACCTCCTACTAGACCAGGATGCTCAAGGCTCCATCCAACCTGGCCTTGAACACTGACAGGGATGGAGCATCCACAACTTCCTTACACAACCTGTGCCAGTGTCTCACCACCCTCACAGGGAAGAACTTCTTTCCAATGTCTAACCTAAATCTACCCTCTTTCAGTTTGAAACTGTTACCCCTTGCTCTATCGCTACACTTCCTGATAAAGAGTCCATCCCCACCTTTCCTGTAGACCCTTTTTGATTACTGGAAGGCCACTATAAGGTCTCCCTCGAGCCTTCTCTTCTCCAGGCTGAACAACCCCAACTCTCTCAGCCTGTCCTCATAGGCCAGGTTCTCCAGCCCCCTGATCCTCTTCATGGCCCTCCTCTGGACCCACCCAAGCAGCTCCATGTCTTTCTTGTGCTGGGGGCCTCAGAGCTGGACGTAGTACTGCAGGTGGTGTCTCATCAGAGCAGAATATAGGGGGATAATCACCTCTGTTTACCTGCTGGCCACGCTTCTCTTGATGCAGCCCAGGATGCAATTTGCTTTCTGGACTGCAAGCACACATTGCTGGCTCATACTCTGTTTTTCGTCCACTAGCACCCCCAAGTCCTTTGCTGCAGGGCTGCTCCCAATCCACTCATCGCCCAGCCTGTACCCGTGCTTGGGATTGCAGTAATATCTTGCTCCTGGCCTAGATTCTGCTGCAGCAACACTCCCTCTAAAAAACTATGTAGTATAAAAACAAATGATCTGGAAACTTACAGTGTTTCTTTGAATAACAAAGAAGTCTACCCATAAGCAGATAAAGATGGAGTGTGACTTGCTGGTTAGTCAAGATAAGCAAAATTTGTGAAGTACTTATTAAATAATTAAATAATAGTATTGCTGATTTTAATGGGTGCTGGACAAACTGTAAACAGATTTCCTTTATGGACCACAGCACTACCTCAGCCTTTGGCCATCACTTTCATTGTCAACTATTTAATTTCTTTTAATGCATGGATCTGCTGTGGAAAATCTACCACAAAGCACTACCAGAGATATCAGCCTCATCTTCGTGTTCCTTAGTGGTTTTAATGTCTCAGCAGGGCATCAGTGCTACACTGCCATGCACCTGTGTTATGGTAAGTGCCTTAAAGCCCAAAGTCCAAGGTCCATGACACTACATGAAGTAATTATGTAAAAGAGCCCCTGCTCTAAAATGGTCACCACCTACTATGCAGATGAGACGTCCCACAGAAGAACTAGAAAGAACACCAAAATAAAGAAGATGCTGATCAAAGCCATGAAATTGATTTCATAAAAGCTATTTTCCAAGCTTTCACACTGGGGAAAGTCCTGCAGAGAGCATGCAATGGGGAGGGGTGTAGGAGTAGTGGTGTGGCACAGTGGTGACTTGATGGCATCCATCTGCCAAAAGTGAGGTCCTTTCCAAGCAGAAAAGAAGAAGTGCTGGCACCAAGGCTGGTTCTGAAAGGGTGGGAAGAAAGCCTGTGCTCAATAGCAGCAGCATGCCTGTCACAGAATCATAGAATCATCAGGTTGGAAAAGACCTCTAAGACTGACAAGTCCAACCGTCAACCCAACACCACCATGCCTGCTAAACCATGTCCTGAAGTGCCACATCTACATATTTTTTGAACACCTCCAGAGACTGTGACTTCACCATTCCCTGGGCAGCCTATTCCAATGTTTGACCACTCTTTCAGTGAAGAATTTTTTCCTAATGTCCAACCTAAACCTCCCCTGGTGCAACTTGGGGCCATTTCCTCTTGTCTTATCACTAGTTACCTGGGAGAAGACACCAACACCCACCTCACTACAACCTCCTCTCAGGTAGTTGTAGAGAGCAGATCGACACTCTCACCCAATTTAGTGTCATCTACAAACTTACTGAGAGAGGACTCAGTCCCTTCATCCAGATCATTGATAAAGACGTTAAACAAGACCAGTCCCAATACCGAGCCCTGGGGGACACCACTTGTGACAAGCCACCAGCTGGATTTCACTCCATTCGCCACAAACTCTCTGTGCTCGGCTGTCCAGCCAGTTTTTAACCCAGCTTAGAGTGCACCTGTCTAGGCCATGAGCCACCAGCTTTCTTAGGAGAATGCCATGGGAGACTGTGTCAAAGGCTTTACTAAAGTCCAGGTAGATGACATCTACAGCCTTCCCCTCATCAACTAGGCGGGTCATCTGGTCATAGAAGGAGATCAGGTTGGTTAACAGGACCTGCCTTTCATGAACCCATGCTGGCTGGGCCTGAGTCCCTGGTTGTCCTGCACGTGCCATGTGAGCACCCTCAAGATGAATTGCTGCATAATATTCCCTGGTACTGAGGTCAAGACGATGGGCCTGTAGTTCCCTGGATCCTCCTTCCAGGTGGCCCTTTTTGTAGACAGGCATCATACTAGCAAGCCTCCAGTCATCTGGGACCTCTGCTGTTGACCAGGACTTCTGATAAATGATGGAGAGTGGTTTGGCCAGCTCCTCCATCAGCTCCCTCAGTACTCTCGGGTGGATCCCATCCGGCCCAATAGACTTGTGAATGTCCAGGTGGCAAAGCAGGTCATTACCTGCTTCCTCCTGAATTACGGGGGGGGTTATTCTGCTCTCCGTCCCCATCTTCCATCTCCAGGCACTAATTACATTGCGGATTGCTTGTCTGCCCATTAAAGACTGAGGTAAATGAGGCATTAAGTACCTCAGCCTTTTCATCCTCCTTAGTGGCAATGTTCCCCCTTACATCCAATAGAGAATGGAGATTCTCCTTGCCTCTCTTTTTGTTGTTAAAGTATTTCTAAAAACATTTATTGTTGTCTCTCGACAGCGGCCAGATTGAGTTCTAGTTGGGCTTTTGCATCTCTAGTTTTCTCTCTGTATGAGCTAACGAGATCCCTGCACTCCTTTTAAGTTGCCTGCTCTTTCTTCCAAAAGTGACAAACTCTCCTTTTTCTCCTAAGTTCTGGCAAAAGCTCCCTGTTCAGCTAAGCTGGTCATCTTCCTCACCGGTTTGTCTTCTGGCACATGGGGACAAGCCTGCTCCTGCACCTTTAAGACTTCCTCCTGGAAGAGTGTCCAGCCTTCCTGGACCCTCTTGCCCTTCAGGACTATCTCCCAAGGGACTCTCTTGACCAGTGTCCTGAAGAGACCAAACTCAGCCCTCTGGAAGTCCATGGTTGCGATTTGGCTGACCCCCCTCCTTACTTGACCAAGAATAGAGAACTCTCATCATTTTGTGGCCGCTAAGACCAAGATGGCCTCTGACCACCACATTTCCCACCAGTCCTTCTCTGTTTGTAAACACCAGGTCGAGCGAGGCACCTCCCCTGGTAGGCTTCCTTACCAGCTGTGTCAGGAAGTTATCTTCCACACACTCCAGGAACCTCCTAGACTGTTTCCTCTCTGCTGTGTTCTATTTCCAGCAGACATCTGGTGAGTTGAAGTGCCCCACAACGACAAGCGATAACAATTGCAAGACTTCTGCCAGCTGCTTGTAGAATGTCTCATCTGCCTCTTCCTCCTGGTTGGGTGGTCTATAACAGACTCCCAGCAGGATATCTGCCTTGTTGGCCTTCCCCCTCATCCCTACCCACAAGCACCCGACCTTGTCATCACAATCGTTAAGCTCTACACAATCAAAACACTCCCTAACGTACAAAGCCACCCCATCGATTCTCCTTCCATGTCTATACCTTCTGAAGAGCTTATAGCCATCCATTGCAGTCCTCCAGTCATGAGAGCTGTCCCAGAGCCATCCCTGTCTTTCTCAGCTTGCGCAGGACCTCTTTCCCCAGAGCTGAGCACCATGGGAGCTGGCCCTGGGTCATGCAGGGACTCTGTCCTGATTCAAATGCCTTGCCAATGTAGATGCCAAGCCCCATGGCAGCCAGGGCAGGCAAAAGCAGCCCTGCCTGAATAGAGTAAGAACCCAAATTCACTTTTGGGTCACCAAGTACACCAGTAGGACTGGCAGGAAAAATGTATGCCTGGATTTCAGGAGAGCAAAGCTTGGCCTCTTCAAAGATCTACTTGGAAAAGTCTCATACTGAAGGGCCTGGAGGGAGGGCACAAACATCTCTGGTCTGCGTGATCCAGGATTTGGCAAAAAAACCCACCAAAACCAAAACCCAAACCAAAGCCAGACCAAAACCTAAACCCAAAAACCTCCAAACCTCCTAATGTCTAGATATCAATTTAATCATGTTTGTATATAGTTTCTTGGATAAAACAGAGAAAAAATTAATTAATATTTTCAGGTAGAAAAATTAAAATTTGTAGTAAGAAATAAATATTTTACTTTGTCCACAGTCAAATGATGCAGCTTACTAGCATGTGACATCTTTTGGATAAATAACTACATCCTTTTTCTTAAAAAGTTAGGTGTGTCTTGTGATCAGCAAGCATGTTGACCAAGGCAGATTAAGTTTTAAAAGCGTTAAAACTTCATGATAAGTCTCAAGCCAATCTCTCTAATGAGATACGATGAAATATTTGTGGGAATGAACATGCTTTCATTTCTGGTTGTTCTTATGCCTGGAAGCGTGCAGTGCTGGAATACTGGACTTACCATGATGGACAACAAAACTATTTTGGTTTTTAAGAAGTGAAGCACTCTTGCAAGAATACCATTTGTGTAAAGGAAAATCTAAACCATTAGATTAGATCTAGTTCCTGTGCTAATTACTTAATGAGATCCTACAGAACTACTAAGAAGTAGCTGTCAAAGAGTATAAAGTGATGTTACCAGATTTTTCAATTCAGGCAGTGTGAGATTCATAGAGACAGATCAAAAATGTATTCAATCCCATCTTCCTTGACCTTAGGAACAAGCCACTCTTCTGTGTTTTGAACATGTTTGATTGTAAGCAGAACAAGATGTCTGGAGATGACCAAGCTGAAAGTTTACAAGAAGAATCCATCAGCAATGCTTACTGTCTGAGAAACCATGTTAGAAAACTCAAAAGCAAAGGCACAGCTTGCACTGAAAAAACCCATGCTATGGCAGAAGCACAAATCTCAGTACTGGGTGATAGTATCTGCCATTTTAGCACTTAACATTTTTCCAATTCTTATCATCAACCAGACTCTCTTTACATTCCTCTTCTATATTTGCCTGAACAGCCTGAATTATTACAAAGCCTCACAAAATCAAGAACTGCTGTGATATTTGTACTCCATGATTGTCCTAGCAAACATACAAAGAATCATTATCTTTTACTACTTCTGTTCATGCTGTGGGGTACAAAGTCCTCAAGAACATTAGGGGCAGAGAACTTTTTGTGAGTTAGTGATTTACAAATGCTGCTAGTCTTAGAGTGGGAGTTACGTGCCCTTTACCTAGATCATAGAACTATAGAACAGTTTCAGTTGGAAGAGACCTTCAAGATCATAGAGTCCAACCCTTGTCCTAGCTCTATCAACACCACTAAACCACGTCCCTAAGTACAACATCTACCCATCTCTTAAACACCTCCAGGGATGATGACTCCACCACCTCCCTGGGCAGTCGCTCCAATGCCTGACAACCCTTTCAGTAAAGAATTTCTTCCTAATACCCAGCCTGAACCTCCCCTGGTGCAGCATAGGGCCATTTCCCCTTGTTCTATCGTTTGTTATCTTGCAGAGAAGTTGTGCTTCAGCAACTAATTGCTGGAATTAGCAAATTCCATGCTAACTTTTCTTTCTTTTTCTAACCAGAGGTATCCATTAAGAGATGTTCTTTTCTACTCATGACAAAACTGGTAAATTTATGATTCAAAGTACATTAGTCATAATATACAGTATGACATATAATAAGGGTATGTTTGAGGCACGATGAAGAGTCTCAGGAACGTCGTTTCGCCAGCTCTGAGTCAACCACCAAACTGTCAAATCAGAACCTTTGCAAAATTTTGTTTTGGTAACAACTTTCACTTGACAAACGGAAATAAATATTTTGTGCCTGAAAGTCTCAAACCAATTGTAACATGCTACTCTGGCCTGGAACTTCTTTTTTTGACTTCCTGAAGTGACTAGATTACCTAGGGTATATCCAAGTCCCTGTGAGTAAGTGCTGAGAAAATACTGAGATAACTTTGACCCCAGTGTCATAACCCTAGTCCTCAGAAACATACTTTCACATTACTCCTATAAGTCCCCAGTAAACAAAGGATTTAAGCATATGCCTCTTAAGCAAGGCATATTAAGTCAAAGGTACTTGAACTCTTATTTAGCTCTGTCAAACAAGGATCAAGAATGCAATGTTGAATTAGGGATGTACAGTCCTTCTTTGGCTGTCTCTCAGCAGTGGAACACATTTCACAGACAGAGATGAGATGACCTTCCTGTCCTACGGTCAATGGCCTGCCTTCTAAAGCTAGTGGGGAAATTGTCAAAACCCTTGACTGATCTCAGATGGCTAAATCTTTGCTGCAATAAATACTGTTGCAGGTGTGTCTTTCACAAAGTGCTGCTAGCCATTCCATGAGTACTTGGTCATGGTTTATTTAAAAGCAAGTAAAATATTTGCATAAAAATTATATATATAATTGAAATATGAGTTCAGTTCACCCATTGGAAGCTTTAATTTCTGCTGGGTAGAATTTCCTCCCTGGATCTTTTAAAGAATGTAGAAATGTAAAGAACAAGTGCTGACTCCTGGAAAGAGGCGTTATTTCCTTGTGCTGTTGACACAAATATGCAGTAAGTGTTGACCTTAAAATACCTGAGGGCAAACTCAGATACTTCCAACCCTTCATTACAGAAATACCACTGTACTCCATTGCAATAACAGACCAGATGTTATGCTAAGCAAGTAACTTCTGTAACTACATTAGCTTTCCATTCGGTGCAGCAAAAGGCTTCGGGTATGGAAACTATTACAGAAAGTTTGTTTTGTCGCTCTTACTGAAAAATAAGTGTATGGCACTTAACCTTTCAGCAGAGAGCAGCACTTTGTCATTCTGCACAGTGTCACTGAACACGGCACATGGCTGCACATACAGGAACAAGCATTGCAATGTTATTCCCTTCATAGGCTTCCTTTTCCCATGTGTCATGGCTATTTTTGTCAGGCATTGAAATGGAAGTGGTTTCTCAGTCCCTTAAGGCAGCCAGTGCACTTAAGGGAAAGACTGGATATATTTTTCAAGTCGGGAGCTTTCACATATGCTTCTACTATTCATTGACGTGCCTTGCAGAGTCAACCAGAGCCCAAAGAAATATGACAAAGTGACTCCCTGGCAGTGAAGCTAGTGACAGGGAGCAGCTTCCTTTGCCCCTGTGATCCAGACAGTAACCCACAGGGGTGGATCTGGTGCCACAGGGTGCTCCACTGATAGCAGCGGTGTCAAGACCTGCTCTTCTGCAGAGTGGACAGAAAAAGTTATACAAAAAAAATTTGTTGCAGCCATTAGACCTTTCTAGAATTTCTCAGGTTTACTGTCTTTCAAGCATTTCTAAACTACTTGTACCAATGAATGGGATGACATTCATTCTGCAAATCTTACATTTACAAGTTCAGTTTTAAGAGGTTTATTCATTGAGTTCTGAGCTTTGAGTATTCTGAACAGGCTTTAATAAAAGTTTGATTTCAAGTAAAAGTATACGGTATGCTCTAAGTACACACTTTGTTCTGTTCAAATTAGAGTGTTTGCTCCAATGCATTGTGATTGAGATTTATTTTACCTTGTTCTGCTATTTCAGTTTGTCTTTCGTGGATTTATCTGATTAAATTTTAAATCATTTATGGATAGTGCTTGCTTTCCATTTCATGAGCCCTTATGTTGGGTACATTTCACATTTAAATTTACTTCTAGCCTGGAGAGAAAAGGAATGCATGCACTTCAGAGTCATCATCTAGTGTTTTCCATACTCTAAACATTTGTGTTAGCACTTTTGTTCGTTAATTATTTTTAAAAAGAGGAATTGGATGCTTCTCCATTGTTTATTTTCTCAGTGGCAAAAGTCTCAAAAAAATTGTGGGTTTATTGCTTTTTGGAAGAGCATCTTTCAACTTTATGAACTCTGTGTCAAACCGTTCCTTTAGTACAGAAGAAAAGGACAGATTATATTAATACGAAGCCGACGACGTGCAGATACTTCTCTACTCTTTTGTTAACAGCCACATGGAAATGAACTATGCCGGCGCTTCCTAAAGGTCAAAATGTTCCAAATAGCTCAAACCAAAGCTGAGGTTTTCAGTACCGTATACAGAGGTTTCATTTACAAATGTGCATTCAGAAAGATCAATACCACTGGGTAAACTAGCAGGGACTGATTCCTAGCACCCTGATCTGTATGGGCATCCTCCTTGCCTGTTGGGGCAGCCGGAGAAGTGGTGGGGGTGCATCTGCTCCTCTGGGAAGAACCTCTTTTGCTTGTAAAGTCGCCAGGTTGTTCCAACAGCACAACTGCATTTTCAGCTGCTCTGTGTGCAGCAGTTCCTACTCCAGTTCCCAAGAGCCATCCCAGGGTAGGGTGTGTGGCACAGATCCCTCTTTTCACAGTATTTGCTGAGTCTGTACCAGAACATCTGAACTGGACAAACGGTTTTGGGAAATGTGTGTGCTTTCTGGTCACACTAGAGTCACAAGCAGTTCTTCTACCATCCCTAATGGGGAAAGAGCCGAGGAACTGAAGAAACTGAAGCTGCAGGAACTGGAGATTTTGATAGTTTAGCACACCAGGTGCACCAACCTTATCACTGCCATCTCTTTTACATGTTTTTAGTTCACACTGTGTAGGAAAAAAAACCTCTTGAAATACAGACATTTACGAATTGTCCTATGAGCTTAAGTAGTTCCCCCAATAATAACTTCTTCTTTATTACTTGAAGTGCAGTGTTTATGCGACTGGCATCAGCTATTAATTACTCGCTCGCCCTGTCATGGTGCATCAAGGAATTGGAGCCACTATTGACTCCCTGTGTTGGCTTCACTCAAACCTGACTGCAATTACAGTGCCTGCCCCAACATCTGGACAGCCAAATCATGAAGCTTTCTCCATTGATTTCAGTGAACCTTGCAGCAGATCCTTGGGGTTCTTTTCTGATAAAATAGGACTTTACCAGCACAGGGCAAGCTCCTGATTAACCAAAATGACTGGAGAGAGTAACAGGAACAAAGGCTCAAAACAACTCAAAATTAGATCCCCGCCATGCAGTTCACAGGGCTATTCTGCACACTTCTACAGACAGTTACTATTGACTGCTGCAGCAGCAGCAAACTGACCCAGTCAAAACCAGGACTACTACCACAGGGTAATAAACACTCTGCAGACAATGGGCTGTCTCACACTACAGCCCTGCAATCTGCACAAGGCAGAGTCACGCAGTTTGAGAAAGTTTCCAATGAGGCAGCCAAAGTGCTCGTATTAATACTGATCCTGGGCTGAAACCATAATTAGCAAATCATCCAGGAGAGGCTGACTTCACAGAATCATAGAATCATTCAGGTTGGAAAAGACCCTTAAGATCATCAAGTCCAACCATCAACCCTACTCCCCTAAACCATATCTCCAAGCACCGCATCCAAACGACCCTTAAACACATTAAGGGATGGTGACTCAAACACCTCCCTGGGCAGCCTGTTCCAATGTCTGACAACCCTTTCAGCGAAAAAATTTTTCCTAATGTCTAGCTGTCACGGTCCACTCAGTGGACTCACGATTGTTCGTTTGCTGTGATCTCAAAGTGCAAAATTAAGGCAACCACACCAAAGGGGTTTGCTACAATCAAACAGTGAAACTTCATTGTATGCCAGTAAAGCGGCATGCGATAAGTAAAGAGGATGAAAGGAAAGGAGAAAGTCAAGTGAAAAGAGGAAAGAGATCAATAGCTACCACCACGGGTCCAAGGCATTCCTATGGTCCCAGGTCCAGGCAGTGTCCCGCCAGTCCTAACAATCGTCGTGATCCTTGGTGGGGGAAGCTTCCGAAGTTCGGGCACTGAGGAGCCCCTTTTTATGCCAAATACCACCCCTTGTTCCTCCTCTGTATCTCCGCCTCTTCTTGGCTCCATCGATGCTGATCGATCCCTCCTGATAACAGTTCTCAGTCTTGTCCCTGGCACCGGAGAACAGCACAGTACTCTTTAGCCAAAACAGGGCCGACTTGCCTCCGCAAGGCTCCCTCCTTCGGCTGTTATCTCCCCCAACAAGATTTCTAGAAGGGAGAAGCAGATAGCAACGTCTCTTATCCTTTTGCTATTTTTGGCCAAATGAACAAATTGCTCAGTTCTCGTCCTTGCTCTGTCCAGGGCATAATGACCTCATAAGCCTGGCATTCAGGATCAGCAATTGTGTCTCAGGCAGGCTGCTGCAGACTCATGTCCAGATGTTAGCCTAACTTTCAGAGTCCATATTCCTGATGACAAGGTTGAGACAACGCTGTTTTCGGACAGACGCTTACGCTAGCCTAAACCTGCCCTGGTGCAGCTTGAGTCTTTTCCCTCTTTTTCTATCATTAACTACCTCTGAGAAGAGATCAGCACCTAGCTCTCTACAACGTCCTCTCAGGTAGTTGTAGCGAGGAATACAGTCTCCCCTCAGCCTCCTTTTCTTAAGACTAAATAGCCCGAGTTCCCTCAGTTGCTCTTCATAAGACTTGTTCTCCAGGCCTTTCACCAGCTTTGTTGCCCTTCTCTGCACTCTCTCCAGCACCTCAGTGTTTTTCTTGTATTGAGGTGCCCAGAACTGAACGCAGTACTCGAGGTGTGGCCTCACCAATGCCGAGTACAGGGCGACAATCACCTCCCTACTCCTGCTGGCCACACTATTCCTAACACAAGCCAGGATGCCCTTGGCTTTTTTGGCCACCTGGGCACACTGCTGACTCATATTCAGTTACTTGTCAATCAGTACCCCAAATTCTTATAATGATTCATCCTCACTGATCAAACTACAGGGAACAGATCAAACTACTATTGGTTGTTAAAAAAAAAAAAAAGAAAAAAAAAAGTCAAAATCCATTTGATTGTTTGCAAAGACTAAGAGTCAGTTAAAAAAACATTCATGTGTAAGTAGTACAAATTTCACCTGAGGGTAAGGGATAGGCATTTAGTTCACTTAACGAGTTAAAAATGGGAGGATGATCAGGAGTTAAGTCAGAGATCACATATGAGGAATCCTAGAAATGTTGCTGAAGTCAAGAAATAAAGCTATAGTCACAGAAGTAGATTAGAGGGGGATTTCTCAACGCAAAGAGAAGAGACACAAATAAAAAACTGGTTCAAATTTGATAGTTTTTCAAATGCAGTTTCAAGAAAACATTAAAGAAATTAAATCCCAAGCCCAGCACTTTGCTGAAAAGAACCAGTTTTAAAGAAATGTTTTAAGGTAAACAGAACACATTGGGGGGTCGGATAAGCCAGATCAGGGAAATCTTGAGAAAGGTTACCAAATGAAAAGCAAGAATCAAAAGGCAAAAAATCGAGGAGAGGATTGCAAACCAATAACCAGAGCCCTTTGCTCAGGAATGACCTTCTGGAGCTGCTGCCTCCATCTCTGCGCCCCAGAGGTCATACTACCAGATACGTGGCTAAACTCTGACTATTTTTAACAAAACAAGTACAAAGAGTCAGCAGTGTCATGGTGAAAGCTTCTCCTCTGGGCGCTTGATTTGAGCCAAAAAATCTTTTCCTTGTTCACATTAAGCTAGTCCTAACCTCAGATGCAACCTGGCCTGTCAGTAATTCACATTCAGTGCACAAGGGACTGCACAAGGCCATTACTTCAGCAGTAGTGTGATCTTCTTCGAGGAGGAAATTGTGCTGAGGAACAGAACTTGACCTAAAACTTGCACCCAGCAATATGCAAAGGGGAAAAAAAATAAGGGAATGCAAGACATGGAGTGTGGGAGGTAAAGCAGCAATGTCATTTCAATCCATTAGTCTATAAGGACAGAGGTCAGGCACTGAAACTGTTTTCTCTTTCTAAATGTGAAAATGCCTGAAAAGTTGAATAACTGATAAAGAGCTGAGAGGGAAAGGCCAGGAAATGAAAAACGCAAAAGGTTCCTGTTAGGAGTTGCTGATTCTGGCAGCCTGTCGGAGGCAAGGCTGCCATGGTTTCATACCACAGGTCCAACCAGTAGCGAGGCCAAACATGCATTCCCAGCAGATGCACACACGGAAACACATCTGTATAACATACAGATACATGCGCATGCGGCCAGATGTGCAGTTCAAGACAGAGACAAAACAGAGAAAACAGGCAGACCAAGGAACGAGGGCAGGCTCTCAGAGGGATTGTGTAGGAGCATTCCTTCATATATGGGGAAAAAAGTGCAGCCTCAGTTAAGATGCTGTCCTGGTTTGGGCTAAATCAGAACTAATTCTGTTTTAGTGCTTTAACTTTTCAGTTAAGTCTCCTCTAACTAACAGCACTTTCTGAAACAGCAGCATGTTTTTCCAGACAGTGACTGCTCCCAGCAGTGATAAGGCCTGATGTTTATAGTTCGTACCAAGGAATGGTATGCAGAGAGGCCCTTGCTTATACTTGTTCTTATGGCGACCAAGGTGACTGTTACATCTTGTACTTCGTGTTGGGGTGCCAGGAGTGAAAACGGTCGCACCTACATGGAGGAACGAACCGGACAGGTGGCCCAAACCTGACCAACAGAGTATTCCATCCCCTATACGTCATATTCAGTATAAAGCTGAGAGATCACAAGGGTCTCTCTCTCTTCTTCTACGGCCGACATCCAAGGAGGACTCTGTTCTTCTGTCGATCCCAATGCGTGTATCCCTGAATCCAGTGCCTGAATCCAGCTCCTGCATCCTGTCCCTGCCTGCTGCCAAGTCCAGCCTGGAACTGCCCCAGTGCCAGCCCTGCAGTGTGGTGGTGACGTATCATCATCAGGGTGGGGGGAGTTGGGGTCGGTATTGGTTTTGCATATATTTGTGCATATTGTATGTATTTCATTATTTCCTTAATCTTATTATCTTTTCATTATTGTTATTCTTTCATTAAAGCTGTTCTAGTTTTCTTTTCGAAACCGCAAAGTCTCTCTCCCTTGTTCTCTCTCCTTTTCCTTTTTGGGAGGGGAGAGGAGTTGACAGAGAGCGTCTGTCATTTGTTGGTGGCCGGCCCAGCCTCAAACCGCGACAGATGCTTTGCACGGTGTTTTAGGAATCAGAACCGAAGTTAGTTACATTGCCTCTCATATGCTTGCAAATCATTATCAAAGCAACAAGCCACTCATTTCTGGGTAAAAAATGTTTCCTGTGGAGTTTCTCCTCACAAATTAAAACGCTTAATCTTTATGGGACCTTGGGGTACAGGTTGTGAATATTCTATGGAAGATCACTGTGCTTGTTGATAGCACTTCTGGACAAGCTGAAGTGATACTTGCCTATTTATAGCACGCACACACACACACGATGAAATCCTATCAATTGTACAGTGCAACTTTCATCTACTTCTTAAGCCATCCTGAATATGAAGAATAGATGAGGGAACTGGGATTGTTTATCTTGGAGAAGAGGAGGCTGAGGGGAGACCTTATGACTCTCTACAACTACCTAAAAGGAGGTTGTAGTGAGGTGAGGGTGATCTCTTCTCCCAAGTAACAAACGATAGGACAAGAGGAAATGGCTTCAAGTTGCACCAGATGAGGTTTAGATTGGACAATAGGAAAAATGTCTTTACTGAAAGAGTGGTCAAGAATTCGAACAGACTGCCCAGGGAAGTGGCGGAGTCAACATCCCTGGAGGTGTTCAAAAAACGTGTAAATATGTCACTTTGGGACATGGTTTAGTGGGCATGGTATTAGGCCAACGGTTGGACTTGATGGTCTCAGAGGACTATTCCAGATTTGCCAGTCTTCTAAACACAGCCATCAAATCAGTCCCTAGTTCCATGAGATATGTATATAATGCATACAGGTGATATAGATATACGTATACGTATAGGTGTAGGCATAGGCATAGGCACAGACATTGACATAGGCATAGATATATGCACATATGGTCTGTTGCAATAGTATGCATAGGAACAAGTATTGTACCAGTAAATGGAAGGATTTGTCATAAACGCTTTCCTGAGACGGATTTAGAGCAAAGCTGGAGGTGGTTTCTTTTGCAAATGTTGCTAATTCACTATTGAAGGACAGAGCTGGAAATAAGTCAGCTGGAGCCTTCTTCCTTTGAATGTCTTCTCTTCAACTGGTGGCAGAGTGTGCCCATGTGAGACAGGGACAGCAGCCCAATCCAGCTCAGGTTTCCCTTGTAGGCAGTCCAGCTGATCCCCCCAGCACACTGGAAAAACACCTATACTCACCCTACTTGACCCCATGTGTGTGAGGGCTTCTTCCTATGAGTTTAAATGCCCAAACAGTATACAAATACTACCCAGAGTGGACAGAGATGAAGAGAAGCACTTTCTGAGGTAAGTTCCTTTTCTTTTTTGCCTCAGAAACTAAGGGAGTACTACCTACTCTTTGCAGCCCCTAAAGTCAAAGAGTTACGGCACGAGGCAAAAAAGTTAGATGCGGGTTGAGAGCGTGCACATGTGAGATCTTGTGTGAGTGTGTAGGTCTAATCCCTTTACCATCTGGTATGTCAAGATGTATGCCCAGTAGTTTAACTCTGCCTAAAGGTGGTCTGCTCTCTCCCTTGTGTCTCCCCTGGCATCACACAGTTGACTGACAGATGCACATGAAACCTTCAAGTGGAGAGACGCCTCTGTATATATGGCGAACGAGTAAGGTAAAGACCTGATTGCGGCAGGGGTCTGATTGACTAGTCAGACATAGCTGTTTTTATGTCAGTTCAAATACTGCAGTAACAGAGAACGGGAAACAAAACCCTGTGATTTGGACAACAGTCCAAACTCCACAGTTGTGCCTGATGCATTATCTCATTTTAACAGTCAGAGTAGTTAATTTCTTCAGTTTTCCTGTCAAAGGGTTTTAATTTATTTGTGAAGAGAGATGATGCTGACACAGGTGATTTTGTCATAAAAGGGGCAAGCACATGCCTCTTTTCCAATCTCTCAGTGTTACAAATTTGAGAATATAGTGCAATGAGTGAAAAAATCAATTGTATTAGCTGAGGAGGAAAGGATATTCCTTAGTCATGCTAGTCAGTATGCTTTTGCATAAGAGGCTGCGTGAGATAAAGGCAGAAGGTTGTTCTCACATTCCTGTGTGCATTAGGGCTGGAAAAAGGTATTAAGCCTAAAAAGGAAATGTGGGGTGTTCACAAGCGAAAGTCATAAGCATTTTGATTCTGTGTTTCACAGCAGGTGTGGCTCATGTTTAACAAAAGACTATGGGTTCATTTCCGTTTTAAAGATTTAAAATTATCTCTGTGGACTAGATGGAAATTTCAGTGCTTCTATGGGCAGAAGAAGTCATAGGTGATAAATGAAAGACCACTATCTCCAACCCTCAGCAAGACAAGACCTTCCGCAGGTGGGCTGACTGATTTGTGTGTGTGGACAAAGAACAATTTGGGAGCATCTGACATGGGGAAAGGCAAACAGAGAACTGAACTCCTCAGTGTGACATGCAAGGCTGTCAGGGTTGTCTGCGTCAGTGTCAACACTGGGATGACCAGCTGGTCTTTTCCTTTGTGAAGGTGCCAGGCTGCCTGGAGCTGCAACTATTGCAAATGCTGCTGGAGTCCCAGCAGACAGCCAAGGAGAACCAGACTGCAGGGGACGAGAAAGCCACTTGGTGGCATAAGGCACTGGAAAGCTTCTGCCTCTGGGCCATACCAAAGCTTCTCCTGAGAAGAAGAAAGAAATCCAAGTGGAGTTTTGCCAATCTGAAACTTCCCAGACCCCCTTGAAGAGGAAAAAGCATGGGACTTGGTGCTGGCTAGCAGCAGCTCAGTACCCTGTGGAGGAAGCCTGTTCCTTTACCGCTTGGTCCACAGGTGGACCCAAAAGGAAAACAGAAGCCTCAATTCGTGGTCAGCGAAAGGCTGTTCTGGAACTAAAGTGAGCCGATTGCTTCATTAAACATATTGTCATTGGGCAGGTTCAAGCCCTCCTTGTTCGTGTTTGTCCTTGGCAGTTCCTCCCAATCTTCACATCACTGTTAAGGCTGCACAGAGTCTTCATTCACTGGGGAGTGATGGTTATCCTAAATGGAAACCACCTGTGCCCTCTAACGAGAAGACGAGAATTACTGTCCTGCTCAAGTTTGTTTTCCTGTCTTCTTGCAGTGTGTACAAGACATTGAGTAAATTGATTTAATAAGATGAAAGATCCAGAGTTACTGCAGACTCCTGAGGTAGAGAATTACGTAATGCCTTCTCAAAAAGGTTATGCATTGTTTAAAAGTGGTAGCTAAATTTAATCCTTGTTTTAGCTTTTGGATTGCATTTAGAGTGCTGGTGGGGTTCTTTGATTGGTTGATTGGCTGGTTTTTTGTTTTCTTTTTTTTTTTTTCCCAGCTAACAAAAACATGCGTTGGGAAGCTTCCATGACATCTTCAGCTGGCCAGACTCAATGCTGAGGGGATTTTGTTCAGGACGTTGCATGTGAAACAACTTTCAGAAGGAAAATGATACCGACATTGAAAATCTGTGATACTGGCGATATTTTCAATATTTGTAGCATTTGAATAAAAAAACCCTGCTGTGGTAAACAATGCTGTTTCTCTGTGATTTCGTGCTTCTGAGATGGAAGGGTCTCACATAGACCTTGCACAGGTGGAGAAGGCTTCACAACGTGTAAGAAGACACAGGTGTGGGCTCCACAGGTAACGTTTGCAGGGGATCAGAAGTCAGAGTGGGGTCAGATTTCAGGAGGGCTCTGTTCCCACTTGCAGGCAGTCAAATTAAGGACCTTGTGTGCAAAAGAGCTCAGCATGCTGGGGCTTTCCTGGGGTTTTGACAAGAATTAAGAAACTAAAAATTCTGAGGCAGAGAGAATGGTGAAGGGGGAAAGGCACATGCAAGTAGAACAATCCAGAAAAGAAGGTTTTTCCAAGGGAATTTTTTGATTGCAAGGTATTAAAATTTTGGCATAAATTATGTCATTAAATTCTCCAAGGAGAAAAACTAAAAAAGGAAGAGCAACAAAGCCAGAAGCATTGAAACTTTTGATTTAGGGCTGAAAAAGTGCCAAGATTATTTTTTCACCCCTAATTTAAATTGGAGGGACTTTCCCTTGAAAATTTAGTTAAATTCTAATTTTCGGTCAGAGGAGGAAGTTCTGATGCAAAGCTTTTCATTGAGTTGACTGTTACACCTTGGCACAGAGGTTTCTCTCTCCCCATACACTGACTTTCAGACAGGAGCTCTGGTGCTACGTGGTCCCACCGGCCAGCACTTTCGGGACAGGCAGGCAGTTTGGTGGGCGTGCTGTGGCTTCATTCAATGTTTTGCAGGCTTGTTAGTCAGTGTGGTCTTTCCTCATTCCTCTGGAAAACCCTAGTCGTGCAGTAAGTTTTGACTTCTCTTACAGAAAAGCTGAACATCTCTCTAAAGAATTGTGACGTGTGCCCTCTCATTAGAGAGAACTCGAACAGCCTTCCAAAATGTATTGAAATTTGAAGGCACACTCTTCTTACTAAATCTATACATTGCCCAAGAGAAATAGCTGCCAAGAAAATACTGGAGATGTTGTGATAAGCAAACGTAATTTTCCCTGGGGCAGTGTGTCTTTAATAAAAGTAAACAGCAGAGTAGAAGGAGAGCTGTTTAAATGTGGTATTTTGAAGAAATGAAGAGCAGAATTTGATGCAGCAGCTGAATTGCTACTGTATTTCAAGGTACGTAACAAGAGAAGTGACAGATGGCTCATTAGCGATTTAAGAATTTGTTGAGTATTACGTCTTCTATTTTAAAAGGCATCATGTTTTCTTGAAAGTATATGATGAAATGCTGCAAATTTAAGGGGCAAGAGATCAAAGATATGATGCAGAGGAGCTATAATTAGGGAGAAGTGCTTAATGTCTCTTCCTAAGAAAAAAAAATATTTGTGAGAATGACAAGAATATACACAATTCATGCAGTACGTATTCTAAAACAGACCAGTGAATAAAAAAGTTTGAGCTTTCAGGAAGGTTGCACAGGGAATGTCTGACTAATGGAGATGAACAGGATGTTTTCTTTGTGATCTAACTACCCATCATTACTCTCTGGACACTTTTTTGCTTATCCCAGAGGAGTGTTGTACCAGTCACCACGTGAGACGAGGTACCAAAGCAGCTGGGCTGTTCACGTGACCTGGTACTGTGTAACATGACGACTTGCTGGGTGTTTAGAGTTGTCTGCCTCAATTGCCAAACAAAAAATGATCGCTTGGCCTGTTTCTCCTACCTAGCTTTGGCAAAAGTCCAGTAGAAGGGGAGAGTTCAAGCGGATTCATCAGACTGTTCTAAAACTAAGGGACAGAAAGGTTTGAGAAAGCAAGGAGATGAATCCAATCACTCAAAACCACCTTGACCAGAAACAAAAGCGAAGCAAACCATTTTGAAACAAAAATCTTAAGACTGGCCTTAGGCAGACAGCCAACTATGTATAAGCAGCCCAGGTCTTCCAGAGGAGTGTCCTGCTGCTATTCCAGTGGAGCTGAAAAGCAGTTGCAACATATTCTTTAACAAAGATGCATCTGTGTCAGGTACATTAATTAAAGCAACAGTAAAAACAAGATTTAGATACTGACAGACAGTATAAATAGAATCTCTCCTGACACTAGACAGTGATCTTGAGTACCACAGTCTTTAAATTAGAGCACTGTATAAAAGACAAGGAAAGAGAATAAAAGTCATGAGTTATAGCGGAAGAATACTAGATTCTCTCTGTTCACAAGGTAGCAGAGAGTTCAGAGGCTGTCGTACCCACGGAAACTACTTGTGGAGACCTGTAAGGAAGTTACAGCATTAATGTCCATTCATGAGTAGAGCGTATGAAGGGGAAAAAAAGCTGAAATTCAGTGTTCCTGGCCATATAAAGCCACACGAAATGGCTCTCTAAAAAGAGTCTTATGCTATTCTATCAACAAAATTGCACAGAGAGCACTCTACCGTGAGTAAATCTGTCATGTCGTTAGAATTTAAGATTCAGTACCAAAGTGGATGGACTGACACGCTCCCTGTAGGTAGAGGCTTCCACTATCTGCACAGCGCTGTTGCTTTTTCTGTAGTCTCCCACCTAATTCTGGAGCTGGGACCAAACCCTCTGCTAAAGAGGACACTCTTTACTCTGACGTACAAATAATGCAATAGCTTGGGGGAGAAATGAACCAGTTCTGCAGAGACAGAAACTTCCTCACTTGCTGCTCGGTACAGAGGTGGGAGAGTCTCGTTGCCCTGAAATCAGAAGCAGGCAACCAGCGCCAGGCTGCAGAAAGGGCTCAAACTCTCTGTGTAAAGAACCCTGTCTTTGGCCCGGTGGTCTGGCCTGGAGTCTCCAGGAAAATGATTGTCCTTTCCAGTTGTCAAAACATGTGATGGAAACAGATGGGGGCAGAAAGGGACACAACTGGTAGGGGTGGGTGGTTGCCAGCTTCAAGCGAATTATGCAAGTTTGGATTTCAATCCAGTTGTCCCAAACCTTGTGGGTGTTGGCTATTCATTCATGGCCATTGAATGTTTCATTTACTTTCCTAGGTTTGACAGTGTTTTGAAGGTGCTGTGAACTGGGTAGTGACTTGCTCCCTTTGTGTTTTGTTCTCTCCCTGTTAAAAGAATAACAGCGCAATGAAAGGTGTTGTGTAGCAGTGAGCTGTTACAGACTGAAGAGCATCAGCATAGGAAAGCTACATTTCTCATGTCATCAACTTTTCTTCTGTGTGACAAAAAGGAAGTTTCCTTGTCTTGACTTCGGGTTGTGTAACCAGTGAAGTTTGGCTGTTCTGAAGCTATTTTACGGTACATATAATTGTATGAGAGAAAATGAGCTTCGCACGAAAAAGTTTTACCTTTTTAATTTCTTCTGGTCAGCTGCTTTTCCCCTCCACATTTAAGTAATAGTAAAAGCTCACTGAAAATGAACACAGAATTCACGTACATTTGGAGAATCTAGCTTGCAGTTAGCTGAGGCTGTAATGACTGTTGCACCACTTATTCACAATTACCATGCTGCCCCATAACTTACAGGATGCCTTAACATAAATTATTGATCAAAATATCTGTCAAATCACATGGAGCTTGATGGAAATGACGGAAGGCAGTGGCAGCCTCGTGGAGTTGAGGTGACAACTAAGAAAGACACTTTTCTGTAGCTGAGCAGAAACTGACAGAAAGTAAAGGCAGAACAGAGCAAATTCTTAGTGAGGGTTACCCACACAACAGCACTGCTGAAGGCTGGTGGTGCCCACAGCTTCTTGTGGCTGACTTATTGGAAAATGCGTGACTTAATAGTTTGTAAGTTTGTCACACTGAGGACAGTAGAGCCTCCTGGTTTGGGGTTTGTGGCTGGATGTGCTACACTCCCCCAGTCAGAGCAGCACTTGCCGACCTTCGTCTCAGATAGAGTGCTGGTCAAACATGGTCCTCAAAAGAAAGGCATCTTCATGGAAATGGCCATCATCAGCTTTATTTCACAATGTCTTCATTTCAGTAGAAACACAACCATTTGATTT
The DNA here is from genome assembly GCF_034619465.1 of Leptosomus discolor. Lineage (NCBI taxonomy): Eukaryota > Metazoa > Chordata > Aves > Leptosomiformes > Leptosomidae > Leptosomus > Leptosomus discolor. Next base: position 47,530,588 of record NC_141419.1, on the reverse strand, counting down.
CAGCCCTGTCTCCCTGTTGTGGTTTCTGTTCACCTGTATTCATGTTTTTTAGCCTGTTCTTAAGAACAGCTTATTACCCTAACTCTCTTGCTGCCTAAGCTTGTCACAGGCTCTTGTGGCATTCACCAGGTGTAGCCAATTTGTGTCTCAGAGGGAAAAGACAGGATTTAATTCAATAAATTCCTCTTGTTCTATGTTTCAGTATATGTGCTGAAAAGCATTTGTCAGCTATTCCAGATTTCCCAATTGAGAGGAATATTATTTCTTCAGACGCCTACCACTACAGTGTACCTACCAGCGAGCATATCCCCACAAAACTCACGGAAGAGAGTTGAAGTGATGCCCAAAGGGGGAAGCCTTTGCAGAATTTGCTTTTTATCATTGCCTAACAGGGTTATAGGTCTTCATTCTAATAGCTCCCTTGAGCAAACCCTGGCCTAAAGAACATTCCGACCTTTAGAGGCAATTTATAAATAGCATAAAGTCCAAGAACGTATTTAGTGTAATAACTTAAACTAGAAAGGCAAAAATTGGAATAAACCCCTGCTTCATATGTTGGCTTACCTGGTATTATGTTATCAAGAAAAAACAACAAAATAAGAGGCCTCCAGGAAAGACAAAATACCATGGGAGGAGACAACTGACCCGTTTGCCCTTCCCATTTTAGAGAGGAGGAATGCTTATTGTAAAAGTTGCTTTGCTGGTGTGTCGAGTTGTCAGCACGGTCACTGGATACAGCAGAACTCCCTTTACTTAAAAGGTGACTTGGGCAATTTGTCCCTAAATCACTGTATTCAGCTTTTACTCAACGATCATTATGTGCTTAGTTTTCATGTGGTACAGCTGGCACGTGTATGCTGTCAGATCTGGTTCTCCATACAAATACTTGAGTTAGCTGTCAAGCCTATTAGGTTAGGCTCTGCTGTCAGTGTCAAGTGGCATGGAAAAATGCCTCTTTCACTTGCTGCCGGTCCTGTGCCATGGCTCGGTAGGGTACTGAGAGAAGGGAGCTCAAAATTGACTTGTGTGCCTCTCCCTGTGCATCTGCAGCGTACAGGTATCTCACATCTCTAGGGAGTAACTAGGGAGCGGAGAAAACATTCTAGAGCTTACCTACAGTATTTTTCCAGGCAAATTTTTGATTAAAAGATCTTTCGCTCTGCAGAAGCTCTTCCCTTCCAAAAGTTACAGGAGCCTAGACAAGCCAAAAAACGACCAGACAGTTTTTGATTCTGAAATGCTGTTGTGACACCCTGAAGTTTTTGGTGTTCTTTCTGATCACCCAGATCTTCTTAAGAAGCAATGGAACTGATTTTTATTTTAAAAAGAAAATGTTATGACTCATTGGTGCAATTGTTCTTCCAGAAAGCACAGCTGTTCCTCCCTGCCAGACATGCCTGGCTCAATCCAGTACACTCCGGTCCCTGATCAATCTTCCCTGACTACCTGTGAAATTTTCTGACAACTGTTTAAATTCATGGAATAGGACTGAGTGTCAACAACTGGTTAAAAGAAAATTTAAAAAAAGGCTGAGCTTCAATCTTGACCTGAAGCAGGCTTGGATGTTAAAGAAAAGGGAGCTAGCATGCGGTTGAATTGAGAATGGAGAGGAAGATAATGTCAGCACGAGAGAAGTCCATCCCAAATAAATTTTTACCAGTTCAAAGGTCATTCCTTTTTCCTGTACTTGCTGATGCACATTTCCTATTTCACAGAACTTGCATTCTTGAAGCCCATATTCAAACCTTGGTGAAAAAGCTGTGCAGCTTGCAGAGGTGACTGCAGGAACACGATCCATGCAAGAGAAGACCTGCACTTGACAGTAATATCCATTGATGGTGAAACTTTGAACTTTACCACCCATTTAAACGTAGAAGGCAGCTTGTGGTGAACTGAACTGAAGACTTCAGAGGACATTAGATGAGTAAGCTTCTAAGTTTCCTCAGAATTTAAATCACAGGCTAGTTTTCAGAAATGTCTGCACTTTACCTCTTCCTTCCCCTGCCTTTCCTCCTCCGGTGTTAGGACACCCAAATACAGGAGAGATCTAAGTTGGCAGAAGTGCTGGTGGTTTTGGTGACTAAAGACAAAGAATCTTCCACTTTGAGAGATAAGATCGCATTGTTGTTCTCACCCATGTTCTTCTGAAACATAGTGAAAGAAACTGTTCATTTACAAACATTTTTCTTCCTATTGACTGTGAAAGTAAGGAGTTGGTGGGCATTCCCAATTCAAGACTAGATCATCAGAAAAGAAAAATTAGGTAGAATCTTCTCCTGGAGTGGTGGAAAAGAGATAAATTTAAGTAGTGCAAAAAGTGCAAAGCCACACAATTAATCATCAATAGTTGGGCTCCCTGTTATAAAATGGAGACTTGTCATCTGATGTAAAAAGCAAGGAGATCTGTACTATGTGTCAATAATTTTACTGCTTAGAACTGCTGAAGCCATCCCACTGAAGACAAAACTAACACGGCTTAGTTTTCCTGTGGTACAGCTAAGATACACGGAGTGAAATACTAGCACGGAAGCGGAACACGAATATCCTTATATAAGGCACAAGTCCTGGATCTTGAAGGGTTCTGTTCTTGTGGCCTTTGAGAAAGATTCTGAACTTGAACTGCAGCAAATGTCAGGCAAGATTACTTGGATGGTGATAGAAGTGCAGTATCTGTGTTAGAAACAATTCAGAAAGTGTGGCTTGCTTCAGTCTGCTAAACAAGGGCAATAGAGTACCTTTTTTATGAATACGTTCAAGTTGGCTACACATCAAGAGAGGGTAAAAATTATCTTAAACGAACACTGGCAATACATCAAATGGTTGTAAATTGGTCATGTATAAGTTTAAGCTGGAATCTAAGAGAAATTTTCTAACCACCCAGATAGTGAATATCTGGAAAGGCCTTCAAAACAGGGCAAGGAATTCAAGTGGTTGTAAGATGGAGCTTGATAAGAAGAATTCTTGGAAGGAGCAATTAAGCTGGTGGCATGAATGCTTGAGTTTCTAAGGCGGTATAAAAGGAAAATGGGTCACTCTTTATTTATAAAATGTTTGTAGCTGCACATTCCAAGAGGGACTTACTTTCTCCTTTAAGCAAAATTTATCTCCACCTCCAACCCATCACTTTTCTTTTCATTTTCCTCTGCCTCCCACAGAGGCACTGAAGCACACTGGCAAGACCGATTTCTGATCCCAACAGCAATAGGTCTTTGGGAGCGGTTTGCTTCATATGCCCTGCTCACAGGCTTGAGCTCTGGAACTGCCAGATGCCAGTTCCATCAGGTTAGGAGGATCACGGATTGGTTGTGGCAGAGACGCATGCATGCGACTGGCTATCATCCCAGCCATACTGGCCAGGGCTCTTAGGTGGAGGGAAGCTTTGCACTAGTAGCAGAGGCCACTTTCAAGGACCACTAGAGAGTTACGCTGCTTGAAGTTGTATTTTAAAGAATATTTGGGGTATGAGTGGTGTACTGCTTGCTCCTTCTCTTTTTTCTTTTTTTTTTTTTTTCCCCAGTGGCACTTTAAGGTACCAAATGTTCCTTTTTCTTTTTTATTTTCTTTTAAGCTTGATATAACATCGATTATGAGATGATAAAAATGGTAGAGTATTTATCCACAGCTTCTGTGTAGCGTGGTGAACTGCAATACGTTTGCTGTGAGGCTTTCTAAGCCATACTTCAAAGCTACAAAATATGACCAAAATAACATGCAACGGTTCAGGGTGTAGCAGACTCCAGTCTGAAACAAGTATATTTTTGCTATCTGGGAATTAATGAAGTATTCCTTTCATAGAATAGGAGCTAAATTATTATTTCACAGATAGATTGCTTAGGAAATTATTATTATTACTACTACTAACGGTTATTTTCATTGTTGTCATCATTATTACACTTTCGTTGACATTTTCTCATTTAGAAAAAACATCTTTTATAAGGCAAGCTGTTTGTACAAATGAAGCAACGCACAAGTCAAAATTCACGCCGATTTGTCCCATGTTTCTTTAGGACACTATGATGCTATAGTCAAACTTCAGGTGGTCGTCTATCTTTAAACTATTTCTTGGCTGCTTAGCCCCCAGGTTGTTTTAGCTTTTCCTTGCCTATCAACGTGAGCAGAAGAGTATGTACTGACTCAAGTCACTACAGTCCCAAAGGGTTTAGTGTTCATCCGAGTTTGGCCTCAGTGTCGTCATATGATGAATTACCAAGAAAGCAAACCTTGTTCACGCAAAGACTGTGAATTACACATGACTGGTACACTTTAAAGGCTTTAACCCCTTATTTGGATGGGAAAACTTAGGCAAAGTAAAACCCTTGCCTCTTGCACATGCAGTGCCTCAAATAAAATATACGGGTGAAGATTAAATATATGTCAGTTTAAATTAATCCAAGGAAACCATCATATTGCAATAGTGAAGAGTTACTATAAACATCCACTGCCTACTGCTTTCTTTATAGAACTTCGATATTTCTTTAAAAGACCTCTTAGAGCCTTTCCGCTCCTCCGTTATGTTTTACTGCTTCAGGGCTCTGAAGCACACAGTGATTAAGTAGCCTGCTGAAGGCCCTTGAGTTTTCTGTAGCAGATCTGGGATGGGCTCCAAATCTAAGCTCAGGGCCAGGGCTGCAATTGTGCGATTCCTTCGCTTCTCTCCATCCACAAGGCATTGAAGGTGCACTAACTTCAAGACTCTCTTCCTCATTCAGTGATAGCTGCAGAAGAAAACTCAACCTGTCTCCTTTCCTCTGATAACACCTGCAGAACAATAGAGAGCACTGCTTGTGTTTTGGAGCATCTTTTTATTTCTCTTGGGTGTAGCTGTGTTAGTGCTGTTTACATCAGAGTATGCATTGCTGGCATAAATCATGCCCACACCCTTGCGTTTACATCTGTGGTTAGAGTCCCAGGGTAGTGAAGGCTTCAGGACAGAAAACACATCAACACTTTAGGGAAGCACCAGGTGTAAAAGGGACTCTTCCTGGAGCTGAGACAGAGCTCCAGGCTGAAAAAGACACATGGTTCCTAATTGACCGCAAGTGGTTTCACATCTTCTCCTGTGGCAGGTCCCACTGAGATGCCTGACAGCTCCAGCACTGATGCAGAGGGAAGCAAGCCTTCCACTGCTACTCAGTCACTGCCACCACTGCCTATGGCACCCGATTTCACTTGGAAATGGCCCAGAAAAGTGGCTTTGGCCCCTGAGGGCTGCTGAACCGATGGCTGATGGTGCCTGGGAGCAGCCAACGTGACAACGGGCACTGATCTTAGCACCCCTGTGTTTTCCCACTAGGTTTCTCCAGCCCTACACAAGGCTCACACTCTTCCCACCCCAGCCTCCTGCAAGAATTTCCTGCCCACAGCTTTCCTCCTCCCTGCAGCTTGCTCATGCATTGTCAAGGCTGCATTGCAGACGCTCTCCAGGTCCCTTAGTCCACAGGCTCAACCCTGTGGATGGGTGGAGCTGTCAATCCCCCAGTCATTTGCCACAGGACAGAGAAGCCAGGGGGGAGGAAGTAGGTTTCGTCGCTGCCCTGTAGCTATAACGGGGTTGGTGACACCCCATAGAGCTTTGTGCTCACAGGTAATGTGTAGTCAAACACTTGTCTGGCAGTTCAGAGTGGTGCTCTCCTACATGGAGAAAACTGGACATGCCATTTGGTTGGGTGTTTTCTGCTCTACCATGTGAGTTACAGCTTCTACTCTTCAAGTTTTATTTGCACTTAGTCAAAGGTTCTTTGGCCAGATTATTTATGGCAAAAAAAAAGGTCTGGTTATGATTCAAAACAGCCTTGGGCCAAGAGCTTGCCATTGTTTTCCAGTGGAAAACAGTAAGGTTTGTGTAGTTTCAGGGGGTTTCGTCTTATCTGTTGACTTTGTCTAATGTTCTGCGGACCTGCTGGAGGGATGAATCCTTACTTTTATCTTTCACACTCACATGGGACTTGTTTCTCATATCCATTTTTTCATTCTTACCAATTAATACTTTCCATGCTTTTTCAGTTTTTGAATTGGGAAGTTGTTTTCCCCTGGCCCTTTTACCTGTACAACATAAAGTCGTATTACAAAGCTAATAAATATAATTCAAGCGATTTATAAGCTAATATTGCCTTCTGTGGATTAGTCCTTTCTGATTATAACTCCACATAGGACAAAGTCTTGCTTTGGTGCAACTATATGAATGAGCTTTGGTACTTTGAATTATACTCCAGTGATATTATTTGGCTATTTTCTTTTCCTTTGGACTTCATGTTAGTATATATCTGACTATAAACTCTCTCTCCCCTCCCCCCCCACCCCCTTTATACTCCTGTTTCATATTTATATACTTAGCTGCCTTTAATGCGAATGTTATTTGTTGTAGGTTAATCATTCCTTAAGTGACAGTGGATTTGCTTCTATACTCACTTTTTTATTCACAAATACATATATATATATATATGCAATTTTGTATTGCTTTTATATATTATATATTTATGTAGGTCTTTCTGTATGTATACACACAACCCAAATTGCCTGTATACAAATCCCTTTGCAAATTGCCAGACTAGATTCGTGGATAATCTGCAAGAGTGTTATATTGGAGAGGTAATAATTGTCTCTTAGGTGTGACGACATACAATTTCTTCTAAGCACAAAAGGAAAATCATAGTTACCTCTAGCAGAACTTTTTCAAGTATTTCAGTGCTGTAGAAACAATCTTATAAATGAGAATCCACACATTACTCCAGATGGGTGGCAATATAAAAGAATCATATCCTCACTGTCTTTCTTATGGAGTTCAGTGCAGTTCTTTGTGTTGTTTTCTGGAGAAAAGCAATTTTTCATTCTAAACTCTTAGCTGAGAATAAACTGCTCCTATAATAAAATGGCACAGGCATTTCCTCTTCATAAGAGAAAGATTTTATGTGACGCTTTAATCCAGAGAAAATACTTTACTGAGCAAGGTTGCTTGAGGGAAAATTCTCCCACTAAATACACGTGCCATTCAAGTTGAGGTCTGATACCAGATTTCCCAGGAGAGGAATAGACACCCATGTGACACGTCCTGTTTGGGAACCTCAAAGGAAAATATTTGGTGGTGGTGACTCAGAGAGGTGGCTCTTCTCCCTCTGAGTCAGGACTGCACCAGCACCCTGGTGCACAGGGCACACAGTGCTGCTGAAGATGCTGTGATTCAGGTGAGTCACTAAAACCATGCTCTTCTGCATCCGCCCAGGCATTCTCCCTGCACTCCTGGCCAAGCATACCGTTGGGCAATTCCGCTGAAATAAATCCCCTCTCCGTTTTCGCTAGCTGTTTAATGCTTTCTTCACTTCCCACCATCAGCAACCCTGCACTCTTCCCTTCCACTGAGCATCTGTAACATCACTTTGCAGTACTCCTCAGATTTTTGGGGGGCTGATGCAGTGACTCATGCATGAAGGTCTGATCCTGCAGTCTTGCTGGGTCAAAGCTCATGTCGTAACTTTAGGTGCTATGTTTTGCATCTAACAAGATTTCAGGACTAATCATGTACAGGATTTTCCAAGAGGTCCTTTATGCCCTCAGTTCCCCATAAAACTCAATTATTCCATATTGTTGAGCCTTTTCTCCCTGATGATCTGAGATGTCACCCCCTCTAGTGATGTCAGCTCTCAGTGAAGGTACAGCTGTTATGGAAACAAGCCTACCTCTGCAAGTTGCAGCTAGCACATCTTTTGAAGCCCTGGCTAGGTGGTAGCATAGACCACAGAGTGAGCTAGCAAGCGAAAGAGAGGTTTTCGCTGTGTTATTCGCCATAGACCTAGTCCCTGCAGAGAAATGGATTTTCCTGTTCTCAAGTTCAACAATAAATGTCTTCATTATATAAATTAGTTTTATTGCTTTGCATCCTCCCTGAGTCCAAAGAGAGCAGCACTTGCACTTTCTTTGAATCTTTTATGACCAACATAGTGATTATAGCAGCACATACTGGCTTTAGCAAAACCTTATGGTATCCCCCTCCATTTTCAGACCTGAATTACTCACAAAAATTCTGGAGACATCATTTAGTACAAGAAGAGACCATTGCGAGAAACTGAATTCTTTTTCAGCAAAGAACCAAACCAGTCCTATTGTCAAACAGTTGTTGTGTGTTGTCTTCACATGTGTAACTTTTATACTGGAAACTGTGAGGTGGCATCCAGGAGTTGAGATCTCTGAGGAGAAACATTGGTTGTGACCACTCATAGCCTGAAACTGAACAGATTTGCTACTAGTTAACACGGGGCTGTCATTGTGTGAATGGCTGCTGTTCTGTTTTTCATTTTGTTATTTAAATAAGAGCATTGTAAGAGCAACCAGACCCTTTCATGTCAGGCAGCGACTCACTTCAAAATATTTGCAGTTCAAAGATGGGAAAAGGAGTGGTGATGTGATGTGGAATGGAAGCAGCACAATGAGGACAGTTGTCCAAGATCACCACACCAGTATATCAGCAGACCTGGGAACAGAGCATCAAGCTCTGGACTCCCTTGTCCTGTGTTTCACAAATGTAAGCGGGATCTGAAGTGTATGACATTTACAACACACTCGTTTGAAACTTTGGTTTTTAATGACATCTTAACGGAATGAGATGGTCTGAGAATCTGCGGAAATACTTGGCTGTAGAGGAACAAAGCCTGTGGACTGTTGGTAGAAATACACCATGTGTGCAACGGCCACGTTGTCCTGCGTTACAGGCTAGCATTGGCAAATGCATGCGGCTGTGGATGCGTCCCTTTCTCCCTCACGCGTGTCATCAACAGCCACACAGGAAACACGGCGTGGTTTTTTAAATCTTCCCCAGCTCCTTTGAAATGCTGTCTCAGAGTGCAGGCAGCTGCTGATCCAGCCTGCCTAGAGGCACCGGCTCAGCTGGCTTATCCAGAGACAGCAATGATACCGGTGTCCAGAGTCTCCACGGAGGCTGCTGGTTTGGGGTCAGCTGACCCACGCTGCAGTTTGCAGGAGGTGCTCAAAGCTGGCAGGCAGCACCAGATGGCCTCCTGCAACCTTGATTGAAAGCCAGAGCGACAAAGCCTTTGTATAACAGAGCCGGAGCATCTAAAAATGTGCATCCGGATCAAAGGCGTGTTGGCTTCAGAGCTACCCAAAACACTGGGCTTCAGAGAGTGCTTTCAGGGACGTTAACTGGCCTTGGCCTGAAAGGTAATTGTCTTCATTAATTAGTTGAGGGAATGTCTGAGGTCTAAGCAGTGAAGCAAATGGTCACCTTGACGTTTTTCTTGAGTGTATTTATGCTCCTCTCATATGTCAGTTCTGAGTACTGAATGTAATATTAACAGCCGAGCTTCCAGGAGTTTACAACCCACTTTGCCATACTAAACAAAACCACAGACATAAACAGCGCCCCCCAGCCCCAAAATACATTATTAAGCTTCAGTGATGGGTTCTTTTTCTTTTCCAGCAAAAAACCAATGTCTGTCTCTTGAAAGCTTTTGACACGAGAGCACACAACCTGTGAGAGTGTAGCAACAACATAACGTCCACACATCTGAGGATTATCAGTTTTGGAGCTGATTGAAAACTGTCAAAATACTTACTGCTACTACTACTACTACTACTAATAATAATAATAATAACAACAACAATAATAATTCTCCTTCCTTTTTTGGCATAACTGAGAACTTGAGGATATGTCCTTCCTACTGTAAGAAGCAGTAAGGAGACAGAAGGAAAGAAAGACTTTGGGATTTTTTTAATGAATAGATGTTGATTTATTTATTTTTCTTTATGAACACTCAGCTCCTGTGTGCAAGCAGTCTCAAAAGATCTTTGTAAATGCTGTGCTTGTTCTTTATTAAAAGATCATCTTTTCTTGACTTTTAAAGTAATAAAAGGATTCTTACTCATTTAGAAGCTGTTTGACTTTTCAAGCATCTCTCCTGAAGAGCACTCACCACCTGTTCAGGAAAAGAGGACTTGAATAAGATCATGAAAAGCATAGCTCTTTTGGCTACCACTGTCTGCAGGGGAGATTCATTAGTCATTGTTTTCAGGGTGTGCAAGAGATGCAGGAAGGTGCTGCCTGCTCAGAATAATGGTACAGTCAACAACTGGACGGCTACTTGCCAAAATGCTTATTTTTTTGGTTCTCTTAAAATAAGGGGGAAAAAAAAGTCCCTTGCAAACTCTTCACAGTTTACCGTATAAAGTAAGAAAGAAATTGCCTGCTCTCAGAGACTCACAACTTCTGCTTAGCTGTATTCATATTCAAATGCGTGTTATGGGTGCTTTATTTAAGAATGAGATGTGATTTTATTTCTTAAACAGTCTCTGAGTTTTTAGCCTTCTGACTTCCATGTGTATACTTCCATTTCGTTACAGTGTTTAGAGAATGAATACAGTATTAAATTGTCATGACTGGAAAATCAAGGGAAAGTCATTGTTCATTAAAAGCAGAGCACACAAAAGGTACTGAAAACTGATTAAGTAAAGTAACAATTAGATGTTAGCCTTCCCTGATGTCACCAAACAGGGCATTTTGGGGAAAAAGGAAGAAAAAAACAACCCTTTTCAGAAACTTTTTTCCATTCATCCAATTAGGCAAATATAATTATCGCTTCACTTACCTGCTATTCGTGCTAGGTGCCAGGACTGTCCTTTGAATGACTGTAGGTCTCTCCCTGACTCACGCAAAGAAAGCACAGTGTCACCTTGCTCATGTGAGCTGCATTTTGTGTTTAAGCTGTGTTACCTGTACTTCGCAGGTATGCTGAATTTGGCTTGCAGAGTCTACTTTTGTTCCTGCCCACTGATGGAACTCTTCTCTTTGATTTCAGCAGGAGGAAGTTTGTGTCTGAAGATAGTTTAATTGTCCGTTGTAAGTAATATTTGCAAGAAACAGAGCCCTTTATCTTGTGAAAAACTTTCTTGCAATCTTACCTAATTCCCGTGTTACAATTCTTCTCTCTCCGGTCAGGTTGAGGAGCATTTCCTTTGCCATCCTCTTGATTTGATGTTGTGTGGGTGCGGTGTGATCGAGAAGTGAAGGACTCAAACTTTGACTCACCAGGCGTGGGTCTCTAACTAGGTATGTGCCTTGGAACGAAGAATTTTATTTGCTTCTTGCCCTCTTCCTTCTCCCTTGGTTATCAGTCGTGACTGTCTCTCACAGCCCCCGTGCTCACCACACAGTGCCATAGGACCTGGCTGTCTCTGTGGCTGCTATGCACTCCTGTGGTGCACACAGCCTTGATGTGATCTGCCTATGTTTCTGTATAGACTACTCAAGCAGAGAGTAAGACAATGGGATACATCACGTTTGTTTTTTTTAATCAAAAACTTGGTCCTAAACATTTTTACTTAGGGATTTCTTTTAGAAAATAGGTTTGGGTTTTTTTTTTTCCAAAGTCTTTGAGTACACATGATTTCAAATCAGAGTATAAGAATCTTTGTACTTGCATTTTGTTCACACTACGTTTATTGGGTCTTTAGTAGTGGGTTGACCCTTCAGGGCTGTGTGTGTCCTGCTTCACAGTCATGAAAACAGCGATGTGGTTCAGCCTTAGCCGTGACTGAGACAACACTGAAGGACACAACCAAGGGCGAAATCAAAACATCTTCCCAAGTACACATGAAACAGAGCTTAAGGTAATAGAAATACCAAGGCAAGTGAAACCCAGGGCTGCTTTGTTGAATGTTTGCCTTATATTACAGTACATATGTGGAATTAAAGTTTGGACTTTTCAGGCTTTTTTAAGAACAGGTTTGTTTAAATACCAAATCCTGCTAACCATGTGAGAGCTTTTATTTGTACATATATCCAGAAAGTCTGAAAAGTTCATTTTGCCAAGGTATATATTGAAGTGTAATGCCACTGGTGTCACGGTCTGTGGATGGATTTTGCATACTGACTTTCAGAGTTGTTTTTTGTTCAAGTCCCCTGATGGTTTCAGTATGCTTTTCAATTATAGAGTGGCAGGAATAAATACATCATTTATGCCACATTTTAGAGCTTTCCTTTTTTTTATTGCCAATATTTGGCACCTCCTTGTCCAATATATAGAATGAAAAAGACAGATCAGGAGGAGGTTTAGCTAAAAATTAATTTTAAAAATATATAGGAATATTTATCTCTCATCTGAATCATATGATGCTGTCACTGTCTTCTGTTTCTGATCCTGAGTAACTGAAAAATACATAGCAGTATGGCAATATGATTGCTATCCATATGGATGAACAAAATTGATCTCCCATACTTTTGCTGTAGGAATTCAGGCATTCGCTGCTCTCTTCTGTGTTTTTATGTTTTGTTAACCACAGACACTTTCTGAAGGTCACAGATTTTCAGACCACGGTTTCTTCCTTTGCATCGCCTACGTACTAGCTTCTCTTTTTATGCATTGCATTTAGAGTTTCATTTGAGTGTAATGATGATTAGGAAAAAAATCAATGGGAGAGCCTACTTCTAAGTGCTTTGGCATGCAGAAAAGTACCATGAACAGGAGATAGGTAATTCAGAGCTAAATTATATCCCTTTCGGCCATCAACTCTTTAAAAAACACACTAATATTACCATATTTCCACAAAATGGTGAAAAGTATGTGTGTTCATACAAGCCAGTGGAGGTTTCAGTGTAGAAGGAGTATTCTATATGTGTAAACTGATGGAAGTGTTAGCAATATGTCTTGGTTTGAAAGACAGGTGTCTGGGGAGGAAGGCAGGAGCCTCCCTTGAAATGGAAAGTGCAACCCCCTTCCCTCCAAATTATTATAATTTTGAAATTAACAGGCCTTTAGGCAAAGATATGGGGAATAGGAATAACAGTTCTTTACTAATATATATATATATAACACAAGGCAGGGAAAAAAAAAAAAAAAAAAAACCCACAACCCACTGGTTTACACTGACAGAGTCAGAAATACAACCTGACACCCTGTTAGGGTGGCAGCAGCAGTCTGATAAGATGCTGGCTGCAGTCCTCCTGAAGCGATGGATGTAGTTCTGTGGAAGCAGCAATCAGGTAAAAGAGTCTGGTCTTCCTCCGAAGGTCCAGTGGTAAGTAGGTAGCTCTTGTCCTCTGGAACTCCAGTGCGGGGAAAAGCTCCTCTGGGAATCCAGTGGAAGAAGGCTGCTAGGGTGTTGGAGATCTCAGTTCATATTTAGCATGGACTGCTTGGCTCCTTCCCCCCGGGCGGAGCATCTCACAATGGGATGGGAAGTCGTGAGGCAGTTCCTTGATGGGCCATTAACAGGAGATAGTCCAGGAGCGACTTATCGATGGGTCAGGCGATAAGGCATTGTTGTGCCCAGTAACAGGAGATAGTCCAGAGGGGGGAGGCAGGGAGCACCGCCCCACCTGGGCTCAACAGCTCCTGAAGATGGTAATAGAATACTTTTTTTTTTTTTTCCTTTTGGTACATTTTACACTGTAACCTAGGACACAATATCTGCTACTATTTCCATATATTGCTAATACCTGAGGTATGGGTTCCAGGATCTGTTCTTAAGGTACATTCTCAGTTTCTTAGCCATAACTACTTGACTTTCTGGGAAAACAAACTACCTATCATATGGCTTTTTAAAATAAAGTAAGTTAAAGGAAAATAGAAAATAGTACCTATATTTGCAGTTTGTGATTCACGATTCACTGACTATTAGATATAATCTAGATATATATCACATGTTCAGTTAGGAATACAAGAGGACACATCTGAATGTTATAATCATTAAGTACATTGCTTGCGCAGGCAGCATGGGTGAAGATGGCCTGTCCTGACATCCCAGAGTGATGGGTTCTGTTGCCACCAAGGGATGGGCTGCGATGTCACCGAGTGAGGGATTGTGACCGGGTGCTCCTTGCTGCTGGTATCCAGGTGCTGAGTCCCACCCAGCCGGTTTCTGCCCACACTCTGGCTGAGCAGCACACGAGGCTGGAGTGCTGAGCAAGCTCTTGGTGCTGGTGTCCTGCCCGGGGAGTTGCTCCTCGCAGCTCTCCGTGCCCAACACCAGAGCCATCAGAGGATTAGCCCTGGCCCTGCCAGCTTCAGGCAGCCGGGGCACCCAGGAGGCGCGCTCGCAGCGGCAGAGGCGAGCTGGGAAGGGACACCTCACCCCGGGGAGCTGGAAGGGTGTCCTTTTTGAGGGGCCTGGGCATTTCTGCCACCCCTCCCCAGGCCAGACAATGACCGTGGCCTGTCTTCCTTTTCTAGCATGACACCGGCTGCTGCAGCGGCAGTGACAGGGAGCGGCTCAACATCCCCAGCTCCCTCCAGCCCACCACAGCGAGTGGAGAGCATGGCCACGGAGCTGGAGAACCGCTGTCCCATATGCCTGGACAGCTGGGAGGAGGCCAGCTTTGTGCCACCATGCCTCCACCAATTCTGCTACCCCTGCATCCTGCGGTGGGCTGAGAGCAAGCCCCAGTGCCCTTTTTGCAAGAGGAAGGTCACCTCCACCGTGCACTCAGTGCAGGCAGACAACAACTTTGAGGAGCACATCGTCACACCATCTGCAGCACCATCAGTCATCAGCTGCCAGGCAGGAGGAGCTCCTGGCTGTCCAGCTGCCCACAGCCCTGCAGCAACACAACCGCAGCCTGTGGAGCACCAGCTGCCCAAGGCTCCTCTGGGCGACCTCTGGCCCAGCACCTGGCTATACCTTTTCCTGGACCACTCAGCTCTCCTCCAGCCCCATCTGACCTGGGCACGTCAGGAGCCAGGACTGACCTTTGGGAGACAGCATTCACAGGCAGACATAGTGGAGGAACTGATCATTGCCCTCCAGGTCCCCTTTGGGCTGGATCAAGACATACTGGTGCAGCTGCTGGGAGCCTCCCTCCAAAACTGTGCTGCGACATTTGTGCACCAGCTTGTTGATGTCGCCGTCCAAAGGTGCAGGAGGGAGGCCCGCCGTGTGCTGGGCCTGGAGGACGGCCATGCTGCCCAGGAGCACGAGGGCAGCCCTGTGGCTGCCTGTGGCCCTTCTGCCTCCCAAGGAGGGTCTCCCACACCTGGCCTGGACCCCTCTGGCAAACTTAAAGGAATAAACATAGATAATGTCCCTGGCACCTCCGCAGCTGCCCTTTGCGAGGGTCCCAGCAGCCCTTCTTCTGCCCCCGTTCCTATCCCTGGGGAGCAAGAAGAGCCCCCAGAGGAGACCAAGGAGGCCACGGCACATTGATCTACTGCCAGCCAGGGCACAAACCCTCCCCTGGGGGTCTGCGACGACCACCAAAGAGGAAGGGGGGCAGCCCTGAGGCCTCTTCACCTCCAAACAAGCGCCGGCAGCGCTAGAAGAACGCCCCAGGCGCTGCCGAAAGCAGGGCCGGGCCAGCAGCTGGGGCATGTGCCAGCCCTCAAGGGCTCCTGGCCCTCTGAGTCTGTCAGGCAGTGAAAGAAAATAAAGGCCTGAAAACTGCAGAGGAAGTCTTGGTGTGACTAACAGTGCAGGGGGCATTGCTCTCCCCACCCGTGCTGCTTTCTCCCCCTTTTCCTGGGGTTACACCCACCATTTCTCTCCTTGTCCTTAGCAGAGCCCCATGGGGCTTCTCCCTCTGCTCTTGCTCAGCCTCCTTGCCCTGCTTTGACTGTCAGGGAGCTGGACCTGTGCTCTCTGAGGGCATCTCTCCCCAGAGCACAGCACTGTGGGGCTTGGTAATTTTACAGAGATGGCTTAGCAGCATTATTATTTCCAGTTCACAGCTGGGAAGGCTTCAGATGCCCTAGACAAGATTGGCAGCTCCCACAAGCACCAGAAAGGAGTGTTGTCTGCTGTTCTGTATGCAGTTCCGGGACCCACGATTTAAGCACGATGTGAAGGTCCTTGCATGCATCCAGATGGGTGTGGCAAAGCTGGTGGAAGAGCTGGAAGGAATGTCCTGTGAGGAGCGGCTGAGGCCTCTGGGTTTGTTTAGTTTGGAGGAAAGGAAGCTGAGTGGTGACCTCATTGCTCTCTACAGCTTCCTGAGGAGGGGAAGGGGAGAGGGAGCTTCTGATCTCCTCTCCCTGGGATCCATCGATAGGGCGCGTGGGAATCGTTCAAAGCCGTGTCAAGGGACATTCAGACTGGACATGCGGAAGCATTTCTCTACCAAGAGGGTGGTCCGACACTGGAAGAGGCTCCCTAGAGAGGTGGTCGATTCCACATGCCCGTTAGTGTTTCAGAGGCATTTGGACAATGCCCTGAATAATGGGCTTTTAATTTTGGTTAGTCCTGGAGCAGTCAGGCAGCCGGACTAGGTGATCGTTGTAGGTCCCTTCCAATTGGAACTATCCTACTCTATTCTTCACTTTTTAAGGGCTTGTTGGAGCAGCCTTTTGATTTCACCCTCTAGAAATTTCTTGGGCAGGTACTATGATTTTTTATTTATCAGCAGTAATCTATCAATTACAGGAACATCTTTCACACGTGCTTTAACCTGATCTTTTTAACTCCTCACGTCATTGTTGTGTTGAACTCACTCTGAGAATTATTGTAAAGCTTGTCTCACGTAACAGTTCTCTATTCTCTATGTGGTTGTTGTACGCAGTAAATTGCAGCAGGCCTATGTCTCCCTTCCACATTGAAAACCATTTCCCTGATAAGGATTCACATGCTTGGGGGCTACTGCAAATAGTAAACAAAACTATAGCAGTGAGGAAGGAAGGGAGGGAGGAAAGAAAATCATTCGTATTGGTCTACAAGGAGGAAACTCTTAGGCATGTTAAAACTGCCAGAGATAGCTGCTGAGCACAGAAAACTCTTGAAAGCCAAGACATACTGCCAGGGTAGGGAGAGTAGTGCAAGAAAAAATAACATTTATTCAACTACCTGACTACACAGTGTAGGGAATCCTAAAGCCCCCTCTTCTCCTACCTGCTCAGTCGCCTCTTCTTTCCATTCAGTCATTCCAAAAAGTGCAGCGATGATTACATCTTTACAACTGTAGTGCTCAGGTATTAATCTGCTATACACTCTTCTGGATAAACCGGGAGTATACAAGACCGCAGCTGCATCAGAAATTGAGGGAACGCAAGGACATATTCAACTTGCAACCTTCAGAGGAAAGAGACTGAGCTGTTCAACTATGGTACTGGATATTGTAAGATAACTTCTGTGGGAAATTTCACACAAGTGTACTCAGTATTGTCTTACTCCCAGTTATAAGTATTTTGACAAGAGTAGTTATAATTAATCCTTACCAAAAAAATGTGACACCACTATGCCCCTTCCAGACATATGCATTCTGATTTCTTTAGACATAGTCATCCCAAAGTGAAAACATTAAATAGAGCACTATACAGTCAATAATTCACTGCACAAAATCCACCTAATCACATAAAAGGTTCGATTTACTTCCAAAGATTTCATTAAAATTAACAGATGACTTTACTGAAGCATCAGTCTTTTGAGAGGTACTGTCGATGTTCTTGCATAGAAACTGATCTCGAGTCCCTTTTATTGGGGAAAATCTGGATAATGTAAGTAATTAAGCACTTTGCAGAAAATAGCTCAGACGAATAGCATTATAAATCAAAACCGAATAAAAACAGAACAAAAGAATGTTACATGTTTTCTGTGCAGACAGAAATACACTCAGCATTAATAGCAATAATGCATTAACCCATTTTTATTGCCTTCTGTAGAAAAGATTGTATCAACATAGATTTTTTATCCATTCTGGTGGAAGTTCTGAAGAGAGAAACAACAAGGTGCAAGATACATTATATATATTTTCCTAAGTGAATATAAACACAATTCTTTCAGATCTGAGACCATTTAAGGAAAAATAACACTATTTGGAGATCAGTATTTCTATGTACACAAAACCAAACGGACAGTAATTATATAGAAATTTTCAAAGCCCTTCTCATTTGTTTCCATGGCAATTTTCTATTTCTGTAAGTACTTTTGAGCTTTGAAGCCAGCTTCTATCCATTGGATGTAACAGAATTAGTCCACTACAAAACAGAATGTGAAGATACAGTAACTTTGAATAAAACACATTTTCCAAGAGAGTAACCTAAAATAATGCTTTATATCATATTTTAAAAGACAATAAGGTATATAGACAAACATTGTAATAAATAAACTTACTTGTATCACTTAAGGCTAAAGTCAAACAGATATCCAGGATATTAAAAACACTTTCTGGAAAACATATATAATACTCACAAGCCCAGCAAAATTAAAGATTCTTTTCTTTAGATTTCCCACTTGTTACCCTCCAGCTTGACAATTTGGTATTTACACAGTGAGGAGCTGGCAAGTGAATTGCAAGACAAAATTGAATGACACCTCTTCTTGGATGTATGCACCTGGCTGGGGATGACAACTCTACAGGGAAGGCATTTGGATGGCTGGAACCAACGGCTGTCATTTGTGGAGTTTAGTTTATACTTTCATTTACTTCAGCTTATTTTTCACTTAGATCTTCAGCACACTTTCCCTGGTTTCTGCATTTGTCTCCTTTTCTTTTAAAAGGTGTCAGGGACAGTAGATCAGAAATTCTTCCTTCAGAAAATCTTAGTTCACTGGAGTAGGCTTGGGAATATTTTATCCCTGCTACTGAGGAGTTAAGTGTTTTATTTATGTATTAATTAGGCAGAGAAATAGGAGTACTGCTTAAACAAAAAACCCCAAAACATAAGGTGGGGTATTTTTATCTCCAGAAGCACAAGGAAAAAAATGAATAGTGTCACTTCTAGCAGATGTAGGAGGAATAGAAGAAAGTTGTCAGGACTTTACAAGAAGGAAACGCAGGACTCGGCTGCTATGTATCTCCTGCACACCTACATGGACATTCTGCTTTTCCATCAAAATCTCAAGTCCAAAATATTTTGGTTTCTCACATACTTTATCAAGGACCGCAGGTCAACAGTAAGGCAAGGGGTTTTTTACTTTTCTCTGTAAAGAAAATAGTCCACACAACAGTCTGGTGCAATTTTGTGTGCAATTTAAACATGACATACTATACCGTTCCAGCTTGTTTCTAAGAGGAAAAAGCAGGTCATCGGTTTTCTGCATATAAGAGCAACCACAGTTGCCCAGTATCTGGAAACATGGGAATGTATGAGGATATCAGCAATTAACACTTCTCAAAGCATTTCTTTTTTCTTATATGCCTTTTCTTTCATCTCCATGGCAAAGTGTTTCCTGATACTCTGAGAACGAACTGTCTTCCAGAGCCCCAGTATATATTACAGCAAGTTCTGCATGCTGAATAAAGACATTCCAGTGGTTGAAGTCTGTCAATGCAAAACTCCTCAATGGTAATTAAACCACAAATACAAAATAATTACTGTAAATAGCTGTACTACCATTTAAAAAAAACCCAAACAACTGACAAAACAAATGAAAAATACAGAGGGCAAATTAAAAAAAATGAAACTTTGGGGGAAAAATAAGAATATCATTCAAAGGGATGATGTTTTAAACAAGACTGCTGATATACTGAATCACAAATGAGCTTTCAAGGGGAAAAATGTATTTCTGGGGAAAGTTTTCAAGATAAAGACTTTTCTGCATTTACTTAATTAGACAAAAATGTTGGTTTGCCTTTTTTTTCTTTTTTTGTAATAGCTGAAAAATTAATCTCTCCGCACAAGCATTAAAAAAAATTGACCTAAAAGGTAGAACCTAGAATACCAAACTTGTGTGTAGAGTCTCCTGTTATAACTTCAGATACATATTTCTCATTTTCATCAACATTTAGGCCTGGATGTTTGTGATTTTAGAAATGTGTTTGGCTGGGCTATATCAAGTCTATCACAGCTGAGTGTTCCTTCCTCCTTCCACAGCTCTGAAAAAGTGGCATCTATCAGTATTGCAGATAAGGACATAAGAAAGCTTCAAATATGTCCTTTCTAAATACTGGGAAGCTTTGTTCTGCAAGAACTTCCTAGGGCCTGGCAGGTCATGAATGAGATAGGATGCCGTAGGTCCAAATTATGAAGAGGCTACAGTTGCTGCAAAGGCTGCCACTGTGCAACATGGATTAAGTGGTCAGCTGGAGAGCAAGACGTGGCCCTAGGAAATCGCAATCATTGCCTCTGTCAGGTTCTTGAATCCCTTAAACAAACCAAAACGCAAAGGCTCCAAGATCGGATATTCCCAGAATCACTGAAGTACCACAGTAGTCCACAAACAGACTTATACCCTTGACCTGCTGCTGATCAGTAAGAATTAGGAACAGGAGTGGGACACCAGGAAAGCCCATATCCACTGAAGCCATCAATACAATTCTCCTTCATACATCAAAATAAACTGAGGTTTAAAAACATGCCTCTGGCAAGCTTTTCTGTGTCAAAACTGTAGCAGTAGAGGATGGCATAAGTTAAGGGGATAAACAATAAGGGTTGTCATAGTGAAGTTTTATGACAGATTGAGGAAAAAAACCTTTTGAAAAGCTCATAATTTTCTTCATTACCCAGTCTACCCCTCCACACCTTTACTCTCAAAAAATACAAGGAACTCAACTTCCCTGTGACAGTGACTGTCATAATTAATGTATTCATCCCCTTTCATTCCTTTCCCATCACCTTTATACCTTATTATTGCTGGTTTCCCCTTCCTCCCTCTGTATTCTTGTAGATCTTTTAGAAACCACACAGTCCTTAACAAACTTATCCATAGAATGAATAACCCTGCATGTGCCAACTATCCGTCTCTAGCCGTTTCTCATAATATAACAAAGGAGTCACAATCACTTTTTTACCAAAAAAATTATGCTCAAAATAAAGAAAAACAAAATAAAAGACTTAGATATGTTTTACAGTAATAAGCTTCAGGACAAAATGCCCTGCTAGCACTATGAAGAAGGTAGAGAGAATAGCAAAGCACTGCCGTCTGGCTTCATGTTTGGAACTGGATTCAATACGAAGTGCTGCAGGTACCCAGGAGCACCTTGGGGAATATGGGACAACTATTAAGCCACATACAGTACGAAACCACTTTCTGACCTGACTATCACTACATTTAAATTTAAATTATTTTTCCTGTCTTCTTTCCAAGGCATCACAGGAGGCACTGTGTCATTCCATGCCTGCTTGAGAATTTTGGCAAATAGCAGTTAATAAGCCCAGAGGACATAAAAACATTTTAATGAGATCATCTACTTGGAAGGGGAAGGACAATCTGTAATACTGTAATCATACTTAAAAGTGATGCTTTCATGATCCACTATAAAACTGAATCATTAAAAAATTAATTTTCCCTGTGATACCAAAAAGCATTGGTTTTGTATTTGAATTTGGGATATAAGGAAGAAAAACATCTTTAGTTACCATCTCTGCGTTTTCAAACCAGAGCATGTTTCCCTCATTTTCACTGCTTCAGGCATGACAGAGGTATCTTATTACACTGCCATAGCTTAAGGGATGGAGGGTGATATTTGTACCAGCCCTACACAGTCTACATTTGCAGCAAAGATGATGCGTCCATCACATCTGTCCATCAGAGAAACTTAAGAACACAAACCCCAACTCTTACATTTGCATTTTAGTCTGTAAAACACCAGCTACTAAAAACTAAACAGCAAGGCATATCTGTTCCCAAACAAAACACAGCCCATGAAATGCAGTTCGGTCACAAGCCGTAGTCTACTAACAAGCACAACAGAGCTGCTATCTTGTCAAGTTATGAGCTTAGGACGGACTAAACCTGTTGGATATGTGAGGGCTGAGAGAGAAAACCTCTAGCCTTACCCATTCTTCCTACTCTTGCAGTAGTTTTCTGCTAAGTAAATAAAGAGGGAGGAATGAAAAGCTGTTTGATGAGGAAGATGAAAATGACCACCACTGTACCTCTCAACACCTTCCAGCAACTTCAGTCAGATACAGAGGAAACAGGAAGATCTACAGCAATATGCAGGAATGTGACAGCCTGTTCTTTCTCACCCTCCCACTTCTCCATTAGTCCCTTTGGAAACTGTGGTGACTGCAGCACCAGCCTCCAAAGCCCCGGGCTTCTCAGCTCCAGCACTGCCCATGCTCAACCCAAGGCTTCGATACAAGCCCCAAAAGGTCACAAATGGACTTATGGTGTGGTCACTGCCAGGCTGCTACCACCACACAGCCGCACAAGTAGATGCTTCCCACAGAAGAGGGCAGGGGTCTGTGACAGGCTACAGAGAGGGGAGGATCACCCCTGCCACTCCACTAACAAACCAAAGCTTGACTGCAGCTACTACAATGCTACACAAAAACTGGTCCTGCTTAATGCAATCTTTTTGATACCAAAGGTAAAGAAAAAGAACTCACTCCTGTAAAAGGAATGCAGACTAGCTGCTCGTTGTTTTGAACAGGCTTCCATTTCAAAGGACTCTGTTGAAAGCCAAAGAAAACAGAAAAAGAGAGAAAAAAACAGAAGATAAGCAAAGGCCAGCCACTCAGGAAGGAAGGAATGGGCACTCTGTATCATTTGCTTAAAGAGAAGACTTTACACATTGTTTCAGTAACCCTTACCTTCGAAACCAACACTAAAATATTAATATTAAAAAATACACTGTGCTTATAAGCAGCAAATTACACAACAATCAAAAATTACTTAAACCACCTTTAAAACCTGCTGACTGTATCCAGAAAATTGTTAAGACATTCCCAAGCAGTTTCCCAAACTAGGATCCAATGGCACCGTCCCAAACTAATTAAATAGTACAAAATTCTGTTTCCCTTACACAAGTTACCAGTTTAGTACTCTGACTATCACAGGTTAGGAAAGTTAATGAACAAATCAAAACCTTTTGTTATTTCAGCAAGAGAAACTACTACCAGCAAAGGCATGCTTCACATCTGATGAGTAATTTCTTAACAACAGGGAGCTCTGGCACACGAACAGAAAAACACAGAAAAGTCAAAATTAAATTTAGTAAAGCATATAATGGGATGTGCTGTATGTTTAAGAACTTTCTTCAAATATCGTAGTCCTTTAAATACCAGCTCTTGACAGTAGTGAATTGTTCAGTTCATTACATGTTTTAGTGGTACGCTTTGCTTCTGAAATTCAAGGACTTCAGGTGAACAGAATTTATGTGCAGAAGTTTGTTGTTGAGTTTGAAAGTGAATTCATTCATTAATATTTCAGAAATATTTTATACTGGAAAATAGTGTCTAGTCAGAGAAAGCACAACTATTAGTGACAAAGTATTTTAGACATACATTATCAGTGTCGCACATGTTCTTCAGATGTATTAAAAAAAACATTCAACATAAAAGTCATCTTCAGCTGAACTTAAAAACTACACATCAGTCTTCTGCATCAAGTAAAAAAAATAATATTTTGCATACTATCGTTTAAGAGTCAGCATAGAAAAACTTCAAAACTTCTGCAAGCCGCACATTATCCTACCGCACACATGAGAAGCGGCAAGGAAACAAGGATTGCAACATAAAAGATTTATACCTGCATGTAAAGTCTACAGACCCTTGAGGGGAACACAGATTAGCAAAATCTTACTACTCAGAAAGCATTCAGTTATATACAATCTTTTTGTTCGAAAACAATAATCTGTGTGTGTGTCTAATCATGGAAAAAGTCTAGACAAAACAGGTAGGAAGTTCAAGTCACTATGATAATATGAAGGTTTAAACTTCTGCAGAAATTTAAAACATACATTGCTCAACACTCCTTATTGACAAGGCTGTTATTCAAAGGTAATTGAACAATAAGTTTATTTCACAAAACAATCAGCTTTTACAGGTCTTAATCCTACAAACACTGCTATTCTTGTCAACACATTGCCATATCAAGAACAGATGATCTTTTATATCATGACTAACTTTATACTGCTTTTTCTGTTCAACTGTAATGAGGAGCACTGCTTACTTGACGACTTTGTTAGCTTCATCAAATTAAATATGATGTATTTGGTTAAAACATAGCCTTAATTCCTAAACCTAACATGTGGCTAAAAAACGTTCCTAAGGAACACACTTGGTGATGCTGAGCTGTTATCTAGAAAACTCTTTAACAGTTTTTGAGGACTCAGCAAATGAACAATGGGACAATTAACATCTTTCATGCTGTTAAATTTAGCTAATAATTACACCATGTTCTTCAGCATCAAGTATCTCCCATGTTTCTGCACCTTATGAAAACAAGAAGCCATGGGATTATAAGAAAGGCTCATTTAGTATGTTTTAGAGAGATTTTGCTAACAAGAACACTAGTAACTAGAAGATCTCCAAATCATGAGCATTATCCATTTCAATATTATCTTCAGGTTCCATCTTTGCTTCATGATGCCCCTCCTGCAGATCATCCAGTGAAGCCAGAGCCTCATTTGTATCACTAGCGAAAGTCTCACGAGATGCATCATCATATTCTTGCAGGTTAAGCCCTTTAATGGCTTTTTTCATCTTCTTTCCCAGAACTTGTATTCTCCTCTTCTTAGCAGCTTTTTTGTTTTCATACTCCTTTTGGTTTTCCACATAGAATATTTCCTTGAAAGAAAACAAAAAAAAGTTTGGCATATTCATTTTAGTAGTGCTTCCTAAAGAAAACATAAAGTAGTAATTTTTTTTTTTTTATTGTAAGTACTATTCAATAAAATTTAACTAAGATACATATTATTGACAGAAGTATGAGGACAGACTGCACTTAAGGAAAACGCCCCATAAATAATTTTATTACATAATTTCTTAGAGATGTCAAAGTTCATGTAAGTATCACTAAGCTTTCATTTCAAGTTTGTTGATGATATAAAACCAGGAACACCCAGAATGTTGTGCTGCCATACAGAGGGACCTGTAGAGAAAATACAACCAAAGGTTCTACGATAGCTTGAGAAAATTCTCTTCCACAATTGAAACTCAAGTCCAGGTCTCATGATCTTTACTGTCAAACATTTGTGAACTCCATTAACATCCTTTTTACTGCCAGATATGACTTACAAATTTCCTCCATATTTCAAGAGGGAGAATATTATGTAGCAGAGCTACATGCTGCTACATGCCTTTTTTTCCCTGCTTATTTTTAAAAAACCAAGTTGCATACAGAAAACATTAAATTTTTTTTCTTCCCAAAAGCTGCATGTCAAGTGCTAAGGATATGCAAATCTGTGACTTGTATACATGGCAACCACTATGACAACAAGATTATGCAGTATTCCCGCGGGGCTATATGACAAATGATGTCTCATACTATCAATCAAGTTCCTAGAGTGAAAACTGCTGCCTCATTAAACACTTGCCAGTATCAGCGAGAGAAGAATGAGACATAGGGCATGGAAGAGGGGTAGAAGAGCAATTTTTTGGAAGAGGTGTAAAAAAGCAAATCTTTTTTTGTAATGAGGTAAAGTGATCCAACTTGCAACTTCTTGTGACCACTGTAAGCTATGAAAGGTTGGTTTGTGGTTGGGGTTTTTTTTAAACATAAAACACAGTTGATTTGTTTCTCAGTTCCCAGTAGAGGATTCTAGGATGGTTTGCAGAGTGAGCTGTAGCCACCTACAAGCAAAATAAACGAGTCTTTCTTTTAACAAAAGCTTTAATACAGTGGCAAATATCATTAAAAAAAAAAGTTTTAATTGAATGAAGAAAATACCACCTCAGCCTATTTCATACCCTAAAAGGAAAAGCCATAATACTTAAAACCTGATAAAACTAATTTGGCGAGCACCACACATGAGACCAGCGAGGAATTCAGACTAGGTTCAGACCAGTTTCTGACTTAATAGGAAAACTGCATGGTGCTACAGCTGGACCTATATAGGACAAAAATGCTCTATAAGAGAATGCCATTCAATCCATGGACAATGACACAGAGCTCCAAAGGGAGAAATGCAACTGCAGATACGATTGCTGGAAGGCATATACAAATTAAGGAAAATTCAATGTTTATCTCTTCAGACTCTATACGGTCTCCTCATCCTCAACAGGTTTTTGTGACTAGCAATACACAAAAGATGTTCCCTCTGCCTAGTGTGAATGGCAATTCATCAATTTTTCTGTGGGTTTTTTTTTTTCCTTATATTTTGAATGTGAAAAGCTGGTTTCTTTGGAATATAGAGTTAAACTTGCTAGAAGTTATGAGAGAGATTCGATCATAATATAGTTAGCAGAAAAAAACCACAAGATTTACTTTGGACAATCATTTGCACTCTTGACAATTTTACCTTGATTTGTTCTTCTTTGATGCTAGGTGTGTTCTTCAGCAGGTTTAAATAAACGCCCCCTGGTGTTCTTCTTCTTGTACCGTTCTTAATAGGAACGAGCAAATTAGTAACAGCAAGCTTAATATCTAAGCGTTGATATAAAAACAGCATCTAAGACAATGCTTTGTATTGAGACAGAATAAAAAGAGTTAAGGTCTGCTGTATTGCCTAAAAACAACCCTGGCTATGTTTTATTTGTGATTGAAGTAGTCATAAGAAGGTCAATAACCACCTTGCTACATTTGAACAGGTAAACTAAACATTACCAAAAATTTGCTTTAGAGCACAATACCAAAGTGTTCAACTATACACTAAATCTCATTTTGGCAGTGCAGGAACAAAACGTGAATAGTATTCTAACTACTCTTACATCTGCAATATTGTATACAGTAGGTTAAATATTCAGAACATTCCTAACACATAAACCCAGTAAAATGACAAAAATTAATTTCATAAAATTATGTAGAACTTGGGGGGTTTTAAATTGCCCTCAGCAATTCTACAACATATCTGCATGTCTGCAGGATTTCACATTTCTGCCTAAGGCATATGAAACACAACACGTACTTTAAAGTTTCTCCCCACAACATTAGTTCTATGCGTCAACAGTTTTCCGTGTAACAGCAGTGGTGCAATGTGCCATACTGAAGCACAAACAGACTGAGCTTTGAAACCCCTGTAAATTCTAAGCACTAATTGTCATACTATTATTCAATTACCATTCATAGTACATAAAGTTGAACTGTTACTCCAGTGCTCTGATACAGTATTAGATGTGATACTCTCCGGCTAAATAACAAATAAAAATACAGTAAGTTCTACAAACAGAGAAGTTAAATTTTAAAGTATGTTCTTGAAGCAGCAGATGCCACATACTTTTATGATCCTACCAGCACAAAATTCTAACCAAGAAAACCAGTATGATCTGCCTTTCAAACAGTGTACGCTTGATCTGCAGCCAAAGGAACCTGTGTCACCAGGAGTTGTGTCCTTTCATGTCCTTGGTAAACTGTTGTTAATAAGTACTTTTAATCTTTCCAGACAACAGACTGCTTCTAAGACAGGTTGCTAATTAGAAAGTTCTTGCTTTGGGGGGGCTGGGGTGCTGGGTGACATTGGCGGTGGTTTCTTCTTTGTTTTGGAGGGGTTTTTTAAATTTTTTTTTTTCTTCTTTTTTTTTTTTTTTCCTCCTCTCCATCTGATGATGGAACTTAGAAGATGGAAATTATAACCAAAGGTCTGAAAGTACTTACTAGTTCCCTCCCACTTTTGCACTGAGGCTCATTATTTAATAAAAACAAAAACATATTGAGAAACTGATAACCTAACCATTAAGTATATGATTTTAACCATGATTTGTAACAGAAATTTGCTCTGCTGATACACCAGCCAATGGTCTCTAATAAAGCTAACAGATTCCCTTTTGAAAGATGCTCTTCAAATGTTACATTAGAAATGTTCACCACTGAGTATGCTGACCTCTGATGGCATGCTGATTAACCCAGTAGATACACGTCAGTGCCGCCAAACATTCACCTGACTTACTGAAGCAATGTGCCAGGGGCTTCACCTGTGTCCTAACATGACAAGCTTTTATTCAGGCTTCAGAATCCTTCACTCTCAAGTCTGTCACGGACAGATCTTAAGTGGGAGGCAGAGTAACAGACACAATGTTATCACTGCAAATCAGATACTAATGTCAGTACAAAAAATTGGGCAATTAATTTCCAGGTTCACTTATCTCACTGTTTACTCAAATCCTGCTGGAAGGTTACATTAGTCTTTATTAAGGCAAGTTTCACAGTGAGGGAAGGCCATGAAACGCTGGGAGAACCTGTCCAACAGGAAAGCTGTGCAATAGTACCCCATAAAGTTTCTACAAGCAAAAAGTTGTGTGTGCCCCCCCCGCCCCCACCAACCCACAATATCACATTTTTCTTACCACTATGAACAGTCCACCATTTTGTTCCACTTCGGCTGTTTCCATAAGCAGTTCGATAGCTTTTCTTTTCCCAATTATTTTCACTACTCGGGCAATTAAATCTTTCTTTGGCTCACAAAGCCTGAGAAGAGGGGAAAGAGAGGCATGTTTACTGTCAGTATAATTTCTAGAGTAAAACTGACCATGGAACTTCCATAAGGAATAATGCATTCTGTGGGACATAAAATTGTGATAAAATTAAAGAGTCATTACATTTAAATGTGTTTTAATGGCTTCTTGAATGCAACACTCACCTTCTGAGGGATAGTATTTTCTAAAGCATGCATTTTAAAAATGTTTCAATGAAAATGTGTTCACTGATTATTTTTCTTCTATTGATGTGTGAAAGATTAAACCCAATAAGAAACTGCAAAGACCTGTATAAATCTCTGAAATTAAAGTATAAAAGTCTGTTGCACATTTAACAGTTAAAATCACCGCACCTTTTACAGTTAAATCAACAATTAACCAGAGACAACAGTTAGGTGTAAAAGTTCCCTCGTATCATGTGCCATTCACACAAACCTACACAATAAAAAAAGAAATCTGTTGACTAATCTATTATAACCTATAAAATGCAAACAAGGAAAAAAAAATTGCAATATTACTGAGTTAAATCATCTTTTTTTGTTAGCAGCCATGTCCTCATACAGAAATCTTCATTGTCAATCTGCAGGAAAAGAGTGACTTACATAGCATCAATTCACTGTGCCAAAGTACATACTCCCACTGGAAAGCACCGCAAGACCACAAATCAATACCACTTGTTCAGAGCAAGACTTCATACTCAAAATTCTCATTTTTTAAGTGGTAAAGCTTCTCACTGAGCACAGTACCAAGTACTACAGCCAAGTGGTTTTACACTTTGGGGACCAACAGACCACCATCATGACAAAAATTTCTTGAAGACCACTGTCTAGCCTAATTGCTTCAAGTGAAATTACTATGCTATAAATTTGGGTATGTTAAAACAGCTGCATAACAGAACGTGTCTGACCAGTCGTGAACAACTATTTAGAACAGGCTAGCTTCAACTGCTTCAACTGTATGACTGAAGTTACCTGAAATTAAATGTTAAAACTCACATTTTAGTGACAATTGTCCTAATCATGAAAAGGATTACCCAACACACTTAACTTTATACTTTGTTTAATTTCACTGAGTTCAATGAATGATAAAACACCAGAAGGTAAATGCTTTCTTAGAACTCAGTCCTACAAACATTTAAATCGTGAATTATTGGAAGAGACAGAGAAGTTTCTCACAAGATGCAGAGAACTAAGATAACCAGGATTCCTTACACAGCTGGTTAAATAGACCTCCTGTCAGTCTCAGTGGCAGCTTAAACAGTCAAATCCCCACCTAGTGTTCATTCTGGCCCTACACAATCCTCATGTATGCTTGCTTTCACAAGCAGCTGTGCACTGCAACAGGAACTGAACAAGGTAAAGGGCAAAACATGTCACAAGATGGTCAGAAAAACTCTTTGTTGTGTGGACCAGCACAACAAAAGGTTATGAATCCAGGCACAGATAGCACAGCACAGATCAAACAACAGCGCTGTGATGTGTATAACCACAATCCTACTGGTGCAGTTCGGTGCCACTACTACCATAAACAATTAGAAAAAAGGGACTTCTGCTCTATTTTGATGAAGCTCAATATAACAAAGAAAAGTTTACTAAGAGAGACATGCTCAAAGTTTCCAAATTCATAAATGAGAAGCTACCAAGAACCAGTGACAGTATTAATAATTGTCTAACTGCTATATCTCAGCATCTGGCAAGACTAAGTATGACATGTAAGAAATCAATAATGATCAATAAACCCAGGTTTTATTTAAACATCAGGCTGTCAGTAAATCTTGTAACTTGTTTCCTGTTTACCATCATTTTCTTCCCTTGCACCACTGAAAAAGGTCAAGGCGCAGCTGAAGCTGAACTTGGCAAGGGATGCAAAGAATAATAAAAAGCCAGAAAAGGAAGGTTACAGAAAGTGTATGCCTCCCGATGAACATGACTGGCAAGCTGGTAACAACAGATGAGGAGAAGGCTGAAGCACTCCATAACTTTTTTGCCTTAGTCTTCAGCAGCAACTATTCTTCCCACTTCTCGAGTGTATGGGCCACAAGATAGGGACTCGGGGAGCAAAGTTGCTCCCACTATAAAAAAAAGATCAGGTTCGTGACCATCTAAGGAACCTGAACATTCATAAGTCCATGGGACCTGACAAGATGCATCCCAGAGTCCTGAGGGAATTGGCTGATGTAGTTGCCAAGTCACTCTCCATGACATTTGAAAAGCCATGGCAGTCAGGTGAAGTCCCTGGTGACTGGAAAAAAGAAACAGAGCACCCATTTTTACAAAGGGTAGAAAGGAGGACCCTGGGAACTACCAACCTGTCAGCCTCACCTCTGTGACTGGGAAGATCATGGAGCAGATCCTCCTAGAAGCAATGCTAAGGCACATGGAGGACAGGGAGGTGATTCAAGACAGCCAGCATGGCTTCACCAAAGGCAAGTCCTGCCTGACCAACCTGGTGGCCTTCCGTGATGGATCGACAGAACCACACAGAAAGAGGTAAGGCTTGATTTCAGTGCTGGTGTCTAACCTTGGTCTTCAGACAAGCATGTATCATGTAAAAAGCACGTGTATTTCAGAAGCTGTGCTCTCCAAAACACTACACAGTCCCAGTAATCTACAGTTTCAAAGATTTACAACTTTGCCAGATTCCCATGGTGTCCACAGCAGGTGTTTTGTGGTGTCCAACTCCAAACACACATCTCTACCCATGGGGTATTTCCTAAAAAAGCCATTACTTAATCTGTACCATGAGAAACAATATTTTTCCTTGCCATTGTTCCCAAATAACAAGCAATTTCAGTGGACCTTTAAAAAAAAAAAAAAAAAAAAAAAAAAAAAAAGAGTTAAATAGTTAGGCAGTATCACTGGATGCTTCTACAACATACCAGCCATAATGCTGCATTTTAATCCCAGGATTCTGGAAACACACACAAGGCACTCATGCTTTTTGTAATCTGGTATGACATTTTACAAATTTAGCAATAACAAAGCTTTTTTCTCCCCCCCCTCTTTTCCATCAACAGTTTACCAATACTTACAGAAGTGAAAATAATACTGTTATTAAACTCACCGATAAGCAATTTCATCTGCCACTTTTTCCTCCGAATCTTCTTCTGTTATCTCATACCTTCCTTTATATTTCATTTCTTGTCTTTCACCCAGTCTATCTTTTACAGGCCGCTTCCGTTTGAGAAAGCCTTGCCCATTTTCTTCTTCTGATGGCAATGTTTTTTTGTCGTCATACATGTATTCATCTAGTTCTTTATCTAAAGTCTCTGCCTCCTTTTGCTGAGCTTCCTTCCTCAGCTTTTTAGCCAATAAATAATTGTAAGTCTCAGACTGCCTGCTTCTGTCAATACTACCATCCATGCCTAGAATCCCAAGTTCAGTAGCTACCGCATCCTGATTTTGCTCCTGGAGTACCACACCCCAAATGTTGTTGACCTTCTTGACACCTAGAGCAGTTTGGTTTTGGTGGCTCTGGCTAAACTGAAAAGGCTCAGATTTCACAGAAGGAGAGTTGAAACATTTCTGTCGTTTTCGTTTCCACAGACAGCTGTCATCATCAGATTCAGAAAAGCTTTCATCACTTGAATCCACACTTTTGGTTGTCCGATAAGGAACATTTGGTGCACACGATGAAATGCTGCTCTGGAACGGTCTGCCTGAATCATTGCCATCATGGGATTTCTGAAGTGAAAAAGTAAACGTCCATTAATTTAATTAGTCTTGTAAATTAAAAGAGCTATCAAATCACTCTGAAGATTTGATTAGCTAGCAAACTTAATTCTGACTCACGTGACTGTTTGGGTAGTTCTCTGTGAGCACCTTTTGAACTACAGTTGACAGGAGCATCCTATGAAACTTCTGTATTTTGAATGCTTGTATATGAAAGACAGCATGTCTGCTACAGCAAACACATACCAGGAGTCGCTAATCCTCTTAATGTAATCTTTGTTGAATTATTACGAGACTATTAAAATTCCCAAATTGGACAAAGACACAATATGCACAGCAGTTCTAAGAAAGATTAAAAAAAACAAACCACCATAGCAACTTACCAGAGGCGTTTTAGGTTGGGTTTTTTTTAACAGCATAGAAATTAATATTCTCTACAGAGCCTGAAAGGTGTCAAGGCTAATGATCTGCAACCACAATAGTGCTCCCAGAGACTCAAGTGACAACAAAAAATGATGAAAACAATGAAAACCAAACCCACAAAACTTGGATGCTGCTCAGACTTCGAGAAGCTAACAGTGTTTTGTGATTCTGGTTCAATCGGGACAGCACATGACCAGCTGGGGACAGTAGTACCTTACAGTAGAACAGGAGTTTTCTTCCGTTAAACCAGAAAGATATCACAGACTCACTATGGCTTCTTATTAATTAGGTCAAAAATCCCTAAAGGTTTCAACATACTCCACAAGAAAAGTCCCATTGATATAAAAATATTCAAGAAATGCTGTTTCTCTATACACCTGAGAGATAAACTAAAATATGAAAGCCAAATGTGCATAACCTGTGAAAACACCATGGGTACCGCAACCAAGAATTATTATTACCAATTGCTGGAAACTTTTGGACATGGTGTCTGTGCTACTCTGCGGCAAGCATTTTCCTTACTCATAACTCCAGTTTTTCCCTAACTGATTTCCTACCATATAGTCATGTGCTATCCTGCAATCTTTAAAAAGATGACCTCTTCCTTCAGTTCCAGATGAAATAAAAATCCTTCTTTAACCTTACTGCTTTCAACAACATTATGGCACCATTTCTTTTTCCTCCTACTAGCAAACAGAAAACAAGAAGTCTTCAACTTAGTTTATGTTATGAAATACAAACCTTTAATGTCAAACGTATTCCATAATGCAAAACACTAATGACTCCATAAATTAAGAAACATCCCACATACATAATAATTTATTTCGTGCTACACATCCCAGAACTATATTGCAAATAAATCAAATAACTAAAGAAAAAATCCTTACACATACAGCGTCATACACTGCTTCATCTTATTTTGAAATTTTTTCCTGCCCACACACCATCAGAAATTCCTCATAAAGTTCATAACAGACTCTAACTTGAAAACAGCATGAGGCACTTGGAAGTGACAACCCTTCAGCAACTGACAGACGTAAAAGAGCCGTAGAGTCAAAGGAAGCTGTATTCGCCACTCACGGCTGTCACGCGTTTTTACAACGGCTTGTTTCTATTGTTCTTGAAGCGGCCAACGGTACCGGTGAGCATTCTCCTTCGCTCAGCAAACACCGTGCCCAGCAACAACAAAGGCCTCCCGCGCCCCGCGACAGCACGCGGTTCTCCCAAACAAGCGGGCACCGGAGGAACGAGCCGGCTCCTGGGCCCAGGAGGAGCGGTCACTCCCGGGAAAGGCCCCCTGGCGCCGCCGCCCGGGCCGTATCGGGGCCTACTCTCCCGCAGGCGCCGAGCACCGCCCCGGTTCGGCCGCCCCCGCTCCCCAGCGGGCCCCTCCAGCGCCTCCCGCCCTCCGGCTGGCAGCGGAGCATCACGGCCGCCGGCAGGGCCGCGGCGGCCCTCTCGCTGCGTTCTCCTGGACTGGGCCTCCCGCGGCCCGCCGCCAAGGGTAGCGCGGCCCCGGCTAGAGCCCGGGCCTCGCCGCCTGCCACCTCCCCTTCCGCACCTGCTGCGGGTCCCCGGGGGAGCCGGCGCCGGGCATGTCGGAGTCCGAGCCGGAGAGCTCGCCATCCTCCACGTCACCCTCCATCCTCGGCACCTCCATCGCCATCGCGATGCCGTAGCGCAGCGCCTCCCCGGAACGGAACGGAACGGAACGAAGCCGAGCCGAGCCGAGCTGAGCCCAGCGCGCCGGAGCGGAGCGGAACGGGGCGAAACGGAGCTGGGGCGGGCACAGCCGCGGCGCGCGGCGACCCCCTCTCACCAATAGAGAGAGCGGGCGGCTGTGACGAAGTGCGCGGTGCGCGTCGGGAACGCCGGCAAGCGGGCGGGAAGGCGGGGAGTCTGTGATCCGCTGCGGTGCGCTCCGCCGCTTCTTGCCCGCGGTGTGAGGGGCGGTGCTGTTGTGGCAGTGTTTCGCCCCGCCCCGCGCGTTGCCCTGTCGTTGGAGTTGTGGAAATGGCCGGTGCTGTACAAAGAAAGAGGTTTGGGTGAAAATCCGTCCCGATCGGCTTTACCGGGTGCCCGAGGCTGCTGGCAGGGCCGTGCGCACCCGCCGCCTCAGCGACCGCGGGGCCGCCCAGCGCCCTGGGCACCGGCCGCGGCGGGCGGATCCTCAACACAAGGGGCAATGACAACAACGACAAGCAGCTCTTGTATTAGCGAGGTAGTTAGGTGGCCCGTTTTGATGCCTGCAGCAGGTTCTTGAGGTGTTTCTTAACAAATGCTGGAAGAAAAGCGCTTGCTGCTTACATGGTGTCGCTCAAAAATCCCGTGAAGCCCGGAGAGAGGTCGGTTCCTGCTACTCAGCGGGAACTAAGTGACCTCCCAGGGTCTGTTTCGACCTAAATTAACTCTGTAGTCCTATGCGTTAATTTACGTACGACTCAAGCAGTTATTTGTGCACCGTAAAGCTAAAATGTCGCTCTCTGAGGGTGTATCTGTTGGTTGTAACACAGGGCACCGAATATTAGGTAATGGTTCGATTAAGGATGGGCAATCTGAAATTGAGCTATTTTTATTTACTGGAGCAGTCCAATCCCGTTCAAATCAGGCAGGCAAAGTTGAATCAGAGAAAGGACTTCCCTGCCCCGCACCCCCCACACACACACCACCCACCCACCCCCCTCCGCCCCCCCCAAAAAATAATAATCTCGGACTGCCTGACGCACGAGACAGAAAAGTCCTGCCATAACTTCTAGGGCTGTTCAGAATCTGTGTTAAGCAACTAGAGGAAGTCTGTGGAGTTCAAGCTCTCTGCTTACTTTCCATGAGTAACAACACATAAATGTGACAGTGTTTGGTGAGACAAGAATAAAATAGTGGAGATGTGAGAAAGTGTTGAACGAACATACACAGCATTGGACAGATAGACCAAATGTCCAGTATCCTCAGCAGCTATAAACAGATGAATATTAGATAATTTCATCTGAGGACACATCTGCAGAAATTCAAATACACTGCACATTTTGCAGTATTACATCTCTGCTTGCAGAGAAAATGAAGTGTTATGCTCACTTTTATCAGGGAAAAAAAAATCCATTTGTTTGTAATTTCTTCACATATTTTCATGGATACTGATTCTTCAATAAAGGGAAAGAAACCATGCTGCCATATTTTGTCTAAGAACAGATGTTTTTCACAGCTGCTGGGCTACATGAATGGAAGGTGTTAAGAGATTGCTGGTAGACATCCTTCAAACTGAACTTGAGAAAATGAGCATTTACTTCACTGATAGACTGCGATGGTCAGTGGTCAATGGTCCACATCTTCCCATTTGGCTATGCAAATTACGAATTCAAAGGAGGTCCTTCTGTTTGTTTTAGGTCTGATTAATGCCAGATAGATAAATTTATCTGAAAATTGGTGTGGAGGACAAGTGTACCACCATTTCCATGAATAGTGTTAGTAGAATGGATTTATCTTCTACCCCAGGATCTTCTGCTTCAGTGAGACATACAGGGATATGTAAAGCAGCTCAGGTGATTAGCCTGGAATCATGTCTTCAGTCCCACTGTTCAAATTTTGCATAAATCTATTTGAAAAAAAAAGGTGAATCATGACAGACTCTGTCTCCATGTCAGATACAGCATTTAACTTAGTGGTCTGGAAGAGGTGGCAAAGTTTGTAGATGACACTAAATCATAGCAGAATAGTAAGGTAAGAGCTAGTTGTGAATAACTGAGGAAGGTCCTCCTAAGACTTGTGTTTTAAGGAACAGGTCAGGAAGCTCAGTGTAGATAAATGAGGAGGGGTGCATGTGGGAAAAGAGACACACACAACGACATACACAACAGGGGATGCTGAGATGATCATTATAATAGCTAGTCCCAAGAAAACACAGTTGAGTGCTCAGATAGAGTTCGAAAACAAATGCAGTGTTAGGAACTATTAGGAAAAGAATGTATCACAGGAAACAAATTTGTCACACTGTAGAAGTCCATAATACATCTGCAGTTTGAATACTGAGTACTGCTTTGATTCCTCTCCTTTCAAAATGTAGAGAAGCAGGAAAAGATAAAGGATGACAACAATGTAAAGCCTTTAGGAAAAACATTGAAAGACAACTGAGTAAGTGTATGGAAGAGATCTGTAGAATAGTGGTTGGAGTGGGAAAGATGTTTTGGGGATATTTGTTCACCATCTTATCTTACAGAGGGAACATTTGTCTAGTGTGTGGCAGATTCAAAACAAAGAAAAGGTGGTGGTGGTAACCCACAGCTACATTGCCATTCCACAAGGTGCTATGACTGTCAGAGAATTTATTTACATCAGTTCGAAACGGTTTCAAAACACCAGGGGGAAAAAAAAAAAAAAAAAAAAAAAAAGCTATTGTCAATTCAAAGATACCTTATTATCCATTCAAAGATACTTTGACTGGGCAAAGATCTGAGCACAGAATCTGAGCATAGATCACACACTATGATAAGGACTAGGAAAGCTTTCTTTATCCATCCAGTTCTTAAACACTTTCATAGACAGCCACTCTTCACTATTTTGGCTAGAAGTCAGCCTGCTCTAGCATGGCCTTATGTTGTCCTATGTATGAGAACATATGTAGGCTCTCATATGTATGAATGGGAGAAAGAAGGCCTTTTGTCTTAAAAGCAGCTATTTAAACCACTTTTAGAAGACTTTTACAACACCAGTGTTCATTACATTTTGAAAAGATTGGGAGAGATAGGCAGTTGTTAGTTTAGATAATGAAAATGTAAAAATGGTCAGTGAAAACACAGTTTTGGTCACATTTCATTTTACTCCAGAGCTCTTTTCATTCTTTAGGAGGCTTTAACACCTAAATTCCACCTTGGGGCTTGGAACTAGACGATCTTCGAGGTCCCTTCCAACACAAACCATTCTATGATATGTAAAATCTTCAGAAAAACTCAGTGTGCTATATCAAGTAACTATTTTTTCAAGCTAGACAAATGCTTGTCTCCTCTTCATGTTAAATAGGTACATTGCTAGCTATGTTTAAGCATATTATCTTTAAGGAATCACTTTAATTTTGCCTGTGTCTGTGTAGCCTGGCTCTTTCACTAAAAACCAAGGAGGATTTATGTTTTTTGTGGGTTTTTTTCCTAGCAACAAACCAGATGCTTTGAACTTACAGTGCTGAATAAAAGTAGTCTTGACTAGACTTGAAAGTCAAGTATTAACAAGCTGTATATTCAAATTAAACTTGTCCTTTCTTCAATTTCCTTGGTTTCTGAAGCTTTCTTTCAAGCACTGTTGTGTCACCTTTATTGTCTTGTGTTTCAGGGGAAATGACTGCTCTGTAAGGTTTATTTGTATTTCTGTTGTAGTTAGTGGGAATTTTGACATTATTTTCAACAGCAAGAGCAGCTAAACTAATTTCTTTTTTTATTATTATTTTCTCTTTTGCTGTAATGTTTTGATTTTGATGCATCTTCAAGAATGGGATTTATCTTCTTGAAAGCTAATTGCCTCCAATCCTAAGCCTTTGCAACTCACAAAAGTTCCACGCTCCAGAAGGGAGCAGAACTGTCCACCTCAGAGGCTATTCAGTCTTATAAAGGACTATACACAAATCCTTATTATTTAGTAAGCGGATAAAATAGATGCAGAGGTTGCTGATGATTAACACACTGTTACACCACCTTTGAACAAACTGAAGATGCAGTAGAGGATGGAAGACAATGAAAGATCAGTTCTTTAACCTTTGCATTTCCTGGATTCCTTTGTTTTAATTCCACAGCCTTAGTATCTTATTTATGCATTTTCTGCTTTGTTTATCTATAGATATACTTGTCCCTGAAGAAGTTACTCAAGGTTATCCTTGGAACTGTTTTCTTTAATTTCTCAATTGTTTTCAAAACTGCAAAAACTAATGAAAACAAAGTAGATGGCTGGAATTTTTCAGCCGCTCAGAATCTGCTTTTGAGAAAGCAACCAACATTAAACACTGAACCAGTGAGAAGTGTCGTTCATACGAAACTATTGTTGTTAGCATCACTCCTAGCCTTGTGAATTATTCTGCAAGATATGCCGAACCCCTCCCTCCCCCATTTCACAAAACCAGATCTTAGCAGTTGATTTTGCTCTTCATTATTTCTATTTCTTCACATTTCAAGGAGCTTGCTTAAGTGCATCAAATAGAAGTTGCATTTACCGAGAGTGTGGTTGGCTGTATCACTAATGAAAGCAAGAAAATTACCTGAATGAACTCTGAGGGGGAACTTGAGGGCTGCTTTCTTTAGCCCATCCAAAAAGTCCTCTTTTTCTGTTCTGACTTAGAAAACTGACCTCCAAGTTCAAGGGTTGTGACTTATTCCCAGGGTGCTCAATAACCTGCTACCAAACTGTTACCAAAATATAATCAGAAGCTTTCGTAATGCAGGGTCTAGTTTAATAAATATGCATCTCCCCGCCAGGAGAGACAGACACAGAAATTTTTCACAGAAACCATCTTGAGCTATCCCAAACTCAGAAGACAGTTCGCAAAAGAGAATATGAACAGGCAACGAGTACAGCAAAAAGTTTGTAAATGTTGTGTTGGTTTACACAACCCCAAATTTCTTCTGTTGGTGAAAGAAATGTGTGACTGTATTAAGAAACCTTCTAAAGCCCTGTGTCTTGACAACTTTTTTCCGTATTACACAGTAAACTCACAAAGCAGAAGCTCTAGAAAAATAGTATGCTTATGTTTGTTATGAGGGCACCATGACTAGCCTGGAGCAAGGAGATTGTATATCTCATGAAGAAGTGATGTGAAGATCGCACTTCTTAGAAAAAGCATGCTAGAGTGGCAAGAAGGCAAGACAACAATGTGACTTACTGGGGTTTTTTTCGTTTGTTTTTTTTTTACTTTAAAGGTTAAATTGCACATCTGTGTCTTCTGGGGGAGCAAGAAGTATGTTATTTGATCCAGAAGTTTATTGCACAGAGCTGGACTGTCAGCTGCCAACTTCATATGTCCTGTGCCCAGGCTGAGGCTGTGATTCTCAAACCTAATTGAGGGGGTTCACCCCCATCTCCAAGGACCACAGCAGGGAGAGATGCTGCTTGTTCAGAGGAGGCACCAGCAATCACAGGGATGTATAAGCCTGACTGCAGGGTCCAGTGGCAGAAGTGGGGCTTGGAGTTATCTCCCTGAGAAGAAAATGTACTGTAATGCATGATACCTGTTCACAGTATCTTGCAAGAGTTTGCTTTCTCTCTCTGCACTGTGCCAAAAGGGCTTTGGCTGAAAGAAAAAATGTAAGCACTGCTTTTAAGTTTCTCCCTTCTCCACTGTCCTGTACATCCTGTATTATGGCATCTGCTTTTACATGCCTGTGCTTTCCATGAAAACAATCTCAGCAGTTACTCTAGAGAATGGCTTTTACACCTAAGCAACCCATCCCAATCCCACCCCTGCCCCCACCCCCCCAACTAGAACCCACCACGAAGTCGCTCAAGTGCTCCAAGAAGGGGAATATCTGCCTGCATTTGTACTCCTTATGAATAAACCACCATGACAGAAATGGTGGGTGTAACCCCAGGAAAAGGGGGAGAAAGCAGCACGGGTGGGGAGAGCAATGCCCCCTGCACTGTTAGTCACACCAAGACTTCCTCTGCAGTTTTCAGGCCTTTATTTTCTTTCACTGCCTGACAGACTCAGAGGGCCAGGAGCCCTTGAGGGCTGGCACATGCCCCAGCTGCTGGCCTGGCCCTGCTTTCGGCAGCGCCTGGGACGTTCTTCTAGCGCTGCCGGCGGGGTGGCCTCTTGTTTGGAGGTGAAGAGGCCTCAGGGCTGCCGGCCGTCCTCTTTGGGGATCCAGGCACATGCAGCAAAAGGGTTCACTGGTGGATAACACCTCATGGCTTCCCTGGGGTGATGAGTGGTGGGGCAAAGGCAGGCCCTGGAAACCGGCGGGCTGGAAACGTGTGTCCTGGGACCAGCTGTAGAAGTGCAGGCCTGGAGCTGGGCAGCACTGGCCTGTGGGCAATTTATTTGCTTTGACAGACCTAGACTGCTGAGAGCCTTCTGAACGACTTGTGGGCCAGCACGTGCCCCAGCTGCTGGCCCGGCCCTGGTCTTGGCAGCTCCTGGGGCCTGGCTCTAGTTTTGCCGGCGGGGTGGCCTCTTGGGTGGCTGGGAAGAGTCCTGGCAGCTGCTGGCCCTCCTCTTTGGGGGTCACCGTGGCCCCCCAGGGGAGCGGTCCCTGCCCCGTCTGGGGGCAGAGGGATCTGCCACAGCCTCCCGTGAATCTTCCTGCAACCCGTCCTGCTCCCCGTGAGTGGGAACGGGGGCATTGGGGGGGTAGCTGGGACCTTCATGAAGAGCAGCAGTTGAGGTGCCGGGGCGCTCCTCTTCATCACCTCCAGCAGGGCTGCCGGCAGGGTCTGGGCCAGGGGCAGGAGACCCTCTTCGGGAGACAGAAGGATGGGGGGCAGGCGCGGGGCTGGCCTTGCGCTCCTGGGCACCATGGCCCTGCTCCAGGCCCAGCAGACGGTGAGCCTCCCCACTGCAGCGCTGCACGGCAACATGGATGAACTGCTGCACGAATGTCACCGCGCGATCCTGGAGGGCGGCCTGCAGCAGTTGGACCAGGACGTCTTCATCCAGCCCAAACAAGCCCAGGACAGACTGGATGAGGTCCTCAAACACGACGGCCACTGAAGGCTCCTCTGCAAAGATGAGCCAGCCGCAACTGCTGTTGCAGACAGGGCAGAAAGCGTTGGAGGAGAGCAGGGTGGTCATCAAAAAGAGACGCCCAGGCGTCGGGCTGGAGGCCGCCCAGAGGAGCCCTGGGCACTGACTCCCCTGCCAGCAGCCAGGGTGTTACAGGGCGAGGGGGCCGGTGGGTGGCTGGGTGCCTGGGCACTCCTCCTGCCTGGCAGGTGCCGGCCGCAGCTGATGCCAACCCCGATGGTCTGATGACAACTTCTTCAAAGTCATCGTCTGCCCGCAGTGAGTGCACGATGGACTGCACTCTCCTCTTGCAGAGGGGGCACTGGGGCTTGCTCTCAGCCCACCGCAGGATGCAGGGGTAGCAGAATTGGTGGAGGCACGGCAGCACAAATCTGGCCTCCTCCCAGCTGTCCAGGCATATGGGACAGCGATTCTCCAGCTCCATGGCCATGCTCTCCACTCGCTGTGGTGGGCTGGAGGGAGCTGGGGATGTTGAGCCGCTCCCTGTCACTGCCGCTGCAGCAGCCAATGTGACGCTAGAAAAGGAAGACAGGCCACGGTCATTGTCTGGCCTGGGGAGGGGTGGCAGAAATGCCCAGGCCCCTCAAAAAGGACACCCTTCCAGCTCCCCATGGTGAGGTGTCCCTTCCCAGCTCACCTCTGCTGCTGCGAGCGCGCCTCCTGGGTGCCCCGGCTGCCTGAAGCTGGCAGGGCCAGGGCTAATCCTCTGATGGCTCTGGTGTTGGGCACGGAGAGCTGCGAGGAGCAACTCCCCGGGCAGGACACCAGCACCAAGATTTTGCTCAGCACTCCAGCCTCGTGTGCTGCTCAGCCAGAGTGTGGGCAGAAACCAGCTGGGTGGGACTCAGCACCTGGATACCAGCAGCGAGGAGCGCCTGGTCACAATCCCTCACTCGGTGACATCGCAGTCCATGCCTTGGTGGCAACAGAACTCATGGGCCATCCTCACCCATGGGGCTCGCCCCAGGAGCACTGCGGCCCCAGCACACGCGTCTGAGGTTACCCCAACGCCACTGCCCCCTCCATCCCCCCATCTCTTGCCTCGTGCTCTGCATTGGTGTTTAACACCGGTCACCGAGGACTCGGCCGTGTCTTCCCAGCGCCCGTCAGGTCACTCTGGCCATGGCAGACCTCTCCAGGCACATGCAGCAAGAGGGTTCATTGGATAAGACCTCGTGCCTCCCTGGGAGGCTGCAGGATGAGGTCCCACAGGCTCTCCCTGCACCCCAGCACTGCTGGCCAGCCCTCTGGACTCCCCTGCTTCCTCCCAGGGGGGGTCACTGGCAGCACTTGCCTTGCTCTCACAGGTTTTCTCCTCTTTTCTTCCCTAGTCAGAGGGCACAAGCGTGATCCTCTCTGCTTAGTACCCATCAGTCCTCATCTGGGCACTATGTCTTCTCTGGGGACCCAGAGAGAGGCCGACAAACCAGAGGGGCTCAGGGGAGGCAAGGAGGGCCTGCAGGGCTGGTGCTGGTTCAGCATGGAGCAGAGAAGGCATCGGGGCACCTCACAGCACACCCCGGTGCCTGTGGGGAAGGCATCAAGGAGATGGGGACAGGCTCTTCCCAGCACTGCCCTGTGGGAGGGTGAGAGGCGGTGGCATCTCCCGAAACTAGAGAGGTTCAGGCTGGCAGTAAGGACTCAAACCCAAAATCCCTGTGGATCCTGAAGCACTGGAGTGGGTTGCCCAGAGAGATTGTGGGATCCCTGAGCCTGGAGGTCAGCCTTCAAGGCCGGAGTGGCCACAACCCAGAGCACAACTGACACAAGCCTGTGAAGGGATGCTCGCTCAAGTCCCAGAAGGGAAAGCATTGCCCATGTGAAGTGTAGCAGAGGCTTCTAAAGGTGCAAGAGCTTCCAGAAGCTGCAATGTCAGAAGAGCCCCTTCTGGTTTATTTTGGTTCAGCAGCTTTCACAGACATCGAGGAATAGAATAGAATAGAATAGAATAGCATAGAATAGTTCCAGTTGGAAGGGACCTACAACGATCAGCTAGTCCGGCTGCCTGACCGCTCCAGGGCTGACCACAATTAAAAGCCCGTTATTCAGGGCATTGTCCAAATGCCTCTGAAACACTGACAGGCACGCGGCATCGACCACCTCTCTAGGGAGCCTCTTCCAGTGTCGGACCACCCTCTCAGTAAATAAATGCTTCCGCGTGTCCAGTCTGAACATCCCTTGACACGGCTTTGAACGATTCCCACGCGTCCTATCGATGGATCCCAGGGAGAGGAGATCAGCAGCTCCCTCTCCCCTTCCCCTCCTCAGGAAGCTGTAGAGAGCAATGAGGTCACCACTCAGCCTCCTTTCCTCCAAACTAGACAAACCCAGAGGCCTCAGCCGCTCCTCACAGGACATTCCTTCCAGCTCTTCCACCAGCTTTGTCACCCCCCTCTGGATTCATGCAAGGACCTTCACATCGTGCTTAAATCGTGAGTCCCGGAACTGCATACAGAACAGCAGACAACACTCCTTTCTGGTGCTTGTGGGAGCTGCCAATTTTGTCTAGGGAATCTGCAAAAGCAGAGGGTTCTTCCCTGAAGATGTAAGTAATTACATGTAATTTCAAAACTGCCACATATTCACCATGGTTCAGAAACTCCTAAAAATTGCTAAATGTTGATAGGTATGTCTTAACATTTCACATCAAAATAAAGTGATTAGATATTAACAGTTCAACCAGAAATACTTTTAGCCTTTTAATTGAGAACACTATGTAGTATGATTAAATGAAGCTCTTTCAAAGCATGTATACTAGTCTGCAAGCCAGATTCTGCAAGGGAGTATGTAGTAGTGACCTGAGAAAGATAGTCATCACTGTGTACATACCAGGTCATATTGCAGGAAGCAAGGCTGCTCCTACTGCTTTAATTTATTTATTCCTGGTTTATCTTGCACTTGGCAGAAAAGAGAAAAAATTTAAAGCGTAACAAAATTAGATGACTAAACAGTGGTTTACTACTATGCTTTCTGTTCTTGTTCAGAAGAATTATGGAGTTAAAAATGTTTGCATTTGTGAAGCTGTATTTAGGCTGTTTGAGAAATCTGTTTCCAGAAAAATTTGGATTTCATTTTTTCTTTAACCCAGTGATTGACCCTCCTTATCCATAGAGTTGTGTTGGGAAGAGTAATTTTCTTTGAGACATTTCACAGCTACTGTGGGGAGGGGAAGAGGTCTTCAAGAGCAATATGTGAGAAAATGTCACCTGTATGTTACCTGATCCACTTGTATGGCTGTTCCTGCATTCCTGCATGCTTACGACTTTCTCAAGAATATTGCTATTCATGGAGCACTGCGACTGGCTGTCATTGCTCTTCCCCACGCAAGTACAACCCAGTGTTTGCCCCATTTGTCTCTAAAGGTGATCGGACTTCACCTGCAGAATGCAGACTGCTTGGACATCTTCAAATGTTTCAAATCTACCAGAGCAATAGTTTCTACCCTGTTTATCATGGAGTATTTTGGAGAAAGAGTTAGCCCTTCAAGGATGTGGAGCTCACCCTCACCTGGGGGTGAGCTTACTCCCGCTTGCTGGAGAAAAGTAAAAATATTAAGGGTCACAGGGCTAAGAGTATTTGAAACCTGCAGGGGGTCATTCAGGAGGCCTGAGAGAAAATGGTTGTATTTTGTTAAAGTAAAAATACATATAGGAAAGAGTTAGGTTCAGTGACTCTGGAGTTTCACACTGAAGACACAGCAATGAGACCCAAGTCAGCAGTTACATCTCAGAAGAAAATCCTCTCCAGATGCTGGTTAACATCTCTGAATCAAGAATGTGAGACAGCTAGGAGGAAGTCTGGATCTGATATGTGCTGGGTGGAAGCTTCTCCAGAGGAAGAACAATTGACGAAACAGCACTCTCTTGTCTAAAATCTCTTAAGGATCCGTTAGCAGCAGGGCCTGGAGCCAAAATCAGTATCCCTGTTTTAAAGTGATGCTGAGGGCTCACTGAAATCCAAATACAGGCATTCACCA
The DNA here is from genome assembly GCF_034619465.1 of Leptosomus discolor. Lineage (NCBI taxonomy): Eukaryota > Metazoa > Chordata > Aves > Leptosomiformes > Leptosomidae > Leptosomus > Leptosomus discolor. The sequence goes on along the minus strand of NC_141419.1, from coordinate 47,485,636 downwards.
TAGCCTTTGCTCAGCATCATCAAGAAAATGAAAAAAAAAAAAAAAAAAGTATATCTATCTATCTATCTATCTATCTATCTCCAAAAATAACTTAAAAATAAGTTGACCAAGTGTGTCATCTCTCCTGTCCTTTAAGTGTCGCTTCTGCCCCAAGCATTTCCTAGCAAAGGACGAGATGGAAACAGCATTTTCTGAAAAGGTGCTGACCGTGGGGTTAAGTTTGTGCAGGTTACATGTGCTTGTCAGAGACCAACAGTAATCCTATTTACTTTAAAAATAAATAAATAAATAAATAAGGTAACATGTTAATATTGCTTTGTGATTCCAAGCCAGTTCTTTGAAAGCAGTTTTATGATATTTGCCCGTAGAGATACGTTTTTTAACCTTTAAAGCTTAGTCAGGTAATGACTGATGAAAGAATTACCAAGGGAGGGGTAAGGAATAATGAGTTTTCTGTGCTAAAGAACACAGGTGGTGCTTTCAAGTTTAAAGATTTAAAAAAAAAAAAAATAATTAAAAAAAAAATTTAAAAGTAGCAATTTGTTAGATTTTTAAGATATCTCTGTTTACAGTAGTCTCTTTCTGATGCTTGGCAGTCGATTCAAAGTGAAGCATGAATTTTATTCCGCATGCCGAAGCAAAAATAAATTACTTCCTTACTCCCTTTTGGTTGTTACTATACACCATATTTCTCTAGTGTATTATTCCTAGATATCGGTATACAGAAGAGAAGGTGGTATTTTGCAGTGGCATATTTAGTTGAAAGCACAGGCAAGAAAAATAAGTTACATCCTGAAAAGAAAGGCAGGGGAGAAAGCAACAGATTTTGTTGCTCTAGGTCTCTAGCCCAGAACTTTGGAGAGGATATCTTGCAGGTTATTATTATCTAATTGTATGCATATTTTCAGAACTAAGTCATCTCTGCAAGATATTGAAGCAATTTTTGGCACAAGGACTGAAAGAATTATTCAGATGTCTTTGAACTTTTTGAACCAATTGAGCAACTATATGAGCCTTCAAGAAGACTGGAAGATGAACATATTCTTAAGAGTTTGCAAATGTAGTTTTAGAAAGGTGTGGGAGTTTTCTTTTGCAGCCAGCATACCAATATCTTAGCAATTTCCTTATTTGTATTATACTACTTTCTTTATAAGAATCTATAGGAAGTACACTATTTTTAAAAAAGGTTTTGTTAAGAAAAAATGGTTTTCCCACTCACAGGCCACTACAAAGCATATCACCTTTTATTCACGTGAAAAGATTTCTGTCTACTAAGTTTAAAATATTTTTTTATCAGTAAGAATATTAACTCAAGTTCTTTTTTGGTACTCTTGTCCTCTTTGCAGTGATTAACATTGTTTTATTTTCAACAATGCTTCAGGAGAACAATACGGTATTTACTTTTGCGAACGGGTGCAGAATCAAATAAGAGCCTTTTATAAAATCCTGTCCTCTGCTGAGCAGTCATTTATCCCTGGATGGAATTTGGCCCTTTGTGAGATAACATTTGGAATTAATACCCAAATCTCTTAAACCATGAGGAAGTAAGCTTTAGGATTCAAAAAATTCTTCTTGTGCAAGGCAGCCAATGATGAGTGTAAAACAATTTTACCATGATCCAAGTAAAAATATTGCCCAGGAGAAAACTTGAAACTTACGAAAGTGTGACTTAAAGACACTGATTACCTCCCTGTCTTAACTTGCAGAAATTTCTAAAGGTAATGTAAATGTAATTTCCACTAGTTAATCAGGAAGCACTGTAGTGGTACATGTTGGGCTTTTACACGCAGCTAGGAACGTTGTCCCACATCTGAGTTCTTTACCCAGTGTGCAAAGCTGACCCACATACAGAGTGGAGATACTTACTACGGTCCTGCAGATGCAGGTGCTAGGCGACAAACCACAGAACAGCCACACCATTAATTCAAACAACAGCAGTTTATATTCTTTACAATAACAAAGAAACAATACCTAATTGGTTACATGATTTTACATAATGAAAATCTTTATATGCATGTTTCACAGATTACTTAATTCATTATACTAAGGTGGTCATACATTTACATACTCATTATGCACAGGTAGGTGTAATTTTAAGGATTAAAATCAATATAGGTTATGTGGGGACACTTTGATTTTGACCCTTGTCCAAAACCACCCTTAATTTATAGTAGCAAACCATAGAAGGCCAAGGTTGACAGGATGCTGTTGTCTTCAGGTCCTGTTCTTAATTCTGTACCCTATGTCTTGGTTATTATTTGACCTTTTGAGTTAACCTTCAGGGTAGCCCATTCTTTGATCTCCGGGCTTCCTATCTTCTAATTTTTTTCTGCTCCTGACATCACAAACCACATGTACACTCTGTACCAGTGCAAAAATGAAACTGATTTGGGGAAATAGTGCAAACAGTGCCTACACATTTAGGACCACTAAGGTCTAAATTCCCAATGAGACACTGTCCTGGTTTGGGCTAAAACACAACTAATTCTGTTTCAGTGCTTTTACTTTTCAGTTAAGTCTCTTCTAAGTAACTGCATTTTCTGAAACAGCAGCATGTATTTCCAGACAGTGACTGCTTCTAGCAGTGATAAGGCCTGATGTTTATAGTTAGTACCAAGGAATGGTGTGCAGAGAGGCCCTTGCTCATACATGCTTTTAGAGCAACCAAGGTCACTGCTAAATCTTGTACTCCGTGTTGGGGTGCCGGGAGTGAAAAGAGTCGCAAGCACGTAAAAGGTCACACCTGCAGGGAGGAGTGAACCAGACAGGCGACTCAAAACTGACCAACAGAGTATTCCATCCCATATACGTCCTCTTCAGTATAAAGCTGAGGGATCACAAGGGTCCCTCTCTCTTCAATGGCTGACATCCAAGGAGGACTCTGTCTGTTCTTCTATCTTCGATCACGATCCTTGCATCCCTGAATCCAGTACCTAAGTCCAGCTCCTGCGTCCTGTTCCTGACTGCTGATAAGTCCAGCGTGGGACTGCCCCAGTGCCAGCCCTGCAGTGTCGGTGGTGATGTATCGTCATCAGGGTGGGGGGTGTTGGGTTCAGTATTGGTTTTTTATTGGTTTTGTATATATTTGTATATATTTCATTATTTTCCTATTTCTATAATTATCTTTTCTTTTATTGTTATTGTTTCATTAAAGCTGATTTAGTTTTCTTTTCCAAAACATTAAGGTTCTCTCCTTTATGCTCTCTCCCTTCCCCTGCTGGGAGGGGAGAGGGGTTGATAGAGAGCAACTGTCATCCGTTAGTGGCTGGACCAGCCTCAACCCTTGACAGACACACATACAGATCACAACAGTCATAAATTCAGTCTTATTAGACAGAAACAAAATAAAGGAGCATGAATCTACAAACACACATATAGGGCTCCTTGAAAACAGTTGCTGGTGAAAAAATACATTTCCCATTACAGAACAAATAATCCTATCTTTAGTCAGTCCTTCGTTAATTTAGCAGCTGAGGGGAGTGGTAAATGACTGTTTCTTCTGGGAAAAAAATGGAGGTTCCACCTGGAAATCCCACCCTGAATACAATCATCAAGAGCTAACAGCTCTTCCTAGCTCACCTCTAGGCACTGGGAGTTGTCCAAAGCGCAGACTGTATGACCACACCTGGAAGCAGAACTGCATAAAGATGCCTTCTCCTCCCATGCCCACTGTTGGTACTGTGATCCGTGAGTTAGCACAGGAAGGTGTCCAGTTTATTCAGAAACATATGAGATTGACTGTCGACCAAGCCCATCCACGCTTCTTTCTTGCTAACAGCTCCTGCCTGACTGCCATTAGGCATGGCTGCACAAACCTTACTGTTTAATCCTTCTGGCTTTGGATATGACCTTCTGCTTCAGCCAAGCACGGCTGTGTGCCAAGCCAATTGTCTGGGCACAAGCTGGGAGCTCTGCCTTACAGCAGGATACAGCCCCTGGGAGGGGGACACACACGTGCACAGGAAGTTTGGATTTGTATTGTTGATTGGTTTATTTCATCTTAATTTCACATTCGTGCTGGGGTAGTGAGCTGATTTTTTAGAGAACTTGCTTGCTGGGTGCTAGAGGCAAGAACAAAACATGATTTCAGTCGCTGAGGCCAAAGGAAATAAACAATTCTTAATTTTCTGTAGTTAACTTTAGGCATTCTTTCATCGTTTAGTGTGGATATCAATGAAGGAAAAACTTCAAGAATGGTTATTTTATGAGCATTATTATTCTGTGAAAGGCAGTTATTAATAAAAAATATAGGGTCAGATCACTTTTACTGACTTAGAGGATCTGTACAATAAAGCTCTGCATCCTAGTATAGGTCCTGCTTTCTGAATAATTTGTCCTGTACATACCAATGCAAGCAAAGAAGTGCATGTGGTTCTAGGAATTTTCATCAGGAAGACATTGCTGGTAAGAGACTCCTTATGCCCTCTTACTTTCTGCTGGCAGACAAAAGAAGAATGTTTATAATGATGTTACTGGTAATTTAAAAGGTAAGAACCTGCTAGTAATTTCAGCACCTAATTCAAGTTCTAATTCTATGCCCCTTAAATGCATAAAATAATTCTTAGTTTATAGTGAATTCTTGACCAGAAAAGTATATTAGCCATGTACACTTCAATATTAACTTTCTCAGCCAACAAATACTGATATATCCTCACATACAACAGTAGCTATTCATTGCAACGTATTTTTTGGAGTACAACTCTTTGTATGCATGTGGTGACAGATGTATGTAGGGATTCTATGACTGCTGAAACCTCTACTAGCAATCCATTGGCTCACAATAACGATTTCAGAGTGAGAGGGCCTATGTGGACTCTGCTCCCATGCTTTTGGGAAGATTGCCTCTTACGACTGCTTCAGTACAGGTAATGAAATCCACTGCGAACGGCTTCATACCCTGGTGAGGCACACCACCTCTATGCCATTTAGAACCCACAAATCTGTGGATTAAAGGGTTTTCTGGAGTGCTGAGTTTGGCTTTGTTGTGTCAGCAACAGCACTCCTGCACTGCAAGTCCTCTGCTCACAGACATGTGCGGTCTTCACCATTCGGACCTCTACATGCAGCTTAGCTGAGCGATATAAGATGCATAGTCTTCTGTGTCACTTCTCCACCAACCTTCATGCAGAGGGTTAGAATTTGCATGCAGTTTGAGGGATTTATTAGAATATAGCTCTGCCTATTTACTACCACTATGAGCCAGGTGCAATTAAACAATACTTCAAGTACTGGCAGAGCCTGCTTAGTAGATTCAACAGTTCACTTTTAAAGAACAATGAATAACAAAATAGTAAAATCTGGGAATATTTGTATCTGCATTGCTTTCAGGAAGTAAGAAGCAGCATGCCAAAATTAAATACAGCCATAGTAAAAAAATAAAACCCTCTTAAACTTGCAGAGCTGAAATTCTTCTATACTCACTTGTAGTTACAGTGTGGTATTCATAGAGTTCCAGAACTAGAAACTTAGTAGTCAAAAACATGCTGCAACTTCCTTCTGAAGTATTGGTAAATAATTTCTTTTGTTCTTAAAAGATTTTTTTCTTTAAATAGCTACTTGAGTGGTCGTAGCTTTCTTAGCATCCATAACGCCTTCTGCCTTGTAACTCAGGGCTACAAATAGCTGGGCTGTGACATAGACACTGCTATGACAGTTTTGAAGATTGCAATTTTTTCCTCTGCCAAGCAAGACAGGGGACAATTCAACAGATATAGCTAAAAGAACACTTTAAAATGGAAGAAGTTATCATTATCAGCTTGACGAGTCTGAAGCAAATCTCCTTTTTTCTGAATTTTCAGAAGTATTGAAAACGCATATTAAATTTCCATTAGAGAGAGTACACTATCAGACAATATCACAAGCTAAGAAATTATGTTTATTCTGGATTCTGCTAGCTGCAATTACACTACTGCAAGAAATCATAACTGGCAGAAGAATACTACTGCTGTTGTTGGATATATGTTTATGTGTATATCTCAAAGTCTTATATCAATATCAGATAGGAAATACATAGTACTTCTCTGCACCTCCATGTATGCTAAAAATATGGAACTTAAGATGAAATATTGAAAATTGTATTTTCTAGCATATTTTAAATATGTGATTATCCAAGTGTAAGACAGTTTTAACATCATAATTTCCTGTCCTATGATTTGAAATACTTTATTAGACTTTTGCCTAATACCAGGTTTTAATAGTCAGTCAATTAAATCTCAGACCTGCGGTTTTCTGGCCTTGTAAGCAAAACGAACTCAGACGGTGATCTTTTTTTCCGTATTTTAATAATAATGTTATTGCAGCTTATAATGGTAATTCAGCTGAGATTGTATCAACACATTAATCACACAAACCCTAATAAAGCAAATCCTAAAACATTTCTGGGATAAGATTGTGACAGGCCAATGCAACCTCTTTGTTATCCTGTTGGTCATCCGGATCCTGCTGCTGTTGAATATACTGGCTTCAGCTGAAGCAGAGTTGGGCTCTGGGGAAGAATGAACTTACTACCTGATTTTATTTTCAGTGAATATCAAGGTTTCTTGGGGGATTTATTTCCTTACAGAAAAAATGCAAAATGCTTAGGTGGAAGACTAGCCTTAACTGCATTGAAATTGTCTTGCAGTTCACTGTATCATACCTATGCCAATACTCAATATTAGACATCCCTTGACATGTTGAGTTAATCACAGTTCTTAACCCTGAAACATAGTACAGTTTTTATAAGCCTTCTTTATGTGTAAGACTTTTAAAGAATAACTCTGCAACCTAGATGCCAAACTTTAAAATCATTACTACCTTGCTCATTTATTTTAAAAATTCATAAGGCTTTCATATAGAAACATAGAATCACAGAATCATTCAGGTTGGAAAAGACCTTTGAGATCATCAAGTCCAACCATCAACCCTACTCTGCCAAGTACACCCCTAAACTATATCTCCAAGCACCACATCTAAATGACCTTTAAACACATTAAGAGATGGTGACTCAACCACTTCCCTGGGCAGCCTATTGCAATGTCTGACAACCCTTTCAGTGAAAAAATTTTTCCTAATGTCTAGCCTAAACCTGCCCTGGTGCAGCTTGAGTCCATTCCCTCTTGTTCTATCATTAATTTTCTGTGAGAAGAGACAAGCACCTACCTCTCTACAATGTCCTCTCAGGTAGCTGTAGAGAGCAACAAGGTCTCCCCTCAGCCTCCTTTTCTTAAGGCTAAATAGCCCCAGTTCCCTCAGCTGCTCTTCATAAGACTTGTTCTCTAGGCCTTTCACCAGTTTTGTTGCCCTTCTCTGCACTCTCTCCAGCACCTCAGTGACCTTCTTGTAGAGAGGGGCCCAAAACTGGACACAGTACTTGAGGTGTGGCCTCACCAATGCTGAGTACAGGGCGACAATCACCTCCCTACTCCTGCTGGCCACACTATTGCTAATACAAGCCAGGATGCCATTGGCTTTTTTGGCCACCTGGGCACACTGCTGACTCATGTTCAACCGCTTGTCAATCAGCACCCCCAGGTCCTTTTCTGCCGGGCAGCTTTCCAGCCACTCCTCCCCAAGCCTGTAGCGCTGCACGGGGTTGTTGTGGCCCAAGTGCAGGACCTGGCACTTCGCCTTGTTGAAGCTCATCCAGTTGGCCTTGGCCCATTGATCCAGCCTATCTAGATCCCTCTGTAGAGCCTCCCTAACCTCAAGCAGATCAACACTCCCAACCAACTTGGAGTTGTCTGCAAACTTACTGAGGGTGCATTCTATCCCTTCGTCAAGATAATTGATAAATATGTTAAAGTAAAATAGAAGCGTCCTTAGTGCTGACCCCTGCAGAACACCACTTGTGACCAGCCACCAGCTGGATTTAACTCCATTGATCACCACTCTCTGGGCCTGGCCATCCAGCCAGTGTTTCACCCAGCAGAGCGTGTGCTCATCCAAGCCCTGAGCAGGCAGTTTCTTCACTAGAAACAGTGTCGAAGGCTTTACAGAGGTCAAGGTAAACAATATCCACAGCCCTTCCCTCATCCGTCACGCAGGTCATCTTGTCATCAAAGCAGATAAGTTTCGTTAAGCAGGACCTGCCTTTCATAAACCCATGCTGATTGGGCCTGATCCCCTGGTTGTTCTGTAGATGACTTGTGATGGCACTCAGGATGATCTGCTCCGTGACCTTCCCTGGCACCAAAGACAGACTGACAGGTCTGTAGTTTCCCAGATCCTCCTTTCAGCCTTTCTTATAGGTGGGTGTCACATTTGCTGTTCTCCAGTCCACTGGGACCCCCCCAGTTAGCCAGGACTTCTGGTAGATGATGGAGAGCACATCCACCAACTCTTTCAGTACTCTTGGATGTAGCCCATCTGGCTCCATAGACTTGTGTGCATCTAAGTGGGTAATAAGTCACTGACCACTTCTACTTCAGTTGTGAAGACCACATTCTGCACAGCACAACCCCCCCCCCCCCCCCCCCCCGTCTTCCAGCTTGAGGGGCTGGATGTCTAGGGAACAACTAGTTCTACTACTAAAGACTGAGGCAAAGAAGGCATTGAGCACCTCAGCCCTTTCCTCACTCTTTGTCACTGTGTTTCCCCCTCTGTCTAGTAAAGGATGAGGATTCTCCCTAGCCCTCCTTTTGTTGTTGATGTAGAAACATTTTTTATGGTCCTTAACAGCTGTAGCTAGGTTAAGTTCTAATTGGTCTTTGGCTCTTCTAATTTGCTCCCTGCATAGCCTCACTACTTCTTTATAGTCCTCATGAGAAACCTGCCCCCTCTTCCAAAGGCCATAAACTCTCCTTTTGTTCCTAAGGTCATGCCAAAGGTCCCTGTTCAGCCAGGCCAGTTTTCTTCCCCGCTGACTCGTTTTTCAGCACATGGGGACAGCCTGCTCCTGCGCCTTTAAGACTTCCTTCTTGAAGTATGTCCAGCCTTCCTGAACACCTTTACCCTTCAGGGCTGCCTCCCAAGGGACTTTGTCAATCAGTCTCCTGAACAGGCCAAAGTCGGCCTTCCGGAAGTCCAAGACGGCAGTTTTACCGGCCCCGCTCTTTACTTCCGCAAGGATAAAACCCATGCATTAGTATAGATGCATTTCAGCTGAGCTAATGATCCTGAGATTCTGTATTTGTAATCTGATTTATAGCCTGTTCTGCAGAAATGCAACATTTCTAGTTTTGCACAGTAATTTTTAAAATGAGCTTAATCAGATCTTTATGTGAAGCCTTATAATTATCCGTTCCTGCTTCTTCTTAACCATCTGCAGTTTCTTTCTGTCTCCTTTGGCATTTTGCAATCACCATGGGAAGTGACTTCAAGACTAACAATCACTACATCTCCCCTATGGGTACCTCAGCTGTGCGGGTAGACTGTTCCCTGGACATTACCTCAGCCAAAATCAACCACCCACCCCCATGTTCCTTTAAATATGCATCTCTGCGTGGTTTAGGATCTGCTTAAGCAAGGCAATCTGAAGAGCGCTGGTTTCGATAACTAATACTAAGGCACACTGCAGTTCTTCCAACGGTTCTTTTTGCTTCCGTCTTTCCCATCTCTTCTCCAGGCTATGTTCCCTTCTCCTCCCCCTGCTATCATCAATCTTGCAGCCTGTCATAGGCATGCACATACAGCGTGGCTGCATCCCAAATATGTTTATTCATCCTATTTTGGCTTGTCACGGAGGAAGACATCCCACAGAACACTAAATAAAATTTTCTAAGAAAATTTTCAGTGTGAAAGATTCAGCAGAAATGAAAAACTGAGTTTCTGTTGTACCTTAAACAATAATTTTTAAAAAATTGCAGAATTCTTTTTTTTTTTTTCCATCTTATTTGCATGCAGGTAATGTTGATAGCTCTGTCTGAATCCTGGTGAGATGCAGGGTAAAATTAGTATTTTAAAAGTATTTTTTAGGCAAGGCTTCAAGTTATGCATGAGGGGACCTATTAAGAGTAATGTAGTCATATATGAGTTATTACTATGCAGAGCAGCAATTAGAAACACATGGACCATGCAGAACTTACAGTTATCTATCTGGCATCATTTTTGCATTACTGAAGCCAAAAAAAACAGGGAGGAGTATTACTATTATCCCATCTGCTCATGTGAGGAGTCTCCAGATTTTGCTATCTTTCTGAACAGCTGCAGACACCCCTGTGTTCCCCCCTCCTACTGTGGCAACATCTCAAGGGAAGAATAAAATAAGGTGCTGTCTCCTAACTGCTTTGTCCCCAGAACTGGTGTCTAGTGAGCACTAGAGAAGCAAGGAAATTAACATTTTTGTTGACTTGCCATAAATACATATTGTAGTATTTATGATGTATATACAATAACACAGGAGAAAAGGGAATCTCCTGAAAAGGAATCTTCTCTTCAGTGAAGTATAAACTTAATTGGACTTCAGATCAGGCAGGCACTGGTGCGGTGTCATGTATGTACAAGCTTGTTTCGTGCTCTGACATTATAAAAATACTGAGTGAAGTTTCCCTTGTTTAACATTGAATATAGCTGACAGGAACAACAGCCCAACTACACATTTCAGGACTGTAACTATTTTCTATTTGTAGCTATTGTAAAAAAAAAAAACCCTATTTGAAACTCTTGCTGCTACAGAAAAACATTTGTATTCTTTTTTTGTTGTTTTGTTCTGCTTCTTGAAAGCACAGACCACAGCATTTATTCTGTTTGGCTTTTCTTTAGCAGACATTCCCAAAGTGGAAACAAATGGACAGTATTTTCTGATAAGTACTCCCATTAGGTAATATAAAATTAAAATATTTTTCTATTTCTTCTTTGGAAGAGTCATATTTGAATCCCTGACATAACCCTCAGAGTACTGAAACATTTGTAGAATGTATTAACTGTGATTCTTGTCCACCTTAAAAGTAAATATGATATAAATACAAATTATAACACATATTTCAAAAAATATATTTTAATAACACAAAGTAGGCAACAGTAAAAATGGCTCATTTACTAGGAATTACAGAATCTATGCTAATTTCCCCCAAACTTTGCCAGATTCTAGAAGTTTGTTCATTTAAATCAGTGTACAAAGAAAACTTTTGCTGTTAAATGGTATGGGTTGGAAGGCTTTTCTTCACATATGTCTCAGTCAGTGAAATACCTTCCATATTTATGGGTGGCAAGACTAAATGTGGTGTAGCCTGCTATGTCTATAAGATGCACACATGCCCAATATATACAATTTATGCTGACTGTAAAGGTATTAAATTGTGGCTGCAGTGGTGTTTTGAAGCTGTGTTGAAGGACTTGTGATGTATTCCAGAGATCAACTCTGAAAGCAGGAAAGTGTATCAGAGTCATACTTGGCAAGCTGGAAATGTTTTGAGTCAAGGTACCAGCCACATGGGTAAACTTCACATTCCTTTGTTTTGGTTCGGTTTTCTGGTAAACAAAACACTGCTGGTTCCCTTGGGAAGCAGTCTGGTGACACAGGAGTGTCAGTGCTCAGTCCTTCAGGGCTGCCTTGTGCCTCTGCGCAGTGATCGCTCCGGCAGATTTAATAATGGCACTTACAGGCCCTTTCTGTACAAAAGAAGTATATCACATATGCGTGCTGTATCAGGCCCAAGCTGCCAAGAGCGAAGAGGAACAATGTTGATATTCAGTTTCAGAAGTAAAGCATTTGATATCAACATTTGATATCAACTGAGGCACAGTTTGAAGGCTGATTCTTTCCTTGCTTTCTTTTTCAGCCTAGTAGAGCAAGACAAATTCAATCACACAAGTATCAGCAAATAAGCAAATGACAGAGAAATCTGATGGCACAATTACCGAAGATTAACTTGCTTCAATATGGAAGCTAATCTTGCTGTTGAAACCACACAAAAGTTTATATTTTTTAATAATGACATTTTAATAGATTAAACTATTTTTTTTAATGTATATAGGAAATGCTACATCAATATTTATGTTTTAATTATACGGAAGCGACAACCTAAAAATACAGCCTTGTCGAAAGTAAGGATGGATTTGGCAAGATAAGTGTTTTGGTTTTCACTAGGTAATTGCAATAAGCAAACTGATCTGGCCAGCCCCTACTACTACAATATTTGTTTCCATCTAATTTTTATGGTATTAGCCAACCTAGTCTGATAAGTAAGCCCTATCTAATTTCTTCTCATGTGGCAGGCTGGCAAGCTAAAATGCAATAGTTTCAACAACAAAAAGTTAAAGCTTGAGGCTTCTGAGGAGAAAGGAAGGCCTCCTTACAAATAGTTTGGATTTTAAACACATCCTTTTAATTCAGACGGTGAAATGAAACACATCCCACCCGTAACTCTTTTGGAAAAAAAAAAAAAAAAAGCAAAAAAGAAAGCTTTGCTTCAGGCGCACTAACTGCAAAACAAATACTGGGGGGCAGGGAGGGAATAATAATACATATTTTTATAATGAAGTGAAAACTCAGTGATTTAAAACCCAGGACTAAATTAGATCCTGGAAGTAGATGGAGTCAAAGTCAGCAGTAAACACCTCCAGAGGGCTCAGTCTGTACAAAAACAAAATCTCCCAAACTTTTGTCTCTTTTACTGCCTGTTAATACAGATCCTTTCACTCTAATGCCAACTGCAGTGTAAAACTACCTTGGGCTATAATCCTACTTTGTTGACAATTTTATGTTGCAGCAGGTGTCATAGAGATTTCCTCCCCCTGTTCCCAGATGCTATAACTGTTTTTAGCCAGCTTTGCTATTTTTCCAAAGGGCTGGAAAACAGCAAGTTGTAATAACAGGCAGAGAAAGAAAAAGGATAAATGAGAGATAGATAATGGTTTGTGTCAACAAAGGCAAAGGCACGTGGGAGAAAGCAGGAGCTTCCTGCTGTGGCTAAATTACTTTTAATTATATACACCCCTGTGACTGGAATACTTCTTTTGTTTTTCCTTTGCCAGGATGTCACTTAACAGTGGAAACTCGCAAAAATTATTTTGCTAACCTAACTGAGCTGAGAACGAATGTCCAGGAACCGAGAAGGGGCACCCAGCTCCCATAGGGGTGATCTCATGTCCTGTGGAAAACTACAGGGTTTCTGGAGCCTTGTCATGGCTTGTTCTAGAAGCAACCTTACTAAAAGACTTTGAGGAAATGCAAGTAGGGGAAAAGTCTTAGCACTTTCCTGCTGACAGGCCCTCTCTACAGGAATTTCTGTGAGAAGGACAGTTGAGGTTACAATCGAGACTTTGAACTGTTCACTGTGTTCCTTGTTCCTGTCTCTACTAAAATCCAGCTGACAATGCCCAGTGGTCCTAATGTAAACTGAGCTCCAGCAGATGCAGGCTACTTAATCACTTGTGAAGGGATAGTGCTGATTTAAAAGCCAGAAACAGACCCTCAGCGGGTTCAGTTCCATACGGATGAATGTAGCTTTTTCACCCATTGCACTCTCAGCACTGAAGGATTCGTGCTTTTCCTGCAGTATTCACGTTCAACTTACATTTAGGGACAGGGCATCTCACTCGCGATGAACCTGCAGGAGCCAGACTAACATCAGATAAGGAATATTCAAACGCTAACCCTGGAACCTGCGTTAGGATGAATTTGAATAATGGCATTTCGACCCGTGAGGTGAGAGCTCTCGTCTGAGGCAACTGAACAGCGGGCGCTCAGGCACTCGCAGGATCCAGAGCTAAGCACCCTTTACAAATCCCAGTGTTTAGCCTGCAGATGAGGGAAGAGTAGATTTGGGATGGGAAATGACTGGCAGCAAACCCGCTTCTTTTCGCGCAGGCAGAAGATGCACTGTCAAATAAGAGCACCTCCCCCGGCCCGAGCAGTCGCTGGCAGGCCGGCGGGGAGTCCGGCGAGGCGTGGGCCACAGGCCCCGGAGGCGAGGGGGACGGAGGCCAGCTGCTGTGGAGAATCTGGCGGGGGGGGGAGGGGGGCGGGCCGCCCGAGGGGAAGGCGTGGCGGCTGTCCCTACCGCTCCCTGCGGGACCCACCGGGCGCGGAGGTGACGCCCAGGGGGCCCGACGCGAGCCAGGTCCGGCTTCCTTTGTCCGGAGACAGATGCGGCAACAAGGGCAGCGCCGCCGCGCTCGTACTACCTCGGCGGCGGGGCGGGGCGGGGCGGGGCGCAGCCCGGCGCGGTGGGGCGGGGCGGGGCGGGGCGGGGCGCAGCCCGGCGCGGTGGGGCGGGGCGGGGCGGGGCGCAGCGTGGTGGGGCGCGGCCCGGCCACCCTCGGTCGCGCGCTGGCTGCAGCAGCGGGCAGTGGCGGGGTTTGAATTTACTCTCCAGCCGTAGGCGGAGCGCGGCGCCCATTCCGCCTCGGGTCGTCATTGGCTGGCGGTCGGTCACGTGGGAGGCGCGGGGGGGGGGAGGGCGCCGGTGGCGGGGCGGGGCCGGGCCGGGGCGGGGCGGAGGGGGGGGGCGCCGGCCATATTGGCGCGCGGCGCAGGGCCCCCCGTGCGGCGGAGGCGGCGTCAGTGCTGGACGGGAGGTAGCGCCTGGCTCGCTGCCAGCCCGCCCCGCCGGCTTGGTTCTCCTGGTACTGCCTCGGCGCCTCCCGCCCGGCTTCACCTTTTCCCCCTCCGCTTCCCCCCAGGTCGTTGTCGTCCCTCCGCTAATGGCGGCCGCCACACCGTTGGGGCCGCGGAGCCGAGGCTCCACGGCGCAGAGCCCCACGCGTATCTCCCGGCTGCAGGAGAAGGAGGAGCTGCAGTTGCTGAACAACCGCCTGGTCGTCTACATCGACAAGGTGCGGAGCCTGGAGGGGGAGAACAGCGCCCTGCAGCAGCAGGTCGTCGAGCGGGAGGACGTGTGCGGCCGCGAGGTCACCAGGCTGAAGGCGATCTACGAGGCTGAGCTGGCCGATGCCCGCCAGGCGCTGGACAACACGGCGCGGGAGCGGGCCAAGCTGCAGATCGAGGTGGGCAAGATCCGCGCCGAGCACGAGCAGCTGCTGTGCAGGTGAGCGGGGACAGGTGGGGGGACACGCCGGGGCCGGCGGCCGGGCTGAGCGGTGCCCGCCGTGGAGCTCGTTCCCGCCCGCCGGCGGCCGTCTTGGCTTTGAATGAATGAGCGGGAGGCAGCGCTGCCCCGCCCCGCCCCGGCGGGAAGCGGCGGCCCGGCCCCCACGGAGGGCTCGGCCCCGGCTGCCGGAGCGCCGACGCGCCCCGGCCGCCCCCCGGCTGCGCCCGTGGGTAAGGAGGCGGCTGGCGCCCGGCTGCTAGAGGGCCGGCCGCCGCGTGCCCGTCGCTCTGGAGAGCAAGCCCTCCGGCAGAAGCGGTGTGGGCGGCACCCTCGAAACTTGGGCCGAGTTCACCCTGGCGTGATCGAGTTGGATGGGCTCCGGGGTTTGAGTCAGGCTGACTCTTCACCGCCTCCATCCTGCCCCGTATAGACAGGTGGCTCTGTCTGTAAGGCTTAAGCTGCTTCAGGACGAAAAATGCAGAGTGATGACAGTTTGTATAGTGGCTATTGCAGGTCTAGTCTTTCTAAATGCCCTTTTTGAAAGAGGTTAATAATACTAAAATACACGAGTAGATAGTAAGTAGGGTTTACTAAACCAAAAATAACTTCTGCTTATTTTTGCTGGATATTCAGGTGTTGCAAAAGGTGGATTCGTGACCAGATAGCCTCAAGATGGCAAGCTTTATGGCACAGCGCCAAGATTTCCACTCTTGCAGAGAACAGATTTGTGCCACTCGATTTTGCTTCTTACACGTTTGGCTTCATTCTGTTGTTTATTTGCTTCCTTGTTTGCATTTACCTGAAATTTGATTTCTGTGATGGCTGTAGTTTTCCACTAGCAAAAGAGAACCTTCTGTTTGTGCTTTTTTCACTGGTTAGGCTCACTTACCATTCTAGTCTTTGGTCTTGGGACCACAAAGTTTGTCAGTAGATTGATGTTGGGGTGGAGGGGGGGTAAGAGCAGAGTTGGTAATCTTTCTCTACCATTGTATGACCTGTTAATTTTGATTTTCAGTTAAATATGCTCTTGGCTCTGATTTTTTCATGAATGTACTGGGCCTTAACATTAATTTTGATAAAGAATAATAAAAGTCCTACAGCAGTTTGAAAGTAATTAGAAGCTTGAGTTTGATGCACTGATTAGGCAAGGGACTGAAAGATGGTGACTGGAATAAGATAAATGGATAAAACACTTCAGAAGAATGTTGTACTAAGTAGTGAAAGCAGAGTTGCACGTGTGTCTGGGGAAATAAGAGTAACACCTGCAAAAATATTCAAATAGCACAGGAAGGCCAGCTAGACCATGAATCATTTTGCCCAAGTTCAGCCAGCCGAGTAGTGAATCATCTATGCTCCCTCCACAGACCCAGGACTTCTTGAGAGCAATTTCTCCTGCCATTTATCTCCATTGACTCTAAAGGTAACCAAACACCTAGCCACCACTAAGCTGGCTCTTATGATGTGGCTACTGTTATCCTTAAGCCAACCAAACAGTTTGCAGCTTACGAAACAATTCACTCTCAACTCAGCCCACTTCTCACACTTGCTCTGTCACCTGCTATATGCAAGTATTGGTACTTCTCTGTTGACAGAAAACTGTATCAGCAGAAGTGGGCATCTTTCTGCCATTTTAATGATCTACGTTAGCTGGCTGAACAACCAAGACAACAGTCAGAACCATAGGTAGGATGGTAATGGGAGTGTATGTTTGCTTCTGCAGCGGCACGCTGGTAGATTGGCTCAGCTGCTCATCCACCAGCAACCTTTCACAACATCTGCCAGCCAGGATATTTTGCAAAGAAGGGCAAGGTACAGTTTACTCTGCAAGAATCTTAACAATAGCACCAAATGTGCCAGAAAACTCCCTGTTTCTTTCAGGTGGCTACATTAGCCAGATCAAAATACTTTATCTGTATTTAAACTAAAGCTAATGCATACACCTCACTGCACTTCAGCTTTCTGAAAGGGCAAGGAAAATTCTGTTAAGAGAGCACACATTCTCATCCCACCGTGCAAACGGAGTTCTTTATGACTACTAGTACTCCCATGCACACTTGTGCCAAGTGTTATAAGAGTATTTTTGACAGGTTTTAATATGACAACACCTTTAAGAAAGAAGCCATCAGGGAATGTGCTCCCAGTCAGGTGGAAAAAAAAAAAAAAACCAACTCCAAACACCTTAGCTCTTTTTTAGGACTTGTAAACAGAATTACAGATAAGCTTAGGTATCCCCAAGATATGACTTAAAAATAGTCAAACAAGGGTAGTTCAGTGAGTCAGGCTTACTATTACTATTGTGTTACTTGGCCTGGGTCAAGTTTCAGGATAGATTTCCATTGGTGAGGTGAATGTTTATTATGGGGACTTATTTAAGTGTGCAGCAGGTCAAAATCCCTAGCTGGACTTGTCTGTATTCTGACTTGTCATGAGTTAATCACTCTGTTTAGGAAGTGTGAGCTGGTGTTAATAGTAGTTCATTTAGGAAACTCCTTGTTTACATTTGTCTTTGGCAGGCTGAGATTTCACTGTGGCAGTTTTCCAATGCTGAAGCACATCTGCTCTCCTGTAAAAGGAGACAATGTGATAAAAGTAACTTTGGAGGAAATTATGTGTTTATTGAAGATATTGGTAAAGGATATAATGGTCATTGATTATCATCAAGTGTTTTATAGAGTGCAAGTGTTTATAGTAAATGTAATTATGGCAAGGAACTAGTTTTATGCATTTTTTATATTTAAGATCTTATTTCTGTGGCTCTCTTGCTTTGTATGTTCAATTGGTCTTCCTTCTCATCTGTATTCTGAAATGAATTTCTGCAGTGGGATTAGGCATTAAAATAAACATCAGTAATATCTTGGTGTCAGCCTATGGCTTGATTTACTGTGCAAGTGTGTGGAACTTTGCAGCTGGTACCGTGAGCAACTGTGCAGAAGAACCATGTTGTGTTAACGCACGCAAAGTTTTAACAGCTGTTCCAGGGTTTTCTGTGGTGCGTATGTGGTATACTGTAATGAGCTAGAGGAACTGCTTTGAGGAAGATGACTTGAAAGTTTTGGAAGCATATTTTCATTATCATAGGTCGTCTCAGGAAGTGAGGTGAAGATTGGTGGCTGGAAACTTCTAAACTTTAATCTGAAATCGATCACTGTTCTGTTATGTAGCATGGAGACAGCACCCAGAGAACTAAGGAAGGGAATGATTAACTTGTTACACAATAATCGAAGCAGTTGCAATACAAGAATATAACTTAAGTTATCTAAGAGTGTCTTCCATGCAGTGTAGGACATAACGATGCAAGGGATGATTTGCTGTAGGGTTAAAGCTGGTCTTGAGTATGTGGACATGTAATGGTGACATGGTCATGGGCAGTGACTTGATATGTGTGCACTGCACGTGTAAAGGTTCTGCCTAGATTGCTGGTTAGAGTAGTCTGATTCATGTGATTGAGCTCTTCAGGAAGGCTCACTGTTGAGCAATAAGTGGCTAGAGATGATGTATGTTTAGTGTTGATTTCAAACACTCTGCACTCCAGTTAGATGAAGTGAGTGATGTAAGACAAGTTAAAACCAAGTTACATATATTTGTTTGCAGGAAAGTCAAGCTTGTCCAATAACTCTCATTGTCATGTTGACCATATAAAAAACCAGATGTTTCTTATGTTATTGTAAATCACTTCATTGTGAAACATAGCCTTAATGTGTTGTCTGCAGTAGGGGAAAAAACATGGAAAACTGACTGCTAGCTAAATAAAACAAAGCATTAGTGACTATAGTTCATTTTTTAAAATTTATTTTCTTATTTCTCCACAACTGGAGTGGAAAACCATCTCAATGTGCAGTACTGTGTAATTTTATATGCATGTAAATATAAGCTGCATTATCATGAGTTACAACACTTGTGTAGCTGTGTCATGAATTGGCTAAAAACCAATGGTTTTTCGAGGAGGCATTGGTTAAATGTTGGTAATGCTTAGCTTTGTGATCTGACTCTCTACGTACTGGCAGAAATGAGCGGGTGGGTGTGGGAGGTGAGGGGGAAAAAAAAGTCCTGTAAGGTGGTGGCATACTGCACTTGGTCAGTTTCAAAGGAACTTCAAATTAAACCAGACATCTGGCTACTGACTGAAAGGAGCCGTCTTCCTGCTTACTTTGCATTAGGTGTGTGGTTTGTCTGGCTCCAGAAGTCCAATTCAGCTTATTAAACTGGTAGAAAATTATTTTTATCTTTTTCCTGTGTGGCTTTTCTACTAACTTAGGAAGAAATTTAAGGAGATTACAGGAAATTCTAGGCTGGTTTATGAACCTCAGGGTTGAGGGAAGAAGGGTGATAGTGCAAGGGTGAAAAGGAAACCTGCCTCTTTCAGTGAGCTGTTCAGTTAAGTGGCCAGTTTACTGAACTGCAAACCAAGTGATCCAAGCAGTCTCACCATTGCAGTGATTGCCCCTTGGTATCTGTATTTGAGAGCTTTGAATTAGCTTTAAATGATCTAGTGCAGGTAACCAGACACAACTTAACCACAGTACCTTATAGTTGTGAGTTGACTTGCTCTTCTTTACAGGTTATTAAGTTTGGGGAATGTTGAGCAAATTAACCTGCTTAGAAATCTGTGCCTCAGCTAGACTGCATCTGGTATGAGAAATTAGCTTGTTTCGTGGCGAGTTGGGCAGATGTATTGCAGCTATAAGGGTTATTTGTACTCCTGAGAGTGGCACTGTGGGATGCTTACTGCTGTCAGGTTGCTTGAGCGGTTGGGGTGTATTGGAGAAAACAGATGGCATTGTTTTGCTGTGGTGCGTGCTGAGCTCCATTAGCAAGAGTTGCGCTGGTAGCACTAGGTAGGAGTGAGACTGAGTTCTTCACACTCCATAGTGTCTATGTGAGTTAAATATTGTGGATTAAATTTCTGAAGTGCAAGTTTTCCCTGAAGTACAGCAAAAACGAATGGGAACCAGCTTTTTGGGGGGGGCAGATCCTAGTTCTGCACTGTTTTAAAATAAATTACAATTCCACAGGTAAGAAGATCCACGGATTTTGAAGTCAAAAGGGAGAAAAACAAGCTGCTGCTTTGAAGTGTATGCAAGTCAGCGACTATTTCTTTGCTTTTATTTTTCTTTCATGAGCCAAGCTATTTGAAGGAGTACAGTTCTGGCTGATTTCTGAACAGTACAACAGGAAGGTGTTTGAGGGGTTTTTTTTATTAGTTGTTTTGAGATGTAGGTTTGACTTTCTATGGAGGAAAAAGCTATTGTCGAGAGGCTGAAGTTCTTCCTGATAAAAATTACTAGGTGTAAGGGTGAAGTATACGTTGTATACATTTGGTGTTTGTTTCTGTAATTCACAGAGGCTTTTCTGATCTTGTTTCATTTCTTTCCCATATTCCTTTAGGGCTGGAATAATACTGCTGAGTTGTTGAGATTTCACCTGGCTTTCAGCGTTTGAAGTTTTGAGCTCCAGTTTCTGTTTTCATTCTGAGAATGTGTTCAGATGAGCCGTCTCAATAATTAGACAACTCATAATGCTAACGACTAGTAGTGCTTAATTTTAATTCTTTTTTTCCCCCTTCTGTGATTTGCATTAAGTTATAGGATTGCTTCACAGCCAATCTTGTTGCACACAAACAAGGAAGGTACTTTGGGCTCAGAACTGGTGATACCTAATTTAGTGGTGCAAGTAATGTACTGGGTTTTAATCATATTGTTGTTGGTAGTCCATATTACACATCTTTCTCTGCTACCCCAATTGCAAGAGCTTTCTTCTCAGCTGCCTACCAGTTTGTAGTTGGTAGAGGTATTTGCATTTAAAAAAAAAAAAAAAACAACCCACCAACAAAACACCCACAGAAAAACCACCCCAAACAACAACAACAAGAAGAACCCCCCCAAAAAAACTAAAGTAACTTTAATGTACATGGGGAGTCTTCCTGTTTTGGAGTCCAGGATAATTTGGGGTGGAGGGGGGGGGCTGCACGCTATGGCCCTGTCTATGTGTGATTTACTAGTTTCAGGAGCCAACTTGGTATGCTTGGTTTCAGCATGAAGTCTTGTGAGAGAGCCCAAGTGAAACAGTTTCTCCATGTTTTGAATAAAGCTTTCTCCAGTAATGATCACAGAACAAAAGCCTGATGTGGGCCCTTATACTTCCCAATAGGTGATAGAGAGGTTTTTATTACAGATGTACCATAGCAAGACACCTTTCCTTCCCCCTTTTCCCTTTTCTGCTATATGGCGTCCTGGCATGCTGAAGTTACTACAGGCCTGCAAGGGAGGGAAGGAACAAGACAGAGGCCTCCAGTGAATAATGCAGAGAGCTGGAAGTAGAAGCCCATGTGTCCAAAATGAAAATTCTGTGCTTTTTTTCTGAGCTGTGGACCTAACTGCTCTGAACTGTTGGGTCTAAGAAGTGATATGTAAAATGCCATGGAGGGACTGGATAGCATTGAGCTATGGGAAAAAAAAAATAGTATAGAAGATTCTGT
This sequence comes from Leptosomus discolor, assembly GCF_034619465.1. NCBI lineage: Eukaryota > Metazoa > Chordata > Aves > Leptosomiformes > Leptosomidae > Leptosomus > Leptosomus discolor. Next base: position 47,464,249 of record NC_141419.1, on the reverse strand, counting down.
GTGTTGCAGGCTCTTGCAGTCTACCTCTTCAGTGAGGGTGGTGTTACTCAACAGGAGCGCGATTAGCTGGTGCTAAGTCTGTTACATAAAGCTTGCCATCTTGTGGTTGTAGTGCTAAAACATCCAAGCATTAATTTTATTTCTGCAGATGTTTTTTTGCCAGCCTTTGTGCACACACCTCTCTTGAGCACAATGTTAATGGCACATGCTTGCATGTGGAAAAGTATCTATTAAACTTTACTCTCTACTTTTAAAATTGTGTTGATTTTCATTAGTCTCATTTTGCTAAGAAGCATTGCTAATGTTTCTTATAAGCTGTACGGTGATTTAAAAGTAGCAAATGTATTACTGCTTTAACGCTTTTGAATCTTGTTCTTAAGAATCTTTACCCAGTTGTCAGTCTCTTCAGTTTATTGTTGTGAATTCTGATTTTCTCACTTCTGCAAAGAGAAGTGTGAAAACTGAAGAATGTGCTGTCTTATTGAGCCATTGTCTTACTGAGCCTGAATCTGTCCATTCCTGTAAAATGTTATAGTTTGATTCTAAACATTTAGAACTTCTATTCACTACTTCCCTTACTAGAGAAATGTGGGTATCCCAGAGTGAAAAAGTATCACCTTCAAGGTGGAAGAACTTGTGTTACACATTTAAACACAGCTGCTTGTGCAACCTAAAGGTAAAAAGTCATTTTGATTCCTGAATATGGTTTTCCTTTCCCCTGTTTTTGATAGTAGCCTGTTGTATCATTACTTGTGAATCACTAATTTAGGCTGAAAAGTGTGGGTTGTTTATGTGGTATTACTTTACTTTTCTCATTTGACTTCTTTGTTTGCATATGCCATTTTAGGGAGTAAACCCCTAGAAACTGTTTGACTGCTTGTTGCAGACATGAAAACTAATCTGAGTGGCAATTTGAAAATCTTGTGTGTTTACTTTTATAAAGAAAAACATTTATACCTCTGCATCAGTACAGTTTGAGTGATGGTGTAGACTATTGTATAGGTAGGATTTGGGTATCTTTCCTCAGATCTGTGGAACTTTGCTATTATGTATGATTAGAAGGGTGCAGTGATGCAGTTCACTATGTTAAACTTCTGCTTATGGATAGTGAACATTTTCATGATGTTTCAATAATGAAATTTTCATTTGGAAGTTGGTCTCTTAATTGGAAGTGAGCTATTTGCACGGATAAAAAGCAATGAAGATAATTTACTTGTTTCCAACCTATGGAAAGAGTCTTCTGATGGGAGGACTTACTTCTTTCTATTAAGATTCTGGTCAAGGTAGGACATTTTTAACTTGGCTAGCTAAAGACAAAACAAGAGGTGCCTTTAACAGACACACAGTTTCCACTTTCTATATATGTCTCGCAGACTTGTTTGATGCTCTGAGTTTCCCCTGTATTTTTACAGCCCAAGCAAAATAGTAAGCTACTGTTACATCAGATGAGAAAGTAGAACTAAGGATTTGAATTAAAGTAAATTAAGCCAAGACAAAATGTTTATGTTGGGTGTCTCTCAAGTTTAAGGTTCAGATTGCACCTTTTGTTTTAATAGTCAGCACTCTGCTTTGAGGGCGTTTCTAGACTTTCTTACCACTCTCTTTGATTTATTCCAGCTATGCGAAAAAGGAATCTGATCTTAATGGAGCCCAAGTAAAACTTCGAGAGTCTGAAGCAGCCCTCAATTCTAAAGAAGCTGCACTGGCCACAGCCCTTGGTAGTAATAGAAGTCTCGAGGGAGAAATTGAAGAGTTAAAAACTCGAATTGCACAGGTGAGAAGAAGAAATATTTAACCATCAAGCTAGTATTAGCAAATGAGGTGGTTTTATATAAAAATACATTCACAGTAAGAGCTGTCATTCTGATGAGATGCAACTTTGTAGCCAAAAAAGGTGCAAATCTGTCATCTAGTCGCAGGTAGAACAAACTGTGGTTCGCTGTCAACATTGGAAGCAGTATTAAGTGTCCATGTCCAGTACTATTCATTTTATTAATAACATGAATCGTGGAATAGAGTGCTTTTAAAATTGCAGACTCTGAAATTGCCAGGGATGGTACTGGGAAGGCAGGTCAAGTGTCAAAAAAAACTTGGCAAGTTGTAGAGCTGTTTCAGGGGACTCATTTTACAATACAGATAATAAATGACAAGTAACAGTTTGTGATTCTCTCTGCCGTCCTTTTGGTTCTGCCGGTGGTTCTCCATCTTCTGTGCATCTGGTAGAACGAAAAGGGGGGAAAAAGTATTGTGCTAGTTTTGTTAACTCTTTGAAACACATGATTTGTGATCTTAAGCAACACCAGCTCAAGAGGCTGAGTTGAGGAGACCAGGAGACCATGTGCCATGTAGAAAACCTGAAGTTTTTTAAGGAAAATTGATAAGTAGCGGTTTAATGATAGTTATCAATGTGAAATGTTTAGAACTCACTTGTGCAAGCCATTGCAGAAGGAGGAGAAAATGTATTAGTAGTGTAACTATTGAATTTTATTGTTAAGTTCAACCATAACATGTAGAACTACTGTTCTGTGATTCTGTAGTTAGCTTTGCTTCTAGGTAGCTGAAGTCATTGTATTATGTGAGTTCTGCTACATAATCATTGTTGTGTTGATTCTTTTACTTTTTCTCAAAGCTTGAAGGTTCTTTAGCTGCTGCCAAGGAACAGCTTGTAAGTGAAACCTTACTGAAGGTGGATCTTGAAAACCGTTGTCAGAGTCTCATTGAGGAGTTGGAATTTCGTAAAGCTGTGTATGAGGAGGTAAATGCTTCAGTCTCAAGAATTCACATTTTTAAAAGTAAGATGAGGTTGTCATTCTAGAATACTAGAATAATTTAGGTTGGGAGTGACCTCAGGAAGTCATCTGGTCTGAACTCTGACTCAGCAGGATTTATCTCTATTCTAGCTGGAAGATTTCCAACTTTTTTCTAGGAAAAATTATGTTAACTCAGAGCTCTATGATAAAATGGTTTTGTGTATCATGTTGTTTCTGCCCATGATATTGCAATGTACATGTCTTTTCATAGTGATGAGAAAGTAGGTTAATTTCTCACATAATCCCTTTATGAGAAACAAAGTGGAGAGGGTCACTCAAACAGATGCTATAGACTTGTAGTGGCTTGGGTTTTTTTAATTTCAGAACTTTCTAGTAGGGTGCTTTTGAAGTTGATGAATATTTGTCTTCTAAAGCTTTTTCTTACCACCCTCCCTTTCACTTGTACTATTTGAGGCTTTCCAGGAGGAACTTTAAAGCGGTAACAAAGTGGTACCTTACCATACTGTCTTTTGTTCTGTGTGCACATTTCTTTGTTAGTTTTGTTTTCAGTTTTGTTAGTGTTGTTGGAATCTTTTTTTTCCAGAGACCGTGGGCAACCATACAAATAAATGGGGAAATGCTGGTTAGTCAAAGTGACTGTTTAATTTCAGTGTTTTCATTTTCTGCTAGCATAGCAGGTACTTAAAAGAAGGGGAGAATTATTTCTAAAATGTAGTCATACTGAGGTGTATTTGTTGAAAATGCAGTCAGCTCGCAGAAAGAAATGTGACTTTACACGCTGATGGTATCCTAGCTCTTATTTCAGTGACTGGCTGTTGCAAAATAAAGTACTACGCAGATCAGACTGGTGAAATGGCCCAGTATTTCTAGTGGAAGTTTCAGTGTCAAACAAACTAGTGCTGATCCACAAGTCTAGCTAAAATCTGCATCTCTATCCACTCAGTGGATAGACTTCTAAAACTTGTTTTGTCTCATATTTACTGAATGTTATTTTATTTTTCTGTTTTTCTTAGGAAATCAATGAGACAAGAAGGAAGCATGAAATGTGCTTAGTTGAGGCCGATTCTGGGCATCAGATTGAATATGAACATAAACTGGCCCAAGCCCTTTGTGAAATGAGAGCGCAGCATGATGCACAAATGAAGATATACAGAGAAGAACTTGCATGTGCTTACTATATCAAAGTGAGAACATCTTTTCATACAGTTGTCCGATGTACTTTTTTTTTTATTTTCAATGGAAACATACCCTAATTACTTGCATTTCAGCAGATTTTATTTTGGAGCTTGTTTTAAAACTACCATGCTTTTGAATGTGGATTTGTACTTTCAGGTCTCATTTTGGGAGCATGTTTAATCCTCAGAGTAGGATATGAGAGTAGGAAGCACTGTGTGAAGATGAACTGTGGGGAAAAAGTGGTTAGAACTGGGATTACTATGAATTACTAGGAATTTTAGTAAGGAAAGTTCATGTGTTACTGTGTATCAACTGTAACATATTCTTGATGATCAATAAGGTGTTCCATATTTTGTATAAAACTTATTTAACAATAGGACTTGATGAGAAGACTGCATCCCAAGTCCTCTGACCCTGTATAAAACATGTGGAAGTCTTACCACACCCAATGTTATCTGCTTTTCACACTTCTAGAGAGGAAGTATACTCAAGCTGAAATCAGTTGTACTTCATAATTTCCTTGCTTTACTATGATTCAGTATTTCTATCAGGAGGGATCCTGATGTCTCAGCTGAACCTGGTTTCTTTGGCTATACTTGTTGCAGTTAATATTTTTAAAACAAGATGGGATATTACAGCAGAAAAGCTAATACAAACTGAATTTATTAGCATCAGTCTTTACCATCCTAACAGTGTGGAGTTGCTTATCTTCAGGGCTTCAGTCTGACTCGGAAAAAATTATTTAAAGTCAGGTCTAGCAAAAAATATTTTAAAAATATTTTTTAATTCTAAAAATCTGTTCTTGTTCCCTCTGTTCAGGTATACTGTTTCTGTATTTTTGAACTCTTATTTTAAAACAGTTTTTTTTAGATTCCATTTAGTCTGCAACTACAAGTTCAATAATAAGTCTGTGGTAGTGCTCAGCAGGAATGATGTAGCCAGTTTAAAAATACAAAATTACTTGAGCTTGAAGTTGTGATAGAATGAAGCACTAGTGACTTATGGCACTGGTACTGTAATCTGAAGGCGTATTACCAATTTGCTTATGTTGGCTGCAAATTAACAAATTTTGTTTTAGCGGATCGGTAATTTCAGTTTAGCTTCTATTTAAGCATACAGAAAACTAGTGCTACACTAATTAAATATATAAAGCTAAACATTAGACAATGTTAGCATGAAAACTGAACTTAGCAGTCCAACTTCAGTAATACCTACAAGGGAAACTTCTGAGTTTTTAATCTTAGATTAAATATTCAGAGGACTGTGATTCCAGGCAGGGCAATCCAGCATGGTAATTGAGCCACCATATTTAACCCCTAAAGAAAGAGATGCTTCATTGTGTTAGGGCTGCAAAGAATAACTTTGGCTTAGCGTTGTGTGTGGGTTTTGGTGACTGACTTTTATTAAAACTTTGAAACTGATCATTCATTATGTCTTTACTTGATCTACTACAGCTTGAGAATGCTAGACTGTCCTCAGAGATGAACAGTTCTGCAGCCAACTCAGCAAGAGAAGAACTCAATGAAAGTCGCTTACGAATTGATAATCTGACTTCCCATCTCAACAGCCTTCAGAAAGAGGTAACAAGCTGTTTGTGACTCTTGAGTGTTGCTAATTAATTGATTTATATTAAAAGGACGTACTTTCCCTTAACTTGTGTGTTCAGCATCATGACTTGAGTTTGTCTTCTGTTCTACTGTTCTGTACTTTTTCAAATTTCTTAATGCTTCCTTTAGAAAAACTCTTAATTTCTTTGTGCAGTATCCTGCTATACAGTGAGTATTTGAAAGGTGGTACTGTGAACTGGCTTTTGCAGAAACTTTTGCAGATAGGTGGGGCAATTTTAGACAAGAATGCTGTATTAAAAGTAACTGGACAGTCTAGCATAAGATTCCACAAAGCAACATTCAAAGCCAGAGCTGGAATGTACAGTCTGTTTGGTGTCTTACTTCCTCCTAGATCCAGTTTTCATCTAGAACTCTAAAGACAAAAAAAGTGATCTTACCAGGATTAGGATGAAATATGAGACTGAGAAAATACATCAAATAACTACTTGAGCATTTGTAGAGCAGGGTCTTGAGCAGAAACTAATTTTACTTGGATCACACCTGAACTATGACACAACTTATGACAAGCCATATGTTCAGTACTATCTTATTTCATGGGAGTAACATCATGTGCACTGCAGTGGAAAATCTAGAGTGAAAATGAGAAATGTTGGGAGTTGGTTCTGAAGTGGGCTTTTTAACTTAGTAATCTGTTGAAAAGCCACAAAACTTTTTTTTAAAATATAAAATATTAGTAATATTTGGCTTTGATCCTTTCTGTGATTACCTTTTGAATTGTATTCCTCCTGTACAGTAGTCTCTTGTAGGACTGCAAAACGGTGTCTATTTCAAGTGAAGAATATAAATGCAGCAGATATTTCATCATTTTCCAAATAACTTGGCAGTTACTAGTATGAGTCTTCCCAGTTTTCCTGTTATATAGACAAGTTAGTCTCTGGAAAAGATCAGGTGATGTAATGAATGTGCATGAGGTTACATAAGAATTGAACTGAGAGTTTTGTCTACTTAGATCTTATTTCTGCCTTTAGATTACCATCATCTTTCTTTTGGTGGTTCAGCCAACAGGTGTTTGAGGATTGTTTTACTTCCTGTATTAGTTAATTACCTGTGTTCTGCTGCTTACTTGTGAATGACAGCTAGGTGCAGAGAAGTTGCAGAGGTGTTGGTTGTTAACTTCAGGGCTATCAAAATCAATCCTGCCAGTTTGACTGTAACTGTCCACCAAAAACCCCATTTTGCTGCCGTGGGTTTTTTTTGATAGTGCTAGTGATGTCAACCGGTAGAGTTAGAGCACTAGCTTTAGCTTTGTCCTCTGGGAAGAAGACAACTCTTATTGCTGATGCTGGTCCGGTTTGAGTTACTAACACTGAGCTCTCTAGTGGTTTCCATTGGGATCTTCCATGTGACACTCAACTTGTTTTGTTAAATTCTTTATCTGACTCTTAACATAGAGGACCAGTGTAACTGGTTGTCAGTCTCAGCCTTTTAGTCTGTCTGCTTTCATTGTCACTGGATGTTGTGGTTTAACCCCAGCCAGCAACTACAGACCGCACAGGCACTGCCCCTCCACCCCCCCAGTGGGATGGGGAGGAGAATTGGAAAAAAAACCCAAACCAAACTCATGGGTGGAGATAAAAACAGTTTAACTAAAATAAAATATAACAACAATAATAATAAAATGTTATTATAATAGTAATGGAAAGGAATATAGCAAAAAGAGAGAAATAAAACCCAGGAAAAGGGATGCACAATGCAATTGCTCACCACCCGATGACCGAGTAGTGTTCCCCCTGCTCCTGGCACCTCCCTGCAGTTTATACACTGAGCATGATGTTTTAGGGTATGGAATAACCCTTTGGCTAGTTTGGGTCAGTACTCCTGGCTATGCTCCCTCACAGCATCTTGTACACCTGCTTGCTGGCAGAGCGTGGGAAACTGAGAAATGCTTAACTCAGGATAAGTGCTAGTTAGCAACAATTAAAACATCACTGTTATCAACATTTTTCTCAACACTAAATCCAAAACACTGTAGCACAAATCCAAGCACTGTACTGGCTGCTAGAAAGAAAGGTAACTATCCCAGCTGAAACCAGGACACTGGGCTATGATGACTTCCTAAATAGAGTGCCTGCATAGCAAACTTGGTGACTTAACCAGACAAGGTGATTGTGAGACCTTGGTTCCTGCGTCCTTTAATGAAAAAAATCTCAAGAGACTATCAAAAAGAAGAAAGCATACCCAGGGAAAGTAAACCTTAAAGCTGTCATCATTTGGCCTTTCTTTGATAAGCATTCCATTCTGGATGTACAATATTAAGTTCTACTGGCTTGATCTGATTTTTAAAGTGTATGATGCTTTCTTCATGGAACACTTGCCACTGTGCTTTCAGCAAGCCTCTGAAGGCTTTGATAAGAGGCAGACAGGCTTTCACTGACAACCACCCCTGTTCCCTATTTAGAGGAACTTCCTCCCAGAATTCAGAATTGGCAGCAGGAAGCAGACATCTGAAAGCTAAAGAGCAATTACATGCTACAGGATCTGAAGTATACTGAGCTGCGCTTTGATTCTGTGTCCTGTCCAGCACATCTTAAACAAATTGACTCTTAAGCTCAATTTTTCTTGACTGAGTAAATTCAGGTGTAGTAACATATCTTCAGATCTCAGAAAAATGGAGCAGGTAGTTGTCTTTTGAAATATGTTGTCAGTTTCATTGGAACTTAAGGTGTTATTTTTGTAGTAGAGGTGTAGTGAGGTGAGAACAGGAAGTTGAATATGGGCAAGTTTGAATTCAGAAAGGGGGGAGGATGCTTAACCTAATGTTTTGAATTCTGTTGCCTGAATAGCAGAGTGCAAGGAGGTTTGGATGAGCTTTCCTTTGCACCACTGATGTTTTCAATGCTTTCTAGTCTAGATCATGGCAAGATAAAGTGCAAGAGCTTGAGGAGAAGCTGGCCAAGGAACGGGAAGACTGTTGCAGAACACTGTCCCAGAAAGAGAAAGAAGTGGTAGAGATAAGAAATAAGATGCAGGAACAGCTGAGTGACTATGAACAACTTCTGGATGTTAAACTGGCACTTGATATGGAAATCAATGCATACCGGAAATTGCTGGAGGATGAAGAGAAGAGGTATGAAAGAATGTAGCAACAAATGCTGCCATCTGTGTGCTTCCCTTACTTGTCTCATTATCTGTTAAAAGGCAGTTCTTACTAGGAATGCATTCATTAGGTGCTTTACTACAGTTTCCAAGGCACTGTTTGTTTTGGCCTCCTCGTGATGCACACCTAAGTCTCCATGAGACCAAGCTGCTTGAGTGTCAGACCAGTAGCTCTCAAGGGAACAAATACTATTCTTCTATTGGGATTCAGCACTGAGGATGCAATGAATTGTCATTTGTAGGTCTATTTGCTGCCATGGTTAAAATTCTTTTTCAGAGTTAATTATAGGGTTATTTAATTGTTAGCCAAGTTTCTTTAGGTATAGAATAATTTTAATAAAGTAATAGCTGCTATAATTGTCCAGCTTATCAGCTAGCTGGATTTTCTACATCTGACCCAGAGCTCAGTAATACTGAGACTTTTCACCTGGTAAGTCACAGCAGTCGTTTAAAGTAGTTTGATACTTCAGTGTTTTCTGAATGATATCCTATGGGTCCAGGCAGATTCTTCTCACGTGTGGGGATGAAACAGCGAAAGCTCTTGTGCTGTTGGTTTTTTGCGTAAATTTCCTACAATGGCTTAACTCCCCCTAAGAGCTTTTTCTTTATTTGTTCTGCCTACCCAGGAATACAGTCTTCAACAAATGCATGAAGATGCCTTTATGATCTTAATGTAGTAGTCCATCAGTATTCTGTTCTTCAAAAGCATTAATCAGCTGTTTGGCAACATTTTCTTCAATTCTTCCAAAAGTACCTAAGGCTTCACTTTTTCATGTTGCATTTTTTGTTTACTGTATCTTTTTGTTGTATAATTCTATGGGAAGAGGAGGAGAGGGAAAGAAATGTGGGAAAAGTAAAACCAAAGTGTGATGCATGCATGTTTATTCCTTTCTTCCATGTAGGCTGAGACTTTCTCCAGGCCCGTCTTCCCGAGTGAGAGTTTCACAGGCTTCATCAAGGAGTACTGTGCGTGTGACCAGAGGGAAGAGGAAGAGAATTGATATGGAGGAATCTGAAGCCAGTGGTAGTGTTCACATTTCCCACTCAGCTTCTGCCACTGGAAATGTCCATATTGAGGAGATAGATGTTGATGGAAGATTCATCTGCTTGAAGAACACCTCTGAACAGGTTTGAAAATGCACACGTATCACAACTTTACAATGGACCGACTAGAGGTAGAAGGCATCCTCAGCACCCTTTCAGCCCTCAGGCTTCCTGTTGACACTAGAGCTGAAGCATGCTGTATTAAAAGATGGCACTAAAAAATCAGTGTGTCACAAAATAAGGTTTCATACAGTATTCTGGATTGATGATGACTTCTTCCTAATGATTTTTAGTGCTTTTCATAGCAATTGTTTTATTGCTAACTTGCCTGCCCACCAAAGTGTCACATAACTCTTCAGGGTTCTGCCTTACAAGTGACCTGCCTGTAAAGCTTTACAGATAACATTGTCATTGATAGGAAATACTGCAAGCAGGTGTTAGGCTACCTCAGAAGCCTTTTAAGAACTTTTTCTGCCTTAAAAGAAATGTGTATGTACTGGTGCAAAGTAAGTGTCTAGATGTAACTAATTGCCTATGTCCCTTGTACTTGCATATGACTTCTCTAAATCATAGTTTTCCTTCTTCCTTGGCTGCATCTATATTTTTTCCTGTGCCAAAGCCACCTTTATGATGGCTACTCAGGTTATTTCATTCTGTGAATAAGTTGGATTTTGTATTGGGGGGAAACACGCACATCTGTCTATCAGAGAGAACTTCATTTGAGTAATATTCAAAACTTTTTCTTATGTTGCCCTCAGAATGATACTGTTCTGTTCAGTACATTTCCCCCCTGCACCCATTGCCCCCACCCCCCTGACATTACTTGTAATTTCTGCTTAAGCAAGGAAAGTCCTGTGCTATGTACTGTTCTGTGGGTCATCACAGGAGGGGTTGGAGACTGGGGACTATAATTTCTTAAATCCTTTGTCTGGGAGAAGAGAGAATTGAGCACTGTCTCATTAGGATACCAAAATTACAAGACCTGATTTCTTGCATCCTTGATTTTGGAGAAGATCTAAGTAATTCTGGCCTCTTTCTGTGCTGTCTGTGCCTAAGCTGTGTGTAAAAGTGTTAGCTGCATTCTTCATTTTCAGTGACACACAGGCTTTGTCTAATGTCATCAGATCTTCTACCTGCACTAAAAGGCAGCTCATCTTGATGTTTTAGATAACAAAGATTGGTCTGGTTCCAAGTATCTCAGTCCCCTCTAATCAATGGAGAGATGGACAGACTCTTCCAGATGTTGGTACATATGTGTCTTAATTACTTGCCTGGGGTGTTGGCTGAGACTGCTGACTTCATTTACTGAATGGAAAAAACCTTGACAATTGTCTAGACAGCAATGTGTTTAGATTACTGAATTAAGACAAATCAAAGACTATTTCTAGTGAGTCAGGACCTGCCATTTTTTTCCTTTTTGTGTTTTTTCAGGCTTATGGGATTTCACACACACACTTTGTGTACCATGTGGGTTTCACTGCCTTTTGTTTAATTTAACTACACATTCATTGTTCCATGGAAGGACTGTCAGTTCTGTTATCAGTAGCCACGGATGATTCATAGCTATAGCACTTCCGCCAGGGGTCTAGATTTGAGCAACCGTCTGTAGTTCAATGTAATAAGCTGTACTTGGGGAATTTTCACAAGTGTTTGACAGTTTATATATGTATATATAAAAAAGCTAGAAAATACATAAAATCCTCTAAGTATGGTATGTTTTGTTGCCATGACCAACTGAATATCAGCATCCATTAAGATAAATAAGATTATTTATTTTAAGTGATCTTAACTGTCAGTTTCCAGGCTCCAGTGGCAACTGTTTAATGTTTGGAAGCTGTTGGTGGGAGAACTTAAAAAAGATCTGCTCTTGTTTTGATATAGTCATTCTGTAGTGACTTGTATATGTTTTTCTACTAGATTTGCTAGTGCTTTTCAAGTAGTTGATACACAAAAAATAATTGAAAGGAAAAAATAATGTAGGTCTTACAAAGGAGTGTGTAGTGGGAGGTGTGCATATGTAGAAACATATTTAAGATGACTGACAGGAATATTTTGTTTTCTATTAAGCCTGCTTTTCATTCTATGCTTCAAAAAAATGTACTACCTATTTGTAAGGGGGTTTGAATTTATGTATTTTTCTGGACAAAGCTATAACAAAACTGATGCAAATTATAAACATTAGTTAATATAACATCAGAACTGAAAAGCAGAATGTATTAAGCTTTAACTTGAAATAAGAGATAAGACAAATTTAACTAAAAGGTTTCTAACTGCATGCTGAAGATCAAGTAATAGTAAATGTTTTTATTGAAAATTATATGTGCCTTACGGCCTTATACGTAAAATACCCAGCATGCGTAACAGAAAATGACTGCTGACTGAAATTTTTTTTTTTACTCCTTTTTATTAGGATCAACCTATGGGAGGTTGGGAGATGATCCGAAAAACAGGAGACTCTTCTGCTAGTTACAGATATACCTCAAGATATACACTAAAGGCAGGCCAAACTGTAACAGTAAGTTGTCAAGCTTCAGCTGTTCAGTTGAAATGGGCTTTAAGCCAACTTGTGTTTGTCAATAAGATGCAAGGTTTTTAATTTGTCCTTTCTATATACATGTTCAGAAGATAATCACCTGTATTTGTATTGGGCATAGTTGTATCAATTGCTGGGAAGAAGTTGGACACATTTTTCAGAAACTTACTTTTTACATGGAGCATTCATTTTGACCACAAATGTGTGCATTTACATATTCAAAAGTCTCTGCATTAAAAAAACACGGGGGTGTTTTATTGTAAAAAACAAACAAACAAAAAAAAACCACAGAACACAACAACCAAAAAAAAAAAAACCCACAACAAACCCACAAAACCAAAACAAACAAAAAAAAAACCCAAAAAACCCCTGGAAGTGGGTAGGCAAAGACTTGTATTTTCTTAACGGAAGGAGATTCACCAGTGTCACTTAAATGGAATATTTTAACTCAAGTAATCTGGAAATGTGTAAGGCTAACAAATAATGCTCATGTGTGACTTCTTTTAACAGATCTGGGCTGCAAATGCTGGAGTAACTGCTAGCCCTCCCACTGACCTCATCTGGAAGAACCAGAATTCTTGGAACACTGGTGAAGATGTGGAAGTTATACTGAAAAATTCTCAGGGAGAGGTAAAGTAGCTCAGATATGTTTAAACTTGTGTGCCATCCCTGATAAAGATGCAGATGGAACCTTTGTTAGGACTTCACACATGAATGCACATGCGTATTTTATAAAGTTTTCTCCTTTTGCTTTCCAGCCAAGCATACTGTACACCTGTCTGTCTTAACTGCAATTTAGGAATGCAGTTTATTGAAGCGTGTGAAATTCTTCCCCTGTATCGAGTATAAGTAGTAGAAGAATTACTTGTTTGGACACTGCACTCATGCAAGGAATTGGGCAGTGCCTTATAATATGCTTTGAAAAGAAAAGGCTTTAGAAAACTCTTCAGTGATTTTTCTCTTAAATTAGTTTTCCTTAAAACTGTGTGGTTTTGGGGGGTGGGGAATGTTACAGTGAAACTCATTTTAAGCAGTGAGGCATTAATTCGGGTAAGGTGCGAGTTAAAACTTTGGGTTAGGACAGTTGCTATGACACCTTGCAATTGAAAGAAAATATTTGAATATATTAAACAAATCCCAAATTTTGGAAGAACTTGATGAGTGTCTTGTTAGAAAGACTTTTTAATCTTAAAGAGATTTAAAACTAAGGTGTTATGAATGTTATTTATGCACAGCAGTACATGAAAAATATATAGACAAAATCAGTACAAGTAGCTTTCCCAATAGCTGGAACTCCCATTTCTCAAAATCTGAGTAGATTAGCACCAGGAGGAGTCGAGTCTTAAAAATCACTCTCTTCCAGGAGGTTGCTCAGAGAACCACTGTGTTTAAAACAACTGTATTGGAAGGGGAAGAGGAGAAAATTGAGGAAGAAGGAGCTGAAGTGGAGGAAGACTACTCTTGCCACCAGCAGGTATCTTGTTTTAGGTTAACAAGTTAATTTAGCTTGAAAAAACATATCCAAGTCATGAATTTTTCAAAAAATACTGTACTTGTTTGGGTGTGTGTTGTAGTTTAATCCCAGCTGGTAAGTAAGCATCACACAGCCACTTGCTCACTCCCCCCCCGTATAAAATGTCTTAAAATATAAGGTAATATACTGAGATACAACATTCCTGATTGTTCACATTCTGAGTTTTATCCATTACCTTACTGTTTTGACCAGTTTGTCTTTAAAAAAAAAAAAAGGAAACTTAACAAAGGTAAGTTCCTATAATATAACATTCAAGTTTGCTACTTTGCCTAAAACTTTGCTGCATTTCGGTTAGTACATATCCTAAGGTCAGTTAGAAAAGATAATATAACAGCAATTAAGCATGCATATGTAAACAGATAAAAAATGGAGAGAGTTTGCTGTACTGGAAACAGTGCTTTTAGGCCAAAAACCATCATTGCCAGTAACTTTGTGGTATTTAATATAAAGTGGGGTTTTTATTGCAGTTATACAGAAGTACTGACATGCATCCAGCTGCTCTTGTGTTTCTGGGATTGTGCAGTTCAGCTGAAGTGTGTGTTTTAGTAGCTTTACTTACAAAAATGTTATAGAGAGGTTAGATTTCTTTATCTAAAAACTCTCAAGGTACTTGTATATGCTCCCTGCAGTGTTCACTGCCTGTCTAAACTCCAATGATGCTTTTTGACTTGAAGTTCAAATATGATAATTAAGTTGTGTGTTTCTGGTAGCTGTCCTCCATTACCTCTCGTAGGAAAGGATATCTAGCATTCTGTTACTTACAGGGGATAACAGGTTGTAGAGCTTTGCATGCTGACTCTTGCTTAGACCATGCCAGGCTAATAATTTCATATATTAAAAAAAGTACAGTATATTATTTTGAGTTGCTAAATCTTTTACTGCTGGATTTTTTTTTCAAAGATTACTCTTTCTATTCATAACAGGCAGGCCCAAGGACGTCTGAGAGAAAAAGCTGTATAATCATGTAATTTCCACTCAGCCAGCTTCTTCAAGTCATGGTAATCCTTGCCTACAGAATGGAGCTTTCCCAGAAGCACAATGTATTTTTCTATTTTCTGTATGTCAATTTTTAAGCTGCGAGTTTGATGGCCTTAATTTCCTTTGCTGCTGACAAGGAAGTTCTGTAAAAAATATCTGTAACTTTCTCGCAGGATGTAAATTGTTAACTCTGAACAATGTACTGTCTTGAAAAATGGTGTCCCTGTCCCGCAGATCTATATGTCAGCCTCTTTTTATTGAAACCTTGATGGAATAGAAATATTCCACTGTGTTTTGGGGATCAATTTTTTTAGATTATATCACTCTAGACTAGCCAGTTGCTGTTGACCTCTATATATTTAGGTGCTGTTGGGGAAGGGGAAGGCATTTTTGATACTATGAACTCTTTTATACTGAAGACTTTTTTTTTTTCCTACAGTGCAATCAAGTCTATAAACATTTTTTTTTAATAGAAAAAGAACAACTTTGTTAAAAAAGAAAAACCAATAAATAAAGATTAAAAAAAAAAAACTAACTAAACCAGATGAAGACAAAAAAACACACACAGAAAAGAACAAAGCCCAGGTGATCACATAAGCACTCAGAGGATGAAGGATGCAGTAAAACTCCTTATTGGTACTCTTCCTTGATTTAGGTATCTTATTCTGGAGGAGGATTGATGTTAAATGTGTTAGTTGTGGTGTTAAGGTAGTGTAACCAGCTTAAATTTTCTTCTGTGATTTTTTTTTTTTTTCTCCCAACAGATAGAAGGCTGTTTTTAATATGGATTGTCTTGCTTGTTTACAACTTGTAGGAACAAAACCAAGTCTTTTAGGGGTCTAGTCTACATTTGTATGGAAAGAATTGTAACTTTGTCAATGTGGAAAGCTTTTCTGTCCTTTCTGCATTAATCTAACGTCTGAAAAAGTTTTGAATAAAGTATCTCTGTTTAAGATGTTATCAAGCAAAGCTTTTGCAATTTGTTTCTTCCTAGAACTGAGCTAAAAGTTGAATGAGAGTTGAATGTGTGGAACTGATAGGCTTTGAAGCTGGTGAAACGTCCATGAATATGGAACAGTGGCAATTAATTTGTAGAGATATCTTCTGAATAATGGGTAACATAGTTTCATGTTCGGAAAATTAATTCTTTAGAGCTTTATTCAAACTGTTGCATGAGAGTTTTTTTCTGGATCGTTTTTGCTTATATGTTAATTCTTACTGGACTGACTTTTACCACATGATATAAGTACCAGGCTGAGCAGTTTAAGCATGGCAAAATAACACAAATAGTAATTTAGTCTGAAGGTATTTTTAAATGTGTGGCCAGGATTTTGGAAGTTGATTTGACCTTTTTTCTAGCATTAGTTTCATGGCAAATTTAAGATTTTTTTTTTTAATGTGTGTTTCATATTAAACTAAGTTCCTTCTTCTGGTGAACTTCCATGGTGCTGTTTCAGCCTTGTGCCAGTAGAAGATGAGGGGGATGGCCAAGGGTTATGCAGATGGATGAGGATTAGGGGGACAACTGCTTTTGACAGTAATGCTGGCTTAAACAACTTCATTAAATGACACTAGAATATTTGATTTAATTTCCTGTTTATGTTTGAATATTTACATAGTATAAATATTTTCATGTCTTAAGCATCACTCTGTATGCTATAACTTTATGAAATATCAATTTGATCTATAGGGCTAATGATTTTCTATTCATTGTGGTCTCAGATATCTGTAGGCACATACCATATAAATCATAGAATGGTTTGGGTTGGAAGGAGCCTTAAAGATCATCTAGTTCCAACCCCCCTGACATGAGCAGGGACACCTTCCCCTAGGCCAGGTTTCTCAAAGCCCCATCCAACCTGGCCTTGAACACTGCCAGGGAGGGGGCAGCCACAGCTTCTCTGGGCAAGCTGTTCCAGTGTCTCACCACCCTCACAATGTCCAGTGTAAATCTTCCCTCTCTGTTTGAAACTGTTACCCCTCATCCTATCACTACACTCCCTGGTAAAGAGTCCTTCCCCCACCTTTCCTGTAGGCCCCCTTTAAGTACTGGAAGGCCCCTATCAGGTCTCCCCGGAGCCTTCTCTTCTCCAGGCTGAACAACCCCAACTCTCTCAGCCTCTCCTCATAGGGGAGGTGCTCCAGGCCCTGATCATCTTTTTGGCTCTTTGGACCTGCTTGAGCAGCTCCATGTCTTGTCTTGTGCTGGGATCTCATCAGAGTAGAGGGGGAGAATTCCCTCCCTTGACCTGCTGGCCACACTTCTCTTGATGCAGCCCAGGATGTGATTGGCTTTCTGGGCTGTGAGCGCACATTGCTGGCTCATATTCAATCTTTCATCTAGCAGCACCTGCAAGTCCTCCTCTGCAGGACTGCTCTCAATCCACTCATCGCCCAGCCTGTATCTATGCTTGGGATTGCCCTGACCCACATGCAGGACCTTGTGCTTGACCTTGTTGTACTTCATGAGGTTTGCACGGGCCCACCTCTCCAGCCTGTCAAGGTCCTTCTGGATGGCCTCCCTTCCCTCCAGCGTGTCCACTGCACCACACAGCTTGGTGTCATTGGTAAACTTGCTGAGGGTGTGCTCGATGCCACTGTCCATGTCACCAGCGAAGATGTTACACAGAACTGGTCCTGATACTGACCCTCAAGGAATGCCACTTGTCACTGGTCTCCACTCAGCCATCAAGCCATTGACTGTGACTCTGAGTGCGACCATCCAGCCAATTTCTTATCCACAGAGAGGTCCATCTGTCAAATCCATGTCTTTCCAATTTAGAGACAAGGATGCTGTGTGGGACAGTGTCAAATGCTTTGCACAAGTTCAGGTAGATGATACTGGTTGCTCTTCCCTTATTCACCATCACTGTAACCCCATCATAGAAGGCCACCAAACTTCTCAGGCATAATTTGCCCTTAGTGAATCTATGCTGGCTGTCACCACTCACCCCGTCCTTTTCCATGTGCCCTAGCATAGTTTCCAGGAGGATCTGCCCTAGGATCTTGTCAGGCACAGAGGTGAGACTGACCGGCCTGTAGTTTCCTGGGTCTTCATTTTTCGGTTTTTAAACATGTGGGTTATATTTCCTCTTTTCCAGTCAGTAGGAACTTTGCCAGACTGCTACGACTTCTCACATATAGAACAGTTTCAGTTGGAAGAGACCTTGTGCCTAAGTACATCTACCTGTCTCTTAAACACCTCCAGGGATGGTGACTCCACCACCTCCCTGGGCAGCCTGTTCCAATGCCTGACAACCCTTTCATTAAAGAAATTCTTCCTAATGTCCAGCCTGAACCTCCCCTGGTGCAGCTTAAGGCCATTTCCCCTTGTTCTATCGCTTGTTACTTGGGAGAAGGGACCGATCCCTGCCTCACTGCAACCTCCTTTCAGGTAGTTGTAGAGACCGATAAGGTCTCCCCTCAGACTCCTCTAGGCTAAACAGCCCCATATCCCTCAGCCGTTCCTCATATGAGACATGCTCCAAATCCTTTACTAGCTTGGTAGCCCGCCTCTGTACCCTCTCCAGCACCTCAGTGACCTTGTAGAGAGGGGCCCAAAACTGGACACAGTACTTGAGGTGCGGCCTCAACAAAGCTGAGTACTGGGGAATGATCACCTCCCTACTCCTGCTGACAACACTATTCCTGATACAGGCCAGGATGCCATTGGCCTTCTTGGCCACCTGGGCACACTGCTGGCTCATGTTCAGCCAGCTGTCAATCAACACCCCCAGGTCCCTCTCTGCCAGGCAGCTCTCCAGCCACTCCTCCCCAAGCCTGTAACGCTGCTGGGGGTTGTGGCCAAAGTGCAGGACCCGGCACTTGGCCTTATTGAAATTCGTGGAATTGGCCTTGGCCCAGCGATCCAGCATCTCCAGATGCCTCTGTAGAGCCTTTCTACCCTCAAGCAGATCAACAGTCCCACGCAGCTTGGTGTCATCTGCAAACTTACTGAGGGTGCACTCCATCCCCTCGTCCAAATCATTGATAAAGATGTTAAACAGGAGTGGCCCCAGTACTGAGCCCTGGGGGACACCACTCGTGAGCGACTGCCAACTGGATTTAACTCCGTTGACCACAACTCTCTGGACTCGGCCATCCAACCAGCCTTTCACCCAGCAAAGCATATGCCTATCCAAGCCAAGAGCAGTCAATTTCTCTAGCAGAACGCTGTGGGAAACAGTGTCAAATGCCTTACTAAAGTCGAGGTAGATGACATCCACAGCCTTTCCTTCATCCAACAAGCAGGTCACCCTGTCATAGAAGGAGGTCAAGTTTGTTAAACAGGACCTGCCCTTCATAAACCCATGCTGACCGGGCCTGATCACCTGGTTGTCCTGCATGTGCTGCACAATGGAACTCAGGATGATCTGCTCCATCAGCTTCTCTGGCACTGAAGTCAAACTGACAGGCCTGTAATTTCCTGGATCATCCTTCCGTCCCTTCTTGTATATGGGTGTTATATGGGCTGACTTCCAATCTGGTAGGACCTCCCCAGTCAACCAGGACTGCTGATAAGTGATGGACAGTGGCTTGGTGAGCACCCCTACCAGTTCTCTCAGCACTCTAGGATGCACCCCATCCAGGCCCATAGATTTATGCACATCGATGTGGAGCAGCAGGTCACTCACCAGACCACCTCCTCCTGGACGGGGCAGGGGGGGCATTTTGCTCTTGGCCCCTGTCTCTTGGCTTGGGGGCCTGACTTTCCCCAGTACAAGTGTTCCTATTACTAAAGACTGAGGCAAAGAAGGCATTAAGCACCTCAGCCTTATCCTCATCCCTTGTTACCATACTACTTCCTGGATCTAGTAGGGGATGGGGGCTCTCCCTGGTCTTTCTTTTGTTGTCAATATATTTATAGAAACTTTTCTTGTTGCCCTTTACCTCCAAAGTCAGATTAACTTCTAGCTGAGCTTTGGACCTTCCGATTGCCTCCCTGTATAACCTAGCAGCGTTCTTGTACTCATTATGAGTGGTCTGCCCCTTCTTCCAGAGGCCACAGACTCTCCTTTTTTCCCTGATTTTAAGCCAAATCTCCCTATTCAGCCAGGCCGGTGGCCTTTGCCATCGGCTCGTCTTATGGTACGTGGGGATGGCCTGTTCCTGTGCCTTTAAGATTTCCTTCTTAAAAAGTGTCCAGCCTTCCTGGACTCCTATACCTTTCAAAACTGACTCCCAAGGGGTTCTATCAAGTAACCTCCTAAACAAGTCCAAGTCTGCCCTTCAAAAGTCCAAAGTGGCAGTTTTGCTGCATCCCCCCCCAACTCTAAGAATAGAGAACTTAATAATTTCATGGTCACTGTTCCCTAGACTGCCTCCAACTACTATATCCTCCACAAGACCTTCTCTGTTCACAAAGAGGAGGTCCAGCAGGGCGCCTTCCCTAGTCGGTTCACTTCCCAATTGTGTAAGGAAGTTATCCTCCACACATTCCAGGAACCTCCTGGATTGTTCCCTCTCTGCTGTGTTGTATTTCCGGCAGATACCTGGGAAGTTGAAGTCCCTCACAAGAACAACGGCAGGTGACCGTGAGATTTCTCCCAAGTGCTTATAGAACATCTCATCTTCCTCACTGCTCTGATTGGGAGGGCTATAGCAGACTCCCACAGCAATATCAGCTTTATTGACCTTGTCCCTTATCCTAATCCGAACACTCTGAACCCCATCATCACTACGCTTAGATTCTGAGCATTCATAACAGTCCCTAACATACAGGGCCACCCCACCGCCTCTCCTTCCCTGTCTATCTCTCCTGAAGAGCTTGTAGCCATTGACTGTAGCACTCCAGTCATGTGAGGCATCCCACCACATTTCTGTGATACCCACTATGTCATAGTTTTCCTGATGCATCATGGCTTCAAGCTCCCCCTGTTTGTTGCTCATACTCCGTGCACTGATATAGATGCACTTCAGATGAGCTAATGATCCCAACACCTTTTTGTGGGTGTGCACCCTGTTTCCTACTAGACCCTTCTCAGTGTTTCCGTGACTTCTAAAACATCAACAACAGCCCTTACCTCTTCATTCCTCATTATATGTTTAGCCCTTGTCTCCACTGAGAAGGTAGAGTGAGAGTCCTCGCTAGCACACCATCCTATGGGCCCTGGCATGCTTCCCATGGACTTACTCTTAACAGGCCCAGTTATATCCCCTTCCCCCTTCAAAAGTAGTTCAAAGCCCTGTCAATGAGCCGTGCTAACTCCTTCCCCAGAATCCCTTTTCCCCTCTGGGACAGGCGCATCCCATTTGTTGCCAGCAAGCCAAGTGTCCTGTATATCAACCCATGATCAAAAAACCCAAAGCCCTGCCGATAACACCAGTCCCAGAGCCATGAATTAATCTTATGGCTCTTCCTGTTAATTCCCTCATTCATCCCTGCCACTGGAGGGATAGAGGAGAACACAACTTGTGCTTCTGGATCCCTTAAGAGTTGCCCCAAGGCCCTAAAATCCCTCTTAACTGATTTTGAGCTTCTGGTGGTCACTTCACCACTACCCACCTGAATTACCAAAAGCGGATAACAATCCAAAGGCTTCACCAGGGTGGATAGCTTGCCTGACACGTCCTTAACCCGTGCCCCAGGAAGGCAGCAGACTTCCCTATGAAGTGGGTCCAGATGGCATATTGGGCTCTCTGTTCCCTTCAGGAAGGAGTCACCCACAACAACAATGTGTCTGGTTTTCCTTTTGGAGCTAGTTTTGATGCTTGTTCTAGGGCAACTTGGTCTTGGTGGCACTTCTGGCCTGGGTGAACTATCCACCTCTCCATCAGTCCGTTCCTCCCGCAGGGCCCCACACCTGTTCTGCAAGGGGAACTGGGAAGGTGAGGAAGGCTGGGAGGGGATTCACCTGCTTTTCCAAGCAGGGACCTGTTTCCACTCCCCCCCATCTCTTTGGGCCCCTCCTTCTGCCTGGTGGCAAGAGGGGAGGGGATCCTCTGCACCTTGTAGAGCCTCCACATGCTGCCTTTGCCTCAGGCAGTGGCTCCACCAATTATCTCCCTCTCACACTCCCTGATACTCCTTAACCTCTCCACTTCCTCCTTCAGCTCTGCTACCAGGCTGAGCAGATCATTCGCCTGGTCGCATCGAATACAAGTGTTGTCTCTGGTACAAGTGACGGGCCGAAGCAACCCTGCAGCCTGTGACCTGCACAGCTGTGTCCTTGCATCGGACCTCTGTCTGGGTCACCATGTTTCTACAGACAACAGGTTTTGCCCGGGTTGCCACCACATCTGCCTACACCACCGACTGCTCAGGCTGCTGCGATACACCCAGTTATCACCAACTGAACTTACCGAGCTCACCTCTTGCCCTAGCAGAGCTCTGAGATCTTTCCAAGAGGCACCCTTGGCTACTCAAACTGGCAGCTTTAGCACCCTTCCTGCGCACGCTGCCTGTACAAACTGCCGTACCATACTCTGGCTGATGTGCCATGCTCTGTTTGCTTGCTCAGGTCACAGCGCTCCTGGTTGCTAGCATTCCCTAGGCTGCTCTTTGTAGTCTCAGCATCCATCAAGACAAATAAGATTATTTATTTTAAGTGATATTAACTGTCTGTGATCTGACTGCCACGACTTCTCATATATGATGGACAGTGGCTTAGACACTTCATCTGCCAGTTCCCTCGGCACCTGTGGATGCATCACATCAGGTCCCATGGACTTGTGAACCTTCAGGTTCCTTAGATGGTCTTGAACCTCATCCTCTCCTACAGTTCTGCCAGCCCCTGCCTTTGCCTTCTGTGACTTGGGCAGTGTTGCTGGAGCTCCTGTTGGTGAAGACTGAGGCAAAAAAGTCATTGAGTACCTCAGCCTTCTCCATATCCTGGGTAGCCAAGTCTCCTGTTTCCTTCTGGAGAGGGCCCACATTACCTCTGGTCTTCCTTTTGTCACTGACGTACCTATAGGTGTTTTTCTTGTTGCCCTTGATGTCCCTGGCCAGGTCTAATTCTATCAGGGCTTTGGCTTTCCTGACCTGATCCCTGGCTGCCCAGGCACTTTCTCTGTATTCTTCCCAGTCTACGTGTCTTTGTTTCCACCCGCTGTAGACTTCCTCTTTTTTTGCTTGAGTTTGTCCAGGAGCAACTTGTTCAATGAACAAGGATGAATAAATGAACATGTATGCTGTAGGAAACAGTTAATTCCATTCCTTGTTTGTTTTCAAAACTAATAGCACAGGTTAGCAATGTATTCCAGTAAAGACTTGACTGTGACAGTTAGATAGGACTGTTAATCTCTCCAATCAGTACTAAAGTACTTTTCATGTAGGCACTGGGTATCTAATTCTTAATTCACAGTAGGAACCTGCCAGTATAATTAAGCACTCTTGGGTTTAGCTTTTATAAAGCCTATTTTTTGTCACCAGGATGATGAACAGTGCTGTAACTCTTACCTGAATGTGTAGCTAGTAGCTGCTACTTGAAACTAATTTTCTCTACAAAGAGAGCTTTTACACGAGTCTTGTGAATATTCTGGTAAATCAGCACTCTGTGATGGACGACAATGGGAGAAATGCTGATTTTTAGAAGAATTATTTTGCTGTTACAAGTGTTTCTGTAAACTAGCATAGAGTGTTGGGAAACGTTCTGGGGAGTGTATGTGCACACATGTGTTGACTCTGACCTCTAGAGTGAAACATCGTGCCACCAGGTGGAGATATTAACTATTCAAACATAAAAACAAACAAACAACAAAAACCCCCACCACCCACTCAAACAAACAAAAACCCCAAAACCCAAAAAAAAACCCCAGAACTTCGTACACTTCTCTGTAAGTTCCATAATAATTTTTGAAAGTTTCTGCTTTATTGAACAAATCAGCTTGTATTCTCCTGCCTCTTCCCCCATCTTTCCACAATGAAGTCCAGAAGTGCATTTTGCTTACTGCAAGGTGGGGTGGACCTTTTATTGCTGTGCTGAAAAACACCGGCCTCAAGCTGGTAGGGGATATGCATTGTGCCACTGGATGCAGCAATGCAAATTTTTATGGCAGTATTCATTTTTTTCTTCTCTGTCACACAATGTCTGCGAGAGCTCTTGTTCCTGTTTGTTTGGAACTGCATTCAAAATATACTCTCAGCTGCTGTGGTTACTGCCATAATCTACACCAGTCTGGGTGAGAGAAGGCACGCTGAGGGATTTGGTAAAGGTAACTGACCACTGAAAAATGAGCTAATTTGCTATATGCAATGTTCTGTGAAATGCGTTCATGTTTTCTGGAGGTTGTTAGGTAATGAGCCAGAGAAGCAAACAACATTCTAGTTAGCTCTGTAGACACGTTCAACTTTTGACTAAAATTTTGGTAGGTCTTTTTATTATTACTGTTATAGTAGTATGTAAAGTTTATTTTTAGATACAGTCAGTCCTTTCTAGAGTTGGCAACAGATATGGATTATCATTATGTGATACTGATCTGTTACACGGTTGACAAGAGATACAAATTGTATCATCCTGGCAGGTGAAAACTGTTTAGTAACTTACTGCTTCCAACTAGAAAAATACTTAACCAGAAATGTATCTGCTCAAATACATTTATTCCTGTGAAAACCAGAATAAGAATCTGTTTAGGAAACAAGTGGTTTGACTTGTACAGCACCAGTACTGTATGGTGAACACTCTTGAGGCAAGCTATGCATTCCTGTCAGCTGGTCCTGTTTCCATAGAAATTTGGGGGTTTCGGGTCTGTTCACAGCAAAAGCAGCAAGCCTGTAAACTGCATTCTTTGTTTATGGTGGACAGATCCAATAGTAAACGCCAGCGTAAATCAGTTGTTGCCCTGTAGTACGTATACCTCTGACTTCTTTATCCCTGCCACATGTACCTACATCATATTTGCCCAAGCAGACAGCAAAATACAGAAAGATAAATGAATATGTAAATAATGTAAATAGCTTTTCTGTTCAATAGAGGCTAACTATTCGTTTGTCTGTTTCTGTAAAAGGAAGCAATTTCAAATGCTAGTCTTAAATTTTCATAGAGAAATGTAACTGTCTTATCAGTGCATCATCATTTTGATACTAATTTGTGGACTTCTGGATTGAAAAGTGTGTTCTATAGGGAGACCCCAAACCTGTGAAACAGCACCTTTTCAGATTCATACTGCACTGTAAGCAGTATAGGTACTTCTAGTAGGAAAAAAAAAAAGACTGCTGCTTTCACAGAAATGGCTACATGGTGATTGACTAAGAAGTATTTTTCTCCAGGCAAAGAAAGTAAGTAGTTGATGAGGAATAAAAGCTTTTAAAGCTCCTGTCCCAATTAAGACAACTAGCACTAACTGCTGGTTTTTATAAAGTGAATGGAGGCTATGTATGATGGATGTTCATGCTTATTTAGCCTTTCCTGGTATGTCATCGTTAACCTCAAGGAAACACTGGGACACTTAATTATTTGTAATATTCAACTAGATCCATCATAGCATTATGGCAAAAGTTAGCTATTTTATCTCAGGGTTTGCTTAGTGTGCACTTACTGCTCCGAGTCCTTTGCTGCACGCCTCTGGTTTCTTTCTACAGGTTTGTGTAAATACAGGACCTTTGTTCTCTGTGTGAGAAGGATTAGGTGTCTTCAATAAAGACACATTTCAGCTTAAGCTGATTGTCTGATAAGCTTTTCCTACAATTATCAATTAACTCTTTGATGTGAATTTTCATAGCTGGTTTGGCTGTTGCGTTTTCTGAGCAGAAAAGATGATTGGCAAGCAAGTCTGACATTCTTCATAACGTAAGTCATGGAATGAAACTGTAATGTTGGTTTTCTCTCCATCTGTAGCATTTTGTTTCTGAAGGTGTTGCAGACAATGTCAACATCGATTCTGTATTTTAACAAGTTTTATTGAGAAAGTATTTTGTACACTTACAGTAAAGTTGAACAAAAATCACAGTCAGTCCTATAACCTTTCAACATCAAAGGGAGGAAAAAACGTTTCATAGCATTGCCACAATGAGGTGTAAGAGTCTGTCAGTAAAAAATAAAGCAATCATGAGTACTAACAAACCTGGCAGCTGTTGAGATCTAACTCTTGAAATTGAAAAAGTTTTCTTATGCGGAAATTAAATTCAAAATGTGTAATAACAGGAATGATTCAGTATGCAGTATGGTGTCATCATCAGTTATGTACATACTATATACTCATACTGTAGGCTTGCTTGTTTTATGGGCCTGCTGGGTATCCATAAGGCCTCTGCTGTACATTTTGCATTGTCTAATAGCTCTTAAAGATACTTTTGAATACCTCAAACCAGTATTTGGCAGTAAATAGGCAATACTTAATTCTGCTTGCAAGGAAAATGCTTGTTTAATTAACCAGCTGTGTGTTAAATGGAGCTTGGTCTTGTAAACAGTAACAGATGAAGAGCTTAATTATTAACAGCTAATTTTTTAAACTTACCTTCATTTGAAAGGGAGAGCTTTTTTAGCTCTCTTTTAGTGCATATGTGTTTCTCCCAGCAGCTTTTCTGCTTTCTGATGGTATCCGTCACATCAAAGGCCAGTTGCATATATTGGCCCTGATTTCCTTTACGTACTGAGTTGTCCCATAGCCCTGTGTGACTTCCTACTGTGAAACTGATCATAGAATCATAGATTCATAGAATCACTTTGGTTGGAAAAGACCTTTAAGATCATCAGGTCCAACCATTAACCTAACACTACCAAGCCCACCACCAAACTGTGTCCCTAAGCACCACATCTATAAGCATTTTTTGAACATCTCCAGGGATGGTGACTCCACCACCTCCCTGGTCAGCCTGTTCCAATGCCTAACCACTCTCTCAGTAAAGAAATTCTTCCTAATACCCAGTCTAAATCTTCCCTGGCACAGCTTGAGGCCATTACCTCTTGTCCTGTCACTAGTTACTTGGGAGAAGAGACCAGCACCGGCCTCACTACATCTTCCTTTTAGGCAGTTGTAGAGAGCAATAAGATCTCCCCTCAGCCTCCTCTTCTCCAGGCTAACAATCCCATTTCCCTCAGGTGCTCCTCATAAGACATGTTTTCCAGACCCCTCACCAGCTTTGTCACCCTTGTCTGAACTCACTCCAGGCTGTTTCTGTTTAATAAAGGAAATGTAAATAACAGTTTGAAGTTTCAGTCTGGTAGAACTATACAGTTGAGTAAGGAAAAAAACAAAACAAAAACCAAACCAAAAAAAAAAAAATCAAAAATGAAAAACCTGAAGCATCTTTAATCCTACTTATGCCATGACTTCCTTCTAGTTGAGCAGAAGGCTATATTTCTGAATTTTCAATTACATTCTTCTGTGTCAGTTTCTTCCATCCATTGCATGTGCTTTCCCTCCTTCTTCCTAAGTGGTTTACACTGCTGCTTCCTCTGTTTTATTCTCCTCACTACAATAGGAAGTGAGGAGTTGTCATAGCTTCCTGATGTTGAATCTCATACCTTTTCAGCATCGTCATTTTGTCAAATACCACTACTTAACCTTACTTTTATTTTGTCTTGTTTGTTATTTTATGTAATGCAATAGACTAGTCTTGCAGGGAAAAGGCTGTGTAGAAGTAGTAAAACTTTCTCACTTTGCATTGCACTTATCATTGATACTGAATTGTAGTGGACTCTGTGGGTTTAACATTTACACGCTTAGGATGGCAATTTCTATCATCACCAAGCAGGATGTGAAAGGAAGGAACAAAACTGTACTATGTCTGCAGCTTCTTAGAAGGGGTTTTTTTGGGTGGCTTTTAAGTTGCTGCTGCTTTTATCCCTTGCAGCTTAAAATACTGATTTGAATACTGCTCCTTCTATATAACTTCTTACAAGGAAAAGTAATGTAAATGGCAAGGCCAGCTGCATGAGAAGAAAGCGTAATGTTGTTGAGAAGGAAATTGAGTGACACTATTTAAAAAAAAAAGAAGACCTCCCCCATTCTTTCATTAGTTAACTTTTAATTTTCCTTAACTGAGAACTCTTTAAGCATAGCATAACGAAGTTGTCATTGTACTGCAAGAGCTTTGCTAGCTGGAGCTAACTGCTGCAGTTCATTTTGTCTTTCACATCTATTCAGATGAAAATGAGTATTGCTGCTGTTGTAGAATATTTGCTGTAATGATCCATCTTTAAAATTGTTAATTGAAATTTGGACTTTGTGTGGCAACAACAGCCTCAAGTAGTGGAAGAAAAAGCAATGCTAGCCAGAAGGAGCCTTCCTGTCTGCAAGTCTTTAATTCAGAACAGAAGTGGGAATAAGAATTAATATCACCCACCTTCCTGCTCTTATGTTTTAGGAAAAACAAGGAAGAGTACAAAGCATGCTTTTTTCCATGGGTTTAATGCAAAAGCATGTGGATGATCTTTTCTGGAATTTTTTTCTCTCAAGAAAATGCATGGGAGGCTATTGCTAGTGACTTCACCTGTCAGTTTTGCTGTACTCGTGCATTAAGCAGAGAAACTAGAGAAGTAATGTATTTGTTAAACTGGACCATACTTTCTCTCTGGCTGCTTCAATATGCCTTCTTCAGATGAAATAAGCTGCCTTTAAACAAAAAAATGAAATTGGAAATAACACAAGATGAGCTGTGCTAAGGTGATCTGATCTATGTTGATCTGTGTGCATACACCTTGCAGCTTGATTTGAATAATTGTCTTCCTAGTTGCTACTTAATTCTGTATCATCCTAGTATTTTGTTTCATGAAACAAAACCAAGAATAGTACTTGCTTATGAATAACACTTCTTTAGCGGGCCAACTTTCTGGGGTATCTCCCAAAGAAGCGAAAGTAGTAACAGAATTATGAAGAAAGCTTACCTAAAGCAAATGTGTAGGCATTAAAAACAGTGTTTGACAGTGCCCTGACCCAGCTAGACTTGCTTTATATCTGCGCCCCTGGCTAGCAGGTTTTCTTTTAACCTGGAACTCTCTGCTTATGTGCATTCAGTCCTCTATCCAGACAGTTAGCTGCCTTTGGAAAGAAGGTTACAAAAAAAGCCCTACAGATTTTAGGCCATCACAGAGTTCGATATCCATGCCTTCAGAATCTTCGTATAGTTTTCCCTGGAAGAGAAGCAGTATTCACTGACAAACATATGACCAACCCCTGACCTTACTGCCAGATTACTGAGTTTAGATCTGCAGGTTCATGATTTTCTTAACTCATCTTGGCTTGCTGTGAAACTCTTTTTATGGCTGAATGAGGCTGTTATTGCTTTATACAGGTAGTTGATTCTTACATCCCCATGAAATTGACAGTTACAAAGAATATTGTTAAATAACATGACTACAGCTAGACTGGTCCAAAGACAGAATAAAGAAGCTAACAGATTTGGTTTTGTATACTAAGCTTTTTCTCCCATAGAGCACACACAACATGAAATAAGCTCTTGTCTGATGGTAAATACCCATAATATCTTGACCTATCTGAATTATAAACTATTAGCCTTCTTGCTCTGTGTTCCTTTTCATCTTCAGTTCTTGCAGTTTGGAAAACAAAGCACATGCTGGCATTGCCATCTACACACATTTCTAAAGAATTCAACTATTCAAATGGGCTATGTACCAATTTCTAATTCTAGCAGCATTTGTTAATGAAATTTTGTGTAGTTCTGTAAAATAAGTCTCTCTAGATAACTGTGTGTCTCTTGTGAGAAGTGAAGAATTGAATGAACTGGGTATAAAACCAAAGGGAAATAGATATCGCCCCTCAAGAATAAAGTTTAGGCTTTACACTCCAAACTGTTTGTTCATCATAGTAGGCTGTGTATTACATTTTTTTAAAAAAAGCCTTAGTCTCAGTGCTACAATGAGAGGTCAGAGTTTACATATACTCTGCTAAGTCTACCTGCCAAGCTAAAAATTCTGCTGCTTTAAAATTATGCTAATTTTTATACAAGACAAGTTCCTGCTTCCTAAAACATGTCTAATGATTGTCATTCATTATGTATGCGGAGTTTTCCTTATAAAAATAAGCCTTACAATTAGGGTTAAATTTAGCTTGGTGTAAATGCAGAGTAAATTGGCTGAGTTTGAATTCACACCAACAGAATGTACACTTCAGTGCAGACTGTGATGCCTAATCAGTTGCTTCTGAGTGGAAAAAGCAAAATCACTTTTTTCCTGAGTGCTATGTACTAGAATACTTTTGAGTAGGGAGATTATTGCAATTGGTGTAATTTCTTTTTTGTATATGCTAAAGTTATTACTGAAGAATTTTCCTACCAGAACTTCCCTGCCAAATAGGAAACAGAGAGTATAATTTTCTAATCACTTTGCAGCATTTAAATAATATGCCCATCTCTAGAACTCATTGCACACAAATTTTAATAATCCAAAATATTGGTATAAAGGACTGGGGGAATGCCACTACTGTGCTTTAGGAAATTAAAAACAGCACTGGTTACTGTCCAGCTATCTAAAGAAATAATACGGTAGGAACAGGAAATGACAAAAACTTTTTAAACCTGTTTTGCATCATTAATTATCATAGTTTAATATTTTAAACAATAAAAAAGTTTGCATCACTTGATTGAAGTATTAACATAAGTTTGTAGAATTCCATACAGTATCTGCTAAATAAACAAGTTTGGCAGCCTAGCAAATATCATATGACTGCAGCATTCATGATTTGAATTGAAACAGTGATTTATTGCTCTGCAAAGAGTCTGTAAATCAAAACAGCACACTCCTGGGTTCTGGATGGTGTCTGACCTCAATGATTTTGAGGAAAATATTTTTAGTTTATGGTCCCTATGCAGTACTACCCAAATCAAACAATTGTCTCCTTTGAGTTCCTTTTGAGGGACTGCAGGCCCAGCAGGGACTGCTGGTTGGTGGGGATGTTGACAGACTTTGGGATTAGGAGTATCACCCGCTGATTGGTCCGCCGCCATTCATAGTATAATCTACAGTGATACCTAAAGGATACCTGGGAAGAGAAGAGGGATGCACTGTGTTTAGAGTCACTCTTGTCCTTCAAGGAAGCCGCTGGGGTCTGAGGAGAAATACCTTTGAGTGGAACAAAAAGCTGAGAAGCAGCCTAATTGGGTGGGATAAAAATGAGCAAAACATGGCAGGCAGAGATGAGACCTACCATGTAGGTGGTTTGCTCCCCAAGCTGCCACAGCAGAGAATAAAAACAGTCTGTGCCCTACTTTCTGCTGTTGCCTACCCCTCATTCCCTTTTTTATAACATGAAAAATCAGACATCTTGCCCCTGTCTTTCCCAAGAACTAGAATTATTGGCAGTCACAATGAGAATGAGTTTGGGGTTCTATCATGCTGCAAGCTGTTAAACTGACAAATAATGTAACTGGCTGGATGGTGAAGGCTTACAGGTAGCTAAGCTGTGTGCAAACACTGACAGAGTTGCATGTTCTACCTTGTAGTGCTTTGTTGCTGAATGCATCAAATTCAAGATAGCACAGATGCAACAAGGTGAGTGTAAGCCATCTGCCAACATGTGTGTATCTCCATTTAGTGTCTTTGAATTTTTTTTATTGTTATCAGCTAACCAATTTCAGCCTCAGTGTGGTTCTGCTAATAGTGGAAGAGAAATGACTGACTGCTATGGATATACAAGACAGCTTGGCCCTATATTTTTTTAAAATAGTTTACTACTTATTGTAGTGATAGCTAAGTGTAGTGACAGTTATGCCTGTGTAAGATGAAGTACACGTGCATTTTTTTAAAAAACAAAACAAAACACAAACCTGTAAACTGGCTTGGGACTTTTGGGTAAAGTGTGCCACATGACAATTACCATGTTCTTGAGACATAGGCAGCAAGGACCCACGCAGTGAGCACAGGAGGAACCTCGTCTTGTTAGCTATTCTGTCTTCATGTGCAGCTGGTCATTTATCACTGGATTTTACACACCTGTGCCACTTCTGTAAGTCAATGCTATTCAGAGGGCAGAGGGTGCCATAAGGGCTGAAGGTAACATGCTTGGTTTGTGCAGGTGGCTGGAAGATGCTGCTGACTCTGTTTGCCGGGAAGTGGCTGTGCATGCTCCTGTCAAAAGGGGCTGTGCTGCTTGCTTTTCTACCCCTAAAGCAATGACAGGCTGGCTGCGAGTAAGGTGTGGAGGGATATTAAATAATATAAGTGCCTATGAATGTATCCTTCAAAACCCTTTCCTTATTGCAAAAAGGGTGCTTTTAATTAAATAAATTACTTACGTTTCTATAAAATCCTACTACGGACAAAAAAAGACTTTCTGGGGGTTTTTTTTGTTAAATCTTTATACAGCTGTCTGCTATGAACGAGGGAAACCTATAGAGCTTTTTTCACTAAGCAGTTGCCCAAAGATAGTTCTTCCAGCAGATGAATTGATTCAGCACCTTTCAATCTCCTCTGCAAAATGCAGTGACTGCTTCAGAGAAGTAACCCAAAGTTTGAGTTTTCAAGCAGCATCACACGAGATTCTTTGAGGAATGGCGACACTGTTACACCAGGCTTTAACTGCTTGTTTGTTTAAGGCATGTTCACATGATACCCTAGTTACGTTTGACAGCTTGTTTACAACGGGTTCTTGCCTGGAGGCAGTTTCCAAGTGACATCAGCTACTGAATTTCAGCAGAGCTACGGTTACTCACCCTAAGCTGTTACACTGGATGCAAAACCTTTGAGATGCTGAACAAAGGCCAGATTTACAGTGGTCCTTGGCAGCTAAAATACTTTGTTTGCCTCTTTAATAGGATAGCAAGGGGGGTGTCTTATCTTTCTAACTTAATCTGAATTAATTTGGGCTAGCCTTTGTTTTAAACCAGCAGTTATGTTATACTGGAAGCTATAGGGCCAAATGCTTTTGTACTCCAACCTGCTACGTGATCTTACAGGAGTCAAGGTTACCCGCATGCAAGAGAAAGCAGACTGTTGCGCTGAATTCCTAGTTTAAACAGCAATCTCCGTTTTGGTCTGAAGCTTTCTTCTTGGGAGTAGCAGGGTTTTTCTTCTGTGTGTGTACATCACTTACAGCGATTAAATGCAGAGGAAAGGCAACAGCATTTTATGGAGAACTTGGTTGTTTTAGGGGAAGGGATAAAATAGCTTCTTAGATGCTAAAAATAGCATCTCTCCTGTTCTCTGCTCAGTAGGGTAACTGTTGTGTGTAAATAATCTATATGCCAGCTTTATTGGAAGTAAAATGAAGTTTTGGGTTTCTTCATTTTCCCAGGACCTAAAGGAGCATTATATCACATGCTGTGTGTAATTTACCCCACAGCACTCCATGTATTCCCTGCACTGCCATAACTAAGCCAGCAGTACAGGATTCTACCATTTCTGAAAGCTAAAGGGCAGATGCTGCTGAAGTGCGTGGGTCCATTACTTGCTGCAATGGAGCACGGAGCCTCCCCAAGGCACATGCAGGCTGAGGCTTTCCTGCATGACTGATGGGTCTCAGGCCACTGAGCAGAGAGCAGGCAGGGTGCTCAGTGCCACTTGTAAAGTTGTGGCCTTAAATCTCTACCTTGACCTTGCAAATCTGCCCCCTGAGAAAGTGTGTGAATACTGTCGCTGAAGCCTGTTGACTTGATCTGCAGATATACTTAAACCTCCTCAAAACTCTGCCATCAAGTACTAATGCTGTGAGGGCAATGAGGGTACCTTCTGCACTGTGAAAAGAACCTGAGAGTTCTTCCCACCAGTCTCTCTGCTCTGCCCACTGAATTAACCCCATGCTGAACCAGAGGGTTACTGTGCCCTGAAAGGCTTCCTGCCTTGCCCTTCACCAACAAACACACTGCTTCCTTAGCCCATCCACCTCCTGCTGGTCTGAATAATAGAAGAGAGTGGAATGACATCGTCCACAACTCGGTGGACATTAAAGATACTGTATTTCTACTAAATCAACCAAGATATGCATTTACATCAGGCTTACTATCACGATATTCTCCAAGTGCATGTAACACATTCCTCTGCACGTTTTTGAAAGGGTAGAAGTTAAAAAGTGAATAGAAGGGATTTTTGCCACTTACAACACAAATGCAATAGACAGTGTTAGGGACTACAATTGAGATGCTGCAGAAATCTTAATAAGCAAGGTCAGACATGTCCTTATGCGTCAAGGGTAATTAAACCCAACTACTTAGCCAGACTACCCTTTCCAACTTCCAACCATTTTGGTGCTTGTCAATTATGTATATTGGGTAAATAGGACAGCATTTGAGTTTCTAAGACAGCCATACACAAACCTTTGCTCAAATACCTGGCAGACATGTCTACACATACTGCAAGGAGTACAAGTGCCACCTCACTGCTGCAGTAAATGGCCATCCTGTCAAAGGGGAGTGCTGCTACTGCTGCTTCACAGAAAATGGAAGCAGAAACAACAAAAAGAGAAACTGCAGGAGGCTGAGACAAAACTCTGAGCTTTCCCTAATGTTGTGCGCTGCTAAAATTAGCCTGCAGTCCCTATGGATGAGACACGGTTTCACTGCTACGAATTAAATAAATGAGACGTTATCTTTCACAGCTTTCTTGAAGCTAGTTGTTAGGTAGTGTGGCATTTTTGTATTTCCCATCCTACCAAATCCCCTTTTCCAAGCTTACTCTGGGCACAGGGGCTTACTGCTGTGGGCCAGCTCTACTAATGCAGTTCTTAAAGTGCCACCTCCTCAGCAGCTTACACTGATCAAAAACTGCTGGAAGGGGTCAGCTATATAGCATGTGGCCATACCCACTGAGGTAAAGAGCTGGCCACTGGCCCTGTGGGCTTAGTGGCCATGCCAGCACCACAGGTGGGGTGCTGCTGCCCCCACTCACTGGCTCAGATGAGCTTTTCCTCTCTCAGCAGCACAGCCTTGCACCATCACACAAGCATTGCCTTGTTAGTGTGAATGCTCTCTATCTGCATCTGCTCTTCTGTTCTTCCTCCCCCACCAGGGCCAGAGTGTGAAAATGTCAAACTCAACAGTAACCTGGGGTTTTCAGCGAACTGCTAGACCA
Source organism: Leptosomus discolor (assembly GCF_034619465.1). Classification (NCBI taxonomy): domain Eukaryota; kingdom Metazoa; phylum Chordata; class Aves; order Leptosomiformes; family Leptosomidae; genus Leptosomus; species Leptosomus discolor. Next base: position 47,429,588 of record NC_141419.1, on the reverse strand, counting down.
CAGCTTGATAAACACTGATTTTGGCAGCTGTCCTCTGGGTTCTCTTCATTTCTGCTGGGCCAACTGTTTGTTGGTGAGCTGGGGCCAGGAACTGATCTCAGTTTAACAACTTGGTACAAAACAAGTGGTTTTTAGGATGGATCAGCACGCAAGTGACAGGACACCCGGGTGCAGCATGGGAACAAGGCAGCGATTTAATCTGCTCTGCGAAGGCAGCTACATTTCTACAGACCTGGGTGTAAGCTGTGTTCTTCTGTGGAGTTCCACAGTGCCAAGAGCACAAGAAATGGGGAAAGCATGGGCTGCACCCACATCCAAGGCTTCTGAATTGTAAAACTGGCCAGATGTTGGAGTGGAATAAAATCTGAATCCTCTGTGGCAGCCAGGTTATTCACCTGAAGCATTTTTGTGCACTGGGTCTTCACCTTTTGCACATTATCTTTCATGAAACTCACTTGTGTAGCATCTGTCTTGAACTCCTCCATGTTACTTCCTTGTCTCCCTTTTGCTAACCCCTCTGGTGTTCTGGATTTGGGAATTACTGACCCCAAAGGCAAACTGTCTTTCTGGTTTTCCAGAGAACTGAAACGGTGTGGAACCAAGAGGTTTCTTGAAGCTATAACTTAAATTTATCAGTACAGAAGGTAAATAAAAGCAATGCTTTGTACAACAGTCCACCTGCTCTACAGCACTCTGTGTAATTAATTTTCTGATTTGTTCTTTCCCTTATTCCTGTGAGTTGAATAGAAAAGCAATACTTACTAGGGTCCAAAAGAGGTAAATAGTGAAGAGTGCGACAGTGAGCGCAATGAGGCCAACAGCTTCTAGCCTACTACTAAAGTGCAGATGGTCCACTGCTCCTCGTAGACACAACCAGCCAGAGATGGTTGCCAGGGGAGTGATAAACAAGAAGCACACCACGTCTCCAAAGAGAGTCCGTTTCTCGTGCTGGGGGCCTGGGTTCCTCAGCCACTGCAGGCAAAACGCAGACAAAGCAAGTGTCAGCACAGGGAGGACATCCTACCCAAGACAAGCTCTTTGCTTGCAAAAAGCAGACCTGCCCCTTTGAGGAGGGAACACGGACCACACACAGGACGTGGCTTTGGCTGTCCCTAGAGAGCTCCCACCTCAACTTCTCCCCCTCACTGACTGCTGATGCGCACCTCTAGCCATGCGTACCTACTGCAGCTGTAGTAAAAGCTGCCTTGAGGAGGGGAAGTGTTTTGTGTAGCCCAGCCCCAGGCATTTGGCTGCTGAAGTGTTTGAGAACCTCCTTTCTTAATGTAGCAGACTATCCTTCCCAGTCTGGCGCATCCCTCCCAAGGCCCCCAGCGCTGAGTGCAGAGGCCATGATGAAGGCAAGAAAAGTTATGCTCCTCCAGGGAGCTACTGCATTATCTGTCATCAGCGCAACAAGAAAGCAAAGCCACTGCAGCTCTGTGCCAGCAGATGTCGGTAAGGCTCATGCATCTTTAAACTGCTTGGGCCTCTCATGCCCTCCAGTGTATTATCCGTGGTTGTAGAAGTCCTGTCTCTTTAGCTCCAGAAACTAAGGTTGGGAAGGCAACTTCATCCCTTCACCAGTTAATGCCCTTTATTCCCAGTCACCTTGGGTTTTTTTCTTCTTCCCTATAACAGTGATACAGCAATGACCCAGAGGAACAGCAGGACTCAAGAGTTTTGACAAGAAAGGGTAAGGCTAAGAGTGTTGTGTAAGCTAATGAGTATTTCCCATCTAGGTATCCTACCCCTCTATTATTTTCAGACCCTGCTTCATCTCTTCCCACTTTGCCCACACCATGAAAATAAATACAGCGTTTATCTCTCCACCTTCATATAGGGTAAAACGGCAGTCAAGACATTGAGTGCAAGCAGTAACAGGTAGTCACTAATCTGGCACTAGCAGAAAGACACAAATCAGTAGATAAGTTTGCCTTGGCATCACCATCTCTCAGATGGAGATAATAAATTATCTATTTTACGCGATTTTTGTGAGGTTTAACTGCAACACATTAACTCAGCTGCCTAATATCCATTTTTATGTATGACTCAGGAATTTACGGTAAGACAAAAATATGTTCATAAACATTTTCTGTGGGATGTAGGCATTTAAATTGCTTGAATATTTAAAAAATCCTAAGGAAGTGGGAAGTGCCTCATAAATGCTATGTACTACTACAAACAAGAAGTTGTTGTAAGGGAAGACGCTAATTGAAGACACAGGCTCAATATTGCTTTTTTCCTTTTCAAGGTGTGTCTTAAGCTCAAGATTATTTAAAATACCAGAATACCAGGTGTGGTGGGTCCACCCCAACCAGCAGCTAAGCACCCACACAGCCGCTAGCTCACCACCCCACCCCATCAGTATAGGGGAGTGAATAGGAAAACATTGCAAGCAGAGCTGGCTTCAGCAGAGCTTGCTTCAGTAGAGCTTGTACGAAACAAGGAGACATACGTTTACACTTGAATAGCTTTTTATATTATTGTAATTGTATAGATAATGATATAAAGTCATGTGTGAAAAGCTCACACCACTTTCCTTGAAGCTTTCTTTCCATTTACTTGAAAACGCCCCCAAGGGTGTGTGCATAACGGTTCCAGGTTATATTTGGTTGCTTCTAGACAGGACTGGTTGCCACCTTGTTCAATTTCCACAAATGCCTGTAATGCGAAACTGCCAGGAAAATGAGAGGAACTGAAAGTGACTTTTAGCGGAGAGTCTGCTTTTAAAGTTGACTGTGAAAAGGTTTTGTGAAAAAAGGTGACGCACAAGAGAATTGCAGAGCACCTGTACTGTTCCTTGACCTCAATAGGAATTGCAGGTGTTCACCACTTTCCCAGGACAGACCTTAAAATGCCAGTATCTCCTCATCTCATTGCTATGTAATGACTGTCCCCCCTGCAACTGGGCGGTGAAGAATGCACTGCAACATTGCAGAATCCATTTAGTGGAGGCTGCATCCTCAAATCGCAGTCTGTTGTGATCCTTTTGGCATTCATGCAGCTCACCTAGTGCAAGAAATACTGTTTATTGATCTGAGTGAGAAGGAAGAACAACAAGAACACATATATGTGAGGAAGCACGCATGTGATATCACCTCTGTCTATGACTTTGATGAGACACAGTACAATGCACTTGAATTAAGGCAGCATTTTATGGTGTGCCATCTAACTTGACTGAAAGTTTGAGAAGACAAAAATGGTGTGAGACTGCTTCACAGGCTGATGACTCCCCAAACTCCTTACGTCTTGTCTGACCCATATGAACAAGAATCAAACCCAAGCAATTAAAACATTAGATGAGGTCAGGACAGACAAGAGTAACATTAAATAATAAATAAAATCCCCGTCATTCTACAGTCTAACCTTAACATCTGGAGAAATTTCATGAGCTAGCTCTGAAGTGGAAGTCAAATGCAACAAATAAGTAATTTCAACGGCTGTATAGATTTTGGTCACAGCACGTATTTTTCTCCTGAAGTCGTGCACCTAGATTCTAGGTTTCAGTCTTTTGTTTTGGAAAGGTACACTGTCAAGATACTTTATAGCTAAAAAGCCAAGTCAGCAAATCCTTTTGTGAAACTGAAACCCATACAAGGATCCCAACAAAGTGCTGAACTGATTAATTAGCATGGCAGTACAGTAGGGACTACCCTGCTGGCAAAGAATGAGATGTAAGGCCAGATGCAACTGTCAGATATGCACTATGATACACTGAAATCTGTCCTATTAAAATGTGCCAATGTGCTCAATTATTTCTGCAACAAATCGAGACTCTCACATTAATAATTTCCATTTTGGGGGGAAAAAAAAAAGGTCATAAAAAAGGTCATGTTTGAAGCAGAATGCTGGCCTGCCTGGCAAAGTACTATTTTATCAAGTGCTATCTTAAAGTGAATAGTGATTCCTGCTCCTAATACACAGGTGGAGAGTCAGATTAACAAGACACAAATAGACTTTGGCAATGGCAGCAAGCACAAATTCAAGAATAGGGAAGCACAGCAGCTGATGCACAATCCAGTATTGGCTCATGGCTGACATGAGCGAAGAAACTCTGTGCCTGGAGACTAATATACACCCAATAAGAATCCAGCCCCTTGAAAAAATGTGGGGTCTCACCTTGTCCCTCACAGTCACATATACCAAATCGGGTCTCCTCAGAAGCAAAACATCCCCCAAACCCTGAGCTAACGGCTGTGGCTGCATGGTACCTGTATGCTCCCCCGGCTGTCCATGCCATCCCTTCGGCAGTGGGTGCAGCTGCTGCAGTCGCGTGGACCGCATGCATTGCTCCAGCACAGGGGCTCTCTGCTCAGCCAAGCTCAGCTAAAAGGGGCACGTGTCGCTGATATAACCCAGACTGTCTGCCGGGGAACTGGCACTCCCCAAAGGGCAGTCACAGCAATTGGTCTGGGCAGATCAACATCTTCAGCCACGTGTCTCTTTGCCCAGCAAACACATGCCTAAGCCTGCAGGCAGTGGCAAAAGCTCCACTCAGACACAGTGGTGATCTCCTCCTGTGCTTAGACAGGATCACTTCAACTGGAAAACAGAAAGGACATCAACATAAAGGAAAGCCCACACCACAAGAGGGGACTTGAAGTTTGACTCATTTATCCCAGCAAAGTCACACCGTAAATGCATCTTGAGGACAGCCAAATGGAGGGAGAACTGAAGGGGGACATCAGTGAAGGAGAAGTGGTACTTAAGCTAATGGACAACGTTGGCTTAAGATCAAATCGATAATAGTTGGCCATAAATAAATTTAGGGTAAGAATCAGAAAAAAAATCCCATCCTTCAAAGGATCCAGCTCTGGAACAGCTTCCCAAGAAGAGCCACGTAGGCTAAAAACCCCAAAGCTGACACAGTTTTACGAAGGAACTTGCTTACATTTTGAGCAGGATTTTTGATGTACTGCATTTCACATGAGAAAATACTCTTTAACACACCTGAGGCTCCTTCACGTCACATACTGACACATGTAATACACATACAAGGATTTGTAGCAGTTACTTCACAAAGCAGAGTTGAATTTAAACTATTTGTCCTAGAAAGATTAAATTGAGCTCTTGACCTTCATCAGAGGGTCTCCACGCTTCCTTCAACTGAATGCAAACTCTAGTGCTCAGGAACTTAATGTGGATTTGCAGCTGCCCCTGGAAGACTTTCGGCCTATATGCCCGCTACTGGCTTACATAATTCTACCTGATATTTAAAACTGCATGTGAAACCAATTCAGTGTGAATGTACAGAGATGTTTATTTGTGTAACGGGTCTGCGTGGCAAGGTTTTGGTAGCGGGGGGGTTACAGGGGTGGCTTCTGTATGAAGTTGCTAGAAGTTTCCCCTATGTTGGATATAGCCAATGCCAGCCGGCTTTAAGACGGACCCGCCGCTGGCCAAGGCCGAGCCAATCAGCGACAGTGTTTTTCGCCTCTGTGATAACGTATTTAAGAGAGTGAAAAAAGTTGTTGCGCAGCAGTAATTGCAGCAAGTGAGAGGAGTGAGAATATGTGAGAGAAACATCCTGCAGACACCAAGGTCAGTGAAGAAGGAGGGGAGGAGATGCTCCAAGGGCCGGAGCAGCAATTCCCCTGCAACCTGTGGTGAAGACCATGGTGAGGCAGGCTGTCCCCCTGCAGCCCATGGGTGGTGGAGCAGATGACTGCCTACACCCCGTGGAGGGCCCCCACGCCAGAGCAGGTGGATACTTGAAGGAAGCTGTGACCCCGTGGGAAGCCTGCACCAGAGCAGGCTCCTGGCAGGACCTGTGGCCCATGGAGACAGAGAAGCCCACGCTGGAGCAGGTTTGCTGCCAGAGACCCCATAGGGGGGCTCATGCTGGAGCAGTCAGTTCCTGAAGGACTGCACACCATGAAGGAGACCCACGCTGGAGCAGTTCATGAAGGACTAAACCCGTGGGAAGACTCACGCTGGAGAAGTCATGGAGGACTTTCTCCCGTGAGGGGGACCCCACATTGGAGCAGGGGAAACGTGTGAGGAATCTTCCCCCTGAGGAAGAAGAAGTGGCAGAAAGCAACAGTGTGATGAACTGACCCCAGCCCCCATTCCCTGTTTTCCCCCCTGTGCCTCTGGGGGGAGGAGGGAGGAAAATCAGGATCAAAGTTATGCCCGGGAAAGGAGGGAGGGGTGAGGGGAAGGTGTTTTAAGATTTGGTTTTATTTCTCATTACTCCTCTCTGAGTTAATTGGTAATAAACTACACTTCCCTTCAGTTGAGTCTGTTTTGCCCGTGATGGTAAATGCTGAGTCATCTCCCTGTCCTTATCTCAACCTCACAAGCCTGTTGGTTTTTTTTTCCTCTCCTCTTTCCTGTCCAGTTAAGGAGGGGGAGTGATAGAGTGGCTTTGGTGGGCACCTGGCACTTTGGCCAGGGTCAACCCACCACAATTTGACATTGTCAAATAATCAGAACCTTCAGACTCTTGAGATGAGCGAATTGGCTCAGTTTCCTTCTGACTGCTTTACTTCATCCTGTCTAAGGAAACGTAACTGGAGACTAGAGAACCGCTCATCTGAATGGGGAGACAGGCTGAGGCATCCGTGCAACACGCCTGCAAAGTGTAACCTCACATTTGGAGAAGGAAATCATCAGAACAAGCAGCAACCAAGGACCAGAACACCCTGGAGAGGCTCAGACTGGGAATTTATCTAACCCAACCAAAATGAGCTGCCAGCAAAAAACTGCTGTAAAACACCTCCACAAGTTTAAGCTGCTTCACCATCGCCAAAGGCCAAATCCTGGAAGCACTCACCTCCATAGGTCTAACTTCAATTAGATGACTCACAAATGCTAAGTATGAGGACAGTGTTTTCCAGATCAGATCCTAAGGCTACAACCTGTTTCTACTGAGAGCCTGATTTAGTTCACTACAGTTTCCTTGGAAAATTGATTTTACATAGATGTTGCTGGAGTTACACCAGCAGCAAAGAAGATTCCACAGAGTGTGAAGAAAATCCATCATACCTCTTTTTATTTAAAGGTATTTAAATAGTTATCACATACAAAGCTGGAGGGAGAAGACGGGAAGGAATTGTCTTCCCTGAATGTGTTTCCTCTTTGAACTAAAAATAGCTTATTACACATCAAACATATCAGTTCATTTCATTCTTTTCACGCTGATAGCTCTCCAGTGAATCTTGATGAAAGCAGTCTGTACACAAGCAAAACTGCTAGCAATTATTCTAATTTCTGGTTTCATGACAGCAGTGACCAATGGGAGCATTTTGCCTTGGGCTTTAAGCAAAAAAAGACTGATACTGCCTGTTTTTTTAGAGTTTCTCTTGAATGGACCTTTTTAAAGACCAGAAGGACCATTTATTGGCCAAAAAAAGAGAAGATTACATCTGAACAGTTTCATTCAAATACTTTTTTACTTGAAAAATTTGTTTTAATCTTTTTCAGCAAAATGTTTTGAAAATAAGCTTAATTACATGTAACTCAAAATAAAGTCTCCCAGACCAGAATGGTATGTATGTTTGTTTTCAGTGCAATGAAACAGTTCAGGTGACTCTAAACTTTTCTAGGTTAAAGTTTTGCCAAGGAAAACAAACATTTGACAGTTACTTTTCAGTTGAAAAAATATTTATATTTCAGATTTTGGGTTTCCTGCTTAGATCAAACAGTCAGTTACTGGCAATATTATTGTCTTTAGTGGGTGCTTTTAGAAGGGCCGTGGTGCACACGAAGCTCACAGAGATGCTCCTTTGGTCCAGGAGACAGAGGTCTGTCTATTTGATGGCTAGAAACTAAACAATTTGATCTCTGTAACTTTATTATGCTAATGTCATAGCCTCTTTGTAACTGAGTCAGGTCTTAAGTTTAACCCTTATTTTAACTTAAGTTGCAGGGAATATTTCAATTGTTAAATAATTGAAATAGCAAAATGAATTTCATTTGCATGTTTCTCTAAGTGGAAAGAATGTGTTACTCATTGGAAGGGTGGTGATACACCTTTAACTTTTTTTGTTTTAGAAAAAGAATAAACCATAGGCCAGACAGGAACCAACCTAGCCGGTAGCTAAGTTTAAGAAGAGTACTGCAGGCTGTTGCTATCACACCATAACTGAATTTGCAATCTAGACCTTGGGTAGTTTGCCAGCTGAAAAACAGAAGTTTGATATACTCCAATGTTCCATCAGGTAGCAATAACAGAGTGGCCAGCAGATGTGGTGTTCAGATTCTGGATTATACAACTTTAATGTCTAAAAACAGGATCGGTAATTCTCTGATAGTGGAAACAAACAACAGAGCTTGCTAAATTGCACTACAAAAATGATGACATTTCTTGCAGGTCCAATTAAACAATATTGTATTCTTTAACATTAGTCTGGCTTACTGCTATTTTGTGTTCCTACTATCCACTTTCAGTTTATATTTCAGGTGATGCTTGTATCAGGTAAAAGATTTCAAGATGTGTCAAGAAAAAAGATTTTGCGGAACTCTGGGAGAAGCAGTATTTCCTTTCATCTGTATGTTCTTCAAAGCTCTCATTCTATTTTGGATTAATGTATTCCCAATTAGGCAGGCAAATGTATGCATTCAAGAAAATCAACCAATAAAAATAATTGTTGGCATTTTAAATCAAAAGCAAAGCAGATTTGCTATTGGTAACACATACTTCAACAGATTGCAAATGTCCTGATCTACAAGCTCAAATATATGGAAACTAAAGATGTGATAGACAATAAATGTTTGGTAGCTCTCCAAAAAGACAGACGCAATAAAACTTTTCATCTTAGAACCTTTTATCTCCTAGAAAAGGCAAACTTTGATTGGCTCCTATTGGTGGTAGGAAATACTACCAGCAGGACAGTGATGATAACCAGGCAGTTTAGAATCATATTAAAGAATCATGATGTCCAAAGAAAAGTCACCAATACCATCACCTAGATCAAAACCAGCTGTACCTTTGAAAACTCAGAGCATCTTCCCCCATCTTGCTAGTCCTGAAAGAACAGTGTTTGGCCTTTTCCAAAGCAGCTATTTCCTCTCTGATTGTTCAGTTACTTTCTCCTGGGAACTTTCCTCAACATTTTTTGCCCTTGACCGCTAGTCCTTTAAATTTAGGAAAGACACATTACAGATGTGATGGTTTGAAGGCACAGTCTGTTCACTGATAAGTTATTTTTGCTCCTCCTTTTTTTTTTTTTTTTTTTTCTGGCGGGATGGGTTGCTCTTGTTTGCATTCTTGCTGTCAGTACTATGAGAAAGATTTGTGCTTGGGAAAAGTCAAGCACTGTAGCAAAACTTTTCTGTAAAGAACATAAAAGATCTATTTCATTTCTCTTTAAAGGACAGCTTTAAAGCTTGTTTTGGTCTCTGGATTTTTCCCCATTAGGAATGAATAGCATATGGTATTCTAGGTGTAAAAAGTGCATCTTGAATAGGTTATGTTTTTAAAACTGTATGTGTTGGGGAGTTTATTATTTATTTTTGTACTACTTTTAACTCAGATGTAATTCTACTGGAAATCCACACAGCTGTTTCAAACTGGGAGGTGTCCCTGCCATGGCAGGGGGGTTGGAACTAGATGATCTTTGAGGTCCCTTCCAACCCAAACTGTTCTGTGATTCTACGATTCTATAAATTCTCTCTGTGTCTTGGAGGGGGATATTTTTGCAGCTGAAGATAACTAGGTGCAAAAGCATATCCATCACCTTGCCCTTCTTATTTTGCCCTTTTTGGGTCAAGAAGGGAGGAAGGATGTATAAACTTAAGTTACCTGCTCCCAGCCCTAACGTGCTGTATTGACAGCTGCAGTTCCTCCAAACTTAGATTCATGAAAGTTTTGCTTGTTGGTGACTACACTGAGTCACCATCTTCCTCCTGGCTTTAAGAGTGATCCTTCTAGAAATTATGTCCAGCCAATCTGGTGTCTCTTCATTACAGTAATTTCATGCTAATGACTCGCTTTGCTGAGCAGAGAGGAAAAGTAAGTAAAAAGATTCGAAACAGATAAACCCAGCATGACTCAGAAGCCTTGCACAAAAAGTAAATTCATATTTCAGTGTAAGGCTTCTGGAAGTTTTAAATTATAATGTAAGCTCATCTTAACTACTTCATGCATAGATGCAGATTTTAGGTTTTCTTTAAAAAAATCATTTTTCTTTTCTAGCATGAGCTCTATAGCCAGCGATAGACTGTGAAAAAAATGAAGTTAATCTCTGCCCAATATTGTGATGATTAGCCTGACTTAATTTTTTCTCCTAGTCATGCTGTTTTGCTTATGAGTTTTATTTTTTATTGATTAAGTGGCTTCTGTTCAGTTGGTTCATTTTTTTGTCTGCAAAAAGCAAACCGACAGACACTAAATCCTGGTTGGTTTAAAGCACGTAAACAACTTAAGCAATACAAACCTGACTTATATGGTCACGTAGTATTCTTGTACCATATTTATGTCACAGCTGGTTGGTTTCTAACAACATTTTATTGCACATAAATACATTTGTACTGCCATGTTTTGTGTCTGTTTCTGTACTAAGCCAAGTGGAAGCAACATAGATGCAATATGGAAATTGAAATGAAGATGATATATAATACTCATTTAAAGCTTGCCTAATCTTCATGCAAGCAACATTAACAAAAGCGTCTACACAAACGATGTCACAAGTTCCTAGAGTGGATTTCTTTCTGTGGAGTGGCTGTATTAAAAAAGCTCATATAAAAGTGGAAGGTCCATAAAAGTCACTAACTGAAACTACTGCGGTTTGAAATCACTGTGTTTGTTTTGAGATCCTTCCAGGTTTGTCACAAGGAACATCAGGTCTACACATACCAACCATCATATTACAGTTTTCTTTCCTCCAGTGTATAGAGTTTCTGCTGCTTCACCCTGGGTCCTGTGTGCCAAATGTAGCCAGGCTTTCACTGGCAGCAGGGTGATCAAGACATGGGAGAGAGAAGTAGGGCTACTCAGCAGCTGCTACTTTTTTCTTTAAGATGCATTCTCCCTAGGCATATTCATAATGAGGTATCCATGTGCCCAAGCACACGTCCTGCACACCTCTAATTTCCAGCAGACTGTACAAGGGTGCTGCACACCTAGCACACGGTAGAAGAGGTGTGTTTAGACCTTGCCTATACTTCTTGAATTGAATTTTGCAGTATCATGAGCCCTGGGACTGAGGGGAATGTGCATGTGCTGGTAATGTGTAAATGGACAACATCTTTTGGATTACTGGCAAACAGCTCCTTTTAACTGACTGTAGAGCTGTGGATGTCTCCAAACAATCCCCTTACCTGAAGAAGCAGCTCTGAAATCAAGTGAAATGGCTAGACTTGCTCTGCTGCCTGTCAAGTGCCTCAATAGTAACATTTGTCTAGCAAATATGAGACTCCAAATGGCAGCTCCAAAGACGCTACAGAAAGCTTATGCTCCAGTACATTATGTCTGATTGATGGTGGTGGTTTCAATTTTCTATGCCAAAGCTTGCCAGGTTCCCTCCAGAAGGGATATGAACAGAAGGACTCAGTGACCGTCAGTATGAAAAAACATCTTTTTTCTATCACAACCCATCTCTTGCTCCTTTATAACAATATATCACATTCTCTCCAGGCCAGTTGTTGTGAACAAATCCACGAGTGACCGAGAAATAAGGAAGTCCCAGGTCCCAATAGTGAGGTGAGAGGCATTGGCCCAACCTCTGAGCAGAAGTCCCACCAGAAGCAGGGTCATCTGGAGCGAGTGTAACAGTTCCCAGTTAGCTCAGTCCATAAGCAAGGCAGTGAAAGTGCTGAAAGTTAGCTAGGGCATGAGGGGGCTCTGCACTTACCTGCAGTTACTGGCCACCCATTTAACAAAATCTGTGAAGGCTCAACAGAAGGTAATTCTTACCGACAACCATAAAATCACACAGGGCACATTTGACACATGTGGGCCAACAGTATGGAGACAAGGAACTGCAAAGGAGACAAATCCTTTTGGCTGACACACCTCTGACGAACAGCTGTGGAGGAGGAATGTGTGCATTCCTTGGTGTGTGCTTCTTTGACTTCATGAAGGACAGGTCACAGAGCTCCTCCACCCAATGTAGCAGGAGGTAAAAGACATAAATGGTGGAGAGCAAAGAACAAAGTACTTTCCTTGAACGTGTAAGGAGGGGTTAATCCCCACCATAATGCCCAATTCATGGTTCAGAAACAGTTCTTCTGGGGAATATCATCTGAGTTAAATAAGAGGTGGACCAAGAATATCTGAAGCTTCACAAATGCAATGCTGAGAGGACAGATCTGCCTGACAGACTGTACTACCATTTCCTGCCTCTCTGGTTGGGTTTTGTGTGTCAAACAACAGATTGTACATTTCTTGGGAGAAGTTTCTCCCCCAGACAACAAAAACATGTCATGTGGCATAGATAAAGGAATGTCTCCCTTGAGAAGTATACAGTTTGAAACTCAGTCAACCAGAAAGAAGTTTATGATGGAGAAAAGATACAAAGGGTAAAAGAGGAAATGGAGGTCAAAATGAATGCTATTTTTCCTTGCAAAAGAAATCCAGGAAAAAAAGGGCTGCTGTGCATAATGTAAGTTGGGGAGAGAAAGCAAAGAGGAGCTCCCTGCATTTTTGCATCCTATGCACTATATATGCAGGAGGCAGGATATAGCTGTAGATGTGTCCCTTGTATCCAAGCCAAAGATCTCCTGTTTGAGTGCATGGTCCCACATCCTTAGTATGAACAAGCAACTGCTTATAAGAACGCAAAAAGCCATCTTGCAACAAATGTTTATGGAGCACTTGCTTTCATTTCATAATGAACTAATGTCAAACTAGCAACATGGCAGGGAAGGGCGGGGAGAGAAACGCTATGGGTTCACTAGCCAGTTCTGATCAAATCATGAAGCACAGCAAGAAATCCTCTGCTGCTTCCATAATAATGTACACAGGGGAGGAAGGAATACGGCTGAACAACCAACCGTACCACTTTCTGCTCACTTCATTTCAAGCCCACTATGGCTGCAGCATCTCTGGGTGCTAACAGCAGGAATGAAGTCAGATATGACACTTCTAAATGAAGCAAGTGAAGCATCTCAATTTCTGTTCAGATTTTCTTCACACCCATGGCTAAACTGCTAAGAAACAGTGATCAATCCAGTGAAGGGATGAGGAGAAAACATAATACTGCATTCTGTTCTGTTTTTTGACCCCTTTAAGAAGGTGAATAATATATCTTTGTATAGTCAGAAACACCATTTTTTTTCCTGATGGAAAAATCTCTAGAAGAAAAGATGAATACAATGATTGATCGCTCCAAGTATTTTCATGCTACCTGTCACTGACCAATGGATGGGATGTATTCTCTGCATGAGACAAAGCCTGCTGAGGAGTTACTGTATAAGCTTCTACAGATTATGCTCTACAAATGACTTTATGAGTACAATAGTCCCTCCTGACCTCCTAAAATGCATTGGTAAACTCATCATTCACCTCCATTGAAAGGATCATACCATCTCCATTACCCAACTCAGAGGAATCTTTGGAGAACTAATTACCTTAGTAAATGAAGAGAACTTTGGCTCCCCACCCCAAACACACACACCCCCCCACCCAGACACCCCCCCACCCCCTCCCAGGATGGAGTTAAAAGCAGGTGGCCATTCCGGCCTGTCACTCATCCAAACATTACAGCAGGTTTTTGTGAAAGATGGTCCTACTATACCTGATACACCTCCCTCCACGCCCTCATACTCTAGGTATTATAGGGAGACAGACAGGACAGTGCTTTTAGGTCACAGAAGACAGGGAAAACTGGCAACTTGCATCTGCTTTAGTCATGCTTTGGGAACTTACAGGTTTACTGTAACTACTTGCATCGAGAGGTCCTTGGATTTCAAAGCACTGTGTATTAAATAAGTAAAAGCTTTAACAACGAACTTGATTTATACTAACAGAAATCAAGAAGTTTGACTGGCATCTTTGTTTCATTTGTCTCCTTGCATACAACTCATCTTAGTTACTCCGCAGCTCTCAACTTCAGAAGTACAGCTTCAATTCCCTTCTAAACTGAACACATACTCCTTGTATAGGATTACAAATGACTTTTTAAAAGTCACTTGCTTTTTTTAATGACCTTTTCTGCAACTGCACGTAATAGTTGATTACTGCACTAAAATACTGTGGGTACGGTAGCTGAAAAGCAAGAAGAGATTTTGTAGTAAAGAGAAAAACATTAACTAACAATGTGTACTGTGTTTCAGAAATGTTCCTGCACCTGGTTCTCATTTGTCCTCAGCTGAGAAAGGAAAGACAGCTTTACCATTATTATTGTTATTATTATTGTTGTTGTTGCTGTTATTTATTACTGCTTTTGCCAAAAAGAAGCCTCATTTCATCAGCAAATGATCAAGTGACCAGACTCCCCCAGCCTGGGCAGAGTTAGCTTTGCTTTCAACTTCTTCAATCACCATTAGCTCTGAACAATGTCATGTCCCATTTCTGCAAAGCAAGCCTCACAAGCAGATGTTGCAAAGGAACAGCTTGAAGAAGCTGGACTCCAGAATCAAACTGTTTACTCTGCACTGCCTCAGCATCGCTTATCTTTCTTTTCAGAAGGCAAATTCAGAGTGGCATCGTCCTTGTGCCAAAACCGCAACTGAAAACTGCTTGGCGAAGGCTCAGAGCATCTGGCCAAAAGAAGACGTTATCATCTTCACTGGAGAATGCTCAGTCACAAAGAAAGATTTTGCTGCTCAGTCACTGACAGCCTGAGAACACTCAACAGCAGCGTTTCTCAAACTGTGACCAGCTTCCTGAGAGAGGCTGGAATTCTGCTAGAAGCATTGAACAAGCCACAGCCAACTGAACACAGCTGGCCTAGGGTTGCTCTGGTTAAGGCTTGACAAGACTACAGGTCTTCTGCAACATACCATGTCACGTATCTTTTTTTTGCTGATCCTAAGGAAGAATGAAGATATCCTTAGGCTTAGACACAAAATGCGCATGCCTAACTTAATTCACTGTAAAGCAATTTTGTTAGTCTTCAATGAGAACTGCTCACCCACTCTCTGCACAGGCCCCTGACCCACTTCTCAGCAGTCAGTTTTATCCTGTATCCTCTCATCTATGAGTAAGAGCAAACAAGATGCCCCCTCCTCCCCCTTATTTTCAATACCGTATCTCCTTCAACCAGTTCTGCTACAGTTTACAGGAACAATGAAGATGCACAGGAAGGACATGTTGTCCTGAACCCAACTTTAGCATGTAAGCACCTGTGTCACTAACTGGTACAGTAAGATGCTTCTCATTACTTTTGTAGAATGTTATTATTTGTAATTCACTTTTAATTATCACAAAACCAATAATTTTTACATTTTTTTCCCAAATTAAAATAGGAAAGGAGAAAGATCATTAACAGTGTAAAGACAGTGAATTTTTTTCCCTGAGGACAAAAAAAACACCTGGCAAACTTCATGCAGCTGCTAAAGCATCTATAGCTGGCAAAAACTGAATTTTAATTGATAAGGGACAAACAATTGTCCAATTCACTGTTAAGTCTGGTACACAGCCAGAGGAAGCCAAAAGGTCACACACAAACGGCTAAACATGCCAGACACTGAGCAAGAACAATTCCTTCTTGTGGGCTTGACATGGAAACTAGGTTTCTAAGGCTCCTTGGTTTGTTACCTCTCTCTCAAAAGCAAGGAAAAAAAATATTCCTGACCTATATTTAATATGCTGAATACTGGCACTTGTCTTGCATTCCACAGAAACTGTTAATTACCTCTCTTCCATCCTCTACCAAGCTGGCTGGTATACTAGGAATTCACTGCACACTGTTCTACAAATCTTCACTCATGTTTACAGTGAAGTGAACCCATCGATCCCATTTCTCTTGCTTGTTTGGATTCGGTTCAAAACAAGGGTTTTGTTATTCCCACCCTTTCCCTGAGCTCCTGCCCTCATCTTGCCAAACCCAAAACTCACAGCTTGCTTTGGCTTCAGTGGAGATGCAAGGGCTTTGCGATGCCTCTATAAAAACAGACATGATTTGCTCATTAAAGATAAGCTTTTGGGGACGTGTCCCATGTACTGACCTCCACCAATGGCCTGGGTTTGCGCTCCACTGCAAACCTGAAGTGGCAGAGTTCACAGTAGCTCGTGTTTGAAGACGACAGCCAGTGCTCCAGGCAGCTGCGGTGAATAGTTCCCAGAGTCCCTGTACATTCGCAGGGGGAAAGCAGATCTTCCTGACTGCTGCCCTCGTGGCAGATCCTGCACATCGGCCGGTCATTGAAGGGGCTGCTGGAGGAGGAGAGAAAATTGCTGGTCAGTACACAGGGCTGTGATCTAGCCTCTCTCTCTTTCTGTCTGTATGTCCCAAATTAACAATGTAGGAATCATTTGCAGCTTGCACACTTCACTCTGTAGTTAGTACACCAAGCTGCTGGCCTAATGGCTGCAGTCACTTTGGTATTCTTGTTTAAAATATCTCTTCTGAGGGGTGAAAAAAGTGGAGAGTGAAAAACACATCAGTGCAGCAGTTGAGAGACACAAGACCAAGTGCTTCTGCACCTTTGTGTTTCCCACTTCTTCACAGTGCAGCGAAGCAGCCACTTCAAGAAAGGTCTAACTGCATCAGGGCTTTTAAACGTCTCAGCTGGGCACCTCTAATGCTGGTGATGATCTCTGCCATCACTCCTCACCTACAGGGCAGCACCTCTTACGTTACCGATGATCTCCTGATCTATAGGGTAAGCTGTTTTCAGTGACCTGGACCTGAAACAACAGCACCTTGCCTTGTAGCAGTGTGAAAGCAGGGCCACAACTTCGGGTGGGTGTGCGCAGGTGGGAAGCTCCTGTCCCCGGGTAGGGTCTCCCTCTCTTGGGACAACACCCCATGAGCAGCTGAAGGAGTGATATTAATGGCACTGAAAAGGAGGACCACTCCAAACACATCCCTCCCACATTGCTGCTCGTGGCTATTTCTCCTCCATTGCCTCCCCCAAAGCACCCACCTTCCTGGGGTGCTAATGTGCAAAGGTGGACAGGTGCTCCTCCTGCCAGTGAAAACATAAAGACTCTGTTTTTAACTATTCAGATTCTCTGTTTTACAGAGTGATGTTTCAGGAAAGAGGAAGGGAGTTGTGTGGCCTCCCAGGGCGCATGACTTAGCACAGCAGGAGGAAAGCAGGAGCAGTCTGCGAGCACCAGTGCTGCTGAACCATGGATCCACTTCACCGCAGCTTCAACTCAGCCCCCGTGCCAAGGCTGGAAAGGTCCATCTCTTGGCTGAAGTCTTGGAAACAAAAACTCTACCTACCAGATACACCACCTCAGGTGATCTCCTCAGAAAAGCAGGTTTTGTCACTGTTGCTGACAAAACCTCGTTAGCAGAGAGCATACAGTGGCATGCAGCTGTTCCCTCTGTCCCTCACCTGGCTCTTTGCAGGCTGCCCCTCGCAGACCTCACTCAAGTGTCACTGCAGGAAAGTGTAAAGAAACCAGCCCGCTCCTTTCAATCTGCATGGTAAAACAGTGTGAAGTTGTGCTTGATGCCCTGCACGCATACCTGAGTGGTGCATTTAAAGGATTTAAAGAAGTCGCTACAAGTGGAAAGGCTCTTTCAGGCTGTCACACTGCACATGCAGCAGCAGTTAGTAATTTCAGTCTTCACATGAGTGTAGGGGATCCGACTGTGAAAATCCAGGGCTACTTCCAAGACCCGTGCAGTCCTTCCAGCTTCACACCAGTGAAACGGAACTTGATTTTGATCCAAGTATCAAGTCTAGATATGGCCAAACCCTTAGGCATCCTCTTTCTTGCTTCTAACAAAAACAAAGCCAACCTGAGGCAGGCCAGTGTTTCGCAGGGTATAGTTTAAACGTGTATTTCACCACTAATCTGCCATTCTGAACTGGCAGCGGAAAGAGCTGCTCTCAATCACCTGGACGATGGCTGAAACAGCAACGCTTGTGCGTGCACTTCTGCTAGAAACAGCTCGTCCGGCCGCTCAGCGTGCTGGCTGCGGAAGTGCGAAGGAAGAGCGCCGCGGCTCCAGGCATCATCCCGTGCCAGCCAGCGCCCGCCAGAGCCTGCCGCTGCGTTACCAGCGCCCGCGATAGCAGCCGGCACCCTCGAGCAGCAGCAGCAGCACCCCTGGACAGCTTGCTTCCCCTTCCGAGCGGAACGGCGAGGCCTTAACCACGCACGCAGCGTGACCGCCGCGAAGCCAGGACGGGGGTTTCCTCAGAAGGCACCGCCAAGCGCCCCGCCAAGCGCCCGCGGGCCCTGCGGGCGGCGGCTGGGGAAGGAGCGCTCGGGCCCGCGCAGGGAAGGGGCCCGGCCCGGCCCGGCCCGGCCCGCCACCCCCACGTACCTCTGGGTGGCCAGCGTCCGCACGACGGAGGAGAGCAGCTGCCCATCTTTGGCCGACACCTGCATGACATACTGCGGGCGGCCGCCGCCGGGGCCGCCGGGGGGCAGGGTCTTGCCGTCGGGTGCCAGCGGGCGCGGGCGCTGCGGCGGGACTCACGGCAGGTGACTGCAGCGGCCCGTCCTCATGGCGGTGGGCGGCGGGTCCCCATCTAGGGAGGAGGGAGGGCAGGGCGGTGGGGTGGGGGGAAGGGGCATGTCCCTCCCTGCCTGCAGCTCCGCCGCGCTGGTCGATACCAGGCGTGAGAACATCCCGCCCCCGCCCCAGCCCTCCGAAGCCCGCTCAGCAGAGAGAGGACGCTCACAATGACATGTGCCGCGGAAAAACCGCCTGTACGTCTCAAAAGCAGCAAGCCAGGGCTGTGCGCTGCTTTTTTTTTTTTCGTCTGCAGACTCCTAAAGTCCCGAGAGATAAAGACTGAACCTTTTTACACCCCCCCCCACCCCACCCCCCCCCCCCCCGAGTGCTGCATAGGAATATACAGTCGTGTGCTTTTATGTATACTTGCGTGCTTTTAAACTTAAAGGCTCCCCCTGTCCACCCACGAGAAAAGTTACGTAGCAGAGGAGAAAGAGGCCGATCAGCTCCAACCCCCCTGTAAAAACACTGCTGCTAAGCGCCTTCCATCACCAACCCACGGCAGAGTACACCCGGCAAATAATCCTGTACAGGGCTTTCGTCACACAGACCTACTTAATAACAGCGTGCGTGCAGTAGTAATTTATGCCACAAGGTGAGGCAGAAATCACAGACTGCCTGTGTCTTTCTTCTCTGCTTTTTCTCCCATCGCTTAGACTGCATTTTGTATCGTGCTTTCAACCACGGTAACTGGAAAGCTAGGGTTATGCTGGTAACGAAGAGCCTACGAACGTAAATTCGTGATACCTTCGTAGGATGCTCCTTGCTGGGTGCACTTCCCGGTGAGAGGAGTCTGTGTGGTTCAACAGGCAGAACACCACGCTGTGTGCCGGCAGGCTTGCTCTCCAGGTCGGTCACTGACAGCTCACGAACGGGGAGGATTAGTCTCTCTGCAAAAGTGGTGAAAGACTTCCTAGAATGTCTTGAGAAACTTGGCTACAGTCACACGTAAATGCTACGGGTTACTACTATGGTAATTCACTTGTTGAAATCAGGCATGTTTGTCCGCACTGCATTTAACCCTGAAAACTGCTACTTGTGTGGTACCAGTACCACAGCAGGAAACAGAGTCTTTAAAAATTAAACATTAATCCACTGTTTTAAGCAGAGGTATGTCTCTGGGTTTTAAAATAAATATTGTAATTTGATCTCACTGGATTTCAGCAAATGGAAGTGCTAACTTTCTGAAGTCTCCTGAATGGACATCTTTGGCAGTAAGGCTTTGTAGCACAAGGGGAAGTGGTGGGGGTGCTAGACCACTTGTACCATGCAATTTTTCACATAGGACTTACATTCTTAGAAAGGCATCTGAAATAGGAAAATGCTTGGTGAAGTGTTTGTTTCACAGGATTATTTCAGCTATTTTCAGAACCATGCATATCCCAGAGAGTGAACTGCAGGCTGATGAGATGGGGGAGATACAGTGTTCAGAGAATGTGGAAAGAAATCAGACTCTGGCCCTCATTTACAACGAAAATGAAGCAAATGGCTGATTTCAAAACCATTAACACATAAAAGATGCCGAGTTTTTAAGAAAGTAAAAGCCACGGACTCTCCAAGGAGACCATGGTATCAGCAGCATTTCAGTTTTAAAATCCATGCTGAGACTGTTTAACAAGAATATTCAGCAGCTGAGTAGCTGCTTCATTAAACTTAAAAAGCCTAGCAGTACCATGCTTACAGACCCATGCTACAGAATTACGTATTTCTTTTCTGGTTGCTTCGCTGACCTCATTAAGTACAACGGCAGGTTTATTGTTGTGTATGAAGTGACCATCCAAGCCTTTACAAACACATCCATCAGCCACTTGATGAGTTCAGAGCATTTGCTGAAGCATCAGATGATGAAACTAAATGCAAAACTTTAAAGCACACCAGAAATAATGTAGCTATATCCCAGCAATGTTGTTAATTCAAATTTCTGCATACAGTACTGAACTGATATCCCACTTTTGCATAGCAAATACATGTAACCCCTCTCTACCTACCTTTTTTTTAAAGAAAGTTGGAAGTTAAAACATATTTTCCTCATTTCAGAAGATTAATTTTCACACAAAATCAGTGTATGTGCATGAAAGTTATACAATTACAGAATTAAATAATATGTGCTTTAATACTGAACTCTGTGGTAAATAATGAAGATTAATTGTCCCAAGAAGCACAGAGATCCTAAGCAAATCAAAAGTCAAAGCTGACATTAAGGAATTGTAAATCTTAATATCCACAAAACCCCAAAGTCAGTATTTACCCATACAGATGTCTTAAGTTCTTTCAGAATGTTTTTCACCTGAAAGACGTGGAAATCTCTCGCAGATATCTTGACAGAAGAGGCAAAATGAAGAACAAAAGCAGGAGGATGTGTTTAGATGGTATTTAGGTAAAGATGCAATATTAAATGGGGGAATCCAGAATATCAACATTTATTTCAGATGCCAGAAAATTCAGAAAAAGTGACTGAATTTGGCATGATGGATGTACATTTGAAGAAATCTAGTAATTAGCTCTTTTTTTCTTTTCTGAGTTACTACACCCACTCCTCTTTCACGTCTCTTGTCTATCCAAAATCTATTTTAAGACTACCTTACTACTGTAATATTTAAACCAGATCTTCTCCCTGTTCTAGTTTTTCTGCTTTGACTTTGGTACCAGTCTCTGACTCCTTCTCACCTCCATGACATGAGATCTTCTGATGAGAGGTGGCAAGGCCTAACTGTCTTTTAGAGGGACTCTCCAATTTCAGCACTATCTTCCAACCATCACTGGTAACTGTATGATTCTTGGTATATTTCTTCCTTCACTTTCTTAGCAATTAATTCAATCAGCTATATAAAAATCCCATTGCAGGTTTGTTTAATGATCACAAATTGAAAAATCCTGAGATAAGAAATTATTTGTTAGTGTGTTATATATATGCCGGTTTATATATCTATATCTATCTATCTATCTATCTATATGGGTTTATGGGTATCAATGTAAAAGTAAAGATACTGCATGTATTTTCTTTGTAACGGGGGGGGGGGGGAGCGGAACAAAGCTGTTTAATTCTCTGTGTCCTCAGAAATTTCAAATTCCTGGCTGGAACGAGGTCAGTACAGGTTTTCCTGGTGGGAGGACATAGTGAAACAGCATTCTATTAGTCACTGATTAGAGCATCCTTCTTGTCACTGAATAGAGCATATTCCTTCCACTTCATTCACTGGCTTATGCAGTAAATATCCCTCACTGAGCACTGCAAGTCTTACATATGTTCCTGTTACTTTTGTGTTCAGTGCTCTGGTTTACAGACATGAAAAGCACAAGCCTCATCATAACAAATCCACTCCTTTATTCAATTTACACAGTTACAGGTGCATGTGATCACAGTAGTTTCTGCCTATTCATGCTATTTCCTCAAAAAAAGTGCAGGCACTGTATGTATAGTCAGTAAACCAAACCTAGCTGCCACTGTGAAGCAAGAAACTGCAGAAGGCAATGAGAAGCAGTGTACTCAAGCAAACTGTATGAGGTCACGTTGCAGCTCATGGGTAGAAGATTCAAGTGCAACCAACATCCTTTGCCCCATAATAATTCATAGGATGCTATTCTAGCAAATTTTAGGGATAACTTACACTCTTTTTTCTCTCCTGATTTGCTGGCTGCTACCCCCACTATTAAAATATAAGTCAACGTCATCTGATTATCTTGCCTCTCTCTGCCCATTCCCACCTGCTTCATTTTTTAAATCATTCCAAAGTCCGGACGTGCTTTCTAGGGCTTACTAAGAAGTATGTGGAAGTATTTTTCTTCTTGACATTATATGAATGAATGCAAGTATTTTGGAAAAGTGGCTTAGCCTCACAAACAAATGCCACCAAACTCTTGCAATCTTTATTTCAGAGACAAGCTACTTCTGGGCTTAGTCAACTGCTGATTATTGCTAACAGTATGTCCCCACTGAGCTCAACAAACATTTCTTTATATGCTGCAAGATATTTATAACATATCTTCTTTCCCATGCTTATATTTCTTTTTACCAAATTTATACCTTTTGTATCAAGAGAAACCATGAAACTCAACAAATGCCAGTAGTGAGCAAGGCATTGCTACTCTTATTTAGTTACACTCAAATATGGTATGTTAAAAACTAGCATTACTGCCCTGAAAAGAATTTAAAGAAGAAACAATCTGCATTTACAGTAAGCACGTACAACTGGAATCCATGTTGCACTCTCCTACTGTGCATGAACTGACCTAATTTCTTAAACTCATAAAGCATTATCATGCTGATGAGGTAAATTATCACAGTAGACTTTTTAAAGTAGTGGTGCTTTTCTGCTGAAGCTGTGAGTTGCTTAGATTTGCATGAGACAAAAAGATCTTACACTTCAAGCAGCGGGTTACAAAAGTTAAACAAATATGCATGTAGAGATTTTGTGTGAATTGCTCACTTTTCCGTTTTTTTCAGCATTTTTGCTAAGAATAGCACATATTGCATCTCTCATTAGTCATGCAGTTTCAAACTTGGAAATCAAATCACCTTTCTTATTCTGCATTCCCACGAGTCACCCTGTTAGTTTCAAGAAATGCAACTCAAGCATGCATCAGTCAGCTTCAAAACTTGAAAACATGCATGAAAAACCACTACCTTCCCATCTGGAGACGTTTTCCCAAGAAATACTGCATTATTAAAAAAACACAGCTATCGTTAAAAAAAAAAACTCACACTTTTGGAGATGTAATTTTTTTTCCTATTTATGTACTTTCACACGCCACGAGAATATTTCTCTTTCCACTCTATCCACAGCCCAGTGTTCAAGCACCACTTCCTCCAAGCCTAAAACTGATGCATCCCTATGAGGAAGAAATTAAGCAAAGGAGTCAGGAGGCCTGCTTGGATAAGCAAGGAGCTCCTGGAAACACTCAAATGGAAGAAGGAAGTTTACAACATGTGGAAAAAGGGACTGGCTGGAGGGATGTAACGAGGAAGGCTAAGGCCTGTTTGGAATTAAGTCTGGCTAGGGACGTCAAAGACAACAAAAAGGGATTCTTCAAATACATCGGTAGCAAAAGGAAGACCACAGAAAGTGTGGGCCCCCTGCTGAACAAGGCAGGTGCCCTGGTGACTGAGGATATGGAAAAGGCAGAATTACTTAATATCTTCTTTGCCTCAGTCTTTACTGCTAAGGCTGGTCCTCAGGAATGCCAGACCTTGGAAGTAGGAGAGGAAGTCTGGAGAAACGAAGACTGCCCCTTCTTCGAGGACGACTGGGTTAGGGATCTCTTAGCAGGACCGGACACTCACAAATCCATGGGCCCTGATGGGATGCATCCACGAGCACTGAGGGAGTTGCCGGATGCTGTTGCTAAGCCACTCTCCATCATCTTTGACAGTTCATGGAGGACAGGAGAGGTGCCTGAGGACTGGAGGAAAGCCAATGTCACTCCAGCCTTCAAAAAGGGCAAGAAGGAGGATCCAGGGAACTATAGACCATTCAGCCTCACCTCCATCCCTTGAAAGGTGATGGAACAGCTCATTCCGGATGTCATCTCTAAGCATGTGGAGGAAAAGAAGATTATCAGGAGTAGTCAGCATGGATTCACCAACGGGAAATCATGCCTGACCAACCTGATAGCCTTCTATGATGGCATGACTGGCTGGGTGGATGAGGGGAAAGCAGTGGATGTTGTCTACCTTGACTTTAGCAAAGCTTTTGACACTGTCTCCCATCACATTCTCATAGGTAAGCTTAGGAAGCGTGGGATAGATGAGTGGACAGTGAGGTGGATTGAGAACTGGCTGAAGGACAGAGCTCAGAGGGTTGTGATCAGAGGTGCTGAGTCCAGCTGGAGACCGGTAGCTGGTGATGTTCCCCAGGGGACAGTACTGGGTCCGGTCCTATTCGACATATTCATCAATGACCTGGATGAAGGGACAGAGTGTACACACAAACCTGGGAGGAGTGGCTGACACACCAGAAGGCTGTGCTGCCATTCAGTGGGACTTGGACAGGCTGGAGAGCTGGGCAGAGAGGAACCTAATGAAGTTCAATAAGGGCAAGTGTAGGGTCCTGCACCTGGGGAGGAATAACCCCATGCACCAGTAGAGGCTGGGGGTTGACCTGCTGGAAAGCAGCCCTGTGTAGAAGGACCTGGGAGTTCTGGTGGACAGCAAGTTGGCCATGAGCCAGCAATGTGCCCTTGTGGCCACGAAGGCCAGTGGTGTCCTGGGGCGCATTAAGAAGAGTGTGGCCAGCAGGTCAAGGGAGGTTCTCCTCCCCCTCTACTCTGCCCTAGTGAGGCCTCATCTGGAGTGCTGCGACCAGTTCTGGGCCCCCCAGTTCAAGAGGGACAGGGAACTCCTGGAGAGAGTCCAGCGGAGGGCTACAAAGATGATTAGGGGGCTGGAGCATCTCTCATCTGAGGAAAAGCTGAGAGACCTGGGGCTGTTTAGCCTGGAGAAGAGAAGACTGAGAGGGGACCTTATCAATGCTTATAAATATCTAAAGGGTGGGTGTCAAGAGGATGGGACCAGGTTCTTTTCAGTGGTGCCAAGTGATAGGACTAGGGGCAACAGGCACAAACTGGAGGACAGGAAGTTCTGCCTCAACATGAGGAAAAACTTCTTTACATTGAGGGTGACAGAGCACTGGAACAGGCTGCCCAGAGAGGTTGTGGAGTCTCCTTCCCTGGAGATACTCAAAACCCATCTGGATGCAGTCCTGTGCGACTGCTGTAGGTGAACCTGCTTTAGCAGGGGGGCTGGACCAGATAAACTCTAGAGGTCCCTTCCAACCCCTGCCATTCTGTGATTCTGTGATTAAAACTACAATCCAATATCGAGTAGAAATGAAAAACTAGTTGTCCTAACGGCCAGGAGTGAAACCTATCCACACACTGACATTGTGTGACTTGATAGGGCCATGTCTCCCTCAGTCAGCTCAACAGATTCTGCAGGTACAAACCAATCTCTTTCGCACAGATTACTCTAGCAGTTTGTCCCCCAGTGACTTGTGTTCATGGACAGATTTTTACTTTGGACAGGTCAGCAGATCTGGAGCACAGATACAATTCTGCTTTTTGGAGAAACATCTTCTGCCTTTATTTCTTCTTTCAATCCTAGTTCATTACTCAGAAGGCAGGCTGTTGCATTCTAAGTAACAAATTACTGTTTTCAAAAGTTGTCTGTAATATAGTTATCAGAGGCTGTGTGAAAAACGTGTTCTTCATTGTTCTCCAAACCTATCAAACAAGTATTACAGTGTATACTATGCTTTGTTTTTTGAAATCGAGAGCAGGAACTCGACTTTTCCTCACTGAGGTGCAGACAGTATTTTTATGCCATCCTGCCTCTTAACACCATAATTATTTTTAGTAGTTTCTCAATATAGAACGTGTCCATCTTCCAGTTATCTTGACTTTGCATGATCCTTGTAGAGATAAACCACTATGCACAAAAGACCTCTGCGTTAATTAAACTACCACTAGTGATTTAATTACAGCAGGGCAGAAGTCAGGACTGGCTGGCAAACCTCTGTGAGAAGCTAAATATTTAGGGGGTTAAGATTCCTGTGACGAAGCCCCAGTCCACTGCAGCTATGTTAAGATGCTCCAGGGAGTAAAACAGTCATTGCACTGATTGGGTGGCTTGCTGCTTTGTCTCTCAGATTCACCTTCCCACTGAAAAAAGCAAAAGAAGAACCAAAATTCTCAACTCCAAAGTACTGTGAAACTTCCTAATTTTTTACCTATTAAGAAACAATACAGGGTACTGTAAAGATGGCATGGCCACAACCCTTATAAAAGAGCAGGACACCCTGGGGCACCTGAAACTCTTATTTTAGTAACTCTGACACTCATGAAGGAGTTTTCTGTATGCCATTTCCAATGCATTCATAGCTGGAATTGTTTTAAATGTTTCTTGACTCTTGCCTACACACTTCACCACACAGAGCCACATGGATCCCCTCCTGGTTTCAATCCCACTGAGGCTACTGAGTATAGAAACTAATGAAGTAACTGGCTGTTCCAGTTGTAGCCCTAGATACCATCTGCCAACATGGGGGACAGATCTGTACTTCTTTTGAGTACATTTCTTAGAAATCAGCTGGCAACTGTCAGCTGTTAATCACAGCTTAGGAACATCGAGCCACAGGAGATGCCTGAAGGGCAGGCACGGCTTGGGCTCCTAACCTGATGCTCCTGTCCCCTGTGGCATGCATCTGGATGTGCCCCATCCCTTCTGCATTTGCCTCCCCAAGAGCCCAGCTCATCAGCTACTCTTACTTTTTTTCTCTGGACGCAGTTCCAGTCCTGTTGCATGATCCTGTGTACCAGGGCTGTTCTTTGAAGTAAGACTTTACAGCAGCTAAGCCCAGACTCATAATGGGAAATGCCAGCTCTCCTACAGCCTTAGCAGACAGAAAGATCAGTACAACTGGTACACTTGCTCTGTTTGTTAAAAAAATAAAGAAAATAAAAAGGTACAGAACTTTCAGCAGAAAACTTCACTCCACAGGAGGTGCACATAAGACCCTTAAGTCCTCTAGAGTAGTAAAATTAATTTCTATAACGTGAGAAGATGAAATAACTTCTACATCCAATAGTCACGTGTGGCTTAGTATACAGGAGGACATATAAGACACTGCCTAATTTGCTCACTACAGACGTGCAAAGCTCTCGCTGGCATCGAACAATCACTGAGAAAAGCAGAGGGGAACCAGCATGGAGGCACAGCTGTTCTGGGACAGATGACAGGAGAAGGATGTTGCAAGAAATTTTGTGTTAAGAATCCATGCAATCTGGTCAGCAGTGTTCAGTTTGTAACAACTACAACACCACACCAAACCCTCCCAAGGAGCTAGAAGAGACAATTGAATGCTGCAAGA
Organism: Leptosomus discolor; assembly: GCF_034619465.1. Classification (NCBI taxonomy): domain Eukaryota; kingdom Metazoa; phylum Chordata; class Aves; order Leptosomiformes; family Leptosomidae; genus Leptosomus; species Leptosomus discolor. Next base: position 47,402,194 of record NC_141419.1, on the reverse strand, counting down.
GGAAAATGTAATACTTGTTGACCAGTAGGGGAGGGTGGTAAACTTTACACTCCTTGCAAGATTTCACTTTAAAACACGTCAACACATAGAAAATAGTGCAATACTGAACCCCACTGATAGAAGGCAATTTTAGTTTGCCTGTTTCAGCCCACAGTTTACTGATTTTTCATGCCTTAGATAGCATTTTCTGCTCAGCTGGTCTGACTATAGAGAGCTCCAGGGCCTCTTTTACCATGCAGTAGGCTGCATGTAAAGTGTAATTTTATAAACAAGCACGTCAAAGAACTGAGTGCTAGTCTGAGGCAGCAGCAGAAAGCAGTTCAGCATTAATAGTCCTTAAAAGTCTTCCCATACATTTAAAAAAAACACTGCCCACCCACAAATCAATGTTTTTTTTTGTTATGTACTGAACCCTGAACCACTTTTCATGAGAGCAATGCACTACCTTTTTGGCACTGTGGACTTCAATAAATCGCTTTATATGTTTGTACAGCCACTAACTTGAGTCTTTTGCTTAGATTTTTTCTTCTTTTGTTGGTTGTCAAAATGGAAGATGTCACATGATAATACATATAATAAATACTTATGCTGGTGTCATTGTAGTCTTGCGTTAATAATAAAAATCAGAAGACATAAATACAGTGTACAACTGATCTGGAAATAGTAATGATAGTTTCTTTCAAACTATAAAGACAGACATAAATTTTCTCTTCTCGTATTAGTGTCTTCTAGTGGAACTGTCTTTACTCATAGGAGTTGGAATGCAAGACCTGTCTCTCTCTCATTTTTCCTAGAAGACATTTTGGATTACTAGACAAACAGGAGGAAATTATGATTCAGCATACTGAATGGTGCTGCCAACTGATTTTCCCTCCTAGGCTGAACGAGCTGCTTCCAGATTCTCTGGAGCAATACAGAAAATCAGTATTTCCACAACTGCCCTTTGTGTGAATGTCTGCAGAAGCTGGTGAAACATAGGCATGAATAAAACAGCCTTAACAGTGCTTAATTGCACCCTTACTAAGCATAATCTGGGAAATAAATGAGTGCTTCTATATATGCTGCCAATTTTGCTTTTGTAAATTCATGGCAATGGGTTGGTATTCATGGAATCATACAATCATAGAATAGTTTGGGCTGGAAGGAACCTTTAAAGGCCATCTAGTCCAACCTCCCTGCAGTGAGCAAGGACATCTTTAGCAAGGTCAGGTTGCTCAGAGTTGCTCAGTTGCTGTCCAACCTGACCTTGAATGTTTTCACGGATGTGGCTTCTACCACCTCTCTGGGCAGCCTGTTCCAGTGTTTCACCACCCTTTTTGTAAAAAATTTCTTCCTTACATCTAGTCTAAATACGTCCTCTTTTAGTTTCAACTGATTACTCCTTGTCCTATTGCAACAGGCCCTACTAAAATGATTGCCCCCATCCTTCTTATAGGCCTTCTTTAGATACTGGAAGGCTGCTATAAGGTTTCCCCAGAGCCTTCCCTTCTCCAGGCTGAACAACCCCAACTCTCTCAGCCTGACCTCATAGGAGAGGTGCTCCAGCCCCATGATCATCTTCTTAGCACTCCTCTGGGCTTGTTCCAACAGGTCCATGTCTGCTTGTACTGAGGACTCCAGAGCTGGACACAGTACTCCAGGTATGGAGTGCTTTTCTCCATTGCAAGCCAGACTCCCAGAACAGCCACGTAATCTACACTTGCCCGTTGCACGCACCGGACATACACACAAGCTCTGCTGAAGTCTGTCTCTCGCTGCCTACCGGGCACTCCTTGCAACTCTGTTTCAGTTACCCCAGCCCACACAACCGGCTGTTGCAGCTTCAAGTCCAGATGCCATTTGCTAACATGGGTTCTTCTAGTCTAAGGGTCTCCCAAGTGCTCAGCTCCCTGGAGCAGGACATACATTGGCTTCTGGATGTTGGGCAACATCCTGTGCCTGTGCATTGGGCCTGATGTATTAGGAAAGGAAGACAGGAGCGCTAGTGGTAAAGGCTACTCTGGAAGGGGGTACTAAAGATGTGCTGCTCTGAGTTAAGCATCCTCAGCAAGGAAGAATGTAGTGGTTTAGCTGACAATCTTGAGTGGAGAAGTCAAAACGATTAAGTATTTTCCAGCTTCTTTCTCCATCCTCCTCTATGCTGCTTGCCAGTACAAAAATCTTTTTAACTAGTCTTCCTTAACTGAGAAAGCTAAGAATACTTAGAACTGGAGGCTACGGTTTGCCTGCACCTGTTTCTGCGTGACTATACTCAGGCTGAATCCCTGCAAACAGAGGAAGGCGCTCACCCTTAACACATTCCTAATTTTCCTTTTTTCCATTGCCACATCCTCTTCACACTCCCCCTCCCTTCTTTCCCCACTCCCGCCCACAAATTTTCTGCTTATTCCGGCCCTCCTTCATGACAAGTTTTGCAGGACAATGACACAAAGCTTCCCCCGCGGCTGTACCTGGGGAGCAGGGCTGACCCTGCACCAACCCTCTGCAGGCTGCAGCCACAAGGGTGCAAGTTTCCCCTCCAGCAGAAGCCCAAAGCTACCTTTATCAAAAGACCAAACCTAAGGCTGCAAAACGATGATTACTGCCAGAATTGCGCTAAGTGCTGGGTCAGTGGTTTTCTCCATTACTTTTGATTAGTGGGTATGAACTGTGAAGTCTGGCTTGCTACAGAAACAATGTGACTTAATGAATAAACACAGCTTTTGCGGTCTGAGGCAGAATGATTCTGAAGGGTGGCTTCCCCCGTGAGTGTGTGGGTATGGCATTAACCTGAGTCACCGTTTCCAAGTGGTTTATATTACATCTGTTGTCATCCCAGGACATGGCTTAAACTGCAGGTGATTTCACACTTAGGCACCAAAATGCAGTGATGGAATTAATATCTACTTATATGCTGAAAGCTTACAAGTTAAGAGGCCTGGAAGCTCGTTTTTGCACCAGACCCAAGTTCTAGGTCTCTTTCATTTCCCTAAGGTCACTTTATACAGATGAGACACGCGGTAACTAAATGCCAGACATGCATGTTTACTTCTTGGCCTAAAACCTGTAAGATGAAGCTTGCACCACCAGGATTTAATTTCTCTTCCACAAGGGCCAAAGGACAAAGAATCCCCTATCAGTCCCTCAAAGCCAGGATTCAGTTCTAAGAATCACTAAGTACTTTGTTCTGAAGAGCAGCAATCTTTTTTTTTTTTTTTGCACAATACGTATTACTGATACTGCACCTCCTTTAGCACAGGAACAGAAAAACTTTCAGAAATCTCTTTCTCTGCAAGTACCTAGGATTTCATCAGAAAACCTGTCTTTAGCAATTTCCAACAGCAGCAGTTTTAACCAGATCAGTCAGAGCCTCTGAACTCTGTTTGGCCTCTCTTCTATCTAGATCCTTCATTTCTGATGCTTATTTTATTAGAAGAAGAATTGAAGAGCATGGGATGCTCCTTCCACGTAGCACATCTCATCGTGCCCTCTGGGACTCACACTACTCATCTGCACTTTGGGGCTGCTAAGTGAACCAAAGAAATGTAACAGAAATTACACCTACTACACCCTGACATTTTATAGCTATTTTTTCAGCAGACGGTGAGGACCAAGACAGTATGAGAACCAATGTCACTGCCAAATACAAAAAGGCTTTCTTAAATACAAAGTCTTAAGAGAACAAGTCAAGTCAAACATGATCCAAATGTGCTGCATTTGACGGAGATGTTACTATTGATCTCCCCCAGTTTTACATTGGACTCAGAGTTACTGTTCAGCTGTAAGACGAAGCTCAAGGGAAAATGCTCAAAAGTTACATTTGTAGGTAGTCCCAAGCCCATGTTTTCCCCAGGGAACAATAGCTCTCACCATTTCTACTGGAGTCTAAAAGGAGGGCTGCTAACATCCCATGAATTATAGCCCTGTCCCGCCTGATAAATCCATAACTGTGCTCCCTTTCCTACTCACACAGCTAAACATAAGCTGAATTCAACTTATTACTCCTGACTAGGTAAGGTCAAGCTAAAAATTACTTGCTTTAACTGCAAATGGTGCAAATACTGGTTAACTTCATGGCTGGGGTTTAGTAATGAATTCCTGTTAATTTAAAGCATGTGTAAATGAATTCTTTGACAAACAGCAGCAGTTTGCAAACCTGTGGTTTTACATGGCTCACAGTGGTCTAGTGTGCATAAACCCTAAGCAGGACTATGACCACGCAACTTCTGGCACAACAGAAAACACAGGCAGCGCTGGTTGGCGATGGAAGCAAGAGTCTGAAAACTGCAGGGCAAACAGCGCCAGAGATGAAAAGTGAAAAGCAGACTGCTTCTGTTTATTAAAGAGGAATACTTGGAGAAACATGGTCACAGTATTTCTACAGACAGCTTCGCTAAAATGCTAGTCACTTTGTTCATTGTTGTTAAGTCAATTATTTGCCCACTTTTAGTGTATTTGACTCTTCCAGCTCTTGCAGTTGAGACTGCACTCAAATGCGACCTCATTAAAAATATCACATTTATAGTCCTCACCAATGACGGAAAAAGTTGAATGTATGAAAGCTGAAAAAATATACTAAAACCACTTTCAAATTAAAATAAGTATAAAATTAAAAACATTTATCTTTTTAATAGCTTTATATTTTAATTCTAGAGTTTGGCAATATTGGCTACATCAGTCTTACACTTGCTAACAAAAATTTCATTAGAAGCTCACTGAATGTGAGTTCTATTTAAGACTTCTGTTTTGAAATAAAGAAACAAAGATTATTATCTCACTCTGAATACCTCTGTTTTTATGCATTCTAATGTAACCTGAAATCATTCAGATACTTTTATATTAATTTTTTTTTCTTAAGACTTCACCTGCATAAATACTCAATATTAACATTTACTTCATATATGGAGCACCTTTTCCTTCCTATGTGATGCATCCCAAACATCTTACCCTGTGAAGCCTTTCAGTAGTGCTCTATGCAAGATACCTGCACTAGTAAAAGCATCATCTGGTACTCTGTATTGAAGCCTATGTGCATTAACTACAATGGAAACTTAAGCTCAAGGAAGGGAAGGCTTCTACCTCTTCTCCCCTAGGTACTGTGTTTGTCTATACTACAATGAGACTCCAAACTCCTTGGGTTAGATTCAAGTCTTCTAATGTTTTATTCAGCAATGAATCAGCTGATGACACTTTGTAAATACATGAAACTTACCTTGTATGCAATGCTTTTCAAAGCATGCCGCAAACAAACATATTAGTATGTAAAATACATGCTTTCTTTTATTCTAAGACTGTGTGATCACCCCACGTGTTTCTGAAGGTGCCATCTAACAAGCCCTTCTCCCTCACTAAACAGAATTTACCTTGTATTATTTTATCTTGTAGTGTTTTAGTTGGCAGTAGTTGAGCTTTTGATGTTTACTGACAAGAGAATTAGTCTTCCAAAAAATATTGTTTTTAAAAAAAGGAAACATTCTTTACAGAAAAAAATACTCAAAATTCAGCTCTTTTCCTTTTCCCTTTTCTCTTTTTATGCTTCAGACAAAAGCAGCTAAAAATACTCTGTGTTTTCATCCACACAGGAAGATGCACTAATATGAGAACAAAAAGAGTTTATTTTTCTCAGCAGGAGCAAAATGTAGACTCCATGGTTTTCTACAATGTTTACATAAAGATTTCCCTCTGAACTTGAATTCTGGGGTGGGGGGAAGAGTCTTTTATTAAACTCCAAGACTTGTGCCCTACAGTGACAAGCACATGGGAACACTGCAAGTTAATTAAACACAGTGTTAGTTGCATACGCTAACTAGTTTTACATCCCTGTGTTGTGCTGTGTAGAACTATATGCTACAGGGACTGGACAGTCCCATTCTCTTTCAGCAACAAGCACACTAATAATGCTTTTAGTCATTGTCAAATGAACTTGGCACTGGTCTAACAAATCAGACCTGACATGCAGACCTGGGAATGAAAAATAATTGCTGTAAACAAAGCATATAAAATCCAATTTCTATTCAGTAATTTTCAAGCAAATTACTGAAATGTTGCACTAGTGATTCAAAACCAGTCAGTTAGACAGAACTAAATCAAATAGCATAGGTAAAATCTGACTGGATAACATTATTCTCCTTATCCAACTCCAAGAGAAATATCAACAAGAAAAGCAGTAAGAACAGGAGTTAGAAGTCAAGTAGCCTTAATACTATGAGAAATAAAGGCAATGGAAGTTTGGAGTAGGTGCTGATCTCAGTTAGGATTTTAATCTCTGTGTTACTGTGACTTCTACACTGAGATGCAGATTTTCTTGCATGCCCATGATAAGCTTGGTACAGGACTATGATAGTGAAACAGCTTGATGATGCCATCTCAGCTTGCGCCAGTGCTGTTAGAGCTTTGTAGCAGTCTAATAACTGTTGTCTAAGTTGCACCATCACCATCTATTTCTTCAGGAGATACATGTTCAGTATAGTTTACCTGATTTATAGCACTATATAGCTCTCTCAACTGGTGAAATTCCTAGCTAGCCATCATAGCCAGATTCTGGCCCTCTGTCACTAAGATAATATCAGCTGTGATTTTTATCTAATGTCTTCTACAGCTGCAGGAATTTTGAGCGTGCTCTTACTAGTCTAGGAAATTGCATGCAGCAGTAGCAAGTCCCAGATCCTTGAGAAAAATATCTTACTTACTTGCATCATGGATGATTCTAAAGAACAAAATAAGAAATACATATTTGTCCATTTTGAATGGCCTTGAAACAACTCTTTTAATGCCTCTTAGATCAGGCTCCATGCTCATACTTCACAGGAATACACTCCAGTTTACAATCACGAAACAATTTACTTATGTTACTGTGGCCTGAATGAGTTTGGAAAATCAACACATGCCCATATTTAAAGCAACAACATTAATCAACTCACAGCAAATATTCAGTCCCATAACCAATGTATACTGAATATGAATTCTTTTGCAAGTTTACTTATTGCTTGAAAGGTAACTTTCCCCTTCTCAAAGATGAGGCACATCTGTCAAGCATAATATGTGTGGGGACAGAGAATAGTATTACAGAGAAGTGGGCCATTACCTCGCCACCAACATGCTCTAGTTTGGAGTTCTTCCTACGTGTATGGGTATGATGAAGCGACTCTGGCCAAATTTCATGAGAAGGCCAAGTCCCATTAGGTCTGAGGATGTGATGATTATGATATTCCTCCAGCCACCCTTTTAAAGCAGTATCTTATTATAGATTCACTTATGTCTCCTCAAAACATATGCACACATACCACTTTGCATATCATAAAGTGTCACTGATGACACAAAAAGCATCCAGGAGTGTGGTAGCACTAGAAGTTGGCTGAGCACCTTGGCTCTGCTGCAGGCAAACCTACATGAAATTAATTGTTGCTAAAGGGCAAAGTAACTATAGAGCTCAAAGTTTTGCCTCAGACGCTGCAAAATTCTGGGGTTTCTGGAGAAGTTCTGAACATCCAGAAGTAAAAGCTAAGATAAAATCATTGTCTGCCTTCAGCAATGCCTTATGCCAACTTGATTCACCCTCCAACACATCATCCATTATTAGAAAACAAGTAATTAAAGATTCTCCTCTGTAGCTCCTAAGCAGGAAAAGACTTGCCCTCTTGTTGCTTGCTGGTGAGGTAGGTAAAGGAAGAACACTGATGGAGGTTTAGGTTGTAGGATTTCCATAACCTGTTGATTAACTTCCATCTTCCATCTCCGCTATTCTAAACAACTTACTCTCAGCGAGCCCCACACTACATTAAGTGTGTGGAAATTTCTAGAGTCTATTCAGTGACTATCTTCTGTTGTGACACCTATGGTCCAGTGACTATACACAGCAGTTGAGGAGAGTATAGTCAGAGATGATTACCAATGAAACCTAAAAATGGAAACCCTAGAAGTCCTAAATAATAGCCCTAGCTAGGTATTCTAGTTCTGTCTCTTAATTGAGACCCATTTATACTTATGTAGCCCATGAAATGTGAAGTTTGAGGATCTGGCTTCAAAAGGGCTGCAAAAAACTGGACAATATTTAAAAGGATAAACAAGCATGCTACATTTTCTATGAAAAGCACTTTCTTTGGTTCAATTAATACTCAGGCTTAAGCTTTTAAAGCACATTTAATGAAAATCCAAACATGGTGAGCAAACAAGCAGGATCAAATGACTAGTTTCCAATTCTATCTGCTATATCGTACATGATGAGCACTGAACTTTGCTCTGAGTGACAGAGAGAAAAGATGACACTTCTCGTCCCAGGAGGCTTCCATGTAAAGATACTCCAAACTCAGTAGCAAATTGATTACACAGATGATTCTGCTGATTCTGGCAACCAGAAAAAAAAGCAGACAGACTATTTTTAGTATGGCACTTCATTATCAGTTTAATGGCATCCCAAGGTTTATCAGCCTGTCAGGTCAGAAAGAAACTACACCTTGTTAGCAGGAAGCACTGAAACAAATTACCTCATTAAGTACTGTGTCTCCTAGTTTTTCCCTATTACTAGAAGGATCATTTTTCACCCAGTAAGTTGGATAACTAATAGTCAATAATTTTCTGTTTTACATTAGGCTATCTCCATCACTTTCATCCTTCTTGTCTTTGGCTACTCCATTTTTAGGTGGTCACTTCTGGGTATTGATATATTTTCTGTAAGTATTTTATATATAACATTGATTCTGAAGCAGAAAAACTCATCAGTCTATATATGAACATCTTAGTAGACTAGTGAATCTTAGTGAATTTTTGTCTCATTGTTTTGAGACTGCTGCATTGCCAAAGGTTAATTACATTTCCCATACCATCCGGGTGTTGTTCTCAGTTAGCCACACTTGTCCTTAGATTTGTTCAATTTTCCATCAAAAGCATCCCCAGTGTTTTTGTTAGGAAGCTTAAAAGCTTACATCCTCCAACAACTCTCCTTCCTTTCTACCTCCTAGTTCACCTCTTACCACAGCTGTGGATGCAGAATGAATTCCTGGTATCACATCATTCTACAAAATATATTTTAATGCTCTTGACATACTTGTCTATGTAATATCCTCCAGGCATACAATTTATTTGTAACCCTAATAAAGAACATTGATTCAAAAGAGTGACAAAAATAATTAAAAGTAAGCCAAAGCCTTCTTCAAACTCCTCCTCAGCGCAGCTCTTCTCCAAAGCTGAACAGTCCCATCCTTGCAATGATTGGAACACATATGTGCATCTAAGGTTTGTGAGATGTGCCCTTTCTGACAGTCAGCATCTGCTTCATGCACATTACATTCCTACCTGCTGATACAGCCAGTGGATGGACTAATTATGGATAGGTATTTGTGACCAAGTGTTCCCAGAAACTAAAATGAGATTATCTCATTGCATGTAGCCATCACCTAGCAACTGCCAAGCAGAGCTGAAAAAAGCAAAACAGAGGCAGAAAATTCTCTGTCTCAGCTCCAAAATGCTGAACAACCTTGGTCCCCACCAGAGCTCAGGTGTCTTGTCAAAAGCAAAACAACAGGAGCCTAACTCTCAACAAAAGCAACTAATTGCAACAGGCCAGTGCAGGAGGAGGTGAGGGAGTCCAGATGGTGGCAAATTTCACCTGTTTAACTTTTTTTGGGGCAAATGGAAAGCAGTAACTGAATCATCACTATTTGAGTCTTCAGGAAGGAAAAAAAAGACATACCTACTTATACTCCTCAACATGTTATGCTCCTAACCAAGTGTGAAGAAGCAAATGGTAAAGGTCTGTCAAACACTACCCAAATGAGGTGAAGATGTCCTTGTATCATCTGGCTTTAACACACAGACATATACAAAATAGTTCCCATCTATGGCAAAACTTGAGCCATAGTCACTCAAGTTTGTAATTTTTCATTATTCTACTCTGATTTAGTTAAGCGAAGCTTTCAAATCAAGCTAACTGGATCAAACTCTGTCTGAAACCTGTAAAATGAGCTAGAATATGAACAAGTGGGTAAAAGCAAGCAAGCAAGAGCAACATGCACATGTATAAAATATCTCAAAAGGACTGACAGAGTTGCCTGTTAGTTTCTAAACCTTAATGGCAGCAGAGCATCATTACAACAGTAATGTCCAGTGAAGTACTTCCAGTTCTTCTTCCCTGATGTGCTTTTTGGGGTTCAAGTTAAATCCTGGCTGTTCATATGCGCAGTACTGAATGACAGGCAGTCAAACAGCAATTAGGAATTAACTCTGTGCTGTAGGCCACAGCTGAAAGCCCACACTAGTCTTGCAGTTGCCAATTACTTCCAGCCCAAGCTGTGTCCTTAAAAGCAGGATTATCATACCTCTGCAACACAACCGTATAGTCACAACTAGTGACCAACAGCCCATTCTTGTACAATGAAGTCAGATTACAGCTACAAAGTTAGCTTTAAGGGCTTTATTACAGATGACTTCCTCCTGTGCTATTGAAAATACTTTGATCTCTCAGGTTTCAGCACAGCCTAAATTTAAATTAAGCTGCTATAAGGGAAACTATCCTTTTATGATGCAATTGAGCTGCTTGGATTGAAAGGTTACAGGCACAAGCAGCAGAAAAGTAGGCATGGGAAGATTAGCTACCATATTCATCTTCCTGCCTGCCTTGGCACAGACTCATGCACTAAGTCAGTGAAACTACAACTTCAGCAGTCATGAAAAAGTGGCTCTGCATTTTACTGGGAGGGGAAAAGAAAGAGACAGGATTCAATTTCCAGCTTAAGATTTGATCATCTTCAGGGGCCAGTCCTAGAAAATAAAGGCTATTCTCTGTCTTATTAATACTCCCATTCACACTAATTAATTCTCCTCCCCCTGCTGCACCAGCCTTGCTCAGACATAGTTTAAGCTGTCACACTATGTACCGTTATTTCTTGTGCATGCTTTAGAAAGTGAGTATCATAAACAACACGCTAGGTGATGGCCATAAGTCCCTCGCAAAGTCAAGCTCTCTGAGCATGCCAAGCTCTGACCTGACTCCTTAGCTCTGGGCAGTTAAGTCTCTGGTCCCCACTGGCACCCACAGAAGTTACTTTATTCTGTTTCACAGAGACTTGAGCTCAAAGGTAATCAGACTTTAAAGATTAATTTGATGGTTCAAACAGCTCAAAGTACAAGGCTGTAAGGCTGTACTTGTGCGAAGATACTATGATGACTTTGCCCATACCAAAAGCTTAAACAGCCCTGTATATTTACTAATTCCAGATACAAACATGAACTGCTACAGCATTTTATTTCCAAACATTTTGGAGATAAATGCATTTGATGCTTCTCACAAGCAGCTTAGAGCAGATAAGCAAACAACTAACACTGACCTTGTGTCAGATTTACAATTTTTTTTCATTTTTTAAGCCCTCAGAAAACCAATTACCTAAACCCTAAGCTAGCTAGGAACTAATCTTCCAGTTTTCATTCAGCCCAGTGAAGCTTGTAAAGCATCTGGCTGAGGGGGACACAAGATGCCCTTGAGTATGATGATGTGCCAGCCATAGAACAAGTTTCTAATCTTTCTAGTTTTGTCACTCTGGCCCTGGCAAAAGTCAGCATGTAGCCATGATAGTTAGACAAGGATATTCGGTGCTAAAAACTCAGCAGTTTCATTCTGACTTAAAAAGAAAAAAAAAAATTAAAAAGAGGGAAAAAAAAGATGCTCACTTTGCTTCCACAGCTTAATCCAAATACATGAACACAGAAAAAATAAGAAAGTGTTCACATGACTATATTGAAAGTGGTTTGTGGGTTTGAGAGTCATTCATTCTGGAGAAGTAATAACTACAGCAACATTAAGTAGCTGGCAATTCCACCGGACAAGCAGTGAGTATTCATGGCAGGAGCTGTCGGAAATAACATGTGAACATGCTATAGCCAGAAAAGTCATTACATAAATCATTCAGTGCATTATTTTGAAAACCACAAATATGATAGTGAGAAGTTATGGTTAAGGATAATATGTAATGACAGGATAGTATCACAGCTGATTTCTCTTGTGCACAAGTGGTTGAGTTTCTGACTTTGTTAGGAATGTTGATAGGTAAGATAAAACTTAGTAAAGATATGCAAGATTCGAAGAAAAAGGATACAAGATCTGACTTGAGCATCTAGAGATTTTTTCCACAAAGTGTTAGATTAAATATTTTGTCTTCGCTTCCGTAATGTCAGCAATGATTAATCACCACTAAATACTGTTGAATAATTAAAACCAGATGATATATCTGTTCTCTTTTAATAACATTATTCTTTGTTCCTTTTTTTTTTCTTTAAAACAAATGTCTACCGGTTGGTTAATTAACAAGAATACATTAACTCTTCAGGTGAAAGTAATTTATAGACTCCATTATCCTAAGTTATTTTCTATTATTTTGTCCTTGGCAGAGCAGTGTTGCAATGCCAACCAACAACTTAGAGCAGGATATTTTAACAAGATTGTTCATTTCCTGAGTTCTGCTAACAAAAAACCTTACTGCTCTATTAAATAAAAATGAATGGCAGCTATTACCAATTTTATTATACTTCCATAAAGAACAGACACTACTGATAACCAAATCCTCAGTTCATTGAGCTGTTAATTGCTCCAAAGAATAAATCCCAGATCCATGAAACCTCTTATTCTCTATATTGTGTTTCTTCTAATGCTGATACTGTAAAAAGAATTTGATTCTGAGCACGCCTGAGAGGACATCTCGGACATTTGTGAAGGAGCTTCTTTGCCATGTAACCATGGAGAAGCATTTACAGAGGAAAAGGCTGAGTCTCTCCCATAAAACTTCATGTTTGGGCATAACCTGACACAGTCTTTTACTCATTTCATTGGTCTGGGGATCAGTACGCTTTGTCCAACCTGCATGTGTGCATTATCCCACTGCTTATAGCGTTGCTGTATGCAATGACCTGCAGGCATGACTTTGCTATAGCCAGTGAGATTTTTCCACACAGATGCCCTGAGCCTGTTTTTGCAATACAGTAACATTTGCTTCCTTACATACTAATTGGTGGAAATTAACATCGTATTTCAACTAAAAGAGTAATATAGGAAGAAACGCAATTTTCTCAAGCCAAATTGAGTTTTATGCTTCATTTTCAGTACTTTTAAAAAGCACTTACATTTAAATTGTAAGGAAAAATGATACAAAAAACCAGGACTTTTGGTCACATTAAAGTGATGCCTAAATTAATGCAATTTTTTTAGAAGACAGGCTTTCCTGGAAATCTTGGGATAATCTAGAGAGGCTGGGGATGTAACTGTTGCATCAATTTACTAATTCACTTCCATTTTAGACAATCTTCCTGGAATCCCTGTATCCTAAGTTTTATGAAAGTATAGAGCATTTCATGTTTGCATGCCTCTATGCATGCTTAAGAGGCAGACAAACAGTTAATTTAACTTGGACTATAGCTTATCACATACAGCTTTTCCTTTAATACCTGATAAGGAGGTATAAGCTTTATTCCATCACTGGCAAGCATTGCAGCTTAGTGTTTAACTTATTAAGAATTATATATTTTCAGAAAGAAGTCTACTTCCTCTCATTTTGGGAGGCTTTTGATATTCTGTATGAGAAGTTTTGTGTTTGTTAGAGTATGTTTGAAATAACCTGAGCTTTGGCTGGGGGCAGAAGCTGGGTGTTGTGCACAGTTTTTCATCTCTTTCACCCTAGATGCTTGGTATGGTTTGGGGGGGCAGGCCTAGTCTTAATACTGTATCTACTAATATTTTATTCTTAAACCTGTGTGTGGTGTAATCCAATGTTTCTATCCTTCTGTGAAGCACAAATTTTTAATGTCTTTTATTTTATTTTATTCTCTTTAGAAAAGAAGAGATCTATGTATTCTCAGGAACAGTACTTCACCTGATTGCATATGTAAGTATCTACTTATTTTTCACAAGGGCTGAAGTTAACAAAAAAAATGCTATTTTTAATTTCAGGCTTTAAATTTTTAAATAATTACATCCCTAAGCACCATACAATAAAATGTGATACAGAATAACAGACATGTTTGCTTCCAAAGTTTATTGCAACCAAATGGGGCCCAGCAGCTTGGTCCTGTGACATGTTGTTGCACTGACCCAAGAACAGTATCCAGACTGGGAAAAATCCAGATTTTTGTCAAGTGTGTGACAGAAACAAAGCACAGCAGCAGACAGTGAGGCCTGCTCAGCAGGACAGAGTTTAGTCAGGTGCAAATCCAGTAAGCTAACATAAGCAGAAGAAAGAAACAAATAAAACCATCCTTTCCTGGTGACCTTCTCAGCATACAAAGTCTAGATATTTCACCAGGAGCTTTCCACCTACTTCCAGCAATGCTCAGGGCTGGTTTTTCCTATAGTGATGCAGTCTAAGCATCAGGGCGGGATGCTGTCAGCCATTTGCTTTCCTAATTTAAGAAGTACCGATATCGAGCCCTGGTATTACTCTTCCGCACATCTGCCATTGTGAGCATTTGAAATGATAAGTCTCCTAGCAAACACATTTGCTGTCCCTAAGGCCTATAACTAAGGTGATGGATGCAGCACTGCCCCTACTCTGGACCAGGTATGAGGGACTCAGCGAGACATTCAGGTATCTTTGGTGCACCACACATTAAACATGTACCTTAAACATTCTCCAAAAGCAGTAATAAATAAAAAAAAAAAGTTTCACTTTTACTGTGCTAGTTCAGTTTCCACATGCTCACATGGCTCTGCCTTATAGGACAGATTGCAGGTAGTCAGCTCCCCACCCATCCTTTACATCCAACCACTGACGTGGTATCTAATTTTCACTAGCTTTTTCTGTGTGACATCTCTTTTTCCTAAAACTCTCACCGGGTCTTCATTATTTTACATCATTAACTTCCCTTCTCTTGGAATACACAGAAAATACCAGCTCTGATCCAGCACCTACAGCTGACCTCTGAATCTACTGACTTTAAGGAGAGGTTTGCCACAGACTTCAATAGGGCCAAGATTTCCTTGCTGTTAAGCGAGGCCTCATTGCACTGGCCATCATCATCTTACTGCTTCGTAACAGGGCCACCTCTGTAGGCTCTTGGCAAGACCAAATATTCTGCATGTTCGCAGAACAGGCTTGGAAACACAGTTTAGAAAATTGCTGATTAGAAATGCTAATAATCTTAACAAATAGAATTTACACCAATTAAACTTAGTCCCTTTGTGCTAGCTGAGAAAATTAATATCAAGCTATTTATCTCTGCTTCTTCACTTGGTATTCAGCTATTTTGTGTCAAATATTTAGTGGCTACTTTTACTTTCATTATCTCAAACCTTAGAAATTCCAATTCAGCCAGAAATGGCTCCTACCAGTCTTGAGGCAGACTGAGAAGTTTTTTAACAGTTCAAGTGAGATTACAGAATGCCAAAATTAAAGTCATGCTGTACCTACACTACAGATTAGTTGCCACAGCTCTACAGCAGGACAGAGATTTGCAACAACCAAAATTTAGCTATCCATCCAGTCAATCATACAAAAAATTACTCCAGCTTCCTGCTCTTTTTTTGCTCTGTGATCATTTCAGTGGCATGTACATACAGTAAGGATAGGTGCTTTAAAGAAAGTGGAAGTGGAGGCTGCAAATGCATCTGATCAGCAAAGTAATCAAGAAACACCTGGAAAGCAGGAATGTAAATGTTGTTTGCAAGCAACCTGCCAGGCAGGAAGTCAGCACTTATTACATTTATATTTCTACACTTGATAATGAAAAGAAACTTATCATTGCTTCAACTGTACATCCACACAAATACAGAACTGCATGTGTTCCCAAAATGCTGGCAGTAATTAACCATCAATGCTTCTAAGACTGATAAAGTTGAAACTTATTACACAGAAAGTATGTCTGCTACATCGTCCTAGCTGTGGAATTAGTAAATATCCAGGCCACCCATTGCAAGTTTAGGCACTTAAAACCACAAACAGAGAACAATGCAAGTGAACCAAGTGCTGTTACTCAGCATTTCTGGCAAAGAGGACAGTGCAACAGCTTTCTAAAAGCTCTTAAAAAACCAAAAGCACCTTACACCTCTGTGAGCTTAAAATGAGAGCATTTGCTTTGTGTCAGTGATCTTCATCCTCTCAGCAGACATTCTCTGCTTGGAACATGACACAGTCAGAGCAGCCTCTACAGAGGCACAATGCCCCATGAAGAGAGATGGCAAAGGTCTGGTTACTCTTTGAGGAACCTCCATGTGGGTTTGGTTAGATGTCGTTGAGAAACAAAATTTCTGAAGAAAAGACAGGTTGCATTTTTGAAGTAGTGGATGAAGAAGTTCCCTGCAGTGCAACTTATTTCTGACCCTGGTCTTGCTTGGGGTGGGTTGTGTCTGCAGGGTGGAAAGAAAGCTTACTGCAGAAAATGCCAAGATGTGGAGGAAAAAACAATGTTTACAGAGAGATACATGCAGTTATGGGCTCTTCAGCAGTTCAGAGAAGGACATAGCAAGACATATCGACTCCTAGCCAAAGAAAGAAAATAAACTCAAAATGAGAGGTGTTTCTAAGAAGAAAGACTACCAGTGGATTATTATCAAGTGGTTTTATTTGCCTCCATCACTTTGAGGATTGGCTCTCTGGGATCCAAAAGAGAAATCTGCTTTAATGTAATGTTTTGACATTCACCTACACAGTCAAGGAAAAAAAATTTCTTCCACTGGCTAAGGCTTTATGGCATGAACTTCTGTAGGTATTTAAATGAAAACAAATCTCCCTTCTCAGAGGACCAATTCTGCACTCTTTCCTCTGTCATACTGGAAGGAAGGAAAAGGAAAGGAAGGAAATGAAAGGAAGAAAATCCTGAAAAAAACCCCACCAAAAACACAGGCAAACCCCCCCTGAAATATCACAGTCTTGCAGCCATTTTACAAAGTTACAGATTGATAAGAGATCTTTGACTGAATGCATGAAGGATACGGATCATGATGTCAGTGATACAGGGCACAAGATTTCAAGGCCTTTGGAATGAATGTTCTAACTTAATGTATCATTAGACCAGCAGATGGAAGAACAGACTTCCATGTGATACATTACCCTAGCATGCTCAAAGTGACTATTTAAACATGAAGACATGGAGAGATTTTTTGATCAGGTGGCTATCCTTTTTCTAACAAAAGTTCTAATACAAGAGAAGCTGACATACAGTTTTATAATGTCTGGTTTTATTTAGAAATTATAATGTAGTTCCAGAATAGCATTGGAAACTATGAACAGCATTGTTGCTCGACCACAGCTTGTTTAAAAGGACAGAGATGACTTAAACTTACCAGTATCTCTCTTTCTGAATGCATTGCTTCACTAGAACATGCCAAATCAATTCTGCAGAAGCAGAAGTGCATTTGGTTGTGTGATGCAAAAGAAAGCACCAAGTGCTCATAACCCATTTGCTTATTTCCATCCTTGATGAACAGCTTCTCTGAACTCATGGTAATAAAACCAAAAGATTATTTGTTTAGTACTTCCCACAAAACTGCAGAGACATCTTGTTGGCAAAACACAGTCAAGTTATTTAAGAAATCCCTGTGAATAAGGGCTGCTTTCTGGGGTCTTCTTCTTCCACTAACTGAGTTCAAAGCACTCACATGAAGCTTTAAGTGGTTCAGTATTACAGCACAAAACCAGTATAATGTATCCAGAAGACTTTTCTGACAATCCCAAACAAACTCAAAGGCACTGAGTTTGTATCTGCACATAAGTATACAGTCATACGCCCACACTAACACTGCAAAACACCCACCTTCACTTACTTTTGTATAACTTTGCACCCCCAGAATACTGTTTTCTCAAGATTATTATAGGGCCAAACGAAGAGTTCCTATTTATGTTGTAAACTGCTCACTGTACAAAATTCAACACCATCCTCTCCTACCTAGAGGTACCATTTTCTATTGAGAGAGGATCCAATACGGCCATGTCTGGTACTTTGGGCATGTGTCTTCTCCAGTCCTTTCACACGAGCTTCAGTAATACACCCAAGAGGAAGCTCTTTGTAATTCTGAGCAGACCAGGTGGTTACCAAACACTAGATGACAAAGCACACCTCAAAACTGAAAAAGCATCTTGAGAATTTTAAGTTTTTCATTAATGTCTACAGGAGAAGTGTTTTCTGTCCATATGAAATGGAATCAAGAGGACAGCATGTACAACTCCATGGAGACTCTGAACTAGAAAAATCAGCACATCAAGTTTGTTTCCCTAACCACTCTCCCAAATTTTGAGCATTTAAGAAATATACATTTCCTGTTATGCATACTGCATGAGCAGACACAGTTTAATGGAGCTTTTACTCTAACAAAACACAGACAATAATTAGATGATACATAGGTAGTCAAATTCACATGGGCTTATAGATTATCAATGTTTCTGTCTGGTCTTCAGCTTTGACCTTTCAAATGCTGCAGCTATCAGTAATCATAATTACTGTCTTTTAAAGCTACTACATTTACTTACTCTTGACACAATTAGCATGAAAACTTCGCAAGGAGATTTCAAAGCTTAGCATGCCTAAACAAAGAGAGAGCACTTTCCACTCCCAGAAATAGCTTCCTGTTCTGATATCTTGGTAGACTGAGTATAACCCATTTTCTTTCATACAGTGAAGGTTTAAAGAACAAACACAAATCCTATGTACAAATACTTTGTTCTCTTTTTGGATCCCTAGCTTGTGTTAGTATTAAAAAAAGAATTAAAAAAAAATAAACTGAAGATCTCTGTGCTGTACTCACATACAAGTTAGAAGGGGCAGAAGTTAGCTGCAATCTTGTTCTATTTCATCAAACACTTTAAAATTTTGTTATCCTTTTGCATCTTTACAGACTTCTCATCCTTTGAGTAGGGCCACAATCATCCGAGCATTTACAGCTGCCTTCCATGATATTCTTAAGGCCCTCACCTGTGCACACAAAGCCCTATCTCTTTGTTGGTCATTAACGCTGCAATTTTTCTTTCAGCTGAAAGGATGAGACATGTGACTCCATTAAGAAAACTGCATGGCCAGAAAGAGTGCTATAAAAAGGCAAAAGACAAATGTAGCATTCTCTGTCCTAGAGAGTAAGTCCATCTCTTACACCACTGTCTATAGAGCTTGGTTATTTTCCTTCCTACCAAGAAAGAGAAAAATGAAAAAAGATCTGGCTTTCACCACTAGATATTTTGCACAGTCATACCATAACCAAAGTATTATACCAAACCTGTTCCTACCATACCACTCCGACAGCACAAGCCACATTAGCCAGTCTGAACAGCAAATTGAAACCAGTCCTCCGTGCTTTCAGCCTCTTCACAATGTCTCTTCCCTGTCCATAATTCTCACTCAAAGCCACAGCACATTTTGGAGCCTATTGTTATACCCTACTGTGCATCCACTAGCAACAAGGTGATCTATCATGCTAAGGACTCTGCATATCACACATGACAGCTCCAAGTTACAAAATTAAAAGAAGTTTAAAGTTGTTTAGCATCTTTTTTTTTTTTTTTTTTTTTTTTGAAAGAGACTGGAAAACCTTTATTCTTTTAACGGGGGCCATAGAAGACACATGCCAGCAAATGGAGAGGCTCCCCTGCTGTATGGAGCTCACATACTGTAGATGCTTGTCAGCATAACTTTCAGCAGCAGAAAATTACTGAATGCATTAGCACTTCATTTACTGTCTCACCTTCTACCTTCCTTATAACCTACCCACTGAGCCAGCACACATGGCAGTTAACTTACATAGCACATGACTTAGAGGCCAAGCTCAGAAGTGTTTTTCTAGCAACTGAATGAATCTGGACTGAGTCTCAGGCACTATGACCACATCCCAAAAGCACCGGAAACACATATAGCTTCAGCTTTTAAAAGTCTGATTTAA
Source organism: Leptosomus discolor (assembly GCF_034619465.1). Taxonomy (NCBI): domain Eukaryota; kingdom Metazoa; phylum Chordata; class Aves; order Leptosomiformes; family Leptosomidae; genus Leptosomus; species Leptosomus discolor. The sequence goes on along the minus strand of NC_141419.1, from coordinate 47,382,375 downwards.
AATGTTTTCAAACACACTGGAGGTACTGTATAGTGGTGGGAATGGTGGGAATTTAACCAGAACTCATTTTGCCAGATCACTTAACAACAAACCCACAAGGCAGTGAGTTGTTACTACTGACAGCCAAAGACTTTTTCATAAGAATAGGTTGTCAACCTTCTTGTTATTTTTAATTTGTAATTTAGCAGCAATTTTCACTTGCCATAAGTTATCTTGAGGAATACAGCATGAACAGCTCTCAATCATTTCCTACCCTGCAATGTTAAGCAGTGCAAAAGCTACTGAACAGCAAGTAGCAATGGTTTAATCCGAGGTGGCTATTTATTTAAAAAAAGAAATGTTCAGATGAAAAGTTACTATGCATACTCATGAGAAGACTATACCATAAAACAAGCTGTAATCCTCATCAGTGTCATTCTTTGCCTTTCACTTCTTTGAAAGAATGAGAGAAAATCCCAGATACAACGTAAAAAAATCTGTTCTTTTAAAGTATACAAACCACGTGCAGCATTATCTCCCTTGATTTTGATAGGCCAGCACCTGGTAAATATCAGTGCCTAATTCAAAGCAACAGTGAAACACAGTTGCTCTATGCAACAACCCAGCACATTATCAAAAATTAAGTGATGAAGTTTCGTCTCTTGTGGAGAGGAGAACTGAACACTGCCACACCTGAAGTCCCCCCTACAGCACACAGAAAGGGGAAGACACTTAAAACCAACTTAAAATACTATCGACAATATGATACTCAGGACTAGTGGTCACTAGGACTAATGAACAGGAAGACTAGGACTACTGAGTGACTTAGGGACACGTGACACTAGTTTCTACGCGCCTGGAATGTAAGCTCACAAAGCAGCTAGAATGGTCTCTGCTGCCATTCCTATCAACATCTTCCCTGCGCTTCATTTAAAATCCTTAAAAGAATTCAAAGTTTAAAGGGTTCTTTGTAACCTGTTGAACAACACAGTGTAAATTACTTCTTTCTTTAAATCAGAGAGAGCTAAGTAATTTACTCTGTCACTTTAGCAATTCTCACTCCTCCTCCTGTCTTTCCTTTACTTTTTGGGGGAAGAGAGTGGCTTTTCCACAGCTGATTTCAGTGCATTTCACCTTTTCCTTTTAGATGTATACAGTTTCTGTACCCTCTCTTCTCCCTGTTCACTCCTGCATCTCAAGCTTCAACTTTGTCTCCACGTGCTATGATTCTTTTTTGCAGGCTAACTTCTCTTCCCCTTGTATCTTCAACCAGCTATTCTCTCCTCCCATTTCTTGCCCTCGGAAATGCTACAAATGGTGGCATCTAAGAATGAGGAAGCTCAACTCAACTAATGAGAAAACAGAGGTTTGCAAATGTTTCCATGGTAAGCCTCTTTCCCACCGTCTAGTTCCAGGAAAAGAGCCAGATACCAGGTTTTCAGTTCAGACTGTATGCATGGATATTTTGCTGTAGAAATCCCTTTCTCATAAGCCTCCAGCTAGAAAGGAAAATTTCCTAGGAAAAATTAAACCCGTGACATTGTGACTGTTACAACACAGACCATTCTTTCTTTCTCCCTCCGCCTCTTTCATCATAAAATCTTCTGGTCAGCAGAGGAGTGGAAGGACAGGTCTCCACCAACCTGCCTTTTCTCAGGCTGGTTTTAATAATTCTCCCTGTGAATGATTAAAAACAACCAGAAATTTCCAGCTTCTGCATCTTTGCTGATCTTATTTCAGCTTAATGGTAGCTCCACACTGGTCATATTAGAGGAGGACACAATTAGCCAGAGTGACAGGCAGGGGAATGACTGGCCTCTTCTCAGACTTGCTGCTGCACAGTTCTAACACGCAACTCCTATGAATCTTTATTGTTGCTTAGTTAATATCTTACAGCAATGTTGGGAAGGAATGAACTGGGCTCAGAAAGGCGCAACTATCTGACCTCATCACACAAGAAAAGCAGTCTCTGCAAACACAAAAGCATTCTGACAAATCTTTCTACATTAAAAAGTTATCCCCCCTCTTTTCTTTTTCGAAAGCAACATGTGAAAGTCAGAAGACTTTTAACGCAACTGAAAGATTCTGCCCCTTGTTACAGAAATGACAAATGTTAATGCTTCCAGGGAAAACAGAGCTAAGGCAAAGCTGGAATTACCCAGACTTAGGGCTGACACGCAAGGCTGCCAGTATGGATTTCAGTCCATTAAAAAGATGCACAAATGACAGGAAAATGTGTTGATGCACTCAGTCTCTCTTTTCACATAGAAAGAAAGACCCAGCTTTATCACTGTGAAAGTATTTGTCTCTGCTTTTAGAAGTATTAGACATCTGACTGCTCTGTTTCTGAATTAGGAAACCTCAGCAAGCTAAAAATAGCTGCTTTGGATGTAACATTTTAAAGATGAAACCCAGACAAATAAGAGGCAAAGGATTTTAAACACTGTGTTTGGAATTCTTAAATCTAAATAACTTCTAATAAAAAATAAAGGGCACAGAGAGCTTTATGAAAGACACTCCTCCCTGTTCTTGCAAGCAAAGGCTGACCAAACTCTTGCTCCACTTAACAAATATTTCAATGAACTCCCAGTGAGAATGAAAAATACAAGAGGAGACTAAAAAGAAATACCGTATCTATATCCCAGATGCTTATTAGAAATATCTTCAATCATAGAAGGTGAGGAGACATAAAATGCATCCTTTTTTCTTTTAAGCACTGTGTCTGCATGTAGAGAGAATTCCACCTTTTTTATTAGTATGTACTAAAAATCTGTGGCTATCTCTTGTCAAGTTACTCCTTCTGCTGTCTGCACTCCCCCCCCAAAAAAAAAAAAAAAAAAAAAGCCGAATGAGGATAAGGACTTCATGGGAAATCAAGAATATTCCCATTTCTGTTGCACAGTTCTGTTTTTTCAGTACAGTGAGGCATCCTGTAAATCAGGTTCAAGTATTTTCATGTATGGTTTAAAGGTAAATATGTGTGTGTATATATATATATATATATATATATACACACACACACACACACTACAGCTTTTGGTGGGACCCTGGAAAACTGGGAAGAAATCAGGCTACTGACTCTTCCTTCAATCTAATGAAAATGGTCACAACCCTTCCAAAATATGCCCCTAAAATCAGCTGTCCCTTCTGACAAAATTAGTCCTCCAGGCTTGGTTTCACTCCACCTACAGTCCTGTCCTAGGATGCAGAAATAATACATAAACTATTTTACAAACAGCGTAAAAAGATAAAGCACTGAACACTGTTGGCTTTGATTAGTTATTTCATTCTTTATCTAAAGTTGCACACTTAAAAAAAAGGAGGGAACAAATGACAGAAAATCAGCATCAATTTACAATTTTAATATCGAGCAGCGGTTAAAAAGAAAATTAATTCACACTGCTTGAAGGTGGAGTTTTTAATTATTCATATACATGTTGCTACTTTCTTTATGAAAAAATACTGGACTAGAGCTATGATTGTTACTTCTCTGCATAATCCCTTATGTGAAAAGTAGGTATAACACACTGCCATTTCGCACGTGCCAGAGTGATTACAAAGATGCAGGAAGTCTGTAAATTAAGTGTCATACTTTCATACAGAAGTACTTTTTTCAATTCCATGTGTCTATTTTAGCACTTTTCTCCCTTCCTTAAATTGGATCAGACAGTTTTGTATAAATAAAATACGATAATCCAAGATGCTAAATGCTCAAATGTGAATGTACAGATGTTGTGATTAGTTTCTCAAACTCTGACAAAACTATCAGTGGTTTTTTTCAAGAAATATTTTTATTATTAAAAAAAACCAAAAAGAATTTACTATATGCTGCCTTTGATCCCAATTCCTATCCTACTGACAGAAGCAGGGTGATGGAGACATGGGGGGGAAACACAAGATATTGCTTAAGAGAGCAATATTTTTTCCCCCCAAGGTTACAAGTGACATCATCTTACCAAACAAAAGAAAAATGAGCTTTTGAAAGGAGTCTTGTAAAAAAATTTTTTTTTAAATCTCTCTTCACTTACAAAAGCAGAACAGACCCAAAATCATGGAGTAGATTCAGTTTCAGATCATATCTAAGACACAGGTAGTACTAAAGTCCAAGAGTTTGCTTTGGACCTTTCCTGATTTTTTTTTTTTTTTTACTTCAGCATATATACTGAGAAACTCAGCCACTGTTGTGAATGTCAGTGAATGACTGCTTGCTGAATACTGTCAATTGTACCTGTAAGAAAACTGAACAAACCAACACTGCATTAGTTGTGGTTTGGCACAGCTTCACTTTGGCTGCTGCTTCTGAATGGAGCACAGGTTTTGGACAGCTGCCAGTAGTGCTGATAAAGTGAACTAATCCATAAAAAGTTACACACAGGGGAAGAAAAAAATTCTTTTGCCAAGAAAATGCTGTCGGCAACAGCATAGCATCCTCACGTACACTTTAAATATCCCTATATTATTGCATAACACTTTAAAAATCTTCAATGTGGTATAAACTTGTCTTTCTTCAATAACAAAAATTAACAGCTGACAGCTACTTCCATTATTGATCTCCTCCATATTCATTAGCAGTATCTTATGTTCCTTGTTAAATACATTCCCCAGAGTGACAAATGTGGCTAGCAGAGTGCAGGTTTAACACACCAAGCTAACATAACTCTCCTTAGATTTTTTCCATGTACTAATGGCCATTCAGAATTAATTTATAGCTTCTGCCAGTGGTATTTTCTCATGCTATGTGAAATATCGAATAGCCATGTACTTAACTTCCCATGAAAACACTAACAGTTCTAGAAAAACTGTTTACTCCTCATAAAAGATGAGCATTGGTTCCTCATTCAACACCTACAGCATAACAAAACTGGTCTATTCCTGCTACTGAGCCATAATAGTCAACACAAGCATGCAATCATTTTCACCTCTCCATATGGTGCAAGGCTAATTACTCCATCTTTAGCTCCTTATAGAACTACCACAAACTTCCAGTCAGAGATCCATAATCAGATGTAACCAAACACCATCATGTGTGTGCTATTGTTTATTGACAGTTCTAAAGCCTAGGATTTATGTTATTCTTGTTCCTGTAAATAACTCAAACCCCTTTCCAAATAGTATTCTTATCTCACTTTTGGTGATCAGTCATACACTTCAGTGATTTGTAGTGAATGATCATTAGACAAGATGCATCAGAGTAGACTAGTACCCAAAAGAATTTTGGTCACACCTGCTGGAGCAGGAGATTCTGCTTTCGTGCCCTCTATACTGGAGTGTGCATCATGATGGTGACACAAGACAAGAGGAGGGGCATATAAGGTTGAGATTCAGGAACTGGTTCACCATTTAAAAAGTCATCTTTTATGAATTTATATTCGAAACTAAGAAAATAATTCGCCTTAAAAACATGCCAAATACTGCGCCTATCTTTCCATTTGCTTCCTGCATTGGGATAATGAGTTCATTAACATGTCCATCTGGCATTCACCTTACACATGTGCTGAGAGGAAATAATTAAACCTACAAACCAAAGCCAAACCACCCCATATAAGGATTCAGTGTATGTTCATGACAGCCTTAGAGAAGAGAATAACATTGCTTCCTTACCTGCAACATTCCTTCCTTCAAGTAAAAAGGCCCAAATATCTAACCATCATTCTGGAGCCCACTAGTGGTTTGGGCCAGAGACAGCGTATCAAGCAGCTGCCCAGGGATATGTCCCTCTTGACAGAAAGCAGGTCTGCTGGGAGAGCTTTCCTTTATCTACAGGCTTCCTCTCCAGCTGCCCAAATCCCTACTCTGTGATGACACAGTCTTAGCTGTTGTCACTGTGAACAGACCTACTGCAGGCGGCTGGAGTTTTACATACATAATAGTGAATTCTCTACGGAGCAGACATGTGTTCATATTTCTACTCCTCAGTCTGGAATAATCCACAGATCCATAACTGTATTGTACCAGAAGCAGACAGCTATAGAGGACAATGTTTTTTCCCAAAGGATAATGAAATAAATTCTGCTTACTGCATTGCTTCTGATAGGGTGAGGCACTAGCATACACTATAAAAAAGTTTTACTCTTCAGCATTGAAATATTCCAGGGTAGATTTCCATCTTGCCAGTCTGTTCTCATAGAGTGTACACACTGAACCAAAAAACCACATCAATAGCTTTTGTGAGCATCTTGGGTTCTTAAAGAGGTGGACTGTTAGCATCAGCTACCTTGGATATTCATGGTCAGATTTTCCTCAGCCTTCAAAGACTTTTTGTCTCATTTCAGCTAAACAATAGAGATAAATGATAAATTCTTTCAATTGGCATTTATTTATTCTTCCAGGTGTGATTTAACAGCCCTTGTATACTGCTACAGAGCTCTGATTATGACAGCCCAAGATGTTAAGACCGTTATCTCCTGTTATTTATCACATATGCAGTTGACTTTACAGGTGAGTGCTGTGTTCATATGAAGAAACTCTTTGTCAGCATGAAAAATGCAGTCTGAAGGCTCTGCAGACAGCCTTTCATTCTAGTGCTCACCTAGCCAACACGAATTAGAAGTGGGAGAAAATCAAGAAAGAAGCAAACTTGAATCAGAAGTGAGAGATACTGGTAGCAGCTGATGCTAAGAAGCCCTAAGAGGTGTGGATGGGGAGACCACCAAGGATAGGAGAGAAGAGGAAGTTAAGGTGAAGCAGTAGAGAAAGCAGGTAACAAAGCAAGGCAGACACGGAGAGAAAAGGAAGACAATGGAACAGTAATCAACCAGCAGTAACTCATCAATTACAAAAGCTAAACCAGAATTCAGAGGGAAAAAAAAAAAAAAAAAAGCAAAGCTTTTTCTGGAAGGGAGAATACATTTTTAAGACTATGAAAATAAACAGAGGGTTGGCAAAGTTTACAAATCAAGAAACACTATTCTGTCCTTGTTAATGACCTTTTGAAACTCCTTTCTGAAGTGAAGCTTTGATCGCAATCATTTTACATAGAAGACTGAAGCAAACTTGAAGCAGAATGGAACTTTGCACCTGCTTCAGAATTGGAAAGTAAAATGCAAAGCTAGAGAAAAGACAAATCACTATTCCCTTTGGCTATCATTATGGAAAATCTAGTGGTTGGCGACCAGTGATGAAAGGGACAATAATCTACCAACAGCTATGTCATGCAGGCTACCTGAAGTAAATCAGCATAGCTGGTACGACTGTAGAAGATAACCTGAAGGAATCTGGTTCTTCAACCATCACAGACAAACAACACTGCTATTGCCAGTTTACTGAAGTTATATGTAACATGCAAACCTATCACGCCTTTCTAGCAAAGGATATTAATACTAAAATATTACTCAAATCATCATTTTAAGGCAGTCATTTTCATCTTACAAATAATAAAACCGAGGTGTAAACAAGTACTGCCTAGCTTTCTCCCACTTGCACACAGAATGAATGGCAGCAGCAGGAACAGGAGGGCCCAGTTGCCAAGTTTCCCCATTTAACTGCTAGATTTCTGAACCTGCTCTCTCTAGAGGCTATGCCACCACTGCAGCTACACTCTGCAGTGTAAAAGTAAGCTAGTTTATACAGTAGCGGGGCTCTGTCAACTTAGAAGGACTATTTGGCATCACTTTCATTCGCTGCACCTCAGAGCACCACATACCACACAAATGTCCTGCACTGTGCTCCAAGCACCATAACCAAATGTTAGCATTGGATCAGTTGCAAAACAAATGTCACACAGTAAAATCCAAAGCATCTCTAGATAGAGACTTGTTTTTCAACTGAAATTTTACTGAGCACAGCTCATGTTCACTGCTGCTAAGCTTAAACACCAGGTTTCCATGCCAGCCTGTCCATACATGCTTCCTCGGGTTCTTTTTGGGATGAAACCACACATGTCTCATCTGAAGCCCTTTTCCACAAGGAAGCTTCAGTCTCAGAACTGAAAGAGGCTGGAGAAGGAAAAATATCCACTACTACACTTTCTGTGTTAGAAAGAAATTTGCAAACGCTTAGATTCAGTCCTGGCAATTTCCTTTGTCATGGAGAGAGGAAGGGAGAGAGGGCTGAGAGTATTTATAGACCACTATAGGGGAGAAGGCTCCCCTGACCAGGCTAGGGGAGAAATGCCCACCTTCTCCTGTTTTGCACAACATGTCTATAAAGCCACAACAAATTATTGTAAAGGTCAGAGAGAGTAAGAATTTAACTTTTCTTTAAAGAATAAGGTAGTTTTGTTCACAGGATCTCTTCCTATACTAATTAACAATTTTCTGAAAGACTTTTTTTGATCAAGATTTTCTATCCCTCTTTGAAAGCCCACATTGTCTCTGGAGCTAGACTCTATGTGGCTGCTCCAACATGACACACAAAAATGAACAGACCTGAAAGGGGAGGAGGTTCAGGTTTTGCTTAATAGACCATCTGGATCACACAACACACAGAACTGTTCATTTAATGAGGTGGGACATATTGGTCTATTTGTATAGTACCTTGCAGCTGTTGTGACAGCAGATTTAACATATCTGTAACTGGCCACAAACCGCAGCCAAAGTTTCTTGCTGAAATTCTTACAGATTTTTCACATATGGCTCCACTGCAAACTGTCCAGGCAAGACAGAAGAGCACTCTCCTCTGCCTTATTTACAAATGCTCAGAAAACGCCTGATTTCTGCTTGATGATACTGATTACACTCTGATAAAGGCGCAGCTCTAGAAGTTGTCTGGGATCCACATTTCAAACTAAAGTCAAGGGATACTGCAAGTATTCTCTAGCATTATGCTTGCGATTGAGAAATATATTAAATTGTAAGACCAGTATTAAGATTTTCATAAGGATTTTCCTTCAAAAATTAATCTAGTCACAAACAGCACCAAGTCAAAATTGCTTTTAGTATTACTGATAAGTACAGAAAGGAAGGAAAATAGGTAATGATTTTACCTTTTTATTATATTAAGTGAGCAAAAAATGGAAAAGTGTGTTCACACGTCACTGTATGTATTCTACACAATACACACAGAAAAGAGACTATTCATATTACAATTGATCATCTATAGACACCATCAGGCTACAAACTCCCTCAGTGAACAAACTTTCTCAGCCTTTTGCAGTACAGTTACCGAACACAGACTGCTGGGAAGTCAATAGAACAGCCTTGAATGTTGTATTTCTAAGCAATCTTATGCTTCTGTTGTTGTATGTTGCTGATTAACCATCTGAAATATTAAAGGGACTAATCAGCAGTTCAAAGATAATTCAATAATCTTTTTTTCAGGTTAAATGACTATGTGACAGGATGAGAGGTAATGGTTGGGAGAGGGCAGGTTTAGACTAGATACAAGGAAGAAGTTCTTCACCCTAAGGGTGGTGAGACACTGGAACAGGTTGCCTAAGGTAGTTGTGGATGCTCCATCCTTGGAAGTGTTCAAGACCAGATTGGATGGGGCTTTGAGCAACCTGGTCTAGTTGGAGGTGTTCCTGCCCATGGCAGGGGGGTTGGAACTAGATGATCTTGGAGGTCCTTTCCAACCCAAACTATTCTGTGATTCTATGATTAGGCAGCAAGGGTAGGACATATACATTAAAATGAAGTCAGTCTTCCCAAACCATATTCTCCTTTTCTTCAGCAACTTTGCAAACTTCTAAACTGTATGAGAAAACTAACACTTGCAGAATAGCATATCAACCTTTGTTAGCTTTGGCATTCCTCTTGGTAACATATGAAGTCAGAGTCTCAAAATACCCAATTGTTTTGAAGCAGTTTGTTGTTATCTGACAGCACAATAGGTAACAGTGCACCTGCAGACCTTAAGCCTTGATTAGGTCCGAAGCTGCCATTTTGTTTTGGCTTTCCAGAACCTGGCAGCATGTGATAACAAAGACACCACACGCAAAACTACAGCAAAACTCCTCTGCAATGCCACAGCTACTTAGTCTGTATTGACAGTGGCATTACAAAGATAATTTGTTGCTTGTTTGTTAATGGTTGTGCTAGTGTATAAAGTACTTTCCAATTAGGAAAAACAGGTGAACTCTTTGGCCTAAAGCATTTATAATCCAAATACAAAAAAGCAACAGAGTGTAAATTAGAGGAGTATAAGAAAAGTTATTTAGGTAAAAGGTGCTCACATCTAGATAACTCACCTTTTACAGTGCTACAGTGATTATTTATGAGATAGGGCTGTTGCTTAACTAAAATGGACTCTCAGCTCTAATTATATATAGCTAATGTTGAAAACTAGTGGACAAGTGGTCAAGGATAGCTCTTCCAAGTGGAATCACAGAAGGGTTGAGGTTGGAAGGGACCTCTGGAGGTCATCGTGTCCATCCCCCCTGCTCCAGCAGGAATATAGAAACTATTTGCAATTACCCTTCATGTGTCATTATTGGTCAGCAAGGTTCCTTGTAGGCATTGTGGCAGGCATTTATCTTCCAGAAGGGTCTGAGCACAAAGTCATGAACATCTTTCCACATATGGGAGCACAAATGAAAACACTGACATGACTACAAGACACTCAGTCAAATGATGTAATGAGACAGGCCCAAATGGTCAAATAGATGATAGAATTGGTCTTAACATACTACAGAAGACAGGTATCAAGGAGGTAAAGTTATGTGGGACTTTGAAGAGGATTTTAATTTGGTTCTGTGGAGGCATCCAAAGAGGAGGTGATAAATCCACGTCACGGACTGCTGTGGCCATCGGGAAGAACAAGGTTAGAGCAATCTACAGTTAATTGCCCGCAGAGCAGGATCAGAAAGAAGATGGACAGCCACAGGTAACACAGAAGAATACTTAAAAACACTGTTCTTGGTATGCTGTACAACTGAGTAGAATATTACAGTAGAATTGAGCAGGAGATTATGCGTCTTGGTTATGAGTCTCACAAGCTAGACTGAGAACAGGGAGAAGCAAAAACAATAGCCAAATTCACATACAAGGGAAAAGATAAGCTGTCCAATATTTTGTGCTCAAGTTTTTGGAAACCCTCGATTTAGAAAGCCTCAGAGGGATGGGTTAATCAGGAAATAACAGAGGGATTTAATTGTTACTCATCAGTGACAACTGCAGGAGTCACCTAAAATAACATGGTGGAACATAAGGGATGGGACCACAAAGGAATCAAAACAGACTATGTCTGCAGAGCAGTGCAGAACTGCTCTTCCCTGTGCTCTGCAGTTTTAGTCTCTGTGAACAGACCAGCACATCCTGATGGTGAAACAGATACTACCCAGATTCCAACCACGCTGGCCAGTCACCCTGGGGCATCTCTAGGAGCTCACTGTAGTACCCCTCCTTCCTGCAGACTGTTTTCTTTCAAAGGAAATCAGTTCTGTCCTTGAGTGCTGACAAACATACAGAGCGAAGGGAAAAAGAAAGATGACAGTCTGTCAAAAGAGAAGACACTGGGATGTCCAGAGAGGACCCAAGAGACTCATATCAATATGGTGAGGAAGATAAATGTCATTCAATGAAGCAGGAAGGACCAAAGGGTAAGAGTTGCCTAGAAAATGCATTTAAGACCTTGTGTTAAAATAGAGTGATTTCCATTAGGCTTTGGTGACACCAATGTCAGAAAGTCAAGTCTGGGGACCACTTCCATGTGACCTAGCCAAACTGTTACCTCTTGGTTTAGTATATTCTCAAAGGGAAAAAGCACACAAGGCTTTGAATTCTAAGTCTTCCCTTATCTGAGGAAGCAGAGCCTATTCAGTCATTTCAACTAGTTTCCCTACTTTGCCATCTTCATCTACTCTGGCTCAAATTTTTCAACATGAAATGCCTCTGGCTAATGACAGTAACTCTGTTCTTAGGACTGGGGACAATGTCAAATGCTTTTAGGAGGTCAAAACAACTAAACTAGCTCAGGCAAAATTTCCCATTGAAAAACTGGGGAAAATTAAGGCACTGATGTAGCTTAAAGAGATCACTAATGCAGCACCAGCCACCGATCCAATCAGTCACTCTTTCATTGCAGCCTTGTATGAGGTATGCGAGTTAAGGATCTGGGATTTGCCTTCTAAGCAAATTCATAATAGGGAAATCAAAAAATGAGTTGATTAAATAGCCACAGTTATTCAAAATTGCTGCACCATTTGTAAATAAGTGTGACTGCAGTATACACAAAAGGAAGAACTCAGTTATTTCTCATTAGGAAATGCATATTTACACTATGTAGGACGGCAAATTAACTCATTTATTTGTCATCCATTACCTCACTTCACAGAACAGAAACAGGTTTTAGCTTGTGTTTACTGGTAGCACTTCAAGCAAAGAAAATCAAAGTTTTGTTTTGCCTCCACATTCCCAGGATGATTCCCAGGTGCTGCTGAGGCCAGCAAGATCCCAGACTGAACTGGATCACAGGATAGGACTCAAAAAATAGCCACGCGCTTTCTATCCCCAGCTAATGACTTTCACGTCTGCATTCAGGGAGGAACTATGAGCCTTCCACCTTACCCAAATTAAATGATCATCCACACCGCTTTCTGTCTTGTTAAGAAAAAAACGTCAGCAAAAAGAGTAGCACCCTCCTGGAAGACCAGTCCTACTACTTGCGAGTGCTCCTGTTCTTATTTCCTTGGTAAACTGTCGTGGTGGGCTGCCTCTGCCCAGCTGCCAAGCGTCCACACAGCTTCACTCACTCCCCAACCCACCTGCCCCCAGCAGAATGGGAAAGCGGACACAAAGACTGAAAGCAAGAAAACTCATGGGCAGACATAAAGACAGATTAATAGGTGAAAGAAGGAAGAAAAAAAAAAAAGTGATGCAAAGGCAGTCAGTCACTGCTTTCCATAGGCAGGCAATGCCTAGCAATGGCCACCTTGGAAGACACCCTCACTCCATCCTCCGCTACCCCAGGATTTATTGCTGGGCATGACACTATATGCTAGGGAAAATTTCTTTGGCCAGCTCAGGTCAGCCAACCCCAAAAACCTACAACCTACTCACTGCGGGGTGGGGTAGCGGGGGGGGGGGGGGGGACACACACGACGATGACATGGGGAAGAGAGTGAAACCCATGACAATGCTGTTCTAGCCACAAACCCAAACCACAGCACCTTATGGGCTGCTATGAAGAAAGTTATCTCCATCCCAGCCAGGCCCAGTGCAAACATGAAAAGCAGTACAAGGTAGCGTACAACCCCACCACAGCTGACTGGCCAGCCACAGATGTGCTTACAGTAGACCCATCCCAGCTAGGATAACTTTGTCCAGAGGGCACTGCTGCATCACACACTGCAGTTCTGCACCACATAGGGAATACCGCAATGCAGTAGCAGTCCATATATGAGTTTCATGGGCAGAGCACCATTGACCTTCTTCCTGTTTTCTCCAAGAGAAGCCTGATTACTACAGACACAGAGCAAAATCCCACTGCAGCTCAACGGCCTGCACCAGCATCTTGCACAACACTGATTTCTGTCAGACCTCAAACTTCCTCTGACAGTCCAAATCTGTCGCTTGGGGAGGGAAGGAATTCCAGGTCACACCTGCAGACCTGACAAAGATTATGGATCTGAAACTTAACTAAAGGGTTTCATGCTGTTGGAAGCTCCCGACAAGAAAAACGACTTCTGAATGCTCCTTTCAGAAGACGGTGAGAGACTGATTTGAATCCTGTTGCCTAAAGTTAAAAGTGTTTAATCCTGAGAACTGTACGTTAAAATGTGAGCCTAGAAGTTCCTGCACATTACCGTAGCAGCCATCTGCATGGTGTACCCTGTATTTATAAGCTTAGGCTATTTCTGCTTAGGACTTACAGGGAGTGAATGAATACTTGCTGTCATAAGAGATTCAAATTCAATCATCACTGCATGACTCTATCTACTCATCTAAATAACCCCAGGCTTTTCCAGCATATATTCAACTGCTTCATCTATAGCATGAGGGGAAGGGTCCTATCAGTAACCAAAGCCAGGTCTCAATCTAGCTCCAGCACATACACTCCCATAAACAGATGAGATGCAGAAAAGCTTTCTGTTCTGCTCCAAAATTCTGCTTAAGTTAATATGAAGCTTGCTTCCTTCCCCACCCCCCTTTTTTTTTTTAAGAATGACAATTTTCAAAGATAAACTTGGTTTGTTTTTTTTTTTTTTTTTCCCTTCCTATAGAAGCTTGAGGATTCTCCTATAGAAGAATGTTGAGAATTCACATGGATCTGTGAAAGTATGTGTCTCTCGCTTCTCCCTTTTCTGGCTCATAGGTCAATTATAATCCATTACGGAAATTAAACATAAGAATATTTTTTATCAAGTATTTCTATTAAAGAGATTCATACATCTTAAAGAAAAAAAAGCTGAATACTCATGGGATTCTCTGATTAAACAGTGACCAAACAAAACACTGACAAATTATTTTGTCATCACGTTCAACTTAAACATGAGCCATATATTTTGGGTGGGCAACAGAACAGCTATTCAGCTAAGTAAAACAGTATGTCAGGCAACCTGGGAATAGAAGTAACAGTAGCTACATAAGTTTTACCCCAATTAGACATAAGTACTTTTTCCTTCGATATCATAGCCCGTACTTTTCATAATGAGTAGATTAAATTAAAAACTATTCCTAACAGGGGCACAGAATTATATCAGATGCCAAGGCTATACATTTCAATAGTGCCTTCACTTCCATGCATTAACTAATCTTTTCTAAATGTATTCTCAGATAGGCACACTAAGGCTCAGCTGTTTTAGAGGGAACAGAAATGAGAAAACTTAAAATCAGAGAGGGTCTGATGAGGATTCTGCTGTAGACAGTTGGTCAGCAGCAGACAAACCTACACAGTTTTTACTTTTTCTCACCATGGAACTAAGCTGTCTGGAGACAACGGGGAATGACCAAAAAAAAAAAAAGTTCTTCCTAAACTAAGAAATTTAGCCCACACAGTCTTTCAGATACACACCACGGACAACAGCAAGGGTGGCAAGATGCACTGGTTTGGCTTCTAAAAGCTGTGACGTTTCCCGTCTCATGTCACACTACTGAGTAACAACTTTGTTCAACTTTTACATGGGATTCTCAAAGGTTAAATCAGATCTGATACCTTAAAACTGCATTTTACATCTTCTCTACTTCTTGGCCAGAAACCTGCTATGACTAATATCAGCAAAATATTTGTCTGAGAAACTGGAAGTGCTCTTGTAATTTGCTTCTGCATCCTTGAAACCTTGGGGATATAAATGATGCTCAATAATCACACTGCTTCTTACTTCCATTATTAACATTTTTAAAAAACATATAATGAATGATCTTTGCCACTATGAAAAGTCTTATAGAATGGGAGAGGAAAATAACTCTTTTGTGACAAAGTTTTTCAACATCAGGAAAAAAAACTTACTCAGGAAAAGCTTACAAAAAGACAATTTCTTCAACTTATTCAAATTTTTAGTAGCTCACATAGAAATCAATTAGTTTTAATCTCCATTCAATTTTATGAAATGCCTCCACAAGAGCCCTTAACATAAAGCTAAGTAAGCACAGTGTAAAGATGATGAGAACTCTGCTAATATCCTCATAGAGACAGCAAACCTGCAATTTTCAAGAGTTTTTGATATAAAGTATTATGGGCACCATGTTCAAAACTGTCTTAAAGTTGCTCCTTGGGTTGATGTTATCTGCAGCTGCACAAAAGCAATCTTATGTTATCTGCAGCTGCACAAAAGCAATCTTCCTTGTGTAGTCACTGGAAGTACAGACAGCAAAATTCAATCCAAAGGGGCAGAAGTACAAAGAAAACGAACAGTTACAATCCTGGAAAGCAAAATGAAAAGATTAAAACCTAATTTTAATTAATTGCTGGGATTAAAAGACTGCATCCAATGCTAATACTTTTTATCAGAGATATTTGAAGAACTCCCTCCCCTTCTTTTAAATACCTGGTTGAATGCAAATTACCTTACTGAAGACTTGCTGAAGTTATACTGATGACTTATCTGGAAAAGCCTACTCAAAATTTGTGGGTTTTTTTTGTAATCTTTGATCCACAGATCGTAAGCAAGCTGAGAAAGGACTGCTTCACTATAAATGAGTAACAATACTGTACCTCCTATGCCACTGCTACCAGCACACAAATGCATTCCCAAAACTCCACTCTCCCATTCTTCAAAACAAGACGGAAGCAGCTTGCAATGCACCTGTTTAAATGTATTGCAGAAACTCTAGGGCCACTCCTGCCATAAAGCAGATGCCTTTGCGGATCACAAAAGAGCTTTCCAAGCACACCATGCACACTGAGAAAAGCATATGCTGAACTCTGGCTCCAGCAGAGTAGACTCTCTCGTGTTACTTCATCTATGTGTGTGTAACCATCATGGATTTCTTCTAATGGCAACTGCTTCTGCTACACACTTTCTACAAGCCCCTGCTGTTTCCCGCTCACACAGATTCAAAGTAAGAACACCTTGACATCAAAACTTTACAGGGCCATCTTACCATATACGGAAACACAGACATGTATGTAGAGGCTGGAGTCACCTTCAGAAAAACAATTTTTTCCTACCAATGCGCCAGTATGTGTCTTTTCTAAGGAAACTCATTAAGAAATGGCATTTTAAAAACGTTTACATAATGTATTTACTGACTGGAAGTTCTGACTGGAAACCTATACAAATTAAACCACGTTCTAATACCCTTTGGTGACAGTGGCTCTGATGTGATAGCTGGAAATGAAATAAATCATGGTAAGCAAGGGATTTTCCTTACACCGAATACAAAATATGTGTGGTTGAGACAACCTGCTTTAACTCTTCCTCTTATGTTCAGTCTTCCCAGAATTATGACTTTAATGAAGAAGAGGATGTTCCTTAAATGGCTCTGAAAGACACGGTAACAAATGCATACAATCATTTTTGGCAGCACACTCAGGAACCTGGGGAGAAGTGAAAATCCTCCACTCGTCAAGATCTGGAAAAATGCACTTGCTATCCTCTATCACAAAAAAAAATTGTTTCAGTCTGCTACAAGTTGTGGAACAAAAGGGCAAAAAACTAAATTTGCATGCCTAGAAAAACAACGTTCTCAGAAGAATAATTTCTGTTTGCAAAAAATAGTTTCAGTTTGTTAAAATGAATGGAGATGTTCTTAAAATTAATACAGATGCCTTATGATGATAGCTTCAATGTTTAGGCCTGAATATGATTTTATCAAAAAACAGAAGAACATTACAACTGAGCCAAAAGACTTACAGGTATTCATGCATATTACCACATTGCAGCTATCAGGGACAGGTTTGTTCCTAACTTCCATTTAAGGAAATACTGATTTTACACTTTTGCCATCACTTCTCTCAAGTATGCCTTGTTTTCTTGTCAGTCCATACAGATTACAAATTTTTTGGCTATAATCTACTTATAAATAGACCCATCATCCTTCTGTTTATTTTGAGATATCATGATGTCAAGCACTGTGTTTCATCAGCAGGAATAAGTCTGATATTGTTGATGATTAGCTGTGGTATAAGGAAATCAAATTGAGTGATAACTAGAAGAGAAAGATGATTGTTCAGGAAACAAGCATGCTAGTAATCAGCACCTCTCAGAACAAAACATAACAAATGCATTGCTGTCAGGTGGGAATTTGTTACAACACCCATATATGAAATAACATTTACACAATTGTGGCCTGTTTTTTAAAAAAACAGCTTATAAGAATCTGTCCAGCAGCAGCAAAC
Organism: Leptosomus discolor; assembly: GCF_034619465.1. NCBI lineage: Eukaryota > Metazoa > Chordata > Aves > Leptosomiformes > Leptosomidae > Leptosomus > Leptosomus discolor. The sequence goes on along the minus strand of NC_141419.1, from coordinate 47,364,741 downwards.
GAACAATAATAGAGTGAAATAACGCAAGGAAAAGGGCAACAACAGAACAACTTATGCACACTGGGGCAGGGCCCAGAAAAATGCTTCAGACCAGCATTGTCCAGTCTCGCTGTCCCAGGTGCAGAGACACACCAGCTTGTGTGTCTGTGCAGGGGAACCCTCTCCAAATACTTTGATGGCTGCAGTGACAAGTATAAAACTCTGTCTACATATGTCAGCGTTATGTCCATATGCAGACGTTGCTGGGCACGCCATGGATCTTGTTTTATAGAGCTGGGACATGAAGATTACATTTTGATTACAGTTAAAATGGTCACTTCTGCCTATGGCCAGGGTTGTCTTTTGCCTCATCCCTTTACTGTATGTTTCATCAGACCAGCTAGGTGTGACAATACATGTTAGCGGGGTTAGTAGGGTTTCATGCTCTCCAAAGGGTAAATGCCCTAGGCTTGTCTTCACAGCATATGCATACCTGCTTGTCAAGCTGGTGCTACTGGAGCCCAGAAGAGCTCCAGTCCAGGATCAGCATGAGACAGCCCAGCAGGGGTGATGCCAAAGGAGGGTATGTTTACACAAGATTTTGCAGGCAAAGAGGAACCTTGATCTACCTAACGCACCCAGCTAAGCCAGAATTGTATGACTGTTTTTTGACATATGGGTGAATAGGAAGTAATAACTCTAATGCAGCCTGGAGTAGAGGCAGAACAATTTTGCCCCTACCTGCAAAAAACTCCTTAACTGTACCCTGAGAACCCATTAAATGGGGCCAGGTGCATGCTAGCACAGGTATAGAGCTTCTGAAATAGAGCTGGCTTCTCTGTGTAGCTCTGAGCACACAGAAAGCGAGCAGATGCCTGCCTGTAGCCAAAGATGCACCCATGCCCACTGGTCTTACAGGCACAACATACTTGCAGGAGACTTTAAGCAAGTTGTGGTTTTCACCAGCAAATAAATACTATTTCCACTCTTATTTAGGTAAAATCTAACTGGCCTAAAGAGTAATTCAGGAGCTCATGCACACACTGCAGTTGCTTCCATCCTAACCCCAACTCAGGGCCTAAGCTTGTTCCATTTTGTTAAACAGCTGCTGTTCATAGAACTGAACGACCTCCACATAGGAGCTATAAGGCTGTCACCTCTCAGTCTTGCTTTCTGTAGCTAATTGGAAATGGCAAGGCTTGTTAAGCTTCAGCAGCCAGGCTGTTAGTCGCCTTATCCATGAATACCGTATGGATGATGTTATTAGCCATTACTTTGCATTGGGCAATATGAATTTGCAAACAGACTTCCTATTTGTCGGCATGTGCCAACTCAACTCTCCCTTGGCTCATAGGGAGATGAGACAAACTCAGCATGGAGCTGACGTTTGGCATGCCCCCCACCCATTCAAATTACCACAAAGCTTCAGGACTGACTCCATCACAGTAAGACAAGGGAGTTTGTGGGGAATAGATCAAGGAACAGCCCTAGTCTGCTCTTGTGGTGTAAGTATCTTCCACCAGTTTCTCCATCCACTTACACCCTGTGTAAGTTTCCCTACAACAGGGGAAGTCAAGACGTTCCCCATGTAGGCAGCTCAGGAAGCCTGTTTCCCACCCGCAGAAACCCACTTCTGCTGCAATGTAGAGAGGACATCAGTCAGCTCATGATGCTTAGCTGAATTGTTTCTTACAAGTATAAATTTCTTGGGCATTGAAAAGTTCTCTGTATGATTCAACACTCCCAAGCACAACATGCTCTGTGTTTGCCATTTCTCCACAAAATAAAAGTTTTTGTCTGTTTGTTCTTCATGTAAAATACACTGCTGAGAAGGCCACGCAATTCAAAACAAATAATAAATGAGGGGAAATACAGCAAATACACATGGGACACGGAATGTTACCTCCTTTACTGATCTCCCTGACATAATCAAAGACCTATCACCATGATTACTACAGCAGTGCATGCTGATGTCCAAGCACAGGGATCTACAGCACCAGGCACTGTACAAACACAGAAGGGTGACTGAAATCCCTGTCCTGAATTGTTCAGAGTGCACAGGCACGGAGCACTGAAAAGGAAAACACAAAAGCAGAATGATGATGTTGGCAAATATACTGGTTCTACCACCTATGTTTCAGAAGGGGAAGCCTAGCAAGGAAATAAAAAGTGTGAGGTAGATATCGGCAAAATGGAAAAATAGTAAAGCACAAGAGCTCAAGGCAGAAAAAAAGGTGAAGACAAGGAAGTGTGGGAGGATGCGAAGACTGGAGATGTAGACATACTCTAGATCAGCCACAGACATTCCTGAGACAGACTGAACATGTGGTTTTGTTACAATTGAGTGTTGTGTGGATATTACTATTTTAAATTCCACCTTAAAATGCGTCCTCAAATTTTTCAATGGGAATGAACAAGGTCTTGTAAAACTATTTTGAATTAATGAGTCTCATGTCAAAACCAGAGGTTTTTCAACATGAAGTCTGCCCACAGGTTCCCACATCCTGTTGGGAAGAACTTACTGAGGCACTTCGTCTAGGATCTTAATCGAAGCATTTGTTTCTGGGAGCCATCAATCTGTGAGTACCTCTGAGATTCCAGTGTCCCATAGGAGACGGAGCCCTGCTCAGGAGCTCTACCATGAGGGGACACCAAGGGCACCCAAGAGACTGAGGAGCACCCTGTTGGGCTGTGACGGATTCGTGCTAGGATTAGTGCTGACCCCAAACACAAAGCTTGGAAACTAAAGATTTCACCTTAGAAACACCACAACAAAATTTTCTGATACTTCCAAGGGGAAATGTTTTTAATTTTCCACTGAAGACTTTAATTTCAGAATGGAAGCCAGTACCAAGATACCAGAATTTTTAACATAACAAGTATCCCCATTTTGAGAGTTTACCCAGGAGAGCTGTCGCAGTCGTGCCAGTCTTCAGGAAGAAACAGCTAGCTCCTCCTCCCTCAAAACCCCAACAAAACCACAACTTAGATTGCCATCAGACCAGTGAGAATTTTATATTAAATGATTGCCCTCAGCCACCCTGGGCCATTCAGACGAATGAAGTCAAAGGTACTGCTGGTAGGTTTAAAAATAGGCATGTGTTTAAGAGCCTTGCTGGCTTTGCTGCTGCAGTGAAAAAAAGGAAATTGGAGAGACATCAATCTGGAATTTAAAATACCATCAATATCTCAAAGACAAAAATATAATTGGAATTAATACTTAATTCTGGTCTACAGTGCCTTGCATGAAGCTTAACTGAGAGCAAAGTGAGAGATGCTAGCTCTTTTTCCCTTCCTGTTATTTTATATTCATGTCAAAACAGGTTCAGCAATCAGAAGAGAGCAAGCTGTAAGACACTGTGCTGCGGGAAGGTGTGTATCACAGTAAGGGAACTGAGGAATAACTACAGCACAGCACCGAGTGGACTGACACAGCGAGGATGACATATGGGTAAGGTGAGAATTCCTTGACAAGCGTTCTACTTTGTATTATCATATCACTTTGGTGATTTTCACTGCTTGGATTTTGTAACAAGCCTTCCTGCACAGTGTCATTAATACTTTTCCTCCCTTTAAGACTGTGGCTCTAAGAAGCAGCAGTATTTCTTCCTGCCAGCTTCCAGAAGGAAAGGAAGACACCCACCTCAGCAGTGGAAATCTGCCTCTGCCTACCTTTGTAATGCTCTCACATACTTTTCTTCAGTTCATAAGCTATGTTCTATTTTAAACAAAGGATGCCCACAACTGCTCTTAAGGGCTTGCTCTAGCTAGCTGGAGTCATCTTTAGGGTAATATGTCATTCAATCAATGATGATCTGAGGATGAACCCATGCAGAAGGTTGGCAAAAACCCCTCTAAAATTTATATCAAGGGACCTGGCGGAAAAACTAATTGCAAAGAATAAGCTATGCAGACGCTAGCTGTGTTTTCAAATGTAGATGAAGTTTCTAATACTATGCACATCTCTGAAAGAGTCTGTATCTACTGCAGGGAAGGAATGAGTAATACTCTATACAAATTCAGGAAGATGTTGGAAGAGAGAGAGCAGACATACGTCGATTTTCCTTTTAGGTAAGTCATACATTTCAGCACTGACATGCCAGATTTCCTCTCTTCCCCGGTGTCTGTGTTGTTTTCACTTTCTCTTCTACTTTTCCTTCTGATGTTCTCCAACACAACCCTGCAGGTTATGAACATAGACATTACAACTAGCGTTACAGGACTCAGCTGAGGCACCAGAAACAGTGTAGGCACGTTAATACAGAAGATATATTAGCGCATGTGAAGACCATGGCAAAGACAGCCAGTACCTGAACTTGTCCATCTCTACCTAGCGCTGCAGCCAGAGGTTTGGTGAAGCAGAACTGTTTTTTTCCTCTCTGTGAGGTCCTACTTCATCCACACACCACACTGACCCCCAGCTGTGGGGAAGAGCAACTGAGAAAGCTAGAAAATTGTCTCCCTGATTTCCTCCTTATTTTCCATGTTTTCCTCTCCTGTCTTTCCCATTGCTGCCCCCTGTAACAGCATGACACTAGGCTGTGATATTTGTTTGGCAGGACACTGCCAGAGGGCCGTGTTACATAGCTGTTGTTACCTCTTTAATCTTCAACTGCATATGAAACATTTGAAGCTAATCTCACACCAGTAGTGTCAAAGGAGGACGCAAAATAAACAGGATTCCTCTCTATTGTCCAGCCACTGCAGACAGACAGACTAGTCCCGGGCAGGATCTTGAAGGTCAGTATCTACAGTATCTGCAGCTAAACAGTGGTGGAAAGAGGAATTTTAGAAGAAAATTTGCAGCTACAACACAAAATGTGCTGTCATACTTGCATTAATTAGCTGTGCTACCTTTGGAGGAGCTCGCCTGGGTTCAGTAATACCCATTTATCCTATGCCATTTTGAAATGGCCCAAAAGTCTTAACTACCTGCTCACACAGAGCTGGTGTTACACCACCTTGGCTGTTTTGATGAATGCTCTACAGCAAGGTTCATCCTAGGGGGAAACATAGTGGGAACCATCCTACAAGCTACATCTAATTGGAAGCCACAATGGCCATCAGGACGGCATGGGATAGCAGAGTCAACCCACCTTCCCAAAACTACGTAGGGCTGAGAAGTCCAGATGGGATCCAAAGCATTTTCTCCTCTTTCTGCCAGAAAGCCATGGTGGGGTAGGGCAGAAAGCCCCACCAGAGCCTGACTGTTGCATGACAGGCAAATTCAGGAAAACAGATGAAAACAGCAGAAACCAGGGTATTGGTTTTGCACCACAGCTCAGAGAGAATAAATGGACCTTCCAATGGCAAGCCGAAAGTCACTGAGAAGACCCCGACAGCGTTTCAACCTAATGCAAAATAGAGAAGGCGGCTCTGCCAGTATGTATGCCACAAGAACTATAATTATCCCAATGCATTTTAGTAAGTATTATATGCAAAACCATATTTTGATAGACCAAAATAGCTCTCATACTAATTACAGGCATTTGAAGTAGTAGATATTACCCACCCATTTAGAGCTCAAGACTGTGAGCCGCTAGGCAGTTTGAAACATGCTTGAACTTCTGTGGATGAAGCCTACCTTTAATAGCAAGTGAAGACCACACAGAAGTTATGGGCTTTATTTTCACAGAATTTACCTGTGAAATCCTGTGGCCTATAATAAGCAAGAGATCAGAACAGATGATAGACAAGGTCCCTTCTGGCTGGGAAATCTGCTAATCCATATGTTCCCAGATCAGTCTATCACCAGAGTAAGCCTGTAGCTGCTGCACACAAGTACTCCATCATCTGGAATTTTCAAAGCAGACATCGCACACCCAGAGATACTGTCACAATAGCCATTAACATGCAAAGACAAGCTGCAAGTCGGCTGCTTCATCAGCCTAAGAGGCAGCAACAGACTAAGCCATTAGCAATTAATTAAAGGTCAACGACATTTAAAACACTAAAGAACACACATCCCAGACTATTTATAATTGGCAATACACTTAGATAAAGCAAGCCATAATCCTGCTGGTTGTTGTCTGCTGCCACTCTCCACTTTACCTGCCTTCCTTTACAAACCATGGGGACCATAGAAGGGTCACCTACAGGGGTGCTCTGCCGGGAATCAGCACCAGTTTCCAACCCTGAGCACTGGCAGTCTGGTCTGAAGCCCACAGACATGAGTCATCATCAGTGAGAGTTTTTCTGATTATTTCAACAGGCATTGGACAGCCTGTAAATATCCTTGCCAAAGACAGTCATTTCTAATACACAGATATCCCCTCTTTCACTGGTTTCAAGACTTTGAAATGGCTAGATTACTCTGTACAGCCAGAGCTGAGACGTTACTCGGCATAACCCCCGCACACACTATTAATAACAGCCCCCGAGGTTAAAATTAAGTTTAAAAATTTGTTAACATTGAAAGTTGAACTCCTCTGACACATGCAGCTGTTACTACTGAGCAGTTTCATAATCCCTTATATCTAGGAAGAACCATACTATCGTTGACTATTAAAAAAAAAAAGGCAAAAGGATATGAAACTCCAAGGCTGGATGAATCTCAGAAATGGCTACACTTTGTCATAACCTCTGTAACAGAAAGAAACTCCGTTTCTTGTGTTTTTTGGTTCCCCCCGCTCCCCCCGCCAAAAGTCCTGAAAGGAATTCTTGCTGAAGGAGTCTTCAGCTGGATCACTCTTGGACCTGGACATTTTTACTGTTGGTGTTGGGTTTTTTATTTTTTGTTATGAAAGAATTAAAATTAAAACTCAGCTATACTACCAAAAAAAACCCCCAAATACACACCCCCCCCCCCCCAGTAGTATTTCATCTCTATACAGATAACGCACTCCTTCCAGAGCCAGGCAGTTTCATTTGCATGTGTCCAATTCTACTCACTTCACTTACGCGGACTTCACTGTCCCTCCAAAACACACACTCAACAAGCCAAACAAGCAACAAAAAAGCCAAAGCAGAAGCCGCCAACCCCCGAGCGACCCACGCACCATCCCTTCGGTTCGGCCGGCGCCACAGGACCTCGCTGCCATCCATCCACGCACAGACTTCCTCTTCTTCTTCCTCCTCCTCCTCCGCCGGGTGGGGACGGGACGCGTCCTTCCCGTCCGCTGCTGCTTTCGCCGGCGCGGACCCGGTGCGTTTCCCCAGACGGGCTGTACGGCCGCAGCGGGGACGGGCGCTGAGGGGAGCGATCGCCAAGTTCGGGGACGCAGCCGGGGTCCCGACGGCGGCGGCGCCCCCTCGGGAAACGAGCGACGTGCGTGGGGACGCGGATAGCCGCCGCCCCGCGGGGACGCAGGGAGACGCGGCAGGTCCGCGGGCAGAAACGCGGAGAGCGGCGCTGCCGCCCGACCCGGCGCCGCCACCCGCCCCACGGTCACGGCGCCGCCGCCGTTCCTTGCCGCGGCCGCCTGCAAACACGGGACGTGCCTCCCGGGCAGCCGGGGCGCCCCAGCAGCACCCGCCGGCCGCCTGTCCTGCCGCAGGCAGACCCCGCTCCCCCCCTCGCTCGCGCCGCCGCCGCGCAGCCCGGAGCCGGGCGGGAGGGCGGGCGCGAGGCTTCAGTGCGGCGCCGCCGCCGCCTGTCACAACTCACTGCCCCGCGCGCCGGAGGCGGCGGCGGCGGCGGCCGCGCGGTCCCGCCCCTCCGGCAGCGCCGCCGCCCGCCCGGCCGGCCCGGCCTGGCTCGGTGTGCCCCGCGGGGCAGCAGCGAGGCGAAGGGCCGGTCCCCGCCGCCCCGCGGGCGCTCCCCTCGCAGCGGCTTGCCCCGCCTCGCCGCCAGCTCCTGCGCCGCCGTGGAGTGGGGGCGCGTCCGGTGCCCGGCGCCAGCCCGGGCGGGAGCCGCCAGGCAGCCAGAGTGCCCGGGAGTGGTGATGTTAAGGGGGAACGGTGCAAGACCCATGTCTAGGTTCAAACAAACCAACAAAACCAAACGTGGGAAAACATGTCATGGGGTTCTTGTCACAAGGAGGTTAAAACTTCAAAATACCTGTTTCTCGGTAGCCAGAGAAAAAGCTTTTCTGAGGCCTGCTGCACCTCTGTGCTTGTGAAGCTCGTGCTGATGTCAATGAAAACGTCAAAGTCGCTGAAACTCAGATCTGTATCTAAAGTGGCAGCTCCAAGTTCCTAATTTCTTCAGGAGACAGGCTAAAAACATATGGCTTACAGAAGGCCCTGAATTAAAGCTGACAGTTTTGTATGCCCTGATCACTGTAGTGTCTAGGTGCATTCCAGTAATGCATGTCACATGTTGTTCTTTCATCTTCTTCCCAGGAGAAGTGGGTGTAGTTGTGTCTCATTGCAGTAAGATTTGTGTGTGTGTATAACTCGGGGGGATTTATTTTAAATTTTGTGCAGAGAGTTTTGATCAACCGTAGACACCCCAGAATCAAAACTCAGTAAAAATGTGGAAAGTCTGGAGCGCCAAGTTCCTGAAGTTCACTCCACAGACAAGACACACACCTGAGAGTATTTGTCTCCTGGAGAAACTCATTTTACCCTTCGGATATCCTTGGCTTGTGTCATGTATCACCTGAAAATAAAGACCAAGAACTAAAATTTGATCTAAAGTGCTACAAGAAGAGAAGGCAGAGGACAAACGGTGGTTTTGTTGTTCTTACCATGCCTTTTGCCAAGGCAGCACAAGTCAGTATTTGGTTGGAGTTCCCTGATTGCTGAAACTTTCCTGTTTGGGAGCATCTCGCAGCTCCAGTCCTGCCCTGCAAGAACTCAGGTTTGGGTGTACAAGGTCAAGCTACTTCAAAAGAATAGGATGGAGTCTTCTTGCCAGCAGGGTATGATAGAAAACAGACGTGGCATTGGCACAGTATAGAACAAAGCTGACTGGAGAGTGACGCTGCAACTGAGCGAAAAATGAGCTATGATCTTGCAAACACTTGCACGTGTGACTTTGTTTACTTCCACGTGTTGCTGCACTTATAGTTAATCCAGATGGCCATGTGATTAAAGATGAATGCATGCACAAGACTGAGAAAGCGTTTAATACTTTCAGAATTGGCTAGGACTACATGCAGGGTTTTTTGTTATTTTGGGGAGTTAGATGCTAATAAGAGAGATAAAAGGTACAATATGAATGAGAACCATGCTTTACAGAAAGAGCTTTCTTTAAGGAGATAGAGAGATTATGTATCACAGGCCAGTTTGGATGGGAAGACGCTGTGCTAGCAGTGCTATGCTTAAATGAGACAATGTACTATGTGTCATTTAAAGGCACAAATACAGAGTTGGAAAAGCAGAACATATAAGCAAGTAAGCCTGGTGGGCAGTTGTTATTTATAGTTACTGGAAGAAGATAGGACATTGTGTATGTGCTTTTTAATTGGCCCAAAATAGGAAATAAGTTCATCTTGTATTCAAGCTCTTTTTACATTACAGGGATAGCACATTATGGGGCTTTGCACTCCTGCCAATGTTCTCTGTCGAAAAAGTAAATTTCCAGTTTTCACAAAGTTGCATATGCCTCCATAAATATACGTTCAGCAGGGGCAATATGCCTTCTTGTTTTAAGATTATACTTTAACACATTTGATTAGAGAGATGCATGTGCTGGAAGTCTGCTGCATTTATTATATTCAAAAAGAAGAAAACCCCCTCAAATTTACGTGTGATACTTCCTTTCTTGTTTTTGGAAAATGACGGTGGCAGACCTGCTAGTCATGCTAAGCCACACAAGCACTTGTTCAGTCTCCTCACGTGACAAAGGAAATGGAACGTAGTTAACTATTTCAAGTAAAATTCTGGTCCCATTGAGGTTAATACATTATTTTGCCTACAGGGTCACAAATTGACACAACTATTTTTAGGACTGATACTGGCAGGGAAATGGGAGGATGATGCTGAAACTCTTCTTTGTCTGATGTGAACTCTTACTGTTCTCGTGAAGATAGCAATTGAATGCCTTATCACACTGAGCAGAGCTGCTGGCTTCAGAACAGAAGGTGGCCTCCTGGAGTTTTTACTTCAGTATCTTGTATTCCTCAGGGAAGGTAACGGAGAAGGAAATAACACCTTCAGCAACCCTGACACAACCTAGTTTTGCAACGAGAAACCTACAGTAGCACCTACGGTCCAAAATGAGCTATCAGCCTCTGGCTCATCACCTTGTCCTGTGGCGCTTTTATCTGAAAAGCACTATAGCTCAGCTCCTTCTTTGAGGTGTGCCACTGACACTCCATGTTGACATGCTTCTGCCTCCTATCTTTGTGTCCAAACTGCTGAGAATAGGGCTTCCACTCCCTTAAAACTGTAGAACAGTAACATCTTCTCAGATACTGCTGGAAGGTTGTGGCAGTATATCCCATGTTTTGGCTTTGGAAGGACAGGGTAGCATTTTGAGAGAAGTGGCTGGCAGTGATCTTTCCATACTGTAGAACATGCACCCTGGAGTCCAGGCCTGTTGCTTGCGCATGGGTCTACAATGACCTTTCTCACAGATCTGAATCTGCTACTTGTGTTGACAAGGTAAATAGGATTGAGGCATCCACAATGCGGGGTTGTGTTTGTGCACCAGAAGAAGAGTTGGAAGAAGCAGCCACCTCTTCTATGTACATTATATGCAACTAGCACCCACAGCCAGAATTAATGAAAAACCTCCACCTCACTGATAAAGACTATGCCACAGACAAAAGCCATTATAAAAATCCTGTTATCATTCACCCCACAAAATAAAGGAGGTGGGGAAAATCTGGCACTGGCTACAGAAGAAAACCTCCAGAGTCTGAATGAATAAGGAACAAGGGATTCATTATCTCCTGTATGATTACAGTTTGCTTTTAGCTTCCTTTTTTTTTTTTCTTCCCCAAACATACCTTATTAAAAATAAAACAAAGGCAAATTGTTCTCTGATGGCTATTCCAGCCTCTGTCAGTGATGTGCATTAGGAAATGGGACAAGTCCACATGACCTCTGTCCTCTGTATCTTTGAGATAATTACACTGTATTTTAGAAAAGCGCTTGAACTATGGTTGACAAGTGCTGTATGCCAGTTCTCTTATTAGAAAACCTCAGTAAAGAAAAACCTGAGCCCTCTGAAACCATCTCAGATTATAGAAGGAAAGCAAATGACACTTACTGATACAGAGGTTAATTCAGCCCTATTATTTAACAGTAGCTTACACTTAGAAGTTTGACTGTAGCATTATGAACTGCAGAAAGTTTTTGTCTCTAGGGTCCCGTTCTTCTGTCAATGGTGATGAAAAGAACTGTGGCTAGGGTAAAGCTATGCTGCAACATACAATTCAAGAAGCATCTTGCTATTTCAAGGTTTGCCTTTTTTTTTTTTTTTCTCATGTTGGGGAAAGTATCACACTTAATGCTTTTCCAGGTTACTCAAGTTCAGTCATTTATTCCTGAGAAGTTTTAGCTTGTTTTTTTTTTAACAGTCTCCTCAACATACTTTTCCTCTACAATGTAAATGATGACATCAGGGTAAAGCAGCAAGCTCTAAAAGTACTCGACTTGGGGAAATTAATTTATTATCAATCCAATCAGAGTAGGATAATGAGAAATAAAATACAATCTTAGAACACCTTCCCCCCCACCCCTCCCTCCTTCATTCCCGATTTCTTTACCTCCTCCCTGCCAGCGGCACAGGGGGATGGGGAATGGGGGTTACAGCCTGTTTATCACACATTGGTTTTGCTACTTCTTGCCCCCAGGGAGAGGACTCCTCACACTCATCCCCTGCTTGTGTGGGGTCCCTCACATGGGAGACAGTTCTCCACGAACTGCTCCAGTGTGGGTCCCTTCCAGCAGTTCGAGACCTTCAGCAGCAGACTGCTCCAGCATGGGCTCCTCTCCCTACATGTCCACAGGCCCTGCAATCTTTCAGCAGAACAGTGTGAGAGTGGGTCTATGCCATCACTTGCTTTATGTTAATTTACAACAGGGCTGCCCAGATAAAGCTGTCTTGGACAACCTTCTCTCAGATGTAGATTACAGTGGCAAAAGGGACTCCTACTGCTCCAGTATGGGCTTCCCACAGGGTCACAGCCCCCTTCAGGCCACACACACCTGCTCTGGCATGGGGTCCTCCACAGGGTGCAAGTGGATGTCTGCTCCACCGTTAACCTCCGTGGGCTGCAGGAGACAGCCTGCCTCACTGTGGTCTTCACCATGGGCTACAGGTGAATCTTTGCTCCAGCACCTAGAGCACCTCCTCCCCCTCCTTCTTCACTGACCTTGGTGTCTGCAGAGGTTTTTCTTTCACATATTCTCACTCCTCTCTCCGGCTGCAATTGCCCAGGTTTTGCACACCCCACTTCTTAAATATGTTACCCAGAGGTGCTACCACCATCGCTGATGGGCTTGGCCTTGGCCACCAGCAGGTCTGTCTTAGAGCCAGCTGGCATTGGCTGTATCGGACATGGGGGAAGCTTCTAGTGGCTTCCCACAGAAGCCACCCCTGTAGCGCCCCCCCTCTCACCCCTAAAACCTTGCCATGAAAACACAATACAAACACATTTCACTTTATCTGCTGTTACAGAGCAGCATTTATTCCGTCAATAAAACACTAGCCTTGCATAGCAACAAATGAACGGTACAGAAAAGGTTGCTACTGGTGCAGCTGGCCTGGACAATTAATACAAAATAGACTACGCATTACTCAAGTTTTTTAGGACACTGGTGCCATATGTCCTAAGAAATGTAAGGCCAGATAAAAAATACTGCTTTTTCACACAATTTATGTTGCACAGTCCTTTCAGATCCACACCAGAGCAGCTGCACTTTCTTCACTGGTTTCCATCATTTTGCAACTCCAGCTTCATAAGCTGGTCCTCAAACTTTTGAATATCTACTTGATGCTTCATTAGGAACTTCCCATTTAAATGAAAAACAGGTATGTCATATTTGTATTTATCATACCACGCTGAGTTCACTGGAAGGGTAATATCCACCTCCTGCAAAATAAACTGTGACAGAAAAGAACTATGTTAGTACCTACTGGACACTGAAAAAACAATACCTGCTTGTCTTTTGTTCAGTATTTTTTTCAGAAATTCAAGGCTGTTTTCTTGGTACTTTTGGATTTATTCTTCCATGTTATAGACAATCGCCCATTTTATGGGTACAAAATGTATGTAGCCACAATCCTTGGCTGCGTGTCTGCAAAGGACTCTCTCCCTAGTCCAGGATGATATTCTTGATCCTCTGTGCAGAACTACTCTCCTGTGAGTACCAACCACAACAAATGCGCAGCTGGCAACACAACCGCTGCCTGTTAGACAGCAGAGTGCAACACCTCTTAATGCTTGTGTTAACAGTTTCTTCCTTCAAGAAAGAGCCCAACTTGGTTGAAGAATGGCAAAAATTGCAATCGCATATAGTTCAAATATTTGAAGTCTCACTTCCCAAACGATACCACTACCTGCCTCATAAAAGTTGCAAACTCCTCTATCAGACCAGGCAACAGTGTTTACAAAAGCAGTGGTTTTAAAAACTATTGCAACAAGGTGTATATTGGTTTAGTTTGCCAATACCTATTTGAGTAGCATTGTCACAAAATGCTTTTGGATAACAAAATTTATGGAAATCAGTGCTGACATTGTCTTGAAGAGGTCAGCCATGAAAAAATAACAGATGCAAATAAATCCAAGCCATTTTCTTTTACAAAGAAAGAATCCTGATTAACTGTTCTTTCTATGTAGAATAAGTATACAGTATTGGAATACATTACCCTTCTCTTATATGGCTCAAGCACTTCTTTTGCTTCATCACATAGAGGGCATGGTTTCTAAAGGAAAATATTCAGACCAACTTAAAGCATACAGTAAAACACACAGATCATTTGTACTGTAAAGTAACATACAAAGACAGAGGTGATCATTACTGTAAATGTGGGTTCCCTCCCCCGCACTACCCTGTTTTACTGCTTTCTAAATCTTTATCAGTGCAGCATGGATGAAAAGAAAATAAACTATTCAGTCACATAATTTAATTATGTCTCATTTGCTATTATTCTTCTCATGGTGCAAATTAACAGTTTTCAACAGCTCTTTCTTCGAAAGGCTGATTCAAGGGCATGGTTTGGAGGGTCATGCACAGACCCTTTCTTTTGGTCAGCAGCAACTACTCAAAGCATTGCCACCACCAGCTGAAAAGAACTATGGGTACCACTCTTGACAGAAGAAACTTCCCTTGATAAAAGGGGAATGAGGTAGTCACATGAGTAATTTCTAATCTGTTTCAGATCCAGTCACTTCGGTCAGTTCAAATAGCAAAAGAAGGTGATTTAAGACACCCTGGCTGACTTTGCCTGAAAGGAATTAAGCGTGATCCTCCAACCTGCAGATCTGGGAGGACAGGAACCTCCAGTCAGCAAGGAGAACTGAAATACAGCTGCCATGTTTTGACCTCTGATGGGGTCAAAGAAAACTTCCCATTTTTGAAAACTCCCCAGTAGTCCACTACAGTTATACAGCTGATCATGCATCATGATCATTAGAGCAGTGTGTACCTGAAAAACTGACCCACATGAAGGCATGTGGCTTCAGCGTTTGTAATGGCAGAATTTGGCCTTTAATTCACACAGCAAAGTATACAGTGGTGAAGATGACAGCTCTGTTCCTCTGCCATGAAATACCTCTCACAGCTGGTAAAGACCTTCTCCTCTCCCTCCCACTTTAAGTCTTCCTAGGGCTTGTTTAAACATGGAGTTGACCTGAAACAGCTAATTCTTGTTTCCTGCGTGTGAATTAATTTGGATTAAATACTCTACTTTTAATTCACATCTAATCTAAAATGTCTTTCCCACACAGACAAGTCCTCATGCTCTGAAAATCTATGCAAGATGCTAAAGATCATCAGTGCTGTGTTCTTGCTAGTTCTTGTTGCTTGTGGAGGGACTGACATACCTGATATTGGTGACTGAAAGGAATGTCCCAGAATCCCGCACATCAGTTTTGTAACATGCCAGGCACCTAACAGGTTAAAGCAGGACATACTTGGTTCCCCTAGGCCTATGGAGAGCTTCTTAACAGAAGTCACATGAAAGCATTTGACAAACTAAGCTGACTCTTAGCAAAGAATATGTTATCGCTGCAAGCTTAAGCACTATGTGGTACTAATAAGATTGCAACTGGTTTAAAAAATCAGATAGTGAACTATTTCAACTAACAGTGAAATCTGTTCGTCCATTTATATTAGTACATATTTTTCAGTAGAACAGTGGCAAAAAGGGACTCCTACTGCTGAGGTACTAAAAATCCCTTCCTAAAGTGACACAGGCTGTGCTGATAGCTAGATCTGTTACACTACACACATGGTGGAAGGGACAGTTTTATTTCTACAGATAATTGCCATTTACGCTGCACACTTAGACCGCAGATTTGTGGTCATTTTAAGCTGGCACTGCTTCTGAAGGAAGCAGAATCATCTTCCTGTCACTGCTTCTTTTGTGCTGGCATAAGCACTCAAAGACCTGCACAGTAGAGCTAGACAGTAGAACTGATCTCAATTAATAGTAACCTTGCCAAAAAAAAAAAAAAAGGTTGGTTTTTATCTGGAGCAGTTGCATGAATGTTTGTGTTGACTTAAAAGCAGCCTGCAAGGGGAAAACCATTTGGCAATGCTAGCTTCCATCAGTCTGAAGTGGCTGCAGAAGTCATAGCTCCCTCCTTCCTTCTCCCCCTCTTTCCTCCTTATTCTTAAAAACAGAAAGGAGGGAAAAATGAGTTAATTAGCATAAACTAAGAGTGCAGATCAGATTTATTTTTATTGAATTTTGCTTTGCAATTCCCAGGGGTATCAGTCATCAAAAACATTTTAAGTTAAAAACATGTTCAACAAGAGGCCACTTTAAAGAATCATTTGAACTCTACTATTAGAAAATTTGATTTCATACAGTGTCTTATTGGTTAGAAATTTTAAGACACAAAAATCATACAAAAAGCTTTTTTCCAGTTATTAACCCAAACACAAGCTTCTTATTCCCTACCTTATCACATCTGGATTATGAATGAGTTGATGTTGAATCAGGAAGGGGGAGAGAGACCTGTAACTTTAAAGTTTAATTCTTACAGCATACATTGCTCTGATTAATAAACAGATGGTGACCTTCTATTTTTTAACCTATTCATAGGTTACACAGTTTAAAAACTCCTTTAAGGCTAGGGATGGAATAAGCAAACATTGTGGAGGAGAAGGAAATTATTTTAATCGCATCTCCAACAAATACTGCCATACTGATGTCAACATTCCCAGTGCTTTGCATTTCTAGTTGTTCTCCTCTTGAAGGCTACATCAACCATACAAATGTAGCACAGGCCGCCATGTGCCATCCCATCTAAAAGTGCAGGAGACCTCTGCAGATAACACAGGCTCTTGATGACACTTCATGGAAGGTGACAGTTCACAAGTGACCATTCCTGCTCATTGCATCTGTTTTCTAAATATGCTTAAGAATCCTATCTGCTCGTGCCACAGACAATTTTTGCCTGCATTTTATTCCTGTTGGCGTCTCACAGCCAATAAAGCAAAAAGAGGGCAATGCACAATCTACTTTTTCCTCAAATGCTACCAACACTACTTGGATATATTTTCAGTCTCACAGGTAGTGCTGAAATTAAACATAAATGCTTTGAAGAGCCTACTTTGGCTGTTGTCCTGGATAGATTACGTGTAACAGCTCCCCCATTCTCCACTTCCAGGATGAAGCACTGGCAGTTAGAGAACAATTTTCAATTAGTAAATGGACCGTAGCATCTCTGAGACACAACGATTTTGGAATTTTCATTTGTTGGTTTTAACTGCTTGCTTGCTACAATGAGAGTAGGACTGTGCTGTCAAGCCTGGTGTATAAAAGACCTCCAAAGTAAAATGCCCAATACTACACAAATTTGAAGGGGACAAAAAGCACGGCCAAGCCCTTTCATCTGGGATTCATGTATATGAAAGCTGATAAATACAGTCTTTCCTAGCTTTATTCTGTAAACAGCTTTTACCTTGGTGAATAAAGTCAACACTGGCTTATTCGCACTGGCTGAACAGAGTTGTCTCCCCAGTGGACTGGATGAATGCCTTGCTAGTTGCAGTGTTCTGCTCAGAAAACAAAGCACTGTCATCCTGTTAAGGCAAAACCAAAATGTTTAATTGTTTTGGGGCAAGTTATAGCTTACAAAATTTAATGTTAAGATAAATGTGATACTTCAGTTGCAGTTCTAAAATACACACAATCAAAACATTTTCCCAGGATTTTCATGCTCGCAGTATCAATCAAAACAATGGTTTACTATGCAGCAGGCCAGAAACTCTGCGTAGCTCAAAAAGCGTAGTTCCATTTAAAAAAAAAACCAAACACCTGTTTTCCTGCTGAAATGACTCTTTTAAATTCCCTAAAACAAATGCTGACATAAATGCATTACGCTGTTTCAACTGCATAGATGCCAGTAAAAATCACATATTAACAAACTGCAAAGTGCTGTGTTTTGAACCTCAGTAATCTTGCTGCAGAGCTTGACATATTCTACTTACTAGAAATTATTCCACCAAAAAACTAATCAGAACATTAATATAATGCTTTCTGCAGTGAATAAAAAGCTGCAGCCAAGACAATTTAACTTGGTAACAGTAAAAGCACGCACATTGCCTTGAGTCCTTGCTGCAACAGCAAATTAATTTATGAAAGATGTTGATGGGTTTGTGACTTCTTTGGGAGAGTAAATTTAGCATTGTTGAAGGGTGATGTATTGGAGACTTGAAACCACCTCTTCATAATAACACTACTAACAACAATGCTGCCTCCAAACTTGTGTCTTAATGGGACCTTTACAAAGCATTTTAGGACTGAAAGGCAAAAAACAGAAGCAAAAAGGAAGTCTGTACAGAGACTACTGGCAGACGTGACACTTGACATCAGAATTTACACTTGGAAAATCAAGTCCCTCTTACATAAAGCCAGACTGCTTCTGTTCTACTAACTACAGCTAACCACAAACACACAATGTAATGGCACAAGTTTAAACAACTCAAGCGTCAGCAGGACTATGGTGCAACTGACGAGCGTGGTTTAGGATATTCAGTAAAAAAGGGCCTAGTACATTCACTGAATCTCTCAGTACTAATGTTACATAGTTTTGGTTTAAGACAGTTTAGCCAGCAAAACTGCTAAGGAAGAACAAAACATTGCAGTGGACTCTAAACTTAAAGCTACTTAGCTGCCATGTTTCTAAGCAACGATCACAAGAAGAATCAAATGGGTGACATGAAGCTGCTCCACCAGCCTTACTGCACTGTAAAAAGACACCTTTTTTTTTTTTTTTCCAGAAGACTCTGGTAAGGGTAACTTGCCATGTTTCCAGAAGTTTCAACAGAGCAAATACAAAAGTTACAGCCTAAATTATCAAATTTCAGATGCTTGGAAAAAATAATTTTTTTTTTTTCATTGACCATGTAACAATAAAGTTGTCTAAAACAGGGTATTCTGCAACAAACGGGCTTTGGGTTTACTGTTTAGTTTGGGACAGAAAGGGTTCTTTGTCTGTATATGTCAGCTGCAGGGGCAGAATAGTACACTTGCTGTCACTGTAAAATTGCAGGTGACTGGCACAGCACACACTGCCACTGGTCACAGTCTTTGGCAGCTACTGCACTGGTTTTACTTAGCCAGGTGGAAATCTAATTGTCTGGGATTTTGCATACTAAATATAAAAATAAGCTTGGAACCTTTTGGAAAAATGCAAATTTCGATGTCAGTAAATAGCCTCAGTCATACTTTGAAATTTTTACATCCACAGTAAATAGGTTCCTGGAATGGATGTGATTTTGGCATAAAAAATTGCAGCATGTCGGCCTGCTCACATGCAAGATAAAAATGCCAAAACAGTTTGCATTCTGGCAAGGTTTTTAAAGAAATGCTTTTGTTGACAGCCTAGCAAGACAAATATTGTGCCTTAAAAACAAGGAAAATGCCCCCAAATTGTTCTCTGAACAGCAGAATGAATAAAGCCTAGATTATATACACATATGTGTATAAAAAGGCTCCAGTTCACTCCTTTATACCCCCTTTTTTGATTCCTCAATGGTCTGATAATTTTAGTTCAGTGGACAGCTCCTACTAAAACTTCAACTTAAGGGGAATGAATAAAACAGTATCAGTACTCAAGCTTCACAAAAATAAATAAGCTAGCACAGCATCTTACTTTGTTACCAATTTTAAATAATTATAAGCAACAGTGACTTTGGAATTCAGGAGGAAGTCTTCATTGACCAGTACTACTGTAGCAAGAGTCTGCTGTTTCCAGAGTTAGCTTAAGATGGACTGAATGTTTTTATAAATAACCTAAGGAAAATAGAGTCCTGGCTGTCAATTTATTCAACTGCGTAGAACGATACTAAGGCCACACTATAACGCCAGTTACAAAAAGACTTGAAGGACTAATCCCGATTTATAAAGTGATGTCAGTCTCTATCCAGGCCCCAGTCATGCTCTGCTTTTCCATCAACATAAACCAGTCCGAGACATCTACCCTTGAGGGAAGGTGAGATACCGTCAGATGGCATCATGTTCCCATAGTACAGATGATATAGCTTGACTTCCCTACACTTCTGAAGCCCACAGTTGCCAGACAGCATCATTAGGAAGGAGAGCAGTCAGACCTGCTGCATTTAACCTTAGCTAAAGCATGGTGCAACTTCACTGATTTGCAGCCAAGGCTCTGCCCCCATAGAAATTTGCTTTTAAATTAGTAGAATTTACTTATCTGATTTTATTGGATGAAATAAGAGGTTGTGGACAAAACCAAATAGCAGTGGTTTTGCACAAACACTGAAGGGTTACTGTAAAGAGTTACATATAGCTGCTATTGATCAGCAGCTGATGAAAGAAAATATACAATCACTCATCAGGCAAATCTACTGCAGCAGCTCAGTTTATCTGAACAGCATCCCAGAGCCACATGGGTGTTTAGTGCATTCACACTACCATTGTGTGAACAAGCAGATTACCAACACTGACTGGCCTGCGCTAAACTGAGCAACATTTCTGGAATGCAGAGCTCCAACCTCAGAGGTCACTTCCACACCGGTTTCATCACTGACAAAAAGAAAGGAAAGCATTGCACAGACACCTCACGGCGTTCTTATCCTGCTCACATCTGTATCATATCTGTCTTTTGCTATGAAGAAACTAAAATGCTAAAAGCACACACAAAATCTTTCAACATGGTTATTCTGGAGCTCTCTTTAACCTAACCCCAAGTAGCTATAAAGATTTGATTGAGGAACAAAATTAATATGTAAATATAAAGAAGGACACTTGCAAACTTCAGAACTTACCCTCCCCTACACTACAATGCTACAGAATGATTTAACAGCTGATCATTGTAAGTCTGGACTTGGCCCATGCTGTATTTTCTGAAGCCAAATTGGACTAATTTCCTGTTAACAGAATTTCTATCACCTAATAAATCCATGTCTGCTGGAAAAATAGAATGTGACACTAAAACTAGCCATTATTTAGATGAGATAATTACCTGTATAAACCTTATCTTAGCATCAACCAAGGAAAGACAAGCATGGCTCATTTTTTCTCCACCTATGTACCTTATAATGGTGCCATTTCTCTTACTAAATAATCTCAGCTTCAAGTCACCAATATACTCCTGCTCTGTGGCTCTGAATGTTTTACATACATAATTATCAACATATTTGTACAGGACTATGTCCTGCTGTTTTCCATGGATTTGTACACATATACATGAGGATGAAATTATGTAAAACTTGCAGGCACTTGTCTGTATACACTTTACATTCATGTAGTATTTGATTTTGGAACCCCAACGTGCGGTTGACAGAAGATGGGGATTGCCTGGACAAATCATACCTCTTTCTGCAAGGTAACAGTAACACATCAGGAACATGGAAAAATGTTATACTGAAAATGTTCTAGACATTTTCTAGCTATTTGTCTTAAAAAAACTTTTTAAGTGTCTATTAAACTGACTCCTACCCTCCATTTAATGCTCAGTCTAATAGGACAGAGGAATATCAATTGAAAGAGAATGGGGAAAGCAATCAGACACAAATGTAAGAATACATGCTGATGGCTCAAGTGAGTGGTGGTTTAAAACTGCGTTCTTCTGTTGCCTCTCCTTCAAAACCAGCTATGGTCATCAAGGAAAGCAAACTTGCTGGTGGTCTGCTGTTGTCAGTCTGATTACTTACCAGGGAAATGCTGAACAATAAAGTACGGTGCCACAGGAAGAGACCAAGGAGCACGCCTGAGCAGGGACACCAACTCCTGTAGTTGCTGAGATACCCACAAGGCTTTTACCCCTGTGAGCCTTTCAGAAGAGGCACGCCAAACACAGGAAAATCTTGAACTTCTTTTTGCAAACCCATGTAACTCTAAAGGTCTTCAGCAAAGAATCAGGTTTTTACATCAACTCAGAATTCAGAAACATCACCAGTAATACCACTTGTTTCTGTGAGGTGATGTTATATATCAATCAATGCACATTTCTATACATTTTCTTCACCAAGCTACAGTAATATGGGGTAAATGCTTCAAGGCCATTGCATCCCATCCCAAAAATTATTAAAACTATAATTTCATCCTAATGTGCATCCTTGTTTTGTTTAGTGATCCCTCCAGAGGTATCCATTCTAGACTCTGGTCCAAAGCCCGTATTCCAAATTTCACACAATTTAAAAAACATTCAATAGGTTGCTGTAATGGCCATGATGATTTCTGAAGACCAAAGAACTTGCATATACAATTCACTGTTATCATAAAGGAAAATTCTAACAGGGTTTAAAAGCCTGTTTTAAACATCTCCATTTGAAAACTTTTTAGCTAAAAGATCCACTCCCCTCGAGGGCCAGGGCCAAGCCAAACCGGGTAAAGTGTATCCAGAGGTCTTGCCATTATGGCCTGTGTTGAGAAAGCCCGACTTCTTTTGGTGACGTTTTCTAAACCAATAATGCCCTCTACAGACAGAGGAGTCGGAGCCCCTTAAGAAACAACAGAGCGCAAGAGACTTGCCAGTGACGGCTGCGCCGGGCTCAGACAGCGGCGCCCCGCTCGCCTGGGCGCCCCGCCATCCTGCCTCCCTCCGCCCGGCTTCTGTCTTCCAGGGCGGCCTCCTCAGGCCCGCTGCGGGAGGGGCACTGCCTCCCCGGCCCTCCGGAGGCCCGCGCCGCCAGCGCCGGGAAGGCCCCTGCGGCCGCTGTTCAGGCCCCGCGGCCCGGCGCGGCCCAGCCCCGGCGCCCAGCACCTTCCTGCGTTAAGTCGGGGGGGCCGGGGGCGCTCACGGGGCCCCGCACACCGGCCGCGGCTTCCGGCAAGGCCCGGAGCTGCGCACACTCACCTCGCCGCCGCTGCCGGCCGCCCCGCTCCGCCCCCGCGGCGTCACGGCGCGCGCTCTCGGCGAACCGCGAATGGGGGCGGGCACCGCCCCGCCCGGGCAGGACGCGCGGCCTCGCGGGCCCGGCCTGGCGGGAGGCAGCCCCCGCCTCCATTTCGGCGCCCCCCGCTGGTCGCCCGCCCCGCCCCGCCCCGCCCCGCAGGTAGCCTCCCTGCGCCCGGGAGCTCCGGCGAAGCCGTCTGCGAGCTCCGACGAAGCGCCCCCCGGCCGCCCTAGCCCCTCCAGAGCAGCCCCCCGCCTCTCCAGCCGTGCCTCCTTTCTGTGAGGTCTCGCCGGCGGGAGGCGGTCGCCCTGGCTCCTGCGGGTGCCCTCCCCGGGCCGGAGGAGCCCCTGCAGCCGGCGCTGCCCGGCTCTCCCGCAGCTGTGCGCTCAGCCAAAACTGGGCGCCCCTTTTTTGCTGCTGGAGAGGGTTCTAGCTTGCAGCCTCGACCCTCTGCCGCGCTGAGCTCCCCTGCTTCTCTTACTCTGTGCTCTCCGACGTGTATCAAAAAGCAGCCGGCTGTCTCATCATCTTCTCCTCCAGCTGCCATGGATGTGCAGGGCCTGGATTTTGGCCACCCACTCAGGGTGACAAATGAATAGGTAGAACGGAAAAACCCCCACATTATTAGAGTGTATCATTCAAGCACAAAGGGTCACAGTAATGAGAGCACACAGGGCTCATATGAGAAAGGTGCGGGGAAAATACACGGGGAAATTTGTAGGCAACTTACGTAGAAAGGCAGAGATTTCCACTAAGCAAAAGACCAGTCCTGCAGGTTTTTTTGCTCATGCTGCTTCTATTGGCTTCAAATGGAGTAAGTGGGCTTTAATTTAATTTCTTTCCTTTGAAATTGTGGTAAGTTTAATGTAATAAAATAAAACAATGGACCTAGATTGTCTTTTTGATAGTATGTATTTCAGTTTTAGTGAGACTTTCCACTTCCCTGTGACTCAAGCAGCAGCAATGCTAGATAAAATAGATTTTTATTAAACATGTGATATGTTGCTTTTTTTATTTTTACTGTTTAAAACTTAATGCAGGCAGCAAGTATAGCCATGACAGAGTGTAATGTTAGGAAAAAGATTGGGAGACTACAGACATCCGTTATAAACATGATACTCTACTATAATTTTCATTAACAGCTGGAAGCATTACATGATATCTGTGCTAAGCAAATAGTGGGTGATATGAAGCTGGGATCAAACAATAATATTTTGGAGTATATGAATAAATCCAAATTAAATTTGCAATAGGCTCAAATTAACACAATGGGATTCAGTAAAAGCAGGAAAGAGACTCATTTCAGGAAGTTATCAAGCTGACCATCCCAGGGAGAACTCTTTCCCTGCTGAAAGGAATTGCCATGAAACGGTGAGTTTTTTGTCCCCTGTGTTGTGCCAGACACTTGGCCACAGAGAGGGCCCCTGAGTAAAAAAAATGTGTAGTGTGCCCTTGTTTGCTCTTGATGCTCTGTTTGGCTACTCTGCAGCATTTTAGTTGTCAGGTGTGTTCGTTTTCATTTCTCCAGAAAAGTGTTTTAAATAAAAAATAGCAAGTGTTTACTGCTGGGCAATGAAAGCTGTAGGCTCATGTCCTTTTAGTTGCTGTATTTCTGTCAGGATTTTGGTTGTGCTTTTGTAGCTGTTCCTAGGCTGAGAGTGAGAGACAAATCTTCTGGGCTACAGACTCAAGTCAACTTCCCCTCTTCTTCTGTGCTGTGGGAAGTACAACAGCATTGTAGGGCCTCCAGGAGAGCAGTCTCACTGCTGACGTGATGTATCTAATTAAGTAGCAGACTTAAACTGACACAAGGATTAGTGAGCTCTGGATCCTAGTGACTCATTTTCAGCCACTGTCATAATCCCTTCTGTTGCACATACATGTAATGCTGGCAGCTGACACTGGCTGCTCATTTTTGTGTTAGAAACAGAAAATCCGGTATCAGACTTTGGCATTTGGCATTGGTATGTGCTAGACCTATCAAGCCTCACATGAGGGAATCGCTGAACTGGCTTCCACCTGGATTTTAATTTCTGAGAAGGGGTGGAAGGAAGACATTTAGGGGGAGGGCAATTTCAGCAGAGGCTGGTTGAAAAGCAGGGCTAAGTAGATAAGCATGTTCTTGACATCTCAGGTCCCACAGCAGTTTTAGTCCTCTCACTCCAAAAATGAGTGTAGCCTACTTTGGCATCCGTGTCTAGGATTTCCAAAGGAACCTAGAGAAGACAGGCACACAGCTCCCAAACTGGTCATTTTATTTAACAGAATTGCTGCTGAAGCCAAGTAGTGCTCTGGCCGTGTTTTCTTCCTGATTGCAATGTGATTGTTGTGTTGCCTAACTCAGTCCGACCATTAACCAAACCACTAACTGGCCCTGCTGAGGTAACTGTTCAGAATGGCATTTGTTTGACTGTATATTGTTTGCAAGAGAAAAATATCTTTCAAGAGCTTTCAGTCTTACATTGTCACTTGTATTTATTCGATCTATGTTTAGGTGTATCTAGTGTTGGCTGCTTTCACCCTTAAACCAGATTTTTTATAATCTGGGATAAATATGTTAAAAAAAAAAAAAAAAAGGAAAGAAAAAAGAGGGTTCCTTATACTACAAATTTCTGCAAAGACAATTTAGAGTGCTTTGTAATTGACTAGTTTTGTTTTGGCAGGTTTCTGGTACATCATTGTGGATAGTTCAGTGCAAAGTTACCTTTGGTTTTAATATGTTAGTTATGTAGTAAATCTTCTTTAATGTCCATAGTGATTTGAGAAGAAAAATATTACAAATGCATAAAGAATTATTGCCTTAGAACATGCATCACTATTGCTGTGCTTAGGAATAAGATGTATTGTTGTAAAGTTTGCTATTTAAAAGTGTATTCTGCTATTTGAAAGCGGTTGAACTCCACCCTATTTTTCATTCTGTCACATAGGATGGCTTTAAATATCGAGGGCTGTTTGACTCAGTGATTAAATTTGCTGCATAGGCATCCTGCTGCGGTGCACTAGTCTTCCTATCTTTTTTTGCATATCTCTTAAATAAAGTGTGCAAATGTGATGGATTGCTGTTCCCAATGGCCTTCAATTAGATTCTGTTCCAGATTTCTTTTTTATTTCCCTGGTATTTTGACTTAATGTATGGTTTCGTGGTTTTGTATCTGATATATATCACAATATGCTTTACATTACCTTGCATGGTTTCCTTTATTTGGACATTTAATAAATATTGTATTTAAAATGCAGTGTAACACTTTTCAAAGATTAGTTGTCCATTCCTTTCCTTAATCAATAAGTAGCAAAAAAAAATAGCATAGGATAAGATAGGATGGGATAGGATAGGATAGGATGGGAAAGGATAGGATAGGATGGGGTAGGATAGGATAGGATAGGATAGAATAGAATAGAATAGAATAGAATAGAATAGAATAGAATAGAATAGAATAGAATAGAATAGAATAGAATAGAATAGAATAGAGAAGTTCCAGTTCATCACGTATCAGCCCAATGTTTTTCTTCTCTTGCTATTAACTTAAAAGGCCCTTTCTTGTTGTCTGACACAACACTGGCCAATTTCAGCCCTAGTTGAGCTTTGGCCTTTCGTGCAATTGGGATCTGGCTCTTCCTCTGGGGCCTGACAGCAGCTCTTGGCACCAAAGCCAGCAGCCACCTTATGTCCCTCCCCTAATCTTGTGTGGCCAGCTAGGCTGCAGAAGGGGTCATGGACTGGTGTGTGAGAGGAGGGCGAGGGGCCCTGGGGAGTGTGGAGATGTGCTGCCATTTCTGCAGGGTCCACTTGCAGCAGAGCACAGCTGTGCCAGGGAAGTCCTGCAGAGAGCATGCGCTGGGGAGGGGTGGTGGAGGTGGTGGTGAGAGTCACTGGGGAACTGGCGATGCCCATCTGCCAAAGATGGGTCCTTTCCAAGCAGAGGAGAAGAAACCCCAGTGCCAAGGCTGGATCTGGAAAAGCAGGAAGAAAGCCTGGGCTTGAGGGCAGCAGCCTGTCCATCTTTCTCAGCTCATGTCCCAATAGCACTTAAATGAAGTGAAAAAGGGCCCAACAAGACCAGACAACACGACTTAATGGCACTCAGATCAGCACAAAGAGACCCCTCAGGTCTGTAGGGCCAGGCCCCACAACGCTCAAATCAGGGAAAACGGCCCCTTCAAGAGCAGACGGCCAGGCCCCACAGCACTGCGCTCTGGGGAGAGATGCCCAAGCACCTATCAAAGCAGGGCAAGGAGGCTGAGCAAGAGCAGAGGGAGAAGCTCCATGGGGCTCTGCTAAGGACAAGGAGAGAAATGGTGGGTGTAACCCCAGGAAAAGGGGGAGAAAGCAGCACGGGTGGGGAGAGCAATGCCCCCTGCACTGTTAATCACACCAAGACTTCCTCTGCAGTTTTCAGGCCTTTATTTTCTTTCACTGCCTGACAGACTCAGAGGGCCAGGAGCCCTTGAGGGCTGACACATGCCCCAACTGCTGGCCCAGCCCTGCTTTCGGCAGCGCCTGGGGCGTTCTTCTAGCGCTGCCGGTGGGGTGGCCTCTTGTTTGGAGGTGAAGAGGCCTCAGGGCTGCCGGCCGTCCTCTTTGGGGATCCAGGCACATGCAGCAAGAGGGTTCACTGGTGGATAACACCTCATGGCTTCCCTGGGGTGATGAGCGGTGGGGCACAGGCAGGCCCTGGGAACCGGCGGGCTGGAAACGTGTGTCCTGGGACCAGCTGTAGAGGTGCAGACCTGGAGCTGGGCAGCACTGGCCTGTGGGCAATTTGTTTGCTTTGACAGACCTAGACTGCTGAGAGCCTTCTGAACGACTTGCGGGCCAGCACGTGCCCCAGCTGCTGGCCTGGCCCTGGTCTTGGCAGCTCCTGGGGCCTGGCTCTAGTTTTGCCGGTGGGGTGGCCTCTTGGGTGGCTGGGAAGAGTCCTGGCAGCTGCTGGCCCTCCTCTTTGGGGGTCACCGTGGCCCCCCAGGGGAGCGATCCCTGCCCTGTCTGGGGGCGGAGGGACCTGTCACAGCCTCCTGTGAATCTTCCTGCAACCCGTCCTGCTCCCCGTGGGTGGGAACAGGGGCGTTGGGAGGGTGGCTGGGACCTCCACGAAGAGCAGCAGTTGAGGTGCCAGGGTGCTCCTCTTCATCACCTCCAGCAGGGCTGCCGGCAGGGTCTGGGCCAGGGGCAGGAGACCCTCTTCGGGAGGCAGCAGGACGAGGGGCTGGCCTCACGCTCCTGGGCGCCATGGCCCTGCTCCAGGCCCAGCAGACGGTGAGCCTCCCCGCTGCAGCGTTGCATGGCGACATTGATGAACTGCTGCACAAATGTCACCGCGTGATCCTGGAGGGCAGCCTTCAGCAGGAAGAGCCTGTCCCCGTCTCCTTGATGGACCAGGTCCTCTTCATCCAGACCAGGACTTCTTCGTCCAGCCCAGACAAGCCCAGGACAGACCGGATGAGATCCTCAAACACGACGGCCACTAAAGGCTCCTCTGCAAAGTCGAGCCCCAACTGCTCTTGCAGCTAGGGCAGAAAGTGTTGGAGGAGAGCAGGGTGGTTGTCAAAAAGAGATGCCCAGGTGTCAGGCTGGAGGCCGACCAGAGGAGCCCTGGGCACCGAGTCCCCTGCCAGGGCGCATTTGGGGTCCTGGGCAGGAAGGAGACTGACAAACCAGAGGGGCTCAGGGGAGGCAAGGAGGGCCTGCAGGGCTGGTGCTGGTTCAGCGTGGAGCAGAGAAGGCATCAAGGCACCTCACAGCACACCCTGGTCCCCTTGGGGAAGGCATCAAGGCTCTTCCCAGCACTGCCTGGTGGGAGGGTGAGAGGCGGTGGCATCTCCTGAAACTAGAGAGGTTCAGGCTGGCAGTAAGGACTCAAACCCAAAATCCCTGTGGATCCTGAAGTACTGGAGTGGGTTGCCCAGAGAGATTGTGGGATCCCTGAGCCTGGAGGTCAGCCTTCATGACCGGAGTGGCCACAACCCAGAGCACAACTGACACAAGCCTGTGAAGGGATGCTCGCTCAAGTCCCAGAAGGGAAAGCATTGCCAGTGTGAAGTGTAGCAGAGGCTTCTAAAGGTGCAAGAGCTTCCAGAATCTGCAGTGTCAGAAGAGCACCTTCTGATTTATTTTGGTTCAGCAGCTTTCAGAGACATTGATGAATAGAGTGGAATAGAATAGAATAGAATAGAATAGAATAGAATAGAATAGAATAGAATAGAATAGTTTCAGTTGGAATAGACCTACAAAAATCACCTAGTTCAGCTGCCTGAGCACTGTAGGGTTGACCTGCACTGGCAGGGGGGGTTGGACTAGATGATCTTACGACTTCCCTTCCAACCCCTAACATTCTGTGTTTCTGTGTGACCAAAAGTTAAAGCCTTTTATTAAGGGCATTGTCCAAATGCCTCTAAACACTGACAGGCATGAGGCATCAACCACCTCTCTAGGGAGCCTGTTCCAGTGTTGGACCATCCTCTCGGTAAAGAAATGTTCCTAATATCCAATCTGAACCTCCCCTGACAGAGCTTTGAACTATCAGCAACTTCCTCTCCTCTTACTCTCCTCAGGAAGCTGTAGAGAGCAATGAGGTCACCCCTCAGCCTCCTTTCATCCAAACTAGGCAAACCCAGAGTCCTCAGCTGCTCCTCATGGGACATTCCTTCCAGCTCTTCCACCAGCTTTGCTGCCCTCCTCTGGATGCTTTCAATTGCCATACCAACCTTAACTGATTTTGGTGTATAAAGTACATTCAGGGCAGTAGACCCAACAGCAGCACACAGATTGTGGGGTCATATGGGATAAATTTAGAAGGTCCAAAGCCCAACTAGAAAATTTGTCTACTGCAGTAAAAGAGAATAAAAAATATTTCTGCATACATTAAGAACAAAAGGAAGGCTAAGGAGAATCTCCATACCTCATTGAATGCAGTTGGAAACATAGTGACAAAGGATGAGGAAAAGGTACTTAATGCCTTCTTTGCCTCAGTTTGTAATAGTAAGACCAGTTGTTCTCCAGGTACCCAGCCCCCTGAGCTGGAAGACAGAACGAAGCAGAATGAAGCCTCCATAATCCAAGGGGAAACAGTTAGCGACCTGCTACATCACTTAGACATACACGTCTATGGGGCCAGATGGGATCCACCTAAGGGAACTGATGGAGCTGGTGGAAGTGCTCATCAAGCTACTTTCCATCATTTACCAGCAGTCCTGGCTAACCAGGGAGGTCCCAGTTGACTAGAGGTTAGCAAATGTGATGCTTATCTACAAGAAGGGCTGGAAGGAGGATTTAGGGAACTACAGGCTTGCCAGTCTGACCTCAGTGCCGGGGAAGATTACAGAATAAACCATCTTGAGTGCCACCACGTGGTACGTACAGGACAAGCAGGCGATCAGGCCCAGTCAGCATGGGTTTGTGAAAGGCAGGTCCTGCTTGACTAACTGGATCTCTTTTTATGACAAGGTGACCTGGTTAGTTGATGAGGGAAAGGCTGTGGATATTGTTTACCTGGACCTTAGTAAAGCCTTTGGCACTGTTTCCCAAAGCATTCTTCTGGAGAAACTGGCTGCTCATGGCTTGGATGGGTGCACTCTTCTCTGGGTGAAAAGCTGGCTGGATGGCCGGGCCCAAAGATTTGTGGTGAATGGAGTTCAATCCAGTTGGTGGCCGGTCACAAGTGGTGTTCCCCAGGGCTCAGTACTGGGGCCAGTTCTGTTTAATATCTTTATCAATGATCTGGACAAGGGGACTGAGTGCTCTCTCAGCAAGTTTGCAGATGACACCAAGTTGGGTGGGACTGTTGATCTGCTCGAGGGTAGGAAGGCTCTACAGAGAGATCTGGACAGGCTGGATCGATGGGCTGAGGCCAATGCTATGAGGTTTAACAAGGCCAAGTGCTGGGTCCTGCACTTCAGTCACAACAACCCCATGCAGGGCTACAGGCTTGGGGATGAGTGGCTGCAAAGCTGCTCAGCAGAAAAGACCTGGGGGTGCTGGTCGACAGCTGGCTGAACATGAGCCAGCAGTGTGCCCAGGTGGCCAAGAAGGCCAACAGCATCCTGGCCTGTATCAGAAATAGTGTGGCCAGCAGGACCAGGGAAGTGATTGTGCCCCTGTACTCAGCACTGGTGAGGCCACACCTCAAATACTGTGTGCAGTTTTGGGCCCCTCACTACGAGAAGGACATTGAGGTGCTGGAGGGTGTCCAGGGAAGGGCAACGAATCTGGTGAAGGGTCTAGAGCACAAGTCTTATGAGGAATGGCTGAGGGAACTGGGGTTGTTTAATCTGGAGAAAAGGAGGCTGAGGGGAGACCTTATTGCTGTGTGTAACTTCCTGAAAGGAAGCTGTAGTGAGATGGGGGTTGGTCTCTTCTCCCAAGGAACAAGTGACAGGATGGGAGGAAATGGCCTCAAGTTGCGCCAGGGGAGGTTTAGATTGGACATCAGGAAAACTTTTTTCTCTGAAAGTGTTGTCAAGCATTGGAACAGGGGAGGGAATCGTTTTGTATGGGTGAATTGTAGAATTCTGAATGCTCAAGTAATTTAAATATGAAAAAGTTAACAAATTGAAAAAACAATCACAGTGTCATGGATTCAGTAACTCACATAAGGAGTGGAGGAACATCAGGATAATATTTTAGAGAAGTAAATTTGGTTCTAAGTTTAGAGAAAATTCTTGCAATAAAGTGCAACTGCAAGGAATGGCTCTTACAGATCTTAGCCCGAGGCAAAGAACCTTGAGGAATTTATTAAAAAAACACAACGTGCCTCTTTAAATGATGAATGTCAGTTGAAGAGCATTTTCATATGCCTAAATGATCTACACAAGTGAAAGTTAGAAGACTGCCTTCTTATGAACTTTCTTTGTCTGTTAGCCTAGTGATCACCTGAGCATTAGATGTAATGAAACGTAAACAACACATTGCTGGTTTGGACAGTACTTTGACTAATCATTTCTATCGGAACATTGTTGTAATGACTATTATGATATCTGCATATTAGTTTACCGAGCACCAATAGAGCACTTTGTTACAGGCTAAGCCAGGCCCATTGGAAATCTATGTTATTCTTTCCTTTTTCTTTAAAAATCTTTGGGTCAGATCATTCCTTCATGTGAAGCACAGAAAATAATTGTAGTATGTTTATTCTCAGTGCTAAAAAAAAGTTGATTATGTCTGTGTTTAACAGGGTTTTTAATAGCAACATTTCCTTTACATAAATTCTATCTTAGTGGAGAGATGGGAGTCTTTATGGGAGCTAGGACAAGCACTAGCCTTGTCTTCAAAAGAATGTTAAGGCTGCTCTGATAAAAGGTGATTGTAAATTTCCTACTCCCCTCATCTCCAAGATCATATAGTTGAAGCATCACAGAATAACAGAATGGCAGGGGTTGGAAGGGTTCTCTGAAGACCATCTAGTCCAGCCCCCCTGCTAAAGCAGGTTCACCTACAGCAGGTTGCACAGGACCATGTTCAGGCTTCTTTTGAGTATCTCCAGAGAAGGAGACTCCACAACCTCTCTGGGTAGCCTGTTCCAGTGCTCTGCTACCCTTAATGTAAAGAAGTTTTTCCTCATGTTCAGGTGGAACTTCCTGTGCTCCGGTTTGTGTCCGTTGGCCCTTGTCCTGTCACTGGACACCACTGAAAAGAGCCGGGCCCCAACCTCTTGACATCCACCTTTTAGATATTTATATGCACAGGACAGGTCCATGTATCCTCAATAAATTGTGTGAAGGTCTCAGCAGTCATTTTCTAACCAAAATTTCCCATCACATACTATGCCTTTGATTGCACATAAATGGCATATGAACAAGTAGCAGTTTTTTGGCATTATAAAGCAAATAGCAGAGATTTTGTTTTACTCCTGTACTTTCATATATTTTTCCTGGAAATGTCTTCCTGTGTTTTACGTGGATTTACCTCTTAAGGCAAAAAGAGCCTCTCCTTGTGTCACACTACAACACTCACCCCTGGAAAAAACATTTACAGTTTGAAAGAAAATGAGAAAAAAGACTGAATGTGAGGCTCTGATATCCTTCTCTCAGCTACCAAATGAAGAAGAAACAGTCTCTTTCCCAGGGTAATGATGTATTAAGTAATGATGTACTACCTAATCTAGAACGTGTTGCTTTTTTTTCCTCTTACATAATACAGGTTTCTAAAGAAAATGGATCTTCTCCCAATACCTTTCTACTATTAACACATTTATTTGAAATTCACACAAAATAGAGTTAATATCATGCAAAGGCTGATTTTTGCTGTTATTCCAAATTTATCACTTTATAATCAAATACAAGGAAGTCATATTCTCTTCTGCTGCTAAAAAATGTTAGAGTGTTAAAATTCTTACCTATTTTGAATTCTATCTGTGTAAAAAAAGTAAAGCAGTGGATTAAAATTATAATTATTTTAAACCTAACTACCTGAATAAAAGCTGTATGTGGTATACAAATGCTTCTGTTCACATCATTTTTTTCAGGGATATTTTGTTTCTTAGTACTGTTTCCTCCTTTGCCACACAGTAAATAATTGACTCACTGCTAACATAATCTGTGCTGTAACCTATCCACTCTGATGCTGCTGACTTTTTTAGCTAAGTGTTTTGTGCCAGTTCATAACAGCAGCAACATTGTGTTTTGTGTTGATTTAAAATCAATTAAAAACTGATCTCAACCTTGAAATTGCAAGATATAGAGGACCAATGTGGAGTTTAACTCTGATACAGCAAAATGTCCACGCAATGTGTACTTCATTTTAATCATTGGGTGGTCCCATTCATTTACATTCCCATTTTGTAATAAAAATACCGAGTCACACAAATGCAAGACCAACTAAGATGCCATGCAGCTATCACAGGAGCCTCAGGATCATGATCCTTAGTAGGGGATGGGTGTGCTCTCACTCTTCCATTTATACTTGTCGAGACTAAACAGACAAACAAACATCCCCTCCCCAAGCCCTTCAACGTTTAATTTGTGGATGCGTCACTCAGTCTGCATCATGGAGCCACGGCTCAGTGCCAGCTGCCTCCACATGAGGCTGCTGAGTTGTTATGTCTGTCTTTCGGGACTTCCCTTAGCCTGAGGATGACCAGATAAGCTTTAAACATGCTGTTTGGCTTTTGTAGCAGTCTCTTGTAGCAGACCTAGCAGAAGTTCAGCATATTCTAGTTTAGTCTGCTTCTTGCCTTTGGTGATAGCTGTATAGATAGACTTATTATTTTTGTGTTTAAGGGAGTTGGATTGCTGAGATGAAAAGGCTGGTGATTTTATGCATTTTGGTTTAATGTGGTCCACCTGAACGTGACATTACTATAGTTTTTTCACGGACAAGGGCTCTGAATTTCTATGTAAAGCTCGTGTTACCAAAAATGTGTTGAGCTATATTATCTTCACCATATAGACATCTCAAGGATTTGGTCTGACAGCAGCAAAAATCAGTTATGGTACACTGCATGGATCACTGAGTGGATTTGATCTCAAGCTGTATTCAGATCTAAACATCTACTAATGGGTATCTCCCTAGCATGCAGGGCAGCAATGCTCTTGATACTACAGAAAGACACATGATGGGGTAACTCATACCTTAGGTGCTGCTGTAATTATGGTCCTATGGCAGAAAAGTTGTAAGGTGACAATACCAGTGACACCTGATTATTGCTACTGCGGTGGTTTCTTATCATCTTTATCAGCTGCCCTGGGATCTTCATAAAATAAATAGCCAGAAAGGATGGCAGTTTTATTTCAGCAGCATTATCCAGTTAAAGCTATTCTATGGTAATTTGTGCACAGATGCTATCAAATATGAGCTTTTTGTTCTATTCCTAGTCAATGAAGATAGATCAAACTGCCCTATTCTTTCTGTTTGACTTAGTTTCACAGCACATCTGTGACTCCATTCAGTACCTTCTTTGAACTGTTAGGTTAAAATGGAGATCCTACAACTTAAAAAGACAGCATGATATTCTGAGAGTGGGCATTTAGCCCTTTCTATGCTAAAGTCAAGATTTCATCTAAAAGTAAGATTCAGCAAGACTCTGTTTTTTTCAGTACTCATAAGAGAGAACAGGAGAAAGAATTTATTGTTTTCTAATCACTCCTTCAGCACTGGGCTCTTCCACTTCTGATCAGCGTGTGTGTTTGTGCATGTGTTAGTGACTTGAAAATAGGTAAAGGAGGGAGGGTCCCACAGTATTCACATCTTTCTTTCTCAACACCTTATTTCCCTGTGAGTGATCAAATCCTCAAACACAGATTCAGCTACTGTTTTAAACTGAAAATTCTTTACTTTGGACCCCTTTCTACTGTCCAAATTAAAATCTAGCTGGTTAAGTATTTTTTATTTTTTTTCTTTCTGTTCATTTAGTTGTTAGTTCTGCAGGTGTAAAACAATGTTAATCTCCCTCTGGGTTCTCCATTACCGCCATTTTTCCTCTGTCTGTGTGGAATATCACCATAGTGTTTGTTACTCAGGCTGAAAACTGGGCAAACTCTTCAACTCAGAGCTCTCTTTCAGTTGTTACTTCTCTGGTCTATCTAGATCTTGTCATACAACATCTCTAATCCATGGCCTTTCCTATTTATTTATGCAGCTAAGATTCTTGACTGGGATCCCAATTTATGACTTGGTTGCTGCAAAAGCCTTTCTCCATCCTTGAGAAGAAGAAAATGCAGTCTTGCTTCCAATGCATCTATACTCAATGTAAATAAAATTTCCTTAGCCTATTGTTTTCATAATGTCACCTGTTTAGTTTCATTCAGCCCATGATACTTGCTCTCTGCTGTACCAAATACAAGTACTCTCCTTACTTACACAGCACTCAAAGCTTACCTGTCATCTCTGATTTTTAATTTAATTTAACATTTTTATGTATAGTCCAGTATTCACTTTGCTATGATGATGGCCTGTTCAGTTATACTAAACATTCAAGCCTCTCCAACTATCCATATTTATCTCTGGCCTTATGCTTAGGTTAGATCTTTGTAGCAAATATACTTAATATGCTGCTTCTTTATATATGAGTCAGCCTTGACTCTTGATTAGGCCTCCAAAACTGCTACAGTAATGTTAATATAGATAATATTATCGGTTATACACTGACAACCAACTGAGAGATCCATGTATTGACAGTGTAGTGTTTTGACAGGAGTTTCTCAACTTTGCTTAAGATGATGCCATTCATGAGAAAGACTTTCTCAGCCTATTTGCGTTGAAGACAACTATTTTAATTATTTCAGAAACTAACTGGACATACAACGTAGTCAATTGGGACCTGTACTGTTCATATGTGTGCCCTCATTTTTTGTGGTTTTCTTGCACTGCCTTCAACTGTTGTTTCACATTAATGAAAAAAAGGACCCTGCTGTCAGGCAGCCTGTAGCTTCAAGAAAAATTGTGGTTGTGTTCTTGGTACATCTATATGATGCTAAACACAGCTGGAATGTGACTGCATACTACACAGGCATCTAGATAATACAGTAGATATTCAACAAAATTATTTCCGAGAATACTTGCAGAGGCTTCTTGCAGTTGTATTATAAGACTTTGTTTCAGTAAGGTATGTTGCATTGTATTTATTTTTGGTGAGAGAAAGAAAGGGAAAGATACTAAAAGAGTTGTTCCGAATAAGGTGAAAAGATTATTAAGTAGGGAAGGGTCATTAAGTAATTCAGTTTTACTCCTGCAATGCAAATGACAAGTTAATTCTGGGCAGTATAGGCAGCAAGTTTTAAAAGAAAATGCATAACTCTTACTTTGGGTTCAGTGGGGCTGTGTAGATAGGGACTTGGTGAGTCAGCCTACATAGAAAAGGAGCTCCATCAGTGATTTCTCATAAAAATGCTTTACTTTCTTGGTTTATCTAACTTATTAATCTCTCAGATATACTGCAAAATTTATTTATTTCGATGCAGTTTTGGGTAAAAGATGAAGAACTCCAGTCCTATTTTACTATCTCCCTGTTAACTAGTGGAAAACTAGTATCTTGAGAAAAAAGTGTTAAGTATGGATAGGATGAGTTTGTGCTGCTTTTCGTATTTTTGATTCATAGTTGGGTGCTAAGGATAGTGCGTGAGTACTTACACGGTCAACACAACTTTATTTTTTCAATACCAAATCCTACATAGATGGTTTTGGTGTATTTTAACCCAACTAATCTCTCTCTGTTGTATTCTATGACTTCTTCCTAGCAGCTAATTTGGAAATAAATATTGCAGTGTTCTACCTGTGGTAAAGTTAGTTGATATGTAGTTTTTTACTTAGCTTTGCTGCTGGTTTTGCATTGCTACGAAGATGTGCTGATGACTGGTTTCCATTCATATGTCAGAACCTCAGAAAAATGTATAGGAGGTAGGTTCCAGTTTTCAGCTGAGAACTAAGATGAGAAGTATAAGCAACAGAAATTACTAAATAAAAAAAATTTAGGTCCTACAGGGAGCTGAAGTAGGACAATCTTCTGTTTGTCTTGTTTCAGCAGCACTTCATGGAGAAAGAACGAAATTTTCAGAACCTCAGAAAAATGTATAGGAGGTAGGTTCCAGTTTTCAGCTGAGAACTAAGATGAGAAGTATAAGCAACAGAAATTACTAAATAAAAAAAATTTAGGTCCTACAGGGAGCTGAAGTAGGACAATCTTCTGTTTGTCTTGTTTCAGCAGC
Organism: Leptosomus discolor; assembly: GCF_034619465.1. Lineage (NCBI taxonomy): Eukaryota > Metazoa > Chordata > Aves > Leptosomiformes > Leptosomidae > Leptosomus > Leptosomus discolor. The sequence goes on along the minus strand of NC_141419.1, from coordinate 47,327,754 downwards.
ACTTCATGGAGAAAGAACGAAATTGTCCTCAGCAAGGTAGATACTAAAACCCAGGAGAACCTGTTATTCCTGAGAATTATCACAACAAGCTATTACATGGTCAGCATACATTTCAGAAAGCACTTCAGCACTTTGGGGTTACTACAAGAAGCATTGTAGTTTCCTTAACAAGGTACTTGCAACTTTCCTTACAACGCAAATGAATTAGTAATTTCTATTGATCAAGGAGAGCTAATCTCTGCCAAGGCCATTTCATGATGGATTTTAAACCATTCAGTGCAAACCAGTTTCTCGTGAAGCAAGCACTGGAAAGAGACATTAACTACTTCCTAACCTCATATACTTCACAGGTACAGAAGGACAAGACTGTCAGAAGGCAGTGGCTGAATAATAAGACAGTTTTTAAATTAAGGAGAAGTTTGTGCATAATACCGTAACAGGTGGAACACCATGATCTTGGGAGATCAACTCCAAAATGTTAAGAGCCTGTCTAAATACAGTCCAAAATAATTACATCATAGACTGCAGCATCTGATCAGAATTTTGTGTGATGATGGAGTGGAAAAAAACAAATAATTGTTTGGAGAAGGGAGTTTCTGCACTGCACTCCCTTCTGCTGTTCTTTGCTTGCTGAATTTCAGTCCTCGTTTTAATGGGTTTGATTGCAGTGAAGCAATTATAACATACCTTGTAATTCCTCAAGGGGAGTCATCAGGACGTAGAATCACTCCTCAGCTCTTCTAACTGAATATCTAAGTATCGTTACAACTTTTTCTGTTGTGCTAAACTAACCGGCCAAGTAAAACCCAGAACATGTTGGCTATTTGACTGTGAGAATAGCGGCACCGTGTGGCTTGTGCTTGACTTTCTTTGGCCACATTTAAAATCCTAAAGTAAAATCTCTGTGGTTGAGTCCCTCTGATGCATGCTGGCTATTATTACAATGCACATGAAAATTAGTGATTTATTTTAGCCCATGAAATATAGAAGATTTTTCATAGAAACCTTGACTCTCTGCCTATGAGATGCAGTGTATTTGGGGCAAGAATATGACTCCATTTTCGAAAAGTTGTTAAAACCCAACAGCTTTCACTCTCTGCTGTTACCCTTCACTACTTTGTGCCTACTTTTCCCCCCGTTGTTCAGAGAAATCTATGAAGCCATCTCTGAGCTCACATACAGACATGAATATATCCAACAATATGGATTACAATGAAGCAAATTGACCTGGACCTCAAGTAGTGCCTCAGGTAGGGCTTTGCCAACCTAGTCTTCTGATATTTAGAAACCTAGTATGTATTATTTCAATTCGGTTCTGGAAAAAGAGTTCTACTAGTTATTTCTGGAGGCCCTGTGTACACCTCTTTCTGCTAGTTGAAAGGACTCTCAATAATGAGACACTGTTCTGAGCACCTTCCAGCATCACATCTACTGTGCCCCTGTTTGTCTGGCCCACAGGACCAGGGGTGGGTGGGGGGGCTCTGTGACACCTTTGAGTGTCACTGTCACTCACGGAGTTTTGACAAAATCCTGCCACACCTGTCATGAAAGTGAGGCAGTGGCATAATAACACAGGATGCCATTGTTTGCATTGCACAATACTCTATTGTTTCATTTGTTCTTTGTAAACCAAAAACCTCTGTAAACCTCAAAACCTTTGTAAACCTTTGTAAACCTTTGATTTTCTAGCCACCAATATTTCAGTGCTCAGAAAGGCTCAAACAACAGAAGTCCCAGGTAATGGATTTTGTTTCAGCAACACACACTTATAATCCTGGTCATGACCATGCAATAGAAACAATAAAAAGTGTTTCTTGATGAATAAAGTGTAACTAAAGCACCCTGAGAAGTATACAAGATAGCTGGACTGAGTTTGGGTGGAATTTTAGATATTGCTGAAAGCAGGGCTTAACTAGGGCGTGCTGTTCAGACCAGCCTGTGAAACACTTCCACTTGATTGTTGCATTTACATATTGGTAGTGCTGGAGGTGCTTATTTCATAAGCTGCATCCCATGCATTGCTAATTTTGCACCCATATTTCAGGGGTTTGTCTTAGATATTGAAACAACAACTACTGAGTAGCCTCTGCTAGCTGACATTATTTCTCAGATACTTTCAAATGAGTACTACCATTTCAGAATAAGCAGCTGACAGTCTAGTTGTGGCTGGGGTAGAAGCAACATTATTGAAGCAAGAAATCCCAGAGCAACCTGACAGACAAATGTAAGAAAACAAAGGGGAAAATGTCAGAGAAAATGAGTTGGTGAGTGTACATGTGCATGAATGAAAGGAAGAAGATTGTTTTATTTTGTTTTTCATTTTTGAGAGCTAGCTGTCAGATTATCCTTCCATACAGAAAAATGCCAGCAACACAGTGGAGATACCTGAGATTGCTTTAAACTGACTGCACCAAATACCTAACAGGTTAGCTACATCACTGTAGAGCTCAGTGGGAAATTTGCCCTAATGAGAAGTTAACTGGCATATTTATGCACCGGTAGCTACTTAGTGTCATTATGAATAGTACTAGTGGGTACATATTATCAATACTCAATTGTGTCAATAATGTCTTTCAGGTTTGAGCTGTTAGATACTCTGTCAAAGGCTTAGGAACCAACTCCCTTAGAATGATACAACTATACAGCAGGAAATTCAATGAAGAGATCTTGAGAAAATATTGCCGTGTCTTGACCTTTCAAGTGGAGTTGTGAAAGGAAGGCATAATTTTGGCCTCTGAAATAAACATCAGGTTTCATAAGTACATTTGCAATCATCTATCCATTTAAGTTCTAGTGCAGAACAGAAGTAATGATTTTGACACATTGGAAGAAAACCTGACTGAAATCTGTCAGTATGACATTTCAATAAATTTCAATAACTGTACTACATCCTGTCTGTAGTTAGTGATGGATGGAGTTGTTAGCAGTTCAATACCTTCTATAATTAGGTCCTTTGAATGTGAAGAAAAGTCTGAAAATGATGTAAATGGTACAGAGATTTTTTTATGTCAAATCTGCTTGTATTGATTTTAAAATATACAAAGGTGATAGTGAAATTCAAAAAAAAAGAATCCAAATATTCAAAATATGGTATGTGGGATATATGCTTTTTTTTTTTTTTTTTTTTTTTTTTTTCAAGATATGTGTTGTGTTTCATGCTAAAAGATATTTTACCATTTACAAGTACATACAGCTTCTTGAGCTGTGCAACATGCAAATGATATCTAGCTAAGAGGCTGGTTAGCTCATTGCAAAAATTTTTAGAAACTTAAATGAAGATTCTTAAACTGTCTAACATAAACCTACTTTCTGAAAAAATATTATTTTATGATAAGCAGATTTATATATATATATATATTTCACAAACCTAACAGCTGCTTTCTAATCTTCAAGTATTTTTTAATAATAGAAAGAATACTTAGAAACTTTGGTCTTAGATGTTCTCTCTGAAAATATCCTGATTAATAACAAAACTGCAGAAGTATTACTTTTGCTTCCTTATAATCTCAACTATTTTTGGAACATGTTATTCCATGGAAAAAAATACTGAGCTATGTAAAATACCACCATCTCACCTGTTTGGTAAAAATACATACTACTGTAATGGGTTATATGTGTTATAACTGGAAGACGTGTTTATGCTTGCAAACACTAATTTGCAGAGAGTAGCTTATCATTCAAGGCTGGAAGACCAGTTTTAGGAAAGCTAACAATGAACTGAATGAAAGAGAAAGAACTTTCATCAGAAACTCTGTTCATGTAAGGCACAGAAACATTTTAGGTAGAAACAGCTTTCCTTTTTAGATACTATATGGCACAGAAAACTTTTCTGAAGGAGGAAAATAAAACTCTGTAAACTATTAGCTTGGAAAAGTCTTCTCTTAGTTTAAAAAAACTCTCCACAAGAACGTTACTTGGTAAAAGACCATACCTCTGAAATGTCAAGATGAAAAAATTTTTTAAAAATTTGTAAATGTCAAATGTAAATAGCTGCTTAAAAGAGTGTAATTTTACCTGTAAACTCACTTCTGCTTCACCATAGCAGTGGTTTTACATGTTTATTATATGACATTAATGTATTTCTATATCAGTAGTAATAGTCTGTTCATAAACCCTTGCAGAGAACAGAGACTAAAGCTGTGTAAGTATCCTTTTGCTGTAGGTACCAAAATGCTAAAGAAATGTCTTTCAAGTTAAGAACTCTTGCTCTCAAATACCTTTTTACACATAGACTTCTACATGAGACAGAAGTATCAGCTTCGAAGTGTATTTTGGAATCTATACAGCCCAAAGGATCAGGATATGAGGTAATTTATTTATTTATTTATTTTTTTTTTTTAATCCTTCTGGTAACATTATGAAAAGGCTAGGACAAAATCAGTCTTGGAGTATATGTGCTGGCATGCTTACCAGGCAAGTGCTGTTGCAAGTGCTTGATACTCATGCCTGTTGCTTTGCTTGGTCCCCTAGCAAGAAACAGTGATCAAGGAACATCTTCCATTGTAAGTTCAGGGCCATGCATACATACCTGGGGTAGCTCTGGGCAGATTCTTGCATACTAACAATTTTCACTTTCATCTGATGCTCTGCTTAGACAAATATATCCCCTTACAGACGGTGCCCTTTGCAAAGTTCTATGCCAATGTGCATAGGCTGCTTTACATCTACACAGCATTTAAAGATATTGTTCAGACATCCCCTTCAGAAACTTGTATTAGCCTCGTCTAAATGGTCATTGGGAGTGTGGCCAGGAGAAAGAAAGTGTGGAGACCATGTCCCTGTTCCACGACTGTCTCTGGCTTTCAACCAGCGTACTTCTAACTGTGTACTGCAAAGGCAGAGGAGAGCAATTCCACTTTAAAGTTTGCCTTTCAGTGCAGGTCACCTACACCTAAAACTCAACATACAGATATTCATGCTGACATTATTACTTCCATTAGATGCTTTTGATTTTAGTGTTGTGTATGAAGTGGTATTTTCTCTAGAAGTGCTTAAAACTGCACAATAGCCTTCCTGGTAAAACCTATAGAAAGGTCCTCCTTTGCCCCCAAGACTTGTGGTTTCCATTTACTATGCTTGATATATGTACTTAACACATTATAGCGTCTGGAGTGGCTGCAATCATTCTTGAGACAGTGCAGGGAACTATAGAATAAAGTACCATGCAAGTGTTTCCCTCCTACTGTATTATGCCTTTTCTGGTTTTGGATCTGCAACATGATTGATGGGCCACACATTAACAGCACCACATCAGATTCTGCATCTTTCAAATGATGAAGTGTAAAAGTAATTTGTCATTTCTGCTTTATTATGTGGAATAAAGCAAAGGTTGTAGCCTATTTTCCAGCAGGATGTGAGGGCAGACTGAAGCTTCTGTGCCTGATCTATTGCCCTCAACAGCACAGGGATTTCGCTAGCAAGACGACATAACTGCAAATATAATTGTCTTATTGATTTTTCTCCCCTTATATACCAGTGTGCAGGAGAGCTGTGCTAAACACAGACACACGCAGGCATTGGAGGCAACATCTGCATGTTTTCTTTGCGATCCTATTTCCATGTACCCTTTGCAATACAACTGTCCCTGCTATGCTGCATTCAGGCAGTGGGCCAGACTTCCAGATTTCCACTGTCTTAAGAAATTGGAAATGCATAACTCATAATGAAATGAGTGTTCAGGACTTGAGATAAAGCAAATGACCAGTGGCATCTAATTGAACTTCAGGCTACTGAATTACATTGGAAGGAATTTCCCACTTCTGTTTTTCTAGTCTTTCAAATTCCCAGCTCTGCCAGGAAATGTAGCTGCTAATACGGCTTGCATTAACTTTGAAACACATCCTTTTAGTGGGGAAGACTAGCAAGCTATTTAAGCTAAATTTGCAATTCAAAAGAAGTAATCCACACAATTTTCTTTAAAAAGTAAATAAGAAAGCACTAAATCTTTAAGGAGGGTTAATTAAACCCTCCAGTCTTTTAAATGCTACAGAATCTGCTGTATTTAAACTCTGAGCTAAACACACGAGGCATTTCTGACGATTCCCAATGCTAGCTAGTGGGGCAGCATTCAGTACCAGGCAGCATGTAGCACTCCAGAGACTGTGGACCTAATTGAGTGATGCTTTTCTTCTGTTTGCTGCATATAAGAGGTGTGATTGATTTAAACTGTGCTTAGTTTTATGAGGCTCTGAACATCTTAATTTTCTGCTTCAAACTCTGGGGATAAATTTGCGTAAAAGGTGTAATTTATTAGTTTTTAGCTTTCTGTAAAATGTGCTAGATTAAAAAAAAGAGCATAACCTGAAGAAAATTTTAACAGCCAATTTACATATGGGCTTGCCTCATTTATCTCTTTTCTAAGTTCTCTTTAATGTTAAATTGCTCAACATATCAACCTCAGGGGTTTTGCATGTGGGGTACAGGATTTAGCAGTGACCTTGTTTGCTGCAGGAGCAAGGATAAGCAAGAGCCTTTCTGCATACTATTTCTTGGTACTAAGTATAAATATGGAGTATTATCACTGCTAGAAGCAGTCACTGTCTGGAAAACATGCTGTTGATTTCAGAAACTGCAGTTACTTAGAAGAGACGAGCAAAAAGTAAAATCACTGAATAGAATTAGTTCTGGTTTAGCTCAAACCAGGACATTCCACCCCTTATTCCATATCTTTTATGTCATATCCATCACTAGCTTATAGTTTGTCTTTTTACACACAAGTTTAAGTTAATTCTGTTCATGATTGTACATTTCCATCTATCGTAGCAGTCTCTCAGGGCAGGAAAGATGGTATGAAGTTCATTGCAGTTCATGCCCATGGTTGCAAGTCCACCTCAAGGAAGTTATTGGACGTCACTTGATGAAGCTAGCTCTGGTCATCACTACGTTATCCTGAAAGACACTTATTGAAGACCATTAGTACTTTGTGGCAATTAACATCATACAGCTCAGACTCGAGTATTCTCACCCAGAGTTAGATTCCCTTGAGGTACACATTGGACTTCACCACCCTTCATCGTTAGCCACCAAGTATATCGAGTTCCTTGACCAAAACCAAACCTACGAATGGGTTTGCCTTTGCCCAAAGCAGGAAACACCCAGTCGATACCATGCTCTTTGGCTCAATTGTCTGTAAGATTGTTTTTGAAAAGAGTACCATTGTCTGACTCAATTCTTTCTGGAGCACCATGTCGCCACAAGATTTACTTTTCAAGGCCCAGGATAGTGTTCCAGGCAGTGGCACAAGGTACAGGATGTGTTTCCAGCCATCCGGTGGTTCCTTCCACCTTTGTAAAACATAACACTTGCCCTGGCGGGTCTGAGGCAGGGTGATATAATCAATCTGCCAGGCCTCCCCATATTTATATTTCATCCATCGTCCCTCATACCGCAAATGTTTCAACCATATAGCTTGCTTGATTGCAGTGCATGTTTCAGTCATGGATAACCTGCGCAATAGCATCCATAGTTAAATCCACCCCTCAGTCATGAGCCCATTTGTATGTTGCATCTCTTCCCTGAAGTCCCGGGTGTCATGGGCCCACCAAGCTAAAAATAGTTCACCCTTATGTTCTCAGTATAAATCTGTTTGGAACACTTTTGCAGCCTGATCCGCTTGCTCGTTGTTATGGTGTCCCTCAGTGGCCTGGATTTTAGGTCTCTGGTTTGTAACTGGGCAGACAGCACCCAGTTATTTCTACATAGTTGGACTCAATGATTTTAAAGGTCTTTTCCAACCCAAATGATTCTACGATTCTATGATTCTGTTTCATTGCAAGTGGTACTGCTTTGTATTCCTTTTCTGTATCAAGACTCTGAGTTCAAAAGCATATGTGAAATCCATGGATGCTGCATTGATGGGGAGGCAGATTCTTTGCAGAAATGTTGCACATGTATTCATATATAATACAATAAAATATTTAGATCTAATGATATATAAAAATAATATAATATATATGTATATATGCACACACATTTATATATTCTTGGGTTCCTATGACCTAAAATAAAATTTTAGTGAACGTTTAGACCTCATAGGTAGTGATTTCTGTTACACTACAAGCATAATACCAGCTATAAAACGAAGAATATGTGATAGCTTTATTTTCAACAGTACGTGTAAACATGTGGTAAAACACATCTAATTGATTATGTCAGTGATTGTGTGCTATTTATGGTCTAATTGTTCCAATGGACATAAATGGGCTGGTTGCATAAGCTAGAAATAGTTTCTTTCTTACACAAGCCTTCTGTGCTTGTACTGACCTGACTGTTCTACACAACAGAAAGTGATTTAAAATCTAGCAGAGAAAAATAACAAATCAAGTGTGTTAAAAGGTGCCCAGCTTCCGACAATGAATACATGCCTTTAAGTATGTTATATGGAAATACCGAACTTGAATGCAACTGAACTTGTTCTTTCACATTAAATAGATTTCAGGGACTAAACAGCAAATCAACAGGCAGTTTTATCGATTTCTTTTTTATCCCAGACCTTGCATGAAAAGTATTTTTTGTACAACTGTAAACGTTGCTGTAAAACTCTTCTTTAGGTATCCTGTAACTCTGTTATGCTACAACAGAACCTTGTCCCTGGCTAGTTTGAACACTTTGGGAACGTCATCACTTAGAATAGAGAAAGTTTGTTACATTGCACATTGCATATTCTTTAAAAGTGTTGCTTTGATTTTTAAGTGGAAATTAGTGCTTTTAGTCTGAGCCAAAAAAAAAAAAAAAAAAGAAAAAAGAAACAGAAAAGTTAAACATTTTTGCTAGAGTTGAAAGACCTGAAGCATTGTTAAGAGAGGCAAGGCTGAGCTGTGCCTTTTATAGGAGATGAACACAATATTATGTTGATGTATTTAGACTGTCCTTGCTTGTCATCTGCACTAGACTTGACCATATTTTGGGGCAGTAGGTAGAAATTACTTTCTGGCTTCTGTCACCAGCCTCTAAGCACTATCCTGAGCTGCAGTAAACCGGTGGAAAGTCTTTATCCTGTTGTAAGAGTGATGTGAACTGCTCAGTGCTTTTCTTTCACAAAGTCACTAGCAGAGAGATGCTTCTGAACAGAGTGTAATGCCATCCCTGGGCATGACAATTTCTGCATACCGGAAAGTACAGAACAAAATCTTATTTTAAAAAAAGTGTTGCCATTAGGCTGCTGTTGTGTTTTTCTAAACAGACTGTATGTCTGTTGATAAGACTGAAGATGCTATTACAGCTGTACTTTTTATCAGTGTGCGAAAGTTTCAGGTTTACTGAGAAGGACACAAGGCTATTAATTTCCTCCTGAGATTTCAGAGCATAAGACTAATTCTTAGTTCTGGGAAAAAAAAAGTTACGTTTGTTTTGATGAGATGATCTTTCAAGACTGCTTTTGTTTGCTGTGCATATTTTGTTGTGCCTGGAATGTTAAGCAGTTGTCTGCTGTCCACAGCAGATATTTTCTTCCACCTGATAGTGTCCCTGGTCACTACTGTGAAGTGAAGAAAGATTGTTTTCAAAGATAAACATAAGATGTATTTTGACTCTTACACAGCAGAAAACTTAAAATTCCGGTACTGAATGTCTTTCTTTTTAACCTATGTCTTCAAATCATAGATTGTTCCATTTTTCATACTTTTAATATTTTTTTTTCACTTACAGATTTATTTGAAAACTTGTAGTGATATGTCCCCAAATCCACATCAAAAAGAAATACAGTCATTGATTTTTAAATTGTCCTGTTTCTCTCTGATATCACATCATTATCACACATCATAGCAGGATTACCAACAGTGCTCATGCTCAGAACATGCTCAGAATACTTTTGTTATAAAATGGTAAGGAATGGTTAAAAATATTGCCTGTCTTGAAATGCAGGTTGGACATCTTTGAAGAACCTGACAATTCAAAAAATATTCTTACATTGTCTTTTTCATATTATTTTTCTTATTCCTTTCTCCTTCCTCATTCTGTTTATTATTTTGCCTTTTTCTCCTTACTGTCTTTGTATTTTTTCCCCACTTCCTTCCTTTCTTTTTTTCACTTTTGTTCTCCAGTTTCCTGTCTTCAGTCATCAGAACCTTTTACTTTCAAATCTAGGGCCAGCCTATGATTGGCCTTTCATTTAACCTTTGCCTTCTGAAGGGCAAAGCACAAATAAGAAGAGTCATCCTGATTTCAGTGATCCTCTTTTTTCACTTTTCCTCTTCCCCGCAATTAGTTTGAAAGATAACAGCACTCTCATCACCGAAAGATGGCGTATGCGTGAGACACTTGGGGAATGCAGCAGCGTTACTCTGTGTTCCTATCCCTTCAAAGTTAAGGAATGATGGCACCACTTGTAACTCGTTAGTTACACCACTTTCCTTCATGCCTCATTTTCTGGGAAGGAATATCTTATCCTGAAATCCTGACAGTACGAAATTGTAGACACAATCTGGACCGTGAGTGCAAATTTTGTATTCTAATGAAATTGTGTTTCTGTGTATCAGCTGGCTCAGTCATGCTAGACTTTTTCACATCTAGTTACTTTCAGATCAAATAATTTGGCTGGCAGAGTGGTAAATAGAAGTGGAAAATATTGCATAAGTGTATCTGTACATAGCTGTTGCTCTGCTCTTTATATAAATGCATATTTTATGCTTATATAACTTGTTTTCTCAGTAGACCGTGTTCAATACCTTTTCTCTTCTGGACCTACGCTCCTCCTTTTGAAGCTTTACTACTGTCCAGGGTCGCTTATGTGTGTTCATAACCACAGTTAAGGACGGTGGAAATTAAAATATGCTGCTGTTCTCCATTTCTTATCAGTGAGAAGAATGTTCCAAATAACCAGGAAACAGTGCGGACTCTTAGACTGAGGAGAGATGTGGAAACTGGCTTCTAAAGAAAATAATTTGGGCTCTGGCCCTAGTTTGTCTGTCTTATGCATCTCTAAGCTAATTCTTATCCTGGTAGGAAGACAGGGTTATTTGTTTCAGACTACCTTGAAAAGTTCAGTTTGAAGAGGCACCCCCCCTCCAAAAAAAAAAAAAAAAAGGAAAAAAAATGGAACTTCTTATCAAGGCAATCCAGTTAATCGGTAGAGTATCTTCTCTTTGAATCATTTGTTGCTAAGGTTGTTAATTTTCTGCCTGGTGTGTGTATTTCCATGACAAGAGTACTGCATAGGAAGTTATCATCAAATCAACACTTAGGGCCATAATGTTACAGTGTAGTACCTTGTTCTGCTACAACTTCCCTTGAAGAAAACCAGACAGTTCACAGAAAAATGTGGTTCGCAGTGCAAAACAGAATGAAAAATATTTTTTCTTACTATTTCACGTTTATATGCATACATTACAGATGGACAAATGATTAAAAGAAACAGGAAGTTCTTCAAGTTGTAAAAGATGTCAAAAAGGAATAAGACGCAATTGGAATAACTTCATTTGGTATGTTAATTGGGGATCTGAGAATGAATATACCTTTCTGACACCAGAACTGGAGGTACAGTGCTGTGCAGCTAAATTACAAACTTACTGCTCTGAAGAAACTGTAGTGTTTCAAAACACTAATAAGTTGTAAGGCACACACATCGAGATAAGACTGATGAAACAGATACACGCTCCCATGAAGAGTAATGAAGTTAACCAAATTTAAGCAACAAGCACACAACCGATGGTGGTGATCTTCAGTGGCCTAAATCAACTCCTTGAGCAGACAATCACCATTTTGTTCTGGATTGCCTTAAAAATCTCTCTGTAACTAGGATACTTAACTTGAATCAGCTTGACTTTTTTTTTTTTTTTTTTTTTTTTTTTTTTTTTTTTTGTATCTGCCATCTTCCTGCTATTTCTTAGTATTTTTTAATCATTTAGGCTTGAGATCATAGCAAAACTGCCATTGGTTCTAATACGGTTAGCTGCATGGATTAGGAATATATGCGACCAGAAAATCTGGGTTATCGCGCTTTTTTCCCCCGTAAATCTAAGGTATTATCTACAGATAGCATCACAGCTATTCCAGCTGTGTAGCTGCTGTACTGTGCTTGAAGGAGGTCCTCAGGCCCCCGCCGCCTGCAGCAACAGCAGGTGTCTCTCCTCCCCATGACATCCCGCCGCAGCCTGGAGCTCGCTGGCCCTGGCTGCCCCCCTGCCCTGCCCTGCCCTGTCCTACCTGCCCTGTCCAAACCGGGCCCGGCTTCCGCACCCCAGCCTGAGCTGTCGACAGCTCTCCCTCACAGAAAAAGGTGCTTAGGTGGCACAACTTCCTAGTATGTGGAGCGCAAAGAACAGAATTCCAGCTACGTGCAAAATAATCCTTCCCAGTTATGCGAGGCAGATCTCTCCTTGCAGAAACTAATTTGGTAGAATGTCTACTGTCCTCATTATTTATGATTGCTTTTCAAATTTAAAACATACTAACATTTGTCTTGCAGAGGCTGTGTTAAAAGGAATGTGTGTAGGGGGACATGACATTTGTGGGTCACTTTTGGGTTCTCTTTTGTATAAAGACAGAAGTAGTGGTTGTGTAGTTTCACAGAACATTTTCCTGCCCGTGCTCCCTGCTGCAACGTTAGTCAGGACGCAGGCTCACAAGTATGATTTACCAGAAGTATTCGGGGAATAATAAGTCTCTCCACTTAAATATGCAAAAATATATAGAAGTGGGAAAGTATTATGTCCTTCCTTTCTCAAGCACTGCCGATGGGAGCACATGACGTTTGTTTTCCTGTGGATTTGGGTCTCCTGACGGAGCCAAGGGCCGGCTCCTGCTCGTTGGACCTACAGCGCTTTGACGATTTTATTCCTCGGTCATCTGCTGGGTAGGTACCCGTCCTTCACCGGGATAGACAAAACGACCTCTGAGGCCTTCATGTAGCTTTCGCTCTGCCTGCAAGTGACTGGAGGGCGGCTATTTTGGGACGGGGGAAGCGGGGGAGCAAGTCAACATCCGCGCCGGGGAGCACCCACGGGCGACACCAGCCCGCGGAGCGTGTAAGCGGCCAAGTGCCCGCCTGCCTGTCCGTCCATCTGCCGCGCCTGCACGCCGCGGCTCGCACGGCGCCGCCCGCCCCCGCGGCGCGGCCAGGGGCAGGGGCAGGGGCAGGGGCAGGGGCGGGGGCGGGGGCGGGGGCGGGGGCGGGCCGGGCTGGGCCGGGCGGAGGAGGGGCTGCGCCCCGCCGGCCGCACCGCACACACCGCCCCTCGCTCGGCGCAGCGGCGGCGGCACCCGGCGGCGGCATCGGACGGCGGCACCCGGCGGCGCTCGGACGGGGAGGGCGCCCGCGGGACAGGTAGGCAGGGACTCGGCCCGGAACGGCCCGGCCCGCAGGTGCGGCGCCGGGAAGGCGCGGTGCCGGGGGCGGCGGAGCAGCGCAGCGGCATCCCGGGTCGGGCGGCGGCATCCCGGGGGGTGACGAAGCGGCATCGCCCTCCGAGCGGAGCGGGTTTGCCCCCGGGGTAGCGGCGGATGGTGGCCCCGCCCGTCGGTACCGCCGCCGTGGCAGAGCAGCCAGGCACCCGCGCCTGCTTCGCTCAGCGTTGTGGCGGTGGGTGACCGGGCTGGTGGGGCGGCTCTGGGGTGAGGGCGGGCTCGTCCCGCTCAGCCCCGCTCGCGTCGTCTCCGTCTCCCGTCCGGAGGCGGGACGGGTCCGTTCAGGCTCTCCGCAGAGCCGAGGATTTGCGCGAAAGATCTTTTTTAAAGGTTACCGTCCGTTTTCACAGAAAGCTTTTGGCAGTCCGCAGCAGAGACTGGAAGGAGGGTACATACTGAGATAGAGGGACGTTTGTGTGTGTATGTAAATAAGCATGACCCGTACGTGAAAATGCACATCTGTCTTAATAACCTGACTTCGTTCCGGCATGTTTTTCAGCAGAAGCTGCCTAGAGAAATTCTCAGTTGTGTGGTATCCTGTACAGATTTTCTTTTGGCGACAGTTGTAGTGTAAATATTTCCTATTTTGTGTTTCATCCAAGAAGTAGGCTCGATTTGGAAATGTAGGCACAAATCAGTGAGGAAAAATGAGTAGCTGCTTTTCCTAGGATGAGCTGGGAATGCAGGGCTTTTTGGTAATCTTACGAATTACTTAACTGTTGCTGCCAGTCAGTGAGTACTTAAATGTCATCAAAGCAGACATACATTTCCCAGAATCTTGTACAGCTCGGAAGTTTTTCTCAGGTACCAGCTTTTGATTATAGAGTGAGTTTAAAACCTCGGTTTGGAATGTGTCTTCAGTACCGAAGATGTTTCATGGCATACTTTTCAGGTTTGTTACTGAGCTTTGGCAGCAGAAGTTTGGAAAGCAGATTAACGTAATGACTCTATTTAGGAAAAACGTTTTTATCCAGCAACTTGGAAGAACAAAAAAAAAAAAAAAAAAAAGCCTGGTCTAGAGAGTGACATTCGCTTCCCAGCAGATAAGCTACAGACCTGAGCTGAAAAGTCTTAGATGCTTTGACTGAGCAGCATATATGATGTGAGACTGAAACTGAAAGCTGTCTTCAGGCTTCAGTTTCCTTGTCAATACCCCGAAATGGCATTTGTGCCCAATAATACAATACCGGGAGGAAAACATATGTAATTAGATATGTGCGTTTGTCTTGAAGTGCAGGGGGGTGTGCAACTGTCTGTGCTGGAGAGAATTTGGGACAGTAACAATCTAGGTGGCCAAATTATCTGTGTCAGTTGCTACTCAGTGGGCCTGCGAATGAATGGATATTAGGAAGCCTGTTTTTATTTTCCGTCTCAAGTCAGAAAGGCCAGCTGGGCAGGTGTGCTCCAGATTTTTAAGAAGCTGGACAAACAACGTAATTTAGGCCACGTTTCTACTTGTTTGGTCATATAACTCATGCATCAGCACAGCATCAGAACATGGGACCTTATCTAGTAAAATTTATTTAATTTTTCTTGTACAGAGAACTGTAATTATCATTTGGCCTTGTCATACAATCAGATTCAAATGTGTATCACTCCCAAAAGAGGTGGATCTCTTGCGTCGTGTTAGTATTGATTGTTGCTGTGCTGTGGAGATGGCGTGGCTTTGTGTTTGGCTTCTTAAGATGGTGCAGTTGTAAGTCTGGACTGTTACAAGCCTCTGCTAGGTGAGCAGTTCACAGGATTAGCAATTAATTTTCTGTATCTCGCTCAATTATTACAATCCATGTCTTGCAAAAAAATTGTCAGCTGCTGGCTGTCAGTGACCTGCATGAAGTAAGCTGGTTGTATCTATTTAATTTTCCTGGAAATCAGTTATCAGCGTTCCCCTGTTTTGAGTATCGGGTCCAGAGTCTGCACTGTTCTCCAGAGACAGGGCTGTGCACACCAGTTTAGGTTCACCACAGACAGCCTCAGTAGACACTGTACTGTGCTTTGCCTTTGCCTTGATAGCACAATGTTTTAGCCCTTTGTATACCACAAATTTTACCATTTAGCTGCTGTAGATAAAATATGCATAGCTAATGCCAGCTTTTTAAATGCAGCTGGAGGTGTGTGGTTGTGTCTTCACAGGGTAGGCACCAAGAGGACCTGTCCAGGGCTTACAGTGTTAAATGAGCTGTTCCTGTCCTGCAGATGAACAGAAGAGTTTGAGCAAGTGAACAGTCCTTTCAGTGACTCTCATAACCATGTTTTCCACAAAAGGATGTATTCTTCTGTATGGGGGCATACACCTAGGGAAGCAAATGCAGTTTTAACAAAAGCAGTTAACTCATCTATACAAAGAACATGGGAGCTGTGCATTAACATACTTAAGTTTGATTAACACCTAACAGAGTTTGGAGTGGGCTTTTGACTGCAGCTGGTAAGGATCCCTTGAATTTATATTCAAATTATTTGGCAGGAGTTTTGCACTGTGTCTCTACATACGTTTTTCTTGTCTAGGCATTTTCATGTCTTCTCATTAGGGGAAGTAAGTGGCTTTTGAGGAAGGAGAAAATAAAGAGATTCTTTGCATATGTGCTACAATTTTAGTCAAAACAAAGATATGTTGATTCTTCCATAGGGAATACCGTAACATGGATGTGATCCAGTATATTATTTTTTGAAATGGAACACAGTGTAGAACAGTAAAAATCTACTATAAGCCTTTCTTTAGATGTGGATGGAACGATGTAGTGGAATTACAAAGTTCTTACATCCTTATTCTGATTAAGCAGTGTCTTCCTTGATGAATGATGCCAGTGGCACCAGATTTCACTATATAGTAGTTATGTTATGGAAACACTGTCAGCAATGGAATTTGACCCTGGTTTTTACTATTAAGACATGAGTTTCACAGTAATTGGTACTCATGTTCCCCTTTGAAGGCTTGAAACATATGCTAGAATCAGCATATCATGAAGTTAGATATAACTGCATTATTTTTTCCTCTATGAGAAGAGTCTGTGTCTTGATACTCCAAACGTTTTTCTTATGAAAAGAGTATGTATAATCTAAAGCCATCTGTCAGAAAAATAGGAGGAGTATTCTGGGGAGGGATTGGCTTTACTAGAATAGCTTTATTGATCGTGTCAGCATCCTTGCTAATTAACCCATTCAAACAGTCTGGTCTTTAATTGATGTTTTCCTTGTGTAAGGATTTGTGGTTCATGTCTTTGGATGTACACATTAGGTTTATATTAAAATGTAGACAGCCAGCTCTTCATGTTTTTTGTATTTGATTGTCGGAGAAATTAGCCCATAGTCAGCAATGAGGTACTAATTCTGAGCCCAATTCTGAGCTCTTTTGGTGTGCAAGACAGTGAAAGAATATAGATTAGGAAGCAGAAAGCCTAATTTTAACTTTGACACTTCTTGCTGTGTGACCTCAGGAGAGAAATTTAATCTTTTTTCTGCTGCTGTAAAAGAACACTCTTCTAAGCCTATGAAATTATTTTTGTTGAACACACAGAGATGCAAGTTAAGTCTTGTATAGAAAATTGAATATAAACACTTCATATTAATGTGTCATATTTAAAATGGAAACACTAGCACTAACAGCTTGGGTTGTACGGCTCTAGTGTCCCACCACTCCAGTCACAGGAGCTGCACAACAGCACAAAAACAAGAGCAAAAATGATCTTGCCTTTTATAATCTAAAATTTAAGACAAAATACAATAGGACATAAGGACAATGAAATAATGAAAACAGCTCTCAAGCCACAGTCATGTTACTATTCATCAAAAATCATGGAAATTAAAATGTTTAAAGAAATTAATGATTGTTTTTTTCAGGTGAGAGTCTTTAAATAGGAAGCAGTGTAGATCTACTCTGAAACATCAGTATATTACCAATGAGGGCTGGTACCATGGTGCTGCCAAGGAAGGGGTCAACATCTTAAGTGCAAGAAATGCCGGGCATGGGAAGAGACAATGAAAGGCAAGGGGAGGCTCGGAGAAGTCGACCTTAGGGTGATGCAGAAAGTGGATTTGTCAGGTTGGACAAGAGAAGGCGAGCAGGGTTTTGTGATGTGGGTGACGTTGTCCATGCATGAGACTGGGGGACCCTGATCCAGCCCAATGGTGTCTCTCACGAGCAATGCTGGTCTGGGAGGGTGTGCTTGAAACAGTGGCAGAGGATGTAGAGAAGAAGGAGGGCTGGTCAAGGCTGCTCAAGGAAGAAAAATTATCAAGAGAGTGGTAATGCATGTGACATGCGACTGACATGTCTGTGAGTGGTAGCAGGGTGGAGTAATACCAAACCACAGTTTAGCAGAAGATATGTTACTTTGGCAGACTACAAAGGAAAGAGAAATTAACTGGACAGAAAACAATAAGCAAGCTGGTAGTTTGTTGTTCCATGCACACCCTCATTTATTTCAGAATGAAGCCATTGCTTTGTAATCTTTTCTGTACATGGCAAGCATTATGCTATGAGTTCTTGCTGTATCACGCTTATCTCCTTCAGGGGTAGATTCTGTAAGCCCTCTTCAAAGGGAGTAGCACTGTATTTCGTAGGTAACTACGAAACAAACATGTGCAGTGCAAAATGATTCAGAGAGACAGTAAAGGCAGAATGTCGTTCTTAACATATTCTGGTCTTAGCCATGTGAGAATATTTTTCATTAACAAAACAAAGACATCCGTGCAGGGTCTCAATGAGTTCAGCATGTTCACAGCATCTTTTGAAGTTTCTCCTATACAGAAATCTTGTTTATCTACTTTTCAGGACTTTTTTTGGGGTACTTGTGAATTTAAAGGATTTACACAGCAAATAGTAACATTGTCACCTGGTAAGTTACTTGTCCTTGTCTTGTGGTAATGTTTTGATTTTACCTTGCAGGCACTTTTCTGAAGTACAGGAGAAAAATATTCAAGGTGGAGATAACTTTGACTTGGGATTTTTCCTGTCTCTGACTGTTATTTGGAACAAAATACTGATACCAAAGGGCTTAGGAAAAGTTGTGATGAGACCCTTGTCCATGGATTGCAGTGGTGTCTGGCAGTGCCGTGCACTGCCTGTACTCTACAGTCACACTGCAGTCCTGCAGCAATGGCAGCCTGGGTTATGGGAGCTGCCAAACTCCCCAGCTCAGGCTCTGCCCGTGCGTTGGGGTTTCCCATGGGGAGCCTGCATGGGCCGGAGGAAGCTGTATGCTGCAGCTTCGTGTTGATACACAGTTTTGACCATCATAATTCCTATCTAAAGGTTGGGGCTACAGGGTGCATCTGCCTTGTGTTGTAGACACAGGTGGGAACAGCGAGGTTGTTAGCTGGTGGAACAAAGGGGAGGAATTTGCAGCTGTGAAAGTCTCCACACCTCAGTCTCTGAAACTGGGGTTTAGAGAGATCTTGCTGCCATGGTGGTATCCTTCTGACCTCACATACTGCAAAGGTGAATCAAATCCAACTTATTTCTGTTTTCACTATTGTTGTCTTCATTCAGAACTTCTGTACTACAGCAGTCTATTTTTTATTAACCATGCTGCTCAACCCTTGAGTTTGGTGTTGATTCATATATAGCTAGTTAGGTGGTGGCTATTTATGTTACTTGCCCCTTTCTTCATGTGACTCATAGAGCAGTTTCAGATTCATTTGATTTGGATGACAGCTTTTGAATCCTGACTTTTAAAGTTTCAGCATTGCTGAACTTACTAACGAAAGAGGAGTGAAAGAGTTCTGATCACAGGGCTCTGCCAAAAAGAGCCCCCAAAGTGAATGTTTTGTGTGAAAGCATGCCTTGCAGTTTAAGCCCGGAGTGACAATGATTGTAACACAATGCTGTTCATGTGACAGCCAGACAAAGAGACCATTATGCACGGCTGGCTGGCATCAGATCCTCCCAAAGCCAATAGTCAGACTGAGCTTGGTCACCCCGAGAACGTGAATACACTGGAAGCACTTACATGTTAAAAAAGGAGAAAAAGATGTGTGTGTGTATGTGTGTACACACATGTGTGCGCACGCCAAGGTTCTGTTAAGTTGTAAGTACAAAATGACATAATTGATTTGTTTATGTTTTTTCGGAAGTTTCTATCAGGAATCAGCAAAAAGCGTATAACAGAGCAGTGAGGACAAGACATGGTGGGCATAAGACAGACTGTGTCTCAGATCAAGTAGATCTTCCACACTTGCTCCGTGCTACAAGATTGCTTCCTACAATGTGCTTTTGAGTATGTGTAACTGTATGTGTTTCCTCTGCAGTGTTTACAAAATTTTGGACTGGCCTGTCAGCACACACATGATCACTGGAACTTAGGCACAAATAATGCTTATGTGTGTTTGTGGGAAGCATTTGCTTGGTGTCTTATAAACCCTCTTTAAAGGGTTCAAGACCACCAGCAAGAATCAGAGCACTTGATACATGAAGAAATGTCCCTGACAACTTGTGAGCTGCAGCAATCTTGGCCCCAGAGGCAGCATGCTTGCGTCAGCCATTGTAAATCTACTTAAAAATTAGAATACAGCAGCTGGAGTGAAAAGCTCTTCAATTAGAAATGTATTTGTTTAAAAACAACTGTTTCGCCTTTGCAGCCCTGAGGGCTGGATTGTCTTCTGCAGTGCACAGGAGGTGGCACCTGATGATGACTGGCATTGCTGGTGATCACACCTTGGCCTCATTTCCTAGCTACTACCATACCTTGCCTGTTTTTCCTTTTGTCCTTTTTCCTTTTCTTTTTTCCTTTTTTCTTTTTTTTTCCTTTTCCCCCTTTCCCCCTTTTTCTTTTTTCCCTTTTTCCTGTTTCCTTTCCTTTTTCTCCCTTTTCCCTTTCTCTCCCTTTTCTCTTTCTGCCTTTTTCTCCTCTCTTCTTTCATGTTATTTTTTTTTCCTCTTTCCCTCTTTTCTTGTTCCCTCTCTTCCTTTTTCTTTTTTTTTCTTATTCTAATTGAGGACCTTATTAAACTAGTGTTTGTTTTTGGATGCTATTTGCTCCTAAAAACTTAGCTTAAGGGAAACGCATGATTTGCAGAGCACTCTTTGCCTATTTCTTAGTATATTGGTATTGGTATAAAAACAAAGCACTAAATTTATTTCCTTTCATGCAAGTTTCAAATGTGTTTTTTTTGTTTTGTTCTGTTACACTTCCTGAATACAGAAATTCAGAATATAAATTTCATATTCTGCAGTTTTTGGGTGTGGGTTTTTTTTTAATACTGACACATTTTTCCTACTTTGTTTACACTTACCTAGTGAATATTTTACTTTAGAGAAGCTTTTGAAGTGCAAAGAGGAACAGAAAGCTTTTTTTGCAACTGGTGACTGGTGACACATTAGTATTAAATAATTCATCTTTTTATTTATTCAGTTCTCTGTCATTAGGCTTTTATTTGGAGGATTTTTTTTGTCTATACTTTTGGGAGAGACAGACACCAAAATTACTTATGCCTATATTAAGAGTTTGTGTCATCAAGAATTAATCTGGAGAGGGTCAGTCTGTACTTTGTGTTTGAGGTACAAAAGATAAATGAGGAAGCATGGTATGTTGGTAGCTGTATTAAATACACAATACAAGTGCCTGAAGAGCTGATGATTTTGTTAGTCCCGCCTGCACCAAGGGCCAAGCGCAGTCCTGCTCTATCGACCATGTGCTGAAGGCTACCCCCAGCAGCCAGCCCCTGGCTGTGCTCCCCCCCCCCCCCCCCGAAAACTACGACTCTCAGTTGTTGCAGGCTCTATGCAAACTTGGCACTTTTGCTCACAAATTCCTTTTTATGCCAAGTCACTTGTGCTTGAGGATCAAAATTGGAGAGCTTAATGTTTTTGACTGAATTTTAAATGTCAGTAAGAATCCCAGCCAATTTTGGCCTGATACTTGGGTGTTTTTTTGGTGGTTGTTGCTTCTTTCTTTAACCTTACTATGCTTGAAGAATCTCCCTGCCCCTGGGAAAAAAACAGAATGTGTTTGGTTTGAGGAGCAAGGCTGGCGTAGTTACACTCCTGACCAGCTTCTTCCTCCAGTGTTTACCTTACATGTTGTAGTAGAAGGTTTTCAGTAGAAAGAAACACTGAGGGCACAGCCCTGGTGGTGTCAGAGGAAGACTGAGTCGTCAGCCTAAGAAATTCAGTGATCTGTCTAAGTTAGGTGAGTAAATGCTTCCTGAAGGTAAAGCTGGGCTAGACCTGCTGGCTTTTTTTGCAAACAGTCCTCAAGAGAAGGATTGTACTTGGTAATTTTTTTCAACTGTGTTAGAAGGGTGCCAGACTGCATAGAAGTTATGATTTCCTCTTCCCTTGCAAGCACTATAGAAGTGATGCTTGTGATTTCTGTGTGTGCTGCCATTAAAGGATGTTTGTAGGCCACTGTACAGCCTTACGACAGCAGTGGATTTTAAGAAATTAAGAATCTTTTCAATTGTAATGTCACTATGAATGTCCTGAAAGTCCGTGTCATGTTCAACAACATATTGTCCGTCTCCTGAAGACAGCAAAGCGAACAGCTGCTCCAAATCTGAAATCCCATCTCTCACATGGCCCTTTTACTCAGCAAAAGGTAGTTATTACTTCCAAATACTAATATTTGGATTTGTACAAATGAACTGATGTCCTGGGTGTGCATTACTGTTCAAATTGCATACTCCATGTTTGATTTTGGGACCACAAAAGACAAGGACATTTGATTATGTATTTCAAAATTTATAGGTAGGGCTTAATGAAGACATGGTGCTGTATCATTCTTGCCTGCTATATATGGTTTGGTGTAGGTGTCGCTATCTCTCATGATGTAAGCTCTCATGGTCCTGTTTGATGTTGTCAGGCCCTCCAATCCTTTCGGTATTTTCTGATGCATTGGAAGTATCCAAATTACTATGTTCAGTGACATCAAAATACGGGAACTTTCAAACTTGTGAAATTTTGGGTTTTTATCATGCAACTAGGAGACTTTCAGGAATCTAAACACCTCAACAAGATTTCATGGAAAGATGTGAAGGAGATTTATTGGTTGTGTTCAACAAGTCTTTGTATCATCTCTAGAATGATGTTTACTTTCATAGAAAATCTAGATAATTGTAATAGGAATAAACAGACATTTAAGTCTAAACAGTGGTTTTGTGAACTCCTAAATGGGACTCCCATTTGCCCATTTGTACCGTTGTCCTATTAGCCCCTAATTTTGTGGTGCTACTTCCAGAGCTGTTAGTGAGTTCTCACATGCTTCGTGAGTGAGCAGGTGAATATCCACAAATGGTGGGCGGTTCTTCCATCAGAGACTGATGTCCCCGGCTGCTACTTCACAGTCCCTTCTTCCAAAGTCCATGTTCCTCGAAGCAGCAAAGGTGAAGCAGTTAAGAAGTAGTTGATGCCTGTCCACGTTGGCTGAATGTTGGTTGGAGAGCATGGAAGAGAGGCAAAATAAAATGCCTGGTGCCATTATTACTGTAGGGTGGTGTTGCTTTGCCCTTTGGCAAGAGTTTCTAATATACTGCAGCTGAGGAGTGTTTCACTGGCTGCAGTGCATTATTATTATTGTTGTTGTTGTTGTTATTTATTTATTTATTTTAGTGGATTCTCATTGACCACATGATTGCTTTTTGTCCATAAGAATGCCAATTAAGAGGTTGACTTTTTACCTTCTGTGATGAAGATCTGGGCATCTTGTGGTTGGATGGCTACTGCCACTGCTTTGCCCTGTTGTTGTCTTCCTGGCATGACCCATAGGAAAGAAAAAAAAACATAACACTCTGCGGTTTCTCAGTGTTGTGTTTGTGAACAGAGGACCTGTAAGTCCAGGAGCAAAAAACTCACCTCCCCATCCCTGCTGGCTGTTTCTCTTGCCTGCTGAGGTGCAGGAAGGCTGGTGGTGGTCTACCAAGTGTAACAGCCTTGGTAAAACTGTCTGCTTCCCTTCCCATGCAGGGGACTGAGGTCTTAAACCTCAGCCAGGGTATGGGCTTCATGTGAGCTTGCGCACTTCTGCTGTAGCCTCCTCAGTGCTAAGGGACAAGCTCTGCCTTTCCAGCGGGTTGAGGATGCTGCATACCTAGGTGTTTGATATGGAGATTGCACCTTCCTCTGGTTTCCCTTGTTGACAATGGTATTTCTAAAGAAAATTTCGCGGTTTGAACAGGCTGCCTGACTCCATTGCTCCGTCACCGCTGAAATTGTAGGCTGCTTCTTCACTGTCCTCTCTTCGCCTGCAAAAACCCCTCTTAACACACTCATCTCCTTCTCTCCAACTTCCTTCTGCTTAGATGGTGAAAATGTAAAAGCAGAAAAATGATTTGGGTCCTTTTCTCTGCCCCGGCCATGGACCATGGGAAGCTGCGCATGGATTCCTCCTGGCGCTGGGGAGACCCTTCAGGGCAGAGCACTAGACAGGGGCATTTACTAGCAGCACGTCTGGCTTGTGTGTTTAACTCGTGGCTCTGCCTGGTCTATAATGGAACTTCAGTGCTGCTTTAATCCACGCCACATGCGGGTGACCTGAGCAAACCCTGTGGGAAGACAGAAGCCCTGTTGTGTGTTTGCGGAGCAGTTGCTCGGAAGCTGATGTACAGCTGTGGCTGGGCTTGTTTGGAAGTGAAGAGTAACTTGATCTTTTAATCTTTTTTTTTTTTTTTCCTTTCTTTTTTCTTTTTCCTCTCCGGACTGATATTGTAAATAACAACTGTTTCTAAAGGGTACCTGCCAGTGAGATTGAAATGTGTATTTTAAATTGAGGGGTAGATTTCATGAAGATTTTAGCTGTATGCGAAGATTGTGCTTTATTTTTTTTTTATAAATTAATTTTAGCAAGTTTAATTTCTTTTAAAATAAAAAGCATAAGAGAACAGATGGTGAGGGCCCATTTTTCTTGCTTGCATTGAATAAACCAGGACTAACTCAAGTGAAATCAGTGGACTTTCAGAGTAACTGAGATGAGGTTCATGAACACGAATCCTTTTGTGTGTTGCCTGGGTAATGCATCTTAGGATCTGTGAACACATACACACCTGTGTCACCCAGATATCCCAAAGCCACCTCCACCAAAGCCAGAACAACTGGCCTCTTTTAATAGATTATTACATTTTCTTTTAGAAAAAAGCTGAATTGCCAGCTGTGTAATGGACTCTGCTGAGAATGCATGGCAACATCTGAAAATGCATAGCAACATTAGTGCTCTCTATGCTTTAGGGTTGTTTTGGTTGATTAAAGGTACTACATGTTGCAAATACCGCCATGCAGATATGCCGCAGGGCTTTGTCACTTTAAGACAGAAGATGGTAGAATAGAAGTGAGTTTCACTAGTTCTGGGGAAGTTGTTTAAACTCTGAACCCATGAAAGACTGCATTTTTAATTATTGAATAAGAAGATTGGGTGAGTAGTTCTTGAAAAATGAAACAAAAACACAGCAATGGAGATGCTTCCTTGCTCTAAGTATCCCCACTGCTGTCACAGATTTTTCCATCTCCATAACCCATTTCAGAGGGGTGGGAGACTTTATGTCATCTCTGGAACAACATTGTTCCTCTGCAACTTTAATGTAGTTTTAAGATATGCTCCATTCTTTCTTGCTGAACAGTAGTTCATGCCAATTTGCATTGTATATGAATAACAACAGCCAGGATATGCGTTTATGGTAAGTGAACCTCAAAGGATGCTGTGATTTGGGGTTCTGGTCTGTGCCACTAAAATGTAGATCTTTTTTTGTGTCTTTGCAGACTGTCAACCTTGCAGTATACACTGTACCCTTCTACAAGTCGATTTTTATTTTGACAGGATCAACTTCAGAAAATAGATTTTGGTTTGGTTTGGTTTGCTAAAGTAGTGCTGGGATGCAGGGAGGAAATGCTCTTTCTCACCTGGCTATGAGAGAAGATATAAAAGAAGTCTGAGGTTGCTGCCTCTTGGTCTTCAGTAGGAAGTTTTGGAATTAGGTAGAAATCCAGTGCTGTCACTCCAAAAATGTCTGGTGGCATTCAGAAACACCTCTGAAGGCTGCATCCTAGCATGTACTTTAAGCTTTCTTCTCTCCTGTGGGAGTCGCTCACTACACTTCCAAAGAACACCCTGCTTTCTGTTGTATTGCCTATCTCCAGGGAAATACGAAAGTTTGAGTACATTGAGGTTTTTTCTTAAGCATATATGTGTGTTTTTCTTCACTGCAGTTTACAACAAGAATACCAATGGGAAAAACACAGAAATGAAAAAGCAGGCAGACAAGAGGGCATTATTGGCCTCTTTGGACATGACCCAGATCTGTTAAAAATTCACTCAGTCATGGTATTTATTGTATGTGGTGATTCCTTTCTAAGTGTCTGAAACCCAAAAGTCTCTATTTCATGGTTCCGGTGTTATGGTAAGCACTGTAAGCACAATGTGCAGATTATTGCCACTGTGGCAGATATCGAACTGGAGGCATGGATCCTGAGGGTAGGCTGAAAATGGAGACTAGCAGACCTAAATTCTGTTTTCAGCTCTGCTGCTGATTTGTTTTGTGAAATGAGATAAAACATTTAGACAAGTGTCTAAATACTTTCCATATACAGTGTGGTTATTAAGAATATTCTTAAGATCAGAAAGCCTTACAGTGCTTGAGAAAATGTTGTGGGTCTTATAGGGAGCAATGCTGATAAAACTAATGTATGTGAGATTATTACATAACATATACCTAAAAATAAGTGTGCTTAAGTGAGTGAATCCTATCTTTTGCTAAATTAAAGAGGCTGAGAGAGATCAGGTATTTGCAAAAGACACAAGGGAGGAAAGAAACCGCAGAGACACAAAGCCACATGGAAACTAGCTGAAACCCCTTGCAGTGTTGAGCAGCCTTGGACTCCTGAGAGTACAACAAAGACCTTCAGACAGTGACAGCAAGCATCTGCCCTGGCTCATCTCACCCATTGGGGGGACACTCTTTCAAAAAAAAAACGGTCACTTGCTCCCCTGGAGGGAGGGAATTAGAGTGTCCCAATCTGCCCTCCAGAGAGAAGAAAGATTAATTCATGGATTAGTTCACTGGGCAGCTGATAGGTTGGGTCAGACGAAGTGCCTGTTGCTTTCCCCAGCCTGTGGTAGACAGCTTTGCTTTAGCTTTCAACACAAGAGCATCCTTCTGCCTTTCAGGAGTGGATGCAATGTATATTGGTACAGTTTTCGTTGCTATTCTACACATTCCTACCTTTCTTCACACTCTCTAGAGCAGTGCAGTAAATCAGTAAGGAAGGTCAAATAATCCCTTGCTTCTTACTGTGTGAAATGGATGAAAAGAAGCAGTTTTAAGCAATATGGCAGCTGGCCTGTCCATCTTCCTTGCTGACAATAACAACATACATTTCTGTGCTTTTGGTGGAAAGCCCATGTAGAATTGGAGAGAAGCAGTTAGTTGAGGGAGAAAGTGCATGTAAGTTCAGAGTCATTTTGCTATGTCGGAACCGGTAGATGCTAAGAGCTTGGTTTTTAGAGCCAAAGGAAGATCAGCTGGTAGTAAAAACACTGTAATAGCAGTTACAGTGCAGCCGAAACATGGAGTTTTCACTGTGTGTCACGATTGTGAGTCTGAGTCTTTAGTCATCAAAAGTCAGTTCTGAGCACCACTCAGCATATGGCTATGGGCAGGAGGAAGGATGTGCTTCCTCCAGGCATCAGACCATCCCTGAGAGTGGCTCCTCTGATCTTTTCCTCTTATGTGGGCTTTGCTTTCTGCTACTCGTTTGCACTGTGTGCTGCTGGGGAGCTGCAGTCTGGTTTGCCGTCTCTGCACAAAGCGCCCTCTAAGCTGCCTGTAGTGTCCCTGCTATGGCCAGCAAGGTGATCTGGCAAACGCTGTTGCGTTTTTGGATTTCAAAAAGAACACGCAGTTTCGTGAATGAGTTCAGGTTTCATCCCAAATTTCCATGCAGATTAGAGGAGATCCTTTTTTTGCTCTTCCCGGAAGCTCCCTCACTGTGATTGTCCAGTCTCTCTGCAAATGCTGTGCTGTTTTTCACTGTCTGCTCAGCTAGTTGCTCATTTGCTAGCAACATAAAGCATTGAACGTGCAATTTCATCCTGTGCAGTTTCCAGACTCTGGATTGCTTAGGTCTCTCATCCATTAATGAGAGTAGACACATTGTCACATTCAGATGACCACTGCATTTCCTTCTGAAAATAGTGAATGCTTTTAATTTCCCTTAAAAAAAAACCAAACCAACAAACAAACGAAACCACAATTCACAACATTTGTTTTTATTTTTAATGAATGACTGAACCAATGCCAATGTTCCTGTAGTTTAGCTGAATGTCAGCAGAAGTTGTAACAGAGATGCTGCTAATGCCAGTTGGGCTATAAGTTATAAGTCTGCTTACAAAGTTTCCCTGTTTTCTGGCACAGTCTCTGACACATACACTCCAGTCAATCACAGTAAAGTGCCTAATAACAGATGTGGCAATTAAGCTGAAGAATTCTGTCTCTCTCTTTTAATTTTTATTACAGAGAATAACAAAGTGCCTCATTAAACCCACCATCATAGAGGGTTTTTTTTTTAATTTGGCATACAAATGTCTGCAAAAAATATATCTCTGAATAGGGTGCCTTGTTACTAAAGGTGCTTTGTCAGAGAATGCTATGAATAGACCATTTTTGTAATGACAGATATGTGCTCGTGCTACTGCTATCCTTTTACAACCCGTGCTGCGAAGAAGTACAGGTTTAAAGAAGGCCACATGTGTCTAAAGGATAACATTTTGAGGGATTTAGGGCCTGTGCTCAAGTTAATAAAAATGTAGTCTTGATTCTTCTGGGTTCAAATTACACTGCCTTCAGCTGGAGTTAGCAGCAGACATTTAGGAAGGTTTCAGATGACCTGTAACCAAAGTAAATTAACATATTTTAATAAGAAAAATTATCTTGAAAAAAAGATACTACTAGCAACCAAAGAAGTCTTCTTTTGATTGTTAGAGCTTCTAAGGCATTTGCCTTCATTAGTTTCTTTTAATGATGTACTGGGCACTCTTTTTAAAGGAGATTCTGATTCATCATTAAAAGAAATTAATTTAAGAATTTAATGATTTGAGATATCTTAAACATATGGTAAGGGAAAACTGAAATTGATATAAATCAGAACTGGAAACTTTGATATAAAATTACTCTCTAAGTATCAAAGTGTTTTTATGCATAAAATACAAAGTTGTTTACTTTGTCATCGTTGGAAAGAACATATTTTTTTACTTCCCATCATGAGTGCGGGTAGCAGTTTTGTTTCTTAGAGGTATTACTTATTCACTAAAGTACAGTGTCTTGTCTTACAGCTTCAACTGTTCATCGAGGAGTGTACTGGATCTGTCTGTGTCTGTGAACATTTACCTGGATGTATATAGATGCACCAGTGTGCAGGTGCACGTGTGCACATACACACACAAAACACATGAAAGAGAGCCACCATTGGCACCTGGCAAGCTGAATTTCTCACTAGGAATCTTTTTTTTTTTTCTCTGTTGACAGGGAGATTAAGCACTGAAATTATACAACTGCAAACATGGTTTTAAGTTTGTAATATTTTTTAAAAAGAATGTGATGTTGAGTTTTGATGTCTTAAATGTTCCTTAACCTGTTGTTCATATTGTAACTGTAGATACTACAGCCACAGGTGAGATAATGAGACCCAATTGTCACTCTGTAATGTCAAGGAGTAATGCAAATCAAACAAGGTAATAAGTTAAGGTCAGGAAGAAGGCTCATAGATATAAGCATTGTTTCTATAACTGCATATGCTTACAAGCATTATGAAAGGTATACAGTTAGAATAAAACTTAAACCTTGCCCTAGTTCTACTGGGGCAGTAGCAATGATATACAGCTGCCATGAGTATAAATGGACATGGTGTGATCACTTGATGACATCTTGTTAGGACTTTCAGCAGTAATGAGTTGACTGTGGTGGGGAGAGATGGGGAGATGGGTAAGAAATGAAGAGTAGTTGGGAAAATGGGTCTGGTCTTGTACATGCTTGTCTGTAGAGCTCCTTCCATTTATTCCGGCTAGCAACTCTGAAACATGCGCTGAAAGGATCTTCCAATGTTGTTGAGCCAGTTTACTGTGAAAACCACAGTCTTATATGTTGCTCACTCTATAGGATGGCCTCATCAGGTTATCTTGTAGTCTCACTGAAAGCTGTTCAGGGAAGAAATTCCCTTTGACTTCAATAGGAATAGGATTTTTCCCTTTAATTGTGATTTTGTTAAAAAACTAGAATTAACCAGTCTCTTTTGGTTTTGCATGATGATCTTTCATTTTCCTCTTTGAGAAAAGAATGCAGGAGTACCACATCTATTCTAACTTTTGCAAACACAAAAATAAAAGACGGAAGAAGTGATTGAATGAAGTGTCAAAGGAAACACTTCTGGGTTCCCTAGTCTTCTACCAGCATGTTTTGGATGTACTTTGCCAGGGGGTGTGGGAGGCTTGTACAATGAATTATAGATGCTTTGAACTAGATTGCTGGAAGTGGAAAAGAAAAGCTGGTAAGTAATGCATTGAAATGTTCAGAAGCTGTTAAAATGAGATGGCATCAGAGTTAATTAACTTTTTTTTTAAAAAAAGCAGATCATTTGAAAATTGAAGACTGTAACAAAGTACTGTGATAAGGATTTACAGGAGTGAAATGCTCAGTCTAAATTATAAAACCAGGAGCTAACCTGAATGACAACTTTATTTTCTGTAGAGTGGTATGTGCAAAATGGCATTTGCTTGGATGATTTGTGAAGATAAGTGTACTGAAGCAGTGTTACCAACAAATTTGTTCACAAATTATACAACTTGGTAGCAACTAGAAGGTATAAACAGATGAGGATGTTTATATGTCTGATTTTCGTAATGAAAAGGTCCAGTGAATGGCTGTGACAAGTCTGGGGAGCTGCAGACTGAAGAATTTTGCCAGTGATAACGGAGGCTGTGTCTGGGAAAGGAAAGAATCTAATGTATGATGACAATGTATGTGGAAAAAGAGAACATGCATGTAATGGGGGAAGAAAAGAAACAGATCTTTGAAGAGGGCTGAAACAAGAAAGCAGAAAACTTAAAGGAAGGTGGCCACATCTGAAGTGGATCCTGGATTGCATAGGAAGCTAAAGGAATTTTCTAAGTCCTGTGATTGTATTCCTTTATATGCTGGCAATAAACTGGAAGTGACACAGTGTCTGGAAGTCTGGTACTTGAGGTAATAGGAAAAGAGAGGTCATAAAAGCTACAGTCAAGAGAGGGTAAAACCATGAATGTGAATTTCTGCAGAAGTGGAACCAGGGCATCGGTGTATTTAGGCAACCACAGGATTGTCCCAGGCAGCTTGCCGGCAACCACAAAGTTTTCACAGTTCCATCAGTGAATGCAATATCTTTTCTTATGATTCCCATTAGAGAAAAATAGGAGTATCAGATATCTGGTGATGCTATCCGCTTAAGGGACTATACTAAAAAATTGATACAGATTTCTTATTATGTTACTCTGTAATAAACAGAGCTTTCATACATGCCACTAACATCTGAGAAATTACTTTCCTTAAACACATGCATCCATGCCTATTCATAGCCTTCTAGCCTTCACCTGTACTATTAAAACAGCCCTAGGATTAATATACAGACTGGTGATCCAGTAAGGAATACAGTAGTTGATTAGCTGAGACCCCACCTGGAGTACTGCATCCAGATGGACCTGTTGGAGCAGGTCCCGAGGAGGGCCATGAAAATAATCAGGGGGCTGGAGCACCTCCACTATGAGGACACGCTGAGAGAGTTGGGGTTGACCAGCTCAGAGAAGAGAAGGCTCCGGGGAGATCTTATAGCAGCCTTCCAGTACCTGAGGGGGCCCTACAGGAAAGCTGGGGAGGGACTGTTTACAAGGGCATGTAGCAATAGGATGAGAGGCGATGGTTTTAAACTAGAAACAAGTAGATTTAGATTGGATATTAGGGAGAAATTCTTTACCGTAAGGGTGGTAGAGCGCTGGAACAGTTTGCTCAGAGAGGTGGTGGAGGCCCCATCCCTGGAGACATCAGGATCAGGCTTGATGGGGCTCTGGACAACCTGCTTTGGCTAAAGATGTCCCTGCTCACTGCAGGGGGGTTGGACTCGATGACCTTTGGGGCTCCCTTCCAGTGCAATACATTCTTTGATTCTATGATTAAAAAAAGAAAAGGGGAAGATGGGGGAGAAGAAGCCTGTGGTGTGGATATGTTTTTTGTATCAGGCCCTATACCACATAGCCTGTCTTAAAATATGTGTTACTTACTTCCAGTACTGTTAACTGACTGTTAATGTCAACAACTACTCTGGGAAAGATGCCCAGGGCTGATAGGTGCCATCTGTGTACAGACTGAAAGCTGTGTTGATAGCCTTGTCCCAGCTGGGTGATGTCACCCACCAGCCCCTGGCTCCTGCATTTCTCTGTATCCCACCACTGTTTTCTTCCAAAACACGGCCTGTGGCTTCCTTTGAGGGAGCTGGACAGCCCAGGGGCAATCCGCAGCTGTGGAGAGGGGCTGGAAGGAGAGGAGGAGGACCCTGAAGATCTGGCTGGAGGGTGCAGGCAACAGACAGCTGCAATAGCTTGCCCACAAACAGGCAGTCAGCTGGGAAACGACAACCTCTGGAGATCTATACTCACTTAAGAGAAAGAGATGGTGGTTGAGGGTGGCACCAGGCTCCTGTGTGCCCTTCCCTATGTGTGGAAGGGGAAACTACTTTTGGTCCCAGACTGTCCCCTGGTGACAAGCCCCACGTTGCTATTACCCAAAAATATGACCCTGAGGCAATGCTACCATCAACAGTACAGACACACTCTGTGAAGATTTTCAGTTACTTGTGTTTACGGAATTGGTTTATTATAGATTCTTTTCAGAAACAATTTCCTTTTGTTTGTCCTTCCTCATCTCACATACGGCTTCTCTGTTCTTCGCTTACTCGTTTCGTTATTTGGCTTCAGACGAAGGAGCATGAACTATCTTGAGGAATTCTCCCCTTTTTTTGGTACGAGAGCCTGAAGTAATAAATTATTGCCCACTAATACCCAGACCAGAAATAGATAATAAGTATGTTTACCTTACGTATTTTTATATGGTTCAGTTGTATCTTGTGTAAAAGAAGTATGTCAGGGTTTATGCTATTTCATCTTCTGAAAGTGAGCTTTTCAGGTACTTTGGTTTGGATTCTGGACAGTTTTAACTGTCTTTATTTGGTAGCTTTTCATCTGAGTGGAAAATAACTGGACAGCACATTTAGCCAAAAGATTTTTATTAACAGTTCATCCTGTTGACTTCCTGTGTGAATAATCTTTAAACATACACTGCCATGTTTTGCAGATAACCTTAACGATCACAGGTTTGTATGTTCAAGACCTATAGTTACCTGCCTGAAAAAAAATCTTTTAATCTGAACAGCGCTCTGATTTAGCGGACAATGACAGCCACAGTGAAGTGACCCTATGCTTGTGATGTTTGGCAGCCTGCCTCTGAGGAATAATAGTGAGTCCATCTGCAAAGGATCTGGCATGCTGGCATTTGTCTTTACCATGCCTCTCTGCCTTGTGCAAACTTGACTTCCACTGAACTTTATTTCCTTCTTTTTTTAATACTGATTTGAGGGAGAAGAGGACTGATAAATGGATATATCATCCCTTCTAGCTCAGTGGCTATAGAAGCTCTCGCTGTACAGTGAGAGTGTTGCAGGCAGTAAGTGAAGTTGGTGCGCCAAAAAGAGTCTTGCTTTTCAAGAGGCCAGAAGATCCTAGGGAAACTCTCATCTGATCTTTTACAGTAAGAACAAATCTTGTAAAAGGTACTGAGTGACTTGCAGGAAAATACAGAGTCCTCATGGACCCAGTTTATGCTGGTGATGGAATACCAGTGTGCTTTTGGGTCTGTCCTGCAGCGTGATGCTGGGGCATGCAGTGCTATGGAGGGATCAGCCATCTGGGACCGTGCTGTGGCACTGGGTGGCATTCCTAGTATAAGGCTAGATGTTTGCTCAAAGTTAAAGATTTCTATTTTCTCTGATGTGCGTAATTACCTTATTTCATTCTGAAAATGGAACTGTTCTTATAATTGCAGTCCAAGGGATTATTTGACACTTATAAAACAACATGCAGTGTGACAGCTCCCAACCTCTTCAGGCTTCCATCTGAAAGTTTTTGTGTTTAAGTAGAAAGTGCCTACTCCAAAATACAGTTTAACAGGTGCTCTCGGTTATTTGGGATCAGATCATGTATTATTGCATTTATATTTAGAAGGAATGCTACAGATATGCAGCCTGTGAAATGATAACATTACTTAAAGGATCGTGATGCCATAGCTTTCAAAACAGGTATTTCTGTGACCTGTGGGCAAATAAAGCCTGATCTTTTCCAGACTTGTGGGTTATCAGTGAATTCTCTGGAACTTGTCAGTCTAAGACTTCTTCACTTCTGTTAATTCCAGTTTAAATGACCAATGGATTTGGAAGTTATTGGGCAAGAGGCCAGAGCACATACACAAACATTGTGATTACATAAACCTCATTTTCCTAGAAACCTGTAATAATTAAAGAGAGACGTAAAAATTAAAATTATCTAGTCTATTAACTGAATAAAAATGTCAACTCATTAATGATTTGTTTTTCTTAATAACATGGAACTTGAAAAAAGTAGCAGTGTATCTGTCCCCATAAAGTAGATTTGTTCCAGCATGCTCAGCCTCTGATTTGGGTATTCTTGAGGTACCAGTCTGAATTATTATTTTTTCCATTTCATGTACTTAGCCCACCTTTGGACTCTTCCAATGTGTCAGTTTGTCTCACTTTGAATCTTAGATACTAACTCAAATTTGAGACATTGTCTGAAGTATAACTGGTTTTGAGTGACTTAGGGATGTTCTCCTTTTCATGCAAGACCTGCTAGCATTTGAGAAGGGAGGCTTGGGACATGGCTGCATTGGCTTGTGGGCCTAAACTTGTCTTAGTTGGCATAAATGGCTGCCACCCCAGAGGGACCTTGGGAGTGAAAAAACTTGCAGAGGAATAAATGTGTGAAGAGGAAAACTGGACGGGCTGTTGCTTTTGTGTGCTAGGGTGTGAAATAAGGAAATTAATGCTGTGTTTTGAGGGAGGGTTCAGTGATTGAGTTAGTATAGTTTAAGGCTAGTCATATATTTAGCAAATTCATCCAGCAGGGTCAGATTGTCAGTAAGTGCATGCTAACATGTCAGCACACATTTGGATGAGCAGTGAGGTTTAAAAGTAAAGAAGCATGAGCTAAGAGGGTCAGATTTGATCAAGCTGCATCAAGAAGGGCCATTGTAATCTCTGATCATGTGGGGTGGGAAAGGGTCATTCAATTTAGGGCACTATTGGGTTATGCTTTAGAAAATTGTCATATTAGCTATCTGGGTCCCACACACCTTCTGTCAAGCAGAGTCTTAGCCTTGCCAGACGGGTTGCATGTCGATCTCTTCAGAGCTCTCTTAACTAGCAATGGTGCCTTTGGAGTGACATATTTTGAGGATTTGAGAAAAGACCAGTCACTTTATTTGCTGTGATTGTACTTCTTTGGCCAGTCTAGGGTCTGTGTGATAATGCTCCTATTCAGGTTAGTTCATGCTTGATTTATGAGTGAGGTTTCACGTGACGCAGCATCAAACTGATTTTCCAAAGGAAAAACGCCTTCTGCTCTTCACCCATTAATTCTGTAATGTAATCAATAAAAGCAATCAGATTTTTTTCACAGAAGTTAACATAGGACTAATCATCATTGACAAGATTAGGTCAGGTTCAAATTTTGCTTTGTCTGACATCAGTACTGTAAGAGATGATTTTATAAACAAATTGTGCCCCACAGGAGCAAGGAGAGTATAATGTTAAGAAAAACACTATGTAGGAAATGAAGGACAATTCTTCACTGGAAAATCTTTAGAAAAAGTCTTTATCTTGTCTGGAGACGTGTTTTCCAATTGCAGGTAGCAGTCACTGTTACGGGGTGCTGGCTTTGTCATGCTCTGGAGAATGTGAAGGCAGAGGCACCAGTAAGGGACTCTGCAGAATGACTGTGTGGTTTACAATTCGGTCAGAAAGTTTAACTATGATGGACAGAATGAAGATTTTTTTAAAATAGCATCTGCTGTGCATGTAGGTTAGTGCAATGTAAGTGTAATTAAGAACAGCACATGGGATTACAGCCGAGAGAATAGTTTGACATGCCTGTGCCGTATCACTGCAGAAAGGCAGAAATGAATGTTGTAAAACCTTAGAGATGCCATGACAGAGTATGAAAAGCTCTTACTGTTCTGAAGTTCTAATTAAATGGCGTGTTCCTGCTGCATTTTTTATGTTGCATTGGTAAAAATGCTTTTGCAACAGTGATGAGAAAGCTACATCAGCATTTCCTTTGGTCTTGCGTCCATTATGTCATGTTAGCAACTGTATCATACTATTCTCTGTTGCTCATGCAGTTCTAATCCCGCTTAATTCATCGTCACTACTTGATTTTGCTGACCAAAAAAAGACTTGTTCTCAGCCTTGAGCAAACTTCACTTCTTTTATGTTTTGCATTGTTTTACTTTCCCCTGCTCCCCCAGTTCCACTCGTGTTTATTTACATTTTGCTATGACAAACCCGAGAGAGCTGTGTGCCCTGAGTTTTGCTTGTGGCTCTGCTCTGGGTGGGTGGAGAGATTAATTTGTAATCATATCTCAATTTTCACTAAATACAGGAGAAGCGTTTGTTTGCCTTTTTTAGTTGTCTGTTCTTTCTCCAGTTTTGATCGTGAGCTCTATAGGGAAAAAACCCAAACTAAAGCAATGGAAAATACAGTTGGCAGTGGGAGAGTATGTGCCTGCAAATCTCAGATGACGGGTAGTAGTGATTAACTCTCTATGTTTATATGGTGCACATACAGGCTTTTTCATCTGCTTACTAGTGAGATGAATGTAGTTCAAGTAGCTGCTCACACTGAAATGTATTTTAGGGGAGTAGCTGTAATTTATGGGAGTATATTTTTGGGATACCTGTGCACCTGTTACACCATTTAAAAATGAGTTTGTTAGTAATTATAATGTGCCTTGGGATGATCAGATTAATTTTTTGATATGACTACTATTGATGACTGTTAATATCTTTATTTGATATAATAAATGTATAATGAGATAGATTTCCTTAATCAGATTACAGAAACGTAGGGGAGTAGTCTATGGTTGCTTCATGTAGCTGTGTTTCTTTCCTGTTAACATTTTTAAACCATGGGCCTGCATTGAAGTCCAGAAGAGAAGTCTCAGAGTTAAACAGACCTTATATGGCACAGGACCTGCCTTAAAGAACCCGCTCAAATGAGAGTAAAGATGCAGTTTTGTCAGCTGAAGTTTTTGCCTCGAGTAGTATAAAAAGTGCTAAGTGGCAATAAGATTTTAGTGTTCTGTTGAGACATGTGTATTCTGTTGTGTATTTTAGTGGAAGAAAGACCTGGCAGTAAAATGCCATGGGCTGGAGTGAATTTGTTATGTGGTCAGTTGGATCGTGAAGTCAGAGATTTCATCTACACTGAGAGAGTTGTACATCCCGGTTAACAATTAAAATAGTTGTATTTTGCTAACTCCCATATGAAGTTTGAAAAATGTCTTCCCCCCTGCCCCGTATATGCAAACATGTTGCTGGATATTGGTGAGCATTTTGAGAACAACCATTTGTCTCTTTGAAGTTCTTTTTCATGGAGGTTGACAGTGCTACTCACAGTAGAAAGGTCGATGCCTGGTAGCAAAATTCCTGTTTATGGCTCAGGAACATGAATTATAGAATGTGCTGTAGGAGGTCAGAGGAGTGTTCTGGTTCAGCATGAGTTGTTTACTCCCTCACACATCTACTAATCACTAATTTGCATAGAGAGGATGTTCTCCAACATGAGCATTTTCAGTGCTTAAACCACAGGTACTATGTCTATGTAGATAGTGAATATACTGATGTATTATTGTGTGAGATAAATTAAGCAATATGTGATAAGAAGAATGAATCTCTGAACAGGGTATCTCAGTGCAAACTGTAGACAGAAAGAGTTAAATGAGTCATCTACATTTTTTATTGCTAATATAAACACTTCAGCAATGCTAATCAGTTTTACTGATTTTCCGTTTTGATTTTCCTTAATAATTAAGCAAAAGATCTGGAATGCAATCAAGTTTTACACTAGGGGGTTCATGCAAATGATTTTTTATTTTATTTTAAATTTTGTTACATGTATGCAAAAGGAAAGTTACTGAAGTTGAGGATAAAAGAAAAAAAAGGAAATATCATTTACAGTCTGCATAATCACAGTGACTATTTTCAATAGTTTCAACCTGTTTGTTGAAATTATTACTTGAAAATATAGCGACTTTTACTGCTTTTTAAACAACTGCACATTGACTATTCAGCTATTCAGTGTGCATGCAGAGAAACAGTTACAGACCATGAAATGTCTTTCAGCAACCCTGGTTTTTCAAGGGGGATTTAGCAAAATGGGATCATCTCTGTATCCTCAGATATCTTAAATATAATAGTTTATTTTTGTGAGCTTTTTTTTTCATTGACTTCTGATGAATGTATTGTAAAGTAAGACTATTTAATTTTCTTTTTTTTTTTTTTTTTTTCCCATGGCCCAGTGGACTTTTTTCTCTTCAAATAAAGTTATTGGTGCGGTTTGCTGTATTCTGTTCCATAATATTTAAAGTAAGAATTTTCTGTTTCTGGTTAATTTACTTCGTTAAAAAT
Source organism: Leptosomus discolor (assembly GCF_034619465.1). Taxonomy (NCBI): domain Eukaryota; kingdom Metazoa; phylum Chordata; class Aves; order Leptosomiformes; family Leptosomidae; genus Leptosomus; species Leptosomus discolor. The sequence continues at coordinate 47,289,716 of NC_141419.1, read as the reverse complement.
ATTTATATTATTTCAAAACAAACATATCTATTAGAAATTATTTTCTTATTATATTACAGATTAAACTCAGTGATTTTTTTTTTTTGGGTTTTGGGTTTTTTTTTTGTGATCTCTATAGCCCTATAGTGTTAAAATTTATGTGAAAATGAGGATATAAGGTCAAATGTTCACTGAAAGGGAAATATAGCTGCTTAAGTCATTACAAATTACCTATTACCAACATTCATTCTGGCATTTGTGGATTAATGGCACATTGGATTACAAGTGTTTTAGTATGCAAATTAAAACAATTTACTTGAAAACAAAGATAGACCTAGTCAAAGCGTTAGGATAATCTCAACTTTTTTTCTTGTTACAGTAACTTTTGTATGAGCAAAATGTTTATTCTATTTGGGACTTGTACAACTGGCAGAGGAGGGGTTATTTTTTGCAAACTGTGTTGGGAATTCAACTTTAAAGAGTGGTAGCAATGCAGAATAACATGTGAGGCTGTCTGTTAACAGGATAAAGCAAAAGCATTTAAACCCTTCCCCTGATTAATTAATTTGTTTTCATAAGAAATATAGGTTAGTTAGTAAAAGCACTGCGACGTTTTTTGCAAGTCATGAGCTCACATTGTACCTTCTAATAGTGTTGTTTAGCATCATTAAGAATTGATAAGGAGTATTCATGCATATATATAAAATCTCATTTATATATTTGCATTAAAAAATAGACAACACCACCCCCTGAGTCCTGCAAAATATCTTTATATTGCTTATATTCCTCTGACTGCATTTCTCCATGGGAAGCTGTTGCCTGGGACCTGTAGCAATCATAGAATCATGAATCATTAAGTTGGTGGACCTCAAAGGTCATCAAGTCCAACTCTCAACCTAATACCACCATGCCCACTAAACCATGTCTAGAAGTGCTACATCAACATGTTTTTTGAACACCTCTAGGGATGGTGACTCCACCACTTCCCTGGGCAGCCTGTTCCAGTGTTTGACAACCCTTTTGGTAAAGAAATTTTTCCTAATGTCCAATCAAAACCTCTCCTGGCGCAAAAGTAAGGAAGGCAGTTTATGGAGATACCCAGGTCAAGGTAGTGGCCAGGTGTTAGGGGGCAGCCTTTCCGAAGCAGACCCTGGGTGTCACCCCCTCTTGCTGGCCCTGATCCTGGGTGCTCAGGCATCCTTAGGGAGGCCATGTGGTGAAGTCAGTGTGTAATTTTGGGAAGAGCTTTTTACGAAAGATGCTGCTTGAGATGGGGCAGCATCTGTGGTTTTTAAGAGGTCAGCATAGGCTGCAGGGATTGGGGGAGCTGCTGGCAACGAATGGAGTAGCACAAACTCCTCCTGTAAGTAAGCGACGTGCAGGATTTCTGACGATGTGTTGTTAGCCGAACCTTTCTACTCTTGCGGTCTTGAGCAAATGCCAGCCTTCATTTTAAATTGCAGCTCTGTCATTTGGTGTGGACAAATCATCACTAAACAGAGTGAGCTTGCCTGCCTGCAATTTGATGGGACAGTAGGACCTCTAAAATATAGTTTGTTCGCCGGCTGACTGTCCTGCCACTCATGTGAAACTACTCCATTTGGATTCTTCTTCCAAAATGGCCATGGTTTTGCTGCTGCTAGGCAAGTAGTGTGTGTTTCTTGAAGTACCTGTTGCTTTATATCAATTATATATATTGATTATATATGGGTCAATAGTTTTAGCTCCTTTATCTTTTATATAATATTATTAATATACTATAAATATTTTGTCTTACAGCCGCCTTTTTGCAAACATGGTTCTTCATTTGAACTCCTTTTTTGGCTTCTGTGTTGGCTTCCTCTACCATTGGATGGGGACAACTTTATCTTTGAATCTGGAAGATCCCAATGTGTGTAGCCACTGGGAAAGGTAATATTTTCTTCTGGAAAATACGTGACACAAATTCTGGTTGTAATAATTTTCTTTCATTTTACTTGACACATTTAAAATGATTTAAAGCTTTAAGTTGAGTAATGAATTGGGGAAAAAAGTTTCTCATTACTACAGGGCAAGGTAAGTTCATGGATAAGTAAAATACTATATCACACTGGGCTGAAATGCAGCTGTCTTTGCAGTAAGCGTTAGGATGCAAAAAAACACTACAGTGGCACCAGCAATGTCACAACCATCTGGGTACAAGAAGTGAATAAAAATAGCTTTTTTCAGTTTGAGTGAAAAGAAGCTTTTACATATGCAAAATATGATTAACCATATTGGAGTTTGGCCAAATTTGATTATGCTGATTCTTTCGTATTCAACATTCACAGAATCTGAATTAAGATTTGTTGTTTAATGTCTTTTGATGAGGTTCAGAAATTCGTAACATACAGAAAGAAATTAGTCAATTTAGTTGTTCCATTTGTTCACCCAGATTCAAGTTAATTGCAAGGAGAACACCACAATGGGTAAGAGAGGTTGAGCCACAAGCATTTGCTGTACTTCTTTTCTTGTGTAAAGGTTATAGTAGTGAAACCAAGCCTTATGTTCTTGTTGTTATGCCTGTGATTGATCAGCTAGTCCCCGAGATAGTCTAACTGTTCATTTAAGGAGATCAGTAGTTACTGCATTTAAGGTAAACTGTGTTTTATGTTTAATCACTGGGAGTGGTGCTAAACCACTGTACATTTATTTGCGATTGTTATGGCTGAATCTTTACAAAGAAAATTGAAACTTGTATTTACTTTGTTATAAAGTCTCTCTCTAAAAAAAAAAAAAAACCCCAAAAAAACCACTTCAGAACTTTCCCTAGGAATTTATCTGAGCTTCATGTGAAGCATTTGGAGTCACTGCCCCTACTGTTGTGTACAATGGCTTATACAACAGTGTGTATATGAAGTAGTTACCATGCAAAATACCTGTTTACAGTGTTCAGGCACACGTCTATGATGTTACTGGACACTGCTCTATATTGAGTATGCTTTGTTTACTGTTTTTATAGATAAAAGTAGCTAAAAGAGAGCTACAATGTAGCGAAAGCAAAATGGGAAAAAACCACAAATATAACTATTTACATTGCATAATATGTTTTAAAAAAAACTAATCAAGGTCTGCAGAGAGAAAAAAATATCTAGCAAGCATGCCCATTTTGTTACATGAGCTTTTTTCCTCCTTCTGCTGAGTATCAGAAACGGGGAGGGACTCCAATTAAACTTTCCAAAACATTCATGCTGTTGCTCAGAGCAGGTGACAAAAGTATGAAAGAGTAAAACCCCAGGTACAAGCTCTTTACGGCTGCTGTCACTGACAGTGCTATATGCTTTAAATAAATCTACCCCAGCCAGTAATAAAACATCTTTACAAATGAACTGCGATCACAGCAAGAAGGGGTAGAGTGTGCCCTGCCTCGAACAAAGAGTGCAGAGCCTCAGGGGAGCGTTGGCACCCCACCAACGTTTTGTCGGACTAAGTTGGACAGCTGGATGGATTAGGGTTGCTTGCCTTTGTATGGACATAGGAAAAATAGGGAGTACTTCTGGGCAGTTAGAGCAAGTGGGTCTGGATGTTTTCCGTTAGTATAGGTGATGACAGCAGGAAGAGAAGATTGTGGCTATTACCCTGCAATAGGTGCTAAGAGGTCAAAGAAAGTGAGAATGAAAGTGAGTGAAAGCTGGACAGGCTACATGTTTAGTAAGTGTTTTGGCTGGTCCTGGGAATCGGACCTACTGCAGGAATTTGCCATGCATTCCTGTATTTTCTAACCCACTTGTGCAATCACAGACTGACTGACTGCCAGCACAAACAGCCTGCTGAAGAGTTTTCTGGGATGATTCAATATTTTTCACTTTTGCCACAGAGCTCTGTTCATCTTGTCCCACTGACAGCTCTGGAGGCTCTGGTCTTCAGAGCATAGATTTATGTCTAGGACACTGTGCTTGCAATTTGGCAGAAAATAATGATAGCACTTCAGTATAGTATTTCTGGAAAAAAAAAAGAAAGGTTCTTTGTTAAAAGTTAGCTCGTAATCAAAATAAGGTATAGACTTTAATATTTTATGATTTCTGATTGCTGAGTAAATTGATGGCATAATTATATCATTGTTCAGTAATTATTACTTAGGTGTATTTCTGTGGTGACACCCATTCAGTGTCTAAATACACCAGCAGATCTTTTAACTACCAAAGAGGATGTTTTGCTATGGATACAGCTATGGTTTTTCAAAAAAATTTCAGAGAAAATCCAGTGAGATTTTTGTATTTTGTACGGTAACAGAAGAAGACTCATTTTCTGGCTCTCAACTAGTTTTGCAGCTATCCAGTGGTGTTAGTAAGAGTTTATTCCCACATGAGAACACATACTACACACCACTTCAATTTGCTGCTCATTTGAGACACAACTGTTTTGTGTTTTTTGTTTGTTTGTTTGTTTGTTTTAAATTTAGGCTTACCTTATGTCTAGTAGTACTATTTCATCAATTGTATTACACAGTAGAGACATGATGGCTCTCCTCATATATGTTTTTCTTTGCTTGGTCGAAGAAAAAACTTTCAATTGATATATTCTGTTTTATAAAGTTAACTGGTTCATGTTTTACTTAAACTTGAACTTTCTGCGAGTTTTTATTGCATGTGAGTACTGTTATATTTATTCCTTTCTATACCAGGACTTTGTAAAAGATTTACTTAAATCAGAGTGTACTATAAAGGACTTGCTCAATAATCTGTCTACTTTCTCTCTCTCTTCTCCCAGTTACTCAGTTACAGTGCAAGAGTCATATCCACATCCTTTTGATCAAATCTACTACACGAGTTGTACTGACATCCTAAACTGGTTTAAGTGCACACGACACAGGTGATGTATAGTTATTAATATTATCAAACTGCTGATATTGTAGATGTTTGTAAAGATTTTGTGTCTGCCAAAATCAAGCATGATATATAGGATATTTTAGCTATAGTGACTAGTCTGTTCAATGGCTGTGACCTGTGTCAACTGGGAAATGCTTGTCCAAGCAATGTCATGTATGTTTTACTAGCATGTCAGGGATATAATTCCATGGAGTGCTCACAGAAAACCTGTTAGGTTGGGAAAAAGTGTGCAGCGCACAAAATTGAATTGCCCACACCCCGTGAGGTGTATTTGTTGAGAAATGTCATGAGAAACCCCTTGCTGCTTTCTGGGGAAAGTGTATGCTAATTGAAAGGAAAATAAAAGGATTTGTTAAAGGAAACTCCCTGCGCTTGCAGAAAGTAAGCAAAGGGTGAATGATTAAAAACTGGTGACAGCTGTAAAAAGCATTTTCCTTGGAGGAATATGCCCTTAAGTGTGAAGCATCAGCAATGGGAAAGGCTCCCTGGGGCACAGCAGCTGGAGGAGGCAGATCAGTACGGAGAGTAGGTAAAAAGCAGATACTGGCTTCAAAGAGAGATTACACTTTTTGTTTACCTAAGACACCATTTATATATGAGCTGTTCTTTGCTGGGAGTTCACACTGTCTCAGGTGGTGTGGGGCTGTGTTTACTGCTTGGTGGAGTATGAGTTGAGCAGCCAGGAGAGCTGGAAGTGGGGAGATTTACAGACATGGTGAGGAACAGAGGGGAGAGAGCAGTGGGAGCACCCACTTCTGTTAAGTACTACTTGCTTGTGTCAGAAGGAAGCTGTATTTTCTGCAATTCTTGATGGGTTTACGTGATGATTTCTCTGTGCGCTACTCGCTGCTGCCCTTCTGGGCTGCATTTGGCAAAACTCAGCCAACCTGCTAGTGAGAGGCATGCCGGCTGCCCAGGGGGTCCGAGTTCTCCCTTGAGCTCTCCATTCTCTTGCCTTAACCAGAACTTCTCTTCTCACAACATTTTTGCCCCCAGAAAACTGACTCATCCTTGGGAGGATGATCCCCAGAAGGCTTTCCCTTGGAAGCTGATAATGATCCAGCAAATTGGTTTGTATTGCCAGCCAGCCTTTAGCCTCCATAGGGGATGCTAATAGCAAAGGCAGTGATGCTCTGGTTTGCATATTAGTTAAGCAGCCTAAATCCTTAACTTCTTTTCCTGCTGTCCAGCCACCCATGGACATAAGACTTATTGGGGAACCACTAGGAGTCTTGAACTCAGCAACAGATAAATCAAGGTCTCTTTGAGCTTTTTTTCTGTCCTCTTGGTGATACCTGAATGTTTTTTAAAATGTGTAAGAATATATATTGTTTTTTTCTGGACCATGAATTCTATGTAACAACCATTCTGCAACAAACATTCATTCTTTTCTTTAGGATCAGTTACCGTACTGCCTACAGACATGGTGAAAAAACAATGTACAGGCGTAAATCCCAGTGCTGCCCTGGATTTTATGAAAGCAGGGAAATGTGTGTCCGTAAGTTTACCTTCTTTTGGCTTGAAATTCAATAAATTTATCACAATCCTGGTTTGACTCGCCGTTGGTGGGCGCCCTGTGGAAGCTGAGTTACGGGGGCTCAGTTATTCATCAGTGGTGTTCGTGCAGCTCTCATAGAAGTCAGTTGGTGTTGTGCATATGCAAATGACAGGATAATTTGATCTCAGATGTCTAAGTAACCAGCCTTGATGTGATTCTAACTAATGATCATATGGAAAATACACAGCACAAGTGTCAGTGTATTTTCCAACACAGTAAATAAATACAAGACTCAAAACCAGAAGGGAAACAAGGTTTTTCTCCTTAGTGTGCACCCCAGTTGATCCCCATGCTTAGCCTCTCTTGCAGATACAGAGATCTGGAACAACTGTTCGAAAGCAGCAGCACCGCCTTTTCATGTGGCACGTGTCCCTGACTCCACATCTTCCTAAGTCTAAAGAGGGAAGGGCTATGTCCAGAGCCTGGCAGTGGCCTTGGCTCAGCTCTCTTTGTCACTCTTGTATGGCCTTGTGCAGACCTGGGAAGGTCTGATTCTTAAAACGGTGTTCATTCAAGAACATAGTAGAAAGGCAGAATGAAAATAGAGGAGGTGTTAATCCAGAGACCTGGAAGTGTGTGGTTAGAAGTTTCACATAGGGCTGTTCAAAGTCATACAGCAGGTTGGGTAGCTAGATGCTAGATGTTGGTAGGACTGACAGCAGGGAACTTGGAATAGGTAAGTGATTATGAAGGATAGCATCTCCTTGGAGATGGGCAAATGTGTAGGGCTAAAAATTAAATTAGTTCAGTAGCATTTCAAATTACTTCTCCCTATGAATGCACATGCACAGCATGGCCTGCAACAGTAAGCTTTCCTGAAGTCAGGGAACCAAATCTCTTCATCTCTTTGAAAAACTGGGTGTATCAGGGGCTGTCTTTTTTCTGTAACGTCATTTATAATGTTGACTTGTGCATAAACTTTTATTAATTTTAGGAGACAGAAAGTGTGTGCATTATAGTGGAAAACAGCTATAGCCATATCTTAGTTTTGCTTTCACTCTTCTAATAATAAGATTTGAAAAAACCTTCATAACCTTGACAATGTCAGCAGGACCGAGGTGCTATAGTTGAATTTTTTCTGGAAATGGGGGTCCCTGACGAGCAGACTGGTGGGGAGCTGGAGCCTCTGGACTGCAGGGGCTGCCCTTGGGCTTGCTGCCTGGTTTCTGAACAGGCAGCTGATTGGCAAGCCTTGCCAGGAGAAAAAGGTGAAAAGCCCAGCCTGTTGGGAAGGCCACAACGTGTGAGCTGTTTTGGCGGCTGCTTTGGCTTCTCTCCTGTGAGGCTCTGCTTGATGTACCTGAGTCAAACCCGGACTTGGCTGGTCTGTGTGGGGAGCCCACCAGCACACTTCCTCTGTCCCAGAGCTGGACCTGGACTGAGGCATATGTGAAAGGCTGGCTCTGTAACAGCATGTTTTCTGCCTGAGTCTCTGAGGCACACTGCTTTACCCGGTGGTTTATTCTCAGCTGAGAATGAGAAAAATGGAGATACTTTCATTGCTTTATTGTCTGGCTTTTGGCTATAATGACAGTGGTGAAGCATAGCACTCAAGGCTTGGAGAAGCTTGTCCAGGAAAACATTCTGTGAAGTAGCAGGTAATGAGATTTTCGTTGCCACTGGAGTTTGCAACCCAGTTTTGGAGACATCAGTGTGTTGCATGTCTTTGGTCTTTACTGATAAACGAGAGTCTGAAAATCAGTATCCCTATGTACTTTAAATTTATTTATTCAACACAAATGTAACACAGTTTCGTAATTTGTGCCTTTCTGCTTGTTGTGAGGTGCATACTGGAAGTGACCGACAAGATTTATTTGTATCCCTGGACAATTATACCCTGTGAATGTCATAACACATCCCACTATCCTTAGTTACATTTTTGTTTTACAGTACTTCCTAGAATTTGAAAATTCAGCCGTAAGATCTTTGATTTAAAGTGTTTTCTGCACATGAAAATGCAAGGTTAAAATGATACTTTTAAAAACCAACTTTTTTAAAAAATGGATCTATCTAAGATCAGATTGGCAATTTTTATAACCTTTATGTTTTTAACATGTGTGTGTATTAGACCTATAAGGACCAATTTTTAACTACATTTGGTTATTACACAGCATATACAAATGATCATAATTGATTTTTTGATTAAGGAGTATACTTTTTGAAGTATAGAACAGTTTGACTGATCACGTGAGAAGTGTGATGGTGAGTCTTTTGTGTGACTACAGCTTTTACATAGCTATAGTAGACGTAGTAAATTCATTCTATATTAACATAGTAATACCCAGAACGTAGTAAATTCAGATTACATTGGTTGTACTAAATTTTTACTTTTACTACATGAAAAGATGCCATATGCTGGTATTCAGGACGTACCTGCTCTGACTTCTGAAGTGATTTTGGAATACCTGAGACTTCAAATGATGTAAAAATAAACATCCTTCAGTGGACCTAACTTTGAATTTATTTGGTTCTGTAATGGTTGACCCTGGAAGGTATTGAGAGACATTCAGTCCTCATGATCTTCAACTGCAGCTGAGAATTCAGGGCAAAGGAGGAGCTCAGAAGTTAATAGGCGGCAAATATTTCATGCTTTCTGTTGTTTCTGCCAGCTTTCTTCATAGTGAGCTGTACATACTGGACCAGATGATGCCTGTATACACTGTGATAGTACTAGTTGTCTGGTTTAACTTGGAAAGCAAGTGTGGTGCTGTCAGCTAAGATCAAACGGTAAAAGATAGTATATGGTGAGAAATATTTTCCTGTGTCATTGTAGCAGAATTATCTCCGGCACAAAGCCAGCGCAAAGTCTTTTTCTGTAAGAAAGTGGCCATCACATTAAAAAACACACATGCACCTCCTGCCTTTTTTATATGCAAAGATAGAAGAGAATCAAAGCCATTTGAAGTATTGAGGTTATCTTTCATGCCGTTGCTGCTTCACAATGCACACAGCATTTTCATTACAGTAGTTTTATTTTCCATGCAGCGTGTATTTTTTTTTACTTAGTGGAGGATGTAGGATGCTTCTGAAAGGCTAATGGATTTGTGGGGCCACTGATGTTTTGTTGTTTGTTTGTTACTTTATTTGAATTCTCAATTTAGAAAGCCCAATTAGAAAATTCTATGGGTAGATGATTTTGGTATGACGCAACACTTCAGTGCATACAGTGATGAACTGAAATCTTCTGACTTCGTTTTTAAGATAATAGGAATCTACAACATGAATACTCACCAGTTAAGTTCCCCTAGAGGTAGTACTTGCTAGTGGTAGTGCCACGTCATTGCCTATAGTGGAAAGAGAACTATTTGTCACTGCATAAAGAGTTGCAAGAGTTGCCAGACTCTTGTTGCTGAAGTCTGTAAGTGTATTCACAAAGGAGAAGAATGACCAACAGCCAGAGAAAAGCATTGGCTAAAATCTAAGTGCGTTATTTTTGAGCCTTTTGGAGTCCAGTCTGAACAGATGAATTTGAATTCATCTTAGGATACAAGATTTCTGCGGGATTGTGACTAACTTCTGTACTTGTTCCTGGAAATTTTCAATTGGTGAAACTTATGTTAGGTTTTCACTTTTTGATTAAAATGCCTTTTGTGGTTTGTCTTTGGATTCAGTATATATATATTTATGGAATGTATATGAAAAATATACAAACAGGGCTTTTTTATCAGTCATATGGAAATTTTTGTTTTGTTTGTTCTTCTCTGAATTGAAAATAACTGTTGTACTGTAAACTGTTCAAACTCTGACACAGAATTTTAGCGTCCTCTTCTTTTGACTAAAGCCATTGATAAGAAGACAACAGTCACACTAGAAATAGATACCTGTTCAGAGTCTTATGGAAAAGACCACCCCACTACAGCCATCATAAGTTTTAAAAACGTCTGTTAAGCAACTCAGATACCTGTCTTTCCAATGTTCCTGAGTTTGTTGAAATGATGCTGCATTTGCTATTAATAAGCAGCAAAGTGGTGTCAGAAGTCAGCCTTCAGCTCCATCTGCAGCCCTTGGAAGCTTTTCAGGGAACCTCTTGGGGAAGTTTTAAATGACGTTAATAAATATTATAATAGACACATTTTTTTGGTGTAACTTTTGGCCAGTATAGATATATTCTCTTGCAGATTGAGTTTATTATGACAAGCAGTGTTCGGTCATGCTGAATAGAAAAACTACCCTGTGTTTAATTAGTTGTGGCATTTGGGTTTGTCTTCAGGTGGGTAAAAAAATTATATTTTAATTTTAATTCCCACATTATATGGGGTTAGTAGTTGGACTGTTTAATAAGCATGAAGATACCTGTTAGTACTTCCAGTATTACCCTGGTTTGTGCTCTCTTCATATAACTCCTGTTTATAAAGGATGTGAATAATGTGGAAATTTCTGACTTCCGTGTTCACTGTTACCAGCATCTCTGCAGAAGTGTAGGCTAACTGGAGCTCAGATGATTATTTATTTTTGCTCTAAAAAATTACAGCGCATATAATTAATGTTTAGATCTGATGGACTTTCTGAGGTGATCTGAATGCAGTTTATTTGCAGATACAAAGATAGAGTCATTCTGTTAAGTTCTAGAAAGGAACTTACTCCTGGCCTTAGAAAGTCCACACCAGGTTGAGTGATTGACTTACTTAGTTTCTTATTTATTCCAAATAATTTACTGTTACTTACCCTAATATCAGTGACAAGCCCTAGGAGATTTGGCATATGGATGCTAGGCTGAGCCACAGACTGAGAAGTTTTTACAAAAAGCGCGATCTTCTATTTTTTTTTTTTTTTCACGTTTACGAAGTCCATTCAATTTTTAGCATATTTCTGAAATAAAAGAATTCAAAACTTTAAGATGTCGTCTGGTGACTTTCTTGTAGATTGACACATGTGTGGATGGTAGATTGATCCCAGTAGCATTTTGGTATCTTGAACATTAACTTCCTGTTCAGGTTTTGACAGTGTAGCACATTTCCAAGAACATTAAAGGAGAATTATACCTGTTGAATTTTCTGTAGGCCTGGAATAGAAAATAAACCATCTATGTTAATGCATAACTGGATATCACTCACTTTAACAGCAGCTAGTCAGCTAGTCATCAAGCATAGGAAAAAAGGATTAACCGAGGGATATGTTCTAAGTTCTAGTGTACAGTATGGAACTGAAGAATTTACTTAAAAAAAACCCCACATTTATAATGTAGTTTAGAAGATATTTGGATTTGTTTTGCACAGTAAGTGCTGAGGTACCTCATTTTAGTTAATTTTGAGGAAATTGAAGTTAAACCTTGTGGAATATGTAGAAGAGTTTTTTTTTCTGTTTCAAGTCTAAAATGTTTTATGTATTCAGATTTAATTCACAAAATGTTGAGAACTTTAACAGCTGAAGAAGCTTTTTTTTTGTTTGTTTGTTTGTTTGTTTTGTGAAAAAAAGAAGGATGTATTTCTTTAATTTTCTCTTTTCAAAGACTAGGTATCCAAATCACAATAGAGTTGTATTCGCTGAAATTCTTAACATGAAGTACAGTCCGGGATGTAGTATGACTTCTTGTGTTGGAAGTCATTTACCTGAAAGAAATAATATGGAGATCTACTTACAAGTCAAAAACAGGCCCAGTTCAGCCATTACTCCGGTCTTCCTAATACGAATTCTCTGTAGAGTTGATAGGAATTTTACTTAACAGATTTCAGGTATGAAGGGTCATGAAATCAGATATGAATTCAGGTATCTGCTCATTTGATGATGTAATTAATTTGTTTAAAATGTGGAAGTTTAATTGTGGAATGTAGTTGATTCTCTTGGTTATTTACTTCTGTGCATAATTACAAGCAAAATATTTCAAGCTTTTTTTATGTTAATTGATTTATGTCTGGCTTTTCGAAATGAAAAATCAACAGATCCTAAACTTTCATTAAAGATAAAAATATCTTTTTTTTTCAAATTTTATAAGGCTAAATTCTTCTATATCTTGTTTTAACATCAGATAATGCAACACACAACTGTCTAAATGTTGTCTATGGTGACTTACAATGAAATAACTTTGTGTCACTTTCTTAATCTCAGAGAGTGGATTCATAAAATGCCATTCAGAAATTTCAAGTCTTACAATGTTCCACTCCTCTCATGTGCTCTATTTCAAAAGTGGAAGTGGACGTTGTATAAGGCAAAGAAGTTACTCCACTCAGCTGTAATACTTTAAGTAGCTATAGCAATGGAGAAGCAATCTGTGTTTGCACTGCAGAAGGTGTGTTGGAGCCCATCAGCATATAAGTAGGCATTTGAATTGCAACCTTCTCTTGAGCTGGAGCACCATATTCCTTTCTTCATTGATATCATATGAGACAATGTGATCAGTGTTTGAAAGTGGCAACTTGACCTAAAAATGTGTGGTACATTCTATGCCTCTAGCATGACTGGCTTAATTTCCCTGGTATGAGCTCCCCTCCCAAGGCTGTGGTGCTAAGGCCAAGCCCTTGCCTTACATCGCTTTCAGCTTGCTGTAATAATGGTGTCGATGGCCTGGGTGGGTTACATATGTCTTTTCACATTGATTCACTTTGCTGAACTGCCTCAGCAGGGCGTGTTCATTCAGCTGGTTACAGAAGTACCAGTGCCTACAACTGAGGTGGGAACAGAACTCAAGTGGCCTGGTGGACTTGTGTCCAGGGGACAGGGCAGCTCCTCCCGTGGTGCAGAAAGGGCTGCTACAGGGAATTACACACATAGCAGCAGATATTTTATAGATGCTTCAAGCTGGCTGATACTCTATAATCAGAAAGAGCAAATCTACCTTTTATTTTTTAAGAAAATGAAAGGATATAATCATATAATCCACTGAAATAGATCTGTAAGTTGGATGAGGGAAGATTTTAGAGAAGACTTTGAAGAAAGCAATAAGACTCAGAAGAAAAGGGGAAATAAGATGTAAAAGGAAATAACGCAAGAGTAGGTTCAGATTGCTTTTCATATGGTAATTATTTTTTCCCTTACAAAAGAAAAGATATGACTTATGCAATTTACTGCTGTCAGTGAATTTTTGGTGCTTCTTTACACTACTCAGTATCAAAAAGAATTCATGTTAAGTTTTTGACCTGCTCTTGCACATAAGTATTTTCATATATCATGTCCAACAATTCCATAGAAAACCAAGAGAAAATAGTTTCTGTCCCTGATGTCATTCATGTCTTTTCAGCTTGTTCTAGTGCTTTTCATGGTGTCTTCACCTTACACTTTTTTTGTAGGTCATGTAGTAAATTTTCATTCTCTTATCCCCATGTTCAGTGCAATAATTTTTTTTACAGATGCTGCCCCTTAGGGATGTTAACTAGGATTCACTTGCCAAGTATCAGTTAGCCCATAAGGTGCCTAGAGAATAATTTATTATTAATTTAGTTACAAAATAGGTTTTGATGTATATCCAGAATGTAGAAAGAAATCATTCTTTGATCATATATGTTTTGGGGCAGTAAGAAACTTTTTTTTTTTTTAAAAAAAAGGAAATACTGGATATCTTTTAATTCTTTTGTGTATCTTGAACAGTTTTTGAAACATTCTTGGCTTTAGTTTAGCTTCTTTAAAGTAAAGAATTTTATGTACCCCTTGTTTAAGAAAGAAATTTGTGTATTTGCCATATATGTATATAAACACACACACATAATTTTAATTGATCTCCATTCAATTTATTTGGAAGCAGCAATATTTATATTATACAACTTCCTTGCAGTGGTCCTTATCCCGTATTTCCTCATCATTAGAGTCAGCAGAGTTTTGGCTGTCAAAACCACCGACATTGTTACTTATAGACAACTTCTACAGAGACTTAGTAGTTACCCTGATTTGGAGAGTTGTATTTGATTTACATTCTATTACTGGAAAACTGGAACACCACTTCAGTGGCTGAAGAGAAGCTACTGTTGATTTATGCTGTTGTGGCTGAGAAGGGAATACAGCTCTAATTTGTGAGATGCCTCTGCATTATAAACACTCTGACCCAAAGTTTCATCTATTGTATGTTCTAAGACAACTCTGGTTTTTTTATTGGAAGTAATTGATGATTATTTGCACAGCACCATACCATGTGCTGTTACATAGGGATTGTAGGAAGGACCTATGTGCTCAGCATGGTGTGAGGGGCAGCACAAGGAGATGCTCAAAGAGCTTCTTCTGTACCTCTCGCTGGGGCCATGTTCTTACAACATTTTGATTTTTGTATTTTTTTCCATCTGTCTCTTAGAGTATATGATGGAATGTCAGTTTATTGTATTTAGACTTAGAGCTCAGGAGTTTGGGCTGAGTATGTTGGTATTCACTAAGTTATTCGTGCATGTGATCATGCAGAGACATGTATTTTTACAGCTACCGTCTATTGTCTTACGGTTTGCTGGTAAGATTTTTCACACATTTGGTTTAGGGAGAGCTTTAGTGCCCAAGGCAGTACTTATTAGGCTAGAATCTTCAAAGATACAAGTAATTAATTTAAAGTTATAAGACTGATGGAAAACTCTGATGTATAAATTAAAGTAATTCTTTTCGTACTAAATAAATAGAGAACATTGAAATAGCTTTGTATTAGTATCTCGTATCAGCTAACATTTAAAAATCCATATTCTCCCAGTTGATTTCTCCCAGTTGGTTTCCAATGAAGATAATTTTAATGCATATCTGAAAAGTAGCTTATTAGAAGTAAAAGTTGAGAATGAAAATTAAAGGCTGTAACAATATGCCACTAATGGCTAGGATCCCAGGAAACCAAAGATTTTAATAATATATATGATTGATCTCTGTGTGGCTTTCCTTTTTCTTGGCCACACAAAATATAAAGATAACCAACATGCTTCATCACATTTAATTAGGAAAAAAAAAGGACATTTTGCACGTATTTTTCCTAATTACTGTAGAGCATTTTCAGTCCATTCAGAACCAAAATGATTCATGTGTAGTCCCACCAACTTTGTCTTTTTCCCACAGCTCACCTTGTATTCATTGGTATACCAATCAGATTCCTGTTGTAGTTTCTTTGGAAATGTTGGTACGAAGAAAATTCTCATCCTGCGCACAGTTTTTAAGTTTTATTGTTGCTCAAACTAGAAGAAAAGTATTACAGTGTATATATTTTGGAAAGTTAAGGGTATTTTGTGGTGAGTATGGTGCCAACAAACTGTAGCTGGTTGCAGATTCTTCTTCTTCAGTGTATTGTATTCTGAGTCAGTTACATTGTTGTGATGGGTATTGCAACCATTTCAAATTTTTCTTAAAAGTTTCAAATAAAAGCTGTATTTCAAAATAAGCCTTAACTGTGAAACACATACTCACCAATCATTAAAAAAAAAGATAAAGAAAAATTTCAAGCAGCTCTGCATAGCACTTAGAATAAAGGTTGCAATGAATCACAGAGTTTATATTTCATGCCTTACCTTAATCATTATCATTGTTTTGTTGTGCTTCGTTTGAATTGTGCAACCATTCAGAAAAATCAGTATTAGAATACCGATGTGTTGCAAATTGTATTTTATCCATGTTCTTGCAAGAGAACCCCTCTTTTCATGTGTGCAGAAGTTCCCCTCTTGGCGTAAGAGTTTGCTCCAGATAACCACAGGATGGTTGAGGTCGAAAGGGACCTATGGAAGTCATCTTGTCCAACTTCCCTGCTCAGGCAGGGTCACTTAGAGCATCTTGCCCAGGACCATATTCAGATGGATTTCCAATCTATGTCATACTGTGATTCTTTTTTCATTAGATGTGGTCAATTTTCTCTTTGTTAAATGCAAATGTATTTGAGTAGTGCCAACATGGTTTTACTTGGGGCCTTCAGACTTAGGAGAAATAGAAGAGAGTGAAATAAGAAAATTTATTTGGAAGAGTTGCCATCAAGCATTAATACACTAATGGGTTTTTTTTTGCTTTTAAAAGTTATTTGAGGCATGAAAGGTATGGATTAGGAATAAGTTTAGGGTACTTTTCCTTGAGTTAGGAGTTCTTCTTTAATACTTTTTTTTTTTAATTTCCTTTTCTGACAGCTCATTGTGCTGATAAATGTGTCCACGGTCGTTGTATTGCTCCAAACACCTGTCAGTGTGAGCCTGGCTGGGGAGGACCCAACTGTTCCAGTGGTGAGTTTTCACCTGCTTCTGCCTGTGTCATGCTCTTCCCACAGTGTGGTCCTCTCTTTGAGGTAGATTATTATCAATCCTGTGCTTGGGCTGTTGCTTTCCCATCAGGGGGTTGTTCTGCGTTATCAGGTTACTCTGTGTGACCTGATTTTTCTTCATTTACTTGCAAACAATGTTGCCCTGTAGCAGCACTAAATGTCATGAGCTATTCTGTGCTCAGAAACAGGCAGATAATACGGAGCTTAGTATCTGGAGTGAAGCAGATAAAACTATTTTAACTGTAAGAAAATCTCCAAATTTTTGTTTTCCTAACACATAAAGAATGATGGTGCCAGGTCATGCTCATGTGAGCAAAGCCTATCCTCCTTTTTCACTCTGCGACTAACTTGTCCTTTTTTCCCCTCACTGTATTTGCCCTCTTGCATTATTAGTTGCTTGCTGTCTGCTCAGACTCTTTACTTGTTCTCACTTACTAGTCACGTGTCTTCTCCAACTTTTTTCTCCTTCCCCTTTGCCGTGAGAGTGCATGCAGAAGGTGAGGGGAGCAGGAGAGGAGTATGGAAGAAAAGTGGCAGGCAGGGGCAGGTTGGCACTTTTCCTGCTTGGCGTGTGGGTGCAGTCATATGCAACCCAGCGAGCAGGTGGCCACACTTAAAGAAACTGCAAAGATCAAGGCCATCACACACTTGATTCAGGAACATAGGAAAATGTCAAAAACCACAAAATGAAGTAGTAAAATAACACCACTTCATGACCTTTTTAGTTACTGCTGTTTTCTGGACTCTTTGAGTGTAAAACAAGGCACTGCAGGCTGCAATAAGTCAATAAGGTGTGGGCCGAGGGCAGAAAACCCCTCAGTGCCAGGGCTGGTGTGTTTGTGCACCTTCCTTTCCTCTGTCAAAGGTAATCGTTCATGCAGACCATGAATTGTTATTTCTTCTTCCCTTTGCCTGAAATAGTTTCTCAGAGTAATTCTTGATTTTTTTTGATTTATTATAATTTGTATTTTATTCCATCCTTCTGTTCCCCTTTGTAAGGTCTTTGTGAATGTAGTGTTTAGGCTAACGTTACAACCATACACTTCGTTACAATCAAGTTCAAAGTGGTTCACTGTTAGTGACCATCTGCTTAAAAGGAACATATTTCAGTCAACAATAAAAAAAAAAGTTTAGAGTTTAAATTTGACAGACCATATAAAATTCTAATTCATAAAGCGGATCTTGATGTCTTGCAAAGGTATTATGCTGCTAGTTTACTTAGTATGGGATTCCTGTAAAAATAACAACTGTGAGAAACCTAGGTCATCAGCAGGACAAAAATAATATGGTTGTATTTTCACCCTCATGTTTTTCCACTTAACAAAAACAGGTGAATGTTTTTTTTTTGCAAACAGGTTGCTATAGTGACTCTTCATCTGGAACAAATCTGTTGTTCAGGCAGCATACTTCGTGAAATTTGAGAGAGAGAGAGAGAATAAAAATAATACTAAATTGTGTGAGGAAGAACTTAACCATTTAAAAATTATTACATTTGTTATATAGTCTTTGTATATAATTACATGTGATTCTTTTCATAAACAGCTCTAAAGAAACACTAAGTTTTGCGTAAGGCATAAAACTGAAAGAGTTAGTGGTGCAGTGTTGCTGTAATGTTGATCTTAAGCTAGTGTGCTGGATTGTCAAAAGAAATTGTCAAAAAATGTTATCTTTCTTTCTGAAAGCCTTGTGTATCAAGCTCTTCTGTAACTAATCAGATATGCAGAAGTATCACTGGACAACATAGAATGGGGAGATAGTGTTATTTATTGAGATTTCCGTGTTCAAAACTTGCTGAAAGGGCACTTTAGGTGAGACAGTAACCTCTAAATCTGTCTTTGGAAATAATCCTACCTCTCACAGGATTTTCTAGAGTCCATTTCTCTTACCTATCTGGTATAATTCATTTTGAATACATGTGCAGCTCTTTTCCTCTGCTTCTTCCTCAGTTGGTTGCCTTTGATTGCTTGTCCCAGCAGCCTCAATAGCAAAAGTACTTTCTGGTATGTGTACACAACAGGCCAAAGCTGAAAGAGCCTTTGTTCATGTACCTTTGAACAGTGTGGTCTCTGGAGAGGTTTGTGATCCTCTAAAGGCTTCTGCATGACGTTAGAGCTAACTGGAACTGTCGAAATCTGTTTTGGATAACTAGTGTACTCCTAGGAGAAGAGGGGTAGGCTGAGGAAGGGGATATTTTTGTGGATGTGCTACAGGGACATTTGTTTTGGAATTTATCCCATGCCATGTGGACAAACTTAGGAAAGATATTCTTTTCATGAGATTGTCCTTCTGAGTTTGAATGCTGCTGCTTGTTTCTAGCTGTGTGTGATATCCTTATCCATGTGTCTGAGAAGGTACAGTGCAGATCAAATGGAATTAAAGAGCAGTGAATAGTGTTGGAAAGACAGTAAATGATAGGGTTTTGGCTCTCTGGCACTGAGTTTTATTGTTGCTTGCCCTATGTAGGATATTTTCATATTTTTGCATGATCCCCAACTTGATTTCGTTTAGTAACAGAAAGGTACAAGGAGATAAAATGAAGAAATGCTTGTTTTAATAATAGTTTTGTTGATGTGAGACATTATTCATTCAAGAAAAATACATGCAAATTGACATACTGTAATAATCTCTGTCATATAAACATTTTAACTGTGTAACCATTTAACTGAAAAATGGAGAAAGAAAAATGATTACAAGGCAGGCCAGTATTTCTGTAAGGCAGACACTCAGGGATTTAACGGCTACAGATGACCAAATAAAATACTGTGACTGAAAGGGAGAGATTATTCTCAAAGCATGAGATATTAGGCAAACTACCAGATTTAATAATCTGTTCATTTTCATGGACACAAACATGATGGAAGCACCTTTTATAAAACCACAGAAGTAAACTTTTTCTTCCAAAATACTATCCTTTATTAAGGTTTGTTATTCTCCTTACAAAGGAATTTAATTTGTAAGTATCTGATAACAGAGTCGGTCCTATTGCAGCATCTGTCCATCTCCCAACCCCTCAGCTTGATTTTATCTGTTGTTTCTCAGTTGTGTTTACCCAGTGTATTTAAAATAAATTTTTAAACCATATACCAAGGCTTCTATGTGATGGTTGCTTTCTGGGCAGCGATTGCAGAGTGCTTCCTAAATGCATGGACTAAATTTGTGCATTGTGCAGTAAAAGCTGAATCAGCAAGCTTCCTCCCCTGTCTTTGCATACCACTATGGGCTATGGCCTAATAACTTTTCTAGGGACTAAACTTTTTGTGAGACTCTCATTTCATTTTGTACAACCATTTCCTCCTTTTGTGATGAGTCTTATCCAATTCCTAATAGTCTAGGTCAGCGGCTGCTTTCAGTTCAGGGGGAAGAGGGAAAAAGATTTCACTAGATTGCTGAGGCTGTCCTCTTTTGGGGCATAATTTTAGCCCAACCCATAAGTCTCCTCTCCATCACATCCTCTGCCTTTCTGAAGACCTTACATCCCTCCTGAGAGAAAAATAGGATTGGATACGTTCTTCTGTGAGTAAAACCTGACTGGTGGCTAATTGAATAATACCTCATTGGGGAACATTTCCCATGTGAGATGTAATTTTTCTTCAGGCCTTTTCTTTTTAGTTAAAGGAAATATCTGTGTTAGGCAGTGTTTGCTTGCGGGGGAGGTGAATTTCAGTGGGAGTGATGAAGGGGATGATATAGTACATATATCTGAAAAGAAATATTACTTGGATTGAGACATCACTCATTTGCAGAACACTTCCATTCTAGCAGGAGAGATAACAGTCATGCGAAACAAGTTATTCTAATACAGATTTGTTGACCAAACACAGTAGTCAGGTCAGTGACAAACAAGTGAACAGAAATCGTGTTGCAAGCGTTGGAGCAAGTGAATCAGCACAACCAGCATGCAGTCAGCACCCATCTGAAGAAGAGTTTGTGAAGTTCAGGAGTAGAAGTTGATTGGTTCTGGGCTGGGGACAAGGACAAAATTTAGAAAAATGGACACAGTGGTAAAGATTGGTATGTTTGCAGATTAAAAATGTGAACAAATAGATTTTATTGAAAAACAGATAAACCAACACAACCTTTCCCTCCCAAACTGGATTGTTTATATCAATTTTTTTTAATTTGCATGTATCAGATTGGATTGTTACATGTTATAAGAGCTTTTTTTACTACAGGTTTAGTATAAAACAGTCTTCTGCAGAAGTTGCTATATGTAGTGATAGTTGGCTGTCTGGTTGTGTAGAGATGGTCAAACCATGTTTTACATTTGTAGATTATGTCTTCTGCCAGTTTTCTGCTTGCGCTTTTGCAACAGTATTTGCTGTAATACATAACATGTGAACCTGGTTGTCAGTTTTGAATGTGTATGCAAGATGGATTCACGTGCAGCCTAGCATGGAGCCCCACTAAGCAATCAGGACATTCATTTTGTTTTTCTTCTCATGCCTAGTAGTCCACAAATAATTCTTTCAAAATCAATAGGACACTTTCTGAATAAGCTGGAGCAGAGACAAATCAATATTCCACTGACTTGTCTGCAAAGGTTATAGCTTTTGTGATCCCCCAGCTGACCTGAGTAGCAAAGCAAAAAGGGAATGACATGTTTTTGGTTTATGACAAGTATGTTACGATTGTTTGTGGAAATGTGAATAGGCATTTTCTGGTTTTATTGTATATGAGTAAACTGAGATTTGTTTGAATCACTGGATTTTACTTTTTAATTTGATTCTGTAATAGAGTTTCATTGAGACTGTAGTCTGAGGGCATGGGGGTAGAACAAGTAGCACTAAGGTGTAATTTGGCTCCAGGGTTTCATAAAGCATGAGAAGAGAACTCTCTTTTTCCTTAGTACATTAAGCTGAGTGTTTAAAGCTGGCATCTCAGAGAAACATCTTATCTTTAAATGAACTTGTTAAGGAGACTTTTAAGGTATGGTAGCTTTTCTACTGTCAGGTTTCCTTTACTGTTATGGGTGTTTGTAAAGTTTGCAAATTCCATGAAATTCTCACTGTTTTCTTTATGGAACTTGGCAGATGCAGAATACGTCAGAAACTGGATCCCTTGGCATAGCTTGTGTAAGACACTCACGTGAGTTACAAGCACTGCCAGTTTCTCAGCGGAGCTTATAATTTCCATTAACCCTGCAGAGGTGAACGTGTGACTGTTTTCCACAGACATTTGCACCCTAAGTGCAACTGTCCCCTTGGTGCAGGCACCAGGCAAGGTGCCTGGGAGCATCTTGTACACTGATGGCACAGCCTGTGAATCTCGAATTGAGCTTCTTTGACCAAGGCATTGCTTTCCTTTTTGTTTGTCAAAAGCATTTTGACTAACAGCTTGCAAGATATGTTTAGAGAGCTACCTCATCCTGAAGTTTTCCAAGTCATTCAACAGGCTGTAGACATAGGCTCTGGTTTTAACCACATGCTTGTGTCAGAAAGGCTTGATTCCCAGATCTGAGAAACTACTAAACATACAAGTGAAACTGCAGAGTATCCCAACAGAGAGCTATTTATTTTTATGGAAAATGTAAAGAAATAGCTCATTTGACTGAGGCAGAACTGCTCCCTGCCCCAGCTCCCAAATAACCACATGCACAAATGCATCCTGTTAGCAAAAGTGACAGCAGGTCATAAACAGTCTTAAATTTAACCTTCCCTTATTACATGTGTCGTCCCTGTACCCTTCACTACACTTAATTCTTCTGTAATTCCCCGAAATGACTTCTCAGTTTTACCAGCTGAACTCTTTATTGTCTCCACTAACAAGGCTGAGTATCTCTGGGTTGAGAAATTGACGCACCAGCAAGTTAGATCAGGTGCAAATAGGGAAAACAGTTATTAGTTGTCATCACCTTCATTGCTGATAGAGTCACTACAGTGTCACTATGGTAGGTGGTATCAAAATTCCCAGCGCTACATAGCAGCTGTGCTTTTCTAGAGTTCAGTACAACGATACATTTGAAATTACGTTTTTCTAATGTTTAATATAATTTCTGTCCTATAAAGCATTTTGGATTTGAAGTTCTAGAGAGATTAATAGATTTTATGGACATGCTTCAGTGCTTTGCTGAATTACAGTTCCAATCTTTAAGCAAAAGCAGAAACAAAATATATTTTCTACAAAACTGACTTAGTAAATTTACTTATGTTGAGATTTACTGAAGGAAGGCATTGTGGTAAATAGTGATAGTTTTATTGATTTGTAAACATTTCTGCCATTTCTGCTTTTCACCATTTCACAAACTCAGTATATTTGTGGTATTTACCTAAGTTGATTTCTTGAATAATATCTGTGTAAATTTTTTTTTTTTCTAGTAACAGTGCAAAAGTAGTTTTAGTATTGGTTTAATTTCAGTCTGCCTTATATATTGATGGACTTAACATATTGTCACTGGCTTGCTTAGTAGGCTTTTGAAGATGTGATGGATAGTATTTGTTGCTAATTTAAAAATTTAGATGACCTTCAAGTCATTGCAAAAAAAGGAAAAAGTCTAATTTATAGTCCTACAAGGAGATCTGTGCAAAATCAGGATCATGGAAAATAGTCCATTTTATACAGTACAAGCAGATTCTTATAGTTTTGTAACATCTCCTATGATAGTGATTGTTTTTAACAGGTTTTTGTCTCGGTAGCAAGATAAAATGAACACCAAGAGCCATCTGCACATGTTTGCCTTAGCAATTTTCCAACCTTGTGTTCTGACGTCCAAAGCACATTAAAGAGTCCTCTGAAATTTATGTCATGTGAAAGGCATATAGTTCCAGTCTTTTGTAGGATCTGAGAAACACATTTTCATTGTTCTTCCACTTCACGGATCAAAAGGCTTTTACAAAATAAAAAAAAGAAAAATCCCTAAATTAAATTAAAGCTTAGCATTTTGAATAAAAATCCTTTTTGTACACAAAACAAAAAATAAGAATGAAAAATATGCCATAGGGTAAAAAGCCTACAGCATAACAAATGAAATCAGATAGAAACAAAAGACTCAAAGAAAATCCAGATTTAATAGAAAGCACATTCCAACAAAAACCCACTACTATGTGTTTCTGTGTCTGGGATGTAGGTAAAACATGCCTTTTATTAAAAGGCATTGATACTTTATGATTATTGTGAGTGATTCTCTGAAGGAAAAAGATTTATTTTCTGATATGCATGTGCATGTATTTTCATAACATCTGAGGTTTCTAGAACAGAGTGTATAAAAATAGATGGAGAATAATCTCATGGGTTTATTAAATAAGAATTTGAAGGTTTTCCAAGGGGTGTTTTTATTCTACTTTTCTGAACAGCTGGCTTTGTTTTCTGTTTTGTTTTTTTTTTTTTCCTACTCATCTCTGAAAATTCTGTTGCCATGTTCCACATTTACTGTCTTGCAATCCAGGCTGACATACAGGTTGGTGTCACTAGCGGCTTAATGCATCATGTCAAATTTTGAACACACTTGAATATATGTAGCTTTCAGAATCAGTGGGAATTTACTTTTATTTGGTTTAAATTCCAGTTGTGAGAATTATTATGTTTCCTATCCTGCAGGAATATTGTAAGGGAAATGTACACCATCAGTTTAGATCTGCAGCTAACCAAATCATAAGATCACAGAGTAGTTTCGAGAATAGGCTCTAAACTTTCCACTAACCAAGATGTAGATTTAGATTAGTGACAACATTCGTATTTTTGTCGTAGTTTTTGCTTAGTGAATCAATGAATGTTGTTCTGAATCCAAACTCACTCAGAAATGAAGATCTTGAAGAGGAGCATTTACATGGCTATGACTTTTCATGTCCTTACCAGCTAAGAATAGTTTAGGATCCATAAAGTATTATCCAAGTTTAGTTTTCACAGACCAAATGTATGTGATGCCTTAATGTAATATGTGACCTATTTGTCTGTTGTAATGGTATGTGAAGTACCTTCTTTCCTGTCAAGGACATCAATCCAGTTTTCTGACAAAATTTTAATCTGGAGTGTGTTGTATGCCCTGTCTTTGCAAGCCTTCACACTGTAATTATGGCACTCTCTTTCGGCAAAATAGTAAACACATTTGCAGATATGCAAAAATACAAGACTATATAACACATTAATTAGAAATAAATTTCCCTTCTGTTGACACTTCAAAGTTAGATGGGCATCCATTATTATTGGAGGGGAGGGAGGACTTGTGCTGGATGCGTGTCCTTAGTGATGCCATCAGAAAAAGAGTTGAGGTGAGTGGCTTCTCTCACCTATGCATTTAAATGCTGCCTTCATAAAGGTTACTCTGTTTTCTTGTGAAATTATTTTATGAAATTTGCAGACAACACCAAGTTGGGTGGGAGTGTTGATCTGCTTGAGGGTAGGGAGGCTCTACAGAGGGATTTGCACATGCTGGATCAATGGGCCGAGGCCAACTGGATGAGCTTCAACAAGGTGAAGTGCCGAGTCCTGCACTTGGGCACAACAACCCCATGCAGAGCTACAGGCTTGGAGAAGAGTGGCTGGAAAGCTGCCTGGCGGAAAAGGACCTGGGAGTACTGATTGACAAGTGTCTGAATATGAGTCAGCAATGTGCCCAGGTGGCCAAGAAAGCCAGTGACATCCTGGCATGTATTAGGAATAGCGTGGCCAGCAGGAATAGGCAGGTGATTGTGACCCTCTACTCAGCACTGTTGAGGCCACACCTTGAGTATTGTGTTCAGTTCTGGGCACCTCAATACAAGAAAGACATTGAGGTGCTGTAGAAAGTGCAGAGAAGGGCAACAAAGCTGGTGAAAGGCCTGGAGAATGAGTCTTATGAAGAATGGCTGAGGGAACTGGGACTATTTAGCCTTAAGAAAAGGAGGCTGAGGGGAGACCTTATTGCTCTCTACAACTACCTGAGAGGACATTGTAGAGAGCTAGGTGGTGGTCTCTTCTCACAGGTAATTAATGATAGAACAAGAGGGAACGAAATATGAGGCAGACAAAAGCTGCACCAGGGTAGGTGTTGCAGTCCAGAAGAGGTAAATTCTTACTGGGACTGCTTATTTGGATACCCGCTGAGAGATTAAGGCACAAACAAGGCCAAATATTGTCAACACCACTACAGCTGTTTATTTAGAAATAAAGAGAGAGAAAGAAAGACAGGGAGTCAGAGAGAGAAGAGGATGCATGCAGGGTAGTAGCAATAGTCACCACTGGGAATCTTCAGCGTCCTGTGTTCCAGTCGGGTGGTCTTCTATCTCGAGTGGTGGTCTGATCCTGGGAGGGCAAATGGAGGCTACCAAGAGTCCCTTTTATGCCGTAGTTTCAGACCAATCCAATGGTGATGTGCTGCCGTCAAGCAGTGAGATCCAATCCAACAACGGCATGCCTCTTTCATGCGCTGATCACGAGCTACCAGTCAATGCAACCTTCATTACACAACTTGCAAGCTTTAGTGCATTAGCCAAAAAAGTGTCATGCCTTTAGCTGTTACAGCATAGCAACAAGCAAATATTTCAAAGCAAGTGTTCTTCCAAGAAACCATGCCATCTAGCCCAAAGCCATAAACCATGTCCGTCCCCAAGGCAGTAATACAAAACAGGTGTTCCTCCAAGAAGCCACATCTGTCCTCGAGTGCTGTCATTGCCACGTCCGGCTCAGAGGTACTGTTTTCATGGCTACTTGAGTTTCTACTTCCTCTTCAAAACCACCAAGATACTGAGTTTGAGACAAACATTCCTCGTCAAAGACCACTGAGATACAAAGTTTGAGACAAACATAAAATTCAAAGGTTGAAATTCTTACAATAGGATTAGGCTAGACATTCGGAAAATTTTTTTCACTGAAAGGATTGTCAGACGTTGCAATAGGCTGCCCAGGGAGGTGGCTGAGTCACCATCCCTTAATGTGTTTAAAGGTCGTTTAGATGTGGTGCTTGGCGATATGTTTTAGGGATGAACTTGGCAGAGTAGGGTTGATGGTTGGACTTGATGATCTCAAAGGTCTTTTCCAACCTGAATGATTCTATGATTCTTACTGAGATTCATCAGATTCTGCTTACTGCCAGTTAGCTATCTAAAGTATTAGTTCCACTAATGTATTTTTATGTTGAGACAAGCATATTTCTTGCTTCTGGAACAGAGGGAAGAGTCATTCTTCCACATGCTAAACTCTGGACAGCCTTAAGCAACTTATGGTAACAAGATTGTCAGTGGGCTACTCCTTTGGATAAATCTAAGTTTTCTCAATATGGGCCTATTTTTCCTGTACTGGCTGTGCTTGGCTGTTAGTGGTGGTTATTACCTGATAATGCAAGTCACTTGTGGGCCCTCCTAGTAAAACATTACTCTTTTCTTATTTAAATCCTTTTCTTCAAAAGACTGGAATAGTTTTTAAACAGGGCATGTTACAATTGATCTACTTTTAGTTATAGATGATGGTCATTCTTTCTCTTTGGTGGACCTCATGGCTGTCCCTTCTGGGGATTTGTGAACTCCTTCTGCAAGTGAAAATACAGAACAGAAAGCTGCCTCTGCCCCAGAGAACCTGTGACTGAAGGAAAAGAAGAGAGGTAACACAAAGCTGGAAACACATAGGAGATGAGGAAGGAAGCAAACACTGATAAATGACTGGGGCAGACAGTGGTTTTGAGACACTTGCCACATCAGCTTTTTGCGGAGTTCCCAGGAAGGAAGAATTATAAGGTAGAAATGTGGAGCAGGACATCATGGCAGTTTTATGGCTTGAGGTATGGAGAGCTCTGCCAAGTTGTAGAGGCAAGTTGAGGAGAAATGTGGAAGATGATAGTCTGAAAATGCAACAAAGGGGCTATTGTCATGGGCGATGTAAATGGGGGTGTTGATGTCTGGATACTGAATGAGAAATGATAGGTGAGGGATAGACCATAAAGACCATGAAAGCAAGGACAAGGCAATAGAGATCTAAGAGTCAAAAGAAGGGATGCAAAGGAAGACATAAAGATTTAGGCTTGTCCCTGAAGGGACAACGTAGAAAGGAAGAAAGGTCAGTCAAAGATGATGTTGAAGTTATCGGCAGCTTCAGTTTGTTTTACATGCTGGAGCAAGGAAAATTAGCTTTCACTTACTAAAGGCTGTGGCTCCTTGAACCTATCTGAAGAAATTATGTTGGAGTTTTGATGAGACAGAGAGATAGGAATTCTGCATATATGCTACTGTTTGCGTGTTTTAAATTTGTACTTCACAATATTGCATTCCAAGTGAGGGAGTGTTCAGTCTGCTTCTGCTGTCTGTGGTAGGGAATTTTGTTTTCAGCTGTTTTAAAAGACTGTAAAAATACATAAGCCTAATGCTGCGGTAAGGATCTCCTCTGCTTTGGTGACTGTGGTACATATTTCCAGAAACACACAGCAGTGTGTATTGCAGGAAGATGTGTAAGCCAGAATAAAATCTCATTCTGTTGTGTTGGTGCTACATATAAGACAGCTACAAAAAATGACAGCAAGAAAAGTAGATCTTGGTTTTGCTGGGATTCTTCACTTTAACCTCCCCATTAGCAAGAAAGGCAGGCAAAAAAAGAAGAAAGATCTTAAAAAAAGCATTGCAATAAACATTGTCTGGCTTGAATGTCATGTTATAAAGGAAACTGTAGCATACTTAAAAGATAGTTGCAAGTCAGAGCTTATAAGGAGGCTTTTCTTCTGAAATGTACTTTTACTTGATTTGATAGACTTATTTTGTTCTCATTATAGGCCATTCTTTAGAGAAGTACAGAATTGGAGGTGATCAAGGTGGCTTTGTCAGGAATAAACTCAGACTCATTTGTAATTTTCTTTTTGTTGCCTTTTAATGAAATCAGTGGGAGAAAAAAAGGCAGAAAAAACCCTTTACAAGTATGTGACCACATTTAGTTAAAAATGTCTTTGTTTATAAGGAGCAATAAAGGACTTACCAAATTCTTCAGATGTGTTTCAGATTATTATAAAAATTCATACCTTGCACTAGAAAATATCAGGGGCCCCTCCATCCCAATTTGCAAATCACCAGCTGCTCGCAGAAACCATGTGCATAAAACCACATCTAGCCCAGCATAATAACAATGTACATTAAAGTTATTATACTAGGAAATACAGAACTTTAAATCTTGAAAGGTGCTACAAAATGCCCCAAAACGGTGGCAATTTGCATCACAGATTCTTCTTGAAGCTGATTTTTTTACCGTTGAATCCTTGAGGTTCTCTATGTTTCTAAAGTCCTTGTTTGGCCCTCAGTTTCAGCGAGCATTTCTTTATGATGGTAGACCTATGTTGTCTTGGAGTTTCATACCATACTTTCTCATTTTAAATGAGAGTTTATACAATGTAGTAGCCTTATTCCCAAAGGCAGACTTTTGCTTTCACTGGGTAGCCTTTTGAGAGAAAAGTTTTCTGTACGGTATATGTAGCATTGTGTGGTGTGTACAGCATGTATTGAGGTGACAAAAATATATTCCCAGATGAATAGAATGCATAAAAAGAAATATGACAACAAGATGTGGCATTAATACCATGGTGTTTGTTAAACGTTTACTTTGATTCCCACCACCACCTCCCACAGCATAAGGTGAAGGTGGAAACGGCTGTGTGAGTCTACTATGAAAGCTTACATGGAGCAGTACAGCTAACTGATTCTCCTGTTTAAAACAGAAAAACCTGTGGGTGAATATTACATATGTGAAAAGGGGAAGGAGAATTACTTTTGTAAGGAGGGTGCTCTATGTAAAACAGAGCAGCATTAGGCCAGTTCTGTATGATCAACACAGAAAATTAACCCTGGCTTACTGATTGGGTTTTGCATTTCTGCAGGATTCAGGCTGTTTCCAGGAGTTATTTGGGCTGAGATGTATCGTCCTTGTGTTGAAACCATTCTGAACACAGGGCTCTTGTCTCTATACTTTGCTCCTCTATACCCTGTGCTGAGACAGATGATTTACAGCTCCAAATCTGTTCAGAAGCCAGTAGCTGACACTTTTGCATGTGTATGCATGTACTGTTTGCACATGCATGTGTGCCAGTGACCTTGGTGCAGTCAGGATGGTCAGAGCAGCTATTCTGATTAAACTCCAGCTGACAGTCTGTAACCTGACTATAGTCATTAACTCAGACTATCCCACTCCACCAGATGAGCAGCTGTGTGACTTCCAGCCCAGCTTTCTTAGTGTCTGAATACTAGGAAGCAGCAGAAATAGTCTGATGTAATAGTTGGTAAATTTAGCCTCCAAAACTAATTAAAAAACCTCACCACAGGAAACTTCTTTACCCTTTGCCCTCTTCTTTTTTGATAGTAAACTGAGCATCAGTTTCTGACAAATCACTTTAATTTTCTGTGGGGAACATTATTGATTATCAGTCAGAGAATGTAGAAGTAAAATACGTGACTTACCATCTCGTTCAAAATTGGTATTCCCATTAATCCAGCAAATTTCTGCACAGTTCTGCCTATAACTCATAGATAGATGCTGGGCTGATGACAGAACTTGTGTAAAGAACTATCATGCAGTCATACTATGGTGGGGCTGCCACTGTCCTGGTGATATCTTTACCATTGTGCTGTAGTGAAAAACTGCACAGCCAGTGCAGTCACCTGGCCATTGCCAGGAGAATCGTTTAAGACTGGAAATCCTATTAACAGCCATATGATGCTTTTTATTTTAATGATTTCCTGCAGACATAATGAGAAGATCACACCGGAAAACTAATAAATTATTATGTACTGTGTAGTACTTGCTCTTACAGTAAAATAGTTGAGAAAAGTTCAAGTTCACAGACATAGCATGTTCACCTTGGGTGTCAGTAAATCTCCAGGAGACAGCAGAGTGCATGCCAGGGAGACAGACTGGGTATGGCATTGTAAGAAAAGCAGAGGGAGTGTAAAGCCTCCACTGCTTCACAAGCAAGGTGGTTTCTAGCAAGGCAGTCTTGGTGCCTGGGTGTTGGATGTAATGGCAGATGTGTGGTAGCAGATCTCTCTGGTCTGTGTGGCTCTCAGACTCATTACACTGGGCCTTCAAGCTGTGCACTGGTACAGTTGTGGTCTGGCGACCAGTCTGCCTCATAGAATGATTTGGGTTGGAAGGGACCTTAATGATCTTCTAGTTCTACCCCCTGTGCCATGGGCAGGGACACCTCCCACTAGACCATGTTGCTCAAAGCCCCATCCAACCTGGCCTTGAACACTGCCAGGGAGGGGGCAGCCACAGCTTCTCTGAGCAGCCTGTGCCAGTGTCTCATCACCCTCATAGTAAACAATTTCTTCCTAATATCTCAATTTCCCCTCTTTCAGTTTTAAACTGTTACCCCTCATCCTATCACTGCACTCCTTAGTAAAGCGTCCCTCCCCAGCTTTCCTGTAGGCTCACTTTAAGCACTGGAAAGCTGCTAAAAGGTCTCCGTGTAGTCTTCTCTTCTCCAGGCCAAACAACCCCAACTCTCTCAGTGTGTCTCATAAAGGAGATGCTCCAGCCCCTGATCATCTTCATGGCCTTCCTCTGGACCTGCTGGAGCAGCTCCATGTCTTTCTTGTGCTGAGGGCCCCAGAGCTGAACACAGTACTGCAGGTGGGTTTTCATCTGAGCAGAGTAGAGGGGGAGAATAACCTCCCTTGACCTGCTGGCCACGCTTCTTTTGATGCAGTCCAGGATGCCATTTGCTTTCTGGGCTGTGAGCACTCACTATTGGCTCATATTCAGTTTTTCATCCACCAGAACCCCCAAGTCCTTCTCCACAGGACTGCTCTCTACCCACTCATTGCCCAGCCTATATCTGTTCTTGGGATTGCCCCAACCCAGGTCCAAGACCTTACACTTGGCCTTGTTGAACTTCATGAAGTTTGCACAGGCCCATCTCTCCCACCTGTCAAGGTCCCTCTGGATGGCCTGCCTTCCCTTCAGCTTGTCCACTGCACCACACAGCTTGGTGTCGTCGGCAAACTTGCTGAGGCTGCACTCGATGCCACTGTCCATGACACAAACAAAGATGTTAAATGACACCGATCCCAATCCCAACTCTTGGGGAGTGGTACTTGTCATTGGTCTGCACTCAGACATTGAGCCGTTGACCCTGACTCTTTGAGTGCAACCTGCCAGCCAATTCCTCATTCACCACATCATCCATCCATCAAATCCACGTCTTTCCAATTTAGAGACAAGGATGTTGTGTGGGACAGTGTCAAATGCTTTGCACAAGTCTAGGTAGATGATGTCTGTTGCTCTTCCTTTATCCACCAACACTGTAACCCCATCGTAGAAGGCCATCAAACTTGTCAGGCACGTTTTGCCCTTAGTGAAGCCATGCTGGCTATCACCAGTCACCTGCTTGTTTTCCATGTGCCATAGCAAAGCCTTCAGGAGGATCTGCTCCATGATCTTGCCAAGCACAGAGCTGAGACTGACTGGCCTTAATTTCCCAAGTCTTCCTTTTTTCCCTTTTTAAATATAGGGGTTATGTTTCCCTTTTTCTAGTCAGTGGGAACTTCACAGGACTGCCAGAACTTCTCAAGTATGATGGATAGTGGCTTAGCCACTTCGTCCACGAGTTCCCTCAGGACCTGTGGATGGATCTCATCAGGTCCCATGGACTTCTGCACCTTCAGATTCTTTAGCTGGTCTTGAACCTGATCATCTCCTACAGTGGGTGGTTCTTCATTCTGCCAGCCCCTGCCTTTACCCTGTTCGACTTGGGTGGTGTGGCTGGAGCACTTGCAGTTGAAGAGTGAGGCAAACCCCAGAATTCTTTTGTATATCAGACATGCAGGACAGTTTTTGTGGGTTTTTTTTTTTTATTATTATTATTATTTAATTATTCCATGAGGAGTGGCTGAAATTGAAATTGTCTGTTTTGTCTGGGAGCAGGAGGAAGACTGTTTTCTGAATCCAGACTAATGCATTGAGCAAAAAGAAATGTAGAAGTGTCTTCTCAGTCATGACAGAACATGCGACTCACTCGGATGTCTCCCCAACCGTACATATATTTCTATATACATATCCCAAAATAGCTAGTTTCCTGACAACAGTTTGAGGACTGGCTGAGCACGAGGATTACACTTTCTGTTCCATACAGACATGTTGAAAATAAACATATAGCAATTCTTAATGAATGTGAGTTACCATGGGGAAAGGCAACTTGCGAGATGCTGTGTGCTGTAGAAGCAGTGTGTTGTAGTATAGTCCAGAACAAAAACCACACATCTTTAAAAAGAGAGGCCAGTGATAAGATGGGCAGTTGTTCTGACAGTTTGACAGTGTTGCTGGGTGTTCAAAATACATACAATACTTTCTGTTGCTCTGTATTTTATTGTGTGTAGGTGCTCACAATATCTCCATTATGGATGCATGTTCTAGTGACCTCTCTGAAAAAAACCCCACAATCTTAAGGAGCAGATTCTTTAAAAGACCCTAATCCCTTTTTATTTGTGTAGCCTGAGTGAACAGCTCCTATAGCTGAATAATTCCTACCCTGAGGAGGATTCTTGAATTACTTTGCATTAGTCTAGGAAAGTGTGCCTGTTCTCTGCCTGGCTTTTTTGCCCCAGGAGAAGACTGGGAGAACAATGGTTGTCAGTCTCCAAGAGGAGACCCTGGGCTTCCAGTCACTGCAATTGAGACTTTCTAGTTGTACCGCTGTTATCAACAGAACAGAAAAATAAAATCAGATCATTTGACCATATGATTAGCACGTTCTGGTTGAACTCTAGGTGACCTTAATCTTCTAACTCTATCCAAAACTCCCATGTTTTTCACTTAAGAAAAATTTCTGCCTTAACATTAAGGTTTTTCTTTTGATTCTGAAATAACCTCTGAGTAGTTTGCTTATAGGGTTTTAATGGGCTGCATTGCAGCAGACAAGAAAAGATGCATTTGAATGATCATGAAGACACATTCAATAACCAAATTTGTAACATCCGGATGAAGTTTGACCATGTAATGGTCAATTTCTATTGCTTGGTGAAACACTTCTTGTGTTTTGTTTTGCCGTATCAGTATATTGCAAGATTGAAAAGGAAATATTTGCAATTATGTAAACAAGTAGGAACTTGTAGTTTTGAAAAAAATAATAATTTTACGTTAAGTAAGCTTTGGAACTTCCTAGTATGATTCAGACAGTTGTTCATGGATTTAGACTACATTTTTTTACTTTTTTAAGTTAGCAAGACTTCTCTGCGTAAATGGAAGCTCACTGCAACCATGACTGTTATTTGGCGGTGGAGAATCGTAATGAAGAATTTTGACAGTGAAGAGACTAGAACTTGCATTTACTTCACAGCTTCACATTTTAAAGTGTTTGCTTTTATGCTTAAGAAATTGATTTGTGTGTATAAATTAGGTTCTGTCTGCCTGCCAAGATCCTTGAGGACCAAGGACTGAGGATGTACTACATGACTATTTCCATTTCATAATTATTTTTTTTTTTTACAGTTGACTCATAGTATCTCTAGTGCTGTAGCATGAGCTATTATAAAATGGTGGTAAATTTTTCTTTCTACTTCTTCAGCATGTGACCGTGACCACTGGGGACCTCACTGCAGCAGCCGTTGCCAGTGCAAAAATGGCGCCTTGTGCAACCCCATCACTGGAGCCTGCCACTGTGCATCAGGTTTCAAAGGTTGGCGCTGTGAGGAACGCTGCCATCAAGGGACATACGGAAACGATTGCCATCAAAAATGCCAGTGTCAAAATGGAGCCACCTGTGACCATGTGACTGGAGAGTGCAGATGTCCTCCTGGATACACGGGTGCTTTGTAAGCAGCGGGCCTGTTATTTATGGGAGAGAGATACAAGTTTTAAATAGTGCTAACAAGAGAAATTAAGTTTAGATTAACTTTTAACACTGTCTGGCTGCTGTGTAACGCAGGGAAGCGGGATTGGTGGCTAAGAAGCAGCTGGGCAAACCATGTTGTAGTGCACATTCAGATATGTAGCTGAGAGAAAGCCTTGATCTGGACTGCTAAGTAAAAACCACAAAAAGTAGCAGCAGGAGCTTCTTCATGACCACCATGAAAATGGTTTGGCTGCAAATTTGGAAAATTGCATTGGAACACAGAGTATTCAGCTTTGTCATTCCAGAATGAGTTTTGAGCTCATTAACAACAAATGAGCACGAACTAGTGTAGAAGTAAATGTCTTTAAGAAGAAATAATTCCTAGATAGTCAGGTCTTTTTCCTCAGATTTGCTGCATGGATGCCACACAGTATTCAGCGTGCATGTCTTTATGTTGGACTGCTTTCTGTTTCATACTTTTGGCTGGAGAGTTCATGATAGCGTTAAAAATAAAGAGGTGGCTGGAGATTGTGCCGAAGTAATGTCTGTGTCTATTGTACACTACCGCCCCCCCAGCTGCGAGGACCTCTGTCCCCCCGGGAAGCATGGGCCGCAGTGTGAGGAGAGGTGCCCATGTCAGAATGGAGGCGTCTGTCACCATGTCACAGGGGAGTGTGCCTGCCCGCCAGGATGGATGGTAAAAACACTTTCTCAAATCGACACAACCTCATAAAACTTCCATATTTGTAGATTTTGGGCAGCATCAGAAAAGGATAGAGAGAAAATGAGAATAGCAAATGCAGGCTGCCTGTAGCCGGAAGTAATGAGAAACGTATTTTAGCATAAGGGACTGGAATAAAATACTTGCAAAACCATCTGTTCCTGAAAATTCTCCAGTTCTGCACTGCCTTTTTAACCATATCAGATTCTGGGAAGCAAAAAGAATCGTACTGTGACAAGGCCACATCCTTTAGATCTTGTCTGAAGTCATTCATTTCTAGATATAATTTCATATTAGAGGGAGGTGATACCATTATATATTTTAGCAGTGGGTTTTGGGCCTGATTTAATATGTATAATAGGCCTCGCAAAAACCCCAAACTTTTGATAACTATGTTAAATGTTGGTGACGGAAATGGGACATCAGAACTTTGACATTATCTTTAGACTTTCTACCCTTTTGTCAGTGGGTAAGGAAAGAAGAACTGACTTTGGAGCTGCGAATAGCCTCCCCTGCTAACAGCCTGCCGACTCTGAGTCGGCAATAACAGAGTTGGAAGGTGATCAAAAGGCTGGAAGGTGATCAAAGCCCAAATAATTTCTTTAACTACCTTTGTAGATAATATTTATCAATAGTATTTCTTAATAATGTTTTCTATGTAAATGTCCATTTAAATTTTTTAGGGTGAAAATCCACATTTACTGAACTTTCATGATAATTGAGATACTATATTTACATAACCTGTGGCAGAGGTCAGTTTTTGACCAACTAGAGAACAATAGCTATAAATGATTGTCTCTGTTCGTGTGT
Source organism: Leptosomus discolor (assembly GCF_034619465.1). Taxonomy (NCBI): domain Eukaryota; kingdom Metazoa; phylum Chordata; class Aves; order Leptosomiformes; family Leptosomidae; genus Leptosomus; species Leptosomus discolor. Next base: position 47,253,962 of record NC_141419.1, on the reverse strand, counting down.
TTGAATAGCACCACTCACCTGACTACCTAACTTGGATTATGGCCATTTTAACTTTTTATTCCACTTCATGTTAGAGGAATTAAATTATTGGTCATAGAATACAAATGTTTGCATAAATTCTTGGCTCCCTTTATCTGCCTAAATACAACTAATGAAAAATGACATAGCATATGAAGCAGTGATAAAAAATTTTATACTAATGTGTGTCTGAACTAATAAATTACTGTTTAGACCTTTGACTAGTTTTCCATTCCAAGTAATTATTTAAGCATAAGTCTGTTTGATTTTAGATTTTTCAATTTTGTGAAACACAATTTTGCCAGTATAACCTATTTTGCTTTTCATGTAAGGAGGGTTTAAAGTAGCCAGGTATAGATACTGCAGTATCTTACGTTAACTGAAATACCTGCATGTCTTTTGTCTAAGGAAATGCCTGTAAATATGTTTTTCTTTAAATGGATTTTTAAAAGTCTTAAGATCTGATGCTCCCCTCACTACACAAGTGTAATTAATTCCAAGGATATAAATAGCAGTGTAGAAATTAAAAACCCGTTAAAGGGAAGCAGACATCCTATCTAAGCTTTCAAGATATGCCACTTTCAAGGAAATTACAAACAGTTTTTCCTTTCATCAGAAAAAACCAACTTGTCATAACATAGTATAGCTGGGGCATTACAGCAATTACTGATTTCTACACCACTACTCACTGGAGGGCATTTCTGGATGTCTTGATATCATAGAATCATAGAATACCAGGTTGGAAGGGACCTGAAGGATCATCTAGTCCAACCTCTTTCAAGGTAAAAATACAGTTTAAATGGTACGGCCCAGCACCCTGTCAAGCTGAGTCTTAAAATGGTCCAACATAGGGGAATCCACCACTTCCCTTGGGAGATTATTCCAATGTCCTCATGGTGTCCAATTGGAATCTCCGCAGGAGTAACTTATATCCGTTGCTCCTTGTCTTTTCCATGTGACTCCTGATAAATAAATTGGGAAGATCTTGACATCAATTGGTCTTACATGTCTGAGTGTTTTCGCTGTTGCTTAGAGATAGTGTTTTCATTAGCTTCGGCTTCCAAAATGGAAATCCTAGAAGTTTAATCCTCCAGTGCTGAAACATACCCCATGTTTAAAGCTAGAGAAGCATCTGGCATTTCCAAGATCAGCACTAGACGAGTGACACAAGATCTCTGTGATCTTCCTTTATTACACACCTTTCTTTCTCGTCTATTCAAGCTGTAATCCCAAATATAATATTAATTTTTTTCTCTGCACACTCAGGGCGTGGTCTGTGGTCAGCCTTGTCCTGAGGGTCGTTATGGGAAAAACTGTTCCCAGGAGTGCCAGTGCCACAACGGAGGGACCTGTGACTCAGCAACAGGCCAATGCCATTGCAGCCCAGGCTACACAGGGGAACGGTAAGGAAAACTTATTTTTGCCTGACTACTGAACCTGCAAGGGGTCTGCTATAGCAGAAAAAATTAAGCTGGTAGAAAACAGAAGGAAAATATCTGTGATATAATTAAAATCTTGTAAAATGTTTGCTGTGTTACTTAGCTTGGGTCACAAGTTAAAAGTGTCTATGTGATTACCCTTCTCTGAGGAAGTGCTTGGTTGCAGGGTTTTCCTGCTGTGGCACATGCTCTGGCAGTGACTTGTGGGTTTTCACTTGAGTGGCTTGCAGAATGATGCAGTTTGGGGTATGGTGAAGCAGTGAGGAGGGAAGATCTTGGTTTTGTGCAGATGTTTGGCAGTCATGGTAGCAAGGGAGGTTCATTCGGTTCCTCTTCAGAGTGAGCAAGCTGGAGAGTTGTCTCCTAGAGTATTTCATTCAAAAGAAGAAGTGAAATTTATTTTCTGACTTGATTGTTAAAAATTGGCTTTGGTAGATTGTGAAGATAATATAGCAAGGCATCATTTTTGAAGGCAGTGGAAAGTGATGAAAGAAGTGTTTTCCTTCATATATTTTAAATATGACTCATTTGCTGAAGTCAGCAGCAGCTTAATCACTGGGTTCAGTCCAAGGAAACTCTGCCAACAATAGTAGGTATTATAACCATATGCACTTCCCACACGAGTGTTCACAGGATGTGGGCAAAGCCGTGCCAGACCTAAGGGGAAAAAAAAATTAAGAAGAGAAACAATTAGTCCAGAGCTATTTGGATGTCAAAATTAAATTTGCATCTGTGAAGTAACAGTGCAGAAAGTGGTAGATGCGTTTGAAGAGACACAGACAAATCAGCAGGGAAATCGAGGGAATACCCATATGAGAGTCTATGCACTGCACTACACTGGTCTTTCTAAAAGCAGTTAAATTTTTTGCCTTGGAATTTAAATCTGACTTTAATCTGAAATGCCTTACAGGCTGTGGCATTTTGATCACTTTTGCAAGTCTGAGCTCCCTCTTTTCCTGCAAAACAGGCTGTATTTGCAATTCTTTAGTTTTTCAAGATACTCCAAGGACAGGAATGGGTCAGAAGCAACATTGTAGACCTGATTCTTATGTGGTGTCAGTGGACTGGCAAGGGAGGGAAGTGTTACAGGAAATACATGGGCATTGGCGCAGCTAGCACGTACATACCAGACCAAAAAGGACGGTTTTTAATGCTAAGCTATTCTCCACTTCTTTGTGTAACTTACACAGTACTTATCTGAGATTTTGGTGTAGAGGTGACTCCTGGAACTTGGTCATACAGCAAAGAAAAGAGAACTCCTAGAGCATGTCACATTTTCTAGGTGATCTGAGTTAACACAAGGGAATTTAGTTTAAACTACCTTTATAATTCTTCTGCCTGATACTTTTTGACTGATACCTGTCCTCACCACAGTGGAAGTGGAAAGGGGTCTTTCAAAAGCTCAATTAAAAAAAAAAAAAACTTACAAGGTTAAATTTTGCCTAATTTGGTAGGGATTCCCAATTGTCATTTGGAGAAAATTCATTCTCAGCTTTATTTGTATAACTTCATTAGGGAACATTTAAACAGGGTTATTAGCTCTATTATTATGCTACACCTCTGAAGGAAAAAAGATTTTATTGCTGGCTTCAGTCGGGGCAGAGTTGCGAATACCATGAAACTTCTGGATAACAGTATCACTTTGAGGCAAATACTGCAGGAGCATGAAGTGAACATGTATAGCCATTTTACCTCAGTCAGAGGGCTCTGCTAAATTCTGTTACATTTTGTAGTGCCTTGTATCACATGTCTTTGAAATTCTTCTGTAATAAAGCACCAATCACTAAAAGAATATTAAAAAAGCAAAGTATATAAGAAAAGTGGAAAGAGACCACCAAGGAAATTCTTTTATAGGACTGGGGAAATGATCAGGTTATAAGCTGGTAAAACCATTAATAGTGTGCCATATTATCAAGTAATGTTTCTGTACAATCTGTGATTTGGTAAAACTTAAAGGTACCCAAATTACAGAAGATATTATGTACTTGATGTCACCTGTTGAGTTCACAGCACACCTTAGGACTTCAATGTTCTTGCCCTAAAGCTTTGGGATTTAGCTGTTTTGGCTTTTTGACTATGTCGGCATAATTCAGAGTTTATATGATGCTTATATTGAAAAATTTGGGGATTTTCCCTGACACATAAGATGTGAATTATTGTCATTCTTGGCTCTGAGGCATGAACCTGTTGAGCTGAGAGGTCTGCCCTCATGCCTATAATCAGGTGTTTTAACTGCACTTAGTGCTGGAGCCTTTAATAAGGTAGTAATGCTGCAGTAGTAGTGGCATTCCAAATTTTAGCAATTCAGTAGTAAACCACAGGGAAGTTAATGCTGAAAACGTCAAACTCATATTGTGTCTCTTAAATACATCACCAAATGGAATTTCTATCTGGAAACTCATTCCTAAATGAGTTGCAAGTTTTAGAAGCAGGATACTGAAAATTGTCTTTTAGTAGTCAGGCTGGACAGCTAAACATACAGTCTGATCTTTAGGTTAAAAAATATGTTTCATGTGTAAAACGTTAAGGAAATAAGTTTGTTACCTAAAGCAGCAATCCTTTAAAAGCTCTGAATGAAAGAGGAAAAGTTTGATGAAGAACTCTCTTTATTAGAATATATTTTCCTTAAGGAGCAATAAAAATCATTGCTACTCTCCCATATGGGTTAAATGCAAGCCTGCACTGATTTTCATTTTCATCTATTAAAAAGTCAGATGAAAAGAAATGTTTTGGGTTTCTGAAGATTTTTCCATGTCATCCTCTGTGTTTTTGAACAAGTCAAAAACAAAAAAATAGGTTTAGAATTAAATTCTGAAAAGAAAGGTATTCTGGAAACATAATGTATTTGGAAACACAATTAGAAAATATTCTCATCAGAGACTGTTGAGCATGATCGCCAGGGAACTTCCTGGCCTCAGCGTCTGCAGGGGCGTGGGTGTTTGCTGGCTATTCACACTATTGCTAAGTGGAGAATCTAAATCACTTTAAAAACTCGCAGATGGATGGCTTTTGAAACAAAATACTTGAAAATTGATTCCTTCATGCTTCAGGTCTGATTTAAGAGGGTTTGGTTTTGTTCTGGTCTCTGAATGAGAAGTGCAGTGGTCTGTGTATGCATGTTGTCCTCTTTGTTGAAGAGAATGGAGACCTTTTCCAAAGTAATTTGCAGAGCCAATGTTTTTAGGCCTGTCTAGCTGAGCAGCAAAAGAAACCAGAGAGACAGGTGCTTGTAAATTCCTATTCTACATAACAGGCATCTTAGACCAGTATAAGAGATTCCTCATAAACCAGATTTCCCTTAAATCGTTTAAAAGCTGTAGTTTACAGGAAATAAAACTATTTTTGTTTGTTTATTTTTCTCACAGGTGCCAAGATGAGTGTCCAGTAGGGACTTACGGAGTGCAGTGTGCTGAGACCTGCAAGTGTATCAATGGTGGGAAATGTTACCATATTAGTGGTGCCTGTCTCTGTGAACCAGGATACACCGGAGAGCGCTGTGAAACAAGGCTTTGCCCTGAGGGAATTTATGGTCTCAAGTGTGATAAAAAGTGTCCCTGCCACATGCCCAATACCTGGAGGTAGGCCTTACACCCTTTAGCCTGTTGGTTTTTTTTTTTTTTCTATGTAGAACATAGAAATCCAAATATAATCTAAAAATAGCTATTTCCTGATTTTTCTAGTACTTTCATGCAAACTGAAGCTGCTAAAGACTTTAAGAGTATTTGGTATTCTCTAACCATACCAAGAAAAAAATAACAACTCAAAAGAACTTCTGAATCTTAGTTCTTGCAACCATGTTTGATGTTAATATTCACTGCTGAATTTGGTCTCTGGCGCTTGAAATAAATGTTAAGACAAAGAGTGACCTTTTTACCACATTAGTAAATCACTATATTGTTCACCATATAAAATCAGTATATATCATACATCCCTCACATAGTCTAGTGTACTGTCGATGAAAAATAACTGCGTTGAAATCAATGGATATGTAGTCTTACGAGTCAGGCATTAGAGCAGAATCTATTTCTCTCTGTACACATGTATAAGAGTTGGTGTAGATGGCTATTTTAATACAAAATATCCAAAGTCTTACCAATTATAAATCTAGGTTTCAAAAATACTTTTTTTTTTTTGTCATTTAAATTATTTTTCTTGAAAGCAGATAAAATCTGATCCCTGGAAATTTAATGAAAATAGTTTTCCAGTTGGCTTACATTTTACCATGTCTCCTTGTTCAGGTGGTAATCAGTCCTGTTTTTTGTTTTGTGTGTCTTTGTGGATTTTGTAGTTTTTCAGCATATTGTTATGAGAATCTGAAAACTAGCTATTGGAGACAGACTTTCAGCTGTGAGGGAGGAATGTCAGATGTCAGTCGAGGCGAGCCAACTTATTTATAGAACAATTCTGGACAGCTTTCTCTTGTTACAAAACACAGTTCTGATGAAATACTTTGGTCGTTGTGCATTCACTTACACATTCACTTACACTTAATTGCATTACTAATCATGGTACCTTAGATAAGGTTTGAGAGCACAATCTAAATTTTTCTGAATCTAAATCTATTTTCAAGCCTGTTGAAAACAGCTGTGAAAGAAATTTGCAAAAACTACTGACAGTTGCACAGAATGCTGCTGTAGTTGTATATAAGATGCACTTTTCTTCACAGATAAAACAAAAGCCTTAGTCAGAATTTAGCAGTGAAGTTAAAGCATTCAAGCACATACAAGGAAATACCTATACTGTTAGGCTTCTGTGAAAAATTACTTTGTGGGTGGTCTGAGTTGTTCAACATGCCTTTCATTGACAAACCATGTGACAGCAAATTGAATTCTTTTCCCTTTCCATTCATATGCTTTCACAGTTGTGTGCTTGCACTTCTGTTTATCACTATTACTTGAAGTGTCTTTTGAAAAAATACAAAGTTTTTGACATAAAGTAATGCAATTAATTCTTTGGCAATGCATTCAAGAATAAATGGCACCATAAACCTATCTAGCTCTCAAATTATGCTAGTGGACCAAATACAATTGTATGATGAATTATGGTTAACTGCTTTCCTGAAAATTTCTCTGCACACCATTGTAGCAGCCTTCTTTGATAGGAACGCATTACACTGTATAGTATTTCTGATATTACAGGGATTACTTCTGATTCATGTTCAACACAGCTGTTCCTTCATTTATACTGCTGGAAGACAGCGGTATTTGTGGTCAAATCAAATCACAAATGTTCACGTGTAAACAGCAGCATATGGCTGGTCTTTTTTTGAACATTTTCCCCTCTGTATGACAAATCAAAAGGCACTTAACAACCCTGTAGGTGCAGGAGCATATTTGCAAGGGCTTAGTAATCTTTGAGGAAAACAAAGATTTTCATGACTTCACGAGTGTATTTTTCATGTATAGATTCCTTCCCCCTGGGTCAGGAAGTGATTAAGACTACTGAATAATAGAAATCAAATGGCATCTGAGTAATGGTGGAGAAGACAGAGCTCCCTACGGACACGTTACGCTTTTCAGAATCTTTTGAGAAGCCGGTTGTGTCTGGTTGTCTTCATCCCGCACTAAATATGAGTCAGCCAGGAGACAACTTTTTAAGCACATCAGGAAATATCCTCATCCCTTACTTGCCTGCCACAAGTACTGTTTGGGCTGACTGTAGCCAAAGGATCTCCTCCATAGCACTAACCGATTTAGCAGCAATGTAACAACCATTAATCCCAGGGCACAAAAAAGGGGGTACAATTCCTTCTTTGAATATGCTTTGTGTGTAGATCTAGGATTCTATTAGGACTTCTAGGGACCTTGATATTGTAAAAGCTTTTTTCATCTAGGTATGACCACTAGTTTAGATATCCTCAAAGAGGAGCTGTTGGTAGACTTCAGAGCTCTAGGTTATTACTTATATTCTTAGTATTCATAGATACGGAAATGAACGAAAGGTTAATTAAGAAAATACTTAACACCAAAAAATACTGCTGTAAAAGGTATACATAAGTTGCAGTGTACAAGTATGTGTTTAGCCATTTTCTTCAAGTACTTAGATACAAAAACATTATGATACACCATAGACACCATAGTTCAGAAATGTACACATATTTCTATTACTGTTTTATGATTGAGGAAATTGCATCAAAACAGCCTCAGCAATAATTCATAGTTTGCATTTTGGGTAGGTTAAGCTACAGGGATTTTGCTACTGCTGTTGGTTGATGGCAGCTCCCAGGGATGAAAGACAAGCCTGTCCTTGTTCTATGTTGTGTTATTAAATGCTTTGTAAAGGGTTAGATATAGATATACTTGAGAGATTTTATTCTTTTTGAGTGGACCAGAGGACAGCAGCAGGTAACAACCCTCTTGTGCCAAGACGTTTTTCACAAATGGTTCTCTGTTCCATCTTTTAATGGACATGAAAGAATTCGAGCTACAGTGCAAATCAGACACAGATCTCTGTTCTCTGTGGCTAGGTGACACTATCAAATTTTCTTTTTTTACTCAATAGTCAAGAAAAAAAAATAGTGAGTGCTAGCTGGCTGAGACTAAGACCGCATAAAGCATGCTTCCTCAGTGGGGTACAACAGCAGCACTGTGAGCTGATATGAGCAGACCCATGTGTCTCTGCCGCTTCCATCCACAGTTTGTGGGGCTTACAGAAACTTGTCATTCTGAAGATTCAGTTTGCAGGAATGAGCAAAAAAGGCCTTGATCTGCCTTCATCAACATTGTCACTTCATTTTGTACAGGAATGTTCTAGCCTAAACCACTTTTAGTCTGGCTTTTGTCATGCCTTTACTCAAGTGACACCTGATGATCATTTAGAAAATGTAAGAAGGGCAGACTGTAGCTGCATATTTATCTGGAAGATTTACAAAGGATATTTGTTATGGCTGTGTTACAGTGTATGCACTGGTTTCATGTTGATCTCCAAGCTAAATTTGAGATGTCCATGTTTTTTTTTTCTTGTAAGCTCTTTCTGGTGATCTTCCACCACTGGTTCACACCTGTAGGTAAGATTAGCTGGAGTCATTCTGTATCACCAACTAATTTGGTATAGTTCAGGCTAGTGTTAAAGTTTATTCATGACATGAGCTCTAATGGGTTTTCTTTTGTCTCATGTTTTTACAAGATACATAGATGTGGTTGAGTGGAATTTCATGGTGTGATACATGCTTAGTTCATATAGTCTGTGTGTGTTTTTAAAGTCAAGATTAGGGCATCTTGCAATGTTGCATTTTTCTAATGGACTTGTATGTACATGTACAAGAGCTTTTCATGGAAATTTTGTATTGTATAGGATGCTACAGAATTTGGTTGGATATTGTAACAGTGAAAGACCTATATATATCATACAAAAATCATTAAGCTCATCTAAGTCCTTCAAATATATAATATCAACTGCCCACAACTATTTTTTTGTCTCTGTACAGAGTAGCATTGTATATCCAGAAAGTGTGAATAAAAGATCAGGAATAAAAGCAGATGTACTGGCAGTATCTCTCAACATATATTTTCCTATCTTAATATATAAATCTTATTGCCAATTAAGCTAACTGCATGAGAACCCATCAAAAAGCTTCAGAAGTGCTCCAGCTTCCTACATCTAATTACAAATTATGGAATAGTAATTTTGGTGTCAGTCAATATATGTGCAAGTATGCCTTAGTAACACTGACTGGAGGGCACAGAATGTCAGTGCCTCTGCTTTATACCCAGTGCTTGCTCATGCGTGTGGTCTTCCCCCCTCCTGAAAGGAAAAAAAAATCAACAACAAACAATGCTGGGATTTATTTCTTAAAATGACAGTACTACTAATTTTATGTTATAAGTATATTCTAATTCATATCCTAATGGCTATTCAGTTGTGAATTGAAAATCTTATCATATTGCCTGCCCTGTGTTCTTCCAATGATAAGAAAGATGGGAATTGGATCCAAAATGCCATTAGGTGCCTACAGGAAGTTAAGAATAGGGGACAAATCTGATTATCTTGCTGCATCATGTATTTTCATAATTTTAAATGTGTTTTATATGAGAATAGTTACGTTTCAACTTATTTCATGGCAGGTGTACTTAGAACTGAACAAATAACCTGGACTGTTGACTATGAACACCATGTGTTTTGAAGCATTTCTGCATATAACATTCAGTTGAAAAGGCATTTCCTCTCACTTTATGTAAACCACCTTAATACTGTCAAAGAGATTTTAATATCTTCAGGACCCCTAAATACTTACGCTGTCATAGTGTCATAGTGTTTGCAATAATATGTAGAAAACAGAATGCATGGTGACATTCCAGCCTTTATAATTCATACTTTTGTTGATCAGGAGTATGTTGTCCATTGTATTTGGCAATAGGAAACTCAGTTTGGCAAGAGTAGTCGAGTCCAAGAGCAGTTGCAACTAATACTGCATTCCCTTGTTATGTTGCAACTTTTTTGAAGAATATTGTTGTTACTTATAGTACCTAAGAGTGCTAAAGGTATTTTTTCAAATGATCAGAAAAATACTCAGTTTCAAACACAGCCCCACACAAGGAGTCAGCAAATCTTGCAAAATCAGGCCCTTGTCATGGGTCATTTAATGTGTCTAGACAAAGGCACAGTTTTTTTCCAGCACACTTACGGGGACTTCACTTCAATCAGTGGCAAATATCTTCAAACAGTCTTCCCATTGTAAATATATTGGATTTGGTTAGTAAGGCTTTCCTTTGGTGAGAATTAAGCAAGTGCTTTGTCTGCCAGAGCACTACAGAGTACCCCATTGTGTCCACTTTTCCAGCACATATATCTTTGCGCAGCTGATGATGTCCATTTGTTGTGAGGCAACAGCTGTCTGACTGGCCCTTCAATGAAACTGCTGTTCCAGGTAGGGACAGCTGGTCTGCCACCAGGTATGGCCAACATAGGGGAGATACTCTCCAAAAGGTCACTGCTGTGATGGTGTATCTGACTTCTGCCCAATGCAAGTGATTTTGTATCATTCCCAGAAAGATGCCAATTGTCCTCTTTTCAAGCAATGATTTAAAGAAAAGAGCATGTTTGCTACTCATTGGGTGACATGTTATTATTTTGTGTTGGATGCCACACTATTTTACCAAAGCATCATATTTCTCAGACAGTATGCTGCTGAGTTTGAGTCTTATGAAAGTCATCTTATTACACTTGGAGTGGAAACCTAACAATACATTTTGGAGAATTCAATGGTTTCATCACCTTGATATTTGTAACCATGGATATCTATTTTATGGTAAAAACTGTATTTCAGATATGTTTCTTTTCAACTAGCTATAGAAAAATGATACCTGTTTTCTTTCTATGTCCTCCCAAAATGTCTATATGTTGTATGATGTTACATTTTTTATCTTAATTGGCATGCGTTTATATACACATATATGGAACCCTTTGCTTTGCTTTGTGGTTTGAGGAGTAAAACCATCTTGGTGCATAGCATGCAAGATCCTTTATGCAACCTATCTATAACAGCATTTTGTTCTCTGGAAAAAAAAAAAAATTGGTGTCACGTTTAGTCCTGAATTATTTATCCTTTCATCTCCTTCTGGCAGCTGTCACCCTATGTCTGGGGAATGCTCCTGCAAGCCTGGCTGGTCTGGGCTCTACTGCAACGAGACGTGTTCCCCGGGATTCTATGGCGAGTTGTGTCAGCAGATCTGCAGCTGCCAAAATGGTGCTGACTGTGATAGTGTGACTGGAAAATGCACCTGTGCCCCTGGATTTAAGGTAAATAAATCTCACTTTCACAGTCCATTTTCAACTCCACTGCATTTAGTTAGGTACCAAATTCTTCAAGATGCTGGAGTATCCTTTCTCCACCACAGTAGAAGGCAGGTGAGGATATTTAGGTATGACTAGGTATGTTATAAGATAAAACTCTGAAAAGGCAAAATCTGTGATTAGTTCTCAGTACTGAAAAAAGCCATTTTAAGGAAGAAAAGTTAGTTGCTCTATAGGACATTGGTAAGAATGAGGGTGTCCTGTAAAGGAGTAAATGAAGGGAACAATGATAGGTTTCAGTCGTTATCTTGTTGCACCAATTCCTCATGCTCCATCCACAGAAACTCTAGAGAAAGACATTTGTTTTTACAGTTCAGGACAGATTGTTCTGCAGCTTTTACACACACTTGCTGTCACCTGTGCATTGGATGCTAATCTAACATAGAAGACATTTTACAGTATGACTGTTCCAGGAATAATGACTGTGAAAACTTCATCCGAGTTCTTAAAATTATTTTACATATCCACATTATTTTCCACTAAACTGCTGTCTTGCTCTGTTTTGGTTTCCTAAAGAACTTCTTTGTTACTAAAAATACTGTCTATTGATTTAACCAAGTGCTGTTAGCTATGTGACCTGAGCTCCCACAGCAACTAATAGAAAACTAATGCTTATTGTAGACATAAAAAGCATGAAGGACTCCCTTTCCCTTCAATTCAGGATAACTCAGTGACAGCCTAGGACAGTCATGAGCTGTATGTTTTCTGGCTTTTGTGGCACCTGAGTTAGTCTAGGTCGTTTGTTAGCTATATTGTCTGAACCTCCTCAAATAGTTTTTAGACTCTATTTTTGTATAATTCAGGGTGCTGCTTGTGGTACTCCTTGTCTTCCGGGGACATACGGAGTAAACTGTTCGTCTGAGTGCAACTGCAAAAACAAAGCCATCTGTTCACCAGTAGATGGTTCTTGTGCCTGCAAAGCAGGTAAGTGTCTCTCCAGATTAATTTTCTTTTTCTGCAATCATAAAATGAAATTGAGTTTTTGAAGTAGAGAAGGAGAAAGAAACTTAATAAAAAGCAGACCACCTTGAAGGCCATATCATGGATACTTTATGCTTCTTCTACTCTGGGAGGCTAAAACTAAGAAGACATCTGCTCAGAGAAGAGCGCACGTACCTTGTGTTCATCTTTCCTTGACACAGTTCTCAGCAGGCTGGGTACTGTGGCTGGGTGAATTACTAGTCTTTACCCTGAAATGGGCCACCACTTGTCTCTTGTGGCAATGCTGTGGTCTGCTAGAAGGACTACTGGTATGCCATTTATCTGATGTCAGCCTTCTTAGTCAAAATATGTAGCCCTGTTTCCCCTCAGCGTGGGTGAGCACCACCTCTGGCTGCCACCCTGGCCCCTCTTAGCATCACTGAGGCACAGACTTCTTCCTGCCAGTTTAGCACTGATACCTACTATCATTTTTTTCTATTCAAATACTCTTTTCCTGGGCAATTCTCTGTCAAAAACTTTCCTAATCCATTTCCCAGCCTCTGCCCTCTACTGTTCCCTGCTTCTGCAAGAAAATTTCTGAATGTCCCAGTATTAATCTGAGTGGACTCACACTCCTTGCCCCCTCTGCCTGGCTTTCTCCTCCCAACAGTAGTTTTGATGGTTAGTGTACCTCCACCCGAAACATACATGCCTGCCCACCTCATCTTCCAGTAGCATATGCCTTTGGCTGGAACGAAAATATCTCAGACATCCTCCAGTGCTGGTTCTGCAAAGATCTTTTCCTATATCAAGGTCTACAGGTCCACATGGTGTTCTTGTTCAACCCAAAATATGCTACTAAACTCCACTTAAAGATCCGCTCTTGCAGTACATCTGTTCTCTTTTTCACTTCTCCTATGAGGAAGGATTTAAAGTCCAGCACCCCTCAGCTGTCACGCTGGATTGTTGAGAAGAGAGGGACAGGCTGTCGAATGCTCCCAAGCCCAGCCTATGTTGTAGACCACCACCTAAAAATGTTTTTCTAAAAATACACAAATGTTGAGAGTGAGGGAGAAGTGTTAGAGCTATGTAGACTAATAGCCACTAAATTTGTCAGGGACGCATACAATTAAGTCAGTCATGTAGGAAATGTGGAGAGCTTCCAGCTTCTACTCTTGCCAGAGACAGTTGAACTCTATTAGAGTACCTAACTAGCTTCTGCTAATGAAGGAAATTTGTAAATCCTAGAAAGATACTTGAGAGAAAGTATCTCACTTTTCTAGCTAGTACAAGATAACATTTTTTCCTGAAATAACCCCTAAATTTGAAGTTATCAACCCAGGACACGAGGCAGTTTTGTTTCAATACATGTGTTTTGCATAGTCTATTGATTAGGCTCAGTGCAGAATTATTTTTCCCTTCACTTACTGTAAACAAGGTACAAAATTAGAAACTTGGCTTGTGTCACTGCTGATGATAACATATGACTGGCTCACGCCGTTTCCCTTGCATCCAATAGATGATCACATTTTTAAAAATCTGTTTACATTTCTGTCTATCCACTGCGCAGCCTGCGAATCATTGCTATCAGGCATAATTAGTAGTGAATGTTGCATTTTGGGACCATTTTCTATTACATACTTTTTTGGTATTTGGAGAGAAGTACAGAAATAATCTAAAAAGTCTTCTATGTATCCCTGGAGAAATCCAACCTATGCACTACTTTTATGTTTTCTCTCTTTTTTTTTGTCTAAGATTTCTGTTAAAACGGTATTGCAGAACTGTCTGTATTGAACATTGGTGGAAGAATTATGAAAGCAGCAGCTTAGGTCTAGGGGAAATATTCATATTTTTCAGGCTATGCCTTAAAACTTTCAGTATAGTTCAGTGCTTCTCAGTGAAATTTCAAGGTGTCTCTGTTTTCATTTCAGATCTCCCATCAATTGCTTTTGTATGTTGGCATCCATCTGCAAATGTGTGCTGTGCACAGATGTTAGAAGGTGCCCTTGAGCACCTTTGTTCAAAGCTGGACAAGTCCTCAGCTGAAACTGCTGATACTAGTTGTAGTTAATGTTACCCTGGTATTGCACATCTGCAAGAGATGCCACATGGTAGGCAGAGTGAAATATTACCTCAGAGAGGAATGGGGGAAACCTGATTAATTTGTTACTTTAATTCTTATTTTTGACAGGTTGGCATGGTGTAGATTGCTCAATAAATTGTCCTAGCGGTACCTGGGGACTTGGCTGTAACTTAACTTGCCAGTGTCTTAATGGAGGGGCTTGCAATGCTCTGGATGGAACCTGTACCTGTGCCCCAGGCTGGAGAGGAGAAAAATGCGAGCTCCCTTGCCAGGTAGTTAAATAATTTCAGTAAATTTTGCACCATAGTGTAATGCTGGGCAGGGGTATGTTCTTGTCATTCTTCTGACTTCATGGGGATAAATCCCTAAGGATCACTGCATCTGGTAGTCCATATACAACTAGATCAAGATCAGGGGCATGCACCAACAATTCTTCTGGAAGAACTCTGCTCTGCAGTGCACCAATGGACACAAAAAATGATTACACAAAATGAAGAGGCACAGATGAACACTTTTTCTGCTTTAAAGTTGGACCTTAAACTTTTCAGCAGCTCCTTTAGAATTTGTTGAAAAACACAGAACCAAACTTTTCCCTGTCTATCAGCATCAAATGCTATCCAAACTGCTTCTGATAAACTTATTTAAGTAGAAATGGTAAGAGAAAAAATGTACCAAAAATATATTTCACATCAAACAACATCATTTTACTTAAATTACCTTATATCTGTGATACAGTATGAATGGGGAACTTTCATCCCTTCTAAGTCAACATGAGAAGGCACTCTGACTACCTAGTACCATGACAGGTCTTTGACTTTCTACTGGGGCTCTGATTTCCTTTATCTCCTGAACTTTGAGGACTTCAAAATTAAAAATCGTTGTGTTGACATAAGCACACTCTTCATCAATTGTGTTCTACCTTGTAATCTGCAGTTTGGGGAAGCTATAAAAATATATAATTCCAAAATTTAAAAAATGGTAAAATTCAAACCTGATTTGTTTTATTGTATAACTGTTTAGTTTCAATTACATTTCATAAACAAAAAATGAAATATTTTATGAAAAATGGGGTTTTCTGGAGTCCATCTTTTCCAATGATGGACTTCAATTTTCTGGGAAATTTTTAACAAACTTCCATTTTTTTTTAATAAACATCTCACTGCTCTCCTTTTCCACTCCCCTGTCTTTTCTTCACTTTTGCAGTACTATCTGCATAGCAGGTTGCTGATTTAATATAATTGTAAAGGAATCACCTGAACTGAACAGGAACCTTGTAAATTCCTATGCTGTATCACATTCAAGCTCCTGTCAGTTTGGACTATCTCTACTGAGCCATAAGATGTTAGGAGTAGCTGAACTACAACATAAGACTCAACATTCACCTCTGTTTTGAATTAAAATTTGTTCTGTTGAACTGCTCTCAGAATACACAGAAGTGATTTTTTGGGGGGTTGTTTTTGGTTTTAAGGTGAGGTATAGCATAGACGTATTGTGAGTAAAGTGGCAATCAAATTCTAAAATATTCTGGAAAGCTGATTAGAGTACCATCTGTGCATGTTTATGCAGTGTATGCAACAATGCATCTCCATCAGAAGAGTCGTTTTTTTTTTTCCTAAAGCAGCTTTGTTTATTACTTAGTGTCTGATTTTGAAGGATAGTGAGATCTCCCAAGCTCCATTAGCTCTTCTAAAACTGACTTATTAAAAAAGATAGATATTGTTTCATGGCATTTGCCCCGCTGTTCCAAATTTAGCAAAATAATGCTTAGAAGCGTTTCTATATTGGATAATTTATCAGGCCTATGCTCATCGTCTTGCTCTTGCTGTCTCTCTGTGTCTGTGTCAAATGATGTCCATAAGCATTTAAATATTTCAAATGCATATTCTGCTTCAAAATTCCAGAGCCGGAGAATAAACAGAACACTAATTCAAATGTGTCCAGTGTTGTCTGAAATTTTTTTTCTTGTTTGAGCCAAGAGTTTATTTAGGTCATAGAACCATAGAATGGCTTAGGTTGGAAGGGACTCTAGAGGTCATCTAATCCAGCTGCCCATGAGATCAATGTATTTTAATTTGTTTCAGTAATTTCAGGAAATTAATATCACTGCCCAGATTGTTACTCAAAATTTGACTGAAGTCCAAATACATGGCAGACTAAAACCACCACTTTTAAACAGCGTATTTGAGGATTTCCTTTCTTTCCAGATCTGATTACATGCAAAGGAGATGCTTAATCTTTTGTTTTTCTCTCTATAAAAATGTTTTGTTCAGATGAGCAAAAGGCTTCATATACTCAAGTAATGTAAGATTTTGTTTTACTTTAGTCTTGAAAGACTGGGAATGGAATAGCTAAATCCTCTGGAACCGGTAGAAATGTATGCAAGAACATCAAAGAACAGCAGATGAATTTTCATATAGGTTTTATTCTGATTTTTAACGTGACTGAGACCGATTTTTAGCCTTGAATTTAAATAATTGGGTTTTAAAACTGACTTTTTTTTCCCTTTTTTTGCCTTTACTGTGGGTGACCCCAGAAGTATTACCTTAAATTTTACTGGCTTTTTTCCATGTTTTTTTTTAATTTGGTTTTGACACTTTTTCTGTAAGATCAATTTACTGTTGTACTTTGCCTTGGTCTGAGAATGCAATTGCAAAGGTTTTGCTCTTTTCAGTTCCTTAGATTGATTTTACATGGAATTACCCCTAGATGTATGTGCCACCTTCTATGGAAAAAGCAGAAAAGCCAAATTCAATTATTTATATGTAGTTCCATGAAAATCAGCAGTGGTTTTTTGGCACAGCTGAATAAACCAAGAAGAGTGTTCAATTTGTAACTTTAATCTCTCTTGTTGGTTCAAAAAATGTTGCATAGCCAAAAAATTATTTTGTTTTATGTACTGTCTCATAGCAAAAGAGCTTCTCTTTTTAATGTAGTATGTGCTCTAGTGCAGAGGGAAGGATTTTTAATCAAAAGGAAGTGGTGCAGTTTGCACTGTTCATTCAATAAACTTCATACTGAAGATACATTTTAATCTGATGTTTTCTACTCTTTTTTTAGACCAATATGTAGAGAGCTCAGGGTCTGAGGCAGAATGGAGATTGAATTGCTTTCCCATCGAGGGACCCCTAGGTCCTGCAGTAGGAGCTCAGCGGTAAGGGGAATTAGAGGGACAGTGCAGGAAAGCTTTCACTGCAGCCTCTGACAGCGCAGGTTACTGTGTTCTGAATCACCATCTCTAGATCCATTAGTCTGGGATTTTTCAAGATAATGTAGTTAATTCTTCATCTTCCCCTCTTCAATGAAAGAATGAAAATGTAGGACACTAAAATGTTCCAAAAGCCAGAAGTGTCTTATATTAAGAAAGCAGATTACAGATTCAGGAGGCCTGTGGTTACTTTTTGAGGCAGCCCTGACCAGAACTTGTTCTCCTGTTGTTCCCAGTTGTCATCATCTCTGGGTTTGTTTTTTTCTGTTGCCACAGGATGGCACATATGGTATGGATTGTGCTGAACGCTGTGACTGCAGCCATGCGGACGGTTGTCATCCCACCACGGGTTACTGTCGCTGTCTACCGGGATGGTCAGGTACAAAAGAGACGGCTATGAAGGACAATGAGAGTTTCCACTGTGGTGGGACTTGGTCTTGCCTTTCAGTTTTGTGGGTAGAGGAGGAGTATCCGGGGTTGGAAGGAGAAAAGGGTCAGTTCTGTGGCTGCTGTATCCCTTCTGTGATTCACAGGTGTGGAAACTTTGAGTGTGAGATCTGCAGAAAACTGGGAATAAAAGGGGAAATCTTAATAGTTGGGCACCTCCACAGTATGATTCCTTATGAAAGTGGTGAATAGCTGTAAATATTCAAGGTTGTGCTGGCAGCTTTGGTAGGTAAAGCATCACATCCAGGAACTCAGAAAGCTTTGCTCAGGCAGCCAAAAAGAGAGTAAATTGTGCGGAAGCTGTGCTGCCATTTGGCTTTCTCAAATTTTTGAAAAAATTGAGTTTCTCTGCACATACTTTGTTCTGTATGAAAATTGTTGCACTTTTTTTCATGAAGTTTCTCCAGCTTTTTCATTATGCTTTTAGTAACTATATATATTTAATTATTCATCAAAATTTGTGTTTCACACTGTTGTTGCGCTCTCTTCTTTGTGGAAAGCAAGATTTTTTTGAAAACATTATGAAACTGTGTAGAAGGGCAAGCTATCATGAAATGTTCCTTTTATGTCTAGGAGAGTTTTAGTTCTCACATAGATTTCTAAGCTCTAAGTATTGGGAAAACTCTTCCATCTTCAATAAGGATTAATTGACACTATAAGTTTGCCCCTCTCAGAGTGTTCTGGACTTTGTGTCTCACTGTGGTACCGTAGTGTTACAAGGGTCAGATTTCATGTCACCCATCTATATGGACTCCTTCCATTTAATAATGAGAAGCCATCATGAAAAATACACCTTAGATGAACAAAGCATGTTCCTTCTGTGAAAAGAAAGAAGGGGTTTTTGTGATTTCAGGTATAACCTAGTATTATTTATTATCCCCTTGCTCATTTATAAGTTAATATTTTTCCTAATTGACTTGCAGTTTCATTATGTAGTTGTTTTCTTTTTCCTCTGGTGCTTCCAGACACAGCAGATGGAATTGACCAGACAACCTGCAGCAAGTAATTTATTTGTCAAGTTTAGCAAATCATTGTGCTCACAGAAGTTTGTGTAGAGCTTATGACTTCTTCAGATACAGTCTTTACTGATTTGTTTTCCCAAACTTTGATTTTTGTATGCTTTATTTTTCTAAATCTGTCAATGGACCACAGGCATTTTGTTCAAAGAATGTAACACTCTGTGTCTGCACTTCAGGTTAATTGGTTGTAGCTGATTACAGCTTACCTGGTATTTTTTCTACTTTCTGTTCAGATGAACGTGACTTTTATGATTAATGGGGGGTAGGTAATGGAAATTTGTAGGGATACAGACATGGGCAGGAAGGGCTTCTGCTTTCCTTTGAAAGACCAAACCCATTTATTATTTGTGCAATTTGCTTGTGTATTACACTTCTGCCTAGTTCTTTGGGAAGGCCTGTCTCACCATTGGGTCTCCCTGTTTCTTCCCTTTTCGGTGTGAAAGAGAGGCTTCCAGAGCCAGCACTCACTAACTGAGGCAGGAGTTTGTTGGTTTTACTCCCTTCCCACAAGCTGTGGTGTTACCTACCGTTAGCCACTCAGATCCCTTTGGGAAATGACTACCACAAGAGTGCAAAAAAGTTATTTGAGTGAATTATGAAAAAATACTGTTAGTATTATGCCATCTATTACTATTTTATGAGACACTACTTTGTGTTTATTTTGCTATGACGTTAATGGCCTTTGATGACTGTTCTTACTTTCAGGTAATTCTGTTTGTGTGTTTGGACACACCTTCTCAAGCTTGTATTTGAATCTGCTCAAAATATGATTTCTTAAATTAATAAATATATAAAGCAAAGAATACCCACATTAAAAACATGTGGACAGTTGCTGATCTTGAGCAACTACGGTGTATGAGTTAGAGCTGTTCACGAGTTCCAGATGTACTGCTCAAAATACATTTTGTGAGTTTTCTAAAACTGAGACAAATCATCAGATACTGAAAGTATGTTAATGAATGAAGCCAGATTAAAATAGGTAGTTTTGAAAGGCCGTACTAAAAATCTAGCAACTTTTGGAAACAGATTATAAAAATTACCTAGCCAGTGATGTGGCAAAGGCTTCAAGCATAAGCACAAACCTTGACTGTGCTTGAACTCAGGTATTGAAAAGGAGACGATATTTTTGCCTGCAGTGAAATCTTATGTCATCTTCATATTTAGAAAGGAAAAAGATTTCACTAGAAAGAGACTTCATGCGTGATTACAGATAAAATTGAGTATCCATCCCTGGATGGTGTCGTCACAACAGTGTGTCTAACAGACTAGTTTCAACATGTTGGTGATGTCTAGACACACAGTATGACATAAATGGCATAGTTTGCTTTATACTCAGTGTCTAGGAGAATCCTTCTCCCACACTTCACATGTCAGAGCAATACCCACGAGGAATCTGGTCTTTGTGTAGATGCTTATATTTAGAATGATTAAAAAAAGGAGAGAATACTTTAGAAACAGGTTCTTAAATAGCTGTACTGTAATGTTACATTGCAGAGATAGCATTAAATTGTAGGATTAAGAAGGGAGGTTGAATACATTGTTGTATGCGTAATAGGTGAAGCAGATGGAGGATTTGTGAAAATATAGGAAGGTACTAAAATGCAACAAATTACGTTACAATATCTTAGATTTAAGAGAGGGAGAAAGTGATTTTGGAGCAGACTAATACTTACCTAACCCAAACAAAGGATTTAAAAACCATTGGGAGGGTAGTGTTAAAAAATAGATATATTTGAAGAAGCTTAAAAATCTGAACTTTCAAGTCTGTTTTCTTTTTCAACAAGAACAGATTGATGAATCCAAGGTGAACTTCCCCAAATGTTTTCATGCTACCAAAATTATACAAATTTCTGAAAAGATATTTTAAATGTAGTATTTTTCTCTGCCCTATGAACAGAGCAGTTGTCTACACTTTCCCCAGAGAATTTCATCAGAGGGAATAGTTGATATAACTTTGCAGAAATATATGAAGGGTGGAAGATTTTTCCCTTGCTTGATGACACAGTAGTACCATAACTCTGGGGAACAGAAGAGATGCCGCAAAGGGAGGGGAGGTCACTGGCCTTGTGCGGTGCATGCTCCCTTAGGTATTAAGGGAGCTCTGAGCTGCTGAAGTGGGCCCAAGTGCTATTACCATGTACCAAGGGGCAGCCTAGCTAACATGCTGATCATTGGGTCAACAATAGGATGCTATGTGGTTTAGGTTTTTTAGGTCGGTTTTTCTCATTTCTGAACATGCCAAATATACTATCTTTTGCTTCTTAGGTCCTAGTTATGAACAGAAATACAAGTTCAGTTACTGACTCTTGCAATGTTGTAAGCTGTTATAAAACTAAAGAAATCATTAAAATTGGTTTTTAATTAGGTTCTATTTTAATTTAGGTTTTCTGGTTTTAATTCAGGATATGTTGCCTAGGAGGATGTTTAGATTTTTCATCCTAAACAAAAGTGACTTTGTTTATAGGCCACCTGTTTTAGAAATCCTACACTCTCTGTAGTTTACACCAAGTGCTCACTATACAATGGTGTAATTCTGCTTGGTAAAGGAAGAGTTAAGAGTGATGGTTTTTTCCTGGCAATCTGACCATTCCATCACGTTCCAGGAGCCACATGACAGGATGGCACAAATGAGAAACATCTGCCCACACAGAGGATGATGTCTGCCCAAAACACTCTCATCCCTTGACATTTTCGCTGTATCTTACAAATAACTTTTCGTCATTTGGAGGGAGCACAGTAGCTAGACAGTGGAAAAGAGTAAGAACCATTAAAATAGAACACAGAAGAAAGACACAGAAAATGTACTCCCCCAATACGCAATGATAATTCTCCTAATAATTTGTACCAAAAAATTTAACTTCCATTGACGAGCCACCTCTACCACTTCTCCCAATGACCACAATCCAGCAAGCACCATGCTGTTAATTTCATCACTTAATCTTATCTGTTCTGCAAGCAACTGTTAAAATAATTTTTTCCTAATTGCCTAAGAGATTAGAGAATTCATATTCTTGCAAACAGATTTCGTATTAAAGCATTGTAAAAAGGGCAAAAGTTTTTCTCCAGACAGTTCGTTTATTACTGTATTACAGTAATGTCGGTGTTCCTGATAACATGTTACTGTTGCGCTTTTTTGGGTGCGGTTCTGCTGGACCTTTCTTTTGTGAAGAAATGTGAATGAATGTGAAGAAATGATACAACATTTGTTATTTTTAAAATAATTTAAAGGTTATGCGGTGCCAGGGATTGTGAAATATCGCTAGACTGCTGCCTGTGCCAAAACAATAGCATTGGTTTATGGAAGAGACAGATGCAGTGATATCAGTCTACATTTTACCAGTGTGCATAGTATTCATCCATATGCTACAGCAGATAGGGTGTTGGTGACTTTTTGTTGTGCTGGACACCTGCTGATGGTAGTCAGACTGCCCATTACCAGATGTGTTGTTTCTGTGAGGAAGTGCTGTGACTTTCCGTGTGCTTCTGACATTATTTCTAAAAGAGGCATATTTGTTGCTGGATTATAACAAGGAGGACTGTCATCTGACACTCACCCCACTGATGCAAATAACCAGGTCCCTTGGGAAGCATGAACTAGAACTCTCCCTTGCTCCTTAACTTTTAATGTATATGCATTTTTTTCCTCTCCTACATAGAAGACAAAAAACATAAAAGAGTACTGTCATGGGTCTCCCTCACCTTAAGACTGAGAAACGAGCTGCTGCTGGAACAGTGTGTGTGGTTCTGGTGCCCTGATGCACCCAAGCCAAGAACTTCTTGCAAGAACGTGGGTTTCCCTCCACCTTGGCCAATTTCCCCTGGGCTCCTGAAGTTGTGCTTCATGCCATTGTGATGAATATTCAGTGTGCCACAAAATGAAATCATATGTGTGCTCTATGTCATATAAACGGGGTATTTACTTTGCAAACTTTGGGAGATGAATTCTTCAATAAGAAATTTGGCCTACCCTACGTCTGGGCTTCGCTGTGTCTGTATCTGTTGCCTGTATGCTATGGTAGATGTTTATGTAGAAGAAATACCACTCTTGTAGAAGAAGAATTTTGAATCAGTAGATTAAGTACATTTATTTTCTACCTATCAAGAAGGTAGAAAAAGGAGAAGTTATTTTCTTGTGGCTACCTAAAATGTGGCAGATGAAAAGAAGAGCACCACTGGAGTGGATGATAGTATGTAGCAACAGTATGGCCTTCAGAAAGATACCAGGGATATCTCGAAAGTGTTCCTTCCACTAAAATTTGCACATACTGATGTTTGCCTTTGAACTCTAATACAGTGCTGGTTTTGCTATCAAGCTTTGTAGCTTACCAAAACTCATGGGTACAAACTCTCCTGCTGCTGCAGTGAAGAAGCAGCAGTCTGAACTTCTAGAGAAAAATCTTTGATTCCTTCATTACGTTCTTAATTTGAGACACTTTTATTTAGTCTTCTGCCTGTCTTCAGCTAGGGAGGAAGGTACTTCTCTTCCTTTAGAGACAATGAGGGCACTTCTAAATAGTGCCTATGAAGTTTGTCACTGCTTCCCTGTGCTGTTTCGCCCCTGTCTTTGGGTTTCTTATGCATCATTTGACAGAAAAGTAGGGGAGCAATTCTTACCATCAAGCTTACATTCAGCTTCCTTGAACAGAAGTCCTCTAATGTTTGTTTCTTTCAAATATGAAGAGTGAGATCTTGGACCATAATGGAAATGTATCATTAGCTTTAATAACACCAAGATTTGCCCAAGTTTTGAGGGCTTGATCCTTCTTTTGTTTAGGCTGTTGTATATCCAGTTTAACTCTGACATATAGGAAGTACACCAATATACAAATAGAGAGAGATTATAACCAGAAAGTTCCCTGTGTTGTGAAGATAAACTGTATAGCAAATACACATTCTTTATGAAAAAAGTAATTCTTTTTAAAGTTTGGATAACTTTTTGTCAGACTAATGGAAACATAATAAGCTAGAAAATAGCACTTAGTCCAATAATAAATTTGCCTGGTAAGGTTGTAAGAAATAATTGGCAAAATTTTTCCCCTTTGAGTGCTAAAACAAATTAGCCCTCCGTTGATCTGACTTGGATGGATCACTGAGTCTCAACTTAAAAATATAGCCTAGGAAGTGTATAAACACTCTGCTAGTATGGGCAGAAACACTGGTATCCGTAAAGAATCGTTTACTTCATTCATGCAATTATGAATTCTGGGGGAATGCTGATTTAGATGTGAGGCCCCCAGCATAAAGCACTGGGCATTAAATGCATGAGCGTTTCTTCAGAGCAGCTTAGCTGAAGTTTATCATGACCATTCAGCTATTGCCTAGCAACTTGTGAAGGCCATCAAAGAGCTCTTTGTCCATAGCTCTGGCAAAAACATTTCCTCGCAGATAATCCTTATCAGTATCAAAATCAACCTGAAAAAATATAAAAAACAATTTTATTGCATAAGAGATTAATACTTGGTTGAAATTGTGGCAATTGTAAGCCAGTACACTGTTGATACAATTGTTGCAAAAGCTGAGTCTAAAATTGTGTTGTAAGTTCTAGTAAAAATGTTTCTTTTTCCTCACTAATGTCTAGCTTTTTCTATAAAAGCATAGCTTGCTTTGCTAAAATTTCATATAAAGCATTGGAGTCTGGAAAATTCTTTTTAAAAATGTTTTAATCATTTTAATATTTCTAACCTATTTTTCTCAAAAATACGCATATTTGATGTTTGCAGCTATAAGATGTCAAACTCAGTTTCTCATTTTTAAGTGCCTTGTGAACTTACCTAAATAACAGTGAGTGAATGAGATTTGAAACTATTTTTATAAGTAGAGATGGTATGAATAATAAATGAATTAGTATTTCTCCTTTGCTACGTTCTTGACACACACAGAAGTTCAATTGATTTTGCTTATGATCATTAGTGAATATAATTAAATTCCTTTTTTAGTGAAACAGAAGTAATATTCAGCACTTTTTTCAGTATGTTATATTGTCATAATTATTATTCAGTGATATTTAGGATTCAGTTTCTTTGCTAAGTAGAGGAATATCATTCTTTACCTGACTACCTCCTCATAAGTCGTGAAAGTGGAAAAGAAAAGGTAATTTTTTCAGTTTCCCTAATGGATAATTTTTGCTGGTGTGTACTGGAGGAACTTCTCCCTTCTTCATTTTTGATGATAGTTGTTTGCTCTTATAAGTATCGTGGCTCTATGCAGCATGGAGCCCATTGTGTTTTCTATCCCAGTGTGCCCAGTATCACCCTTTGACACCATGCTGTCATAAAGCATCCTCTGTGCACAGATCAAGACGATATAATTGAGCCTGGTATTATTGTATGTCACTGGTCTACATAATCTCAGATAATGCACTATGGTAACTCTTGGCAACCACTGACTTGTTAATAGTTGTCCATTGTATGTTGAACACCACTGAAACCCATTAAGACTCCGTGAAAAATGTCTTTTCTCTGGCAGGGTTCACTGAGTGAAGCTATGTGTGATATGACAGATAACACTCACGTGAACAGAATGCCAGGCTCAATTCTGAAATGCTCTGCATGTGTCCGCTTGTGCTTTCACAGATTTACAAACCTGAGTTCTCAAAATTGGGAACCTCAAGCGGAGCAATCTTACGCATCTGAAGTGGTCTTGTTTCCAAAAAAAATGCTTCAATCTCATCCTGCTCATGTGCATTAGCATCTCTCAAAATCAAACCACTCTGTTTTATCTATTTGTCCACAAATAGGGAGTTAATGAAAAAGTTGACCCAGGCTACTGAGAAGTAAGGCTACACTGCCACTCAAATGTAGATGAAGATAGGAGAATGACATTACCTACGCAGGCAAAAATATAGAAGTAATGATACAAAAAGACTTTCATTTTTTGTCAATTTTTTTTTTTTTAGGTCAGTATTACCCAATGATCATTGTACAATTAGGGCTTTTAGGTGGGCTGTGTACTGTCTGCTGCTGGTTAGCATCTGGATTCTAAAAGGCAAGCGTTTATTCTCTTGCTGGTGTTAGTTGATGCAGTCTGTTGAATTACATATTTGATTATTCAATTCATTGATTGTCTTTCAGAGAAACAAACAATGCGAGAGTCTGGAGTTTCACCTTTCCTCTAATTAGAGAAAGAATCTTTGGATATAGGCATCTTTACAAGGCACATGCTGTGGGGGTTGAGGAATCACCTCTGAGTCTAGTCTATCAGTAAACTGTCATTATTTTTCAGTATTGTTACAAACAGTATATTTTGCTCTTCAGAGTTAAAAGATTTTTTTCTTGTTACATGTGAAACTGTTTTGGGTTTTTTTAGAACTCTGGCAGACAGTGAACCTGTGGCATATTTTGCTGGAAATACTTACAAAGCAAGACGTGCTTGTGGTTGGATTCAATCCACTTTTCCCTTAGCTAAGAGCTTCATTCAGTAGAGGCGCTACAATAATACTTAATTGTTAATGCAAAGTACTGTAGACACAATACGGTCTGAGTTCCACAGTGGTGCCTGCTGGCATTTAACATGCAGCGTGCTTTTTAAAAGCAGAAAGTGTAAAAAACCAAATAAGAAAGTTAAATTTAGTGTTGCTGCATTACAAAGAAAAAACCCATCCTATCATTGGATGATTATAATTAGTAGTTTGTGTTATGATTTACATATAGGGGTTCAGGTTGTGGCCATTTTATAACCAATTTTATGCCAAAAATGGTTCAACAAAGCACTGACTGACCAGCATCCTTAACACTGTTGCAGCTAAGCATTTTGGAATGCTCACATAGTGTGTTTGAAAACCTTTTGTGTGTGCTACATTTTTCCATTTGGTGTGAGGCTGAGCAGTAATCAGTTCACCACTAGTTGGAAATCATGCTGCGTTCTACACCCCATTATTACACAAAATTATGTCAGACCTTAAGAATTTTTGCATTCAGAGGGAAAGGTTTTTGCAATACCTTTTGCTGTGCATTTCACTAACATAAAATTTGAAAATAAGCTTTTGCTGTTTTGAAACAGCCATTATGGAGGAAGCAAACCCCATTATTTTGCTTCATTTCAATTACTTTCTACTCTCAGTTCTCTTTATTGATACCAGTGGTTAAAGGGAGAGTTAAAAAAAGACCTTTTAAAATTTTTATATATGTGTGTAAAGGTCTTGGAAAATTATGGAACTCTTACAGAGATGTTTGCATTCATCTTTGTAGATCTTGAAGTATTGGTGGGCAGGAAGCCTGGAGGTAGCATCCCATGGAGCAATTATTCCTTGTAAATCTGCAGAAGTGCTTTCCTATTACAGGATTCAGGATCAGCCCTTATGTATGTCTTGTCAAAACTGGAATATGAAAGAAATTTACTGTTCTGGGGGAAAGCAGGAGCAGAGATGCAAGTTTACCTTGTTCTTGTTATATTTTCCTGATGTTATTGATGTTTTCATAAACAGGTTTTGTAAGCTGTGTTTTAAAAATGAGTCCTCTGAGGACCAAAGGTTTAAATTAACTACGTATAAGAGTTCTTTACAAAGGCTGACAGTTTTGTTTGTTTGTGGTTGCAGGCATTCACTGCGACAGTGTGTGTGCTGAGGGACAGTGGGGTCCAAATTGCTCGTTGTCTTGTTACTGCAAAAATGGAGCATCCTGCTCTCCAGATGAAGGAATCTGTGAGTGTGCACCAGGATACAGAGGCACCACTTGTCAGAGAAGTAAGGACAAAATAAATGCTTTAAAATCTCTGTTTCTCCCTCCCTTACATGGAATGCATATCCTATATTGCCATAATGCTTTGTTAATTGTACTATGAGACCCTCCTTGATTGGACATTTTGTCAAAATGTATGAATATACAGAAATAAGTGTTATCTGAAATTAACAAATGTTTCCAACTAGTAGTGCTTTTCTTGTTATAGTACAGCTTTGCTTTTATTGTTTGTGCCATGACATTGTTATGCACATGACTTTCTAAGAAACAAATTTAGTAGGGGATTCTGTTCTAAAGGCAAGCATTTCCAAATGTGATTGACAAACATTAATTTTGTAATACACATTTTGGTAGATAAATAAAACATGTATGAGTTTCAGAAGCTAGGAACCTTAGCCTCCCATTGAGTCTGGTAGGAATTGGCATAATTATTGCTTTTTTCAAAACTTATTTTGAAGCAGCAAAGAATGGCCAGTGGGATCAGGCCTCACAGTAAGTAGAAGATATCGTAGTACCCATATTTGTGTTGGAAAAATTTGTCTCTGTAAAATTTAAGTGTTACAAGAAGAGAGATACAGATGAATTGAGGGAAATCATACCAGAAACAGGGAGCCAAAAATAAGATGATGTGATCTACTCTCCCAAAGAAGATTTGTCACAGCTTGCCAGCAGTCTAGCTGTCTTCAGTTTGACGTGTTGAAGCTGTGAGGGAAAGGTGTTCAGAGAAGAGAAATGTGATTTCTCTACACTGTTTTCAGAGGAGGTCTCCCAGAAACAGGATCATGAAGCAGGTGGAGTAAGGCCAAGTGGAGTGCTACTAGATCCTCCAAAAGAAGCTTAAAAGACAGGAGACAACATGAAATGATTACTAGAAGGTAGAAGGACAATCAGAGGATGATGAAGTCCTAACAGTCCAGGAATGGCAAAATTTCAAGCTGAAGAATGTGATTGCCTATGGCACTACTAAATCCCACATTAGTGTGCCATTAGTATTCCTTAGGCATTTCTAACTAAGTGCAGTAATTATTCTCACTATCTAATCTCTAAAGGCCTTGCAGTTAATCAGGTAATCCAAGGGCAGACTAAGTGTATCACTACATGTAAAAGTGTTCCCTGTGTTTTGGAACTGTGCCTGTAACCTCGACAAGAGGCTTCCAGTCCAGTGGCTCTCAGAGCCCCTCTCGGATGCGTGGTCTGGAGGCTGGGAAGACAAAGGTCATATGAATAATTTGGATCCCAGTCAGAAAGTGCCTTTTCAGTAAACAGGAAAACCTTTTGGCATTGTTTCACTTGGAAAAGTTAATCTCTCTAGAGAGAGCTGGCTACATAACTTGTATCAATTGTATAATTTAAAGACTGAATCTTGAATGAAATTAAAGTATTGAAAAGATTCCAAGTTAGTTTTTGTCAGTGCAAATTGCTGCTATGCAACAGGTATTTCTCTTGATGCATTACCTAATACTCTAATTTATCAGGATATAAATGCCAAAAGGGATTAGAGCAACAAAGAAGGAGATTTTGTGTGACAGACACTTTTTCCTTTTTTTTTTTTTTTCTTTTTTAAAGAAACAAGTGTCTTTAGCATAAGAATTAAGTGGACAACTCTGTTTTTCTGGTCTCAGGTTCCCTAAAAGTTAGGTGATGCGTAGCTGTCTGTACCATGTAATGAGTACAGTGAGTACCTAAGTGAAAGGATGACTGGAAAACATTTGTACGTTTCTGTCAGTGAAGTAATCGCTATTTGTATTCCAAGTTAGGAAACACATAATAAGGTCTAAGGGTCTAAGATAACCCTAGTCATCTACAGATAAAACTATCCACTCTATTTTTTTTTAATTACTTTTCTTCAGATACGCTTTAAAAGATGTTCCTGTGGTAGAGGACATATAATGTAAAGCCAAATATGTATAATACATAAAGTATATATGCGTATCAAACATAACGCAAGTACATTGTGGCCTGACAAGTAATAGAATGTCAACTAATTCATTACTAACTAGAATATAGTACACCCTTAAGGGAGACAAGCAAATCTCCTTTCATGAATGTAAAGCGCTGAATAATAAGAACGACCACTGCAAGTCTTCTGTGTTTAGAAAGCAGAGCTAATTCGAAGCCAAGAACAAGTGCACTGAAGAGTAGTTCACAGCTGTATAGAAAATGCAGGAAGCAATGACAGTTTGTTCTTTCTGATTCCAGTTTGTTCCCCTGGGTTTTATGGACACCGCTGCAGCCAGACATGCCCCCAGTGTGTACACAGCAGTGGTCCCTGCCACCATATTACTGGCTTATGTGACTGCTTACCTGGGTTTACAGGAGCCCTCTGTAATGAAGGTACAAGTTGTAATAAAGACTCTATGTATAAAGTCCAAGCACTGTAGTAATTTTCACCACTTGGAAACTGTAAAACAAAACCAGTTTCTGTTGTAGTATGTGCAGTTCATAAATAAGGAATTTTAACCAAGTTTAAGCTCTTTGAACATCTGATCATTAAGTATGAAACCGACTGTATTCTTATTTGTATTATTTGTATAAATAGAATCATGGAATCATAGAATGGTTTGGGTTGGAAGGGACCTCAAAGATCATCTAGTTCCAAACCCCCTGCCATGGGCAGGGACACCTTCCACTAGACCAGGTTGTTCAAGGCTACATCCAACCTGGTTTTGAACACTGCCAGGGATGGAGCATCCACAACTTCCTTAGGCAACCTGTTCCAGTGTCTCACCACCCTCAGGGTGAAGAACTTCTTCCTTGTGTCTAGTCTAAACCTGCCCTCTCCCAGCTTCCAGGCATTACCCCTCATCCCATCACTTCAGGCCCTTGTAAAAAGTCCCTCCCCAGCCTTCCTGTAGGCCCCCTTCAGGTACTGGAAGGTTGCTAGAAGGTCTCCCTGGAGCCTTGTCTTTTCCAGGCTGAACAACCCCAACTGTCTCAGCCTGTCCTTGTAGAAAAGGTGTTCCAGCCCTCTGACCATCTTGGCCGCCCTCCTCTGGACTCGCTCCAACAGCTCCATGTCCTTCTTGTGTTGAGGGCCCCAGAGCTGGACGCCGTATTCCAGGTGGGGTCTGACAAGGGCAGAGTAGAGGGACAGAATCACCTCCCTCGACCTGCTGGCCATGCATCTCTTGATACAGCCCAGGATATGGTTGGCTTTCTGGGCTGTGAGCACATACTGTTGTCTCATGTTCATCCTATCATCCACCAGCCCGCCCAAGTTATTCTCCCTAGGACTGCTGTCTATCCACTCATCGCCCAGCCTGTATCTGTGCTTGGGATTGCTTCAGCCCAGGTGCAGGACCTTACACCTGGCCTTGTTAAACTTCATGAGGTTGGCCTGGGCCCACCTCTCCAGCCTGTCAGGGTCTCTCTGGATGGCCTCCCTTCCCTCCAGCTGTTGTCCTCGCCACACAACTTGGTGTCATCGGCAAACCTGCTGAGGGTGTACACGATGCCACTGTCCATGTCGCTGACAAAGATGTTAAATAGCACCGGTCCCAGTACCGATCCCTGAGGAACACTACTGGTCACTGGTCTCCACTCAGACATCAAGCCATTGATCACAACTCTTTGAGTGCGACCTTCCAGCCAATTCCTTATCCACTGAGTGGTCCATCTGTCAAATCCATGTCTTTCTAATTTGGAGAGCAGGATGTCATGCGGGACAATGTCAAAGGCTTTGCACAAGTCCAAACAGATGACATCAGTTGCTCTTCCCTTGTCAATTGATGCTGTAAGTCCATCATAAAAGGCCACCAGACCCGTCAGACAGGATTTTCCCTTGGTGAAGCTGTGTTGGTTGCCACCAATCACCTCCATATTTTCCATGTGCCATAGCAGAGCCTTCAGGAGGATCTGCTCCATGATCTTGCCAGGCACAGAGGTGAGACTGACCATCCTGTAGTTGTCCAGGTCTTCCTTTTTTCCCTTTTTGAAAATGGGGGTGCTGTTTCCCCTTTTCCAGTCAGTGGGCACTTCACCAGACTGCCATGACTTCTCAAATATGATGGACAGTGGCCTATCAACTTGGGCTGCCAGTTCTCTCAGGACCCGTAGATGGATCTCATCAGGTCCTGTGGACTTACACACCATCAGGTTCTTTAGAAATACATAATGGATATGTATAACGGGCTTACCAGAATTTATAATACCTTACTTTTTAACATTTTACTGAACAATATGTTTCTTGATCTAACTATAAATTACTTTCACTTGAAATAAAATACCACCTTGTTCTGATTACTAAGGAATTCTAATTCTGACAACTTGTTCTCAGTATGTCCCAGTGGCAGATTTGGCAAGAACTGCATTGGAATATGCACCTGTACCAATAATGGAACGTGTAATCCTATTGATAGATCCTGTCAGTGTTACCCTGGCTGGATTGGTAGTGACTGCTCTCAGCGTAAGTATCAGCTTTTTTTTTCTTTATTTTTAAAACAATTAATCAGGATTCAGCTATTTAAATTCTCTACTTTTGGTGAAGAAACACTGTCTAAGTCAGAAGTGAGGACTTCATTGTATATAATGAAGGGCTCCTAAACTTTTCTGCGCTATCAGAAACACATTTGCACTATGATTTTTCTAATAATTGGAACATTGATAAGAGGGATCAATTTTCAGTCTTCCACTGCCCAAAAAAGAGTTGTAGAGAAGCTGGATCAGACTTGTTTCAGAAGTGCACTGTGAAAAGACCTGCTCACAGGTTGCAGCAAGGGTGACTTCTAATAAACAGAACAAAAAAAAAAGTCCTTACTGTGAGAGTGGTCAAGCACAGCAACTGTCCAGAAGAGGCTCTGAAGTCTCCAGCCTGGACGAGGTTGTGAAATTTTCATCATTGAAGACCTTTGAGAAGGATACTGGACTAGGTGATGCCAGAGGTCTCTTCCAGCATGAAAAAGTCTGTGATTTGATGAATCTCACACTGCAGAGAGGGTTCTTGACCTGCTGTTTGCACGTCTGTAATTATTTAGTCTTATCGCAGTAGTGTTGTGAACTTCCCTCTTATGAACTCTTATTCATACGAGAAGTATTATTTCACAAATAAGGAGCTGAGTCACTGGAATACAGGGTGTTTTTTCTTACTACAATTGCATAGAGAGCTGCTGGCAAGGCTCAGACCAAAGCCAACTGGTGTCAAGACCATCCTTATTCTTCTTAAATGTTTGAAAATTCTGTAAGAAATTTTTCACTATGACTTTTTTTAAGTGCTTATAACTTTATGATGGATTTTTCTCTTCTTTTTATAAATGTTTCACAGATACACATTTTTAGTGTCATTCTACCTCACTTGATAAGTATTTTCTGGGTATGCTAAACTCCATGAAGACTTTGTTACTGACTTAAAAAGGAGAAGGGCTAAACCCTAATTTTATTATGTTTCATAGAGTTATTTTATTAAATAATTGAGCATTCTGCAGATGCCTTGTTGGGTCTATGCAAATTACTAATGACAGGAAAGAAATACCTGAAGCAAAACTCTCACAAGAAGCATGCTCAATTCCATAAGGTACCACAATCCACAGTCTGAAACATATGCATGCCAAAATTTCAGTCAACCAATTTTTACAAATAAAGGAAGATGTATGAGACCCTGATATGTCAAAATTCAAATGACATTGTGCTGGGGTTTCCGGGGAGGTGCATTTCCTAATAACATGCCTCATTGGTTTATATCATTTACGGTTTAACTGATCCAGATTAACTGGCTCTGTACCAGTGCATTGTAACATCTGGTCAATTTGAAAAAAAGACTTCTCCAGCTTAATTCTGTGAAGTGATTAATATTCACAACTCAATATGATACCAAAGTAAATCTTGGGCCTTTTCCTGTGGAAGCCAGTAACAACAAAGGTTCCTGTTTTTATGGTAAAATAAGTAGGTAGTTGGGAGAGTACCAGAATAGGGGTATTTAGGAGGAGGAGGAGGGACTTACTCAGTGAATCAATAACAAGAAAGTGGTGCCAGCAATAAGAATGGAAGCATCTATTGAGGCTGTGCTCATGGACTTTAACAGAGGAAGTTTATTTGCTTTGTATAATGGCCTTTCGTTCACATGGAAAAAAATCATTCCATTAATTTCTTTTGGAACTAGCAACCTTTTTGAAGCTTCTGACCTTTCATCTGTATGTGATTTACATTCCTTCTTAGCTGACCACTAATTTGAAAACCAAAACAATAATAAAAATCATTGTAAGGCACAACTGAAGTGGAAAGAACAAAAAACAAACAGTACTTTTTTTTTCAATACTACGTAGTGTATCTCTTAATGAAGTGAAATTTGGGCAAAGATAACACTTTGCAAAAATACAGCTCACACATAAATGAGTCATTATGCAATCATTTAGAGGATTCAAGAGTTTTTATTGCTTTCAGACAGGTGTCTGGACAACCAAATGAGTACACAACAATACAGAGTTATCAACTGTTTTAAACTTAAACAGAAATAAAGCTAAGGCTTGCAAGTCTGATCTGTTTCTTCTCTGCTATTAAATACTCATGTTGTACTTCCACAAAACTATTTTTAAATTATGTATCTCTTTACTAAAGAAACAAATAGATACCTCAAGATGTGAATTCGAACCAACAGAAAGGGACTATTCTTAGCATACCCTCTACACTTAGTGATAGTCTGACATAAAGAAAATAATCTTTTACTGTCTCTAAATAGTAAATTCTGTCTCATAACATGTTTACATGATTGTGAGTGAAGACAGTCTCTATAGGTAATTCCGTGTATTTTAGAAATACTATATTGATTAATGAACCCACAGAAGCAACTGAGTTAACTTGATTAAGGTATGATCCTGATTGTATGCACCATGTTTAGGCAATTAATGTAGACTCTAATAGTGGAAGCAAAAGAAGTTTAGTATTTGGTCTAAAGCTATAGGCTATAAGTTGCATTTCAACCTTCCCTGTTAATTCTGCTTCACTTTTGAGGCTTAAAAGGCTTATCCCCTCTGAATTGAACTGTTTGCAGATTAACAAATAAATTAAGAACGAAAACTTAGGTGGCTTTCTCTAGGAGAAATCTGGTATGAGTGTCCTAATTACTGAGTATCAAGTATGTATCACAGCACTTTTTACCTAAAGTAAAATGATTCCTTGGTTAAAAAAAAAATCTGTGGCTATTTGCTCAGAATGGAGCAGCCCCAAAAATGTGTTTAAAAGAAAAACAACAAACTCCAGATGAAGGAGTGGTCATATATGCATGTAAGCAGCTCTATTCATGAGTATCAAGGATCTTGTAATTTGAGATTAATTAATTAATTGCTCTGGGTTGTTTTAGCTTGTCCACCTTCCCACTGGGGACCAAACTGCATCCACACATGCAACTGCCATAATGGAGCTTACTGCAGTGCCTACGATGGGGAGTGCAAGTGTACCCCAGGATGGACTGGTCTTTACTGTACACAAAGTAAGTGACTTTGATTATCTATTCTTAGTCTACAAATCAGTGTCAGTATTTTCCTTCAGTATTTTCACAGTTTATTAATTGTTTTCTTCCCATGCTGCTGAACCTTTTGTGATCCAGAACTGCAGCACATTACCTACATGGTTGCAGGGGAGGCCCCTGTATAAGCACTGGCAGAGTGCGGGCCTCTACATTCAGGCTCCTCTTCAGCCTTCCTTCAGAGGGAGACAACTGATGGCTGCAGCCGGGTATCTCTGTGGAAGAGTCTGTCGTGTGCACTCGCAGAATGAATGACCCTGACACTCAGATGCTACCGCTGCAGATGTGGGGTTACGGCTGCAGTCCATAGCATGGATGCTGTCAGCTCTGCAGGCATTCCCCACAGTGTGGGATGATGGTACTGTCTAATGCCTTCCCTATCTGAAACCTCCCCAAGAAGTACTCTAGCAGCAGGGACCCAACAACCAAGATTGTAAGATAACACAGAGCTGACTGAAGCCATGAGAATAGCTTCTAGCTTAGCTGTGGCTGTGGTCTACTGAGGCACAGTCCCTGTTGTCACTGCAAAGTGATCATACAGTACGTCTCATATCTGTAATTGCTACCTCCCGGTAACAACAGCTGTAGCTCAGCACCTGTAATTCAAATACTGATATAGAACCTATTTCATTTGGGACTTAGAAACGTAACTCTGCTAGACTGTAATGTTACAATTTGTTTTGGAATTTTCTTTGTGTAATTAATAGAGTAATACGGATTTTTTTCCCAAGAACTTTTGATTAAAATAAAAATACAAGCCATGCAGTGACTGGGTGTAGGCATATGGCACTCAGTTTGTGCTAGGTAAGGGTTTGTACAAAGTTTGAGACATAAGCATTTGATAGAGCTAGATATTGATAAAGTTGGCTTCTTATCTTTATCATATTAGAGCTTCAATTTGGTTTACTTTCAATCTAGGCACCCCCACTCTCTGTAATCTGGGCACAATCATTATCTTTGAACTGAAGAAAAATAAGACTGCTAACTGTGTTTTGCATTCAGTGTTTAAATACATGTTTTTCATAAAATCAGAACTCTCCTTTTTCAAGTGAATAATGTCATAGTGGGAGGAAATAACAGATATATTATAGGGCCATATGGATGCAGCTCTGGAAGACATTCACTATACTGGTTCAGCTGTCAGCTATCATGGTTATTTTGCTTCCTGCTGGTGAATAATGATCTCTTTGCAGTGATATGTCTTCTTCATACTGAAATGGTATCTTTGTGAGGAGCTGAGATACGATATGTTATTATTTTTAATTTTTTATGCTTCAACATCAACTGTGCAGAAAATACGTCCAAAGGTTCATTGATCACTGAACAGACTCCCTGCTCTGATTCACAAACTGCCCTCTTTCTCCTCCTTCAAGTATCTTAAACACATTTCTTCAAGGAGCCCTTCTTGCTGCCTTCTTCTGAACATCAGCTGCCTGGAGAATTTCCCAACCTCATTTTTGTGTAGCTTTTGCCTAGTGTGTCTTTTAAACTACCTAAAATAAGGTAGGGCTTGATCTATTGTGTTTATAGAATGCCATGTTGAGTAGGGGGCTATGGAAACGACTTCTCCATAACATACTTAACCAGAACATTTGCATTTTATTTCTAGAGTGGTTGTTTCACTCCTTTTCCCCTCCCCCTCCTTGTATTACAGGATGTCCCCTAGGGTTTTATGGGAAGGACTGTGCATTGATATGTCAATGTCAGAATGGAGCCGACTGCGACCACATCAGTGGGCAGTGCACCTGCCGCACAGGTTTCATGGGGAAGCACTGCGAGCAGAGTGAGTAGGGACAGGAATTGTTTGTGCCTGATACAAAGTACTAAACCCTGAACCGACCCTCTGTTGTTTTGGCCAGTGTTGTGATACAACCTCTTGGCCTCAGTGCGTCTTTTGATGGTGAAAGAGCTTCAGGAGCTGGACCTAGTTTTTTTCCAAATGGATAAAAGCCCACAGAATTAGTTACTGAGACTGATTATGATTTTGATGGCTGTTTCTTTTAATTTGTAGCTACATGTAAGAGGCATTTGTACTACATTCTAGTTGCTTTGGACATAAAGCTAAAAAAACCCCAACAACTCTGTCATGTGAAAGTAACAAATGAATCCAAGTAACTGTCATTAGCTTAAACCACAATGAAAACTGATAGTTATAAAACTAAAGATAAGAAGTACCATATCAATCCTAGTGGATAAAATTAATCTTTGCAATGTGGTTTAACAGTACAATTGGATTATAAAAGCATAATAGATGCCACTTAGTTTTCATATGCATGTGATTCTTTATACAAGAAAATCAAGAATAACACCACCGACATCAATGGTAGTATAACATTGTACAACATTAAAAGAATAATCAGGCTTATAAGTACAGAACTGTTAGTCCAACTTTTGCTAACATTTAATGCGTTACACTGCAGTGTGAAGTAATACATTCAACCTACTATTGTGAAGGTTTAAACCGGTCTTTGGCATCAGTTTCATGCACAGGGCTTTGCTTTTGATGTGTGGAGGACACTGCGTGTTACCTATAACCAGGACTGATTTAGCTGCATCTGGATCTGAAGGGCTGTGCAATGGCCAAGATAGCATGTGTCACACCTGGTAGCACTGAAACAGAAGGGAGGGGAGGCTACCGTCCCTATAGACACACTGTATTCCCTCAGCAGTGGGTCTAGCCCCAGCTGCAACAGGAGTTATGTTTTTAAAGTCTAATGAACATTTATGGTAGATCCACCAAAATTTGGAAGTGGTTTTTTTCCTAAGAAAAATACTGTTCCAGCAAAATCTGAATGGTTTAGAGGAAAATACGTATTTCAATGAAATAATAGCTGGCAACATGTAATTATTAGTTATTTAAATTTTCTTATTCTACTGTGATGATTTCAATGTTTCACTTCAAAAGAGCAGCAATGTTTAGGAAAATATAAACTTTTTAATGTCCTCTTTTGGTGTCACAATATCAAAAAATAATTTTAAATATTTTGGCAAATCTAACTTTATTATTATGTTTTACAGATTTTGTATTTTATCCTATAATTTGATAACAATGATTTAA
The DNA here is from genome assembly GCF_034619465.1 of Leptosomus discolor. Classification (NCBI taxonomy): domain Eukaryota; kingdom Metazoa; phylum Chordata; class Aves; order Leptosomiformes; family Leptosomidae; genus Leptosomus; species Leptosomus discolor. The sequence goes on along the minus strand of NC_141419.1, from coordinate 47,215,849 downwards.
CAATATTAAACTAAATGTTTTGGTATTTCTGAATCTGAACATCAGTTTTAAAAATTGACTTTTCATTCCAATTCAGATTTCAAAATGCCAAAATATACTATGACATGATGGTTTTTGCTCAGCCGTTGACTTCACAAGTTACAATCTTGTTTTCGTGAATGTAACCAAGAGAAGGAGAAGGTATATAAGCATGACATTCCACTTGAGTCTGGATTTATCAAGGCTGCAAGAACATTTCTCTGGCACTTATTGTGTTACATTATCTCGTAAATTATTCTAACTCAGGAATACATAAAAGATGAGTTAGATTCTTTTAAAAAGACAAAAAGAAAAACAAATTAATATCATTACAAAACTATTAAGAGATTTCAGAAAATTGAGTCTCAGAAGGTGAAGAACTACCACACTTACTTAAATCATCAGAACTACAGTAATGTTACAAGCCACACAGCAACAGAGGTGGCAGTGTAAAAGAAATAATTTTTATCAGTGGAGGATAATTCTGTACCATGCTAATTACATGATGTAGGAGACACTGATCAGTAATTAATTATTGTATTCAAATCATTCTGGGAGAGAAAAAATCATGTAAAACTCTTCCAATTAGCTTATTCTTCAAAATTTACCATTTTTCTCCTGTACGCAGTTTCTGAATGTATACATTACAGTATCAAAGTATGCTATAAGCAGCCTAGGACCAGTTTTATTTTTATATAAATGAGCAGTGTATATTAGACATTCTTATGGCCGTTATCTCTGGCTCATTTACCACATCAGCACATCTGTCATATGACATGACGCCAGCGAGATGTTTGGCTCCACTTGTATGATTACATGATTTTTCAAGCAGTGGGATCGGAGGAACCTGAGAGACCTGCCATTCTGGTGTAGAATTGGCACTTTGTCACACTTTGTCCATGTCTTCACTGTCTTCTACCCTTTTAATCTCTTTTGGGTTTTTTTTTTCCTCCCTATTTTCACTGCCTTAGTGGCAGCAACATTACAGGTAAAGGAAAATCACTCCTGAACACAGTTTTCTTCTCCTTTTCCTTCTCCTTCTCCTTTCCTGCACATATAAACATACACGCACAGAGAGGTCCTCTTAAGAAAATCTTTTCTGCAAGTCTGCCACTAATAACACGTTGCCATCTGCTGGCCATGTACAGAAACGTATGGGGTTAGTAACAAATGGTAGCATGTATGGTGCTATAGATCTGTAATACCAAAACATTTAAGAAGTAATAGCTATGTGTAATTTTTATTTGCACTTACTTTGTGCAGAATGTCCTCAAGGTACGTATGGGTATGGATGCCGGCAGATATGTGACTGTCTGAACAACTCAACCTGTGACCACATCACAGGAACATGTTACTGCAGCCCAGGCTGGAAAGGGGCCAGGTGTGATCAAGGTAAAGCCTAGATGCAATAAAATTATTATAATTGTTTTATATAGAACTCAGTATTAAATAACATCTCTGTATTATTCATTAAATTAATCTTCTAAGGCATGTGTGTTTAAATAGTCCGTTCTATGAAATTATATATCCTCTGTAGATTTTGTAAGGATTAGATGCCTCGGTGATAGTTTATTGGAGCAAAGCACTCAAGTGTAGATTGCTTGAAATGTTTTACAGTGCTGTGCTGTCCAAAGCTGCTGATAGAGTATGTAGTTTACGCTCTCAGTGCTTTTGCCTAGCGAATGTTCTTACTTTTTCAGCTCCATGAAAATGTCTCTTTCTATGAAGTTGAATGCTTTTACTTAAAGCTGGGATTGTCTTCACATTGGTTTCTGATATAGTTCTATTTTGGCATTATTAAATACAGTTCAATTAGCAGAAAGATTTAGAAGTGAAATACTGTCTTCTGCTCCTGACACATAAGCCTCTGTATTTATGCCACATATTTTAATTTCTTCTTGTATTTCAGCTGGTGTGATTATAGTTGGAAACTTGAACAGTTTAAGCCGTACCAGTACTGCCATCCCAGCTGATTCTTACCAGATAGGGGCTATAGCAGGCATCATCATTCTTGTCCTGGTTGTGCTTTTTCTGCTAGTACTGTTCATCATTTACAGACATAAGCAGAAAGGAAAAGAAACAAACATGCCCACAGTGACCTATACCCCTGCTATGAGGGTCATCAGTGCAGATTACACCATTTCAGGTAAGTGACATTTAGAATAGGATTTTTTTTCTCTATCTCTTGACTTTGCTTTTTTACCTGAGCTCTGAAGGGGTTCAGATCTGCCCCTAACAGGGCTTGAATCTGCACATTTTATCTTTTTGCATTAGCGATGGCTGCTGTGAGCAGGAACATGTCTGATTTCGAAAAGGGTATCTACAATTCTGTTTAGGAACAGGAAGACTGAGGCACTGCTCTCAACGTCCTTTTACAGTGGAGCAGCCCCTGAGACCACAGTGACAGTGGTGCCGGTGAATTGGCACACAAGACCAGTGGGACGAGATGTTAGACTTTTGTGCTTACCTTTCAGCTATCAGAGGCAGTTCACCCGAGTGCAGAAGGATGCTGCCCCAGCATCTATACCTGCTTAGTTTGTTCTGCATCATAGTTTTTTAATCTCTACTTTTGCTACTATGAATGTGGCTTACCTTGGTAAAATGTGTTAATCGTAAAGGAACAAGTGACCATACACCTTAATTTACTGTGTAACATTTTGCACCTTCCAATGTTTTTCTGCATTAAACAGTGAAAGTATGGACATTTCTATTCCCCTGTGCCTATTTTTAAACAGAATTGGAAAGTGTGGCAAAATATGGTTTCTATTGAGACTTAAAATTCAATGCCAACTGCTTGAATACAGAAAGACTGCTATAGTTGTAGAAAATCAGGATTTCACACTAGCTGTGGCAAGATTCTGTAGAGAGGCAGATAGCAGAGTGGCTCGAGTTTGAAACGAATTAAGGGAAGGGGCAATGCTCCTGAAACAAAACAGGAGTTTTTGACCTATGAAAGTGCATGTGAGTTGGGATGCAATTCGTAGATGAAACTTTAGGCAATACTGTCTTTTCCACACAGCTATTAAGGAAGGCGGCAAGTAAAGAAGCCAGCAGAAACAGTTGTATTTGTCAGAGTCAAGAAAGATGTATCAGTAAAGGTGGTGGTGCTCTTGAAGCACCAGAAAACGTTGCTGTGAACTTGATGGTAAAAGTGTTTGTAAGTAGGACAATGCTATGACTACAGAGGTGAAAGAGAGGAAGGGACCACAGCAGAAAGATAAGTTAGCAAGTAGCACTTGTGAATGCTTTTTGCTGAAAGTGAGGACATGACCAGTCAGTTACTGCTCTGTATCTCTCATTTCTTTAAATGAATGCAAGATGTTTAGATTTTTTTTTTCAAACTCTAAAACAGATTCTGAAATCAATGAAGCACTGTCAAAAACATGAGAAAGAAATATCATGTTATTTTTAGTTGTACATTTTCCTTTCTTTTTCTTTTCAGAAACCATCCCTCATAGCAATGGTGGAAATGCTAACAGTCACTATTTCTCTAACCCTAGCTATCATACTCTAACTCAATGCACTACCCCACCTCATGTCAACAACATGGACAGACTGACCCTGGCGAAGGTAAAGCATAAAAATCTTCATGCTTCTGTGTAAATTAGCCTTTGATTTATTTTACTTTGTTCCTCAATGTTTCGTATTTGGTTTATTTTTGCTTCCCTGATTATCACTGGGAAATTCAGCAACTTCCCATCAGTTTCAGTCTCTATTACCTATCTTTCTTTGATAGGCAAAAAACAATCAGCTGTTTGTGAACCTTAAAAATGTGGAACCTGGAAAACGAGGCACCATCATGGACTACACAGGAACACTGCCTGCAGACTGGAAACATGGTGGCTACTTCAATGAGCTTGGTAAGAAAAAAAAAAAAAAGAAAAGGAGGAGAATGTAAATGTTATTCATTGTGTTTGGGATGGATTGGAAATCAGGGATGTTTTCCTGGTTCTCCACTCAGGGTAATGCCAGGCTTGTCAGACTGTGTGTGAGGTTCAGGATTATGGGTTTGACCTTCCTTTAAGATCAAAGATAAAAAAGCAAGTCCCTGTGAGGAACGGTGAATCAGTCTGATGCTCAATGCAGACATGATATGCAAAATATCTCATATAATTTTTATAAAAAGATTTGCTTATTAATTAGTTTCATAAAACAACGGGTATTGTATAATAAGGGTCAGCTTTGGCAAAATTACATATTCTTATTAAATAAATGAGAAGTTGTGTATATCCTTTTGGTTTTTTTAATCCCCACCAAATGGAATCAAGGCTTTAAGAAGTAGTCTCTCATCATCTGAGCTGCTTCAGATGAAAATTCTAGGAACATCTTCCCAGCTAAGCCTCCTATTTGCTAAAATACACAGCATTGTCTTTAAGAAGAAATATTTCCAAGAAGTGATGAGAGCTGCTGTATTCTGCTTTGTGCTGTCTTTTGCTGTCTTTTCATCCTTTCCCAATTTCATGCATTCCACAAAGGCTGGGTTGCACTAACTGAATCTCTGACCAGATTTTAAAAGGGACTTTCACCGCCAGTGTAATTTAGATAGTTTAATGACCCTCATTTCTGGTCCTTATCGATAGCAGATTCTGGGAATCAGAACAACACTATGTAGCTTTTTTTTTTCCTGGTCATCCTTAATCTTGGTCTAACCACAATTCAGGCTCAGATCTGGGTTTTTTTTAGAAAAGGGTTTCAGTCATAATGTTCAATGTTCAACTTTACATTTTCTTAGAGCATTCGTACTAGCACTTGAGACTCCTAAGAGATACTGGCTGCCGTTAACTGCAGTAGATGTTGAGTAACAGGGGGATTCTAGAGGACTGGATGAATGCCGGTATTACATGTTTTCCAGAAGATCAAAGAGGATTACTTGCATAACTCTAGGCTGGTGACCTGGACATTAGTCTTGGTAAAAAAAAAACAGAACAGCTGACATAAGATTTAATAAATAAAGATGGAGTAAGAATAAAATTAGTTGGTTTAGGTCTCCTCAAATAACATAATTTTGTTTTTGGAAACCATGAATTTTGTTTAAAGAGTTATTGTATAGATAAAATTATTTTAGGCTTTTGTAAAGGTTCTAGCATAGTACAATACAATCTGATCTAAAAAAATAGCATTTTGTAATATCAGTCAAAGCTATTGAATGGATTAGTAACCAGATAAGCGCCAGGTCTTTGAAGACAGTTAACAGGCATTGCTGACTGCTGATGTTTATACTGAGATTTATATGGGAGAAAACTGTTGCTAACAGATAATTGCAAAGATGTAGACTTAGATGCTAGGTGTTTAGGCCATTCCTATATGTCAACGGACCGGAACAGAGTGACCTTGGACAACACAATGGGAGTGATTAACTTTGGAAGCAAAGTACCAAGAACTGGAGTGAACTTTGCATACCTTGAGATTTTCAGGTCAAGATGGGGTATATTTCTGGTAGATACAGTTTATCCAGACAAAAAGTATGCTTTGATCAAATGGCAGTTATTAAGGCTCATTCAAGAGTAACTGGGGGAAACGTAACAGCCTGTGACGTATGAGGTCAAACAAGATAGTTTAATGGTCTCTTGTGACCTTAACCACCTTCCCTGTTTGGGAAGCTACTGTTTGAAAATGAGCAAGCAAATACAAATAATGCTTCTGTAACCCTATGCTAGGCAGTTTCACAGTGCGTGTAAGAGAATTATTCTGCTAAGGCAGAAATTAGTCCCAAAGCAATTTTTAAAGCTTTAGAAGCTGTTCTCTAATAACTTTTATTTGATTTTAAAACTACTCTGTTTTTTATATCATTTTTCTCAGGTGCTTTTGGACTTGATAGGGGATATTTGGGAAAGTCCCTGAAAGGTGAGGTTATTTTCTCGTGCATTTAGATGGAGTGACATAGACATTCAGTTTACTCTTCTAAATTATCTTTGGTTTCTGTGTGAAGAGAATATAAAATAATTTTGGACTAAATAATTCCTAGATGCTGAATCAATGCATGCAGTTTGTATGTCTTTTTTTTTTTCTTTTTTGGGGGAGTTTGTTTTTTAAAAAAAAAAACAACCAACAAACCAAGCCTTTCTAAGTCTCCTATGTGCCACATAGATCAAATGTTTCTGTAATGCTTGAGTCACAAAATGGCTCTATTCTGGACAGCAGAAGGGGGATGGCCCTTGAATTCAGCCTAGTGAGCTGGGTGAGGACTTGTGCTGCCTCTGATGACAGGCTTTAAAAGACCCAGTCCCTCTTGCAACTGGTATGAGTTGCATGCAGTTGCAACTGCAACATGCAATGTAGGACTGCGCGACTACAAGCCTGCAGTGCTTCATCACATTCGCTGCAGGCCTTTGGAAAGGGTATCAAAAGATGAATACATAGAGAGGAATGAAAAGCTTCAGAAATTCAGGGTAGCAATGATATTTTGATCTTTTGAATTACCTAGTTTTCTTATTAAAACATCATACTGGACCATACTGGTGTCTGTCACTATTTTTGTTATATGATTAAGGTATGCCAAGGTTGATTAGAATGCCTGGATATCCAAACAATGAAAAAAGTTTAGCTAAGTCGTTATGAATAATGAGTTAAATATGTAGACAAAAGCAGCGCGTTTGTCACCTTGTGTATAATACAGGACAATTAAGTTGAAGGAGTGATTTATTATACCTGACATTTCCTGGTTTTGGAGGATTAGGGGAAGCCAAATTAAAAATATCTTAAAGGAGTCACAAAATTATGAGCACCTATCCACTGACAGGTTCATCAAGGTCAGTCTCACGCTGGATATTCAGTCAGGAACAAGCTGTGAAAGTCTCAGCTCTAAAGCTGAAATAACACAGAATATCACAAAACAGCACAGAGAACAAAGTAACATGGGCACCACAAAATTTTCGCCAGCATAAGAAAATATATCTTCTCTTAAACTAGTTACCTGTCCTTCAGTTAAATCCTACAGTGACAAGCCACCTGATGTTTCCTTTTCAGTTCTCCTATGCACAACTTACAAACTTCTAAGAAGCTGGTTACTCCTTTAGTGTGGCTGCATACTCAAACTGCGCACCATGCAGGACATCCCTAGAAGTCACCTTACCAACTGCCCAGACATTGCTATGGGGAGCAGTCTTAGATCACTTATTTTAGTAGTGTCCTGAGTTCAGCACTTGGGAAGGCAAAAATATTCTGAAATGCCTATCAGAAACTGATTCTACACATTACCTGTGTTTAATGATAGCTGCTATTTTAACTAGAATTGAAGGTGCTCAGACTTTGCAACAGGAGTTTGCTGATGGCAAGACCAAGTCCATAAAAGATCATAGCAGTAGAGGTGCTTTCCTTAATTGCTGTATAACAATTTTGAAGTGTTATGACTGGTTTCCATTTAAGTATTCATTTATGAGTGACTTCTTAGAACTCAAAATTAAAAAATGCCCTGTTCAGTAGTGATGTCCACAGTATATAGCAAGCTTGATAGAGTAATATATTTCTTTTTGCAGATCTAGTGAAGAACTCAGAATACAATTTAAGTAACTGCTCATTAAGTAGTTCTGAGAACCCATACGCTACTATAAAAGACCCACCAGCTCTTGTACCAAAAAGTTCCGAATGTGGGTATGTTGAAATGAAGTCACCAGCATGCAGGGACTCCCCATATGCTGAGATCGCTGGCTCTGCTACAGCCAATAAGAATGTTTATGAAGTTGGTAAGTACGAATTCTACTTTTAGATGTTGAAGGTTAAGGGCAAAGAGCACAGGACTTTTTTTCCTGTGAATCAGTTTAATCAAAACACATGAAAAATCACTGAAAAAAAATGATGATGCATTCAGATTCTGTTTTCTGCTTCAAAGATATAACAAGAATCTCATTCTTTTGAGATAAGTGATGTAATTCACAAAAACAGAGTTTGAAATGCCTTTAGGTCTGTTCTATAACCTAGAGGTACTTCTGAATTTCTCTGGTTTGAAAGCATTTCTTTAAACAGCATAAGATAAGCTTAGCGGTTGATTGCAGTATAGTTCAATGCTAGATTAGGCTAAGTACTGAACGCATCTGAAGTAAGTGTATGGAAGGATAGAAAAGATCTGTTTCCTCCTTTTGATTAGAAAAAAGAGCGTCTTCACCCACAGACATAGTATTTTGCTGATACGGGTGCTATCTAGTTACTGCATTACTGTAGTTACAGAAAACTTTGGGGTCTTGTGGAATGGTAGTTAATCCTAATGGTCTCTAGACTAGGATAAAGTGCATGTCACCTGTCATAGGACACCATTTTGCTTTTCTGTTCCCAATTAGAGACTCCCCTGAAATCCATCAATATCCCTGTTGTGTTTCTAATGATTTTTATAAAATCTTAATTAAAAGCCCCAAATTTGGGCTTTTTTTAGTTTGTCCACACACAAAGAAAAGATGCTGGTCTACTGGCTTCTGTCAGTAAATATACTCATGTCAGGGTCCTGCTGCAAGCCCACAGGTGTAACTTAGTGTAAAGCCAAAACACCTTAACATCAACCTTTGTTTCTACACCTGCATTTCAGAACTCAGCATGACAAGGAAACTTTATACTGAAGCAGAAAGAAGAGGATATTTTGTTATGCAAACTGAAATGAAATACACCATTTTCCTTCTGTTCACTGCTTCTAGTGTTGAATGTATGTGCTTTCTTTTATCACAGAACCTACTGTGAGTGTTGTCCAGGGATCATTCAGCAGCAGCGGACGTTTCAGCCAGGATCCTTATGATCTTCCAAAAAACAGCCATATTCCTTGTCATTATGACTTGCTACCAGTTCGAGATAGCCCCACATCCTCTGCGAAGGAGGTCAGCAGTGAATGACCACAAAAGCTGATGTGTAGCACAGTAGGACTCTCAAGGGGCAAAGTGGCATGGTTGTGCTCCTTCCTCTAGTTTACCATCATATTTGGCTCCTAATCTGTCCAGCAGACAATTGCTGTACATTAAACAGTATCTCAAGGTGAGGTTTGTATTGTGTATTCAAGTGACAGATGGACAAATGCCACACTCTGGGGATCCTGATCATTCTTTTTTTCATGGCAGTAAATTTTATAGAAACCGGTATGCAACACATTTATACTGTAATATACTGGCTTAAAAATATTAGTTTGCAGATCAGTTTTTATAACATCCCATTTCAGCAACTTTAAATATAGACTTCATGTCTGGCATGTTTCAGAGTAGAAGTATTCCCAGGACAGTGCAATTTACCAAATACCACTTTGTTCAGGTGATGTGATTTACTAGTTATGTAGAAGAAAAACTGCCTTGCCAAATTTTACCTTGCATTCTAATCTTTAGCCAAGACATACTAAGAAACAAGATCTGATGGGGATAAGCACAATACTGCAGTTGTTTGGGAAATCCATTATCAGGCTTTTTTGTCTATTACTGGTGGTGGGTATACCTTGCTTGAATAGTTTTGGAGATAAAAGCATTGAAGCATTGCATACATCAATATTACATGATGCCTCAAGATCTCTTGGTACTCCAGACCCAGCACCAGTCTTCAACAAATCTTTTGCTACCGTTGAACTCCGTATGTTGCAGTTCTGACCACTATTTCTGCATACACAACTAATAATCCGTAACATATCAGTAATTACTTCATAAAATATGTAAATTAAATCAGCTTATTTTTGTCACCATGGACTGATTATGTAAGGAGTGGACAAAGGTGATGACTGCTGTAAATCTTAACTGCAAGTAAAGGTTTACATTTTATAAACAGGTAGTAATAATGACTGTAATATAGGATAAAAATAGTAAAGTGTTCTGATTTTTTTCTTAGAAATAACTAAGCAATCTCTGTGCATACTTGCTAAAAAGGCACCTTTTCTTTTTTATAGTTGATGTAGGGAAACATGCTTAAGCTGGTCTTTTGCATTGCTAATATTGTGACACATGTACCCCCCATTCTTCATTAACTTTTGTCTCCATTTTTATGCTGTGTGTCTGTGTTTCTAGTGATCTAGCTTGTAATTGCAAAAATATTCTACTGTATGTCCATTTCTTTTGCATTTTTGCCAACTGGCCTTTATTTTGTCTGGTTAAAGGGACCTCTGGACAGAGGGAAAGAGATTATTAAAGTAAGAATTCGCGTCATACTGATCTCCAACAGGGGTGGTTAGCTAATACATAATAGTTTAACTTAATGAATTAATTGGGAAAAAATAATCAAGGTGGGTTTGTCGATGATAATAACAAGAATGCAGAAGAAATTTTTAAAAACAGTCCTCTTTGAAGTATAGCTTATTCTAGTGACTGTAGGGATGGAGACCATCTTTCCAAAAGGCTCCTTTCTCTCCCTCCAAAACTATCTGATACAAACGGCGCAATGTGGCGGAAATGAAATTTGCCAAGGTATCCATCCATTGAAGCAAAATTGTCCCACAGACACATCAGCCTAAGAATAAAGTGGTTGATATAGACCGGACATTCTCTTTCAGTGGAGAGTTACCTTTAGAAACCTAAAAATGATGTGGCAGTATTACTTCCAGCTGCTGCTGATGTCAGTGATTCCACCTGCTAACATGCTTCTAACAACTCCGGCAGGCTTTTTCACCCTGCCCTGATGGTGACTCTGTAGCTTCTTGTGAATAGCTTGTCCCAAGGGTTGGTATATCCCTGATGGATAGAGAAAAGATAACAGGCAGTTGCATCATATGACATACAATGGGAAGCACTAGTCCTCTCTTTTTTTCTGTCTTGGGGTCACATTTTAGCACAGGAGACCTGTGATATACTATAATGATGTGAAGAGCAGTCAACAGGTCAAGACTTTGGTGTATGTGCTCTCCAGCTTAGCACAGGGAGTGCCACAATCGTTTTTATCTTTACATCTGGACTGCAATACAGTCTGAGACAAAGAATTAACACTATTGTGACAGCATTGATATATTCCTAAGAAAATCATAGCCAGTTGCCTTTGGAATACTAAATGCAACAGAGTATCAACTGGAGAAAAAACTGAAAAAAGCTGTAAAATTTTGTTTAAATGAACCCCACAGCTGAAATAGAAATACAATTTGCTTTTATTTGTTGTCACTGAAGTGGTGGTGAGAGGTCTGCATCCAAAGATGTTGCAGACGTGCCTAAGCCTGAGAATGTGTATGCCTGTACAAAGTGCCCTGTAACATTCTTGGTTCTCACTGGCTGTAAGCACTGGCTGTTTTGCAGTTCACTGGGCATTTCCTGTATATCCTTGGAATAAATAATTTGATTATCTTTGGATTTTGCAACTGCAGAAATTAACTCCAAGATTTCAAAAGCCAGTCACCATTTAATCTCTCTGTAAGTATTGATTTGGTTTGTGTGCGTATAGGTAACATTAGAGGTACTCCTATGTACGTGTGTTTGTACTGTGTGAAACAGACTTTAAAATAAAACCTTTCTTCTTTGAAGCCATGAATAGCAAATGCTGTATTTGGCAATTGTGAGCTCACAAAAATTTATTTTCTTACTCTGTGTAGAATTTGGAGACCACTAGGAAAATTAATCTTCATTATATAAACAGTTCTTTATATGAACAAGTGAACAGCAGAATAAATTATATTTGTTTGAAAATTTTCGGTATGTCACATATCCTCAAGTGATATATTCAGCCAAATATTCATAAAACCAGATGAGTTTCTGATAATTTTGTCTATTGTGTGTGTTCTAAATACACACATTACCAAAGTCTGCCTTTCTATATGTGGGTAAAACTCCTGCTGTGTATTCAGCATAAGCAATGTCTGCATATATCTGAGCTGGATTTGCAATACATAAAGGTCAAGTAAACGTCTTGCGAATTTACTTCAGTGAATGATTGTTGGTAGACACTCAGAAAACAGATTGCCTGCAGGGGTAATATGTTCTTGTCAAATGATAGCTGTGTATCATTCCAGAGTGAAAATGCACATGGGACTTGCATTAGCAATCCTGCTGCCTCCTGTATGGCTCGGGAGGATTGCTCTGGAGTACACTCTGCTGTCAATTTAAGAGATCCTCAACTCTGTCTATGACTGTCACATAGCCCTTTCTGTAGATCCCAGGATGCTCTTTAGAGAACTTACATATTTCTGAACATGAATACGATGTTGTGGTGGGAATTTAATGAGTAAGTTGATACAATAATTTTAGCAAACACCTTCTTCTGAGAGAATTGGCTTCAGCACAGACAGGAATGGAAAGAGATGCCTTGCCTCTGTATAGTCACATTACAATAGGGAGAAACATAGCATTGAAAATGGAGATAGCTATCCCCTAGCGACTTGTCATCAGTTTAATAAAGTGCAAAATGCTGCACAAAGTTAATAGCTGATTTTAAAGTAAGTAGTGAGTATAAACTTTAGGTTTTAAATAATGTAGGCATATTAATTCTGGTCATTTAGAAACATAATGAATCTTTTTACTCTATCAAAGATTTTTAATCACAACACACTGTAACACATAAAATTTGTCCTTATCTTGATCTACCCAGAGAACTCCAATTAATTTTAATTGGAGATACACATGCAGATTACAGGGGAAAGATTTCACTGTAGCTACACTTTCTGCTGAGACAATCTGCAAAGTCAAGTTAATATTGAAGTGAAGTTAGGATAAAACAAAATCAGAAGTGGGAAATGTGTTACTTGAAATCTATTGGATTTTCCAAGTACTGTGACTACAATTGAATTTTTTATTAGATATGTGTCCAAATAATAATTTTATACTGAAGCTCTAAAGTCCAGACTGAAGAATACAGAGCTAAATTTCACAAAAATGCTTTATATTAAAGATTGTATATATAGTAGTTTAAATGACTGAAAACAAATGGGTGCATGTTTATTAATTACTGAACAGAAAAATTTGGTACACTCATACTAGTGCTAGAGCACTGAACCTAACTCTTCTATCTTCAGTTTTTTAGCCCACAAAACTTCACTTTGATATGCTTGAACTGTAATATATATTTTAAAGGAAACCTATCAAGTATACCTGGCTTTTTTTCTTAGCTGTAACAAAAAAGTGTTTTGCTGTGAAAATATATCTATTTTCCAAAGATGACTGATGTTCATCATTTTGCCATTCACTACCATTTATTTCACTTCACATACCTGTAGGTTTATGTAATAAAGTTTCTAATGAAAGATGGGAAATGCTTTGAAATTTTTTCCTTTGCTTTTCATTTGCGTAGGATGGATCTTGAAATAGCATGGGAGTTACAAAAAATGTTATCCTTGCCCATGCTGGACGACCAAGTAGTGTATTTCATTTTCCCTGTTATAGAAAGCAAATAGTTTTTGAGATACTTTGCAGAAAATCACTACTGCCTGTTCCTGCAGGAATTAATTCTGTAAACGGGGTGATACTTTCAGACCTCTCTCTTGAATCCTTAAAGCTTTAACCTTGAGAAAGATGGGGAGCTGAGTTCCCAAAAGCAAGGCATTTCCTGTTTATAGTAGGATAATAGCCTTGGATTAAACATTAAAAAGCCAGTAACCAAAGAACAAGCACAGCATAAAAGGGCATAACATACTGTAATTTCTATTTTGTAACTGACCTCCTAAGATGAATGTAAAAACACTGTTTACAGATAGATGGTGTGGGAAGTTGTTCTTGACTATCAGTTTGATCAAAGATGAGAGATTTGCCATGAAGAACTAATCATAGAATCATAGGAACATAGAATGGTTTGGGTGGGAAGGAAAGAAAGATAGGAGAAAACCTGTGAGAGCAAGGCAAGTGCTGCCAGTGACCCAACGTGGGAAGAAGCAGGGGAGCCCAGAGGGCTGGCCAGCAGTGCTGGGGTGCAGGGAGAGCCTGTGGCACCTTGTCCTGCAGCCTCCCAGGGAGGCACGAGGTGTTATCCAATGAACCCTCTTGCTGCATGTGCCTGGAGAGGCCTGCCATGGCCAGAGTGACCTGACGGGTGCTGGGAAGACACGGCCGAGGCCTCGGTGACTGTCGTCAAACACCAATGCAGAGCACGAGGCAAGAGATGGGGGGATGGAGGGGGCAGTGGCGTTGGGGTAACCTCAGAAGCATGTGCTGGGGCTGCAGTGCTCCTGGGGCGAGCCCCATGGGTGAGGATGGCCCATGGGTTCTGTTGCCACCAAGGCATGGACTGCGATGTCACCGAGTGAGGGATTGTGACCAGGCGCTCCTCGCTGCTGGTATCCAGGTGCTGAGTCCCACCCAGCTGGTTTCTGCCCACACTCTGGCTGAGCAGCACACGAGGCTGGAGTGTTGAGCAAAATCTTGGTGCTGGTGTCCTGCCCGGGGAGCTGCTCCTTGCAGCTCTCCGTGCCCAACGCCAGAGCCATCAGAGGATTAGCCCTGGCCCTGCCAGCTTCAGGCAGCCGGGGCACCCAGGAGGCGCGCTCGCAGCAGCAGAGGTGAGCTGGGCAGGGACACCTCATCCCGGGGAGCTGGAAAGGTGTCCTTCTTGAGGGCTCTGGGCATTTCTGCCACCCCTCCCCAGGCCAGACAATGACCATGGCCTCTCTTCCTTTTCTAGCGTGACACCGGCTGCTGCAGCAGCAGTGACAGGGAGCGGCTCAACATCCCCAGCTCCCTCCAGCCCACCATAGCAAGTGGAGAGCATGGCCACGGAGCTGGAGAATCGCTGTCCCATATGCCTGGACAGCTGGGAGGAGGCCAGCTTTGTGCTGCCGTGCCTCCACCAATTCTGCTACCCCTGCATCCTGTGGTGGGCTGAGAGCAAGCCCCAGTGCCCCCTCTGCAAAAGGAATACAGCATCACAGAATGGTAGGAGTTGGAAGGGACCACTGGAGATCATCCATTCCAACCCCTCTGCCAAAGCAAGTTCACCTACAGCAGGTTACAAAGGAAAGCATCCAGGCGCGTTTTGAATATCTCCAGGGAAGGAGACTCCACAACCTTCCTGCGAAGCCTGCTCCAGTGCTCTGTCACCCTTAATGTAAAGAAGTTTTTCATCACATCAGGTGGAACTTCCCGTGCTCCAGTTTGTGCCCATTGGCCCTTGTCCTGTCACTGGGCACCACTGAAAAGAGCCTGGCGGCATCCTCTTACCTCCATCACGCACTCAGTGTGGCCGGATGATGACTTTGAGGAGCATGTCGTAACACCATCTGCAGCACCGTCAGTGATCAGCTGCCAGACAGGAGGAGCTCCTGGACACCCAGCTCCACATGATCTATGTTGCCCTGCAGCATCTCAGCCATAGGCTGCATGGCTGGTGCCCAGTTGTCGTCTGGGTGGCCTCTGTCCCCAAGTCTGGGTATTCCTCTTCTGAGAAGACCCAGATCTGCTCCAGTCCCTGCTGCCCTGGCTGTGACAGGAGCTGCAGCTGATCTTTGGGAGTGACCGCTAGGAAACAGCAGCAGCGCAGAGGCTCATCCTCTCCAACCTGCACGTCTTTGGTCTGGATGAGGAAACTCTGTTCTGGCTGCTGCAGGCTGCCCCAGCAGTTTCACGAGGAGCTTTGTGCGCTGGCTGTTTCACCATTGTAGACTTGTGCAGTGGGGAAGCCCAATGTTGGATGGCTCCACAGCTGCTCCCAGCCCTTCTGCCTCCTGAGTACAGTCTCCTGCCCCCAGTCCAGCCCTCTCCAGCAGCCCTGACAGATCTGAGGCAGAAGAGCTCCCCCGCACTTCTACAGCTGCCCTTCATGGGGATCCCAGAAGCCTGCCCTCTGCCCCTGTTCCTATCCCCGGGGAGCAAGAAGAGCCCCAGGAGGAGCCTGAGGAGCCCATGGCACATCCATCTGCTCCCAGCCAGAGTACAGAACGCTCTCCTGGGAGGCCCCAGCGACCCCCAAAGAGGAGGGCTGGCAGCCCTGAGGCCTCTTCACCTCCAAACAAGAGGCTGCCCCACTGCCAACAGTAGGAGGGTGCTGGGCCAGCAGCTGGGCACCTGCCATCCCCAAGGGGGCCAGGACACTGTCATTTTTAGTCCAGCTCTAATGATCAAATAATACAATAAATGTATGAAAACTACAGAAATAGTCTTGGTATTTCTAACAATGCAGTTGGCATTTCTATCCCCACCGGAGTTGGTTTCTCATGTGCCAGAAATGGCTACCAAGAGGACTTGGTCCATACTCTCCCCAGGGGCAGAAGCGAGGATGACTGTCCTGGAGTTCCTCAGGACCGTCCTCTTGCCTTTTTTAAAGATGGGGTAGAACATTTGGTGCTCTCTAGTCTTCAGTGTCTCCTCCAAGCTCCACAACCTTTCAAAGATGACAGAGAGTGGCCTCACAGTGACATCAGCTAGCTTATTCAACACCATCAGACAAATCCCATCAGAGTTGATGGACTTGTAGTAGACAAAATCTCGTAGGAGACCCCTGAGTTGAATGTCCTTGGATACTGGAATTCCTCTGCTCTGTAAGGCTCAGGACCACACACCTTCCTAACCTCCCCCAGGATCCTGAACTCCTCTGTAACAGGATCATTACAGTCATGGTTCCTATTCACTGTCACAGCCCTGCCCAATTCTTCCTTGTTCTTAATTAGCGCGTCCAGGACAGCATCACTCCAGGTCGGCCCATCCAGCATCTGTGTTATCCCTGACACCCTCCAGAAATCTCCCTCCTGGACTTTCCCTTGCAGCAGGTGTCAGGAAGCTTGAAGTGCCCCAGGAGAACCAGTGCCAGGAACACTGTAGTTCTGTGTCCACATGTGGTGCTCTAGCTCAAAGCTAGAAACATCATAAAACAAGTAAAGGGTGTTTTTTTGTTGTTTATTTGGTTGAGAGTTTTTTTGTCGTTATGATTCTACAATAAAGTATGAAGGGTCAGAACCCCCTCTTCTGAAATGGGATGTCTTCCAGGCCCCAGTGTGAATGTATTTGTCATCAGTTTAAACCTATTTGGTCTTTGGTCAGCATGGCCATTCGGGATTTCTGCATCTGTACCGTAATCAGGCACAGTAATTGTACTCATCTTGGCTTTCATTTTGTGAGACTGAATATGCCAAGTTTCTGCAGTTTTGCCTTCTTTCCTACAATTATTTTAGTTGTCCTTCTCTGCACCTGTCCCAAATCAATTTAATCTTTCTTGGACTTGAACTGGACCCTACAGACACCTCACTAGTACAAGTTGTGCTTTTGGATCTCGCTTTGCACCTGCACTGTTAAAACACTTGCCCTTCTCACAGCAGTCTTCTCAAGTCACTTGTAGGTATGTTAGAACCAGTTAGGCACACTTGCCGGAGTGTCTTGGCAGTTTTCAATCAGTGATCAGAAGCTTAGAGCAGAAATTTTTGCTGTTGTAGATGAGAAAGGTAGGAGAAAAGCCATGAAGGTGAGCCAAGTGCTGCCAGTGACCCCCCCCGGGAGGAAGCAGGGGAGCCCAGAGGGCTGGCCAGCAGTGCTGGGGTGCAGGGAGAGCCTGTGGCACCTTGTCCTGCAGGCTCCCAGGGAGGCACGAGGTCTTATCCAATGAACCCTCTTGCTGCATGTGCCTGGAGAGGCCTGCCATGGCCAGAGTGACCTGATGGGCCCTGGGAAGACACGGCCGAGGCCTCGGTGACTGTCGTCAAACACCAACGCAGAGCACGAGGCAAGAGATGGGGGGATGGAGGGAGCGGTTGTGCTGTGGTAACCCCAGATCCACATGCTGGGGCCACAGCACTGCTGGGGTGAGCACCATGGGTGAGGATGGCATGTTGTGATTTCCCTGAGTGACGGCTTCCAGGGTCAGTGGGGGATGTAACAGAAATTATCCTAACTAAAATATTCTTAAAGTCCCTTAATTAGAAACCTAGGAAAGGGTGCTGGATGGGTCGTTAAGGCTGTAAAACTCGAGTCCCTCACGCACTGCTTCGCCCTCAGAGCTCATGGCCAGATTTAGGGCGTTTGCGCACCGCCCTAACCCGCGGCGCCGCGCCGGGCAGAGTCCGTTGGTCCGCCCCGCCCCGCCCCGCGCGCCCCTCTTGCGGCGCCCCGCGGCCCCTCCCCGCGGCCGCCCGCGAACGTGGCAAACGAGGTGCCCAACTCCGCGGTGCCGCCATTTTGGAGGCAGGGCGTGAGCCGGGCGAGGGGCGCGAGGGGCACGCCGGGCGCGCAGCAGCAGCCCCCGCCCAGGGCCGAAGGATGCGCCGCCCGACACCGCGGCTGCCGAGCTGCGCGGCAGCAGCGCGCCAGCAGCGGCACGAGGCACGCCCCACGCGCTGCCGCCGGGCAGCTCCGCAGGAGACGTGGCAGTGCGGGGCGGGGCTGGTGCGGCGCATGACGCGTGCGCGGCGCCGCTACGGCTGCTGGGAGCTGTAGTTAGCGGCGGAGCCTGTCGGCCTCCCCATTCATCGCCGGCGGGTTGCGGGTCGCGGTTTCCCCGCGAGGCGAGCGCGGCCGGCTGGGCCGCGGCGGGGGCAGACGGCAGGCTCTGGCGCTCGGGCTCGGCGAGGCCTTCTGTCGTGGCGGGCAGAGGAGACGCGTTGGCACCCGTCGTCCCCGGCGGCGGGGAGGGCGTGGCTGGAGGGCTGGGCTAGGCCGGGCGGCGGCACCTGCGTCTCGCCGCGGTGGCTTCCCAGCGCTCCCGGGTGCCGGCCGCCGCCGTTGCGGCCCGAAGCGGCTGGGGCAGGTCCGGAGGTTAGGGCGGCGAGGTGGGGGGCAGTGTGGGAGGCTGTGGCATGTACTGCAGGGGGGTGCCGGCGGCGGCCGCGCTGCTACAGGGCGTGCCGTGCTGGCGGCCCGTCGCCGTCGGGGCCATGCGGGGCGGCTGCCGGCCCAACGGCCTTTGTGCGCCTGTAGAGGCCGCGGGTCGCGCTCCAGGAGCCGTCTCGAGATCTCCCGCCCGGGGGCTTCTTCCCCTTGGGCAGCACCGTCGGGCTGCGCGGTGTCGGCTCAGCCCTGGGGAGCAGCCGCGGGCCCGTCCCTGCTATGGGCAGTCTGGCTTATTCGGCTTTTCTGAGCCATCTTGTCCTAAAGGGCAGCAGCGGGTCCTGTCCTCCCTGCCTACGGGGTAGGCTTTGAGGCTTGTATTAAGGTGAGGGTCATGGGCTATGAATGCAGATCAGAGTCCTTACAGCAGGACTCCCTGCTGCCTCAGTGACTGGTGTCATTGCGAACACACGCATGGACCCAGCACTCCATAGAATTTCCAGTTGGCTGGTCCTTATACCTTGCTAAGTCATATATATTGTTCTGCTCTTGTGAGTCACCCTTCAAGTAACAAGGCTTCCTCCTGGCACTGAGTTTAGATGCCTAGCCTCAGGGCTGTGTGTTCCAGCCTTGCTGCTAGGGATGGCAGTGCTGGTTCTGGTGAACCCATGTGGTTTTAGCTTGAGTTAGCAGGATTGACAGTGGAAATTCTCACCCTTAAGGATCTATTGGTATCTGATAGAACTGATGCTTCAGGAGCTTTATTAGTTATTGTAATGGCTCTGGAGGCATTGTTGGAGTTATTTGCCCTTTTTTTTTATGTGATTGATTTATTGTCACATGAAAAAAAGTGTTATTTCATTTTGGGAAAAGCCTCTGAATGTGGTGGAGCTATTGCATCGCATCCTATGTGATGATACAGCTGTTGGTGCAAATTGGTAGAATGCACGTGATTTTGTTTAGCTGTTTCTTTGATGGGCATATGTAGTCATATGTAACATTGTGTGCTGGATCAGTAAGTCTCTAGCTGTGGCCATTAGTGATCTGGAACTAAGTGATCTTTGGAGCTACATAAGCTTTGTGATATTTAAAACTAAATATTTAACAGTAAGGGTATGTATGGTCTTAAACAAATCCCAGGGGTTGGCAATGGCACTAATAATGTGGAAACAAAATAATTCTCAGACATTAGGAAGCTTTTAGAAAAGTGGACCTTCCTATATTTTATGGTTTTATTCATTTATCTATGAACTATGATGACTATCTGCAGTAGTCTCAAGACAAGGCCCCTTCTGGCATGGCTGGTGTGTTGAGCTATATTGGTACTGCTTTAGGTCTGAGGTGTCTGGGGCGTACTGGATTCTGCTTGGTAAAAGACTTTTTTTTTTTTTAAAGGGGAGAAAGTGATGCGGCTCTTGTGATTAACATTATTTATGCTATGAATATAAAATGGGTATAGGGGAGTCCTGTTACCTCTTTAAGGCTTTGGACTTTGGAACAAGTCATGTATCACCAGGTGATTAAAGTGATAATCCCATTATGCTCTTCCTTTGGCTTCAGTTAGACTTTGTATGTTCTCTGGGATCTGCCCACATTTAACAGACCAGAGTCTGAAGAAAGTTTTATCCTTGACTTCGTGCTTTCCCTTTCTAAAATGCAATAAAGCAATGTGAGGGATTTTTTAGATAAAACTTTAATATACTAACAGTTCAACTCTGTTGTTTTTTTTATTTTTATTTTTTTTTAAAAAGAGTATTGTCTTTTTGATTGACATCAGCTTCACTGCATCTTTAATAGCTGAAGGTTTTCTTTTGTCATTTTCTTTCTTGCTTTTTTGGTCATTCTGGTTTTAATCTTTCTTTGCATCTTTATGAGTTCTTGGGCATTTTTTTCACTTTGAGTTCTCTCCTGTTGAATAGAAATATGTGCCTGTGAATCTGTCTATCAGTTAATGCAACCTAGAATCTAACATTTCATTTTAATAGATTGTTGCACTGGGAATGGCTCCAAACAATTGATTTTTTCAAATGAATAAATAAGTGACTACGCCTTATTCTGGATAGTTGTCAACTTGTGTTTCGCCATTAACAATGTGTGTAACCAGTACTGTTAATTAAAATAGTTATGCCTATTATGATTAAAGATGAGAAGTTTAATAGCATTTGATTTTAGTATTCGAGCTGTAGTTTTCTTTCAATTTAGGCTCTGTTTAGAGAATAGTTCTGCCTCTTAGGATTCTTAAGTATATTGAGGGTTTTTTTGTTATCAGGAACATCTACTAAAATACAAGAAGGGGTTAATTAAGAATGACTGAAAATGTGGTCTCATTATAAATTCTGAAGTATGACCAATATCTAGCTAATGTGTTTTATCCATGTGAAATCTGCTAATCTCCATTTGTAGGTAATCTTACCATTAACTGTGAATTTTTGTATTTTAGAGTAATAACCTGAAGAATGCTTTTGAAGTATGGTTATGTCATTAAGATCATTGCAAAATATTAGTGCAGATACAATTAATTCCTATTAAACTTAAAAGATTAATAATTTGCCAGTTCAGCCTTTCAGTCTCTAAATCAAATTATTTTTTTCCTGCTGTTACGCGAGCCCTGTTAAAATTTTCTGTCAGAACTTTAGCCTGGTTTTCCCTTCAATGTATGCAGGCCTTACGTTTGGGAATTAGGTTAATGGCTGAGATTTGGCTTTAGGTTAGTGGATGAGATTCAACTGTTGAGAATCAGTAAAATATAGTTATCAGTCAATTAGGGATAGACCTTGTCTGTGTAATATATTTTCTTTGTGTAATATGAAGGTTTGACATCATCCCTATAGTGTCTTTATTAGTACTGACAATTGTTATTTTTTTTAACCAAACAATTGATGGAAGCCTAAGAAAATTAATCTTCTCCTTCTTAAAGGGGTTATTTTAAGGATGACTGATCATTGGGACTGTGGTTTTTCATATTTCTTGTTTTCATATTGCTTCTTTTTTACTAACGTGTAAGCATAACACAAGATTTTTTACTAGCTGAATGTGGTGACATTATCAAATTTGTGAAAACAGTATGTGATCACAAATCACTAGATGGCAGCACCGCTGTTATTTTTGCCTAATTGCACATTCTTCATTTTGCCTGTCTCAGAGTTTCTCCTTGTCTCTTCAATTTAGTAATACAAAATGTTATAGTTTGCAAGAAGGCACAAAAGTTGTTTCCTCAAGAAGTTAGGCTGAATTTTCAGGCTCTGCTTCCTGCAAATTATGTGTTTGTGGCTTGGACTGTGAAGACTTATTATTTATTTTTAAATGACTGTAAAGACAGTCCAGTTCCACACCCAGCAGTCATTAAGGATTTGTACGCTGATCTTTCTGGGGAAGTTTTTCTCTGCAACTCCCTTAAGGGTAGTTGGAGACACTAATTGGAAACTTTGTTGAGGACTGAACGCTGTTGAAGTCTGTGGATTGCTTGGTTGACCTCGTCCCTGTCCTCTCCCCGTCCCTGGCCATGTTCTACTTCCTCTCCAATGCTTCCCTGTTTCTCACATATGACTGGTTTCAGGTAGGTCATTTAGATTCAGGTGTTAAACCGTATATCCTGTGGGATTCATTTTACACATTGAACTGTTATCTTCCAGTTACACCTGTTGTACTTTTTGCTTTCCTTTCCTTTTGTGTATTCCCTCCTGCCATGTCTTATCTTTCTCCTTAACTGTACTTCTAAAAAATTATTTTTGTTTTTTCGTGTAGCCCATGCAAACTACAACTGGTTTATGGTGAGAATTCAGTGTATAGAAAGCTGTTCTTTGTGCAGGCTTCACGTTAGTCCCTGCCAGGTCAGGACTTCACAATGAGATTGATGGTTGTGTGAGGTGATGGGTAAGCTAAAGGGAAAAGAATATAGGAGCATTTAGCCTTCAGGATTCTGTGATTGGCATGGGAGTGGGTAGATGGAAAGGGAAAAGAGTGAAGGAAAAAGCTGAGAGTGGGAGGAAAATACTACAGGCTGTTGTGGTTGTGCATTGTGTGGGAGAATAAAGCAATTTGCCTGCTCTTCCAGCAGAAGGTAGGGAGAGGTTGTACTTTCCCTATCTAGTGGTGAAACCCCGGTTGATTATAGCGGACAATATGTGAAAAGCTATGGGATGAACATGAGCCAACAGTGTGCGCTCTCAGCCCAAAAAGCCAACCGTACCCTTGGCTGCATCAAGAGATGTGCAGCCACCAGGTTGAGCGAAGTGATTCTGCCCCTCTGCTCTGGGGAGACCCCACCTGGAATACTGTGTCCAGCTCTGGGACCCTCAACACAAGAAGGACATGGAGCTGTTGGAGCGAGTCCAGAGGAGGGCGGCCAAGATGGTCAGAGGGCTGGAACACCTTTCCTACGAGGACAGGCTGAGAGAGTTGGGGTTGTTCAGCCTGGAAAAGAGAAGGCTCCAGGGAGACCTTCTAGCAGCCTTCCAGTACCTGAAGGGGGCCTACAGGAAGGCTGGGGAGGGACTTTTTACAAGGCCCTGCAGTGATGGGATGGGGGGTAATGAATGGTTGGAAGCTGGGAGAGGGCAGGTTTAGACTAGACACAAGGAAGAAGTTCTTCACCCTGAGGGTGGTGAGACACTGGAACAGGTTGCCTAAGGAAGTTGTGGATGCTCCATCCCTGTCAGTGTTCAAGGCCAAGTTGGATGGAGCCTGGAGCAACCTGGTCTGGTTGGAGGTCTTCCTGCCATGGCAGGGGGTTTGGATCTAGATGATCTTTGAGGTCCTTTCCAACCCAAACCATTCTGTGATTCTATGTATTAGAGTCAAAGGATAAAATTTAAGCCGGAACAGAAGGGAGATAGCAGTATGCTTCTGACTGGGCGTCAGTCTGAGGGTATCCAGCGTACTGGGATGCGTTGCCCAGGAGTGTGTACCTGGACCTACAAAGTCCAAGGGAGTGGAAATAAGCTCTGCAGCTGGCAGGATTCCCCTCTCAAGCCTCCATCTGCTGGCCAGGCTGGATATGCAGATGATTTGCTTTCCCAGAGAGGCTTACAAGTGTGAGGAGAAAATGTGAAACTATTGACTTTTCCTTTTTTAAAATTCAAATTTTAAGCCAGTTCCATGGGTTTTTTTATCATTATATTTCAGCAACTGCTTCATAAATTTTGCAAGTTTGGGATTGCTGTTTCTGTTTAATATTCATTTCACTTTTCTTGTTGTAAATTTAATAGAGAAAAGCAACTACAAATTTATTTAAGTTTCTACCGATTCCTCACTTTCCAGATGTCAGTTAGATTACTTTTCAGGGGGTTGTTCATATTCATGCATTCCATGTTGTGTGTGGTGTTGTCCCCAGTTCCCCTGTCCGTGTCCGTCATCCACCCCCCGACACCCCCCCCACCCCCCCCCCAATCCCCCCCATTTTAATAGCTCTGTGGGGCTTTAAAAAAGCTTGGTACGGACTTTTTGAAAAGCTGCTCTGTGGAACTGTCAGTCATTTTACATGGCCACAGTATTTAAATAGTGAGCACCTCTCAGCAGTTTTTAATCGTGGCATTAGGTGAAATCTAGCGGTTACTTTAGCTGCACAATGGAAAATTCTTTCTTGCTTTGCAGTGTATAATTGGAAGAAGAATAACTTTAGAAATACTTCTAAGAGGGGGAATGTAAACTCCTGTAGCTTGATTAAAAGACAAAATCTTGTTGCAAATTCTTCTTCTTACTGCACAGTCTTCTGTTAAACTTTAGTTTCTTTCTAAGGGATGATGAGATGTACTCATTCTGCAAGGACAGTCTGTTCCCCACCAGGCAATTACTGACCCTTTCATCCCATCTGAAGAGAAGCTTTTAAATGAATTGAAGAGGTACTCAGAACCTAAAGTCCCTCTGTCATAAGAGTTTTCATGAAGAGTGCTGCACATAGACTGCATTTACTTGCTTTCTGTGGCTGGGCGCAGACATTTCATCTTGAATCACGTATGCAAAGTATACTGGTTTGTCAGAGGGACTATAATTACTCCTGTGTGATTTTGATGCTTTCATTTGGTTTTGAGACTCTTTGTAAGCCTGTCAAGACTAACATTGATATCCTACTTTTTGGATTTCTCAATTTGGTAATAACAGTAATTTTTCGTCTATATTAAAGTTAAGATTTTTATATACATTTAAAACAGCAATGAATCATAGAATAGTTTGGGTTGGAAGGGACCTTTAAAGGCCATCTAGTCCAATCCCCATGCAGTAAGCAGGGACATCTTTAGCTGGATCAGATTGCTCAGAGCCCAGTCTAACCAGACCTGGAATGTTACCAGAGATGCAGCTTCTACCACCTCTCTAGGCAGCCCGTTCCAGTATTTCACTACCCTCATTGGAAAAAAATTTCTTCCTTATATCTAGTGCAAACCTGCTCTGTTTTAGTTTGAAAACATTACCACTTGCTCTGTTGCAACAGGCCTGCTAAAAAGATTGTCCCCTTCTTTCTGGCCCCCTTTAAGTACTGAAAGGCTACAATAAAGTCTCCCTGGAGCCTTCTCTTCTCCAGGCTGAACAATGAGGGGGTTTTTTGAAAGAGAGGAAACTCCCTGTATTTTTCTAAGTGGAGATCTTTTTATATACGTATGGGTATTTTTACTCAACACGTTATCTAAGCTTTTTCCTCTGTAAATTGTTAAGGAGAATAAGCTGGCAATCTTCAGTAGCTGTTGATGTAATGGATGTGGTGGAAAATGTTTGAGTCTGTCTATTTTATGTACATATAATTACCTTATATAGGATTTTCAGTTCATTAAATTTTTTTAAAGAATTGTTACCTCAGGGAGTGGTACAAATCATTGCTGTCTAGTTTACCAGACTTGGGAGGAAGCAGCATTTGTTGTTAGCTGCCTCTGCACTGAAAAACAAAAATAACCAGGTGTTCGTGAAAGTCTGATTTTTTTTTCCTCTCTCCTTTTCCTCAGCCCTTTTTACATTAATTTAACACTTTAAAATAAGCATTATCTTTATTTTTCCAGAAGTAGTATATTTTGAAGGTTTACTCAGAGATGTTGAAAGATACTTCCAATATAATCTGGCCTTCAAAGTAAAAGCCAAAGTTTCAATTACTTTCACTTCTGATAGTGTCACCAGAGCAGTGTGGTATTTGGATTTTACAGGAATTGTCGGTACTGGAAATCTTGTTCTGTGTAAATTAATTTCAATTTAATTTTATTCATGTTGGAAGTGAATTTCAGCTGGTTTCATTTTGCTTTTCTGGAGGTTTATTTAGCTGACCCCGAAATGCTTCAGCTTTAAGGTAGACAAGGTCAGGGTTAGAGCTTTGGTCCCAGGGTCAGGACTCCTGGGGGTGCCCAGCTATGCCGCCGCCTTCTGTGGTGTTCAGCAGGGTGCTTGCGCTCAGCTGCGGTGCTGGGGAGCAGCTGCTGAGTGCTTAAGCCCCAGCGGGCTCCACAACTGCTCGGGCAGTCGTGATCTTTCGCTGCAAGGAGGGGGAGGCGCTGACACTCTCTGTCTTGCCTCTTGCCGCGTTTTGCGTCCTGTCGTGCATCAGCAACCAAAATAACAGCTCCTTGTGCGAGTTACTAAAGCTCGATAATGCAGCAAAATACTACCCCGTGGTTACGTTTTTCTTGCAGTGGGATATGAGTTTAGCAATGTGTAAATTACTTCTCTATTACTATTCATCAAGGTTCCACCTGTATATATTGGAAACAGTAACTGGGCATGCACAGTAAGGGTTTTAGAACGAGGCTTGGAGTTTGATGTATTAACACAGTGCTAAAAATAAAGGGAAGATATAAGAGAAATGAGACATACTGGATAATTATGTACTTGAGATCTGTCATTTTTTTCTCTTTTCTGGAGTTGGCATTTGAATTACCTGCTCTGTTCAGGAATGTAAATCACTATGTTGAAGCCTTTACATTCTAATTTAAAACCTTTTCTCTTGTTTCTCAGGATACACTTTTTTTTTTGTCTTTGTAGCTTTTTGTAGCTGAAGGAAAATGATGGAAGAGAGTGGAATAGAGACAACTCCACCTGGCACGCCCCCACCAAGCACAGCAGGGTCTGCTCCTGCCGCTGCTACACCTGTCTCATTAGGTACAGAAACTTCTTCGACAGTTTGGTCACGTTTATTCATGTTTTTTGAAGCACAGCAATTCATTCAAAAACATTGCAATCAGCATAATTACACTGCTGTTCTCCAGACTAATTGGAAGAATTTAAATTGTTTCTTAATCACGGAAGTGTGCTTCTTATCTGACATGCATCTGACATACAGAATATTTTAAACGTTTTTTTATTCTCGAAACTTTTTTATGAAGTCATGTGGATGCGCTTGTGTTTTTTAAGGATGTGGGGCTGGGGAAGTAATAACCTTCTGCACTGCACAGTTAGATGAGCAGCATAGAGGGGAGTTAAAAACAAAAAAAAATTAGAGTCTTGTAGGGGATAGTGGTAAATCTGGATAATCACTTGTTTTTTATGTTGTGGGTGGTAATCAATGCACTTTATTCTGAATACAAAATATGTAATTTTATGACATGCCTGATATAGTTATCTTGAGTCACACCAGTGCAGTGGACTCCAAAGTGGGATGCCCTTACCTCAGGGGATGTGCAAGGCAATCCATTGGGCTGCAGGAGGAAAATATTAGACCTTCCATTTATATTTATTTTTATCTTAAAAATAAGAAAGAAATTAAACTTTACTAATATTTGATATACTGCTTGACACTGGTGTCCTCACTGAGCTGGTGCATATATCAGACATTCCCATGTCCTGAGGGAAGAGGGGGTGTTCCACAATGCAATGGGATTGACAGTGGCACCCTCATTTGTTTGCTCACTCTCATCATATTGCAATTCTGTGCAGTTTGTGTGCTTGCTTAAGTGGGTTTATAGGTTATGTTGTCTAGTTTTAACTGTACTAACCGTCACAAAATGGACAAGTGACTTTGAAAAGATTCCTGCAAAGAGACCATGGATTGAAAATACTGCTGCTAATGTGAGCACAAGCAAACAAGAAAGTGGAAGAGCTGACACTTCTCTCACTCCTGGTATGAGCTCTTTGCTGTTGTTTTGCTCATGGTTTGCTGATTGCCAGCCTTATAATATGGCTAACAAGCTAATCGCATATGGCAAAAAGATGGTTAAAAAAATTCAAAATTTTCAAGAGGACTGTTTGAAATACAAATTTACACCTGCCATTGTTAATAGTGAACCTTGCCCTAAGTGTGTAATGTGGCTTGAGATAGTAGATAAGGGTAGTATGGAGCCACTGTGATTAGCAAGACATCTAAAAACTAAGCAGAACATGAAAACAAACCTCTACAATTTTTTTTTGGTGATATTTCAAGTCATACAGTGCTTAAAAAAATTCAGTAAACTTAATGGTAAATCTTTAGAAGCCTCTTTGGAGATTTCTTACCTAGTAGTGACGACGAAAAACTTTGTACATTGGGGAAACACTTGTTCTTCCTGATATGGTAAAAATGTCTGAAATAATATGTGAAAAACAATATGGTAACAAACTAAAATGCATTTGTCAACAAATACTGTTGGAAGACACATAGAAACCATTGCTGAAGATTTGAAGAAACAAGTATTAGAACAAGTTACACAGTGTGGGAGGTTTGCTATACAGTTGCCTGAAAGTACAGATGCTCCTAACATGTCTCAGCTTAATGTTTTTGCTGAATTCTGGTTCAATGATAAAATACAAAGAACTGCTTTCTTGTCGAATGCTAAAGGAGGGGTGTGCCAGAGAAGATACATCCTCAACTAAATGACTTCTTTAATGAAAGCAATGTTTTTATTAAACTCTGTAAGTGTAACCACTGATGGAGCAGTTGCTTTGAGTAGGATAAAAATGGATTCTAGCATAACGTTGCAGAGGTACCACCACATATGAAATTTATTCACTGTCTCATTCATCAGCAAGCTATTGCAACAAAGAAACTGGAGCCATGGGTGCACAAACTGCTACAAGATGTCATCAATGTGGTTAATGTTATAAAAATGATCTTTAAATGATCTTTAACAATACTTTGTAAGAGATAGGAAGTGACCATGAAGTCTCCCAGATTTGCTGATATTTTCTATGATAAGTGGCTGTCAGCAGTGTTCTACCTAGGATATATATTTTTTTTTTTTAAAAAAAAAGCACTTATAATTTGTCCCTTAAAGGTAAAGGTGATGTTTTAACGAGGACTGGTACAGTAACTGCTTTTTGTAAGAAAATCATGCTTTTGAGCAAGCATATTGAAAATTTATATTTAGAAATGTTTTGTTTGCAATACTGTTGCCAAAAACAGTGCAGATGTCGCGTATAAAAAATGACAGATCTTTACAGATAAAATTGCAAAGAGAGTTTCCTGATCTGTGTAAAGATCTTCCAAAGAGTTTCAGTGGTTTTTAACCCATTTATTAAAAATACTAAAGTGCGACACCTTCTGATTAGTTTGCAAGAACAACAGATTGACATCAGGGAAGATGGAATTTTGCTAGGTGAATTTCAAGAAAAACCTTTGCATAATTTGTGGGTGGGAGTAGAAAATGAATAGCATGATTTAGTAAGCACAGCCAAGAATGCACTTCTTCCATTTGGATCTGTGTGTCTTTGTGAGGTATCTTTTCCAGCTGTGACAGCCTTTAAAAGCAAGTATTGGAATTTAACCTGAACATAGAACTAGGACCTTCAGATTGCTGTATCATGAGGCGTTAGACCAAGATTTAAAAAAAGGCCTCTTCAATCACATTGCTCACACTAAAAAATTATCAACAACTGTATTGTATCGTATGTCAACCATTATTAACACAGTATATTGTTGTATTAGTAGTATATTAATAAAACAATTTTCAGTGGGAGCAGAAAAATTTTTGTACTGTTAATTAAAAAAAAATTTTAAAATTAATTTATCTCCTTTTAAAACGTGTTGTGTATGTTTTGTAATATACATAATATAGTAGCACAGTGGGCACATGTAAATAATTTATAAATAAATACACAGTTGTTGGGGGGGTGCATGCTTAAAAATTTTTTACTGACAGGTGTGCCTGATAAAGTTTGGAGACCACTGCATTAGTGCAACTTGGCATATCGTTTGACTGTCGTTGATATTTGGGCTGAGGCCAGTGAGATGCTTGTAAAGCCTCTCTCCATCGTATTTGAAAGGTCATGGAGGACAGGAGAGGTGCCTCAGGGCTGGAGGATAAGCAGTGTAACTCCAGTCTTCAAGAAGGAGGACTCAGGAAACTACTGGCCAGTTAGCCTCACCTCCATTCCTGGGGAGGTGATGGAACAGCTCATTCTGGTTGTTACCTCCAAGCACATGGAGGAAAAAAAGATTGTCCGGAGTAGTGAAGGGGAAATTATGCTTGACCAATCTGATAGCCTTGACCTTAGTAAGGCCTTTGACATTGTCTCCTGTCACATCCTCATAGGTAAGCTTAGGAAGTGTGGGTTAGATGAGTGAACACTGAGGTGGGTTGAGAACTGGCTGAAGGACTTAGCTCAGAGGATTGTGATGAGTGGTGCTGAGTCCAGCTGGGGGCCTGTAACTAGTGGTGTTCCCCAGGGGTCAGTATTAGGGCCTGTCCTATTCAATATATTCATCAACGACCTAGGTGAAGGGACAGAGTGTATCCTCAGCAAATTTGCTGACGATACAGAGCTGAGAGGAGTGACAGGTAACAGCGGAAGGCTGTGCTGCCATTGAGCAAGATCTGGACAGGCTGGAGAGCTGGGCAGAGAGGAACCTAATGAAGTTTAACAGGGGCAAGTGTCGAGTCCTGCACCTGGGGAGGAATAACCACGTACACCAGTACAGGCTGGGAGTCGACCTCCTGGAGAGCAGCTCTGCAGAGAAAGACCTGGGAGTTCTGGTGGATCAACGGCATGACCATGAGCCAGCAATGTGCCCTTGTGGCCAAGAAGGCCAATGGTGTCCTGGGGTGTATCAAGGAGAGTGTGGCTGGCAGGTCGAGGGAGGTTCTCCTTCCCCTCTACTCTGCCCTGGTGAGCCCACATCTGGAGTACTATGTCTATTTCTGGGCCCCCCAGTTCAAGAGGGACAGGGAGCTACTGGAGAGAGTCCAGTGGAGGGCTACTAAGATGATTAGGGGGCTGGAGCATCTCTCCTACAAGGAAAGGCTGAGACACCTGGGGCTCTTTAGCCTGGAGAAGAGAAGACTGAGAGAGGGCTTATCAACACTTAAAAGGGTGGTGTGACAAGAGGATGGGGCCAGGCTCTTTTCAGTGGTGCCCAGCAACAGGACAAGGGGCAATGGGCACGAACTGGAGCACGGGATGTTCCACTTGAACATGAGGAGGAACTTCTTTACTCTGAGGGAGACAGAGCACTGGAACAGGCTGCCCAGGGAGGTTGTGGAATCTCCTTCTCTGGAGATATTCAGAACCCGTCTAGACACGTTCCTGTGCAACCTGCTCTAGGCTAACCTGCTTTGGTGAGGGAGTTGGATCAGCTGATCTTCAGCGGTCCCTTCCAACTCCTACCGTTCTGTGATCCAACAGCTTACTGCTATCAAAAATGGTAATTTCTGTTTTTCTGACTTAATTTTCTGGCTAAACTTGGTTTAGAGAGAAAAATTGGCTTATCCAAGGATCAGCTGAGGGCCAGACTGAAACAAAGCAGAGGGATTAAGAGACTGGGTGCCAGGGAAGAGAGGGCAGCCTGCTGCTCATCCCATCTCAGAACTCAGCTCTGAATTAACTCCTACCCTCCCAGATATTATGAGCGTATGTTTTGTTCTTAAAGGTGGGCACTTCCTGCATCGTCGTTATTCCTCTTGATTAAGCAGTCACTCAGAAAGAACAGTACTAGCTAGATATTTCTGAGGCAGACTTCATCTGCTATAAATTCGATAGTCAAATGTTGAATCACCTTTTTAAGCTTATGACAAGTAGTGTCATGCGAGAAAAAGATGTGGCTTGGAAGATACTGTCACCAAGTGTTGAGTGCAGTTGGTGGTGTATGCAAACTCAAGCAGAACTAAAATTCATTTTGAAGGGAAAAAAGCAGACCAGGTCAAAACTTACTTGTAAAACATCTGAACAATTATATAACTGAATCTCTGAGATTAAGGCTCAGCATTTTTAAAATTCCTTTTTTCTCTTTTTTTTTTCCTAGCTTTGTCCAGTCCCCTTGCTGCATCAACCATGTCGTCTTCTCCTGCATACTCGCCACCCTTGCCAGCTGGAGTGTCTGGACTTCCTCCTCCTGTGATGACTTCAGCTTCTCTTCCACTTGTGCCTTCTGCAATGGTTTCTACTATTGCACCACCTCTAACTCCTGCCCCACCTCCTGTTGCCCCTTCAGCTTTTAGTACCTCCATGTCCCAGTTCTCTACACCTCCTCCGTTAAGCTCTGCTACTGGCCCTGGCCTTCCTGTACCTCCCACTGGTCCCCCCATTTCAGGATTTTCCATGTCTTCAACCTATGACATTACCAGAGGGCATGCTGGTCGAGCACCACAGAGCCCACTGATGCCGTCATTTTCTGCACCTCCAGTCACAGGTAACTTTTTGTTCATATGCTTTTGTGGTTATGAGGCAGGATGAGAGATCTCCTAGGTGGCTTTTTCCACCACTCTGTAGGGTCCTGCAAGTTCAGCTTCTTTATTATTCCAGGTACACTTAATTAATGTAGCTGCACTCAGAACAAGGGAGAGTAGCCTTTAAAATAGTCATGGTCTAGGGCAGAGAGTCCTCTTTAGTAGAAACTTGCTAGCGTTCAGGCTCACGTTTGAAAGCTTTATGTTTTGTTAACTTGCACAAAAAAAGGCCGGGTGAACATCTCTTTTCTTTGGATCAGAGACTCAATTTCAGCCATTATATTTCCACAGAATGATATGATATCTTAGGCTGTAATCTCATAATTGTCAGGTTTTTGTTCCGAAAAGCTGTCTATAACAAGTTGTCTGTCACATGACACCAGCTTCTATTTTCTTGTTTCCAGCCACTAAATTGCATTAGAACAGCTAAAAATACATACCTTCCATGCAAGCAATTGCTGTAGTTGCTGAACTGATGTCATTT
Organism: Leptosomus discolor; assembly: GCF_034619465.1. Lineage (NCBI taxonomy): Eukaryota > Metazoa > Chordata > Aves > Leptosomiformes > Leptosomidae > Leptosomus > Leptosomus discolor. The sequence goes on along the minus strand of NC_141419.1, from coordinate 47,183,255 downwards.
TCTGCTAGTGGAATGGAAACTTGGCTCTTCGACTGCAGTTGGGCCAGGCTTTTTCTGTTATTGGTGATAACTCTTTTAAGTAGACTGTATTAGGAAAATGTCTAAAAAAACCTATGAATTGTTCAGTGTAAGACAAAAATAACTCCTGATTAAGACTAGTGTTGGAAAATCTGTTAAAATAGGCTTGAGTAGTGGGGCAAAGTCTAATGCTTATATTTTCTACTGTTTGAGTTTCTTTTGTTTTCCTTTAAAATATCTAAAGCTATTCATTTGCTTGCTCCTTTTTCTATTGCTACTAACTTCCAGCACTCCAGGTCAGAAAGTTTCCTACTTCTCTCTCATTATGTATGAGAACATTCCTATTTCTTTGTGCAAAGAGCGACACCCATTCCTCTTTTCCCTCTACTGAGGGCTTATGAAAATTTGAATACAGTAAAAAGCACCACTGTTAAACTAACCTGCTAAGAAAAAGAAATCATTGTTTAATTTTATACATAATATACAGGCAATCTGGGTTCTATTAGCAGATATTGTTGAACTCATTTGCAGTAGTTACATCTGCTAGCCTTTAAGAAGCAGAATTGTTCTGAGGCCTTCAAGAAATGAAGTGAATCAGCCCAGTATTCTTCTATTCTTCCTGCTCATTTTCCTGTTAAACAACTGCATGTTGCTACAGTATAACAAATTACATGCAGTAAAATAAATGAACACTTGTGGTTTATTTTTCTCTCCTACTAGGTGTTTTGGCAGATCCTATTACTCAACAAGCAGCTTTCTCATCACCTTTGGCTCCTGGAACTGGTTCTGCAATCACTTTTCCTGAGGAGCGTGAAGACCCCAGAGTATCTGTTGCCCAAGTTGGAGCACCTGCTGGAGGACTGTGGGGGTTTATAAAGGTATGGGGTTTGGTCTGTTACCTTTCAGGAGAAATTGCCATTTTTTAATGACTATGATACAACATACCTGATATTTTAATGTTGCTATAAATCCTGTCTTTTGTCCAGCCACATGTGCAAGGTGACGGTTTTTAGTAGCGGTGTTTGCTGGAACTATGCTTTTGCTCTTCTGTGTAGAAGAGGGAGGACTACACAAATGCAGGTATTTTAGGTTAATTTAGTGCTTGTGACAAGAAGGTATGCATACCTAACAGGTTGTGTCACATGTTCTTAAATCAGGTGGAGCTTTAGAGCCTCTTTAAGCCCTGAAAGCTAATCTTTGCTTCATAGTGACTGGATACAGAAAAAGATAGTCTGTTTTACTTCACCAGAATTCTTTGCATACTCCATTTCTTTATAATTTCCTAATGAACTGAGTTTGATTTCTGTGGAATGCAAGTCCTCCTTGTTCTATAACAAACAAGTCTCTTCAAGGGGAGACAAATAGGTATTTCTTCCACCAAATAACAGTTTACGGAAGAAGTGTCTAACATATTTTGTAGTTTTTTTCTATTCTGCTAGAAGGCATGGAGTATATAATGCAGAACCGATACTCCTTGTGGTGCAATCTAGTCATACAGAGGAAATAAACAGCAACATCCTCTGGTAGAAATTCGTTAGCCCGTAACCTTTTTGGAGCTGTGATAAATGCTACATATAAGTAGCATCATGAAGATTGTGGCAAAAAGATCTAAGAGTAGTGCATGAATGCTGAACCGTCTTCAAGAGCAACACAATTTTCTGTACTGTCTTGTACTAAATGTGAAGGAAAAGTCAAGAAGATTGATGTCCCAGTGGGATTGCAGAGTTTTGGAGGGACTTTCAAGCCTTTTTGAACATAAAAAGCTAGGAGAAAAAGTTGTACGTGGTGTGGCAAACTGAGCCCTCCCTTACTCCAGGAGTACACATCTTGTCAGCAATACAGTCTTAAGAAGCAAAATTAATCCTCTATCAATATGGGGAGAGTAGAGTTGTCATGCTGCCCTTTTCAAGGACAGAAATCTTCTCATGATCATAAAAACACATCTTCTTTCTTCCTTTAAATAATAATGTCCTTCTCTTGGTCATTGTATTCCTCTTAAATATTTACAATAGATGGTAATGTTCCAGAAGAGAACATTTTCTGTTACATGATTTTGTAGCCCTGTTGAAAATACCAGAGCTTACAATTGCAAATTAGTTGAAAAGCCAGTCTCATCCACATTACTGTTGCCTTTATACTGGTAGGATCAAAAGGTGTCCTGTTTCTCTTTATGGAGAAGGTCTATATCATGAACTTGAATAATAAAATCTGAATTTTCGTTGAAGTATTAAGCCTTTCATGTGCTCTGTGTGTTCAGTGACCTCTTTTTGAGAATTTTCTAGGTGGAAGAATGAGGAGTCATTACTTATACTGAAGCCATCAAATTCTTGGTGTGTGTAAGCACACATCAAACTGTTTTTTAAGAAACAGCCAGAATCTGGGAGACTTAACTGGTAATTATTACAGAAATGCATCCTGGATTTCCTGTTGAAGAGCTTACATAGTAGATGCAGCAGTTATCTTTATTTCTGTTCTTGAAGGAGTGGAACTACCCTTTTTCCTCTGGTGTTCCTAAGAAATCATACACCTTTCTTCCAGATTTCCTTCAAGATGAATAGTATTCAAGACTGAGACAATCTGAAATAGACAAATTAATGGTCTAGAATCAAGTGCAACTGTTCAGTTCCTTTGATCTATCAAAGATGGCTGAGCAGTCTCATAGCAGTTCCAAGATTGGTTTCCACATAGCGTATCAGAGGCAAAGTTGGATACTGTTGCAGTCATGGCACCTGACTGCTTGCATATTTGACTTTTTGAACAACGAAGACAACCAGGACCTGAATTTTCCAAAGATTTGTGGTTGCACTCTGCTGATGTGGAATTTTTCCATTTGAGCAATTTGGATTTATGTTGACTTAGAATTGATTCAGTAGAAATTCCAAACGTAACTGCATTATGGTTCACAGTGTTATAATAACTTCATGTTTAGCATTGATATAATACTGTGGATTATTTCTCTCTGCTTCTGCTAGGCTGATGAACATAAAGGTGATTTCCACACATAGAAGGAGCAGCTTCTTGCTGGTCAGGAACCTGATTATCTGCAGGAGATGTACAATGACTTCATGTTAGCTAGGCAGCCAGGCTGCTGATTGGAGAAGTACTGATTGGCTCTGTGTTACTGGAAAGATGCTAGAACTGGAAATTCCTACTTAAAATGTTTCTGAGGTTCTCAAAGCATTCACTCAGTATTTGTTAAAACATCAGACAAACTTCAAATTGTGAGAGAGTTGAAGGAGGAATATAAAATTCCCTGTTCTTGATGGCATCCTGTGGGTACATTACTCAGTGAATGCTACCATTCAGAAAAGGCTTGTGCTATATTCATATGAAACAAGTGGCTACAGCGGGCTGTGGCTTGAAAAAGCTTAATTGTGCTAGAGTGAGTAATGGTTTTGTTTTCTTTATCAAATTCTACAGTCAGGCTTAGTGTTCTGCACAGTGGTGGGAACAGTACCTGAACCCAATAGTGAACTATTTCAACGTGAGGCGTGGGATGAGATAATCATTATTAGTAGCCATGCAATATCTCGGTAGTTGTAGAAGTGTGTTTTGTTTGTTTGTTTGTTTGTTTTCTTTGTTAAGCTTGCTACAAAGAAATAGAAAGCACTCAAAAGGTTGGATGAGGCTTTGAGCAACCTGGTCTAGTGGAAGGTGTCCCTGCCCATGGCAGGGGTGTTGAAACTAGATGATCTTTAAGGTCTCTTCCAACCGAAACCGTTCTATGATTTATAGGAAAGAAGCTTTGCTGAGCAAAATGTATTCTGAGACAACTAAAACTACTCTGATTCTTCAGTTCTCTGAAATACTGTGTAGGTGTATTAAGCAAGCACTTTCCAGAAAAAGTATGTGCACAGTGCTGTCCTGTGTAGTGCTTGTCGTTTAGTGAAACAAATACAAGCATATGCAGTTTTAATATTAGACTGAAAGCATTCTGTTTACGGAAGAAATTTTATAAAATGTTTCTGTAAAATAGTTTCCAGTGCTTTGTCTCTCAGTGATTCAGCATTGGTATCTTTCTTCTTTCACCCTGTGATCTTACCTGAATTTAAATAAACTTTTGACACCAGATACAGACCTTGGTTAAGACTATGTGCAAAACACAGGTCAGTGTTCATGTTTGTATTTCATGAACTTTTAGGTCTGTCAGCCGCTCCACCTATGATTTGGATGAAGAACGTCGAACACATTTCCAGCAATGTTTAGAATCTATTTATAAATTGAGGACTTCCAGCTCAATTGCTCTAGAAGTATTTGTTAGTAATGGGTCATTCAGAAATAGATCCTGTTGTCTTTAAGAAGGTTAGAATACAGACACTCTTAGTGTGAGTTATCGCAGTCTAAATCTAGCTACCTAGTCTGATGATACCTATAATTAGCACTGGGAATCTACAACTTTGCTAAATGCTCAAGGCTTCTTCTTCCAGAATAGGAATAGGTGAAGTGTGTTGCCCACTGTCACTGATGGGTCTGTTTCTGCATTAATGCAGAAGAGGATGGTAAAGATGATATTTGAACTTTATGTTGTAACTGAAAAGTTGTGCACTGAGAGTCATATCCTGTGGTGCTTGTGCTGAGGTGTGAGATGAAGGAGGTGTTACAAAGTGTAAATATGTTAAAACACAAAGAAGCTTAATATTTGGGTTTTGTTTGGTTGGTTTTTAACTGTAACATTCTGAGTTTCTTGGGAAGATAATATGGAAATCTCTTTGCCTAAATTTAGGGTGTAGCTGAGAATCCCGTGGTGAAGTCTGTTCTTGACAAAACCAAACATTCAGTGGAGACCATGATCACAACTCTGGATCCAGGCATGGTTCCATATATCAGTAAGTATTGGTGACAAATTAGTAAGTAATATATGTAAACGTTAGAAAGGTTAGTATAATAGCACGCTACTTTTGCACTTCAAGTTTGTGTATGCAGTGTGTGAATTCAAAGTCACAATATTGTACTGATTTCTCAAGTATATGGTCCAGTGAAACACTCGCTCAGGAGGCTGACTCTTTATATGCGTCTTGAGGTTCTTTTGACTTTTGTATTCTGCTATAGTTCAGATAGTGGCATAGTAATACTCTTTAGTTCAGATTGTGAAAGATGAGGAAGTTATGAAGAAAAAAAAAAAAAACGAAAGAATGAAGAGACCTTATCTGTAATCCCTGAGTTGCATACTGTTTTCTGCCAGTGTCTCTAAGCCTTATGGAATTGAGTTTAAAATACACTGCATGTGTTCTTTTGGATCACCTTCTTAAATACTACTGTGTGAGCTATTTAAAGTTAAAACAAGCTCCAAAGTAGGCATACTCAGAGAGGCATGGGACAGAGGTATTTGCATAGCTTTTGAGGCTTTCTTCTGACTCTCAGCCATTCCACTTTTCTAACCTAATAGTATTTATACTATTTTAGGAGATTTGGCAAACTTGAAGCAGTTACTGAATCATTTAGTTGGAGCATTCAGATTCTAAAATGGTCTAATGAAGTCCGAAGTATTGCTGAGCATTGAGCCTGGAAGTAACAGCATAGCATTTCAATTACAGCTTGAAAATTAATAGGAAGGAGAAATGTTGTGGTATTCACTATTTTTTGTTTTTCTAGAGTACATTGCATGTCACATATAACTGATTTGAGATTTCTACTTCATTAAAGTGGAGAAGCAAAAGACATAATCTGTCCAGAGTGGTGGCTTGGGTTTGGTTTGTGGTGTTTTTTTTTGTTTTGGTTGATTGGTTGGTTAGTTGGTTGGCTTTCTTCCAGCAGTCTAGTAAGCAGTCCTCCTTTTTATTTGTGCCAGTACTGCCCTTTGTCAATGTGTCGGTGAAGCTGGTCAGGACACTGATAAGGCTGAGAAGAAAGTGTTAAGATGTTTTTGCACTTGTGTTTTTCTGAGCTGTTTTTCAGCTGGACCTATTCTGTGATCCAGCTAACTACATTGCTGCACTATTGTACTAATCCAGTGGACAGTAAGTGGAATAAAAGGGGAAGATGACCTGATTATTGAGTAGTATTCTTACATTTAAGGGAAAATATTCTAGCAGCTGACTAGTGAGGAGATAGTGGGATATAACATCAGTGAGGCCAGCCAGCAACCGAGAAACTATTTGAGAGGAGTAGCAGGATTCAGTGCAAAGCTATGGTAAATGTTGATTATGCACAGTTTGCTGAACTGTATTTAAGGTTTCCATTGCAGATGTGACTGTGCCCTTTTAAAATAGGATCTGTCTATGTCAAATGATGGTTTGGATAGTTTGACACAGTGTTCATTGAACAGAATGATGTTACCTAGAGGAGGAAGTAATTCTAACAGAATGCTTTGCTTGTATGCTTCAGTTACAGTAAGTAAATTCAGTGGTTATCTCTAAAGTTATGTTGGAAGAGAAAGCATTTCTATACACCTTGGCCATTAATATGTTGCATTTTTTTTGTGGTGGCAGATTGTGGAAATAGGGCAGAGATTTGTAAACTTAGTATTACATCCTTCTAGAAACGTTTTCCGGATCAACAAAAGCCATGTCCTCCACAAGTGGCTCCGATTCTCTCTGCTCTCTCTCCACTACTGCAATTCTAAACAAATTTCAGATTCCTCATGCCAAAGCCTGAAATTACCAAAGCTTCTGAACGAGGTGGTTGAAATTTTGTGTGTGTGTGTGAAAATGTCATCTGAAGCAAGCACCTGGAATAGAAAATGTATGTCTGTGCAGCAAATAGTCACCTTATAAGCATAAATTTCAATGCTTTTATAGCAAAACACATCAGGGAATCTTTATTTGTATGTGGAACTGTCATTTCGGTTTATAATACAGAAGGTACAATGAAATTTCGTGTTCAGGTGTCAGAGCTTAACTTATTGTGACAGTTCTGCCTCTGAATTTAGCAGGGTCTATCTGATTTTTGTATTTTAGGTTTTGCTGTTTCCATATTACCATGATGTGTGACAGATCTTGTTACAAGTTTTGTGTCTTAATGCATGTAATATCTTTGTTTCCATTCTGTAGTATCTGTGATGAACAAAGATGTTATTTTGATATATGCTGTTCCTTAATACAAAAGAACATAATCTGTATTCTGCTGTTGCAATACACAAACATGGGGCACAGTTACCATTCTTAAGTTACTATGTGGTAGTTTACTAGGTACGTTATGGGTTAGTTTTAGTTGTATTAAAAACTCTTTAACAGTTTTTCTATCCCTGGGTGCTCAAACAAGGCTAATTTCAGCAAAAGCCTGCAGTCAATTTTAAGCATTTGTTAACTTACGTTAACTTGATTTCTATCAAGAAGGAATCAATGAAAAAAGATACTCTCAATTATTTTTTAGTCCTGTTGTTACCCAGTGTTTAAAACAATTGCCCGAAGTTCAGTGAAGTTTGAAGCTGATTTCCATTTCATTTCCGATTCCATTCAGTAAATCAACTGATAAATAAAAAGTTAAAAAATAGCCTAAAGCCCAAATAGAATATTTTACTACTGTTCTGACATCTCTCTGGCAATTCTTCGTGAGAAGAAGACGTTTCCTGTAACTGAGGTCTGCTAAGTAATATGAGCGGAAGAATAAATTGTTCTTTTCTTTAAAATTTAAGCTTTAGGAATTTTACTTGCATCAGGATAAATACTGCAGACTTGTCAGCGAATATATTTAGGTAGAATGTTAGTGTTTAAAGGCAAAACCATTGTGCTCTGTTCTTTTTTCTTTTAAAACGTAGTTTCACGTATTTTTATCCAGTCAGTGGGCCTGGGAAATAACAGGTTAAAAGGCTGTTTCTTCACTAGTTTGCTGCTGTTGTCGTATGAAATGCCATGCTGGATCAAAGAATCACAAAGTGATGAAGGTTCGAAGGTACCCGTGGAGGTCATCTTGTCCAGCCCCTCTCCTTCTGCAGGGCCACCTAGAGCCAGTTGCTCAGGACTTCGTCATGGCAGCTTTTGAATATCGCCAAGGAGGGAGACTCCATCGTTACTCTGGGCAACCTGTGCCAGTGCTCAGTCATCCTCACTATAAAAAAAGGTTTTCCAGATGTTCATATGGAACCTCCTGTGTTTCAGTTTGTGCCCGTTGCCTCTGGTCCTGTCACTGGGCACCACTGGAAAGAATCTGGCTCCATCCTCTTTGCATCCTCCCTTAGGTATTGTTGTGCCTCAGTAAGATCTCCTTGAGCCTTTTCTTCTCCAGGCTGAACATTCCCAGCTCTATCAGTCTTTCCTCATAGAAGAGATGCTCCAGTCCAGTGGTTCATCTGGCTCAATATTCTGTCTTCAGTAGAAGCAACAGGAGATGCTTTATGGTAAATGACAGTAGATCTGGAATGACAGTAGATCTGGTGACTTCTGTAGTACTTTTTCTTGTACTACTCCATCATCCACAGCCATTGGACTAAGGATGACAAGAGGCATGTCCATATCTATTACTTTTAGTGCCTACTTGTCCGTTAATTTGTCCTTTACACTGGTACAATTGCTGGTACAATTTACTTATGCAGCTTTCTCTGATGTAATATTCCATGTTTGGAAAAGGTTTAAGAAGAAAAGAAAGCTTGTCACAGGAGGGACAAGTTTTATGATTTTTTTTTTTGCATAAATCAAAGTTTGACAATAAAAAAGCTCCAGCTATGATAAAGACAGATGTGAGGAATAATAGAGCTCGTAAGTCTTTTGTAGTTATTTTAGACTTATTTTAATTTGTGAATGGTTTTATTTTATTCTAAAAAACCTTGGTGAAAACTCATCCTTCTTTATGGAGAACCGCCATATGGAAATAATTCAGAAATGCTTACGACTTTTGGGTGCCATAGGTATTTAATATCTAAAACCAGGGTAAAACTGTAGGGATGCTGACAGGCAGTAAAATTACACTGAAATTCACAGTCCAAGGACAACTAGAAAGTAATGCAAGCTTTTCTTTTCAAGCTTATGTAATTTGGCAGCTGTTCACTAGATTTTATGAACTGCATCTGTGTTCTTGGTCCCTTTCATAAGGAAGAGTTTGTGTGTCACCCCAGCATTCCTTATCACTTCTCAGAACACCAAAGCATCCTTAGAAATGGATGTCTGAGTTATTCTCCCAAATCCATGAATTGTCCTCTTAAAGGAGTGGTATGCTTTTTTTCAGGTGCTGAACAGCCATCAGTTTCTGTTTGTCTTTCATCCATGATTTACTTAGCTATTCATCTAACGTTTACTTCCTAACTTAAGTTACTTCTGCTTCATGAAAGAACTTTTGTACAGTGCATGAGAAAGAGAAGACCAACTGAAGCATACTCTTAAGATGCAGAATGTATTTGAACTAGTTTATAGTGGGAATGAGGAAAAATACATGCATATATATATATATACACGTGTGTTTTACAGAAACTGGGGGAGAACTGGACATAGTGGTTACTTCTAATAAAGAGGTGAAAGTTGCAGCAATTCGAGATGCCTTTCAAGAAGTCTTTGGAATGGCTATCGTTACTGGAGAGGCTGCACAGTCTAACATCGCACCCCAACCTGTAGGCTATGCTGCAGGTTTAAAAGTAAGTTGATACATAACAGTACTAAAGTACCTCCAGTGCATAGAGAGAGTGTGGAGGCATTCACTCAGAGGAGTCTGAGTTTCCATAAAGGGAAGGTCAATTTGTGGGGTAGGTAAACATTTCCTTTTTTTCTTTTTTTAATTGCCATTTGGATCATTAGATCAGTTTGAAGCTGTTTGGTGAAATAGTTTTGGATGGGTTTTTTTTGCAAACACATTCACAGCAAGTGAAGAATATGTCATCTAGCATACATTGTGATATTACTGTAGTTTCAAAGTATATCAGGCATTTCTTTTTAGTCCGTTACTAGCATGCCATGTTGGAATGTTAGAAATTAAAAGACACTCTTTGAGACTGAGTTGTCTCCCCGCTAATTCTGTAGCTCAAAGATAGTTTGATCAACACTTGTCAGGGATCTTCCCAAACAGATCTATGTTGTTTAAAAAGTAAGAATTCACTGTACAGCCTTGCAAACAGCTGTGCTGGCCCAGAGGAAGGGTTAGCAGAGGTTGTTTCACCTGATTTTAAAAATGTACATGTCCGTCAGGTGTATGTAGGTACAACCACCTCCTTGGCCAATAACTAAAACCCCTGAAAATAACTATTTAGTGTTCTGTTTCTTAAATGTAAGCAAATAATTTACTCATTAAAAGGGAAGTATTTTCTCGTAACTGCTGTGCCAGTGTTCACAGCTGACTAAAGCCTATCCTCACAGGCATATATTAGCTGATGCAATTTTATATTGAGGTGAAGGAGGGTAATGTATATCTTCCCATACCTGTTTAGCTACTGCAGCGTAGTAGTAGTAGTATTCCTGTTACAACTTCAGAGTGATAACAGGTTTGGAGCAAATGATTCCTGCATCTTAGTTGGATAGGTACCACAACAAAGAGTTTCTCTCCCTTCTTGGTCTTACAAAGTTGGTCCAAAGCCCTTAAAGGTTCTAAACCCAACAAATCTTAAGCAACAAAAATGTCAGCATGAGTGACAGGAATATATAGTAATGCTTTAACCAATAGTGAGACTTGCCACCCTTAAAAAGCTAGAAATTATTTGTGTGCTAACCTAGGTCTTTTTCATGGAACAATAAGAAAGTTAAAATATTTAATTAGTTTTGTCATAGTTTTTGTTACTGTTTGGGATTCCATTATGGCTTTTCATGAGTTTTGGGTTTTGTTTTTCTAACACTGAAATAAGAGTCATCTTTTGAAATCTCTCATATTTTCTGTTTAACTTGAAAAGTATGTTCTAGAGTTGTTTTTGCATTTGTCTGTAAGCATTGTACTATGTTGTGATTCAAAGAGAATGTTGTCTGACAGCTTATGTTACCATTTAGGGAGCCCAGGAAAGGATAGACAGCTTGCGTCGGACAGGAGTGATACATGAAAAACAGCCTGCTGTTTCAGTAGAAAATTTCATTGAGGAATTGCTTCCTGACAAGTGAGAACTTTAAATATATTCCTGGGGGGGGGGGGGGGGGGCAGTGGGGCGAAGCTTTGTTGTGTCAAAGGGACCTATAAAGAGTTGCTGGCAGTATCACTCTGAGCAGAAGAAAGAAGTCTGTCTTCAGTACTGCTTTGGCAGACTTGATTTTGATGATGATCAGCTTTTTGTTGAGACTTTAATAAACAAAATCCTTATCAGGTTATTTCAAGATTCACAATATAAAACCAAAATGAAGTTATGCTGAACTGACAAAATTAAGGAGCTGTAAAAACTGGAATTTGGCTAGTAGTTTGCTCACTCTTGTGTGCGCAATCTTCTCTTTCTTTGAAATTGTATTTGGTTCAGAAAGTATCGGGAGATGGTCTGGCATTTGTAGTAATAAGATTTTATCAAATAATATATTATCCATTTTCCTTTCACCGAGTATGTAATTACTACTTTTAATTTGCGCTGCACAGACACAACAGTGGTGTTTTCAAATACATTACAATATGATTTTGTACCATGCTTTTGACAGACAGTCCTTGAAGTAGCTTTATAATTAATTTCCAAAACATTAAGGACAATTCTGTGTTTTTCTTAATGCAAACTTAAATAGTTTTTTCTAATGTTTGCATTTTTGTTCATGTGATGAGCATTGATTTATTTTTTTGACACATACTCTGTGCTTACTCCATTTTTAAGATACGTTTAGTATCTTTATTGGAAGATGGGTGGTGAATTTTCTAAAGTAAATAGAATTAGGAAGTGTTTTGATTTTTGTTAAGCATTTATTTCAGTCTAGTCTGATGTAGATGTTTTATCGTATTTCCACAAAGGAGTAACTGTGACAATGAAATCTCTGTTTCAAATCAATTGCTGTTCTCATCCTTTGAATTTACTCATTCCTAAACTGGAAAATGTTGCTTAAAGTCTCAACATGAAAGAGCTCACCCAGGACTGCCATGTTATTGAAAGGAATGCTAGCTCTCCGTCCGCACATGACAGGCCCCAAGAACATCTTGATCTTTGATATTAGTTACAGTAGAAACTAAAGAGTCTCTTAATGGATACTTTAGTTTTTATTCAGTAGGCAACACTGAAAGCTTCCTTGCATGGTATTACAAAAAAACATTTGAACTATTTTTGCCCTGTTTTTTTTTCTGCAATGAAATGGTAGGCCATGGTGCTAGTAATTGATTAGTTATTATTCTGAAGTAAGCATTGTAGTGTTACAGTTCTAATATGGGGGATGCAGTCAGTGTGTACTGGTATTATTTACCATGTTTATGCATGTCTCAAGGAGAGGAGTTTCCAAGTAACCACCCACCAATACTAAGAGCTCTGCGCCTAACACAAAACAGATCAGTTACTGGTCACAGTTAAACTTCTCATTGTCCATCAGACAGCTGAAGGACACTACTTCCCCTTCCAGTTGCATGTCCTGAATACTATTTACAGAAAAGATTGCAAGACTCTTATGTGTGTTTTACCCTTTAGACTCTAATTCCTTTATTAATTGGATGCAAGTTCTCTTTAACCATGAAGGTTTCTCAGCAGTCTTTCATAGTTGCAAGCGAGGTAGTCCTCTGCAAGGACTGCAAGTGAAGTTCTTCTTCCAGTCTTGCTCTGTAAAATGCTTGGCATGAAGCTTACGTGGCCCAGCAACTCGTTTCTTAAAATTGGAGTCTTGCATTTCTTTTTATGACAACATCCTTGCTTCCTGCGCTTTAAAGAATAGAATGCAATCTGTATGTAGACATGTATATATTATATATAAAACAACAATTACAATAATGTTTTCCTTTTTTAATCCTTTACAATTCTTGGCCTTGATTTTGTGTTTATGCTTTCCCTGGAGTATGTTTCTCCTATGGCAACTCAACTGTAAAATTGTTATAGAAATTGAATACAGTGTGGTAGTGATGATGCATTGCCCTTGGGTTTTATTTGGATTGTGTCAGTATTGTTAGTTTGTTGGCGGGACAGGGAGGAATGATTTAATGTTTTTGCAAGCTAGATAGGGAACCACTTCGGGTGTTGCTTCAGTAGCCTTTACTGCCTGCTACAGCAGGCACCATCTTTTCTGAAAGGTGCAGAAGTACTTCTTTGAATAAATCATTTAAATTATCATTACAGGATTAGACATACCAAAACATCTTCTGATATAGAGCATGAATTATAAATATTTTTTTTTTTAATTCTTTCAAAGCTTGTGTGAAAACTGTACCGTAATAAATATGGCCAAAAAGTAACTTTCACATCATTGCAGGTGGTTTGACATTGGATGTCTCATTATTGAGGATCCAATTCATGGAATTCATCTGGAAGCCTTTACCCAAGCAACACCAGTGCCTTTACAGTATGTTCAGCAGGTGAGTTTTCAGGTTTTTTACCAATCTTGGATTAACAGTTGAGTCATAAGACTTAAGTTTTCATTTCATTTATGATGTCAGTTCTTACTGACAATTGCTCCACTTGAATATTTGAATTTATGAAATGAAGATAAAAACTATTTTTGAATCAAGTTTATGTATTACTGAAAAAATATTTTGGCAGTTGTGGCAAAGCAATTCTTCACCAAGAGTCTCATTCTGCAATACATGGCACTTGAAAGCACTAGTTTTACTTTTCTATTAATGAGGAATAAATATTCCAAGAAGAAATTAACCAAGAGGAAATTAACCACAAAAGAAGTACTTCTCAACAAGAAAATGTAACTTTAATCATTGAAATATTGTCGTCAGTCTGGTTTGGTGGCTCAAAATTGTCGCTCATGAATACTTTGCATAGAGAGAATAAGAATAGTCATTCTTCCTCAGGTGTGGAAGGAGATCTTTGCAGCTTAAGTAATGCTCTAAGCAACTGTACAAAAGAAGTGCAGTAAGCACTCTTACCCATCCAAAGGCTTGCTTTCTTTACCTTAACTTACTGCACATGTGTATTGGAGTTTCACCTAATGCCGACAAAACTGTAATAGTGAAGTGTCTGTGTGCACACATGTACACATTAGCAATTCAGTGAAGTAGCTTACACTTGGTTTAGGCTCCAGTTTATAAACTGGGATTTTACCACTCAATTTTTAATAAAGCTCATAAAGTCTCATTATTTATGTTGTCAATTACCAGCAAACAGACAGCGTACTGTACTGATTGGTATTCTGAAAACTGATTCCTAATAAATAAATAAAGGATAGCGCTTCTTGAGAGCTATAATTGGCCTCAGTTACACCATGAACATGTAGACTCTCACCAAAAAGGCAAGACTGACGTCTTCTTCTGACTGTGCTATTGTGACAAAGATGTAAAATTTCTGAAATGGAAAGTTTTAAATCTTGGAAATACCATGGTTTATCCCATTGAAAGTAACACAGTACTGTGCAGTTCTTTAATACCAGCAATAGAAGTTTTTCATGAGATTGTTTACATTTCTTTGGGCATGTACTGGGAATTACTCCAAACTCCAGTCACTGCAAGTTGCCTGACAGCAGATATGAGTCATACATTGGTCTGAAAATTCTTTTAAAACAAATATTTCCATGAAGAATTTCAAAGCAAAACTGTTTGGGGTTTGATCCTTGGGGGGTTGTTTTTAGAAAACAAATAGTAACTGTTTAATTTTTTTTTTTTTTTTTTTTTTTTGTACTATCGATGCCACCAGAGTGAACATTTGTGGGATTTGGTTTAATTCTTATTTTTCAGAGTTCTTACAACTTTGAAAAGCCAATGAGTGGCAAAAGGAGAAGGGTTGCTCTGCCTCTCTGTAGTTTTCCAGAATGCTTTTCAGAAGAGTGGAGAAAGATGTGAAGCTGCGGGGAAAAAATATTAATTAAGCAGCTACAACTTCATTGACTAGATGATCTTTAAGGGACCCTTCCAACCCAAGCCATTCTATGATGCTATGAAAATAGGCACAGCAATGTGCAGTTGCTACTTAAATAATGGCCACTTTCTCTATAAAGCATTGATATGAACTAAACGATTTTTTTTTAAACATAAAACACAATAGGTGTCTTACATTTTTGTCTCACAGATATTCTCTGTTTTGTCATTTAAGAACTATAATAGCTTAACTTTTTGAGTACTTTTTTCTCAAGGTAAATATATTTTGTAACTTTGAAAAGCAGTTTTTACCTTTTAATAGAAGAAAATGTTCTTGTTTTAACTTTTATGCAACCCATTCAGGGTGTAGCTTGGTGTATAGCATGGATCGAGTGGAACTGTAAGCCTTAGACTTGAATTAGATTTAATTCTACTCTCCTATTGAAAGAAGACTGTTCTTGTATATACATCAACAGCAAAACATAGCTTTGTTTTGTACCTTTAGAGTTAATTTTTTCCTAGTCTCACCATTATATGTTTGAGTCAATTTATGCATAATGTGTGATGGTGAGTCACTGGGCTCTTGATTGTGTGTGTGCACCAGTTGCTACCTTTGTTCCCATTATGTCTTCTAGAATCAGAGTGGTTTTCTTTCAGGGACATGCAAGAAACATATATTTGTATAAAACCAGTTCAATATCTCTAAGCAAAATCTAGACTACGACAGGAAGAAAACCAGCAATTATGTAGTGTATTGCAGACTAAAACAGAAAAGAAATGTGTGTTGGACAGGCAGTGTTATTTGTTATTCACAGTACAAAAGATCTAATAAAGGCAACATTAAAAGCAATTATGTTCCTCAAAATTCTTGCTAGCTATGTGTTTTATTGTTTTGTGTAATGGAAATAGTGGTAAAAACTGTCTGTATAGAATAGATACTGTTTTGTTAAGTTCTTTACCAGTGAGACAGAGTTTTCTGAGCACATAATATGAGACTCATGGCTGTTCATAACTGAATGCTGCTTGATTTGAGGAAGTAAAAAGGTGGATTTGAGGGCTGGTTTTGAGAACCTTTTTCCATCAAAGAGACCAGGCATCATATTGTTTTTTGCTGAGCCAGAAATTGCAACCATGATGTGAAACTACTGGAAGGTTGCTTTTTTTTTCATTTTATTTGACAGTTACTGATTTTTAGCAGTAAAAATACCAAATAATTAATTTATGAAGTTATGTGCAATTGAGGATCGTAATGGAAATATCATAATCAGGTATTCAGTCCCTGCTTGCAGCTGGATGTACTCTTATTTACTTCTTACTGCCAATGTGTTCTGACTAATAAGGAAAATTTCCTGTTCCTTTGCTTAAGAAATCTGCCTTTTATATACCTCTAGATAATAACTAGTTGTTTCAATATTGGAGCAGACTGCATATTCTAACAGTTACATATGCTGCTATATTTGGAAGACAGTAGTTTTAGGAAGGCTGGAACACACTGATGAACTTAGATCTGCTGTACATGCACTGGAAACAAACTCACTTGAGTATTTGTCAAAATAAAATCTGTATGAAGAATTTGGCCCGATGTGCAATGCTGTGAAGAACTGAGTAATACTCAGAACAGTCTTATACTGGCTAAAAGTCTACTGCCCTTCATTGTATGCAATAGTGGCCAGAGGTGTTTGCCTAGGATAAACATCAGACCAGTGATACTTCCCCCACTCTTCACCTTCTACGTCTGACTTCAGGGAAATACTATATGTAATCCCTCTGTGATCTCATACAAATAAGTCAGTCCTCCATTTCTGCCAGGCTCAGCTTTCTTCTTGTATTTGGCTACTTGCCTGGTTCAGAGGGACATTTTAACTGTTTTTAAAATCTTTGGAGGGTAAGAGTCGTCGTATCAATTTGTATTGTTATTGATTCCATCTGTTGATTACTTCAAAAGAGAAAACTACTTCCTGGTAATGGCAGAATGTCTTTAGTCTCTTAAGCATTGCATTTTAGTTTTATACTGTTCAGATGTCATTTGGATCATGATACATGCAAATCCAAACAGTATAATTGGCTTGGCAAATTAAGGGGCAGTCTGAAATTTGGAATCCGATGCCCTTTAATTTACCGTGTAGTCCTGTTGATGTAAGAAAGATTATTTACGAAAGTTGGTAATGGTGGAGATAGAAACAAAACTACTTGTTTCAAACTCTTAATAATCACTTCTCAAAATGTTACACAGGCTAAGAGTCTCACTCCTCAGGACTACAATCTGAGATGGTCAGGCCTGTTGGTGACTGTGGGCGAAGTGCTGGAGAAGAGCATACAGAATGTCAACAGGACTGACTGGCACATGGTATTCACTGGCATGTCCCGTCGACAGATGATCTACAGTGCAGCTAAGGCTCTAGCAGGAATGTACAAACAACACTTACCACCCAGGACTGTTTGAAAGAAGGCTGATCCGTGACACTAAGGAATACTGGTTTTGATTCTAGAGTTGAAGTGAAAGCTACGTGTTCTAATTCTCAGTGAATACAACACAGATTTGTAATCTTAACTGTGAACTGTGTTTCACTTTTTAAGAAGTGAAGGTGATTTCCAATAGTGGAAATTAGCAATTGCAATTTTTAACTACTATATGATTTCCAATATGATTCAACAAAACAAGAAATCAGAACAAACATATATTTATAACTGAGACAAATAGCATTACAGTTTGTAAAGTGGAATGTGCTATTATTTGACACCTTACTAGGCATTTGCTGAGATATTTTAGTTAGTATACTTCTTTTAAAGAAGGGGTTCGTTGTTTATCTGTTTCTGTTATATTGGTAATATAAACATGTTGACAGCATAACATTTATGTTATATATCCATTTCAATCCAGAGAGACTACCTTCTGTATTAGATGTTTTCTTGGCACCTGTCCTTATGTGGTACTTAACACCTTGTAGATTTGATGTCTGTGCATAAGTTCTCAGGAGTGATGCTGAGTAGTTTTTACAACACGTAACAGTGAGCTGCTGAAGAACAACAGAAATCCATGCCCCGTTAGTTGAAATCATTGCTAAATAATTTTGAAATCTCATTTTCCTTACTGCGGGGTTTTTTTTATGTAACAGTAGTTAAGTTCTTGTCCAATTAAAACGCTAGACAAATTCCAAGTTGCTTCAGTGAGTTTTAGATCAGGTACCACATATGCATGAAATTCTCAACAGTTTCAACAACGTAATTTACTCCACTGCGTCCAAACTTCATCCTGTAATTTCTTCTATCAATTTATGGTTGTCAGCAATTTGATGTAGAAAATGGTGAGATGTGTATCACTTGCTTTGCTGTCCTGGGTTTTCTAAATGTTTTTAAGTCTTAAATGCCTTCTTAATATCATAAGCTCACTGTTTCTCATATAAGTCTTCAGTGGTCTCTTGACTTTTTTTTCATGGCTATAAATTCCTTCTGTTCATGCTCACACAATCATAAATCTTTATTTAGAAATACGGAGCTAATTGTGAAGAAAATATTTTGGTAATAGTACTTTTTAAAAGAAATAAAGAATAAACAAACACTTTTTGTTTGCCTTAAAGAAGCTGTTTTTCAGCTTATATTGCTCTGCCTTTACCTTTCTTAGATGCTTTCAAAGAACATTTTTATATACAATGTACTGTTAAGCCAGCTCACATTTGTACCCAGTGAAAGCCTGTCTATTTCCAAGTAATATATTTTGCCTTAATTGGCCTACTCTGTAAATTGGTTGAATAAATGTTTCTCCTAGAGGACTGTATCTATTTTAAAGGTTTATTTTTTAATATAGCTGATGAACATCTGTTTATTCAAATTATATTTACATCGTCAAGTTACAAATTTGGAGGATACTTAAATGCCTATCTTGTCTGAAAAATACCCAAACCAAACAGAACCTGACTCTTGCAGTCTTGAGGTCTCTTGTTGGGAGCACTTCCTTGTATCATAAACTAGAATGATGATACAAGGATTCTGTTTGTCATTATTCACTAGAGGTGTCTTTGCTTTTCACAGAATCACTCCGAATCACAGAATGTTAGGGGTTGGAAGGGACCTCGAAAGATCATCTAGTCTAACCCCCCTGGCAGAGCAGAACCACCTACAGCAGGTCACACAGGAACACGTCCAGGTGGGTTTTGAATGTCTCCAGAGAAGGAGACTCCACCACCTCTCTGGGCAGCCTGTTCCAGTGCTCTGTCACCCTCACAGTGAAAAAGTTTTTTCCTATGTTGATGTGGAACCCCTTATGCTCCAGCTTGCACCTGTTGCCCCTTGTCCTGTCACTGGCCATCACCAAGAACAGCCCGGCTCCATCCTCCTGACACTTGCCCTTTACGTATTTATAAACATTAATGAGGTCACCCCTCAGTCTCTTCCAAGCTGAAGAGACCCAGCTCTCTCAGCCTTTCATCAGAAGGGAGATGTTTCACCCCCTTAATCATCTCTGTGGCTCTGCACTGGCCTGCCTTAGAGAATTTTTAGGTCTTCTTCTCCTGTAGAAATTTGCCTTCTTTATGCAAAAATGAGAGTGACTGCCCACTCTTCTTTCTGTGTGCTTTCTCCTTGCGGTTGGGTGCTGGAATATGATGTGGTCAAGCGAAATGGTCTTTCTCTGTTCAAAATCTCTGGCTTGATGAAGGTCTTTTGATGTAGCTCTGACTGCTCACACAAGAATTAAAATGGCTCAACTTGGTAGCTTTTTGATTGGTTCCCTCCCTTTACTGTGCACTGCTTATTTATGTATAAAAAAATAACTTCCTCACATAAAAGCCAGGAGCTCAGCTTCTTTCCTGAGCGGTCAAGGAAAGGAAAAATGTCTGCAGTGTGCTCTGGAAAGCTAATAAAATTTGAAATTACTTACTATCCGAGTGAAGCCCCTTTTCAGGGTCTGAGTTGCAGTCAGCATGAATAAATTCTGAACCAGGTTAATATAACATTCGGCTTTTTACTATCTGCTGTGGACAATAATAGCAGAGGAAGCTCAACAGATAGGACACTGTTATCCTGTGTTCAACTTCGAAAAGCAGATGTCAGAACACATTTGGACATGGAAAGAGAATTCTCAGCTGCTAGTCATCACTGTAGATATAGCTGCAGAAGCAATTTCTGCTGCTTTGTGAATGGATAAGTTTGCTCAAATATGAGTGTCCTAAAGAAAAGATCAGGAAAGCTGCCACATTTGAAGGTGGAAGATATTGAAGATTGCTGAAAATGGTCCTGGGGATACATCCAGAAAGAAGGGACACCAGCTATATTATTTTTTGGCATTTGAAATTGCTGTTATGTTGTTCATTGTATCTTTTGTAGCAAGTGGTCTGAAAGCAATTTTTCCATGACCATGGACTTGTCCAGTGCTCTCATGGTATTTTGGAGGTACTTGCCTCAGCAAGGAAGTGCATGTTGTACTTCTAAAAAGAACATAAATTGGCCTTGCCCGCTTCTATTGTAGCTTTTGCCATGCTGCAGTCATGTAAAAGTGCTGTAATTGGCAGGGAGCAGAAGGCCAGGCTGTGAGAGATGGTCTGCATCTGTAGGTAAGCCAAAACGTAGTAATAACTGCGTGCTCTGCTATGGTGTTTGTGACACTGATGGGTTTTGCTGCACATCTTTATAATGATACTGTCATTTCACTCACTGCCAGCATGGGGTCCGTTCAGTTTGATGGGGCTGGAATGTGACAAATGATTGCACCAGGGCTTCTCAGCACTGTGTAATCACTATTTCATGTCTGACAAAGATGTCCTGACTAAAATCCTTTACAGGCCTGCATGCATGCTATTTGTCCATTGTACTATATTTTTTAAAGCATGTTTCAGACAGATGCAGCCAAATTCTTCCTGCATTAAGTTGAAGCAGATCTGTGTGATCTTTAAATTGAGGAAGCCTCTTTAAAATTACAGCAGTAGCTCATGACCTCTGCTGTTGCCTGGTGCCCTAAGCAGCAATGCTTGCTGGTTTTGTGCAGCCCCTCTTGGGGTTTAAACACACTGCTTTGTACACGTTAAGGTATCAGCTCTCTAGGTCACTTGTGCATTGCACAATGACAGGATTTCTATTGCTGTTACGGAAAGTAGTATTTAGCAGAGCTGTGGTAAATTTGGGTTGAACTTAAGATCTGCATAGGTGAATAAGAGATGTATGAGTCTACTGAAAAATCAGCACAAGGATTTTATATATAGGAAGAATCATGGATTTTTATTTTGAGGCAGAAAAATAATTTCAGGATTTAATGAAGTTGTTTGAAGAAATGAGAGCTGGTGCCTGCTGGCAAGTGTAGAAGCCTCAGAAATTCTTCTGTTGTGTGTATGTGATGCCAGCTCTAAGAGTCAGTTAAAGAATTCTTGTTTCTGCAAGTGGTATTTTAGTAGATCAGAGATAAGCTAAAGATATTTTTCCAGCTTTTTTATTCTAATTGGTTTTCTTGAAGGGGAAAAAAAATGCTATGTCAGCAGCCATTCTGTGTCACGTACTTTCTGTGACAAGTTACTCCTAGTGACCACTACTGAGCTTTCTCATTTCTAGTAGGAGTTTGGGGTAGTTTTTACTATAAATGGGCTTAGGAAATTCTGACTATTTTTTTTTTTTAATTAATAAGTGTACTCTGCCTTTTTGGTCCAACGTCACAACAAGTATGCCCCCACAAGAGGATAATGTTTAAAGAAACTAAGCAGAAAGTGTAAAAGGATGGCTCAGCTAAGGAATATCCCCACAAATATTCCCATGCAGTGATGAGGCTGAAAACTTGGGCTGAGAGGTTCCCAGGAGTGAATTGTGAAAGTTAGACCTGACTGCATGACTGGAAGGCTGAGAAGACAGAGCTGAGAAATGAAGATTCTCAGAGATTTGCTGCAAGCACTCAGTTTCCCTGCCTGTCTGGTTCAAAAATGAGTGTTTAGGGGAGTGTGAAATATTCAGGCTTAGTTTTATCTCTTTTTTTCCCAATATTCTGGTCCCATAGTTAGTATATCCATTCTGTACAAAAAGGGATACTCCGTATTTTTGGAAATACCTGTAGCCTGCTTAAAAGTTACCCACCAGAGGTCCAAGCTGAAAGCTTTGCAAAAAGAAGCCAGTCTTGTCTCAGTAGTGGTATCCTCAAAAAGAGGAATGAGTGCCTACCAGTTGCAGGTGTACCTGTGAAATAAAGTGTGCATGGGGTGACAGCAGAGATGTGTGAGCTTACATGTGCTAATTTTGTTCTGGTTAGTGCAGATGACAACAGAAGGAAAAACATGGGGATGTATTTGGGCTCTGGATACTTGTGAACTGGTTGATACTCTGCGATGAAACCCTTGGCATTGCTTTTTCAAAACAGTTGCTAATTGCGTTAAGGTACAGGTGACAAAAGTGTGGCTATGTGTGCTGCATTTCCCCCTTTATCTTGTTATGGTGACCTGTGCTAAGAGTATATCGTACAGAAGAGCAAAGGTTAAAATGAGATGTATGCTGCAAATACATGACAGGGTCAAATTCAGTCCTATTGTGATTGATTTGATTTCACTGAAGGCACAGCAGCCCTGAATAAAAGCAAATAACTATTACTTATTCTTCTCAATATCTAGAACAATACACTGGCATGCCCTCTCTGTAAGATGAGGTAGATTAATTTTAGGCATGATGTCACAAATGAGGATTTTGAAGGGGAGTGCATTTGGGTTATCAGTAGAGAAGGGCTGGAAATTTAAGTGCACAAAACCTCCTTTGTTTGGACAAAACCTTTTTTTCTGGACTTCATTTGCACAGAGTTGGTAGTCTGAGCACCTTTTTGCCTTAGAAAGTATATATTTATCCCAGCTCTTATGCCATGGACTTAGTTGGACACTGGCTTTACAAGCAGCTGTAGTGGCTTAAGGTGTTACAGCCCTGTTGGTGGAGGTTTCTGCCCCTGCATGTTTCCTAGCAGAATGAGCTCTCTCTACTCACAGTCTGAAGTCACCTGGGGCTGCTCTCACACTCTGTTTTGGCTGCAGCTAGGCTGAGTTGAAAAATTACTGCCTTGGGTCTGGCCTCAGTTTTCTCATCACATCACCATTCAAAATGGCACGGGTCTGTTAGCAAAGTCTTGGTGATAAAATTCCCCACGTATTTGTTGAAACTAATGTTATAACTTTCAGCCAGCTGCCTGTCTCAAGATTGGCCATAAACATCTGTGAAGAAAGGGTGGGGCATGTGGGGCCTGCTGAAACAGCCAATACAGTTTGTTGGAACATCTGGATCCAAAATCAGAAACAAAATGGCTTTGATGACTGCTCATATACTTTCCAGAATGTTCTCCTTTAACAAAACGGGTTTAGAAATGCCTTTCAATGTCAGTCTTATTTTTTAGACACCTGCTCAATTTGGGCAAGATAGTGAGCAATGGCAGAAGAGGACAAATGAAAGAATGAAGAATGAAAGAATATGAAAGCAATCAGGAGAGTATCAGAGAAGCAGGAATGTCTAGTGAGGAATGGAGGAGAAGGTACTGCAGCTTAATTGTCTTTTATTCAATGCGCTGGATGCAGGAGATGGTAGAGAGTAGTTGAGAAATCAGATGGGAGTATGGAATAACTTGGGTGTGTCTGCTACTGCTGATTTTGGCCAGCTTTAATAGAGCACCAAACATATACATTCGAGTCTTGCAGTAGAGAGTGTAGGAGACTATCTAACAGAGAGAGGGCATACTTAATGTGGACATAGAGGAAATAAGGGGTGAATAGTAGGTACTAACAGACACTGTCGCATGGAACTTGTAACCAATCGCATAAGTAAGGTAACTGCATGCTGGGCGGGTGGACAAAGCGAGATAGCCAATCTGAAAATGCATGATCACATGTACGGAAATAAAACAGTATGTAAGACGCAGCCAAATGTTCAATAAACGGCTTTTGCTTGAAACCATATTGGTTGGTATGCAGAGTCCGTCCTTGCATGACCACAAGAGAGGTTTAGCATAATTGTGATTCAGTATCTGCGTTTAATGAAATTTACGAGTTGCCTTTGGTATTTACCCTTGCATGCAGCTTGGGGTAGATTTTTCAGTGAATGTTTTTCAAGTGGGAGGTTTTTGAAGAACTTTTAAGTATAAACCTGTGAAAATGAGAAATTTAGTGAAAATTCTTAACGGTATTTGAAAAGTAGCCTTTTTTTTTTCATAATAGTATGATATGATGTAAACTTTGCAGATAGAAAATAAGAGTTTATCACTGAACAGTATTCACTCTTAGAGACAGAAGTCTGTGGGTCTAGTTTACAATTACATTTAATAATTTTTGACAGGCAATTTTTTTTTTTTAAAAAAAAGCCTTTCTTTGTTTCCTACTGTTAGCAGATGCTGGAATGAGTAGCAAATGAGAACATTCTGTGCCCCATCAAAAGCTGTTAACAGACTTGAAAACCAGAATAAAATAGCTTCAAACTTGGTTAATTTTCCAACGTGGATTTTAACTTCAAAAATTAAGCCTGTCTGTAATCTATCAAGAGCTCTCATTTTGACACCCTAAATCTCAGAGCCATTTGGCTTGGCTTTATGGCTCTGTTCCATCCATAGTTATACAATTAAGGAAAAACTATTTGTGTAAAAGTAATGGTGAATAAAGCTGCAGTTCCTAAAAGGAAAAAATGCCAATTGGTTTGATTTATTGTCTCATTGTGCAGAATTCTGTCAAAGCTTTAGATATTCCAGCCAGTTGAATTTGTAAAGCAGCCAGACCATGACCTGGCAATTAAATTGTGAATACACAGTGCTGCAGAGGGATAGCAGATCCAAAAACCACTAAACTGCTGCTTCTGAGCTAACGCAGTGATTTTTCATATACTGCAATCAAAGTAGATGTAGCTTTAAAAAGGCAAATTTAAAATATTTTGTGTTGAGAAAGTGATTTCCAACTATCTTTTCATTCTACTAGTGTGAGTGAACATAGCCATGGATTTCCCTGTAAAATAGGGAAGTACTTCATGGTAGAGGAGAGAGCAGATGAATTGGTTTTCCAAGGTTATATTGACTTTCTTTAATAAAAAATTACATAAAATTCTGTGCTATGTCTGGATTTTTTAGTATTAATCACAAAAACATGCTTCCTGTAAAAGTACTCTGGAACAGGAATGAATGTGATTTTTTTTTTTTTTTAAGATCTGGTGCTAGAAATTATGCATCAAGACTTTCAAATTTCTTTTAATCTATTTTTGTCAGATCAGTGCAAACAGCATGTATTTGATAAGGATCAAACTTAAAATTAACTAGTGAGGTCGCTTTGTTATGTGTTGAACCACTGAATCAAATTCCTCCCTCCATTTTCTCTTGTATTCCGTCAAAAATTCTCTGAGTTTTAAGTTTCACTTGAAAAGGCTTGGTTTGAATATCTGTATGCTCACACTTTGTGTCTTGTGCAGTTAAGTGAATTCTGCTCTGAAATTTACAGGACTGTTTCCAAATGTGAGAAGACACTTTTCTCATCTAACAGGAAGCTGGAGGGAAGATGTTTCTTTTCCGCTCGGTGACAAAAGAGTATAGCTGTTGCCCTGCTTGTATGCTAAAAATTTATTATGTCTTCTGGTGAGAAAATGAGTAGGTAAGAAATACAGGCTTAATTAAACTCTCTCGACTGTCTATATTTACCAACTTGGGACAGGCTGTGAACTTGTCATTTAACTGCATTAAGAATGGCATTTAACTGCAGTGAGAAACACCCTCATTTATTTTTTCCTCATGTATCAAAAAAAGAGGTGCTCTGCCTGCTTTTACAATAGACCACACATGAATGTGTAGTACTTAGGGATCGTTTTCATGCTCTAATTCTTACAGTTGCAGGAACAACTGTTGCAATTAAATGATGATCGTTCCATGTGTTCTTGGAAAAGTGCAGGGAGTTGTATTTTGTGTAAGGAAGAGTATTGTGACCAATAGTGGGATTCTGAAATAGCTATGCCATCCAGTAAGAGCTAAAAACAAGCAGAGCAACAGGTTTAGTAAGTCTTCCCGAAGAAGCCAAATGGTTATCCTGCCATCAGTGGTGTACTTGAGATGTTGCTGTGGGATGAATGGGTATAGTTATGCACATGCAAGGCAGATACTGCAATTTGTTTTTTAATAAAATGTATTTAAACCAAAACAAAATCAACAAACGTGTCTGAAGAGGAAAGAACAGGAGACTATTTGATTTTAATGTAATGGGAACTACTGTAATCAATAATTGCACTGTTATGTCATTCTTTTCATCTGTGGATCTCAGGGTATTTATAAAAATGCATGTCCCAATACTTAGAAGATTGTAAGCATTCTAATGTGATCATTGTAAGTGCTCTCTGTCCTATGTAGATGCAGTCCTTTGTATCTGCAGAGCTTATTTTCTTGGATGTTGCAACCCAGTAACAGCAGACATACAGAATTTGGTCTTAAGTTGATAAGCCTAAGAAATTAAAATTATCACTAGGAATAAGTTGTTTTGGTTTCATTTTTTTTAAGTGCTACAAATGCCATGAATCTATGAGGACAGGTTCTCTTACCACCAGTCACAGCCAAATTAGTAAGTGTGCAACTTTGAACTGCTGTATACTTGGAGTGAAGTGAAGTGAGCTCCCAATTTCTTCTTGCTTTCTGGGTTCTTAAGTGCAAGCAAGAAGCAGAAGCTGATGCCTGCAGATGCCATCGCTGACTTCAGGTGGATTTTGGAGCCTGTTTGTGGTTCCCATTAGCTGTATGGGAATCCATTCATGGTGGGAACAGTACTTTAGCTGTAGGAAGCTGTGAAAGACCTAGCCAGTGATGAAGTATTTAGCCTGAAGCTGAGGAGGAAAGGAGGGATGTAATCCATGTCATGGAGTAAAATTATAAGGATGAGGAGTCTAAGCTGTATTTTGGCGACTAAGTGTGTGGAGTAAAGAGGGGCGGAAGCATGTGGGTCAGAGCTGGTGCAAAATCCCGCCACTCTTGATGATGGTGTGTGTCACCATATCTTGTCTTGTAACTCTTCAGAATAACTTTGGAAGCCGCTGCATGAGCAACTTTGCTTTTCTCAGTTATTCTTGGAGGACTGTCTGATACTGGGTAGGAAATAATAGTCTACAGATCGGAGTGGTACACTGAAAGAGAATATAGACTAGCTATTATCTGATGCATGTGATGCAGTACTAGCAAAGTCCATACACTACTTGCATGAAGTCATGTGTGTGAATGCACACAGTTTTAGACAAAAGAAACAAAAACCAGTGTTACCTTTTCCTAGGTTCATTTCTAGTAGTAAAGTTTCTCCTAGTATGAAAGGGAAAGTTTTGTTATTTTGCCCACAAAAGACCTTTGTAACATTTTTGAGTGCTCTGTTTAATTTGCTTTGCTAATCTTAGTTACTTCTCAAAGCAGCCTGTTTATATTACCTACAATTTGCTCTCTGTTTTCTTGATGCGGGAGCCCACCCCTCTTTCCAATTTCTGTTGAATGAAACATGACTGTTTTCAGTCTAATTCTCAACCCTTTGGTAGTTAAATATTTTATTAACATAAGTGGAAATACAGCAGTGCTTGCAGGCTGATGAGATAGCCCATGTTTTTTATTTTGATTCGGTTTCATTTAAAGACAGCAGGTCATAAGATGCCTTTGAGACTTCTGCAGAACTGGATAATATCGAACCATTGCTCCCATACAATTAATTGAATAGGAAAAAATGTGGGTTTTTGCAGTTTGTTTTGACTTTTGCAAAACCAAAACAAACTGGATTTGAACCCACAGATGAAATTGAACGAAACCCACAGAAACCTAAGCTTACAAATGTCTCAGATTTCTGGGAACAGAAGGGAGTTCATATGCTGCCCAGTATTTTGCAGTCTCAGAAATTAATCTGGCTACTCATTGGCTGTGATCAAAACCACCCTTCTAGTTAGTGCTAGTTGAACTCATCTGGCATTAAAAAGAAGAGCTGAATAAACACTGCTTTGTGAGAGCAGACCTCTCCAGTCAGTGTTGACACACGTTTTCAGTAGGAAGTTGAGCAGAACATCCTGCCTCTGCCAATATAACATCATTCTAACTGTGGAGTTGCCTAATTCCCTTTAAATTTAGTTTTTAAAAGAAACACATATTTCTGCTGAATTTCTTGAAGCCATTCAAAGCATCTTCTCAGAAAATAGCTACTTGTAGAGCAAATTCTAACGATTTCCTAGTAGACTGGTATCAATAAAACAGTTACAATAATATAGTTTCAGCTCATATCTTTTTATTTACTTAGGTTTGTATAATGAAAGGGAAACATTTGTTGCTAAAGAATGTACTTGCATATTCTACACATTTTCAGTGCAGTGGGCACTGTAGGAAAACAACTCAGGGGCAGAAAACATCACCATCATCCATAACCAATCACGAACACCATATGGTTTTGCACACCCTACCTAGGTATCTGCGTAAAAATGACTGTTGCTTGTAAAAGTATCAGGACAAAGAGAAGTTGTATCTGTCCACATATTTATTTATAGTCATCCCATTGTGCTTGAGTACCCAAACACATTAAAGATTTTAATTCTTTCTCTCTTACTTTATTCAGCAAAGATGTAATATTCATGAGAGGTTACAACTGAAAGAATCCAAATGTTTGACATTCCTCTAATGGGATATGGGGCTGTTTGCTGAGCAAGCTAGATCATGGTACATGCAAGAGCAACCTCTTTCAATTTGGCTGCGCCAGTGTTTTGGTGATGACGAGGTCCCATGGAGCAAACGCTTGTGTTTGCTTCCTTACTTCTTTGCATGTGTTTATCTCTATTAGTATGACAGCCTTTTGTATGGATTTTTTGGGTTGCACATGCCATGTACTGGGCTGAAAGCATTTGGCATTTTAAATTTTGGATGCGTAATCGCTCACTGTGTATTTTCTTCTGTGTAGTCCTCTAAAAGGGAGATGAGCTACTCAGAAAGCAGTCCTCTAATTAGCCACTCCAGTGATATCAATGCCAAGAAAACAAGGCAAAACACAAGAGCTGCCAGACCCCTCTTGTCAGGGGTTGCAGCTGGTGCAGCTGCATGTACCTGGTGTGTCTCTGCTGAACATGAAGGCTTGCATAAATCTGCCATGTTCTGCTTCAGCCAAAGGCAAGGGCAGAAGATTTTACAATGGTTTCTTTTAGGTGGTGTTATTTTGCAAGCACAGCTGATATAAAGTTCAAAATAAAGATAACATAAGGCATGTGATACCTATGAATATTATGTGAACATAGTCTTTACGTCTCTTAACTTTCTCACGCGAGTTATGCTGTCTCAAAATGAAACACTGCTGGTTTTGTTGCTTTTCTGAGTTGGTTTTATTGTTTTTTTTTCTTTTAACGAGGACACATAGTTCTCTGTTTTATTTACAGTTTCAAGCTCTTGTTATCTGCAAACATCTTTAACAGCAGAGCACAAGAAAAAAAGATTTGTTCAGCCATGCTTTTAGCTCTTATTTCCTGATTTGTATTATTTCAGCCATC
Source organism: Leptosomus discolor (assembly GCF_034619465.1). Lineage (NCBI taxonomy): Eukaryota > Metazoa > Chordata > Aves > Leptosomiformes > Leptosomidae > Leptosomus > Leptosomus discolor. The sequence continues at coordinate 47,154,044 of NC_141419.1, read as the reverse complement.
CTAGTCTTTCTGTTATTTATCCTCAACCCACCTGATTCACTGAAGCTCCCTTACCTCACCTCCATGTCTTCTCCTAATTCTCTTCACATAGTTTTATTTGCTTTCTACCATAGGGAAGTCCTACTGTTGTGGTAGGCATGCCAGCCTCTCCCTGGATGCCATTAGGGACCTTTTCTCCAGGTCTCCAAAGGATTTCTCCAGCCTTTGACAGTGCTTCAATCTACCCTTATTCTCTGAAGAACAACTCAACAACTCAGTCAAAGATTCATGCTCTTTTGGCCTTCTACCTTTGCCTTCAGCATCTAACACCAGTGAGGAAGGTTGATCTGACAGTCACAGATAGACGCTTACAACTTCAGGTTGTCCTGATGTTTTTTTCCCGTGTGACTCTTTTTGGGTTTTTTGGTTTGTTTTTTTTTTGTCATCTACATGAAGAGGTCTTAATCTATAGCAAGGAACCGCTGTTGCTTTGTAAGAGCAAGAGCAGGACATGCAGCTGAGGAGTTGTGGTTTCGTACAGAGGAGGGCAGTGTTGTTCCTGCAGTAACCACCACAGTAGAGTATGCACAGGAGACAGTATGAGGCTCTAGTCTAAGATATGTCTTTGATTTCAAAACCTTATTTTTGGAAAGTTTTTACTATGTTCACCCATTTCCTGCTGGTGTCTGACTTGTACTCTTCAAACCTGCCAAGTGAGCAAGAAGATAAAACCTGAGGATTTCCGGAGCACGTGCAAGTAGGTCTTTATCTAGATGTTTTTTGAACCATATTCTTTATTTCAATTATCATAAACATAAGCAGAAAAACTCATTTTTGGTGCATTCTGAATTATTCTTTTATAATTCTTGAAAAATAAGCATGGGAGAAAGGTTTGAATTGTAGTTTTGTTTTGTTGAGTTACAGCTCAACTAAGCATCCAGCAGACTAACAACTATACATACCGCAATATGTATCAGCTGCAGAGTCAAAACAAATACTCTTTTGTGAACTAAATCCTGGTAAATGCAAAAGTATAAATGGGATCAAAAAGATACCGATGAAGTACAAAATTCCATTAATCACAAAGATGCAGATACAACTGTATCTAAACTACATCTGCTAGAAAATGAAAGGCCATAGCACAAGAAGCATCACTGTGTGCTGGGTGGTTCTTGTGTTATTTTATTAAGAGTCTGCTGCTGACGAGTGTCAGAAATAGGATGTGTAACTAGACAGATCTTTGACCTGATCCAGCATGGCTCTTGCGGTCTTATGTTGCAAGAGAACTGCTGACAAAAATCCTCTAAGACTCTCTAGAGTGGTTGACTAAGAAAATGGTTTTTCAAGTATTTCTCCATAATTTTCTTAAAAACTAGAAATCAAATATTCATCCAGCTTGTATTCTAGTTCTTACTCATGAGTGACTAAGAAGCTGATAGGTGTTTGTTTTCTTCAACCTTACCACACTCTACAGAGCAATAGTTGTATCTGCATGACTAGATACTCTGGTGTACTTTCATTTATTTCTCTCCTTTCTTCTGAAAATGCCCCCTACCTTCCTCCTGATCTTCTCTCGTGTTCACCCCTGTGCCTCCTACTACCAAGTTCCTCACACCTGAAATATTTCGGGTTTGATGCCATGTACCAAATAGCCTGACGCTTTCCATTCACTCCTTTTCTTGCTTGTCTGACAGTGAGAAAGCAACAAAGTAAAAGAAGAAATCTGCACCCCAAAACCTGCGCACTAGGTTGTGTCTGATTCCCCTTGAATCTCAGATTCCTGCAGGGTTGCACTGTGGGTGGTGGACTTGAATGCAGCCTTGTTACTGAAGGATCAAGTAAAGAAATGGTTCCTGTTTTCAGTGATATTTTGGAGGATGAACTCCAGGAGGCAAGCCTACTCTACTCATTTTATTGTGGAGGGGAATAATTTGAGCTCATCTGCTCTACAGCAAATCCCAATCTCGATTTTAAGCAGTGTTAGTTCCTTAAACTGAACTAAATTGCAATCATTACTTACTTGTCTTGTACTGTCAGTTACTGGCTCAATAAGCAGAGGAAAATACTGTTCAGGTGTAGTAAATTATCACTAAAATATATATTTATGGATATATATCCGTCAGACAGGCCTGCTAAAACAAAAGGTATCAGCAGGCATTTAGGAGGTATCAGAATAAATAAAGCATGGTATCAAACACAATGAGGGTATATGCAGGGCTGATACTAAGCACAGGCAGGCAGTCTTGAGTTTAGTGACTTGACTACTTGAGATTTTGTAGTGGAAGAAAGAAATGTGAAAGGGCTGAGAGAGGGCATGAAAAAGTGTCAGGTGACTTTGGATGGGAGAAACTAGCTCAGGGACAGACTAGGAGAAGCAGAGGAAAAGTATATATTGCCTAATCTTACTGCCACTGAAGTTTGGTGACACGTCCCCTTTGTGTGTGCAGACTCAAATCCACAGAACAGCTGTTGGAAAGGAGGAGAAGGACAGATCAGGGCTGTCTATCTGGTAAGCTGTTGTGATAAGCATTGCCATCATTCTGTTGCAGCATAAGACCTTACAGCCTAAGGGTGGCATTTCCAGGCATCACGAGGCAGAGCACAGTATGGCATAAGCCAGTGATGCCTATGAGTGTGCTAGGGGTTAAACACACTATATATATATATATATACACACACACATACACACACATGTACATGTGTGATCATATATATGCATAATATGAAATATTTTGTAGATTGTTTATAGTATATAAAAATGTGTGTTACAAAGAAGGCGAATCAACCTTCTCATTTGAATGCTTTGCCTTTTTTTTTTCCCTCCTTGTCTATGAGAGCTGTATACAAAGGATTGTATTGCAAGCACAGTTCTAAACTATAACACACAACATTTCATGCTACCTTGGGCTCCAAGAGAAGGAAAGTTTCTGCAGAGGGGAAGGAGTGTTGGCTTTGCTGTACTTTTCTGCTGTTAAATCAGACTAGCACAGACATATAAACAGTGTTTTGGCACAAAAGGCTGGTTCTTAAAGTGTCGCACTGGTTTGATTAAGACGCTGTTAAATGGGATGATAATCTGTTTATGTGATTACTTCTGACGTGAGAGATACTGTTAATGTTTTCATATCTGAGGAGAGATATAGTAAGACAAATGTAGAATTACTGCTTTTCTGCTTGTTTCTGTGCATGTTCTGCATAGTGGCCATATGCGTTCGAGGGAGCACAAAACACTGCAGCAGGAATTTCAGATTTCATTTTTCCAAACACAAGGGCTTGACCCTAATCTGTTCTTTAGTTCATTAAAAGAAGTCTTGCCAATGTCACATGGCAAATTGTGGTTACTTTCTGGGCATTTGACACTTGATGAAACATAATCACTCATATTCTTTGGTTTATATCTTCAAATTGAATGTTTGAGCCATAGTAATGAGGCAGACCACAGGCTATCGGCCTGAATAGAGTTAATGTGCTGTTGCTAGTCTCAGTAATGCATTCTGACAAGAAAATGCATGGCACATCTACTTTAAAGAAATAGTGGTTTCTTGCTTGTTTGAAGGTCATTTTAACCTCCCTAGAAGACTTGCTATGCCAAAAGCCAAATGTGTGTGTTCTTTGCCTGGAAACACATGGGACAAAAAGAGTCACAAGTTACAACTTCTGACAATTTGGAACTGAGCACAAACTATTTTACTCTTTTATTTCTACTTCTTCACCTGGATATGCCTTTAGGTCTCCATTCACTCTGGAACCTACACAGATTGAAATCCTGGCTCAGGAAAGTCAAAGTGGCTGGGGACCACAAGACCAGCATCTCCCCTTCTGTGTGAAGGTTAAACATTTTTTTATGTGTCTTTGTTTATGTATGTGTGTGTATGTGTGTGTATTTATATGTGTGTGTATTTATACATGAACAAAAGAGAAAACCAATTTTTTTTTCCTTCTTGAGGAAGGAGTCTGTAGCCTTGTCCTTAAGGAAAGTCACTGAAAAGTGTAATACCCAGTAAACTCCAGAGGATGATGCTTTCACACCATCTTAGGTGATTAGAGGGAAAGAGACTCTGTCTTCATTTAAGAAAGGATTGTTGTAGTTTAACCTGAGGGGAAGGCTTGTCAGCTAGCTGAACAGATCTCTGGTGTAAGGATGTTTGTAATAGCCAAGGAAGATCTTAATTGACAAGCATCTTACTAATGTGAACTTTTCCATAGTTGGTTTAATTATTGCAAATGCAAGTTTTTAAGTGAATGTACTACTTTGTCCCTAGGTCTTGCAAAGATACAACTGGGAGATCTGTTGTACACAAATACTCTTCCTAAGGATTTCTGTGTCTACAGAGCCAAAGCACCGGGCCTTTGGGAAAACTCTCCTTGATGCTCTCGGGCATCCAGATGGTAACAGTGCATGTCTCCACGTGATGGCACTGGATGTCAGGGGACAGCAGGGTCCAGCACTGTAAGGAATACATGACTTTCATTAACAGGCAGGAAGGAGATAAGCTGTCTGCCATGTGACAAATAAATGCTAACCATACTTTAATTATCTGAGATCTCCTGGTCAGTCATGAATCTGAACAGACGAGCTCGGTAATGGTAATGAAAAAGTGCATTTAGCTTCTTTTAATGTTAGCAGTGCAGTAACTTCTGCCTAAGATTTTGATGTGTTTCAAAAATTGTTTCCACTGGAAGTGTTGCCCCTGCAACAATACCCTGAAGATAACTCAGGTGTCTATGACCTCTCTTGTAGCTTGGAACCAAGGTCAACTACTGTAAAAGGTACTATTGCAGTTTGAGGGGAAAGTAGTAAAATCATATTGAATATTTCTCTTAAATTGTTTGGAAATGCTCAGTGGTAAGTTTTGGTCAAATGAGACATGAAAATGCTGAAAGTAATTGGGCAGATAATTTTAATCTGGCCATGAAGGTCTTGTAAGTAAAGTTGGCTTTTTAGTCAGTTTTGCTTTACAGCTAAACAAACAAACAAAACTCTGATTAAAAAATCAAAAAGATCATTCCCCTAAGATGATACAACTTTCTATCTGCAGAAAATCTCCCAATCTCTTATTCTTCCTCCCGTGAGGGAATTTTTTCTGTAGATGTTTCTTTAATTGAAACATTCGTCTCTCTTCAAGGCCTCAGAAATATTTTTGCCTCTTTTTTTTCTTCCGGAGGTTTGGTTTTATTTTTGAGGCGATTTTTTAGCATGCAGTTGAAAAGAAATGAGAACGCACTGAATCAACAGTGGTAGATGGGTATTTTTAAATTAATTAATTAAAACCGGCTGGTTTTAATAGCACTTTGTATTTCAGATTTAACCCATTCCAAAATACCACCTTGTAGTCCCTCAGGTAGTTTAAATGCATATAAGACTAGGGAAGCATACCTAGTTTACAACAGCTTATTTAGCCCATACTGGATGGTGTTACATGGAAACAGTGATTATTTACTGGAAGCTCTTTAAAATAGAGGCTGTAGCAGATAAAATTCATGCCCATCACTTCCACTAGCCATATTTATCAGTATTGCTTCTCTCTTTTCCAACTCTGACCCTAAACTGCTATGGCAATGTCATCCTCTCTACGTTGACGGTGATTCTCCTGTAGGTCAAATAATATACAAAAATTTGCAAAACTCTTCTCTCTCTAATACAACAGAGAGTTTCTTGTCTTAGATTTTTGAACTAGATGGAAAAGATAATATCATCAGCTTTCAGTATTTTCAAGAAATATGTATGGGAAAAAGCGAGTCTGTGTAGCATCTCAGTGTTGTGGCTGTTTGCAAACACATTTAGATAGTGTGCATTTAGCTTACAGATAGCCCCTTCATTTCACTGGACTAGATGTATTTGGTAACGTTATTCAGAGCTTAGTTATCAGCCTAGGCTAATTATTTCTCTGTTAATCAAAAAGTAAATTTCAGGTTTTCTGTTCCTATTAAGCCCATGCCTATTCCTGCTCAGGAATGTACACTTTGATACAAAACTTCCACTTCCTTCAATGTGGACTGAGACTCTTGGGAAACAACACAAAAATGAGCGTTTCAGACGCTATCTGTGGCATTTACTCCCATCCTGACACTGCTGTGGAAATAGAAGTTATGGTTAATGAACAGTCACAATACAGGCATTGAACAAGAGGAAACACCTGGATCCAAGTACAGCCAGCAAGGAAACACGTGGCTCTTGTCCATTCCAGACAACTGCTGAGAGGCTGCCCAATCCCAGAGTGGTTGTGAGGAAGCCTATTCCTAACACAGTCCTTACAGGAAAAATGCCAGTGATCGTACACTTGAGAATGGATCTGTCCAGGGGGAGCACCTGTGCCCAACACACACAATTTAATTACATGCAAAATTTGGGCTATTTTTTTAAAAAAAATCTATTCGTGTCTCCTTGGTGGCATGCAGAGAGGAGCTTCAGGGAGGATGAGAGTTGTATTGAATAGTCATGACAACAAAAGAGTCTGAAATTCTGCTCAGAGGCAAGTTCTGGGAGAAAAATACACTTCATAGCAATCTTCCAAAATAAGAGTATGCAAAATACATGAAGACGGATTAATTTGGCTATAAATTTTCTCTTCTGGCAGAATTTTGTGCTATGTGTTAAGTGATTCACTCTACTGCTCGTTATATATCTAACAAACCTGTACATGTCTGCTTTCATACACACTGTCTTTCAGCCCAGGAACTATTTTACAAAGAAGCCTTCCTACTCCCTTTTGGATATTTCTTCACAGTTTGTCATTAGAAATTAAGCATTGTGGCTTCACATAAGTACTGGTAAGATTATATAAGGGCCTGATAGTATTCCAGTACTTTGAAATAGGGAAATATGGAGATGAAATAGTTTGAAATGGGAAAATATGAAGATGAAATAGATGAAACAAAAGGAACCAATATGCAACCCCAAAATATCTATATTTAGCATGTTCACATTGCAGAATTTTTGATCTCTCATTCATTCATTGCAATAACGAGTATAAAATTAGAATGCAGTAATCTGCGTCTCAAATTTTATGTCGGCTTACTTTTAATATATTAAAGTTACAAAAATCTGAATTTCAACCAATTTCATAGGTAAAACTGGAAAAATCAGGCTAATCAGTATTAAGCACTGATATTAAGTATTAAGAGGTACCAAGGATAGACTGTGGGAACTAGCGAGGATGACCCTCTCCTAGTGCTAACATTCCGCTTACTTTTCTATGTTAAATTAGAACCACGTTTTCCTTTAGTCATCTTGTTTCTTCCCAGAGCTGCATGGACTTTCAGAGGAAGCAGCAAATATTGAAAAATCACTGACAAGACTTATTGCACAGCTTTTTCGCATTGCTTGTTTAACATTTCTCCCCACAGGTATCAGTAAGGATTTAATTGATTCATTCAAGTAAACATCTGAACTATCTTTTAATGCTGGGCTCATCCATAACCAATAAGGGCTTGTGGGGCTCAGCAGCTCATCTGTGGTCTCTGGAGTTGGATAGCCGTATAAAGAGAGACCGAGAACCTAATTTAAGTGCTCTCAGTCATTATCTAAGTACTTGTACTCATCCTGTGTTTAGGTACATACTTCCAGGTCTTTCCTTTCACTTGTTAGTCAGTGTTCCACTTTGAACAGAAGATTTTTTTGTCCCTGTGGGCATAGCAGGGGTCTCTATTGTAAAACTGAATCTCATTTCAGTTACTGTGTCCTCAAGCTTTCTCACTTCTTAGGTGACCTCTTGTTCTCTCTTCACAGATATCTTTGTGCTCTGCCTCTCCTATTAGTTTTATTTCATAAGAGTATTTCAGAGTTTTGTGTTCTTACTGTCTCTCATATACGGATTGGAGAAGAAATGCTACCAGTACTAGCATGCTCAGTTATTCCTAGGGCTAATATCCATTTTCATTCTTCACCAAATGTTATGACAGCAAAAGGCCATTGTACTTACAATTGCCTTCAGCAAGGGCATAGGTTGAAAACAGGAAATAACTTCAGATTCTTTCTTAGTTATTTCAGATCCGTCACCTTAATTTAGGCAACTTAAGGACTCAGAGTCCATCTGTTGAGAAGATAAACCTTACCACCAACCATCTCTCAAGGATCCAAACACAGAGCAATCTGTTGACCTTCGTTCTGTTGTTCTGCTTTTGTTATTTTCTGCCAAGGAGAGAATGACTTCCCTTGGAGATAATCTGAATCTTCTCTTCTTTGTCCATCCTCCACAACACACTTATGCTTGACACATCTTTCCCTAGCACTGAGGCTTTAAGGTAATTTGTCAGAAGACCATTCTGTGTTGCAGTCTCTCTTGAGCTTTTGCCTGCCCAATTCCTCTTTTCTTGAGCCCTAATCTCTGTTTTGTCAAGATTTGCTTTCTTTTTTTTCCCTTGATGCATAGTTTTCTGTCAGTTGCTTCTCCTTTCTTAGGGGAGCAGTGAACCTGCTTCCTTGCTTTGCTTGTTCTTTTATTTTTCTTTGACTTTGTGATCAGTTTTCTCTTGAAAATTATTTTCTCTGCTTATTGCTCTGTACTGAATCAGCAGTTGTCTGCAGATGAGAGTATGCCTGTGTAGTTAAGTTTCATCATTTTATCCATTGCATCTTCAAGCCCGTATCTAGTTTACTATTGTTCCCAACTGTATTTGTGGTCACACTTGAGCCTATGAGTTTCAATAAGCTCTTGTGGAAAATCAGTTTTATCAGGTACCTGCTTAAGGTTGACATATGTCCTGCAGGATCTGCATGCAATTAACCTCTTTGTCTTGCGCTGCCATAGCAGTCCTTACTGGGTTTTTTTGTCCCTAACTCCCAAGAAGCTATGACTTTTTTTTTTTTTTAAAGATAGTACTCTTCTGGAAGTTAATTTTCAAAATCATATTGCATGAGTCCAAAAGTTGTTTTCTTTTATATTGTTACTTTTGTTCATAAGAACGCTGGGAAAACAGAGGACCTATCCGCAGATGTCCAGTGGATATATTAGCAGAAAAAACCAGGCTTTTTCATCAGATCATTACAACTGCACCTTCAGATGACACAGATTCAGTGATTCACGGTAAGTAGCACACAGGTCTTGTTTAAACATTTGTGTGAAGTTTGCATATGTACTATAGAGGACATCTCAAGTTCAAAGCACTTCCAATCAAACTTATACCTGAAGAACCGGCATAAGACAGTTTCATGATATGGTGTCTGTTTCTTGGTGGGTAACGACAGCAATGTCAGGGATTTATGATACTGCTTTTCTGAAAACCAACTAAGCGCCAGGACTGCCAAATTAGGTTAAGGTGCAAAGAGAAGCTCCCAGAATAAGGTCCTGTTTCTTCCCTTTGTGTGAGTCAGAACACCACTTGAGAGCCTCTAGCTACTCAAAAACTCACCTGCTTTTTTTTCTCAGCAAGCTGAGACAGTGCTGCCAACTCCAGCAATTTAATTGTGGCTATTTGATGTTTCACTTAAAGCCCAGTTCCTACTAGCATGGGACCATGTGAGAAGTTCAACTTCCACTTAGAGAAAAATGAAGACTAGCCATCAAAATGCAGAAAATAGCAGGCAAGATGGATCCAAATGCACACAACAGGCTCACAAAGTGAAGGAGGAGGACAAGAAGCAGCATTCTTTGTTGAATGTTAGACAAACATCTACCAGAATAATTTTGGTGTAATTGGTTTTGCCTTGGGAAAATCTCATGTTAGCATCAAATAATGGGATTGAAAGATTAATTTCAAGTTTTGTTTGTAATTACAGGTATAGGCTGTCAATGGGACAATGAGATTCACATCCCTATATTTATGTTTTAAAGAAGGTGTCATTTTGGTATTTTTAGTGAAAAAATGTGAAAGCTTTTTTTAGAATTTTCAGAGAAGTACATTTCAGTGGAAAATGCAGTATCTGCAGGATGAAAATTTCTGCAGGAAACCAAATTCTCTGAAATAAAAGTAAGTTCAGAGACAATTGATTTATTTTTTTACACAGTTTTAGAGTTTCCCATTATAAATATCTGTCAAAAGAGTCTCCTTTCCTTCTTACTGAAGAGGCCTTCTCTCTAACATTTTGCTAAGGTCATGTGCAGAAAAATGAAATAGTTCAAGTCTACCAAGAAACTTGCACAGCAGATTTTTCTGAACTGCAACTGAAAAACAATCAAAGAGAATGTAATGATATGACCTCTCAATTGTGATAAAGAATTGGGTGAAACTTAAAGATATTAAATTTAAATCAAAGAGAAAAGATTTATGTGAGCAGTTAGAATTCACTGAAATGAAAGACACTTAGGCAAGCAACGTAGCAGGATAAACAACAGAAAGAGATGATTTTGCAGCTGTTTCTAATACCTACAGTTGCAGCCTTGGCAAAGCAAGGTTGTGTTTTGTGGTGTAAGGGCGTTGCCTTGCTAAAAAGCAGAGAGCCTTAGTTCAGGTGAACTAAGCACAGTAGCTGTACTATCTCTCTCAGAGCTTTCCCTGAGAAAGCTCAAGTACCACTGCAAGGTGAATGGCGGTGTCAGTGCTGCGAAGGAACCCTCGTTGCCTCACAGATGTGAGTGCAGCACTGAGAAGCAAACGACAGACTGGTTGTTTTACAGGATGACTGCTCTCTGTCAAGTTAGGGTGATGAAGAAAATTACTCAAGTGCAGCTATTTTGCATAGAGTCACTGCTAGAGCTATAGATTAAGAGGATGCTAAGGTGTCTGTTGACTAGAAGCAGATGCAATTGTGAGTGGTAAAATACTGCAGAGGATGGCAGCTTCGTTAATGCCTTCTGATGGGACATGTGACAGGCAGCACTTCTGAGATGGCAGGGGAGGTGGGACATCAGGGTGAGACGGGGGTCTATGCTTGCAGATTTTTAGAATGGCTGGGCATAGGGAGAAAACAGAAAGCAAGATTGATAGGTTTGTTATTTTGAATTAGTAATTGCAAAACCCTTGGAGGGGTGATCACAGAGAATGGGGACTGCTCAGAGGAGGGGAGAAGCATTTTGTTTTAAACAAAAAAACAGAGGTCTCTATGTCCTCTGAAGTCACATGACGATTTTGCACAGTATCTCATTTGTCTTGCTGTTTGCTGGCAATGAAGGAGTAAATTAGAGCTAATGAATCAATATTAACTTTTTTCATCTCCATCGGATGTCCCACCAAACCAGAGCAGTTACCTTGATAGGCGAGCATGGGAGAGATACAGTCATACCATTGCAGAGCCTGAGAGACAAAAGCTTGCAGTCTCCAGTTCTGTTAAGCCAGCTTCTTTCATATGCTTCACAATTATTTCAATATTATTTTTACATCTTAGGTTTAAATGCAGTTCATGGTAAATGTGGTTTTGTCATCTGGAAAGCCTTAAGGGCTACAAAGGTCTAATGTCGTCAGAAAGCTTTATTGATAAATGCTTGTTCTTATGAAGGCTGTGCTCATGAAGGCAATGAAACACTCTTTTGCTAGCATTTTCAGTGTTCACTGCTGCAAGCTGTAGTTAGAAATCGCTCCAATATCTTTCCTGTGCCTGTCTTTAATGGGACTGCAGTCTGCCTTTTCAAAGGCTGAAAGTCAAGATACTGGATGTTGGCTTTCAAAATACTGTATCATGCAGTGGTTTAAGAGTAATCAGAACAATTCTAGAATATTGAAAAGATTCTAAAAATATTGTGGACATTTTTGCAGCTTTATGATGTGCAATGAGAACTCCCAGAACAAGGCTTGTTGCCACTGGTTTTTTCCCTTCTTTTTAATCTTTGACTCATCAGATGTATCAAATGAATCACAGAATCCAGCACAGGTTGGAAGGGACCTCAAAAGCTTATCTGGTCCAACCTTGTGTGGGAAAGGGAGCATAAATGAGATTATCAAGCACCAAGCGCATCTTGAAAACCTCCAGCAATGGGGACACCACCATGTCTCTGGGGAGGTTGTTCCAGTGATTGATTGTTCTCACTGTAAAAAATTTCTTTCTTATTTCAAGAAGAAATGGTTTGCATTTCTTAGTAAAGTAATTTAAGAAGGATAGAGAACATGAGGAAGATCTTCGGATATTCCTTTTATTTTTCTTTAAATGGATAAAGTAACCTTCTGGGGCTTTAGATTTAGCATATCATATTAAATTCAAAACCACCACAATCCCGTTTGTCACTCTGCATGTGAAAAGAGAAGCCAACATGTGATAGAAAACCCACCTCCCAAAATTCTGGCACTGGAGTTTTCCCCCTGAGTTTTGTACTTGTGACCTTACAGTGAGAATATAAGAACAATGGGGTGTCTAGGAAAAGGTGAGCTTCCATCTTATTCTCCTGCATAATAGCAGATGTACAGACAGCTCCACGAGGACCAGGGCACTTCACAGTTGGCAAGTGATTGCTGGTGCTGACAAGGGGTATACAAACAAGGTAGAGAAGTGTGGGTATGGCAGGCTGAGGGTCTTGCACTTTGCCATAATAATTCTGCTCCTTTACCAGAAATGTCTTCAGTTTATGGCATGGTTACGATCTGAATACCTCAATATAGATTTGTGTTTGCATGTGTGCACAGATCCTGTTTCTGGTGTTTTCTTGTGGCTTCTTCCCCAGTATTTTGATATTCAGAAGACTCTTGTCCCTTTCTTTCAGTCGTTAGACTCTTTCTGTCATGCGTACTTAACTGAGATCATGGTTTTGCAATTGACTGTCCTTCAAATCTTCTCCCTCTTCAGCTTTCTTTCCTACAACTTCTCCTTATCTTCTCCTACAGCTGCTTTTCACCTCTCCACGCAGGCAGCCTAACTGCAAACTGCTGAAATCACCCTGACCATCTGTAAACAGCTCGCTTTCAACCTTGATCCATTACAGACCTGCTGCATAGCTGGTCCTCGAGGTAACCACAGCTGTAGCACACCTGTGGATCCTCCCATCTGGTTTAGTCTCTTCCTTTGCCCCATCTCTAAGGAGAGGTGGCTGCATAGTAATTTTCCTCCCCAGCTTTGCAGGAAGGTTTAGGATGCAGTTTCAAGCTGCCGCTAAGCCAATCTAATAATAAGCTGCTGCTGAAAGAGTCAGTCCTGCTCCTCTGTATTCAGGTTCCCCTCTCTGTGCTCGTCTCGCTTGCGATGCTAACTGATCTGATGAGAACATTTTTTGGTTTGTTTCATTTTTTTATTCACCAGATGGATTTTCCGTACCTGATTCATGCTGTAGCTGCACAACAGCTATGTCTGATGCAAAAGGAGTGGTGGCAACCTTCAGGGCTGAAGGTTGGGTTGGGGGTGAGTTTGCCCCTTTTTGGCAGTAGCTCACACACTGACTTGCTGCAGTGTGAAAAGTCTCTCTTGAAGCAAGAAGTACGGAAATAAATGGCTGGCTACAGATTGTTCCAGGAGAAAACATCATCAGATCCTCGTTGTCTGGTGGCTGCAGTGGGAGAAAGTAAGAAGTGATGTGGGCAACCTGGATAAGATTGTAGGAGGGAGTGGAAAGGAGGAGGGTTAACTTCCTTTCACTGCTGTGTGACAAAAGCAGTCTGTAATAACTTAGATTCTGATTGTGATTTTGGTAATTTTTCATTAATACTTCAAAACAAAGGAAAAAGGCTGAAAAAATAGTGCTGTTTGGTTTCATCACTGATTTTTGAAATATCAGCCTAAGCAAAATGAAGGCTATATAACCAGCTGGTTTTCAAAACAGGAATATAGATGGGGTTTATTGATGTATTAGCAGTTGTAATATGATTCAAGTTAAAGGTTATAAATTTTTTGGTCTATTTCTGTCATCCATGGGTGTGTCATTTGTAAATGACAAATTTTTTTACATGAAAAAAATGTCATAGTACATAGGGAAGCTTTCATGCTTTTGAAATATCTTTTTCAATGTTTGTTTGAGGACCTGGCATATTTTTCCCTTGTTTGTTGCAGTTCAAGAGCATGCTACTTTTTTTTTACAAAATCCTTCAGATTAATCTTAATTAATGTGTTAAGGGCCTCTCAAAGGAAACCCATTACATTTTTTACCACCTTTTGAAACAGAATTAATTCAGTTGCCCCAGTCATGAAAGATGAACATATCTTGAATATAAATTAACTGCAGTGTTAAACAGCTCTATTGTCTGTCTGTGTGTCTCTCTTTATGTGTGCTCCCATGCTTTTAGATTTAATTAAGGAGACTAATTTAATTTTCTGAGGATTATGAATTCCATGAGATAGGACAGTAAGAGATAGTACATGATATACTAGTTATTATGCTATTTGGAAAAGACAATTGCATGACTAATCTTTTGTCACATTAAATCATTATGCTCACATTTGAAATGTATGACTTGCAGCCTTTGTACAAGTAGTATTCTCTGCTTTTATGAACATTTACTTAAATTACTTGATATTATAATCTGTTGTTTTCTGATGCAAATACATAGCATTTGTGTATAATATTAAATCAATGACAGCATTTAGCTGTGAGAAGAGGGTTACATTTCAGCTGTGTCAGTATGACCTGTTGCCATGCTGGGTGTGTAAAACATTCGTTATGGAACTTCTGTGGTTTTTACTGAAAAAGCACTGTCACCTTTGGCATTTCTGGGTTAGCCAGCAGGATGGCTTTCATTGCTTTAAGGCCTTGATTTAACCAAGATAGTTCTTATCTGTGGATAAGAATCACTAGGGCGTTACCAGCTTCCTCGGCTGGAGTTCTGTAGCACATTGTATAGAAATTTTAACTGTATAGGTTTATTTAAGGGATCTACCTCTTCCTTTCATGAGACACTCTCAAAGGATGACATCATTGTGAAAAGGGGCAGCTTTTGTAAAGGAAGCAGGATTCTTGAAAGGGAAAAACATACTCCTCATTCCAAATTGCTCTAAAGGTCAACAGCAGTTACATCGATGGTACACTCAACCTCTCTGCTGAGACAATCCTGTCTCACTTCTCAGCAGTAGCTTTCAGTTCTGCAAAGTTATTGAAAATCAGGACAAAATCAAACAGCAGGAAAGCCAGCATCCTGCTCATTAAGATCTCACACATCTCTTCATACTCATGATTCTAAAGCTCTTTATGTTATTCTGAGATGACTTTTAACGCAAGCTAGCTAATGTGGGAAAGGGAGTGTTAGGTAGCATTGACAATTTCCTAAACTATAAAATCTGTTCAGTGACATTTGGTTTTTTATTTAACATGACTTGAACATAAAATGTGGCTTGACTGACATTACTGAACTACACTATACCAAACCACGATTCCTATATAATGCATTGAAGTCTTTTGGGAGGCAATGTAATTCAACCTCTTAATCTTCAGTATTATAATAGTAAAAATGTACATCGCTTGCTTAATGACTAACAACCTGTGGATTAAAGATAGAACTGTCTGTACACTTTTATTCTGCTGTGTCCATGCAAAGTTTAAGTTTAAATCAGTGTTTTTTCTGGAGCAGCCAGTCACAAGATACCTAGTATTTGCTCACATGCAGACGCTAGCTGAATTTTACACAGCTGCCTGCATAAATCAACTATAGGAAGAGAAGTAGAAGTTTTTAGACTTTTATGTTTTGGCAGCAAAAGTGCTGTCGTGTTATGTTAGGTGTCACATCTAGGCTGCATTAAGACAAAATTGGGAAGTAGAGAAAAATGCAAAGTAAATTAACTTCGAAATCTTGGCTCTTATGATGAATTATGTAAATGATGTTAGGGATTTTGCTCTTTTTTGGTATTGCTAGGGTGCACACTAAAGAATACAAATGAAGGAAAAATGGTTCAATATTAGTGCAATATACTTTGCAAATACAGTTTCTGAAGTACTAGGGAACAATGAGTTAGTGCATTGAATGCCACCTCTGGTTTAAGATGGTGGCATATGGCACTTTATGAGTATTACACTGCACTTTTCAGTGGCTGATCCCCATTCCTGCCAGCCTTCAATGTCAGTCAGAGGTGACTGACTCAAGTAGTTTGAAGCAGGCTGGGATGTGTCAGGTTTTGTGGCAAACCCGTAATGGAGACTCTTAGGAGGAGTCTGAAATGGGCACCATGGGGCACAGTTGCATAAAAGTAAAACACACAAATAGGAATGTGAGAGCTTGATTTAAAACTGTATCATATTGATGCTTTATATACCTCCAGAGAAGGTGCTGTCACCCCACAACTTTTCCCTGCTTTCTCCAGATACAACAGCCCTCCCCGCCCCAATGTTTGCTGTTTTCACCTTGTTCTTAGGCAGATTTTAGAAGTCTTTGTAGGTTAGGATCATGTAAGCATATGTCAGCCTTGACCATCAGGGTATGGTTGATATTTATAGAGAATGCAAAGCAAAATCTTTCACAGCTTCCTCTGGCCAAGCTGGGATTCCAGTTGGTGCACCAGTTGGTGCTAAAGATTACAGCAGTAGATGCAAACGTGAGATAACCACTTACGTTAGACGTAACCACTTACGTTAGAGAGGAAAGCAAGGAAGCTACACAGTATCCAAAGTAAATCTCAGTTATAACATGACATTTCCTTCAGACATCTGAATATTTTACACACCCCCACCCCACACACCCCCCAACATTTTGTCCTACCCACTTTGCCCTGGCAATGGTAGATACTTGCTGTCCAGGCTGAGGCACCTTTAGAAATGCTCCAGGTTTTTATTGTTTTCGGTTTACTTGGTCTCACAAAGTAGATTTAATGTGCCAAACTGAATATTAATGGAGAGCTCAAGCAATTGCCATGGAAAATGCTGGCTAATATTTGGATCACAGAGATGAAATTCCAGTGTGCTAAATAGACAAGGCAGGGAAACAGGTTACCATAGGGGAGCCATGTGTGCTCCAGACAGTTTTACTAATAAGAAGTTAGGAGTCATGTTGCTTGCCTACTACCCTGAGAAAATGTCTAAACTACATGTTATTTTCAATGAAATATGTTAAGGAGGATATTCTTGCACCTTCAGAAGAAAACTTCCCGTGCATGCACAAAACAAGAAGAGCAATGAGTTAGTCACTCTGCAAAGACAGTGCAGAGGGGATGGGAGCCTCCATGTTCTCCAAGGGATGCCTGATGCAACTCTGTGCCTGCGAGCAGGATGTTCACAGCATCTGCCAGAATCAGCTTGTACTTCCAGCCAAATGCATGTCACAGGGAAGGATGCCTCCAGATATTAGTGGCAATTAAAGTCACCTGCAGGGGAAGAAAATGATTCAGTGTGTTAAGTGACATAACTGGTGGCCCATGAGCCAAACACACCTGGCCTTCCCCACTTTCCAAGGGGAGAAGGGGAAAGGTTGTGAATGCTGCCGAATCAGCTTAAATCTTTCTCCCTTGCTTTATGTCTACCAGCCTGACACAGAATGTCAGGTCTTGGCATTGGCCATGAGGGTTAGGGATGCTCAGTAAAAACACCCGGGAGTGCAAACTCTGCAGGAAAAAGCAAGTTTGCATGGTTCTTTCCCCTCTGCGTAAGTATGGTGGTGGAGGACCTGTGAGTGGGATGCCTGCTACTGAGTATGTGGCACGCTGCTGCTTGTACAATGTGTGGGAAGCAGCATTTCAGGGCCCCCACCTGCACCTCCTAAAAGTAAGTAACAGATCTGTGAGAAGCATACTAGAAAGTTGGTAGGAGTGTCTTCTGAGTTGCAATGTGTGTCTCAGGATTGCATTTATGGCTTTTAATCAAAATTTGGTTGTTTCCTGAAAGATTTCCTTTTTTTACACTTTTTGAAGTTGATAGAGATTTTGCAGCTGAAGTACATCTAAATATTAAATATAATTATCTTCAAGTCTCGTTTTTCAAAAAGTTGTTAAGAGTAAAACCGAACTTTATAGCAAAAATAGTCAAGGCTATGGAAAATTCTTAGTGATATTGGCTGAGAAAAACTTGCTTTGAAGAGCACTAAAGGAACTTTCCTATTAAATAGTTGGTGATACAGATTAATCCCACTACTAGTGCTGTAGAAGATTACCTGAAATGCCAGTGTATTTCTGATATTTATTTCAGAATTTTACATTATTTCCATTCAAAGCATAGATGAAGCGTACTATTTTCAGCCCAAATAAGAATCTAGGAGCTTGCAATCTCTGGGGTTGGAAGCCAGGTTATGATACACTAATTGCAGGCCCTACAAGAACTGACCCTACAGCATCTGCTAAACCCAAAAGTCACATCCAAAAGCTTTAGCTGCCTAGAGCAACATTAAGGGGACTATAGAAACCCTGCAACTGAGATCCCTGGCTAGTAACCTGTTGAGCTCACCAGGCTGTCCTCCGCTCTTCCATCTCTGACTGACTTGGTCAGAGACTTGGTCAGAGACAGCCCAGGGCTTTTCCACTTAATTCCTGGCTCCTGCTTTAACCTTATTGGAACCCGATCCTAGCAAAAGCACTGCATATGCCCTCTCTGGTATACAACTCAGTGTGGCAGCAGCATCCAGTTTTTATATGTTAACAGGTGGCTCCCAGGATTATTTCTTATATAGTTATTTTTTTAATCCAATAGCTACTTAATATAAAATGTATATGGAGTGACAGGTGCAAACCTCCCCTTCCTTGGGAGTTCCTCATTGCTGTGTTATAGATTCATGCTCTTATGATCTATCTTCCTGTAGGAAATTAATCATTCCTTCTTTTCTTGCAGATTTGCTCAGTTTCTTGGAGCTAAGAGGATGACAACTTGTATCACAATGAGGATTGTTTAAAGGGAAGTATGTGATGAAGAGTTTCTTCATGACAAAAAGAGACACCCCAGAGAGCACGCCAGCTTGCCTGGGTCACAGAGCGGGGGTGCTGCCATAATATGCTACTGGGTCTGTAAGACTTTGTGTGACCTGAGAGTACTTAAATGCAAAATATAAAGCTTCTGTCTGATGCTATAAAATCCCTATGCCAGAAATCTTCAGGGAATGTAATCCAGCCTCTTTTTTATCAAGTCTTGTCATGAATTTTCCAGACAAGGACGGGTTACTAAACCTTGCCAATTATTCTTCAAGAAGTTGCTTGCTATAGCAATGGAGTGGATCAAATCTAGCTGCGTGGAGTGCAGCTTCAGAAAGTGGAAAATCCTCAAAGAATTAAAAAAGGAAACTATGAGTTGGCTCTTTGAAGTCACAGAAGGGGTGCTGATGGCACTAAGGGAAGCATAGGAAATGCCCCTAGGGCACCCTTACTTAAGCTTGTCCAGAGGAATAGATCCTGAGGGATTCGGAGGGTGCGGCACACTGTATCAGACTCACCTATGCAAAGGAGAACAAGGAGCTGAAAAGTCCTTCCTGGAATATTTTCCTGCAGAGACAGAGATATACCCTAATGTGAGCGTAATGCATTTGTACGGCAGACTGCCTCGTGGTTTATACTGGGGTGTATACTTTTGTAACTACTCTGCAAAGCGACGTGCTGGCAACAGAAACAGTCACACACAGAATATTTGAGTGTGCCAGGCCTAGGTCCCTGGATAGCCATTTTTACCTGCTCACCCTGCGAAGGACATGGTGCTGAGGGAGCCCTGTATGGAAGTTTTTATGTGACAGCAAGAGGCAGTGCTTTTCACTTTGTTTATAGTTGTATAAAACATGAAAAGCCAGACTGTGAATGCGTTTAAGACAGACCACCCCCAGGGTGCATGGATGTCTCTGGTTATCTGCATGGGTGTCCACAAAAGGACCATCTCTGCATTGTGGTAATCTGGGTGGCAGCTTTGTGTCATCTCCACAAACATGTTTTGTCCTATCGCATGCACAAAACCATGGTCCTATGCTCCTCAACATTGACCTTGCCAACCATAGTGTGATTGTGAAGGTTAATGTTTTAAAATAAAGGATGCTTCCACGGGAAAATTTTCCAGAGACAAAGATAATTCTGGTGAGCTTCAAACCTATTGTCCATACCACAATCCTGAAGGAAATATGAGAGGAGAATAATATCCCATACCCTTTTTTTGGTCTGTGAAAATATGGGTTGTCTGAAAACTGAAGTTCGGTGTAAGACATCAAAACAAATGACATTCTGTCACCCTAAAATGGTCTGGGATCTCTGTGTGTGTGTATGTGTGTCTGCTTGCTTTTAAGTAGAAACTCTCAGAAAAATAAACCCAACATTACATTTTTTAATCAGCCTGTCTGACTGACGTTCTAAAACTGACTTCATTTTTCTCATGGGAAAGGAAAACAGGAAACTTTTCGCTTAGTTATATATTTTCACTCAAAATAAAAGGCAACCATATCAAGGGCAGCTTTAGTATGTGGAAACAAGTATGACTCCCAGGGCAAAAATCCCTAGATACAAATCGAGAAGTTAAGCAGTAAATGTTACTGACTATATTGTCTCCCATTGCGAAGTCAGCTTATTTTCTGAATGAAGTACACCATTGGCCATTACCATATGGCTAACATAGTTCACTATGTTTTAGGAAGTGTAAGAGATTGAAGATCATCAATTGTAATCAATATTTGGATTGACTGATAAAAGGAGTGTGAATCGGCATTAAAAAGACAGATTACTGACAACAATCAATAGAGAAGAGAGAAGCACTAGCAGATTATAGGTCTGATTTTGCAAACATACAGGAATACCCTGGTTTTGGTTGGGGTTTTTTTTGGTACACCTTTTGAATGTTAATGTTCTGCTAAAGATGGTTTCAGACAGGCTGCGAGGCAACTGCCGTACTCAGCCAAGCAGAATCCATGGAAGAGCTGCTGAGGCAGAACTGAAATTACAACCTCACTTTAAAAGAATGACAGTATTGTCAGCTGATTACTTCTAACACAAAAATAGGATTCTCATTCAAGTTTGCAGATTTTGTGAAAAATCCTAAGCCTTCAAAAGGCAGCTTTTGAACTTGGGTATTCACCAGTACCTTGGCAGTCTCAGTTCCTTTATGCTTAGAAATACAAGAAAGGTGCAGAAGAATGGAAACTAAAGATACTTGTAGCTACCTGTACCTGCTGCAGTGGGAAATGGGTCAAGTCCCCTCTCAACTAGATGAAGGTATTTGCTTCACAGAAATTGATTGTCTGATTTTATTAATTTATTTTAAAAAATTATTAAGTTATAACCTTTTATTGCGTTTGCCTGGCTAACACTGTCTATTATGCCCTACACAGAAGGTCAGAAATACTGACATTAGGCTTAAAAGTAACAATAATTAAATGAATGTGTACCGATTATATTGTTATGTATTCCCTGTTTACTTTCTGGAAAGTGTATTACTGTTTATCTTTTACTGTTGCTAGAAAAGGTAGTATAAGAGCCATTTCTTGACATTTTGAGCTGCAAATATTTTTTTGGTAAGGATTTATGACTGTTAAGAAATTTTCAACTTGCTGATTCATGTCGGATCCAGCCTGTAAAAATATTAGCCATGTTATTTGCTTTAAAAGCTTTGGCATTTTTGGTTACCTTATTACTACTATACATTTAAGTTATTCACTGTGGAGAAGGGTTGTCATACTGATGCCTGTGTATCTGTACATCCTCTTTTTAAAAGAAGACTGTATACATAGGAAGGAAAACAGTCTGTTGGGTGCATATTTCAGACTGTTCCTGGATGGTGTAAATATATGAATGTTTCACAGATTCGTAGCTTCAGGTCTTCACAAGTAGTATCTCATAAAGCTAGCAATTGCTTTAGCAAATACAGTGAATAATTCAAGATTTTAGAATAACTTTGACCTTTTTTGTATATAAATCATCTTCACACAGCTTATGTAGAGGAATTCAAGATATTATGTGTGCACATTAGCACGTTAAAAATGAGCTTGCATTTTAAACATTCCATGATGCATTGAGTAAAAGTGAGGTGCGTGGCGTTTCAGAGGGTCTACAGAAAAAAGAACAGAACTCTTTCTAGCATTGTTTTATTGCTAAAATTAAGCCCGTCAACTTGATTTAAAACTTTCAACAGGTGAATGGTGAACCAATGGGCTCTTTTTGCACACAAAGATCTGTCCTTAAAAGCTGTTGAGAGATGATGAGGATATGAGCCTGCAGGGGAAGGGCAATGTCAGCTTGATATCAAATTTGTAAGAAGAAAAGGATGAAGTTTAGGTGAAAAGGATATATTGTTAATATAACCATCTAGACTGTGCAGCAAACAACAGTACAGAATACAGTATGAAGTAACATAAATGACATTTGGGTAAAAGAGAAGGGCACGTGTAATTTAATTTGTTAGCCTGGTACTTTTTGTAATCAAGTCTTGTTTATTTAAGGTAAGTTTAAAATGTCAATCACAGCAGCTGAGCTGTGAGTGCATGGAAGTATCTTTGCTCAAATAGTTTGGGTACAGATGTTTGAGCCTGAAGAAACTTGCCATGTGTTTTTGTAGCTAAGGAAGTGAGTAATCAGTGAAACTAGTATGGATGGTATAGGAAAATCATGCACATGGCCTTGGCACAGCTGTATGCTTGCTAGATTCCATGAGATATTTCATAATGGAAAACCAATTGCTCTACTAATATAGAATACCTGCATATCAGGCATATGTTTTGAAGCACCCAGTGAAGTCACAGGACCTTACAGATTAGGCTAGTAAATCTTGAGTAAGCATGAAGGGCAAAAGAAAGTCCCTGCCTGCTGACTAAAAAGAGAGAGGAAAATATTCTGTTTATTGTGTTTAAATGTCTTGATGTTTAATGTCTTGACGTGTTTATTGCTTAACTGTAATTTTATCAATCAAATTTTACAGGACCAAAAGTGTAAGTGGGCAAGACAGTAATTAAGTCAGCAGAACTGTATAGGTAACTACAGCAGCAGGAAATGTGGCCTTGCATCTGGTTAGGAAGGCTGCAAGCCTCTGTGACTCAAATGGTTTTCTGCAGATCAGATTCCTTGTGACCTGAAACTTGCTTGTTTCAGAGATTTCTCTGTATGTTATGTGATTTACACAAAACATTGTGCAGTGAATGATCTGTCAAAAGAGATAAGCAGACGCTGCCACTCTATGGTGTTTCATTGTTAATGTTTTTAATTAAAATAGTTGCTTTAAATCCATGCACACATAGATTGTCTGTGTCACAGTTCAGTCTGGATGTCTTCAATAGTTTCTTGAGGTACCAGTTCCTTGGTATTTTGAAAGATGAAGCACCAGCGATGCCAATCTGTGTGTACCTCTGGCTATACTGGAACAATTTATGGCAACTGAATATTAGCTCCAGACCTTCTGTGTGTCTCAGAGTATTTATGCTGTATTGCAGCTACATGGATGGGGTGATATGCAAGTTTATGAACAGGTATGATACAGAAATGGGAAAAATGTGTAGAAGTAAGATTCTGCTCAGCAAACTGGGATGTGATTTCCTACAATCTTTTTGGTTGTGACTACTCACCAACATGCAAGTCTTTCATGATAAGAACATGAACATATGGGTGTTGATACGAAGTGCAATTTATGTTGTACATGATAATAAAGAGGGGACAGTTTAACAACAGAACAAAGCCAAATTTAATTGTAAATATATTGTTCCTAGAGGTGCAGATCTTAAAGCCATTCTTTTGTTAGTCCTATTGTTCTCAATTGTAGATAGCTCTATCAATTACTTAATAAAATGACATTTTAACATCAAAAATCCTAGTGGCTTGACCAGAAAAGTTACCTTTCGGTGGCATTTGACCAGGCCCTATGCTCATAGTTCGGCTACTGGGCTGTAGGTGAGCACCTGAAACTATATGAGAGCTGTTAAAGCTTAGCTAGATGTGCTAAGGACTAACCCATCAATTTAATGCTGCTAATGATATGCAAGTTTTCCTCTGTTTCTTTATTTCTTTATAAATTTAGTATCTTAGACTGTAAGCACCACCTCAGGGAGAGCTATAATTGAACTACCTAATTGATGTGTGCACGCTGGCAAGGAGAAATTATAACAACCACCTGATGTGGACAGAGTGATGTGCAACTGTGTGCTCATTGAACAAAAGATTAGACACATCTGCAAGGAATCTATTACAGAAAGTAATTGAAGGAGGGGGCACCTCTGCATTAGAAAAAAAAATCAGGGCTCATCATTTAAGAGAAGGGTAACCTGTTTTTTCTATCAGTTATGTTTTTATCTGGGATGTGGAAAAAAAAAAGAAGCAGGTCTCCACCTAGAGGAACCTTGGTTACATCAACATGTTTTTAAACAACCTTGAGGCTTTTCCACCCATGCTATAAACTGGCTTAGCTCTTAGTGATTGCAACAAGCTGAAAAGAAATGCATTCAGATTGTGTTGTGATTATTACTATTTGGTTTCTACCACTTCCCTTGTTATTCTCTGTATTTTTTATTAATTTGTTTTGGCTGCATGGACACATTTATGCCAAAATGGGGATATCTACAGTGTGCATCACGCTCATGCTTTTATCTCTTGTTTCTTGGGATCTTCATTAGAGGTGGATCCTTGAGCAGAAATCTCACTCATGACATGGGGAAGGGCCCTTTTGCCTCTCTTTGCAGCTCCTCAGCACCCTCTTCCAGGCTCCTGTCCCCTCTTCATCAGTACCACCAAGGCAGGATGGAATTCAGGCAGGCTGGAGGAACCCTTGCAAGGAGTGCAGAGGTTCTCATGCAAGGAAATACAGTTTAAGGGTATGTTGCCATGTACTGTCTATATAGTCTCCTAGATAGGGAATGTTTCCAGTTGGAAAGGGCCTCTGGCGGCTGGTGCCAGCACAGCTCTGCTGACACAACAGAAAGTGACAGGCAGGAAGGAAGATGGGTTCCAGGACTCACTTACACCAGTTGCTTCAGGTGAATGATAGGAGGCCAGGAGTGTGGAAGCCCACATTGCTGGGGCCAAGGTGCTTCCAAGCATAATTACTTGTGTCTATAGATACACCGAATTAATGTCTTTGGCTAGTCACCTTCTCCATTCAAGTACCCATGTGCTTTTATCAGTGGGGATAGTTAAACATCATTTTGTCACAAAGGAAATGGCTAATGATTTCATTTAAGTTTTAGCTTGCAAAAGAAGTTGTCCAAAGATGGCAAAGGATGTGGTATGCCAGGTATTGTGCCTTTCTGTCGAGCCAAAATACCTGCCCCAAAAATCTTGCAATCATTCAGTGTAGCAAGCACACTTAGAAAGCTGCCTGGAAGCCCAAAGCCTCAGAAATATGTTCCTTTCAGGTTTTCAATGTAGTGTTAGTGTTTTACCGTGTATGTTCTATAGCATAAAAATTAGGATTCTGATTGTGAAAATCTGCTAATTGTAAAATAATCAGACATCACATCTGTTCCTAAAATCAGTCAATAGTGCTCACTGGTATGAAAATGAGTGTTTAACTCTTCTCTGTATTATCCTACTCTGATTCCAAAAGGAAAATAATGAACTGCATTTGCTTCTCAGTGAGTCACTAATTACATATATCTTTTTAAAATCAAATTTCTGAAAAACTGGAAAGATACTATGTACAGAATGTCTATTCTAAGTTTCACATTGAAAACCAGCATATCAAAAATTGATCTTCCCTGACAGATTTTCCAGCTTCTGCATTTTCTCCCACAGTTGCTAACTGTATTCATATAACACGTAGAAAAAATGTCAGGAAAACCCTTCTAAAACATTCTGATCTGTGAGATCAAGCACAGCTACTGTATTGGGTGATTGCGGTTTTAGGAAAGACTGTAAATTGTGTATAATACATGTAGAACAGAGGGCATGTACTTAAATAATATTAAAAACCATGTGCTGCAGAACTTTCTGAAATTGGAATACCAGAGGTCTTTTAGAAAGGGGCACCACTACCTTTGGCCTTCACTGGAGCATTGCTGCCACAGTGATATACTCTGTCTCACTTTATATATTTATTCTTTTTTACAACAAGATTATTTATCACCAGAATTCATTATTTCCTTCACCAGGTACCACCCCGTCTAAAAGTGTGTCAGCTTTATTAAACTAGTTATTCCTAAAGTTTTAGCTATTAGACAGTCCTCTACATTTCTTATCAGCTGGTAGCTGAGACGTTCTTTCAAAAGACTGGAAGTTAACATTTTTGGTCTTTCTATCCTTTCCATCATAAATTAAATCAGGCAATAATAACCATGCAGTTCCAATATTTTTGTTGCTTTAATACTTTCTCTATTTTGTTTAAGTTACAGTTTTTAGAATATTCCTGGCAATATCCCAGTTTGATTGTGCTTTCTTTATTCACTTATACCTATTAACTGTTGTTACTGAGGCATGCTTATAAATAATTATTGACACCAGTCCAGTGATGGAGTGGTTATAATCATATGAAAGTTTAATCTGCACATGCTATATGCTGCATTGTGTCATTCTATTTCTTTTCCTTCCTCTTACCATTAACACAACATGTTCAGTGGAGGCAGCGTTGTTCTTCAACCAGTATTGAAGCCTTTCTTTTCCTGAGCATGATTTACATGTAATTTCAGTGGTGCTGTTGACCAGGCCTAAGCTGTGGCATCCAACAGTGAATCCCTGTTGCTGGAAGGAAAATCCAGAAAGCAAGGGAAGAGGAAGTAATGGTAGGCAGACACCCAGACAGACAGACAAGGATGCAGACGTGCCAGGCAGTAGCACACCATATGCTCTGCTGTCTAGAAACAGCCAAGCTCAGTCCCAAATCCTGGCCTTTCTCTTGATGTGGCAGAGCTGGTGACATAAAAAACCATTTTCTTGCTAACTGTGTTTGTAAGTCTGATTCTGATATTAAGTAAGAAGTGGAAACTTTTGCCCTTGAGTTAAATTACTGCTTGAGTTACTTCAGGCTGCATTCCTAAATCTTCTCTCATTTCAAACACAAATTATTTATGCCTTTCCTTCATAAATGCTGGAGTGTTACAGGCATTGAATGGTTGCTGCCTTCCATCACGGGGACGTGCTCATTTTATTGGCCTGCAGCAGATCCTGGTCCATCCCACCTCAAAACATTTTTGGTCATTTTATATGAAACCATAACTACACTTGTATTTCAAACACCTTTCCCCCAACTTAGAGTAGCATCAACTGAAGTTCATCTGTCCTGCAGCAAGGCATGCAAAAAACTGGAGCAGTGTGATTAAACCCCTCATTTTCCCCCTTGCAGGAAAGAAACGTTCTATACGACTCCAGTTGATGTGGTAGGTAGGGAGAAGTTACTGTCAGCTCAGGGTTTAGTAGCATTTGATAACAGTGGCTGGATTCTGCACTGCCAACAGAATGGTACAGGATTTCTAACAGGTCTCTCATATATGATGCAGAGGCAAGCAGACCTGCTGTCAAGTTCTTTTCCACCTCATTTTTCTCCATTAGGAGAAAGTTGTATTGAAATAAACAAACAAAAGGGATATTCACAGTTAACTTTCCCCCTTGCCCTACAGATAGCAAAGAGCATCTAAATGACTTTTACTCTGACTTCAGCAAACTGATGATGAAAAGAAAGAGGCTCTGGGGTTATTCAATGATGGATAGAGAGATATTCACTGGCACTTTGCTGCCATCTGGGAACTTGACACCAAATTCTAGCATGACCTTGGAACAAAAAACAACCTTTGCCATTGTGATTTTATTGTTTATTTTTTTGGGAATCCTCGTTGTTCTCTGCTTCTGAATTCTGCTCAACCCCTACCAGAGTGTGCCAACCTCAACCTGGGCTGGTGGACTTGATGGACTGGAGAAAGGCCTGTTTGACTGTGCTCTTGCTTAGAGACTGAGAATTACAGAGACTTCTTTAGCGCTCTGATAAAGAAAGAAAAATCCTGGAATGTCTCTTTATTTTGTTTTTGGTTTACATTTTTTCAAATATTGTAGGAGTTGCAGCATACAAATATGCACACAATGAATTTTATTTTAATTAAATACAAAAGCAAGTTAAATGTTTGAAACTAAATTAGTGAATCTCCTTATTGGGAAAAATATTTTCTTCGGAATGCATTGGAACAGTATGTAGTGTATGTGATTGCTTATAATCACTAAGAGACACTAAAGTACATCTTCTCTGGCATAATATTTTTATCATTAATAAGAGTTTGTGAAAGAAGGTGTCTTACAAATGACATGAGAAATTTTTTTATGATCTGTATGTAGTAAATTAGCTTTTCAAGCTCCACAAGACTCTTCTTATGCTATTTCAAATGCTTTGAAAACAAGTGAGGAAGTTTCCTATACCGTAAGGTAAGATTGAAAGAAAACTTCAGGAGAAAAGGATTCATCCATGTTTTCCCAAGTAATCGAGAAGATGCTCTTTCTTAGCATTAAGCAGAGATTAAGTTACTTAATACTAACAAATAGCTGTCTGTAATCTTTGTTGTGAATAAGCTATGTAACGATTTTAGCCTATCTTTGTCTTTTTGTGCCAAAACTGATTTCTATTAAGATAGGTTTTTGCATTGTTCTTACAATATCTTATGCAAATAAATCTCTGTCTTGCATGTATTTCAAACCCTGCATTTCCAGCATTTACTCAGTCTGTTTATTTGCTGTGTAGGTCACACCGCATTGTTTTTGTTTCCTAATTGGATGAATGAAACATTGGTGCTAAGAACCAATGCATAACCACCACTCTCTTTACCTGTAAATGTCTTTGAATGTATTTGTACAATGAAAACCTGTTCCTAGAAGTCAATGTAAACAAAAACCTATCTGCATGATTGATCAGGGAAAGAAAGATTTAAGAGATTGTGTAAAATTTAGTAGAATACTTAGAGTTCAAGTGGATTTTTGCAAGCATTGTGTAGCAGCATTGAAATACTATAGTGGTAACAAGAGCTGATGTACTGCCAGGAGGGAAAAGGCCATGCTCCTGAACACAGAAGAGCCTTGAAAAAGGTCCGAGTGCTGGTGGGCTTCTTAGAGATTTCATGGAGTGGTGAAGGGAAGGCTCATGCTGCCTGATTTCAGACAAAGCTTTGGATTTAGCTATTTCGCTCATACTGTAGTAATTAGAAGCAGTTGGGAAGTTTTCCTTTGTGCTTTGGCTTTCAGCCTGTAAATGGAGAAACAAGCCAGCCCCGTAGCTGGTACAGCTGGGGCTGTGCTGACTCATCCCAGCTGAGCCTCTGACTCTAGCCATGGCACTTAGAGCTATTTATTTCCCTTCTGCTTGTCCTGTCCATCAGTTAAAGGTTGCAGCTATTTGTAGGAGAAGCAGGGGAAGGAGGGGTGGCTCTGCATGCTATCACAGTCCACAGGAGGGCAACGAGAGCCCCCGAACACTGCTCCCTGACAAGTTCACAGAAAGAACCTGCACTGCGATCTGTCACTGCTGAAATACGAGCACAGCTTGTTTTGGGGGTGATAACCTTTGAAATGGAGTGGGCAGAAGGGGACAGAAACACAACTGTGTTCTCCAGAAGCCATGAGGTACTGGCTTTAGCTACCTATCTATCAGTGCCATGGCAACTAGATCAAAGCAAACTCTCATTTCAGGTTATTTCCCAAAGTTAACGACAGTGTGGCATACAAGAAATATTCCTGTTGTTGCACCAGTGCTGCCTAAAGCAACCTGTTGTTAATATTGATGAAGCAGCAGTAACAGCATTTCTTCTTCTGTCTGGGGGTTTCTCTTCTGTTTGATTGAAGACTCTATAAATTTTATTTTATTTTACAAGAAAAAGACTTTTCCTTAGAATTGCACCTAAAGAGGGAGATGATGACTCTGGTCAAGAGAATGCAGCACAGTGTTCAAGTGAGGCAATTTGATTCTTCTGTGAGGTTTGGAAGTTGCTAACTGAGGACTATTTTGGAGACTTAGCAGGCCAGCATCTCTGGTATGTTTGGAAGCATTCCAAGGAGATATTTTTGTAAACCACTGGTATATTAAATCTATTAAGGAGAATATAATAATGCTGGACAGTCACTTTAAGTCCCTGTCTGTGGATATTGCTAAATTGTAGCAAAGACAGGAAATTCACACAAGTTCCCCCACCACAGCAGAGACTTTTTTCTTCACACTCTCGAAATTGAATTGTTTTCTGAAGACACACTGGTGATTCAGTTTCATGACAGTTCACTTTTCCTTTGCCTGGAGAAACCAGAGCAGAGTTTGAATGAAAAGAGTACTATTCCAGTTCACAAAGAAACCTCTGGCACACAGCTACGCCTCACAAGAATATGTATTCACTGTGGAATGGTGTTAAATATTAATGATACTAGAAAGGGAGGGTCGTGTGCTAATGCAGCTGTGCTCAAGCATCTCTGCATCACTGGTATAGGCTTTTCTTTATTGTATCCATTTTTGTAGGAAATCCTATGCAATCTCTAAGAACTCTTTTTAGAGTAATTATTTCTTGAATATAATTTAAGCAAATATAGTCTTACATACTGTGGAGAAAGAAGGAATATGTGTATTTTATACCAAGTACCACATTTATGTTTGTTCAATCAAACTGTAACGAGTTTAAGTCAAAGGGCTACCGGGGAGAGATAAGGCAAATAAGGACAGAGATAAAACTCTTTATTGGTAGACACCAAGGCATAAAGCTGTTTTACTCCAATGAGTATTTCAAGACTTTTATATCTCAGTCATGACCCTTAAATGAAAGCACTGGCCTAACAGTACGGAGCTGAGACAGGAGTCTGTTTTCAGCAACGTTTGGGGCTTGTGTGTGTGAGAACAGCCGTGACGCTACTGCTTCACAACTTGTGTAACCAGTAACTACCTTTAAAGTAGCTCAGGTGTTAGGAATGATACAGCCACAAAAATCCATAGATCTGTGCACTCTGCGAGAGCCATGTAGGTGTTACTGCTGGATATGTACATGTGTGTTGGACCTGCAGTGAAATGTGTGGGCCCTTGCTATGCAACTAGCAGGACCTGAGCTCTCTTCCAAAGGTTGGTGAAGTTGGGATCCAGCAGTACATCTGTGCTAACTGAGAGAGGAAAAGAAGCCATCAACTGACTGATGCAGTTAGTTGGCAGCAGGGCAAATTTCTTCTCACTCACCAGAGATGGGGTTTATAGAATTGAATGGACTTTAAATTAAAGTTTCCAAGAAGAGAATTTTGTGTAAATAAGAGGAAATACGAGTACAAACTTGTCTTATTTTTATTTTTTGTTCTGCCTGCTATGTACTCTGAGCAAATCCGTAATGCTTGATTTTGACAAAGCAGTCTGTGAAGCATAGCTTAGTCAGCTATGTCAGTCAGTCTGCCCCGAGAAGTAGTCCTGGAGGCCTGAAGTACCCGATGTGTGGCTACGTGGCCCTGTGAGCCTAATGGAATTGATACACAGGGATTTTGCAGGTTTGGAGCTCTGTACAGAGATACTAGAGCCACTCGTGTGAGATGTGATCTCATGGGACATTTTCAAGAAGTCTAGCTTAGGAGTTACGACCTCTGTTCTGATCTGTAGCCTATTTGGTAGGAATTTATACTCAATTTGGTGCAGAGATCAACAAACTTTCACATGCCAATGACCACTGAGAAGTAGCTTGCAGACACCCAAGAATTGCAGGGAAGAAGCCAGAAACTTTTTATCTACATCATGACCAGGTCTGTGGCCATGACCTGGATTTTCTCCAACACAAAATCTTTTTCTTCATCCTGGTTTATTGAGATATGCTTAATCTGTAAAATACAAGCCTATTCAAGTGTCTATTCATACTGATGTAGTTTGCATGAAAATAAAGCTATTGCTTACCCACATATCAAATCTTGTTTTCAGTGCTTCTGAAGTTCTGCACTGAAGTTTTGGACTATTTTTAGTACATAGATTTGGTGTAATTTCTACAGCATTGATATGTGAGGCTGCCCTGGCTCCTTTTCTTTTGTCAATGTCACTGTAAAAGCAGCTGACACTATAGTGATTTTTCTTTTTTCCCTCTTGGCACACTAACTAATCAACCTCCATCATGCCCTTAGACATCTTCATTGTTATCTTCAAGGTCTAGAATGAGCAGCAAGGTGTGGAAAGTCTTTTTCAAGTCAGAGACAAAGAAGACTTAGTGTTAAGGCAGGATCTGTGAAGCATAGGCTTCTGTCCCATGTCAATGGGATAGTAGAAAATGCACCCTTCATTTCTGATACAACTGTTATACATAGTGAGTACTACCTCACTTCCTTCTGGTTTATATGAGCTCTGTTTTTTACTGTGGTAGAACCAATGGTGCAGCAGCTGCACCCAATCTGCTATTTAGACCAGTGCAAGACCTCCAAGGGAACTGGGGGATTTGGTGCAGTGCTACTCTCCCAGCAACTTAATGTGCCTCAACTAGGCTATACTTCCATCTTATGGACTTGATTTTCAGTAAGATTCTCTACTTTTAGACAGTTTAAGATCTTACCTTCCCTCTTAGAATTGGTATTAGAGGTTTAAATACAGAAAAGTGATACTGAGAATTACATCTAAGCAGACAACTGCTTTATACACAGTGAAGCCATGGAAAAAAATAATTAGATTTTTGACTGTCTATTCCATATGAGGAAAAAATTACAAAGGCCGGAGTCAGAACATCTAGGGATTACCTCTCAAAGTAAAGCATCTTTAATAACCCCCAGTCTGAGACAGGAGAAGGACTCACACATAATGCCAGCCCCTTGTCTTTGTAATTCCATGGTTGATGCTGGTGATCACTTCAGACTCCACTGTAAATCAAAGCGTACCTAAAGGTCTTTAATCTTGTGATGTTAGTCACAGTATCTTGCAACAGAAAAAGAAGCATATTTATGAAGTTGCAAAGTCACATTTGAAGGAGCTGATTCCCCCATGGCTTTGTCTTGATGTAATTGCCTGCAGCTGCATTACTTTAAATTTGCATCAGTGTAACTAAGAATCGGGCTTCAAATTTCTAAACACACGCAGCTGCATCAAAGAATTGGTAGTGCTGCACTGATATTTAATATAGGTACAGTCAATTTTTTGTTATTAACTAGTTTTTAGGAGCATCATTGGTTGTTGTGTTTTAACAGGTCCTATAAATGCTATAACATCACTATGGTGACAACATGCTTTCACAGGCTTTCTGATGTGACAGAACATACCTTTATTCAAGGTATTTGATTGCTAATTAAGGGGCCAGTCTCATGAAGTAGGCATTAAATTTACTATGAATAACACCATTTCTGTTTTATCACTCTATTTTTGGCTAGGCTTTACAAGTGGTTGAGATGTTTTGTTGGTTGTTTTGCTTTTTTTTTTTTTTTTTGTTTACATTTTGGACAGTTTTTGGCAGAGGGTTGGAAATTGTCCTGTTTCCTGTAGAATCTTGATTTGAGGTTATGGGAATATTTTTACTAGTACCTTCTAATCAAATTGTACAGATACAAGATATCTCACTTGTGTGAAGTTTAACCAGCTGTTAAAAAAAGAATCTTGCTGATACTTTCTGTATTTTATCTTTTATGGTGAACAGCAGAGTGGAGAGTTAGATAACGAGAAAGTTGTGGCTGTAAAACACTATTGTGTGTATGGCAGTTGTGTAAAATGAGACTTCTCCTCTGTTTACCATCTGGATTTCTCGGTGCCAAGAGACTGCATTGCACATTGCTGCTTCTATTTCTTAAAAATGATTGTCATAAGATAATTTTTTCTCCTACTATCTTGTAATTTCAGATTTTTCTGCCTTAGTTTTTTTTCTGTAGCTCTTCCTTCTGCTTGGGATTCCAAGCTCAGATGCCTCTGTCTGCTTGTTGCCAATGTTTTACTTCTCCCAGAAAGGGTCATTTCCAGGTGTAATCAAGTAAGAAGACATGCTGCAGTGGCCAAGGTAACAAAATATACAATGAAAGAATTGCATCAATCAATCAGACCTTTAAAACGGTTGAAGAATTTTGATTTTTATCTGTCTTTCATATCCCCATGACCTGGCTTATGGGCTACCTGGTAAGAAGT
This sequence comes from Leptosomus discolor, assembly GCF_034619465.1. NCBI lineage: Eukaryota > Metazoa > Chordata > Aves > Leptosomiformes > Leptosomidae > Leptosomus > Leptosomus discolor. The sequence continues at coordinate 47,120,424 of NC_141419.1, read as the reverse complement.
ATTTTTTTAGTCAGTGTAGCTCTTGCCGTAAACATAGACTGATCACTTCCATTAATTATTGTTAACTTCAGAAGACAATGTGACCGGGTTGTGTATAAAAATGTAGCTTTTTCCCCTGAAGTAGTGTAGTATGTTGGCCCTACATATTTCACTAGCAGTTACTGTAACACAGTGTAAATTTACCTCACGATGCAATGTTTTTAGCTTTTCTGGAGCTTCTCTATAGCCTATACAGAATCATAGCATCATAGAATTATTTTGGTTGGAAAAAACCTTTAAGATCATCAGGTCCAACCATTAACCTAACATTACCAAGCCCACCACTAAACCGTGTCCCTAAGCACCACATCTATACATCTTTTGAACACCTGCAGGGATGGTGACTCCACCACTTTCCTGGGCAGCCTCTTCCAATGCCTAGCCACTCTTTCAGTAAAGAATTGTTTCCTGATATCCAATCTAAATCTCCCCTGGCACAGCTTGAGGCTATTACCTCTTGTCCTGTCATTGGTTACTTGGGAGAAGAGACCAACACCAGTGTCACTACATCTTCCTTTTAGGCAGCTGTAGAGAGCAGTGAGGTCTCCTCTCAGCCTCCTCTTCACTAGCCTGATCAACCCCAGTTCCCTCAGGTGCTCCTCATAAGACATGTTTTCCAGATCCCTTACCAGCTTTATTGCCCTTCTCTGGACCCACTCCAGGACCTCAATGTCTGTCCTATACGGTGGTGCCCCAAACTGAACACAGTACTCAAGGTGTGTTCTCACCAGTGCTGAGTACAGGGGCACTATCTCTTCCCTACTCCTGCTGGACACACTATTTCTTATGAAGGCCAAGATGCTGTAGAAAATGGGTAATATTAAAACAGGAGAATGCTTACATATAGAATAATTAAAATGAAAGTTTTGAGGTAGGTGACCACGATGTATAGTTTTGTGGAATTTTATTGATACTAAGTACTGGTTGTTCCATGTGTTGCTTGTTATATAGCAGCAGACACAGAAATAAACAAAACCACAATACATCCTGGAGATTGAGACATAGATGGAGAAGGTTCTTGTCAAAAACAAATGGATAATGTAGAAATACCATACAAAATGGTATATCAAGAGTAGGAAGTCTCCAATGTGTTTAGAAAATAATTATTGACAACTACTAGTTAGTACATTTTAAAAAATTGTTTGTCTGGGGTATGTATGTGTTCCCTTGACTTCAGTGGGCTGAAATTAACTTACATGCTTTGAAATGTTTCTTGATATGTTCAAACTCATACTTATCAAAAGATTCAAATTTTCTGATTGCATAAATGCAAACAAGAATCCAATGCATTCATGTAAAGAAAGACGTGGTAATCACATACAACTAAACCTGTGACAATATTACCTGAAGCAATCACTGCTATGGTATAATGTGTAGAGCATGTTTTCATAAGAAGATAGTGAACAGCATAAAATCCTAATGTACAAGCACAATAACTGCTATCTCAGTCCGTCTACCTGAAATCACTCCTCTACCCTTCATTGTGGAGTTTGTGTCTGTGTCTGTGTTATGTAGACATACATAGTTTGTGCAGCAAAACACAACTAAACTGTGGAGTAACAAGCTCAAATATTTCTAGTAGACCAGCCACAGCTCTAAAAAGCATGTTTTGGCTCAGCACTGAACAATCTTGGATAGGTTCAGCAGCCCTTGCTAAGCTCCTTGTCAGCACTTGGTACTGATAACGACATACAGAATTACAGTTAAATGGGATAAACTTCACCAGCATCCCCATCCCTCTGGACTGTAGCATTCACCATAGTCCATGTAACTCTCAGAGTATAAAAATCCCTGTGCCTTCTCTCCATGATTGTTGTATATTTGGATGGCTGTCATGATGTAAAAACAAAAACGAAACCCTGGGAAAGACACGTATTCTCTTTATAGAACGAAAACAGTGTCTGAGAAGTACAAAATTATGCTGACATACGAAGGATGCATCGACACCAAAGATCAATAAATGTTTTGTGGGGTTTTTTTTTTGTATGCACATTAGTAGCAGCATGAGCACAGCATGAGCACAGCATGAGCAGCAGTTGTTGATGAACACACAGAGTCACAGAATCGCAAAGGTTAAAATGGAAAGGTGAGGTCTGGTTAGATCAGGTTGCTCAGGGCTGTGTCCAGCTGGGTTTTGGGTATCTCAAAGATGGAGATCCCACAGCCTTTCTGGGCAACCTACTCAAATATTTGATCATCCGCAGGTTAAAATAATCCTGTTGTAATTTCCCATGCCAAAACTTGTGTGCATCGCCTTTTGTCCTTCCACTATGCACCTCCATTTTCTCTGCACTCTCCAGTGGGGTCAGCTGTAGACAGCAGTAAGGTCTTACCTGAGCTTTCCCTCCTCCAGTTTGAACAAACTCTGCTCCTTCAGCCTCTCCTCACATATCAAGTGCCCCAGCCCTCTGTTCAGCTTGGAGGCCGCTGGACTTGGTCTGATATAGCTGTGCCCTGGAAGCCCCATGCCAGACACTGTTCATCCGACATGGTCTGCTGAGTGAAGAACAGAGAGATATCAGTGCCCTGGACATGCTGACTGCACCCTTGGTAATACAGCCCAGGGCGTGGCTGGCTGCCTTCACCATAAGGGCATACTGCCGGCTTATGTTTTCTTCATAGCAACACTGTTCAGTAATTCCAAGTGAATTTTCTTGCAATTTAAGGATAACACTGGAAGCTCAACTGCCTAAAGTCTGCTATCACGGAGGTTACTTTCTGGGGGGTTTGTTTCACACAGTAGTATGAAATAGTAGTAAATAGTAGGTGGATATTTTCTTTGCATTTTCACCTGTAAGTTTTCAAATAAAAATCCAGAGAGGCAATGGTAGGTAATCTAATTTCCCTCCATTTCTCTTTGTAGAGAAGTACAGCAGAACTTATTTGCAGGGAAATGTCTTAGTTAGGACCCACCTTCTCCCTCTTAATTGTGAAAATCCATTATTTCTCTGGGAAAGGAATTTTGAAATCTGCAAGCCCTCCACTGAAAAGAAAATCTCGTCTCTGTAGAATCATGACATAGGAAGATCAATAAGCTAAGCAAACACCCTGCAAAGCAGATACTGTTGAGAGAGGGTGGTCTGCTCATGAGCTGTGGACTGCTGGCACTTTTATTAGGTTTATTTTGTTAATTGATCTAGAAGACTGGACAACTTCCATTGGTTTCATGTTCCAAAATCAAGACAAGTGTGTAAGATCTGTATTTTGACCTTGCTTATTCCAGGACTATATCTGATTTTCACTGATACACTTATCGTATGAGTAAAGAAGATTTGTGTAAGATCAGTTCTGTGTGGCTAAGACTTGAGTGTCCTCAGATTCAGGCTGTATTGCACTGAATGCAAATTACATTTTTAGAGGTTGAACTCCCATCCGGGAGAGCATGTACAGACGTGGGAGCACATAAGGGGCTTACCACAAGATAGTTAGCAAATAAAATGCACCTCCTGCCAGCTGACCCCTGCTTGCTATAGATTCAATAGCAGAGCTGGACATGCCGGGAATTACAGATCTGAAAGTCATAGCATGTACAAAGCCTAAGATGAAGTCTAAGAGAGTACCATGTTTCTTTCAGATAGGATTGCCCATCTTTTTAAAAGAGGTCAAGGGTCGCTTTTTGTAGTGAGAAAACTTTTATAATGCTGAAGGGCTTTGTACGGCAGGGCTGTCAGTGTGTTTCCTGTCAGGGTTACCATAGAGGTGGGAGCACTGATATTCTGTTCTATTTGTTCACAAATCTGTTCCTTTGAATTGTATACAATAAAACAAAATTGGACTCCACAAATATCCCTCTGTGCCTGATGATAGAATCAAGGGCAGTACAAACTGATGGCCTGAAACAACAATTGGGAACTTTATAACTAAAACTAAGGTTTTGTATAAATTTGAAACAGTTAAGCATTGTTGTTAAGGCAAAAAATCCCTTCTTCAACTTTCAATATGAGATCAAGCCTTGATAACTATGGAGAATCAATTTGATTGTTGGTTTTTTTTTTTTTTTTATCAGCTCTACATAAATAAACTACGAACTTGTACATAGATCTACCAAAGTGATATCAATGTAGCACAAACTGCCATCTTGAAGCAGAATATAGCAGAGGCAGCATGAATAGGGAAGAAAAATATTCTGGGAGACAAATGAAAATGTCTTCTGACACATGCATGGGTAAGTGAGAAACTGACTCATGCACCCTCTACACAAAGTACATTATAGAGGTGTGACGGGATAGGGAACAATACAATCTGACAGATCACAGACCACTATAGACGCTGGATGCAATACTCTAACATGGCAAAAGTAAACCATTTTGCTCTTAACTGACCTAAGACTGCAGGAAGATAGAGTTGCCTTTGACACTTCATTGCAATGCTAAATTTGATAGAATCTGAAGATAAAGAATAATGTTAAAAAGCAGCTATTTCTATCTTATTTTAAATTAATGGGATTATTCTACATACAGTGGAATCCATTTCAGGCTATTCATTTGTATCTTTCAGTTTGTCAGTGAAAATCATGCAGAAAAAAGCTCATCGTTTGTGGAAACTGTTCCTGTTCTTGTCTAACACGCTATGAGCAATTCAGTCCAGAGTACAGCTTGTTTTTCTTAATACTGTTCTGAAACATCAGCCTTGTTTATTATATCTTGTTAGCTGTGCTGAAGTGCAGTATACAATTAATTTCAAGCTAAAAAATACCTACTGTAGTAATTCTGTCTAGAAAGTGTATGGGGCAGCTCAAAAGTATTCTATAGTATCGACCATAATGAACCACTTCAGATGGCTCAGATCTGCTAGTGATATCTTGAACATGAAGGATAGTATTCAGCTAGCCCTGGGGTTTGTGCTGGTGGTCTTATCTGGCAGCAGGAGAATCTCTGCTCTTTTGTCATAAAGTAAGCACTGCATTAGATGAGTCTATTTGATGATACAGTTTGTAAAAGGCTTTATAGAAGACTTGTCATAAAACTAAAGCTAAATTGGTCAAAGGCAAATTGAGAGAAAATGATGGCTAGATAGATGATGGAAAAACTGGACTTTTTTATATACTGAATCAGTAACCTTTAATAATATTCCAAAAGCAGGTACCTGTACACTATAAGCAAGGGATTATCAATCTTATTCTGAGAGAACATCTCTGAACATTGATTTGATTTCTCTGTCTGAGGTCTTAAAAACTAAAGAGAAATAGTGGTTATTGAAGTGTTTTTCCCCCACTAAAAATGTGATTAAATTTGAGTATTACAAGTAGTTTTCAGACATACTGCAGTCCTTCAAGTTCGTACTACAATTTTCCTGTGAGTATTAAACTTTTGCTAAACCCGTTATTAATAGTATTCAGGCAGCCAGTTTGAGATACTATGTATACCCAGCGATTTGCTTTTCCTTACTTTTGAAAAGTTACAAATAATACAAATATTTTGACATTGGTGATAACTTGGGAAACAAGGTTCAAAATAAGAAACCTCCAGTGTATTCGATGCATTTAACTACTTCACATAATGTTGTCCGTTAGTTTCCCCTGCACATTATGATGATAATATTTCACATCTGCAACAAACATACTTGAGTGTGTTAGATACACCCATTATAATTAGATAATGTAAAATTGAAACTGAAATGGACAAAGATGTCAGGTGGTTTTTTTTTCTGTAATTAACATCTATCTTTAGAATATTGTGTAAGAATTGGAAAATAAAAGCACAAGCCTATAAATCTAGTAAGTTGCACAACTTTCAGTCTTCACAGTGTTGAATTTAAAAATTGGACAATGTTTACAACTTATGCTAATTGTGGGACTGTATTTGGGATTGGGACAGGCTTTGAAATACTAAATACACACATGTGTGTATGTAACAGATATGAGGCTGCTGCAACTATACTTCAAAATCCCAGTTGACTTCTGAGGAGCTGCTCACCTCACTTGATGTAAATGTCAAGGCTGTTCTGTGACCCTGTTGTTTCACAACTGACTCCCTTTCTTCTTTCTTTGAGAGTTGCTTCCCTGTTCTTGATAAATACACAATAGTCCCTGAGTATTGGATTTTTTAACAACTCTATATTTATTCTTTGGAACCAGAAATATTTTATGACATCTAACCAATCTGAGCTAGCACCTCTTTGCTTTTCTACAACAGTATTTGGTTAAATACTTTCCCAGCCCCCTGTTTTGTACTTACCATAGTTTGGCCTGGACCTGGGATGGAAAATACCAGTGATTTAAGACTTTCTTTGCATCTTTCTAATAGCGGGACCAACAGGTGTCTCCTTTGGTGCATGGAAGTCCAGCTAGACTGCCTCAGTTTCTCTGCAACTCTCTGTAGCCCCAAGGAGCGATTTTGTCTCTCAGAAGTAGCTGGAACAGTGTATGCAATACCGTGTCAGCTGTGCCTCGCTGCCCGATGCACACCTTTCTCTTGAGGCTCTGAGGAAAGCAGCTAAAGCCCATACACCCACTTAGTCCTCCCATGCCAAGGAAATGCCACAGTGAAGTGGTGAATCAAACATGTCAAACCTGAATCAGGCCCAGGAGGCTCACAATTCCTATTACAATAGTGCTCCTCAGTGTGCCCACTGTTAGCGAAAGGACGAGTTTGAGAACATGGCCTGAAGAATGGGAGGAAAGACCTGCAGGAACAGGTTAGAATTACTCAGATGACAGCAGAACACAGCAGCTGGGAGGGCAGAGTAGGCATGTTGTTCCTGCTGCTGACCTCTGGAGAAAGAAATACAGCACTCTGTCACAGAAAATAGTTTCTGTGCATTTATTTCAGCAATTTCACTGAACATTCACTTCCTGTAATCTGAGTTCATGCCGGGCTTTTGATTGTCTTTTTAAGCATAATTTGGTTTAGGATAAAAAAATAAATCCTTGAAGAGGAATCTTGGTCAAAGGGACAAAGGCAGCAGGCATGTCCTGCCACAGGTGGGTACATTTTCCAGGGTGATGCGTTGCATATGTGCTGTTATTGAGAGATTTCTCATCAAGTTCTCCTTGTTTTTCAGCATCTCCTTACAAAATGTAAAATCAATGATGGTACATCTGGACTTTAAGTATGAGACATTTAATGCTCACATTTAGATAAAATTTGTCAGTCATTGACATTTATGAGACTAACTAAAGTTCAACCTTTCCTGAGCAGAAGATTCCAGATTCAAACCCAAATGGTTATATCAGCAGTGCAGTGATTTCAATAAAACCACTATGTTTGGCTCAATTTATTATTCAGTTAAAGGTTATGATAATGAATTAGACAAAAAAAAAAAAAATTTACATACCAGTGTAAGCTGGTGCAATTACTCGCTAGTGTAACTATGACCTAAATTACTTTTGACAGTAGGCTAGGTATGGAAGGCATGTAGGAAAAAGTCTTTGGCTCATGCAGATTGGTTTGGCCACCCTTCCTGACAGTACTACTCAGGCACTGATGGCTGAACTTAATGAGTGAATTAAAATATTCCCTCCTAAACAATGATGATAATTATGTTTGTAACACTTCAGAAACATGCATTTCTGTTAAACAATGAGATGCTGACCAGTCAGGCTCTTGTACAGAAGCATGACAGTGAACAAACCAGATTTCTTTGTGTTGACAACAGGCTGCTTAATTTGGAACCATACATTTGCTGGGTAGCAAAGTTAACAAGCAGCACAAGGTTGCTCACTGACTGCATGGAGTGTACTTGATCTCCCTGAAGAGGGACAGCCCTTTGCTTAGAATTGCTTTTAGGAAAAGGATTAATTCTGAGAGCAAGTGCATCTGTCGTGCAAGATAAGCTAAACAAAGCAAAGGAAGAAAGTTTTTTTCCTGCTCGTGATGCACAGAGCAGTGCTAACAATTCTTACAATTATACTAGGAACACAAAGATGAAGAGGTTGGCACACTGGGGTGAGTGGGCTGTTTCTAAGAAGTAATGACTACAATGTCTTGGAAAGTGATAGACAGAATCCAAAAAGACCATTGCATTATGGTTAGAAAAAGAAGCAACAGAAAGACAAGGAAACAGCAAGTTTGAAAGAAAGGGGAAATCAATCTTACACGTACAGAAGTGTGCAACAGGACCAAACCTGACATGTATGCACACAAAAAAAGAAAGTGGAGTAAAAGAAAGCAGAAAGTATATGCCCACAGAAAGAAACGACAACAAAACAATAGGTTGCACTGAGAGATCACCCCCATCATTGCAAATCATTTGCTTTTCATTAACAGAGATCTGCCACTGCTTGACCACCATTTTAAGCTCCACCTACTCTTGTAAAATGGAAGGTCAGCGTCTGTTGCGGTACTGGCTATTTATGATTTGTTTGCCAAAAACTGCACGGTGCTGAAGTGACAGAGACCATGTACGCTTTTATGCAAAACAGGCCATTTTAGAAAGAACAAAGATTGCTTCCTATTTCTTTGAATGTATGCTTTCAGAGGAGGAGCCATTGTTTCCCCTTTTTTTGTAACAGAAAAGTTTAAGTAAACCAAGCTCTCTTTGGAATGTATACTGACTTTTTAAATGCAAATCAATGAAGATGATAGATGTTCCTCAAACCATATAAAGTTACCTGAAATGGCTGCTCTAAGGGTTGCCTCTACATTAGCACCTTCTGGCACACCTCAGCTGTTTGCAGTAGGTGATGGCTGAGAATGTGATGGAGGGAGATGCACAAGAGTGCTTGTGTTCTGTTAAGCTGTTTAGTAAAAAAACTCTTTAATAAAAGTGGCTGTTAAATCTTTTTTATTAAAAGCCCATCTTAAGGTCCAAAAGGCCCAACACGAAGTTATTCACAAGTGCTATCCAACAACTGTTATCACATCAATAAAGGTTAAGACTTTTCATCTGAAATAGCACATCTTGGCAGCAGCTAGTCAGAAAACTGGTAAAAGACATGCCCAGATGGCATGGTGGGTTTCTAATCAGAAACCCTATTCAGCTTCGAGGTAAGACAAATTGTTATGTTGGCTGGAAAGAAGGGGGAGAAGAGAGGAGATGTGTGGATGGATGGGACAGCTGACTGACTGGTTGACCTTGAGTGAGGTACCCCAGAGTGCTGAGTGTTGCTTTGCAATGGTGAGGGTTTGTAAGGAAACCTAAGAGAACTGTGTAAGAAGGTGGTATGTAAACTACAGGGCATGAGAGTAATGAGGCTCACCTCCATTGCAAGCAAGAGGCCCTGGCTGACTAAAGGCTCTGACTCACAGACTTGTTGTTTTTCAGCTGGGACAACTGCAGATATTTCTGATTCTTAGCAGAACAGCTTTAGTGCTGGTAGGACAGAGCAAAGAATGGGTGGCACAGGCTGATATCTGAATGAAAATTGAAATCTCTGGTATTCTGAGTTACTGTGGTGGGAAAAATAGCCCCTTCAACTACTTTTCTGTAAATCTGTTCAGGTTTGTGAGCTTTGCAACAAGGCTGATGGTGGACTCTTAACTCCATGGAGTAAGAGAGACTCCTGCTTGTGGTACAGGTCAATTGTCAAGATCTGCAAGTCCTCCAGGGGAAGCCTGTGAGCTTTCTGCCCCCTGGGTTTGCACTGATAAAGCAGGATGAATGTCTTATTGTGTCAGGTTGAGTGGTCCACAGATAGGATGGCTATGTCACTCCACAGTTGGCACCATCTGCTCTTCCCCTGCACCACACCCCCCCCCCCCCCCCGCCCCCCCCCATGAGGAGGCAAAACAAGGAAAAAAGAAGTGCTTATGGACATGGGATTGCCCACGCAAAGTAGACAGCTGATAAGAAAAAAAACGGTTGTTTTGGGATACTTGCTGCTTGTAAGGGGAAATCTTCCTGAGAAATGCAGAACTGATTCAAGCTTGTTTGAATATTTTGTGGGTTTTTTTCATCATCAAAAGAGGTATAGACTCCAGGAGAAACTACGGTCCCAAAATTGCTGCAGCTTAAGGGTCACGAAGGTCCCAGCAAATGGTGCCTTGTGTTAGAGACTGGTCAAGGTGCAGATCTTGGAAGAAGAAGGCTGTGGGACCTTGAGGTATGGCACGGTTTGCATGAAGTTAGGGAACCGTGAACACTGAACATATGACAGTACATACCAAACTGAATGTAGAGATGCTGTAGGATATGTTCCTCTAGGTAGAACCTTTTGAGGTTCACCCAGCTGGAGACCACAAACAGTATCCTATACTCACGTACAGATGCTGGAGCGTGCCTGATTTTATGTACACATCTGTGTGCGTATGCATGTGCATGTATGTGTGCATATGTACACACACACACTGGAGTCATGCAGTCAAATAAGATTGTAGCCTGCTGTGACAAACTCATACAAAACGTCTGCTGTTCTTTACCTACAGCTAGGGCTAATATGCTGACTGCCTGACTGGGACTAGTATTTAGCTGTTCCTTTGCCTAACCTTTTCAGGTTTGTTTGCTTCCTACTTCTATGTGCTTCACACTTAATTTACAAGTGGCTAAAAGCCAGTTTCTCTGAGAACTTAGTCCCTTTGCAGACGTTCTCAATTATTTATACCTTTCTTCAACAGTGAGTTTATTGTTCTTCTGCCTTGTCTGCAATGAATCCTTGTTTCCTCTATGTGAGGAGTATTCTCTATCATACAAGGATGCTCCATTTTTCGCAATAGCTAGTCTCAAATTACCAAAAAGCTAGACAGTTTCTGTAGGTGATGATTTAAAGAGATCTTTGTTGGAGGGCATAACTATGATGCAGTAGGCACAGTAATAAACTTCATAGGAAAGAACTTATGTGGGGGAAAAGTGACTGGTTGCCCATTGAGCTGTGAACATTTGCTAACCAGATTGTTCACTGAAAATTACCCTTCGAGAGTAGTGCAAATCCCAATTTTAGGGGCAGAAATGTGATGTGTGTGGGTAGTGGTCTGTGAAGTTTTCTTCTTCTTTTACCTGTCTGCAGTCTCTGGTTTTGCTTACCATCATAATTTTCTTCACAAGTGACTAGGTTTCTAGCTTTTAAATTGGTTTTAATTAGCCAGTGTATTACAACTTCTCTCATTTTATTCTTCTCTTTAAATAGTTTTTCTATTCTGACTTCTCTTGTTCAAGCACTGTCTTGTTGCTTATCTTCAGACAAGTTTCTTCAGCTGCTTTTTAGCTTTTATTATAACTACTATAAAATTTCCTCTTTGTTTTTAAAACATCTGTGGAAATTTTCTACTCTTGTAACGTCGAGTCCTTATCTACCTGAACAATCTTTCCTTTTTCTGTCTTCCTTACATTGAAAAGTGAGTGAGATAGAATTTAACAGGGCGTCCTTATTTCACAAGGATGTTAAAAAAATACATAGAGATATCATATGTATGTTCTACTGGACAATGTTGAAAGTCACCTAAGGAAAGCTTTAAGCAAGGAATCTTGATAATGATGGCAGAAGATACAACAGGGTGACAGAAATGAGCACAAATAGTATTTTAAAAGAAAAGGTATCTTTCCCTTCATCTACTTAATTTTATTTAATGAACTATTAGTAGTTGATATCTAACCACTTTTAACAGTGAAATAATTGATGAGTTCTACATTTTGGTCAAAGAAATGTGCTGCATATGGGCCTTTCGCTAGGTATAACTTCTATCATCAAATCTCTACATAAAACTTATGAGACCATTCTTTTCCTGCAGTTCTTAATAACTTAAGTGAATCTTAAATAAGTAAAGCTGAAGGGGAAAATGATCCTTCTGACAACAGCCATCAAGAACAGGCAGAGTTCTTAGCACATACATATATGCATATGTTTAATAATAGATTCTTTTTTGCAACTTGAAGGCAGTACAGTTGTCTAACAAACAAAATTCTTTCAATCTTAGAGTGGCTAATTCTCCATCTCAAGAGTTCCCAATTTACTTCTTTTGCCATATAAATGGCAAAACTAGTGTATGTGAGTGAGGGTATATGTGTGCTAAGTAACTATTGACCTTCCTCTGTTCCAAATCATGAAACTAAAATGAAGAGCCAAAGCACCTTGTTAGTAAGCAACTGATCATAAGTCATGTTAGGAGACTTCAAGAGAGAGTTTGAATAATTATTTCCAAGGGTGGGGTTTGAATATACAAACACTTTTGAAGCCCTGCTCTACTTCCAAACAGTAAGTGCAATTTTTAAATTAGAGGGTTTCTATATATACAAGCTAGTCTGACAGGGCACATCATTTTGTAAGCCTTTCAATTTTTTACTTTCTAAAAGCAGCCATACTTGACTGTAAAGCTGTTCCTCGTAGGCTCTTTACCTACTGAAATGAGAAAAATTTGTAGGTGATTGTTTTTAACATTCATGGAGGGTGGTTCACTGACTGCCCATCTGTAGGTCTGTAATGTATTGGTGCTTTGCAAAGGTGTGTTTATAGTTTTCATAAATATAGTTGTTAGTAAAATGGAAGAGAAATGAATCTCTAGAGCTGTATTTGAACAATAGTTACAGTAGTGTTATTCAGCAGTGAAGACTGCTGTACGAGACTCGTGTAGCTGCTATCAGTCTCTTGGCACTTTTAATATTTTTGCTTGAACTCCACCTACTGGTAAAATTACTCTGCTAAAATTGTTTCCTAAGGTTGAAAAGACAGTAATATTAATGCTGTGAAAGCGTATGGCAAATGCCTGCCCATTGCAAAGAAACAGTGAACTTGCCATTATAGGCTCAGTCTCAGTTTTGCAGCTGTGTTTTAGCTACTGAAAAACTGATGTTGAAAAGTTTGTAACATGATGACATAGTTAGAAAAAGAGGAAGGAAGGAAGTGTTGCTTTTGTCCTTTGTGAGTGAAATAACAAGTTTCTTGTTTTGTACCACTGGATTTCAGTAGTTTTATTGCTATGGGTTCTTTCTAGTTATTTAGGAATATCAGCTATCAGAGCAGGCAATTAAATAGCTGGGCTACTTTACCTATCATCTAGATAAAAATGCTGATCTTTTTCAGCTAAGACCATAAATTTTCTTCAACTTCAGTAAAAAGAAGCCTGCATGCAAGAAACCTTGAGATCGCTGTGGTTCAGGCTGGTCATGAAGGCAACCTGACTGAAGGAATTGCTGATCCAGACACTAACTGTTCAGATAAATGTATCTTCTGTTATATAAACCTCTCCTTTAAAAATAAGCTTCAATCTGGTTGCCTTGAAGCTGAAGGAAGAAACCATTAATTATGGAGAACAACACAGCAGAGCTGAACAATGTATAAGTGAAGGAAACATTAATTCTTTACAATGCAAACAAAATCCCCAAAAAGACAACCAGAAAGGGGTGAGAAAGGGTGGGGAAAAGAACAATGTTGTATTCTTAGAATTTGCTATGAAGACATGGAAAAATACCATGCCCACCACACATACTCACCAGAAATCTCTCTTTAGGCAGAGTCACAAAGAAAAAATTGCTTGTTGAGCTAATGCATTCTTAATCAAGGTTTCAAAATCAAAATTACTCCTTGCCATTTGGAGAGTGATTATGTTTTGGCTGAACACATCTGACTATTGTAGAAACCTAAGCTAGAAACTAAGCTTCTGCAATTACATTATCTGTCTCCCTTGATTTTTAAAACCAGTTTTAAATTTTCAATGAAATTCAAAATGAGACCAACAATCTTAGAGATAAGTTTCCACAGAAACAGAAGGTAGAAGAGGGAAGAGGTGCTAACCAGGGTATCCCATTTAACATCACATAAACTTGAGTTCTTTCCTATGTGTCCAACCAGCAAGCGAAGAAGACTAATCACAGGTATATAGATCAGACGCAGATGTAAGTCATGTAGATCAACTCTCATTTACTGCCTTTTGCACATGTGGAAGGGAAATGGGCGGAGGAAAAAGAAACAGAAAATGCTGATGGGCAATAGAAGAGCAATGAGTTGGAATTGCTGTGGTGCAAATAAAAAGGAGAAGAAATCAAGATTTATTTAGTTCTGCTGTCTGGAAGTCACATCTATCGAAGAAAGTCTTCTGTGTGTAACAAAGTTAAAGTGGCTTTGCAGGTTTCGGCTCAAACTCAGCTGTTGGCTGCTAAAAGAACTTTGAACCTGAGTTTGGAGTCTCTTTTTGGCCTATTTGGTATCAGTAAATTAGGAACTACAGCCTGTGTGTTCTCAGCTGGAGCCTCCAAAATCCTCAGTGAGAATATAGGCAACAGTGCTGGGAAGGCATATCTTAGAAAATAGTGAGTTTTGCTCTTGACAGAAATCCTAGCAATTGTACTTTTTTTTCTACGTTCTTTGGGAAAATGTACACACTCCTTCTGAGTTATCGAGGAGGATAAGGAAGAAAATTGAGGCTTTGGATCAGTCTTCAAGCTGTTGAGGATAGAGCTCAGCAGTCCCTAAGACCTTCCTCTACTTAAGAGTATATTGAAATGCTGTTTGCATTCTGGCTGCCAGAACTAACTCAAGCTGAGTTTCTCTCCACTCCCTCTCATTTTTCAGTTATTTACAGCTGACATAAGGACTCAGAAAGGTTCCTTGGTTGGCACATTTGAAGGACTATGCAGTTCTGGTTCTCCTGCAAAAGAGAGAAAGCTGCAGAACTCCTAATGTACACTGGCCCAGAGTTCATGCCTCACTTAGGGTGATTACTTAGAGTTTACATGTTATGGCTTTAACACAGATTTTTACATAACCCGTTGATACCTATACAATAAAGCTGATGAAGGTCAGAATTCCATCTGGAAACATTACTGACTGCAGCAGCATATTGTACTATGTTTATAGATGGGCTGGGAAGTTGCGACTACCAGCAGTATTGAAATCCTAGACTATTTTCTAGAGCTTTTCCTCTCTAAGGAAGAAAGAGACATGAGTTCACAACTAATCCACAGTTAGTCTATGATGACTCTTGTTGCGAATGCTTATAATGAAAATCTGTTTCAGAACACGTGCATCAGAAATTTCCAATCCGATGCTGTAACAACTCCCCGTGGCTTTGCTTCCTTTGAAAGCACATTCATGCACTCAGTTTCACTTTGCTACTATCATAAGTAGCAACTAAAATGAGTTAAAAAGTTTTTCAGTCCTGATTCTTATCTAACCTATAGCAGTGCAAACTAAGAGCAAGTCAATAGATGGATTTATTAATTAAAGAAATTGAATTCATTTATCAGAATAAACCTAAGGGTTTACGGCTCTGAGCTACACATGT
Source organism: Leptosomus discolor (assembly GCF_034619465.1). Taxonomy (NCBI): domain Eukaryota; kingdom Metazoa; phylum Chordata; class Aves; order Leptosomiformes; family Leptosomidae; genus Leptosomus; species Leptosomus discolor. The sequence goes on along the minus strand of NC_141419.1, from coordinate 47,105,293 downwards.
TAACCGACAAAAATTGGATGAGTATAGCTATTATTCTTGAGATGATCAAGAGTCTGAGATGTAATGACTTCTTTAACGTTCTGAACTTAAAGCTGTAGAGGTTCAGAACAGATTCACTGGCAGGTCAGCCATGCTTATCTCTCAGGGTGGCACCTCCTCCTAGAGGAATTGGACAGAGAGCTACTCATGATGCTCTCCACTAGCATCTGGTCACAATCTTTTCAACCTATTTTTCTGCTTTTGGAGTACTTAAAAGTACAGCCTCCATAGAAGACAGTGAGACTATTTACTTATTTCTGCCATATTTACAGTCTTCAAATGCTTTTTGGATTTTCCTGTATCATTTTAGACTTGGCTTGTTGAGATAAATTTTGCATGTGTCTTGACTTATGCTGTAGACTGTAACTTAGGCAAGTAAGCAGAATCTGAAGGCTTTCATCCTCTCTCACCTGTCTATGAAATATTTTGTGCTTAGTCAGAGCAAGCAAAATAATCCAAATCTTACTGTTTGCAGTAGCTTTGTAGCAGTGTTCACTCTAGTGATTCAAACACCTCAAGGTTTTAAATAAATGCGTTTATACACTGTAATATAATAGGGTTTACAGAGACTTCAGAGACGCTAAAAAGGCTTGAAGGATGTTTCTAGGCTCAAAATGCTGTTTATAGTTATAATCTTGGGCTTAGCGTTTACCTTCTTGACTTGTGTGATACACAGATGGTGCCAGCATATCACAGATAACAGTCTTGTGTCAGAGCTGGGATTGCTATAAGTTGTTAGCTGGCTTTCATCCCGCTTCCCTGATAATTGAAAGGGCACATCAGTGTGCTGTTCAGATAGCATTCTCTTAATGGAGACTGATAAAAGGACGGTGAATAGTGGAAGTTGCTTTGGGCATTTAGTATCTATTTTGGAAGACATGTAGCCAGCATGGTAATCAGCTGAGTGGCAGACCAGTAAAATGATGTTAAGAGGACATTCCTGAAGCAAAATTCCACTTCCCTCACATATTGTGGAAGTAAAGTTATACTATATCTAAAGACCATTTGGTATGACAGCAAATATACACCATTGTGGTCAAAACCCACAAACATGCTTGGAACAACATTGTGCAGCATAAAAGGTGCCAGAAGAAAGCAGACATAATGAATATTGAAAGCTCTGACATCTGTAGCTACTGGTGTGCTGTGAAAACAGGCTAATCTCACCAAAGAACCCACAAGAACCGGATTCTAGTATGTTGAATTGATGAAAGATTTCATCACTACATTCAGTGGGAAGAAAGTATAATATTGCTGAGGGCTTGCGGATTGTTTGGATATACTTCTTTCAAAATATATTCAGTAGTGCTCAGGTGGTATAAGCATATGTGAGAAACATTCTGAGGGGAATCTGAACTAGAAGAGCTGTGGCTTGATGGTCTCTAACACGATTTTGATAAGTTACTGCCTCACTTCAGCAAAGCATGAGGATAGGCAAGCAGGACAACTAAATTTAGTTACATCTTGTTGAACATCAAAAAGATTAGACACTGATTTTGACTTATGGGTGGATTTTGAGTGATGTTACTGAATTAATGATGAATGAACAAACTGACATGAATTCTCTGTGGATTTTGAATCTGTGTTACTGGATTCATGACCCTTGCCTTCCTTTAGAAAACAATTCTCTGTGCACTCTTACTGCTATAAAACATTTAACTTCAAAGCTATGAAATTGTCAGTCTGTTTGTTTGCTAAATGTCAAGAAGTTCTTTGTTAAATAGTCTGTTAACATGCTGTCATTTCAGATTCTTGACAGAAAAATATGAAAATGTAGGAGGGCAGTTTATTATCTCACAATTCACCTTTGTTTGTTGGCAATGTCAATGTTGATTCACTATGAATATTTATTTTGAAATCTGAAGTTTTTGCAAAGTATAATAAATTTCAAAATGTTAGTTACTCAGCACTTCTCTAGGGTGTGAAATCTTACTTGATTTTTCAATAAACTTTATTTTTACCTGTGACTTATGGAATACAGAAATCAATTCACTTTCCTGGGAATTTGGAACACTGTGATACCAGATGTAGATTTTAAACCAAACAGATCTAGAATGATAGATATCTGTATGTTTTTGCAAATGCAAGCTTTGAATTTACAGCTTGTGATCAAATCTAATTGTACAGAAAGACATTCCTTTCCAAATTTGGTTTCCATATAGTCATTGTTTTGTTGAAAGTGAACTGTGAATCTCCAGTTACTTGTAGCAAACCGTGGCACTGTCTCACTGTGCCCTGATCCTCCACTGCAGCATTAGTGCTAACTTACTCCTTTTACCAGCTATTTGTGTCACATTTAGCACAGGCACGGTAGCTAGATCAGCAGAACTGCTTTGCTCTAGCAGTTTACCTCTTTCCCAAAGCTGCTGTTGTACCCGGTAATATGCTTTTTCCTCAAAAGCAACTTTCTTTTCTTAGTGTAGAGTTTTTGCCTATAATTTGTCCCAGAAATGGGGCGATAAGCTACCTAAAAGACAGGTAAGATTTTTGGATTACAATTTTCATAGACTGTAGCCACAAAATTTTTAAAAATGTGTTCAGGAAACACAGATTTGAGATACTTATGAATGTTAAGTAAAGGTGTTTCGAAGCACAAAATGTACAAAAATGCACGCCGGTGCTGTATAAAATTAACATATATATACACTATTAGTTTGAAGGAGGTATAATTCAGGGTTGTCATGAAAAAATGTCTGTCCTGAAAACATTGCTTTCTCATACTAAGATATTTTGAGAATTTATATGCTGCAGACCGGTGACTGCATCAAATAGAAAGACACGTGGCTCTGATCAGCCAAAATGAGGCTGTACTTATTAAATATTCAATCCTAAGCATCCTGTCCCCAAAAGCAAAATATTAAAATACTCAAGCTGAATGTTTTCACCAGCTTTGCCATGTACGAGTGAGTGTGGGTTGAGTCATGACAGTTCTTCTCATTGTTATGAAAGCTCAAAATATTTCTAAAGAAATATTTTCCTTCTTGAAAATTTATGTTCCTTCAGTATCTTCTGTGGGGAAACAATCTCTTCTGGTGTATTTTTGCATTGATTAAATCTTAAATAAATCATGTTTTGGAGTCAATTTGGCAACTGGCATCTGCCTGACTTTTGGGATGCCTGTTTGGATCTATATTTCTGACTCATCTTACCTTTTCTCCTAGTCATTTTCTGCAGAACTCGTCCTGCAGAGGTATTATGCCTGTTGTACTGCATAGCACTTTCTGCTCGTCTTTCTGATTCAGTTCCGCCACATAGAACAGAAGTTGTTTTTTTGTTACCCAACTAGAATAAAAATAGCTTTTCAATTGTCTTAGCTGTTGTTATCTTGCCCTTCGGAATGCATGAAAGATGGAGAGAAGCTGAGACATCTGCTAGGTTGAAAGCCATAGCCTGAACTGATTCCTTCCTGCTTGTGAGCAGAGAGGATGTAGTTTCTACCCTGACTCATGGAGTACAGATTCACTCAAATTGCCCAGTATTAGTATGCTTCTTTTAGAATCATAATCTTATCACCCATTGTGGACAATTTGCAGTGAGTGTAAAAATTACACTGTCCTGAGAGAAATGAAGTGGACTGTTCACCTGCAAGAGCCTCTTTGATTAAGAAAATGAGCAGTAAGACATGGAAATAACTTTTTTTTTTTTTTTTTTTTTTTCCTACAGGAAATACTGAGGCTACCAGAGCAGTGGAAGACAGTTTTCTTGCTAAATGTTTAATTGTTAAGAGCCTGAGCCCTTCTTTGGCTACATAACAGTTGCTGGCTTTCCTTAGATGGCTATTAGGAGATAAGAAACTACCAAAAGACTCTAAAATAGCAATGGCATTGAAAGCAAAGTGGCTTGTTAACCAGATGTGTTAACCAGGCTGTAGCTGCAAGGTCACCGTCACACCAACATCAGAGCTACCAAAATCAAGACACAAGTCAGAGAGCAAGAAGTGATTATAAAATGGTTAAAGAGGAAGCAATGACACATCACTTCCTGTCATTTGGAGAATGTTTCTCTTAATGTGGCATTTTAACAAGGCGTGCATGTAATATGCGGCTGTCCATCATGTCAGATAGGGAAAATATGATTATGGCATAAAAGGGCATCCTTTTACGTTCTTTTACATTATAGAAGACCTGAGAGAGAAAGGATTATCTTAGACACCTCTTATGCGCACATAATGTGTTCAGTATAAAATCACTTTCTGTTAAGGTGTTGGTGAGCTTTAGTTCCACTGGGAATTGACATGCTGCAAGGATGTGAGCACTAACAAAATAATTTTTCAAAGAATCTAGCATTTCGTTAAATGCTTCTTCAGTTTTCTTTCAGTCTTTCTGGCTAATTTTGGAATGTGCTATTATCTTATCCTTTTTTCAGTTCAGTTATTTTATTGCACTCAAATTAGATCCATCTAACTGTCAAACTTGCAGCTTGTCTTGCCTTTCTTGTGCATGCGGAAGGATCTGCCCTTTTAGATAAGAAAAGAGCTATTTTTCAGAGGATCATTTGCCACCCAACAGATACTGCTTTCAGGTTTATACCTCTATAAATGGATTCCAAATCTAAGTCCCTGAAATTTGGGTCTGCAGAAGCAGAGTTATAATGAGGTCCTGATCCTTCATTTAATAGATGGAGACATTTTATTTTTAGGATTTTCTCGAGCTGCTTGTACCAGGGTAAAATTGAGAAATGGTAACTTGGTAGGAAAATAATATTTGGATCAAGAATCTTCATTTACATTACAGATTTTGTGGAAATAGGGGTGTATGGATTTCATACACAATTTTAATTATGTCACTTCTCTTTTTTGTTTTACTAATGATCCCAGAATTGACATTCAGTAGAAGTTTCTTTTTTTATTTTTGGAAATGGTTATAAATTAACTACACAGAAATTACATAGCACATCTGATTTAGAAGCATATTGAAACAAAGGTAAACTCTTAGACTCTTTAAGATTTAATTGCAGTTAGTATGAATTTGTTAATTCGGAGAGGAGGAAAAACATGGTGTGGAAGTTTAACATGTCTATGTTTTTCAATTTCTTCTGAGAAATAAAATATTTTCTCAGTTACCTTAGTGGACAGCCTCAGTCATGTTTACACTGGGCACCACCAATGCAATGTGTATCCGAGTTCCTGTGGTATTAGCTTAAGGGACAGTTTTTTAATGTGTTTGGATTGGAAAAACCCCAACGGAATGTGACTTTGTACTTGTGCATAAATACATATATTCGCACATATAAATTACATTGTAAAAAACATAGCTCAGATTTAGCGATAAATCCTGTCCTCACTGAATGCAAAAGAAAATTTTCATATTGATTTCAAAGGGAGAAGAACTGAGTCCCTCTAAATTAAGATGTCAGCTGTGTAATGAGAGGTTTTTACAATAGAATACGTGGGAGTCTGTAGGGGTAAGCCACACAAAAAGGTTAATCAATTTGGAATGGTAAACAAGTATGATTTTAATTATCAGTGTGGTGCAACTGTGGGTGGATTTTTTGGTCTTGCATTCCTCCTCTTCTCTTCAGGCGTTAGCCAAATTTCAAAGAGGCTATTGTTTAAGTTTATTTGTGATTCAGTTGCTGTCGAAAGGAACACAGTATTTCTCTATTTCTGTGCTTATTTACACTCTGTAAAAGCATATTTTTATCTTAGCTGTGGCATGCCAGGTCAGTTAAATAGGAATTTCAGGGGCTGCCTGGAGGTGGAAAGAATAATGACCAATCATCATCCCATATCCCTTCCACTTGCTCTGGCAGTTAAATAGCACACACTGTACTGTGCTGTCATTGCAGCTACAAAGACAAAACCTCTCCCTGTCCCAAGCAACCCCCTACCCAACATGGTTTAATTGTTTATTGCAATTAAAATCTTTGTCTGGAACTTCCAGTAAGCTTCCTGAAGTCCAGGTCTTACTGTTTCCTTGTATGACCTAATGCAGTGACCAAATGCCAGAAAATTTCTCTCTTGAAAAATCTTGTCTCTTACTCTAGAACTTAAACAGGGTAAATCTTTGGAAAGTCTAGTTCCAGGTTTAGCGACTTGTTCTTTTAGAAGCTTTGAATGATGAGTTTTACAGCTATCTAGATTTCAAGGAAAGTACTACGTGTTTTTCTTTGATCTTGGTCTAAGCTGTAGACAAAGATTCTCTAAGGTTCTGCAGTTCAGTCCCAGATCTATTTTAAGTACAATTCAGGTAAGTATATCTTTGTTGATTTGTGTAACCTTTTAATACATTATATTTAGTATGACAGAACATTACAAAATTTCACCTCTTTAACCTGAAGGTGTTTGATGGGAAGAGAATTATTTTCACTGCATAGTGAAAACAACATCTGCCAAGTTTATTTGAGGAAGAGAGAAGCTATCTGTGTTATGGCTCTATATAGACCTTGTTATTGACAGGCGAATAGAGTCCTGCTCCTGTCCATCCACCTCTCTGTGTGGAGTGAGAAAAAGGAAACCCTTCACATGCAACATACTTTCTGGTTTCACAGAAGTCTTTTGCAGTAGTTGAAGTACCTTGCAAGTAACTTTCTTAGTACTACTTCCTGTATAAAAGGTTTTCCATAATATATGGTGTATGTTTCCGAGAGAGAAAAATGTTTATACCCCCTGGGTAAAGGAATTAAATGTCTGCAAGGTGTTGCTGAGACCTCACTGCTATCCTGTTTTTGAAAGAGAAAACTGTGGCTAAATCTGATCTGCTGGTTTCCTGCAGACTGTACAATACAGATAGGTCCAATACTGGAAATTTAAGTTTAGATGAGGCTAAGGACATTTTGGTTGCAGCAGAAGACAGTTGGAGGATTAAGGGATGACTTAAGTTTTTACTTGGATGCATTTGATTTTCTGCTTTGTTTTCTATTGTCTTTCATATTTCTGAAAATATTATTTCATTTGAAATAATGTAGATAATCCATATAAAGCAAATGGATTAATAACTTGAAAATTGTCCACACCAGACAAGTGCGTGTATACAAACAATATCATAAGGATGGGGGCTTTTTTAAAAAAAACCCCACACATTTAGAAGTGAGGGAGGCATTTTCTGCATTGATGATACATAAGAAGTAAAAATGACTTGGTAATAAATTAATGCTCGGTGCCTGAAAAGAAATTGAATTAATATGGAAGTGAAATAGGAAGAGAAAATCAGTTGCTATTTTTTCTAGTGTAGAATCTTCGCAAATTACCTGCTCACCAATTAACTGCACCAAGACTACATGATAAAATGTTTGTCTCCCTTTAGCATTATTTGGATGGGGCTATAAATTTTATCAACGGCTTGCAAACAAGCAAATCCCCTGTCCTATCCAGTTCCCTTGATACAGACCAAAGTACTCCTAAACTGCTAAGGCCTTAATTCAGAAAGCTCAGAGAAGGGTGATAATTTGAAAAGTACTTCGTAAAAAGCATACCTCCAGCAAAAATTTCCTGCCAATTTCAACTTATATACAGGTTAAGAATAGTTTAGGTATAACCCTGCTTAGGTGCAGGGATAAACTAAAAAGCCTCTCAAGTCCCAGTGATTCTTTTATTAAAATTTTCAGTTCTTCAGTTCAAAAGCTTTTGAATTCAATCTGTGGATTAAGATGCAAACAACTCAAAACTTAAATGATCATTTTACAGCTGCTCAAACTTCAGAGTGTTATTCAGCCAGGTCTTAGAGGAAAATGACATGATGCACTAAAGCAGTTAAAGATTATGCAGATTCAGGGTTAATAGAGAAATATATTCATTTATTTTAAGAAAATCTGAAAGAAAGTACATTTTAGCTTTCCTGTTTGAGCATAAGAAAAGTTCAACAAAGATATTTTTCCAAAGAAAGCATCATTCTTGCAGTAATTCTTTTTGGGGAAAAAAGTAGAAAAGGGTACATATCAGAGAAAAAAATCTGAATAGTCCTTGGATTGAGAAGTGTTCAATAAATTTGTCAATGTCTTGTTTAAATTAGCAACATTGTAGAGTCACTACCAAAATAACACAAACAAAAACAAAACCAAAAAGCAGCATCCTAGGACCCTGCTGACTTTCTGTGAGCAGTGTGGTGGCTTTATTCCCTTCTGAACTGATGCTGCATTTAATTTTCCGCCAACAAACAAAAGAACCCTGAAAACAGCTTAAGTAAATCACAGGCAATCTGCAGCAAAGCTTTTCTAAGATTATAGTCTTTAAAAATTCTCAGTAGGGAGTGCTTCATAAGGATAGAATGAACTGATACAACCAGTATTTATGTAGTGATTAGATTATAGATTGATACGATTTGGGCCTGAGAGAGGAAGCAAGTCAAAACATGCTGGTCACTGCTGGAACAGTAAAACTGCTAACAAACATTCATGTGAAGAAGTAACGTGTATGCTTACAGGGTATTCTGATAAAGCCACATGGTCCTAGTACACCTGGAAGACCAGGAAACAGTGTTTCATGCACTCATGCCAGTGCCATTCTGCTGTCTTCAGCTCTTCCCACAGTCCATGAACAGACGAAAAACCCTTATAAGTTGCAGGATGTTTTTCCCCACTAGCCTGCTGGAACAGTAAAAAACACCCAAAGACCCTTAAACCTAAGAGCGGAAAAATCTTGGGAATAATTCAGATGCATGGCCTCTCTGAAAGCTCTGACTTTCTGATTTACTGGACACCAAACAGCTGTACTATGCAGGATAATTAGGCTATGAAGACAAATTGTAGAGGCCTCTACGCTTTCTGACCCTTTGACTCATTTGGGATATCCTAAGTCTTTATCTAAGTCTGAAATTTTAGATTTGAGTATTTAATTGACAGAGTCCTTTCAAGCCAATTACTGCTTTATGCATAGGCAAGACAAGCTTAGCTCATGTACGTGAATACAAAATATCACCTCAGTGTGCTATCACTCACCACCTTTTAATTTGGCATGTGATCTTTCTAGTAATTTATAATTAGGAAGTAGTATCCTAGATACCTGGAGGGATCAGGCTGCTGAACAATGGAAAAAATTTTGCTTGAGACTCTTTGGACTGCAAATACTGCTTGTCACATAATGACAACAAGTGGCTATAGCTCTCATTTGATCCAAATTGAGTCAGCTTGATATTAACTTGGACAACCAATCTAGAGAAGTGGTGGAGTTGTGCTGTGGAAAGATTCATTCTAATTTGCTGCTCTAACAATTGAATTTTTCACGGCTGCACAGAGACCAGTAGGATCGCTTCATACTTTGAAGGTGTGATTCACATAAAGGTGAAATGTTTTCATAAATTTCAAAAGGGCCTAATCTGAATTTTCCTTGTGAATTTTCAATTGGTTATTGCAGGTAGGTTTAAAGCGTAGTCTTAAATTTTTACACTGGAAGGTCATACATTACATTAAAATTTGTAATTGTTGGTAAATCAGCACTGGTAATATTTGAAAATTTATAAAGTCATTGAAATTTTAGGGAACAGCCTGAGTAAATTTTGATAGTCAGTACAAATTGTGCATGTTGACCAAATTTTTTTTCAAATATATTTAATTTGCCTAACATATTGAACAGACTTCTCTTTAAGCGAAGAGAAATTGTGGGATAGATAAACTGAGTTTTGCTGCATTTTTAGGCCTCATGCTCTATTCACCAAGCAAAGCAATGGAATTTGTATTCAACTTCTAATGGCAAGACCCCTCATCTAAAACCATGTAGTACTGGCATAACATCTTTGTCCTAAAGAGTCAGCCTGCCTTTCCCTGACGTAGATGATAAGTCAAGGCCAGTGATCATGCTACAGTAGCTACTGTGAAGGAGACAAAAATAACAGGACATGTGTTCAGTATATGACATTTGAGACTTCTGAAAGTCACTTGTCTTAATTCACATTTCACAGTCTGTAACTTTGTTAAGAACCACCCTCTGGCATGTCTTCTCTGTTTTTTCAAAATTTCAAAGTGAACACTCTCTTCTGAAGACAGTCCTTTCTCACATCCCCCATGTTCCTGTCTGAAATAAAGTAATGTCCTGCCTTGTAAACAATCTGAACAAATGAATTTTTCTCATGGGAAAAAGTAAAACTGGACTGCTTTGTGACAACTAGACCACTGGAGGTTATGGGAAATCTAGCTTTTAATATGTTGCAAAAGTTTTAGAGCTAGCCCCTTGCTGCTGCAGACCTGACAGCTCAGTTGACTCCCAGAGAACAGAACCGATTGACATAGCTAAAATTCTTACCTTTAATCTTCCTTAAAGTGTAATGTTCTGCTTTAATCAGCTTTTGGCCTACGGTGCATCTTTTAGACCAGTGGAAGAACTTCTGTTTTGCTGTTTGCTATGTACAGAATCTGTGTGTTCTGAAGATCAGCGTTTTCTTCTTTCTACTCATTGTAACCTCTACATTCTCCTTCATGTAGTGCCAAAACCAGCTGCTTGGTGGTTGGAGTTACTTGTCTGAAATTTGCTCCTTATGGAGAGAGAAAAGAAATGTGGGAGCATAAAATGCCTTGCCTTTCATCAAGATATCTCTTTGCCTTCTGCATTTAAACAACACTTATAGTCAAGTGTCTGGTCCAGTGTGCCTCACATAGACGCCTGCCATAACCCAGGACTGGGTTGGTCTAGAAATTTTAATTGCTTTTTGTGGTTTCGTGAAGTAACTTGTTTTCAAGTGGTTTGTTTCTTTTACCAATAGAGATTCTAGTAAGCAGTTGTGGCGCAACATTTCAAATTGTCTTTCAGATTCTTTCCCCCTGTGCTTCCTGACTCTCGCAATTTTCTTGTGTGGTTCACTTATGCAGTCTTCTAAAGGGGAAATGATAACTGTGTTTAATAACAGTCATCGCTGCATTTTGCATAGTTTTGCTCTGTTCCATATTGCTTGGCAGAGGAAATACCTGCCCAGAGTACATTAATGATTTGACAGACTACAAAGGCAGTAAATATCTTTATTAAGCACAAAATATCTCTGATTCCCATTACCTACTTAAACTGGAATGTAGCACACCAATAAAGTGGTGTCTAGTCTTATCCAGATGTTACAGAATATGTAACACATCTCACCCTTCACTCCATGGCATCAGAATTATATGTGTAATCCTGAGAAGGAGAAGACTTCTTGTGACCAAAAAAAAAAGAATATTGTACGGCTTTTCTGGCATTTATTCTGTTTTCAGTTTAATGTTAAATTTCTCTTCAAGTTCTTTTCACTCACCGTTTTCTTTATAACAATTGAGTTTGCAGTTTGGACAGTGAAGTTTAATTTGAGGCCTGGAATTGAAGAAAATGGAGAAAATTAAAGTCCTGGAGAAAACTAATCTTCAAAGATGCCCCAGAAAGCTCAGAGATTCGTGCATATACAGTGAGTGTTGTATTTATGTAATACTGGGTGGCTGTTCGAAGGCACGTGAAAACAAACACACATGAAAAAGAATGGAGAGAAATCTAAATCCTTTTGGGGCGAGAGTTACTTATTTAAAAGAGGAAACAGAAATATGACAGAGTGCTAGTTCATTGCCCTACTTTTCTGGACACCATAAGATATAAGCCCCAATCACTTTCCAGGATTAAAGTAGGCTGAGCTTTCTTTCAGGTCAACTGTCAACAGGAAAGGGGGGGGGGGGGGGGAATTTACAGTATCTGATTGTAAGCTTCAATTTATTTGATTTTATTTTGTTTTTCCATCTTTCCCTTCTATTATTCTTCTTTCTCTTGCCTATCCTTCCTGAAAACTACGTGGTTATTCACTGTTGCTTTGAAATCTTGACGTTAAAAAAAATGTTATGTTGACTATCCTTTATTTCACACTATTCAGTTACCTGAGGAACACTTTTGTAGATATGAAGTTCAAAAGTAGCACAATCTACCATACAAAATGAAGAACTCAACAAATAATTTAACAGTGCAAGTTAGGTTTTTATAGTGAAGCTCTGGATACGCCAGTATAATATAAAAACTGCTTCCATAAACGTAACACAACCAATAAATGAAATACTGTTTTCCCCATAAGAGTAAGATATTAGAAGAGATCTGATCTTTGCTACAACTATTTATGAAACTTTGCTGTAACTAGCTATAAAAATGCCCTTAACTATATTCTTTCAGGCAACAATGCCAAACTCTAGTGTATATTAGAAACTGAAGTCTAGACTAATATAGTCACACGAATACAATGGAAATCTAGCTAAATCTATGAATCTAAGTAAAATAATTTAGCTTCCATCTAAAACAATTTAGTCTTCCTTTTTTTCTAGGTGGTAGTAAAGTAATGTTATTTCATATGTAGATCTGCCATGCAGCAGCCTATATGCAGACACTTGCTCAGCTTAAATTTTAGTGAATTGAACTGGTTGCATTAGAGTATGAGTGTCAAACAAGGCAAATACAGGAAATTAGTCCACCCATAAATCACTGTCTTTAAGCCATTATAGTATATGTTCTGTATAAGGAGTGTGCAGACAGATTTTTGACATTTAAAAGGTATTTATTTTGCTGTCCGCATTGTCGTATGCAGAAGAAATGGATGATTTCTATTTTAAGGGAATATCTATCAGCTGTGTATCTTTGCAGCTGACACAGTTAGGTACTACAGTTGAAGTCTGAATTCTGCTTAATGACATTCTTCCAGTACTTCCAGATCAGGTCAAAATTCCTCCTTCATACTACTTATCAAAACATAATCCTATCATATGATTTCTAACAGTTACAAAGAGTCATTGGTTTCTACGAAGCAACGCTACCTTCCAACTCTCCAGACTGTAAAGAATGTCATATATAACTGACATGCAAATATGGAAAAAGTATAGGTAGAATAAATAATTTTGAACCTTCATTTTCTCAAGTTACGTTAGCTATTCATTTACAGTTTAGTTTGCCAAGAACATTTTCTCAGAAAGTGATTACTTGATTTTTCAGTTCCAGTCAAACTCTTAATCATTGAAGAATAGTAGCAGAGGAAAAAAGGATTTAACAGAGAAGATATTTGTAATTCCATCAGCTGAACAGACATTAAAATTTTTGTTTTCATCCTGCTTTGGATACTTTTCTATGAGATGCTTGAAAGAGGTGGATCTGCTCCAAAGGTTAGGTCCTTGTGCCCATTGCTAAACCAAAATGCAAGCATTCCCAAACACTTGTCAAAATGTATCCTTGTCATATGGTCCTCCAGATGAGGTTCCCAATGTATATGTGTGTGTGTTGATTGTGTTACTAGCTGCCTGCATTTTGGGAATAAAGTGAGAGGGGTAGAAGAATGACATGACTGGGAAAGACAGCAGCATGGATTAGTATGTCAGAAATATTTCTGTGTCCTCATTCCAGTTGGCTCAGTGAACATCTGAGTGACCTTTAGGAAAGAAAAGAGAAAGTAAGGGGACAGGGAACAGGTTCTGCCAGTCTAGATGTGGGACGGTAGTTGGCCAATGTCCATCTATTGCATTTTTTTTACATTTCTGGTTTTAAGCATTTATCAATACCATAATATTTATGATAAGGTATCTGATCTACTATTGCATGTAGCCTAGTATAATTTGTGTTTGTGTAAATACAATTTATCTGATAAAAACATAACCATTCATGATGTCTCTTTAAACATGTTGATGAGAAAAATGCTGGATGTTGGTACAATTTTTGATAGAGATACAGAAAAAATGGACAAGATAAGAAAAAAGCAAAAGGAAAAGATTAAATAAAATACATGTCAGGAAATTTAAAAAACTAGATGAGACATTCCAGACTGTTAGAGACAGCTCAGGAAAGTCAGAGAGAGATTCCGATGGGCTGAATAGGAACAAACAGTACATTTTTAGAGGAGAGGAAGTATCTGGGGAATTACAAGCCAATCAGCTTAGTTATCCAGAAATATACAGGAAAGGTCTGAATCAGTTTTCAAGTATTTAGGGAATAATAAAGACATAAAAGATAGTCAACATACTTGTGTCAAAGAAAAAAATCATATCCAGGGTTTTTCTCAGGCAGGTTTTTTTCTTATCTTACCTACCAAAGAGGATAGGAGATAGTCTGCCTTGATTTCAGTAAGACTTTTAACAGTTCTCTGTGGTATTTTCCTGATAAACTAAGGAGATAGGGCTTTGTGAAATTACAATAAAGCAGAACTATACCTTATTGTAAAACAACACTTAAGCAAATTTTTAATAATTTTCTGTCAGATTGGAAGTTGTCTCAAGTTTGTGGGGTTGTATAAAAGATTTGGGGACAGCCTGGTCAGTTGGAAGACAGTCTGGTCTTTTCCAGGTCTTGCCACATTGTTATTAAATGCTGTCACGACAGAGGAGTACATTTATGATCTATGAGCAACGATGAGCTATGCAGAGTCACAAGCACAGTGTAAGTAAATCAGAGATTGATGACAAAATGCTCTAAAATCAGGTAGGTGAAATTCATAAAAAATAAGCTGTATATATATAACACAAAATATTACAGTTAGGAAGCACTCTTAAAAAATGAAAAATAACTGCCCAGGTAGGAGTGCTGTACGAAAGAATCTGGAAGCTGTAGCGGATTACAAAACAAATATGAGTAAAGATGTAAGGTGTTAGTTAAAAAAAGAAGACATTTCCTATGTATTAGTGGTATTGCGATATGGAAGATGTGAAGGGATACCATGCTTTGTTCTGGCAATGGTTTGGGCAGGTAGAGTGTCCAGCTTAAGACATTGTATAAAGAGCTTGACATTGAGGAGATGTTAGAGTGATTGTGTCAGAAGAGATTTGGAATATGCATTTTTGAAGGAATTGAATTTTTCTAGCTCAGGCAAAAGAAAGCAAATAAAGGGCGTAAGATTCTGTGTGACCTTGATGACTGGGGAACTAGAGAAATACAGCAAAAAGACTAGGTTAGCTGTCCAGGATAGTTAGGGACATAGATACCTTAAGGAGCAGGAATATCTGGATAGCAGATAGTATGTGATACACACAGAGCACCCACAGCACTGTAAGCCCTTCTTGGTTGCTTTAATACAATTCCCAGAACTCTAGCTCTCATGAGACATATTGGCTCAAATGAAAGGCAACGAAATTGCAGAAACCATCCAAGTGCCATTTACTATGTCATGTTTAATCAGACTTTTGTAAATTATAGCAGTGGGGAGCAGAGAAGAGAGATTCCCAGATCTTCCAGACTTCTTGTCTTCGGTGTTTCTGAAAAGTCACTGAAGTTCTGAGTTGATTCAGAACTTCAGCAGGTAGTTTAGCTGTGTTCAAATGGCAGGGCTCACAAACTACATATTCGTGTAGTAAAACCTACTTATTGCAAACTGACACTTCATTAGGCTGGCTTTGGGGCGATTGTCAGGTAAATACCCCAAAGCTGACTGAAAATGTCCCTTATCTACATGGTCTTTGCCCATGTTGCCTACCCCAGGCTGCCAGATCATTTGTGCCATGAATCTATATCATTGCCACTAGAAATAAAATTCTTAGTGTGAACTAATTAGTATGATAGGAAAAGATCTTTACCTGAGTATCTTATTACCAAAGTACCCCTCTGAAAAATACAGACTACCAGAATAAGCATGTTTATACCACACTTCTTTCCTGCTTTTCTGCTGAGGGCATAATTCAGCATGATATAACAGCAGTTTACGTCCCTTGTTTCCAAACACAGATGTTTTCAGAGAACTGATGTTTGACAGCCAGAGTTTGTCAACAAAAAATCTACTTTATTATTGTTAAGAAGTTTAGCAACAGTCCTAAGAAAATGTATGTCTAAATCCCAACAGAAACACTGTCAATAGTGAATTGTTTTTTATTAACAATGAAGTTATATTAATGCAGTATGTTCCATCTGTGTACTATACAGCACTTGTTATTTTATTAGACTGCTTTTAATACTAAGTTGAACAGCTTTAAGAATTTAAAGTATCAGCATCAAGAGTTTTAAGCATAGTCTGTCAACACTTTTATCAGTCAAACCATGGATTTGTCAAACAAACTTGCTTTCTTCTGTTTAAGGACTTGTAGCAGACAAAACAGCCTTTAACTGCACTGTTAGTGATATTTGATGTGGTAGACAAGATAGTAGTATGTGCAAGCTCTTTTTTTGCAGGACGGAGGGCAAGAGGGACAACAATGGATAACTCCAGAGAAGAATAATAATGAGGAATGATACAACAGACTTCTAGTTTATTTCTTGAGGGAGTTACAGGAGTTAATGGAGGAGATTTGAGGATCCCTGACATTTTGCTTGAAATTAGTGTTCTCACTCCCGATGAAAGCTGACTTTGACACAATACAGACAATTCTGGTTCTTTATTTCTAGTTTGTTTCTAGATCTTTCTTTTCTTCTGTTCCCAGGTCATCATTTCGCCAAAGATCTTATGCCTGACAAACGCATACCATCTATTTTTTCCTCCTTTTTTTTTTCTTCATTTGATCTAATCCAACTTTCCTTCACCATGTCCTACCAAGCATGAGGAATCTGAGTCTTTATATTTTTTGCACATACGATAATGAACATATGCCCTTTGATAACATTGAAGTATATTTCTCCATACAGAGTTAACTATCCCAGGTCTGTGTAAAATATGTGTAGGAGGACAACAGGGTTGGGAAGATATTATACCCAACAATTCAGTTTGAATCCTATGAATCCTTTGATTTTGTCCATATTCATGCATTTATTCCAGCCTGCACATGGTTTCTTCACCGAAACATGGAGTTTCTGTGTGTGCCCTTCAAATGCAGCCAATTTTTCCAACAGGAGTTCTTTTCTGTGAAAGTACATTCCATCTTCTTGCCTCCTTTGCCCAAATTACTGATGTCAGTAGTATTCTGTTTCTACTGGACATGGTAGCTTTGAAAACCAAGACTGAAAATCTGAAATTTTCCTTACAAACAAACTGTAGTTTGTTTCCTTACAAACAACTAGTACTCCAGGCAGAGAAGTATAGAACTGAACTGGACTCATTTATTGAACTTCAGATTGATTTTCTGGTGGAGTTTTCAACTTAAAAGATCCTCTTCAGCACCAAAATTGGTGGAGACAGATGACAATAACTTGACAGCATGGCTACCTATGTGTGGGTCAATGATAGCTTTCTCTGTGGTCTTGACGTAATGAAATGAAAACTTAATATTCACCGGATTCTTCTCACATAGAAACAGAAATTTTAGACTTCATACTGAAAAATACTTTTCTGCAAATGATTCTACCTGAGGCCACTGAATGATCTGTGATTTTAGCACTCAGCATTTCTTCTCATTATTATTTCAAGGGTTTTTTCAATGCAGACATTTTTTCAAGGCAGAAATAGAAAATAAAATTATGGTGCCTTAAAAGTTATTTGGCAATTATCCAAAATAAGATAGAATGTTGTTCACAGGCTGCCTTTTTTTTCAGACTCTGCTCCATTAACTGTACTATGAAATAGCATCAAGGAACAAAAACTGCACAAAGCAGAACTTGGAAAAAACCTAAATAAGGATGTATTTAAAGTTTAATCAAATTCTCTCAGTAATCACCCACTGCTGATGGATCTACAGTCAGTGAAAGATCTATTTTATCTTTCTGCTAATGCAGATTAGTCCATTCTAAGCTCTTTCAAGCACTTTGATCAATACTGTGCTCTGGGGCTTTCAGGCTATGCCTTGTTCTGCCACTACAGATTAAAACATTGCTGACTGTGAATTTGCTCCAGATTTGTATATGCAGAAGGCCTCCATATTTCATTTAATTCATTCTTTGTTCAAACAGTATGAACCGTAGTCATTAATTTGTGAGTACTGTGCTACTGACCTAAGTCTAGCCTGATTGCCCTAGAGAGAATCAGAGACACTCTCCCCTTTCGACATAGGTGCTTTCTTAAAAGGACTAAAAAGACTGTTTCACTGCTATGGATTTTCATCTGGCCACTCTGCACGACACTGAGACTCTTGAAATCCCTTAGTGATGTAAGGTTTATTAGGGAACGTTTTCAGTAGTCTTAAAGCTTTCTATGATTTTGATTTGGTTTATGTACATCTTTTCAAATACAGCTTTAGAATATCACTTCTGTCCAGCACTGATAGAGAAGTATGTCATATTTGCTGAATCTACTTTATGAATGAGAGATCTGAATAATTCAGGGCCCGATCTGAACATCTCAAAATTTGGATGTTTTGAACTGAGAGTCAGTGTGGACATATTTTTAGCTAGCTGATGAATTTAAAATTTGAAAAGTTTATTCACTCATTTTATCAATATATATGCTTCAAAAACTGAGGCAATTTATTAATATAAACTCAAAAATTTAGCTGTGAAAACACCAGTCTTTCCATTTATCTTAATTTTAAAGAAATATAAAGTTAATGGATATCATGTTTCCTACTGAGGGCTGGAACATAGCTCCTATGAAGCAAGGCTGAGAGAATTGCAATTGTTTAGCCTGGATAAGGGAACACTCAGAAGAGACCTTATTGCAGCCTTTCAATATATAAAGAGGGCTTACAAGACATATGGAGAGAAACTTTTTACTAATACCTGTAGTGACAGGATGAGAGGCAGCAGTTTTCAATTGAAAGGGAGTAGATTTAGACTGGACATAAGGAAGAAATTTTTTGTGATGAGGGTGGTGAGACACAGGTTGCCCAGAGAGGTTGCGGATGCCCCATCCCTCAAAGTGGTCAAGATCAGATCAGATGGCGCTTTGACAACATGATCTACTGAAAAATGACCCTGCAAATGGCAGGGGTATCGGAACAGATGATCTTTGAAGGTCCCTTCTAACCCAAACCATTCTATGATTCTGTGATTCTGTCCCCTAGTGTGCTGTGAAATACTTATGTCAAAAGTCTACTGTGTATTATTTATTTTTATGCATAACCCTGGCGTTTATCTAGATTTAAGAAAATCAACTTTTGCACCATAAACTTACTGATAAAACAGCAAATAACAGAAAATAATTGCATGTGTTCCCAGAAGATCATTCTGTAATATCTAGTGCTGTACCTATTTCAAAAACTTCCATGTTTATATTTCTTCAGATATGGATTCTATGAGTATGATATCCTAATTACTTCTGGGAAAAAACTGTAAGCTCATAGATAGTATCCATATCCAGGAGGCATTTTGAAAATTTAAATACCCCAATATCAAAATCTTTAGTCTCATTCAGGAAAGACACTTCAGACACTGGCATCTGGCAAACTGGTACCTAGGGTTCTTTAGATACGCTTTGGGCCAAATGAGTCTCTCTTACCATGGGTCTGACATTGGTCTTGGCTTGGAAACTGATTCTCTCTAAAATTGATGCCCTTCACTGTGAGTCCTTGCTAGTAGCACTGATTTGATCGCATTTAGCAGACGGAGGGGAGTCAACTAGAGCTCAATGTGGCAGTTCTCCATAGCTGCAATAGAATAAGAGCAGCTCCTGGCTTTCCTGGAAGCTGGAATTCTGTCTGAGCATAGTGAGACTTTGAAGTGCATAACTGGCTGTGATACTACCCAAGAGAACTAGAGAAATATTCTCATGTTTGTATTAAGCTCTTTTAGGTTAGTGTAAGTTCTCAAGAACCTTTCAGAAATGGAGAATAGGAGTCTATCATATATCCTTCAAGCTTGACATTTTTAACTTTTTTTTATCATAGTGTTTGGATATCCTCTTGCTTTTGGAAGCAGTATGTTATTAAGATATGAGAAATCCCAATCTACTAAACCAGTGTTAGGATGAAAATTTTAATGTTAACTACAGAGAGGAGATTTGCTGGGTTAGACCTGAATGCTTTACAGCAGCCTTAGACAGAACTGCTGGTATCAGTTAATTTATACTGACAGGAGATTAGGAATTTTAGACTGCGAGTGAATTTCATTTTGTTTGCTTCTTAATCAGATTGTAGTATCTGAGGTCAACAGCACTGCTTTCTTACAAGCTATCAGCACAATTACCTAGCATTCGGTATTCTGAACAGTGTAGTAACAGATATCATGCAATTTTGTAGTACTATATAAGTAAAATACAGGTCTGTGATTGCAAATACATATGTGGCATAGCACTCCTTACTGAAATCTGTTATTTACTTATGTGCTAGTTTAAAAAACAAGCCTAACGTTTCAAATAAACAATGTCTTACTGAACTAATATGCATGCTCTGTCTGCACTGCAGAACATAGCAGCACTCAGCAGTTACAACAGTTTAACAATTTAGAAGGGTTTGTTTTGCTTACTAACATGTAATCAAAATAACAGAAGCCACATATGATGTTAAATTCAAATGGTTTTGCTAAAGAAATCAGGTAAAACTTAGATCTATTAATTTGCTCCTGGTCTACTCATTCAGTGAGGACTTACTAAATAGGGCCTGACAATTTTCAATGAAGGGCCTCTGACAAAGAGCAGCTTAATGTCCCCTTCTGAAAATGCTGTAAAATTGAAAGACTGTCTTGGTGTTCAGTCAGCTACAAACCCTCATTCAAAAATAATTAATCAAATATTTTACATTACTAACTTTATAAAATAAAAGAAAGAAAAATGTGCAATAGTGTACTATTCCTTTTCCTAAAGGAAGTCTGCCCTCTGAATTCTTGATTATGTACCTACTTGGACAGCTGTCTGCTTCCCTCCTCCTCTTCTAGTAATGCTCCTGTTACAAAATGTGGGTATCAAATCCCAGGGCTCTGTTATCTATCTTGCTGGATGGCAAAGGATCAAACAGCTTCATTTGACCCAGTGCTATAGGCTGTCATGTGTCCAGCCCAGGCAGCTGCTTCTCTTCTTCCACGATTTTGGTCTTACAGAATGAATTCCAAGGCTGCAGTGTAGTGTACTGATGAAACTAAGTACTGATAGAGCAGTTAGTTTGCCCAAACCTTTATGCACCAATTAAACAATATAATCTTCTCTAGGTTATTACCCACGTTTGTAAATAAAGGGCTGCAACTATGACAGAACAAAACATTAAAATGAAACGTTGTCTACATTTGCTTCTTGATCTATTTAGTTACAGGTTTCTCTCTCAACCAAGGGCCAACCAATTTTTTCTGACTTTCCATCAGTTTAGAGCTTTCTGCTCCAGGACTTCTCACTTGTTTCAGGCCTTAGGCCCCACTCTTATCCTGCAGCCCTGATTCATGACAGAACCACCTTAGAATTCAGAAATCTTGAGGTCTTTATTGTAGTTTTATAGGATATCTGTATGTTAAAAAATTAAGCAAAGTCTAAGAATATTCTGAGGCATTAGCTCTGAAGTGTCCATCCAGATAAATTGCCATAATGACCTCTGGCATAGCTGTGATCTGAGCCACTTAGCTCTTTTTAGTAATTTCTGTTTAAGCTTCAGCAAGGCCTCTGGATCATTCCAAACAAGCCCTTTTCTTGCAGCCCCTGTGGTCTGGAGACTAGAAAATTTAACAGTATGTAGAAGCTTTCACTTGTTTATTTGTTTTAGCATCAGATAATAACCCTGACTACATTTAAGCTAATAGTATATATGCAGCACTAATGTGATGGCCACGTAGCCAAAAATGTAGACAACCCAGTACCTCCTGCAGTACCTCAGGTAAAAGCAGTAAGAAATCAGATAACATTCAAGAGAAGTTCGGCTTGGATACAGTACCTGAGACCAAAGGAAAATCTGTAGCATTTTCTAAGTGACTAGCAAATAAATATTCTTTAGATTGAATAATTAATAACGTGGAGTATGACTCAGTGCCAAAGAGGACTTTTATGATACAAGAATTGCACTGTTACAAGAAGCTGCATTCTTTTTTTAAGCAACTCTCTGTAAAATTGAGAAGTTTGGGAAAGGAAAAAAAAAAGCAGAAGTGGAAGCTGGCATTCTTCCAGAGTAAGCGAGAGCATGTTCACCACTTATTTATTCTAATAAGGTAAAAGATAAAGGATAGCTACCTACATTTAAATATTCAACTTGTATTAATTTTTAACGTTTCTTTTGCAAAGAGTTTTTTTAACTGCTGCAGAAATAACATTACCATTAATCAAGTAGAGCCACCCTAAGAACTTGACATGGAGTGATTTTTTTTTCTAAAGTGCAATTAATTTGGTTGTTCATTTCCTTTTAAATCAACATTATAATTACATTATAGTTATAAAAGCCACCTTTTACTTTATGAATTGTAGCATGTGTGTGTATGTGTACTGTTGTATAACAGATGCATAGATGTCTGTATATCCTTTGTGTAAACTAGGCTCTGTATTATACAGGGGCATCTGCTCAAAAAGCTATGGAAAAACTCTTTCAAGAGACTATATTTTGAAAAGAAAAAGCAAATCACCACTGGGTGCCACTGTTCTTCCTTACCAGCTATATTGTCTGTCACTGTAGAATTATTTTAGCAGTAAGGACATGATCCAGAGCCCATTCAGCCAGCAAAGCTCACAAAGACTTCACCGGCACATGCTGAGAATCCAAAAGAACACGGCCCTTCAACAGAGATGTGCCTATTGCATAACTGTTATGAAAAATGGTAGCTGCTTGTACAACAGAAATCTCTGGAATTTTATTCCACTACTGTGCATGGTTTCTGAGAGTAGCAGCTTCTAAGAGATAAGTTGGCAAGCATTTGGTATATAAAAAATACTCATAAACTGGTCCTGAATTCCTGAGAAAGCCATGATAAATATTCTGCTCGCTTTAGCAGAATCATGGGCAGACACTCGGAAACCAGTTCTTCATGTGTGTAGTGAAATTACAGAATCTCCTTTCATCCAGAGAGGTACATTTCAGAACATCCACAAGAAGCTGTAATTCTGTTTTCTGCTCCTTCTAAGCTGCGTTATTTGCCATGCAACAACACTATCCTCCCCTACAAGGAGGATGCACAGTGGCTGCAGTTTAGTGGTGCTGGCATTATTCTTCTCTCGGCTGCTTTCTCTGACAGTAACGCTGTTGATTTATGAAAGACTTAGAGTACTTAGACAAGTTGTTTCCTGGCTCTGTGCCTTCACTTTTTCTGTCTCCACAGAGCCCGAGGTCATGAAAGGGAAAGGGAGAGCATTGTCCTAAGTTTTTTAAAATCAGGTTAATGTTAAATGCCTTTCTCATTTGAGATATCTTTTCTGGATCCATATGTTATAAAATATTATCTAAATGGTACAGCAAAGCTAGAAATACAATGTTCAGAAGTGCCTTAAATAACTAAGGAATGTAAGGCCAGACTTGTAAAGATTTTTAAATGCCTAAGAATCCAAACAGTAAGATTTTTAAATGCTTTAAGGTCAATATGAAGTAGATACATCAAGAACTTCCTGGGCATTGGCATGTTCAGCATTTGGGGATACCATGTCTAAAGGAGTTATCTGTCCCAAGCTAGATACATAAACATCTGCGACAGACACAGGAAGGAGATTTCACCTTAGAATGGGGTTCACAGATGTCAATAAACAGAGTGGAAGGTTGCTTAAATTCAGCCTTATGAAATACTGATAAAAGCTTGCAACTCTCAACAGTAGATGGGTGCCTCAACACCCTCAAGAATAACTATTTATATAAAGCAAGGTATTATTCTTATAGAACAAGTGTTCTTATTGCCAGACTACATTCCAGCACCTAACTGAGTTTGCTCTGATTTGCATAAAAGCAATATTCCGTGTCCTCTTCTGTCCTGTCTCTCATGCTTACTGAGGTTTAGAGCCAACAGCCTGGTGACATGGAATGTTTGGGAAGAATCACAGAATCACAGAATGTTAGCGGCTGGAAAAGACCTCGGAAGATCACCTAGTCCAACCCCCCTGGCAGAAACACAGGGACAGGGACACTAGAGTCAAAAGGCAAGTGTAAGGGATTTCAAAGTTCTCGGTGACATCATAATCTTGGACATAGTTATTCCACTTCATTTTTTAAATCTTAGTACACAAGATAGGGTTTAGGCTTTCAAGGTTTAGATACAAAAAAAAATTTTGGTGTGTATTTGAAATCTGTGTCTGGGGAGTGTTTGGTGGTTGGACTCTATGTGTTCAATAAACTTTTGCAAAAGGGAATGCACTTTGGCATCTCTGAAAATACCTTCTATGTAGTTGTTCCTGTCTTTCCCAGGACAATATATCCTCTGTACAGTCCACATGCCACTGGTTTACATAGTTTCAAATACAATTGAGATATAATTCCTCTGAATTTCGTTGCCTCCTTTTTGTTATTCTTCATTTATTCCAACATGAAATGTATAGGAGTCAGGTTACTCCTTGCACTATAACACTAGCTGAAGGCTTAGGTATATTAATTTCAAGTTAGCCTGATACCATTTACACCAGTTCTTATCTTTTCTCTTGAATGGAATAATAGATGTAGTTATGCAAAACTGATTCAATTAAAATATGGGGAGAAAGCAGAAACTGTAAGACAATTAAGAAGGATTGTTCTAGGTTTATAAAGAGAAAAAACTCTGATGAAACTATACATAATAAGGTTAAATATATTATAGGCTGCTTATTTTGTAAGACTAAACCATATTAGTAAGAAGGGGATGAAAAAGATGACTTTTCAAGTTTCAAGAAGAAAACTCCATATAAAGATTATACTTCCACACTTAAAATTTCCAAGTGGCACAGGAAAAAAGTGGGTATTTTGGGAATTTTATCATAATAAATAACATGTAACCTGATTTCAGACACTCAGATCACCCAGTTAAATATTTTTCAAAAATATAGATACTGTGCCTGGATTTTCATAATAAAACATTCCTTTGTTTAGGATGGTAAACTTACCTTTAGTTAGGCATAGTTGTTTGGGTCGTTTTTAATTAAAAAAAAAAATCTGTGAGTGATTTAATCTGAAAGGATATTTGTTGAGTATTAATGTATTCAACTATACAGCATTCCTAACTGGAGCCAGAGAGAATCACTTGTCTTCGCCTTGCAATCCTTGGTGTCACTTGAACTGCTCATGTGACAACATTCTTATATGAAAAGAGACAATAGGCATTGTTGGCTTTGCATATTAATAAATAAGGGCCACAGTGTGTGCGAACAAAGGCTGCTTCCTGGAACATTGTGTCACAAGATTCCCAGGGTCAATCCTGACAGCTTTACTCTTATGAGAAGCTCTGTTGAAATCAATGAGCTCCATTCTCCTCACATTAATTTTACACCACTGTAGAGACATTACTATTACATAGTCCCAAATTCTGATCTCAGTTTTGTTTGTGTAATTCAGATCAGAAATGACCTACTGAGCTGAGAGTTATATCCGGTGTTACCCTTGGGCTCTCTAAAAAGGCCCACGTGAGCAGGAAAACAGGTCCGGCTGCCATTGGGCATCTTTGCAGAGCTGTAATTAGATAGTAAAATTTGTGTGAGTCACTGTAGAAGTGGTGAGGGAAGAGCTCTTGAGGATTTAAGCTAGCATCCCATTTTTCCACTGAATAGGGAATGAATGGAAAGAATAAGTACTATGTGACTGTGTCTGTGGGGCTTACAACTCTTGTGCTTTTTCTCTAAATTTAGACTTAAGTTATGCTAAAGAAGAATAATTGCTTTCTTGCTTGTGTGTTTTTGAGTGTCCTTCTTGTGAGAAGGCCTCACTTACTTTTTGGATTGCTAAGTTACAAAAGATAAAATGCTATCATATAAAAGACAGACAGCCAGAAGCAGGACAATTCTCTTAGAAACAACAGGCAATCTAAGGTTTGTACCTTTAACTGATACTTGTTACTTTCTAAATATTTCTAATATTTATTTTCTAGACTGCTAATACACACACATAAGCGCTATTCATCAAAAACATTGTTAAAAGAAAGGTCTTTGATAGCAAGCCTATTACGTAGGAAAACCTACTATAATCTGGTTAACCAGTTTTTGTTCATGTCGGGGCTTCAACTCGGTGATCTTTGAAGGTCCCTTCTAACCAAAACCATTTTGAAATTGAGGGAGTGGTATGTGTGCGTGTGTGTGCAATACTATACCAAAACCAGCTTTTTGACACCTCTATATTGTACTCCTCTCCTTTACTCGTCATACAGCTTGACTCCCTGTCATAACATGACCCCATAACTTCCTTACATTATTTGGATATGAATCTAGGACAGAGTGCAGCATTGTCTCATGAGGTATTTACTACTTAAAAGTGATTTGGTGCAAGAAGTAGCTGGAGCCCTAATCTTGATGGACAATCTGAGGAGAAAAACAAAGGGAATATCTCTTTGGTAGCACATTTTAACAGGAAGAAGGAAGCCTGGAATAAACTAAGTCCTAGTCCTGAAATCCTTCTGGGGTTTTACACTCATAAAACTCTGCCAAATGTATAGCAGAGCTTGTAACTAAAAGACATCATGCTATTGTAGACAGTTGGTACTGACTGACCAGTACTTGCTAAGTAATTGATCTGCAGTCTGTTCACTCTTAGCTTACATTAAAGTTTATGAGACTGTCCAGAAAATCAAATTAAAAGGTCTTTGTTGGGTATTTTGTTTTGTCTTGGTTTGGTTTTTTGGTTCTGGTTTTTTTGGGGGTTTTTTTGTTTGTTTGGTTTTTTTTTAAATAATATGTCACTAATAATTCACCACTAGTTGGGGCAAGAGAATAAATAGAATAAGAGGAATGAATTCTTACCAAGATTCTTATCTTCTTTCAGAATGACTAAATACCAATGGGTTTCATCTTTGTTTCCAGCCTCTGTCTCTAATGGATCTGAGCAGACTGTTCAAGTTCCATGAAATTCTGTAACACTTGAGAGCCTCAGAAAGTACATCCAAGAAGGTTTGTTTCCTTTTCATCATTGACCACTGTCAAACAGACAAGATTAATGCTAAGAAGAGTATCAATGGAATCTTCCTTATGTCTGATTGTATCATGAATTTCGACCTGCCTGTGTATGCATCAGACTCCTGAAGACCTAACCAAGGCCCTGATTTAAGGTAACAGATACACCACAGTACTATCCAATGTGTGAATGTATGTAATTCATTAAAAGTTATCAATATGCTCACATATGCATATATATTAACAGTATGATAACTATAACCCATGTGTATCTAGTTCTGCCTGTCTACTGCGTCTTTTTCAACAAAAGACTGTGTCCTTAGAAGAGTTTCAGTTTATTGCTTATACAAATGAATACAAGCACAAAGAAAAGGAGAAAACTGTGTATTCACTAATAGCTTGAGAACTGCCTGGTTTATGAGTTGTTCAATTGATTTTTCCTCTGAATTACATTGACTCCTCTCTCCGTGTCAGTACAAACCATGATGAAGTTCAAGGTCAGGTCCACATTAACATTTGAGTAGAAACATTCCTCTCTCCTCTTTTGCTGATCTGAATTCATTAGTTTTTAAGAAAAGAAATATAACAATGACATTTTAATCTCCACATTTCAACCAGCTTATCTCTCCCAGACACCAGCAATTGTAGCTCTCTATCTCAGATATTTCCAGGTGGTTGTGGAATCTGTACAAATATAGACTAACCATATTTTAGTTGAAAGCCCAACACATTGTGCCATATTCCTACCCTGCTGAACTAGCCCTGACCAGGGAGATTACTGAGAATACCTTGGACACTTTGTCAAATTGTGTAATGGCTCTAGAATACTTTATATAAACAAAGACTTGTGGTTGGTTGTAGCAATACCCTGTTTAGGCCAGTGCCCATTTAGACTGTTTTTCCTCTATTTCTTTGTGAGTTCAGGTCTATAAAAACAATGCGGTACTTCAGCTGGTGCATTTCTAGGGGATTATTGTACTTGCTGGGTGGTTAAATATCATTCGATGCATGCAATGATTGCCCAAATATGCACTGCCCGTTGTGTTTTACTGTTTAAATAGAACACTGGATTTAATGAGGATAAGTTTGTTTGAAGTAAGGTAGTCTTAGCAGCAGTGTTTATATGTGAAAGTGCATAAACACTACTATTTCTGCAGAGCCAAAAGTGAGATTCCTTCTCTACAGCTAGTTCTGCCTTAACATGTGCTTAAGTTTTGTGTCATACCCAGCTGATCATAGGATCAGAAAATCATAATTATTAGTGACAGAGAAACCTATTAGGTAAATCCTGTGGGGACCAGCACAGCATCACTGACACTGTAATGTTTCATGAGTGTAGTCATACAGCTAATGTAAGTAATAGGAACTTTCTATCCCTCTATCTAGTTAATTCTGCCTGAACGCAGGCTCAAGTTTTTTGTTGTAACCAGGTGATCAGAGAATCCCAAAATCAGAATTATTAGTGACAGAAAAACCTATTATGTAAGTCTCTCAGGGAGCAGCACTGACACATTAATCTCTCATGATAAATGCAGTTCTACAGCTAATTTTAGTAGCTGGGACTTTTTTTCAAAGAAATATGTTACTTCTGAGGCCATTTGTATCTGATGTCACTGCAAGAGAATTGCTCTGCAGCACGACTTCAGCTTTGTTAGTGAGAAAGGAACATGAACACTGGTACAGCAGTGCTGTATTTGGAGCAGCATATTGGCTTAAAGAAGAATGGCAAAGATAAAACAAATCAGCTTTTGTTCTTGTTTTTCCAGGCAGGATG
This sequence comes from Leptosomus discolor, assembly GCF_034619465.1. Classification (NCBI taxonomy): domain Eukaryota; kingdom Metazoa; phylum Chordata; class Aves; order Leptosomiformes; family Leptosomidae; genus Leptosomus; species Leptosomus discolor. The sequence goes on along the minus strand of NC_141419.1, from coordinate 47,076,898 downwards.
TTTGCCTTTGCTAACTAATTACATAACCGATGGCTTTGCTTAGTCTTAAATGTCATGCTCTTGTTGGTGTGAATGGTGTACACAGATACGGTTGTGCCTTCAACACACAATATAGTTTATGTTTCTTTCTCTTCTACTGTGGACTTTTGGGATTGGACAAATAATTTATATCATCTTCCATCTGAAACTTTTCAACGTGATGTGTAGGCTGTATCTTCTTCAGAAAGTAATCATAGGTAAAATCACTGCCAGTTAGTTTTTATGTAGCAGTTCAACATATAAACAGAGCCACACATAAATATAAGTATGTTGGTCATGCCTCATGTACACATTGGCCTTGTTTCGCTATGGTCAGTAGAACAAACAGCTTATCTCAGGATTTCTAAAACAGTAAATCGTTGTATTATTCCACACATTTCTGCAGAAGATGATAGACTAGCCTGCCTGCCAAATCAAGAGATTAACAAAACAAATGCCCTAAAGCAGAACGGCTCTGCTCTCAACAGCCAAAGGTATCTGAACCCCTGCTGTAGAATGCCAGTTCCCCATGGTCCAGGTCAGTTTAGCCAGGAATCACACAAACAATGGGGTCTTGCTTCTCTCAGTACAGGGTGTTACAACAGGTAGATACAGAAATGCGTGCTACCTGCCTAAACAGCTGTTTTCCTTCTCTTCTTGCTGAAAAGTGCCTGGCTGGAAAAAAATCAAACAAAAAACTAAAGCTGACCCTGAGAATCACAGAATCACAGAATGGTAGGAGTTGGAAAGGACCTCTGGAGATCATCTAGTCCAACCCCCCTGCTAAAGCAGGTTCACCTACAGCAGGTTGCACAGGAGTGCATCCAGGCTGGTTTGGAGGATCTCCAAAGAGAGAAGGAGACTCCACAACCTCCCTGGGCATCCTGCTCCAGTGCTCTGTCGTCCTCAAAGTAAAGACGTTTTTCCTCATATTCAGATGGAACTTCCTGTGCTCCAGTTTGTGCCCGTTGCCCCTTACCCTGTCACTGGGCACCACTGAAAAGAGCCTGGCCCCATCCTCTTGACATCCACCCTTTAAGTATTTATAAGTGTTGATAAGGTCCCCTGTCATCTTTTCTCCAGGCTAAACAGACCCAGGTCTCTCAGCCTTTCCTCACAGGAGAGATGCTTCAGTCCCGTAATTACCTTTGTAGCCCTCTGCTGGACTCTCTCCAGTAGTTCCCTGTCCCTCTTGAACTGGGGAGCCCAGAACTGGACACAGTACTCCAGATGTGGCCTCACCAAGACAGAGTAGAGGGGGAGAAGAATCTCCCTTGACCTGCCGGCCATACTCTTCTTAATGCACCCCAGGACACCACTGGCCTTCTTGGCCACAAGGGCACATTGCTGGCTCATGGTCAACTTGCTGTCCCAGAACTACCAGGTCCTTCTCCGCAGAGCTGCTCCCCAGCAGGGCGACCCCCAGCCTGTACTGGTGCATGGGGTTATTCCTTCCCAGGTGCAGGACTCTACAGTTATTGAACCTCATTATGTTCCTCTCTGCCTAACTCTCCAGCCTGTCCAGGTCTCACTGAATAGCAGCACAGCCCTCTGGAGTGTCAGACACTCCTCCCAGTTTTGTGTCATCAGCAAACTTGCTGAGGAACACTGTCCCTTCATCTAGGTCATTGATGAATACATCGAACAAGACCAGATCCCGTACTGACCTCTGGGGAACACCATTAGCTACAGGCCTGCAACTTGACTCTGTGCCACTGATCACAACTCTCTGAGCTCTGTCCTTCAGTCAGTTCTCAAGCCACCTCAGTGTCCATTCATGTATCCCATGCTTCCTAAGCTTACCTCTGAGGATGTGATGGGAGACAGTGTCAAAAGCTTTGCTGAAGTCGAGATAAACAACATCCACTGTCCTCCTCTCATCTATCCATCCAGTAATGCCATCATAGAAGGCTATCAGGTTGGACAAGCATGATGTCCCCTTGGTGAAGCTGTCCTGACTACTCCTGATAACCTTCTTTTCTTCCACATGCTTAGAGATAACAGCCAGAATGAGCTGTTCCATCACCTTTCCAGGGATGGAGGTAAGGCTGACTGGCCTGTAGTTTCCTGGAAATGGGATGGAGGTTGTGGGGTTTTTTGATTTATTTATTTTTTTTTTCTTTCCAGGGATGGAGGTGAGGCTGTATTTTGACTCCCTGAGTCTATACCCTGGTGCCACCATGTTCTGTTACACGATTAACACGGGGATCCATTCTTCCCTAAACAACTGAGAGCTGTTACACTTTTAGGCAGCAATTGTCTGATTGTGCCTCTGCCAAATTGCTGCTATTAACAAAGCTGTGCTGCTTGGTCTTTCTCATACCAACTATGGAAGAGATCCCTGGGTTACAAGGAGAGCCAAAGGAACTCCTTCTCTTGGCTGGAGATGTGTGACAAACCTTTGAAGGTGTTCATACTGACCAGACTGTAAGGAAAAGACATATGTCTATGGTGGCACCTGATCTCTTACTGTTATCTTTTGCCTTTTCACCACCTCTGTCCATTGCCAGCTGGTTTGCTTGATCCTGTTACCAGTTCCTGCTCTGACACAACACTGTACGGGTTAGGGTTTCTCTGTGAGATACTAAAGGCCTTATATCAGGCTGGTGCTGAACCTAGATTCTGATACAGTCCTCCTCAAGATGTGAAAAAACAGATTGATCACTTTTTTTATTGAGACTGAAGTATGTGTTCTGTTTGACTTTCTATCAGGCTTAAGAGTGCAAGCAGAGAAACTGACAGCTGGGAATGGGACTGAAAATGGCAAAGTTCCATCTAAAGTTTAGGTCTCTGCTGGCAATGTGGGGTGGGTCATAACACAGCAAGGGGAGAGGAATATGTGTTTGGGAGCATGTATTTGGAGAAGCTTATGGAAGGGTTGGGAGGAAAATCAGGTATCAGGTTTTGCGATTGTAGTGTCTGCACATTTTCACAGCAATTATCTTTGTTTTCAGTATTCAGGAAGGGTAATTTGAGGTCTGCCTAGATCTTAGGATGTGGTGGCTAGGTTGACACAGATAATTTTAAGGAAAAAGGCTGCAGTAAAGATACAATCATAAAAACACCAATCCATCCTCATAACATCTGCAAGAATTAAACGTCACTTCACTGTGTGCAGTCCGCTGTTGCCTAACTTCAGTGTCAAGTACGCTACACAATAGCAACTGAAACATGCTAATAGAACTAGTAGGGGAATTTTAGCTGATGGAATGAGATAGAATGAAGCCAGAACTCCAGGATTTACATACATGTATCTTACAGTGCTTAAAACCAACAATGACGAGACCTTAAATATCCTTAAATAATAAGAACCTTCATTTTTTTATTGGTCTGAAAGATGATCTAGAGCAGCGCATCCTATAATGGTGAATTAATAAATGGTGATTTAGCATTTATTTCAGAATAATACAAATTTTTTGGTTGCACTGACCAACTTCCGTCACACATAAGTGTTTTTAAAGTATTGCACTCCAGAGATGTTAACATATACACACATAGCCTAAATATGGACTAAAATGTAAGCCACAGACATGAGACATAGCATGGAATGACAATTAAAAAATCCTATCTGATCCGTACAGATGAGTTTTATCAAGTAAGTCTAACTTCATTTAGTAATCTAACCCCCTCCCCCCCCAAAAAAAACCCAAAACTGGTTATTATAAAACAAAGTTTATGAATTTTAAGGAATCAGGAAATCTGAATACAGTTTCTATTGATTAAAAAAAATGACCAATCCACTGAGAAACTGATTAATACTATCTCATCTAACTTTAGCTGCCTGAAAGGTAGATATTAGAGCTAGTGTTATCTGTGTAGTCTCCATCTCCAGTCAATGGAAAGAACATTTAGGATTTCTGATGTGGACGTACAATTGGAGTGATTAGAAGTTTTATTATGCCTCTCAAAGGCTAGAAGCTACTAAAATTATTTCCACAATGATTCTATGGCTTGTTCATGTCCTTGCCAAAACACAACTAATATTCAGCTGTCAATGGAATTAGTGGAAACTGCGCCTAGCGTCACAGCTTTTGATTACTTTGTTTTTACTTTGAAGCATTTTAATCTAAAACCTCTAGGAAATTAAAAGCAGCTTGCTGAGGAAAATAAGTGGGAAGGAAGACAAGGGGAAGAAAGGAAAGAAACATTATTTTGCTATTTTTCTAAATAAGACATAACACCTAAACTAGTTTGACCAAATCTACATACTTCTGTGTCTGGAAATACCTGTTCTATGCAGGGATTCAGCCAGTATTTTTAAAACTCTTCTGTTAGTTACACTGCCAGCAGCATGGGTAGTTACTAGGGTAGCTCAACCCTGGACGAAATTTGTGAACTCCATATCATTTAGCTGAGACTTGTATTTGTCTCAAATGTCATCTGGTCCCTCCCTATGGTGTAACATCTACCAGACTTGCCTGGAGCCTTCTCTTTATCTGATTTTGAAGGCAGTACAGATCACATTTTTTTCTGCCAACAAACAAAGAAAATGATCAAAATAGGTTTATGAAATAAAAGGGAACTTGATACATGAATGTTCTTCTTTGTTCTTTAATGATTTGGTCCTTCTTCAGTACCTGATGACATCTGCAGACCCAGACTACTATGCAGATCACAGGGACTATAAATATTAAAGAGCTTATCACATTAAGCTACAGTAACATCTCCAAAATTAAAGGAAAAATGTAACTATGAGAAAGCATACTCTATCTCTCATTTCTGAGCAAATTAATGTTTCATAGGCAAAGAAATGCAATCTTATTTATTTATTTATCACTTTCCAGATCAATTATTCCAATTATTCTCAATTCAAAAACTCTTTGAACAGAGATGACATTGATATGTTTGTCTTATTTATTTTAAGGAAACATGGAAATTTAATCCAAAATGGTAGCTGAGCATTTGTGAATTAAAGCTCAATTCCAGAATGCCATGCACTCTTTAAGTCATAAAATTTTATTAAAAGTTGATAAAATCCTCTTACAGTAAGGACAGCTTAATTTTCTTAGCTTTTCAATAGCCCTAAAACAAGTTCTACTTGGTTTGTTCCATTAACAGACAAGTCAAAATTCCTGTAGAAGTCCCCTCTGAAGGTTGTTTTGTCCAAGAATATTTTGAAAAATAAAAATTAAAAGGACATTTAAAAATTAAATGGATTATTATAACATAATTAGATTATACCAAACTGGGTCACCAGTCTGCCACCTAGGGAGACCTGAAAAAGCAGGAGGAACAGGCCAACAGGAACCTCACAAAATTCAGTGTGAACAGAGACAAACTCCTGACCTGGAATTGAATAACCCATTGCAGTGATACAGGCTGTGGACTGCCATGCTGGGGAGCAGCTCTGATGAAAGTGTCCTGGGGGTCTGGGCAGACAGCAAGCTGAACATAAGCCAGCAGTGTACTCTGGTAGGTACAAAGGCCAGCTGTGTCCTGGGCTGTATGAACAAGAACCCAGCCAGTCAGTTGATGGAGGAGACTCCTTGTCTATTCAGACCTCCTCAGACCACACTGAGATACTGTGTTCTGTTTTGGGCCCCCAGTATGGGAAATACATAAACAAACTGTAGTAAGTCTGGCAGAGGACCACTGGGACTGGAGCACTTGTCCTGTGACTGGAGGCTGAGGGACAAGTGCTGGTTCATCCTGGAGAAAGGCTCGCTTGGGGACCTCCTGACAGCAGCCTTCAGTGCTTGTGGAGGGCTACTGGGGAGATGGAGCTCGGCATTTCTTAGGGTGGCGTGGTGGGAAGGTGAGGGACAAGAAAGGTGAACACTGGCTGTACAAATGTCCTTCCACTAGAAGGCCAGGCAAGCCCCATGTAAAAGGAAATCTACGTTCACTGCAGCTTTTTCTGGTTCATCAGTCAAATCTGAGCCAAAGGAGCATGTTGTCTTTTCTGGCCCTGCTATGTTCAGTGACACTGGGCTGCCATTAATCAAACCAGGCTGTCAGAACAAACTTACAAACTTCAGAAAAAAACAGTTGCACGGCTGACAACAGCCTGACCATGTGCCTTACTAGGAAGCTGTTAATGGACTACGGGAAACTGCTAATAAAACGCTGAAGAATTTGAAGCAGATACTGTGTGGTCATGCAGGAGGTCACACCACCAGTGGTGAGCTAAGCTGCCAAGCCTGAAACTAGCTACTACAAACCAGTTTTCATTTAATTTTCAGTTTTCATGAAAACATGATGTCTGTTTTCTGCACGCTGCTCAGGGGAAGAGGAAACTATTGCAACATCTAGCTTACAGCAAAATCAGCAAGCAAAATCAGCTATGTATCGCAGGACTTGAGCTGTAACCTCAGAAAGCTCCCAAAGAAGCAAATAACTCCTTGCAAGTAGTGGAAATTTTTTTAAAAGCCAGGTGAGCCTATGCAAGGCCTCTCTCAAACCTTCAATCTCCACCAGCCAGTGCAGAGAGCTCTTCCCCTACCTGAGGACACAGGTGGGGCATGAGGCTGCGTGTGGCTGTGCGAAAGCCACTGCTGGTGGCAGCACGTTTACTCCAGGCTCAGGCCTACTGCCTGGAGGCCCAGCTCACCCACACCTGAGACACAGGATGAGGCCCTGCTCGGCAGGGGCCAGCAAGCCAGAGTGGTCTTGCAAATCTCACAAAGGTGCTCTGACAGATTTGCCAGGCAGATGATGCCGAAGATGGCTGAAGTCACTGTAGCCCTCACAGACATGGACATCCTTCCTCCCCACAGCTCCTTGCTAATCAGTGCTGTGGAGCCACCACCACCTGCTATGACTGTGGGGCCAGTAGGTGGGGCCTGAGGATATTTGCCCCCATTTGGTGTCTCCCACACCTCAGCATTGATCCCTTGGTGCTGCAGCTTCCACAGGAGTTCCCAACTGTGAAAGGCCAGATCTGCTTTATTTTGTTTGTTTGCCGTTTATTGCGTGCAGCCTGCCATGTTCCTATCCAAGGGTGCGGGCTGGCAGCAAAGGAGGTCTCAGGCTCAGCTTGTCCTTGCTGGGAAGGATGGGAGACCTGAAGGAGCAGGGGTCTGAGCCCTCCCCAGAGAAATCTTCTGGAAGGTGATGGTGAGTGGCAGGGAGCGATGTGAGGAAATGACCAAGTGAGGAGTGAGCTCTCAGGAACAGTAACGCTTGCCAACCTATGGGAAAGAAGAGGAAGCAGGTATGGAGCCAGGTACCTCAGAGGGAGAGGAGACAGCTATAGGTGCCTGGCTGCAGCAGCACCATATCTGCCGTAACCTAGCCAGCCCCTGAGCTGCTGGGCTGGAACCAGCTAGGAGGAAAGGATGTGACCTGGAAGGCACGGTGAGAGAATCTGTTTACAATCCTTTTACTTCTATTTCCACTCTGTTTGACAGCCTGTGTGCAGGTGGGGGGTGCTCAGCCTACAGGTGAGATGGGGCATTCCAGCGTGAGATCAGGCCCTGGTGCCCTCCTCCTCAGTTCGGCCTCGACTGCAAACAAGCTTCATCGCAAGGTGTGAAAGGCTACAGGAAAAGCCAACGTCGTCCGACTGACACTACATCCACCGTCAATCAGACACAGAGCAGGAGGTGTATCTCCATCAGGTTATGTGTACAGCATGTGTTCATTTAAATAAAAGAAGCTCATATTTAGGAATTGTGTGGAGCCGCCATCCCATGACAAACAGTGAAAATTTGCGTCAATACCCAAGACAAAACTTACAAAGTTTCACACCTTTGTGCAGGAGTACTGGTGAGGAGAAACAGCCTTTCTAGGCTGGGGATGGGGGTGATACGAATAAAAATTAACAAACACAAAGCCAAGCCTAAAGCTAAGCTTAAAAAGTATCATATGGGAATTGTAAAAACGGAGGCTTAATTTAAGAAAAATTATAGTTCTTTGCAGTTGTTTTGTTCAGCAGTGAATCTACAGACAGTAGAGCACCAGAAACAGATACTTCTACAGCTGCACAAACCCTCAGCCCTGCAGATGAGCAGAGCGATCTGTGCTTATACCTCAGCTGACAGCATGTTTTGAGGTAATGGAGAGCTGCTTTTACAACTCACTAATTCTGGGCAAAAACAATTGCTGCCATATTTAAATTCAAATAGATGTCCAGTGACAGTCTGCATAGGTGCGAGCAATTAGCATATTCTCTGCTTGGTGTGAATTACTCCTGTCACTAATGGCTGTAAAACTGAATATGAAGAAGACATTACTTGAAAATCAGGTTTTTATAGGATGCACAATAGAATTGGCGGGGGCGGGGGGGAGGAGGACGACAGGATATCAACTCAAACGTTTAGCAGTTCAAGCAAACCTTAATTTTTAATGCCCGTGTACGTGGGGAAAGACGGTGATTATATCATTCTTTATGCAGAACAGCCTCATTTTGGACTTGGATTAATGGGAAGTGAATTTCAATGGATTTTCAAAGAAAATAAGTACCCTGAATGCGGTTCTGAATTTTTTTCGTTCTTTTTAAAAAATGCTTTGCAGAAAATTAAAATATCGATAATATTTTTAGCCTGCAAGCTCTATAAGACAGAGCTATAAAAGCAAGTGTCACAAAGAGTATTTTGGTATAGCTACTATTAAAGCAGAATCTTTGAAACAACAATATATGCCAGAAACGAGGTATGTTCCAGGATAGCTTGAAAGAACCAAGATCCCAAGTTTTAAAAAATCTCAAGAACTGTGAACAAGCCTCATCTATGGTAGCTAAAGTAAAATAAAGAGGTTTGTGCCAAATCCTTTTTGCCTAAGCTACATGTAGTCATTTAAGGACAGTGTTACAAAAACTAAATATTTGTCTTCCTTGAGACTAGCTATGTGATATTTCCTGCAGAACATTTGCACAAAGAATCTAAAGATCCAGTATTAACTGGAAAATTGTCTGACATTAATCCAACACATGCAGCTTTTGCACTCAGGAAAATTAAATGTTAAAGTAATATTTCATAGCTGCAGATACAACAATTTACTGAAGTTCCAAGAAAGACTAAATTAAACACCGAAGAAATCAAAACCAGAAACCATGCTTTTAAGCAGGGCTCACAACCTGGGGAAGATCAGTACACCACATTTGAGAACAGATTAATTTATCCTTAGCTAATTATTCCACAAGGTTCAGCTGACCTGCCAGCACCACTAACAGTCAAGACATATCACAATGGATTGTTCTGTCTGTTTGATAAACTCATTCACTGAACACATTGATTTTTAGCTGTGCATGTACAATAAAATCTAGCCAGTCAATACTACTACTACTCATCTTATTCAGATAATTTTCTGCCTTTTTGTTATGGCTTATTATTTTCAACCTACTTTTTGTATCATTCTTTCTAGTTTGAGAAGTAAGGCAGCCAAGACCAGTATGTTCTAGTTCTTGCTCTGCTGCTTATTGTTTGTATAGTTTTAGCAGCTCTGACTTCCGTTTGCCCATCTGTAAAACTGGAAGAGTGGTGTAACTGGAATAGCGTAACTAGTATTTGTAACTGGAATAAAATTGGGGTAGTAAATGTAAAACTGGAATAGAAATCTCTGGCGATTTTTTAAAGTAGTTCTCACAGTGAAAACTACACACAGTTCAAACGGACAAAACTTTCGAGTACATAAAAATATAGTATGACATTGTCCTGATTTGGCTGTGACAGAATCATAGGCCAGCCATACTAGGCAGCCAAGGCAGCCGACTTGAGCTAACTACAGGTGTAGCCCATACCATAATGTCACGCTTGTTGTAAAGGGGGATGTCCTGAGTTACAGTGTAAAATGTGCCAAAAGGAAAAAAAGAAAATATTCTATTACCATCTTCAGGAGCTGTTGAGACCAGGTGGGGCGGTGCTCCCTGCCTCCCCCCTCTGGACTATCTCCTGTTACTGGGCACAACAATGCCTTATCGCCTGACCCATGGATAACTCGCTCCTGGGCTATCTCCTGTTAATGGCCCATCAAGGAACTGCCTCACGACTCCCCATCCCATTGTGAGATGCTCTGCCCGGGGCGGGGGGGGGGGGGGGGGGGGGGGTGGTGGTGAAGGAGCCAAGCGGTCCATGCCAAATAAAAACTGAGATTTCAAACACCCTAGCAGCCTTCTTCCACTGGATTCCCAGAGGAGCTTTTCCCCCCCACTGGAGTTCCAGAGGACAAGAGCTACCTACCTACCACTGGACCTGCGGAGGAAGACCAGACTCTTTTACCTGATTGCTGCTTCCACAGAACTACATCCATCGCTTCAGGAGGACTGCAGCCATCATCTTATCGGACTGCTACTGCCACCCTAACAGGGTGTCAGGTTGTATTTCTGACTCTGTCAGTGTAAACCAGTGGGTTGTTGGGTTTTTTTTCCCTGCCTTGTGTTATATATATATATATATATATATATATATATTAGTAAAGAACTGTTATTCCTATTTTTGCCTGAAGGCCCATTAATTTCAAAATTATAATAATTTGGAGGGAAGGGGGTTGCACTTTCCATTTCAAGGGAGGCTCCTGCCTTCCTCCACAGACACCCGTCTTTCAAACCAAGACAGGGGAAAATTTACTGAAGAGAGGGAGCTCCTGTGGGATTCTTCCTGCTTCTCCTCTGCCTGCTCTCTAGTCAATTGTGATGACTGGATATTCATCTGGATAAATATAATTCTGTATAACTCTGTTGGTGTTGTCGGTGCTTCATTAAATCTGTTTCATTTCTACCCATGGGTCTGCTCTCCTTTTTCAAGATTCCCCTCCCTGGCTGGTGAGGGGTGGTTGGGTGATAAAGCAACTTACAGTTTAGCCGCAGGTGCAGGCTAAGCGTATGCAGACATGCAGTTGGAAGCGATCTCAAGAGATATGTTGTTATCAAGTTTCTGGCCTATTGTTGCCCCTTGGTTTTCAACAAATGCAAGTTTAATAAGTAATGAGAACATGTGGTATTAAATCTGACAGTTCAAAGCCTTTCAAACATGCCCTGTTGGAAAACAATAATACCATAGGTTTCATAGATCATATATTTCTCCAAAACACTCCAACCGACTGCATTCCCTGGAATATGACATTTAAAGAAAAACTGCTAATTACTGCGAGGTGAAGTCTGCTCAGACTACATCAGTTTAAGCTTGGAAGAATGCCACAGAAATCAGGCTAAACTTGAGAGTCATATGGTGTAGAAAAGAGCAGAATTTGGAACATGAAGTTCTTTTTGCTGTTCTGCAGTGACACCTATTTATAGCCCCATTTTCATCCAGCAATCTGGGGTATCGTTTTAGTCATCAATACCACTTAGTAAACATCTTTTCCCCCAAGCAATCCAGCTTTGTTTCCAAAGCTGAAAACAAGAAGAAATGTACAGACAAAATAGCTAGGACTTTCTGTAGTCTTATTTTCAAATATTCTGAGTTTCCTGCATGGGCAGTTGGCAGGTCAGGAAGAAAAAAAAAAAAAACCAAACAAAACAAAAACAACACAAACCAGAAACCACAAAAACCCCACAAACCCAAACCCTATCTTCCTTGCCTGTAAGTACAGCAAGATCCTCAGGAAACAAAGTGACTGTTTGTAACTATGTTGAGCTGGGGGCGGGGGGGGGGTGGGGGTGGGTGGGGAGACACCAACCAAAAAAAACAAAGGGCAAGAAGCAGATGCATGGTATAAGCTACAGAAGGAACTCATTCCTCACCAGGCAAATCACCTAGAAGTACTGGAAATTTCAGAACAAGGAAGATGATGTACAATAAAATGGTGACAAGAATCATGCTATCTGCTGTTACTTCCTTTTTGGTCTGAAAACAACTTTAACAATTGGCATCTGAAAGGGCAAGCCCCTGAGCGTTGCAGATATTTCTGAAATCATAGGCTGAGGCCTTTATTTATTTTATTTATTTATTGGACTTTCTTAAGTCATAGCAATTTTACAACCATTTTCTTTAGCTGGTCTATGAGTGTTTTGTATATGTATTACTATCTTTGCTTTGTACAGAGAAAATACTACACGCAAAAACTCAGTGATAGGAGTGTTTAAGTTGACAAACTATCAGGACCAATGCCCTTTTTAAAGATTGATCTCCGTTGTTATGTCCAAGCACATTCTCCCAAGAAGAAAAAGTCAGACTTGTGCACTTTCCTCTCCTTGCCAGCATCTGTATCATTGTGTCACTCTGTTCAAACACTGTTGTTCTACATTTTACACAGCCACATGACCTGTGTAATTCAGTGTGAAGTTTTTTCAGCTTCCCCACTGACAAAATATACACCACAAAGATACTGGATTTTTTAAAATAGTCATCATACAAATTTATTTTCCTTGAAAGATTGATTATTCTGGAAATTTTAATTGCTCTGTGGCTGTTCTAATGATAACGGCATAAGTATACATTCTATTTTCCTGCTTTGACAGCATTTATTACATCCGTGGCTTAAAAGTAATGAACTGTCCAAATTTTAACAGGTGGATCCTCCTTCAAACTTTTTGTGCTGTTTTTTATTTCCTACAAAGTCTTCAAACTCAATGGCATCCTGGGGTGTATTAGAAGGGATGTGGTCAGGAGGTTGAAAGACGTTCTTCTCCCCCTCTACTCTGCCCCGGGGAGACCGCATCTGGAATATTGTGTCCAGTTCTGGGCCCCTCAGTTCAAGAAGGACTGGGAACTGCTTGAAAGAGTCCAGCGCAGAGCCACAAAGGTGATTAAGGGGGTGGAACATCTCCCTTGTGATGAAAGGCTGAGGGAGCTGGGTCTCTTTAGCTTGGAGAAGACTGAGGGATGACCTCATTAATGTTTATAAATATGTAAAGGGCGAGTGTCAGGAGGATGGAGTAGCCTTCTTCTCGGTGATGTCTAATGACAGGACAAGGGGCAACAGGTGCAAGTTGGAGCATAGCAGGTTCCATGTAAACATCAGGAAAAACTTTTTCACTGTGAGGGTGGCAGAGCACTGGAACAGGCTGCCTAGAGAGGTGGCGGAGTCTCCTTCTCTGGAGACATTCAAAACCTGCCTGGACGGGTTCCTGTGTGATCTACTCTAGGTGGTCCTGCTTTGGCAGGGGTGTTGGACTAGATGATCTTTCGAGGTCACTCCCAACCCCTAACATTCTGTGATTCTGTGATTAGGCAGTTTTATATAGTAGGTTCCAAAGCACTAGTGCTTTTTTCTTTTGTTCCATGTATTGTAGCACTTGTTCATATAGGAACTAAAGAAAAGAAAAAAAATCTTAACTGTCATTCATTCCTGTCATATCATTATTTCCATTTCCTGCCACACTCTTCAGTCAGTGATCAAATACCTCCATTAGACAATACTTAACCTGGTCAATACTTTATATGGTCAAGTATACCACCTCTAGTATGTAGCAGAACATCTGATTATAGACATACAGTTTTTAAGAATAATATAATTTTATGTTTTGACTTTTTAATCTACATAAATGTGAAAAAGTATGTTCTAAATTAAATTATTTAGTGTCAGAAAAATAAAAATGTTGGGCAGTGCAATTCTTTAACTGTTTGTCCCCACACAGTATGGGGACTAAATATTTTGAGTTAGAGATCTATATGCAGTTGTAGGACTATGATCTTGTTGGGATCGTGGAGACGTGGTGGGATGGCTCTCATGACTGGAGTATTGCAATGGAGAAATACAGGCTCTGTAGGACTGACAGGAAGGGAAGAGGAGGGAGATTTGTGAGTGCACTTCTGGAGTGTATAGAGCTCTGCCTGGAGATGGAAAAGGAGCCGACGGACAGTTTATGGGTTAAGATTAAATACAAGCAAAGGTGACAGTATAGCACGTGTCTGCTATAGGTCGTCCAAGCAGAAAGAACAAGTGGATGAAGACAACTACAAACAGAGAGTAACAGCCTCATATTCATAGGTCCTGGTCCTCATGGGACCTTCAACCACCCTGACGTCTGCTGGAGGGACAATACAGCAGGACATAAGCAAACAAGGAGGTTTCTGGAGTGTTTTGATGATAACTTGCTCCTCCAGTTGAGAACCCAACAAGGAGATGTAGTCTGCTGAACTTCATACTCACCAGCAAGGGGGGCCATGTTGGGGATGTGAAGATCAAAGGCAGCCTTTGATGCAGTGACTATGAGATGGTGGAGTTCAGGACCTGGGGAGGAAGGAGTGAGCAATGCAAAAAGCAAGATCACAAACCTGGAATTCAGGAGAGCAGACTTTGTCCTCTTCAGACATGTGCTTGAAAGTCTGGGGGATAAGGCCCTAGAGGGAAGAAGAGCACAAGAAAGCTGGTTAATATTCAAAGATCATCTCCTCCAAGCTCAGGAGGGCTCCATCCCAACAAACAAGAAATCTGACAAAAATACCAGGAGTCCTGTGTGGATGAACAAGTAGCTCCTGGCCAAACTCAAACATAAAAGAGAAAGACATGCCTGACCAACTTGATAAACTTATATGATGAAGTGGCTGGCTTTGAGGATGAGGGGAGAAGCCTTCATTAGAACCTTTAACACTGTGCCCCATAAGATCCCCATAGACAAGCTGTTGATGTACGGGCTGGATGTACAGACGGTGAGGTGGATGGAAAGCTGGCTGAATGGCCAGGCCATTCCACATATAGGTGGAGGCCAGTGACTAGTAGTGTACCCCAGGGGACCATATAGGGTCCAGACATGTTTAGCATCTTCATTAATGAGCTGGATGATGGAGCGGTGTGTACCATCAGCAAGTTTCTAGGTGAGAGCGAACTGGGAAGAGTGGCTGATATGCCAGAGGGTTGTGCTGTCATCCAGAAGGACCTTGACAGGCCAAAGAAATGAGCCAACAGGAACTTCATGAACTCAAACAAAGAGAACTGCAAAGTCCTGCACCTGGGGAATAACAACCGCATGCAGCAATATATGCTGGGGACACTTAACTGGAAAGCAGCTCGGCAGAAAAGGGCCTGAAGTTCTGGTGGTCACCAAGTTGAACATGAGCCAGTAATGTGCTCCTGCTGCAAAGAAGAATGGTATCCTTGACTGCATTAGACAAAGTATTGCTGGCAGGCCGAGGGAGGTGAGCCTTCCCCTTTATTCAGCTCCGGTGAGGCCACACCTGGAGTGCCTTGTCCAGTTCTGGGCTCCCCAGTACGAGAGAGACATGGACATATTGGAGAGAGTTCAACGAAGAGTCACAAGGATAATTAAGAGACAGAAGCACCTCACATATGAGCAAAGGCTAAGCAAGCTTGGGCTGTTTAGCCTGAAGAGAAGGCTTGGGGGATTCTTATTAACATATACAAAAACCT
Source organism: Leptosomus discolor (assembly GCF_034619465.1). Lineage (NCBI taxonomy): Eukaryota > Metazoa > Chordata > Aves > Leptosomiformes > Leptosomidae > Leptosomus > Leptosomus discolor. The sequence continues at coordinate 47,061,691 of NC_141419.1, read as the reverse complement.
GAAGGGAAGGCGCAAAGACGACAGAGCTAGGTTCATTTCAGTGATGCCCAGTGACAGGACCAGGGGTAATGGACATCAAATGAAACACAGGAGGTTCCATATGAACACTAGGAAACACTTCTTTATTGTTAGGGTGACCGAGGACTGGAGTAGGTTGCTCAGAGAAGTTGTAGAGTCTCCATCCTTAGAGACATTCAATAACCAGCCAGACACAATCCTGGGCAAGTGGCCCTAGGTGGCCTTGATGGAGCAGGGGGGGTTGGAAAAGATGACCTTCAGAGGTCTCTTCCAACTTCAACATTTCTGTGATTCTGTGATACTTAACCAATACAATTCCTCAACTTGTGTTAACGAGCAGTTAAAAAATCTGCTGTATTGCAGGCTGTACCCTGGCTGCTTCCTGATAGCATAATAATGACCACCAGAATTAGTGTTTTGATTGGGGGCCATGGTGTAAAGAGTGGAGCAGTAATAAAAAGAATTGTCTAGTTGTATCCACCTACACCACACACCAGTTTGGTTCACAAGTGGCTCTGGTGTGCAAAACCCCAGATTCTTTTCAGAGGGACCTAAACCGTAAGCTATGCTCAAGATGCACTCTGGCCTCTAACTGGGACATATAGATTCAAAGTAACAACTGTGGAACTTTGTGCAGCTTTGGGCTCTATGTTCAACGTGAATGTTAAGTTCAGAGGGGTAGGATAAATTTAGTCTAAAGTAAAACCTCCCAACTCCATCACATGTTGATGTTGGTGTTGGGGGTATCGGCAGCGACACCTTTGGGTTACTGCTTGTCTGCTATTGCACTAAATTTCTTGCTAACAGACATTGCAGAAATATTAATGATTATGGCTAGTATCTCTAGTGTTATGGTAATACTGCTCATAAAAAATACATCAGAGTTGTAATTGGGATTAAAAGTCACTGGTTTGGCTCAAACTATTGTGAGAATCTTTTGTGACATTTCAGAACACATTGTGCAAAGTTCTCGCCATTATGTTGCTGGAGGCTAGTGTTGGCTGTTTTGATACTTTCTTAAGAGCAGAATAGCATTGTTTCATGGCATTACAGGACAATAATAGCATTTAGTTAGCCTCTGGAACCATCATCTGTTCTGTTGACATTATGTTTTGGCTATATATAATTGATTTAAAATCAAACAACAGTGTTATATAATGTGCACTTTACAGCATTAGTGTTTTGTCGTTAAAGTTCCCAGCTGACCTTGCATGTGTTACTTTAACAGTTTAGCAGTTACTTTATAGCTGGTCTAGAGAGAGCTCTCAGATTAAGCTTTCATCAAATTCTCAGGGGTTATGTCTTCATTGCTGCACTAATTCACCTGATCTGACTCTGAGCTTGGACATTTTTGATCCACCATATTGCAAAATCATATGGAAGACACTGTATCCTCAATGGTATTGTCATCACTCTGTTAGGACAAAAAATAGCTGCACTCTAACATATCATTTGTTCATCTAGCCCAGTATCCTATGTTCAGTAGTCACAACCAGAGATATCTGGAAGAAGTATTACAGCATATTGCAGTCATACTTCTCCAATGTTTCCCAGCTAGCAGTAATAGCCAGTTCAGGTGTCATTTGTTCAGAGTTACCATAAAAGGTGGTATCTTTTCATTTAATAGTCTTTGAGAGATATTTCCTGCTAATTTGTCTAATCTCTTTTAGACTAAATTTTGGGGTAGATGCACAACACCCTGTGGTAATGAGTTCCACAGCTTAATGGCATGGTGTGTAAAAAAAACCCACCTACTTCTTTTTGACTAAGTACTTCATAATTGCATTTAATGCACATTCACCCTTGTAAGACAGTAAAAGCAGTAACTAATCATCCTTCTTTTGCCTTTTCTGTTTAATGCATGGCTTTATAGTCCTTAATTATATCCCTGCTCAGTCATTTGTTTTCCAGGCTGAGAAATCTACACAAGAAAACTATTCCATAACTTTGGTCATTCTTCTGCCCATTTCTCCATAGTCTTTGGTTCTCCTATATCCTTTTCAGATGGGTAACATCTTAAAAGCATAAGAAATCCAGACAATATTCTAACTGTAGGTATTGTAATACTGCCTTATATGTGGTAAAACAGTGAGATTTTATCTTCTGTTCCCTGTTTTGTTTTTCTGTTATCAAGAACGGACAAAATGTTTTCACAGAACTAGATAAACTATCATAAACTTAAGATCCTAATCCTGATTGTTACTACTCAACTTGCAGTCACTCACCACACACGTAAATTTAGGATTGCTTTTTTCCTGTGCCCCACTTTGCTTTTATTTACACCATATTTCCTCAGCTATTTTATTGCCCAGTCACCCTTTTCCTTCTCTACGTCCTTATAACTTATTTTTACTGTCTTGAATAACCATAGTTTAAAGAGAAAGCTTTGTCACTTCGGTATCACTGCTTTCTCAGATAATTTATTAACGCGTTGAACAGTCTGTCCTATGTCTGTCCCAAAGGACATATTCCTTTTCTTCAGAGGAGTATGAACTGTCTGTAACTCTTTACCACTTTATTGTAAGATACTTCTCCATCACGAGCTCTCAGCAGGGGAATGTGATGAAGATCTCTCAGCACCGAAAAATTTACACGGCAGCATCATTGCAAATTGAGAGGTTACCAAACCTAGTAGAAGTTGCACCTGGTCCCAAAGTGACATTTCTTCTTGATTTAAATACTCCTTGTAATGACCCTGAACTGTAAAGGAAGATTTGCAAGAGCTGAGACCTTATCTAGCCACCATAATTTGTCATAGTGTCAGTATAATGACTCCATGAATAAGCTCTGCCTATAAAAGACTTGCATAGTTCAAACAGTCTCAAGTGTTAAAGTGTTTCATACAAAACACGCTTTGAAGTTTAATCATGACCATAAACACTTATTGCTTTCCTTATTGTATGTGTGTTCAAAGATCATGTATTGTGTATGCAGTGCAATGGCACCATATGAAAGGACTGGGACATTTTTTTTCCTCACATTTTTACCTCATCTATATCCTGCAGAGATTTATTTTTGACTGCCATAACCTCTAAAAGTAGAAACCTACTTTGTCATCTAGAAAACTTAGTGAACCTGGAAATGAAAGGCATAACAGGACACTACAGTAGATGGGGAGGACAGGAGAATCAGGGAAGAAGTGGTCATTTTACAATAATTAGTTAAATACTTTAAAAAGCTTTAAAACTTTTCAGTGGCCAAATAAATTGTAATAACACAAATAATGAATGTTTAGACCATTAAGTAATTGTTTTTAAAGTTTTCTTTCAAATTTGCATTTGTTTAATACTAAAAATAATTATTTCAACTAAATACAAGAATAGAAAAATACTGTTTTCTCTTATACACCCTGATGTAACCTCTCACAAATTAGGAGTCTTTAAAGATCATGTATACAGGGAATTACATTTTCAACTTGAGCTAAGTATTCAAATTCTTTTCACCATTTATTAATTTCTGGTGTGGTAAATAACTGAATGATTTCTAAAACATACAAGCAGAAGAAAAACTCAGACTTTGTAAGCTTTCAGTAAGCTTAAAAGATAGGAAATGGATTACCTATTCACAGCACTATATACTTGTTTGTCTTTACAAAGAGGAGACCTAGTCCAGGGCTTAGATTTGCAAGGTGGGAAGACAGGATGTTAACAGATCTGTAAGGAGTGTATACAAATTAGCACATAAGGCCAGAGAGGGCCTAAAGTTGCTTTGGTTTCAGCAACATACTGATTTCCCCAGTCATGTTATAACCTTTACAAGGTATGTCTTTACTTCTCTTACCTATAATTGGCAATCCCTAGGTAGAAAACTAGAAATACTTCAAACTTAATCTTCCTGCCTTCGAAAAGGTGGGAGAATTTTCACACTCAGTTTCACAAAATCAAAGTTGACTGAGTCCTGAAACATTTTTAAAAGCATACCTTTGGAACTTGTTCTGATCTTGCTAGTAAAAGATAGAAACAAACCTACTGAAATCCAATGCCAGCTTCAAGTATATGACACTTAAAATTACAGCATATATTTCAGTGCCGAGCAGTAGATTTTAGTTTCTTCATTCAAGGCGCCCAAACATGAAAAACTGGTTCTTATTCTCCCATGTGAATGCTTTAACTTAGCCTCTGCGTTTTGATAATTTTGTGTTTTCATTTATTAGATGTAGCATGTAGAATTATGCATATCTGTAGTTATCTTATTATCATAATTGTAACAAAAGTCTAGCTATTAATTTTATGTTTTTCATATCCAAGAAGTTAGAATTGGAAAATTGAATTACTTTGTGTATTTGTAATCTACAGTTACAATGGCTTTTGTTAGCTAAAACTTAATATAAATACTGAGGGCAAACTGACTATATGACTGCACACCAGCTCAAAGTAATGAATTTTTGTTTCCATTATATTCCATATTCTGAAAATTCTCTTTCTGTACCATTGTACACATACTCAACTGTTCTTTAATCTGCATCACTACTGAAATAATCAAACACTGTAGAAATTTTAAACTAAACTTATTGGATGATAAGCCCAAGCCATCAAATACATTAATATAATATGATGGTAACACGTTTTTTTTAAATTCTATCATATAGAAACTCCTAAATGAAAAACATCAAAGTTTGGATGGCAGGGCTTTTTAATACAAGCTATAAGGTCATCTTTGTTGTCCTCCTGAAAGGCAAGTAGCCACCTCCTTTTGTTTCCATAGGGTATTCATCCAGAATATAAATGAAAATACTCCATTCTGAGATATAAGGTAAGATGGTTTTCACAGTATTTCTCACTTCAGAGAGAGAAAGGTGTTCTGACTGAGAAGAATGACATTTTGATGTGCTTATAGATTGTACCTACATGGCTTTTTGTCACATTCAAAATTCCTTTGAGGTCCTGAGGGCAAATTCCTTTTCTGTCTTATGTTCACATTTTTCACTGAATGTTCAATAAGGAGAACTGTAATAGGATTTCCAGAACTGTGCAGGTCTGGAGCACAAATGACTGGGTTTAAATCACAATGGTATCAAAACTGTCTTCTGAAAAAAAAAACAAATGCGTTCTCTCTGTGGTTATTGCTTTGCAGTGCCTTTTTGGCTTAACTATCATTGTATGCCACGGTAAATTATAGAATAGACAGGTCAGGAATATTACATATTAAAGATAAAAATAAGAAAATATATGATTTTAACTACTTTTTGCCAGAAGCACTGTAGAAGCTGATGCAGAGACAGAATAATGTCAAACTGTAACAAAGCATCTTTGTTTCAGCAAACTTCCAGATTAGCAAATATGACTTTTATCAGTGTCAGAAAGCCCCACTACTGCTGCTGTTCCATCATTTCTACCCTGTGGAAAGCCTAGACTTCCAGAACTGGCTATCAGAGAAACAAGTCTTCTTTGCATCCCTAAGTCTTTGTCAGTTTTCTATATGGTCTCTAGAGACCTGGATACTGTTTCAATGCTGTATAAATAACAATCTGTTTTGCTCGCATTAAATTTACTAGCCATGCATGTGAAAATCTGTATCTAACGAGATGCAGATCTCAGGTGCTTAGCAACCTGCTTTTCTCAACCCCTTTTCTATGAAGGTTAAGTTTCTCTGGTATGCTTTATATTTCTTAGGGAGGAAGGGGACTTAGACGCTAATTCAGGTAACAGTATGTACAATTGTTGCTGTTCATTTTAGTTTCAAAAATGAAAAAGTGCTTACAAGGTATCCTTTTGTTTCACTTAGCACATTTAAGTACAATAGATTTTAGATTTGTTTTCATACTGTAATGCTTTGCATAAACAGTGTTTATGCCATGCCTTTGCTCTGTTTAAAGGGCATGTCTAGTGCAAGTAGCCCACTGCTGATCTTGTAACTTTATAGAGTGCACAAGGTTTTTAACACCAAATGCTGGAAGCCCTGATAGACAGAATTGCTCATTGACATCCAAAGTGGAAGACACCAGAATGTCAAAAAATGGCCCGAAATTTTGGGCATTAATTTATAAACTGGATTCCATGGCAGCCAAAGGAAACAGGCCTGTCAGGAAGTAAAAATTATGCAGTGGACTACTTGGGAAAAAGGGGAATGTTTCTTTTAGAACAGAGGGCTATTGAAACTGTACCAATTAGAAGGCTGGCTTTTGCATTGTGTTGTGTACCTTAGTAATAGTATGAGTTTAGAGGGTGCTGAATGCAGGATTTTATGTAAAAAATGTAAATACAGGCTTTTCTCAGATAAACACTAATTTAGGTTGGACCAGACAGCCTGAAAAAAACTTTTCCACAGATGAAGTCTGTAAATTTTGCTTCTTTAATGTAAGTAGGCAGTAGTAAGTGATTTTGGTTCTGCATTTATGTAGTACCATAGCCATAGTCAAGGCTAAAGACTATTACTTCAACGTCCTGTGATGGTAGTAAGAATAAAGACCAGTGTGGATATACAAACTCGGATTTCAAACTACCTGCTCTGAACAGGAACACTCAGAAGGCGGCAGTCAGAGCTGTTGCGTGACTCATAAAAGTGATGCTTGAGGGAGCAAAAACTTGAAACCCAGTTCATGCTTTTGTTCTTTCACTTGAAGCACGTTTAGAACAAAATGAAAAAAATTCCAAACCACAAATCAGTTAAGGCAGGAAATTAATTCATCCTGCAATTGAATTTGCACGTCTAGGATTATCCTTTCATCCCACCGTTTCCTTCATGCATTAAGCATCTATATTGTTAAGATAAGCAATAAAAAATATGGAAAAAATATTGGTATATTCCTCGGCAAAGATCCAAACAATTATCTTCCTTACCAAAAAGCTCTTCGATCTTTATTTGTTCAAATTGCTTTGGCCTACAGGGCAGTTCTGTAGTTTTCTTGCCATCTATTTGTTTTTATTATTAGGCCATGCTGGGGGAGACCTAGGAATCCGTTTTCTCTTAAATGATCTCTGCAAAGGGCTGTCATGCAGAACTGAAGTGAGCCTTACATTTGCTATGGCTTGATGAGGTTTGTACGGCGGTCTACTGTGCAATTAGTAAATCGGTGTTTATCTCTGGTTCTTTGCTTATTTCTCCAGGCAAGTTATTATTTTTTTAAATTGTTGGAGTCTTCTGATTTAATTAGTAGAGTGCTAATACCACTGTCTTGCCAGAACAACATTCATGCAGAGGTGCTCAGGAGATGATTTAAACATGTGGAGTGCTACATATGATTAATATTTTTCTCTTGCCACTGGTAGTTAAGCAAGTGTATGAGACAGAGACATTTATAGTACATTAGACCACTTTCTGTCTGGACTGACACTGCATGCAAATACTTTCAAAATACATGAATTCTCTCTTGACTCCAAAATATACATGGTCCTAGTGGAAGGGAAGCCAGTGTAGTTGATCGGCATGTTTTTAACAAGTTTTCTTATGATGGCATAATTTACACGAATTACTAAAATTTACTAGGATTTTTCTGGATATAATTTTACCCTGATGTAACTAGGCAATTTCAACATTATATCCAACACAGTATCCACATCAAATGTTGAACAGGCCTACCAATGTTGTGCCAAAAACTACAGCCTTATTTCCACAAGCTTTTTACAGAAGATAGCTGATGTAGCATCTTCTGCCATAAGAAGCACCTCTTTAGGAGGAAAAGCAAAGTTTCAGCTTGCAGTAAGCTTATTGGAGAAAAACGTATAGAGTATAATTTAGTGATAATGTTTCTGATTTCAGATTTTGGATGTGTACTTCCCTTGTGTCTCATACAACCCCTTTTATGCTACAGTTTGCTTAAGAAATTCTGTCTGTTTTCAGACATGGAAATGTACCCCATGACTTGTTAAATATGAAGAGCTATGATGCTGTAACAGAGAAATTCCAAAGAGTCTGGTTTGGCTGTCAGGGTGTTGCCAAGCCATTTCTGTGTTGCTTGAAGATAGAGGCATGCTATTGTAAAACACTCATATTACACATACTTGTAGCACTGCTGAGATTTAAAACAACACTATTGTTAGAGTTTGGAAGGACTGTGCAGCACACAGTTTTCCCCAGCCCTCAGCCCTTCATCATTTGACAGAGATGGTATTGCAAATGCAACTTAATCGCTGCAATAAATACACACCTGTCTACTAGTCTGTGCTTGAGGCACTGGACTATGAATATTTGAATGCTTTGGAGTTGATCCAGGCAGCTACTACTTAGAAAATTTTGAAGAGCTCTGAATTACACAGGCCAAGCCTGAGTTATAAGATTATAGCGTTTCCTCTAATGTATGTACACCACTATGATATCTGCGCATATGCTATTGATATCCATGCTTTAGTAAGATGATATTTTTATGACTTTTGTGATTCTTTTGCAAATACTGGTCTGAGACATTTTTTGCTTGGTTGAAGAGAGGGAAACTGTGGTAAGGCACTGAAAATCTGTTGATCTGAATGGTCTATCCTGCATCTTCACTGCACATTTCGCTGAGTTAAAGCAGAGTCTTACCACTATGTTATACAGCCAGTGAGACCAGTTAGCCCAGTTTGCAATGCCACGTCACCTGGATATGAAATTTTTATTTGACAGTGGAAAGACGAAAAGGCAGGAACCCTGATAGCATCAACTAAATGAAAAAATTATCCCCATAGCCTCTCACTGGACTACAGATTACAATGACTACCGTTTCTTAATCAGCACCACAGCTGAGCAAACAGTGAGCAAAGTGAATAGTCAGAAATATTTATCAAGCAACAGTTTCAACTACTGTCTGGTTCTGCCAGTACAAGAAAGGAAGATGGTGGAAGAGAACAGTTAGCTACCTATAGCTGCCACAGACTTTGAAATAAAATTAATCTCTGTGCAGATATAGTGATGCCTGCACTATTAAGCCCACTTCTTTGGGACTGCCTATAGGATGGATATTGATTTCTGTAAATGTGGGAACTTCACCTATGGCAGGGGCAAACCCCACTTCACAATGAAAAGCTAGAACTAAGTAGTGTGGAATGCGGAGGAGACTGCAGGACAGGATGGTGAAGTACTTGTGACCTTTACAGGTCTTATTTTTGAACAGTCCAATTGACATTTTTATAATCAAACCCAAAAAAAATCAAGCAATCAAGCTAACTACAGTTAATTAATACCTGTAAGAGTAGCTAGAAAATGTGTATTTATGTGTATCACTAAATATAAGGGGATTCTGAGTTTTCAAAGTTAACTTTATGAATGCAGATCATTATTCCAAACTGTAGCAAGAAAAGTCAGAGTTATCATCTCATTTAAGTGAGTCAATATGCATAGTATGTGCATGGGCCATTGCTTCCTGGTGGTAGCAAGAACTTTTTGCTGGATGATCCTACATCTCAGTCAGGTTCTTACAGTGTTGTTACAATATTGGACCCTCACTCTTTCTCCCTAAGTCTGACTCCAGAATTGCTTTTTCTGTGAAGTTTCTCCTTGGCAGATACTCAAAAGCATTGACAGAACAAGAATGTAAGGGATTGGAAGGGACCTCGAAAGATCTTCTAGTCCAACACCCCTGCCAAAGCAGGACCACCTAGAGTAGGTCACACAGGAACCCATCCAGGCGGGTTTTGAATGTCTCCAGAGAAGGAGACTCCACCACCTCTCTAGGCAGCCTGTTCTAGTGCTCTGTCACCCTCACAGTGAAAAAGTTTTTCCTGACGTTTACGTGGAACCTCCTATGCTCCAGCTTGCACCTGTTGCCCCTTGTCCTGTCATTGGACATCACTGAGAAGAACCCTACTCCATCCTCCTGACACTCGCCCTTTACGTATTTATAAACATTAATGAGGTCACCCCTCAGTCTTCTCCAAGCTAAAGAGACCCAGGTCCCTCAGCCTTTCATCACAAGGGAGATGTTCCACCCCCTTAATCACCTTTGTGGCTCTGCGCTGGACTCTTTCAAGCAGTTCCCTGTCCTTGAACTGAGGGGCTCAGAACTGGAAACAATATTCCAGATCCTGTCTCCCCAGGGCAGAGTAGAGGGGAAGGAGAACCTCTCTCAGCCTACTGATTACACCCCTTCTAATACACCGAACATCAACAAAATCACAGGAGCCAGCCTGAATGAATCAAGTGGTGTAAAAGCGCATGTAAAAATCCTGTAAGATCTTAGGAAAGAGCTTGGTATAGTTCCTTTTGTAATCATTAAAACTCTTGTGCTGATTTCACTGGGGGATGATTTGCCACCAGGAAGAGATCATTAGCAATTTTTTTTTTTTTTTTTTAAAGTTGCCCAGTTATTGAATCATGGACACTAGAACACTTCTTCTCTTTTTATCACTCCCATTTTTTCTTGATGGCCTATCCTGGTTTACAGGTTAGGCCAACTTAGTTCTCTAAGTCCTATTGTATAATTATTATACAATGGATGTTTTCAATTGTTCTTTTTCAGTATAGAGGACTGTAACTTGAAGGATTATTTACTTAAAAGTTCTTGTTTTCTATTTCCAACAAACAAGGATTCAATAGACTTTGAACATGACTCTGTATCACAGTTTAATGGGTATGGAAGCTTGAGTAGGGATTTTTAGTTGTGTTTTACTAAATACTGCTTGAATTGAAGCCTTCTACTGCAAGAAAAAAGGCTATTCAACTTATAAATATCTTTTGGTGTGTAGTTCAAGTATGCTGCCATGACTTTTCTATTGTTGACTAAAGTGTGAGGTTAGCATTCTTGCTGTTTGAGACAATCATAACTTTTCCCTTTCTGTCAACATGACAAATAATCAACATCTTTGCTCCAGCAGAGTGCTTATGCATTTATGTCATTTGAAGAATGCAAGTTCCATTAAATTAAACTATTTACATTCTTAAAGTGCTACACATGCCAGAGTGCTTTACTAGATTGTGCTGTGGTAACTACTTTTGATCTCTGCTAACTTAAATGAAGAAGGAAAGTCTCTATCCCCCATCCATTCCAGAAAAGTATCTAATAAACTACCAGCATTCTTGCTTTCGAACCTTTTTCTTTTTGTTGCTGTTCCTGTTAGAACAAGAAGTTCTTTAGTCTCAAAGGAAGCAGGAATAAATCAGATCAAAGCCCTTCTTGTCTTGTGACATTAGACTTAAACTCTGCCACTGTCACAAATTTTTACATGTCCTCATCTGCAGCAATGCTTACTGTATGCAAAAGATTGCATTCAAACTTTGGGGAATAATCACTATTACAGGAATCTGCAGTAAAATTGTGCAGGAAACTGGTACAATGGTGGTTTCTGTACCCTTCTGCTCAATTCTCTGCAACCCAGCCTGATTAAAGACAGACTTAAATGCAGAAATAGTAGTGCCTATATGGAAGGTTTGGGAAAGTTGTTCAATACTTACATGATTAAGGGTTTTGTTAACTAAGTTTAATAATGCTTTATGTTTTCCTACTAACCCAAGACCATTATAAGATAGTATTTTGCCACAGTAGAACATGTGCACTGCTACATATCATACTGTATAATAAGACTCATCAACAAAGCCCTATGACATGACAGTTTTTATTTAGCCATATTAATAGTAAAGTCTGGCTGTCATAGACAGGCTATCTGGGACGTGACTTCAGCACAGTAGTTTAGCTTGTATTTATCATTCTGACGAGGGACTAGACTCAAATTCTTTGAGCCTTAACAAATTTTAAAATGTCATGTAGATGGGAGAGGGTTACAAAGACAGTTGATATATAACCCTTCTGCTCCTAAAAATTTAATTAAGTGAGACTAGAAGAACTTGTTTGGCTGCAATGTATCATCAACACTGCCTGACTTGTTATTTTCCATGCTGCACTCAGACAAGCAGAGGTAGATCAAATCTTTCATTGGAACAAGAATGTACACAATTATGCAACAACCTTTGTCAGTGAAGTGACCTTTTCAGGATAGTTTCTCTCTTCAGCTGAAAAAGCACTAGATGTTTTTAACCTATACATTAGTTTTGCCATTGCATGCTCATAGAGGGTCTTCATGTCCTTTACCCTTTGGCTAATTAACGTGGTGTCCTAGCAATGTCCTGTGACTATGCAGCAGTTAGAGTGAAAAAGGGAAACAAAAAAAAAACCCCAACACAACTCTGAGGCTGGTCACAGTTTATTATGAACAGAAGAGGTGAACTGACAGTAATTTCGTTTCCTTCTTACCACTACAAAAAAAAACCCAAAAAACAACGAAGTGTGAACTGTAGCAATTCTGTTATTTTCTCCCTGACTCATCAATAATTGAATTATTTGGTACCATTTTATTCAGCAAAGCAGTTCAATTGTTCTTTGTTGTCTAACACATTCAGCCTCTGGTTCCCAAACAGGTTATAGATACTTTATGCTGACTTGTCTTTCTGTCTTAACAGTTGGAGTTTTTGACGTGACAGCCTCTCTAACAGGGTTTCAGTTAATTTGTGCTAGATTCATATCACTCAAGTAGTACAAAGAATGCTACCCAAACAATCAGGCTACTGATTAAGGAATATGTATTTCTTGTAAAGAAGCACTAACCCTCTCATCAGCATGAAAGGTTTTAAAAGTGAAACTTGTTCATGATGTCACAGCTATGACCTGGAACAACTGACTTGCATGTTAAATGCTTTAAAATAACATCCAAAAGATTTTACAAAGGTGGAAAAAGGTATTCTTTGCTATGTGTAGGCTGTAATTGTTTAAATCATAGAAGGAAATGAGCTAAATTGAGTGCTAAAATATTGGAGGCCTTGATTCTCATTCGTTACCTTTCGGGTCATATATAGTTCCACAATGAATTTAGTAGGAATTTTCCTATTTGTAAAGAGTTGTAGAAGTGTCCCAAATGTGTTATCATTACAGCATAGTAGAGAAATTGTCAGAAACAAAAAAAAATACTAATGGTACCAGTGTTTGCAAAGGTGGTTTTGTACAAATCTTCCTATCAGTTACATTCCCACCCATTATTATTCTTTATTTGAACAACTTCTGTTTACATTGTCATTTAATCAACTATTAGGTTTATTGCTGCTTAATGACCATTTTCCTAGTGCTTAATGGTTGCCCAAACAAATTATGGTTTCTCCAAAAGTGTATAGTTTCTCCACTCTGAAACCTCTAAAACGGATGCCAAATTCAATATGCTGCATGGTTCAGCCTTTGGTTTGCCTCCTCATTCTCGCTCCCTCATTACTCCTGCAAACAAAACAGCAGTCCTAAAACTAGATTAAGATTAAATTAATCTGATAGGTTTCTCCAAGGACTTCCTGTGGAAACTGCTTTTTATATTGTATCAGTAATCAGTAATTATAATGAGATAAATTTCTGAGAAAACACATGCTTATAAGTTCTACTGACCAAAAAGACCTCTAAACCTTGCAACACAGATGTCTTGGCCTGTATTGTGCTCCAGCCCTAAGCAAGATGCCTTCTGAAGGGCCTTCCAGACATTGCTTAGGGAAGACCCTTGGTCTGAGTAGGTAGTCTGACTCTGCTGAACTGGCAATAAGTTCTTGGGAAGGTTACTTTACAGACCAGGCCATTCCATTTCAAGGTAAAGAAGCGATTAGAGTCAAGTTGCAGTAGCTCACTTTGCATAATGGAGAAGGTCATGCAGATGTCTTTCAGGTGATCAGAACAGAACCTGTTTTGTTTCACATGCCTTGATTCAACCATGTATGCATGTTGTGCTGGTTTCGGCTGGGCTAGGGTTAACTTTCTTCATAGTAGCTTGTAGAGGTCTGTTTTGGATTTGTGCTCAAAATGGTGTTGATAATACAGGTATGTTTTTGTTACTGCTGAGCAGTGCTTGCACAGTGCCAAAAGGCATTTTATGCTTCTCACACTGCCCCACCAGCAAGTAGGCTGGGAGTGCACAAGAAGTTGGGAGGGGACACAGCCGGGACAGCTGACTCCAAGTGACCAAAGGGATATTCCATATCACATGACATCATGCTCAGCAATAACACTAGGGGGGAGGCTGGCGGTGGGGGGGCACTGCTTGGGAACTGTCTGGGCATCAGTTTGGCCATGGTGAGCAACTGTTTTCATTTACAGTACGAGGCTTCCTTGTATTTTATTTTTCTCTCTCTTTGGTTTTGTATTTCCCCCCACACCTCTCTTTTCCTTATAATTTATTATTGGGGTTTTTTTAGTTATTAAGCTATTTTTATCTCAACCTATGAGTTTTGTCACTTTTACTCTTCTGATTCTCTCTGCATCACACCTGTGACGGGAGAGTGAGTGGCTATGTGATGCTTAGTTGCCGGTTGGGGTTGAAGCGTCCACTCACTCATTTTAGCAGGTTACAAATCTGTCTAAACTCATACGTGCACTAATCAAGGAAAAGCAATTTGGATTAATAAACTGCCAATTTCAAGACTTGGCCATATGTAAGAATTTAAAAGACCACATGTATTTCTATAAATAGTCACCTTTTGACAGGCTTATGCAGACCTGAACACATGGACAGATTTCTGAGATATTTACCTTCCAAGAAAAATTGAAGACAGCTGTCATAGTGCCCCCGAAGTGTATATCATAGCTGCTGTGTTTTTACTGTATGGAATAGCACGTGCTGTTCAGTTTTCATGCCATAGGGGTGTTTTCGCTTCAGAAATACCACATTTTCCTTGTTTTTACTGAAGAGCTGGAAAACTAACAATACTGTAATGGGCCGAAATTGGAGCTGCGTACTTGCTGAGGATTCTCTCACAGACTTTTCCCTAGTACCGTGCGTCTGTCCCAAGGCTAAGTATTGAGTTTCCCATGTGGGTGTGATGACTGACACAGGTTTCAAAGCACTGAATATGACTTGTCTAAACTAGGTCTTTCCAGGTAACTGTGCATTCAGCTAATTCCCACTCCATTTAATAGCTGCTTGCCCCTGTACTGCTGCTACTCAGTTTCTTATCCTAAGGTAACAGCCTATTTTTTTGGTAGTTCTGAAGCCTGCAAACCAAGTCTTGAATCCCAATATTTCTGCTGTAGCAAGGTCTGGCAGCTCCTGTCATACTTCAAATCCCAGTAGTAGTGTACACAAAGAGATTTCTAAACAGATAACTCTTTTGCTGTAATTACTGTACTGAATGGCAGTTCCTTCAACAAGCTTCTGATTTCATATACAAGAAATTAAAGTCATGACTTCAAACCATTGTTGTAGAAGAGAAAGTTAACAGACTCCCACTCTCAGAAAGGGGGGATGGGAAAGGATCTTTCAGGACCTTTTTGTATCATAAAAACTTCAACTGTGACATACATATACCATTTTATTTTGCATAGCTGATGTTTAAGCTGAAAAGTGTGTGCCTGTGAGAGACAAAAAATTGTCTCATTTTGGTGAGATAAGCTTTGCATGAGGGTACATGCAAAATTGCTCCTTTTTTTGTATTTAATGTATTGGGCAGCCAGCAGCCAAGCCAGTGTTCAGGTGTATTCTTTTTCATTATTGTTTCGTACAGTACTGTGCCAGCAGTGATTCTGGAGGCTCACTGAGTCAGCAGATGCCACAAATACAAAATAAAGGTGAAAAAGAAAAGAAAAGGGTTCAGGAGTCGCCAGGCATGATGCTATCTTTTTACACTCCTTGGGACAGAGTCAAAAGACATGATACCTTTCTTTCCCCTACTTATCAGAGGGTCTTTTGCTAGATATACATTCAGAAGCCTCAGAACATATCTTTTCCTAAGTGGAATGTTGACTTTAGAAAGAAGCAAATAGGAGTATTCATAAAAAATCTTTGCAATTTGGAGCTATATTTATGTTTTCTATTGTGCTAAATTATTAGCTAATAATATTAAAATAGAGTATACTCAAATATACTCTTGAATCAAATTGTGTAAGTAAATATACAGTGCTCCTTTCATTTTCACTTACCTTTGTTTACCTTACATTAGAATCTAACCAAACTCATCAGATGAGTGGTAAATCAACATCAAATAAGATCTGAGTTAATAAGAGCCTCATCTGGGTGACAGCTGATATTTGATTATACAGCTGAAAAGCACCAACATTTTGTGTTAGACTGTAAGACTTTAAAAGGGAGATTCACATATTTTATTCCTATTGTTTTTGAAAATGGACCAATATAACTTTAAAGTTTGTAGTACTCTAAGGCTTCTTTTTAACAAATGAGGGGAAACCTCCTTATCAGTTGTTGGTCATCATGCTAAGAATCTGGGGATTGGGTTTTGGCCCAATTTTCCTGATTACCATTCTTAAACAGTGCTGACACATGGAGAATATTCCATAAAAATACTTAATTTGACAGAAACTGGCTTTGAATATTTAAGTGTGTGATAATTAATTTTCAGGGTTTGGTCTACAAAGCAGGTAAGAAAAATAATATTGTACTTAGCTGAGGCTTCATTTTTTTGGCATGCTTAATAAGATATGACAGGTCTTGATAGCCAAGTGGAAACAAACTTTACTGAAAAAAAAGAAGAAAGAGGCAAAAAGAAAAAAGAAAAAACAACCCTGTGTGTTTCTGTGAATGAAATTTAAGCTAATATGGGAAGGATTTTACTGTATTTGTTCTGTTTGATTTGGCTGCTATTACAGAAAATATTCCAGTGGTGAAATCAAAGGTTAAATGCAACTGCCAGGAAGTTATAAAAGTGAATTACGTAAGATGTTGCTGAATAACAGGTGCTCACAACTCCTAAGTTTGCGACTCCTAACAGAACCTATTGTTTACGTTCAGAGTGCTTTTATGTGTTGTACAATAGCAGTATGTAAAAGACAGATTTTAAAGTTTAGTGTGATATGTTTTACAGATTGAGAAGGTACACATTTACAGGAGAACACTTCATTTAGAAGTATAAATGAAGGTATTTCATCAGTTTGAACAATAGGGTATTACATGTTGCTTTTTTTAGACTAGTGTTTCTTTTGAGATTCTCATGTTAAAGCAGTTTGGGAAACAACTGAAGGAACTTGTACATGGCTGTTACAACTGGTTGCAGATATGGAATGAAAGAGCTAAGCAAATTTGTTGATGCTCCTACATCTCTGTAGATTACATAGTGAAGATGTAGCAGTGCTGCGTCTTCCATCCAAACCAGTCCAGAGATTAGTCAATGCTTAATTAACTAATTTGAATTGTTGAAATGTGAAAAATGCTATGAAGAAATTCTGAACCTTCATTACATAATATGAGTACAGATCAGGTGCTTTTCTTCCAACATGGGCAACCCACATGCAGAGTATCTACTGAGCTAAGACACTTGATATTTAATGTGTATCCTTGTTAAGATTTTTCAAACCAAATGCACACAATTAAATTCCTTTTTTTGTGACATGAGACATGTCACATTCAAACTTGTGTCCCAACGTATGGGAAGAGGAAAGGAACAGGGATAATCAGGTCACGTGACTTTGGAAAGGGCTAAAGTGCCAGGTTCTAGCATAGCACTGTCACTTCAAGAATGGGCCCTCACTGTATAGCTCACCTTTAGCTACAATACAGTGTAGCGCTGTTTTGTGACGTGGATGCTCCATGTAACTCCACTCAGCTTTAGCAGATCACTGATCAGGCCACACTGCATGTAGCTCTGTTGAAAGGAAGCCATCACTTATTTCTGGAATTCATTGAGCTAGCGGATGAGCAGTGGTAAGCTGAAAAGCCACCTCTGTGAGTCTCACTGTCAGTGTGTGAGACACATTAAGCTTGCATGAAAAATTCATTTTAAAAATAAATGCCTTCCAGAGGTCACACAGTTAAGACGAATAACTTTCTATGCTCTGTGAGCTCTATAACAGTTATTTTACAACTTAGAAGTGTAAGGAAAAATTTTCCACTGAAACTGGTAGAAGGAATTCTAGTAAGAAAATTCAACTAATTCACTAGTCATCTGTAAGAATAAATAAATACATGAACAAATAATCACTTTGTACAAGTCTCTATTAATGGTAAGGATGTAATTTTAACTCTAATAATTTTTAGCATTTGG
Organism: Leptosomus discolor; assembly: GCF_034619465.1. Lineage (NCBI taxonomy): Eukaryota > Metazoa > Chordata > Aves > Leptosomiformes > Leptosomidae > Leptosomus > Leptosomus discolor. Next base: position 47,043,814 of record NC_141419.1, on the reverse strand, counting down.
TTTATTTCTGACTATCATAGGCAGCTTTTCTCTGTTGTAGTTAACACCTTTTTAACACTAAGATTTTGCAAATCTTCCAGCAAAAGAGCAAGAGAACCCTTCTTTGAGTGAGAGATCACACTGAGGTAGTACTGAGATTAGTGAGATGTTGCCATGTGGGGATTTTTCCTTCTAAATTCTAGGCCCATTGTATTTTCTACTTTGCCCAGAGGCTAGTACGGAGTTTGTGATTATAGCACAGCAATTTATAATGAGCAAGTCAAGGAAAATAAAAAAAAATCCATACAGAAATAATCGTAAATAGCTATACTAAAAGCTGTCAAGACAAGGTTGTCTCACAAACGCTAGTTCAAGTACATCATAACTTTAATACCCTTTGATACATTCCTTTACATAAATTTCACACGAGTTGAATGAAACTGAGATTCTTGTCAGTTCCAGGGATGATACTAGCTTAGCTACACAGACAGGAATTTCAATTTCATTCAGCAAGTTCAGATTCCAGAGAGGACCTTTCATTTAGAAATGACATACTGGACACAATTTCATTTAGGATACCACATTTGTCTCCTGATAGGATTATTTCCTATTCATTTGTTTAAAAAACCCAATGAAACAAAAAAATCCCCACAACAAAAAAATAGCCAAAGCAACAGTTGTGAATTGTACAGAATTTAAACACATACGTTACTGTACCAAAGTATGACTGGCTGGAGCCTGAGTACTGAAAGAAGGCCTTTAACATCAGGTGTTTTGTAATTAAAGAAACACGCAATCAAATAATTCTCAAGACACAATCATTGTCCATTTTTTTTCCAGCTTACATATTCTGTATGTGCAATTCATTACGATAAATATGTTTGACTTTGTTCAGAACTGGGTTGGTCAACAGTCACTAACTAGAAGAGTTGGTTAATGAGTATTTACCATAAAGCACTTTGCTTACATAGCAAAGTGTGGCATATGAAAATACAATTTAGCTAGTCAAACAAGACTGATATTTATCATACTATATGTTTGGTCTACAAATTATATCTAAAATGTTTTTATTGTGTGTTATAAGTTTTTGTTCTTTATTGAATTATTTCATTATTCACCAACAATCGCCTTTTAGTTTTATGTAAAATAAGAGCCCACTTTTTAAAGGTGAAGCTGTGAAACTATACATTTTCTTCATTTTTCTTCATTTAACTCCCTAGGCAGTGTCAGGGAGAATAGCTTTCAAGCTGTTCATTAAATAGTGTCTGCTTATTGCTAATTCTAATTTGGGCCACAGCAACACAGAGAATTAGTTTTAGGTAGCACCTAGCAACATGATGTTTAGAACTACTGACTAAATTCCTCCTATGTTTACAGGACAAGCGAAAAAAAAAAAAAAAAAAGAACTGCAAATGAATTCTAAGTGTGCAGTATTTGTGGTGCTTTCTACTTCAGCCTTTTGATGAACACAAGAGTTTATTTTACTTACTATAAAAGCAGGTCTGATAAGCCTTTCATCAAAGAGAGATTCTGTAGGGCTGTGTCCCTAGTTTTACCATAGAGAAATTGTAATCGTGTTTCGCCATTTCAGATCGTCCATCAACTGGACATTCTGCAATTGAATCTCCTTGAACCCATGTAAAATACTACCAAATTTAGGTTGGTGTTTTTTGATTTATTTTCTAGGTTGCTCCAATGCGTTATGAGTTCTAAACAAAATTAATTCTTCTGTGGTCCTTTTCAGATCAGGAAATCCCATTTGTACTTACACACAATACTGTTTCTACAGAGCAGCTCTCTAACAGAGGGTCCCAAATTTGACAGAGTCAGGAAGGTTCTTGTAGGAGCCCCACTGTTTCTGGGAACAGAACAGGAGCTGTTTTCTCTAAAAAAATAACATCCACAACATTAGTAGGGTGATTTAGGGAAATCGTGAGAGAATTTCTGTCTTCAGGCATTGCTTTATGTTAAGTACTTAATAACCAACTTTTCTAGTTAGTGGCTGTTGACAAAGCCATTTCTGAACAAAGCTGAGCATATATAGCTTAGTAAGTATCTTATATTTTTATAGGATATTCTACCAAAAGGGTGCACAGGATGTTTTGATGACTGATAATAGAAAAGGATGATTCTGAATTTCAAAGGCTATAATTTAAACTGGTTGATGGTAGCTGCACAGAGATCTTGGTATTTGTTACAAGAAAACAGAAAACGTATTTCACATAGAGGTATTGGCTTGTATAGAATTATTGCTTGTGTTTTGCTTGCCTGCTATCAGGGAGTCCATCTGCAGTGAAAAAAGATACGGAATTGCCAACCATGCAGGCTTGAGGCCTGAATCATCCCAAGTATAATACATAACAATTCAAGACAGGATTAGCCAGAGAACCTGGGGCAGGGGAGGAAAAAGCTATGTAAGTACAGGCCTGGTAGAGAAGCCCCCAAATGAAATTTTAGAGAAAAAATAATTAGTATACAAAGTATACATGGGACTGAAGGAATCAGAAGTGCAATTTAAAACAGCATTAAAAGAATTTGAAGAAAGAAGACCAGGAATTTGAATGTGATGAGCAAAATGAGACATGTTCAAGTCCTCAACTGGAATTCAGCATTCCTCTCCAGGTGTAATGTTCTCTGATAATATTGCCTGAGGCTGTCTTACATAGGATTAATAAAACAGCTAAGAATTCTGTCATATTACCATAGCAAACTCAAATTTAACTGATAGCTAAGAATCACCTGCTTATTGTGTTTCTGCCCTTTACTTAAACTTTCCCGATTTAAATATTTTTTAATGTTATTTTTATATACTATATCTAGTCCTGTTGATAACAGATATGGTTTTCCACAGTGGAATTCCCCTTCAATTCAGATGAAGCATATAGGATTTCCCATTTTCCACCTACGGATTTCCTGATTATCTGGTGATTCCAGATGTACAAGTAAAAGCAGAAATTGGTAGTGTTTTATTTTGGGCACAAAGCCAATGTGCTTTTCCAAATTTAGACAGTAACTTTTTGACCTCTGTTATGTTATGATTATAGCTGGGGCACTAGTGGTAGGAGTCATCAAGGTTGCCTAACTGTGTGCATCGTAACAGTGAGACTTAGATTCTGTGAGAGTTAGAATTCCTCAAGGTTTTGCAGAACTTGTTTCTGGTTTATCAGAAGTGAAGATGGCTTGAGAATTGTTTTTCACTCATGAATAATAGTTTTGGTGAGTTGTTGTGAATTGGCTGTTTGTTCGGGCAAATATGAAGTAGAGAACAATAGTTAAGAGATTATATACATGTCTGTGTTAAAAACACAGAATTGTATGCATCTGTATGCAGTCCTGTAATTAAAGACTGTCTCAGTATATTTCCAAGCAGTAGGAAACATTAACTTCTACATTTGCTGACCTATGGTGTTTAAAAGAAATCCTACTGCTGTACTGTTAATGTTATGGACTTTTTCCTAGGAAAACTCGTGCTGCTGAGAGGCGTTAAGGCCACCATGTTTTTGTTGAATATGGTTGTTGTTGATGCACACTACTAGACAATGTTACATGTATGCCAAAATTCCTTTCAGAAAGATTTCTGTTGTCAGAATCAGTTTTGTATCTCAGAAGCCAGGTTTGCATTATTCAAAGCAACCAGTTTGTCTTCATGTATGACAAATGCACACCTTTGACAAAAGGTGAATTGTCACTGAAAACTGTCCGTCTTCCTTAAGATTTTGTTAATGATTCCCAGAAGGAGCAAAAGTCTATAGAATAAAAATTAGTGGTGTTAACCTCATGAATATAGCAAGATGAATGTGAGCTACAATAAAAAGATTTAAGAATAGCATTGCTCTTATAAGACATTACATCTGGCAGGCCTTGAAAGTGTACTGATTTTGTCCAAGTCTTTCTTCACCTCTCAAGATAAATGTTGTATCTCATCTGATGTCATGCAAACATGGATGTGTATGCTTTTCTATCTTGTCACTTTAGTATTCATTTTCATGTCTTTCTTGCTTTTTAAAGAAATTGCAATGTGCAAAAAAAGTGAGAATACAGTTCCACTGGCACAACTCAAGCAGGAAACTGACCTCACTATCTTGTAGCTAAAGACTCTACGGGGGAAAGCAAACCCCTAGAGGTCAGTATAATCATAGTAACATTGACAGAGAAATCTAAGTTTAAGTAACGTTAAGAATAAAATAAAACAACTATAGAAAGGAGCTTACACTTTAGATTATGATCTGTCCTTAAGTGACCACTTTACAGCCATGTTGAATGTCACTAACTATTCTTGGTAGTACAAGCCATCATTACACATCAGGACACAATGTCAAAACGTTACCAGAGTAGAACTGGAGCTCTGAGAGCTGGTCACTGTGGTAGCCAAGAGACGGGAATGGGACAAATTCATCAACTTGGAGATGGAGTTCCTCCAAGGATAGGCTAGCTGGTGCAGTAAGCAATAACGAGCATGCCAGCCCTTGTAAGGTAAGAAGGATAGCATGGAGGGAGTCAGCAGCTGAGGTGAAAGCAAGCTGGCTATGAACAAGGAAACTAACCAGGAAATAAGCTAAAAAGAAACTGCTAGTCACAGTGACTTGAACAAGATGACAAAGTTTGCTAAACATAATGGACCTGTTATCCATATTAAAAGTTTGAAGCCTTTATATTACTGACAGCTACAGAACAGACACTGTGTTTTGTCTCTGTATTGCAAACACTGTCTCAAAAGAAGCTTTCTCATACTCTAATGGAAACAGATCACTTGGAACTCTTTCATTCTGAAAGAGTAGGGCAAAATGCACTCCTAATATTCATAACAAATGCTATAGCAAGGATAAATTAAGGATTAGATGATCCATCTAGAACAAAAAATATATTTCACAGTATAAACTGAATTGTTCAGAATAATTCACTTTAATTTATAAACATTCTGCACTACATATGTTTGGGAAGCAGTTTATGATATGGCTGTGCTCTAATCTTGCACATGTTGATGGAACAAAAGCCTGTAATAACTACATTCAGTATTTGTATTAAAATCCAGATGAATTCATTACCAACTAATTCACCATGACATGAAACAGGAGCAATTTTGCAAATGTCACAGGAGCTGTACCTAATTATGCAGCAGATGGTTTGGATTTCTGGATTTTACATGGTTCACTAAGGTTTTACAACATGGTTGTATTTGTCCCCATGGGAATGTGCTATAATTTGCCAGCCAAGGGAACAAAGCACGTGGCATAAAGGTGCTGGGACTTCACTATTTTCCTGTTCGTGCTTTGCAGACTATGTAAAATTCATATTGAACTGGTTTTCCAAAATATATTTAAAGCATTTAATAGCTGTGTCCTTTATCAATGAAGTGTAAAGCTAATTTTTTTGTGATGATGACTAAATGACAGAACACACAGACACTTAGGGCTTGATTCAGTTGCCTCAGCGGAACTCTCTCATATCATTTCAGACACTGGAGACTTTGCATAGGCCTGTCAGAAACGATACCCCAAGAAAATAAGGAAGACTTATGCCTTTTTGGATTTGCATATGAATGCCATGTGGGAAATCCTAGGGCATCTCAAATCTCGTTAGATGCCTGTGTTTAGGCAACTGAATCAAACTTTCACTGTTCATATATTCCCTTAACACTGATGCACACCGGCAGCATATGAAATAATTCATTTTTATCCGTTTTGTTGGTATGGACACAGTCTTACCTCATTACAGTAGTTCTTTGTGTTAACTTCATTGAGTTTTCAACACTACTTTTGAAAACAAGGAAAATTCCAAAACAAATTGTATAAGAGCTTAGATAACAATGGCTTCAAAAGAGAGCACTAATCAAGACCTAGCCCCTGGTGCCTGAGTAACTTTCAGAAGGAGACAAACAGTGTTTGTTTTGTTTTGTTTTCTTTTTTTTTCTCAGCTCAGACTGTCCAAACTGAACTTAAGCCTGGGGCAAAATGAGCTTAAAAAAAAAAAAAAAAAAAAGAAAGGAAGAAGGAAAGAAAAAGAAGGTCTGTAATACAGTCAAAAAGAGAAAGAAGGCCCACACCAGATCTCATCCTCACTTTCCCATGGTATAATGGCATTGACTTCTAGAGAATTGTGTTGATGCAATTGAGAGCAGAACTGTTCCAGTGCATGATACTGGAAAAGCCACTGAATTTGCTTCAGAGTGATTTTTAAAATATAAAATTTTAAAATAACATGATGTCCATTGTTGGAAATACATTGTTGGAAATATATTTGAAAGGAAACTTTTAGTATTTAGAAACTTATTGTACTCTTTTCCATTTTTGTGACTGAGGTAAATAATATTCTGTTTATGACATGACAGTTGTTTTGACATCTCGAAGTGATGTCACTAAGAGATGATCAACATCTGAACTGGAGAATAAACAGCTAGATAGAAGGGAATAAAAATTTGTTAGACTGAAATATTATTTAGTATGAGTAGAGTTACATTTTTGGAGAACACACATTATCAATGAGACTGTAAGAAGGCATTAATGATTCAATTAATTTCTAAATCTCTATTTATTCTTTACTATGCAAACAAATGTTTGTTCTGAATATTATATAAACCATTTGATTGAAAATGTTATATATTGTCCTTTCCTACACAAAAAGCTATACGTGTCAGCAGAATTTCTGTATATCCATGTGGCAAATAGTAATGTGCTCTAACAGCATGCTATACAGAATAAGTCAACAACAGAATAATTCACCTTTTTTGCCAAGAGAGGCCATTTTCAATATACAGACACATATGCAAGGAAATAGTGATCATTATCTTACATCCTCTAGCTGGGTTGCCTGGTAAAATGGAATGAAAGAAATACATTGATTAAAAATTTAAATTCTTCATTCAGTATTGGAGTTACCAAAACCTTTGTAACTATCTGCCAGTAAACAGGTGCTATACATTATTAGCTAATATACTAAAGGATGCACTCTGAGAATTTATATATACAAACCAAAAATACATATATTTTGACAATGTAATACACACACATTTAAAAAGAATCCCAAATTTTTCACTGATACTTATAAATCATAGAGAATTCTCTCTCCCAGAAACACAAACCCATTTTTTTTGAGAGCAATCATTATATTGGTTCTGCCTTTTTTATTTTTCCTGATAACTATCGCTGTATCAATCAATTCATATATATATTTAATTATTATTGTCCCATTCCATTAGAAGAGGATTTAGAGTAAAGCATGCAACTACAATGACAACAGAAAGTGATTCCAATGAACTACAAGCTTCAATTTGTACATAGATCTACCTGGCAAAAGCAGAAGCCAACTTGCTCTTAATATGGCAGCACAAGCAACTGTGCCCCAGGAAGCAGAGTCTGTGTCCTCGCTATTTAGGTCCTGAATTTTCCCAGCTGATTTGATCTTTACACGAAGCCCATCTTCTTAGCAGTTCTCTACTTGTAGCAATTTTGGTATGATCTGATTGCAGAGATAGGGAGTAAAAGCAGGCAGACAACTTCTCTGGCACATTTGTTCATGGGTAGCCTGCAAGCTTACAGCTGAGACTCATTTGTAGTTGTCTACTTTCCCAGCTACCTTCAGAATGCACACTTTTTTTTACACAGTTACGTGAATACAGTTTTTCATATACGTGATTCTTGCAGAAATCCCTTTCTCCTGTGTGCGTCTCTCACATGTTTTGCCCTTATTATTTCGCAAGAGGTTTGCCCTCAAGAGCAGTAAATTGTCTGAAAACAGATCAACTGAAAACAGATGTATGAAAACTCCGTTTGTTGCTTGCCCCCATGAAGGTCAGTGACAATCATAGTGCCTTGGAGAGTAGATTCCCAGGCAGGCCATTGGGTGACATTTCTTCTGTTCACTTCTTTCCCACAGTTTATGGAGCTGATTCAGAGCTTATGGAATCAGTGGGAATATTGCAGTTATCTCCTCTGTGTCTTAGGTCAAGTCCTCCAAGTCCCAAAAGAAAACTGTTTCTGGCTGGTACAGGTTATTTCATTAGAACACTTGTGTCTCTTATAAACTGGGAGAGTAGTTTTATTGATTCCTACAGCATGATCTGGCAAACATGTGACAGTGGCAATGTGCCAGGAGGATTTTCAGAAGCACCTGCTGCCGCCACTTTTCCTGAGCTTGTGACCTCAACTGTGACAAGGAGGCAGCTGAATGCCTCCTGCTTTGTTTATCCCCACCATTTTTCCTGCCTTCATCCCAGTTTTTTCTTAGTTAAACAATGCAAAAACAATTAAGTCTTCATTATTTGGAGTCTGTGTTCGTTGTAGTTTTCCTGTAATTTCTGAAGTACTGCTCTAACATCAGAAGAGCATTAGCCATACTGGGCTGGCTGTCATTTTTTTACTATTTGTCTGGATCTACACAGTGGAAGATTGGCAAACCTGAAAGGTACAGTATCAGTGACCTACAGGCACTTTTCTCTTCCTCTTCTCAGCACTGATGATGCTGCTTAGACAGAAACAGAAGAATTTCAGAAAATCCCTACTGGGAATTTTTCATGTCACTTTAGTGTAGCCACAAATACTGGAGGGAGAAAAAGGAAGAAATTAAGGCAGGAGAATTTTCTGTTTACCCTGATATAGATGTGTTTAATGCAAGTGCATGTTAGTGTTAGTTTGCACTAACTACTTTTTCTTCTTTAGAAAGGAAAGATAGAACTCTCCCTTGAGCACAAATTAAACAACTGGTTTGAATAACATCTATTGAGTAATTGTATTGTAGCCATGATACTGTAAAAATATGAGGCAGGGCAAAATTTCTAGGTAAGGTAGTATCTTTTCTTAGGACAGCTAATTAGTACAGTTAGAAAAAGTAGTCGAATTTTTAGGCACACAAGCCTTTCTTCAGATTTGAAACTGCAGTCTTACTTGAGTTCTTTCCTGTGTGCAGTATCCAAGAACTGCCCTTTGGCCACACTGATGTAGTCCTCAAATTTTACAACATTTATATTTTTGGTACCTCTGCTGTTTAATTTCCATTTAATGACTGGTTGTGAAGGGCTGCACAGGTTTCTGCTCTGAAAGACATACTTTATTATGTTGTATAGTCAAAATAAACCCAGAAATAGCATTATGTCCATAATGTCCATAAGATGCTCAGTCCAAATTTTGTGGCTAAATTTCTTCTTGGGACTTCTATAGAGTTGAATGGTCTTAGAAATGGCTTTCTCTCAGGTGCAGGGTGTTCTTTTAATAGGTTCAGGGAGAAAATTCTCAGCTTTTCATTTTTTAATATATTGTGTAGCTATTTATCCGGATAGAAAATTCAAGGTTTTGGAGAGGACAGACTGCTTAGCTGAGAATGATGGGGTGTTTAGATAGATTAATAATATAAGTGAGCAGAACAGTTCCCTCTGTCCCTGAGCTAGACTGCTGGATAGCACTGTGACTTTTTTTTTCTACTGGTGGTTTGCTTTTTGCTGAGGTAATCTGTTTCATCTTATACCTGTTTTAGGCAGAAGTTCTTTGCACTGGCTTAAAATCTCAACAATAATATCTATGCTGTTACAATGACTGCTATCCACTCAGCTGCAGTTGAACTACAAGACAGAACAGGTGAGGGTGCATGATATACAAGATTCTTGACCTTGCTACTCTTTAGATTCTCTTACAGTAGAAGAAATATTACAGCTCTGCTTTTTTTTAAAAAGGAAACGTAATAGCTGTTCTTGTTTTTCCAATTTTTGTACAAACTCTCCAGAAGGAAGAATGTTGGTTGTATCAAACTCCATCTGCCCCAGCTGTGATAACAGTCTTGCAGACTCTCATGGTACAGAACAAGAGTTAGGGACTAAGACCTTAGGTGATGCATTTGAAACGCTGCCAATTTAGCCAGTTGCCTCCTACTCCTGAATTAAGCTGCAATCTTGTCAATCAAGGAGCTGGATAATATGGCAGTGCAGTAAAATGTGATCCAGAAAAGCGTTACCATAGTAAGAATCTACATTAGAGTATTTGTTTTGCAATGGTGTGCAATTCTTTTTACTTACTTTATAGTGATGCCTTTGCATAGGAACAGAGGGAAAGCTTTTGAGTCATCTAATCTAGTCCTTCAAAACCATAATTCTCAAGCCCAGATGAAAAGTAAAAGCACTGAACTCCAAGGTTTGGATATTGGTTTCCACCAGAGGGTGGGATGAGTAGCAGGGAAAAAAGCTGTTGCAGCTGTTCTCTTGAGCTGGAAAGATGGTTCTGAATGTTGAAGACGGAAGACACAAGCCTCCTCCTTTCAAAAACGTATTTTCTTGTGGGAAAAAAAAACCAAACCAAAACAAAACAAAAAAAAACACAACAAAACAAAACCCCCTTCTTCATATTTACTAGTGAAACAATATTTCAAAAATCCAGAAAGTGCCCAAGTGCCTATTACTCTAGGCTCTGAAGAAGTAAAATGAGGGTTTAAAATAATCCTTTTCAACAACTCCAAAATTATAATGAAAGTTTTTGCTGTCTCTATGTTTTGCTTCTGAAAGGGAACTAGAATGTAGCTTCTTCATGGACATCTGAAGTCCATAACTGGGGTAGAAATTGCAGGGATTTGAAGTCTTAGTTGACACATATTCAAAAATTTGAGAGCTGAGAACCTGACAAAGATAAAATCTTGTAAGATTTTCAGGCTACCCTATGTTCAGATGAAGTAGGAAAGAAATTTTTTTCATGTCTATTCCCATTTTTCCAAAGAGAATAGGAAACAAAACTACATTTCTCTATTTTAAGTTTTAAATTATTTGTATCCTTTGAACTGGTTCTTGTTCAGGTTGGCTTTCATTTCAAAAGATCTGCTAATCCTTCGCAAATTCAGTTCAAATCTAGAAAATATTCTGATCAATGTAAATATATAATCAGAAAAACTTCATCTCCACTAAGAAGATTATACCAGCACCTGAAACTGAGTTCTGTCTTAAAGAAGAAAAAGAAAGGAAAATTATAATAGTAACACCTGCCTTTATTTACTCTATAATAAGTTGTAATAAAATATATTACTGCAAAGTAATGAAGCATTCCATTGGAAAGAAAGAGGAAAGGAGATAACGTAAGTATAAAATTGGCACAAGGTGAAATTGATATAAATCCTTCATTCTGTTTATCATCTAAGCAGGAAATCATGAATTTTTCTGCTAGGATATTTTAGATCTAGAAGTGCCATGTGAAAATCTGAACATTTTCATTGATTTTAATGGAAGAACTGTATGACTTTGGATGTGGTTATAGGTGTCTGAGTATCTTCCTGCTCACTTTGGTAAAGAAAGAATAGACAGACAGATGTAGTTCTTTTAAGCTAAACCTGGTTGTAACTGAAGTAGGTGGAGATGCACCTGTTTAGAACAATGTGGTTCTTGGCCCGTGATAACCACACCAGACAACAAGGAGAAAGCTGATAGAATCATGCACATTTACCTTTGGAATCTGGTAAACACCAAGAACAATTAACAAAAAAACCCTGTAAGATTGCTAGAAACAGTCAAGTCAAATTATTTTCTTCACTACATGAAAAAATCAGGTTTATTTCATGACAGGAATAAGGTGATTATGAGAAAAATTATTATCTAAATAGACTGAAAGAATTGTCTATCCAAGTTTCAATTATTTCAGCACTAAAACCAAATATGAAATAAAGATGTGAATTGCATTGGTTTTTTCAATAAAACAAGCATCTAACTAAAGAAACCTCAACATAGGCTTCTATTTTGGTAGGGCAATAGCCTAAAAAGAATTACAGCATGATTACATAAGCAGTGTGAGTTTTAAAGTTAATTAAACAATATGAAATCAGAAATACTATATCCCAAGTCCTGGGCTCGCTGTAGGATATAGGACCAACTTAGGGGAAGCTGTGAAGTGCAAACACTAAAGAAGAGGTGGTCACATTACCCATATTATAAGTTTTCAGTTCATATCTGAAATTCAATACTTGGCAAAAGCTATCAGTGATTAGCTGAACCCATCACAAATTTTGAGGCACTGACCATGGTGAGAAAGAGTTAAATGTATTCTCCTGTTTGACAAAGATTGATGAGGCCTCACCTAACCCAAATATAAGGGACATATGAGTAAAGAGGTGAGAAGAAACTTGATGTGGTTTGAGCCTGAGACAAGAGCCCTAGGGGCATTTAGGTCTGGCGAATGTTAATTGGTTTTTGAAGAAAGACAAGTCCCAGGAAAGGGCAAAGCTTTGACTCTAACATGGTCACTATGGATGTGACTTATGAAGATGAGTACCTGTTTCCCATTGATTTTAGCAGCATTTAATCATGTGCTCAAATGTTTTCTTCAATGGTGGAATTTTCTGAAGTGAGGGCTTTGCTTCCTATACTTTAGGAACAGGTGGGGAAGAAGGTAACAAGTACTTTTTGATGGAAACCATTAACTTATAAGAAAACAAAAAGCACACTTCCTCCTGACATTGAGTGAAGTGCTTAAATAGCTATTTTATTAATATTTGCTCCAGGAGTCCTGGGTTGCATTTTTTTAAGGTTACCTTGGCCTTGAGCAGCAGTAACATTTGCTGGAGTGATGACTGGGTTGTTGATTGAGCTCAAAAGCACTGAGGAAACCTAAGCTCTGACCAACATGTCTCTACCCAACAGGTGCGGTGGCAGTCAATGGAAAAGTTTAGAGAGCAAGAGGGAGTCTGGGGTGAGTAGATGGTATGGAGACATTCTGGTCACATCAAAGGACATAACCAAACCGTGGAAACATATCCTTAGTCAAGATTTTGCATTAACAAGCAAAAAGACTTTTCTCAAGGAAAACATCTTCCTGTTGAATACTTTCTAGGTTGTTGGTCAAAAATCTTAGGGCAATGCTGATTACTGCTGAATGTGGTAAAGAAATACTGCTTGCTGCTCTGAAAGAAAAGAGTTAATAAGCTCTTAGAAAATTTCTGTCTTCTGGGCCTGCTGAATAAACTTGAATGTACTGCAGATACATTGCACCTGAAGTGTCCCGATCAAGACTGAACATAGGAAAATAACAGTCTTATCAGCAAAAGTACTTATTCTTAGGGTAAAAGTTCTCAAAACAGCAGAGATTTGACTAATGACTGTTTGTCCAAACACTCCTGGGAACTGCTTTTTATACGTGAATGAAAAAATCAGATGGCACTAGATGACAGTAAACAAACATAAATGCTCTCAAAACATTGCTTGAAATTATATTTTTCCGTATTGTGGTTGAATGTGTCCAAACAGCACTACTGCTGATGCTAAAATGATGCCCTTGATAAAGGTGATAAGGTAATATTATTATTTTATCAAGCTTCATATAGCTAAATTACATTTTTAAACTAGAATGTTTATACACAGTTATTCAGGAAAACAGCATTAAAAAAAGTCTACACTGGTCAAAACAGCTCAGCTAAAAGTGGATACCACAGGCAAAGTCTCATATTGATTACAGAAAGAATTTAGGAAGAGCTCAATTAGAAAGAAGATCATGACTGATTTTTTTTCTTTCTGAGTTGTTGGAGATGAAGAGGTAGGAACTACTGAGATATCATTAGGGTCGTTAAATAGCATTTGCTTTCTTTTAGAAGGGAAGAGGAGGCTGAAAAAAAGGCAAACATAAATAGTTAAAAATAAATTTAAAAAAATTAAGGGAAAACTTTATTTACATAAAAAAAATTTCTGTGTTGTGGTAGCTAATAACTCATGAATCAGTGATTTCTAAAGCTTTGACATTTCAACAAAAGATGATCCTATTTTGAAGAGTCAGATGCTGAAGTCTTTACTCAGTTTTCCCTAGAAATAAATATGCATTGATGTCTGAGGAGGGGAGGGGAATCAAGATTTCACAGGAAATTACATAGGTCTATTCTCTTACAGAATAGCAAACCTCATCCACTTTGGGTGGCCAAAGTTACGAAGTACGATGAAGAACAATTAAGTGAAACTACTTGTTAAGCGTTTTTAAAGAACAGATAGAAGTTATTAGTCTTTACTTCAGTGTGATTTCCCAAATTGGCCCAAGAGCCTATGTGAGTGGAAGAACAATTGGTAATTTCTAGAGAGTAACAACTTCCTCTAAAAAAAAAAAAAAAAAAAGAAAGAAAGAGAGAGAGCAAGATAGGGAGGAAGTTTCAATCTCCAGCGATTTACAGAAAACATAATAGAGGGAAACGCAAAGGCCTATGTCCTTGGATTCGGATCTTGATAAGTACAATATGAAGATTTAAAAAAAGAAAACCACAACAATTTATTTTCCACTCACTTAGACAGTGTTTATGAAGTCCTCTTTCATCTGTTTGCATGGACACACCCTGTCCAACCTCCAACAACTCACCCCCTGAATTTATGACATTTTACAGTTTCAAAACATTCATCGTATCTGGCCATGAGAGCTGCAAATGTTGTACCAGGTGCATGACACATAGCATAACTTCTGTATATATGAAAACCCTTTATCTTAGAAACGAAAAGGTGATAAGATTAAATGTCCTTTGCAGAGGTCTAGGAAAGGTGTTTCTTCTGAGCTTACGCAGTATTCCAGGAGTTGCCTCTTATTGCCTTAAGTATTCAGCAGTAATCCTTTCTCTTTGGTTTAACTATTTAACGTAAGACTTCTAGACAATAATTGAACAAAAGTATTTAGTTGTATTCTCTAGCAGTTATGCAATGAACTATCAAATTCAGAGTTCACAGAGAGGATCTAAGGACATTATCACTGACACAGATTGCTGACTGATCAATGGCATGGTAGATACTGATATGATTCCTATTGTACAATACTTGCTCTCTAAATTACAGCAGCACATGGAGTATGTCGATGTAGATTTTTAGTGAAGTCCCCTCAAGATGTATGGTTTCAAAAAGTATTGACTTTAAAAGGAAAAGATTACCTTATTTCAGAGTAAAACAGCGTTATTGTTCGTGTTGTTTTTCAGATGCCTGAAGCTTAGTTACTCTTGCCACAGGGATGGGCTGTCTATTCTGTGGACTACAGCCCTCTAGATTTTGATCTTAAAAGCAATGGAAACTATGCCTAGAATTTGACATTAGGAATGATTGTTCACATCAGTCAAACTGTTTCATTACAATGTACAATGCGCGACTGTGATTGCAAAAGATATTCTTAAGGACTTATTCTTATTTCTAATTTGCTAACCACTATACCATCACATATATGGAATATACAAATGTTTTATATAAACATATAGTAAGATATATACCTAAACATACAGGTATATGCATGAAAAGAATGCACTCACACAAGTATATGATTAATATGTTGTATGTTGTATTTATATTACACATAAACCACACATTTTAGAATTACACACATGTAATATTTTCAAATGGAAGAGCCTAATCCAGTTGTCTTTATTTAAATAAAATTTGTTTTATTCTAACTACAAAAGGACCTTTTCCCTGAGTGAAGAACTTCTGAGTTGCATGGATAATAAATATTTATTAAATGTGAGTGTTAAGAGCAAGATATAATGCTTAAAGCATCTATAGTTCTAATATTTAAGGTGTTATTGAATCACTAAATGCAGCAAATACAGGACCACCAACACAAACTGACATATTGGATTTTTGGAGGGTGTTTGTTTCAGAAATTCTTATAAAGTAAAAATGTTTATGAATGGAATAGGAAGACTTTCTGGAACAGATTGTGCAAAGTTATGAAAATTAAAGTTTCTTGGTCATTACCTCAACTTTACACCTAGTTATACCTCCATTTCCCCTTTTCGCAGATCCTTGACTACGACTGACATGGGTAAAGACACAGTATGCAGGACAATGCAGTCACATTGTCACCTGATAAGCTTCCACAAAAATTTTAAGCCCTCTCCCATCCTTGTACTTCGTTGGCAGCCTTTTAGGAATTGGCCACATTCGTAAGTACAATCTCTCTCCATCCCAAGACCCTGCTGTCCTTTGTTTATTGTGGAGAACGATGCAACTGATTGAAAATTTTCCTATTCCAGGTTTATACTGGCTGTCTACCTTATTCACCTTGTTTTTTAAAAATAAGGCATTATTTATAATGAAGCTTTCGAATCTGCTTTAATCTGCATTTATGTGATGAAGCGTATGCAACTGTGCAGAATCTTCCATTTAGCTTCAAAATAAACCTGCATTAGGCAATAGTTTATGGGAGTTTATTAACACAAGATGATTTTGTAGAATCATAGAATCACAGAATTGTTTGGGTTGGAAGGGACCTTAAAGACCATCTAGTTCCAACCCCTCTGACATGGGGAGGGACACCTCCCACTATACCAAGTTCCTCAAAGCCCCACCTAACCTGGCCTTGAACACTGCCAGGGAGGGGGCAGCTACAGCCTCTCTGGGCAACCTGTTCCAATGCCTCACAACACTCACAGTGAAGAATTTCTTCCTAATACCTAATCTAAGTCTGCCCTCCTTCAGCTTGAAACCATTACCCCTCATCCTGCCACTACACTTCCTGATGGAGTCCCTCCTCATCTTTCCTGTAGGCCCCCTTTGAGTACTGGAAGATCTCCCTGAAGCCTTTTCTTCCCCAGGCTGAAAAACCCCAAGAACAAGATAATCTCTAATCAAGATAATCAATTTTGATCAAGATAATCTTTGTTAACAGCTGGTCTGTTTATTGTACAGTATTTTTTCATCCTGTAGTATGTTGTTTTCTTATTTCTTTGCACCAGGTACAGTAAATTGAATAGACTGCTTGCATGGGCTATAAATACAAAAAAAAAAAACCCCACTTGCCTTTTTTTATTATTGTCTTCTTCAACAGCCAGTACAGCCTTATTTAGACACATATATGATCTAGTTACAGCCTTCCACTGTGAGCTTTGCAGCATGGACTGTCTATAAGGCTTCTTAATGCAGTATTAGTCCAATGTGAGACTAATTAGTGACTGAACACTTTTGGTGTAACTGTATGCTAGAATTCAAGGAGTTTTTGTTTGATTTGGTTTTGAAAAATAGTGGAAAGACTAAGCCAATGCTCCATTACTTTAAAATATTCATTGGTTCTGAAGAAAGGAGAAAACATCTGAACTCCTGAGAGAATGCTATTAGATTTTTTTAAAAAATACATTAATATATTCAGAAGACTACTAGTGATCAGTATGTTACAGTATAATAAAAGGTTTTCGTCTGAACAAGAAGAAATCCTTCAAAGGCTAAAATCACTTAATAAGATGATGCTCCTCCACCTTATTGAACATTATGTTATTTGATAACTGTCTAATTATAATCTTTCTTCCCCAAATCTGAGTGCCTATTAGAAGTGATGGATTTTACGGCTTTATCCATGCATTCATCATGCATGGATAAGAATGAAAACCATTTTAACCATTCATGATGTTCAGAAGACAGAGCATGTATTTTGAGAAAATATATTAGCTTCCCCTCTCTCCTCCTAACCCCTTGCTGAGACTGAACTTTTTGTGCTATGTTTCCAGTAAAAATAATGCTATAAGATTTTCCTTGCCAAAAACCCTAGAATAACAACTTTGTCTTCAGCATTTTAAACTCATCTCTGAGTTTCAAAATCACTTTGAAAAGTGAACATTGTCGTTAAATTGGACTGATACTTGTGTGTATTGTATGTTTACTTTTACCAGTAATGTCCTTTTTATTATTTATTTATTTTCATCAATTATGAAAATCATCTGTGACTTTTCGATGGTTTCTCAGTGGAAAATTATTCTATATTTGTTTTTGAAAATTTCTGCTGCCTGTAAAAATATCCCAGTATCAAACTGGAAAAGTTCATGTAGGGAAATGCTTGGCTAGTACCTGAGTTGTAGCTTAGGCAACCATGCTGACTTTTCTATGAGTCGGGCTTCCCAACTTGGTTTCACTGTTCATGATACCTGGTGGTCTTGAGACCACCAGAATCTTTTCTACAAGAAGGAAGAGAGCTGTGAATATTTGTACATGAAACCCAAGTTGCCTTTAGGACAAAAGTGGAAATGCTCAACCTCTGAACTGCAAATGCTATGTGGAACACCATAAGGCTTCCAAACTGAAAAATATTGCTTTAGAGTTTTCCACCCCAAACTGGAGAATTTCACTGAGGAGAAACAGGGAACGAAAGAAGCACACACTGGCCTGCACACATCAAATCAGCTCAGAGATAATATTATCACATTTTATTTTCAGCAGTACTGCTAAACCAGGGCCGTTTTGGGAGAATGACTGAAAGTCTCTTATTTTTGATCCATCACCTCCAGAGCAGTCTGGTAATTCCTATTAGTTGCATTCTGCAACCATCAGTGTAAATGTTCATCCCATGTCTTTGAGAGAACATGACAACTCTTGTTCCATTGCTTAGCCTATTTGAGAAGAGATATTTGCCTGTCCTCTCAAGGGTCAAACAGAGTAAAGCATGAGCAGATGAAGAGAGACAACTAACAATCTTTTGATTCATAAACCAAGCTGTATGAGATATGTTAAAAAGAAATAATACAGACAGAAATACCAAGCCTCTTTTTTTCCGAGACTTTTCAAAGCAGAACCCAGTAGTGAACACTGCCAAGTCATATCCTGTGTTTCTATGGCTAGGACTTAATCATGACACAAAAGCTATACTAGATCTCTAATCTGTGTACACAGATCTGTCTGGTTTGAACACTCATGTATGGTTTGTGCTGTTCTCATACATCATAAATGCGTTAGAGGAAGAGCCAGGAACTTTATCTTATGTTCCTTGGATTTTCTGCTTCAGGGATCTTCAAAAGGACTAGGGCTCGGGCTCATTTCAGTTCTGAGCTGGTGATGAATTGTTGTTCAGCTATTCCATGGCTGAGTAAAGGAAGCTATGGTACCGTGTTTCATTTCCTCTGACATATGTTAGTAGAGCCATTCAGTTAGCTATAGATGGACTGGCTACATGGCACTCAGACACAGCGCAGCCTGCATTTTGCTGTAAGCATGCAAATGAAAGAGCAGTTCTTGCCTGTGAGATTTAGTTGCTCTAGATCGCTCATTCTTGGTTAGTTTTGTTTTGCTCTGCTTTCACCATCAGATGGATTTGTAATTCACATCAGCTGACTCAAGCAAACTTTACAGTTCTATTTCTCACACAGACTCATCTGAGAAGTTGGAGTGAAAAAAGTGGGGCTAGCTCAGTTACATGCACAGATCCAGATTACATCTAGGCATTGGTGTTTAGAGCATTATTGCCTTCTTCAGCATTTTAGAGATTCATCACTGTTGCTTTCTGATGGACCTGACACAGTCAATTTCCAGTGTACAGAGCAGTGGCTCCATTGGGAAGTTCTGCTGCATGACAAATAATTAGAGTAAGGCTTGTGTTTTTCAAGTGCTTTGTTTTGTCCAACTGAGTGCATTTGTCATCCTACAATTTTAACTTTTTTTTTTTTTCCTTTGTATTTTCAATTGGAAAGTTTTCTCCCATGAGATGGGAGACAAAAGTTCTTGCTAAAGTACTACCTTTTGTTCTGTGTCCAACAATTTTATCTGATCTTCTAACATGTGCTTCATGAGCAATAGTGAGTAAAGTATCACATTTCTTTACAGCTCTGTCTGGATCATAGTGATAATGATCTCTTCTTGCAAAGATATCTCTTGCAAGGCAGCTGCTTTCCCTGACTGTGAAATCTGCCCCCAACTCCTCTGCAACTACATCTACTGTATGATTAATAATATTTGGTGCCTGGCCATAGATCCTACATTTTGGACATATAGCCTTCTTACCATCTTTCTTTGCTTTCACATGCCTTGGATAGTACTAGCTAAAAACTTAGCTTAAATTTTACCATTTCTTGTACTATTTACCTGAAGATCTGCTTATATCACACCACTTCCTTTTCCTTACTTTTTTAGAAAAAAATGTCAGTGTGCTTCTTTTCTTTGTTTCCTTCTTTATATCACCTGTCTGCTGGATTTGCGGTCAGGAAGAGAACATACTTGATATGGTTTTGGAACCTACTTCCATTTCCAGTCAGCCCTTTATTTAGCTTAAATAATATTTTTACTTTTTTATCATTATATATCCCTGTTTCGTACCACTCTTGATGGCTGTTAGCCCAGCCAGTTTTGCTCTTCAGTGACTTTTCTATCAACAAAATGAATACACAGTGGAAGTCCGGTACAGCCAGTATCATACAGCAGTAGACATTTGCTACTGAGGGGTTAAAACCTGCCCATTATCACTTTACTTTCAGCGTTTCCATTGAAGTCTCCATTCTCTGGCATTAAATGCCAAATGAAAATGTAAACTTCCGTCTAATGTACGTTCACAATTATGAAGTAGCAGATTGGAACATGGCACACTATTGTAGAAGTGGAGAAGTCAGAAAAGAAATATAAAGATTTCCATTTTTTGTTGAGAACTTGGGGTTTCTGAAGGTAACTGACAATACTGTGTCCTTGACAGAGGTTTCTGGAGGTCATTTAGCAACCCAGCACAGCAAATGACTGTCTGTGACTGTTTCTGACGCTAGTGCCTGTGGACTTCAAAGAATAAAATATCAAGGTATGTAAACAAAGCACAGGAGCCAAAGGTCTGGATTAAAAAAAAAAAAAGCAACCACAAAACACCAAACCAAACACAAAACTAAAGACTTTCTCTTATGGGTGACAAGGCCCTTTCACACTTCATCCTCCTGAATGCTTGGTTGAAAGAGCAGCTGGGCCTCAGAAACGTATCATGTACTTTCCTTCCCTTCCCTTGTTCTTTATTAATGAAAATATTTGGATAAAAAGAGATCCTTGTTTCCCAACAGTTCATCCGCCTCTCCTGTTTATTCTCTACCTGGTGTCATAGTCCTCTGAGTTCTGGCAGTGTAATAATTTCCATAGCCGTCCTGCTGTGATGTCATGAACAGAGGATTAGGATGTCAGACTTTTTAATAAATAGATAAAGATGAATACGTAAACAAAGACCATGTCTTCAAGTAAATGTCCTTAGTAATATACAATAAGGAAAGAAAAACAGGGGAAATAGCTAATACCTAGGCAGAATTGTGTAAGAACAGTACAGCTTTTTCAAACTTTTCCACACACTCCCAGATGGACCTCAGGAATGCCATTGCCTTTTGTCATTATCCTCTGTTAGGAAGCTGGTTCAGTATTTTTTTGGGCAGAAGAAAGCCCTTGGCAAAGTTTCAGACTTGAATGAATTGGATTTTAATGATCGTTTTGTAATGCTAAATGGCAGGATCCCACCTTAAATATAGGGCTGGATTCCCAAAATAAATACTGCAGAGAGAATTCCTCTGAGATGAAGGCAGAGCAGGGTGGGTATGAGGTGGACTGGGGAGAGCCAGAGAATGCTGCTGCTCAGCATGTTTAGGACTTGAGGCTGTGAAAGAACATCAGATGTGGTTCTAAGGAGGCCATCAATTACAGTAACTTTCAAGGTTATTCTAACCTGCATTGTGGATCACGTATTTCTCTAAAACTGATATATGGGTTAGAATAATTGGGTGCGTTAGTCAAGCGCATAAATAATTGAGCTTTTAAGATTCTAATTAAAAGCACTAAGAAACCTATGAAGCCATTAGAGTTTGAAACCATGAACACAAACCTCCAGGTGTAGCTTACATACCTCAGATGCAGGTGTAAAAAAATCACTAGGGGCCAGATTGTGCCATCAGTGTTCCCACAGAGTAGTTGTTTATTCTCCAAGTAATCCCTTTGAAACTGAGCATGTTTAGAACAGCAAAATCTGTTCTAAATAGCTATGGGCAACTGACCAGGTGGCAATTAAGAACCCTGTGAAAAAGTATGCTTCCACATTTTTCTCATAACTGTGTTTCAACTAAAATAAGGCTTTAAGTGAGGTATATTTTTACTATTGCCAGAATAGTATTTCAGTGTTCGCTATCCAAGTCACTGCATTTTGCACAACTTCATAGATAGGATGGTACAACTATAGCCCTTGTGAATTCTGCATTTGCTCCTGATTGAAGTTTTAACTAGCCTGAGACAAATACATACCGAAATAAGAAGCTAAACATGGGCCAGTTTTAAGACCTGCAAAAAAATAGTGTTCTGCTTTCCATGGAACATGAACAATAGCGCATTCCACTGCACTTCTAGAGATACAATAGGACAGAATTTTTAAGCTTTGGATAAAAGAAGCAGCACAGTTTAAAAAGACTGATATTTTACATAGTATATTTGATTTTCATACAGTGATAATGTCTCATATGAGATGCTTCTCACCAAAGCAATGAATGGCTTACTCCAGATGTACACTTGTTCTGAGACTGATTATTTTACTTACATTGGAGTAAAATAAATCTACCAAGCACCTGCTCTAAGGGAAAACGAGGTCCTTGGTACTCAGTACCTTGCTGTGTGTACGCAGTCTCTCAGACAAGTCCTGTAATCAGAGCAAGGTATAAGGTCAATATAGTCTGCTACTATGACTACCCTCTGCAGTTCTAATCAGGCTTGTATCGGAACAAGCTAGAAGCATGCTGTGTTGCAGTATGCTACTGGATGCAAGAGCTTCCAGGAACTCCTTGTATCCTTCTGCATCACTGGGCCACAGTTACCTGTCTATTTGTATGGCTACTTTCTTATTTCCATCTTAGACTACAAGAGCATACAGTGGATAATGAATCTGCTGTAAAGGAGACAAGTCCTAATTTTCTGAAAATGAAGCACAAAAATAAAAGTTAGCCCTTGAGTGGACTGGATAAACAGTCTGCTACCATCTAGTTCAAACAGATTTTCAGGACTGCATTTGCATTTCATGTGTGTATTACATGGACAAATTAGTAATACTGTGATGTGTTTACTTATGCATGCCTGTAGCAAGTTATTGTGTAATTTGCCCATACAGTGGTTTTCTCTGCATATACAATCATTACAATTATATTTGTAAACTAAGTATGTAGAAAGACTGTACACACAATTTTTTTACTATTCAGACTATAAATTTTTTTCAAGTGAACATTCATCTTATTCATTTATCCAACCAATTTGCATAAGTCTTCCTTCTGGGTGAGAGCTATTGTAGCCCGCAAATTACTTTTTTCTTATCTACATTAGAAAATATGTTTGCTGGCATTTGTACAGCTCTATCTATACACCAAATTGTATAATCTAGTAATGTCAAAACACTCACACCTCCTCTTCATTACACTTTCTGTTCCTGATGGTTAAAGTGCAAAGCCCTCCATAGCTGAGATATTCTCTCTAACAGTTTAGCTGTGGCACCGTAGTCTAATCAACAAAATACTTCTACAGCTTTCAGGGTAGTTTTCTGGTTGACATTGAATTCTACGCTACTGTAGGTGAATTTGCAATGGTTAGCATTACTAGTTCAAAGATAGCCCATTTTCCCCAACTCTGTGCTAACCATGATCCTGCAGACATATGCAAAGATAGCCAGAGAAGAAAGAAAATAGGAGTATTTAATGCCACTGGGGGCATTTGGGCACTTGTGGGTTGGTTTTGGGTTTTGGGGTTTTTTTTTTGCAGGGTTTTTTTGTTTTTATTTTCGTGAGAAATTCATTACTTGGTATAAGATGCTATGTCAAAGGCAAGCAGAGACTGTAAAATGATAGCTGAGGTGAATGTTGAAGTAACATTAAATTGTTTTCTCTGCTGTGTCAGATTAGAAGAATATGCTACTTGTGGATCCACTACATAGTAGCAAGTGCTGGCAGGTTGCAACTGCAGGTATGTGGCCTTAAGCCGTGGGGCAAACCCCTCTGTACAGGCACCCACTGCTGATGAGTCATGCACCACCATAGCTCCTGTTTCGCTTACCAGATTCTCTCAGTGTCTGTTCCACTTACATAAGCAGTCTCAATACTTAATGTTTTCTGCTCAGGGATCAGGAGCAGACTGACACGATGAAGCAGGGAGGACAAGCTCAGTAGAAAGGAAAAAGTTATTGACATATTTGTGTAACAAGTAGATGACTGTGGGTTATGAGAAACATCCCAGCTGGGTGAAGCTAGAAAGGGACAAAAGATTGAGAGTATAGGAGGAGAGTGATGACAAGTAGGCAGGGGATTGGAGTGGGGAGACTGAAGTTGCATTAAAAATGGATAAGAGAATAGAAAATTAATGTATATGCCTTTCTGCGCACTTGTGTTAAATAGTGTACTTTCAGGGATGACAGGTGCATGATCACCACTTATAGCGTATAAACACAGTATGCTGTGGAAGCCCTAGTATAATACTCTTTGAGGTTCTTTAACTGAAGGAAATCTGGTAACAAACTTGGGAATTATTTGTTCACAGTAACCAAATTATCAGACAGTAGTAAATACTTCAAAGTCCCCAGCCTTTCAGAATAAGACTTCGGAAATAGGATATAGGATTTAGCGTGCTGAGTAAGGAAAGCCACTACATTTATTTAGACAACATGAAAAATAACAGGTAAAGTAAATTTCTCATAGTGCAGAGAATCCCTAAAGATTTAAAACAAGGATTGTCTTTCTGCAATAGTGCGTCTGCAGGTGCAGGCAGAAAGGTCTTTGAGTAGGAGTCACAGAGTAGATTTTTCTTGACTATAGACAATGCAAGAATATATATTTTAAAAGTCACAGGGGGTCCCATATGATTTTAGGATAGTCCTGGTTTGGATTAGATTGGATAGCCTGCTACAATCAATTCCTATTTTAGTGGGATTCATTTAACTACTTATTCCTGAAAGATTAGACTGCAAAACTGCTGCTTATGTCTTATGTGGGTCTGAGTGGCTACATGGAACACAAAATCATCTTAACTTACATTTGTAGATGTGTACTGAATTGTGTGCTAATGATGTTTGAGCACAGAAAGTGGCTGCTGCAAGCTGCACTTTAAGCCTGAAGCTGCACAGGGACATTATGGGAATCAGTACTTCCCAGAGAGGAGATGCATGCAGTTTCACCATCTTCCCTTTTGCTATGGAAAGAAGGGGTGCCATAGAAACTACTCTGTCATTTCTGCTACTTTCTATTATTGGTTCTTTATCTGAGTTTCAGAACGACATTTTTTGAAGAAAAAGGTAGGGTTTAGCCCAAAGTAATTCCAAAAATATAGTATGTGTAGTGCCTCTAGAAAATCTTGAATATTGAGGATCTCCCTGCTCAGATTGGACTTCACAGATTTCAGAGGACTTTTCTGAAGAGGGAGATTTCCTTTTGAACCCTTGCAATTATATTGCCTCCTATGCATTATGGCTGCTGTTGCCCAAAGTAGCTGCATTATAGTGGTCCTGTTTGCAAAATTTTAAAATTCTTTTGGGATAAAATAGCTACACCGATATTAAAATGCATCTATTAAAAAAATCTGGAAATCCTACAGCTTTGTAATGGTAAAAGACCCACTAAACTGGATTTTGCCTGCAGCTTCCACTGAGGAAGCAAACTGAGAAGTGTGCAGGCAGGGCGGTTCAGACACCAGGAATCTTTTCTGGAAGGGAGAATGGAGCTAGTACATTTGGCAAGGTTCGAGGTTCTTTATTTTCTGACCGAAGAGTTAATCCTTGGACAGAAGAGGAGCTGGATTTAGGCTATGCGTTCCTATAACAGCCTGTCTGACAGCTTGTTTTGGAACACCATCTTATCTTTTTTTAATTAACAAGGATTAATGAGGAAAAACAAAACCAGAGTAATGGTACCTCAGAACCCAGACATTAAAGGATCTGAAAGAAGATAATTTATCTGGTGAGGAGATAATGATGCTATGGGTTTCTGACGTTCTATTTTTCGATCAGGCAGCTACCCCTTCTCTCTCACCTTCAGGAAATCACACATTGTGACTGTCTTGGAAACACAGTCCCCATTCTGTAATGGTTGTGTTGCTTTCATGTCTTGCTTCTCTTTCATTATGCTTCTCTTTCACGAATTGCTATTACTGTAACTTTGTTCTGAATATAATTGTGTGGGGAAAAAAGAGTATTTGGGTCTAAAAATCAGATGAATGTGGAGCTTTTTGGTGCCAGATTTACTCTCTTATATTTCAGGAGAAGAAACTTTGATGAATGAGAGAAAATCAGGGATCTTACATTTTTAGAACTTGGTGAAGTCCTTTCACAGACAGCAAGGTAGTTTCTAGGAGACATAAATATTATTTTCTTTTCAAGTTGTTATCAAGTGTATTGCAACTAATCATCCAATTTATTGTGTTTACCATAATAAATAAGTAGCCCTTCATTTGCAGATTGAAGCTTTCCTGAAAAAAATATTGTTTAGATGAACTATAGAACAATACAGAACGACTGTGAGCTGTTTGATGAAATATTTTCATTGGTTTCAGTGGAAGATTAAGGGAGGCACCAAAGACAATTCCTGGAAAGTTCTTAGCACAAATTTTCTTTCAATTTCAGAATGCTTGCTGAATGTTCAGAACCTAAACCAATTTGGACTATAACTCGTCGTCCTGGTCATAAGAGTAAAATATATTCTTGCCTCTCAGTTTCCAGCGTTATGTTTTGAGGTGTTTTTAGAAAAGTGATATAGCTATCTATGTCGCTGTATTTGTAGTCTGATCTGGCAGAGGAGACTCTTTAAGCAAATGTGTAGCTCCTTTAAGCCTCTTGTAGCATCAGATTTTGAGACAGCAAGGGCTAGGTAAGAAACAGGTATTTCTAAACAAATATTAACTTCAATGAGGCAAATTTAATGTATATTAACATACCTAATATATCCAGTATGTCAATATTATAAAGCCATTAAATGCTGTCCTAACTGTGGAAATAGCAGTGACTATAAGTAGGTTTTTTCCATTTTTAATTTTAAATGTTTGCTTTCACAAAACTCTAGTCAGTAGTACATTTTCTCTTAAAATCAAAACAAAATAGAAATATGTGAGCATTTATGAAAATATTTTCTGGTATTTGCTTTAGTGCAGACAATATATTTTTTAGCATTGTGCTGAAGAATAAGAATTGGAAAACAAATTGAAATTGTCTGTTTTCATTGCTCAAGATGAAAAGAAAATCAAATCACATAAGTAAAAATAGTGGTTTTCTCTAACAAAAACATCAAACTAGAAATTTGTCATATATGTTTTCTTTTTAATTATAAATTGTGGAAGATATTATTGCTTTTTCAGGGCTTATGAAAAAAATACTCTTTTGCAGACAGTCTGAGCATACTTGCTAAAATGAAGCGATTAAGTAATCGCTAAAATTGGTAAATCTTTTACTGAGTAACTTTAGAAGCTTCTCTTACACTTTCAATTGATTTGATTATTTTGACTACTATTTAATTAAGTAATCAATCCAAACAATGCCAAGGGCTGTGCAGTTACAGAGCTAAACATGATTCTGGTCCTCCAGAACTTGCAGTTTTACGAAAATTTAACTGTTGAGCCAAAATATGGTGCATCCAGATCCTAACCTCACTGGTAAACTCAGCAGTAATACGCAGTTCAGTAGGAAAAAAAATCTGTTGGTACTGAGAAGAGAGATATTGTATTCTTCGCAAAGAACACAAGGCAGTTTAGAGCCTCACAGAGTTGTTGAAATTCATTCTGCTATGCTCAGGCATGGCAACTGATCAGAAATTTATACTGTTGGATCTTTGGCTTCTAGAGTAACATAACATACAGTGCTACAATATCAGATGCTGTGAGGGGCATTTTAAAAATAGTAGAAAACCTGGAGCTCAGAATTTTCTTGGGATATTTTATTTCTGTAGTTGGTAGGCCTGCTATTTTAATATACTGTATTTCTTTAATTATTCCTCTGCATTATTGTGCATTTGTCCAACCACAATAAAACATAATTATGAAATATGTAACATGTAAAAAATTATTCAAATATGTGCACTGATGCATAACAGACAACTGTCTTTTACACATAGAATATAAAAAAGAATATTAAAAAAAAGCGCCAAAAGTCCTCATGCATGTTTCATTATTTCTCTTTCCTGTAGAAAGTTTTATATGGATTTATTCAGAATGGGGCATTCTAAGGAATTGGATTGTTTTGCTCTTACAGGTAAGCAAAATGAAATGTATTAAGAATCACATTTATGATTAGAATGCTAGCGTACTTTGGTGAGTTACCCACATATCCAAATTGCATACAGCTAAGGGGTTCACAATGTGAACAGCAGAAAAAAAGTAGTGCCTTCAGTAAAAAGAAATTTTGCATAGTGTGAATGAGTCATTTTATCAAGAGAAACCAGCAGGAATACTAGACTTCTACGGCTAGTCTTATTTTTAAGAGATGAAGTGTGTAAATAAGTAATTTACCTCAGAGTTGCCTACAGTAATTATATTCTGAAAGTGTTTATTACAAATTTGGTATGGAGAGGCTGCAGAGGTTAGGCATGAATTAAGCCAGAAGAAATGCAAATGACCTCTGTCTGCACCCTAAGTTGCCTTATTGAGCAAGTTGTGATGTGGTACTGAACACTTCCTTAACATTGTCAGTAACCTAAATGAAACAGCACATATTGCTTTACCATCAACAGCAGACATGCAAGGGTTTTTCACATGCTGCTGTATTTCCCTAGCACAATATGCTGTAAGAAGTTACCTACTTTCAAACCCAGTACATGCAGTAACACCTGCAGAAAAACACTGATGTGGCTCCACTGCAAAAGGAAAAAAAGCCTAAAGCTATGGAAGCAAGACTGCTTAAGTGTTTGAGCAGTGTGGATAATAGTTTTTCAAGTTTTTTGGCAGTATATAGGGCAAGATACTGAGAAACATAGAGCCTAGCAGTAGCGGCTACATGGTCTCATGAATGAGGACTTGTTTTAAACATTGGGCAGAAATATTTCTCAGAGTGCTCAATCTGCAGCTGTCACTGCTTCATGTGTCACAAGGAAGGATTCTTACCTTACATCACTGCCATCTTCTTCTGAAGAATATCCAGACTGATAGTATTAGAGAACAAATAAGGTTTATATATCCATGAAGAACAAGATACCAAATCCACCACATCATCAGGAAGATAATTTGCCCTTTAATTTGGATTCTAAATTCTTTTTCCTCATGTTTGCACAGTAATATCCTCACTGAAAATTTAGTTCATATCTTGGAACTTCCAGATGCCCTAATAACGCACAAAGAAATATCCACAGTAATAATTCTCTAATTTTCCTTAAAAAAGGGGGAAACTGCTCAGAGGCTTTCGCAGACAAAACCACTTTTCTGTATGTAACCGAAAGATTTTCTATCTTTTTCATGCTAAATAGTACTTGTTTGTTAGCAATCAAATTCAGATTTCTCTTAACAGGGAGGGTAATCCATATTAAAGGACAATATGGGATGTCAAAGACACTCAAGATGTACAAAAATTTGAGGATACTGATAGATGAAAACTCAGACATGCACCAGCAATGTGCACTCAGAGCCCAGAAAGCGAGCTGTATCCTGGGCTGCAACAAAAAGAAAAGTGGCCAGCAGGTCAAGGGAGGTGATTCTCCCCCTCTGCTCTGCTCTGTTGAGATCCTACCTGCAGTGCTGTGTCCACCTCTGGGACCCCAGCACAAGCCAGACACGGAGCTGCTTGAGCAGGTCCAGAAGAGGGCCACAATGATGATCAGGGGCTGGAGCACCTCTCCTATAAGGACAGGCTAAGAGAGTTGGGGTTGTTGAGCCTGGAGAAGAGAAGGCTCTGGAGGGACCTTATAGAGGCCTTCCAGTACTTAAAGGGGGCCTACAAGAAAGGTGGGGAGGGATGGGGCTTTGAGCAACCTGGTCTAGTGGAAGATGTCCCTGCCCACGGCCGGGGAGTTGGAACTGGATGATCTTTAAGGTCCCTTCCAAATCAAACCATTCAATATTTCTATTCTATCATAGCTGTCTGCTTCTCCATTCACAAGACTACAATCTACTTCAGTGTGAGTCACTGTTTGCTCCCCAAAATCATTGGGCTGGGAAATAGATTAGACCTGAAAAGTGTCAGATGAGTTACTGGTGCTGAATAACAAGATGACTTGCCAGACCATGCTGCATGAAGGTGCTTTTCTGTTTTAGTTCATTGATTCTCTGAATAACAAGAAGGCTGAAATAACCAAGTCTTTACCAAGCAGCACTGGAAAATATGTCCATTGAGTACATGTTTTCAATGTAAAATAACACCCGAAGTTTCCTTGCCTTTTAAAAAAACTGATTACAAATCTCAAAACAAAAGAAAATGCCTATTGACCTTTTTTCTTGATCTCAGACAATGTTGAATGCACAGTTGAAATAAAATATGGATTTGGCTTTGTGTTTGAGATTGTACTGAAACTTGCTATTACTCCAACCTTCTGCTTTTGCACTTGCTGCTTAGATCAGAAATGGCAGGCAAAGAAGAAAATCTCTGGAAGAGTTTATTACTACATATGTAAACAGGAAATGTTTGCCACACAGGGGCACTGGTATGTTTACCATAAAGGTTCAGTGCACACAGCAGGAAGTACACAGATTTGCAACATGGAGAAAACCAGCTCCTTCTGACAGGGCCTGGAGATTTCTAGGTGGAGAGTCTATATCATTGACCTTTATTTATGGAAAGTTACTGTGTCATGAAAAGTTTCAGCATTTCGTGTATGAAGTCTTGCTTCAAATACTATGTTCAAAAGAATACTGTATGTAAACAGATAAATTGTACAAACAATGTGGATTTTTTTAAGGTTGAGTTTCCCAATGAAGTTGATTTCCAGTTTAACTGTAGAGGGTTTTTTCAGTTGTTATTAGCAAAAACAAAGCATTAGTGAACCACCTTGTTAAATTATAAACTGAAACCTACCATAACTGAATTGTAGAGGTAATTGTATGTAGAAACATAAGAGGAAAATATCTGAGGGAAGCTGTATTTTTGTAGAATATCCTTGAAGATATTGTCCCTTATTTCCATGTGAGTATCTTAGATTTCAAAAAGAGTAGTAATCTTGATTATGTTTTCTTGTTGTTGTGATTTCCTGCTTTTAGCCTCCCTGAGCATTTGCATTTCTTCTATAGCTGAGTGAAAGCTGTGACTAGACAAAATGTATTAACAGTCTTGTGGATTGTCCAGTCCTGTGCTGGCTAACATAAACTGTAATTTGACGTTTATTGGGGGGGTTCATAAAATATATAAATGTAGCACTAACTAGTTCCACCAGCTTCACAACATTCTTGTGGCCAGACACCAGCAAGGGGCTGCTCTAAAGAGCCACAGAATCAGAACTGATTTCTTCACTTTTCTTCAGGTAAAGAATAAAGTTGTTTTAAAATAAGCAGAGAAGCACAAACTTTGGAAATCCCAAGTCTCAACCAATTAAAAAACTCACTAAACTTGCTATGGCAACCTAAGAGGCCATTTTTCAAGGTGACTCAGACGTTTCAGGGCAGATAAAAACTTGTGTTACTAAAACTGGTTTAGGTGTTTAAATCCATTTAAAAATCTGGCCTTCAGTCATGTGTACTGTACTTTGCTATTATAACACTTCTAGACATTATTTTTCAATCTACAGTTCTTTAGGATATGTAATTGCTGTGAATCCTGTACTTACTGCATGTCATATGCTTTCCTTCCAGCTGTCTTCCCCCTTTTGTTCTACGTCATTTTCAGGAACTGGAGAATGGGGTGATTTTCAACAGTATGGAAAAAAGTTTGATACTGGATTTGAAGATCTTAGCATTTGTTATTGTTTAAGAAGCTAATAAATCATCAGATATTCAAATTTGTTCTATGATAAGCCCCAGAGATTCTTCAAGCTCTATTCCAAATTCCTCTCTGTCAGTGTCATTGTAGCTGTTAGCTGTTTGCAGTAGTGATAGCAATCTGTCTCACATACTTGGTATCAAAATGTTCAGTGGTAAAAAATTCAGATAAAAGGGAATTATAACTTTTCACATACAGCTAGTGTAAGTTTAACTTCAGAATTTTTCTAGCAGGAACCTACACTTGTCATCATAAAGAGTTGCAACTCTTTAACCTTTTTTTTTATTTTTCTAAGAACCTGAGTAACAAATTGACTAGAGGAAAAGGAAATTTCTCATTTATGCCAAGTGAAATTAAAATTGGACAGATTTTTTTTTAAAGTTAGTTTTAAAGTAAAGCATGAGAGAAGAGCTCTGTAGAGATCTCAGACCAGGGCAGTAGAGAGACACTAGGTTTTGATTCTAGTGCTGACTACTCAAGTTTCACTGTAGCATGAGAGGATAAAGCAATGGTAACAAACCTCAGAGTAAAGTGAAAAGAAGATGCAGCAGCTGGTAGCAGAGTTTAATTCCAAGGCTATTCTAATCGATAAAATCTGCTTGAAAGTATTTGTCAAAAGCACCAAACAGCAAGGATAAATCTCATGTCAGGATAAATACAGAAACTTCTGAGAACTGGAACTTTCTTATTTGAAATTACTGAGTTTACAATGTAATGTCAAATCAGCTAACATCCACACAGTTCTCAGGAGCAAAAGGTACAATAGTATTTGTCCCAGCAATAAATAGAACGAACTTCTTCCCGCTTCATTGTATCATCTAGAAACAGACAAACAACAAAGCCAAATCAGAAAATGGAGCCTTAGTGATAAGTTTTATCTTATAATTAGCAAGGTATGAATAACCTTGGATGAGGGAGACACAGTATCGGTTAAACTGGAAAGAATGCGGCAGTCACACTCATTAGAGAAAGCACTGAAAAATAAATAGAAATACTGGAGTTCGAAGTTACTAAGCAATTGCATTTAAAGGAAGAAATGTCAAAATATGCGTTTCTCTTTGGGAGTCCTAGTTATTGAACCAAATGAGAAGTTATTGCTAAGCAATAAATTAGTGTGTGAAGTTTCTTTAGATATTCTCTCAATTTTGCTGCTATTGCTTTTTAGTTTTGACTGGAACACATTTCATTAACACTTTGTAAGTGTTTATAACACTAAAAAAGGCAGTCTAGACAAACTAAATTGGGATAATTCCAGTCAAGTGGGCATATTGCCTAAGGGTGTTAAGATTACAAGACTACATGAGAAAGCACAAGATCCATACTTTCTGTCATGTCTGTAGTTGACTAAAAAAGGAAATGGAAATACCAACGAATGTTCCACTTTGCTCAGACAGCATGGTGGGAGTAAACCTTGGGAAGAGCAGATTTTTTTAAAAGGGAAAGAGAAATTTCCATAAATCTAGAATCACACAGTGTCTGACCTCTGTACAGAATGCTGATGAACTGACCAGCAGCCTTATGAATGTTATGGGTCAGTCAGAGTTGCCGTCTAAGCACTTTCTTTCTCTTCCTCAGATGATTAAATCCCACAGGCTGGGCAGAGGTATGGTCCTGACCACAGTTCATCAGCAGCTCAAGGTGGAGGAAACAGGAGGCATGCTACTCCTTGCAAAGCAATGTCTTTTTGTACATGCCAGTGGGCTCAGGGAAGACTTTTGATTCTTATACAATCTATTGTTTAGTGGCACAGTATAAAACATACTAAAATATGAAATTGTGTTCATAGTCTGCGATCTGTAAGGATAGCTTGTATCTTCACAGATAGCAATCCTTTTTCACAACAGTTTAAATGTATTTTAGATAATGTAGAGTCTTTCCTACAGACTCTACAGTCTCTCCTCATGATTATATTTAAGTCTTTTTTACAGGTCTATACTTTCTTTAAGAACCATAACTTATTTCATTCAATGAACCATTTAATCACAGTATGACTAAGAATGTTTAGGTAGACTTTGTATCATTTTAGGGCATAGAAAGAGACCTGTAGGCAGGAGGATATTAAGAGATCTCAAACCTCTGAATGGATCCCATTCATGTGACAGTTTAATTTTGTCACATGCCATGAGATGATATATCCATAATGCCCATTGGCCCCTCTGGACTTTGAGGTTCCTGATACCGTATAGAATCAAACTCAGGGTTAGCAGAAAATATGTGTAATCAATTTTCCACTAGAGAAATCTGCTGTGACAGAAACTTCTTTGTTAAACAAATCATAGCAGTTTTGATGTAATAATTTTTGTAAAAATAAAAATTGGAAAATATTTCAAAAATATCCAAAGTCCCATTTTAATATTTTAAGTTTCTATATCAAGTTTTATTGATAATTTCAAAATAATAATTTGCTTTCAAAAATTCTTACAGTGTTTCAAGGGGATTTGAAGTCCAAATGAAGTATTTCACATTTATTAAAGTAAAATACTTATGTCAATCCCGTTTGGTCTTTCCAGACATGAGAAATTATTCGTGAGCTTGAAAACCAACTTTCTGATGAGTCATAACTAAGCTTGTGAGAGAAAATACAAACTCATAAACTATAATAATTAGCAACTTTTATAATTTTGCATAAAACAGTGAGTAACTTCAGATAGTCACAGAACAAACACCCTATAGTCATGTAAGGATTTAGTAAATTCACAGGAAAGTAAAAGCTATTAACAGTCAGCAAGTCTTCTGCAGTAATAAAGCATTGTTTTCAAAACCACTGTCATCAGGTTATATGCACATAGTCATGCTAATGAAAGGCTATAACCTGCAACTTCATTTTATGGAGCTTGTATTGATTTCACTGGAACTCTTGAATAACTGTGACCCAAAGTGAAATCTACAGAGCAAACATCTTTACATTTCCACGTACTTTACAAAGACAAGCAAGCATTAAGATTCTTATTTGGCACATACAAAAGATTCTGACTTGAGTAAGGTTACACAGGCAGGCAGGCAGTTATGAAGCTGGGGAAACAGCCCTGTTCTGACATGCTGTGAACCCCCTGTCTTCCATGTCTCCCATCAGAAACTATCCAACTGTTGGACAGTTGAAGAACTGCTCAGAACAGCCTCTGTCTGCTCTTTGTACAGCATATCTATAAAAATTCCAAACTGCAGCATTTTAAATTTTTAGAATGATTGGATTATTGCTAGATATCACCTAGGTCCTGATGAAGCAAAGAATTTAAGCATCATTGTTAAGCCCTTTGACTTCAATGAGCTTTGAGTCAGTTGCTTTTTTGTATGCATATCCTTTATTGTGTTTTCTGATGCAAAACAGAGTCTAAGCTGGTTGCATTGCCTACTTGCATACAAATTCTGCAGTTGTTTTTTCTTTATGGTTAGTTACCATCTCCAGAAGCATGGGACTTGTTCAAAGTATCCAAAGCATCATCATATCTCACTGTTTATTAGCTAGCATCCCATGTACACAGTATAATATACACGACGATGTAATCCTGCAAAGAATTTGGTACCCTTAAATATCACTGCTTCTTTGGAGCTAAAAACTTTGAAATCTCTTTGGAGCAGTTATATGAAAGAAATCTCCTATTTAAATGCAAAAATGTTCATCTCTTAAAGTTCTTCTTGTGATTTAAAAAGAAAATGTATGAGTTTGCAAGTCTAATTGCATCCGCAATAGAGTCTAGGGTGATATTTGCTTTATTTAAGAAAATTTCAGCAGGGTAAGCTAAATGTTTAGTTAACGTATACAATTAAAAAAAATCTACAAAATACTCCTCTCCATTTGCACATTTCCTATAGAAAACACAAAATTCAACCTAGAAAGACAGTTAGAAATTATCTTTTGAAAGTATTCCCAAGAAACTCAGCTTAAAAGTTAAGCTGAGCACTTCTGCAGCTCTGTCACTATTTTATTTTACAGGCATAAATAGCTGGACACATGATACAAGGTTTTGTCTACTTAGGATAACCAATCACTCTGATTGCACTCTACTCTTAATCGTTTAGTTCCTTTTTTTTATCTCTTTGCCTCAGAATTGTTTATTGTGAAATGCGATCATCCGATAAGTACAGACAAGCTAATGACTAGCTTGGACAGTTGAAGAAAGAAAATCTCAAATGAAAACATTGCACAAACAGAAAAGGCTTTTGCAGTAGGTCTTAACTACAGCAATGTAGCTATGACTATATTTTTTGGGGAAAAAAAAAGCTTTTCATCGATACTTGGCTTGTGATTGGAATGTTTTTCACATTAGTTTCATTCCAAGTTGTTTACAAGTGGGTGAGAGTGAAAGCAAGAGTGAGAATGAGAGTGTTTTATCAGTGACCTGGGAAATAAATTAGAGTTCTCATGACAGCTATTTCTCTTGAATTAAACATAATAAAAAAGCTCCATTTTCTAAAGATGTAACCAAATAAATGGTATGCAGAGGGCATATATGGGAAAGGCATTCGAGACTCACAAGCAAGTAAAAGAAATAGAGATGATCTTTGACTCCCCAAAACTTAGAAGCTGTTGTCTGAGTTGAAAAACGAGCATTAATACCAAAGTCGTAAAACAGGTCGTCAGATATGTGTGAGGACTATGGAAAAAGTAAATGATTAAGATTTCCTAGGCCTTGAACAAAAAAATGTTAATTTTTAAAGACTATGTCCCTGAAAGGATATGTTTGTACAAGGGTGCAAATAACTTTGCACTTTACCATGTTTTGGTTCCTTCTGAAGAAAAGTATAATAAGTGTACATCAGTTGTGAGAAAACAGAACAAAAGCAACATAGGAAGGAAGAAGAAACCTAATAATTGCTTTGACATGTGAAATGAACTGTATACAAAACACCAGATTCATATTGGTGGATTTCTGCTCATCACTGATGGTATGGATTATTTTATTACCTTATTTATTTATATTTATGTATTTATATTAAAGGAAATGGGGACTGATCCTAGGACTTTTGAAACTAATGCAAAGTTTTCTCTTTTTGTTTTGCATTCACTGGATCTGTCTCATGGAGGATAGAAGAGCAAATATTTGTATACATGGGATATGATAACAATTATTGGGAGGGAGGTTTACATGGGTTTTTTTGGTGGTGGTGGTGTTTATTTTGCTGCAGAGAACAGAACTCCTTCTGGGGCTTCAGAAGGAGTTCTCATAAACCTGTCTAGAACAGCCTTAATTGAAGCCTTAATTGCCCAGACCAGACTCACCAGGCACCCAGCCTCCAATCTCTGCATCCATTGGCCCAGGAGCTCCATTTAAGCTCAGGCCTAGATGCCCCACCCCTTACCTGACCTGTGCTCAGGTCTTTCCTGGACTTGCAGACTGGACTTGACAGGTTGATGTTGCCTTGCAGTTGTCTGATGATTGTTAGATTCTTGGTGGTCCTTGTTGTTGTCACTAGCTCACCCTGCTCACCTTGCTCAGGTATTGCCAGACTGCAGCTTTTTTGGGTGGGCACCTGTGGCTCCCATTTAACTGTCTGTTGTGAAGCAGCCCCACTCTCACTGTTCCTTGACAGAAAAGCCAGTTTATAAATCAAGGGTGCAGGACAGTTGTCTATAAATCTCTACAGCATACCTTACAGCAAAAAAATAGTTATGAACATAGCAACAGTATCATCTATTTGGCAGTTGTTGTTACATGGATTATAATGCCTTATTCGTGTGCCTTTAGATGTCCATGACAGTGAAAAGGGGACTGTAGCCAGAAGTCTTCTTCACCAGAAGTGGGATGAAAAGTCAGGAGTCGTTCTTTGGGTCCCTGTATGCCCATCATACCATGCAGCATACCCATGCTCACTCAGAAGGAACAAGGCAGCAAAGTCTCAAGGGAGGTGATGATCTAGCTTGGAAATGGCACGAAAAATCGACATATTTTTAAGGTGCCTTAATCTTCTTTGGTTAAGGGGGTGGATCTTAAATCTTTAACCTTACTTTGAAGTTATAGTTTGTGAGAGGACTACAGAAGGAGGTAGTAGACATCTTTGATAACAGAAACAACATAGACTTCATCTCAAAAGAAGGGAATTTCAGCTTAGTCTAAGAAAAAGACACAGAAACTGAGGTGCTAAACAGTGAAGGAACTGCAAACCAGCATTTTTAAAGAGGAATTTTCTCCAAATCTTGTCTATCACTAAAGCTTACTGAGAAGTCTGAAACGAGAACTATCATCTTATTTCCACAGGCATGCTGGAAATGGAACACAGCAATACTGGGACCTCTAATACAAACTGCCTCAGTTTAACTGAAATACAGAAAAGCAGACATTCATATGAATTGCAGGGACTTGTCTGACAGCTGTAGAGAAAAAGGGCCTTGAATACAGGCTCTCTCCCAGACCATTTCTGACTTGTTTAAGAGGCAAGGGGCTTACGTACTCTTCTGGAAGCACGCATTCGCAGTAATTTTTTGTAAGTGAAGTCTCCTCACTATTTTACGTACAGAAGTAAGCATCTCTTGCGGAACTGCCAATGGAATGGCCAATGCAGTAACTTAAACCACCCGTAGTTTAGCCATCTTTACTGCTATTTGTCCTTCAAGGCAATTATCACCTAAGGATGTTACAGTTCTGCTTTTAAGTCACTGAAATAATTCAAGATGTGGATAGAAGCCTCAATGGGACTTATAAAAGCTGACATTTATGTTTAAATTAATTAGATGTGCAGAGTTTTTTACAAATTCTGCATAGGCATATGATCTTTAGATACTCTAATACCTTTAAACACCTGCAGTGTGACAAATATTGATACAGGCTTTCAGGGACTTCCTTTCAGTAAGTAATAAACCCTTTTCATAGAACAAAACTAACTTCTTTCTGCTGTTCCTTTTATTGCACATCCTTACTAATTTAAACAACAAATGGATCATTTAAAGCTATAGAGTGGGAAAAAAGAAGGAGTTGGTATGGGTGCTACAGCCTCTGGCAGATTACATATAAAAAGTGTATGTTCCAGAGGTGGTTTAACATCTAAGTATTTAAGCATTGCTATCAAATACAAATTATTGAAACATGTACACTACCATTTTTTCAAATTAAAACAATGTGGTAATATATGGAGTATATAGAGATTGATATTTAAGTTTTATTTTTTAACACTTGCAAGAAGAAAAGCTCAGACTGACATTTTTGCCCAGTATTTTTTATAACTGTAGGATGGAATGCTAACTAAATAAACAGCTCCCGTCAAGTAAGATTCCCGTTTGTCGTCTTTGTGAGTCTGCAGTAATCTTGCAACTTGCAGGACATCTTGTCTCTCTGTAAACTTCTCCCCTCATGAAGTTGAAAAAGTTAGGGATTTTCTATATTTTGTGTTTTAAACCTGCAAGTACTAATGGAATATTAACAGCAATTGGAGTGAATGATCATTTCCCAGTATACCCCTAATACACTTGAAATTATTTTCACTGCAGTCACTAGTGTCGTGCAGTTCAGTTGCACACAGGAGTCAGTGAAGACACTCCCCTCTTGGCTACATGCCTTACAAGGCAATAGGTCCCTCTTCCTTCTTTTCCTTCTTTGCCCCAAACATGAGAATTTCCATCAGCTTCCATTCTCAAGAGACCTCCCCACCCCCAAGTGCTGACAACAGTTACTACATACTTGACTGTGCATTTCCCAACAGGGAATGAAGCCAAATTTTTTGACCTTTCATTTAGCTTTGACAGTAGTTTTGTTCCACTGACAATCCATAGTCCTGCCTAGGTAGGTTCTGCAAGACTGGCTGTAAAACCAGTTTTAAGGGTGAACTTTTACAAGTGGCATTGCTTACTCATTCATTAACCTCTCAAAGTCAGAATCCAGGAATCGAGTATCATAGCTATGAGTTCAAAAATAAAGAACTGGGATTATTAGCCTACTCCCCCCAACCCCCTCCCCTCTGCCCCTTGCTTTCATGGAAATGATGATGGCAGCACAGTATGAAGCCAGCAGCTGTCGCATGCTGAATTCTGTATGTAGCTCTGAGTGCTCCACACTGAAAAGCAGTAGGACAATAAAAGACTCACATAATCCAAGTGAAGCAGTTGATACATGAGCAGGAGTGGCACGGAGGCAGGAACACGTATACTGGAGCTCCTCACTTTGGAAAAGGCTGAAAGGGGGGACTCAGAAAGCAGTCTATAAAAATCATTAGGGACAGGGAAAAGGCAAGCAGGCAATGAAGGTCAATTGACTCTACAAATACAAGAATTAGGAAACATCTAATGAAACTATGGTCTAGCAGGTTTAGCTAAAACAAAAGAGAGGTAGGTTAGGTAACTTCTTGCCACCAGAAGTGGGGAAAGATGAAAATTTTCATGTATTCAAAAAGTGACCTTAATGGAAGAAAAACCCAGCAAGGGCTATTAAATATCCTGGAGGAATCCTTGGAGTGGCAGTTACTGGAGGCTGTGACTTTTCTGGGAAAGTATTGCTAAGTGATGTTAGCATCCTCTGTTCTTATTTTAGGCATCTGATGTTAGTGGCCATTTCCTGCACACTCTTCACTACCCCAGTTGTTTTTGTGCTTCTCTGATTTTGAAATGACAACAACGATACTGCTTGTTGCTGTCATTTTTTTTAATTTCCACAACTGTCACTGCATCTGTCATGGTGATTGCACTGCTCTGTCACTGAAGGTATACTAAATGTCAAACTCTTTTCCAAACAGGAGGGATTCCCAACAGTGCAGGTTTGATTCACTCTAGCCATTTGGCAATAGCCATCCTTATCCCTCAGGATAATTGGGAAGTCCCTGTTGCTCTCTTTCATTTTGCTACACTGCAGTAGTACTCTAAATTTGACTGCTTTACGCTTATCTAGCAAAATCAGTGAGGCAACCTTGCAGACAAGAGCTGTCAGTTATGTAATAGCTCCCCTTCACAATAAACCAAGGTGAATTTTTTAGCATATTTATTCTTACGCATTTTAGGGATTATTTAAAAGGTTCCATGTAAGCAGCCATTTCTTTGTACATATTGCATAGCGGGTTTTCTCCCATTTGCAGGTAGAGCACAGCCAGAATTTAGCTCCTTGCTTCTTGCTGGAAGCTTCACAGTAGAGCCTTGAGCACTTCCCATACACACACATCAAAAACTAGTGAGTGCAAAGCCACAGATGAGGCACACAGAGCTTCCCTGCAAAAGGCTAAGGGGAGGTTTCTGAAACTGTGTCCAAGGTGACTGAAGAGGGTCTAGGTATTTCAAGCACAACATGCACACGCCAGCATCTGTGCTACCCTGTGATATACGCAGGATTATAGCCTAACTGTATATTGTCCTGAAAATTTTGTTGCCTGAAGATCAGTGCTTTGACTTTTTGGAACAGAAGCAAATCCTACATTTAACAGTATGTAACTCCTGTGCAACTCCCCAGTTGCTATTTTCCTAGTTTTCAAATTTTCTTTGCCATCTATGAGCATAGTAATCAAGATGATCACATTACATTTGTGCTTTTTGCATCTCCTGAGGATATGAGGAAAAAACCACACCAGCTAACCGAGTTAAAAGAGCGAGCCATTTATTTTACCTGCCAGGGGAAAAGTCAGAAAAGCCTCCTCAAACTTTTTTGGTTTTGAAAGGGATGAATTATTTCTTCTGCAATCCTGTAAGCATAGTAGCACTCTTCATACACGTATAAAAAAAGAGGCACAAAGAAATTTCTGAAAGTCAGAGAACAAGCTTTAGAACATCAAAATCCCTTCTCACATACAGATTATTCTGTTCCTTTGATAAATATAAATATAAATATAAATATAAATATAAATATAAATATAAATATAAATATAAATATAAATATAAATATAAATATATAGAGTAAAACTTCACCACCATTTATAGGTACATTTTTGTGATTCCAAAAGTAGCTGCAAACAGAGCCTCTAGAGCAGGCATATTCCCTAGAGAACTGAAGCAAAATTGCTATCGTGTGATCACAAATTATCTTGCGCTTCAGAACAACCTCCTTTACTGCAGAACTCTTTTTTTCAGTTTTGCTCCATTGCTGAGACACCCAGTCGTGGGAAACAGCAATTAAAATCCTTCTCCTAACTCACTGTGGGAAGAGTCCTTTCAGTTGCTACTATGGCCATGAGATTTAAGTCAAGGTCATTGTTTGTTATGATAGCTGTGCTGAGTTTCTTTTTTTAAAAATCAACAGCTGTTGCATATCAGTGAAATTAAATCGTGTTTGAGGCAGATACAAAGTGTAGGATTTTCTTAATTCAGGTGAGTCATGCTGATACTTCTGTCTTCTCTGTGGTCCAATGTCTGATCTCCATTATCACCATACTTTAAATATAGAGTAACACCTCTTAATTGTCCTGCACCATTAAAAAGGATATTAGACTGTGTAACTTCATATGGATATTTTGAAATAAATTGGCAGTTTCAGAATAAGTCTGCATGCTTGCAAACTTTGCCATATTTTAGAGATGCATTCTCTAAAACTAATGACGTTGCTGGCAATCTGTACTTGTGTTTTATTTAAGTCGTATTATCCTCTGAATTAATCAGATTTATCAGATTTATTCTGAGTGGATTTGGTATCAGTCATTCACAAGCAATTTCCAAAATAAGATCAACACAGAGACATTGTGTAAAAAATAAGGACTCTTCTCTTTTTAACTGTAAGGTTGATTTGGATATTTTTGTTGATATTTCTAATTTAAAGAAGTTAATTTTAAGTATCTGGACTGTAAGAAAATCTGTCATGTATTTCAAATGGGGTACCTATGTTAACGACCACTTCCTTAAACCATAGTGTAGGATGCAATGCCACTTTCCTGTTTTTCAGCCCTGTTCAGGCCACAACACAGTTAAACCAAATTCCTAGGGTAAATTAAAGCAAATCTAGCACTGCTTTACTGTATATGAATTAGGATTATTTCCTGAAGTAGCTCTCAAGTGACTTAATGCTTATAGTGGTTAATATTGCTGCAGCAGTCTAGCAAGGGTTTTGACACAGAGCAGAAGCCAAGGCAGTAAATATAATATGGTGTGATAGTGGATAAGACACTAACTTCTTTGGGGTAGTTTTTACTAAACATAACACAGAGAACTAAAATATAAAAAGCACAATCAGGTAATATTTTGTTTATTTTATTTTCTATTTCTAAAAGCTGCTTTTCATGTGTAGCTTTCCAAAATACATAATGATTGTTCTGATGGGTACTTATCACAAAATAGAAATATTACCAACATGTGTATTCCACTGCAGAGAATTTTCCATACTTCTACATTCTCCTTTAAAAATGATGTAAAACAACAAACTTGGCATCTCTAGGTCAAATATGATTACTCTCTAAATATCCACTTCCTTAAAAAAAAATTGTATATATACAACACATAATCAAAACTGCTTATCTTCCATTTCATGTGGACCATCATGTAATACATGTTCTTAAATGCATGCGTGACCTTAGTTAAACCTTACCGTGCAGGCTCTTATTTTCCATCATTTCCTTTCTGGCAGTGTTGACAGCAAGCCAAGTGAGCAGAGAGAATCACTGTCTTGATATATACTGAAAGGTTCATTGAGTACATGACTTTTCCAGGACTGAATTATTTAATTTCAGAAAAGCATATGGAATAGAATACTTCAGAAAATCTCTAAATATTAATTATCTCTTTACTGTCAAGCCTTAGCATTTTGCAATATCTCTGAATGCAAACAGATTAAAGTAGGGAGAATACTGGATGACAAATTCTTGGGTAAAATTATTTACAGGAAGATAGGAAATGAGTCAGGAATCTCAGGAAAAAAAAAATAGCTATGTTACAAGCAACTGAAAAAATG
The DNA here is from genome assembly GCF_034619465.1 of Leptosomus discolor. NCBI lineage: Eukaryota > Metazoa > Chordata > Aves > Leptosomiformes > Leptosomidae > Leptosomus > Leptosomus discolor. The sequence goes on along the minus strand of NC_141419.1, from coordinate 47,000,535 downwards.
TCCAAAACATTTTTTTTTTCAGATGCAGAAAGGAAGGGGAAATGTATCAATAGGAGTTACAAATCACAAATTCCTAACTTCCTTCTTAGCTGCATACCAGCTTTGTCTTAAACTTGTAGTGCTAGGCACCAATGGTTAAAACCAGCAAAGGAGATAAATTGTTTGGCTTTATTCTGTATATTAAAGACTCCTTGATGCAGACACTGAATAGAATTTGAATAAGTAATTTGCTCTGCTTCTGAAATTCTTTGGAAATATCAATAGCACTGCACAGAAAGGTTTCTGAAAGCTGCTTCAGGAGCTTTTCATGTGCTATGCAGAATGCATTTTCATAGGCTAAGCAGAATAACAGAATAGTTGGTATGTAGTGACCACAGTTTTACATGCTAGGAGGAATTCAAAAGGTTCATGAAAAGAATATTTACTTATTTCTAGGTTTTATCTTTGTAAATAGAATGCAGAAAATAAGGAGAATTAAAAGTGTAGGAGCAAGTTTGAAGACTAGAAAAAAAGACAACTTCATACTCTTCCATTTGCTTTAAGGAAGGTAACATGGCTAACAATCACTAAGTAACATTGTTTAAAATTAGGTTTTTCAAAGAAATGGCTTTCTAGTTGAGGAAAAGAAGATTTCAATAGCATCATCTGGTACATTCTTTTGGGATGACTTGCCATTCACATGTGGCTGCACATGAGATGGATGTCTTCCTGAATTCTCAACTCTCTCCCTCTCCTTGGTGTCCAAGAGATACTAAAGAGTCTGTGAGATTCTTGCTAACATCAAGTGGGAAAAGTTGCTTTCTAGTCAGAAATTTCAGGTGGATGAAGGACAGAGGAATACTAAGGATACTTTTGATGATGTATTTTTTTTTGCTAAACAAGTGAGAGGAACTCTCACCTGTAAGATGTAAGTTTGGAGACAACACCAGCTTGGGCAGGAGTGTTGATCTGCTTGAGGGTAGGAAGGCTCTGCAGAGGGATCTCGACAGGCTGTATCAATGGGCCAAGGCCAACTGGATGAGCTTCAACAAGGCCAAGTGCCGGGTCCTGCACTTGGGTCACAACAACCCCATGCAGCACTACAGGCTTGGGGAAGAGCGGCTGGACAGCTGCCTGGTGGAAGAGGACCTGGTGTTCCTGGCCAACAGCCAGCTGAACATGAGCCAGCAGTGTGCCCAGGTGGCCAAGAAGGCCAACAGCATCCTGGCCTGTATCAGAATTAGTGTGGCCAGCAGGAGTAGGGAAGTGATTGTGCCCCTATACTCGGCACCAGTGAGGCCACACCTCAAATACTGTGTGCAGTTTTGGGCCCCTCACTGCAAGAAGGACATTGAGATGCTGGAACGTGTCCAGAGAGGGGCAACGAAGCTTTTGAAGGGTCTAGAGAACAGGTCTTATGAGAGGCGGCTGAGGGACCTGGGTTTGTTTAGTCGGGAGAAGAGGAGGCTGAAGGGGGACCTTACCGCTCTGTACAACTTCCTGAAAGGAGGTTGTAGTGAGGTGGGTGTTGATCTCTTTTCCCAGATAACAAGCGATAGGATGAGAGGAAATGGCCTCTAGGAAAACTTTCTTCACCTGAAGGATTATCAAAAGCAATGGAACAGGCTGCCCAGGGGAGTGGTTGAGTCACCATCCCTGGAGGTATTTAAAAGACTCCAGCTGTGGTGCTTAGGAACATGGTTTAGTGGTAGGCTTGTCAGTGCTAGGTTAACAGTTGGACTCTGTGATCCTAAGGGTCTTTTCCAACATAAATGATTCTATGATTCTGTGAACATGAACACAGAAAAAAAAAAGGCTTGTTTTTCCAGACAGTATAATTAAGTAAAAAAACCATGACATTTGTTCATACAGGCAAGTTTTACTGGCATAGTAGCAGTAGAGTCATTACTGCCCTGCAGAAAAGTTGGTCAGTTCTTCTGTGTAGAGGACCTTCCATGATGCAGAGAGCAGCTGCTTTTAAGGCCATTTCTAAGATTTGGAAGATAGAGAAGGGGCATGGATCTTTTTCAATTAAACTATTGTACTTTATTTTCAAAATCAGCCCTTTAAGAGTGATTAGATCCAGTCTCACATCTTTATTTCCATTTCAGCAGTTCAGTTTATAGTTCCACAGTCCACAAATCCATTCAGTTGAATCAATTGGGCAACATTTCTTCCTCTTAGCCCCAAGACAGCACCTGCATCCATAGTTCTATACCATTATTCTCGACAAAGCAAGCTCTTTGAAAAGGTGATGGTTCCCTGACCACTCCGTTATAAGAAGAAATGAAGGAAGACAGCCTGGCTGTAAGTTAATTCACACAGATTGAGAATGGATTGAGATATATTTGGAAAAAGAAGTACATGTCAGTCAAATCTCGCTTATAGAGGCCTTTTTCCCCAGAGTACTTACAACTTTTGTTGTAATCCTCAAGTACAAAAGTCACGAGTAAAAAAGCCAGCCCAAACAGCAGTCCAGGCTTTAAAGAAGAGTACACGCCTATATACTAAGCAAAATCATACACAGATGAGTGATGAAGTTTGCGTTGTTTTTTGTTTTTTGTTTTTTCTAGCACAGGCCTGCCTAGGTTACATTACTAAGATTATATTTGCTGCTGCTCCCCAAAATTAGTATCAATAATTGAGTTACACCCATATTTAAATTCAGAGCTGCTCTTGCCTAAAAATATCTTGAACTTTGACTGTGACAGAACAACTGTCTTCCATTGTGTGATGGTCCCAGACTGTGATTTGGCAAAACAAGTAGAAAATTACCTAATCGATTCTCTGTACACTTCTTAGTCTTTCCAAACTGCAGAAAACTATTTTAGGTATGTAACCTATACTTTAGATAGTCTGTGCTCCCTTGAAAATGTTTTTCACTGAAAATAAGTACTTAGAATATTTACATATCAAAACAGCTCAATGCCATCTTTTATAGTTCCCAGAACGGGTGATGATCACAAAAGGAATAGCCAGCCACTATTGTTATGCTGTCATTTGGTGAGAGACCTTGTGCCTTATTTATTGCCCATCATTGAAATTATATTGTAAATACAGAAAGATTAATTTCCTCCTAAATTTCCCTCTAGTAGTCTCATGATTTTAGGACTTCTTTTACTATGTTTTAATCACCTTCCAAGGTCCTGTGTCTATTTGCTTTTGCATGTTTTTAACATGACTATTTAATCTTTAGGTACTTATTACCATTAATGACCCACCCCTTGGTTGTTTATAAATGGTGCTTAATAACACCCTGTGAAGTTAGTTGGAACTTTTCCTAATTAGGGAGGGGGAGGAGGGTAGGAAAATATTAAACTTAAAATTAATTCAGAATTGACAGTTTTTAATACTTAACAGGTAATTTTTTTCAGAATGTTTAGCATGTTCACTGAAAAGTCAGACTCTTCAACCACAACAGTCATTGCTTAAGTCTACTGCAGATCAGACACTATGTATTTCAAGTTTAGCTCCCAGAGTGCAAGTAATGTACAGCATCTGGGAAATTGACTTGGCCAGCATTGTATACCATCTTATTCTTCAAGGTGACATTCAAGTACTGTGAATATGAAACCGTGTGGTTTTCTCTAGGATTTTTTTTGTTTGATTTGTTACCTCACTTTGATTACATGAAGTAAGTTATACAGCAAGACTCTAGATTTTTTACAGCTTTAGACTAGCCCAAGTATATGATACTAGCACGATAATATATGCATTTTGTGTTCTGGTACAGATTTACTATTTGTTGAATAAGCATTTCAGATGTTGGACTTTTTAGCTTTGGATAAAATTTATAAATTATTTCTGCTATTGGGCTAGTTATTACTGGAACGCGTTCGAAAACTTTGATAACACAGTGATTGCCTATGCCTTACTAGCAAAGCATATCATTTTCATAATGGAGTTTGAATACACTTGCTTAAGCTTGCACCGCTAATTCTGTTATGTATGATTCCTAAATACTGAAAATTATTTAATGTATATTTGTATGTACATCTGGACACAAATGCAGTTGAATGGAGCCTAAGCCTCAGTCTCGAAATATCTGTTTAAGCCAGGTATTTCACAAACTATCCTCCTAAAATTAATGTCATGGATTATGTTGCTCTTTTAGCCATGTTGCTCTTTCAGCCATGTTGCTCTTTCAGCCATGTAGCTGAAACAACAGTAGGTCTCATTAATTAATTAATGAGAAAGAAAAGAAAGAAAAGAATCAGCTTATCGACAAATACATTCAAGACTTTAGTCATAATAAGGTACTTTTACCACCACGTGAACTTTCAGGATACAGGATTGAGCAAAATGGGTACAGCTTTCATTTTAAAGGTCAGGTACTGTTGAAATTTCTCTTCCACAGAGAAGAGAATTTATTTTACCCTCTAAATTTTCACCAGGCTGAAACTTTTCAGCCAAATCCAGCTCAAATATCTGATTTTCAGGTCCTATTGGTGCAATAGGTATGCCTTTTTAGCTGCTGATTGGTGAAAACCTACAGTGTTTTAGAATCACTTCTGTAAAGCTCCTTTGAAATTGGATAATTTCCATGTATAATCATATTTCAGTCTTAATTGCTACAGGTGCCAGGCCTCCCCTTCCACCCTTGAATTGAGAGTATGCTCTGTTACACCAACTGAATTTAATTTAAAAGCAGAAGGCCATTTAAGACAGCTGATCATCCCAACAACTGTATAGAGCTTAAAGATGGTGGTGAGGAGGGATGAGGGAAAAGAGCTATATTGTAGTCTTAATGATATAAATAAGGATTACTACAGTTTCTTGATTCATCTATGCTTATAGTGTTTTTTTTTTTTTAGTATTACAGCAGTGTTTGAGGACTTCAAGCAGGACTGAGTTCTTATTCTGTTACACATTGTGCAAATATAGTAAGAAACTGTCTACTGAAAATCCTCTGGTCTAACCTGAGACAATAGTAGAATCATGAAGGGAAGATTAAAAAGTCACAGCAAAAAATGAGATATTTAATTGATATATAGCAATCTGTTGTTTATCTTAACGTGTTTATATACTTCTGATCAGCTTAATTATTATTTATTGCACCTTCCTGTTGATAGATAATAGCCATCTCTGCATGGACTTTGCCAATATGATAACACAGAAGCCCAGACTGCATCATCTATATTACAGACCTGTTACAGGCATTCTCTTGTCAGCAATGTCAAAGAAACTAAGCTGTTTTACAGATAACTAATTAAAAGATGCTTATCCATGCTGGTTACAAAAAAAAAAAAAAGTCCAAAAACATTCAGCATATGTTTGAAAGCTTATCTTAATAAGAGTAGTACCGTATGAGTTCTGCAACATGTGTTAGCAGTTAACTCTCCATTACTGCAGCAGGTTTACTGAGGCATGACAGTTTTGTTTCTCATACAACGTAAACCGGGCAAATCTGTGCAGCTGTTAAAAATTATAAAAAATAGAAGAAGAGAAAATCCTTTAGGTTCTCTTTGGCTTTCTGTCCATTTAAGGAGAAAGTAAGTCTGGCAACATGAATTTTCTGCAAAATTAAGACAGTAAAATAAAGAGCATCCATGATTCACAAAATATGTAATTTCATGTTTTATTACGCTTTCATTTTCTCTCAGGACTACAAGGCATTGTGCTTTTAGAATTAAGATACTCTTGACTCAAAAAAGAAAATGTAATATTCTTCTTAACCCTGTGCACAGGAAGTTACTAGAATGGTATTTGTTTTCAGCAACTAAGCACTGGGTTAACCATGACCCAGATTAGCAGAGCAAATCTGTTCTGGTTGAAAATGTTTGGGTTTAGCCTGTAAATATTGAAGCACATTTTCAGCACACAAGAATCTTGAACTGAGTCAATTAATTCATGAGACATCACAGCTGAAGAAAATGTGTCCTGTTGATTAATTTCTTGGATGGGAATCAACAGATTCATTGCCTGGATGTATTAACTTTCTAAATATCATCACTGTTGGTTTCATTACAAAGAACACAATAGATTGCACATGGCTGAGTGAGATACACGCAGGAAGCCAGTCACTTAGAATTAATATACAGTCCTCCATCAATCAAGCTGTCCTGCTGATGTTCTGCAGAAAGGGAGAGAAGGATGTACTTGAAGGCCCTGATTCACAGCTGACATTCAATCTGACCTCTCTTTCACATAGCATGAAATGAATATGACAGGCTGGGTGTTAGTTTAGTTTTAGAATACATGTTACTGTGATAAACTGACAAGCAAGATGATCAAGCCCAGGGGAGGAAGTAAGGGGGTGTGGTTTTGGTAGTTTCAGGGGAATCAGATGGTTTGAGAAAAACTTCTTTTCACTGACAAATAGATTTTTGAAACTTAACTAGAAATGAGTTGTCAGATATATTGTCATTCTCTCTTTTCTTCATTCTGTCTCATCCTATTATTCTTTTTCCCCAGTGAAGACAATATAATATATTATTTAGGGCTTCCATTTTCCTTTTTCCATTTGAATCTTTTTCAAATTGGGGAAAGTTTGATGAAAGGAAAACAGATTACTTAGGTTTTTTCCTCCAATTTTCGTATTTTTCTAGTTTGGGAGTTATCTGTTCTGCCACATTGTTGCAAAAAGAAAAAAGGAGAAAAATTAATTTGCATTAAACTAATCATAGTGTTCTGGAATGAAAATCAGAAAATATTTTTTTCTGACTGAAACAAAAACTTGTCTTTTTTTTTTTTTTTTTTTTTTTTTACCACTCCAGTTAGAGGAGGTGTGGAGTTTCTAGAATATAATGTAAGTATGAACTGTGCAAAATCTTAAGACATTTGACTCCAACTAAACGCTGCCTTTATTTAGAAAGAGAAGGGCTCTTCAGTGATGTCCCATGGTGATAAACATGGTGATAACACTGATAGGGGTGCCTGTTAAGTGGTCTGTTATTGCGGAATTGCAGTGTGTTTAGGATGCTCCAAAGCTACACTGTGTTAGCATACCACACTGTTTTGTTTTGAAGGGGTTCCTTGGTTTTGCTTTTCTTTTCCTATGTTTTCTATACCAAAAACTTAATTGCTTCATGTTTTTATTCCTGTTTTCTGTGCTTTTCTTCTAAATTTTTGTTCTGTAAGGAGAAAAAAAAAATCTTTCTGAAATAAAGATGATATCGGTCAATAGTTACCATTTGGGAAATGTGCCTGCCTGACTGTACAAATCACCTATGTAGCGGCTACTGCCATCCTATTTGGTACAACCTCAGCGACAGAAAGCTCCATGGTTTATTCTGGCAATGGCTTCAAATGTCCATATAGGGGCCTGCAGGCTCCTGAGCTATTCTCCAGAATGTCTTCTATCGGTGCACCGGTGGATAAAAGCACAGGCTCCCTTGGAGCTGAGCAGCAGCCTACCTCTGTTAGATTTTCCTTCACCCTGTGGTGCGTACAGTATGCAGCAGACCGCAAGCACTAGCGCGACCTAAAAACATAAGCATTGCAGGTAGATTCTTTCCTTAGACACTCTGCCAGTCTAGTGTACATTTTCATTGGCTTTTGTGTCAAGAGTAAAAAATTAGAAGAGCAAAGATAACATTATAAGTTTCCTAAAGTATTTAAAACTCCTCTCCAAAGACTGACATTTCTATAGCACCCTACACAGTTTTCCATTTCCAGAGCTGGAAACGGTTCTTTTACTTGACATTATTTGATAGCTTGAATGGACACATGGTTAAAAAGTTTTTTTTCTCTAACTAACAGGAAGCTGGATTCCTGATGTTCAGAATACGCAGAGTGTTGAAAAGATAAATAGCACTGCTCTATTAACATCTTAATGAACTTACTGAAAAGCCCATGTGATGTCTTAAATTCACATTTCACATGTGCTGAACAGTTTTATGTTTCTTTTACATTCCTCTGAAGTCCTTTCATGCAAAAGATCATCACAGATTATTTTTTTAATCTCAGATATTAATAGAAGTTGCATGTCTGTCTCAAGGCATGTTACTGACTGCTGATATATGGCATACCAGAGAGAAAACAAAGTACCAGGCCTTTATCATAAATATCACCTGTTTCAGAAGCTGTCAGTCTCCAGCCTTTTGAACTTCTCATTTTGTTTCAGACGTGACATTGAGAAGGAGGAAAGGAAGCTGAGGAAGGACAGAAAGATTTCAAGGCGAAAGCTCCAAAAACAAACTGCTGTTTCCTTCCAGCCTAGGGAGTACACCAGAAACATCCCTGCCTGAAACAAAGCTGAGGGAGGAAGGGTGAGGTTGACTTTTGTGTTTTAAAGTCTATCTCAATTCCACATGAGCGTTTATTATAGTTCAGGCCTGAAACAGAGTTATTTCTACATCAGTTCAGATGAGAGCAACTTGTTCCAACATTTGCTTCATAAAATATTTTTGCAATTTCATAGGTGTACCCTTAGATGGACCATGGTTTATTTAATCTATGAGACTTATGGCAAATTTGAAGGAACCAAATTTTCCATCTAAGCCCCTTTGATGGGGATTTTGGTAATACCTTAAAACACTGAGAGTGAATTGAGTATTTAACTAAAATTTTAAAAAATTCTGTCCTTACATTGTAATTTCAGGAACTGAATTCCAAACTCTGTAACTCCATCAGACCTACTGTTTAATAAAGTGAGATGAAGGCATTTAATTTTTCATGGTCATTGTTCCGACGGGGTAATCATCTGTAAAATGATATTAAAGAAATAGCCCCTAAGTGATGTCAGTCTTTGTATCACAGTGCAGAAGGCTAAGAACATTTTATGGAATGTTTATTTCATAACAACAAATTATGGATCCTGGAAATACTAATGCTGCGTATAGACATTGTTGTTCCAGAATTTCCCATGGGTCATGCTTGAGAGCCATAAGCAATATTATTACTCAATCCTGATTTTTTCTGGAGCAATTTAAGTACTGTATATAGGTGGAATATTTCTCAGATGTTTTTTTTTTTTTTCCCTCTTTTTCTGGTTATATGGTTATATGGATGGAGAGGCATTTACTGAAGAGTTTTTTTAAAAAAGGTCCTTATGAGCTGCACTTTCACAAAGCTCAATGAATTGGGGTGCTAGGATCCTGGGACAAGAAATAGGATTGATTTAATTGCTTGCATTGCTGTTGTCAATGTGCAAATAAGCTTTCTGACTGAAGACTGTCATATCAGTAAGCTATTTAATAAAATAAGAAATAGTACCTTAAGGACACTTGTGCTGCTTAAGGGAAGGTAACTGCTGTAAGGCACATTGGAGACCTTAAAAAGCAGCATTGGCTTGTTATGTTTGTGATTCATATTTATGTCACTTTGGTTGTCACAGACTCAGAAAAGTCAGACAAACTAAGTCATCCTGGATATGATCCCAAACCTCTCACATACAACCTGGAAAAACTATCCTTTATAAATATATATCTTTATTTTAAATAGCTTACCAATTTTTTGAGTTACTTTTTGATATTCTGTTGTCTTCATGTTGCAAGAGCCTCATTACGCACGGTAAATAATATACCATTTTCTACTATTTTTCTAGTAAGAGCTTAAAATCATTAAAACAGGTAGGAGGTACCTTCGTAATAACATATACATTCCTGAGAAAACTAAGAAATTCATAGGAAATTACTGCTATTCTGGTACATGGGGCATTACTCGCCTGTTTCTATAGACTGGAATTAAACTTCTGATATAAGCCTTAAGTGAATATGAATGAAATATTCTCAAAGTACTTAATACATCCCAGAACTGCTATTGAGCTACAACTGGACTTGCCTGGCAATTTCCCATCAGTAACTCCCCACAAAAAGTGGGGAGAGTTACACAGAATCAAGCTGAAATCTGAGAATCCTATAGACATTCAGTATACATGACTAACAACTGTAGCAGATGTTGAAGCATACTAAAAAAGCATAATTTCATTTTTTGGATCAAAGCTGGAGAACGGTAGGCTTTGCTATATCTTTACTGTTCTTGGGAAAGCTGCTTTAGTTGATTTTTGTAGAATCAGGAATAGGTGCTTTACTTGTATGTTTCCTCTGTGCATACCATGTATGACAAACCCTTTGCTTGAAACCATCTGATAGTTAGCTGATCTCTATCTTATCTAAGAGGGTAAGCTTTAAAACTATACCATTTATTGCTTCCTCATTGGGTACTACTGACTGCCAGCCTAGTTTGTCACTAAAGGATTTTGAGTAGTTTAAATGTCTTGATGTTTGGGTTTGTTTTGTTGGTAATCAGAGGGTATTCATGTTCAAATGAAATACTTGGACCTTGGTAAAATTGTCACATCTAACCTTATCACCACTGTACCAGCTTTCACATGCTGTTTCTGGTTCTGAACTCTGAATAAAACGTGCTTTTTATGGTATCTAACAGACAGTGGAGCCTCACAGCAGCTTATGAACTGCTGGATTCTTTTAAAAATTATGCTGGCAAATATTTAAGTGTGGAAAGTGACCTTTTTAGAAACTTGTTTGTCCGCCTACTAGATTCTCATAATCTCTCTTTTAATTGCTGTATATTTATTGGATTCTGACAGAAAGTTGCAAAACATGCCTCTGATGATTGCATACATTCAAACACATTTAGATAGCACTTGCCTTAAGCAATCAGTGCTGTGAAAGCAATCCTTATGTAAAAGAGGGAAAAAAACCCTGTAAACTAAAAGAGACAATGTTATGTCATCTTCAGAAACACACAATCAAATACTAATGCCAAGCATGCTAAAATAGTTGAAAAATCCCAAGTGCATTAACATCAGCATTCCGATATCTTTCACAAATGGTTCTTGCAGCTTGGACTCGGGTGACAAGAAGACACAAGACATCAATCTTCTCCCTAACTATAATAATAAAATCATATGGCCCTTGGAACACGTAATTTATTTTCTCTGTTTCATGCAGAGGATAAATGTTTCCTCATGCATTCAAATGCTCTGAAATAAATGTGGAGCTGTGTCAGTGAAAAACATATTGGAATAGTATCATAATCATACTGGTCTAACGATAAGGGAGGAATAAGGTATGTAAGGGTAATTTCTCTCTTTTATTTAGCCAGCTGGAAAAAGATTTACACAGAATGTTCTATCCTCTAAACAGTTGACTTGATTGGCTTAACAGGTCATAATTTCCTTTTTTCTACAAGAAGATCATCAGCATTCACATACCACCTCACTGTAATAATTAGTATTGGCACACAGTTCCCCCTTTCTCTAACACTAGAAGGCATGAAAGAGGTGCCAGTTATGCCAAGAGGAAAAGACAGAGGGGAAGGAGTATAACACAAATTACAATTTCAGGGGAAAAGGGGAGGAAGTCACTAATACGATTAAAACAAGGAATTCCTTAACAAAAGAAAGTTCAGTGACCTATTTCTATCATAAATATTAATTATGACACTGGTGTGTCTCAAACAGACCTCTTCCAGTGCATGGCAGATTCTGCTTGCAAAATCTGTTAAATAAAAAGATGAGAAAGTGTGCGACTGGCTATCCAGCAATTTGAACATGTGTGCCTTCTCTCCGCGTGCTGGCACTGCCTCTTGCTCAAATTTAGTAATGCAGAAGATTAAAGCTGTCAGTTACACATAAGGGTTAAGAACTCCAAAAGGATTTATGGTCTCTGTGCAGCCTCCAGGGAGAATAAGCAGACTGTTCCCTGCCAAAACACTCCTAAGCTGCCCTGCAGTGAGGAGCATTACAGGAAAAGTAGTTAGACAGGGGGAGGGGGACTAGTGAAGGAATGGGGAAATGCAGCTGTCAGCATCTTACCTGCTGTATCTATTCTCCATTCTTACTTCACTGTACTTCCTCTTTTCTTTCAAGAAATGCATTGTAAAATTGACTTAAATTTAGTGTAAAGTTGACTTAATTCAAGTTAGAGAGTATCAGTATTTCTTCTGCTGTATATAGAAACTTCCTTAGAGTAATGAACTTAAAGAACTTAGAACTACTAAGAATAGTGAACTACTAATGAAGATTGCTCCTTTCTCAATTTGTGTGTTCATTGCCAGGAATCTGGCCTGAGCTAATATTCATAGTTCGTAAGTCCAGTGATGGCTGAGACTGTTTTGTCACTCTAGTGCTCTCCCAGAGAATAGTGCTTATCAGACTGTAATTAAAGATTCCAGCCTTTCTGTGTCTGAAAATCTGGAAATACAATTTGGTTTCAGCTCCCATCATTTAGGTATTAACTAATGGAAAAGCTTCTGGAATTATTACAGTCCAGTGTCTTGTCAAAACATATCACCTGCCTTCCCCTCCAACGCAGTAACATTTGCACAAATTTATCAGTCAGGAGAGGTCTTTCAATCACTAATTTTTAAAGGCTTTGCAAATGGGTTGCTAAGAGGACAGAAACCCCATCTGATGAAAAAACCTGTGAATTGACTACAGATCTGCAGTTGAAATAAACTGCTTATGCGCTCCAGCTGTGTGAAGCCTCCAGCTGGATCAATACGTATCTTTTTAAACATCAAAAACAAGCATCAGCCATAGTTCATTCATCCTATTGCTTCCTGAGCAGTTTGCTTTTATACAGCTGCATTCAGATTGTGGCAAAGGTAAGGGTGATTACGAAGGTTTACAAGAGCTTAAGCTAACCCATAACCCTATTCCTGTGATTCACATCATTTGGGTTAACTTTTTAAAAACTGTCCAGTCAGCATTGAATCTGCTGCATAAAAGTACTTTCAGTAGGGGTCAACCCAACCTTGAATGTGAAAGGGGTGTTGTTTTTCATTGCACAGCTCTTCCCCATTAGTGATGAAGAAGCAGTGTTTTGTCAGTCCCAGAAAGAGAGGAAAACAAGCCAAAGGGAGGGTTTCACTATCTGGAGTAGGGAAGAGCTATGACAGCTTCACCTGAATAGCCTTTTCAAGCATAACGTTGCGTGTCCTCACTTGTGTAGCAATTTATATCTTGTTTGCATAAGGTGTGTGAATGAGATGCATCTTTCCTGTGAAACCGGAGCATTTCTGAACAGTTATGTAATAAAGGTATTAGTGTGTCTGTCTGCATGCACACCACCGGAGGAAAAGGAGAACAGTGTCTGAAACTGGCGGAAACATGAAAAAGCTTAAAATTCCTCTAAACTCCAAACTAAATTTGTGCATCTTTGGTCAATATCATTACACATTATAAAACATTGGCAATAGAAAATGCAGTCTGGTGCTAATTATGCACAAATAACCTGACTGTAAATATGCTATGCAGCCCCAAGTACTGCTAAAATTGGGTAAGCAGGGAAAGAATTAGATACCTCTGTATATTAGATTGGCTCCAAAACACACCTTAGTGCATCTGTGAAGTACTTTTCTTATAATTTCACTGGGTGTTTTAAGCAAATGAGAATCTGTGTGTAACAATTCATGAACAGGGGGGGAAAAAAAATTAACCACAGATTACCTGAACTCTGTAATTTGGCACAGTTTAGGTTAAAATCGTTGTCCAAATGACTTATTGAACCTGGATGATTACATTGGAAAAGAACTATTCTGGAAGGAAATCAATGAGTTGAAGGTACAATCTAGCAAAACCCAGGATGCCAAAATCAGTTCCAAGCAAATAGGCAGTTTCTTTATGGAACACGTATATTTTTGGATAGCAATAAGACAGTGCCATAAGGAACTGTAGGAGGAGTGCAGATTACAAGCCAGGATCTCAGAGAAAGTCAAGAGGCAGGAACCAAGCAGAAGAAGTCATAGGGAACCTGTCTAGATCCAAAAGCCTCTCTGGAATGCCTCTGAAGTTAAGAACTGAGAAGATACAGAAGAAAAGAGACAAGCTAATATATTTTCAAATCATATGATGCTTTTATTGTTAGTCCCTTTCCTTCCGTGACAGAGGCAACAGCTTCACAAATTTTACAACTTTTTTTTTTTTTTGTCAGGAAATGAACTGAAGCAGTACTGCAGTATCCCCTTTTCTTCTAGTTCCAGTGCTAAGCCCCTGTGTCAGTCCTGTCACCCTTCAACACCTGAGCTGGCTCCTCTTCCAAGCAATGCAGGATTTTTTAGCCTTGTCTGAATCCCTTTCCAGCATGGTTTCTCCTCCACGCAAGCCAGAAGTCCAAGGCAAATGGCTGACAGCAATTTACTGCACTGTGTCTCTAGTCACTGACTGAATATGCATAAAATTCAAACTAAGAATAAATATATGAGATACAATCACAAAATTATGATGAATACAGTTCCTTCCAGCACTTCACTGTTAGACACTTAAATCAGGGTATTTTTAAAGAAAGCTGGAAAAGAATATTAATACTTCTTCTTTCCTCAAAGATAGATGCAGGATTTGTTTTTTAATTTAGTGCTTTAGTTTTGTATTCTCATAATCAGGTGACAGTAATTTCTCTGTGTTCCCTGCCAAATTCTATGGTTTTCCTGTTCTGGAGTATGTCTTTCCTTGGGATTTCTTTCAATTAATTTTACATGTTTGAAAGTTAGATGTCTCGTATAAATTCATCACCTAGGTGACTTCTCTAATGGAAAGAGAGGCACTTTCCATCTATCTTAGATTTCTGTCTTAAAGTGGCATGAATTATCCATTGGAGGTGCTTATCCCTCCTCATTAGCATGGTGTGAGAATAGAGAAGTAATTTAAACTTTATGTTTAAATTTAGACGGCTAAAGCTAGGGGTGATAAATCCCACCCTTAGAGACTTTAACAGTGACCTAAGTTACACTTCTCTCATTTCTAAATGAGAACAGTTTAGGAGTATTTCCGATTACTGATGCCGTACTCTTCTTGTAGATGATCTCAAAGCAATTCAATGTGAAACCAGTTTATAAATGTTTGTTGAGAACAGAAAAAACAGGCCAAATTTTTTTGTTCTGTGGAAGATTTTAATAGCATTCATGGACAGAAGGGAAATTTGATACTGATTTGGGGCAATTTCTTGTAACAGAGGAAGATATTTTAATCTTCATTGACATTGTTTTGTAGATTGAACCTCTTAACAAAATTTAGCACACCTGATTCCTGTGTTACAGAAGAGGTCATGTTTTCAAGCTGCAGATACTAAACCTATAGTGGCTTAACGTTGACAAAGTATGGGGTTAGAGCTTTGGTTAGAACTCAGTTTTGCTGAAATTAATTACAGAAGGGTCAGCCTAATTTATAAACATGTTATAATATTGTATTATCAGCAATTGAAATAAATCAGTTTGTAAGTGAATAGCTTTTGTGACCTCTCAAAAAAACCCCACTGTGGCTGAACACTCTTTCTTAAAGGTATTTATCATTAACTACATTAATGTCCAGAAGATGTTCAGAACACACTAACTGACTTGACAATTTATTTTCTTGTCAATATTAGGACCATTCTGCCTACACAGGCAAGAGTTAGAAAGGGAAATATAACAATTTTTTAATGAAAGCTCTGTTTAATGGTAATGCTCAGTTTGAGATGGATGCCATTCAATTTTCTTATGCTGAGTTTTGATACTCCTACTGAACCGCACAGGAGCCTCAATTATCACAGGAAAATCAGTTCCTAGATATCATTAATTGACTTTGCAGGATCAGAGGATGCTTTTGAAAGCTCTGATATGAATGATTATTTGAGGTTACCCTCAAAGACAGCAACAAATCTAGGAACAATGCCTACTTATTCTCCATCTGCTGTTTCAAGTATTTTCTTCTGGTTTCCAGGATTAGTCTTCTACTGCAAAACTGGAGCAATTATAAGTACAAAATAACAACATCTTGTGCCTTAAATGCAGTGTATATTCAAGGGAATCCTGGATGTATAGATGAAATTCCCAGAAACATTCACAAAACAGTGTAATACTTGGGTTTTTTTACCTCCGTAGTTCACACATTTTCTTTTTTTTTTTTTTTTTTTTGTGTAAATCATTAACTGTAAGAATTAATTTCTTACCAATAATGAAAAAACCAAACATTATTTGATCATGACTTTGACTCATGACCTTGCTCAGACAACAAAGAAAAAGCTGAGGGCTACATAACTAAGACATGTACATAGACTTAAAGAAAAGAAAGCTTCACAGAGCTATCACTTCTCTTTAGAAAGTGGCTTGGCAGATAAATAAGGAAGAGCTTCAGCAGTGAATTCTGCAATATGACCTTTCAGTTGCCCAAAAAGCATGTGCTTGACACAGGTTTCCCTACTTTTTACAAGGCAAGAGAAAGAGAAAGGCTGATTCCTTGAGCTTAGCTGATCCAGAGACTGCAGCAGTGTTTTTGTTCTTGCAGTTGGGAGAATGTTAACATCACTTGATCCCTAAAAGTGCACTTAGTGAGAAGCACTATAACATTTAGGAAATACCTTTCTTTACAAGTTTTGAATGGTTGTATTACTTCAGAGATATATGCCATCTTGCTAAAAAGTGACTTCATCTGAGAAACGCATCAAGTTACAGCAAAGTGTAAAAGAATGCAAACAAGACAAGACAGTGTAGAAGTTTAATATTTACGTAGTGTTTTAAAATAGAACATCTATTCCACCATATGTAGGGTTCAGATGGCACAGTAAAAGGCAGAGCACTCCTCTGAGAATCAGTGCACTATGCAACTATTCTTACTCTGTAGCTTTCCCCTTTCTGCTTTTCCGTTTTAATGATATTTCACATGCAATTGTGTTTTCAGGTTAATTTACACATTGCCTTATACTTGTCAGAGTAATTTTTTTTGTCTGGAATGTTGTTGAGAGGATAGCTGGAGGATGTGTGTAACATCAAACACTTGCAGATTTGTATAAAGTTAAATAGTTTCTTGTTTATGTTTCCCATTACTTACAGAATTTGGAAATGGGCCCAAATCAGTACAGTTAAACACATGCCTTGTGTAAATATGGCCACATCCCAAGGAGAAGCATTATTTGGGAGGACACTAGGTAGGTTTTCGCTGATGTTTGGTACGTCAGTATATCCTGTAAAGAGGAGAGATAATTATATACGTGGGCATCTATATGGCCTGTTTTTCAGAAATTAGAATACCTACAGCTACTAGGTTTCTAGTTAATATCCTTGAGTGCGGGTTTACACCTTTGCTGTTGTCTTCTATTATGCAAAATCACGGCCACAGATACTCAGATGCTGTTACCTAAATCCATACTTTTATGTTCCAGACAGCAGTTCATAATAAGGATAGCCCAAGCCTGCATAACAAACTCCAGGTGGTCCAGCAGGCACTCACGTTTCAGCTGGGAGCTGAGGTTTCTACACACTACTTGGGAGAGCTGGTTCTCAAAGGAATGGCCCTTCAGAATATAAAGTGAGCACAAGCTCGAAAGAAAAGCTTCGGAGGGGAGCTTATGACTAATCTGATTCAGCCAGCTGATAGGCATGTCTCTTTACCAAGATAATCGGCCTTCAATCCTTTCCTGGTGGTAGTAATCATTCAAGAAGCTTAGTTTGGACCTGCTAAACCCCCGTACCTATCATTTGCTCACACTAGCTTCCCTCCCTGTATTCCTTAAGTTCCAAGTGTTTTCTGCATGAGTCCTCTGCTGTCTTTCGCATATTAAGGACTTGTCTTCTCTCATGATACTGTTAAGTAATAGTTATCAGGCATGTTGTAAGAGTGCCAATGATAAGGAAAGGCTGCCTGGGGCTCATCTTGTGCATAGTTCAACGTGGCACCCATAACTGTCTATCTCACTTGGCCTTATACACTAGACTGAAAGCTTCTGGGTAGTCCTAATCCTCAGCTGTGCCAGGAACTGTTATCGTGAGACACAGCTGCACAGTCAGTCGCATCCAGGCCAGCCAACACCCAAACTAAATCCATCGGAAGCTCCTGTCATCTGCCTTAAAACTCCCAGAGCTCCTTCCTTTTGGCCCCTCCATGTGTCTTCTGTGACCCAAGCTTCATGAATGTTTTGACGGATAGTTCGTAACATCAGGAAGATTGGCTTAAGGAATTGTACATTTTCAGCCTAACTAAATAATCCACTGCAGGGGCCTTGGGACTTTTTGAAGTTGGGTTCTGCATAATGTTTTCGCCCTGGGGAGGCACACAATGGTTTCTAAATATGAAAAGGTAGAAAACCAAATGGTAGCAGACAGTCATCTGAGTAATTCTGAGGTCTTGCGCTGGATCAAGATGGGAATAAAATCTGATATTGCTATCATAACTTCCATGTCAGCCTCTCTTCAACTTTTTATTAATTGTGTCTGTTCCAGTAATGACTAAAGAGTAAACACGAACAGGGCCTCACTTATCATTGTACAAAGTTATGTAGAAATGCACATTGTTCCTTTTTTTAGTGCTTTATATCTAAAGTACATTTGGAGGCTCTCTAAGGTACATGTTGTCTTGCTTGCAGCCAGACAGTCAGTAAGATGAACAAGCATTCTGTGCTATGCAAAATCGCTATTCTGGTACCATTGCACCTCCTAAACATTAGGCTGAAAGCTATTTACCAGTGTACAAACCTGCCTTTCCTCCAATAAGAAAGATCTTCTTTATGTGGAAGTGAAATAATACAAAGATCGGGACAAACTCTAAATTACTAGAATCATTCTATTCAACACAGGTCAGCATAATCCAAGTAAATTTAAAGTTTAAAAACCTTATGTGACACGATTTTCCAAATCCACCTTGTTCATATTAACACTCAATTGATCCTTCTGGGAAGGGTCCCTGCAATAAGAATAAAAAAACCACTGACTTCTACTCAGGCAAATTTTCAGTATACTTGCTTCTAATTCTGCTTTACCCATTAGTTTGTAGGGCTGCCGTAAGCATTTGGGTGGCCCTGTCCATGTGTACATAGCGAGAATGGACTCATGGTGCTTGAAGAGCCGACAGTTGCACAGGTAGAGAAATGTTGATATTGGCAACTGGCTGCAAGGGAACCATCTGTCCAAAGGTGCAAGGCTCTACTGCCCATATCGCTATCAAAATATGAGTGTTGTTTCCAACTCCCCCACTATTGGATGTCTTCTGAATAGTTTAGTACCCTCAATATTACAACACATACAACGTGAAAAGATCCCAGCCTAAGGTACATTCTTTTGTCTCCCTCTGTAAATGTTTAATTACTGGCTTACAGCATAACATCCAGTTGACACAAGCGTGCACACATCCTGGTGTCTACATTTCCTTTACCTTATAGTCATACAATGTGTTATGACTCCTGAGTTAGAAGGCATTTAAACATTTTGTATCACAGGAAAATAATATTGGGTATTTTCACAAAGATATGCAAATATCCACGCAATTATCACAATCCTTTAGTGTCTGATAATTAAAATGCAATTTATTAATACTGTAAATTTATTATATAAATATATTAAAAAAATTAAACTCTCAAAATTCAGTGATCCACTTTATAGAAATTTGGCATACAGAAAAGATATTCCTGCACTATAAAATCTAACAATGTATGGCAATATTTATACTGCATTTACCTTACACAACGTAACTCTAAGCTCTGCTGAAGTATTTAAGATTTTATCAAGATATGTCAAGTAGATTGTTCAGATTTGAATTACAGCAATGCAGCAAATCTAACCCCATATTCAAACCACAGCAGAATGCATATAAAATCTTAACAATTCTGCCTGACCTATATTTATAAGTAGTTTGTTTGGATGTGCGATAGTTTGTTTTGTTTTTAAAACCTGTAGTAAAAAAAAGTAAGCTCAGCACTCCAGAGGTGAAAAGAAATGTGAAAATGCTTATCAGTTAATGAATGCATGGAAAAGATGTCACTGCCTCTGGTTTTGTTACTATTAAAATCAGTGTTTCTGCAGAGAGCCACTTAGCCTCCTGCGCAACAATGTACTTCAGCATATGCCAGCATTTTAGCACCAACTAATTCTATTCCTGCTCACCAAAATATCTAGCCAGTTTTAACAGAATTTAAATATGTATAAAAATATAAGTTTGAATGTTTTGCTCAAAGCAACTCTTCTTCTGACCCAGAATTTTACATCACCTAAATGGTAATGCCATAAACTAAACAGAAGCAGACTTCTTTCAGTCTGACAATTTTTTTGATAGATCACTTTTAAATCAACTTAACTTCACATATGACTCAGTTTCATGTTGTTCTACTGAAATTAATCACTTTTTCTATCAATTACACAGGAGTGTTAGATTTATATTTTAAATTAAAAAAAGAATAAAAATCATATTTCAGTCCACAGTGAGGGCTACACCGAAAAAAAGGTTTTGTCTGATGCAGACTTCTAACTTTTTACAATGTAAATGATAAAGTTTTAACCTAATTTCCACCAGAACTTAATAAGCAGCACATTTCAAACTCCAAAAAAAATCTTGTATTCCACAAAGTGCAAGTTATCGAAGTACTTCATAGCCCTAACAATAGCATTTTGGCATTAGCAACCTAAAACACAAATGACATCCAATGGCTATTTGTTAATTATGGTTTTGAATTGCTTATGGCTACACTAGAGTATATATTCCAGGTTCCTGTTTCTGTTAATAGATGCCTGCTTTGGAAAGCATAAAACCCCCTCTGTCCTATCCAGCCTCTTTATACCTAAGACAGCAAGTCCGCTTCTTTTAGATCATCTGCTCTCAATAAAATACAACAAACTGCTGCTCTCCCATAAGATATATGGAATATCCATGTGAATGCACAATGCATAGTCCTCTAAGTTTTGTGAAACCATTTGTGAGCACTTAATAAAAGTGCAACACTAATTAATTTGAGACAGCAGTTGTATTTAATGATTTCATAGACTACAGTGTTCTGTAATCCTTCAGGAATAGGTTAGGTTCAGTTCAAAGTGATGTTTATCGCAGCTATCTAAATGTCTTGAGATTAGAATAGACTGTAAATAACATAAAGTGAGCTTTCTTACTAGGCATCTATTAATTTCTCTTTTGATCACTCGGAAACTATTCAAGTGCAGTCAGAGTCCAAGCCAAAACCTGGAACTGTGGAGCTATAACGTTTACATAATGTTTTGATAACAACCATTGAATTTCAGAAAGTTCTGACAAAAGCTCAGGTCTGCTTTTGTTTTAACTCTTCAGCTTCACTGAACTGAATGAATCAAAAGAAGGGCTGTAGGTATGTACGTACTCTCCCCAGTTTTAGGACCACTAAGAATGTAACAGCTAGTCTATATTACAGGAACTCAAATATTCTTTCCCACCATCACTGTTAAGTTACACCCAGGAGGAGGAAGATAGAAAATGAAGCACCTTCTTCCCCATGGGTATTTCCAATAGAAAATGTAAGATATATTTTGAAAAGTAGAACTTGTAAATGAAAGCAACAGTGACTGAATTCTGAAAATGCTGTGGAGTGATCTCTTCAGGAGATGGAATATTGCTACTATAAAACCAGATATTTTTTAAATTACAGTACTTATTCATAAACTATTATAATTACGGTGTAATATTATTAAATTAATTGTTCTTCTTGCATAACCAGAAGATAGCCTCTTAAGAATTCTTATCCTCTTTTTCCAAAAATGTCCTTGAAAAGTATACACTCACTCCAGACACAAACATTTACATGTTGCAACTCGTGGTTACAGATAAAAAAAAATTCCATAAAAACATATTACGTAGGTATTGACAAATTGGATAAGAATGTAAAGACTGATCCAGGAACATGTATCTGCTACTTCTGGCACGGAATAAGCCCAACATTACACCTGCCCTGGCTAGGTGAAAGATTGTCTAGATATGAAAAGGCAGAACAAACACTAACAATGAAGCTTTCATGTGAGGAGCTGGAGAACTATGTGGTGTGAGGGTAGGGCAGGCAGAAACGTCTGCTCAAATGAGTTTTCCAAGGGCAGAGCATCAAAGCTAGTTAAACACCAGAAGACAGAGAGCCGTTGGGAAGTCTACCATTGCAGGTTTTATTAGCAGGTTAGACAAATATATATCACGAATGTCATCGGTGCCGTTGATTTGCCTTACTCCAAAGCAACAATTACACACCTTCTCAAAAACTATTTTCCTTCCTCCTCACCCTGCCTGTTATTGTTCTCATGATCTTAGTCCACTGCATTTTTTTCTTGGTCAAATTTGCTGCTCTAGGTCATCTTCAGCCATTGGAACTCAGGGCTGTAATAGCTCTATTGCTTCCTTTCAAGAGAGAAAAAGAATCAAGAAGAAACCTGGACACACTGAAACCAGAGACAAAGGTTTTATTCTCCAGTGGTAGAATCCTGTGTAAAACAGCTCTCTTCTCACAAGCTGGGTGACAAAATCCTGCCCTCTCCTATCCTTGCCTAACAGTCTCTGCAATCCCGAGTCTCGATGCAAGCACCAACACACCTCTTCAGTTTGCGTGCCTGCTACCTAATTTTACAAACTTTAAGAAATTAAGTTGGCCTATCTGCTCTCCATAGCTAGTAGAAGGAATTAGGACACTCCAGGGGGTGATTAGACCTGGCTAGGCCAACTGCCTTCTAGAAGTGCTCTCCCCACCAATTTCAGGCTCACTCTGGGATGAGAACCCACCTCAGCTGAATGGATTCATTCACTTCATGTGAATTGAGGCTTCTGTGCAGTAAAATAAACGAATTTCCTCAGAGAACGGGATTGCAAAACTAAAGGGCTCTTGGAGTTAACCTTTAACTTGAATGGCTGATCCAGTGTTTTGCATACTGAGGATAGGCAAGTTGCTGGTGTTCCCGTAAAAAGAGGAGGAGAAGGTGCTTTGGCACAGTCAGGATGCAGGATGTTGGCACTGGGAGACAGGTCAGATGGGAGTTCTGGAAGAGGCTGTTGTTAGTTGCTGTCTTTGGGCAATTCCCACTTGGAATAGTCCTGCAATGCAGACTACTCACAAGGACAAATGAGGAATAAAAGCAGTAAATTTATACACAGGGAATGGCTCCTTGCCTGCTAAAAGTTATGTTTATACTGGTGGCTTTGTAAGCCTGGTGGTGGGGAGCAAAAGAAACACCTGGCTCTTACTGACTGCGGGGAGGGAGAGGGAGGAAACAACAGAAGAAAAGGAACAGCCTTGTCCTGGAAGGAAAAGAGTGGGGAGAGGGATGCAAAATTTTTCCCTGCATCATTTCCCAAGTCAGAACACCACCGAGAAAGCATCTGATTTAGCTCTCTGAAGGTCGTTTGCACCCTGGAATATTTGACAACAATTTGACATACAAGTCAGTTACACCTGAATTTACCAGACACAAAAAACCAAAAGCACAGCATTTCTTTTGCAAAATGAAGAAAATAACAAATGACTGAGACCCAATTAGCCACACAGCTTATAACATTTTAGACAAATACATATGTGTACATATGTAATTTTCTAATGCTGTACTGCCTAAATCAGAGTAACTGTCATAATTAATTCATATTCAACTAAAGAATCTCTACTTTCCTGTATAATAAATAAATAACCATTTTTTTCAGTTTGCATTTCCAGCAAAGTTTTAATGCAAAAGTCCTGATGTTTTATTTATCTTCCTTATTTATCCATACTGTCTATGAATTACTGGGAGACGTTTCAGTTATTGTATTGTTACGATGAACCTCTACAGCTATTTCTGAAAAAATCACTATTTTGAAGAAATGCTAGTTCATGTTTAAGAAATAAACCTTAGGAAAATACAGACCCACTAACCAGATTCAGAACAAGGCACACAGGAATCTACCACCAAACCAGTCTCCAAACCTGACAAGAAGTTTAACAGAGGTTATAATATTTCACAGAAAGGGCAGGACTAAAATAAACAGATTGATAACAAATTTTGACCTTGAGGATTGGGTTTTTTTAAAATAACAAATTAGCTAAGGATCTCACTGTTATTCAATCTCTATCAATTAAATTTAAAAAAGCAGCACAACATAAATTTTAAGTTAGAACTGAGAAAATCTCACTACAGAATAACAGAAAAATTAGCCAGGAGAATCTACGTTTTTATCTTAGTACTGAGCTTTTCCCAGGAACTGCAGAATGACTCCACTGGTAAAAAATAGTTCTGAAATTTGACCTATATCCAAGTCAGAATGCAGGTGAAGAAATCAAGAGTGCCTTCAACTGTGTGTGTGAAATGTTTAAAGTTCAGTATGACATTAGCCAGATTAAAAACATGAATTTTCATACATCTGGATAGTACAGAAAGAGGGACAGCAACAGCTGCAGAAATTTAAAACAACTATGTACCGTAACTTTTTGTCCTGGATTTCTAAAATTTGGCCCTGACCTTTCCTTCCTGTGCACACTGTATAAACAAAAAACATAATTTGTGCTGCAGAACTCTCAGTGAATCATAAGTCAGTTATCTTAAAGGTATCTTCATTCACCCACCAAAAGAATATTATTTATCAAAAGAGTAATTTTTTTCCAGAAATGTAAGGACTACATTATGCAAAGTATTCATAGCTAACACAACAGTTTTTACATAAAGTTGTTTTCTAATTTCATTGTCCTCAGTGGTAAAATCATTACATTATATAATGTTTTAAAGTCACCCTGGGTTCTTTGAGAAAAGTCATCCCTTTTCTTTGGCAACAAATTGATATATTGAGGTTTTTGAATTGAAAAAAAATTAATGAAATATCATGCGAAATCTGGTAGAAGAGAAGATGTGAATGCATGTAAAATTATTAATTATGAAATCAAAGTTGCAGTTTTCACAGAGCACTGCTAAGTACAATTTTTCACTTACAATAATCTTATTAGGGCAAGCCTTTCTAGTATCTTCTATGTATTTAATAATGCCTACACTTCAGCACCAAGACACAACGGTAATTTTTCATAAATTTACAAAAGCATTTATTTTTATATAGTTGCCAAATGCCTGAGATGTTTACACTTCATCAACCTATTGACAGGGAATCAAGGAACAAGTGCAGTGACAAGCGCTGCCTTCCAAAATGCCATATTGAGCATTTATCTATTTCATTTGGCAAAACAAGAAAATACATGCTCTTCTGTTGGAACATGAAAATTCATACATTAATATTCTACCTAAATAGAAATAATTGTCAAATTAGCAAAGTAATGGTGGTATCCATGTTCTAACAGAAGCAGGAAATTTGGGAAAAAAATATTATTTTTTGGTCTAATACTATATTTCTGAAGTGTATATTCCCCTTCACACAAAATATGCTGTGTGTTATTTCCTGTAATATCTGTAATTAGAATCTAAAATTTACCAAGAGTTTCCCCCAAATAAAATGCAGAATATTTCCTTATATTTAATGCAAAACCAAGTTCCAATGCCTATGGATGGACAGGTCTCTTGAATGGCAGCATTTATTCATCTGAGGAGTAGGAGCTGTAGGGTCAAATAGAAAAACCCTGTATGAATCTTAAAGGAATCTTCTGTGGAGGTCACTGTCTGTGGCTCACAACTAGGCTCAGTTGCTAGAAAAATAAATCCAGGGAAATTCAATGTCAGTGCCATTACTCATTCTATTTCCAGTTTCTAACAAATATATTTCCATACAAAAAAGAGAAATTAAATAAATAACCTCAGTGAAAATATTTAAACATGTCTCGTGAAAGGTGAAATATTTCAATCTGGAACTCTAAACCTCCTCATTAGCTTCTTTTTTTTTTTTTTTTTTTGCCTTTTTTTTTTCCTGTGTACCAAACGGGGTGCAAAATAATGATTAATTAGCGATTTCTTTTAGCAATCTACCTCTGTTTGACACAATTCTTAAACAAACTGCTTGACCTTAGTGGACCCAGACAAGTTGAATGCCAAACACACTTTTCAGTGCTTTGCTGAATAGCGAAGGAGATAAACACGTGCTTATGTAATTTTCTAAGTTGAGTGTCCAGCTATGTATATAATACAGTTATTCAACTGAATAGCTATATTATACATCCATTTATTTCAATACAGTACAGGTCATCAAGCAGTTTTTAAAATTTAGTGACCTAGAGGAGTACTAAAAACTATAATCTGGGATCCAATACCTTTCAGCCTGCTAAGACCCTAGCTCTATTACTGGACAAAGGCCAAGAGGAAAGACAGAACCAAAACAAGATAAGAAATATAAACCAGAATACTGCCAAGAGCTTTAGGAGAAACAATCAGATAGGGATTCAAAATTTCACTTGTAAATGAGACAAATCAAAATGGAGGTAAATCCTCTTCTAAGGTGTGTCTTTGCTATGGAAGGTAGCTGGTCACACAAAGAACCTTGTGAGGTTTGTTATTACAGGGAAAACCAGGAGGACAAAAGTAATGAAGGATTAGTTATCATTTCCATTACAAAACAAAACAAAAATATTCTTTTAAGAGATCATACCATACAGGGATAGGAGGAAAAACTACTGCTTACTGACAGAGTAAAGAGGTAACAACAAATACTGAACAATGCAAAAAGACAAATTTAGATATTTTTGCATTTTGACGTTCTAGTTGACAAGGATAACCAGATCTCACAATTAGAGGATGTGCAGAGACAGCTGCAGGAAGGTATTTCTACTGCATTTCCTTCCAGCCCATTCTGAAAGATTAAGGAGCGCCTATGATATTAATTCTCTTTGACATAAATGGGTGATGACAATAGTCTGCAATGTGTGCGGGTGATGCTTGCCATATGTTTTTTTGACATAGTTGAAGTAGCTATTTTTGAAACTGGATAAAACAAATTTTATAATGTGACATGTGGGATAGAAACAAGCTATAGTTACAGAAGTTCTCCCTCTTGGTCTAAATGAACTGTTTACAGGGTGTTTCGAAAATATGAACCAGTTAACCGATCAAAGTAGAAGTTGGTATCTGTTGGTATACATCAAGCTGGTATTTGTTTTGCTGAGTTTTATGTACCATTCATCAAGGGGGAAGAAAATCAAAAGAGTAAATTTTCTTTGAACATTTCTACCAGAATTTGCATCAGATTTTGTGTCAGCTGAGTTTTACAGAATTTACGTAAAGGTATGTAAGACTACTTTTGCCACCAGCTGCCTCTGAATAGAGGTGTTTTCCTAGGAGCAAAAGCACTATATAAAGTGAGAAAACACAAATGTCACCTGGAAACCTAGTCTCTAGCAGTGACCAATGCTGGGAGCGAGCATGGGGAAAGTCAGAGGAGCAATTAATACATTGATTTGGGCAGACATTCTTTCTAATCCTTGTTAAAGTTCACTTTGACAGAAACAGACTAAGGCTTATAAAATTTTCTTCTGCCTGAAAATTGCTTATGTTTTTATTGGTCCTCTGAATGGCTAGTCTTTTCTTCCCACCTACCTAAGTCTACAGCATCTGTATCAACAAGTTAATTACATTGCGTGTCACTACTTTTTAACTTAATTAATTGTCCTATTCGAGTAGAAAGGTCGACTGCAGTTCCCTATTTTCTCTCTTCCATTGCCTTCCAGCATTTTGCACTCATCTACTAAGTCCCTTTCCATTTGACCTCTCTAAAGAACCATGGCCTTTTCAGTCTCTCACCTTCCTGCTTCTAAGTGCTTTTATTCCTCTAAGACTGGAAACCTTTGTCTATCACTTTTTTTTTAAGCTTTTTTTTTTTAATAAGCAGACTAATCAATCAGAAATCTCTGTATGATTTCAAATCAGATGAGTGACAGATTGAAAATTATTATAACAATTTACTGTGTTTTTATCCCTCTTTTAACTGCTGCTGTACCACGATAGGGGTTTTCATTAAGCTGTGTTAACATAATTCAGATTCTCTTTTCCTTTGAATCACACGTTTACTTCGAAGTACCATGTACATGCTATCTTTTCCAGTGAACCTTCATCAACATTAAATTTCCTTAGCTCTCCCAGGTCATCCTGAACTTATCCTAGGAAAAAAGTTAAAAAATATTTTTAAGGGTAGAAAGAAAAATGTTTGGTTTCTACCCTATATAAAGACGTAGGGCCACATTTGTCTATAAAACTTTGGTGTAATGATTTTCAGAGGTTAGTGGTAAACTCTTTGACAGGATGCAGGTGAGTCACTATCTAAGCATTTAAAGACTTCAAGAGCACATAGAAAAATATCCCAAGAAAAAAGAACACTTGACCACAATATTTAGCATTGTTCAGGAATACAATAAATTATACATCAACTTATCCTGCCAACATATCTAAAAAAGCTACAGAAAGGACCTACAACTAATATCTGTAATGCAATCTGCAGTTCTAAGATAAGTTCTAAGACTGAAAGCAATGGAAAACCAAGTGCATTACTACAAACCTGTGTTTTCACCTCCCGCTACTTATAAGATTATAATGGATTTGACTGACTTCAGTATTAGTAATTTACCCAATGAATCTGGGGGTGGAACAAAAATGTGGAAATGAAAACTGGGAAGGTATTATATGTTAAAAATACCCACTTCCACTCACACGCCGTAGATTTGATTCAAGCCATCATCTTTCTGTGCCTCAGTTTTCCTATTTGTAAAACAGTTCAAGTCAGAGTATGCTCTTTTACCACTATTAAACTTCTCCTCCCACTTCGGTTCCCTTGCGTTCCCACATTCATTTCCTCTTCCAAAGATGAAAGGAGATAAATCATTATCAAAACTGCTTATAAGCAAGCTTACTTGATTCCCTCCCACTGGCTGCGCTCCTAGGTGCTATCACTCTGAAGGCTGTGCACATGTATACAAGTGTCCTATGCAGCCACCCTCAGCAATGCAGTAAAGGTTTATCTTCCTTGACTGGTCACCCAGGATCTTATACCCTCATGCCCATCAAACATTATAAGCATCACAATTACACACCATACCTCCCCAAGCATTTCAATATGAATTCATGTCAAATGAGTAAGAAAGAATGCTGGTGATACACGATAGAAGTAGTGTAATCTTCCTTTCCCATAACCTTAACTTCCTGAACATGTAAACTTTTTAAGCTCATAAAACAACATGAAAAAAATGTACAAGAAGAGAACAAACAACATTTTATGCTGCTGGCATATGGGAGATATTCGGTCTGTCATATCAGAAGACGGTATAAAGATTTCCATTCAAACAATTAGTACTCTCTCTCCAGTGTCGACTACTCAGTTTTAAGTGGTAATTTTAGTGCACTTTGTCAAATACCTTTATGGCATCTACTAGCGAGAGCCTGGAGCAAAATCCTGCTTAGATTTCTAACCATCTTAAACAGCATCTTAGAATTAATTATTATCCATCTTCCTGGCATAAATTTGGTAGTAGAAAGGAATGAAAAATTCTTGCATTGCAGGAACACGTAGCACACATGAATCTCTCTGGCAGTGCCTACTCAGGTTCCCACTCTTGTTAAAATGCATGTTAGAACTTCTGTTGATGAGTGGTAGATCTCAAATCTAACTCAATTTGACTGAACTTCTAGAAGGTTGGCATACAAGACTTGGCAAGTTTAAGCTGCTGGAGTGCTACATATAAGGAGTCCACTGATTCCACACAAATATAATGCAAAGAAAGTAACATTGAGATATGACTGGGATCAAGTAACATCAGGCATAACCAAAAAAAAACTTAAGAAGCACTCAAGCTAGTAGTTACACTTTACAGGCAACTCATGACAGATTGGAACACAAGAGGTAGTAAAATAATTTGAACAGCCATCGTCAAAAAACAGTAAATTAAGTCTACACAAACGTGGCAGCATCACTTGGACTACAGAGGCTGTGAATGCAAAATACAGTTGATTTCTGTACTTTCTGTTACCTCTGAATTGTTGTTTACAAGTATAAATTTACAGTGGAATATTAGGATTTTCTTGTTTTCCTTTCCTTGAGAAAACTGTGTTATAACCATTCAGATGTACGCAGCTGATCAATATTTAAATAATGTATTTGACTCAGTTTTGATCTGACAAAATAAAAATCAAATCATTTGGGACTGAGGGGGGTTGCACCTAGGGCTGGGGGACAGGCTGTGGGTGCAGGGGAAGAGCAGCTTGGGATCCCATCAGATTTATTGTGGGATGTTTGGGGAGGAACCAAAGATGAGAAAGGGGGGTTGAGGTGATCTGGGGAGGACCAGAAGTGGCAAAATGAGGGGCAAGGGGGCAAAAACGGCTGGTGGCAGGTAAGTAGTTGGCTGGTGGATATGCTTGCTGGCCATGCCTGGTGCCTGGCCAGCACAGCCTGTCCCGGCTGCTCACCACAGTCCTTCCTCACTGTCACCTTGTCCATACATGTGTGTATTTTGTCACTTGTGGACCCCCATTCTGCTCCACTGGGGAGGGGAGCAGGATGAAGCCCTTGGTGCTGCCTGAGTTTGTGAACGCTCTGGGTGCCTATCCGTGATCTGTGTGTCTAGACACTCATATAGGTATGTACGTGGTGTGTATTTGTGCTCTGCATGCATCTGCCTGTTGGGAACATGTCTGCAGCCTCGCTGCTGGTTGGACATGGGGATGTGGAGCTGAGCAGCCTCGCCTCTCCCTGGCTCTTGGATCTGGCATGACGTATTTGCTCACATATTTTGTTTCCTACACTTTCTTTAACTTCTGTCACTTCACCAACCAGTTGCTAAACAGTGTACAAACAGTGCCAGGATATTTCTTGGAAATGTTGGATGGTTTCCCATAAGAAAAACTGCAGAAAAAAAATAATTCTAAAATAATATAATAATAAGGCAGAGCAAAAACTAAGCATTTTCCAAACACTGAATGAAGTAGACAAGCTGAAAAAAACAAAGGATGACTGCAGCATAAATGATTGATAGCTTTTACTCATTTTGACAATAAGGGTTTATAGAACATGGAAGGAAAAAAAAAAAGGAAAAATATTTTAATGGACCGACTGTCATAATACAAGGAGAATTAGAAGAAAAGGTCTGAAAAACAACTGTATGAGTAGAATGTGATTAGCTGGCTTGAGCTTCTGGAAATATAGACACCTTCTTTGTGGGCATTGGTAGCCTGCTGGCCAACTCACTTCCCTAGGCTTCTTTACACAGGGGATGTCTACTCCAAAGGACATCCATTTCAGAGGCTAATGAAAGGGATATAAAGATATGGAAGTTATTTTATCTTCAAGAAACTTCATTAAGTAACCAAACAAAAAAACCCACTTTGGGAAGGAAAAATGAGAAACAGAAATCACTTCGATACACCCCTGAAGGGTAAAGCAGTTCCTTATCCCTGTATTCTGACTATCTCGTGTCTATATATGGAGAACAATCTCCAGAAGTTTAATGTTTGAGATGACTTCTTGCAGGCAGTTCTAGAGAGATGAACCGAAGAAGGAACTGAATCATGTGAAATGGACCAAGTTTACACAGAAGTGTCAGGAAGTAAGTATCAGAACAGGTTCCTAGCTCATGGAGAAATAAAATAGGAGGATCACACTCTGTGTGAACTCTGTCCTGAGCTACTTGGCTGCAATCTGCCTGTAAGATTTGGAATAAAAATTAGTAATCTGTGGTCTGGACTGAACAGTTACTGAGTGTTCAGGCTGTCCACATTTCAGCAGCACCTCAGTGCTACCCTGCAGCTTCGTCCACTATAAAGTTCCTTAGAGACTAAGACATGTAGAAATGACTAAAACTAGAAACAACAAAACAAATTCATGAAGAGTAACATTTTGCTTTGAAGATACATTGGACTGCACAAAAACCTGTCTGCTTATTTATTTACATTTCCAGAACTGTTGCAATATGTTCGTCTATATTCTCAAGTTATTCTTGATGTAACTGCCTATAATCACAGCAGTTTAATATAACAGACTCCATCTCCTCTTTGAAGAATTTATGTTTTTCCTAACGCATGTACATACACACTGCAATTTTCAAACTCTGGGCAAAAAAAAAGTAAGGAGTCAGACATTAAGTGCTCTGGATGATATATGATAATTAAAGTCCCTAATTATAAGGTCTTCATATTTAATCTCACTTGTCACATGTAGACCTTCGCTGGTCTTGACTGGAGTGATAATGGGCAGAGGATAAATACTAAGACAAACAGAACTTTAAAGATAAACCAGCACCCTGAAACTAGATATGTAAACCTGACACAGAAACTCACAAACTCAGGACAGGGAGCAAGTGCTGAAAGGCCTTCCTCCAGCTACCAAATAAGCACAGCATCTTGCAAAAATTTCCATTTCTGGATGGACATGAGATGTACCATCCACCTCACTCCTGAGTAAACACATTGCTAACAGAGTATTAAAAATTGAAGCGCTTTGAAGAAGCTATCCAAAACCTATCTTGTGTGTCAGCCTTCAAACTGAGAATGTCAGAAATACTCAAATATTATAAATAACTAGAGATACTGTTGTTACCACCGGGTCAATAAAAACAAGGCAGCGTTGTGTTAGAGCAGTGGAAAATTGAAGATACACGGACATATCAAAAGTACAGTCGGAACAAGAAAGGCCCCTGAAACAGATTGTTCCACCATCACATCCGGCTGCCAGCAAATGGGTTTAATTTCTGAGTGTCTTAATCATGGGATTTATTTGGCAGCATTTCAGAAGTGTTGCTGCAATTACCTTTTTTTCTTGTAAGCTAGGATTAGTATAATACAAATACAGGTAAGCTGCCATGTGACAATACAGTATTTGTTAGGACTTCATCCAGATTTCTGGGAAAAGAAAGACAGTATTACTTAAACACTGATTTGGATGAACACCTGTAATAATTATGAAGGACACAATAACCAGCACAGTAGCAGAATACAAATATTAACTGTGCCTCTATTTTTTACAGAACAAGAAGGAAAAAAGAAGGAAGGCAAAAATACAAAAAGAAACAAAGGAAGGAAAAGAAGGAAAGAAGAATCAGGCCACATGCTGACTGGGAAAAAGTGACATGGGATCATGTTGCAGAAACAATATTTTTAGATGCTAACAATTACTGTACCAAGGAGCAAGTAGGTAGGTGGTATATAAGAGGGGAAACAACACTTATTATGGTTCAAGCAGTGCGCACACAGGACATGTTCGAAAATTTCAGCACTGAAGAACCGCACTGAAACAGTGACTATAGCTTGCCCTCCAGAAACAAAAAGTATGCAAAACCCCCAAATCTACCAGACCTATGCTCAATATAAAAAAAAAAAACAATACAAAACAAGGTCAAAATAAAGCTGGAGAGGAGACCAAAAAGAGTTAGGTTCTTACAGGTGCTGATTGCTGAAAAATATCATTTTGGAGAGACAGAGCAAATTTATACCACCAATCACGAATGACTTGATAAAAGTTGAGAGAAAGCTGGCACAACTAAACAGCAGGAATAAGGCAAATTATTAGAAGAAAGAAGTAATCCTCTGAAAAGCTGAAGCTGTGTCCAAATACATTAAATCCAAACTAAAACAGATTACAAGCAATGAGACGACTGCCTGAACAGAATATGCAGAAAAATTAAAAAAATTACTAAGTAATGATCATTTACATCTATCTGGAACAGCAAGCCTGTCAAGAGTCTAAGGCCAATGGATGATGAAGATATAAAAAGAGCACCCAGCGAACATAAGGCCCTATCAGTTAGGCAAAGGTGTTCTTGTCATCTGCCTGCACTGTGGAAGAGGCAGATGTTCCTCTGCTGGAGCCCTTCTTTGCAAGGCACGAACAGTAGGAAGGCAATAGGTCCAAATGGCACTCAGTCCTAAGCTCCAGAGGAACTCAAGGATGAAACTGCTGAATTAACTCTGATGCACAGCACCTTAAAAGCAGCTTTGTGCCTGAGGACATGAACTTTGGAAATGAGATACTTCTTTTTAATTATTTGATCTACAGGCTTGTAAGTCTGGTGCCTGTCATCAGACAAATCATGAGAAACTTGTAACGAAGCATACAATTGGTGGGCAAATATGATTTTTGGAGTGTCAGCACAGCTCTTGTACATACCAGAGTTTTCTGAAGGTCTTCACAAGCAAGTAGATAAGATTTTGTTGAAACTATCTACGTGGTTTTCTGAAACACTTTTGACAAGATCTTTTGCCAAAGGTTAAGGAAACTAAGGATCAATGAAACAAGAGGGAAGGACTGTGTTTTGATAAATAGCTAGTTTAAACACAGGAAGGAAAAGACGACTAAGTGGGCTGTTCACACACTAAAAGGAGACCCACAGTGCACTCACAAGCTGAACGCTGCGCACAACTCAAAAGAGACTTGGTAGAACCAGAGAGGAACAAGGATGTGTGAAACAGCATCCACAGGAGCAGGAATATAACTATTGAGCTCTTCTGCTTGGAAAAGAGGCAAATGAGAGAGAGATCTAGTCAAGGTCTAAATGCCCATGATAGCCATAGTGTCATAAAATGGCTGCATTTTCCAGTGTTTCATACTGGGTATCAAATGAGTATTATGGAGCATCCAGTGAAGCTGGTAAATGTCAAGTTCAAAGTAGAAAAAGGAGGCAGTTCCTCACACCACGTTTACATGTGGAAGCCCCTGTCACAGTTCATTGGGGAAGTTACGTAACATCACAGGGAAAACACACATGTTCATGGAAGACAAAGGCCCTCTGGCTTGCTTAGCCCTAGCTGCAAAGTGTTGAGAGCTGGGAAAGTACCTGTAAGACCTGTGCTTGCCGTGTTCTTAGACAGTCTTTTCGTGGTGGCCACTGCTGCAGGCTGGTTACTGGACTAAACAAACTCTTTGTCTGACCCAGAACAGCCTCATACGGATGTTGAACTCCTTTTATCAATGCTGACAGTCATTCTCAGAGACCCTTCTGATGCCCTCCAGTGCCAAAAGGCTATGTCTGGTGATGAAAGGTACCTTTGATAACGGTAAGCGATTAAGCCAACAAGCCAACTGCATTTGATGTTTTCTCTGGTAACTGTATGTATTATAGACACACAAATAAGTACTAACCCAATGTTCCCAAGTTTTCAAACTACCAACATCAAGTTTGGGATTTTCAGTAATGCTTTTGCATCTTTGACAGGACACTGAACCCCTCCACAGCTCCTCCCAACACACTTTATAGAGAAAAAAAAATGTTACTATTATGCAGTAAATAATCCAGAATTAGAGGAATTTATTCCTTACTTTTCTTCAATGTGTTACATTTTTGTTTTGTTCAACAATGACATCCAGACTCTACATTTTCAGTCGTATGTCAGAAATCATTTGATTAAGAGCTTCAAATAAATAGCCTTTTTTTTTTTTTTGTCTTCAAAGTGTATTTTTCAGTACCAGTGGTGTTTCGCTTGGCAGTTAATGGGAGTTTGTGTGCCTTTTATTCTCCTTCACTACTACAGATTCCCCTATCCTTCTCACAGGCCACTTGAAGCCCCAGGACCTTTGTGAAGACTTGGTCCATTTTCCTCTTACTCTTGTCAGTTTCCCATTCAGTAGTATTTCTTAATCTCCCCAATGCTTTTGGTTCTGAGGCCTGCATTTTCCTCATCCATCTTCTTCTTATTCAAGAATTCTTCTATTTCCTTCTCTTTCATGGGGACTGAGGTAACACCATCAATTCTTTGCTTTCTTTACAGCCAATATTTAGCATTATCTCACATTACATTAGATGGATACACATCACAGTGTATTTGCTATGAGTGCTACACCTTGTTTTTTTCTTTCATTTCCATCAGGTTCTCCCTCATGTGGAATCATGTGCCCCTACTGTCTTTCCACTAGGAGGATGTACTCTTCTCTCTTAGGGCTTTTCTGTGCTCCATTTTCTTCTGACACCTTTCCCTCTTCTTTTTTCTAAGAAGGAACCTCCTCTTGAAGCCTGAAGTGCGAGGGCTCCACCCGCCACTTATTTCGCTCAGACCGATGCTTTGGCCTCCCTCTGTATGGGTGAGGCCCACCTGATCACCAATTCTGGGGATGCAGAACTGTGGGACAGGTTAAATGCTTTAGCATTGCATTGCAAAAATTTAAACGAAGATGAAAGAGGAACTGATATCAGGCAAGCTGTGGGCCTCGCAGATGTAGCAAATACATATCTAGCCGTACGTAGAGAAAGCTATTTGATTTAAAATAGCTAAAAATCATCATACAGTCCCATCGTTACCATGAGTACGGGGTTTCATAAACTGCTTCCCTCCTCTTTCCTGTTATTATTTATATAGGAAACTGACAGAAATAACCATTTCCAAATCTGAATTGCTTCCAAACACCTTACCATCTGACATTCTATGCAGGTGTTGATCATGTGGTGTTTATGTCTGCTTATGCAAAATGTACAGTGGAGGATTTTCTTTGCACATCATCTGCCATTCTAGCGCTGTTTGCTTTCAATTCTGAACCAAAATCCTTTATTCGGACTTGTTCTCTTTGTCATGTGCTGTTTTTCAAGTAACTGACAAAAGTAATGGTTTCACCATGGTTTAATCTACTATTTTCCAGTTCCCTCGCAGATTTTTGTTTATTCTTTACACTCTGAAAATTTGAGGAATCCTGTTTTTAAATTTTAAAATCTGTTACTCTTGGGAGTTTTGGACTCCATCAAGGCACTCCATCAACAATTTTGAAAATACCATTTCTGTTTTTTTTTTTTTTTTTTTGCTAGAACAGTGTTTGAACAGGAAAGGATCAGTGTACCCATCTTTTCAATCCACTGAAGTGTCTTTAGCTCTTTCAAGCATGTACACATCCCTAAAATTGAAATACTTCTTCCTTTAAGTAACTGCTAAGAAAAAGCAAGCTTCGTTTTATAACTCCAGTCCTCTTTTGTTGGATTATGTCACCAAGTTTGTTGTTAATTTAAATAAAACAGTACAAGATGTGGTGAGCTAGAAAATGGATGTTGGCACTCAGATTTTGCTAGACAGAGGGAAAAAAAATACAAAACCGCACATCATTAGGAAAAAGAATTTGGAACCGTGAAGCACCAACCAAAACATTTTTGAAATAAAAGAAGTGCCATTGCTTGAGAGGACTAACTTAGGTGAATGTTTGCTTGATGATTTTTAGCAACTAAATACGGTAAAATTGTTTTGGCAACTGTTGCAAACTGTCCTGCTATTCTGTGAGCTGCTACCTTCAGGTACAAAGATAATACGTGACGAAAAATTGCCGGTGGCTCCCCTTCCGATTTCTTACTATGGCAGCAGAAGGATTTTACTTACGCCTGAGGTTTTTCACAGCCTCAGAGCATTTTTTAAATTGACGAACTAACCACTTTTGGAGAAAGGACAAAATTTAGAGCACAGGGGTGAAGAGTTGCAACACAGGACACAGAAAAAGGCTTGCTACTGACGTTAGATCTGTTACGCGAGGAGAAAACTACTTTTACGGCACACTCGGAAGAGATCTGGAGGCTGGAAGGTGAAAACAGTGCTCAAACGACCACCTACTTTTTCTCTCCTCGTTTATTCCTTCAAGGTACCCCTGGGCAAACATTCCTGCGCATCCCCGCACTTACTGGTCCACGCTTACCCGCAGGCACATCTGATCTGCGCGCTTACTCATCCGAGCTGCCGCACATCCGCACCCTTTACAGCCGGACAAGGTTACGGAGCAACTAGGTGGCGTACGACAAAGATGGAAATGAGGCGGCTCAGAGCGGGACGGGGGTTTTCGCAGGGTCCTGGGCCGGCGAGGGGCCGGTCAGCGGCGGTGGTCCCCGGGCGGCCCCAGGGCTGCCGGGGTCTCGGAGACCCCCGGACCGGCCGTCCGCGAAGCGCGTCAGACACCGACCAGGCGCGGAGAGGGGGGAGGGGCGGTCCACCCCTCCTCCGGCCGCGGGCTGCCCGGCTGCCGCCGTGGGGGGCCTGGGGGCGCCGAGCAGGGCGGGGGCCCGCGCATCCCCCGCCGCCAGCGCTCCTCTCGCGAGACGTGGCGGCGGCCGGCGGGCTAAGAGGCTCCGGGAGGCGGGCGAGCGCCAGGGCCCCGCGGCCCCCCGCCCGGAGCCAGGAGCTGCCTCCCCCGCCCCTCCCGGGGCGGATGCGGCGGCGGCGGCCATAGTTTGGGCCGGGAGGAGCCACCGCCTCCCTCCCCGCGAGCGCCGCCGGCGGGCCGCGGAGCCGCTCCCGCCGCTGCAGCCGGGAGCGGGCGGAGCCTGGGGAGCGGGCGGCGCCGGTGGCCCCCCGCATCTCGCCTCCGCCCGAGCGGGGAAGCGAGCGGACGCGGCGAGGCGACGCCGGCCGGTTCGGCTCCGAGTTTCTGCCTCAGCCGAGTGGGGATCAGGTGGAGCGGCCGAGAGCGGGGGCGAGGAGGCGGAGGACACCAGGCGCCGTTAGCTTTCCGTCTCCGCCACCCGACGCCGCCCGCGGGCCCCGCGCCGCTCCCTCCTGCTGAAGCCCCGGTGGGCTCGCCCGGCTCAGCTGCTCCTCCCCGCGTGGCGCTGTCAGAGCGGCGGGCGGCGCCTTCGCGTAGCGGGCGCGCCGTGGAGGGAGGCGGGCGGGGGCAGGAAGGCGACGGGGGGGAGCGGCCGGTGCGGGGCGGGGGGTCGGCGGCTGGGCCGGGTCCCGCTGAGGAGGCTCGCGGCGGGGCGGGTGGGGGACGCGGAGTGGGCGGTGGCTGCACCGGCGGCATCGTCACCTGGCGCTGCTGCGGCGCGGAGGGGGGGGGGGGGGGGGAGGGGCGGGGCGGGGCGCGCGTGGCAGCTGGCGTTGTCTGCGGCGTGCTGCAGCCGCGGGCGCTGGTTGGCGGCTTAAAGCGGCGGAGCGGCCGCCGCGAGGGGCGTTCAGAGCAGCTGGGGCCAGCGCCGCGCGCAGTGCTCCGTCGGCGAGGGGCGGCATGGAGGGCGAGCAGCAGCTGCTGGGTGCCGCGGGCGAGGAGCGGCGCTCGGAGGAGGGGAAGGATGCGGCGGGCGGCGGGGCGCTGGGCAGACCGCTGGGTCCCACGCCGAGCCAGAGCCGCTTCCAGGTGGACCTGGTGGCGGAGGGCGCCGGCCGCCCGGCCGAGGAGCCCCGCAAGGCGGGCGGGGAAGGCGGCGCGGCGGGGAAGGGCAGCGAGGAAGCCAAGGGCAGGTTTCGGGTCAACTTCGTGGACCCGTCGGCCGGCGACGAGAGCCCCGGCGAGCCGGGGGGCGGCAGCTCGGAGGGCGGCAATGTCAGTTTCCAGAACGGCGGCGACACGGTGCTGAGCGAGGGCAGCCTCCACTCCGGCGGCCACCACCACTACTACTACGACACCCACACCAACACCTACTACCTGCGCACCTTCGGCCACAACACCATGGACGCCGTGCCCCGCATCGACCACTACCGCCACACGGCCGCCGACCTGGGCGAGAAGCTCATCCGGCCCAGCCTGGCCGAGCTGCACGATGAGCTGGACAAGGTGAGTGGCCGCCGCGTACACACAGCCAGCCCCCGGCCGGCCCCCCGCCGCGGCCCCAGGCGCTTGCGAGCCGGGCGGGGGGCGGCGCCGGCCGCCGCGTCGTGCCCCGTTGGGGCCGCGTTCAGATCGGGTCGGCAGCGGTGGGAGGAAAACGGCAGCAGCTCGCTGAGCCTCGGGGAGGGCTGAGCGAGCGCATCGGGCCGCTTGCGTCTTTCTTCTCTCTTTTTTTTTTTTTTTTTTTTAATGACGCAGTGGGGTCCCCCCCCGTATTTTTGGGACGTAGTCCCCGTGGTGAGAGGTAGTTGGAGCTGTGGGCCTGCCGGGCAAATGATTTCTCGGTAGCTTAGCGAGGATGTGTTAACAGACGCGCTTCTGGTCCATATCGCTTCCAGCAGACAGAGAGTTTGGGGTTTGCGAGAGCTGGTAGTCTGGGAGGTGAACGGAAATATTTGGACGAGATGCTGAAAAAAGAAATAATAAAGAAGAATGAGCTCGCTTCTAGTAGTGACGAGAGGTTTGTCTCCTGAGCAGCTGAAAGCGCACGCCTCTCCCTGCGCAGGCAGTACCGACCCAGACCGCCTTCTGGCGTGATGCTGAAGGCTGCATAGATGCCGGGGCTCCTTCTCCTTAAGGAGCCTTTTCAGTTGTGCTCGGTAGCCCTGCGTGCGAGGGCGTCGTGATCAAGGCTTCAAAAATTTTGAAGCTGTGCGCGTCAAGGTTTTTTCTATTTTGGACTAGCTCGTATGCTACTGGAGACAAGTTACAGTGTGAGCTCATTTGCGTATTAGGCTGACTTTATTAAAAGACAAGCTGTAGCCGAACCTGGAATTAATTTGATATATTTTTTAGATAATGATTAAACTATTAGAACTAAACTAAAGCCAGATCGAACTATTGCAATGTTGTTTTCTACCAGTCTGAAAATGGCCTCTTGGTGACTAACTGGCTCTGCTCTACAAAGTCCAGGTTCTACTGGGTTTTTCTGCCAGGTTTAGTGAAATAAAGGAACATGTGGGCCACATCCTCATATTCTGAGGAGCAGTCAGTTTCCAGAACTCTTTTCATCCCACCTTTCGCTCCTAGTAGCTGGATTTCCATGAGAAAATGTGTAGTTCTTTTGAGACTGTCCTGTTTCACACCATTATTAGGCAGCTCAGTGCCTCTGCACTGATGTGTGTTTTTTGGGGGGGGTGTGGTGAGTCTTCCAAGTATGTTTTTTTTGAAACTGACTCTTCATCTATTCTGGTAGAACTAATTGTTTGGTTTGCTATAAAGATACTTCCTTGCAACATGGAAGTTTAGGTATCAAAATAATTATGAACCGTAACAGCAAATTACTCTTACATTTCAGGTCCCTTCCTGATGGAGTTAAAATGTTGTTCTGTAGTCTGATTTTAAATTGTTATGGAATGGAAGGTGGCAATTACTGTCTTGTGCATGGAGTTAGGTACACTATAAATAAACTATGTAATGTATGTGAAAACACACTGATTCCCTCCCCACCCGCCCAGTGTCTGACTCCTGGCACATGGTGGGATGACCAAGTTGTTACTTTTTTCTGTGAGCAGGACATCACTTGGATTTCTAAGCTTGGAGATAGGTTTTCAGTGAGTTTCTATTGCAGCAGTCAAGAAAGCTCATTATGACACCATTAAGACATTTTGATGCAGCATCTTAACTTATTCTGAAACTATAGTCTCCAAAAGTGTAATTTCTTTATAAAGAAAAAGTGCATGGCAAGCAATTTCCTTGGTAGGTTGTGGCATGGAGGACCTGTGGATGATCTATTTACAGGACCATTATCAGAACAGTTTGTGAGCATCAATTAACTGAAATTATTAATTTATCAAGTGTCATTAATTTGTTCTGCAGTATGGATAGATGCCTATGTGAAGATGTTTTTTCAAAAGTCAAGTCCTGTCTGCTGTGCCGCCCCCCCCCCCCCCCCCCCCCAAGAAGCAAAAAAAACCCCACAAAAAGCAGCAACCCCGCCAATCCCAAAGATGGGGGATGGAACGTGCAAGTTCAGTTATTGATATTATACTTAAGTATTAATTTTAAAACCTGTCATGATATAAACTTCAGAAGTTATGTTCTATGTAGTATCTAATCTGTTGTGTCACAGGATGTTTAATTTCCAAAGCAATTAACGTATTTGCACATATTTAAGGCTTATGAAGAAGGGAAATGATTATTTTCACTTCAGACTTAGCAAAAGAGTTTGTAAGATGGTGAGAACACAAAAGCTTTTAATAAGGGTGTGTCATGCATACTAATAGCATTAGATACCTACATTTTTCCCAATCTCTGGAGTATAAAATATACCACATCTGTGATTATGTACTTGATTTCTGGTCACAGAGTGCTGATAACTTTTTAATCATGGTGATGCTGTACTTTTATGTGAAAGATGTTCACAAAGTTTTTTTCACCATTTTTCAGGGGGCTTACTGTCTCCATTCCCAAAGTGACTGCAGTTTCTGCTGACTAACAGTAATGGTTTCTAGTGTTGAATAATACTAGGCATTAAAGAAGATATTTCACTGACTTTTTAAGGACTTGAAAAATTAAGCTCCCTCTTCAACTGTGGTTCTTGTACTAGCTTAACTTGTACGGCAAGTAATGTCAAAGACTCAGTAGGGCAGCTGGTGTAAGCATCCCAATACCATCACATAAAATTTACACTGTGTGAAGACCTATTGTTATGCCCCTGCTTTTTGACTAGTGCATCAAGGTTGGCTGTTATTTTGTGTTAAGACTGATCAAAAAATGTGTTCATCAGCCATGAGATTCACTGCTTTGAGTGTAGCAATTTCGTCTTGTGGTTAAAGTTTATGCTATTCTTTTTTCCTTTTAAAAGGTAAACAAACGTTGTGAGGCAGTGTTACAGTAGTGTTGATGCTGGTGCCAATTATAGAACAGACTTTTTTTTTCACTTGGTTTTGTTTACAAGCTTCATATGTCTAACTCTTCTACTGATTCTGTTCTCACGGAAGAGCACTGTTGGAGGAAGATGCAGTGTTTGAGGAAGATGCACATACACTTACAGAAGGGTTTATCATGCTCTCCTGGCACGATAGCTATCTAGCCACCTCAGGTTTCATGGGATAATTCCAACAGCATCTTCGGTAGTAGAAAAGAAGGGAATTGTTCTTGTAACTGGTTGTGGAAACACAGCTGGGTGATGCTGCAGTACTCTGAAGTGGATGAATTGCATACTACTGATCTTGGTCTATCATGTTAAATTTCAAGCAGGGTGTCTTGTTTTCGTTGCAGATAGCCAAGGTGAGCAATCTGTTGTCTACCCGATTGGTGTGCATTAATCTTACTCTGCTTTAGAGAGATGATAGAGGGAATTTGGTGATGCTGTTACAGTTTCTAATCTCATAGATAAGGCAATTGCTTTGCAGGAGCATTAGTCTCCAAAGATGTAGCAGTCAGAGGGTGCTTATTAGAAAGAAGTAGGAAGGGAAACAACATACCATGATACATAGATTTTTGTTGCAGTGATGTCCTCTGGTGTCTTGAGGGAATCTGGCTTCAGATAGCAGGAAAATTTAAGTGTCCAGCTTTTCCTAATTTTCTTTTTTTCTGTCTTGAAGTTTCGGAATATCTGTTTTGCCTAGATCAGTGACATATGTAGGTATGAGCTATGGCCTGTAGAAGACATTCTATCTGTGTTTATGTCTTCCTCAGTGTAAAAATTACCATGCCATAATGTCGTAGACCTTACAGTTCTAGAAGGGGAACAAATTGACTCTGTTTTAGTAATCCACTACTATGCGTTAACTTATAATTTTTCTATATGGCGTTGCCTTAATTGGGGAGCTTATTTTTTTCAAGAATAAACTTCGCAGAACATGAGTGATTCTGATTTGATATGTCTTCTGTGCAGTCACTTGTAGCGTGGTAAGTAGATGTTACGTTAACCAAGCCCTCTACTGGTAGCTTTATTATGTTGTTGTAAACAAATACTCACTGAGAGTACTAGTTGGTTTCCTTTTCAGTCTAGAAGGTAGTGATCTCAGAGGAAGATCTTTACGCCATCCCCCACCCACCCCGCAGCCCAAATTAAAAAACAAAACAAAAAAACTCAAAGGCACTTAAAAACACAAATGTGCCTTCCTTCCCTCCCACACAGAAATCCATGTACCTGTCCTCTGAATTTGGATATGGAAGCAAGAAAGAAGACATTACTGATAGTCTTACTGCAGAACTGAGGGTGGTTTTAGTTTGTTTTTACTGTGGATGACTATATTTTTTTGAAACTATCTGGCTTTGATTTGTGTTTTCTTGAATGTTGTGGGTTTTGCTAGAATGTAAGATGTTTAACTTAAGCACGGTGGAAAGGCTGTGTATGGCAGCCTTTTTGACAAAAAATGTATTCTTGAAAATGTTAAACAGCTGCTGCACCTCTAACATTTGTTTATCATTTTTTTTTCAGTTCTTGGTTTGTGTCTGCTTAGCCTGTAGATGCATAAAAGGCTGAAAGATGATTCTAGATGTTTCTAGGCTATCAAGTTAGTTGACCATGTTATGTAAGATCTGTCTTCTAACAACTAGTTCTTTCCCTCTCCCTTTGCGAGAAGACAGTCTTGCAGATAGTTTTTATTGTACTACCTTGCTGAATCTTACTTACAATCAGTAGGTCTCTTAGTTCTTGAGTCAGTGTGATTTAATTCAGATAGTTTCTTTTCCTTCTTGCTCTCCTTTACATTTGTAAGCAGCACTTGAATTTTCTTTCTGAACTTAATTGTACTAAAATAAAACGAGAAACTCATTTAGTCTTGGTCTCTGTGCTCTTGGAGATCCTAGAAGCCTTTAATTTGTAACTGTTCTCATTTATTACTTTTGAAAAACAGGGAGCTCAATGCACCTGTACTCCTGCTCTGCAGCAGTAAAACATACTAGTCCTCCTTATAAGGACCGTGTGTATCTTGTAATTTTACATTGCTTGATGCTTGAATATATGTGTTCTGATCTTTCTGTCAAGTCTTCAGTCTGAAACACCTGTAGAATACTGAGACCCTTGAAGTGCTAATATTACTCTTACTACTTTGTTTCTCTCTTGTTCCAGAGAAGTTGGGAATAACTGAGCACTGTTAACAGGTTGTAGATTGACAGCACAAGTGTGGACTGCTGCTGAAAGGGGTAAACTTTTGTGCTGTCTCTTGTGCTGATGTTTGTATTTGAGAGCTGATTTGGTTTACAGAAAGCAAATAAACCCCCCACCCCATGCCCCAGCTGCAAAATCCTGCACTGGATGTGGTGAGTCAGTTCCCTGACCCAATATACACCAGTGGTCTCCACAATCTTTTGACTGTACACTCGTATTAGTAAAAAAATCTTTGAGCATGCACCCCTAATATGTGTATGTTTATTTACTTAGTAAAATTATTTACAGAAAATGGAAGAAAGGACAGGTAGACTGGGAAGAATACAGTGAAGTTGTCTGAGCAGCCAGGGATCGGGTAAGGAAAGCTAAAGCCCAGATAGAATTAAATATGGCCAAGGACATCAAGGGTAACAAGAAAAACTTTTATAGGTATGTTAG
Organism: Leptosomus discolor; assembly: GCF_034619465.1. Classification (NCBI taxonomy): domain Eukaryota; kingdom Metazoa; phylum Chordata; class Aves; order Leptosomiformes; family Leptosomidae; genus Leptosomus; species Leptosomus discolor. Next base: position 46,956,034 of record NC_141419.1, on the reverse strand, counting down.
TGATTAAAGAAAGGGTATGGAAGCTGTGGACCCTCTCCAGAAGGAAACAGGAGAACTGTTCACAAGGGATATGGAGAAAGCTGAGGTTCTCAATGACTTCTTTGCCTCAGTCTTCACAGGCAAGGGCTCTAGCTGCATTGTCCAAGCTGCAGAAGCAGAAGGTGGGGACTGGGAGAAGGAAGATCTGCCCTCTGTAAGTGAAGGGCAGGTTTGTGACTATCTAAAGAACCTGAAAGTGTACAAATCCATGGGACCTGATGAGATCCATCCATGGGTCCTGAGAGAACTGACAGACCAAGTTGCTAGGTGACTTTCCACCATATCTGTGAAGTCATGGCAGTCTGAAGTGCCCGCTGACTCGAAAAGGGGAAACATCACCCCCATTTTCAAAAAGGGAAAACGGGAAGACCTCTGGACAACTACAGGCCAGTCAGTGTTACCTCTGTGCCTGGCAAGATCATGGAGCAGATCCTCCTGAAAGCTCTGCTATGGCACATGGAAAATGTGGAGGTGATTGGTGGCAACCAACACAGCTTCATCAAGGGAAAATTGTGCCTGGTGAATCTGTTGGCCTCTTATGATGGAGTTACAGCATCGATTGACAAGGGAAGAGCGACTGATGTCATCTGTCTGGACTTGTGCAAAGCCTTCAACACTGTACCACATGACATCCTCGTCTCCAAATTGGAAAGACGTGGATTTGAGAGATGGACCACTCGGTGGATAAGGAATTGGCTGGAAGGTCGCACTCAGAGTAGTGATCAATGGCTTGATGTCTGAGTGGAAACCAGTGACAAGTGGTGTTCCTCAGGGATTGGTACTGGGACCGGTGCTATTTAACATCTTTGTCAGCGACATGGACAGTGGCATCGTGTACACCCTCAGCAGGTTTGTCAGTGACACCAAGTTGTGTGGTGAGGCTGGACACACTGGAGGGAAGGGAGGGATCTTGACAGGCTAGAGAGGTGGGCCCAGGCCAACCTCATGAAGTTTAACAAAGCCAAGTGCAAGGTCCTGCACCTGGGTTGAGGCAATCCCAAGCACAGATACAGGCTGGGTGATGAGTGGATAGAGAGCCGTCCTGGGGAGAAGGACTTGGGTGTGCTGATGGATGGTAAGATGAACATGAGCCACCAATGTGCACTTGCAGCCAAGAAGGCCTGTCGCATCTTGGCCTGCATCAAAAGATGTGTGGCCAGCAGGTCGAGGGAGGAGATTCTGCCCATCTGCTCTGTCCTTGTGAGATCCCACCTGGAATACTACATCCAGCTCTGGAGCCCCCAACACAAGAAAGGCATGGAGCTGTTGGAGCGAGTCCAGATGAGGGCTGCCAAGATGGTCAGAGGGTTGGAACACCTTTTCTACGAGGACAGGCTGGGAGAGTTGGGATTGTTCAGCCTGGAGAAGAGAAGGCTCCAGGGAGACCTTCTAGCAGCCTTCCAGTACCTGAAGGGGGCCTACAGGAAGGCTGGGGAGGGACTCTTTACAAGGGCCTGCAGTGATGGGATGAGGGGTAATGGCTGGAAGCTGGGAGAGGGCAGGTTTAGACTAGATACAAAAAAGTTCTTCACCCTGAGGGTGATGAGATGCTGGAACAGGTTGTGTAAGGAAGTTGTGGATGCTCCATCTCTGGAATTGTTCAAGGCCAGGTTGGATGGAGCCTTGAGCAACCTGGTCTAGTGGAAGGTGTCCCTGCCATGTCAGGGGTGTTGGAACTAGATGATCTTTGAGGTCCCTTCCAACCCAAACCGTTCTATGATTCTATGATTATATAAATGTACTACTATACTAATATGGTGTATGGTACAAAATAAAAATTAACACTTTCAGAAATCTTTCTGTACTTTGTTAACCTTACAAAAAATACTTTTTTCCTACGCTCCCAATGAACTGTCTCGTGTACCCCTTTGAGACTGCTGCAATGCATTATGAACGCCTTGAGTGCTCATGTCAGAAGAAAAGGTATTGTAGTTTACCAGAAGAGTACAGCTCTCTAGTTATACTTCCCTGAGGAAGAAGGAGAGAGTGCCTGTTTGGAGAAGCTTGGTTTTTTTTTTTAGTAAACCAATCTTAGCTGACATATTGTCAGTATCAATGTTCAAGACCAGAACCTGAAAGAGTAGCAGTAACTTCTCTCTAGTTGGGCAGCTTTTCTTTCAGTGTAAGTATTTCAGAACAACTCGTTAAACAGGAAAGTGTTGCAGAATTAATCTTCATCTTCAGATTGATTCCCCCCCCACACACACACACACTTTTGGAACTGCATTTGATTAGATCTCAGATGATTTTCATTCTTGAAGAACATTCTTGCAGAGCAGGATGTTGGCAAGATCAGTATCTTGGAGTAATTCAAACCGGTGTACTACATCTTCTGTTGTATCCTTCAGATTTTTTCCTAAAGCCCCATATAATATTCATACATGAGCGACCACAAACCCATTTCCCCCTTCTTTTTGGTACAGGTAATAGCAATCACAATATGGTCATTTGTTCGCTACTAAGAATTTTTTTAAATAGTTGACTTAGAATTGTTTGCCTTTCAGTATTTTGGAAGCTATCCAGGTCTTGCAGCTTGAGTGCATGGAATGTCTTTGATTTATTTCTACACTTCAGCATGCTGATAGGCCTGATAAACCTACTGAAATTTCTTTTTGTGCATAAAAACTAAGATGCATTATCTGTGTCTGATAAAGGATGTGGTCATTAAAAAAGGGAAAAATTCCATTTTAACAAGGGAGCATATCTCTTGCATCTTCAGTTTGGCAGCTTTGACTTGAATGTAATTGTCAGACTGCTTACAGCTCGAGAGCGGTATTTCTTGGAATAGTCTTAGGAGTCTCTCTACCATGTAAACCCTCAGAGTAAGTTGAAACATTAAATCTAGCATCACGGCTTCTTTACAGATGAAATGGGCCTTACCATTTTCTTTGAATTAAAAAAAATGAATAATCTGAAATGTAAGCAGTTCATTTGGAGAAGGAAAGATAACTAGCAACAGGTAATTGCTGTGCTGCATGTATGTACCAGCTCTGCTCAGTGCTGGCTCAGGGACTGTGCCTGTAGCCTTATCCACCGCTTCATGACATGACATTAAAAGTTCAGGCAGTACTTAATTGATTTTTAGGATTATTTCAATGGGCTGTTTAGTCTATTGTAAGTCACTGTTAAATGTATTTTTTCATGTCCTTACTACACTTAGAACTAGATTTCTGATTAAAATGAGGTAGCTACACTGCATACTGCTGGACAGAGGTCTCTTCTCATTTGTCTCTAATTCTCGTGATCAGCTTGGCCAGAGTACTTGTATCATCCTATGCTTACAAGAGGAATGTATGAACCGAGATGTGAGGATTTAGAGAGTTTTATCTTGATGCTTTTGTAAAATGCTGTTGTTATTTAAGTGATGGCTTTCATATGGAGAAGAAAAACACTTAATATTTCAGATAGGATACTGCTCTTGCATACTCAGACATCAACAAAACTTCGCTGCTGTGGCATGTGTAAAAACTACTTGAACACCCTACTGGCTGCAGGCTTTCAAATTTCAGCTTTTGCATGGCTGTCTAGACTTCAGTGCTTTCCTCTGGAACTTTTCTTTTGTAAATATGTCTAGCTCTTCTCTGTTAAGAATGCAAAGATTTGAATCTGAACTTCCTATGCTGATGTTACGACAGCTAGATCAAATGGTGTTGACACTTGTCACTGTTTCAAGAGGCACAGTGACTTTATTTTGATGTGATGCTTAGGAAAGTGCTGAAACTTTTTTTTGCTTATAAAGGGCTGAAAACTCAAAATTTGTGGTGGTGCAGTAGAGAAAGCAGGTAGAGGAAGGGGTGAGATCACCCTTGGAATATTATGCAATGTTCTAATGCCTGGATTACTTAAGTGACATGAGAAGTTAGTGGCTGTGAAATACTAGTATGACAACGAAGTTCATCAAGAGTCAAGGACCAGATTCTGTTGTATTTTCATTAGTTAAATTACTCTTAAGTATTTAAGTATGGGTGGTTTTGCTGTTGCTTCATTTCTGAATTTATTCCAGAGTTTTTCCTTGAAGCAAAAATTTACTAGATTGCAATTTGTGTCTATCCCGTATTAGAAGGGGAGGATGATCATCACCTTTAAAAAGAAAAGTCCATAGCCTTTGTGTAGTTATAAGCTTAGAGATCAGTCAAAAAAATTGTATGCATGTAAGACAAATGATTCTATGATGAGCTTTATAAACAAGGCTTCTCTCTATCCTTTGTAAGTATGCCACCTTGCAAGAACAATGATTTACTCCTAAGCTGAGATCAGTTGCCTGAGTCAGTTTCTTGATTAACAGTCTTGCTAGCCTGGTTAATACATCAATCTTGCTAGCCTGGTTAATACATCAATCTTGCTAGCCTGGTTAATACATCAATCTTGCTAGCCTGGTTAATACATCAATCTTGCTAGCCTGGTTAATACATCAATCTTGCTAGCCTGGTTAATACATCATACTACTTGTAAGACTTGGGAGGAAGAATGGATGATTCTCTATCCCTTTAAAAGAATTACAGTAAAAGTGGCTTTTAAAACAGAATATATGTATACACATAGGTGGACACGAAAAAAATATTGCTTAACGTTTCTCTGTTAAAAGCAGTATTGAGTTGCAAGGCACTGAAATACAAGCTGATGGCAGAGACTTGTAGCTGGCTAATTCTGCAGTTGACATGTTAATTTTAACTATAAATTTCTTCTGTTTAAAATTGCTCTGCTGTAATCAAAGTACAACAGACTTTAATGTTATCTTAAGCTGAAATTAAAGCTCTTTGTTTGATGCAATCTCTTTTAAAATCTCTGGAACTGGATGCCAAAAGTATTTGCTGCTGTATTTTAAATTTGTAATTGTAGAGAAGGTATCGTAGCCAAAGCACTGAAGTTTTGGTCTCTTGGCTCCAGACCTGGAAAGGATTTCCTTTGATTGAGGTGAGTAACCAATGGTTGAAGCTGCACATGTTTGATTCCAAGGAATCCTGAGTTTTAAGAATAGATCATGTTTTATCTGGGTAATTTATCTCCTGTTGCTGTAGGTAACTGTTGGGTGCCATTTAATGAGTTAGTAGTCTTTTTTTAGGTTATGCCTCTAAAGATACTAGAACCACAGTATAGTAGCAGCATTTTACATATGCTTCAAACAAGGAGTGGGAATTAGGAATTCTATTAGCAAATTTGCTATAATTCATTCCTGGTTTAAAACCAAACAGTATATGATCTAATATGACTGCTAAATTTTCTGAACTGCCATCAACAATATTCCCTGAAATTGTGTGATTTTTCAGTTTGTTTTTTTAAAGAAAATGCTAGGAGTGTTTAAGCAGACTGAGATATCTTGAACATGTCTTCTGCCCTGTTTTCTTTTGTGTGTGCTACCTGACTGGGTTTTTCCCACAGGTAGCAATACTAATTGCTCAAGGTTGCCATCTAACTCCTGAAAAACCTGAACACCTGAATCTCTTTTGCCAACTTGATAAATTTGTTTTTAACTAACAAATTATGAAGGATTTGTAAACTGTTCTAGGTGTCTGTGGAAGCTGCTTTCTTTGTGAGTAGCAATCTGAGTGAAAGGTAACTGTCCACTTGGATTATCACCCTGTTTGAAGTACCAAAGATTCAGACTGTTACATCGGTTGCAAGATGTACATTAGTGATGTAATTAAGATTTAGAAAGTGATAACCTCCTGAATCAGTTCTAGAGTTTGCACTTCCACTGATGTTTCATCAGACTAAGGGCTGTTACGAAGCATTAACTGAGAGCTGGGCACGCTAGTTCTTAGTTTCCATACTAACTCATGATAACGCTATCACCATCCTTATGCCAGTAGAGGACTGATGAGGAAGAACTAGAAGTGCATGCAATATTTAAAGTTCAGGTCTACCACAGATTGTTTTTAGTTCTTGATTTACTCATTACAGAATTGTTTTTCTGGTTCTGTAATATTTTCTGTGCAACTCCTACTGTGTAACAAGGTGATACTTTTCTGAAAGTCTTTAGGGTAGGCCAGAAAGAGTTCTTTCAAAGGTAATGAGAGATATAGACAGCATATGGGTCTTTTCCTTATTACTTTGCTTTCCTAGGCACTGCGTTTCAGTTGTGTTACTTTCCAGTTCCTAAGTCTAACAAGATTCTTCTTGTTAGGTCTAAATAGCAAATTACGTTTCTTAGGCAGTAACTGTTTCAGTCAGGTTTGGATATTGATATTTACTGCACAGTTCAGGGGTTTAGTGGGAGGATGGCTTAATTGTGGTATAAATGAAAGCAATGAGGATATCTTAACAGTTTTAGATTAGCACTTGTGAAACAGATCAGTATAGAGAAGAAAGCTGTTTGTCAACAACAGTGTTGCTAGTGTTACCGGTTTACAAAATAGCCTATCTATGACAGTACTGACTGTTCTTTAAGAGTGTGTTACATAGAGTAAGATACTTACTCTTTTAGAGCTGTTTATTTCCCTTACAAAAAAACCCCACTTAAACTGTCAGACCTGGCAGAGGTGTTTTTCACACTTAGTATTAAAAAATCACTGTGATTTGTTGTTAGTCTACAGAGCAAGTTAACAACAGTATCTCAGCCAGTTTGAACAGTTTGGTTGAAAAAATGGTTACAAACAGTAGTTGGTGTCACCAGCTAAGTCAAAGACTGATGAGAACTTATTTTTTTCTCTTGCATATTTAGGTACTGAATTCAATTCAATTTGTATTCTCAGTCAGACAATCACATTTCAAGACTTTCCTTGATAAAGTATTAGTCACAGGACTCTCTTGTCCCTGAGCAGCAATATGCTTGTCACCATTCCATTAGAGATTTAGACATTTTGGAAAGGAAACTCAGTGCTCTTGGTTTCTTTCATCAATGGTTAGATAAAAGCATTAAAACGCAAAAACAGCTTAGCAAAGACCCCTAGGCACAAACTGGGAAACAAACATTAGCATGCTACAGAAGCACTGTTTAAACAATAGATATGGTTGATACAGTTTAGTGTCCTACAGTAAACACGTAAGAGCTGGCTTATTTCTTTGGTAGTACAGTATCACACTTAAATAAATTTGTATCAGTACAAACCATTTGTAAAAGTTGTCACTGCTGCATCAGAGGTAAACACCTATGTCAGCAGGATTATTCTATGCAGTTACTCTATGCGTATGATACATCTAACACTTTTTAAGACCTTTATTCAGGTTATTAAATCACCCACAGGTGAGGTGGGAGGAAAATCCAAAAGTTCATTCCAGAAGGGCAAGTGGAAGGCTTGCTCCTCCAAGAAAAGATTTGTAGTCTTTAAAAATCATGGGAAGTGTTAGCATCTTCTGGGGCAAAATGTTTAGTAGTTCTGCTGCTGTTTGATAACTTTTTTTAATCTGTCACTTTTATTTTATGCACACTCTAGCTGAAGAATGTTTGAATTAGAGAAGCAAAACCAAACGTTCATAAGCTTTTCTTCTGTTTGTTTTGAGCTGTGTTAACTCTGAAAATCTGTACTGTCTAGTTCTGTACCTGAGTAGCCATGGTCTTAACTGTGTGCAACTAAAGAGTTGGGCTACTTAGGAGCATAATCTCTGCAAGTAACGATTCTTCCATTGTTGAGACAGCTGGCATACTACATCTGGATCAATACATTTTACTGGTTGCTTCCTTCCACAAAAGGGAATTTCTTAAAAATGGTGGTGCCTATAAAATTAACCTTTGGGAGATGGAAACAGAAAATTGTTATGGTATAGTGAAGGGCTGGGCAGTAACGCTGGAAAGAATTTCTGTGAGGAGAAGCCCATACTATATGGCATGTGCTAAACCTGTAACTGGTCAAACTTGAGAGCTGGAAAAAGAGCAGTTAAGTGCTCTAGTCTCAGGTGCTTCTTTGGCCTTCTCTCTTTGCACAAGAGTAATGGCAATAGGAAGGATTAGCTAAAGTTACTTACTGCCTGGGACGTGTCAAATCAAGAGACAGCAAAGAAAGTAGTCTGCTTGAAGAAAAACCATGTAGTCTTAGATATAGACTTGCTAGTTGTCCTGTCATTTACTTGAGACTTTAGTGTTGTGCTACTCGAAAAGAAGCAAGAGCGGAAGACTTCATGTATGTTTATTCTGGTACCACCTCATACAGTGCAACAGAGCCTAAGTATGTTGCCTGTAAGATGGGATCTCGGTAAGTTCACCACAATAAATGTGCTGCATAACTTCCACTGCTATCAAGAACTCTTAGTAAAACTAAATAGCAATTTCTACTGATGAGAAGGTTTTCCATGCACCAGTATATTTCAAGCTCTGTGTGAAAAAATCTCAGATCTCTTCTGGCTATCGAGTCTTTTCTCATTACTAATCCACTTCTAATAAATGTGGAGGCTATTCACAATTGGCACAAATACCTTATTGTTATGATCCAGTACTGGAGATGAAATAGTAGATATCTGTACTTTTCAGTGCACTGTGATACAGCAATGAAAATCTCTGTGTAGGAATAGAATTTAACTGTTTCTTGGCTAAATTCCTATTAGTGTATTTGAATTGTCAACATGTAAATGTATCTTATTTTCCCTTTAACATTGCAAGTGAACACCATAACTCTTAAGTTTGACTGATTAGGTAAGACACTATTTTGATTAAATAGTTGTGTTAATAAGAGCATTTCTGATCTGAAATGCTAAACCCTTCCATTTTCTTTCCCCTTTCGTTACACCCTCCAAATCCACAGTGTGTTAGTGTTTTTTCTGTTTATGAAGATCTTATAGTATATGTATTGCTGTTCTAAAATAGTGCTAGTGTATGTTTTTCCCATTCAGTATGTGACTTGAGTAGAAGCATTGTTTACTGATGAGCACAGGCATGAAAAATACTACACTTGCTTTATTTACAACTGAGACCACAGTGGTGCTTTCTTAATGTCTCATTAAAGGGCTGAACTTGGAGCCTTGTAGAGTGGAATTCTTTTGCGCCCACGCTCTGTAATATCTGTTCTCGATGGTGGCTTATTGGCACCTGCTAGTATTGATAACCAGCAATAACCTTTCAGTTATTACATTTTGTGTGTGCTTCAAAATATATTCCTAAGAAATATTGCATGGTGTGGAGAGACAAGACGTACAGAACAAAACTTTTCTTGTATTCATAGTGTGCTATCTTGGAGCTGATCTGGTAACTGATAACTCAAAATACCAGGTGCGATCCATTATCTCCTTCCCAGAATACAACAGGCTGAGCTATGGACTTGTTTGAGAACTATAGTAAAATGTGTAGCTATCACATGATGGTTGAGGTTGGAAGTGACCTCTGGAGGTCATCTTCTCAATGTGTACAGGTTCTACCAGTAGTTGGCCAGCCATGTTCATATGCTGAAGCAAGTTAATTGTCTCTTACACTAGATACTGGTGTCTACGTTTAGCCTGTAGCTGGGGCTAAAAGTAACAGTCGCTTTATCACCTGATGAACTCTCACCAGTCAGGGAAGGGAATTGGGGAAAAGGAGAAGAGGACCTGTAGGTTTGAGTACAACAGATTTAATGAAAGCACCAGCAGTACAAACAGAAAATACTTAGCCAAATTAATATACTGTTGTCAGAGTAGTCCTCAGCAGAAGCAGAGGAGGAGCAGGAGGAACCCTCACAGGAACTTCCTCTCTTCAGTAAACCTCCTCTGTTTATAAGACTGTTTTTGAAATGGGTCCCATGGTCCAACTCAATTCTTTCTGGAGTACCATGTCGCCACAAGATTTGTATTTTGAGGCCCAGGATAATGTTCTGGGCAGTGGCATGAGGTACAAGATGTGTTTCCAGCCATCCGGTGGTTGCTTCTACCATGGTGAGCATGTAACGCTTACTTTGATGGGTTCGAGGGAGTGTGGTGTAATTGATCTGCCAGGCCTCTCCATGTTTATACTTCGACTATCATCCTTCATACCATAAAGGTTTCAACTGCTTAGCTTGCTTGGTTGTGGCACATGTTTCACAGTCATGGGTAATTTGTGCAATAGTGTCCATAGTTAAATCCATCCCTTGGTCCTGAGCCCACTTGTGTGTTGCATCTCTTCCTTGGTGACCTGACGTGTCATGGGCCCACCGGCCTAGAGATAATTCACCCTTGTATTCCCAGTCTAGATCTGTTTGGAACACTTTCACAGCCTGATCCACTTGCTGTTTGTTGCAATGTTCCTCTGTTGCCTAACTTTTAGGTACATGTGCATCTACATGGTATACTCTTAGAACTAGTTTCTCCAGCTGGGCAGCAATATCTTGCCACAGTGCAGCAGCCGAGATGGGTTTACCTTTGTGCTGCTCGTTATTGTGTTTGTTGTTTCAGCCATCCCCATGAGGCATTCACCATCCATGAGTCAGTATAGAGGCAGAGTACTGGCCACTTTTCTTGTTCAGCAATGTTGAAGGCCAGCTGGATGGCTTTTGCCTCAGCAAACTGACTCGATTCACCTTCTCCCTCAGCTGCTTCTGTGACTCATCGTGTGGGACTCCACACAGCAGCCTTCCACTTCAGATGATTTCCTATGAGGCAGCAGGATCCATCAGTAAACAGGGCATGTTGGTTCTCATCTTCTGATAGTTGATTATATGGTGGGGCTTCAGCAGTGTGTCACAGCTTCTTTTGGTGGCCTTATAAAGTCTTTGTCTTCTGGCCAATTAGTGATCACCTCTAAGATTCCAAGACGACTGGGATTTCCTATTCAGGCCTGCTGTGTGATTAAGGTAGTACATTTACTCCAGGTAGCATCAGTGGCATGATGAGTAGGTGGAACCTTACCCTTCAACATTCAGCTCAGCACCAGTAGTTGCGGTGCCCCGAGGAGCTGTTCTTCAGTCCCAATCACTTCTGAAGCATCTCTAACTCCTTCATACACTGCCAATATTTCTTTTTCAGTGGGAATATAGTCAGCCTCTGAGCCTTTGTAGCCTCAACTCCAGAATCGTAGGGGTCGACCTTGAGTCTGCCCTGGTGCTCTCTGTCACAAGCTCCATGTAGGACCATTATCCCCAGCTTCAGTATAGAGTATATTTTTAATGTCCTGTCCTGTTCAGACTGAACCAAGGGATACTGCATGTGCAATTTCTTGATTTATCTGTTCAAAGGCCTGCTGTTGTTCAGGGCACCAGTTAAAACTGTTTCTCTTCTGAGTCACTTCATACAGAGTAATGTATACAATAATCTGACTGGGAATATGCATTTGTCAGAAACCCACAATTCCTAGGAACACTTGTGTCTCCTTGTGCTTTGGTGGACACATGGCTGTTACTTTGTTAATCGCTCAGCAAATGAGTGGCTGGCAGCTGTATATATTAAATTAAAACTAGTTAATTATTATTCTACTTCTTGACATAGAGATGCTAGAGTTAATTCTGTGTAAAATCTTAAATGTAGCAGTATGGTAATTCTCTTTTTTGGTCCTCACTTTTGTTCTTACCACTCTAAATGGATCGCACACCACTTCTTGCTTGATATGGTTTTGAGTGCCTGAATACAGATAACGAGCAAATCAATAGATTCATCTGGTTAAAGGCTGTGCAAATCTCCCAAGAAGTTACAGCCTGTAGTTCGGCTCTATCCAGAAGAGCTGCAGTGCAGCAAACTGTGTCATTCCCAGTTATGTTTATTTTTGTCCTCTGTTTAATATATATGACACCTTATATACATATATGTATATTACACACATGCATCTAAAAATATATATGTATATAACACATAGATATCTCTTTTTTTTTTTAATGCTTTCTGGAGACAAGAAAGCCTACTATTTAAGAAGGCTATTTGTTAAAAGGTAAAGATCTGAAAAGTGATAGTGTTTCTGCCTACTAGTGGGAAGCCTATGCCATAGAGGATCTCCAGATGTGTGCAAATGTGCCTGTTTCTATGAGAATTTCATAATGCAGAGTTGGTGAGAGGAGCACTGACATGAATCTGTGCTAATTTGACCTGTGAATAAGGTCAACATAATCTGATTTTTTTTTTAATCTGTTTGTATGTTTACTACTGATTGTAAGGGGATGTGGATGACACCCTTCATAACTGACAGTTCTATAAATATTCCCTCTGGACTCTGTGCTGATGGAATATTTGGTATTAATCTGTCAGGAGGAATTTAGTAAAATATCTTACATTAAACTTTCTTGCTGTGTCCCCTCAGCAGGGAACATATTTCTTGAAAGCATAATTTGGGTCCAGACTATTTTGTGTCTTAGTGAATGAGAGTTTTGCTGTTTAACTCATTGGGATTGAACTTCTAATTGCTTAAATGTTTTTTAAGCCCTCTGGGATGCAGGCTGCTTCACAAATACTGCTTGAGCTGGTTTGTTAAATAGTATTCTGTGAATGGTATTCAGGTTTGTTCTAGTATATTCATTCTTTATACTTGGTGCCTTGGATAACTAACATACTTTGCTTAGAATGCTTTCTGCGGATTTCTTGCAGCAAGTGTAGGAAATAATGGAGTTTAAACGTTTGCTTGGCTTGGTGAAATAAAACTACCTCCTGAAAAGCAAGCATGCAACAAGTGTGTGTATATACACATAAATTTTTAATATATATCAAACACTTAAGATTTCTGCATTGTAAGGCTGAGTGTCGAATTGTGAAGAAAAGCCACAAGTTGGTCTGTGAGGCTGATGTTTTCTGCATCTGCCATCCTTCTCTTTTAAACAGGGAGGAGTGCTTGAGAAGAGACTTCTCTTTCCTTCTCCCTGAAATGCCACTCTCCCACCCTCCTTTCTAGCAGCATCACCTTACAATGAATAGTAGAATAGTTTGCAGGCAAGTGAATAATTTATTTCCTAAAAAACTGATCAAATGAAAGCTAAGTCTGAGCTACAGGAAATGCTGTAGCTGAGACCAGTAACTTCCTGTGCTGTAGCAGCTGCTGCATTTGAAATCTATAGCTGTTTTTCTAGAAGACCAGATGTTTGTTTCTTAGGGCAGTAGAACAGATTCTTAAAAATAATTACTACTCTGACAGCTAACAGTTTGCTCTAACTGAAGCAGAATACCTAAGTCATCTGTGTAAGTTTGTTTTATTTTCCTTGAAATCTTACGACATGTACCTCATGTAAGGAACAAAAACATAGAGCTTAAAACTGCTGCTGTGTTATTAAGTTTTCTGTTTGCACAAATAGGTGGGGTTTTTTACAACATTAAATGCCCTCTCTACCCTGTTAATCACATGAAATTTTTCTTGTGTTTCCAAGGAGCCCTTTGAAGATGGCTATGCAAATGGTGAGGAAGGCACACCAGCTGGGGAAGCAGCTGCCACTTACACACCTGATAGTAAAGGGGTGGTCAAGTTTGGGTGGATAAAAGGTGTACTGGTAAGTTTGATGTATTGTACTTTAGTTTCTTACAGATATAATCTTTCTAGTAACCTTTTTAGAGAGGGATTGTGATAGTGCTGTGTAAAGAAAAGATTATATTTGAGAGATGTGGAAAAATACTGTAACTTCAGAAAGGGTTGCTCTTGTACTGAATTTTAAGGAAGTATACACTTCAGGACTTCAGGTTTGAAGGGATCATGGTTCTTAGCTCAGGTTTTATAGTTTCGAAGTTGCATAATTTCCAGGAAGAGAAAAGATTATGTAAATATTCATATACAGTAGAAAAACTACATGTGAATCTTAAGTAACAAAAGACAAATGCAAGTGGAGAGAATACACTTAATGTGTGTTCACTTTGGATCTGTAAAGTTTTGGACTGAAGTGTTAGAAAACTTAATTTTTATTTATTTTTAGAGAAGCAAAAAATAACATGTTGAGGAGAGTACCTACCTGTATATGGCAAAACTTGACCAGGATTAAGTGTTTAAATTTTGTTGAACCTGTTAAAAAAAGTTGTCATCTTCTAAGCTGTGGCAGTGTTAAGACTACATACAATATAGTCATTGTGGAAAAAATTGAGTCTGCCCCTGTTTGGTGGAATGGGACAGCTCTGCATGGCGACAGCTCTACACGGGGAACACTGTCCGGGGGTTGGCAGATTCTGCCAGTCCTCCCCATGGTGTGGCGCTCTGCTGGTCCTCTCTGCCGCACGGCGAGCTCTGCAAAGCCCTTGAGCACAGGAGGGGTCCCTGCGCCTTGCACCCAGCAGGGAGCGGTCTCTCACGGGAGGCGGAGGTGGGGGGATGCCCACCAGCTTGTTCTTGCTGTGCCTGCAGCATGCATTGCAGTAAGGGGAGGAGGGGGCGGGCGGCAGCGCTGGGTGGGCGCAGCGGGGAAGCCGGCCTCCTGAGCGCTACTGAGCTGAGCTGCCCTAGACCCGAGTCCACTCGTGTGTACGCGAGGCTGGTACTGCTGCGCACATGGTGCAGACGGGGAAGAAGTACCGCAGCGGCGGGGACTGGTCCTCCCCGCACCCGGAGCTGCGGGCAGGGCCGGCACGGCGCTGTGCGGTAGGGCGAACCAGCGGAATCTGCTGACCTGCGCAGAATTGTCCCCGCAGAGAGTTGGTGGTGGAGAGTGGGCTGTGCAGGGTTGTCCCATCCCATGAGCATTCAGAATACCTCACTGTGGTTCAGCAAGCTTCCACTGTGTATTAGCAAATTCTTTATGAGTCTTGAAGTAGCCACATTTCCTATCTTGGGAGCAGGAAATTGCCTGTGGTAGCTGTGGAACAGGTATTATGGGCTTTGGTGGATGTACCCCAACCAGGAACAGACTTGTTAATTTTAATGCTGACTTTGAATTTCTCCAAACCCAATTCTGTATTGTACTATTTTTGTAAGAACAATTCTAAGTATTGAAGAGTTACAGGATAAATATTACTCACTATTTTCTTCCAAAGCCTATTTAAAAGTTTCAAGGATGTTCTCCTTTTCAGGGGTTTGAAAGTTGCAATTAATGTTACCTAGTAGATGTTAAGCCACCTGGGTGAATATTGCCAGCTCAGGTGATTTACGTTCTGCAAAAGTCTCTTTAAATCTCTGTAAGCTCTTCAATTTTGTGGTCTGGAGAGGTCCTTGTCTCCCTTCTAGTCCTAATGACCAACTAAATTTTTTGTAGGATTGCTAACATACTCTTTAGGTAAGAGAGAGACCTAAGACCTGCTGTTAGTCTTCTGTCTGAATTCTGTACAGTGCAAACTCGATTTTATTGAGGACTAAGAGTTTAAAATATAAGGATGGGAAAATACACCCCCCCTCCCATCCTGTTAGTGTGCAGCTGTATTGTACGATATGAAAGTTCTAGGGCTGGGAAGTTGTGGGGGCTGTTTGTTTTTTAAAAAAGACTGAGTTGTTTAGTAGGGTATTGCGTTAGTGCATTTTTCGGGGGAGATTTGTGGGAGATCTAAACTGGGGTTGTAGACCTCACAATCTTATTTTTACCCATGTATTCTATAGTATGAATTTTCATCCGAAGGGTTGGGATCTAAATTATTTTTACTGTTTGGTCAAGACTTACTGTAAGTGTCAGAAGTTGAAGTACTGTAACTTTATCTGTGTTCAAGGTAGTAACTTTTTAATCATATTTAGGTTCCCTTTTTTTTTATCAAACCTAAACTTGTCTAATTAAAAAATCTGTTGTGAAATTATTTGAAAAGTGGTGAGGAAAGGCTGCAAGGTAATTTTGACAACATCAAAAACTGAAATGAAGCATTAGTGGAAATGACTGCAGATGCAAGACCTAACCTGTTTAAAATTTCTGTTTTGTCTTAGGTACGATGTATGCTAAATATTTGGGGGGTGATGCTCTTCATCAGACTATCATGGATTGTAGGACAAGCTGGGATAGGTATGTGTACTAATGCTATCATTTTATTTCAGTGTTTTTTAAAATGTGATGCAAAGGAGATGTTGATCCTGAGCTTACACTTTAAACAGGGATAGAAAATTACTTTAATATTGGCAGTTCTTAGGGTAATTTACACCTTCCAAAACTTTAAACAGTATGAAGTTACTTGGACTTTTTCATTTAGCTATAAGATACGTAATTTAAAGTTAACATTTGTAAGCCTTCAGTGAACTCTAGAGATAAACTTTTCGATCTCTGGTTATTAAAATCTGCGTATAGACTGTGTGGTATATAAACAATTTTCTTCAGAGGTGTAACTTAGTACTGGATTACAGAAAATCTCTCATCTGCAAAGGGCACGTGTTTCCTTGAAGCTCTAGGATACAGCTTTTACCCTGCTAATTAAAAAGGATATTTATCCAGTTTTGTTTGTATCCTGGAAACTTCGCTGTACAAAAGGGGAGTGAAGAAGCCTTTTGCTTGAATGTGCAAGACCACTCATAGTCAATTTGTGTTGTATTTGCAAGACTAATTCTGTAAACCAAGTTAAGATGAAGACTTAAACTTTTTAATACTGCTGGATTTACCACCTTTTTTCACCTTCTTTTTCCAAAAGGTCTGTCTGTCTTGGTTATTGGAATGGCCACTGTTGTGACAACTATTACAGGACTGTCTACTTCAGCGATAGCCACAAATGGGTTTGTAAGAGGAGGTAAACCTACTTTCATAAAGCTTTTAAATCTTTAACCACTCTGAAGCATACACCTTAAGGATGGAATGTCTTATTTTCCATTTTTTTAGCTCAGGGAAAAACAATTTGGATGAAGTGTAGGGAAGGTTTAGAAGCAGAGTCTTCCGTATGTTCTGTATTTGACTAAACAGTCATGTGATTAATGGAAAGTTCATGATTAGCCTACTATTTTGATTTGACTACTTGCTTTTCCGCTGTGAAAGAAACATTATCTATTCTTAATTTTTGGAATACAGACATCTTTAGAAACACATATCCAGGAATGAATAGGGTCTTAATCTACATCTGCACTGGTTGGTTAAGAGTGTGCATGTGTGCTTGTATGTGTTCCTGTCCTGAAATAAAACTTACTAATGAAAAAATACATCCCATAAAAGGGTAAGCTATATCTATATGAGAGCATATAAAAGGGCATGTTCTTGTTCTGTCATGATTATTTTATACACAAAAGAAATTCTCCAAACTGTTGATTATCTCAAGCTTTCCTGATGATGGTGGTTTTCATTCTCTTTCACAGTTTATGTGCTGTTGTCAGCAGTTCCTACAAAATAGTTTTTAAGTGGTTGGTGCTTTTGACATGCTGAAACTGCTTCATGATATTACAAGACTGCTTGTAGAAAATGTGATGGAATGAAAATAGAAGCTTATAATATTCTCTTGATTAAGAATGAAGAGAAAAACCTCATTATCACAAAGTAAACAGACCGAATGGGAAGGATAAGCTATGAATCTTAACATTATGTCAAGCTTGGTTTCTAAATGCCCTTTCTTTTTAACTTGTGTTTTCTATCTATCTATCTAGCTAGCTCATATTTTCCTGTTCCTATGAGAGCCTTTTTTTTTTTTGAGTCACTCTTGCAAAATAATACTTAATTAGAAAACTTTGAGAATGGGAAGAACTCTAGAATAAAATCAGTTGTTCCTATGTAAATCTTACATTACAGTAATATTTTCATTATGTTATTCTTATTTGCAAAGTATGTCAAAGCTGAGTACCTACATCTGCGCAAGAACTGTAATGCAGAGAAATTAAGGATTTCCTGTTGCAAATTTTTAATGTGCACTAAATTACTTCAGACTGGAGCTGGAGGATTTTGTTGCTTCCAGAAAGCTTAGCCTTAAGTTGTAGGAATGTGCTTTGTTACATTTTTTAATTTTACTCTAATGCTGTAGATAGTTTTCCAGTTGTCAGATGTGGGGTTTGATAATACTGTATTTGTCAAACTCAAAAATACAAAGAATGAGCTCTGAAAAACAGAGTGGCCATGCTACTGTTTTGAGAGTCCCATTGGAGGGCAGAAAATTCCCTTAACAGCAGAGCTTTAAGAAACAAGTCAAGTTTGGAACTTGTAGTGGGCTTATTACAATCTACTTGGCCAGTTTCTTGAACTATAGCTAATGAAAATGTGTAATCGTAGAACTCTGTACAAATGCTTTGAGTAGTTTGAAATAAGCAGCAGTATTACTGGGCTTCTTGTGTTTTACAATTTGTTTTTTAACTATAGAACTGGTTGCATAGCTGAATAATATGATGTAGTGCATGGGTCATGTGGTTTAGTTCCAACTGGTGTCTTTTCTTAAAAACTTGAAATGTATTCCTGAAGCTTCAGCATGCATAAAATACTGAGTTTTGAGTTGTTTTCTAATACATCAGGGAAGATGCAAGAATAAATAACATCTTGTTCATATAAACTTTAAATCTGATGACTGTCTATTCCTAGGATCTCTCATGTAGTGGTTTTGTTTGTTTTCTTTCAGGAGGCGCATATTACTTAATTTCCAGAAGTCTAGGGCCAGAGTTTGGTGGTGCCATAGGTCTGATTTTTGCATTTGCCAATGCTGTTGCAGTAGCAATGTATGTTGTTGGCTTTGCAGAGACAGTTGTGGAGCTGCTCAAGGTATATGTATGATAGTGGTTATATTGATTACACTGACCTTTATGCAAGTTTGAGCTGTCAGCTAATAACAGAATCCTAGAATGGTGTGAGTTGGAAAGGACCTTTAAAGGGCCATCTAAAGTCCAACCCCCCTGCAATGCGCAGGGATCTCTTCAACTAGATCAAGTTGCTCAGAGCCCCGTCCAACCTGGCCTTGAATGTTTCCAGGGGTGGGGCTTCTACCACCTCTCTGGGCATCCTGTCCCAGTGTTTTACCACCCTCACTGCAGAAATTTCTTCCTTATATCAAGTCTGAATCTTTTATTTTAAAACCATTACCCCTTCTTTTGTTGCTACAAGCCCTATTAAAAAGTCTGCCCCTATTCTTTCTTATAAGCCCCCTTTAAGTATTGAAAAGCCACAGTAAGGTCCCCCCAGAGCCTTCTCTTCTTCAGGCTGAACAATCCCAACTCCCTCAGCCTGTCCTCATAGGAGAGGTGCTCCAGCTCCCTGGTCATTTTTGTGGCCCTCTTCTGGGCCATCCAACAGCTCCTTGTCTGTCTTGTGCTGAAGACTCCAGAGCTGAATGCACAGTACTGCAGGTGGGGTCTCACCAGAGCAGAGTAGAGGGTCAGAATCACCTCCCTCGAGCTGCTGGCCACAAAGCTTTTGGTGCAGCCCAGGATATGACTGGCTTTCTGGGCTGTGAGTGCACATGGCTGGCTCATATTCAGTTTTTCATCCACCAACAGCCCCAAGTCCTCCGTAGCACTGATCTCACTTCATCCCTCAGCCTGTATTGATACTGGGGGTTGCCCTGACCAGTTCAAAGACACGGAACGAGGTACAAGGTTACTAATGATACATCAGTAAAATACTACTGTAATTCAGTAGCTTTTTTGATTAAAAAAAAAAAAAAAATCATTGGTGTCAAATGGAAGCTTCCCACACTGTTTGTCTCCCTGAAAAAACAAAATGTCTAATTTGTGGTGAGGTTCAAGCTGTCTGTTGAGAAGAGTGGTGATGCAGATACATGATGCAGAATCATAAATTGTTACTGCTGAGATTCTTATTAGTGAACTGTTTCTTTTAAGTGATAGTCATTTATATTAAGCTCATTTTCAAAGGAGTTCTGCTTATTAAAAACAATTCCTTAAGTTAAACACAACCAAGTATTATTTGTCTGTTAGATTTTTTGATTAAAGGTGATACTGGGAAGAACTCAAACATACTTTTTGTAGATGGGAAGAAGTTTGGAGTACGTTAAAAGAGTTAAGAGTAACACTGAACAAGTAAAATATATATATGGTAGCAGTTGCCTTGCTGATTAATCTAATTCTCTGGCAGTTGAAGACAGGCTGTTCTTTATGTGGTCTGTGGATAGGCTATGAATAAGAATGATCGTTTCCATTTAGAAGATACAGTGATTTAAACCAAGGCAAAAACCAAATTACTTGTGTTCACGCAGGGAATTTAAAATGAGTAAGTGTGTGGGATAGAGGTTAACGCTATTAATAAATTACAGTCAATAAAATGCTGTTCTGCAGTAGGGAGGATAAGTAGATAAAGTATATGACTGTATTTTTTTGCTTGTTTTGTTAGGAAAATGGAACATTGATGGTTGATGAAATGAATGATATCAGAATCATAGGAGCTATCACTGTGGTTATATTGCTGGGTATTTCCGTTGCTGGAATGGAATGGGAAGCAAAAGTAAGAAACACCTTTTCTTTTATTCTCTGCTTCATAATTTTTATTCCATTTTCTACCTCAACTGTTTGACTTATTTTGAATATATTTAGTGCACTCAGTATTGCATGTATGGTATTTTAGAAGTCAGTCAATGGGCAGTTCTTATATAATAGCTCTCTCTCTAGCGCTAGCATGTGCAGGTCTGGACAGCATTTCAGACCTTAGACAGCTTTGTTTCATTGGTAGCTTAAGCATCTATGAGAACCTAAAAACCAACATAATCTATTCTTAGTGACACTGTCAACAGTATTACCCTCTTCTGGGCTACTGCAGCACAATGAGAAAGGTAAGAGTATTAGCATGGGAATTTTCCTTCACTGGGAACTTCAGATGAGCTCTGTGGATGGAAAATACAGGGCTGGAGCTGAAGCCAGTCTGAAGTTGTGTAGTTTCTGCTGGCTCAAAACCAGTATTCTTACCTTCCCTTCCACTCTCTTCTGGTTTTGTTTTCACTTGGAAACAGCCAGACGGTGTGATGCAGTCACTAGGCCCAGCATTGAGGATTGTTTTGAACATTGGTGGTGATGAATGTGTAGGAGGAACAACCTACTTTCCTCATCTTACTGTGGCTGCACAGTGTTAGGTCATCTCTGAATGTGGAAACAAACATGTACAGATCCTAGGACACCTTCATACAGAGGTTGCTGTACTAGTTTTCTGCTCTGCATTACTAGGCAGTGTAGCTTGCTTGCTGTTCCCTGCAGCTGATAGGCTTTTTCTGAATATCTGACTATAGTGTACTCAAAAGTAATTGTGAAGAGCCTCACTTGTTCTTCCTTTCCATTTGATATTTGGTTCACAATAGCTGCTGTTTTCTGCAGTAAGAAACAACTGAAGGAGCTTCTTCATGTGACTCTTATAACAATTTCTTATGCTCCTGGTTCAAGATAATTATGATATTCATAATTGAAATGAGAGTGGGTTTTTTCTCATTCTTGCTTCCAGCCCTAGAAATAGCGTTCGTGAAAAAGGAAGTGAAGATCAAGTGTATTACCTGGGTCTAAAGAACCTACAGAAATTGACTTTGGCATGAACTTCTGAATCGAACAGCACACTTCCATAAAAATAGTTCACCTTTCTCGGGTAGTCCTTCACTGTAACTTCAATTTGTAACGGTATCTTTATGCACCTGACTTCGAACAATACTGTCCTCCTTAATCTCAACTATTTAGTTTTTCCTTTGAATGTATTAGTTGTTGATAACCCTGTGGCCACTGTCACTTTAAGTTTCAAGAAGTATTTTGCTTTTACTCTGTAGCATGAGCAATTCTGTAACACTAGCTTGCATAGAAATACCCTGGTTGTTTAATGTTTCTATATCAAACCTGAACTGTGGTATCACTGCAGCATCATCCTTATTAGGAAATAGGTAGATTTCAAAAATCTTGTGCTCAATGGAAAAATCAAGACTTATTGGCTGCTTCGTGGAAGAATGTAGATAGGAGTGATGGTAATCAACTGAACCTGTCAAACAAGCACTTCATGTAGGTTAACATACAGCTTAGCATAGCAAAACACTAATACTTTACTCTGGAAGAATCTGTGATGTTCTCCTGTGCCTTCCCCATGCCTTGGAGAATGCCTTGGAAAATGGGACAAGGGGACTCTATAGTAATGTCTTTAAAGTAGATATAAAAGCTAAGAGAGACTGGGATTCCAGGGAAGCCTGCTTAAAAAATGACTTTTCAGAGTTTGTGATCTCTTACCACTCAACTCCTTGTGTTGAAGTCATAGAAGCCCATTCTTTGTCTGAGACTTTTGAATGTAGAGAAGATACTTGGAGAATGCTTTCAGTTTCAGAGAGAAGCTAAGTTTGTTACTGGATAAATCCACTTGCGGCAATTGATCTGTGGTAACTTCATGTTGAATTCTCTGGGCTTATTGATGACTTCTGTGAGCACCTAGCTGCATTCTTACACCTATCACCTATTCTCTAGGCTTGGCAAAGGAGACATCTAAATATGGTGCACAAACTGGTTTCTTCAGGTGGTCTTCTAATTCTGCTCTTGGCTGTCAGGCTCTGTGTATTGCTGTACTACCTGGTTTTCTTGCAAGGCTGTGTGTGAACTGAAAGCTTTGTTTTGTAACAATCAGCAATGCCACAGTGCTGTTGCATGTTAAGTTCTGATCCTAGGCCTGAAGAAAAATTGAAACTACGAATAGCTTCCCCCAAGCCACTGGCATATCCATTATAAGGAATCAAAAAACACAAAAGGTAACAGGGTAGTATGGTTGCTTATTTAAATGTAAAACCTGAACCATCTCATCAATGCCTAGATTTATCTTTACTCACACTCTAGAGGAGTTGGATGGTTTAAAGTGCTGCTTGTTCCAAGTGTAGTGTTTGTAATGGTTTTATTGAACAGTGGCTAAAATATCTAGGTTGGAATGAAAAAAGTCTCAAGAAAACTAGAATTTAACAAGTAATTATGGTAGTCTGCAATTTAATTTCATAAATAAGGGTTGAGAACATGAGCATTTAATTAATCTAGTCCACTGCACACAAAAGCTGTTTGATTTCCTGATGTAGTAAAACTCTTAGTAAAGCAAATACCGTGTACTAAAGTAATTATGGAGAGTATTATGTTCATGGTTAATAAGGCAACACTCCTAGCATTAGTGTGCTTTTAGCTCTTTTCATGTGAATTTCTTCAGTCCACTAGAGTCCCTTCCTTCTGGAAGGCTTACAGAGAAAATGGTTCTTTTGCATATTTTGTCTTCAAAAGTATGACTTTGAGGGATATGGTAAAAACAAATTTCTCTTTTAAATGGACATTAAACTTAGGATTTCTATTTTTTAATTAAAAAATTCCGGTGCATGTTCTCTCCAGCTTGCCACCTTTATTTGTGGAAATCAAACTGGGAATACTAAGCTGAATTTGGAATCAAGTAAATATTTAAATTTTAGAACACAACATTGAAGCTTGAAACTGAAAAAGAGCAGCAAGTTCTTCTGCCTGACTGCAATCATTATGTTTCAGGCACAGATAGTCTTACTGGTGATCCTCATACTTGCTATTGGAGACTTTGTCATAGGAACATTTATTCCGTTGGATTACAAGAAGCCCAAAGGTTTCTTTGGTTATAAAGGTATGTTGGAACAGTTAGTATTGTAAACAGTATCTTTGCAGAGAGGAGGCATGCTGTCATAATTAAATGTCTGAAATAGCTTGTAGTCCTACTTAACTACAGAGATTTTTTTTCTGTTTCTTTCTTCAACTTCTGCAGTTTTGTTCCTTAAAGCTATTGGGCCGAAAGCTGGTCCTGTCTGCTTAATATCGATTATATAAAATTTTAAGAAGCTGGATGGTACTGTTAAATGCTTTCTTTGGTTTTAAAGTCTATTCAAGTTTACTGTGGTGACTTTTATTTTGAGTCAAAGGGATGAATTAGGACTTAAATGTTCTATGCTTAATTTTGAAAAAGCCATACAGCTGTGACTTTCATACCTTTCACAGAACTAATAATGGCTGGAATGGTCTAATACTCTAGGTTCATGAATATTGATAGACAAATCTTTTTCTACAGCTGAAATATTTATGGAGAATTTTGGACCAGATTTCCGACACGAGGAAACTTTCTTTTCTGTATTTGCTATTTTCTTCCCTGCTGCAACTGGCATACTTGCTGGTGCAAATATCTCAGGTGATCTTGCGGTGAGTAGTGAATTAGCAAATATTATTCACAAACACTGAGTGTACATTTATCTCTGTCATCACTGTCCACTGACATTTTTCTTTCAGGATCCTCAGTCAGCCATACCTAAAGGAACGCTGTTGGCCATCTTAATTACTACATTGGTTTACGTAGGAATTGCAGTATCTGTAGGTAAATAGAGATTGTTTTTAACTTTATTCTTTCATATTCATTCTGAGGGTGTGTTTTCATATGGTTTATGTAATTCGTTATGTAAAGTCATTATGTAATTGATTTTCATCCATGGGAAAGTAATACCCAGAGGTGTGGAATTTTTATTGTTGGTGGTTCAATTTTCAGATGGTTTTAGTTCCCTAAAATGAGTGATATTTTTCTAAGACTAGTGATTGCTTCAGACTAAAGATGACAAAAGACTTCGTATGGATGGCTCCTCATTTGTTGCAGTTATTTATGTCAAAAGATTTACAATTTAGCAGTGGGGTAATCCCCGGATTAGGAAAGTGGATTTTCAGAAAATACTCACTGACAAACACCTGTATTGGTTTGAGGATTCTGGTAGTCAGCTACTTGTCTGAATTAAATTGTGGGAAGATCAAACAACTATTTGGTGAGGATGCATGAGCATTATTTCCCCAATAGAGGGAGGAGTGTGATTAGTGCCTTCATCTGGCCCAGCCCGGAAGTGTTGTGTTCAGAAACGTTCTCTGTAGTTTTATTTTCATGTGGAAAGAAGAGAAACAATCGTAGACTGATCGGAGTCTTTTATGACCTCTCAGTCTTCCCCACCCCACAGCAGTTTGAAATTATCTGTAGAAGTTGCCTTGGGGGTTCGATGCTCTCTATATCTGTTTTACTCTAGAGCACCAGTGGTCAACCAGGTTTTTCCCACCAATAAATAATTCTAGTAACCTGAAGAACATAAGATTGTAATCATATCACACGTATTTCTTGCCTATTATTGGAAGTATTTATATTTGTGTCACATAAATCAGTTTCTGGCAGCAGTAATCAGTTTTCTTATATGAAGGAACTTGCTTTATCTTAGCTGTACTGTCTTTTGAATGAAATTCTCTTTTATAAGAGTACCATTGATCTAATGATACTTCCTTTCCAAAGATACCAGTCTTGCTAGTCTGCCTCTGTTGGCTAACGTTGTACTGTAGCTCTGCCAAACAGTTGCTCAGTAGTTACTGTACTTTATGCAGCATAATGACCTACGCTTATTTCCTAACTGGATTGATCACATGGACCTCTGGTACCAGATTTGAATACTTTAGAATTTCAACCCACGTGAAAGCAAAATACTCATTAATATTCATTTGCTGATGGATACTTTGATCATCTTTCAAACATGAAAAAAAACCACTTTTCATATTGCAAAAGCAACAGTTTGCAAAACCAACTGAACATGGCATTGTTTGATGCATCAGAAATGTCCTGCCTTAGCTGCCTCCTATAACTTACACTTAGAATTCTGCTAGTTAGAAAAGGCCAGTGATACTGCAGAAGTCAGAGATCATGATATGAGTGAAATTTTAGCTTTTTTTTGAAGCATTGGGTCAGGAATGGGACCAATACAAATACTTTTATTCCTTTACCCGCACGCTATTCCCGACTGTAATTTTCCAGAGTAGTGATAAGCAAGTTATTAAAACTTTGAAGGGACTAGTAAATGTCACTGAGCAGTCATGTCTGAAGGGGAAGATGATGTTCTGCATTTAGCTCAGTATTTGCATGCTCTGTAGTAAGGAAGAAGGTTAAGCGACTGAGTAGAGAAGGCTTAGAAGGGGAAAATGGCTAGTACTACTGCTAGAGCTAGGCAGCCTGTTTCAGAGCTGTGAAGAGAAAGTGTGCAGTTTCGTATTTTAGCAAGGGATTAATGCAGATGTGCAGGTGGCAGGATGAATATTTCATAAGTAATGTTTATATCAAAATTCTTGAAAGACGTATTTCAAAGACACTTACTGCTTTAAAAACAAAGGAAAATAAAAAATGGAAACTTCTGAGTAGTGTTAAGGCATGCTTTCTATACACAGGGAAGTAAAACTAATGAATGAGAGCCTAACTGTAGCTGCTTGTAGCACTGGAGAAGTTAAGCACTCTCCACTACAGTCAGAAGGACTCAGGGTAGTATCTCTGGAATTATTGCTGGTTGCATGTAGTTAGGAGAACTTGATATAGATGGTCTGTTAACCTTCTTAGGCTTATAGCATGGCAAAACTTTATTTGACTTTGGCAGGAACATGTGTATAAATGGTGATGAAAGCATGGCTTCGCCAAAGGCAAGTCCTGCCTGACCAACCTAGTGGCTTTCTGCAATGGAGTGACTGCTTCAGTGGACAAGGGAAGAGCTACAGATGTCATCTGTCTGGACTTCTTCAAGGCCTTTGACGTGGTCCCCCACAGCATCCTTCTCTCTAAGTTGGAGAGATACGGGTTCGATGGATGGACTGTTCAGTGGATAAGGCATTGGCTGGGTGGTCACATCCAGAGAGTAGTGGTCAATGGGTCGATGTCCAGATGGAAAATGGTGACAAATGGTGTCCCTCAGGGGTCCGTACTGGGACCAGCATTATTTGATATTCATTAATGATACTGACAGTGGCATTGAGTGCACCCTCAGCAGGTTTGCTGATGACACCAAGCTGGGTGGTGCAGCTGATATACCAGAGGGATGGGATGCCATCCAGAGGGACCTGGACAGGCTGGAGTGGTGGGCCCTGGTGAACCTCATGAGGTTCAACAATGCCAAGTGCAGGGTCCTGCACCTGGGCTGGGGCAACTGCTGGTATCAATACAGGCTGGGAGAAGACATGCTGGAGAACAGCCCTGTGGAAAGACTTGGGGGTGCTGGTGGATGAAAAGCTGGACATGAGCCCTCAATGTGCACTCACAGCCCAGAAGGCCAGTCGCATCCTGTGTGGCCGGCAGGTTGAAAGAGGTGATTCTCCCCCTCTACTCTGCCCTGGTGAGACCCCACCTGGAGTACTGCATCCAGCTCTGCAGCCCCCAGCACAAGAAGGATGTGGACCTGTTGGATTGTGTCCAGAGGAGGGCCATGAAAATGATCAGAAGGCTGGAGCACCTCTCTTACAAAGACAGGCTGAGAGAGTTGGGGTTGTTCAGCCTGCAGAAGAGAAGGCTCCAGGGGGACTTTATAGCAGCCTTCCAATACATGAAAAGGCCTATAAGAAGGCAGGGGAAAGACTGTTCACAAGGGTTTGTAGCAATAGGATGAGGGGTAATGGTTTTAAGCTAGAAAAGGGTAGATTTAGGTTGGATGTTAGGAAAAAGATCTTTAATATGAGGGTTGTGGATCACTGGACCAGGTTACCCAGAGAGGTGGTGGAAGCCCCATTGCTGGAGACATTCAAGGTCAGGCTTGATGGGGCTCTGAGCAACTTGACCTCGTTAGAGATGCTCCTGCTTATTGTAGGGCTGTTGGGCTAGGTGACCTTCAGTGGTCCCTTCCAACCCAGTGCATTCTATGATTCTATGAAGAGGTGAAATCCTGCTTTTTACAGGCAAGAAGACCTCGAACTTCTTGGGGAAATTGTTGTCAGAATCTTATAACTAAATAAAGCTTTTCTGAATGAAGGTTATATTAGATGTCTGGACTCTTACTTATATCTAAGTATCTTCTGCAGAGAATGGAGCCTGCCCAGCTGGCTTCTGTTTTGCATTCTCTCATAGTAAGGGTCACATAAGTTTGTTCATAGTTTGTTCCTTTTTGTCATACTTTGACTCCATGTGTGAAAGACCTTTCAACCAGTGGGATCTGAACTATGAAAAAGGGCATGAAGAAGAGGAGGGCTATGATAGTGTGCTTGTAGCTATTTAATGGGGTTGCTCAATGTTATGGGACTGCCACTGCAATCTATTACCAACAGAATGTTATCTACAAATAGTTCAACTAGTTAAGTGTATTGTCACATCCATTATACACTGCTTGGATGGCTGAGGCCAGTACTTGCATAGTTGAAGAGAAGAAACTTTTTCTCTTACAGAGCTTTTAATCCCATTTAAAACAGAACAACAGCAGCAACAACAAAACACCCCAGCCCCTCCACATACCCTGTGAGAAGACAAGTGATCAGTATAGGAAATGCTTACTTTACATTTAACCAGTTTGGCCTAATAAGTAACTGAAAAATAAATCTGAAAAGTGGAAGGAAAGTAATGTCCACCTACCAGAACCAGGTGTTACTGGGGACTGTTAATAAAGTTCTTATGGCTCAGAAGCAATCTAAATATGGTGTATGTATTTAGGAATTAATTTTCCCAATGAAAGAGACAAATTACATAAATAACAGAGATTATTACTGGAGAGACTTAAGCTTGCAGCACATCTGTGTCTCCTTATTTTTGCAAGTAAGTGGTTTAGTTCCTTGGTAGTCACATGGTTCAGTTCCCAGGACCTCCTTGTTACTCATGTTCCTAAAAGACCAAATTAAGGGAATTCTATTGGCTACTGCTGTGTAGACTTCACTTTTCCCCACTCCGTATTTAATTCCTATTACTGGAAATATTTGCTGGTGTCAAAACGATTGACTACCTCAACTATTAAACCTTACAAATAATACTTAGTCTACTCTAAGTTTTGTCCTTTGAGACAAGAAACCGTGAAGACGAGAACTTGTGGACTTTTCAGTACTTCTTAGTTTTAAGGGTTGAAATGCTGTGTCTTCACAATTTTCTTGACCAGTGAAATTACAAATACTGATAAATGAATTGAAGACAGCAGTTTAAGTGATAAACTTAATTATAAAAATGTGGTAAGAATGGAACTGTGGCTTTTGGTTTTCGTATAGGAGGTGGCTTGTTTAAGAGTTGGGAAATGGCTTGCAACGGGCTTTCATGGCAAACTACTCTGTTGGTTTTTTGTTTTTCAAATGTCTGAGCCATATGGACTTGAAAAGAAATAACTGCAACACTACACACACCTGTCTACATACTTCTACATCCAAAAATATGTTCCTTTAGGAAAACTAGCAAAAAGATAAAACTATAAAATAAAGTGGTTGTGCATAATACTAACTTCAATTAAAGAGCTATACAGAAACTCATGATTCAGGGAAATAGTACATTGATCTAAAATTGTGCTTTTGCAAGTCTATTGACATTGTTTACCTCTGTGCTAAAACTTTCATTTTCTTATTACTCAGATTTATTAAAAACCTGAAGATATCTCAGCCAAGAAAGTAATTAGTTCAGTTGTTTGTATTTGTTCTTAACATTTCAGTATTAAGGCCATCTTCACTATTAAAAATGTAAATGCCATATTTTAATGTTGCTGTGTGAGAATACACTTACATAAAAAGGGAACTGGGCTTGACACATGTCCTTAGGTTCATGTTCAGTCTGACACCTTTTTTTGTGTCCTCTCTAGGTTCCTGTGTTGTTCGAGATGCCACAGGGAGCATTAATAGCACCATTGTCACCGAGCTGACAAATTGCACTACTGCAGCTTGCAAATTAAACTATAATTTTTCATCCTGTCAGACAGGGTGTCAGTATGGGCTGATGAACAATTTCCAGGTATAAAACTTTCTCCTAAATCTGTTTATTGGCTTTTGTGTTTGAATTACATATTAAGAAAAATCATAGGCTAAAAATGCCTATCTCCATAAAGATAAGGTTTAACTGGAAAAGTTAAATGGTGCGCTTTAGCTAGTATGTAGAAGAGCAACGTAACTATGTTAAACTTTTGGGTGTTTATACACAGGTGGTATAAATACGTACTCTTCTTCTGAGTAAACTGTGTAGGTTAGGGACTGCAACATTGTCTCTTTAGATATCTGAATGTAATCACTGTGTGGATAGAAGTAATTATTGTTCAGTAGTGATGCATAGTAATCATAGATAGTCTCTGTCAGTAACTTGTTCCTTAATTTTTCAAGTTTCATAGAAAATATGCTGACTTTATAAGAGTGTTTTATGTATTTGTCACAGTATGCTTTTCCATGCTAAGAATGTTGTGAATTTTCATAAAACCTGATGTTACTGTATTTAAAAATCCTCTAGAAGTCATGAGGTCATTCAGTCTTCAACTTGTACTTCACAGGTAATTGGGATGTCTGTGAACTATTGGTAAGGGTTTGGAAGAAACGAAGGAAAGCATACTTATTGTCGATTGACTTAAACTTGCTTTGTGGTAGTCCATCTTTGCCCCAAATTTTTCTAATAGGCTTACAAAAAATTGGCTAGAGATTAAGCAGAAATCCACTAATGAAAAAGGTGTATGGCTTGTGGCTTTTGATCAGAAGTACATCTTACATATACTACTTATATGGTTGGCTAACAGCCTTACCTGCAAAGCTGGGTGGAAACCTAGTTTGTACATGCTGAAATAATGTTGCAGTGCAGACCATTCTAACAGAGTAAAATAGGTTTTATAGTGGAATAATTTGAGCATCTGTGTGGTGTTACTTTGTTCTGGTTTTGAAAAAGTCTGTATTTAGAAACACTTCATAATTGCTCTTGTGGGAATAATTCTGCAAAATCTGATGAGACTTTTGTTTAAGTTCGAAAGAACGCACAGTATGTAATCAAATGTACAGCTGAGAATAGCAGCTCTGATTGTATCTTTTTCTTTAAGTTACAACTTCAGTAAGGTTGCTTACCATAAATGTTGCTTGTACTTCTAATAAATTAGTCATTAATCTTCTAGTTTCTTACCATTTGCTCTAAAGAGTACTTCCATCTCCCAAATCATTCTTGTTTCTCTCTGTGGAAAAACTAGTGGATTCTGAATAGGAGGATTCACTTTCAAGGCCAGGGGCTGCACAGAGAATGCCTCTCTTTTTGTTGAGGTTTTGGAAACTTTGTCATGGAGACTGCACAGCATCTCTGGGCAATCTGCTGCAGTGCTTAGCCATCTTCTCTGTGGAATTTTGTTTTTCTAATACCCAGTTGGACTTTCCCTTGCTGTTTGTTTTTTGTCTCATCCTCAAAGCTTTTGCTGTGGGTCTCGGTGAAGAGTCAGATTCTATATTCTAAAAAGGTGTCAGAAGGAGATCGTTTGCATGAGAGGCTGTCTACCTGTAGATAAACTGTTGTTTGTTTTCTAACTGAACTACCCTCAACTTAGTGGCTTTGAATGGTAGCTGTAAGGGGATTTTCTTTTTTTATATGCAGGTCATGGTGTATGTGTGTGTGTGAGCTTCAAGCTTGTGTACGTCTCAAGCTCTTCATACAAATGTAACTTCTTTCTGTAGGTTAAATAACTGAGAACAAGTACTTTACAAACAGGAATTAATCCCTAAAGTGAATGAAGATGGTTGTATTTGTCTTACAGCTTGTAAACATGCAGGTTCTGAGTTGAAAGTGCTAGCTTACTTGTGTGCACAGTCTGATGACTTTTATCACTTCAGTACTCTTTGTGCTGCATTCAATTCCTTTGGCAAAGAATTAATTTGAAGTTAGTACTTAGGCAGCTTGGGTTTTGGATGTGTTCGGCAGTAAATGGGTGATTTGTGCGAATTACCTGTGAAAAGCTTAGATGATGCTAAGAAAAAGTGAGAACAGTTGTGAGACAGGTAAGACAGTCAGACTTGCATAGAAAGACCATCTTTAGCTCTTGTTGTAGTCTATGCAAATGAATTACAGGTCCTCAAAGGCCTTGGATATTTCTCTGCTCAGTATCAGTTATGTTTCTGTGCCCAGGCTGTCACCTGGTAGAAGAATGATTTTAGAAGTTTGTTTTGGCCTCTGTAACCTCAGCCAGGAACTTCCCTAGAATAAGTTACAACTTTAGGTGATTTAAATGCAGAATTTGGTCAACTTTGGATGAAAGTTGAAAGCAGCATGGAACTCCTTTCCAGAAAAAGTGTAAAAGTTCTACTAAAACATTCCTCCTACAAAGGAAGGCAGCTGTAAATAATTTGAAAAAAGTTAGGGGAGGGCAGAGTTGAACAATGCTTTGTCCATATTAATTATAAAAATCTCAACTTTTAAAGAAGCTGCTGCTTGTTTTCATGTAGCGTTTTTTTCTACTCTACAATGGCTGGACCAAAGAACTGAAACTGTAGTCAAATTATGATATTTCATTATCCCAAATGTTTGAAATTTATTGAACTGTCTAAACAGTAAATGCCAAGCAAACATAATGATCCCTTATCAGCAGTAACTATATATCTATCTCATCACACCAGTGGTAATAGGGCAATCCTTACTAGACATCTGTCTTTCCAATTCTGTATGTTCTTTCAAAAGTGAAAATCTCAGTGCTATGGCTAACTGCATAGGTGGGCTCCTCGGTTTTGCAGTCATGAGGTTTGGATTACGGTGTGTCTCTTGCAGTGAGGAGGAAGAGGTGTTTAACACCATGGCATATTGATTCTGCTGGATCTGGTTCTGCTTTTGTTCCCTTAGCTTAGAAGCAGCCTCCTAATGTCTCTTACATGAGTAACCTAAGTAGTAATTTACTAGCTTTTAAAATGGACAGACATTGTCTGCATACATCTTACTCTGATTACTCTCAAATATATAAAACAGATGTAACATTCAAAAATAGATAGTTTAAATAGATGGAGGCAATGAACAGAACGTAGAAAGAGAATATAAAATCTGAGTAGGTTGTAAGAACTAAATTTTAAAAAGTTGATGCAAGTGTAGTATAGGGAAGGCCTCTAAATAACAATGGTTTTAAATCAAATGGGAAGAAAAGTGGTGGAGGCTTGTACAGAGATTCTGTCTGTAAGAGGTCCTTCCAGGGAAGATTGATCAAGCCATTCTTGGAGGGAAGAAAATTTTCATACTGCTTCTATGAAGATTATTACGTTGCTATGTATTTGTCAGTAAAGCATTTACACCCTCAGCTTTCTAGAAATGTAGTGTTAGGGTTATTACAAACTGGCATTCACGACTGTAACTTTTTCTGTTGATTATAAAAGTAACTTAAACCTGGGCGTAGGAGGGATAGCTTAATGTATGTGTCATTAGTTTTACTCATCTATGAATAAAAGCCTATCTTACCTTTTTTCATTGTCAACTACAAATACACTTCATGAAATTCTCTCATTCGTTTGTGACACTACTATGACAGCTACTTCACTTTCTTCTTATGTACCTGCAATTATTTAATTTCTCTTTTTAGGCAAGGCATGCTTTGGACTGATCAATGAAACCTGATGTAGCGTAGAGGTTCAGTTGACTGTTTGAGAGACTCGGCAGTCTCTGTCAGTCTGATCTGGAGAAAACAGCTAAATTTTATCGTTCGTTTAGCCCTAGGAATACGAATAAAACTTCATCAGTCACTTGTATGTTGTTTCTGAGATCATGTCCTACCTAGTAAGATCACTTTAGATGCTAAATTTTACAACTTCAGGTGACAGTAACTTAAAAACTGGACATTTCTGCATTATGTTTCTTGCTTTCCTTCAGTTCCTTTCCTGATACTGTAGGTGAGGTTGCGAGGATGAAAGAGGCAAGTAATCTGTGCAAATGATGCAGAACCTCATTCTGACACGTTGTGTTTGAAAGGCACTGTGAGTTTGGTCCGTTGCCTGAAAACATAAGCTTTTTCAAGATGGTATAAAATTCTTAAACACTGGCTGTCTTCAAGCAGTTTAGGCTTTTGCTTCCTAAAGAAAAGCACTTTATTAAACTGTGATTGTTTTTTTAAAATACATAGTTTTGTATCTTAATTCACTTCACATATGCAAAGCTGAATGCAGTTATGGTACGGAAGTAATCAGTAGAATGGTAGAAGAGGGTCTTTAGGCTATATGGCAATTAGACAGAAATTACTTTGGTAATCTAATTCGGGATTTTTTAAAATGTCCTGTCAACTTTCTTCTTTTACACTTAACTTACGGAGCATTTATCATTTTGTTAGTCATCCAGTCTACTGAGAATTGCATATTTTATTTCAATCGCTGGGTTACAAAGATGTCCTAGGATGTCATCTTGGGGAGATAGGAAGGACCTTTGTCCTGTCCTTGTGGTTTTGAGTGGGAAGCAAGCCTAACTTAGAGTGATGGAGAAGTTGAGAAAGACAATCAGCTTTCTCAAGATGTTTCCCAATTTCAGTTGTTTTGTCACTTGGACTTTCTGAGACCATGTTACTTGATGGTAGGCTAGTCAAAATATTAGTAACAAATTCCAATGTATTCTTCTTCGATGACTTATTTTTAATCCTTTTATGAGTCCTTGGAGACTTTTGCTGTTAATTGTTTTGACCTGACAGTTACATGGTTGGACTATACATTGTGTGAAAAGCCATCTTGTCTTGTTCTGAAATTAGAATCCGTTTATGTCTCCTGATTTGTCCCTAGTTCATTCATTGATATGAATGCATGATACTCAAACAGCTTTTTTAGTGGATGGTACACAGTATTATATTTTTCTCTTTGTGTAGTTAATGTTGCCATCCATTTGTATAGAATACTTGTTCATACTCTTTTAAAAAAATAATTATTTTGCTTTCAGGTGATGAGCATGGTATCGGGATTTGCACCACTGATTTCTGCAGGTATTTTTTCAGCCACCCTGTCTTCTGCATTAGCATCTCTTGTGAGTGCACCTAAGATCTTCCAGGTAAGTATGGTAGTAAACCTGTAATCTTTTAAAGAATAATTTTGGTTACCTTTTGAATCAGGATTTTTGGAAGGGGACTCTGACATATTGCTACCATGATTCATAACAGTTGACATCAGTAGATTGACCTCATTTACCTGTTGCTTAGGATGGGAAAACAGTGTGTTACTGTTACTGAACTTAGCTAGACTATAATTTATTCCAGATCTCATGTGTTTCCGGGTATTTTAGAGATTAGTTGTGGTGTAGCTAACATTACAGGAATCTACAAACTCTTTTAGACCTTTTTTTGATCTAAGTAAGAAAACTAAAAATCTGACTTTGTATGTGGAGCACATACAAAGAGTACAGATTAGTTGATTTCTCAAGGTAATCACAGAAGGAGACAGCATGAAGTAGAACCTGTAGCTGTGGAATCCTTACTCCTCAAAGAATACATTATCAAAATAATTGTGTACCCTTTCTCACATAAATAATTTAAATTTATTTCGTTGGTGTTCCTGAATGTATTTTACTTTAACTTCTTTTGAAAAACTTAATCTCATTCTTTGTCTTACAAGCTTTCTTTAATTGGTTAAAACTTTAGTGTCCTTTAATGACCTTCTCTCCCAAAAATTCAGTAGGGAACCAAACATAGAAGAGATTTTGTTGCAAAGTAGAAGCACAAATATTGACGCAGAGAACTAGTGTATGCATTGGGCAAACTTACCACTTTCGAGAAAACATCGCCTCTAAAGAAGAGGCTCTTTGTGATTGTAAGACACCAGTAAAGTAAAATAGTCAATTACTTACAGAAGAGCAAAGCTTGTTCGTATAAATAGAAAATATTGAAGAATAGAATATTGGAAATGCAAAATGTCACGATGCAAAGATAACTGAGAATTAGTACATGGTGGCTATAAACTTTTTTTTTTTCAGGAAGATAATATACTGTGGGGGACAGCATTAGTAAGGATACATCTTGACCAAAATGCATGCTGACTCTTGAATTTTATTTTTTCTTAGGCTTTGTGCAAGGACAACATTTATCCAGGATTTCAGATGTTTGCTAAAGGCTATGGGAAGAACAATGAACCACTGAGAGGATATCTTCTAACATTTTTAATTGCTCTTGGATTCATACTAATTGGTTAGTTTGAAATTACAATAAATCTCAATATCGTTTTGTCCGTTGCAGAGCATTCTATTCCATATCATGACTTGATGACAGTGTCCTAGAGGTCTAATGTACAGCTTAATTCTAAGCCAGGATTCTAAATCTGTTTATTCTGAGGGTTATTTTCTCCTGTCTTCTAGATGTAACTCTGTCTAGAATTGCAATAAATTTGAATTGAACTGTAGCAATACTGCACTTAATGACTGCAGGTATCTGTCTTTAGGTACTGTCAATCAATATGAAAATAGATCTTTTGCTTGAGGTAGAGAGATGTTATATCTTGTAAATATGAGAGTTTATTTCAGATTTTTAATAATTACAAACAGCTTCAGTAAATGGCAAATGCATGAACAATACTTTTTAAAGTGTGTTTTTTCTGTTAAGTTACAAACAGTAGAGATGAGTGCTGTTGCTGCTGTTGCTAAAGGTAAATATAGTTTAGGTAGAATTACATATGTACTATGTAGTTGGCAAACTAATTGTGCTGTGTCCATCCGTGAGTCCTCTACCAGTGCTTTTAAACTTCTTTTCCCAGTTTGGTCTTTCATCCCTCCCCCAAATCTGCTTAAGGCACAGAGTGTACCCATGATGTCTCTACTGCAGCATGCTGACTAGAAGCTTGATTACAACAAGTAGAAACTTGCAGACTAACACAGCACATTCTGCATTTTGATCACTTTTTTTGATGGTGAGAGTACACATACAAATGTTTTTGTACTGTGCTGCCTCAAGGAGGGGAGAGCATCAGGTGCTTCTGTCTCTTTCACTGAAGAAACTGTACTTATCACTGTTGTGATGGTATTGGTCTGTAATAATACACTATACTAGTTCCATTGATGCAACTTTTCAGTTAAAATGCAGGCAGCTGAACATGTTTGTCACATTGCTCACACTAACTTTGTCTGGTGTTCCCATTCGCCATAGTGGATTGTCTCTTAAACTTACTAGTATCTTGTTCTTTGCTGTTTGAGAATTGACCTAGAGACGTGCTGCAGATGTATTAATGCTCTACCAGTTTTAACGTTCTTCAGAACCTGGTGTATTGGTGCACTGTTTGATCAGGCCATGATGGGAAAGAAATTTTCTCAGTTCTTTTGAGAAAGTATGTAGAGCTTCGAAAGTGACAGTCCTGCAGCACTTAATAATGTGGAAGAATGTTTACATTTTTAAAACTGAACATTACACTTCCTGACTATTAGAAAATAACGTAACTGTGTAAATAAGAGACCATTAAGGTAATAGTTCTGTCTGTGGACAGAAAGGACAAACTGCTTCTCCTTAGAGTACATCATAAAATAAGGTCGATTGTAGCAGATTTTGTACTCTGGAATCTAAAAAGACATTGGATGATACCTTTCATAACAGCCTGCTTTTTTGTTTTGTTTTGTTTTACAGCTGAACTGAACGTCATTGCTCCAATTATTTCTAACTTCTTCTTGGCCTCATATGCCTTAATTAACTTCTCTGTATTCCATGCTTCTCTAGCAAAATCTCCAGGTAGGAGCTACATTTTGGGGGTGAGAGTTTAGCCTGCAATTTCTTTATGCATAAATACAATGTAAAAGGTAACAATATAAATGAATGTTTAGTTTAATTTAGTTCTTAAATATCCATTTGACGTCATGGTGCATCTGAATTACAAGCATAATATGTTGTATGCTTGCGTCTTCTGAAATTTTGAGGACTAAGTGATGCAGTAGAGCTTGGGAGATACTAATTTAGTCATCTTTGCTGAGGAAACGTAAGATAATTTAGTGTTTATTCATAAACTCTGGGAGAAAGATTTTTCTTGCTAATTCAGTATCTGGCATTCAAGAACCACCCTTTTGTCATCTTTGGATTTCTCTGTTAATATGTTTCATCTTCTAGTCCAGAAGACACTGGAATTGCAGGTGGTATTGCCACATTTTCATAGCTTTTGGTGTGGGAGGCTAGCTGGATTATAGGAATAAGCCAAAACTGAGTACTTGCAGAACAGATGTATTTCAGTCCACTATGCATTTGTACTGAAATAATGCCCTTAAAAGCTTCTGAAGTTGCTGAACTGGTAGATAATCATTATTTTGACAGAGCATGTGCTTAACTCTGCACAACAATTCTGTGTGTAATACTTGTTAATATTGAGAGTCTTAATGGGGATGTGCATGTGTATTTACCTGATTTTGGATAAACTTGTGACAAATAAGGATGTAAAACAGCAACAGTCAAATGTTTTGACATATTGAAATTCGTCTTGGATATATCTGTCTCTTTCATGTCGTGAAGATTTCTGGCTGTGTGAAAATAGTAAAAATACACAACTAGAAAGAGTTAGTAGTATGTGAGAAAGTGAGTCATGAGCTGGTGATTCACGTTATGCTACCTTTTGAAAGCAAAAATCAATTGTCAGGCAAGCTATTGCCAAAGGTTCCTGAATCAATAGATACGCTGGCACGAGCATCTTCAAACTGTCCTTTTCAGATATGCTCTTACAGGGCAAAATTAGGAACATTTACGTGTCTATGTAAGAAAGATGCAAGTTCATTTGAAGGGTATTGGAAAATAGAAAGCATAAATGTGCCAAAGTCTTTATCCTGTACATTACTGAAACTGTCACACATTCACATGAAATGTGATGCAGAACACTGGAGAAGGAAAAGAGGAATAGCACCTTCCTTCTCTTGGAGTAGCGATTAAATGAATTTCCCCCCTCCTTTCTACTCTAACCTCCAAATTATGTGTTGACTAGGTTGGCGCCCTGCTTTCAAATACTACAATATGTGGATTTCTCTTGTTGGAGCTATTCTATGCTGCATTGTGATGTTTGTCATTAATTGGTGGGCAGCACTCCTAACATACGTCATAGTCCTTGGACTCTACATTTACGTCACTTACAAGAAACCAGGTATATATAGGGGCTTCTTTTGGTTGTGGTGGGTGGAAGAGGGACATAGAAGAAGGGAGAAAGTGATGGCCTTTGGGGGGGTGGGGGGGCGGGGCGGGAAAGGGAATGTATTTCTGTTTGGCTGACTAGTTAAAACTTCTGTTTCATGCTTTTTAGTTGTAATGAAATGTAATTATGCCTGTATAGTCACTGCTGTTGTTCCCCCTCCTCCCAAATTATCAAGCTTCATGCCTTGCACTTAGACATAAATACTGGAATGAAAATTGGAGGAAAAGATGCATATGGAAAGAGCTTGGGTTGCAGCAACAAAGGTGCTAGGAAAGCGTGTTATGTTTGGATGAGAAGTGAAAGAGGATGCTCCCTTCCCTTTCCAAATTGAAAAGGGATTTGAATGGTGTTTTTTTCAGTAAGCCATTTCTATGGCTATGAACAACAATTTATACAATTTCTTCCTTTTAAGTGCAGTGCATGATCAGAAGTGCAAGATAGAGCAGAACTGAACCAAAAACTGTTCCTAAAGTTGAAAATAAGGGAAAACCCACATCTGGGGCTATGAAGATTATGGAGTATTTGGATGATAAATTCATTGTAGCTATCAAAAGATGTCTGTGGGTACAAATATAGAGGATACTGGGTTTTTTCATTTCCTTGTAAAAATAATAGTTTAAAAGGAACTGCTTAGTCTAGCAGTTTTTACACTGAAAGCATTTGACTTTGTTTAGGCAATGCTTTGAGATCACTTTTTTTTCCTTTGCTGTGCTGCAAAATAACTAAGCATGGCATTTTTTCCCTGAAGTGTTATTTTTTTGACTCTGAAGTTGTTACAATGTTTGAAATGGTGGGGGGAAAACCGTCAATTTTTTCTTCCTGTAATTATAAAATACTGAACTCTAACTTGTTCGCTAAAAATTCTGCAGAAATGTTATCTTTAAATAGAATTGCCTATTTAGCTGTAGAGTTTGACACTAGTATTGTGTAGGATGTACCAAGATGTAGCTTAAATCTCCTGTGTTTTCTATTGGTATTTGACATTTTGTGATCATGTAGTTTCGCAATGAACAGCTTTTAGATAAAACGTTGGAACTTCTTATCTTCCAACAGATGTGAACTGGGGATCATCAACACAAGCTTTGACTTACTTGAATGCTCTACAGCATTCTATTCGGCTCTCAGGAGTGGAAGATCATGTGAAAAACTTTAGGTAACAGTTAATATTAAAGACATAGGAAATTACTATGTAAATGCCTGTTCATCTCCTGTGGGTTATAACAATTTTGAATTTCAGCACAATGGACATCTTCTGGACATATTTACATTAGCATTTTATTTCTGATTAAGAGTGCACTTTAGAAAGCAAATCTATGGATGATGTCTGCTTAGTGTTAGATGCCTCATGGTTTGCATCATGAACTGTGAATTACATTCCTCTTTGATGAAACTGAATTGGAAGATATGCTCCAAACTGCTGATGATCATTCAGTCTACATGCTTGTGATAAAACTGATCTAACCTAAAATCCCCAAGATGTGTATGTTGTGAATGTTGTCGTCAACACCAGCTATTTCACCTTAGACATATGCTTTCATTGCACTTCAGTAATGGCAAACAGGCTACATGAGTGTTTTTCATACAACTGAAGAAGAGGACTGATTTGTTGTCTGCCAGCACGGCTACCCAGGAAGGTCCTACTCTAGAAGGCAGTTTTCTATCCTATAGTATTTATGCCACTTTTCTGGAATAAGCTATTGTAGAAGAAAGATGCTTCAAAAAAGTATTGACTTAAACTAGTTACTCCAAATTAAAGAGTCATAAATTGAACATAACTTTACCATGTGGTCTTGTCCAATCCCAAACTCAGCTGACTTGCCATAGATCCAGCTACAAAGTTAGAACCAACTTTGATGTTACATCAGATTACTCGGGGCCATATCCAGTCAAGTTTTGAGTATTTCCAAGGGTGGAGGTTCTGTTGACCTGTCTCTTTTCACATGGAGCAGATTCCTCCTACATGCTGCCTGTGCTCAGCACAGGATTTACAGTGTTGACACTTAGTCTAGCAAATCTCTACCATCCCTTGCAGCTGTAAGAAATGTATTATTCTGTTATGTTCAGCCTATTGGCAAGAGAATCCAGCTACTAAAATCTGTTGTGTATGAAGGGAGACTTTGCATACTTGGGGCTGACTTTAATAAGGAGTGAGTTCAGGGAGAGGTTCTTGATACAGGTGCCATTTTCTAAGGTTACGTCCAGAATGCAGAGCCTGGGAGCAACACAGTTTTTGACAGAAAAGATCTATGATATTTCCTGTTATTTGGGAAAATACTCCAATTCTGACCCCTAGGCCCTCTTGAAAGTGACCACATTTTCTTGAAGTGCATGATAGGTACGTACAATGTCTATGTTGCATACAGACAGCTGAAATTATATCTATCAATCATCATGATAGGTACCAGCATAATCTGAAAGAATATGACAGTGAAACTGAATTATAAATGTATTAGTATACCTTTCAGCTTCCAAACTGGGAAGAGTTGGCTGTTGTAGGTATAAACCACAGAACTGAAAGTTTAATTATGAAACAGCTCTTCTTTCTGAAGTCCTAAATCCTAATGTGATGTTAAAATCGCTGATTTATTTATAAACACTGTATTACCTATTACATCAAGCTGCATTGTTAAAAGGAAAAAAGTCTATGTTCAGAAACTTCTTTGCTTAGGTATCAAAAACAGCAATTTTCAGACTCTCCATAATGCAAATCTAACGGCTGGCATTAAATAATTTTCAATACCTAACTGTGGTTAGTGTTGCAACCTCACTTCTGTCTGCTGTGAGCCAATTTGGGTTGCAAACTTCAATGTAGAAACAAGCTTCACAGGAGAATTCTTACCAAGTGTAATTTTCTGCTTGTGCCAATATAGTAAATGAATGCTGTGCTGATCATTATGTATTCAGGATTGCATTGGAAGTACTTTAGCTCTTCTGTTTCGGAGGCTAGTATATAGATTGCTGAGTTTTAAGCTTCTTTAGTTGTTATCTTAAGGAGATAGAGATCTTAATATAAGTCAGTTTTAGGTACAGTGACTTTAGGAGAACTGGTTTTTGCCTGATACTGGTTTCTAACTTACAGGAAAAAAATGTTTTGAG
Organism: Leptosomus discolor; assembly: GCF_034619465.1. Taxonomy (NCBI): domain Eukaryota; kingdom Metazoa; phylum Chordata; class Aves; order Leptosomiformes; family Leptosomidae; genus Leptosomus; species Leptosomus discolor. The sequence goes on along the minus strand of NC_141419.1, from coordinate 46,914,543 downwards.
TTCTAGAGATATATTTTAAACCAGAGCAGTTCAATATTTATTTATTTGTAATACAAGTTTGCAGACCACTCAAAGTTGGGCAGGAGGGTTGATCTGCTTGAGGGTAGGAAGGTTCTACAGAAGGATCTGGACAGGCCGGATTGATGGGCCAAGACCAACTGTGTGAGGTTTAACAAGGTCAAGTGCCAGGTCCTGCACTTGGGTCACAACAACCCCGTGGCTTGGGGATGAGTGTCTGGAAAGCTGCCTGGCGGAAAAGGACCTGGAGATGGTGGTCGACAGCTGGCTGAACATGAGCCAGCAGTGTGCCCAGGTGGCCAAGAAGGCCAACAGCATCCTGGCCTGTATCAGGAATAGTGTGGCCAGCAGAAGTAGGGAGGTGATCATGCCCCTGTACTCAGTACTGGTGAGGCCGCACCTCGAATACTGTGTGCAGTTTTGGGCCCCTCACTACAAGAAGGACATTGAGGTGCTGGAGCGTGTCCAGAGAAGGGCAATGAATCTGGTGAAGGGTTTAGAGAACAGGTCTTAGAAGGAGTGGCTGAGGGAACTGGGGAAAAGGAGGTTGAGGGGACACTTTGTTGCTTTCTACAACTATCTGAAAGGAGGTTGTAGCAAGTAGCAAGGGCAATGTGAGAATCACAGAATCATTAGGTTGGAAAAGACGTCTAAGATCATCAACTTCAACCGTCAACCCAACGCCACCATGCCTGCTATAACCGTGTCCTGACGTGCCACATCAACACGTTTTCTGAACACCATCTCCTTGGGCAGCCTGTTCCGATATTTGGCCACTCTGTCAGTAAAGAAATTATTCCTAATGTCTAATCTAAATCTCCCCTGGTGCAACTTGAGGCTGTTTCCTCTCATTCTATCACTTGTTACTTGTGAGAAGAGACCGACCCCCACCTCGCTACAACCTCCTCTTAGGTAGTTGTACAGAGTGATAAGGTCTTCCCTCAGCCTCCTCTTCTCCAGACTAAACATCCCCAGTTCCCTCAGCTGCTCCTCGTAAGACCTGTTTCCTCCAACCCGTCACTGCTTTTGTTGCCCTTCTCTGGACATGCTCCAGCACCTCAATGTCTTTCTTGTAATGTTGGTCTCTTCTCTCAGATAACAAGTGATAGGACGAGAGCTGTGCTGGGGAGATTTAGGTTGAATATTAGGGAAATTATCTTCGCAGAAAGGATTTTTAAGCGTTGGAACAGGCTGCCCAGGGAAGTGGTTGAGTCACCATCCCTGGAGGTATTTGAAAGATGTGCAGATTTGGTGCTTAGGGTCATGGTTTAGTGGTGGGCTTGGCAGTATTAGGTTAACATTGGACTCTTACGATCTTAAGTGTCTTTTCCAACATAAATGATTCTATGATTCTAATATGGAAAATGAACTGGAGCTGGTATAAAGATTGAGACAGATTACTTTAGGTGACCCTTATGATAGAAAAAAATTATCTCCTGAAATGAATTCTGAAGTCTGGACACTTCATCTTTTAAAATTGATTAGAAAGTTGTCTAGAATAACTCACTAGCAGTTGTTTGGCTCTGCCTTCTGAATGACAGTAATTTTACAAAAAAGCATATGATGCACATTTTTCTGTTGGGCATAGAAGAATCTGTACTAGAAAATGCGACTTAAAACTGGGGGAAGAAATTCATCCCTCTGACCTTGTCTTGTCTAAAACAGGTTTCTGATAGTTTTAAAGTGTCTAAATTTTCAGATTTGGTGGTATTACTAAGTTTGGAACCGCTTAATCATAGGTCTGCTGGCAGTTGTGAAAGAACTGATATTTGTTGATTTAACATAGTCTTGTAAAAGTAGATGAGGTTACTACCTCTCTAGTGACAATTATGTTCTTATGGCAAACATTTGGAAGAAACTTCTGTTATTAAACACCCCCACCAATTCCAGATTAAATTAATTCCAACCTTTTTTTTTCTCCTTATCTATTCACAATTCTAGACCTCAGTGCTTAATTATGACAGGTGCTCCAAATGCACGTCCAGCTTTGCTTCACCTTGTCCATGCTTTCACAAAGAATGTGGGCTTGATGATCTGTGGCCACGTACATATGGTAAGTGTATTCTGTCTTTACTTTAAAGTTACCTTGTTTGGTGCGTTTGGGTTTTTCTAACTTACTTGCTTTTTGTTTATGTTTCGTTTTTGTATGGGTTTTTTTTGTGGCGTTTTTTGATGTGTTTTGGAGGTGGGCTGTTGGGGTTTTTTTTGGGTTGGGTTTTTTTTTTCCTTTTTAAATGAAAGCGTCATTATAGCATTGAGAAGTGCAAAAAGAGAGATTTACTGGTAGGATCCACTAATGTATGGGTCATCACTATTCCACTTAGGTATACTAAGTGGGGAAACTTTGCAAAATTAGTACCTTTGATCATTTGATGCTTAAATGCTGGGGAAGCTTTGTAGGAGTAAGGAGAACATTGGATTACAGTCTGGGTCTGTCCTTGTGTCATACAGTCTCACATATTCTCATGCTTTCGACAGAGCAGTCGATCAAAATGATATGCAGTATACAGCTAGATTTCCTCTCAGTGTTACTGTTTCAGCTAGATTGATTCCTGTGTAGATTTCTTACAAAGCCTGGTCTAAAATAAACCTTCTTGAGCAATAAATTTAGTATCAGTTTAGCCAATAGTGAAAAACTGCTTTTAACCTTTCAAGTAGTCTTTTATTCCTTTAGTTATCAGATTCATTTCATTGGTAGGTGAAACAGTAATGTGAACAGGTATTTCCTTTCCTGTTCCCTTTCTGCCCAGCCTGTAGTATTTGTCAGGATAAGAGTGTGGGGTTTTTTGGGGTTGGGGGTATGTAAGGGTTGTTCTGCAAGGAGATAATTATAGCAGCTCTTACTACTAGTATCTTCTACAGCAGACCTGTAGAGGTTTTGGGGTGGTGGGAAGCAAGCAAGCGTCAAGTAACTGTCCTTCAAAATCACACTTGTCATGAGTTATGTCTTGTAATGTCTTAACTGTGGCTGTCATACTATGATCTGTACCAAAACTTCAGTTAGCTACAGAGAGGCTGTTACATCTCTGAAAAACATTGCTAAATACGTTTTAGCATATTGGATTGTGTGGTTTAGCTTTGTATTTTAAGGCTAGACTTTTTCTGTCACATCACTACAAACATTTAAGCAAGTGTAACTTTAAATATGAAGATTGATTATTTTTAAATATGTTTAAATTTACCATACTTACTAAATATGGCTTGCTTCTGATCTAATGAACAGATAAGAGCAAATCAAGGTAATGCAATCCACAGAACATACATTTTAAGCAGATATTGGCCAGTTTTATCTTCAGAAACTTTAATTCTTTTAATTCCAGTCTATACAAACTTAAAATTTCGGTGAGTGCAAAAGACAGAAACTGAGTAATACTAGACAGGCAAGATATCACAGGTGGCATTACTATCTTTCAAAAGTAGGGCTGTACAGAAAAGAATAAAGTAGTGTCATCCTTCTTGTAGGAAAGCAATTCTGATTAGAGATTTTCTGGCAACATAGCCTATCTCTATTTAAAATTGCTGTCCTGCAAGGATGATGCTACCTTATTCTTCACTAATTCTGACCATTTTGTCAGAGTCTGTATCCTTTTGCAAAAAGTGGGCTACTGTGTTCTTGATTATATCTTGTCCTGTATTCTCCATTTCGATGTCTAGAAGGAACATCTAGTGATTTGTCCTGGTGGAAGTAATGAAAAGAAACTATTTAAAAGAGGAGCTGACTCTTGACTGCAACATAAAACTGCAGAATTAACACTACTGTAACAAAGACTTTCATATTAGAATTATGTACATACAGAGGCACACTTGTACAGCGCGAAACAAATATTCCCATAAAGGCTAATATTAAGTCATCTTATATCTATGTATGTTTCATTACAAAGCCCTTTCCTTTTAAAACTACCTTACGCTTTTGGGGACAAGCTTGTGCCACCTGCTGGAGAAGTGGGTTGTGCTCTGCAGGACCAGGATTGCTAAAGCTTGAGCAGCCCTCTTCCTAAAAATGAGAGTCTTTGCTGATGATAATGCTCATATTTTGTTGTTTGGGGTTTTTTTGGTGGTGTGGAAGCATGTTTTGAAGTTCTTCAATTCTGAATTTGATTCTAGCAGCGAAATTAAAAAAAGGGAGGGTACTTTATTACTATTCATGCTCACAATTCTTGTTCCCTCTTCTCTTTTTATTCTGTTATTTTGAAAGGGTCCTCGAAGGCAAGCCATGAAGGAACTGTCAACTGATTTGGCTAGATACCAGCGATGGCTAATTAAAAACAAGATGAAGGCTTTCTATGCACCAGTGCATGCAGAGGACTTAAGGGATGGAGGACAATACTTAATGCAGGTACACCCCTCTCAATTTTTTTTTTTTTTTGGAAACTGGTGAAGTTGAACATCAAAATTGGATTTGTTTTTATACTTCAAAGTATTTTTATTTTGCAAAATTACCTTAAAACTTTGAAAAATACTTTGTTTTCTGCTTAAAAAAACAGTAGAACTTTTAGTTGTTTCAATAACACAGCTTTTTAAAAAATGTTTTTTGTTCTTCTCAGGCTGCTGGTCTGGGTAGAATGAGGCCTAACACCCTTGTTGTTGGATTTAAGAAAAACTGGAGACAAGGTGACATGAGAGATGTTGAAACCTATATCAATTTATTCCAGTAAGTAGAAAATGCGGAGGTGTAGCTCTTATGTTCCATTTTGGTACATTTGGTAATAAGTCAAGAAGACCTTAGTTGCATGAATTGTCTTCCAGGTAGAGTTAGATTTTCCATATTGCTGATCTAGTGGTCTTCAACACCTTGGTTTTTTTTCAGATATGGAAATTAATAAGGAAGTCTTTAAACTATTAAACAGATCAGATTTCTATATAATAACTCTACATCTAGAAAGAGTTGTGGCAGTGGTCTGTGGTTTAAGAGTTACTGTCTTAGAGACAGTGCCAGTCTGCTGAATTCTTTAAAAAATAGTTTCTATTGAGATCAGTGTGTTTCCTACACTTTTTCTGTACAGCTAGGGTGTAGCAGAGAATGAATCAACTCTTATGCTGAAGTTCTGTCTTCATTAAACGTTGCTGTTATATACAAGAAATATTTTACTTACAATAAATATTTTACTTACAAGATACACAGCACTGACACTCAAATAGAGTAGCCAGAAAGGAGGTGGGACAGGAAATCCCAGTGTAATTTGGCAGTACTGAAGGGCAGGACAGTACTGAAGGGCAGACCAGTTATAGCTGAAAAATTTAATAGAGTAACTTGTGCTACAAACACTTAAGAAAACCAAAACTTGCTTCTTGCACTTAGACAAGGTGGTTTTTTGTTTTCTTTGTGTGCTGCTTAACCTGCTTCGTTTGTGCTTTACACTTCCCATTTGCTGTGCATTTAAAGAAAGAGAGGGTGGGGGGCTACAGGCAGGGATTAGAAAAGGAAAAAAATCATACCTTCTTACTCTTCCAGTTGCTTAAGACAAAAACAGGAGCACCAAATGCAGTGAAAACTAAGGACACATGTTGGTTAGTTATTGTTTTTTAATTTTTTTCCTATTTTATTTTGGAATGGCGTGTGCTGGAAGATCTGTCAAGGCCATGTCATCATGTGGTTCTCCACATGCCAAAAGAGAAACCTCAGGAGGTAGTAACTAGGTCAAGCATATTTCTGGAAAATCTCTGGAAAATTGAAAGTTTCTGAAGCACACAACAGAAACACATCTAATCTGTACAGATTTACAAATAATGAATTAAAAATGTTCACTAATGGACAAAACATTTTCTTTTTAAATCAACCTCATTTTCTTGTTGCATTTATTATAGAATATGGTGCTACTTTGAATATTTCTAATCAAGTCTTACTACTTCTAAAGAAAAGTATTTAATGAGTGAAATTTTGAGAAATTCTGTCCGTGGAAATGACATGGGAGGGAGTTCTCTGATTTATGGTTGGTTGTAGTGAGGTATTTATATGTAAAGGACTGACGATTAATGGCTAATGCAAAATGTATGATGTGGTTAAGTTCGTGTTTTTCTGTCTTCTTTCTTGGGGCTGCGTTTTGTCCTTCATCTTACTCCACTTTTACTCATCCATTTATTCAGGCTTTTTGCTTGTTTCTACAATAATAAAGTTTTCCCTCTTAGTTTATTTTTAAAGGAGCAGCTTTCTTCCCCATCAGATATACTGGGAATAGGCACATCATAGCTAACTTCCAGCTAATTTGATTCTAAACTACAGCTTCATAGGTGTTTTTAAAACCCAAATGTTTTGGAAAGGTGGCAGAAATTTTTAGTTCTCAGATCAAGGATATCTACCCAAAATAAATCCCTTTATTGATGGGGGAAATAAAAATTTAGATTTCTCAATGTGTCTATAATCATCTGTGCAGAACTTGCCTGACCTGTTCATGTTGCTTTTATTTAATTGCTGTTTACATAGGAGAGAGAGGGAGGAGAGAGAATAGCTATCCTTTCCATGTGTTGCTTTTCAGGATATGGTGTTCATTTCACTGATGCAGTTAGTGTGGAATTTGAAATTGTTAACGCACATTTATGATCTGGGAGTTTAAATGGCAGTGTTTAATCAATGGAATTTGTTCAAAGAGGGTGTGTACGTCCTTTGGGAAAGAAAAAGTTGTAAAATATTTTATTTTTGTTCTTTTTGTTTAGTGATGCCTTTGATGTTCAGTATGGTGTAGTTGTCATCCGCCTAAAGGAGGGCCTGGACATTTCTCACCTTCAGGGCCAAGGTAAGATTTATTTTGTTTCATCGGTGAATAGCTGTTCTAATTCCCTTTTAATACTGCTTTATGAAAATATTAAATGAAATTATAAAAAAAAAATCAAATACCACTCTTCTTATAGAATAAAACTCACTGAAATTAGGAAGTCTGAAATGCAAAATAAAAATAACCCATGTTCAGCAATAGAACTTGGTTTTCTGGGTGTTTCAGCTTTCTGTATTTTTAAGCTGTATATAGTTGCTTCCCAAGGATTTATTGTTTTAGAGAAACAAATTAAAGAGGCTGCCAAGCTGGTATCAAGTATTTGGGAGCCAAGTCTAGAAATCATGAAAGTGCAAGTGTTGCATGATCCAGGAATGCTACGGATCTGGCGTGGGTTGCAAACCTCTACACACACTAGTTTAAAGACCTCAGCAGTAGTCCTGTCTCAAGTTTGGAAAGGTTTTCTATTTTCAATGTAGATTTCGTTATGCTTTTAGGTAGTTGTTTTAAGACAAATGGTATAATTTTAGTTAAATTTCAAGCAGAACAGTGAAGGAAGCCTGTGAGCTTTGGCAGCAATTGTTTACTCAATGGATAATATCTAATTTGTTTATACAGTTTGCTGTATACGACATTGCTACAATGAGGCAAAATGCTTGTAATACAAGCTTTGTGGGGGGACATCTCCTGAAAGAGGGGAGGATTGTTTCTTCACTGAAAACATATGAATGTCTTAGGATTTGGAGAGAGGCAGAGAGCCTGTCACTGATCGAGAGGGTAAAGGAGTATGAGGAACGGCAAAGAGTGAACCTGCAGTGCGGAAACAGCACTACTGAGAAGACCAGATAATTTAACATGAAAGTGTCAGAAGAGCCATAGTATCCACTGGGGACTGTGAGGTTGCTTTAACTGTGACAGCTACGAAGTAGCTTTACTGAAGCCAAACCTGGGAAAAAAATCTTGTCTGAGACAAACTTTGTCTGGACCTTGTGTAGGGCTCATCTTTCTTTTGGAGTTAAGAGTGGAAACAGAAAATGTTTCACCAAGTAAATTTTTTTCCTCCTGGTTGTACTTCTTCAGTATTGGATAGCTCTGTTTTATGTTTAGCCTGTGGTAATGCAATCAACATCCAAAATCTGTGGAGGAGGTAGCAGGAAATTGCAGCTCTACTCTGAGGAGGAGCTATTTTGTACTCTCAAGCAGTTCATAAAAGATCTTTTGTTGTTGTTTTCTGCTTTTTTGTTTTTTCTTCTTTCCTCCTTTGCCATAGCATAACAGTTGCAGTAGAGTTTGACCAACTGTGAACCATCTCAGTGTAGTCACATACCTCTATTGATACGATTTGGAACAACTAAATGGTTTATAATGTGTTTCTTTGCTTTCTCAGAGGAGTTACTGTCATCCCAAGAAAAATCTCCATGTACCAAGGATGTCATAGTAAAAGTGGATTATAGCAAGAAGGCTGAGACAGACACTTCTATAGCTTTTGCTCCATCATCTAGTGAAAGAACTCCCACTCTGCATAAAGGTAACTTGCTAGTTAGCAATGAAATTTGACTTCTCACTCTTTCTCTCTCTCATTCACTCTTCAGTTCCTCTGTCCTCTCATTAAGGAATTATTTAAGGGTTTTTTGTGTCTCTGGAATAGAAGTGTGTTAAGCTTTTCTAGCCATTGGTGTCTAATTACTTAAGTACTTTGTTTTAGAGCTTACGAGTATGTCTACCACCTGTTTTAATTAGGGACCTAGACATTTTACAATGACCTACAATGGATTTTCTTTGTAAATGAGTTTGACAGACATTAAAAATTGTTTGAGAGTTGTGCCACACATGTATATATTAAGTGTGAATGAAAGCTGCTAAATTTATGAAGATCACCTCAGTCTAGAATACTACATGCATATTAACAAACACAAATCATTCAGGATACTTTGACATGGCAGTAACCAACTTTCCTCTTCTTTTTAAAGTAAAAGCTTGAAGTCACTTAATAGTTAAGTGAGCAATGTGATTCTGTTGGGGTTTTTTTTTAAAGTACAGTTCTTTGGATCTGATAGACTGCATTTGTGTGCTTTTCTTCGTATGAAAATCCATTTCATTCTACATCTTTATTTTCTAATTTTTTTTATATGCACTAGTAGTGTTTTCATGAACATCACAAAGAAAATTAACCTTTTTATTTTGTATCTTTAAAAATCTTCCAGAGGAGGACGAGGATGGAAAGACTCCAACACAACCACTGTTGAAAAAAGGCAGGCATTTTCCATCTTTTTGTGTTAAATCATTCTTTCACATCGTTAATTTCAGTTCTCCTTTTGTACTCCTTTCTACGCTTATATATGAGAGAGAGGAAAACATCAACCATGCAATGTTAATTTGTTTCTTCATAGCTGCTTTGAAATGTGCTTCATCTTTAGGTATTAGGCTGTGGAAAAATGCAACTTTGTGGAAATTCCCAAAACAAGTTGCTACTGAGAAAGGCTTGTGAATATCTAAGATACAGATGTTGAAGACATATATAGATACATATATATATGGGATGTTTTTTTGTTTGTTTTAAACTTCGGTTCTTAAGTAACACTTGAAATGTGTTCAGGAGCTTGGCTTAGTTCTCTGTGTTTCAGGTATTTGTCTGGGTCTTTACTTGGTTTAGGAGTAAGGGAAATATTATCTAATGGTATAGTGGAAAGTCCTCCTGCAGTCTATTCAGTAGATATTCTAAGGCTGTAGTTGTTGCTCTGTTGTTTGGAATTGTTCAATAGCTTGGAAATTAAGGTATAATATAGCCACTCAGTGAGATTAACATCTGAAATAATGCAAAGTAGTCATTCAAATAAACAGCATTTTGAGAGATGAATTGAGTAGTTTCACTTCCTGGTTTATTTCAGACTTTTCTGAGTTAAGCAAATACTTTTGCCTTGACTAAGATTCATCTAACTTTTTTGACATTTTCTTCATAATTTCAACAGCTAGAAGCTGTTACATTTTAATAATGGAAAGTGAGATTACATGTTGAAGCACAGGATGGCAGTTTGGAAGAAGTCCCAGTGTGCAGTAAAGTAGTATATTGATGTAAATCAGTCACAGATCACAGAAGTGCTCTAAATTTAAAAATTCCTAATAAAATAAAGACTGAGATGAATATCAAACTCCTGCATCTTGTCCAAACTGAGGTTTTAGTTGAGGGAATGGGGTTAGTTTTTTCTGTAGTTTTAAAAAAATATATTTACCTGTATTAATCTATTTGAAAATCCATTGTTGTCTTTTTCTCAGCAAATCAAATAACTTGATTATGCAAATTAGTCTATCTTGTGCTTCAGAGCCTTGGACAGGCAAAACAGTACTTGTTGCAAAAGATAAAATTCCAGTATGCAGAACTAGCTTTTATTTTCACCACATGCTTAAAGAAAAATGGATTTAAGGAAAGAAGAAAAGTGCTTAGGACATTGTATTTACTTGTAAATTAGTATCTACATGTTTTTAGGGGTGTTTTGTCATATGCAAGAGTTGGTGACAGTGTATGACATAATGCGCTGAAGTATGTATGCAAGGTTGGTTAAATGGTCCAGGCAAATGACAGATCTTACAGATCCTTTATTTGCAAATGTCTGCTAAGTGACTTGGAGACTTAAATCTTTTAACTGCTGAAGATACGAGTTGGCGGACTCCTTAAATATAGCTCAGTTTATATCTATTCAATCAAAATTTGGAGTCAGGTTAGGGGGGAATAAACAATTTTTATTTAAACTTGGAGATAACACAAAGTATTTAAAAGTTGCATTTGATGAATTTCAGGGTGATTAAGCAAAACAGTTCAAAACCAAAATTTCATCATACTTTTTTCCAGATTCAAAGAGTCCATCTTCTCCTTTAAACTTGGCTGACCAAAGACTTCTTGACGCTAGTACTCAGTTTCAAAAGAAACAAGGCAAAAGCAATATTGACGTCTGGTGGCTCTTTGATGATGGAGGTAATGTGCTTTATACTTCAAATCAAATGTTGAAAAAAAGAGTTATTGAAGTGATTTTTGAATTAATTTTGAATTAATTGTCCATAGACATCTTTCAGTCAGTTCATATATAGATTACAAATCCATACTATTAAACAGTAACATAATGCTATGTTTTCTGAATCATTCTCAAATTCTGATCAAAATGCAGGTTTGACACTGTTGATTCCATATCTCCTTACAACCAAGAAGAAGTGGAAAGACTGTAAGATCAGAGTGTTCATTGGTGGAAAAATAAACAGGATTGATCATGACAGAAGAGCGTAAGTTTACCTTTAAAAACTTCATTTCAAATACTAGTAGAGCATGTTACACAGTAGATTACTTTATCTTCCTAGTAACCTTCTTTCAGCTGTTCTTTGCTTGAGGTGTAATCATACACTATTCACTTTCTCCAAAAAAAGTTCCATTTCTCTCAGATTGGTTTGGATGAGATACCTCAACTTAAACTAATTTTTCTGCAGCATTATCTGACACTAACGTTTTCTTTTTCAAATGTTTTCTGAGGTTGTCTTTAAGGGAGAGCTCTTCTCTTAGTTGTATGTTTTTAAAATGTTTTGGGTTTTGGAGTTTTTGGGGTTTTTTTTCTTCCAAAGCAAGTTGTTGATTTATAGCTGTATGCCAGGTCAACTTGGTTGGCTTTTTTTCCTACCACACTTAAGTTGCCTTTTTTTTTCTTAAACTAGTGTTCTTATTACCAAACATCTGTCTGTTTTCCCCGTGAAATAATTAAAAATCTGATCATGCATAAAGGCTTGTTTTTCTGATACAGGATGGCTACTTTGCTCAGCAAATTTCGGATTGACTTCTCTGACATTATGGTTCTTGGGGATATTAATACTAAGCCAAAGAAAGAAAAGTAAGTCTCAAAAAACTACCAACTTTTTTGTTAGTTGAATTCTTCATGAATTTAGAATACCTCATTCTTTCCTATATAACAGTTTTGGTAGAGTTGTTCCTATGACATCTAGTGTTTCATAAAAATGCAGGAAACTAATTAAGCAATAACTCCTACATCCAAGAACACAGAATTATGTGGGTTTTAAACCTCTGGCCCTTGACTGTAATAGTAAATTTAGAAAAATACAGTTTAAAAAAATTCAATTTGTCTGGAGCAGTCTTCTTTAAAAAGAGAAATGCTTACAAAAAGTTAAATGGTCTTTATCTTACTTGGAGTCTTAGATAATGTAACAAAGCGTGGTATTCAAATAGCTTGATTTATTTTTTCTTTTTTAAATTGCTTGGACTTGTAATTTACACAGGAATGATCATACATGTGATATTTCTGATTTTCAAGTTTAAAAAGTACTAATTGTAGATGGCTTTCAGTGCATATCTTGATTCTTTATAAATCTAAAATTACTGTCCTCCTTTCCCTTCAAGTCTGTGCAAGGATGTTGAAGTTGTAAAAAACTTTTACGTGGCTATGCATGTATCTGAATAATTTGATGTCATGCAAATTAGGAAATACTGTTTTACAACTTAAGTAAATGGAAGATGCTAATATGCATTCTTTTATACTGTGCTTTTTAATTATCTTTCTTAAATGTATGGAATATATCAAGCAACTGAACTGGCACTCTGATGGGTTTGGATGTCTTTGCTCCTGGGAGCCTGTGAAATGTGTAAACTTAGAGGTAGCACGCGTTTCTGCATAGAAAGTTGAGATCGTAGAATTACAGGGAATTATTTTTCTTTCATAGAGGTGATCCATGAGTTACTTGTTCTAAGAGCATTTTTTTCTATCTCTCTGGATACATTCCCCACTATATACTCAAAACCTTTCTAAGATACCAGTTGGCATTAACAATAGCTGTAAATTAAGTGGAGGAAGGTGATCTATTTTTAACAGTTGCTGTGCTGCGTAATAAAGTATGGTTAATTATGGATTTTTTTATTCAGCCAAAAAATAGCAGATCACACTTGGTTTTCCCTTTTAATGAAGCTGAAGTCATTGTATCTGCTAACTTCAGTGATAGACCACCAAGGGTAGAAAAAAAGATGCTTTTTCAGTAGTGTGGGGGTTTCCTGGACGAATGGGAATATCTTGGTTAGAAAATGGGCTTAAGGGGAGCGTTTAACTAGCCAGAAGCTAAAACGTTACGCATACTGCTATTACAACGTATCCTAATAGGTATTCCTTAAAGTTTGTTAAACTTTCCATATGGTAATTTGCAACCACAGAAGACTGGCAGTACCTTGTCATCTTTATAAAAAACCCATTCAAATAGCATCAAAATGCAGTTATTTCATTGGATGTAAGGCATACATTTCAGTATGTTCCACTAAAAATCTTACTTGTTTTTGTTACATCTCCACATGCTGTGACTATTCTAGGACAAGTTACTTTCATAACTTGTGACTGCCTTTGCTTGCTGTTCAAGTATCCTAACGTGGGTAGAGAAAGCAGGGTAATGTAAGTTGTTCTTTCTAGTAGATGTGAATGCCTCTTTGGTCTTCAGAAGGCTTTCTTTCAAAGTTCTTGGTAAAGTTCAAGTGAAAGAAACACCTCATACTCTAACAAGCGCAGCAGGAAGACAAAACAAGATGGCTGTGGTTATTTGCATTTGAATGTGGCTCTGAGACTGTATTGGAAAGATTAAAAAGAAGCAAACTAAAAATATCAAAGCCAAAATCTTAATGGCACTAGCGTGAGCCTTGATAGCTGAGGGGTTTTTTGTGTGACATACAAATTCATTGTCTTTCAAATTTAATTCTGAAGAAGCTACTGTTAGTTGCCATACATTTTCAAAGGTAGTATTCTTCCACTCTAGCAAGAGTTGGTTGGTTTTTTTAACTGGCTAAAACTTTATATTTAGTTGCATGATGAACAGGGAAAGCTCCTACAGATGTCCCTGTTGTATTATAATGTTTGTGTATACAAATAGCTGATGTTCTAGCTGCAATTTGCAGTGAAAAAAATTCAGTTCCCTTTATTTTTACATGGTAATAAAACTTACTTTCTGATACCATGAAAGTTATTGCTGACATATAGGCTCATATCTGTTATAATATGACTGTTCACTTAATTGTTCCAGTATTGCAGCTTTTGAAGAAATGATAGAGCCCTTCCGACTTCATGAAGATGATAAAGAACAAGAAGTTGTAGATAAAATGAGGGATGATGAGCCGTGGAGGATAACAGATCATGAACTTGAACTTTACAAAACAAAGGTTCTGTATTCTTTAGTGTTACATTAAATGTTTTTAAACTGTTTTCTCCTACTGCATTTGTGGGTGTGATATCAATGAGTTAATTCTTGTTATTCTCTCTCTTCCATAGCTGTTTATTTGAATTGCTGATGGAAAGCAGCATCTAAAACCATTCAGACGGTTCACAAAAAAAAAAAAAAACAAACCTGTTTTGCATTCTGTGGTGGGCGGGCTAAAAATGCCTTCTTGCAGTGTCTCAGCAGTTAATATAGAATAGAATAGTCTATATTCAGCTGTTGGTCTTTTTATGGACCAAACTAATATTTTTTTGCTTCATTATTAAAGAAAACCAAAATATACCACATCTAATTGTGGTGTTAAGGAGCAATTAAAAGTTTGACATTTTTCCCAGGCAATTGTGCACTATAGAGACATCAGAGATATTCCTTCTCAAGTGCTTCTATGGGGAATGCTTGGGTAGTGTCCTGTAACAGGATGCAGATACAGACAAGTATCTAAAGAAAGACTGGTTAAAGTTTCTGTTATCTGAAGTTCTTCAAGATAGTCCTGAGTATATATTCCACCCTTATCTTCTTTTTCCTGTCTGGGTGTTTAAAACTTGTGTGAGGATTTGCAGTAGAGAAATGGGAATGCTGAATCGTTCTGCACTGAAGGTTGTTTTTTAAAAAAATAAATTACATAACAATTTACGTAAGAGAACTGAAAATTACTGAGGAAAAAGAGAACTGAAAATTACTGATGATAGGGTAGTAAAAAAATGGGAGGCCCACTATGGAGACAGGCTTTCCAAATGAAGATGGGGCTTCGCTTCTGTAAGACCTGCTCACTATGAGCTTATAGTACATAGTTAAAAGCACCTTGAAGGGAGCATAAAGGGCTCTTGCTTCCAGAAGCTATGGAGGATGGTATCATTATTGAAATAACTATCTTAAATTTAGCTTTCCTGGTACTTGGCTTATTTGCACATTTTTAAGCTTACTGCTTTATTCTTTCCTAGCTTTGCAACCAGGGGTATTTCAGAAAAGTGAACAAGTTGCCAAACTGAGGTGGAAGTACATGCTTTCTATAAATGACTCATACTAATCGATTGTAAATTTTTAATTTTTCTTGACTAAATGAACTTTTTGTAGTTTTATATAAAAGATCTTCCTAACAAGTTTCACTTTAATTACAGACTTATCGCCAGATTAGGCTAAATGAGTTGCTGAAAGAACATTCAAGTACAGCTAACATAATTGTCATGTAAGTAAATGATTTGTACTGTTGCCCTAATTGATACAGAACTGAATTTGAAATATAAATATATGTAAATACAGGTTAGGAAGAAGCCTGTGCCTTGGCATTAAAGTACAGAAATAGTCAAGGGAGGTTTCAGTGCTGAAAGTATTTACTAGAAGTATGGACCTGCTATACTGATGAATGAAAAATGGTCTGTGTAGTTCCGTGATTCTGGATATGCTCCTTTAGGTTATTTCCTCCACATTTGTAGTGCGGCTCAGGATTCTCACATTCCTTCCTCTCCCACATGCAACTATTCCCCCCTCTTTCAGGTCCTTCCTTTCAGTTCTTTTTCTAGGAAATCTCTCTAGATAAAGGTAGGCCAATATCCTGATGATAGATTTCCATGGAATTAATTTTGGTGTAAACAACCAGAATGCAGATTGTAGGTTTCTTTGCTGTGTTTTTGTTTAGGAGCCTGCTTCAGAGCTCCATGAAGTACTACTGCAAGTGAAGTTTGAGTACAGCAAATAGACTTACAGTAGTTTTTTCAAAAGAAAAGAGTATGGCATGTTTTGGTAGGATTCTGAGAAGGAATACTAGACTGCACCAACCTGACATTGTACAAAAAAGCTGTATTTTAAAAATCTTAGAGTCTTTCAAGAAACTGTCTTTAACTGAGTAGAATTCTCCATGAAGCTACCTGAATACAAAATGGTGGTAACAGGCCAAAAGTGAGGGGTGAATAGATGTAAAGTCCTGTGGTGTTTGAGATCATTAGATTTGAGATAATCATTCAGATCATCTCAACTCATTAACTGAATTCTGAGGAAAGAAAACGAAACCTAAAAAGGTTAGGCAATTTGACAATATCTGCCTATTTGCAGAATCATGCTTTCATATTCATACGATATGCCTGGTACTCCACCAGGTTTTTTTCCTAACTGTTGAATGCTTTTTTTTCTTTGTGAATTGTAGGAGTTTGCCAGTTGCACGAAAAGGTGCGGTTTCAAGTGCACTGTACATGGCCTGGTTAGAAGCTCTTTCTAAAGATCTGCCACCAATTCTCCTTGTCCGTGGGAATCATCAGAGTGTTCTTACCTTCTATTCCTAAAAGTACTGCACATGGGACAGCTATGGTGAAATGGTACTTCAGTGCCCCAGGGAGAGTGACTGACGTGGTCTATAGTTTATTAACATCACAAAGGCAAAAAGTGACTCTTCTTTCACTATTTCACTGACTTGAAAGCACACAAGGAAAGTCACTGTATTTCAAAAGTTGTGACATCTTCAGTTTTATTCTGTATTTTCTGTAATTTAATCTTGCTTAATGGGGGAGGATTCCTTGTTAGACTGAAGAACATGACAAGCTTTTTCTTTGCTACTTGAATAGCAGCAATAAAATGTTTTATTTTTGATCAATGAAAGGATTATAGATTTATAAAAGCCTTTTAGCCTTGAGGTGCCTTCTGAAATTAACCAAATCTCATCCATACATCCTATTTTGTAAATTTATATAGAATGTCAAAATCTGCCTTCAACTAAGAGTTTAGATCAGACTTCCTTTAGTTCCTAGTCTCTTCCATATTACAAGAAAAATAAATGCTGCTTTTCAGTCTTCCATTGAGCTATTAGTTCTTAGTACTGTATGTTTTCTATTGTCAGAAAGTTTTGGGTGGTTTTTTTTTATTATTATATCTGTTAGATTTAAAGGTGAGAATTGGGGCAGGTCAGTTGAACTAAAACAAATTCCTGATGTTATTGTCAAAAGTTCGTGCTACTGAATGTTGTAACACTTAAAATAAAACTAATTCTACTAGCAGAGAGGATCCTTTTGTCAAATTTGGCGATGTGTACTACTTCGGCACTAGTCTGAGACACACAGCAAACATTAGCTACCTTGGTGAAGGGTACTGGTCAGTCTTAGCTCTAATATGAAACCAAATTCATCTTACTGGCTGAGGCTTTTTATCATACTACAAATTAGAAGAAAAGAAAAAGACCTGTCCTAGTTCTTGGCCTATTATGTTTTGGTGTCACTTTCAACTTACTTTAAAACAAAACTCAACTTAAGGCTTGAATGGGGATAATATAAGCAATGTGATGCTATCTAACAGAAAACAGTAAACACTATGTGGAATCTTGCTATCCAATAGGAAATGTAAAAGCTACAGTTCTCTCACATTTTTCAACAAATGGTTAAAAGGACCACTAGTTACTAGGGGAGATGTTTTTAGGTCAATTCATTCAGTTGTGAGAAAATACATTTAGTCTTATTAAATAATACTCAGGTTTGATCGTCTAGCAGTTTAGATCTAGTCCATACATCCTACTTTATACATTTTCTATGTTCAATAAAGAAACTGCCAATCTTGTGTGCCCTTTCATTGTATATTTTGAAAATTTCATAATTTAAGTCTACTATGAACACCTACACAAGAAATTTCACTTGAGCCTTTGTATAAAGGTTAGTAATGTGAACTGGTTTTTAAATTCCTAATATATTTTGGATAGAAAGGATTGCCTAAAAACATTTCACAAGCTTTTGATATTAGCATTCGACATGCTACTGGATCAGTTTACCAGTGGTTGAGTGACTTTCGTTTTAGGATGCATAGAAAAGGTGTATTTTTATGCTAAATACAAGATCAAATTGAAATGTAACTTTTCCTTTTGAAGGACAAAGCATAATCATTGTGTGGCAACATAGAGTTTCAAGTTGTGAGTAAAGATAAAAATACTCTACACAGTGCAGTATACACTGTTTTCAAGTTCCTGGTAAATGGCGAAAAATCTTCTTGCTGTTTCTGTCAATTGGATTAGAGACTATTGAATCATTTAATTTTAAAGAAAAATAAGATAAACATGCATGTTTTGCTGCTAAGTGTGAGATAACTGATGCCAGCATGAACTCAGCTTGTTATGATAAACATTGTAAGACAGTTTGCAGTAAAAATGCTGTTTCCTTCCAGGTGAGGGGGTGGGCATCAAACTTACCAACGTATCAATTAAAGGTTTTACAGTGTTTTTTGGGGATAAGGATGTCACATTGTGAATATGGAATCATTACCATATTTCTTCTTGTTTTGTGGGTTACATTATTTTGAACAGATGGACAGACAGTAAGACATGGACTTAGTGCTGCTATCTAAAATAAAAAATGTGCACAGGTACACTTATTTAAAAGGTTTTTTGCCCATTCGGGAAACCATTGCTTGTGATCTGTAACACAGAAACCAAATGAAGTGTGTGTATACATGCATATATGTGTATAAAATTATATAAAATGTATCTAAAAATGCATATGGGGATAGTTAAGGTGATGTCTGTGAAATAACATAGGATGCTTTTCACATGCACTCTCAGAAGTCCACTAACGCTAGGCACAAGGTCAAGTTTCAAGATTATTTGCTACACTAAAATTTCAACAGTTAATGGTAATTGTTTGCAACAGGTGTTCAGTTAGTGGCAGTCACTCCAACTTCTGCTTTTTTTGACGCCAAATTTAGTTATGTTCCAATCGTTATTAATTACTTGAAAAATGAAATCACTTATACATGGCAATTCATACCTTCTATAGATTAGGTTTCTATGTATGGATTTAGAAAGAGTAATAGCTGGAAAAAATCAATTATTTATTTGTTCACTTATATTTGTATTTAGGTTTCCTTTTTACATACATTCTTTTTATATGCTTTTTCTGACATTACATATTTAAAAATAACTGAAAAATAATTTAAAGATTTGCGTGTTAGCGGGTAATGGCCCACTTGGTTTGAAGATGTAAGATTTGATACTGTACTGTAACTGTCACACACAAATGCTTTTCTAATGTTTTAACGTAATTATTGCAGTTAATACTTTGTACCAGGGGGATGTCACTGCAATAAAAGGAAGTGGATTCAATACAACTGTCTTGTCTAACAAAGCCTTTTTTTATTGGTGGGGGATAGGAAATAATAATGTTCATAGTTTCAACAGGTAAATGTGCTGAAAATAGTTCTGATACATGAACATGCTTATTGCACACATCTGATACTGACCTTCATTGTGGAATTTGCATAGGACCATGAGTAGAACTTAAGGCCATTCAGGTGTCTGGTGTAAGGAGACAAGTGTTTTGTTCTTAGGGGGAATGTTTGCTGCTGCTGGTGTTAGGAACAGTGATGGTTGCATAAGAAAAATAAACCTTTTTTCACTCTCTAAAATTTGTCATGACTTAACCAGACAATGCAGACCTATCTGCAATATGGGGTATGTTTAAGCTGGAACATGAGTATCTGAGAACTTGTTCCTATTACATACGCAATTTGTTTTGTGTCTGAATACAGCAAAGGACTGTTTAACTCCTCTTTCTCCCTCAAAATGGTAGTCCACTGGGATATGAGGAAATACATTGGGAAGATAACTTGGAAGATTCAGGTGCAGAGCTGCTTGTAAGCAAGACACGTTTGGCCTTAACTCCACTGATGTATGTTCAGCTACAAACTAGTTGAAAAATCAACATTTTAAGAGCGTAATGAGAAACAGCAAGTTGTTTTCTCATATTGAATGATACTTAGAACCACTGAAGAACTTTTAAACCTCATCAATTCTGATGTTTCACAGAGTAGCTGGGTGACTTGAGCATTTTTTTATTTGAAAATTAACCTCTATTAATTCAGATCTCTACTATATATCTTAATTTACTAAATACTTGTTGAAGTTTTTTCCATGCATTTAAATCTAGGCCTTGAGTGATGTTTGGAGGCCAGTAGAAAGGGAGCTCTCGTTAAAAGTTGTCTATGCTTAGCCTGTACCCGAGTCTAAACTGTAACAGTCACTCTATCACCTGGTGACCCCTCACCAGCCAGGGAGAGGAATCGGGGGAAAGGAGAGCAGACACATGGACGGAAGTGCAACAGATTTAATGAAAACACCACCAATACCAACAGAGATATACTCTGCCAAATGAATGTCCAGTTGCCACAGTTGACCGAAGAGCAGTCCTTGGGAGAAGCCAGAGGAGGAGCAGAAGGAACCCCACAGGAGCTCTCTTCTCAGCAAACCTTCCCCCTTTATAATGCCCATGACATTAAGGAATGGGCTATACCTGTGGTTAACTCGGGTCAGCTGTGCTGGCTGACTTGAGCCTACCTGGCATGGCTGGGCTATGATTCTACCCCAGCCAAACCAGGACAAAAGTGCACTGCCAACTTCTATGGCATTGGCTCTAACCTGCTTCAGCATGTAAAGATGTAGAGAAGGTTATGTATTTTCTAGATTCTCTGATTTGCTGGAGAAGTGGTTGATCTAAATAATGACACAGTACCATTAGCTGAATTCACAGGTGAGTGACTTCACATACGCTTTTGAAGCTAAAAATTGAAAACTGAGGTTGGTCTCATCACCTGGCTACACAATCAAACAGTGATACATGCTGCATAGCAACCTGTCTTGGCTTTGTTTTGAAACAGGAAAGCGGGCCCCTGAGTGAATGTTCTTCATTACTCTTGAAACAAAATTCGTAGCTTCCAAACCCCCTTGCTGCTTTAATGCAAAAACCCAGCAAGAAGCATGCTTTTACCTAGGTTTAAATCTTAGCCCTATTAGTCTAGTTACACTTCTCATATAACCTCTGTGAGATCTTGTAAATTCTGCCTCTACATCTAAAACCTGGTTTATGTTCAGCTGCAGTGGGAGCTAGGCTTCAGGTCTGTAAGACCATGGAGGCATTGAATGGTGTTCTGCTTCAGTATCACTGCCTTGCTTCCCTTTGGCGCACGGTGAAAACTTATGTGCCCTTTCCAGTGCATCATCAAATCTTTCTTGCTACTCTGCCTCTTAACAGCATGGTGTGGAAGGGGTTTTCAGAGTCAAGGCTGTGGATTACTTGGTGGAGGTTGATGACTGAAGGCAGAAACAAGCCAATAGGAATCATCACTTTGTTAACTTTTGAAATAGAAGAGTAAACGTTGAAGCAGTTGTGTTCACTTTTCCTGAAACATAAGGCACTTCATATGCCCAAAGGTCCATCTCACAATGACAAAGAAACTGAACTCTGTCCTTTGGGC
Organism: Leptosomus discolor; assembly: GCF_034619465.1. Lineage (NCBI taxonomy): Eukaryota > Metazoa > Chordata > Aves > Leptosomiformes > Leptosomidae > Leptosomus > Leptosomus discolor. Next base: position 46,893,364 of record NC_141419.1, on the reverse strand, counting down.
TCTATCTAACTTGCTGAGAGGGCGCACAACCAGAAGCTACCTCTGTGATCAGGCCTAAGTCAAGCCCATGCCGACTGCTGACATCCCTGGTTCTTAGTGGTGTGAGCAGGCACAGAATGGACAGCAAAAAAAGAACGTGAGAGCAGTTTCTTTACTGGTCTCACCCTTGATCTCTCTCTCTCTTCCAGAAAAGGCTGGCTCTGTAGCTGCAGTGACCTGCTTTCCACCCCGCCCTCTGGCAGCCCAGCTCCCTTCCCTGCCTGCACTGCTTGCGCTTGGGCAGGTCCAGGGCTGCGAAGCTGCCAGCCTGCAGCCGCGTTACCTGCATGTGACCATGCGGTGGGGAGAGGGAACGTGGGATCGCTCAGGGTTGAAGGCGCGGGCCAATGCCAGCTTTAACTTCAAACCGCCCCCGCCTGAAGTGGGCCCTCTCTCGCCCCTGCCCGCTCTGAAGACCTTCGGGCCGCGCCATTAAGGCCCCCGCCCCGGCACCGCCTCTCCCGGCAGCCCCGCGCTCCTGTTGGCTGCAGGCGTTTCCTCTCGTCCTCTTATTGGCCGCTGGGGGGGGGGGGGGAGGGCGGTTCGTCCTGTCGCTCGCGGCGGCAGTTGAGCCGCCTGCGCGGAGCCGGCTACGGGCGGGGCGGAGGGGGGGTTGCCCACGGGGCTGGCGTCGTCGTGAGGTGTGGAGCGTCCCGGGTCCCGGGCTGTACCGGGCGGCGGGCGGCCCCCGCGGATGCTGCTCGTGCTGGCTTGGCACAAGCCTGCCCCTCTGTAATACGTGCGGCGGTGTTCGCGCTCATGCGCGGTGGTGTGTGCTCGAAGTGCGTGTTACTGCCCTTCGGGGAAACCTTGTGAAACCACGCGGTTAACCGGATTCTCACGGCCGTAGCACCTGGGCGTGAGAGAACAAAAGCCTCGCCGCTCCGCCTCTCCGCTGTGAGGGTCTGGGGAACGCTGACCCTGGCGAGCAGCAGCCAACACAAATTCTGGTGTGAGGTTCAGGGCCTGGGTGCCTCGTCTTCACAGTCCCTCAATTCCAGAGTAATAATTACAAAATCCTGCTTATACAACATGATTTTTAGTGAAAGGAGAAGGAAATACTTTCTCCGTGCAGTTTCCTGGGCACTAGAGCTGTGGCGGTGGCGCCAGGCAGCACTGCTGTCTCTCTGTGTGTTGGGGCACACCTGAGCCACCGCGCTGCTCCGCCGGTTTCGTGGGCTTTGCATAAGCCTAACGGGTATCAGCATAAAGGTATTCTTTTGCATTAAATTTGTCATAATTTTGACTGTGGACCAAAGAAAAGTTTAGTATTAGTTCACACCCCCCCCCGCCCCCCCCCCCCCCCCCCCCCCCCCCCCAGCCCACTGTGGGAAAAATACTCTGATTTTTTTTCTCTAGGATGCAGGAATCTCCGTGCAGATGATGCCTGTTGGGGTCAAACAGCCTTTTTACTACCAAGTAACCACCCTTTCATAAAGCAATGGGTGATGCTTGCTTTTCTCAGTGGCTGTTTCCAGCAGTGTTAATCTTAGAGAGCAGAAGGACAAATGCTTCAGGCAGAGAAGAGATGTTAGAAAATAGAACAGACTGACATGGCCCATCTAGCTTCAGAGCTATCCACAACATTTCAACAAGGTGTTTTTGCTTCGTAAGTAACAAGACAAACATCCACCACCTTCTGCAAGTACAGAGGTAGGGGCAAGATAATAAAAGCTTTATATAATTCCAAAATAGTCAGGTACTGACTGTTCGAAGCATTGGAGGAAGTGGAGTAGTGTAGCACTAGGCATTTCCAAGCTTATTAAGCTTAATAACTTTGTTGAAGTGTTTTACAACTAATAACTAAATCTTGGAACATGTCTCTGCAATTAAATTTCTCTGCAAAACAGATGGTAAAATGGAGTCACAAGCAAAGGATTTCCACAGGCTCTGGCTGAAAATCAGAGAGCTGGGATTAACCATGAAACATCCTTACTCCCAGATGTACAGGCATTCATTCTTTCAGACTGAATTGCCTGGCTGGCTGGTTGAACCACAGTGTTGCAGATTACAGGGAATCTTGAGCAGTTCGCTTGTACTACTGTTACCGATTATCATAGAGTCATATCATAGAATAGTATGGGTTGGAAGGGACCTTAAAGATCACCTAATAACATTTAGAACAGTATTTAAAAAATTATACATGAAGCAGGGAATAGGATATATGTACAAAACCCGTGCCAGATGATCCAGTGTTAGCCTATGTGTTTTATAAATATTTTGGTCAATTTAATGCAACTCATCTCTGATGAGTAGTGGAGGTAAAGAAAAAAAAAATCAAAGCATATATAAAGTGCAAAAATACAAGCACGAAAGTTAAGCATTGTAGCTTGTAGTAAAACATAGTCGTTTAAACACTGGTAATCTAGAAATCATAGCAGGTCAAAGCACAGTGCCTGCTGAGAGGAGCTTGTACCTCAAAGGAAATGAAATTTTATGGAGTCAACCATCAACAGCCGTTCACTGTATTAACACAAGAAATCAAGGCTAACCACAGAATAGTGTGGGCTTTCACACAGGATTTTTGGCTAACCTCATACAGAATTTCATTTTGCTTTTGATTGCGCAGTTGAGTGTTGTTAATTTTGAGAGTCTTTATCCTCATTAAAATCTTTCTGTATCCTTCAACTAGTAGTAGCAGTATTTGACGCATGGTAGGATTTATTGGGAAAACTCAAGCTTTGGCAAATACATGATAAACCTTACTAAGCACTCGATCCATCATGTTGTTTTTTTTTTTTTAATTGTGTTGCTGCATTTGGGAATTGCTGCTTTCTTATTCTTGCCATGTTTGTAAGCATCTAGGAAAATAAGGCTTGAGTCTCAGCTGGGACCTGCGAGTCACCATGATGCAAACAATTCCAATGGGTACTAAAAAAAAAAAAAAAAAAAAAAAGAGGTTATGATTACTTGTGAACTCTGGGAACGGAGCATCCTCTCTAGCCAAAAAACAGATCTGATGACTTCTGTTCTGTACTATTGGCCAACCCTGCAACTCTTAGGTCATTCTAGAAAACTCATTCTGTCCCAGACACAACATTCCAGTATTAACTTAGGATTTGGAGTCTGTCTTTGCAAATATTTATGTACACCATCACTCCAAATGCATCATAGTAAAGAAATTTTCGTTTTCCCAGGATTAGGAAAGTTTAGTAATAAAAAGCATCTTCTACTACTGTAGCTTTGACTATAGGTAGTCAGCCTCTAAACAAAGGTCAATAGGTTCTGAGTTTGTAGTCCTGTCCATGATCTGACAGTAATTAACCATATTCTGTGGCAGCTTTTATGCCAGAAGTGGCTCAATGGCAGATTTAGAATTCAGATCAAATCCTGATTCCTAGGTTTTGCTGTGAATGCTAGGAATATACTCTCTTCCTGTTAATGGGAAACACTTTTAAATTAATTATTTGTAATTACTTCTAACTTTAAAACATTTCTGTGATGTGCGATAATGAATTGTTACTGATAAAGAAAAATCAAATACGTAACACAGCTTGTTCCTTCAGTCCATAAACATAAGGTAAGTTCCAAGCTATCTACTTCCAAAATCTAACCAAAAGCAGGAAAAGATGTCATGGGGTTTCACTGGCTTCGCTACGATATATGTATGGATCTTTGAAATTGGTCCGTGGTATATGGAGCTTGAAGGAATGACAAGGTTCTTCCTAAGACTTAAGATTTTCATGATGGCAGTAATTGTGGGGCTGGACAGGCCACATTGACAGGGGGCCAGGCTCTTCTCAGTGGTGCGCAGCACCAAGACAAGCTAGAGCACAGGAAGTTCCGCTTGAACTTGAGGAGGAACTTCTTTCCTCTGAGGATGACAGAGCACTGGAACAGGCTGCCCAGGGAGCTTGTGGAGTCTGGAGATAGTCAAAACCTGCCTGGATGCGTTCCTGTGTGACCTGCTCTAGGTGAACCTGCTTTGGTGGGGGAGTTGGACTAGATGGTCTCCAGAGGTCCCTTCCAACTCCTGCCATTCTATGATTCTGTGACAGATTTTTGAAGCTTGTTTTGTTCATCCTCCAGGTGAGCCACTAGTGAGCAGGTATTTATGGCTAGGGTACAATTCAGTTTTCTTGACTTTAAAAAGCATTAGAGAAATTCTTTAACTCTCCCACCTTTAGTAAGAGAACTGTGATGTTAAGAAGTGGTATGTGCATTGTTTGTTCTTGCTTTTTTTTAAAGAACTGATTATAAAACAAGGCTCCCAGGTGTTTTCCAGGACTAACACAGAAGGTTTTAAGATATCTGGCTCTATTTTTGGGGAGTTTTCATACTTGTAAGATAAACTGTTTTGAGAGACACCTGTGGAGGTCATCTAGCACAACCCCCTTCTCAAAGCAGCTCCAGGTATATCAGATTGCTCAGGGCCTTGTCAGGTTGAGTTTTTAGTATTTCTAAGCCTTTCTGGACATCTGTTCTAGTATTCAGATTACAAGTCTTCACCATAAGCATGGTCAGATCACACTTTCCCATGTTGCAACTTGTCTGTTGCCTTTTTTACCCTGTTATGCACCAGGAAGAATGCATTCCCATTACGTTATTGAAGACATGAAAAAGATCTCCCTACTGCCTTCTCTTAAGCTGAAAGAACTCTGTTTTCTGAATCTCCCTTTACATGTTGTGTGCTCCAGCCCAGTCACCATTCACCTGGATGACTATGCTGGACTTGCTTATTTCCTCAGTATTTCGCTGCAAGTGAACTGAAGCCCGTTTTGTTGTTCTTCACAGCTCTCAGTAGTTTCAATTCCAGCTGAGCTTTGGATTTCCAAGCTTCATCCCTGTACACTTGGTCAATGTACTGGTATTCTTCGCAGGCAGCCAGTGTCTGCATCCAGCTTTTGTGTACTTGTGTTTGATTGCATGTGGCAGTTGTTTGATCTCTGCTGGCCTTCTGCCATGCTTGGGTCTGATTGGAAGGTTCCTGTGCTTTTAAGAGGTTGTTGTTGAAGATCAGCTGGCTTTTCTGGGTCTCTTTGCCCTGCAGAGCAGTCTCTGGTGGGAAGCTGCTACACAGATCTTAAAAGAAGCCAAAGTCTGCTCTCCTGAATTCCAGGGCTGTAATTCTACCTTTTGTCCTGCTTACTTGTCTCAGGATTTTAAATTCTGCTCTTTGTCATAGTTGCTGCAGCCAAGACTGATCTTGGTCTTCACATCCCCATCCAATTCTTTCTTGTGAGAAAACAGATTCAGCAGAGAGTTTGTCCTAGGTGGCTTTTTGAGCAACTGCATCAAGAAATTATTACCAAGACACTCAGGAACTCTCTTGAATTGCTTTCCCAGCTGTATTGGCACTCCAACAGATACTGCTGTTTAAAGCACCCTGTAAGTAACAGAGCCTGTGATCAGGTGGCTTCTTCCAGTTGTCTATTTCAAGTATGTTCTGAGGCTTTTATACATATGCTGTTGGAAGAATAGAAAGGAATGTAAGGTCAGCTGCAAAAATGTTGGAGACATCCCATGCCTCAACTTAGGACTTGAGAGTCAAGAAAATTTAGATCAGTCTGCCACTACAGTAGCTGTGAAATAACACGTCAAAGCCAAGTGGCAGAAGATGAATGCCTGTGAATGAGATCCTGTGGTTCTGAGTTCTGATTTGGAGAGGATGTTGTAAGTGTCATAAGAAAATTTTTACAGGATGGGAATTTAAATGGAAACCATTAGCTAGCACATTCAATTCACCGAAGAAAGATAGAACATGGATTAGAGAGATTAGCGTAGCACATGTTTTGGGTGTGAGAAGAAAATTGGTAACTCCAATTACTTACCCTTACAAGGGTGAGGACACAAGGGACAGACTGAGAAGATGCATGAACTGTGGAATAGAATTGGGGGTAAATAGATGAGTGCGTAGAAGAGGAGGAAGGCCACATCTTTGTCACATGATTTTCTCTCACTCTTCTGGAAGTGTGGAAAGGTAAATTCTCGTAAAAAGGCATTGAAGTATTATAGGATACCTGGAAGTGCAGGTGTGGGGTCTTACTCAAATGAGGGTGCATCTGAAGGAAAAACTTTGTAATGGAGGTGATCATCTTAAAATTCTGATTTATTTTTCTTGGTATTTCAATTTTCTATCAGAGCTGGTGTGTAGAGTGTATAAATACACTCTGTGCATATAATTTTTTTTTGACAAAGCACAGTGTACTATGGAAGTGCTTAAAGCATTTTGCTATTTTTTTTCTCATGGTTTTTCATCTTTTTTTTTTTTTTTTTTTTTTTTCCTTCATAATTAACCATTTAGTTATGGAATACTTGATATTTCTTGCATCATTGAAAATTTGGGGTTTTGGCAGCTTATGTGGACAATATTCCAGACTCTGCTTCCTCTTGCTTTTTAACAAATCTTGTTTTTTGTCTTGTTCACTTGAGAAGATTTCTTCTTGGTTGCTTTCATAACCAGATTTCATCCTTGGGTGCTTGTTTGGTGTAGACTGCACTCAACGTCTGAATGCATAGTTCTTTGATATGCTACTACAGTAGCAAGTGACAGAGTCTCTATGAATTTATGTGGATTGATGATGGGTGTACTGTTTTTGGAGATGAGACTTATGAACGTTATAGAGAAAAATATGTGGGAAATTGTGACACTAGGAAACTGAGAAACAATTTTTAAAAAAATTGATGGCTGAAAGTGAAATATTAAGTAGATGGTTAATTAAGTAGCAATATTAAACAAAACCAAAACTAAGCAGCTTTCCCAACCAGCTGATGGTTATTTCACAAAAAAAAAAAATATAGTATTACCTGTTGCTGTTGTTAGTCTGAAGAGAGATAAAGGACTGAGAGAATGAAGAGTGGTTCCTTCTCATGTTTAGAAGACATTTTTATTATATACGTTTTGGAAAGTATTGTCTGAGCAATAGAGAAGGTAAATCTGACACTATGATTGTAAACATGTTCTGTGGATATATAGGTATGACACAATTTTCTGGGGATATTGGTTTTGAAACTTCAGAAACATAAAAAAAAATTACCGCTTTCCACAAAGCATGGATTTGTTTGGGTTTTTTAATTAACCATACCGAGTTATATACATATTTGAGGCCCATTTAATGTTCTCTTTTACCAGCTTGTTGTCTCACAAGCAGCAATGTTTTAGTGGGGTTTTAATGTAATTTTGTGGGAACAAGAGCTTTTCAATTATTAGCTTTGCTGGTGCTCAGTTCAAGTGTTGGTTACTGTGGTTTGTTTTTCTTGGCCATTTCCTCTGGACTGTGTTTTCCCTAAGAACACATGTCCTGATGAAGGGTAGCTTAGTTTTCCTTTCACTGAAAGAAGTTGGGGAACATACAGGAGTATACAGGATGTTAAATACAAACACAAGTACACAAGAGCCAGTTCAGTATGTTTCAAAAGTAAAGGATAGAGTGGGAAGACACTGAAGTGCCTTATAGCCTGTTGGACTCACATCAATAAAGTGACAGAGTAATGCTATCATATTCTGTTCAGTATCGCATGAAGCAAGTGTTGCTTCTCTTCTCAGGAGAGGATGCTCGACTGAGGAAGTGGTAGATGTAACTCACTCCATTCAGAAGGATACAAGGCTCATCTGTGGTTAGCACCATATTCCACAAATGCTTGTATTTTAAAGTGGGCACATTTATACAATTTACATCTGTGTTCTCAGCAGATGAAAAATGACTTATAACTATCAAATTTCCTTTCAAACAGTCGTCTCCTACTTTCATCTTGGCTTTAAAACTGGATTCCAGGACAGCTGCTGTTTAGCTGTTTTGACTGAATGGATCTTATTATTCTGTAGGATGCTCAGAAATAGTGTTTCTTTGCATCATACGGTAAGCAGGCAAAGGAATTTCAATCCATGTAGTTAACAGCGTATCTGGTATACTTGGTATTTTCCATAGAATAATATTAATAGATAGGCTACCTTAGGAGCTATCCCAATGAAGCTCAGCTTTCATTCAAGACTGTCTTGATCGGTATAACAGTACTTGGTAATAGTAATAACAGTAACTATCCATTGTAAGTTTTCACTGAGTTTTAGGCATACTGAAATTAAAAGCTTGAAGTACTGTGCATTATGTGTCCAAGGATTCAATGGATGATTCAGAAAAATGCTTTTCTACAAAATCCAGAGTCCTGTTGAGAAACACATCACACTTTCCAGAGATGGGGCTGCTGTTGACTAAACTGTCTGGTGATGTGAGTCTTACTTATCAGGAGTGAGAGACATAGAGCTGAGGTATCTCAGTAGTGAGTCTGGCCTTAAAAGTATTGTAGAGAATTTTTTTTTTTTTCTGATTTGTCTTTTCTAAGCTCTGAGCACCAATTGATATATTTAGTGACAGGCATTTCAAGCTGAATCTTGATTCTTAACTGCCAGTTTCAAGTCTCTCAGCTAACAAATGTCAGATCTTCTCAGGTTTTTATATTTAATTTTTGGTTTATGACTTAAAACTCCTGGGAGATAAAAACCCACCTTGTTTTACATCTCAATTAGTGATATGGTTGATCTGCATGTTGATTTTTATCTTAAAAGTAGTGTTTTTCAAAAAAATTTAATGTGCACTTGAAGGTTATGGCCTGCTGGGTATTTGACACCCCCCACACCCCCCACACCCCCCTCTGCCTTTTTCCTTCTTTCTCAGTGATGAATACAGATGTGAGAGCATGGAGTAGAGAGAATAGTGAACTTCCATAAGCTATCTCCACATGAAGTACACTAAGACCTAGAGATATGGCAATTATTTTACAGAATTCAGAGATCCAGGTTTTGGACCTTCTATTTGCATCGCTTAGATAGATAATGCATTATTTTTGCTAAATAAATGTACTGGGGTTGGGGTCCTGTCCTCTTGAATGTGTGTGTATTCTTTGGCTTCAAACCACAAGCCAGGCCTTGAGTATATATCTGGTATTCAGCTGTCTGTTTGGTGATCTGGCCTAAAATTCAAAATTCTTCCAAAATTCTGGTGTAGCAGAGATAGTAGTGCATCAGTTCTCTTCATCACAGTGAAGAGGGAGTGTCTGTGTAGCTATGTGCATATGTGTGTTCTTTGTTTTGTTTTGGAATTTTTATGGGGTTTTTTGGCACCTTCTTACTAGTCTTGTCCCAGAGCAACTCTTAGTGCCAACTGACAGGATTTTGTTGAGTCTACATTGGGAAAGAGAGGCTATAGGATGAAGTATAGAAATAAGTATTTCTGTAAGCATGTAAGTCGCATAGTAATACCAGAATTGGATAAAACTGCAGTAATGTAATACTGCCAGTAGTAAAAAAATAGATGACATGTTACTGTTAATGGAAACTTAATAAAAGTATTTCAGATTTACTTTATGTAAGAACATCTTTAGACTTTTAGATTTAAATTATACTGTGCACCAGAAAATTGCTACAGTGCTGTTCCCTTTCTTTTTGTGATTCAGATACAGTAGGAACCTAGTGCTCCAGTCTAGCAGTTTTCTTGTCTGAACTTTGGCAGTCTTAGCTTTCCCTGTGCTTTAATATTCCTGCTGGTGAAAAAGTGAGAATGGTTATACTTTTAAATACATGGGTATTGTTTCCTTAAGTTACTACAGATCTATGTATGCTTCCGAGTTTTAGTGCCTCAGCATATTCAGTTGCTATTCATATGGCTGAGTGGAGTTCATACCTTTGAGGAAGAGTCCTGTGTTTCTCATTTGTTATAAATAATGTCCACTCTGTCACTTTTTCATAATTTCTTCATGGTGTCATAAGTAGCAGTGGTTTCTAAGGTTAGCTAGATTTTAGCTAGCTCTGGGTACTTCTGTTTAGGATATACTGTAGTACAGTGTAGACACACTTTGATGCATGGAAGTGCTGCTGAGCTCCTGCTTTGGCCTTGGAGATCAGAATTTTAGATGCCAAAATCCATGTTTGGGTAACAAGTACTTTTCAAGGTATCAAAGTGATGGCACACCCCATTGTTGACTCGTATTCATTTTTTTCATCCACCAGCACCCTCAAGCCATTCTCCTCAGGGCTGCTCTCAGTCCACTCATCACCCAGCCTGTGTTTGTGCTTGGGATTGCCTCGTCCCAGGTGCAGGACCTTGCAAGGCCAAAAGATTTCTACTGCAGCCTCTCTTAAATAGCAAGACAATTTTCATTGTACTGTTCGCAACAGATTTTGGGGTTTCATAGCTTTCTGTGCATGTGTAGTCAGCTTTCTCATCAAATTTTTTAAAATTAAAATGCTAGAGGCTATTGAAGGGTAGAGTTTGGAGAAATGAGTATATAAACATATACTATGATATGTTGGGCGGAAAGGAAGTGGCTCTATTTTGGATTTGTTTGGGCTTTTTTTTTCTTTTTAATCCCAGATGTTTTTTCATCTGGAATTGATGCTGGTGGTGACTTCTTTCTGGATATTGTAACTGTCTTGTCAGTTTTAAGATGGTAGAGGCTAATGCTGCCTTTCTAGTAAAGCGATAAGTATTGGTTTTTTGTACATTGTACTTATTGTGTGATTAGTTAACATAGGTGTTATCTGATGATAGTTTCTTTTTTTTAGAAAAAAAGGGCTTTAAATCTACTAAATGTGTATAGCACGTGCAAGTAATCTTTGTCTACCAATAAAATCCTCCAGAACTTGTAGCCTCAGAGGACTCATTAGTAAGAGTGTTGCTACTATTATAACTCCTTTTTTCAGAGTTGGCAACAAAGGATAATGCTCTACTGGGTTCAGTCTGTTGGCTTTTCTTGCAATAAGTGTTTCCTGGAAAGCTCCCATTTTGGACACAGAATAGCCTTCTTGGAAACCAGTTGTTACAGTTGTAAAGTCTGAAATCAGTGCCATACTGGCTATATTTATCAAACCTCTAGAGGTCTTTTTTATTTCTGTAGATGTCAGTCATTTTACCCAGAAGTAGCTTTGAATCATAATGAAACTTGCATGACTGTATCTGAAGGTAATATCAAATAAATCTGGTTCCAGGCAATTTCATATTGTCTTGTTTAAACTCATGCACTAAATGTCAGATAAATCTGAATGCATATGTAGGTTTCAAGGAATACCCAAATAAGTAATACCAACTACCTATACCAATCAGTAATTATGAAAACAATTACCATGCCATAATTCCTGATTATTTTATTTCTTGAGTGAAATTTAAGTGTATGATTCCTTTCAAAACATGTATTTCTTCTATTACTTTATGAATATTTTTTGAAAGAGGAGAGGGTAGCAGGGTGGCAGAAGTGTTAGCCTGGATCTTTGAAAGCACGGGGAAAAGCAATTTTGTGCTGAAAAAGTTCTCAAACACTAGGGAAACTCATTCTTATTGCATCCAGTAATTAGAACCTTAGACCTACAACTTGGCTTTTAATGTAATTAACTTGTGGAGTGCCACTCCTCCAGAATGTCAATAGAATATGTAGGGCTAATTCTGCTGGTGCAGGCTGTCTAAGTCTAACAAGCAGTTTGAATCTTAATTCAGTGATTAACCCAGTGTCTCTGATTTCCCTTTCTCTGGCTGTTATTGCTGTGATGACAAAAACATACAGTCAGTATAGGCTATTCCTTGAAAACAGTCACCAGTTTAACTCTGAATCAAATAAAAAGACAGTGTAGCTTATGTTATGAGGTCTTAGTGGAAACCTTGCATACTTCATAAAATTTAGTTAAATCATGATGGTCCTTCAGCCCTCATTACATGCATAAACCTTCTGCCAGGCCAGTTCACTTGAACCTAATACATGACAGATTTTGAGAGAGTTGAGGCAGAGTTTTAACTTTGTAAGAACAGTTTAATTCCTGTGTTTCAGCTCTGTCATGATAGAAACGAAGTCAGCAAATGCTGTATAACCTTACATGTGAGTGAAGAAGAGTTTGCACCATACCATCTTCCTGTTCTGCTTGGAAATCCTTCAGATTTACAATTGGACATTTATTTTGTGTAAAAAACACTGACATTTAAAAAAAAAAAAAATTACCCCAAAATAAGCTTTATTGCAAGAAAAGTGTTGTCTTACTGATACAGACCATTAACCAAAACTTTTTCTTCTTACAAACATTTGATTAAAAATGTACAAAGTTTCTTTTTCTTTTCAAAATCCCCAAACTTAACAAAAGAAAAGAAAAGAAACAAAAAATCACTGAGTATAACTTGATATAATCTTTGGTCAGCACAAACAATCTGGAGTCAGCATGTGCTTTAGCTGTTTTCACATATGAAATTCTGTTACATGACTAGTTACAGGCACCAGCTGTCACAAAAAGCACCATTGAGACATACACTTAACACATAATGGTACGACGTTTTAAAAAAAAATTACTAAAGGAAACTAAATATCAATTCATTGTACAAACATCTTTCTTACAAAATAGGCTATGATAAAATGAGGCGTATGGTGTATAACTACAGTATTAGCGAAACTTCTAACAAATGGGTTTCAAATACACATTTTTCTTGTCTGCACTGCGTAATTAGTTTGCACATATGGCAGTCCTGATATAGCCCTTGGTTTTTAGTAAATGCACCATTAATTCAAGCCAGCACCAAACAGTATGACACATCATGTGTTCCCTTCAGAGAAACATTTTCTTCAGCTGCCTACAGTAATGCAAGTTTGTAGAGCACCCTTTGTGAGAATGAGGTGTCGTTGCATGTGTGGTTCCTTGAGGTTATTGGAAGGAAGTACAGTACAGTTTGGTTCTGCAATTCTAATGGTATTAAAAGCAGTCAAGGTATTTTGCTACAGTGGTTGTGCCTCTTCTTCCATTATTTGGTGTGGCTGATTCAGAATACAATCCTATTGAGCTGCTGTGAAATACAATCTCTGCAGAGACTGATATTGTAATTCTTGTCCTTTAAGACTTTTTTTTTCTTTTTTTTTGAATACTCCTAAGTTTTGCAAGAGCACTTTAGAATATCCAGAAGATGTAGTACAGTGCTCTTTCAGCTCTGATACATTTTAAAATTACTTATGTACTATTTAGATGACTGGCCCAAATACAAAAGGAAACGTCTTTCAAATCTTTTTTTTTTTTTTAATTAAGAAAGTACCTCTAAAATATTATAGCTCAAATTTATAAATCTAAAGAAAAACAAGCAAGTTTCCCTTTTTGTTTACATAATTTGTTATTTTCTCCATATATTACTGCATTAAAAATAAATAAACTTCTATATTTTTTTTTTTAACTAGGAACTATAGCAAAATACCCAAAGTGTTACAGACTGCTAACAGGAAAAAAATAGCTCACATTTTTTTGCCATTTAGTGCCATATGATGACTTTTTGAACTTTAGCTTTTTAATATACTTTAAATTGAGGTTATATAAAAGATACAGTAACCATGATCGCCATTGTAATCAAAGTTTTGGCGATGGCAGAATTTAAGTTACCCTTAGGTAACCACCCTAAAGAGTGGTTCTGCAGTCTCGACAGGATGGAAAGAAAGAGGTCTTCCCCTCTCCCTTCCTTCCCCAAAAGTCAGTGACTGTTTCAAAGCCTTTGAAAAGCAGATATGCTCAGGTGGGTAGACAGGTGAACAGAAGTGACTGAAGAACTTGACTCAGTCTGGAAGATGGCTAGTAGAGGTCTATCCACAGCCTCATTCTGAGAGCTTCCCCGAGCTCTCCTAGGAGGTAGTTGTCCTCGTTGCTGTCTTCCAGTTTCTTTAGCTCCTTTTTCTTATATAGAGGAATGCTAGTGATTTCCAGTGTGTGAGTTCCAGGCACTGACTTTTTCTTAACTGTGTGCAAATAACTCAGTCCATCCCTCTGATGGATTCGAAAGATGCCATCATCATTGCCATGTGAGATGATGTAGCGCACGTGGTTGGTAAGGGGCTCAATGGCTGGCATGAGTTCTAGGAGATGCTCATTTTTGTCAAGCCTGGAAATGTTGACTCTCATCTTCAAAGGACTGTCCATGTCTAGGCTTCCCAAGCTAATCTGCTCAATCTGAAGTAAAGGAGGAAAGATTGTTTAGAGCAGGAGAGAAAGAGATATTCACTTGCATCGAGAGAAGAATAATACGTGATTATTAACAGTTTCTGCATTTGTCCAAAACTAACTGTGAAAGAAGCAATTCTAAATCCTTTCCAACTGGAAGAACTGCTTGATTCCACATAATATACACTGTAAATCTTAGAGGCTTCTTACACAGGCTTAACAGGATAATTAAAAGTTACAGCATCAGGTCTACAGAGGGGGCTCAGATTTCAGATTGTTTTCAGAATCTGTTTAACTTCATGCTTGCAAAATCCATGTAAAGAAGTGACCTATGTTTACTACTGGAGTAAAGTCTGTAGGTGAGGCACAGTCTTGTTCTTATGATCGACTTCAGTGGGGAACATCACAGAAATACCACAACACTGTATGCGAATTACCTGAAACTTCTGGTAAAACTGTTTTAATGACTCCTGGCTTCTAAAAACAAGCAGGCTCAGCATTTGGTGACATATATACAGTGATTACAAAGGAAACTGAAGTAAAGAGAGAGCTGTTGTATTGTTAGCCTTCTACAGAATGGCCTAGTACATCACATTGTTCAATTACATCCTATTTGGACCACTGAAAGGAGTGTGGAAAAAAGCATTGTTTTTCTGACAAGTCAGTCATGTTCTTTTTTAATTTGAGCTTCAGTATGGTTATGTGCAGGTGTGAATCTGCTCAGAGGTGTTAGCTGTGAACTCAGTTGCAGGCAAAGGGTGAGAATGAGTGCATTTCTAGGAAAGCCACCTAACAACAGCTTTTGAAAGTGCTCTACAAAAATACGTAAGATGTAGTCTTCTTTAGGAAACCTCATACTAAGTGAGGTACCTGGCCTATATGTCAAGACTCTTTCACACTTGTAAAGATAGCAAAAGATTTCTCTCTCTGAGGGAATTCCAATCACTTGTCAGTACATATGTGCACTAATATGTAATGTAATTAAAAACACATGGTGAAAACAAGGAGAATTTGTGGACAGGAGCAAGTACTGTATTGTTTTAAATACCGCACCTCATAGACATCATTAGCAGTGAGATTATTTCTTTCTTCCATAGTTTTATGGCTGTGAAACCTTTCACTTTTACTGATCAAGTAGTTATAAGTACTACAAACTGAAAAGGTTAATGCTATAAAAAAATGTATTAACAAGATACAACAGTTGTGAACTAGATATGAAATTAACTGTGCAACAGAAAAAATATTTTTCAAAACATCCATGTATTTCTGTGGTGGGTTGACCACAGAATTTAGACTGGAACAAGTCCAATCAGAGTTGCGTTGAGGGAAAGAGGATGTTTGTGGGAAGTGTGGATGTGAGTGGGGAAATCAGACATTTAGATTTTAAGTGCCAACACTATAACCTTTAGAGCAGAAATTATAGGATTACTAGATTCTTTAGAAACTTTGCCAATACAAGAACTGGCTTTGATGGCATCATGCAAAGTAGTGTGTACTAAGCCTGGAGCTTCCGGATTGTTTTATGTTCTTACCCTTTTAGAAAGGAGACTTGTTCCCCCATTCTTTCAATGTAACTTGTGTGGCTAGCACACTTCACCATTTTAGTTGAGGGTTTGCATTTTGCCTGTTTGCATTACACAGCCCTTGTACTACTGAAGGAAAATCTCTGTGTGTCCCCACCTCTAAACTGAGTCAGTTTTCCATTACTGCAGATTTCAAGACTGAGCTAATGCTACAAGACAACATCCTATCATACGGATAATGCAGATAACAGATACACAGGTATACTCTTCTAACTTTTGAAAAAAAGCAGCTAAAAGGTGTAAAAAGTAGGACTGTCCTTTCATGAAAGTCCCATAACTTATTTTTTATAAGCCCACAAAGCACAGCAAGAAAAAAAAAATAAGTCTGAAGTGTAATTCTCAAATACCCTCAGCAAATATTGGACTTAAGTGTATCAGCTAGGTCATGGACTCTAGTCCCCCACAATTGTGAGCACCCATGGAGTAGACAATTAGACTAAAATGATCTGCAAGAAGATCTTTTTAGCTGTCCAGACCATAAAATGTCATCCAGTCTCCTCCTGACAGCAGAAGAGATTGCAGACATGACCAGTTTCCTAGCTCTCTGTAATTATATGAAAAATTATTTCCCTAAATGTATTTTGAGGAACTAGACACAACTTGCACTACAAAGGATTCTTTAAAAACTTCATCTGTTCATATGATTGTCACTGATTGTCACGTTGTTCCTGTCAATAGGACCCAAATGTGAAAACCACTGAGGTAGGGGAAAAAAGATTTTTGCCATTGAATGAAGCCTGTTAAAAAATTCCCTCCATTTACTGATAGTGTTGAGTATGGTATCTCTGAAAATACCTCGAAGTACATTATAGTACTTATTTATCCTGTACGTACAGTATCGTTAGCACTTCTCTTCTTCCTGTTGTCTTTTTTGGAATAGCCATTGACTTTGCACTCATAACATGCTTCAGGGGACAAAGCATTCTCTTCATCAGCATCTCCATCCAGTGGCAGGTACTGGCCTTTGTTAAATCCCATCCCTGAGACACAGTGGCTGTTGAATAAAAACATCTGCTTTAGTTAATGTTTCATGAACTGTCCTGTTAAATGGAAAGTGAGTGTATATAATCTGTACCACAGTGTCTTTTCCCCTTCCTTTCCCTTCCCTCATCAGGAAGTCTGCACTAATTTTCTTCACACTCGTGTGGCATACTGAATGAAATACAACTGTTGGCTGAAGCCTGTGGGCTTTTCTAATTTCATTTACAAGTTTTACAAAGAAACCAAACAAAACCAGCCTTCCCTGAACTTTGGAACTGAAGAATTTAGCCATTGTCATGTAACAGAACAATGTTAATTTGTGTTTAATGTTCTGGGTTGATCAGTGTGGCTTAAAACTCTTAATTATCTCTGTGTAGATGGTACCTATCCTTATGCAGTAACAGTCCTCATTGAGCAGGTTTGTGAAGGAGTTCTTGGGCTGATACTGGGAGAGAAAGCAGAACTAATTGTTTAATGTTGCTTATATACTAGATTTAAAATAAGTGTCACACTGCATGCATAGACATATCCTTCTTGCTAGCTTATGGCTATTGTGTGCAAAGGTAGTAGAAAGGATGACTTAGTATCCTGTCCTTCATTTGCACCTCTGCTCTTCAGTCTGACTAGGGTCCAGCCTTTTTATAGCCTTCTGAATGTGTCTTTGACGAATGACTGTATGCAGATACTCACCCTTGTCCAACTCTGTAGTAGCCAGGTGGACAGCCACAAAGATAACCACCTTCAGTGTTGGAACAACCATAATTGCAGGGGTTCTTGGTAGAAGAACACTCATTCACATCATGGCATGCACTGGAGAATTGGTCATAAGAAAATCCAGATGGGCAGGCACACTTATAACTTCCAAGTGTGTTGTAGCAAGAAGCAGAGCCACACGCATTAGGATTGGAGCACTCATTTTCATCTAGTAAGCAAACAAAAGTATATTGCTATCTTCTAATCTGACAGACATCAGGCAAGCATGATGTAGCTAACAAATGAGAACATCTGCAAGTCGTAGGGCTCTGCTACTTCGTTGACCTCACTACCCCATAGAGAATTGGTCTCTGAAGAAAAAGTGCATTGGAAAATGTCCCAAACACATATAGCTGGGCTGTAAAGGTATTTTAGGATACTGCTAATTTTATATTGACTCAATGCTCCCCCTTCCTTCAAGGTATGTCTCCTGTTTTGCTTAGAGGTCCTTGTTCCCCTAGCAGGGTACACTCCTACCATATAAATCCACAGAGGAGAAATGAGCTGGAACTCCAGTCATACTCCAACCATGACAGTGTTCCTGTGCACCTAGTGATGAAGTGAAGTTAGCACATACTTGTAGTGGAAACCTATAGGCTCTGTGAGGGGAAAAAGAAAAGAAAGTATTGTCTTCACATTGTGGGTGTTGAATTAAGATACAGAAAAGATGACTTCTCCAGTCAATGTGACTGATTCAGTTCTGGACTATATTGTGAAAAATGAGTGAGAAAAGTAGCTTGTTGTATGGAAGATTGTGTTTTGATAGTTGGCATGTGTTGCTTATTTTATTTATCTTACCAAGGTACTGTTGCCCTGTATGTGTTTTCCTCTCCAATACCATTAGCGTGTACTTTACCATTCTTGCCTGCAGTTACTAGGAGACACATTCATTTGAAGACTATCTTTAATATTCAGAGACTGTAGCTCTGAATTGGAATTTTGTGGGAGTTGTTCATGGTGTGTTACTGTTACTCCCACCCCAGTCCTTTGCTTTCTTTGCTGTAGAGCATCATTAAGAAAGGAGTGATGATGGGGGTTGGGACTTCAAAAAAAACTGCCTGGTGTGCTGCTTAATGTAAAATGGGTGTAATAAACTAATTTATATGTCTAGCATCAGAACAGTAAGATCAGCCTATATGAAATGTATGGCAGTGCTCACAGCCATCCTCCAGTTATGACAGTGTTGATGAAGAACTATGAAAGCAAACTTGACAAGATAAACCTGTTATGGTGGCTATGAACAGTACAGGATGGGGTTTTTTTGGGTGTGTGTTGTTTTTTATTAAAAATAAATTCCCACATTTCATTTGGTATGGGAGTTAGCTTAGTTCATGAAATATAGATAAGAAATAATAGTTTGAATGGGGTAAGCCTACAATAAAACTGCTGAGCTGATTAATTTGTCCCTGTTCCCTGCCCAAAGAACTAATGTTGGTCTTAAGACTGTATTTCGTAAGCAGGAAACCCTTAATGGTTATGTTCATATTTTTTTCTCCCATTCATTATAGTTTCTATTCTCAAATTGCTGATGATGGTGAGTGATTCTTATTGAGGAAAGGTGGGGGTTTTTTTCTTTCTATTTCCCGCACACACATCCCCCCCAGCAGAGGTACTTACATTGATGCTTTCACAAATTCAATGAACATCTTTCTACTTTTCCAAGATGGAGATTTTTCTGAGGAGTAGGGAGTCAGAATTTAGGCCTTACTAGGAAAACTTCTTGTCACACAGGGTTTCAACAGGATAAGTATGTTTTCTTGTTACCTTATATCATTGATTTATGTTGGGAGTAATATGTGTATGGATGGAGTGGGAGAGAGGAAAAAAAGATTTGTGTCTGCATACCCTTTGTCCTAACCTTTGGCACCCTCAGCACGTTTGCTGATGACACAAAGCTGTGTGGTGTGGTTGACATGCTGGAGGGAAGGAAGGCCATCCAGAGGGACCCTGACAGGCTGGAGAGGTGGGCCGAAGCCCACCTCACGAAGTTCAACAAGGCCAAGTGCAAGGTCCTGCACCTGAGTTGGGGCAATCCCAAGCACAGATACAGGCTGAGTGATGAGTGGATAGAGAGCAGTCCTGTGGAGAAGGACTTGGGGGTGCTGGTAGATGAAAAGCTGGACATGAGTCGGCAATGTGTGCTCACAGCCCCGAAAGCCAGTTGCATCCTGGGCTGCATCAAAAGATGTGCAGCCAGCAGGTCAAGGGAGGTGATTCTGCCCCTCTGCTCCACTCTGGTGAGACTCCACCTGGAGTGCTGTGTCCAGCTCTGGTGCCCCCAACACAAGAAAGACATGGACCTGCCAGAGGACCATGAAGATGATCAGGGGCTGGAGCACCTCCCCTGTGAGGACAGGCTGAGAGAGTTGGGGTTGTTCAGCCTGCAGAACAGAAGGCTCTGGGGAGGCCTTATAGTGGCCTTCTAGTACTTAAATGGGGCCTACAGGAAATATGGGGAGGGACTCTTTACCAGTGAGTGTAGTGATAGGGTGAGGGGTAAAGATTTCAAACTGAAAGGGGGGAGATTAGACATTAGGAAGAAATTCTTCACCCTGAGGGTGGTGAGACACTGGGGCACAGGTTGCCCAGAGAGGCTGTGGCTGTTTAAATGTATTCTGTGCTGTTTGTTTCCTTACCAACACATTGATTCCACTGGTAATGCTGAATATATCCTTGTGGGCATCCGCATCTGTATCCACCTAGGATGTTTTGACAGCCATGCTGGCACCTATGGTTTCCATCACATTCATCCACATCTTTGCAATTAGGAGAGAAGTAGAAGATGAATGATTACACAATTATATACATTGCCAAATATGTTACTGACTTTGATCATAATAATTGAAACACCAGTATTTATGGCAGAGGAATACTGCTGTAAGATAGAAGCACCATTCAGGTTGGTCTTTTGGAAAGCCTGAAAGTCAATTAATGTAATGTTCTTTCTATCTATCAATAATACAATTGGAGGTTTTGAGCCTTTACACTACTCAGATGTGGAGAAGAAACACTACAGTTATCTCAGTTTTCAAACCAACTATGTAGGACTAAGCTTTCAGCTTCCTGGAACATATTGAAGTGTTCGAATACATACCAAATTTAGATGGAAGTGCTTACCTTTACAATTAATAAAAAGCCATCTAAAAATCTCTGAGATATGTAAATAAAGGACAAAGCCACAAAGAAAAAAAAAAAAGTAAAAATTCAGTCATCTGAAATAGTGCTTGCTATAAGAAATAAGTGGATTGTAAGCAGCTTAATGTGTCAGATACAGTGTGCTGTTCTGATAGAAAATAAAAAATCATGCATGATATCACAGGTTCTAAGTTGCACTCTAGTTGTCCACGGTTTGAAACAAATTTAATGAAACTATGATGTCCCAAAGCCTGAGGTCCGGAAAACCATCGTGCCAGGAACTGAAAGCTGTCATTTAGCATTTAGAGCAGTTCCGATGTGCTAGTTGTGTATGTAACTTGTGAATGCTTTGATATGTATAATTAAGTGTTGTGTTTCGTACGTGCTGGGTAAAGTATGCAATAAGGATGTATCTACTTTATGAGAACAAAGTAATCTGACAGAAGATACTGCTTTCTAAAACTTCTGGCTGTGTATATTCTGCACTGTTACTATAGAAATGAGCTCTAAAAGTCTATTCCTGTTTTAAATGCTGTATCAAGGTAGCTGATATTTTGAGATATCATAAGTTTGTGCAGGTATACCTCTGCATTTCTGATTCTCAGCAGTCACATGGCCTAGTACTGCCTTTTAATTTCTTCTTTGCTCAATATCTGAGGCCCACTGAAGAGTCTGGAGCTCTCAAAGTACAGATTTCCTGACTGGGGGTCCCTTTTGGGCTGAAGGGGAGAGATGTAGCAACAATATAATCTGTATTTTAACTGTAGTGAATTACCCTTCTGAATGTGTATCTCTATGGTAGAAGACTCAAAGTAAGGAATTTAGAATCTTATCTTAGATACCCTCAGGTGGATAACTGCAACTAGCTGAAACAAAAATTGTAGACAGATTCTGTTTTGACTGTATGAAAATGAAAAAGAAGAAACAACTAGACTTTTAGATGCTTAAACCTGTGTGAAGTTGAAATGGCAGCATGGAAACAATTGTTCAAGAGTTCAGCTAAAAAGTGACATTTTATGCTAATTGTTGTAAAAATTACTCAGGCAGTATGTTCTTACATACAATTATGCTTAAAATTACTCAAAACCATTCCTATTTCTTTTTGGTATGGTATTTGCTTTTACTATGGCTGGTGTTCTGCTTTATCTGTCTTTGACATCACAGGATTCACCAGACACAGACATAAAGATTCGCACCATAAAAAAAATTTGACCTTCGCTAGTTACCTTCACAGTTCAATCCAGTAGAATCCAGAGAAAATCCCCTTTGACATTCACAGGTAAAACTCCCAGGAGTGTTTTGGCAAATTCCTTTTGATCCACAAAGCGATGGCTGAGAACCACATTCATTGTTATCTTAAAAATGCAGAGGAGAGAGAAGAAGCTTGGTGTACCTTGTGGGATAATTTTAGACAGGTTCATATAACTTTTCTTAAGAGGTTGAAATCCACAGAGGTGCAACAGTTTATTTTGAAATTGTAGGTTTTCATATTTAAATGTCAGATGACCTGATGACTCATGCAAAGCTATGAGTAATTAATAAATTCGAAGTGCAAGCTGTCATTCAGTTATCAGTATGAAAGACACAGGTATGTAATTTCTGACAGTGGAAAAATGTCAGAAATTTAGCTGAACTAAAACAGTTTCAGTTGGCAAGATTCATATATATGCTTAAGATCTAAAGACATCTGTATCTATTAAAAGAGAAAATGCAGTCTGTATTTGTTTAACTACTTTTTAAATCAGATTTTAATACTTTACCCCATTGCCTCCACTTAGAATATAACAACATGTATTAAATATGTACAACTGTTCACTAACCAAGAAAACGCAAAGGGTGGATAGGCTGATTTTTCTTTAGCTATAGTTGTTGCTTTTCAAAATCTGTTTTCTGGACTACTGACATTATTGCTCTGTATTTTTTCTGTTTATACAGAGCAAAAGAAATGAATGAGAATTGAGAATGTTGTTCTTATAGAAAAACTGATGCAAGAAAGGTAATGTTTTTCTTACCAATACAAGCTGTGTGATGTTGTGTAAAACCAGGTGGACATTTGCATGTGAAGCCTCCAAGGGTGTTGACACAGAGAAACTGACAATTGTGTTGTTTGGTATGACATTCATCAAGATCTGAAAGTAAGACATGTTGTTGTCTTGAGAAAAGTCAACAATAATAGAAGTACATTTAGTCTAACTTGATAAAAATATCATACTTCAAAACTACTTCCTTTTATGTCAAGGTGCAACAAAATTAAAAGTTACTGTGTATAACTTTATTTACCTTTACATGTCTTTCCATCTTCCTGAAGGATGTAGCCCCGAGGACATGAGCACTGATAGCTCCCTTCTGAGTTCTTGCAGATAAAATTGCATGGTTTAGGAGACTGAGAGCACTCATCAAGATCTAAAGAGAGAAAATGTTAAGTATCTGTTGTACTGATTTCTTTGTCTGCCTTTGAGGGGTGTTTTCTAAACTGCACTATATTTAAGAGAAAAATGTTTGTAGAAAAACCCCCCACTTTACATTTGTTCAGAGTTCTCATTTCTTTCTCTATGGATGTGTTGCTGTGGAGTTTCTATGCAATTGCCACTACAGTGACAAACTGTTTTGAAAGAGTAATATACTAGAGTGACAGTGGCATTAGTATTTCCATCTAAGGACTAAGTATTTACTTTTGGGCATACTATCATACATTTGTGTTAACTAACAGAAAAGTGGGAAAATGTAGACCATGAAGTAATGAGCTGGTTTGTCAGTCAAAATGGTTATACAGCTGAAACGTATTTCAGTGAACATTCTACTGCAGGAATATTGCCAGTAAAGCTTGTTTCTCAATTTCTGCAAATGAAATACAGAAATAGACGTGCATATTAGGAAAAGAAAGATAGAAAAGAGATAAAAGAGATAAAGAGAAAAAAACTGCTTTGATACAGAGGTTTACAGAGGTTGATACATCATTATGTACCAAATAAAAAATCAGCTGATTATTAAGATGCTGAATCTTACCAATACAAGATGTGCCGCTTATGTCAGTGGTATAGCCAACTTTGCAAAAGCATCGGAAGGAGCCCATAGTGTTAATACACTGTCCATTTCTACATAAGTTTGGCATGACCTTACATTCATCAATATCTGTATAGAAAATATTAAATATGTCATCTTTCAGTTTCAAATTTGACTTTTTTCTTCTCTTCCATTTTTCAGAGTTGTTCATCATCATGCTTCTGATAGGAATTTTACCCTTTCTTTCTCTTTAAAAATGGATCTGAATTCAAAGTCAAATATTCTTCAAACTTTCATTACTGTTTTTTGGATCAAAACCTTCCTAATTTATTGGATACTCAGATGCCAGTTTTGCTAATGCAAAATACAAAACCCAAAGAAGTGAATTTTCTAACAACCAGTTACATGATGTCAAAAAGTTTTCAGCACAATTTAAAAATGTACATTAGCTTCTGCTTCTTGTGTGGAAATAGCAACTGCAAAGCATTCAGTGAGACTGTTGTTGCTGCCTTTGCCATGTATGCAGCTGATCAGCTTACAAAAGCTTTTTTTTTTTCGACCGCAACCCTGAAAACTCTGCACAGCTGTGAGTATTCTGGTTGCAACTAGTGTTTAAAGGTGTTTCTAATTTCTGGTCTCTCAGCAGCATTTGAAAAATCAAACTCTGTTGTTTCGCAGGAAATTCTTCGAAGGAACTTCAAAGAGAATTCTGCGTTTTCTCAAATATGTGAGCATATTCTTTTCCCCTTTTCTGCCTCTTTTCATCTCTGCAAATACCTCTTCCATCTGTAGTGTAGCCTGGTCCATGTGGACAGAGTTTCTTATACTGGGTGGTTCCAGGAAGTGGACAGAGCTCACACTGGTTACCCCAGCCCCGGCCTCCATCACAGCAGCACTCAGATTTAGTGACAAGATTCCGGCTGCTTGAAGCCATCTGACACATTGTCTGTAAAACTTCAGCAAAGCAAAACCCTTGGCGATTATCTGTAAGGAAGAAGTAGGGAGATCAAGAGTAGAAGATAAACATCTGATCCATTAGTCATCTGATGTATTATTCTGGCTCTCTGTCAACACATGTAAGCACTAGAAGATTATTAGCCACCAGCCTGTGAAGTCTATTTTGACTTAGCCTTTCAGATTTGTTGTGTCTTCTGATAATCTGCTGCCATTCCAAGTGTAGTCCAGACATCACTGAAGTTCAGTACCTGCATGAGCTGGATAAAAGTTTTACTTCCAGGAAAGTTGTGCCCTGGGGCATATCTGGTGAGCTTGCTTGATAGTAAAAGAGGCTGTGGGTTCCACTTAATCTGCCTATGTCTGACTTGCATTTGAATGATTTACTTGGAGTGGGGTTAGAAGGTTGTTTTATTTGTTTGTTTTACTTGCCAAAATAGCATGTCTGATCACCCATAATTATTGTGATGTGGTTTAAATGACAAAATCTTTAGCACTTAAGTGTCCATACAATACAGTACTTTTTCAGTGGCACTCCTAGTTTTTGTTGGGTGGGAAAAAAAATAAAAA
Organism: Leptosomus discolor; assembly: GCF_034619465.1. Classification (NCBI taxonomy): domain Eukaryota; kingdom Metazoa; phylum Chordata; class Aves; order Leptosomiformes; family Leptosomidae; genus Leptosomus; species Leptosomus discolor. Next base: position 46,868,464 of record NC_141419.1, on the reverse strand, counting down.
TTATATGGCCTTACTGTTGATCTGTCCCTTTCTAAATCTACTTTCCTTAATTTTTAAACCTTTTGGTTAATATCTGTCAGATGAAAGAGGAGCAAAACTTCAGCTCCTATGAGTTTCCTTCAAACTAATGGAAACTAAATATTGCAGAGATGCTATCTTCTAAATAGGCTGTGTCACTTTTTTTACTTGTTCATTAAAATGCAGACATTGTCAACTGTGGTCTGAAAGATGCTTATATTTTTAAATGAAAGCTTTCATTTTTTTTTCTTAAAGCTACAGTTAAAATCCTTCAGAGCCCACAGAATGTGTATATCAAGACGCGGCTGACTTTCTCTTAGAAGTATAAAGAGTAGAATCTGTACATTTCTTACATGAATCAGGTAATATGCGAACTTCGGTTATAGGCAAAACTTACTTTGGGTGCCCGGTAACTAAACTGCTTACATCAAATAAAGCTGTCCTCACTGAAAGTGTCAGTTGTGTGAGACAGCATGTTTGCTATAGTAATCTGCAAGACTCAGCAGATTTCTGTTCTCCTAGACAGGTATATTGTGCAGGTCTTTATGCACATTATGACTTGAAGAACATGTAATGCTTTGTCCCCAGTTTGAGATGCGGAATAAAATTTTAATGTGAACAGAGTATAAAGGTTTGCACAATATATTTAAAATAATATAATCTAAGACTTAATATTTGACTTTAATTCTGAAGAAAGTACTTTTCTTCTGCCAGTCTCATTTTTTATTGTAATTTCTGGCCCAGGAAACCCTAAAGGAAAAGCAGTAATGAGCATACTAAGCCAAAGCATAGTTTTCAGAAAATAATAAGAAAATCATATATTAAATATAAGAAAGCAATAATAACTTCCAATCACAGTATTTCATTTGCATTAATGATTGGCTGGGGTTAACAGACTGTAGCATCCTCTTTCCATCTGGTCTTAATCCTTAGGAAATACCCTGCACTTCCAATGCTATTGCTTTGTTGTGAAGTCAGCATATTACTGATGACAATTTACAGAGGGGCTGGTTTCATAAGATTATATACAAGTATTTTTGATGCAGGAATACTAATAAATACTCATACAGTTTCACTATTATAAAACACTTTGAAGTATCTACACTTGAACACTGATCATGAAAAAGTAAGTTTTTGCAGGTTTGATTTCTGAAACGGGAACAATCAATTTTATAGTGTAAATGACAAGTCTGAACATATTGAAAAGGAAATAGAGGCTGATGAGTATAAAACCCTTCATCATCATTTAATGTGCAGGCCTGCCTCAATTTTTTTTAAAGTATCTTGCAATTTTTTGGTGAAATCCTAACATTTTGTATTCATAATCACTGTCTGAATTAAAGGTACAGAAAACTGAGATGCCTAGTTACAGTATTGTGGTGCTTAAGATCACGTTCTGAATATGCAAACACTTGCTTTTGCTCTGCAACCTGGTTTTTGATCTAAGGTAACTAAATTCTGCTTCTTCTTTAAAAATACTTGTATTTTGTCTGGATAGTGTTACTCAGCACCATATTTATGTCCTTTGGAATTTAGACACTTCTGTGTGAGGCCTCTGATTGCTGGACTAAGCTGACATTCTCAAGATGCTCCACATGCCTATCATTATTAATTAATAAGGATCAATATTTCATTTCTGTAGATATGAGAGCTGTTAGGTACTCACAAGCCTAATTTACACTCTGCATCCTTTATACTTTAATGTAAAATGTAATGTATATGAAAGAGACATTTACCGAGACACTCAATGCCTGATGGACTTGATAGGAATCCTTCATTACATTCACATCGGTAGCTCCCAATAATGTTCATACAACGACCATTTTCACAGATACCTGGCTTGGTGCGGCATTCATTTTCATCTTTGCAAAAATGTAATAAAAAAAAACCACCAAAAAACTGTTACAAGGAAATCTATCAGACTCATAGAATGCTTTAATTATTCTGTGTAATATTTGCAAAATATTTGCAAAAAGTGGAAAATCAACAACCAATTAAGCCTGGAAAGGATCTTCCTAGTAACACTATCCTATTCCATTCTTTATGTACTACATCCTAGGCCAAAAGCTTTAATCCTTGTATGTTCTTTGCCACTTATAACAAAAAGCAGGAAACACTTGCAGCAGAACAAGTTCTAGTCATAACTTTTACCTGGCAAGTAACATTCAAATAAAATTGGAATACATGCATGATCTGAGTAACAAAATTTCACTTTGTAATCATGAAGAATCTCTGAATACATTTGACCTCTTCTGCAGTCAGTCACATTTCAGTCCACACATCATTTCCCTGAAACAGTTAACAATCTTAGTGTCTTTTCTTGCACAACTAATGGTACAGGTACTGTAAGCAATTACACACCTTCACAGAGTTAAAATAAAACCTCAGGTGATTTAAAGGCAGCATTACATGGCAAAAAAAAAGTAAAAAAAAACTTATTAATACAGATTTATTTCCCCTTAAAAGAATCATAAAGATCTATAAAAGAGAGTAGTCATTCTCTTGCTGAAGGAACACTTTTAATATACTCTTATTTAAAGCATTCACTGAGATGGATGTTTAATTTTCCTTTTTTTTTCCTCTAAGCCAATGACAGCCTCAGCTACTTCTGTCAAAGAACTTTGGAATGGTCTTTTTTTTTTAATGTACCAGAAGAAAGCAAAATTTGCCAAAATTCTGCCTCACCTAATTGAGAAAATGATGGAGGAAAGCTGTTTGTTTACTTACAAGACAAAGTATTATTTTGAACTATGGCAGTTTCCACATCTTTTGCTCTTCATGGCTTTTAGATGTTGTTTTAGAATCTTACAGTTTTAATTCTTTAAGGAACTACCACATTATTTATAAACAGTACTAATGCTAAAGGAAATAAAACTTTTTATTTATAATAATTTTGCTTCCTGCTCATCAAATGGGGTCTCTTTCGTTTGGCAACTTATATTTTTAAATCTAACAACTGTCTGAAAAACTTTCTGACTTTGTTCTACAACAAAAGGAACAAACCCAGAGTTTTTATTCTGAAATACTTATTAGTCATTTAGAACTACTTTCAGATATGGCAGCACACCTTGAAACTAAAAAGGAAGTTTAAGAGGTTGGGCATCACTAGCTATCTTTTAAGTGTTCTTTATGAACTGCTGTTTTCTAGTTTACTATGTACATATACAGAGGATTTGTCATGTGTTTGGTTGTTTGTATTTCAGTAGATGTCATCTTCTCTTTCGAAGCTTTACCTGTGCAGCCCTCTCCATCAGGTCTCCGGGTCATTCCAGGAGGACAAATGCACATAAAAGTACCAATCAAATTTTTGCACGTCATGCCTCTCGATTTGCAGTCATGGAGACCTTCAGCACACTCGTCTAGATCTGGAAAAAAATAAAAAAAAGTATTTTCTGTTTGAGCTTCCTTCCAGTAGCTTCAGTTACTGAAGACAATTAGAACTTTCTCAAGCAAAAGCATATACAGACTTCCCTAACTAATAAGCACTGAAGAAAAATCTGAGAGCTATGCTTAATTGCAATTGTCTTAGTCTTTGTGAGCTGTATTGCCTTGCCATGTTAAAGATGAACTTCACCATTGTGACCTTCTCAGCTTTACAATCCCCACCAAGGGGTACACGCGATAGTAAAAACACTACATACTGGTTCTTACATGAGTTCTGAGAGAGTAAATCACCACCTGCTGGGCTATTTGCTACATTCCACTGAGAATGAATGCAAGACACACAGAAATATTTGGATTATGCTTTCGCCAGCACAGGGTGATGGAAGTTGGGGAAAAGTTTATATGTCAGTCATTACCTTTGCACATCTTTTGGTCTTCTCTTAGTTCATAGCCGACTGGACATGTGCATTCATAGAAACCGTAAGTGTTGATACAACGAAAAGCACACAGCAAGGGATTCTGAGCACACTCATTTATATCTGAACAGAAAGGAACAAAAATAATCATTCTCCACTAAGTTTTAAAACAATCACCAAGAAGGTTTTCTTATACCTGTGCTTCTCTTGTCATCTAAAAAGTACCAGAAATGTTGTAATTCAAATCAGAAACTTGTGGATGTTTGGTTTTGAGTAGCCAGAGAAAACTGATCAAGGCTCTGCTTAAAAATAATGGCACAATAAATATGGAACTACTTGAGCTTAGAATAACAAGCTGGGACAGGCCTATTTAAAATTTTTATTATATTATTTTTTTTTAATGTATTTTTTGTGTGATGTCAGCTTTTTTCCCAACTCTGAAAAAAATGAACTCTTGCTTCAGAACGCAAACTAATGATTCATAAAATACAAAATCTGTAAGAAGCATCCTGATCAGCATCTGATGATAGCAGAATGGTTGTACACAATTCTCACACCTTGAAAAATAAGACGTACTTAACAAAACCAATAGAAGATCACAGTTACTACCACCCCCCACCCCCCACCCCTGACCCCTGCCCCTTTCTAACAAACGGATGAATAACCTAACATAAAACAACATAAAATTTGGGAAATCCTGGGAAAAACTAAAAATAATGCTCAAATCAATTCAGGACTTCTTTTTCAATGACATATTTCAAGCAGAGGAATTTTTTTTCCTCCCAGCTATTATAGCACCAAAGGGCTGGTTAATAAATAATTTGAATACTGAGAACTGGACAAAAACTAAAGGAAAAAAAATAAACTTACCTTCACAATTCATCATTGGACCTGGCTCAAATCCTTCATGACAGTTGCACTCAAAACTGCCAATCACGTTAGTGCACGTACCATTTCCACATGGGTTGCCAATTGAACATTCATCAGTATCTGTGTATAATGAATAAATGCAAACTGAAGAGAACTGGGACACATTGCAAAATGTGTTTTAAATTAAAGTCTTACAATTCTTATAAGTTGTGAAATATGGACACACCAATGCAATGTACTCCAGTGTAATCCAAGTTGTATCCCATGGGGCACTCACAGCGGAACGATGCATCAGTATTGATGCAGTGACCGTTTGAGCAAATCCCTGGGCTTTCAAGGCATTCATTCACATCTAAAAAGCAGGAAGATAGGAAGATATTAGCAATCACTTAGCTGATGCATTTCTATATAAAGTCTTAGAAAAACATTTTAAAAAGACTAAGCGCCCTATTCTGTTTGTCTCTAGCCATGCAATTTCAAAGGTAATCTTTTAATTATCAGTTCATAATGGTCCACATTTATTAAAGGTCACCCTCTTGTCACCTGGGGCTGTGGGAAGTAAAGCCAACACATACTATAATATCCAAGGCTAGTTTTAAATATGAATAATTTCTTTTTCAATTATTAGGAAAAAGAATATTTACCTTCACGTGTATCATCAATTCCAGGAATAGTTCCATGACCATATGGACACAGGTCCTGAAAAGCAACTGTAGAGGTATATTTTTTTTAAAGGAGGAGTAAGAGAGAGAACCATGACAGATGGTTAAAGCCATCCAAAGATGTTCTGTATCACTTCTTTCAAAACTGTCAACTGTTTAAATCACGGTCATTATGCTGTCTTGCCAGACGAGTACTTGCAAAAGTAACACTGTCTCTAGGTTGGGGAAGCAGCACTGGAACTCATTGAGCTTCCATGTGCACGTGCTTGGTGACTTCCCCTTTCTGTACTTGGAGAAAACCAAGAACTGAAAACTGTTGACAACTTCAGGGATTCTTGGATCTGTCCCATTTTGCTCTTCTCTTTCCCCTAAAGCTGGCTAGATCTACAGATGGAGGCTACTAGTTCATTTCTCTACACAGCAAAACCAAGAACTCATTATTTCTCTTTTTCTGTGGTTTCTTCTATTTAATTTTATTCTTTTTGTTGACCTGAAAATGGTTCTAAAAAAGTCCATTAAGAGAGAATGCCAAAAAGATCTCTCTTTCTAATGACCTAAAAGGTACAACACAAATGTGGTCTTCTATTTCTCCCACCTAAAAAGGCTTTATTTCAAATCTTGATGTGTACCTTCTTCTTCCTTTGGACAGAGCTCACAAGGATCGCCCCATCCTTCTCCTGGCATTTTACTGCAGCAACACTTTGCCTTTGTGGTGTTGAAAGCCTTTGGCACCGAGCATTTCCCATTCTCAAAGTTGGTGAAACAGAAGCTCTGGCGAGTATCTAAAAAAGAAAATACAGTTATGGGGAGCTAGCACCTCCTGCCTGGTTAGATCATGACTGTCTAGCCCTGAAAGGAATAATGCTAGGCCTGTATTTTTTCATACTATTTTGAAAGCACTTTCCGACCCTCATAAAGGCATAGTTTGGAAGGGACCTGCAGAGGTCCCTTTTTACTCATTCCACAGAGTATCTGTTATCTGTTAGAATAAGGTATTATATTCCTTCATCATTAACTTACCAAAACATCTCCGTCCATTATCAGACAGCACAAAACCTGTAGGACAGATGCACTGGAAACCTCCTGGAGTGTTCGTACAAGAGCCAAAGAGACAGATGTTGGGATCCTCATTACACTCATTAATATCTGTAATTAAAGGAGAAAATGTTCACTGTAACCCCATTAGCTATGAATTCCTTGGTTAAGAAAGACTTTATTAATTTATTTAACTTCAGCATGAGGTGCTCCTCCAATAAAGTCCCCAAAAGATAAAGCAGCCTGAAGGTTCCACTAACTCTTTCAAATTAGAGCATTTTACTGGCATAACTTTCATCTCTAAATACCATTCTCTGTTCTTTGTCACATGTATAATATAAACATTAAATAAATGCTTTCAGACTGAAACAGAGGAGAAGATACATTTCTCACGAGAAAAAATATTTTTCTGTAAACATAAAATATCCAAATATGACTTTTTAAAAATCTGTATGTTGAGGGTTCTTTGTAATTAAATTGGGATTTTTTCATGCTGATTGACTGATTCTTGAACTGAAACTATAGCTAGCTATTAGTAGACGGCAACCTATGATTATATTTATATATTTGGATTTATAGTTACCAGTCTTTCACAGCCAGTCTTGATATGTTATTTAAAATATTTTCCTGTTCAATTGCTTAATTTAGAATATTAATCCCTTTCATTCCGACAAAATGAAAGGAAATATATTAAACGTGCAAGTGAAAACTAAGAATTTTTCTGTGGCTCCCATCTGTTTTGGTTTCTCCTGCATATAATCACCCTGAGCTCAAAAAGTAATCTAGCCATTGCCAACCTTTACAATATAGACAGAATTAATGAATTCTTATAAAGCTGTTTGCATATAAGATTGGTAGAAAGTAATGGGGAACGTATGTTTCAAGAGCTGTCATAATATTAATCAAAGTATTAGTACAATCATACATGATTACCTAGACATTTTCTAGGAATTTTAGCTGCAAATTTTCTGGACACAGGGCAGAATGAAGAAAATAATGCAATTTAGTCCCTTTTACTCAGTTTGGACAAAAATTTGTTTGGCAGTCACTGATACTGTCAAAAACATCAATAAATTCTGTGAGGATACTGAAGTGGCCATAAACAGTGATATTCCTGAAAAAAACAAAAGCTTTCATTTTAAATTCATGATTTTACAACTGTAGATGATTTGAATTAATTTCAAACATAACTGCTAATTTGGAACAGCTGCTGCCAAATGAAACCATGAAGCTGGCAGGCAAACTGAGTATGGTGGCATGAAATAAAAGGATGAGAGAACTCTGGGACTTAGAAAATGCATCTTATTGTTCAAGATAAAAATTCAAAAAGGTTCCTGAGATCCAGTTCCTGCTCCCATATAGATTAGGTGGCTATAGGTCAAATCTTTTATGCCTTCACCAGTGTTTGTTTCAGTCCATACAAGGACAAGCTGCTCATTTATTATGGTGAGTTATTTGTATGAATGTGTGCGTGGGGTGCCACACCAGATAACTTTAGTTATTTAAACTGAAAACCATATTTCTTAATATAGTCACAGTAGGAGGACAGGTGCTTTGTTCTCTGACCAGGCAGAAACCTATGGCTTCTAGGTTAGCTACCTAAAAGTAATTGTGTGCACCTTCCTTGCCAGGTGCCCCACAAAGTTAATTCAAATGCCCGATAAATTCACAGTAGTCCTACTCTTTGTTCTGCTTGAAAAGGGAGCTGTAAATTGGATTTCTCATTCTCCACCACAACAAATCTTAATGCACTGTGTGACATACAGCTCCTGTACGATATTCAAGGCTTTAAAGAGGACTTATATGAACAAACAGCTTTTCCTCCTCCTGTCAATCTCAGCACTTGAAAACAAAACACGAAAACAGTTGTTAGAAGAAACCAATTTAAGCAATTGTTCGCATAGCTCCATAACTTTATCAAGATTTTTAAACTTATTAGTCCTCCGAAACCAGAAGCTTAATTCACACATTGATTGCCAATAATTACCGTTCTGTAAACATTACATAAATACAGTACAGAGGTTGGTTTGTTTCATGAATGGCATTTAGAAGAGAAAAAGTGATTGAAAGACAAAATAGTATTTTTTAAAAGGTAAATATTTTTGTTTGCATTAATGACAAAGTTAATGTAAAAATACAGTACAATACAGTACAAGATAGCTTGCTTTCCATTTTTAAAAACTTTTCCTGGAGACATCTCCTTCTTATTCATGTCACGTCACCATGATTTTAAGTTGGGCAACATTCACAAATGTTAGAGCGTACAACTGTTTTCCACCAAATTAGAATCGCATACTATTTCTAATTTTTAAATTGTTCAGAAATAACAATTACAATTTGCCTTACCCATACAACTTTCACTTTTTACTTCATACCCTGGTGGACAGATGCATCTGAATGATCCTTCCAAATTTTGACAGGTACCAGGAGAGCATGAACCCGGTAGTGCCACACACTCGTTAGTATCTTTGGAGAGTAGAGGGAATTAAGAAAAGTTTAGAATCATGTAATTCTTATGGTAACAAAACAGCCTTATTCATGAAAACGACTGTACTTTTTTTTCTTTTCTCATTTTCCTTTTCTAAGGCACTTAAAGGCTTGAAGATCAACAACTATTCCAAAACCCAGTTACTTCTACTCTGTTTTCATTAAAGTCACTACGTTATTTTTTTTTTTTTTTTAACACTTACTCAGACTGTGGTGCTTCCCTCTGGACGGCAGCTGATAGTTTGATTATTTCAGCTAATCAGTATTTCAATATCTCCATGTGGTATCATACGTACCAATGCAATTCTTGCCATCTAGAGTAAGTTCATATCCTTCATTACATAAACACTTGAAGGAACCAATTTCATTGAAACACTGTCCGTTTCTGCACACCTGACCAAAGAAGGAACTGCATTCATCGATATCTGTAAAAAAAAAAAAAACAAAAAACAAAAAAACCCAGAAGTGAGAGTTGAGCCCTAGCATAGTATCTACAGTATGCTACAAAAACACTCAAGTTGCAATATGTATTTCTGTGGAAAAAGCAAATTTTGCAGCAACAAGGGAACAGCAGTCACTCAGGTGCATTATGATGGATGTTCTAGATGTTCTATTTATGCAATGCTTTTTTTTTATAGGGTAATGTAATTGTCAAACTTGCAGCATTACCTCCACTACTGCATCTGCAGACATTTAATTACTGACAAGTGACTATATGATACTAAATCCACACACAGAAAAGAAAATGTTACATGGAGTGTTCTGGATTTTATCTGGATTTATATGCACTCAAGTTTCCTCCTAAAACCTGCCTTGTCATTTTCAAATTTTAGAATATGTCATTTCCTTTCCACAGTATGACTTTCTTCTTCATAACAGTTCTGAAAATGAGGTTTGAAAATGCTTATTAGTCTGAAGAGTTATGTTAATAATGCAGACTTAAAGGAGCACTGCATAAGAAAAATACAGATGAGAAATGGTCAGAATAAATGAAAAAGATTGGATAAGCATCATGGTGTAAGACTAAGTTACACTTCACTGGTTTACAGTACTTGAATTTGAATGATGAAGACTAACATCAGTTTTACTGAAGAGGTTTTAGTCTGCTTCAGATTTGGAAGCATTAGGTACCTGAAAAAGATGTACTTCAGCCAGTACAGCTGTGCCTGTGTTACTATTCTATTCCAAAGTGCATCTCTTCTGTGTTACAGCTCTACAAGCAGAAATACCTCCAAAGTATTATACTGGGATGGGCTAAATTGCCTTTAAATGACTGGGATAGTTTGGGAGAAAGTCCTGAGGGTCTCCAAGCTGTCAAGAGAAGCGCTAACACAAGGCCAAGTCCCTGAGTCTGCTTGGTCTCCTCAGCCCTCCTGAAGGCACAAGCCTGGAGTAGAGGCACTGGATGCTCCTGGCAGGAGACTGGCAGCTATACTGCCAAGGGAAAGAACTTCCCTGGCAAATAGTGCCATTCTTTGGCTGCAGACTCTTCTTACTTGAAGTAGGTTTTAATTTTCTCTTTCCTGGACAAGGAAAGGATTTAAAATGTTTAAAATACTTACTTAAGACATTTCAGTTATCTCCTGAACCGGAAAGGAACCAATAGATTTGTTCTGTCTTCCTTCTGTAGCAGGAAGGAATGTAAAGCCTTCCTTTCGTTTGGCTTATGCTCTTCACAAGGGAGAGGATCTCCAGAGACCTACGAGCCTGTTCTTCAGCCCAGGAAGATTTTAGTTGCTTTATCACAAATATCCAGGAATTTAAAATGTCCCAAACCATCAGATATTCTGGTGTCCTGTGCTTTAGGGAATAGGAAATAGCAAGGCCTGTATAAACCCTGTATAAGCAGAGTTCATCTTAGGAGAGATTTGGTAACCAGTTGTACCAACTTTCTTAATGCTCATCTGCTTCCTCTTTCACTCTGTGTGAAAGTGTCAGGTAATACGGTGAAATAAAGAAATGATTTTAAATTCGTGAGGCAACGCTGGCGGTGTGATATAATGTATGCTTATTGTGAGTGCTGCCTATGGACTGCACCAGTAGTCAAGAATGTAATTACCCAGAAAATCTAATGGAGATGAGGCCTGCATTAAAATGTCAGTGAACTGTAAGTGCCAGTGATCCAGAGATTTAGGGTCCACATTATCTCAAGCTGGCTAGTAAAAAGTATTTTTAATTAGTTTAAAAAATGATAGTAATGAGTAATCTCTGGGGCTGATAACACTATCAGTTACTGCACTCAATTAGCTTTCTTAGCACACTGACCTGTTTTCTGTTTGAGTTTTAACTATATACCATCTTCCTCGGCATACCAAGCTCAGCCACAATGAAAATAAAGTTCGGATTACATCACCTACCCATACAATCATTATTATGAGTTAATTCAAATCCTGGATAACATAGGCAGTTATATGATCCAACTGTGTTTTTACAGGTTCCATTTCCACATGGATGGCGTTCACATTCATCAACATCTGCAAAGAGAAACAAAACTGTACGTGGGAACCGATTTTCCAGGTATGTGTTAATGTGTTATCTGTAAACAGGCACAATGTTCTAAACCTCAGTCTCTCCTTCCATGTGTCACATTTTCTATTTATACTACTGATTTTTAGAGCTTCTGGGTACACACAGGAAAATGTTATAACACATTTTCTATATATATTTTAAAATAAAAGATACTTTTACCTGCAAAGATAAAAGTAAATGCATGTGCAGTATCTCAAAGCACTCTGTCTTTTTATTTTTCATACTAACAGTTCTTAATTTCTTAATGTATGCTAGTGATCAGAACTTAGTATACAGGATTGAACATCACAGCCTTGGATCTATTTCAAATTTTATGTACCTATTTTACTCTTAGCCCACGAAAACCTGTTGAAAAAGCTCTATAAAGGAGTTTTGAGTCATTGTTAACAAATCAATTTATATACGTAAACACATTATATCAATAATACATCCAGAATTATAAAGACTGCTTACAAATTCTTGGAAACATCTGTTTTTAAAAGTCACTAAAATGCAATGTTTCCTGCCGTGTTTCAGTAATTTCTGGAGCTTCATGGGAATCTGGAAGGTATTTAGATCTTATTCTCCTAGCTCTTGTAGACTTTCTGAATTTTTTTTTTTATTTACAGGAGGTAAACATTTTGTCATATGGATCATTTCCATTGCCTAGATTTGTATGTCATACTATGAAATTCTTAAAATTACTTTTAGAATGACTTAAGTTATTGTTTTGAGTAACCAGGCTCTCAAAATTTTGCATTTTTAATACAAGTCACTTTCCCAAATACCTTCCTCAGATGGTTTGACAAACGTGATTTAGTCAAAATATGAGAAAACTCAAGGGTTATATGAATATGTAATACAACGTGAACGTTTTAAACATTTGTTTAAAGTTGAAATTGCAACAGTCCTATTATAGAAGGCAGTGAACTTCTCTATAGCTTAGAATTGACATTTAGATGATCATTATTTCAAAAATCAGAATAGTTTTTTACTTTTTTCTCAAAGAGAACCAAATTCACATAGGCATCACCTTTTCTTTTTAAAACCTGTAGAACTGATTATGAAACAACAAAAGAACAAGAAAAACACTTATTTTGCAAACTTATTTCTTCTATTACCTCTATCATGTCATCGTTTTAATACAAAATGAGTATAGATTTAAGTTACACTCAAGGTAGGATTCTGTTTTTTAAATGAAACATGAACCAAATACATTTCTAAATAATTGTAAAATTTTTTTTAATCTCTAAACTCTATCACTCTGTGATATTGCCGTATAGTCTTCTCTGTCAAATAAGCCACTATGATGTATTTTTGTGAAAACAGGGTTAATATATTCTTCAGTAACACGGAGCTATATCTGACAATCTATGATTTTTTTCCCTTCGAACTGATATATCCACTCCAAGGACAACTTCATATACTTTATTCACAAAAATCAAAAATGTATTAATCACTTTTTTAATGTCACTATAATCTCCTTGAAAATTTGGACTCATTTCCTCCCCTTTAAAAAAAAAACCAAAAAAAACCCCAACAAACAAAACACACACAAAAGCATTTTCTTTCCATACCCATGCACATAGTCTGGTCTTGGGATGCCTTAAAACCATTGTGACATATGCACTGGTAACTTCCTTGCATGTCTACACATAAACCATGACTGCAAACATTAAGAATTTCCAGACATTCATTGCGATCTGTAACAAAAATGTAAAACAGATGGTACATATTATTGACTTTCATTATTCATTCATTTTACACAAACATGCTTTTATTATTATCTGTTATTATTATTAAAACCAGACTCAAAATCACCCATAACTAAACCTGAATCATAACAAAACTTCATTTTATAGGAACTTCTTGCCTATACTCCTCGAGATCAAAACTACTGTTAGGATTTGGTTGATACATCAAGATGTTCTTTAAAAATTTTACTCTGCCTTTTCTTCCTTTCTACAGAGAAATAGGGCTATAAATTGAAAACTGTTACATAAAACAGTAGAATAAGCAAGGTAACAGAAAATAAATGATGCTTTTCCCCCCTTTTGAGAAAACCACACACATACCACTGATTAGGTACAAACAGATGAGAAAAGTCAACTGATTTCTTACCAACACAGGCACCGTTGGGTGAGAGTTTAAAACCAGCAGCACATTCACAGCGGTAACTACCAGGACTGTTGATACAGTCTGCATTTCTCTGACAGAGATTGTCTCCATTGCCACACTCATCAATATCTGAAATACCAAGAAGCATGGTTCAGACATCAGAAACCACAAGATAGTTTCTTCTGCCTAAAATTTAGACTACTGTCTGCCTCGTGCAAGATGAATCTTTCGTCCTCAACAATGCATAAATATTCAGACCTTCAGCCTCCTGGGCCGTAAATTCAAAAGAAAAGCAAAATCAATACAATTTCATCCATAACACACCTTTTGGATGAAGGAGGATCCTACAAATCCATCTTACTACACATTGAAGTAGCTTTGCAATTTTAAACATCTGCCTAAAGAAATTAGTTTACTTATTAAGAAATGTTCCTCTTTGCCTTTGAACTGAAATAGTAAGTAAGTGGCATAGTTTGCTAGCTTTTTAAGGTGCACGTCAGCACAAGACCCTTGAATATCAATGACAAAACTATTGACTTTAGGACAAACAAAAATGCACTACTAGCTTTCATGAATATCTCTACCTATAAACTGTAGAAGAACACACAAGATGGAAAAAATTAAGGAAACTTTTATTTGAGTAAGTTTTCAGAAGCATTGAATTTCCTTCCTAAAATTAAATAAAATTAAATAAAAGCATTGCCCCTCTGCTCTGCCCTCATGAGACCCCACCTGGAATACTGCATCCAGCACTGGAGCCCCCAACACAAGAAAGACATGGAGCTGTTGGAGCGAGTCCAGATGAGGGCTACCAAGATGGTCAGAGGGCTGGAACACCTTTCCTACAAGGACAGGCTGAGAGAATTGCGCTTGTTCAACCTGGAAGAGAGAAGGCTCCAGGGAGACCTTCTAGCAGCCTTCCAGTACCTGAAGGGGACCTACAGGAAGTCTGGGGAGGGACTTTTTACAAGGGCCTGCAGTGAAGGGATCGGGGGTAATGAATGGTTTGAAGCTGGGAGAGGGCAGGTTTAGACTAGATACAAGGAAGAAGTTCTTCACCCTGAGGGGTGTGAGACACTGGAACAGGTTGCCTAAGGAAGTTGTGGATGCTCCATCCCTGGAAGTGTTTAAGACCAGGCTGGATGGAGCCTTGAGCAACCTGGTCTAGTGGGAGGTCTCCCTGACCATGGCAGGGGGTTTGGAACTAGATGATCTTTGAGGTCCTTTCCAACCCAAACCATTCTGTGATTCTATGAATTTACTTCCTATTTAGGAGTTGGTGAATTGCTTGACACAAAACAATTAAAAATTTTATTTAGTGCATATGCATATGTATGTCACGGTTTAACCCCAGCCAGCACATCACAAAACTGATTTACAAACTTGTAAAATTTTGTAAATTTTAGAAACTTCTGTATATTTTAAAAACTAGAAAAAAGCTCACATCTGTCTCTTAGGTTTTGAAGAACGTGTGAATTAAATGTTCCCATTCCCTTTAAGATAAGCATGCTTATGGGGGCTAAGTAGAAAATAACGGAATTTCAAATCACCTTCACAGACCAAGAGTAGGTCATTGTAGCTGAATCCAGTGGGGCATTCACAGCGGAAGCTGCCAATCTGATTGATGCAAACACCATTTGCACAGATTCCTGGGATTTCCTTGCATTCATCAATGTCTGAAAGTGAGACGAGCTAGTCAAAGAACAGTACTTCATGGCTTTATATACTGCTTGGACTCTAAATTTCACTATGCTTAAAAGTGAGTTGACAAGTTCCTTTTAATCTACAGAAATTGTATACAGGATATAAACCTAAAAGTATGACCATTATTAGAGAAAATAAACTATGCGAAGTTCAGGAACTGATCAAAAGAGAGTAATACTATATATTAGACAAGATGCAGGACTGTTACATATGTGCAAATAAGTTCCACAACAATTTTGAAACCAAAACTTTTTATCTCACCAATTAAAACTCAAAACCATGAACTAGGATGAAGGGTGAGCAAAACGGCATAACAAAATGTAGAAATAAAAAATATAAATCAGAAATATTTTATACAAAAATTTGTCTCACAATTTATGTCACCACTGTAACTCCATAATGAAATTAAAACTTTATTATATGAAATGTTCATTTTGGTACCATTACGCATCTGCAACAACCTTAAGTAAAACAATTTTTGTTTTAAATTAAGTTTAGTGAAACTTACCAACAGCTTTTCCAGTATGAATGTCAAAAGTGAAGCCAGGAATGTTCCCACATATGTTCTTGAATTCAGCTAGAGCAGAACAGAAAACAATGCATTTTTAGTGAATATTTACAAATCTCCCAAGAATTACTTGTAGTCTCAGCTTTTCAAAAGCTGATACAAGCCAAATCTACTCAGAAGAGCCATTACTTACCATACAAATTGTATTGAAAATTCAGACTGCCAATAATTGAATGCAAAGTGAAACACTAATTCATATATCTCTCAATTCTTTGCAGACTCTCACAGAAGTAAATGTCTGGTTTGAGAAAGCAGCACTTCAGTTTTTGATTCTTTGATAACTTACCTTTTAAAGTTTATTCCTGCTTTCTAGACATTTGTAGAGAGAATCTGCAGCAATAGTTTCAGGTGGAAGAAATGAATGTAACTTACGCATACTTAGCCTTCTTGGACCACACTATCTCTGTTCTTTTCTGCAGAGATTACTCCAGTTTAGTTACATTAAACTGTAGAGTGGAATGGACATTCTGCTTTAAAAAAGGTTGCTCAAAAAACCCCAAAACATTGTTTTGGTATGCTCATTTTATATCCTCCTTACCAGAGCATCTTCTGGATGGGAAATGCACAGTATGAACTATAAAATCAATGAACCTATGGGTTTCCAAGCAAGGTATATGAAGTTGAGTGGATTTGCAACATACAGAGAAAAATTTCTAGCATGGAATCTATTAATTATTGCATCTATACTGGCATTAGATTTTACTGGTAAAACAGTGCTTTCCAGAATAAAATGTATTACACATTTACTGTACAGTGATAAATTTTGATCTATGTAGAAATATGAAAAATGACAGGCCTACAACTGTAACTATGTCAAATTTGTAAAATACTGACTACCAGTAGAATTGTGTATTGAAAGCCACTTGTTTGAGGGAGGCAAAATAATTCTAATGTGAAGACACAACCAGTTTGAATGAATAGTTTGCTTTAAGCATATGTTTGCAAACAATAACCATGCAGCTGCTATTTCAGCACCTTTTCAGATCATATCAGCATTCAAATTTTCCAGAAAAAATATTAAGTATCTTTCAATATTAAGTTTCCAAACGACTCTTAAGGAAAAATTCCAAAGCATGCATTAGGTATTTGTACACCCAAAGTAAAATAACCTTCTAAAGAATGTGGGTAAAATTTACAAAAATGTCCCATTGACATAAAATTCAAAGAGGTTCCAGTAGTATAACACCTGGAGACTTTCATGAGCACTTGGTCCACAGTTTGTGCTGCTGAGGATCCACAGAAAGCCCATTATCTACCCAATGAGAGGAAGCATGTGGAGTCTGCCTTTAACTCAGCTCTAAACCTGAAATGCAGACAAATTATTAGGCATCTCTTCTAGCACCCTTCCATTTTCCTGTGTCTAATGATCTTTAATTTAGAGCGGTGATATTTTATTTTTCTGCTGCTTGTAGTTTGCGTTGTTTGACTGTCTGCACTTTCATGGCAGCTCTTCAGTAGCTTACAGTTTTGTAAAGTTTAACCACTGGGGTTATAACTTGAATAATTCTTGTCTCCCTTACACCAAACATTCTTATTTATTAAAATTTCAGAAATGTAGTTTATCATTGCTCAGAATGAGATTTGGCAAAATATTTTTCTTACATTCAAACATTCTTTGTTACTTTCTGTATGAGCCAAGAAGGATCCAGTATATCTGAATTTCAGCATTTTCTTCTTTCGTTTGTCTTCTTGTTAATGATTGCTTAATGCCTACCGAGGTTATTCTTGCAGTACAGAACACTGGGTCACAAGAGTTCCCTGCCCCAGCAATTTCCTTCTCTTTTATATTAATACGTATAAGATTTGAGGGTTAGAAAACTGTTCTTTTGTGCAAGGAGCTTTATGCCATTTACCACTGTCAGTAAACCTGCGAAACAGACATACTAGGTAAAAAAGAGGGCATTGTGTTCACCACCCTGTGTCTCTATGGGTGATGATAGCCTACTCCTGTGGTAACAACACATCAGGGCTGGGAAGACAAAGAAGAGGCTCTAAAGGTTGCCGGCCTTCTTTCATTCTGTGTTATGCTGCCTACATGTTCCACACATTCCATTTAATAGAGTTTTTCTGTATTTTTTTCAGTTTGTACTGTGTAGAAAAAGAGCATATAAGGACTGTACGATGATGCATTTATATACAGTGCCAAATTATCCATACACAAACATGCCAGATTTACTTTCTGAAAGTATGACTTTGCATCAATAACTTAAAAAGAATTTCAAAACCCCATATACTTATCACTATATTATTTTTTAGGACAAAAAGATCTACACATTAACAGGAAAAAACCTCTCTGAGGTCAAGCATTCCAGAAATGATCAAACCATGAAAGAGCTCTGTAAATACTTGGTTACCTCTTAGCAGTGAAGCAGCTTTTTACACTTCTTTGGGTGAAAACCCAACCAAACAAGAATGATTTTTTTTTATTAAATTCTGTATGGTAATGGTTATGATCTGTACAATGTGTAAAACAAAACAATACAGTCTTTACTACCTAAAGTCATTTTGACGACTTTAGGTAGTAAAGACTGTATTGTTTGGTTTTTACAAGCATAAATGCATGAAAAGGAAGAAAGAGCTCTTTTTCCTTTTCACAAAGGAAAAAAAAATGCAAATGCATTGGCATGTGAAGCTTATTTAAAGGAACAGTATCATTCTCATCAGAGCAGAATAATGCTCTTAATGAGCTACTAGGCTCAGTCTAGCAAACCAGTTAAGGTCAGTGTATCATAACCCCTGTCTGTGATATGTAGCTCCCACGCAGATTTCAGAACAGTTGATTATAGCACACAAATGCAGCTATTCAACCATTTACACTTGGAATTTGTGTTTGATCCCTCACACAATCTCTTTTCATGGTAAAAAAGGTTCAACCATGTCACCAAATACACTAAAGGCATTTAGAAGAGCTAACAAGGCAATGTTGAAATATTTCAGGAAATATTTTAACCCCGTAAATGCTTGCAGGCTAAGTCAAGTTGTCTTAACAAATCTTTAAAACCTGCAGGTTTTTTTAAGAACTTCAGTCTTACCAATTTAAAAGCAGAATTCTTGCTTCCATCCAAGAATATTAATTGCATGATTCCCTGCTAATATTTTGCTGTATTTTTCTCATCAGGTTGTCATCATGATGACAATTTTATAGCACTGAGAAATGACTATGGGAAAGAACTTTATGAGCTCTCTGTGATAGCAAACATGTATTTCGTCTCTCAAGCCTATTTCCATCTCCCATTCCTGACTGCTAGGAACATTCCATCATTCTCCTTCCTCCTACTTAAGAAAGAAAAGGAAGAGGCTGTTTTTTCTTTTCAGTCCCATTTTCCTCCTCTTTACTGCTTGGGGGGGAAAGTCTTTCCTAAATTACCTGCTATTTTCCTTATGTCACCAGGATAAACCACTTGGAATGAAAGTAATACATTCTTTACACTAACATCACAAATGATGCAGCACCAGAGTTATGGGTTTAGTGGCAGTAAACTTGGGGCAAAGTCAACTAAACAATAAAATGTGTTTGTACTGAACACGCACCTGAGGTTTTTAGTTTTATCTAGGCACCTTTTATCTTTTTGCAAATGTAAAAATCTTTCAGTGAAGGCCAGGTGCTACTGTCAGGTTTTCAAGTTGGTGATTCTCCCATCAATGATTTTTCTGAGTTGAGCTTTCAAGGTTGTTTTGTTCCAGGCAAGGAACTCCACAAAGATTAACTGAAAAAGAACTATACCTTATTATTTTCGCCTCCCTTTACAGAAGGGAACTTTTACTTCCCTTTACAATATCCTGCTTATTGAGCTTTTGCAAGTTCATCACCTTCAATAGAAGAAATGTAGAACCAATGGAGAGGATCATGCTCAGATGTGAGATACAACTGAAAAATCTAGAAAGGCACTACAGTCAGTAATGACACTCAGTCTTTTTGTTCTGATGGATTAGGAGTACCAGGATAAATGTATATCCAACTATGCAGTAACTAAATTATACTATCGTAAATTAATTATCCTTGAAGACAGACCAGACAGCTGGCACCTCCTGTCAGTCAGCATCTTCAACCCCAGTATTACTGCCTGATGACTGCTTTTCCATAAACCTCAAAGTGACAGCTTTAGAGATGGGTCTTATGTAATCACACATTTAGAAAATTTGCTTATGCCTACTGCCCCACCCTGGTGGGTCTTACCTACCCAAACAGGGACTTTTGATGGCAAATCTAAATAACTGAAAGTAATCCACACAAGACCTCTGAAAGCCATGGTATTTGTTAGAAAGAAAGAATAAATCAACCACAGCATACTTATTGTATAGAGATCCATCACCTATAAAAACGTCTCAATAAAAGTCTCAATAATTAGATCTACCTACAGATACCTGTCTTACAACATCCTTTTAGTTACAGGGCTGACATACTCCTGCTGCTGTTGGGAAGGTCAGTCTGTACTTTTCAGGCCTTTTCATTCATCTTAGCGACACCTGACAGTAGTTTGTTCCCTTAGCCTTGCCTTCAGGGGCAGCTGTGAGAGAAAATATGCATTTTCTTCCTAATTTCTTTTTCTTCATCCAGGGGGTATGATTGGTGCCTTCAAACTACTCAAGCTGTATCTTTCCAGTCAATATGGAGTGATACTTCTTCCACTTAAAAATACTGAATAAATACCTATACTTCTTTAGCACACCAAGACTTAATCCAACCAGTGATAGGATGGCAGGGTATTGTCACTCTGGTTTGCGAGTACAGCAAAGGTTTTTTTTGGCTGAAATGTTATTTTAGCTAATAGGTCAAAGGAGCAGATCACCAAACAAAGTAACAAAATGGGATGATTATAGTACCTGTTCCTGGAGTTGGACATGGTTCACAAGGTTTGTTCCAGGCTTTCCCAACATTATATGTGCAGCAACACATCCTTTTGGTCACGTTGAAGGGCAGTTCATTCTCACAGGAGGTTCCATTATAGCTTCTGTAGCAAAAGCTTTTCCTCATGTCTAGATGTGAGAAAAGAATCACTTACGAAGTAACCAACAAACTAACTGAAGTAAGTATCAACTCCCTACCAACTTAGACAGTGGTTCATTAACTCTGGCTTCTGAATGCAACCCAAGAACATGCATGGATGCACTCAGAAATAATTTAAGCATTGAAATAATTGACAGTCTTTGTTTTACAGTCATCTGAAATTTGATATATTTTCAGTTTTCATTCAAATAACACAAAGGGGAAAAAGGAAGATTTCCAAGAAATCAGAAACACGTTGTAGATGCTCATCAGATCCATTTTTATAGTAAACCCTACCATTTGGAAACAACTAGTGAAAATAAAAAAAGCTTTCTGAGTTCTGTTAAGGAATAAAAGCACTTGAGCACTGCATGTCAATCACTGGGATCTCTTTCCTGGCTACATGACGTATCTGTCTGCGAGTTAAAGCTAGGAAAAAGCAGTACAAGGCTTTAGAACCGGCCTCATCTAAAAGAAAACCTTAAGCAGGGAGTCTGGTTCCAAAATAGTCCGATATTCCTACAGTTCTAGTAAAGATGACATTTTGCATACCCATGCAGTTATGTCCTCCGTTCACCTGCATATATTCAGGTGGGCAAATGCAGGTGTAGTTCCCCAAAGTATTGTAGCAGGTGCCAGGACCACAGACACCAGGATGTGCAACACACTCGTCAATATCTAGAGACCAAGCAAAACCACTATAATTAACAAGAGAAAAGAGGACCAAGTCCTAGCAAATGTTTCTAGGAAGTATGACCACAACAAATCACACTAAGATAACAAAAATATTTAAACAGTATCTTGGAAAGTACATCCCAGATTTGGGTTAAGTAGCTATCGTAACAGCCGCTGGAAAGCAGTATTGTTAACCCCTATTAAGTCTAGCCAGTGAAGTACAAGAGAATACCCTAAATAAATTCAAAATTGTTCAGTCATTGAAACTAGACCACCTTGTGCCCAATGAGTTCCACAAAAGACATTCACACCCTCTTCTTGCAGGAATGTTACTGTCACTTTTCAGTTCTGTTAACGTGTTCACTATTCCACTGAGAAATGACCTTTTAAGTACTCTGTTTAGAAATAGGCAAGGTGAATAATCACATAGTCTTGCTGCTCTAACCTTCTTATTTGGACCTTCTTATTTAAGGTATTTGGGATGTAAGCCTTTTTTGCCCATACAATTTTAATTTCAAACCCAGTTTGGTCGGTTTTCTTCACCTGAGCTTAGCAAAGCATCAGGATCCACAGCGTCTGTTTTGAATGGAGACAATTTTTTTTTCTTACGAAGTGAATGAAGAAGGGGAAGCTGACTTACAACACTACAAACTGGGAAAGTCATGAAAGATTCTTTACATTTTTGATTCTAACACTTATGACAAACCTCAAACACAAAGGAAAACCAATATTAACCTTACGTTATGTCGTGTAATTTAACTACCACTCTGAAATACTGCGAAGAGGACATCTTTTCTTACTGAAATTACAGGGAGTGTAGTGAAACTAGCAGGAGATACAAGTTGTTGAAGTGAGAAGCCAGAAATCAAGAATAACCACCTTAGTTTACTGAATACACATAGATGAGATTTATCACATAGAAATAAACATTAGTATATATAAGTGTTGCATTTCAAGTTTTATATTAATCATATCACTGGTGCCAAAGATAATGATTTTAGAGAAGATGTTAGGTAAAAGTGTGGGTACCATATCCACTTATGGATTTACGACTAAAAATGACAGTGTTTTTCACAATAACTACACTGTGATACAGTAGGAGGTTTCAAGGGATTCAACCTTCACAGATTCTTGTCTCTTCGCTGAGGTAGTAGCCTTTCGGACATTCACACTGGAAGCTGCCAAAAGTATTGATGCAATTTCCACCTTGGCAGAGACCCGGCAGTTCCTGACATTCATCAATGTCTGAAAACAGAGAACAAAACCAACCATACTTTCATTTCAGACTGAAAAGAAACAAGAAACTTTAAATACTCCCCTGAAATTTTACCAACTGGTAGCTTTTAACTGTCACACAGATACTTTTTTTGTGTGCCTAAATTGCACTTCCTGAAAGCATGGATGAGATGCTCTTTCTATTCCACTTAAATAGCTCTTCAGGAGCATGTTTCAGCTTGATGAGCCCATGGAGTTCAACTTCCATTACTGTTTACAGGAATTTGGCATCTAATTCCTCATTCCTGCACACTCATTGTAACCAGAGTTTCCTTGTCCAACGAATATTTCCGGAAACTTATACCTTCCGCTGATAAGCTATAATTTTCATAAATTACTTACCCTTCAGGGGCCAATTTCAAAGGCCAATTCCAGTAAGAAGGCACAAAAAAGGTATGCATCAGCTTATTTTTCTGCTGAAACATTGTTGGACTTCTTCAATATTATTTTACAATATGCCTTTTCATCATGTTGTTGTCCAGTTCAAATTAGCAGAGGGTTTTGCTTTGCACTAAATGTAATGATTTCTGCAAAATACAATTCCTGTACACCTGGCTCCTAAGATGACACTTTTTTTTTATTACCAGCCATAACAGGCATTTATGATAAACTTACCTTCTAAAATAATAGTGATGGGATTTGGTCTGAATCCTTCTCCCCCTGGACAGAGAGTATTATATTCCGCTAAAGTACAGCAAGAGAGAGCATGTCAGTCACACGAAGATCAAAGCGCTAACACAAATTCATTTGCGTTTTTAATGAGTCTTTTTTTCCTACACTCCTTGATTTTCCACTCTTCTTGACCTATTCACAGTAAATAAAGCAAGTGCATTACATTACTAGAAAATCAAGGTAAGATTAAGAGTTCTGTTCTAAAGTATTACCATAACCTCAGCTACTCTTAAGGCAGGCACAATGTTGTTTTCTCCATATTGTGCCCTTATAAATGCACATATTTTCCATTTTCAGTAGCTCTTTAATACGAAATGTCAGTATACCATCAATAAAGATATGTGTTAAAATTGGAATTCATACTATTGTGAGACTGTTAAGAACATGCTTGACATTTGTGTTGCATTATTCATTCAAAGAACTTCAAAGCTGTACAAAATTTAAAAGTATCATCAGGTAATAGTTTGAAAGTACTCAAGGGTGACTTAGAAATAGTTACCAACACTGTTCCTTTGAGAACTACTGTAGCTCTCCAAATTAAAGGCATGATTTGAGTTCTAAGGATTATTAATTTCTTTATTTCCCCACCAACACAGCGTGGCTGAGTAAAAATTCCTAGTAGATGAATGCAATCCATTCCATTGTTAAGACACATAAGCATCTCATTTTTTCTTAATGGGAGGAAGGTAAAAGCAAAAAAAATACAGTGCCTGAAACTACCCAAAGTACGTGGGCCTGGGCCAGTGGGAGGTGCCTTCTGAAGTTACCACTGATTATTACTGTAAGAATAGACATCAAGTCAGTCACAGAAGACTAAAGGACAAGTCTTCTGATACTCACGTCCATACCTCTGCATCACCCTTTTGAGAGCAGCAGGGAGGCTTTCTTTTATAACTGTCCCAGAACACTATCTCATGAAGAAAATCAGTTTCTTCAATGACAAATGTATAGTAACACAGTAAAAGATTTCAAATACTTTTTCAATACCTTGTTAGCATCTTCTATAATAAAGCGGGGGGGGGGGGGGGGGGGGGTGTGCAGGCAGAAGGGCAGAATAAGAGAACATTTCCTTACTACTGTTTACAGGGGGACACGTCTCACAAGGGTTTCCCCAAGCCTTTCCCAGAGAGCAGCAGCATGAGGAACGACCGACTCCAACCCCAATTTCAGTGTTGCAGGACAAGCTCCCATCCCCACGTGGTCCATACTTCAGGTAGCAATTGCCAACACGGTTATCTGCATACAAAGCACAGGTGACTACAGCTGCACACAATGGGACATGGGAACTGCAGGCATTCATTTTAACATTTCATATCTAGAAGCAGGAATGCAGATAACATTGTGCTTTTGGACACTGGCAAGCTCAAAACACTCATGTACATTGACCGTTACTGATGTTGAGAGAGACAACAGGGAGAAGGGTAGCTTCAGCTTCGTAAGTACCCAGAGAAGAGTTTAAAATGTTTGCATGTCTTCCAAAGCCAGACCATACTCTAATATACCACATACGCTATTCCCAGTCTTTCACTCCAGAACATATCAGAAACCTTGACGCCATTTGCTGCTAGTATTTCTTCTCCATATTCTGAACGTGACTAGGCTATGACTCTTTCATGTGGAATTAGAAGAATTTACATATTTTTCTATGGAATCACAGAACAAAGTTGTGTCACTGAAAGAATTCTTCCACTGCCAAATACATTCTTCAAAAATAATTAATATGGAAACAAACAATCTAAATGTGCAGTAGGTTTGGGGAAGATTAGTTTATTAGTTCACCCAAACTGTAACTTAATGATTTAGACAACTGCTGGTGTCAGTAGAATGAACAAGGAATCTAAGAGAAGTAAAGTTAATGAATTTTCTTGCTATGTTTTTTTTCCACATGCTGTCTCCTTGTTCTTTATAAATGGAAAGTGACTAACATTAAGTCATAAACATAAAGAAATGAGAGGACAGTAAAGTATTATAGTATTTCTTATTACAGCCAAATAATTAATTTCCTCAAGAGTAGCATTATAATTCTAAAGATAATTTCTATGAATTAACATGCTCTCAAAGGTTGCCTCTAAAGAACCACAGAAACTCACTCAAAAATTTTTTTATAAATTCGTAGTATAAAGGCTGCACTATCTTTTTGCATTTTTACTATTCCTGGTATTGGTATGACTCAGAAAATTACAAATGAATTTTTGAATTATTTCCTAAATGTATATTTTACCAAGAAATACCACATTTTTAATTTACTGCTTTCAACAAATGCCAGATGATACACCCTTAGCAATTTAAATGGAATAAAATGAACACAGTATGATAAATGTAGGTAGTTCATACTTTCAAAATTTAACAAACATCTTGATATGACATGTTTTTTTTAATTACCCTGAGGTCTAGGACCTATCTATGAAAAAAACTTGAAGGTAACTTTTTGAATTTTTAGGAAATGTCTGTTCTCAAGATCCTCAAGTTAGTTAAATATGTGTAATACGAAAACACGACTTTGCATTAATTTTCAGACTGAATTTTTTTAAAGGGTCTTAACATCAATCAAGAGAAAATCTTCAAGCTTTCCAAAGGATTTAAATTTATTCAAATTTAAGCTTGGCTGAATCCTTCTGCAATTTTAAGAACATACTGTAGCAGAGATGTGAAAGAGGGTGTTCCCGGGCCCCACATATTCTACAACAAATTTCAGTATTGCCATAAATGCACGCTGTTGTAAAGCTACAATACTCAATTAAGGATTGAGTGGCAGAAACATATGTGTTCTTTACCCTGAGCCTCTGATGGAAAGAGAAGAAACTTCAAGCAGGACATCTTTATCTCCCTAGAGGCAAGATTTACCCGAGATCACTGATCAGCATATATTAGAGTGGAAGTCCTTTTTTCTTTTAAAAAAAAAGATGATATTAGGAGACAGTAAAACGAACTGCCTTGTTAAAAAGGCACATCCTATTGTTCTCATTTTGGACTTGAGCTGGAACAACCCAAATTACTGGATTGTTGGTTATTCTGAGAATACCTATCTCCTCTTGCTCTCAGAGGAACTGCATGCTTCTCTTCATTCATGATAGCACGACACATCTGCCTTTTAAGAGAAGCCAAGAAGAGATTTGGCTTCGTCCTTCTTCTTGGGAAAAGTGAAAAACAATGACCATTTCGGAAGACAGCTTCAGCCCAAGACCTCAGGCCCATTAAGAACAATAGGAGATGACAGACCTTGGAACGAAGGCAGATCCTGGAATTCTCTAGCAGAATATTGATACCAAGTCCATCAAGAGTTTTTACGTTTCAGTTACTCCTCACATGAACTGTCTTGAAAAGCCACCATGTCCCTCTTCGCCAAGGATAATATTTCTGTTTCTTCTGAAAGGAACTGGAATTCAAATTCCTCCACCTTTTTTTGCTCAAGTGTGCAAGAGATAGTGCTATTGAAAAGAAACAGAAGCTGCTGCCCTTTGACAAGAAGTTACTGGAACATTTTTCAGTACAGCTTGTGCATTCCAGAACCCAGAAACTTTCCTTATTCTTGGTGAGGTTTACTAGCCTCTGTGAGGTTTTTTTTCCAAATGACTATAAGCTTAGAGTGAAAACGTTTTGGGGTTTTGCCAGTGACACAAAGGTCACTGCAAGTGAAGTTACAATTTGGAATTGCAGTCCTAGGAGTATAAAAAATCACAAGCAAACTGAACTTCAGTTCTTCCCTCTTTGGACTGCATAATCCAGAACCAGAACTAGTGTAGCTGCATTGGAATGGCAACTCTCCCCATTTCCACTTTGCATACAAAATCATTTAACCCCCTGGAAATACTACAAATGAGAACTGCTGGTGAAAGAACAGAAGTTCAAAACCCAATGATGCCTATAATTGTACAAAATAGTGTAACTAATACGTTTTTAGTTGCACATGATGCCCCATCTCTTCAAGGGCTTCTTAAAAAGCAGGCACTAAAGTGTCATTTCATTCATGAATTAGGGCTTTATTTCTAGGACCTTATTCTGATCCTATTTCATTGGAAGCAGAGGCTTTACTTGCCCCTGTCAAAAACAAAAGCTGAATGTTCACTGAGTGTTTTTTGCACTTTGTCATAGAATCAGGCTGTAGAGAGATGAAAAGTGCACACCTGAGGCTTGCAGCTCCTCCCACAGACAGGCAAGTGGATTCCAGCTCTGCCACTGACTGAAACTGAACCTTAGCCCCTCTCTCAACTGCCCTGTTCCTGAAACTTCCCTAGACTGCTAATATATACTCTTATCACATGACAACCCCATATCATGTAGCAAGTGGCAAAAGTAATGAAAATTCCCTATAAGTCTGTGTAAGCCAGGGAGAACTACAGTGAAACATACCTTTTACTTTATTTCCAGACAAATGGGCAACCAACCAGTTTTAATTCCAGTTTAAACTTAAGCTAAGCACATAAATTTCCCTCAAGACACATGTAGGATGAAAAAAACAATTTTTTTAAATGAAAAGTGTTGACTGTCAGGAAAATGGAAATGCAGATAATACATATTTTGACAAATTTTAAGAAAGTGTCTTTTAGAGAAAATATAAACACCATTATCAGTTAAAATAATTAACTCCCCTCTGGAAAACGATATAACAGGATACGCAGCATGTGGAAGTATAGTTTTTCTGTCTTGCTACCCCAATTTGCATCAAAATAGTCACCGTGGCTGTCATTTCTAAAGTAGTGCTTCAGGTTGCTTTTACTTACCCACACAACCCACTCCGGTAGGATTCAGCTGGAAATCTGGAGGGCAATTACACTCATACCTTCCGGGAGTATTTACACAAAGACCATTAACACAATTAATGGGATCGGCACATTCATCGATATCTAAAATAGGAAGATTATGTTTACAAATCTGCTCACTGGGCAGAGAAGAATAATTTTCCCTTTTAAGACAAAATGGACAATAAAATTTCAAATGCAAGTGATGTTTTAGCCGAAATCAAGCAAAAGAAGTACTAACAATTCATTGAACGTTTAGGATTAACCTTTGTACAGCTGCATACTTAAGAATCCATTCTTTTTGTTCCATTTTTAAGCACTTACTCCAAAGTATGCAAATCTACCTTGTTCAGTGGGGAAAAATGCACTCTCACTGTTGTAAGAGAATACAATGTGTGTTTTGTGAACTCATCGTTAAATTAACTCGGTGCAACTAAAAAAACCCAGTAAGTCTTGACATATTTCTGAACAGAAATATACCTGTACAGTTTCCCCCGGTTCGATCTAGTTCGTAGCCATCATCACAGATACAATGAAACATTCCCAGTAGATTATTACAGGTACCAAATACACATATGTTCTGGAAGGCACATTCATCGATATCTGAAGTGATATATTAAGAACAGAAAGTTCCATATCATTACCATATTAATATTACAATAGTATGTTGTACTACTAAAAGCAAATGAAGACACATGTAACTTGAAAAAAAAAAATTAAGAAAGTAACATTGAGTAACACTTTTCATTTTGTGCAGAATGCTATAGCTAGGGATTTGTGAGCCATTCTCCACTAAGCTGCTTGTTACTTATTCCTGTTTTACCTAGTGTGAAGTAAAAATAGCAAAACTGACTTCTCAGGACTCAAAATGAAAGCTAAGTCAAAAAGCCAGTAAGTTCCTTTCAAAACGTGCATTAAACAGAATGAAGCATAACACCATACAAATGTGCCAGCCATCTCCTAGGTCACAGTCCGCAACATTTCTCACTAATGGCCATTAAGATTTCAAAATACCATTCTCAGGGAAAAAAAGTATACTAAGAAGAAAGAGAGGGAGTAGGTATTGACAGTTACTTACATCTCCTTGGAGAAAGAATACAGCAAAAAAGAATACAGGAAGTAAGAATTATCTATAATTTTCTCAAGACCATGTTAAACCAGTTATATAGTAACTACATACAGGTGAGCTAAGATGCACTTCAAGGATTGCCTGTGTGCTCATGCAAGTTGAAGATGAAATAAAGTTAAAAGACACTGACAGCAAATTAGATGACTTTGTCAACTACTGTGCTAGAAAAGGAGTTAAATATTAACAGCTCAGACTGCAAAGCTGTGGTTTTAGACACAAACTAGAAAGGACTTCTGAGTTGAGGTAAGTTACATAAGAGGGAAAAAAAAAACGCATAAACTGTCTGATAGCAAGGTTTCTGCGCTGCCAAAATAGAGCAGCTCTGCAAAAGCCAATGCAACTCTAGCATGTATTAGGGAGCTATTTTTAGCAGAGACAGGAAAGTGGAAAGCATTAATATCGTTTTACAATGCACAGCTAAATCTTCATTTGAAATTCTGCGTACAGCGCTCTGTTCAAGAGTGATGAACTAAAATTGGACAAGGTGTAAAAAAGGAATATTAAAATGATTAATGAAATACCTATTTTGAACTTGGCTTGCTTGCCTTAGCCAAAGCTTGAGAAGTGGTATAATGCCTCTTTACAGGAACATATGAGAAGGGGTAACTTTTGAGGGGGGGAGAGAGGAGAAATTTTTAAGGGAAAATGAAATTTAATATAAATGCTTAATATGCAACAGTCCTGAGTAAATTTAAACTGGAAGTTAAAGCAAGCTTTCTAAGTACCCTGGAGGACAGCCATGGAATGACCTACAAATCAGGTTAATGAACACAACTTGTGTTCAGATGAAGCTTTATAAAGTTATGGAGAAGACTCTATCATTGAGAAGTTCATGTACTGATATCTCAAGGGATTTCTCAAGCAATTGGATGAATTATTTATATTACAATTGTTGTACTAAATCTAGGCTTTGGATTTTGTCCCTTGCTTGAAGAAATCAGCCAAGGAGTCACCTTATCATAGGACAAATTAATATATCAACTTCAAAAAACCAAACAAATAAAAAACCCCTTCTAAGTATTCAGCACCCAGATCTTTTAGTCCTCCAACAGCACAATTTAATCCATGGAATTCTTTCAGATCTCTGTTGGAAACACAGTAATATGTCAAGCATTCTTCCAAAACTCAATTTATTTTTCAGAGCATCATTGTAGACCAATTGAAAAGCCAAATGTTGGTGACCCGCTGTCCCAAGAATTAGAAGCATAGTTTTTTCCAAATCACTGATTAGCTGATATTTATTTGGTTTTTTTTATTAGAACATTGGCATGACTATAACATGACTAACTAACTGAGCTGCACTGAGAAATTCAGTAAAGATGATTAACAATACTTGGTAAATGTTAACAGATCTGATCAAAAAAGTTGTGTAGCTAATTTTCCAGAAGCATCTGGAATTCTTCTTCAGCTAGAAATCTGATTCATACATGTAGACCTGCATGTTTGAATATGCCAAGTTATGGACTGAATTTTAAAGATTACGTTTTGCAATCTGTTTTTAATAGCTCATCAAGAATTTTAATTTCCTAAGACATTATGAGGTTTCCACCATTAAATATGAAATAGGTTAAAAAGCTTTGGAGCACCAGCTAAAACGACTTTATCTAATATACGGTTCTCTTTATTAAAGAAAAAAAAAGACATAAGGACACAACAGGGAATAGAAGCTGAATTGGACTAGAAAGATAATAATTCCTTTTGTGCTTCAGATTATCTGGTATAATATTGAGAGTGAAAAGGTGACAATAAAAAAATCTCCAGTATGCATTTTAAGGAGTGTTACAAACTTGTCAAATAGACCAGTGATTTGCCTACTTCAATTTCCTGAAAACATTTCTTTCAAATGAGGTCACTTAATGCTGCTTGTGTCTCCTATGTAAACACATTAAATAAAACAGTGATGAACACAGGATTTTTCGATGCACTATTCACTAGTGACAAAAAGAAGAAAAATAATTAAAAAAACCCCAAGATTACTGAGCCAAACCTCTACTGTGGGATTTTTGGACCAAGACCAGGAAAACTTCATAAAAAGGTGAAAGCTACCTTCAACATAAGTCACACTGCAAAATAATCCCTGCTTGAAGAAATCACACCTTCCAGCACTTCTGGCTTGCTTTATAGCAGCCAGTCCAAATTCAGAAAATGAACTTGAAGTACCAGTGGCTTACCTTGGCATGACTTGCTGTCTGAGGCGGGAGTGAATCCCATCTCACACTCACAACGGTAGGCACCAGGGACATTCAGACACTGTCCATTTTCACACAGATTAACATTTTCTGCACACTCATCAACATCTGTGGAAGACAGAAAATTTCTTTGAAATATTCTATGTGTTTCACTAGCAAAATACAAATAATATTATCCTTATATTGAAAAGAATAATGCTGTTGAGTATTGTCGACATAAACAAAAACATTTACACCTGAAGATAAAGAATGGAGAAAAGCAAACATAATGTAATTTCTAAAATTATTCCTTTTACCCTGCCATGATTCCTTACTCCTTGTTTTTCATTTATTTTTTTTTTTTTTAAATAATGCAAGGTTCTCAGATTCAATACTATTAGTGCTGATAAATAAATTGAATACTTTGTCTCCTGGTGTATACTGCTATGTTACTTTAACATAAAACACATTCAAAAGGCAGATTTTCTTAAGCGAATCATACATAGAGAATTATTTTCATATGCATTTTGTAAAATATTCTTTGAAGATTTTGAACATTACAACTACCATTTGCACACTACTGGGGACTCTTCTAGTACAGCCCAAAAGAGATTTTTTTTTTTTAAGAGCTATAAAAGAGCAGAATAACAAAGGCAGACATTCACCATTGCATAAGGACTCATAATTCCATCAGATATGCTTATGATTGTCCAAATTAATTTTCAATATACTTTCTTCATTTTATTAGCCAATCCCTAGTGTCCCATGTGATTTTTAAAAAAACAGAAGATCTGAAACACAGTATGTTAATAATAGGGATGAAAGTTCTAGTTCATAAACCACCAACTTGAACCACATAAACAAGTAATATTTGAAGATCCTTATTCTGAAATAAAAAAAAATACAATACTAATCAGAAGACTGTCTTGTTAAGGTGTATATTAATTTTGATTTAAAATTAGCCAGTTAGCTAATAATGAATCAATTCATATTAGTTTCTAGCTATTTTACTATCATTAGGATGCATTCCTTCAAACCTTCAAATTTGCTGACCACATACAGGACATGTTAGAAGTCAAGAGCAGAGATACTGTTGCATCTCTACTCTGTAACTGGTAAGAAACCAGTAACTCAGTACTTGACCATTAATGTTTAATATAAAATATTTACACTTTATACAATCCTTTACATGTCAGCTTACTTTGAATAACTTGATGTGTGCTAAACAATGTTCATTCTTAATAGTGAGCATTTACCAACAAATTTAAAGGCAGAGGTCATGGGCAATATTTTTCAACTGTAATTTGTTTTTCTTTTTAGAAAGTCCTATTAATTATTATGATTACTTAATGATTAAATCCTGTTCAACTAACACAGTGAGTGGAAAACAGATGATGCCTTCCCTACCAGAGACAGATCTGGCGTACAAGACAGGAACGATAACAAGAGAGCTGGTGTTTTGTGTTCTTGACTGGAGAGCCTGCTGCTGCAAGCAGCACAGGCATATTCAAAAAAATTGGCATGAAGAGTAGGACAAGGAGCAGAAAGAGAAAAACGAAGAAGTAGACGGGAACTTCTCCCAACAAAAGGGACCAGTGGATCCGATTTGGCACACAAATCAAAAGAACAATCAGTTGCCTTTGTCAGCATTTCTTCAGCAGATAGGAAGAATCCCGATCTTAAAAGACACTATTGCATTTATTATCTTGCACTTTGGGCTTAGATCTAATTTGCAAAGCTTCCATACAACAGAAACAATCAGTGACAAGCCTGCTTTCACAGAAACTTCTTACCAGAACAAGTAAATCCATCCCCAGTGAATCCCTCTGCACAGGCACAGCGGTATGACCCTGGGGTGTTCACACACTGAGCGTTCACACTGCACTGGTGGGTCCCATTGGAGCATTCATCAAGATCTGCACATCAGGGTCAAGACATTGCAAGCAGTAACAGAGCAGGCAGTGTACTTCGCTTACAATTAACTGTCAAGCTAACAAGTGCAACTGCAAAGACTATTTATGTCACCATAAATATACAAAGTTCTCATTAGAAGATAAAGGGTTAATATATTGTGATTTAATTTTAATATTTCTTCCTTTAAATTCAAATGCATGAGACTGGGTAAAATGTTTCAAACCAACAGATGGAGCCCAGCTGATGTGTTGCTTGAATGTTAATTTCCTGTTAAAGAACCAATAAAACAAAGAAATACATAGAGGTGAAAATCTGCCATATATTCGGAGAGCCTTCCCACATAACAGAAGAATGTGACAAGAGTGTAACATCATGAAAGTTAATGCAAGCTCTCTCATTTACTTGGATGAAAAAAAAAAAAAAGAAAAATAAAAAAGAAGAGACTTTCCCTCCCCTTAAAGGCACGCTTGATGGGAATGGCCATATGGGTCCATGACATACAAGGCACACTGGCTAGTGCTATGGGGTAGTTGACAGTCCTTTCTCATGCATCTGCAGAGTGGTCTATACCCAGAAGCTATTCTAACTACGAGGATGCTGCTGTAAAAACTTTTTAAAAGTTTTCTCCTTCAAATGGGACTTCATATTTACTTAGTTGAATCTCAAATATTTTTAATTAAATGACAGTAATAAAGACCAGAGGGCGTTCCCCTTTCTTTCAAATACGGCTTAAAAAGCTTAGAAAATCTGTCCTGCAGTAAAATCTCATAATATGGTACTCTTTCTTTAACATATTATACCAATAAAGCCTAATTCTTAAATGAAACTCCTGTTCCACAGATCCCCAAATGCTCAGAAAAAAAAGGTTACTATTACAATCTTTTACACACCAATGAATAAAAAATGAAGGCAAGGGGATGTGATGCTACTCCAGCAGCCCAGCAAAAGTAGGATCAAGTTTCCCATACCTGAAGTCCAATCTGCTTTACATTAAGGCCTATAAAGCAGATATACTACAGGACAATTACAAAACACGGTATTAAGTAACAGAAACAATACCTTCCTGGCAGGAAAACACAAAACAAATTCTATTCTATTTTTAACTGATTTTTTTTTTCTGCACATTCTAGCACTTGTATGCAAACGTTGTAAAATGCATAGTTGATTCAGTAAGATGTTACATAGACTTCTGAGGCAAAACCAGTTTTTTTCTCAGAAAACCAAACCCCTGAAACATAAGAATCTTGCATACCCATCTAACCATAGAGTGCTACAGACAGAAGAATACTTTGTTTCTAATGGAGTAATCACACAGTCACATTATATACTTTCATTTTTGAAAACAAAACAAAAAAAAAAAAAAAAAGAAAAGAAAAAAAGAAAGAAGAGAAAAGCTTTATTTTCTGTATACTTACCAATACACTTAATGCCATTTCCAACCCATCCTTCTCTGCAACTACATTTAAAACTTCCTGGTACATTGACACATGAGGCATGCATGTCACAGTTGTGAGCACCAATTTCGCACTCATCCACATCTACAAGCACAAAATAAACTATTAGTATTTACTTCAGCACCAGAATATTACAAATTATGTTCCTTTTACATGTTCCTTATTTCCACTGTGCAGGTTTGCAGTCCTTTAAAAACAAATGTTCAAGACTACAGAATAATTCAAGCAAGTTACTTTGTATTATACATTAATAAAAAAGTGACAAATGTATTTTCATTCTATTCTTTGTTTGCAAACGTGACAAAATTAGTCTGCTTTCCTACAACTGCTTTTCAGTTTGAAATTAAAGTTATTTTCCAGACCTGTTAAATATGCTGATCTTTATATGTCTTAAAATGGGACAAGATCTTTGGGTGCACGGGCATGTATCAGTTATAAAAACTATTAGCCTGAGATTTTAGTAATTATAGAGCAAATTCTTAAAGACTAAATTATAGGAGAAATGTCAACTTTCCGAAAAGAATAATTTTAGATGAACTTAGGTTCCTGAATGCAGCTGATCCAGCTTGCAGAAGACAATGTACCCCTTAACTATCACAGGAACTCATAGCATTTGATACTGACTCACTATGATTCTTTGATTCTCTAAAATTTTGTTAGCATGGGCTAAAGGATGGCATGTACTTTCCCTTTTATATCATCACTTTTTTTTTATTCTTTTCTTTTACTTTTTCTTTTTCTCCTGTTATTAAGACTACGAGGTCATTTCCTGCAGTGCCAGCTGACAGATGAGTTCATACTTTAAGTATGTCTAACAAATTAGTTTTGATAAAATAGTCTAATACAAATGCACCCATCCAAGTTATGTTTTGTACCACAGATATTCCCTCAATCCGTACTGAAAAAAACTTTGCCTTTAAAATTACCGCTATATAAGTGGCCTCTCATATCGTATTGATACTGATACAAGGATACATACCTTTTCAAACTCTGGATACATGATGACAAACATAAAATACTTACTCTTATATTTACTACTATGTACAGATACCCATCTCTCACTTGTGTGTGAACACTTGTGCATTTATTTTAACTGAAAGCCAATCAACATATGTGCGCACCATGACATATATGCCAGAAAATTGCTTTACCTGTGCATCCAGTGGTTCCTTTCTTGACTGAATATCCTAACTGACAATGACAAATGAAGGAGCCTTTAGTATTTTCACACTCCCCAAACATACAGATGTTGGAATTCAAATCACATTCATTCACATCTGTAAGTCACATAAATTCATTATTAGTTGAACATTACTGTCATTTAACAGCATTCTTCATCTTTCATTCAGATGAAATTAGCAGAAGCATGGTCCACCCCTATGACATGTTATTAATCTTCACCGTAATATATTTCAGCCATTCTGTTCTGTATTCTTTTAGTTCCCTAAAAACATAGTCCAAATACCAATGTCTTCTAATTAGAATGCTAATTATTGGACTATGAAGTCAATTGCTTCTTACAAGAATCACTTTAAAGCATTTTTTTAAAACACACTCTTGATCATAATATAGCTATAATTTTCTTCCAAAGAAGAATTTATACAGTAAATTGATTAGTTTTTCCTGTACTGATCTCATCTACAGGTTTCAATTTGCACATTCTGACTACTATTTAAAATTGAATAATGATACACACAAGTTTGTCAATACCTCTGAACAGCACTTGTAAAAATTATAAAAAACAATAAAGTAAATTCAATCCATTTTTTTAATAAGACCCACTTATGAAAGACATTGAATCTTATGAAGCACTGAAACTGGAATAAGAACAAACTAGAACTGGCCACCTGTCAAGCGGGTAACTCAGGAATTTCACATGAGTCTTCTAAGTCATACTGCAGTGGGCCCATATGGCTCAAGAGCTTTTCAAATACCTTGTCCACTATTTCTATTTGTCCCTTGAAATGATATTAACTAACAGTATTATATTATGACATTAAAGAGAGTCACTGGACTGTGGACAAAAAGGTGTTTGTGATATCTGTAGTTGTCTTTTTGAGTGAAGTAGTATGTCACGTGAGGCAGCCAAAGCAGAGGTGCACATCACATAAATTAAAAGTGTATTAATGGGGACATAATCAATAGTAGCTTGCCTTAAACCCCAATATAAGCACGCTAAAATAGTGTAATATTAGCATGTAAGTATTGTGTAACACTGTGATGGCACAGCCAGACACAGTTTTGCCTAAGGACGTGAGCAAGACTGCCAAAAGGACAAAGAAAGATGGGTGTTGCTGCATGTAGGACACATCAGAGTCACAGAAGTTGCCAGAAAAAGGACAGCAGAAGCACAAGGGATTACGTATAGGCAGGAAACAGGTACACCAGAAGAATGACTGGCAAGACAAGAAAACAAGATAAGCCCTACAAGGAGCAGAAGGGGCCCTCCCTCTTGTCAGCAGGGCAATAGCCTAAAAACAAGCATGAAAAATTGGAGATGACAGATCCACTTCAGCTCCAGGTCTCAAACGACTCAAGCCTGATCACCTTGAACTTTATGACTAAGTAACTCCAAGGGCTGGAAGCCAGTCAATGCAAACTACCATAACAGCTCTGTAGTATTGTATACTTGCATATAATTTAGAATATGACTGCTAAAATCTAAGGTTTTGTATGTGCAGTGACAATCATCAATATTGTCTAAGAACTGACTATTGGCAAATGTGTTGTTATTAAATGATTTCATTGATCTTCTAAATACTCTCATTACAGCAACCTGCATTTCCCTAGTATATTCAGTTGTCACACTATGTGGCAAAGGAAAGCTGCCAGGCTCTAAGTCTCCTCAGTTGCAGGAGCTGCAGACTTACCTCTCTAGTTTTGCTTGCTGAGATACCCCTGGAACATATGAATTTACCTGTTTCTTCCAAAATCCCACTGGAAAAGCCCGAACTATGAAGCGTATCAAATAGGAAACTCTTTAGCACCACAAGGTTACTTCAAATTCCTTCTCTTAGTAGCTCGTGACTATGAATAGCTCTGGCACAGCCTTCCATTTAGGTGTCGGAGAATGCCTGTGAATCATTGGCAGCTTTTTGGTATAGACCTATATCTACTACTGTGCTAAGCCATTAGAAAATATATAGGTAGGAAGTAATTTCTGTTAATCATCCCAAGTGTCTATGTATGTGTGGCAGGGCAAACTCCTTGCTGACAACAAACAAAGTCCCTCTGATGGTGAAAGATGCTGAAAGAAACTTCAAGACATTTCAAGAGAGGAATAAAAATCAAAATGTCTTTCAAAGCTGAGGTTAAGCGGGAATGAAAGAAAAGGTCAATTACCATTGTCCTAATGGTGTTGCTGAAAGCCAGTTTGGGAGAGGAAAAAGAGCAGAGATGTTAAGAGTATGCCCTTGAGAAGAAAATCTTCCAGAAGTTAGAGCTATCTCTGGCACATACAAAGACACAAAGCCACCACACAGGTAACATTCAAGGAGAAGTCAGGCTGCAGGTGGAGTGGGGAAAGACCCTTGCAGAAAGAATATGTGATACGCCACAACCAGGAAAGTTCTCCCACAACCATATTAAAAAAACCCAAACAAAACAGTCACAAGGAAAAACAGGGCATCAGGACTGTAAATGTGCTGTTTGCCAGATTCCCTTCCCAGACACCTCAACAATGTGACTGTTCAGCACCTGCTGCCTTGATGCAGACTGGTCTCAAGAGAGAGGCAAGTTTGCTACTGATGTCTCCCTGTTCTTCACAATTTCACTTAGTATTGCACATATGATGAAACCTTTCCATTAGGAAGAAAATCTCTCCTAAAAAATAATGCAGTTTGTACCTTAACCGTGATTTAGATTCTTATGCTGCACGCTAAATCTTCAAAATAGGCTTTCGACTATAATAAAAGCCTTTAACATTATTCCCGAATTTACCTCATCTAAAAGCTAAATAGTTTATAATTAAAGATCTGGTTAAAAACTTTTAGCTAAAACATAGTCTTAGTATGAGTTACACCTTTTTGACTTCATTCAAACAGCTCCAAGTTCACTAGTTAAATGTCAAAGATCATCTAATTTCACAGTATACTGTCAAATAAATATAAGATACTGCAAATATTTCTGCTGAAAAAAAAATCAAGTACTTTGTTAAAAGTAGTTAGGTCCAGTAAGAAACTGTAGTTACCCTAAAGGCTTTTTTTGACAAACTAGATGATGTTATTAGCAAGGAAAGCAATTACATGGCAAAAATTCACACTTTCTCACTGTAGGTTTCTAACCTTAATATCAGATACTGTTTTCCTAGAGAAGAACATTTAAGAGCAGTTGTGCATAAAATGAAGAAAAAAATTCCAATTTTACAGCTATAAGATGGCTAATATGAAAAAAAAATATGAAAAGATCTGTTCTAAACTTTCAAGTTGTTTGTGTAAACATGGGTATGTGTGCAAAACTGAAAACAAGAACCTGGAATAACACAAAAGTGAAGGTGAAAAGAAAATCTGAAACTCAATGCTAACTGTGGAAGAAAAGAGACAAAACCAGCTCGGGCCAGCTTTGCTCAGCATTACACATAGTTTCTCCTCAGTGTGTGTGTCTGTGTGAATGTGCACACGTGCGAAGTGAAGGTTTGTTTAACAGATGCTCACAAAATACAAAAAGATTTTGTTAGTATAACATCGATACGATACATATGAAACTTTATATTAAATATAAAAGGTAAGAACTTCATATAAACACCAAGATAAACTAAACAGGTTAGGTTAATTTGAGGAGATAGTTTTATTTTAATTTCCTTTATAATTACTCATAACTTTCTCTAGTTGAAGCAGTAATCTAAAATATTTACAAGAGACAGAAGAAAATGCTGTGACACTCAACGTCAATAGAGATATTGTAGAGGAATCACATAATTACAATTAAATCACTCCTATTTTTGGAACTATGTGATTCATCTTTATGGACTTTTCAATTTTTTCTTCTACCCTTCCTGACATCTTGCCTGATAGGCAAGAAAGACCTATACATTTACGTTTTATAACATACATAGTTTCAATACCCATTTTTAAGGATTCAGCAAAACATTCTAAAACATTAGCTGCGGAGTTTTTAGACTTGCATTAAATTTGGTGCATACAGCCACTTACCAATACAAGTTTTCATGTCCATAGAAGCCATAAATCCATCATAACAGAGACAGCGATATTCCCCTGGAATATTAGTACATTGCCCACCATCACAGATATCTGGATTGTTTTCACATTCATCAATATCTGGGGGGGAGGGAAGCAGATAATAATTCTGTCACTCTGGTACGGATCGGCTAAAAGAATACCATGTCATATCGGCTGAAAGATACGCTGCTGGAACTTCTAAGATATTAAAACCTACCTGCACATGTCCTGACATCTGGCATGAGAGCATAGCCATCACTGCAGCTACATTCATAGCTGCCTTCTGAGTTAGTGCAGTGGGTGTCACAGCCTCCATTCATTATCATACATTCATCAATATCTGGGGAAACAATATTAGCAGTAGTAAGTCTACTTTTATAACGAAAAGTCATCTTCTCTTGCCATTTTACTTAACAGATGAAACAGTTTATCAGTGATATGATTCTGAATTTTTATTCTCACTCTACCGTCTCTGATTTATATTTTGTTCAGCTTTCTCTCTTTCAAATACATTTTCATCTGTGGGAGCAACTGTCTACTTTTTGTTGTTGCTTCTGTTCATATGTATTACTACAGATGTAAAAAAAAAAGTGCAAAACACAACATGTGGAAAGGAAAGAAAGAAAAGCCCTCAGAAATTTAGGTTTCATT
The DNA here is from genome assembly GCF_034619465.1 of Leptosomus discolor. Lineage (NCBI taxonomy): Eukaryota > Metazoa > Chordata > Aves > Leptosomiformes > Leptosomidae > Leptosomus > Leptosomus discolor. Next base: position 46,827,853 of record NC_141419.1, on the reverse strand, counting down.
AAAGCTTGAAATGTAGCAAAAATTTATATTTGTGAAAAAAAAATAAACAAAACCAACAAATAAAAAAAAACTCTCAACACCTCTGTTCTCATTACCAATGTGATGACAACCACATAATTCAGTATTACTATAGTGAAGGATGTACAAGATGTACACAATAAGGAGAAAAAGTGAAAGAGAAACTAAATGCATGGGGCTGTTCTTGCTTGATCAAGAAATCAAGGAATATTTTCTGGTTGTTAGCTAAAGCTTCTGATTTTAATGGAGTCATACCATAAGAATTTTTTCTCTCAAAGTATTCTGCAGAGTTCAGTACAGCAACAATCTTTTTATATCTTCTTTATATTTTTAAGGTAAAAGAAAGGTCCATGATAGTTCATGATTTGCTTAATAGCAGATGAGAAGTTGGCCCTGCTCAGCTTCAAAAGGAAGGTAAGAAATAAAATAAAACCAAAGACAGAGGAAAGAATATACGCTGAAGCACAAATACATAGGTGAAGGTGTATAACACTTGCCTATGCAGCCTTGTCTGTCAGGAGTAGCCTGGTACCCAGAGTTACACGAACACTGGTATGTTCCAACCATGTTCACACACTTGCCACTTCTGCAGAGATTGTCACTTAACGAGCACTCATTTACATCTGGAAAAGAATAATTCAGAATGCAGACTCTGCTCAAATGCCAGAGAAAAAGGATGAGAGGCAGTATTTTAAACTGGTAGCTTTCAGGCTTTTTCAACTTCTTTCTCATGCTTAGCCTGCTCCAGTTCAAGGTACGGAGCTCTGAACAGTATGTTTAAGCCACTGTCCAAAGATTTGTTTCTGGTCTGTGAGCATGAATTGCACAGTCTGCTCATTTAAATCATTTCTTGAAGCAATGATGCATGAAACAGAAACAAAAGAAATAATATGCATTATGGGTTTTTGCCTTTTTTCCCCACCATTTTGGTGATTACGTGCAAAAAGGAGAGCTGCATTTCAATAAGGGACAATACTTTTCTGTGACTATAGGAATGAAATTCACTTTGTGCTTGTATGTCTTTTACTTGAAAGCTGCCATCATGAGTGGCACAGTCCTTTGAGTTACTAAATAATCCCTAAGAGCCCTGATAAAATACTCCTCTTTGAAGTCAATAGCATTAAGGGCACTGGAGATTTTACAGGATCTGTTATAAGGTTTTAATTTGAAGATATTCATATAAAGGAGGAGCATGAATTTGTGTAAGACATTCCTGAGACCACATCCTTGCCAGAGACAAGAAGTTTTCATAGCACAAATGACCACTCTTCTTAGGAAGCTGAAGACTACTATTCTGAGTTGAAACTCACCTATGCATTCCTCACGTGATGGTGACAGCTCATGTCCCAAAGGACAGTCACACTGAAAACTCCCTTCGGTGTTCACACATGTGCCACCTCTACACAGCAGAGGGTTGCGTTCACATTCATCAATATCTGTGAAGAAACCACGATAAACAAATACAAAATCATTACTAAGGAGCGATAAATACAAAAGCAATGCTCAATGTCTGTAAGTGACGAAATCTGGAGGTCAGAAATAAAATAATGTTTCATTGAAGCAGTGCTGCTCATTTCCTCATATTGCATAACAGTGCCAATAAAAAACCCTACACATTATTAACTCTAAAATGTACTATTTTTCCTCTCAGGCAAACCAGAAACTCATCATTCAAAATTAAGTATTCTAGGAGACACAGGACACGTACTCTCCACTTATTTATGTGACATCTTGCTTCCTTGCCTATATGTTACAGGTATCTCCTTCACACAGTATTGATTCTCTGTATTTGTACTATGTCTTTCATGAAGGCTATTCAGGTTCCACAGTTTAAGTTCTTTGTTGTGTTCATCTGTGATTCAGGCAATGATTTTTGCTGACTTTTGGAATCTAAAACCATCACAATTTGCAAGAAATCAAGTACAGGTGACACAGGAGGCCTGCATGGCCTCCTGGCACTCAGGGGCATAGGATCACTTATTTGAGTTCAATGACAAGCACAAAGGCTCCTTACAAAACTCAAACACAAAAAGGAAGCATAAAATAGGCAAAAGCAAGGACAGGTGATGCGGGAGAAATACAGAGGCATTGTCTGAGTGTACAGGGATGGGGTTAGGAAAGCCAAAGCCACCAGGAGTTCACCCTGGCAAGGGCTGTGAAGGGTGTAACAGCAGCAGCAAAAAGATGAAGGGTAATGGGGAAAGGGAACTGCTGACAAAGGACATGGAAAAGACCCATGACTGCTGAGAGAAAGCTGGCCAATGCAGTTTTGATGCCACTCCTGACCATCCTTAAAAGGCCATGGAAATTAGGCAAGGATCTTTAGGGTGGGAGGAGAAGGAAATGTCAATCCAATCTTCAAGAAGGGTAAGGAGGAGGACCCATTTAGTCTCATCAAGATGACAATCTCAGACTTTTTATTTTCACTACATATTATTTCATTATGTATTTCACGAAGTACCCCACAATACCAACTCAAGATTTTTAAAGGTGGCTAGCAACTTTTGGTGTCTCTATATCTATTGTTAAACTTCAGACAGATTAAAAAGACGTGACTTTGCAGGAAATGCTCTCAGAATTTCCTGAGTCCTAGAAAATTCGAGGAAAAGTGAATTACACTAGTTTTGAAACTCCAGCCTTCTATTCCTAATTTTATCAAATGTTTGGATCCTTCATTAACCATTTTTAAACTACATGAATGAATAGTTGCTACCATTCTGAAATATCTATACAGGAATGTGTAAAAGTAATTAGCAAAAAGAACAAGAAAGTTATATGCATAGTTCAATTATCTGTCCTATAAACTGTTTATCTGTCTCACTTGTCCAAGAAGTCACAATAATTATACATACGAAGTGTGGAGTGAAGCAGAGCCAGTATAGTACAGAGTACAGTCAGGCTTTGTACAGTAAATGGACCGACTCCAGGTCATCCTGGAAACACTTACCCATACAGTTCTTCATCATCATAAATCCACTTTCGTAACCATCAAAGCACTCACACTCAAAGCTTCCAGGAGTGTTGACACAAGTACCACTTCCACATAAGTCTGGGGAGATCCGGCACTCATCAATATCTATTTTACAGTAATGGAGAGGTAGAAAAATCAAACAGAGCTTAAGGTTATCCTGATTTCACAGAAGTGAACACTTGGCAATTATAAATTAACTCTACAGAATCACATATAGTATATAAATCAACAGAGAAAAATGACATTCATTTAACATTTAAAGGAATATCTGATTATGTGAAACATTCATAATGCAATGCCTTCAGAGCTCTCAACTATAGATTAAACTATGTAACAAGCAGGCATCCATTAAGTGTCATTAAGGTTAGATTTCTAAGGAAATGACTAACTGTAACAACTTCTGAGTTTTTATTATTACAGAGGTACCAACTGACTCCATGACTACAGTGCCATTGCTTATTTATTAAATTGCTTATTATGAAGACATTGCCCATGGCAGGGGGGTTGGAACTAGATGATCTTTCAGGTCCCTTCCAACACAAACCATTCTGTGATTCTATGATTTATCCAGTAGAAGCATTACAAGCTTATATATACCTTCTCCATTAGGAATTAAAGTAGCTCCATTGAAAGCTAGATTTACAGTTCACTGGTTATATTATTAGATATGGTTGAATGAAACTTACTGTGGAAAACTACAGCAGATTTGTAGAAGGTAAAACAAGAAGAGAAGGAAGAGCTCTTTGTAAGTAGTGAGGCACGAAGCTAAAGAGGAATTTGTAATTTGGATATGATGCAACGAAACAGGGCAGTGTTGAAGGAAAGGACTGAAAAGATGAACTGGATAGCCTGCTATGTGCTACCACCTCACATATTTCCAGATTGCTCTCTTCCTTGCTCTGCTGCCGATCCAGTGTTTTTGGGGTAAACTAGGATTCAATGCCTTTGTTTCATGTTCTCCACTATACCCTCTACCTTCAGCTTCATTCACTACTGTGCCATTAATTCTTACATGTTAAGAAGTCATGAAGTCTTTACAGGGAATAAAAATAACAGAATATCTGAAACAATGAGGACATTAGTCCAGGAGAGGGCACACGCTTGGTTCTGTCATCCAAGAAGTCCAGGGAGCAAGGAATCAGAGAAGAGCATCAAGATGTTCACAGCAAGCTGGTGAGCTGGGTAGCAGACTCATTTCCTTAATTGCAGAAAACTAGTCAAGTATAAGCTTAACTAAGGAAACTGCTAAAGATTTAAAACAGTTCTTTTTTCACTACATGCAAGAGTCTCTTTTGCCTCTGTGTCACTCCCCATGGCCAGGTTTCTGCCAGGTGAAGATACTTCAGTCCTCACACACAGACGTGTGGAGGTGTCAGATGGCAACCCATGTGGGGGGCCTGGGATGTGACAGAGTATCTGGCCTCCTGCAGGCTTTATAAAACATTTTGTTGCCAATTTAAAATTAAAAAAAGTCATTGTGTTTAATAAAACCTGGTTCTCTACAGCTGCTCAGTGGAACATTTTCATCAGAACAAACTTTGAATGGAAAACAGAACCAAAAAAAGCTTTTGTAGGTAGTTTTCTGACCTGTTTTTGTTAGTTCAGAAATAAAGTTTGTTAAATGCATTTTTCATTAATGCAATCACTATAAAAACAAGGAAATCACCAGTTAGAGCAACATTAACATCGAGACCAACCTCAGTTAACATGCCTTACCACCCACACTTCGTATTACTTAGACTCATTGATAGACGCCTTTGTGGTACGACAAAACCTCTTTCCCTTTCAGCACAGAGCCACCCACAATGCAGGCGTCCAGGTTCCCATAACCAGAAAACTATCAATCTTATCTTCTGTTTCAGCTTTTCCAGGCAGTAAATAACAAAATATCAAACTTTTAAATTAAATGCATGTCTCTTCTTGTATTAACATTTCACTGATGTCAGAATTGCAGAGATGCTTCTGTGTGTACTTGGCTATCAAATCTAAACGAAAATTAATTTGCACTGGACTCTCTAAGTTCATTTGGTAATACAATGACTAGATAGTAAGGAATGAGTATCAAGTTAATCTGTATGTTGAAACATTGAACTAGGCTTCGCTGGTGATCCTTACTGATTTTTCAGGTTGTTCTGATAGAATATGACCTGAGCATCTTTAACAACAATTAAAAAAATTCCTAATTTACGTTTACAAGAAGAATGTCACATTTATTAAAGAATCACTTTCTAAAAGGAAAACTTAAGACACTTGGCCATTCTGTCCAAAGATTAAGCTCTTAGAAACTGAAGGAAATGAATGACACTCTTTCCAGACAACCAAACTATGCATCAAGTGCAAGTTCCTTTAAAATGCCCCAGGGACACGGTAGAGTCACCACCACTGGATGTTTTCAGGATGGACAGGGAGCCAGATAATCTCATCTAGGCTCTCTTTCCCACAAAAGGTTTGAACAGATGATCTGTGGGATTAAGTGCACCCTCAGCAGGCTTGCCGGTGACACCAAGCTGTGTGGTGCGGTCAACAGGCTTGAGGGAAGGGAGGTCATCCAGAGGGACCTTGACAGGATGGAGAGTTGGACCCATGCAAACCTCATGAAGTTCAACAAGGCCAAATGCAAGGTCCTGCATCTGGGTCAGGGCAATCCCAAGCACAGATACAGGCTGGGTGATGAGTGCATTTGAGAGCAGTCCTGGGGAGAAGGTCTCAGAGGTGCTGGTAGATGAAAAACCGAGTATAAGCCAACAGTGTGTGCTTGCAGCCCAGAAAGCCAATCACATCCTGGGCTGCATCAAAAGAAGTGTGGCCAGCACGTTGAGGGAGATGATTATGCCTCTCTACTCTGCTCTTGTGAGGCCCCAGCTCTGGGGGCCCTAGTATAAGAAAGACATGGACCTGCTTGAGCGGGTCCAGAGAAGAGCCATGAAGATGATCAGGGGGCTGGAATACCTGAGGACAGGCTGAGAGAGTTGGGGTTGTTCAGCCTGGAGAAGAGAAGGCTTCATGGGGGGCCTTATAGCAGCCTTCCAGTACTTAAAAGGGGCCTACAGAAAAGATGAGGAATGACTCTTTATCAGGGAGGGTAGTGATAGGACGAGGGGTAACAGTTTTAACTTGAAAGAGCGTAGATTTAGACTAGGCATTAGGAAGAAATTCTTTATGATGAGAGTGGTGAGGCATCGGAACAGGTTGCCCAGAGAAGCTGTGGCTGCCCCCTCCATGGAAGTGTTCAAGGCCAGGTTGGATGGGGCTTTGAGCAACCTGGTCTAGTGGAAGGTGTCCCTGCCATGGCAGGGGTGGTTGGAACTGGATGATCTTTGAGGTCCCTTCCAACCCAGAACTGGATGATCTTTGAGGTCCCTTCCAACCCAAACCATTCTATGAATCTATGATCTTTTGAGGTCCCTTTCAACCTGGACTATTCTATTATCCTAGGAGAAACTGTGGAAAATGAAAGACTTACCTGTACAGTTTCTTTCCTCCATATCTAAAGTAAACCCACTGTTACATCTACATTTGAAACTTCCAATTGTGTTTCTGCATTTACCATTTATGCACATACCAGGGAACACTTTACATTCATTAATATCTATGAAATAAAAACAAAAGAAAATAACATTTTTAACCACACACAAAAAAAATATATATAATTAATGAGAAATTCCTGTTTCTTCTTACCAGCTGTATTGGGCACAAAATGCACAGTTTGGGTTGCAGGGAACTGGAGGGATGGCCTCCTTCTACACAGGTCAGGAGAACAGAAAAATGAAACTGAGAAGGCAAGCAGGAGGGGATGTTGTGGAGACACGACTGGAGATGCACCCTTGCAAGGCAGAACTCCACGTCTGAGGAAGAACCCCTGAGGGTCTGCCACTCCTGGAGGACTTATGTCAGGGTGGAGACACACCTGAGGGATCACAGCCTGTGGAAGACCCACAGAAGGGCAGGGACATCCCTGAGGGATTGGAGCTGTGGGTGACCCACCACAGGGTCTGGACATGCCTGAGTGACTGTAGCCTACAGGTGATCCAAGCAGGGGCAGGAACACTCTGAGGGACAGTGTCTCATGAAGGATGCATGCTGGGGCAGAGACGCCTCCAAGGGACTGTGACCCACATGCAACCCCTGCTGGGACAGGGAGATCCTTAAGGGACCATGACCTTGGGTAATCCATGCTGGGGCAGGGACATCCCCCAGGGACAACAGTACATGAGTAATCCAGACTGTGGCTGGGACATCCTGAAAGAGCACGGGCTGTGGACAATCCATGCTGGAGTAGGAACACCCCTGAGGGCCTCTGTCCCATGGAGGAGCCCATGCCAGGGCACAGGAAATGAGTAAGGAAAAACAATCAGCAAAACAAAAGGCTAAGCCACAAATGGGTGACAAAGAGAAACCACTGCAGAGTCCCCAAGGCCCTGTGGTAATAACTGCCTCATCCATGGGACTAGCAGGGCTGGACACCAGTAAGGGTGGAGGAGAGGTGCTGGGCTGAAGACAAGCCTGGGAGTAAGGGAGAAAAGATGTTTTCCTACCCACTAAATTGTTCATGCTTTCTTTGCTTCTCACTACACAAACCAGTAATTTAAAAATGTATGTTAATCAACAATCAACTAAATTCAGTGAAATTCTTCAAGTTGAGACTCTTTTGCCCAGGATGCCAGTATGTGCTCTGTTTTGCTTTTTAACACAAACAACATTCACAGTGTCCTGAGACAACTTGTAAAAGATGTAATTATTACCTGGTTGACTGGGGCTTTTTTAAAATTGAGATTGCCAGAGTGATATCTGGAGTTCAGTTCAGAAAAGTGTAATTTTTCTTTTGTAGAATTTCAAATTAAATATTTCACCCCTTCTAAATACATTTTGCTGGGCAGATGGATAACACAGGCTGTTAAAAGTACCTTGCACGGGACAAATAAAGGGTTTCCGTGTGTCAGCCTCTCTCATATGCACCCCTGCAACAGTTTTTACAAACTTGAATGTGCTTTTCTTACACTCTATGGTATAATTTGCTGGACAAATGTCCTTATCCAAGAATCATCTTTGAGGAAACAAAATTCTCTCTCCTATGTATTAGTTTGAATGGAAGAAAGGTGTGTTCCAAATACAAAAGCAGAAACAAGAAGCAAAGCCTTACAAAAAATCTTGGAGCAGACACGATTTTATTATTATTAAATAACTAAGATATTTTTATTTCTAATTAAATAAATTTTAATAAACAATATTATTAGTATTAAATTCCTTATTTGTTTAGTATATCACCACTGACCGCTGAGAGCTTTGGCTGAGATAAGTAACTCCAGAAAATCAGAGCTTACAGTGAAGCAGAGGTCCAAACTGTTAAAGTTTTCTCAAGCAACTCAAAATATTTCAAGACAAATGCTTCACATCGTTTTAAAAATAAATAACATACTAAAACATTTCCAGATCACCTCATCTTCTACACACAGAAATTTACAGTTTTTCTTCTCAGATCTCAGTCATCTAAAATATCTCAGTCCTTGTTCCTTAGTACTTTTCAGCCTCTTCAATTTTTTGTTCTACAGTAGATGAAGCTAGTAAAAACCGGACAAAAGGCTTTTATTTACTTCTTTATCACTGCAGCTCCATGTTATCATTGCCCTTATAATTTTAATGCAACAGAGACCCTTCCCTTTCAATCACTTCTTAATTCTGCAAATCACAGAAGGAATGCATCCTTCTTCAGTCTCTCTTTCAGAGAACTCTGGCAAAATTCTAGTATATGTTTACACCTTAACTCCATGACTTTATGGAACTTCATCTGACCCTCAGTTCAGTCTTTGCAAAGCACTACCTTAAAAAAGGTGCATATTTTCTCATCATTTAGAGCTCCCCTCCCTTCAGTCCTGTCATAGTAATTTCCTTTTTCACCTTACCAAATTCAAACTTTGCAACTTTTTCTTTTAGGCTCCTGTAATACACTTGGGCATCATGCAAGCAGAGACTTTCCCACTGTAAGTGGACAGTAAGGTCCGCTCTTTCAGGCAAACATCTTTATAACATTTCTCATTGCAAGTATGTAACAAACATAGACACAAATCCTGGCATTTCTTTAGAATATTCACCCAGATGTGCCTACCATTCATGTCTTAGATCCATGAATGAACCCTTACCTTTATAAAATGGCCTGCCAGTTAGAATATCTCCCCTGTTGGAAAAGCCAGGACCTCTGGGGCACAGAGCCTCATATTCCTTGGTGTCAGGCTTAGGACACTCCTCGCAGTCGGAGCCCCAGGCAGCCCCCACAGCACAGCAGCAGGCATCCATACGAAACTTGCCAGGCACAGACTGAATGCACTCATCTTCATCCCATTTCAGGTAGCATTGCTCCATGCGAATATCTGCTCATTTTACAACAACAAATAGGCATTTTACCCTTAGCTAAAGTTTTCTGTTTTTCAGAAGCATCTGTTTCTGAGGCACAAGTACACGTGAGGCCAATTTTCTGGGAGACAGATTTCTGCTCAAGACTCTACACTTCTCCATAATGTTCAACCATTTGAAGTTGCTAATATTGCAATACAGTTACATTTCTGGATCTATGTTGTACCACATAAAAGCACAAGTGTTTCTTTTGTTATCTCCCAAGACGAAGATATACCATTACTCTGACATGATTGTGCTTTTCAAGTTTCTATGTGTATTTGATAAGACAGAGACATATATTTCTTTACTGTATCTGGTAGTCTCATTCACAAATTGACCTGCATTCTTTGTTAAAAAAAATATTCCTACCTATGTTTATATTATTAAATTAATAATACAAGGAATACAGTAAAAAAAAAAGAAGTTGCTGTCCATTGTTAGGCTTACTTTAACACCAGTTAGCAGGAGAAAACAATATGGTTTCCAGAAAAATTAATTACGGTTATACTCAAGGGTCCCATTCACAGAAAAGCATGTCAACCAAAAGACACGTCAAGCAAGCGTACAAGTAAAAGCTGTACTTGCATACCCAACTGTCAGGAGAAGCACCACACACTGGTCTGCACAGAGAAAAAAATTAGCTTTGCTATATCTCACATACAGTAAAAAATAACAGTAATAACCCCTTTGAAAGTATCAGTACATTCCACACTTTTTATCTATTTGTATTTCAGTAAAGAAAAACAGTTTAAGACTTTTAGAAATTTTTTTAGTATTTGTTAAAATATAAAATCGGTATAAAAATGGGTTAAGTCTTTGCACGTTAATCTCTAAGACACAAGAGAATTTCCATGCTCAATTTCCAAAATTCTGGCAAAAAATACCCATCGTGGGAAATGGACAGTATCAGTTACACAATGCTAGAGAAGATGTCTGTGATACTATAGAGAAATGTATTGAAAGCTCAATGCTGTTCAGGAAAAGAGAGTTATTTTCAGTGTGTAAGGAAGATCACAAGGACACACCATGTATTCTGTTCTATGTCCGTATTCTAGACCCTTTTGACGTGACTGAAATGGACTGGAGGTCAAGCCGCATTATCAGGATAAATGTAAGCATCAATGTTTCGTATGATATACTGGACTGGAAGTTAGGCTTTAGCAAACCTAACAGAACTCTTAAATGCTTAGCGCAAAAAGCTTTGGAGAAGATGTAAGATCTAAAAACACTGATGAGATGCTGAACTGTTTTCCATACAAGACCTTCAAAGTTGTGCAGATTCTTTATATAAATTTACCCTACGGACATCTGAAGACAAATAATTTAGAAGCAAGTATAATAAATGGAAATTGTTCAAAGAATACTCATGGTTTTCTGTAAACTATTCCACATCAAGATTGTATTTATGTTCATATCCAGAGAATCAGCAAGCATACTGCTAATAAATATTTGTTTGCATTAAAATCACTGTAGTAGATCCTTCAGAAAATAAACATATTTCAGAAATAACATAGTGCACAGTGCTTGTTTAGCACAGGAGAAGGCACATATCTTGTAACCTTAAAGGTCATTTTTTCATTAAAATAATAAAAGGGAAGATGGCTTTGAGGGTAAAGAAATCCTGAGTCTTGCTTGAAAATGGCAGGTTTTCATCATCTCTATCAATGACAATTAAATTCACACCTATCCCTATCAAATTTCTCATTAGGAAATAATACAGAGTTGATGGCCACAAATGCCAGTGGCTGGCAACAGAGTTTGGGGGGGGGGTTTGGGGGCGGGGTGAAATATCAAGTAAAACTTAACATGCAAAACTGTGTATGATATGCACAAACATAACAGATATGTGCATCTGGGCAGACTTGGTTTTGAATTGTTTCTTTTTCCTGAGAAATTCATAATGATTATACACATCGCTTAATTTCAAAATTCCATTTAATGTAAAAAAATATCTCTAAAATTACATTCACATTAAAAGCCGCCACAACCTGGTAACTATTTGTGTCAGCTACTGGTAAGGCATAGTGCAATTAAAGCAAAAGTGTTTGCTTAAATCTGAATTTGCTTGAGGGAAAAGAACACTGTTGAAATAAAAAAATAAAGGTTAGAGCAGAAAAATCCTTGACATGAAGAAAGGGCTGATTTTTTTTTTTTTTGTTCTGCTGCACTGTTTCCTCGAAAGAAATCAATACTGTCAGTAATCATATTTTTACAGTACTTAGAACTGGTAAGAAAAAATCATATAGATTCCAGAATCTATTCTAAACATCTGGTATCCTCATTTTATCTTTTTTCATCTCTAACCATTGATTTCTAAATATGCAGGTTAATAACACTAACTACACTTCCTACAGGATACTTCTGTTTTCTTGGACTTACACAGGGGTTCAGTATTTTTCATACCTGAAGTATTCCCTAGAGAAATACGTCTTCACAGACATCATGTTTTGTCATTAGAAGATACTAATCTGTACAACAAAGATGAAGTCTTATTTTTAGCTATACACATTTTGATTACTTCCATACAGACCAATTTTCACCAGCATATTCATGCTACAAGGTAGTACCCGAGTTTCACAATATGACTAGATAGCAATAGAGAAGAGCACTGTTCACACTGTGTTACAAGCTGCTGGCTGACCAGCTGACCGCTTATCCTACTTAGCTCCCATCTAGTAGGGTAGGGTAGCACTCTAGCAAAACCTATCGACTGCACTGCGAGCAAATCAACTCCGAACACATTCATATTCCCCCAACGGATTAACTTCCCTGAACTGGCACACACATTTGATATCTAAGCAGGCCCAAACTAAAACATACACTTAACAAACTGCTTTTGAAGGAATTCAGAAACAAACTAAATATCCTTTCGCAACCCTTTGAGAACAATTTTGGACAACTGTTGGACACAGCTAAAAAGCTGGCAGAGTTAAGTGTGCTCTTACCTAAACACACTCGCCCTGTTCCATCCAGTGTCAGTCCTTCAGGGCACTCACAGTGGAATGAGCCTCTGCTGTTAATGCACCGCCCGTTGGGACAAACCCCCGGGAAAACATCGCACTCATTTACATCTGTTGGGGAAACAAAGAGTTGAGTTACATGCTAATTTGGAGGAGACAGATACAGCTTTATTCAGAATCTAAGCTACTTGAAAGAAATCAAGAAATTTCATCCATACTGTACTAAGGTCTGAACACTGTTCTGAACAAGCATCTGTCTCAGTCTCAAAGGGCTCTTGCAGGATCTTCAAGTCACAGGACACTAAGATGCCACATTCTCATCTTTAAGACAAGATGATGGATATGGCTGAGAGAAAGCAACAACTAAAAAGACTAAATGCATTTTGAAGGAGCAGTTCCATTTTCTTTGTATCTTTTTGATATTCTCCAACAAACAGTGTAACATAACACTTCCCAACAGTCAGTAACTGTTTGTAAAAACATTAATCTAAGGTCAGTATGATTATGTCTGACAAAAACAACAATATAACAAATCCCCTTTTATTTCATTTCCATTTTATTAAGAAAAAAAGGCGACATCTTGAGTAAGAAGCAAAAACTTCACCTTCACAGGTAAGACCCTTCACTCTGGCAAATCCTCTTGAGCAAGCCGTGTCTGGAATCAAGCCAGAAAAATATATCACTGCTTTAGAATATAAGAATATAGGAGTAAATAATTTAAAAATAAATGTATCTTTGGAATTCTCTACTAATTTGACTGTATAAGGCGGTGAGTGCTCTAGCCTCAATCAAAAAAAGTACTGACTCATACATGCTACTTAAAATGAGTGAATAGTTGAGGAAATTAAATCATAATTACTTTTTAATGTGTTTTCTCTAATGAAGACCAGAACGCTCAGCATCTAATCATATCAATCTCTTCACTCAGATGCATTGGAAAGGTGTATTTCCTGTAAAGTTGCCTGAAGATTTAAAGCTTTAGTGATGCCAGTTATCACTAATGGCTTTTTTTCCACTGCAGCTTAATAAAGGATCTGAGCAACAACATTATTTTAGGATATGGTATGTAAAATGTAGCATGATGTAGTGATCTGAAAGCTTGCTGAAATTTAACTAGTTACAGAATAGGAAATTAAATGGCCAAAAGTACCTAGTCTGAACTAATCAGCTCTCTAGACTGATTAGGTTTTAGTTAGTTTTACCAGTCTAACCTGACCATGCTGCTTCCTGGAGTCCAAAGTAATATCTTTGCTCGATGTTGCACTGCACGGTTAAGAGGTCTGTTGGATGTTGCTTGCACCATGCTTGTTAGATGGGATACATGTGCCCACAGTTATCATTCCAATTAAAAATGAAAGGCTAAAATGTCCTGACACTGGTTCAGCTGCAGGTGGCGTTATCCAAACTTCATGGGGAGAATGTGGCACAGTATTTTTTCCACCAACTAGAGCACAGTTAGCATTCCTGCTTCCAACTTCTAGACCTAGCCCTGTAATCTAATAGCAGTACTATTCTGCAATCAATAATTGTACATAAACTATGTGTTTGAAAACAGCTGGGAAAGTGTTAACAGCTAGCAACATAAAAAGCCCTCAAGACTTTTACCAGATATTTCACTTTATTATTATAGTCCTTACTTCCCTACCCCAATGCACAGTCCCTGTGGAGATGAAATTAAAAGGTTTATTCACATTTTATTTCCTGGTAACTTCAAAGTTACTAGAATAATCTCTGATGGTGGAGATTACAAGTGATGCTAAATAAGACAACTCCATTTCATAGTTTTTTTTTTGTGTTGTCTGTTTGTTTTCTATAGAGAAAATGACGAGAATCTATCTAGTGGTACTTCCTCTCTTCTCCCAAAAGATGCAGGACATCAGAGCATACCTAATTCACATCGCTCACATGGGCTGCCCCAAGCTGCTCCTAAGGTAGCACAGCATTCAGATTTCAGTGTAGCACCATTGATGTTGACTTCACAGCGACTGTCTTGGATGTTAAGCCAGCAAGTCCCCTTCAGGCTATCTGCAGCAGAATAGAAAACAATATAAAATTGTCACAGCAAAAAGAGCTGGCATGCCATGTTCATGCCACCAGTAGACAAAGTACTAAGGGAGTGCAGGCTTCCTTTTAAAAGAAAATGTTCCAGCAGAGTAATTTTATACACATTTTAGCTTAGAAGTGGTGGAAAGGAATAGCACTATATTAAAAGTGAGCAATAGAGCACACTGCTTGAGGCATTTTATAGTCCAGGTCCCATGATTAGCAGAGGTCCTCCAGATATTACAGTGGATTCATTTATTTACTTTATCTAGTGACTGATCAGTCTAAAATACACAAGTTACCAGAAAAGCAGAGGTTACAACCTGGGACTCCACCTTCCAGTTGACTGCCTGAATCACCGGGTTGTGAAATCCAGGTGCTCTTGCCTTTCTCTCACTCAGCAAACCTTCAAGGTTGCCAGGAAGGAAATAAAGAAAAAAACGTGTGGGACAGGGGTGAGCCATATTCTTTCAGGGGTCTGGTTCTGCTGGTGCATTAGCTATCCTTTAAGCACTCCTTTTAGGTCATACTACACGATCACTCCTTTTAGGTCATGCTCCTGAGAGCTCGGCCCCAGCACACCCAGCTCCTGAATCACAAACTGGATTGCCAGGCTGGGAACACAGACCAGCTCAGGGCAAACCCGTTCCACTAAGTGCCCAGCCATGTCAGGCAGCACCTGCTGCCCAGGCTAGATGGTCACGGAGCAGAGGAGAGATTTTCAGCCACAAGTATTGTCTCTGCTGCCTGAAATCCTCTGAAATTCTCTTTTAGGTACTCTAATCTCCAAGTCTTAAAATCCATGTTTTCAGTGCCCAAGCTGTTTTTTAAATTGTCAGTTAAATCCAAAATCTGTTATATATTTCAAAAGTTGTACCGAGAGAACCTTTTTTCAGTACCTTTACACTGTTACACTTGAAAGGCATACAATTTCTTGAAGAGACAGCAACCTTTGTGATCAGCTAGCACAAGCAGTCTGTAAAGATCTAACCCAGATTGCGAGGTCAGCCTGGGTAGAGTTTAAATGCATGTGCATACTCAGAGTTCAAAGCTAAGCAAGTGGCCCAGATGAATTTAATGAGATGACTAATGAAAGAGGAATAGGATTTGGCTCTAAGATTTACATATATTATATGTACAAAAAGCCAGACCATCTATTAGGTGCTGTTGATCAATATTACTAATACCTCATAGAATCATTCCAGGTTATTTTCTTCAAACTACCTCAATTTTTCTACAAAATTGTCATATTATAAAATTACGTAGACCCCAGAGAACATAAACGTTCTTTGGCTAAAATAAGAGAAAAAAAAAAAGATGACTGGAATCAGCCCTAGAAACTGGGACAATGTACTTCATTAACAGTACAACAGTAGTATAATTTAGGTTAATGTTGGTCTCAAACATGTGGGGCAGAACACCACACTTAAACAAGTGCACAAACCAACGAGGGGTATAGAAGAGTGGAAGAGGCAACTTTTCCACACCTTGATCAGCTTTAGCTAACAGTCAAGACTTGAGTTAACATACCAAGACCAAAGACAAAACCTGGACAGTCATTAGCTGGGTTGGCTCTCAGCCAACATGGGATGGCCATGTCCCTGGCCATCGTATGTTCCAAATTCAGTGACCAAGATAGAGAGAGGGAATATAGGTTCTTTAGATGCTCTCTTATGCCACATCCAGATTGCTGGCCATACATTGATGTCTCTGCTTTACGTTATCAAAATGTAAATGCTTCCATTGCTTTATTCACTAGAACTTTCTTGAGCTCAGTATTAATTATTTTCAGTAGTGAACTTTACTAGGTAGAAAAATCACACCAGTATTTCAAAAATTATTTAAACTATACAAATTAACAGGTGACTTCCCTCACACCAGCTGCACTTACATTATCCTGCCAAAGTCTGCTTGTCTTATCTTTTTCAGTCTATGAGTTAATTTCCTTTATTTTACATAATCTGTTTTATCCAGACAAAATCTACAATGGTGAAAAAGTTATGCAGCATCAAAGTATGCTTTCTGTTGCCTGTATCTCTTTGATTCTGACTTGAAGAAGAATGCATACTACAGGCAGATGGCAGCCTACTTATCGTGCACTATATGAATTCCACAGATCTTGACTAAAACATGCATAAAAAGCATATATTAAGAGCATATATCAAAAAGCATGCACAAATGGCAGTATCCCTACTGTACGAGCATTTCTCAATAGCCATGCAACACTTGCACCACCAACAGATGTATTTCAAAAATGATTCCACAGCTTCAATATTGCAAACGCTGTCAGTATGCAAGCAAGAGAAATGCAAAAATAGATCAACATATTTTTTGAATGCTTTTATTATAACTGCTGAATAGCTGAACCCTCATTTGCTGGAAGTTTGAGCTTAAATTTGAGCACAAATATTGTGACTCGAATTCTGACTGTAATTTCAGCAAGTCTTTTTTTTCTTTATCCAGGAAAGCTCACAGGAGACAAACGGCTCACATCTACGCTCGATTTCTACAAGTAATATGGATGCAAATGGCTCTGGCCTCCTGGTCCCTCCTCCTTGAGGCTAAGTAGACTCAGCAAAGGAACCAGAGAAACTGACAGACTGAAGTCTTCTATCCACAAACTGAGTAAAGAACATGCATCAGCCATATAGCTTCTCCATATACGATTAATCTAATGTGCCGTACATGACCTGAGTCCACAAGACAGTGAAAACTGGCAACGAGACCAAGTAGCAGCAAACACATTGGAGCAATAAATTGTAAAAATAAAATTAAAAGTGATGTTATGTTAATCCTTTCTTATTTTAATATTGTTGTAATGTGCTTTTGCTTACACATTTTCTGCCATTTTTTTAGTTCAATAATTTTAATCATCATCATGAAAGAAAAGAAGAAAACTTACTCTTCTAATGTAGGACTGATTCTGCTTCTGACATGACAGGAAATTTGAAACTAAAGGAAAACTAGAAAGGGGTCAGAATCTGCCATTACCTTGCTTTGATCATTCTTACGAAAAACACAACATATTCCCAAATCACAACATTATTTTACCTGTACATTTATATTTTGGCATATGCTTTTCGAATTTGATGCTACAGGAATGCTTTACAGGAGCAATCTGCTAAAAAAATTAAGACAAATATATTCAAGTACTTCACTGCAGTGGTTATAGGAAAAAATAACTTGCTCTACTGTAGAGATTTAAAATAGCATACATTTGACAACAACATTTGCATGTTTTTCACACAGTAAACTACTTATAACTGCCAACCCCTTACTCACTTTTCAATAATCCAGTCTGCCCTCCCCTCATCACTATGAATTCCATTGGAAATTTGCCAAGACAGGAAAACATACAACTGAGCTCTAGCAGTATAAAACTGTACCTCTTGCATTAGCTGTACTTACGAACCTTCTGTCCTAACATATTCTCATCTGTATTACAGAAAAGTTTTTCTGAGACTATTTTGGTCAATGTGGAAAATTGATGATTAGGCTCCCAGTACATAGATGACTCCTATTCTTCAGAATTTATCTGACTGTCCAGGTATTTTTCTTTGTTTACATTTTATGTTATTTATCACTAATATTCAGGCCAAATGGGACCTCACATTGTGTACATTCCAGTGGAAACCATTTGCAAAGTAAATCCAGATCATTGTTATAATTTGGCCCTTAGTGAACTTGTAGCACCCTTGGATGTGAGAACACAAGATTAAAAACAAGCAGTACAAAAAAGTACAGGTTAGTGTGGTGATATCAAGGAATTAGCACAATTAAAAAAGAACAAAAAAAATACTAAACTTCACCGGCCAGCAATGCTACAAAGAAACCTAAGGGAAGGCTTAGGCACGTAAGTAACATTCACATAAAAAACATATTAAGGCACAGACAGACTCCATCATTAAATGAAAACTTGAGTCTTTGCATTCAATTTCCTATCTTAAGCAAATCTTGGCGACGCAAGAAACTAAGAACACCAGACAAATACATCTTAAAATAAAAGGAACATTTAAAATTCACATCATCCAGTTATTAATGGCACTCCAATCCAATTTATCCCACATATCCTACAATGACTTGAATTATGTTAAACAACTAAGAATGAAATAATGGCAGATTGTGATCATTCGAGAAGTACAGATGTCTCTACTCCTTTGAGTTTTCTTGGAAAGGCAAGGAAAAAAAAAACATTAATGATTAGCTTCCAAAGATAATGCAAGTGACATCTTGTAGACAACTGTTGCTGCTAGCTCCAACAAAATCTGTGCAATGCTCTGCTTTTTTTCAATGCAACAGAATCCTCAAAGGATGCTAACATTTTTATGTATATATATATTATGTATTTATATATGTAAAAATAAGACAATACTCGTGTGTCTGCTACATGGACAGGGATCCCGACAAATGCAGATTTGCCCGACTCACCTTTACCAGCTTCCTACAGAAGAGGTAAAGTATGAGATTGTGCTATAATGCAAAAGCCATTAACATTTCCTTACAGCTAGGAATGTCTGTCTTCACATTTCATGAAGAACGTCCTGAACCCAAGAAGCCATGTGTTTTCCTATCACTATTTGAGTAGATGTTCCTCCAGTTTTACCTATTTCTTGTCTCAGACTTAAAAGTGGCCAAAGAACTGAGTGGGTATTTCTGCTTTACAGTTTCTCAGCTACCAGACCAATCACCTACAGCTTTACTCATACTCTCATTCTCCCAAAGGACAAGCTAATTCTCATTAATAATAATTAATCATTATTAATAGTAATTAGTAACTCCCACTCTCTCTCACCAATCAACACCTGCATTTCACCATTCTCACCATAGTTTGGACATCCTCATTTGTGATGTTTCTCTCAGCTTGTTCCTGCTCCCATGGAAGCTATCAAATTAGTATGTGTTTTTTTTGGTCTTACCTACAGAACTAGACATATTGTCTGCTATCATGGGGAAATTAACCAAATACATTACTTGCTTGCTTAATTACTTAATTAATCAATATGATAAATGTTTTTCAAGTTAGTAAGAAAAAGGGAAAATAACAGGAAGAAATACCCACCAATACATATCAGTCCTGTAGGGTCCAACTTGCTGCCAGGTGAACATTCACAACTGAAAGATCCAAGATTGTTCCTGCAGGCACCATTGACACATGGGCTGCTTTCACATTCATTTATATCTATAATCCAGAAACAAAAGCCACTGTTAGAATGTGCTTCTATACAGTATAAATGATGCTGTGGACGATGATTTGCTAAGACTGCCTGGTATATTTGGGCCCTGCCCCACCTCCTCTCAGAATGACTTTCAAAAGATACAGAGACAGGCAGGTAGCACGCATGTGCACATGTACAGGAGCACATATTTTGAAAGTGTTAACGGCTCTTTTCTACAAAGACAGTATTTTCCAACAACTTTGACTATGAAGTTTTCCAGCATCAATTACTTTTCCTGTGAGAGAACAAAACTCTTTTTTCATACAATCCAACGTATTCCCAGCCACAACACATAGTGCACAAAAGCCTTATTGTTCCTGTCATTTATGGCTCCATGAGGCTTTGGAAAAATTAAGAAAGCCCTGTCAGAAGCAAAATATTACAATCCTGGCTGCGATCCTCTAGTTCAGGAAAGCATTCAAGAAACAGGAGCTGAAACAAATACTGTAAATGGTACTTCCCTCTAGCCTCTAACTCCTTCTATTTAATACCCCTTTGAGTTTTTAAGCCTGCTCACGTGTAAGAATAGGACCCTTGCAGACAGTATTATTTGCTGATTTTTTTTAAAAAGTGAGATCAGTTTTAAGATTAAAACAATGTTAGCAAATTCTTTCAAGTTGCAGATGCATATCCACCATTTCTTCCTGAACTCAACCAATTTCATTTTTTGATTTGGGTCCTGAATGAAGCCATACAATCTAATCTAACTAGACAGTCGGTGAGCCAGAAATAAAACTGTTTAGTGCTTGTTTTAGTGCTTGCTTATGTTTGCTAGTAGTGCTTGAGGAATAATGTCATATCCATAAACTAAAATAGCCTGATTTAAATCAGTTATAAATTAAAGTAGGATCTAGTTAAGCACTGGAAACATTAAGAGCATCAAGAGATAATTTTCAAGACAAAGTATCTTCCTTATTTTTAGAAGTCATGAAAATAGTACAATTTGCTATTTGACCAGTTGCATCAAGCCTTCATTTCACTAGAGATGTGTTCTTTCATGACCTTCTGGCATCATAGTAAGGAATACGTGTTTAAAATACATACCAAATATGTATTTAAAAAAAAAAAAAAAAAAAAAAGAAAGAAAAAAGAGAGATGGAAAATGCCTAGAGGTCTGTAAACTTAGGAAACTGTGCTCTCTCGCTTCAAAAGTAAGCACTTAATTTAAAAGGCAATTTTCACAGTCCCTTTACTTAATGGAATCACCTACAAGAGCAAACAGGACTTGTCCTTGAATGCTAGCAAGTTTTTGAACAGTGATACAGCTTTACATTTGTAAAGTCTACTCTTAAACTTGTAGATTACCCAGTTTATGCATTAATCATATACAGATGCAGAGATACAAAAATCTAGGAGGCCTTATCACGTCAAGACAGTGTTACATGAACACACCCACAGAACTTCGATGGCTGGCTGTACTGAGTTAACTGCACTGGCAACACCCAAGCCAGTAAGCCCCATCCTAGATTGGGCTAGCAGTCTTGTAGGGCACTAGACAGAGCTTCCATGTTTCTCTGCAAACAGCCTGCTTAGACACAGTTGGTTATGTTGTCTCAGGTGGGGTCCTGAGCCATCTTACTACAGAAAGTGGAGGTGGTTAAGTCACCATCCCTCAATGTGTTTAAAGGTTGTTTAGATGTGGTGCTTGGAGATATGGTTTAGGGTGTACTTGGCAGAGCAGGGTTGATGGCTGGACTTGATGATCTCAAAGGTCTATGATTCTATGATGAATAACCAGGTAGGGCTAGGCCAGGTCTGGCATTGCTCCTGTACTGGCTTGATGTGCTGGGAAGTGCAGTATGGAGGTAATCAAGTAGATCTAGAAAGCCAGTTAGTCCTGACAGAGCAAGCTCTAAGTCCCTCTGTATCCGAGCTGGCAATCTGAATGGCTTACCAATCTGCTCTGCAACTCTTCTTCTCCCCATGAATACATTTCACACTTTATTACATCAGGTTTTATTGTCCAAGGTGTGCTCCCTGCCTCCCTTGCCTCCCACTCTCTCCCAAGCCAGCAATACCTCATAGTGGAGAAGTCTCTGCTGCTTTTGCAGAGAAACGAAGTATCTGGTTCCACAATTAGAAACGGATAACACTGAGATAAAGAAGTAATCTTAAATATGCACTATACATCAAATAATTCTCAGAACAGAAATGCTCTTGGAGAAAGACACTTTTTCTTCCTTTCTATCTGCGATCTTGCTTTCAGCAGTTTGGCTAGGTTTAAAAAAAATGAGAAAATCAGAAAAGACAGGACAAATTCGCTAAAATTTAAGCTGTGTATAGTTTCTCCCTGTCAAAGGCATCAAATGTTCACTGTCTCTTAAAGTCCAAGAACAAAGGGACACCAAATGAAGCTGGCTGGTAGCAAAACAAGTAAAGAAATGGTTCTTTGCACTACAGGTGGAGAATTGGAAATCCTTGCTCTAGGATGCTGAAGGCTTGCATTAATCAATGGCAGCGAGGACAAGTACATGGAAGATAAATTCACCAAGGTCTGCATAAGGTAAAGATTCTATTTCTGGCGTCGGAAGTCCTCAAACCACAACTGTTAGGGATTCAGAGAGTATTTTTGGAAAGTAATGTTGTATACTTGCTCTGTTGTGGGTCAGAGGGATCTTTGATCAGTCTCTGCATTTATATCTTTGCTTTTATGCAGAGGTAATTCTCTGCCCAGACAGTTGCAAGTGCTCTTCCCTGCTTTTAGCTAAGATGCGACTTCAGAAAAATTCCCATGAGGGACAAGGCATAATCTGTGCCACAGAACTGTTGGGTCTTTTGGACACTAAAAATAGATGCCACCGAACACATGCAAAAAGATACAACTTGGCCTCATCTGAGCACTTTTTCAGAGTAAAGTGCCATACTGACACAAAAAAACCTACTCAAGATATTTCAGTCTGCAATGGCATAGAGGAGCAACAGCTTTTTAAAGAGAAGTTCACAAGGTTTGCATGTTTCTAAATACACAAATCAACATTTTCTTGGAAATGAACAAAAAGTTTTGTCTGTATTTTCATGGGGAAATTAAAATCTAGTCTGACTGAGGCACCCAGTGAAGAAAGTTACAGGTCAAGCGCTTGAAGTCTCCTAAAGATACTGACAGCTGAAAACAGGTGATTTGCATGAAAAAAATCACATGGTTTTAAGAGCTGGCAGCTCAATCACAGACAGATCTGCACATACACAACCAAGGGGCAAGACAAAACACTGTAATAAGCAGATAGTTGCTACTATGCAAAACATCACTTCAATCATACTCAGAATATAAAAAAAATGCAGGAAACTTAAAATACTTCACATTTGTAGATGTAATATCAGGTTACCACGACTATCTTTAATTCTCCTTCATACTCAGCAAGTTAGGTTTACATTCAATTTTCTTCTAGGAAAATACATCTTGTATTTCAGGTTTTCAGAGTTAACAAGAAACCCAACCTCAACAAAAAATAGTCTAGGGCCAGACCTGGAAGTCAGTGTCCCTAAAACTGCAACCAAAGATCAGTGAGTAAAGGGGAGATGGAGGGGCCATGTGAAGTTCCAACACCTTAAGAAGAGTGAAGCAGCTCTCTTGATTTCATGGGCCATGTTCTTCATTCTCTGCCCAAAGACAGTGAAAGGAGAGAAAAATTCTCAAACTGAGCATATGGGTGAGCAAAAATGGGGAAGAACAGAAAGGTGATAAACCATTGTCAGAACTGACGACTTTCTAGACTGGAAGAATTCCATTTCAAGCCAAAGTCAGACAGAATCACAGAATGGCAGGCGTTGGAAAGGACCTCTGGAGATCATCTAAGTCCAAACCCCTGCTAAAGCAGGTTCACCTACAGCACATTGCACAGGAGTGCACCCAGGTGGGTTTTGAATATCTCCAGGGAAGGAGATTCCACAGCCTCTCTGGGCAGCCTGTTCCAGTGCTCTGTCACCCTCAAAGTAAAGAAGATTTTCCTCATATTCAGGTGGAACTTCCTGTGCTCCAGTTTGTGCCCATTGCCTCTTGTCCTGTCACTGGGCACCACGGAAAAGAGCCTGGCCCCATCCTCTTGACACCCACCCTTTAGATATCTGTAAGTGTTGATGAGGTCCCCTCTCAGGCTTCTCCAGGCTAAAGACCCCAAGTCTCTCAGCCTTTCTTCATATCAGAGATTCTCCAGCCCCCTAATCATCTTGGTAGCCCTCTGCTGGACTCTCTCCAGTAGTTCCATGTCCCTCTTGAACTGGGGGGCCTAGAACTAGACACAGCACTCCAGATGTGGCCTCACCAGGGCAGAGTAGAGGGGGAGAATAGCCTCCTTCGACCTGCCAGCCACATTCTTCTTCATGCACCCCAGGACACCACTGGCCTTCTTGGCCACAAGGGCACATTGCTGGCTCATGGCCAACTTGCTGTCAACCAGAACTCCCAAGTCCTTCTCCACAGAGCTTCTCTCTAGCAGGTTGATCCCCAGCCTGTACTGGTGTGTGGTGTTATTCCTCCCCAGGTGCAGGACCCTACACTTGCCCTTATTGAACTTCATTAGGTTCCTCTCCGCCCAGCTCTCCGGCCTGTCCAGGTCTCGCTGAATGGCAGCACAGCCTTCTGGGGTGTCAGCCACTCCTCCTAGTTTTGTATCATCAGCAAACTTGCTGAGGGAATACTCTGTCCCTTCATCCAGGTCACTGATGAATCTGTTGAATAGGACTGGACACAGTACTGACTGCTGGTCAATATATAGACAATATATATAGACTATATAGACAACATAGTCTAAATCCTCACTTAAGTTTGCATCAAATATGCTCCTTGGCAAAACAGCTGACTCAACCTGCGAGGTTGCTGCTGTCTGCAGGAGGCTTTCCTTTTTTGCCCTTCCTCCTCATTTTTCTTGCAGTCTCAGTTTCTACTGTTCTCAAGTGCCAGTGCCAGCCTCTCACTGACCCAACAGACAAATAGTCACTTTCCATCTTCTGGGATGAGAACTGCAGAAATTGGTTGCCAAGACTGGGGGTGAGGGAAGATGTAGCATGGAACCATACTCCTCCTCATTTCACTTTGCCCTGACGCAGGTGAAGGAATACTCATCCCACTTCGCTCTATGGAGTAGAAAGAGGGACAGCAGCTTTCACTGAGGATTAGGGTATGCACATCTGAAGGCATTAAATTCTGGTTGTTTCTAAAATAACGTGACTATGCTCTAGGCCTCTTAACCCTGAAAAAACAGTTTGCTACTTTCTGCATTTGACATGCTTCAGCACTATGCTAGGAAAAAAGAAAAAGAACAAAAGAAACAAAAAACAATCCAAATGCTTTTGGGTATTAACAGGTTTATAAATACTGCATTGACTGCTCCCCAAAACCATCACCCAGGGGAAAAAAAGTTAAGGATGAATGCACTTCAGCATTAGTGCTCTGGTGAATCAGGTGAAAAAGGATCATATGCACAACATTAACAAACTCCAAAAATTGTTTTTATACACCTTCTTATTATAATATTAAACGGTAATTTCAAAAAGAGTGAGCAAGAAATCAAATTGATTTTAATACTGGTTTATATTTTAAAATAAAAGCCACTATGCATGAAAATATTTATCAGGGCTTTTTTTTCTTAAGTGAAGTGAGTGTACATTGTAAATGTCAGAGAAACAAAAATTGAAACAGTCCACTTTACATTCCTGGAAATGAACCTCAAAGCACATCTGGTTTACATTTAACTAGTTATGTCACTGGAAACACAATCTAAACCACAGACCTTGTTGTAAAAATCTCAACTTCCACAGACTCTGGAGACTCAAACAACTCCCCCACTCCTCACAACAAATTGATAAAAAATTTCAATTGAACTATAAATGAAAACAGTGAAGGGTTTTGTTGTTTCTTCACAGTTTCTTATGGGAGCTATATTAACTAAAAATATACTGGTAAGATAAGCATCAGAGCATTTTCAGAGCACAACACAAAGCTTCTGGCTACAGAATTTTTTTACAACTAGTGAACTTGTAACTCCAAAACAAATTATGTAGTGTTTCTTTGAAAACAGAATTTAGACAGAAAGAGATGCATTTATTCCTCTACTGCCAACCCACTCAATATTAGAAAAAAATGTGATGCATTTAATAGGTTTTATAGACAGTTTTGTGCCAAACCCCTCCTGATCAGCTTTTTTACCTGATCAGCTAAATTTAAATATCAGTCTAACTATGAGATTCAGGATGAAGATGATAGATTCTTCATGACCTATGCATGTAAGCTAATGTAGATAACAACACCGAAAGAAATTGAAAATCCTTCAGATTCTGCTGTATGGACAATAAAAAAAATCAGAATTATTTTAGGGTCATTATACTGAACTATGTTCAGAAAGGAAATACTCTTACAAATCTGAAGTTTTAGTTCATGATCAGTT
Source organism: Leptosomus discolor (assembly GCF_034619465.1). Lineage (NCBI taxonomy): Eukaryota > Metazoa > Chordata > Aves > Leptosomiformes > Leptosomidae > Leptosomus > Leptosomus discolor. Next base: position 46,801,875 of record NC_141419.1, on the reverse strand, counting down.
GGTTGTTGTTTTTTTTCCCCCAAGGGAGAAAACAGGATATTTTTTCTTCCATTAACAAAAAAGGTTTATTCTTTTAAATATTACTGCACATTCATACACAATCACAAGCTCATTGCTCAGAGTTCATACAGGATTATGAGATACAGCCAAGAGAATCACAGTCACTGTTATTCTACAAAAATGGCAAAATATCCTCCTTTTCAGTAATGAGCTAAACCTGATGACCACCATGAAAGGGAGATGAGACAAGGATAGATCTATCCTTTTTTGGAATCTTTTGGAATATCAGATTATGCTCTTTCATTAGTCTTTGCAGCAGCCACAGTACAAATATTGCAAACATGTACAGATGCATGTTCTTTTATGAATATCTAAAAAATGTTAAAAAAAGACAACAACAGTAAATGCATTAATTCTCACCAAACTCACCAAATAGAAACCCAAATAGCCTTACTTAATGAGCCTGAATGATCATCTCAGTAACTATTCTTTCACGATAAAATAGATTTTAATTTACATAGCAACTTAAATAAACTCTGTGTGCATTTTCTACCTCACGCTCAGGTTGGCTTTAGTTGTGAAATAGCTCAGTTGCTCTATCACTACATGACTGTCAGAGGGACTATAATATGTTAGTTTGAACAAATCACACTGTTTTTTTATTCATGTTCTTAAAATTGATTCATAAACTGATAATTTTGGGAATGCACCTAATTCCCTTAGATAAAACCTGAAAGTGGTCACATTCCTTAGAAAAATGCAGTAACGTGTCATTAAGAGGGGACATGCCTGCCATCTGGATTTCTGCTAGTATCTTCTCTTCATATTCTTTCCTATAAATTCTAATTTATCTTAAATGTAACTTTTTTTTTTTTTTTGATACTATGGTTTTATGGTCAATATCAGCTGGCAATGCTACCTAAAGATGTCACCCTCTCCTCAACGAACAATTAATTCAAATGAACTAGCAAATTCATTTACACTCCAGAATAACTCTCCCTCATGCAATTCTCCACTTATACCTCCCTCACAAAAAAATCTAAGATAATGGACTCCCAGATTTGATTCACTACATCATGATCCTCAAACTTCTAGCACAAGGGGAAACACACTGCAAAAGAAGACAATAGAAAAGATCACATTTTTCCCAAACCACTTTTTGTTGTTGTTGTCAAATCCTTATTTTGAGTCTTTATATTAATATCACTATTATTATTACCATTAAAAACCAAACTTACGTTTTATATTTGAAAATCTAGATACATTTTATTTAAATAATTTTGGCTAGATTGTTTGCATTCTGGCATCTCATTCATCTACCTTTTGGTCAGTGCTATGCTCTGAAGTTGATGACCTTTTCATTTAGTAACAAACATCTCCCTTTAATATACTATTCCAGTTTTTCTGTCTAGAGGATTCCATAAGAAACATGTATATTAAGTGCACACAATAAGCTCTTTTCACAGCTAGAAATCTTTCAGTGCATGGAAACTAAACATATATACAGACCCTGAAGAACATATTTCGCCTGAACATTCTGGATAGATACTAGGCATTGAGACAACGTAGTTAGCAGAAAGAGGACTGTAAGTCCATGGGGGTACGATACAAGAAGAGCCCTACTCCGAACAAGTGCTACTAATTTGTAATGTACAGGGAAGGTATTTTAACTTTTAAAAGTGACTTCTCCAACACACATGTACTAAAATATAAAGGAACATAACTTCTTTTGAACAGAAAGGGTGAAAAGGTGAATGGCTTGATACTGCCAGAATTTAAACCATTTCATGAGATGTTCTGAATGTAAACACATGTGCAATTTCCAAACAGTTGGAGACACTCAAAACACTACTGGCCCCCCCATGTTGCTTGCTTCCACTCCTCCGCTGAGAAGTGGCAAAGAGCACACAAGTGCTCTGCACCTGCTTCAGTGCAAAGTTAGCCTGTTCAGCATATGCTGCTAAGGAAATGGTGTAAGTTAACCTGACTGATCCTACACAGCAAGAATAGTTTACAGAGTGTTTCCACTTTCCTTTTTATATGTTTGTTTAGCTGTATGGCAGTAACTTCTGTCTGTTCAGTAATAACAAACAGCTGGGGACAATAATGTCTTCCACTGCTTCAGACAAATCTGGATGATGACACTGGTTCGTGTAATAGGTATTCCATAATAAAGGATTACAGCTTACCCATCACTCACTCACATGCAAGACTATTTACTATAAAAACTTTCTAACAATAACAGAGATTTACAGAACATGGAACAAAATAAAAAATAATGCAAAAGACTAGTAAAATTCTACTACTCTAAATAATAAAATTGAGACAAAAGCTAATGCTTCTATTTTGACTTTTTTTGTACAGCCTTGCTTTATTGTTTTTTATAATTAAAACTTGTCATTAGTTTCTGCTATGTAACATTTTCATTGATCTAACATCTGTGTCCATTAGTAATAGAAGAAAGCAATTTTGATTATACTGTAAAAATAAAGGACAATTTTAATGTTGCCAGGCAGTAATAATATCCAGATCCTGGAATTCAAACATCACATGAAGTATCAAAAATACCAGAATTTGATCTAGAATTAACTATCACCATAGACTGACTGGAGAAAAGAAAGAAGAGACTCTGTGATGAAAATAAACACATTTCATTAAATGATGGACTAGATGTCCCTGCTACATGATCAAAGGCAAGTATATATTCCACTTTATTCCAGCTTAAAAGTGTTTTAGCTAAGGAAATGAAAATATTTTTATATGAAAATGAACTGATTACTTTGAAAGAAATTCAATGGCAAGACCCAACACACTAAAAAATACTGGAGAGAAATTACAAAAGGAATGCAATGATTTACGCACTATCTTAGTTCTGTCTTTTTCTCTGGTATTCATCACCACTGAATCTTTTGTGATCTTTCAGCTTTAATGTTATATAATTAACACAACTTGCAGATTTTTCACCTTCACATGTGTCTGTCTCAGCGCTGAACACATAACCCTTTGGACAAGTGCAGCTGTAACTTCCAGGGGTGTTTCGACAGAGCCCATTATCACACAGCAGCCTGTTCACTGAACATTCATCGATGTCTGCAAAAAGATGAGTTAGGCATACCAATGAATGCAAATGTCATGAGATGCCTTCATCTCCACAAGTAGCTCCTGTTGCTTTCTACAGCAACAATTAGGTTGCCAGATATGCAGTTTTCTACTACAGTGACTAAGCCAGGAAAAATGCCAATTCTGAGTTTCAAAAGTCTAATTCATTTTCAGATTCTTACTACCAAAAATTCTGTTCTGCTTTTGAAGTTTTTCATTAGCAGGCTCTAAAAATAGTTCACGGTTAGTCTTAAAATAATAATTATGTTTCCCTGGAATGACCTTGGGATCAATTCTATGATTCTATTACCATGACAACTTCACAAAGGTCTATTTGCTTTGAAACCAGAATTTTTATGGGCAAAAATTGATTTTGTTATCCATGAAGCAACTATGTGCGTTAAAATTTAAATTGTACAATTCACGTACGGTAGACATCTCAAGAGTACTCCTTCATATGTGCCTCCCCTCCAGAAGTATCCTGCATTAAGAAAAACCCCTATGATTTAGACCAGGATATCAAGCATACTGAATAGGAAAACCCCATAAACTAACATCACTCACTGAACTCCTCTTACACTAACTGCAAATAATGCTAATACAAAGCAGTCAATCTTCCTCATCGTTGTATTGTTTATTTTTAAGAAGAAAAAAAAAAAAAATTTAAGCTACTTTCCTTTAATGCCCATCATACTTTACAAACACCTAAGCTTATAGAATACTGACAGGATAAGCTATGATAAAACTGACACTTCATCCTGTCTAAGGGTGTGTCCTATATTTTGACTACTTGATTTTCCAAATTTAACACTGCAACTGAAATCTTAAATCACTTAGATTTTTTAGAGAGTTTAAAAACAAAGACAAAAACCAAGAATGCAATATAATTACAATCTGGAGGCTTTTGGTTTCCCAACCACATTAGATTTTGCAAACTATGCTTATAAATTCCTTTAGGATTCAGATAATAAAATCTAAATTTCCCCAGACAATGAATCCAAGATTTAAGTTTGGCAGCTATAAAGAAGCTCTCCTAAACTAACCTGCCCTAAATCTAACCTCATCTCATATTAACTAAGTAAAAGAGGATGGGTTTAGAATTTGACATTTTCAAGAGCAATAGAGTTTAATTCTGAGCTTGTTGTCATACAATCCTTTAACCCAAACTAGAAGTGTTATGAACATATTATTTCCTTAGAATCTCACAGAATAACTTCATATTTGGACTAAAAGGATATAGCTCATGCTTTAAAAACACTTAAAACTGGAAAAAATACTGTCTGCATTCTGCTTGGTGACCATTTTTATTTCCTGGCAGATCATAATTTGTATCATTGATTAAAACATTTCAACCCTTTATTTGTGTTTTCATAACTAAATTCTTTAGTGCAGAAATTATCATCTCTAATAATAAATGCATCCTTACAGTCAGCATTCTGTATTTTTATTTAAATAATTAAACAGACATATACCTACACTAGCACTTAATGTAATCTCAAGTATAACTAGATAAACAAAATCCCTTGCCATAAAATCCATTTGAAAAACCAGTATTACGTGAAGTAATTAAAAAACCCACTGACAGTTTCCTTCAGCAGTGCCCTTCCTAACAAAAGGTCATATTTAGGGCCTTTAGAAAGTAACTAGCTGTAAAATTCCTTAAGTCAAGCAGATGAGAAGAAACATTTTTATTAGTTTGTGTTTGCTTTGCATCACTAGGCAGGAATGTTTGGTATTAAAATTATACCACAGTTACACAGTCCAGGTTTTCCCTACCAAAAATGGCGGGGTTTTGTTGACCACAAACACCAGTAATAGTTCAGTAAACTTTTAAGTGCACAGAGCAATAATTCCCCAATATAAACACATCAGACAGTAGGACAATACTCAAGACTTGAATGGTTTCAGATAGATTTCCATTAGCTTTTAATACAAACAAACTTCAGCTTTCTGTTTAAAACCACAGGACTATAACAGGACTGTAAGTGATATTATTGTACAGTGTATCCATGGTATAATACACTTTTTGTCAAACCTAAGAACTCCCAAAAGAAAAAAACACTGAATTTCATGTTATGATCATGAATAATAAAATTAATTAGACAGAAGGTCAAACGTCTACCATAGGTACCTTGTGTTGGGTATTCCTAAACTCTTGTAGAAAATGTATCTAGATATTGCAACAACAGTCTGGTATAAACCCAAACCAAACTACAAACGACAATTAGAAGTTTCTGAAATGAATCATTCCTGTATATTGGTGATCTGAAATTCTGAAGAATAAAAGAACAGCTGTTACACTTGAGCCCACTGTTCAGACATGATTTTTGAATTTCTAAGAGTGGCTCATTGCTTCCTTCACGAGTTGAAGCCTTCATAAATTAGAGGACTAAGGGTGCAGCAATCCATTCTGCTGTCCTGTAACTCAAGGACATCAAGAATTATTGCATACTGCAGAAGTTCTGTACACAGGCCACCAGTTATCATTCACTATGATAATGATAGCCATCTGTTACATTACATCATGCAAAATCGTGACCTTCAGCTCTTGACAAATTATTATCCAGTCTTGAAAGGGACACATTTTAGGTGGTCTTGACAAATGTTATACATTAAAATATAACACAAACTGATCCCTGCTTTTGAGAAAATTAATTCCTAACCTGCACTGATACTTCCTGCTTACAATTCCCAAACAGTAATAACTCCCTGCCAAATAAGAGAAAAATACACTAGGAAGAGTACTAGCTATGCAGTGACTGAGAAAAGCAGTTTCACTAGATTGTTTGCATTTTCATTGTAGCTTTAAGTAGATGTCTTGCAACGTAAATTCTGTCAATTCAAATTAGCATCAATATAGTGATGAATAATTAAAAAATCAAGCAACTTACCCACACAATTCCTTCCAGAAGGATCAGGCTCATAGCCACTGTTACAGTTACAACGATAGCTGCCACGTAAGTTTTCACAAATTCCATTGGAGCAAATATCAGGATCCAATGCACATTCATTAATATCTGCATTAACACAACACAGAAGATTATGAGATACTAAGACATGAAAAACCTGATCCTGTGACAGATGTGGACAACATCTGACTCACTGGATGTTGGGACTGTCATTCAGAGCAAGGGTATGGCAAGGGTGCAGCCAGAAGGCTGAAAGAAGTAATTATTCCATTCTGTTTGACACTAGTGAGGCCAAACCTGGAACACCGCATCAAGTTTTGGGCCACTTCATGAGGTTCACATGGACAAATCATGCCTGACTGATCTAGTGGCCTTCTATGATGGAGTGACTGTACCAGTGGACAAGGGAAGAACTACTGATATAATCTACCTTGACTTCTGTAAGGGCTTTGATGGGGTCCCCTACAACCTTCTTCTCTCTCTACTAAAGATAAATGGATTTCATGGATGGACTGAAAGATAAGGAGTTGGGTGGACGGTCATGCGCAAAGCGTTATGGTCAACAACTCAATGTCCAAGAGGAAACCAGTAACAAGTGGTGTCTCTCAAGGGTCCATACTAAGACCAATACTGTTTAATGTCTTTATCACTGACATAGACAGTGGGACTGAGTGCACTTTCAGCAAGTCAGCAGATGACACCAAGCTGAGTGGTGCAGTTGATTTGTTAGAAGCAAGAGATATCACCCAGAGAGACACTGACAGGCTTGAGGAGTGGGCCCATGAGGTTCACACAATCACTGTAGTCCAGGCTGCCACCAATCTTGACCTCTCGAATCAGTTTATCTGTATTGGTAAGCAACAGGTCCACTAATGCTGTTTCTCTGGTTGGGCTGTCTATCCCCTGGATTAAGAAACTATCCTCCATGCATTCCATTAGTCTCCTGGACTATATACAGCTTGCTCTGCTGCTTATCCAGATGTCAGGGTGACTGAAGTCCCCTAGCAGGGTCAGTGCCTGATGAATAAGTAGAGGCTGAGGGACCTGGACTTTAGCCAGCAAGAGGGAAGATGAGAGGGACACATAATAGCAGTTCTCTGATCTTAATAGATGGTTACAGAGAAGATGGAGCCAAACTCTTCTTTGAGGCACACAATGACAGGGCAAAGGACAACAGTTACAAATTACAACAGGGGAAATTTTAACTGAATACCAGGAAAACAATTCTTCCCTATGAGAGTGGTTAAGCACTAGAGCAGGCTGCCCAAAGAGGCTATGGGAACTCCATCCTTGGAGATTTTCCAGACTCAATTGGGCCTTGAGAAACCAGATTCAACTTTGAAGTAACTCCTGCTCTGAGCAGAAGGCTAGGTTGGATGACCTCCAGATACCCTTTCCAACCTAAATCATTAGGGAACTATGTGTATCTAAGTACACCTTGATGCAAAATATCTAGCCTACACACTCAGTGCCTGTGGTTTAAGGATCTAGGTAACAAGCTATAAATTATTAGGTGACAATAATACTTTTCCTAATACAGAACCAATGCACAGGTCAATACCACAGCATACTCAGCCTTATAGAAATTATAGCACTTGTTGGAAATTTAAAATGTTTCTCACATCAACAGAATAGGATGATGAATGATACATATTCCCTGAATTTACAGTCCCATATAGAATTTCTGCTGTAGTTGGAAAATTCCAAAATATTCATATGAACTATAAGAACAGGAACAGGCTAGTTTTAATATTTTTTGCCTCTGAGGAAAAGAGGGTTTTTCAATATTAAGTTATTTCTTCCCATACGGTAAGACCATTATTTAAACAGTTCCCTTTCCAAACCCTGGAAAGAACAGCAGGGGTTCTGGCCTAGCTGTGACTTCATAAAAAGCTTGGTTTATACCTGCACTGCTCACCTTTTTATAAAGGACATTTCCTCTTTAATCATACTGTAGTTTAGATCATGATTTACATATATTCAGATATGCATTTGGAAAAATCATGCTACCCCTGCATTAAACTCAAAGCTATGAGACATCTGAAAATTTCATAAGAAAACATCCATTAGCATAATATTTCAGCTTTATGTTTTCTTTTGAGCAAGAAGTTTTCTGTAGTGTACTAAACTTTTTTGTATTTTGGGGACAAGCCACGCAATTGCATGACTCTATCTCTCCTTATCAAATTAATGATTTCAGAAGATCCAGCCCTTCCTGTCACTTTTTATACTGAACCAGCCTGCAGAATCTCTGTCCTCACCTATATCCAGATTTCTCTCACATGAAGATGTGAAGATTTTGAGCTTGTTAATCAAAAGCTGAATAAGAAGAGTAGGGATGTGGTGACAGACTGCAGTCTAATTAAGAAGCTATGTATCAACTAAAAGTCAAATAAAGTCTATGGCAAGAGTTTCACTGACGAAGTGTATTCTACACACTCTTGATAATGAGAATGCATGAGGAACACAACAGAATTTTTATTAGTGACTGAATGTGGGATCAGTATTCCTCTCCTTTAGAAAGTGAAATTGGCAAAGTCCCTTGGTATAAGCAGTGATAGGAGTAGCAGCAAGAAAATTGTCTGCAAGTAAGGTCGCTGCACAAGATGTACAGAAAATTCTAGGGTTTTCTTTAGAAACCTAACCAAAGAAGGACTTTAGTTGAGACATGAATCCCTAAGAAATCATAGCCTTTATTATGCAGTTGGTAAAGACCACAATTGGTTTTATGTTTTTAGTGAGAAATTGTATTTCCCATGTATCCAAAAGAACATATAACCTCCCTAGCGGACTACATGCAAATTCTCAGGGTAGGATGCTGTTTCTACAACATTATGGTACACTGCCATTATTTCTCCATAAGCTTTAGAGATTCTTCAAAATGGAAATGCATAATTCACTGAAAAGAAAACTGAGAGAATTTACCAAGTCTATGGATTTCAAGTTAATTGTAAATTTGGCAACATGTTAAGCAATGAGCTCATAGAGAAGAAAAAAGTATGCATATACACATACAGTACTGAACAGAAACAGAATTTCTTTTATTATAGTACTATTTTTAAAAGTTATGTAGGCTGCTACTAATGACAACGATCAGAGGGTCTCATTCTGAGTTCTGCTGAACTGCCAGCTTTAATACCAACAAGGACAAAAGCTACACAAATTAAATGCCTGGAAATATTAAATGTACAGTATCTGCTTTAATTTGGCTGCAACTTTATTAACTCATCAGCGAACTATCAAGCAACAAATCATAATGCGGTGATCCAACTTTCCTTCTTCAACTCACTATACTTATTTGGCAGCTACAGCATGCATTGCCTCCACTTCAGGTGTGGCTCAGCTATTATTTTTAAATCTCTTTCCCTGTGGTACTAGAAAAAGGAGCTGGAACTTTACAGTTCCCAGTACTAAATGCAAGTGCTCACTTTCAGGACTCTTCCTTAGCAGCATGTTTTTTAGTCAGCTCCCTTCCAACTCTAACTCACAAGAGAAATGATCCCTCCATGATAATGGTCCATTTAGTGAACACTGGATCTGGAATGAAAAACTGCTCTAAAACTATTCTAACTGACTGACTATCAACGCAAATGCAAGTGGCTCCTGTCATTTCCCCAAATGAGGGAGAAAGGTCTTATGCCTATTCTTAAAAAAATAAACTACAGGTCAAAACTTAAAAACGGATAACTTTTCTTTTTCTTTTTGTCAGGGTCAGGCAAAATGCAATGTTGTAAAGAATTAATTCTGACCTTTTCTTTAGACAGCATTTAATTACTGCACTTTGGTAGTGAAAATAGTAACATCAACATATTAATCTTGAGTCAAAAAACTCCACTCTAGTATGCTAAAGAAAAATACAGTTCTATCTTTTTTTTAACCTTGAATCATATATGTTAAAGAAAATGTGCAACATACCTCGTCCATCCACAGTAATACCTATTCCACTGCTACACAGGCCATGGAATTCAGCTGCTCAATTGAAGTAAGAGATGTTGGGGAAAAAAGGAAATGTTATTTCCAGTGTTTCACCTTCTTTAATCCTAAACCAGATCCACCAGAACTTTTTTTCAAAATAATTTTTCTACAATGTAACTAATGAAATGCCAGTGTTCACATGAAATAACTATTTATAGATAATATAGCTAAATACATCAAGTAGCATTCCACTCTGGCCTTTCATATATATAAAAATGAAATTTGATAACAAGAATTAAACAATCAAGCTATTTCACTAGTTTTGACAGTACTGTGTCCTTAAGTTACTGCTTTCATCCGTAATGCCAGTGTTACTTCATTTCTTCTGAATAGTTTTCTGCTGTCTCAGAAAATGACACTAAATGGAAATACTGTCCAAGTTCTATATTAAAGAGATATTTTTTAATCAATCCCCGAGTTTATTTGGAGAACTGATTCTTATAAAATGCAATACAGATTTCTAAAATTAAGATAAGCTGCTCTTTTAAACTGGATTGATTTGACTAGGAAATTTACAGATTCATCAGAGAAATCTGCTTATTCTCTTCAAATTATTGTTACTTATAACCAACACTTAATTCAGGGACCCAACTTCATCCATAACATACTCATGTCCTTTTCTTGAATTTTGTCAGTCTGGCCAGCTCTGGACCTAGGTTCACCTCAAATGTTACAATGCGCAAAAACACGAACGCTGAATATAACATACCAGAGAGTTTTTGTTTAAAGGAAGAACCATTTTCAGAATCAGTGTACAAGTCCATTAAGTACCCTATTCACTTCTCTTTAAGGCATGAAACAGATGAACAACCTGATCTGAACAAGATTTTTTTAGGTCTGTATGTTCACTGTAGTATTCAAAGAAACACAATGATTTTACCCGAGTTTTTAGCAGGGCAGGGGTGACACGGCTCTCCAAAACCATAGTCAGGATTGGCACAGCAACATTCAGACTTTGTCACAGCACCAGGGAAAGGACGGACACACACTCCTCTTTTGATGCCTCCGTAGCACGTGCTACGCATATGAGTATCTAAGAAAGCGCAAGCAAAGAAAGAACTTATTTCCTTAGGCTGAGTGAAGTGTACGTATACTATCTCAATGACAGCTAAAAAAAAAATAAAAATTTGTTCAACAAAATGGGTACCTTGGCTACATCTGCATTACTCTGCTCAAGGGTAGAGAGGCTCTGCAGAGGGACCTGGACAGCAGGCTGATGGGCTGAGGTCAATGCTATGAGGTTTAACAAGGCCAAGTGCCGGGTCCTGCACTTGGACCACAACAACCCCATGCAGCGCTACCGGCTTGGGGGTAAGTGGCTGGAAAGCTGCCCAACGGAAAAGGAGCTGGGGGTGCTGGTCAACAGCCGGCTGAACATGAGCCAGCAGTGTGCCCAGGTGGCCAAGAAGGCCAACAGCATCCTGGCCTGTATCAGAAATAGTGTGGCCAGCAGGAGTAGGGAGGTGATTGTGCCCCTGTACTCAGTACTGAGACCACACCTTGAGTACTGTGTGCAGTTTTGGGCCCCTCACCACAGTATAGGAAAGATACTGAGGTGCTGGATGCCACAGACGCTGAGGTGCTGGAGCAGGTCCAGAGAAGGGGAATGAAGCTGATGAGCAGTCTGGAAAACACGTCATATGAGGAGAGGCTGGGGGAACTGGGATTGTTTAGCCTGGTGAAGAGCAGGCTGAGAGGAGACCTTATTGCTCTCTACAACTACCTAAAAGGAAGTTATAGTGAGGCAGGTGTTGGTCTCTTCTCCCAAGTAACTAATGTCAGTACAAGAGGTAACAGCCTCAAGTTGCATCATGGGAGATTTAGATTGGGTATTAGGAAAAATTTCTTTACTGAAAGAGAGGTTAGGCATTGGAACAGGCTGCCCAGGGAGGCGGTGGAGTGACTGCCCCTGGAGATGCTCAAAAGACGTATAGATGTGGTGCTCAGGGACACAGTTTAGTGGTGGGCTTGGTAGTGTTAGGATAGTGGTTGGACTTGATGATCTTAAAAGTGTTTTCCAACCAAAATGATCCTATGATTCTATGATAATAATCCTGACGGCATGAAGGCCAATTCCCAAAATGGTTAGCTCCCCGAGCTCCCTCCAGAGCACTTTAAAACCACCTAGACTAGCATACTGTAAGCAAATTTAAAAGCATTGCATAGGACCAGCAAAGATGACCCACATACCAGAGCAGCTTTGTAAATCCACCAACACATATCTCAGTAAGAAACACAGAACAGCTTGAATCAGCATGTGGTGATTAATTTTTCACTTTGCTATACTTATCTGAAAACTATGAGAATGTCTCTTAAATTGCTTTTTATGTGTTTTGTTTTGGGTTTTTTTGGTCATTACATGGTTAGATGCCTTTTTTCCTATTTGCTTATAGGATAATATTGGAGATCTTCTACCAAGCATGTGAGTGGACAGTCCACCTAAATGGCTGGTTGAGAACTGCAGGACACAGATAGTGTAAATAGCCTTTAGTTTTGACTCCTATACTTCTAGAAACAGTTGTCAGAGCTACACAAATACTCTTTGTTTCAGGCATCTTTATGGACCAGGCCAGAACATGGCTTCAATTTATGCTCCTTGTCAATCTCCCAGTAAAACCACCATACATTGTGGCAGGGATAAGCCTGAGTGCACTCAGAAACTGAGTAGGGTCTGAGGGAATTCAGGCAATTATCTACTTAGAAGATGACCCCAAAACAACAAAGAAAAGTTGCATGAAACACCTTAAAGTGTATGTTGAATATCCTGTGCCAATCCAATTAAGAACTGGCAATTCCTTATGTGTTCTGCCTGCTCCTTGAGTGCTGTAAGCTGGCTCTTATAAAACAGGATTGCCTGCACATAAATGCTTTCTCTTGCTTTTGGTATCCCATGGAACTGATAGTTCTGGAGCACAGTTAAATGTGTCCCAGATTTCAGGGCTTATTCCTTGCCAAGAGTCTAGGTGAAGCCAGTACAATTTGCTTGCACTTGACAGCAGGAAAACATTATTATGCTTGACAACAATCAAGAATTTTTGCACAAGAAATGTCTGTTCATGTACTCTGCAAAATAATTAGTTGCATCACATCCTTTCCCTCCACCTCTAACAAGTCCAGATGCCACTCTGCCATGCTCTGTCATGAAGTACATGGGCTTCAATCTTTGCCCTGTCACAGAAGGAAAGGCTTCTCCCTAGTTATGTGTCTGGGAGAGAACGGAGAAGCAATTCAAAGGAAGGAAATAACACTGAAGAAAACTGCAGGGGGATAAAAGATCGGAAAGTGTGAAAGAAATACTCTGTAGGAAGGTCTTCAAAGATGTGAAGTGTGGGAAGCAGCTGGAGGAAGCTACAGATGTACTAAGCAACTTCTCTGCATAAGAAGAGATCTAGTGCTTTTATACATAAACCAATGTTTTTATAAAAGCAGCACAGGAAATTTGCCGAGGATTGCCTAACTAGTTTTATCTACACAGTCAGTGATCCACAAAGCCTGTGCAGGATGAAGAACCAAGCTGGCTCCTCCAGAACCTAAATAGCGATCATGACAGGAAGAACGTCCTCCCTGGGCTCTGCTTCCCATACTGATAGCAAGAATAAGAAGGACACGCACTGCCTTGTGCATGGCTTAGTTGCTGTAGGCACCTCATCAGGCTCAGGTTCCCCATGCCATGACAGTTCTGAGCATGCACTTTACTGATGAACCTGCGCCGTTCCCCATGTATAGTTTGATCAGCCTTTGGCTACTAATTTCAGAACATTGGAGAAATTATTTTATGCCTGAATCACAGTTTAGCATTGGTGCTGCTGTAACCATGTACCTGTTTATGGGAAACTCCACTGTTTCCCAGAGAGAGAATAGCATTTCTAGACTCTTAAATTTTGTGGTGTAGCACTTCAACATCTGCAAACATTATCACCATGACTTGTGGCCAAGGTCGGGTGGACCAGTGGTTGACCTAATCTCAAGGAAAGTCACTGCACCCATCCAGGTGCCTTAGAAGGTCAAATCATGCAATGCTTATGACAGGCACTTTGAGGTATAGTTCTGCAAAATAACCAGGGCAAAAGAAAATGTAGCTATTTTGTCCCTGATGGCTATAGCTTTGGGCAGAGATGCATACTGCAGACTGAATTATAATTAAAAGTGTCTCAACAGAGAACACACAACATTGCACAAAGCTATAGCCATAGCTCAGTATAAGTTCTGAGGTAATACACAAACACACAGAGCTAGCTGAGGTATATGAGCACGCAGCTGCAGTTAGAAGTATACCCAAACCTGAAACGCCTCCAAACACTAGTTTGGTTCTGAATATTTATCTAACTGTTCCTTTTCCAAGCATTTGTTACACCTTCCTGTATTTTTTTTTCCAAACTTGTATAATATTTTGTGACTGACTCTGCCATACTTACTAATACTAAATAAAAAATAAATTTATTTTATGAATAGTCCCACCAGAATCAATGGCACTACTCAGAAGGAAAACACAGGTTGAATAAGAGTAAGACAATTGGACTGTAGGCTCTTTGATTTGACATTTTTGTGAATTGCCTAGCACATTTGTCTGAACACTGTTAAAAGGAAGCCCCATGTATCTTTCTTACTCACTTTCACACTACAAACACTCTTTTACCAGTCAGAATGTTTGAAATGTATCATTTAGCTCATGTAATATAAGGAACAGAATAGCCAGACAGAGAATTCCTGTTAACACAGCATGTGTATGTATATATAAACACACACACATACAGATATATAAAAATATACATTATATATATATACACATAAAATGCTGAACAGTAGATTGGCCCAGAAATTCTATTCTAAATGTCATGTATAAGGATATTTCTGTTATGTAATATGCGAAATATTATGTATGCAATATTGAGGAGTTAGACGAAAGCCCATCTGGGAAGTTGCTTACTGAGAGTTGGTCAGCCCCACACATTATGACTGCCTCTGTTAAGAAAAAAAGAAGGGTAGTTGTCATTGGTGATTCCCTCCTGAGGGGAATGGATGGCCCAAAATGTTGACCAGACCCATCCCACAGGGAAGTCTGCTGCCTCCCTGTGACCTAGGAAACTCCCTAGTCTGGTACGGCCCTCTGATTACTACCCGCTCTTGGTTATGCAAGTTGGTAGTGATGAGATTGCAGAGAAATCCAAGGGCCATCAAAAGGAACTTCAGGGCACTGGGGAGATTGCTCGAAGGTTCCAGAGCACAAGTCGTGGTTTCCTCAATCCCTTCAGTGGCGGGCAAGAATACTGAAAGGAACAGGAAAACACACCTGATTAACTCGTGGCTCAGAGGCTGGTGTCATTGGTAGAATTTTGGCTTCTGTGATCATGGGGAGGTTTACATGGCACCAGGCCTGATGGCGACAGATGGAGTTCAGCTTTCTAGAAAGGGGAAGTGGATTCATGCATATGAGTTGGCTGGGCTCATAGAAAAGGCTTTAAACTAGGTTTGAGGGGGGAGGGGGACAGAACAAGCCCCGCCAGTGATGGACCCAGGGGTGGCATGCCAATGTTGGGGGTGAAATCGATAGCTCAGCTTAAGTGTGTCTACACCAATGCACGCAGCATGGGCAACAAACAGGAGGAGCTGGAAGTCACCATGCAGCAGGACAGCTATGACTTGGTCCCCATCACAGAAACATGGTGGGATGACTCATGACTGGAGGGCTGCAATAGATGGCTATAAGCTCTTCAGAAGGGACAGGCAAGGCAGATACCCTGCTGGGAGTCTGTTATAGACCACCCAACCAGGAGGAAGAGGCAGATGAAGCATTCTACAAGCGGCTGGCAGAAGACTCGCAATCGTTAGCCCCTGTCCTTGTGGGGGACTTCAACTTACCAGATGTCTACTGGAATTACAACACAGGAGAGAGGAAACAGTCCAGGAGGTACCTGGAGCATGTGGAAGACAACTTCCTGACACAGCTGGTAAGGGAGCCTACCAGGGGAGGTGCCTCGACCTACTGTTTACAAACAGAGAAGGACTGGTGGGAAATGTGGTGGTTGGAGCCTGTCTTGGGCTTAGCAACCATGAAATGATAGAGTTCTCTATTCTTGGTCAAGTTCGGAGAGTCAGCCAAACCACAACCACAGACTTCCTGAGGGCTGACTTTGGGCTGTTCAGGACACTGGTCAGGAAAGTCCCTCGGCTGACAGTCCTGAAGGACAAGGGGGTCCAGAAGACTGGACATTCTTCAAGGAGGAAGTCTTAAGGGCGCAGGAGCAGGCTGTCCCTGTGTGCTGGAAGACGAATCGGCAGGGAAGACGATTGGCCTGGCTAAACAGGGAACTTTTCCTGGAACTCAGGAAGAAAAGGAGGGTTTATCACTCTTGGAAGAGGGACAGGTAACTCAAGAAGAGTATAGGGAGCTTGTTAGGGCATGCAGAGAGAAAATTAGAGGCAAAAGCCCAACTACAACTCAGCCTGGCCACTGCCATGAGGTATGACAAAAAGTTTCTCAAACTCATTAACAACAAAAAGAGAGCTGAGGAGAATCTCCATCCTCTATTGGATGTAGAAGGGGAATATTGTCACCAAGGATAAGGAAAAGGCTGAGGTACTTAATGCCTTCTTTGCCTCAGTCTTTAATAGTCAGACAAGTAATCTGCAAGGTTATCAGCCCCCTGAGATGGAAGACAGAGATGGAGAACAGAATAAACCCCCTGTAATTCAGGAAGAAGCAGTTAATGGCCTGCTTTGCCACCTGGACACCCAGAAGTCTATGGGGCCAGATGGGATCCATCTGAGAGTACTGAGGGAGCTGGCAGAGGAGCTGTCCAAACCACTCTTCATCATTTATCAGAAGTACTGGTCAACAGGGGAGGTCTCAGATGACTGGAGACTTGCCAATGTGGCACCCCTCTACAAGAGGGTCCGGAAGGAGGATCTGTGGAACTACAGGCCCATCAGCCTGACCTCGGTGCCAGGGAAGATTATGGAGTGGTTCATCTTGAGGGTGCTCACACGGCATGTGCAGGACAACCAGGGACTCAGGCCCAGCCAGCATGGGTTCATGAAAGGCATGTGTGCAGTTTTGAGCCCCTCACTACAAGAAGGACATGGAGGTGTTGAAGCTTGTCCAGAGAAGGACAACGAAGCTGGTGAAGGGTCTAGAGCACAAGTCCTATGAGGAGCAGCTGAGGGAATTGGGGTTGTTTAGTCTGAAGAAAAGGAGGCTGAGGGGAGACCTTATCACTCTCTACAACTACCTGAAAGGAGGCTGTAACGATGCAGGTGTTGGCCTCTTCTCCCAAGTAACAAGTGATAGGACAAGAGGAAATGGCCCCAAATTGCACCAGCGGAGGTTTAGATTGGATATTGGGAAAAATTTCTCTATTGAAAGAGTAGTCAAACCTTGGAACAGGCTGCCCTGGGAAGTGGTGGAGTCACCATCCTTGAAGGTGTTCAAAAAATGTGTAGAAATGGCACTTTGGGACATGGTGGTATTAGGTCAACTGTTGGACTTGATGATCTCAGAGGGCTATTCCAACCTAATGATTCTATGATTCTAAATTGCCTATGTTACTTTATGACTGGGATAATTACATAATATTTTAAAAATTAGTTTTCCAAATAAATCATGATTCTACCTTGCAATTTTTGTCATATTAAGAATATTCGCTGTTGAAAATTTAAGCATTTATGGTAAACCTTAAAGCTATGTGACATGTAAAGCTGAACAATTTCTAATAAAAAATACTGTTCACAGCTCATGGGCAACTTGTGAGCTCTTTAACTGCTAGAACTGTGGTTCTAGCATTAGGTAAACAAAAGCACAGAAAATTGAGCACTGCATTGATTCTTTGCAGCTGTATTACTGACAGGGGTAAAGATGAGGCCAACCTGGCCCACAAAAAAGGTACTGAACCCCTTGTACTCAAATCTGGTTTTGCTGCTGTGCCACTAAACAGAGAAAGTCCTATATTAAAAAAAACAGTACACCAAGCCTTTTCTCATTGTTTTATCTTTTCATTGCTTTTCTCCAAGACTTAATAAACCAGAAGAAAACAACTTGGCTACTGTATAGGAGAGAACAAACCTTGCTTTTGTACAAGTTTTTTGTTTTTTTTTTTTTTAGTACAGTTTTGCTTACTATTTATTTAAAACAAAAAATATTTGTGTTCTGGCTGAGAAGGAGTTTTGGCTTTTTATTAGCCTAATTTTTAAGCTATTCTGAGTTTTTATCATGCATTGTTTGAACTGAAGTGGTAACAGAAAGGGACAGCTTGCACAGACACTTGATAGGAATGAATACTTCAATTAGATCTTATTTAAGGAATGATGAACTTTTAAAGAACATTAAAGAATGATGCATAATTTAAAATTTTATTTTAAATGAATTGATAATAGCAACACAAGGATGTAGTATCTCACATCCCTTTAGTGTGAACTAACCTCCAAACACTGTGATGAAGCCCATCTTTCCTTTATCTGGACACATGCAGATAAGACATAGGCAGATAAGACATATATGCATCCAAGAACAGTCACAGCACTGGTTAATATATATCACTATTGCAGAGCTAAGCCAATTGTTTCCTCTCTGCCTTTAATACTTCATGAACCTGTCAAACGTAATGACATAACCATCTGGCCTGATCTAACAGCAGCTCCAACAGCAGTTCAGTAACCAGCAGCATCTACCACACAAGGCTGTATACCAGAAGTGAAGCTAATGTGTTACGATGCTGCTACAGATGCGCTTTTCACTCAAGGAGGCCCTATTTGAGGTGCATTTGCCTGCTGAAGCCATGCCTATGCATCAACTGAGCCCTGAGTCACCAATATGCCTGATGATGACACATTCATGAGCTAGAAGAGAAGAAACTCAGGGGATACAGAACTGATGTTCTGATATAAAGAAGGGAAAGATGCCATCTCCTGTGGATTAAATTGATTTAAGGAAATTTGTAGTATTGCTGCCCCAGTGAATGTAGTCCCATCACTCTCAGAAACGTTTGTAAAACATATACTTCTCTCCACCCTCTTCACGAGCAATCAGTAGAAAACAAGGGACTAAATACCTCTTTCCCTCTACCCCTTTTTAATCTTCATCAGGTTGAAAATGCTCCATTCTTCTCTGATGAGCTCCCTGAAGCTACGCTAGAACTCTTGGGTAGAGTTGGGTGAAGAAATCTCTTAGTTATCAGCCAGTAATATTTGAGGGGACAAGAGGCTGCAGTTCAGATTATACAACAAAAGAATATTCATCAGTAGACTAAAAAAAGATATGCCTCAAAAAAAAAAAAAAAAGATGCCAGGAAGAGTAAATACTCTTAGTTTAATTTACAGGAATTACAGACAAACAAGAGATGGTGCCACTCTGATTCCACAGAGAAATTTAAGCTTCTTGACTTTAAACATTAGGTTTATTGAATAGCATAAGACAAGATTTTCTAATAATTCTTAACAACTCTTTGAGTTCACAGAAACAAATCCACCTAGTTTTCACTATTTCTCCTGCTAGAGCTTTTTCTTTTTTAATGCTATAGCTCAGGGATAATAAAATGTTTTCACATTAGAGAAAGAAATGAAAAGGGAAGTGTAAAAAAGTCCATGTCACAACCAAGATATGTACCTGTTTAAGTGATTTGGAGTGGATGATGCACAATTGAATATAAATATGAGTATACATACATACACATACGTGCACATACATGAACACAAACACATCGCAGAACAAAAGACAAATATTCGAGATTTAACCTAGAACAGATCCTCTGTGGTTTGATGTTATTATTATTATCTAGAAGGATGTCATTTGATGCATTTCTTTAATTTGACAACCTGATAATTCCACTTGCTTTTAAATGAAAAAACCATCTCACTTACCTACACACACACGACCATCAACCCCAACAGCCAAGCCAGGTGGACACTCACACCGAAAGGATCCTTCAGTATTTATGCAATGACCATTCATGCAAATTCCCGATGTCTGACATTCATCAATATCTATCAGGAGGCAACACAATTCACCAATCTATTTGCTGTTTTTAAGCAAGATTACCATTAATGTTTTTAGAATATTACCAAATGACTTTATTACAGCAGATGAATTGCCATCATATCCTTGTTTTGTTTCTAACAAAAATCTCATCTTGGAATTACACTAATTAAAAATCCAGCTGCGCATTAAAAAACCCCACACCAACCCTCAACAACACACGCCCCCCCCCCCTTGAAAAACTGTAGGATTAGCAGATTAGAGGCACTTCAGATTACATTTTGCCCTTCGTCCATGCTATGATACTATAACTTTGCTTTAAAGTGTGGTTAAGGAATTATTAATCACAGAGTACTCATATGACAGTAGATTTTAATTTTGAAGAACTTTTCTGTGGTCATCAGTTTCTACCTAAGTCAACAGCCTAGCTGCATGCTCATTAAGAAAACCACAATCAATAGAAATGGTTCAACTTCAAATCAGAAAACTAAAAATTGAGGTGATTTTACACTTACTAGAAATTACTCAAGCCCAAACCTACTTCTACTGGCAGCAACAGGTATCTTCCATTAGTTTACTTAAACTGAAGCTAAATCAGACTCTGTTCTTGAAGTGTTTAATGTAAGTTTTCAATGACCGCACTTTAAAAATTTGGTAATGCTATGTGGCAAATAC
This sequence comes from Leptosomus discolor, assembly GCF_034619465.1. Classification (NCBI taxonomy): domain Eukaryota; kingdom Metazoa; phylum Chordata; class Aves; order Leptosomiformes; family Leptosomidae; genus Leptosomus; species Leptosomus discolor. The sequence continues at coordinate 46,781,250 of NC_141419.1, read as the reverse complement.
AATGTCTTAAGTATTACGCACTCTGAATTTCCAAAATAATGATGCAGAAAATATAGTCGTGTGTGTTCATCAATGTCAAATCTTTCAAACCTCTTGAACTGCCCATATTGTTGCTCATTTTACCATTTCATGAAGAGCCTGCGTGTTTTCCTGCATTTACAATGCTCCATGACTTTTCAAGAGCTACTTTATCATACGTTGTAGCAATACTATTAAATAGTTCAGTTAGTTCTTTCTGTAAGTTAAAGACCTATTTCTAGTCTAGGCAGCTTAAGAAATCTACTGTAATGGATTAGTAAGGTATTACTCAGTATGATATTAATCCATGTGACAAGATTGCCATTCTTGCATGAATGAATGGACAGGAAAAGCCATTTTCAATCAAGATTGCCTTAATGTGTTACCCCTCAGTCCTACATACCAGTACAGTAACGACCATTTGGAGCCAGAATAAATCCTGGTTTGCAGATGCATTTAAAACTCCCATCTTCATTTATGCACATCCCATTTAAACACATGTTTGTAGCAGTGCACTCATCATGGTCTGCAAAATATTGCAAAGAATACTGCTTATAGTTCCTCACCTTCCAGAAGATGACACAGTAAAAAATAAACTATTAGTACTGATATGACATATTCCTTCACTTGAAGATTTAATTCTACTCATAACTCTGACGAAGTGTCTCAGGAGTTTTCATTCTACAAAGTAGCAAATTTTTTTTCCCATTGTGATCAGTTACTTTGCATACTTCAGCAGACTGTGTATGGAAGAACAGGGTACACCTTTCTACATGAGGATAAAAAGCTTCAGTCACCTGACAGAATCAAGACCCTGTTGTTTATCTAGGAAGGCTTTTTTTTGACACAGTAGAGTCAAAATTAAAAACAGTTATTTCTTCAGCAGTGCTGATACATGGAGCACTTGCTATGAAGCTTTAGGGAAAAATGTTATTCCTGGCACTGAGTTACCTGGGACTCTTGACAAGAGATGTAGCTTCAGAAACAGAAATTACTTCAAGTTTTCTTTGAAATCATGCAGTTCTGTACAGTAACTATTTGAATGCAGGGGCTCTAAGTTCACCTCAGGTCATACCTCATTGCAAAAAAGGTAATCCTTAATGATCCTTAATTGTATTACAGAGTACAATTTCTAGAATCACTACACTAATGCCTGTGCCACTCTTTAAAAGAGTCCTTACCCACACAATTTTTTCCATCTGTAGTCAGTTCAAACCCAGCATTGCAAATACACTGGAAACTTCCATCAGTGTTTACACATCGGCCATTTTTACAAAGAACACCATTCTGGATGCATTCGTCTATATCTAAGTCAAAAAAAAACCCAACCCCAAAAAATCACACAATCAGAGAATTACTGTAAGATAAAAACATATACAGTGACAATTACCGCTTTGAAAAATACTGGCATGTTATTTAAATATGTTAGAAAAATTTTTCCAAAGACGGTTAAGAATTTATTCTCATTGCATCAGAGATAGGAAAAATATTATTTTACAGACTTGTACAACAAATGCTACATTTTGGGATGCTCAGCAATTACTTTATGTCATCCGTGTACCTACATAAATATACACTCTATTTCATGATTTTTCTGTAGAACTCCCAGCTGGGGAATTCCCTGGCCAAGTGACAGATATTACAGAACAATGGATAAACAGTAAAAGACAACAGAATAAATGGAATGGTAGCCCAGAACTAGAGCTGCAATTAATATAAAAACTGATGAGATTTACTGAAATCATATTGCTAACTATTTTTTGAACTTAAATGGAATCTGTCACAAGGGATCACAACACCTGCAATGTCAGAAGAAGTGAAGCAAATTTTCTTACCAATGCAAGCTTGTTTGGTAGGAGTTCTCTGGAAGCCTGCATGGCACTTGCAGTAATAGGAACCAGGTGTGTTGACACAGTCTCCATTAGAGCATGGGTTTGATGTGCATTCATCAACATCTGTGGACAGCACCGTAGAGCATTAGAGAATTCACAGTGTATACAATATTTTTTTTTCAAATCTAGAAGTTTCTAGGTGAAAAAGACGGTAACTAATAGTCAAATGTTAAATACTAAAACTTGTTCTTGGTGCAAAATCATTACTTTCCTAAGTAGATAGGAAAGTAATAATTTTGTTCTTAGTCCAACTAGGCAGACATTTTTAAGAAGTGAAATGCTACTACATCATTTATATGCACCTTGAAAGACAAAAGAAAAACTATGTGAGAGGCTTTTGAGACAGAGGATCTGACAGTTCCCTAGTGAAAGTGAACACTTTATTCAACATAGTTTCATTTAACTGAATGACTATTCATCCTTCTTTGGAATAAACCCAATACAAACCAAAATTGGCATTTTAAAATCAGAGCAAATCCAACAGCACACCCCCCCCCCCCCCTTATGTTACAGGTTTATTATAGAAATGTGAGGAGGAGCCACATACCGGCAGGAGGGATTCTTAATGAGACCACAGTCTGTGCACCACATCTCAATTATTTATGCCCAAGGGGCATCCTCAAAACCTAAAACATCATCAAACGCAGTCTTGCATTTGAGTAATGCCAGACTTCATCTAGCCCTTCTCTACAATGTACATTACTCTCCTTTCCAAAGGTTTTTGGTATTTCAGTGCTATCAAACACACTTTAACCACTTTAAATCTTAGGTACTGCTCAGAAATAACTCCCATTTGACACAGGGCTCTGAAAACTTTTAACTCCTTTCAAGAATCCTTCCCAAATTTTACCCCCAGTGCTTACCAATGAGTCAGATGTGTCTTTGGCCTGACACAGCTATTCTCAGCTCTAAAATAACACTGTTCCTCTCTATTATGTTCCCCTAAACCCTTTCAGGATCCTTGCCCTCTGTGATCCCAGGAGCAGAGCGAGTGCATCCCTCTGGTTTGGCAGGCAGAACTTCTGGCTCAGTCTCTCCTGCAGCTACCACAGGATGACCTGACCAGCCCATCTCTGCTACAGCTAAATTCACAGATTACAAACTGAATGGATCCCTTGATGAAATCCCTCCTTCTTCATCAATCACCTTTGCTAATTTGACTTTTTCCCTCCAGCTATAACCTCCATTTCCCTTACAGGTCTGAAATTACTCATCTCTTCATTTAGGTAGGCTTTAATACCACAAAGTCAATGGTGATTTATGGGAGTTTCTGGTATCTGGCTGTAAGCTGCCATAGGAAGCTGGGGCTAAGTAAAGCCACTGCTGATCAGTTCTTAGTAATGATGATTTTTCCATGCATTTTGCAGCACGCTATCAGAAATACCAGGAAAACACAGGGCAGTTTTGCTGATCATTTGTACTCATCCATTATCAGGTCAAGTTCTAATACTTAGTTCATTACATCTTGGAAATAATGGGATGGAAAGAGAATTAAACTTCTAAGACTATTTATATGTTAAATAAACATGTACTTCTAGAAAGTGTTGTGCCACCAATGACTTGATTCTAAAAAATGGCAGAAGTTTAAGTTTTGTTCTAATCTAACCATAAACAAGACCATATATTCCACAGGATTTACCGTGTTAATGCCAATTAGCATTAAAACCAATAGCATGAATATACATATCAAAGACATCTGGGTTTACCCAAATTTAACGAGCTGGTTTACAGCACTCTTGGTGCCTAGATACAATCAGATTGTTTTGGGTAAACAGTTAAATGAATGAAGGCAAAACAAATGGAAGAATCAAATACCTCCTCTCACGCATATTTAGCTCATTCACATTTGCATAGCAGCCGATAGCACCACTCCAGTAAAACCAGAAGAATGAAGATAAGAGAAATTCAGTGTTAAATACAATGAAGAAAATAGTAACTATACTGCAGTAGACCTCTATGTAATTATAGTAGTTTCCTACTCTCATGCTTCTCTTCAGTGCCTGGCTGTTGGGATGCTCTTTCTCACACGTGCTAGATTGGGTACTTTTTCCTCAGTCCTTAGCTGATATGGGGGGTCAAGGAGGATTGCACATAATTCCTTCAGAACAAAGTCCTCAACTACTAACAAAATGTCAAACTCTAAATCACATTTTCACATTAATGTTTTGTCAATTGTCTTAATTCAAATGACTTTACTGTATATTTATCTTGTTCTAGTATTGGGGAGGACAGGGGGAACTTAGAAATACTAGATATGGCATTCATCTATTTTGTTTAGTTTTCCTACAGAGAATGGCACTTATGACTTTCTTTATTATAGGCTTCAACTTGCTTCATCTGTTAAAGAAAACATGTTCATGCTAGAAATGGATTTAACTGTAAACTAACTTATAAATTGTACAGCAGGAATGCAGTGTTCCTCTATGAAATAGCCAACTTAAGCTTAGAAAATCCTTCCAAAGCCATGTGCATCAGATAATTTCCATTGAAAATATGCATCTTAAGATGCTTTTATTTTTATAAGCTCTTGATAAAAGAGGGAAATGGCAAATATATGTTAATATAAAGGAGTTGTTGGCTTTGAGTTTGCATTCCAAACATGCATATTCCAGCAGTATAAACAGGAAACATCTGAGACAGAGATATTTAACCCATTTGTTCTATCTCCCAGCACACCCTTCTTCAATGTCAAATATTTCTCTTTCACCACTTGCATAGCACTTATTTCCGCTTTTCAGTGTCTCATCTGTAACACTTGTCAGAATTTCACTACACACAATATGGAACTTCCAACACCTTCTTAAAACTTCTTGCAACCAGTCTGAAGATACACACAAAATTTAACATATGAAGATTTATTTGTATTTGCAAAACAACTAAAATTCAAGACAGCACAGCTACAAGCTTGCTGCCACTTTCAAAGTCTCTACAGCTTTATCCATAGTTTTTATAAACAGAATGAAATAAGGGAAGGTAATAATATTACAGCTGTCTATCAGTTTGGACTGACTGACCATTCAGTGTCAGATCACTTTGCACACTTATGGTCCTTGACCCATCAGGCATGATCCATCATGAGAGCAGCATAATACAAGTTTAGGTCAGAGAGCAGTATGTAACACCATTATTTTTTGATTTGGCAGGATAATTTGGAAATAAAACTTCTTTAAATCCATACAACAATATCTAATAATTCCTGGCTTTTTAACTTGTTGCTTGGGGAGTAGGCAGCCAGACAGACAGAGAAGTATGGAAGCAGTGTTCATTTGTATACCATTAATCTTACCACATGCAGTGAAATGTAACTGCCCCAATGCCCCAAGATTCTTCTTTTATTAATGAGAAGAGTATCCGAGTTAGATTCAAGCAAGTCTTTCATTTAATTTAATCTAATATGTACCAGTACACACAGAAATTCCATGCAGTTAAGTTTCTGCCTGCATTTCCAAGACAACTTTCTGTGTGATTTATAGCAACTACCATTCACAAATCACCAATTCAGTGTGGCACTTAAGATACTGCTGCTACTTCTTTATAATACAATTAGAAAATAACAATGAAACAAAGCTGTGTTATCTAAGATAAATATTCATAAATTATACTCTCTTACAAAGGTCTTCTGAATACAAGCAGCTACTGAAAAGGCAAACCACTGAAGAGTCAAAATAATCAGTAATGACTGATTCTTTTCACACAGAAAAAATAGGTGAAATGAGACTTAAACTTGCTAGAAGCCATTATTGTTTTTTTTTCCCTGCCACTTTCAATCTAGGATATTGCTGTAGCTGGCACAGCACATTCTACTTCTGCTAAACCAGCTGAAATGTTTGTTTTGATGCCAGTGCATCTAAAATTGCCTCAGTTCCAGGCTACTGTTTCATGCTGAGGTGTACATTACAAACTCAAGACTAAGTTCCCTAAGTGAAGACACCTTTTTCCTGGGCATGTAACTGTGTGTTAAAGAATCAAACAGGTCAACAATTTTTTTTTCCATGCACCTATCAATCGAGTCTCCCAGTTTTCAGGCACTCAAACTGAAAATCAGATGCAACTTGACTATTATCACAAGCCTGGAGTGCAAGGTGAACAGCAAGGCTAGTGGGCTACGGGGTGACACCACAGAAGAAAAAGTGACTGAATGCAAGCCAGCTGTTAAGAACATATTATATCTTTCTGTCAATCAAATCCAGTACCCAGGGATGTAAATCTGATGGGCCTTTTAAACCACAGCTGGTTGTCCTACTTCATTTTTTCATGCGCAATTTCTTCAAGGAAAATTGAAAAATAAAATTGAAAAATAAAAAAGTTTAAATTAAATCCATACAGTTAGTTGCTGCAACCTAAGTATAAATGGGCACAAAGTGCAAATGAAGCATTTCACAACACGTTCAACCACAGAGTTTAAATCCTGTTCTAGACTAATCCCAAAAGCCACATTCAGATGAAATTAGTACATTAATACCTGGTCATTTAGGCTGGGAAGCCAAAAAGGAGCCAAAGGCACTGAACCTTTCTTTTGTGCTGGTGGTTATTGAAACTGGTGTTCACTAAAAGCAGAAGTCTAAAAGGTCACCCAAGCTCAGGTGAGGCCTTGGTTTATCTACTTACCTAAGATTTTCTAGTATTATTAATTCCTACTATTTAATCTGGAGTTACCTCTTACTTAGGAGGTAACCCCGTCATCTGCATCAAGATTTGCTTCGGTTTGACTTAATTTCCACAGTTCATTTTTTCCTAGACTGTTAACTTGCATATGTCACATTATCAATATATGCACTTGATTAATAATCAAATGCTTGTACTAATATCAAACCATACTAACTTTTACCTCAGCGTTGCCATTTATTTTCCTTACTTCACAAATTGAAAAAAGGGCTTTGTGAGTTTAAAAGCATTCAAATCTCATATGCCACAGTGAACTAATTCTTAATCACATGCCATCTTTATGCTATCTGCTTATAAGAAGCACAAAGTAGCTCAGTCGAATTTTTCTTACCTTATTATGAAATGATTTAGGGACAGATGACACTGTGTCTTTCCATGGTATGCAGGCTCATTCTTTACAGCTATGTGCTCTTTCAATGTATTTTTTCATGCAGAATAATTCTTCATAAGCACGAGCAAGCATTTATCATAATCATGCTCTACCACAACATTATTTATCACCGCTTTTTAATTATTCAAACACAGGATGGTTGCCCCAAAAAGTACTAGTTTAGAAAGGCCTTTCATTTTTTCCATTGCTAGCTTTGTACAATCATATATTTAGATTTTTATCATTACTCATCTTTATTTCTTCATTTGAACTCAGAAAGCAAAAATAATAAAAATGTAATAAATATAATGTGTGTTATCAAATAGATAACAAACATCCGTGTGCCCCCGATGATATTTTCAACTTGCCCCCCAACTAACAAAGAATATGAATATAAGCTGTGAACTAGATTTCATCAAGAAACAGCTTTCAGAACATGCTGAGCACATTTCAAGACTCAAGGTCCACCATAGTTAAACACTACTGATTTCAGCAATGTGAAATTTAGTGCTGGGAATAGAAGTTCCAGGGCTCTCACTCTTTACAGTATAAAGAAAGAACAGCCATGCAAGACAGATTTATAATAAAACTCCCACTCCCCACTTACAATGCACTTATAGCTCCTAAGGCCCAAGGATGCAGCAAGAGACCAAGCCTCTTGAATTTCCCAGCCAGAGATCAGAGGTACAAAAAACTCTCACGCAAACAAAAAAAAAAACTGAAAAAGTTGGGCTTGCTGTATCATAGAGGACAACTTGGAAGAACCGCAACAGTCTTTAAGTACAGAGAAGTGCAAAGAGAAAGATACTGACCTGCTTTCCTTATATGGATAACACAAGAAACAATGAGCTGATTTTTTTTTTGCAAAGTAAGTGTTTAAATTAGACTAGACATTCTCAAAACTTTCTGGAAATTTGACTTTTGGAGCAATGCAACTGCCTGGGGAACTGGTGGAATCTCCATCAATGGAGATTTCTTAACAGAGTGTACAAACTGTCGTCAGGAATGATGTAGCTATAACTGACCTCTCTGGTACAAGCGAATAATCTAGCTAAGGGGACCCGTAATCTTTCACATGCGGTAGATAATGTTGATTTGAGAAAGGAAAACAGAGACATTAAACATAGTAGGAAACAGGGACATCAAAGGAAAAGCACTATTGAACAGTCGTCATATTTCACTCTTCCAGAAGGCAGGGTGTCAAGGCAGGCAGGTCCTAAAAGTCAGTTTGCATTTCAGCGGGAGGTGGAAGAATTTGCAATTCAGAGATGCAGTGTTCCCAGCTCAGCTGCTGGTTGATACACACTGTACTGCATGTATGCCAAAATCTCTCTGTACTGTTCTCACTTGCATACTGTAAACTGCGTAGTCCTGGATTAGAAATCTTTTTTAAGCATTTGTGTAGCTGCAATTTTCTGTGTTACTTTATTTCCATATTTTCCTCTAATCCACAGGCATGCTAGAAATTGATTCTAAAAGTGCAGTTTTGGTGAGAAAAGCCTATCACTAACAAGCTCTTGTGTAATATTTTTTACCCATAGATCTCGAATCCCTTTATAAAGAATCAGCAAGCAAATGTCAAATCAGAAATACAATCAGACCTTTCTATTTAGGATCCTATGTTTATTAAGCTGTATCCTGCATAAAGGATTATTCTCCACACAACCATCCCACAAGAACCCCAAATTTTGTACCTTCCCTGAAATACCTGATGAGCCTTTGACACTGCAAGAGTGAAGACCACAGTAACTGAATAGAAGTGCATACTCCCAAATTCAGCTCTTGTTGGAAAATGTTAGCATTCAGTGTTTTCATATGATACGCAAATGTAGCCAAAAGTTAATTAATGCATTTTTTTAATGACTTGGTGTCTTTCAAACTGTCATTCATCCTTACAAGTAGGTAAAACAAAAAATCTACCCTTCCTTATCTTGAACATAACTCAACATTAACTCCTGCAGCAAAAACAGAGCTATGCGAGCATAACAAGAGAACATAGAACAGAACTTACTTTACCGAATGTGAAGACAAAAATGTACAAAATCCATTAAGTACAGGAATACTCAATACCAATATCTGCGATTAAAGATATCTTTTTTTTTTTTTTTTAAGGAAACATAACTCTCATGAAGGTTTTAAATTATTTTAGCAATATCATGTTCTCTCCACTCTCACAAAATCAATATAATTAAAATTAATATGCATGTGGGAGAAAAAGAAGATGCATTTTTTAAAAAAGAAACAGAATTAAAGCAGAAAAATATTAGCATTTTAGAAGTGAATAATGGATTTTAGAAATGTGCACTTACCAATACAATCCCCATTTGCATCCGGTTTATATCCCATGTTGCATTCACATCGGTAACTAGACAGGGTTGGTATACAACGTCCATTTAAACAAAGGTTGGGATGGTGTTTACAGATGTCTATTGTCTGATTGAGTATTGCTAACAAAAACAGAACATGAGACAAATATTCATATTTTCAAATAGAACTAAATAGTAAGATTATACTCAGCTTCAGAAAGTATGTTATCAGATGCATAAACATATCCACCAAATCAATTATTTTTTCCAAGTAATATCTGTTGACATGACAGTAAACTTAACAAGAACCAGTAGCTCTCCGAAACAAAAACCACATTAGACACACAGTCTTAATTATGATTTACCATTTACGTGTATAGCCTGATGAGATTGTCAGTGGCCTCATGAATAAACCACAGTTGGGGTGAAAGTTGAAGCAGTCTGTTTCTGTATGTTTATCATTTTTGGTGTACTTAATAAAATTCCTTGCACTTTATGGTTCTGATCCTAGGCATGTGTTTACACATGTTATAAGCAACTTTACAGATATGAGAATTCCCTCTGAATATTACTCCCCTTGGGCTTTCAGTCAAGGCAGTGTTCCTGCAGAATAGGCAAGTTTTACATTTGGAAGAACAACGAAAGAGAACAATTTCTTTTAAACCCTGGTGGTTTTTTGAAAACACTTAGAAATTTGGAGTTTCATTAGTGCTGACCAAGACAGATCAGCAGGGGCAGCACAGGCTCAAGCATCCTATAATTGAAGTGAAGAAAAATTCTCTACATCTGAGTTCTTGCTAAAAAAAGGGCTCCTGAACTCCATAATGTATCAACTGGGGCCTCTTAAATGTGCTTGGATACAAAGGAATTTTTATGTGTTAAACATAAACAGCGTATCAATTCCAGATTAAAAGTAAGCAGAAAAAATAGGAAAAAATAGAAGGAATTAAAAAACCGAGAGAAACAAGACAGAACCATGCAAGTACTTACTTAGCCCTGTAATTACTGGGCCATTTCCAGTGGGACTTTGACCACCTGTCCCTACCCCTGCTCCACCTACACCTGGGGAGAAACCATTGCTTCCAGGGATGGGAATGAATCCTGCTCCTCCTGGGCTGTAGCCATTGCCATTGCCACCAGGAAGGAACTCATTCCCTCCTGTCCCACCACCTCTGGAACCACCTCCAGTAGAAGCACCATCCACACAAAGTCTGCGGTGTTCATCTATTAAACAGGAATGCACAGAGAAGCGTAAAATAAATCAACCCTTCAGAGTCAGCTTATAAGGAAGATACAGATCTTGGTATGCTACAAAAACCAGAACATCAACTCCTTGTTTCTTTGATGTTATGTGTTCCCTCTCCAACTCCTAATCTCAGGCGGATCCCATGATTGTGACAGGTGTTATTTAAGGAAGGACACTAAAAGTAATAAAAGGAAATATTGTAATTTACAGCTATTTGTTGAAACCTTTTTGTTGATGTGTTGCCAGCAGCATTGTAACTCCCTGGTCACTCAGAGATCTTGATACAGATAAACTGAAAATACATTTCACTAGGGATGTGGACTATTGTTGTGTGAGCAGAATTGAAAGAATAAATGAAATACTGATGCATTTCTAGTTCAAACTAACTCAAAATTTAATGGAAGAAGAGAGCAGCTGTTCCTTTAAATCAAAATGAACTATGGACCCTCAGAGTAATTTCCCCTTTGAGCTTGACCACAAAATCTTTCCCATTTCCCAAGAACTATTTCCAAAGTCAACAAAAGGACGTTAAAGAAACTAGTCCGAAACAATCATGGACCAGAAAAAAATGGTTCACAGATGGTAACATCAGTATCAAAAACACAGGAATGAATAATAATATAATTCCTGACTTTCTTTTTCCATTTAGCCTACATTTTAAAGCAGTTTAAAATATTCCAGTGACCTCCATCCCAACTAGAATGGATAGCAAGGAGAAAACAAATCAATCAGTCACAAGCCACTCACCAGATCCTCTGACAGGACACATCTCTGGAACTGACCTGATGGCCCAGCACTGGCCAGACTCACAGCAGCATTGCCTTTTGGTGAACCTACCAGCAAGCTCCTGGGTACAGCGGCCATTCATTATGTTGGAGAAACATGTACTTGCCCTCTGAGCTGGAAATTAAATTAAAAAAAAAAAAAAAAAGTAACACGAACTCTCAAAATTACTTTCCTCTATTCAATTCACATGACTAAAATGTTTTGTATCAACCCAACAATATAACAAACCCCCAAATATCGCAAAACACACCTAGTAATTAACTGAGGTGATCAGCACCAATGCATTCCAGATTTGGTTTACTGCAGTATCATGTACTTGCAGTGACAATAGTTTTGCACTAATCCAACATGCAATCTTAAAGTCTGCTTAAGCTAACAGGAAATATAGATGACGCAGAAGATACCAAGCAATACAAATAGAAACTACATACAAATAGATAAAAAGCCTACTATGGCAAAAATCAAGAAATTTCATGTAACAGCAGCAACATCAGTAAATTAATTTAATGAATTTTTCCTTGGTGTAGATGTATCTGACGAAATATTATGCAGTTTGCTCTGCTCAGCAGACAGACTGTACAACAATATTTTTAGTAGTGCCATGTGAAAACTACTCTATATAAATGTCATTTATTATATTCTAGTTCATTCAAGGATGCATCCTAGATCTTTTATTGTCACACTCCTGAATGCTGACTAGGATAAAAGCTCAATGAATTTGCAAAGGCATCATACTAATCACAATAGCTGAGCACATTCTCATATTTTGGTTAAAAGCAGGTATTTGTCTCAAAATGCAAAGAATAAAATAGTTTCTTTTAATAAGGACTGCATTTTTCACTTTTCTCGTACGTAAAGAAGAAATTATATTTCTGGAGTATACAAATCATACGCCAATACTATAAACATTTGAGAGCACAAGAACTTTCAGACACATTTTCAGTTAAGGGAAGGAGACGCTGTGACGTAAGGGCCTGCCTTGGCAGACTACGGCATGTGATTTGTGTGCAATTGGTTTTGGGAGCTGACTTCAGAAATCAGATTGTAAAATATTGCAAAATCCATAGAAATGTTCATCATATTGGAAGTCATAGATTCTCAGCATTCCTGAGGCCAGCCAGAATGTATTTGAAGCTCGGCACTCAGGCAAACCTGGATAACAAAAGCTGGATACATTGTACAAACAATTATCCACGTGAAATCACTTGTAGGTCTTCCGTTGCTACCAGCTTACATCATTTATCTATAATTCAGAAATCCCTTCAGAATTCCCATCCATTCCCAACATGAGAACAAAGTGATTTGAGATGTCTGTAATAAGAAGCAGCACATGAGATCTAGAAAAGACGCTATCATTAGCAATTGTTAATGTTTTTTACACATGGTATGCAGTATTTTTAGTTAATTAGAATGGTTCATACCATTTATTTGACACATGCAGATGTATAAAAGAAATGACTACATCTGAAAATAAGCATACATCTTTGGTATAATATAGAAACAGGTTTTAAATAAATTGTCCGGTAAAAGATGCAAACTACGGAAACTGAGTATTTGTTTAGTTCTGTTATCTGTTCCAGTCAAATTAGCGGCACCTCAGCATACGCTACTTAATGCCTTCTGAGTCTATATATGTGCCTATATATGGTCTCTAAAGGTTAAATTAACTTACATGAGACGGAACTTGAAACACCAAGTAAGGATAAATGTTTGCTCCCTTAGAACCAAAGTAAGCTTAGCTTTTGGTTTCATCAGATGCAGGTTAGAGAAACAAATACAACTCACATTTCCTATGTTTGCCTAGACAACACAGAGATATTAATTGCTTTTTTCCTAAGAAGATCCAGATCTCAGGCAGGAGTTCTCAGTCTACAGCACAGTCAACACAGAGGGATCTAGTATCTACATAAAGATGGTTGCAGTAGAAATCATCATCACAGAGGATGTTAACAAATTTTAAGTAGGAGGATGTATGCATTTTAAGTTACTGGATCACAGATACTAGTGAGTTAGCACACAGTAAGCTCATGGGGCGGGGCGGGAGGAGTGCTAGATGGTTGGGACAGAAGCTCTGCTGCTGTATATAAATTGCCTTAATAACCTGGAGAGCTCTGAAAGCCTACAGGGCGGAATACCTACCAATACAGTGGGAGCCATCTGCAGATGAGACATAACCCTGTGGGCAGATGCAGAAATAACCTCCCACAGTGTTAGAGCATTCACCACCTTCGCAAATTCCTGAGATGATGCTGCATTCGTCAATATCTATCCAAAAAGGAAAGGACATAGGATAATTAGCAGAGCACTTCAACATATTGAATGTATTAAAAAGAAGGAAAGAGAGCTTTTCTGAAATGAAGTTGTTATTCAATTCGGATTGAATAATATTGCTGGTGTCTGCATACTGCAAACAGTATTTTTTTTGCCATCTAATGGAGGCTTTGCTTTTACATTCAGGGAGTGCACCACTTCAAGTCACAAAGCATGTGAAAACAACCTGGGATTTCCTCTAAATGACACATACTGAGCGCCATCTCTAAGAAGCACACAACAGCGACAATGCAATACCAAAATACACATCCTGCTCTTGAGCTGAAGGAAGAAGGAAGGTACAGCAGCCAAGCATGACAGCTCTGGGCTTCTGCGACTACAGAAATATTGCTCATCAGATCTGATTGCCTTCTGGCCTTCTAATACTCCAACTGTAAGCAAGAATTTTGGCCAAGCTCTTCAAACGCAATCAAATGTTGCATTTTTACTTCTTTTCAGATATTTTTAGTCCACTCAAATATTTCTGCTAACTAAAAGCAGTGGTCTCATCTGAACACTGAAACACTTTTGTATGTAAATACATATAAAGTGAGATGTCACCAAGCTGATGAATGAGCTTCTGTATGTAACGAGGGGCTGCTAGGGCACTTGGCACCAGGACTGAGAGCACCATGTGCTGTCCCAGCACAAACTGGAAAGAAAATGAGGAGCTGAGGCAATGAGAAGCAACAGGAGGAGGCAGGCTGACTCTACTGTTAGAGATTTAAAGCACAGCAGAGCAAACTGGAATGGAAGAAATACAAGCGGGAAGAACAGCATGAGAGTAAAGACTGTATCACAACCAGTTATACAAACCAGTCATTTTAAGTAACCAATTCATTCCACAACTATGACAATCTTTAGTCATATGAATATTTTTAGGGTTCATTTTAGTAATCTAATGTTGCCTTTAAGTGACCTCTGTACATTAGCTTTTCAAGTGGCTTTCAGTGTGTATGAACTGTTGCCCAGGTTTAATATGGGAGGTATTCTAAGAAATAGTGGGAAAATGTGGGTCAACATTCTAACTAGCTTGAGATGAATTATGTTTTCTAGTTGGAAGCATATGATATCACAGGTTTTGCACAGTTTGGTACCAAAGTAGTCATAGGTACAAGACTTTGTCTTAACTTCTTGGTAAAAATCTGGATACAGTATTAATTTAAATCAGCTTTCATATTGCAAAACAAAAATCAAACCAAAAAAGTCAGACTGTTGAACCCAGACTGTCTCATGCCAAACAGCATAGGAGAAGCATCAGAAAGAGCGTATAACAAATTATCTTGTGATAACATTGTGAAGGTCTTCACATTCCTTGTAAGAAAGCCTTGGGATCCCACAGACCATTCCTTGCACTTTTACACAGACCTATAATTTCCTTGGACCTCTCACTCTAGAAATTCTCTTGAGATGAATGATTGCTTGAGTCGTTCGGTTAGCAGGTATTATTTCTTAGGAGGCTTTTATGTGATGAATATTTTCCTCACTCCCTTGCTACATTCTCCACACTGAAAACTCAAAGAAAAGGGAAGAGTGCCAAAACAATCTGGTGTGCACAGGGACTATATTAAAAAGGTAACTCCCCACTGTGGGAAGGTCCACATATGAAGAACTCCCTTTAGATATGAATCTACAAAGGACATTCAAGTACTGAAAGGAAAATTCAGTTTTGCCATGAGGCCACTAAGAATGTGAAAATTGTCCTTCATAAAGTGAAGATAAGAATAAAACACACCCTTTCCCAGTGGCACATCATTTGGAGTGTCACTGTATAAAAGACAATTTATCTTACAGGTAACACATCCTCAAACTTCCTAACTAGTCCATACATATAAGCATCCTGCAGCCTTTGTTGGTTATTTTTACACTATGAAGCAGAATCAGAGGAAGTGAAAATTTTGTCTTTTTATTAAGCATTTCAGATGACGCAAATATTAAATTTTACATTAAAATAGTTACAAAACGATGACAACTATTCCCCACATTTTAGATATCTGCTCAAGTATGTACAAAAGAAAGTGTCGTTTTTGCCAAATCAAAACACTTCTAAGAAATAATGCTTTCACTTAAGACTTCATAGTTACCACTGCAGAGATTCCAGAATTGCAAATGATGTTATAAATCAAGACCAAACAATTCCCCAGGAAATCTCTGAAATCTTGCATTAATTTACTGTATTGAAGACTGTATATATAATGTGGTGAATTGCTTACCATCTGATTTAATCCAATGAAATGAAACCATGTGTGTAAATCAGAACCAGAACCGTCTGCATGTCTTGTTGAGGTCTTTCATGCAGTACAGGTCTTTCGTAACCCGTTAAGTCTTTTAAACACCAATACTGTCTTCTGTATATACACACAGTCTGAAACATCATGTCAGAAAGACAGGCAAGAAAATTGGATGAAATCAGGACTCTGCAGGAAGAGCCTACTTTTTCTGGAAAGTGACACCTTCCCGATGCCAGAGTCACTGGATGCTCATGCAAGTTAACCCCCTTATTTTACCATCCTTTGATGCACACCTTTGATCTCAAGGAAATACTACACTACCCTTTTTCATCACTACTGTAGAGGTTTCAAAAATAAATTCCAAGACTAATTCTAGATTTCAGAGGCATCGAAACGTTGATAAAGATATCACCAGCATGGTTATCACAATTTGCAAATGCCGTACACACAAATGGGATGGCACAAAGCTGGTAGCAACGGCCACTAGTGATACATAAGCAAGTTAAATTTAAGAATCCCTGTGCTAGGAACTAGTTACATAGCATTTTCAAAATATCTGTTTCAATCAGTCACTCTCTTAGAGAGTAGGTCTTAAATCTAGGTTTCATACCATTTCTTTTTTTTCTTTTTTTTTTTCTTTTTTTTTGATAACTGAGGTACCCCAGCAGCTTCTATACACAAGAAAAAAAAAAACCAAACCCCACAAGAAAAATACATCTACAAAACCCTGACTATTAAAAGCAGCAGGCACTCGAAAACTGAAAATTTCACCTTCATTTTCACTCTGTTTGGCACAGAGTTTGTTTGCTACTTTAAAGGCAGTATTCTTAATTACAAGAACACAACACCTGATCTTCTACCAAAGAAAACCAAATTCCAAACTAGTTGGTCGTATTGTACAAAACCCATTGAGGTAATGAGTAGGTCGTGTTTGTAGTGCTGGCAAGTGAAAGACATAGGAAGGAAATAGTTAGCCACTTCTGCAAAGCTGCAGGACTTAGACCATCCTTCTCACCTGGCTACATGCACAGGAAGTTAACACTATCTAGGGCTCTTGTCCAAGAATGACAGGGAGCTGGGAAGGGAGGAAGTACCTTCCTGAAATCAAGACAGTGACCAGAGCTGAAGGAAGACTCCATAGTCCTCTCCATGTGGAGAGAAAAATATTTTTTTAACCAATTAACACAGAGAAACCTTGTGGAAGAATATTTTTTTTCCTTATTGGAGCAGTACCAAGCCAGTGGATTTTTTGTTTCTCTAATTTTTGAGCTAAATCTCCACCTCTTGTTCGCACTCCCTGGTTCTTGCATGTGCAGTTCTTTCAACAAGATCTCTGTTACCTCTGACTGGAAAATCTGAGACTGTACCTCAGGAAGAGCTATTTTTAGGATGGCTGATTGAAAAAGTTATTCAATTTCTTCCCTTCCCCCCTCCAAAATACAAAAATTAATGGTCTCAGTGAAAATACTCTGAAGATAGAAAGAGGAGATGCTGTCTTAAGAGTGAAAAAGACAGGCGGCGTGAATGGCTGTGGTGCCAATGTTGCATATGAGATGAGAAATCCAGTCTCAATGTGAGAAACAATTTAGATGTGGGGCATAAACTTCGCAGGTGTGAGTATTAACAGGTGAGCTTCTGCCAAAAAAACCCAGCCTGGCTGCATGTCATGCAGAATTCATGACTTTTACTACTACAGTAAGCAGGATTTTATGAATAACTGAATTAAAAGTACCAGAAAAAGGGCTCAACTGCTGAGTTCTGAAAAAAGGTTCAATGAAAACGGTTTTAGTCTATAGTAATACATGGTAATATCAAATCTGAATAACACACAGTGTAATGAAATTATACATTATGGCAGGAAAACCAGAAATAGAACCGTTTCTTTTAAAAGGTTCTTTGCATTTTGGTGCCATGCTTTTTTTAAAAAAAGTTAGCCTGTGTTACATAGTCCTAACCCTTTGACATCACCAGTACAGGAACGTATCTTTTTGGAAGAGCATTAGAGGCTTGCTACCTCCTGGAGTACCTTTGACTGTAAAAGCTGTCACAACTACCTACATTTAGTCAAGGAACATGATGTATTTTCAATTTGAGAAGTCAGTGGAACACAACCACTAGATCCTTGAAGTACTAATAAGTAGTAGTTCACTTCTTATGTAAACCAGCAAGCACAACTGAAAGCTTTTTTCTCTTCTCAGTTTATCTATATACAAACCATCTCTGAACAACACCTAGATATAAGTTCCATTAATTCTGGAAGATAACATCCTAAAAATGAACAGAATTTCATTCCCAAAAAGACAATGAATACTCAATATATTCTATATTGAAACTTTTAGGCCAAAAAAGAGAAGAGTCTGGGGTTTTCTTTTGTTTAGTTAAGACACCACACTACTGCTCTGGATATCTGGAATTTGGTACAAACCCTGTAAAGGCCTTTTCAAAATTTTTCAGCTCTCTTTCCATTCCTTGAATCCTTCCATGACTTGTCTAGTAGTAGAAGGAGTTGTTCTGACTACTGTGGAAAGTCTATAAACCAGGAATATAAAAAAGCTTATAAATAAAATCAGTAACATTGAACCCTGAGCTGGATTAATTTTAAAGGTCGTAGTTTCCTAAATAGCCTAAGCTACCTAGTTATATTTCTACACATGTGGGCATACACACGCAGTTACACATACAAGTTGTTCTCCGGTTCTTTGGAAATCCTTTAAACCCTCTTTACTGATACATAATTGCCATTAATTTCTGAAAGGTCAGTGTCAGTAAGCTGTCATGTAAACTGGCTCGAAATAAATCCTATTAGCCGAACACATGGCTTTTTACCGATTTCTTTCAAAAAAAAAGAAACATGGGAATATAATGCAAACAAATATAATGCAAACAAATGTTTATTGCTTTGCACAGTTCCAGCAAAATCCATTAAGGCATAAAAAGCGCAACACAAACATTCCTACTTATTCTAACAACAGCTATTGTTTCCAGGAGGAACAACAGGAGAAAAAACCCTAACCCACAAAATACATCTGGATGTCTAAGGGCAAAGGATATAGCAGGGGATCTCAAATTCCTCCTTCTTAAGTAGAAGACTTACAGTTAAACAAAGAAAGTCTGAACAGTTAGTGCTAGATTCCAGCCTCTGCCTCTGAACACTGGAACCTTGCCTGGTTACTGACTCCAACTTGGATTTTGTCCTTTGTAGCCAGCAAGCAATATTTGATCTGGTTTTCCATACTTAAAGAAGGGAGAGGATTGAGTAGAATACTCCATACTACATCACTTCTATATAATGTTCTATACAAAAAACTTCATTAAAACAATGCAGTTTCTATTAAATAATTTCTGTCTACAAGGTTCTAACTCACAGGAGACCAATTCCTTATATCCTTCCCAATGCCCCAATCCAGATACATATAAACAATGTAAACTTCACTCAAATGACCAGTCCCACTAACTGAAAGTGTAATTGTTTGAAGAACTGGCTATAGTTTTATCCTATAAATCTCACACTGAGAGATTATGAAGTCTCAAAGCCTTTATTAAAAAAAAAATAAATGCATGCATAAAACTATGGCCTGGCTTTCACTCTCTGCTCCATTCTAGGAATAATGTAAGCACAGTATTACACTGGTACAATTTTGGCATTACCACCTTGGCTGTGAAGCATGGGGAAAGGGACAAGTAACAGTTTCATTATGTTTTGTTTTGTTTTTTTTTTTTTCCCAGAAAAAAAATAGTACAAACTGGGCACTGCGAGTTGTTATCTGCATAATTCACTGCAGGGAATTATGTGACTAGGGAAGCTAGTGGGGAAGCTGTGACCAGGGACTAATTAGTATCTAACTTCTGGCACAGGCATAAAAGCTCCTGCCATAGGCAGAAGTGGCAGAGGGTTAGAAGAAACAAAACCAGAGCACATGACCTGTTCTGGAGCAGGCTGCCAACAAAGGAAATGAAAGCCCATTGATTACTGAACTATGAAATAACAGCAAATATTTCAGACTGCAGATCATGGTTCACTTGCACAATGGTCCCGTAAGCATCACAGATTTTTAAGCAGGTATGTGTTAAAAATACATTCACCTTTTGCTATGGATATTATCAGGGAGGACTGTTGAATAACATTTTTAACAATTAAATCAGAGATTTAGATAGGTTAAAGAAGTAGAATGCAAAGGATGCTTTAATTACAATTTTTAGAAGAAAGGAAACCTATCACTGAGTAAGTTCTCCTTTTGGCATCAAAGCTGGAGTGCAGACGCCAGGCAGAAATATAACATAAACAAAATGATCTGCATTTTTTGGATCTCTATGAAGAAAGCTATTTGATGTATTTTAACTGCATGCTTGCCTGAGAGGAGGTTTGAGGTCTCCTTCACACGGAGCTCTTCTAGGGTTAACAGCAGTAAAGCAGAAGCACTGCCACGTGCAGATTACGGACACCATCAGAACACAGACTTCATTTATGGAACTGAGACAGTAGTCCATCATAACAGATATCCAAATTCTGTCTTTGATCTGATGATACATTTGTCACAGTAGAAATGCCTTTTTTTAGTACTAACACCTCCACATCTGTCTTGGGCAATGGCAGTATTGTCCTACTCCTCCTGTACAAGTCTCATGGACTAATAATAAAGACATCATGATTGAGAGAATCAAAAAGCAAGTGGACTTCTAGTGAACAAGGATAAATAACTATTCATCAAAAAACCTGAGTTACTCTCTAAAATTAACCGTTGCATTTAGTGCTATAAAAAGTTCTACACAGTCTCGAGCTGAAAAATTCCTAACAAAATAAACAGATGTAACTCAAAGAATACCAATTTGAACAGATGTCTTCCAATAAAATGTCTTGCAACTGACAACACAAATCCACGACGAGAAATAACAAAGCATACATTTCTAATCTATACATTGCCTACACAATCAAATACACTACACGTTTGTTTAGCAATTACAGCTGGTTTGGCTTTAGCTTTGAAATGATGAGTTGATTACAGTCCTAACATTTTCAAATCCACTCTAAACTAAGGCATCACAGCCACATTTTAGAAAACATTCAACATCTGCAATTTTTTTTTCCTGATAGTTGTTTATATTTAATGGCATAATTACAATAAAATGGTTCTGAATTTTGTGTACTTTATGCTGTGATGCTCAGTAAACTTAAGCTTGAATTCTACTGAAAGATAAACGGGGTTGCCAGAATTTTTCAGAATCATAATAACTGTATTTATTTTTTGATATTCAACATAAAACAAAATGATTGCAAACAGTAGATGCTTATTCACTTCCTAAATGTTGTGTAACCATTGCAGAAGTACATTGCTTAGAAGCTAATGATAGCATTAAGGTACTAACAAAACTAATCATGTCAGGTGTATGTCAGATTCAAGGCAGGTTAACTGTGTTCACTGTGCCTTGCTCTGAGCTGGTAGGATACAAGTTAGCTCTGGTGCACAAGTTACCTATATACATCAGTATCGCATCACGTCTGACCTGACAGAAGTGCCAGACATTGTAACACAAACTTAGTCATAAACTAAGTTGCATGTAATTGTTAATGATATCTGCCAATTTACCTCGCCAAATGATTACAGTCCAATATCGGAAAAAACCAAACAGTGTTGGATTATTACTACACATCTTCATACTTCGTGTCCTGATTCATCTATTAGTAATGCCCTTGCACCCCTCACCATTACTACTCAATAAGGAAATAAAAAGGAGGTTGTAATTTTAAGAGTCAGTGATTGAGCAGCAGACAATTTCACCAGCAGCTGGGGTTTTTGCAGTTAGCAATGAAAGGAAAGTGATGCTTCATCCTTTGGGTTTCTTTCCACATCGGTGGAGAGGAGAAAGAAGCCAAATAAAGGGCCACAAGTTGATAAGCATGATGTTCTTTTCTAAAAACAGCAGGAGCGGCAGACAGGTGGTCTCAGGTACCTCATTTCCACTTTTTCCAACATGGGCAAGTCCAAAGGAGGGCCCTTGTGAAGGAAAAATAAAGCACCCTGCCCTCTTCCTTTTCTTCTAACTACAATTCTCCTTCCTACATGCTGATTCCTTATTGATGGCCTACAAATCTCTTGTATCCTAACAAGCCACTCCTTCCTGTTTGCCTCCCAGGCAAGAAAAATCCCATTTCCTCTTGCCTATGGTTACATTCCCATTCTGACTCCCACAAAAAATTAAAGATTTTACTAGGATGTGCTGCCCGCTTTACACGTAGCTCTGTTCCTCACAGGTTGCCATGCAGCACAGAGTAGATGAAATGACTTGGATTTAATTCTCCCAAGGAAAGTGGCTCTGATTACAAATTTCCCTTTCAGTCATCTGCTTTTGTAGGATTCCTCACTCCACATAGTGCCTTCTGGTTTATCCCTCAATCCTACAGAAGGATGTGGAGATGGTGCCATTCTCTTCTATTGCTCTACAATGCTTCTACTGTTCTATTGTCTTCAAGGTACGGAGAGATTCTTTTTCCCAGCAAGGCTCCTGGTGTTCTCTTACTTCTAAACTGGTTCAAATGGGCCTGCTTTCCCCGTGAACGTGACTGCTCCCCACAGAGCCCTAAACCCATGTATATGCTGGATACTATGAGCATTCTCTTGTATACAGTTAGGTAGATATACATGCACACATGCACAGATACATACACAAGCTACTTCTGTTTCTCCTCAACCATGGTAAGAATAGCTCCCTTTCTATGGCTGCAGCTCTTTCTTGCAAACAGTTTTTTGGAAGGTTTTAACAAGATATAGACAGGTTTCCCCTACAAGAACTCATGATAGGAATATCGTTGTGTACTGAGCAGAAATTGAAGATAGTCAACATAAAAAAAAGAGAAGGTGGAGGACAGGACCAGAGAAAAATACCTTCAAATATATTTTTACTTACTCTTTGGTATTACTTGCAACAACACCAGATGTAACGTTTCCACTTATAAAAAAGTGATCTTTCAAACTGATTGTATTACTTAATATTTCTCTGAATTCTATATTGTAGGCAAAGCTAAGGAAAACTCTGAGACAACTTCCAAAATTGGCTACAAACCATGTACTCGTTTGTAACTAAACACTGAGTATAATGTAATTTGGTAACATAATTAAAATTGCCACCTAACCACAAGCCAAAACCTTGAACAAGCCATCCCCTTATCTGTGTAACTTGAATGTGAAGTTACCTGCTGGTTGGGATGAAGTTTGAGAGTTCCGATTGCTTTAAGGCACGGCAAATGCACTCAAATCAGTGAAGTCTTCATCAAACTCACAAAAACTCTGCAATTTTCTATCGCATTACTTTGAACTATACCGAATTGCTGCTCGTATTTGTACCAATATGTTTACCAAATAAACATGGTCTATATTTATTAAACTACACTTATTAAACTACACTTATTAAACATGATCTATTTTATTTTTCATCTAAAAAAGGACATTTCCTACGCATTTTTAACTTACCTGAGCTCTTCAACACAAACTATACACAGCATTAATTTCTTGCATCCATTACCAAAACTGCCACATTTGCTTTTCTCACTGTAGTCAGTAGGCTGAAAATACCTACCTCTACTGGAATATTTTGGACATTTTTGAGAAAACAAATACGATCCTAATAACTCAGTTGCCGTTATATGCAGATACACTCTTTAGCAATAGTTGCAAATTTTTAAACAGGATAAACACTGTATTTACCCACACAAGTCAGAAAAAGAACATCTAATGCAAAATATGAACAGCAAAGGAGAAACAGACGATGCTGTGAAGAAGAAACAAAAAGCACAGTACAATGATGTTATGACTGTTCATATCAGACACTGCAACTATTCAGAACCTTTTCCTTCATTACTGAAGCGGTCTAATACTTTACTTAACCACTTCTTAGGTATGTTCTCTGAAAACATCACTTACCATCGCATTTTTGAGTTGCCTCATTCTGTTTGTGACCAGCAGGACACTTGCACTCATACGAACCTACTGTATTAATACAGTTTCCTCTTTGGCAGACTCCAGGGACAGCCTGGCATTCATCAACATCTACAAAGACAAAGAAAGAAAGAAAGATTATTTGACATAAGACACAAAATTTCATCATGGCTTTTATTGATAGACAGAGGTCTGAAATTATTCTTTAAAATAACCACAGCAAACCCCAGCCCATTTCTCCACTTCAGCAACAATATAAGATATAGCAATAACAGCAGTAAATGACTCAGACCTTTATGCATGTTGTATTCGACTCTGTATCAGCTCAAAATGTATTGCATATATTGACTTATGCCTTAAATAGCTTTAAATATGCAAGAAGAGTACACAACTCACTGTTGGTATCCCATGCCCTCAGACTGTTCCTTACACATAGCCATTACAAAATGCAGATTCTTATTTTGAAAGGATCTCTACTCGTACATATGGACTACTCTCCTGTCCAACTTAACTAGAGACGATAAATCTTGCAAGATACTCTTTCTGAACAGAAGTCAAACTACTCAAGTCAATACAAAATAGGTGCTATTCAGCCAGCATAAGTTGCGCGGCAAATGATCTGCATAACTTTATTTACTGAAGTAGCAAGCAGGACTAGAACTTCACAGATTTCTTTACGCTGGACTGTCAAAGTTAAATAAATGCTCTTACAAAATATATTACCATTTTTACTTTACATCTTACTTTCAGTAACTTCCCGTTGTATTTTATTATGTGCTATTTCCAGTTCAAATTGTATTGGGTTTTTTGTTCCCCACCTCATTTTTTTAATGCACAAAACATCCTGTATTTCTGTAGGTTTTTATATAAAACTATCACATGACTCAATGTGTAAGTGCAAATGGGCAATTAAAGTAATACCAAGGATCACAGAGGCCTCTACAAAATAATCAGTGCTAAAGCAGACTGAAACTCTTTGTACACAAGGAAAGGGTGAACAGGCTTTACACCAGTGCATGATGTACACATTGTTATGTGGGTATTTAGCTTCTCAGTAGCTCTCTTTAAAAGTTCAGTTAATCGGTAGCTATCAGACAGTTCAGAATTAAGCAGCCATACTAATTCCTTCAAAACAAAATTTCACATGCATCCTAATGTTCATAGAGGAGTGAGTGCCTGGAAGTTTTGTTCCAAAACCTGTAGAAGCTCTTCTGTGACATTTCAGGGAATACTTCTTGTCAGTTTGCCTTTTCACAGAAGAAGTAAAAATCAACTGATTTTGTTAGTTCTTCACACTGTGAAACAGAAATTAAGGGACAGTGTCCTTTGCAAGTTGTAGAAAAAGGAGCCACATGGCTTCCAAAGAGTTTCTGCGTGCAGAGGTCAATTTCTATCTTCTCTTCTTGGATTACACTTCCGTATGGAATTCAATTACAGAGTTAAAGCTATACACCGCCTATTTTTTTAAAAAAAACCACATTTATTTCACTCCTTTCTCCATCATAATTAAAATGCCTATTTAAAATTACCATATTTTCAAAGCCTTTATGAAAAATATTTTTCATCTTTTTTTTTCCCAGATTTTTCATTAGTGCCAAACAAACAAAGAATTTTAACCATTACCCTATTTTCCATTTTTATTCAGTTTGCCTCTTAGCTTGCACACATTATTAAATGAAGCAGCTGGTAAACTTTATTTATGCAACAGAAAGGATCTCTTTCCTCTCCACATTCATGTTCATTTTCTTTCTCTCTACCTTTCCCCTTCCACAACCAGCTCTTTGCCACTATAAATGTTGAGAACAGCAAGATACAGATGGGGTAGGACAAACATATTGATAGTAGAATACAATACTCCTCTCCAGGAGGATGTTCATTACATCAAAGCCCTTACAAGACACTGAATTTCCACTTGAGTTTGTGGATTATAGTACTTCTCAGTTTTTGTTACTCCTCGTGTTCGTGCTATACATAAAACCTATGATATATGCCTTGTCTATTCATTCATTTTTTCATTTAAGCAGGTATAACTGCTCATAGTCAAAGGATGTGGTAATTTTTATTTATTTTTATTTTTTTTAACCACTGGACGTGGTTATAAGTACAGTTGCTGGAGAAATTTGCATTCAGTTCCTGAATCTGTGCTGATTTAGTCAGCACAGCACGGTGTCCAAATGTAACATTATAAATGGATTAAGGGCTTTATCAGAAGCATAAACTTCCTGCAAGCATTGTTCTTCTAAACAACTAGTGCTTGGTGTAATCCAGTTTACCTGGAAAGCAAACTTTTAATCCCTGAGGTACTTTAAGGAATTTGGACATGATTTAGCAACATCTAGACAGAAGATGGGTTCCATCATTTATTCACACTCAGCCCACCTAGTATCATCCTTCTAAGTAAAACTAATATGGTGTTTGTCTTTCGACCCTTGGGCCTCAAAATGCATTCATCACACGCAGTATGCCTGTGCCTTGTGTCATTTATTAATGCTTATTGAAATTAAGCCAACTGTGTCAGCATTTCAGTGGTTAAAAATAACCATCATGTATCTTTCATAGTTTTGTAAGTCAAACATGACAGGTAATAGCAAATTAATGGCAGTAGCTGCAGGAAATTAATACTTTACAAAAACAAAAAAGTATCACTGAAGCCTTGAAACGAACAAAATTTTAAGATCTATTAATTCCATTAATTTTTCAATTCCAACCCTACAGTTTTAAAAGGACAAATAAATGTCAAGGTCTGCTGAAGTCTGAAAAGCCAATCCCAATTATGCAACACAGTACAGTGCTTGTCCAGTGAAGAAAACACAAATGGTATCACTATGAAATACAAGATCCTGCAAATTATTTTTTTTTTAATATTGTGACAGTCAGGCTAAGGCACACAGGAGTTTTAGCATTATTAATTATCCATTTACTCACACTTTTAAATCCCAACTACATTAACACAATAAACAGAAAATTAGGTAAATAACTCTTTAGATAGAGTTCTATACATGGAGGTTCAATATGCTACAGATTAGGTAGAATGTTTCCATGTGTTCATAGGCTCGATAATATCTGGCAAGCGAAAAAAGGTTCTTTGCTTTTGCAGAGCTTTTTTCTGCAAAATGCCTGCAGGATTTGCATAGTTAACTTTAAACACGTACCTTTGAAAACATAGACAAATTCAGCTTCCCTTTCTCATGAGTTTCTCAAAAAACTCTGAAGAACCAAAAAGCTCAGGAAAAACAAATCCTCTCAGATTTTACACACAAATTTTGGAGAGTGCAGTTTTTACTTACAATAGTAGTAGTAACAATTACCCAAATACAAACTTTCTCTTGAATTCTACCTATAATATGTATGGGGATTTTCTTTTCAATGGATATGGCATGTGGGAACTAAAAAGTAAACTGGTTGTCAATATAACGGAAAACTCTTGGTTCTTCCTCTGCATCCTACATAACAGAAATACTACAAATACAAACACACAAGAGAAACAACACTAAGCTTCCCCCTCCGCCCCCCACCGCATTTTAATACTTATTTTCATGACAGCAGAATGGGATCCTAGATGACACTGTTAATACTGTCAGTAAACCAGACACATTAATTCCAAACACTAGATTACCTAAAAATTATCATCTATCACCCTCCATTGTGCATTTGAACCTTCAACTGTCTTCTCTCTTTCGTCCAGTCCACATCAGTGTCTTTAATATTTAATATTTAATGTACAGTACATTCCTACTATACAACAGATTTTTTGGAGGGATATTATCTCCCGTAATATCTATATATACTTAATGTCAGCAATGGTAGAAGAAAGAAGAACCATCATATTTTTAAAAGGTATTCAGCCAGGACTATTTTTTTCTCCTCAGTGCAAAATATTAACTGTCCAAAGGGGAAGAGTGTAGCTGAGAAATGGACTGTTGAGGCATGTAGGGAGGAACTGAGGAAACATCCAGCAAGGATTTCTGCCATTATGCTATTCTTAGGGCAGTCTAGCAATGGCAATAAAGTACTTTCAAGTGCAACATTTAAGTTCCTCCTGCTTGAATTCTTGGGAAGTGGGATGTCTGAACAGCTCCAATTCCTGTTTAAGCAATGACAGAATAGAAAGTGTTGGGAAAAAAACACAACAAAACCAAACCAAACCAAACAATTTGAATTTTGATTTGTTTTGCTTTTGTTTTTTAGAAGTTGTTCATGGTAATAATGAAATAACAGTACTGCCATAATGTTCTATACAAGCACATTACTCAGAGATAACTAATCCCGAAAAAGTGCTAAAGAGCCATTTAAGATACACTAAGATTAAAACAGGCATATCCTGTGAAGAGTAGGAGCAACTTCATACTAAGTAGTTGCATCTTGTCACACTGTGACATTTAATGTATATTGAGATTATGACCTATTTTCCAATAGTAAGGCTTGCAAGTTCTACTGATATGGACTTGTTCATATCAACTCCTGAACTAGGCCATCTGCTGATGTAAGCTTTCACTTCAAAAATGCCAAGCATTCAAACTATGGACTGAGTGACTCTGGTCTAATTGATATGTGCCAAAGATACAGTTTTACTGAATACCAAGGGGTTTCGTGGTCCTTTAATAAAAGTCTCTGTAAACCTGATGCCATCAGCAGAAAGAAAAGCATTAGCCAGATCCCTATATTTGTTTCTAAAACACTTAGAGAAAATATTTCATGCTAGTCTTTTCTATTTCATGAAATGAAGCCTCATCAGATAGGAGCTATCACACTTGGCTAACAACTGTTTCCTGAATGGCTAATATTCCTCTCTTGTTAAAATTTTGGGAGCACCCCCCTAGAGCTCTATCTTGACCCCTTTATTTTCTTCTTCACAGTTTACCTCTGTGCAGTCATACCTGCTATTGTTATTGCAGCTTCTGTCTATGTACAACTCACAAATCTGCCACCCTTTACTCGTTCTATTTGGATTAAACTCTGCACTCACCTTTCTCTGTCAGGATGAGTTTGGCACAGAAATTTTAAGAGCTGTTTATATTTCCTTGCAGTATTGCAGTGTAGTAGCAAGTACCTCAGTCCCAGTCTGTCTGTTCATCATACACCTTGGCTCCCTCCTAGACTTTCTACCTCAACCAATGGTTGGGAGAGTTTTCTGACCCTCTGTGAACAATACTGCTGTATCACTTTTTTCTAGAATTTTCAGACCTAGCTGTAGCAAAATCCTGCAGCTTATTTCTACAGACTTTGTACCCTAATAAGGAGTTTGGAAAGGTAAATAGTGCCAAGTGCTACATCCAGTCCCTTCCTCCAGTAGAGTGGTCTGATAATGCACAACAGAGTAGACAACATGCTATCAAGCTGCAAGAACCACAGAACTTAAGTCAGGAGGAATTACCAGTACTCAGAGCTTAAAAGGGACTGTACTGACTGTCGCAAGTAAAGCCAATGATTTTGTGGAACAAAGAAACTATTCGTCTCTCCTTTTCCATGCAGAAAAATCTAACTTTTCTTCATCTGTTTGTGCCTTACCATAATCTTGTAACATTACATGCTAACTCCTATTGACATAAATACAACCAGATCTTCCTATATAGTAATAATATATCAAAAATGTAGCAAAAATGATGGCTGTTTAAACTTCCTTTGTTCATCCATCACACAGACTACCACATTGTTCATATGCTTCCCATTAGAATTCAACAACTATGTTAACTGCGTAACTTAAAAATATTTGCCACACAGAACAAGGTGGCAGAAAAAGAAAACACGGCATTGTGCGCATGGGTGCCAAAGAGCTCCAATAATCTCTCACATAATTTAGATGAAGCCCCAGAAGCTATGCCAGGATCAGTGTGGCAGAGAAGTTTTCAGAATTCATTTTATCTGTCCAATTTTATCTTCGTCACATAAAAGATTTTGACTTGGAGACTGTAACCAATGTGCATGCCTGTAGTACGCTGTTTGTTTATGTCTGTTTATGACATTGTTATGAAAAGAATGTCTAAAATACACTAATCACTTCAAGATGAATAGTGAAACATAAGCTGTTATATGCAGACAGAGGCCTATTTCTGACATATAAGGAAAAGCGCAATTGAATATTTCTCCTCGGTATAATTTGGACGCTTTAAGCAGTGTAACCACAGAAAAACATGAAAGCAAATATTTGAAATTAAGAAAAATGAAGGGATTTATTGTTGCCTAGAACTAATCTAAGCATTTTAAATAAAGTACATTTAAGTATATAAAGTATTTAAGTGTCTAAATAAAGTATTTAAGTAAAGCCTTTGCTAAGATAATGCTGTGTGGAGTTTCATAGATACAAATTTGAGCTAATAGCTTCAACTGTAGTTTCAGGTCAACCACACCACTGTGTGAACGAAAAATCCAAAAAGATGTTTCAAAGTTTAATTTCTAAGAATTAAAAATCTTACAACATCTTGATTTTCTCTCAATTTTTCAACTAAAGTTCATAGAAGACTCTTACCAAGAACAGGAGACCTGAAGTAGAAATACAGCCAACAAACAACTGACTTTACTAGATTTGTGCAATTTTAAACCCCTCAGTGTAGAGGCAGGCAGCACTAAGAATAATGCTACAACACATGGGGTTGCTGAGAAGACTGAAAGAGAAGGAAGAGGGAAATGAAAGCGAGAAAAGGAGGACATTACCTAGCCTCTTTCGAAGCAGTCACGAGTAACTTTCCTGAAATCTTTTATAACAACATGAGCAACAGAAGCTGCCTGAATCAGGATGCCTTTCACAGAATCACAGACTGGATGAGGTTGGAAGGGACCTGGACCTCTGGAGGTCACCTGGTCCAAGCACCCTGCTCCAGCAGGGACACCAAGAGCAGGTTGGCAAGGATCACGTCCAGATGGCTTTTGAATGTCTCCAGGGATGGAGACTCCACAGCCTCTCTGGGCAACCTGTGCCAGTGCTCAGCCACTCTCACGGCAAGAAAATGTTTCCTGACGTTGAGGAGGATTTTCCTGTGTTTCAGTTTGCACCCATTGCCTCTTGTCCTGTCACTGGGCACCACTTAGAAAGAGCCTGGTTTTGTCCTCTTTGCACCCTCCCTTCAGGTATTTGTATATACTGATGAGATCCCCCTTGAGCATTTTCTTCTCCATGCTGGAGTTCCAGCCCACTCAGCCTTTCCTCAGAGGAGAGATGCTCCAGTCCCTTCATCATCTTTGTGGCTCTTGGTTGGACTCTCTCCAGCAGCTCCATCTCTCTCTTATACCGGGGAGCCCAGAACTCAACATGGCACTTTCAAGTGTGACCTCACCAGTGCCGAGGAGAGGGGAAGGACCACCACCCTTGACCTGCTGGCAATACTTTTTCTTCCACAGCCCAGGATATCATTAGGTTTCTCTGCTGCAGCGGCACATTGCTGGCTTATGTTCAACCTGGTGTCCACTGGGACTTTCAAGTCCTTTTCTGCAATATTGCTTTCAAGACCATCAGCATGCAGCAATACTAGCACCTAGGGCTGATCTTCCTCAGATGCAGGACTCTGCACTTTGTTCACTTTCATGAGGTTCCTGTCAACTCGTTTCTCCAGCATGTCAAGGTCCTTCTGGATGGCAGTATGACCCTCTGGTGTATCAGCCGCTCCTCCCAGTTTGGTGTCATCTGCAAACTTGCTAAAGGTACTACTCTGCCCCATCACCCAGCTCTTTAATGAAGAAGGTAAATGGGACTGGATGCAGCATGGACCCCGGGGGTACACTGCTAGTCAGTGGCCTCCACCTAGACTTTGCGCTGCTAATCACCACCCTCTGAGCCCAGCCAATCAGCCAGCTTTCCATTCACCTCACCATCTGCTCATCCAGCCCGTACATTAACACCTTATGGGAGACAGTGTCAAAGCCCTTTTTCTGAATTGCCTAACAGAAATTCTTGCTAAGACATACATACAGATGAACAAATCCTGCTACTTTTAAGGACTTTTTATAAAGTACTTAAAACCCCCCTTTTTGTTACTTTGTAAACGGAAATTAAACTAGAAAGTTCTCCCAGCATTACAAGGAATCACCTTTATGAAAACTGAGAGCAGATCATTCTAATCCACTTTATTACTTTACTAAGAATGATCTTAAGTCTGTCACAGTGATCTGCTTATGCATGCAATGCCTGCAGTAGCCCAGCTGGTCTGCCTCACGCAGATTTTGGAAGCCATAAGAGAGGGGTGCACAGACACCGAACAGTACATAGACATTTCACGAAATCAGAAAACAAACAAATAAAAATAAATTTGTCACCCAAAATTATCTGAACCTCAGTTTATCCCCAGATTGACCGAGGACTGACTGATCAAAAAGAATTTTGGTCTCTCTGTTAATTTATTTAATTATACAGACCATAATCAGCCTCAATGAACTGTGCCGATTTACAGCATCTGGTTTCAGCCCTAACACTAACCTCACCCTGCACTGTTAATAGATGCCACGCTCTGCAGGGAGGTGACCCAGACAGAGGGGCTGCACTTTGGCCGGGTCTGGCCTTCCCTCCTGCTGGGCTCGAGCCGGCCCAGCAGCAGCGCAGTGGCAGCACTGGGCGCTGAGCCCAGACACTGCCAGGAAGGGTGGGCGAATCACTCCCCAAGAACCCCATTCCAGTGCTTCCAAGGAAGGGTGGGCCTGTGCCTTGGTGGTCTCCTGTCACCTCGGATGCAGGGTAAGGATACTTTCCTGGGACCCAAGTGATGCCTGTTGAGCAGATTATTGAGAATTTTGGAATAGAGCAGAATAGTCCTCACTCGCAGGGGGGACACAAAATGGCGCAGCGAGCAGGGTCCGAGGATAACAGGGTAGAGGTTTATTTGGGTAAGCATGGGATTCCCCCCCTGGCCCTGCTTTGACAATGCTTGGGTCTGAGACTACCAGTCTGAGTGGCACCAGGTGAAAAGCCACACAGACCTGGCACAGTGAAAAGTTGAAGATGGAAAAGGTAAAGGCACCATCCATAAGATGCTGGGTGTATGCTATTATGCCAATTGTAATGAAAAGAAGTGATCGGAAGACAAAAAGAGAACTGCTTGCTCAAACTGAAAGGTTACAAGGAAAGGTGCAAAGGCAAAAGATGCAGCTGATGATGCAAGGTTTAACTTCACAGAAACACAGAGAAAACAAGAAGACAGTAGAAGATAAAGCAGTACAGAAGGTCAGTGCTAACTTGGGAGAAACAGGGCAGAACTGTGTATGCCCTTAAAGAGCAGGCCCTAATACAAGATCCCAAGCACAAGGACAGGGACATTTCGAACAACCTCGATGAGGAGCCAGGTGACTGGCCAGACGATAGTGATGATACAACGCAAGAAGTCTTCCCCATTATCAACTGAAACCAGAAGGCTTACCTTGACATGCTCCGGTGCGAATATTAGGGATGAAGCCACGACGGCATGGCTGAGGCTGAGCAGGGCACATTTCACAGGGGTGACCCCAGGCACGCCCAATGGTTGCACAACAGAGGGTTTTTGTGCAAACAATTCCAGTTAGCTGGCCCTGACACATCTGGTTGTTAACCTGTGTGAAACATGGGCCTGTTCTGTAATCTGGAAAATATAAAAGATCACTGTATTATATAAGAGAGTCTACCAGTAACTACAGAAGGAATAAATTTTTAATTCAGTAGATACCTATATTAAGAAAATTCCAAGAGGACCTGGAAATCTAAGTTATGTTATTTCTTAGAGAAGTAGTATTACACCTTCTACTGAAGGTAACATTTCCACAAGGTTATCTTTTCTTCCAATTTATTTCTTTCTGATAGATGTAACTAACGAAAGGCAGCTGGACCTAAAATTGATCTGTGTGTTGACAATGTGTCCAGTAAAATCCATAATAAATGAGTTTTACGAACAAACAAGTAACCAATCAAAACAGCAGATCAGATTAAGCAAACAAGGACTAGGAACTGGTTTTCTTGTTCCTAAGTTACTTCATTGCGATTCATGGGAGGGAATTACAGACCACAGAAGCCATACTTTTGTTCGCTGCACACTGATCAAGGCTCATGCTAGCAACCATCATAGAATCAACATTCCTGATGGAATGCTTAGGGCAAAACAGTGCTACCTACAGAGGACTAACTGGTAAACCACAATTTATTTTCAGAGGAATAACATGACATAATACAACCTATTCAAGCTATACTGAGTACATTTAATACAATATACAAACTATATGAAAATATACTCTAGTCAAATTCTTGTAAATAGTTAGCTCATTAATGTTCAACCTGTATAATGAGAAATATTTTTTGACCTTATGGGGCAACACAAACCGGGAACAACAATTACCTGAAATTCTCTAGGAACAAACGAGAAACAGATGGTTGCTCTAAGCCAGATTTCATATCCTTATGGAAACTTTAAGTTAGGGGGAAAAAAAAGAAGAAAATGCAAAGCTTCCACTCAGACTCAGTCACATAAAAAAAGGCACAACAGTGAGGTTACACCTGCTGTCCCATCCTGTTCTCCTTTTTTTTCCTACTGAACACTGTCTTCCAAACTTTCATTAGTGTGCAATTCGTCTCACAATCAAGCTAAAATGGGACAATCAGTGCCTTCTAGAACTTGATACTTTCATCCTCAAGAATAAAACCAAGAGTTTTGACATGTTTGGAAAGGGAGAAAACGGTCTTCCCAGTGAGACTTCATTTTCTTTGCACTAAGGCACGAGACTTTTAAAATAAAAGCTAGCTCAAATAGAAGTCAATGTTCTGCTCCCTTTCTTTGATAAGGTTCCCAGGTACCAGTCTGGGAAAGACTCTTGCACAGACTGGCAGTTAATTTCAGCTGGGCTGTTCACTTTAAATAAAGTTAAGCAAGCAGATAAGTATCCACAACAAAAATGCCTAACAGTAAAAGGAGAGTAAAAGATCTTAAATATGCAGTAAGGACTGTGAATTTTCATCTTTCTTGATTTTCATTAGAAAATAATTTTCAATCACACCTTTGAGCTTCCCCTGTGTCCACCGAGCCACAAAGGTAGTCTAGTAAAATATGCACATTATAAAAAGAAGATCCTGTCCATTAGAAAAAGGTTCGCGTGATCTTTCATCCAACGTACTGGAAGGCAAGCAGCTTTATAACGGTCTCAGTTTCATCCCATCCAAAGTCCTTGCCAAATTGGAGAAAGCTGATTTTTTAACATAAATACAGATCCTGATGACTGATAGCAGAAGACACTGATCTCATCAAGCTATAGCCTCATATGAGAATGACAAATATTTGAAACACAAACTCCAACTATCAAAGATTTAAATTCCAGTAACTCACTGTAATCTTGTCTGGATTTTAGTTAAGTGGTAAGGATAGGGAATAGACTCCACCACAGATTACAACTATACAGTTCTTTCACATAAAGTTTACTCAGATGTCACAAAGATTGAAGGGAATACATGACAGACTGCATTCACCTGCAAACCATCAGCAACAGTCAGCCTGATGAAAGAAGAAAACCAGAACTGCTCAGAATTTAAGAACTGAAAGAAATGGAATTAAATCCTTACCCTGGTAAAAACAAATGAGAATTTGACTACTGAATTCAATGACACTATTTCATTCTTGGAAAACAGTATTGCGCTTTTCAGCAAATAGCTGTATTGTAATTTATTGCCTAGTATTATCTGTAAAAGCATTCTTTATGTCATGCAGCTAAAGCGATGGGCTTCATATGCATGGAAAAAGATTTTACTACTGCTTAATGAGCAGACACCCATTCTAATGTCGCTCAAGTTACATACACCGCTAATCCAACAGTAATACAAACAATTAAAAAGAGTCTGTTAATTTCATTTTCTCATTAATGACAGAAGTACAAACAACAGGCAGATTCTGGGAAAGTCTGTGGGTCTGTTCTATGTATTGACAGCCGCTTCTTTGACTGTAACCTGCACATTGCAGAATTTTTGCCCAAGTGGTGACTGCAGTCAGACCAATAACGTCTAGGCTTTCCTGAAAATTTAGTTTAGACTCCTCATGAATGAAACGCTCAAAAACATGAAGCTGAAAAAGACCAAAAGAACGTGTGTGGGTAAAACCTGAAAAGATCATTTACAAGCCACTAGCAACACTGAGAGTCCCATTAGAAAACAGAGTCACTAGCAGAAGAAAGTAAATTTCCAGTAGTGCAAGGCAGCACAATCTTTCTGGATCTACACAGATCTGTATGGGAATACCAAATCCTGTCCCACTTCTGAAGTTGTATTCTGCATCAGCCCAGGTAGTCACACATCTTTTCCTGGAGAGCTACTCTATCTGCAATTCCTCTGCAGAACTTAAGCCTGATGGCTGGTCATGCATTTCTTACTCCATGCAATCAAATGAAGTGCAGTTCTTCACAAGGGAATGCCCCTATAATGAAATCAAATAATGATTTATTATATATATCTAAAATTTCCAAAGCTTGCATTCACCAAGACTGATAATCTTGATCTCCCATCTCACTCTGGAATTCCTATTCAGAAAATAAATAGTTCTACTGGACAGTATTTTATTTGTATAGTATCTGTTCTCCAAGGTACACTTTTTAATAGGACCAGTCTCTGGACAATATGAAGCAGTTACAGCAGCAGTAGAAATACAAATTATGTATTCTTCTGTGTAATTGTTCATGATCCACAAGAATATTCTGGCCAAAGATCTTCAGGTTCAGAATTCAATCAGACAAGATTGAACTTGGAACTTAAACTTGAGCTGTGATTGTATCTGAGTTCCATTACCTTCCCATAAGACATAAGATGTGTATACGCTGTCAACCCTAGTAATGAAAAGTTCAGTTTGGAGAGTGTGTTTGAAAGAAAGCTTAGAGAATATAACCAGACTACAAAGAGTGTTCATGGAAGAGAATATGAATGAGTTACATAGAAGAAGGAGTGATACTAATACACCCATTGCTTAATATATCCTATTAAGTAAGAAACATATGCTCTGGAAACCTATATATGTATGTACCCATGCCTTAATAAACAAAGAATGCATAAATCACAATGTTCATGCTCTATAACCAAGCAACTTCCATCAGTGTAAGTCTGCAGGAGGGCACCTAAAAATCTGACTACTGCAACTTAAACAGTAGAAGAAGAAACAAAACTATTATTAAACTTTCAAGCAGATTTACAAATAAAAATAAATTCAACCCAAAATGCTGAGATCCTGAATGATACTTTAGAACAATGACATATAAGCAACAGATCCTGAGGTCCTAAAAGACTATGCAGCTTATATCACCTTGGGCTACAGACATCACAAACCTAGCAGCAGACCATTTCCAGATAGCAACAGGAAGTAACCTGCTATCTGCATCCAGCAAGAGTGGCTCTTCACACAGCTATGACAACTGCATTTCAAACAGGGTACAGGAAAACTTGAAAAATTATGCAAAAGAGTCAGAAGAATAATTTAAGATTTCAGAAACATGCTTCATAGTAATATTAATGTTTAAAAAAAAATGTAATTAAAAATATTATCCATAACAAATATATCCATTTTAAAAATCTTTATCCATTCAGTTTATCCAAAACAAAGTCCAAAGGTAAAGAATCTGAGTAGTGGCTGGTCTTCTCTGCCAAGCGGAAAACTTCAGATTTTACAATATGAAGTGAAGGTAGGAATGTTCAGGCTAATAGTAAAGTACAGCTGTTTACATAAAGGTCTCTAGTCACATAGTATATTTTTACTTTTGGGAAGCAAACGTACTAAAACTAGATGCCATTCTGAAGACACCCTGCAGTTTCAAATGAAGCTGTGGATTTGATTCAGAAATTACCATGTGGGATTCTATGGTCTGTTTCATACAGTCAGACTATATTACTATAATGGTTCATCTGACCCTAAAAACCCAGAGTTTATGAATGAATCATCTTTTCTATACTAGTTTTCTAGTCTTATTGTTAGGTGTTTCTTCGTTTGTTCCTTTCCCAGGATTGCTCCCAGTATAATCTTGCCAAAAAGAACGTATGTTAGAACACGTTCTAAATAATTTGTTGCTTAGAAAATGTAACTGCTTTGGTGAAAGAAAGTGATTTTCAGCACATACGTGTTATGCATATTTTTTTTCCACCTCAGAAGACCACACTCAATATGCACCATGACTTGAAGAAGGTCTGTAATGGGATCAGTGCTGTTTAATAACTTCATCGATGACAGAGATGGTGGTATCAGTACAACCTCAGTAAGTCTGCAGACAACATGAAGCTGAGTGGTGTGGCTGACATGCCTAAGGGACGGGATGCCATCCAGAGATACCTGGACAAGACTGAAAAGTGGGACTACGTGAACGCCATGAAGTTCAACATGGCCAAGTACAAGGTCCTGCATCTGGGTCAGGGCAATCCCCAGCATCAATGCAGGCTGGGGGATGAAGGGATTGAGAGCAGCCCTGTGGAAAAAGGACTTGGGGGTGCTGGTGGATGGAAAGCTGGGTATGAGTTGGCAATGTGCAAATTGCATCCTGGGCTGCATCAAAAGGTGTGCAGCCAGCAAGTCAAAGGAAGTGATTCTCCCTCTACTCTCCTCTGGTGAGACCCCACCTATGGTACTGCATCGAGTCCCAGGGCCCTCAGCACAAGGAAAGACATGGACCTGGTGGAGCAAGTCCAGAGAAGGACCACAAAGATGATCAGGGGCTGGAGCACCTCTCCTACGAGGACAGGCTGAGAGAGTTGGGGTTTTTCAGCCTGGAGAAGAGAAGGCTCTGGGGAGACCTTGTTGCGGCCTTCCAGTACTTCAAGTGTGCCTACAGGAAAGATGGGGAGGGACTCTTCATCAGGGAGCGTAGTGATAAGATGAGGGCTAACAGTTTTAAACTAAAAGAGGGGAGAATTAGACTAGATGTAAGGAAGAAATTTTTTACAATGAGGGTGGTGAAACACTGGAACAGGCTGCCCAGAGGTGGTAGAAACACTTGAGGTCAGGTTGGATGGGGCTCTGAGGAGCCTGATCTGGCTAAAGATCTCCCTACTCATTGAAGGGTGTTGGACTAGTTGGCCTCTAAAGGACCCTTCCAACACAAACTATTCTATGATTCTATGAATGACAAACTTTACAACAATCCAAATTGTTAATATAATTAAATTTAATAAGAAGTGCTTTTTTCTTGCCATCAACATAAAAAAACCACCCTGGAAACAGCATACTAGACTTCTAAATTTAACTATACTACAGCATTTCTATTCTCTCATAGAAGTGTGCATTCTGTAGTCACAAATGTGACTATGCAACTATCACGGTTCCTGGGATCTTTTCCATTAACTCCTTTTTAAAAAACTGTAAGTCTATTCTACTTCTACCTGTAATTTAAAAAAGACTATTTGATAGGGAGACTGCCACAAGCATTAGAAATGTAAGAATTCTACTGTTGGATACGGTCCAATATCTATTTATTTTGTTTTTCTTCCTGTACCTCTGGCCAAACCCTCATGATTCAGATGAAGGTATAAAAAGCCTGCTGTAAGCACACATGGGATAATCTGCCACACTAATTTTCCACTCACTACCTCAAAACCTGAAACATAATGTTTAACATCCCAACTACCATTTCTCGTCATTTGGGGAAAAAACATTAAAATATTTTGGTACACATATAAGGA
The DNA here is from genome assembly GCF_034619465.1 of Leptosomus discolor. NCBI lineage: Eukaryota > Metazoa > Chordata > Aves > Leptosomiformes > Leptosomidae > Leptosomus > Leptosomus discolor. The sequence continues at coordinate 46,741,915 of NC_141419.1, read as the reverse complement.
TCCAAATTCTATCTGAAATTTGTCACTGTCTTGCCCTCAACAGTTTCATACTGTGTTAACTAACTACCCCTGCCCATGAAAATTTTACCTCTTCTCAGGTAACTAAAAAGAGAAAAAGTAAGACATAAAGAAAAAGGGAAGTAAAAAGGCACATAGACATGTTGGAAAGTCCATTGCAAGTTACCTGGAACAATATGAAAGTTTCCTTTCATGGGAAAGCACACTGAAATTTTAACTGAAGGCTCCCAATGCCAACACACTGCTTATGTATAAAGCCCAATCGTACTATTCATGGTGCAGTAGTAGTCTCCTGCAACTACACAAAGCCTATGCAAAAGCTCCAGAAGGATAAAAGGACATAGACTGCAATGCTGGAGTGGCATATTATCACAAATCCTGTATTTCACATCTGTGAGTGCTAGAAAGATTAGGAGGAAATGTGAAGTCTCTTCCATCCTTTTTATTTTAAAAAACCTCCATAGAACCATAACTAAATGAGGAAGCAATGTCTGGAAGTAAACATTTTTCTTTATAAGCTATTTGGATTATTGATACTTTCATTACTAAAAATAAAATACTGAAAACATTAAGCATGCTGATCAGTATGAAACACATGAGGAGTAAGTGAAGGAGGAGGTCTTCTCCAACCCTCAATTACAGAACAAAACCTAATACTTGATAAATCTGTTTCACTTCCTTACAAAGCAAATTTGCCTTTCACAAGGACTTTTTACTGAACCTCTCTCCCATGAGTATAATTTAGCAAATATTAATGACCAAGTGAGAAAATAAGTAATTTCAACTTCTACCACCTTACTTGCAGGCTCAAGTAGAGTAAACAGCTTATTATTACTAATGACACCTCAAAAATCCATTTCCTACATTATCAGTTAAACAATCTAATACATCAGACCTGAATGCTGGAAAGTAGCACTTGCTGTTAGAGCTACCAGGAACTTTATTGTCAAATAATTTTCACCAACATTCAAAAGTCTCCAGAAACCTGAAACTTATTTTTGCTGCATCTATTATGTTGCAGCATCTACTCCTTGATTACTGATGAGATTTTTCAAAGAAACTGTATTTGAATTTTCCCCTTTGCAACGTGAAATCTAAATGTTTCAAGAATTAAAAGTATAATCGAGCTCCATCTTCCTGCAATGGGAAATCCCACCGTGTGTGACTCCTACCATAATATCAGCAGGATTGAAGAGCAGGGCATATGCCATTCTCCCACTGATTCTAACCTTGTGTTTCCAAAAAGTGGGAGATCAGGGCCTTCCTTGATTAACTTTTCATCTGAGTATGAAAGTGTTGGTAATACTCATAATCGTGTTTGAGTTCAGATCACAAATCTGAAACGTATGGATAGGCATACACTATTCTTCTTGTTCAACTCCAACTTCTGCAGATCACAAGTAACAGCATGCAAAAAGATACTTAAACATTACAAAGGTACCTATGTTTGTTTCATTAAAGATTAGCTAAAATTGTTTTTTCTTCAATATTTTAATCATCCTAACATGGTAAATTGTTCTTTTTGCAGTAATGCTTAGCTGCCAACACTGAGGGTTCACCATAAGGGAGGTTTCAAAGGTAACAGGAAGTTAGATAAACTGTACTGATTCAGGCGTGATATAAATAAAAAGCATTTTTTTCAAAGGTGATATCCAGCAAGTTACGGAAAAAAGACTGCTGGCTGAAAATGACAGCTAGTCTCTTGGAAAATGAAAGAGACTTGGCAAAGCTATTAATTCCTCTTGGAAAAAACAGTCTATGGGCAGTACAGCTATTTAAACTAAAAAGTTCACATAAACCAAGGCCTGAATAGTAAAGTCTGAGCCTCCTTCCCCTGACCCTTTTTTTTTTTTTTAAAGAAAACTCGTGTGTCAAGTGCTTAATTAAGTATTTAATACAATTAAGTGTACAATTAACATAAACAAGGAACTTCAAAGTCTTTTAAATATTTAAAATTGTGGATAACTCACAAGTTGAGAAACATCCACAGAAAGTTCTTTAGTCATTGTCTGGAACTATAAAATTTATTTCGATATATAATCGTGAAGAAGAGCAGTTCAGTTGAAAAAGGTCTTGGACATCTATGTTAAATATATCATAAAGACTTGAACATTTTTATACAGCTGACAGCTTTCATTTTCAGGTTGAAGTTTTACTACTGTTCTACTGGTCCCACATGACCATTTCCGACCAGCTCCTGTGATGCAGTACTTTCCATCACACAAACTCCTGCAATTGATTAGGCAACTTAATATACACATGGCAACCAAAAAGGGAGTGAAGGGAAGCTCTAAATGAAAGAAGTGAAAAAAAGCTTGTTTAATGCAGCAGTCTATGTGGGCTTTGTAGCTTTTAGCAAAATTCCAGTTTCCACCATTACTGCTGTCATGTCCATTCCAAGCACATTCTCATTTTCTTCTTGTTGGAGCAGTGAAAGCAGCTTTTTTCCAAAAACAACATTCCAGGGTTTGCACACCCATTTTAATATAATTGATATTATGTCAGTTTTAAGCAGATAGAAGTATTAGTATAGTATTAACTGCAGATCTTAATTTTTTTTAATTAAAAATAATTCATTCTTACACAGCTAGCACATGGGAAACAATGGCAAAGTACCAGGTAATCATCAGTATTTATGAAATAAAATGCAATTTTCTGTAATCAATCTGAACATTGAAGAAAATAGTTCTACTATTTTAAAGCACAAAACAATCTGAAAAGTTTACACAAAAAAAGCAAAGATAAAAACATGGAAACAGTTTGCTTTTGTCATCCATGGAATTCAGTTGCTTTTAGAAGCAAAGTATTTCCATATACTTACAAACTTCTTGGAAGAAACTGTTGCCATGTGCAACTGCAGTATCATACACAGACAGCTACAAAATTTCAAGTGTGGAAAAAAACCTGGGAAATAAATACATCTCAATCTTGGTTCCAGCAAGGTCTCCAATTTTCGTTGGAGATTCTTGTAAATGTATGTGTTTCTTTATACTTCTACAAGCCCTGCTACTATATACCTCAGGAACAAAAGGAGAGTTTATGACCTTTGGAAGAGGGGGCAGGTCTCCCATGAGGACTGAAAAAAGGTAGTGAGGCTATTCAGGGAGCAAATTAGGAGACTCCAAAGCCCAATTAGACCTTAACCTAGCTACAGCTGTTAAGGACAATAAAAAATGTTTCTATACATACATCAACAACAAAAGGAGGGCTAGGGAGAACCTTCCTCCTTTACTAGACAGAGGGGGAAACACAGTGACAAAGGATGAGGAGAAGGCTGAGGTGCTCAATGCCTTCTTTGCCTCAGTCTCTAGTAGTAGAACTAGTTGTTCCCTAGACACCCAGGCCCTTGAGCTGGAAGACAGGGGGCGGGGCGGGGGGGAGAATGTGGCCTTCACAATTAAAGAGGAAGTGGTCAGTGACCTACTACACCACTTTGATGTACACAAGCCTATGGGGCCGGATGGGCTACATCCAAGAGCACTGAAACAGTTGGCGGATGTGCTCACCGAGCCTCTTTCAATCACCAGAAGTCCTGGCTAACTGGGAGGTCCCAGTGGACTGGATAACAGCAAATGCGACACCCATCTACAAGAAAGGCCAAAAGGAGGATCCAGGAAACTACAGACCTGTCAGTCTGACCTTGGTGCCAGGGAAGGCAATGGAGTAGATCATCCCGAGTGCCATCACGAGTCATTTACAGAACAACCAGGTGATCAGGACCTGTCAGCACGGGTTTATGAAAGGTAGGTCCTGCTTAACGAACCTGATCTCCTTCTATGACTCCCCGGATGAAGGAAAGGCTGTGGATGTTGTTTACCTTGACCTCCATAAAGCCTTTGACACTGTTTCCCACAGAATTCTACTGAAGAAACTGGCTGCTCGTGGCTTGGATGAGCACACGCTCTGCTGTGTGAAACACTGGCTGGACAGCCGGGCCCAGAGAGTGGTGACCAATGGAGTTAAATCCAGCTGGTGGCTGGTCACAAGTGGTGTTCTGCAGGGGTCAGCACTAGGGACGCTTCTGTTTAACCTATTTATCAATGATCTTGACAAAGGGATAGAATGCACCCTCAGTAAGTTTGCAGATATCACCAAGTTAGGTGGGAGTGTTGATCTGCTCGAGGGTAGGGAGGATCTACAGAGGGACTTGGACAGGCTGGATCAATGGGCCGAGGCCAACTGGATGAGCTTCAACAAGGCCAAGTGCCAGGTCCTGCACTTGGGCCACAACAAACCCATGCAATGCTACAGGCTTGGGGATGAGTGGCTGGAAAGCTGCCAGGCAGAAAAGGACCTGAGGGTGCTGATTGACAAGCATTTGAACATGAGTCAGCAGTGTGCCCAGGTGGCCAAAAAAGCCAATGACATCCTGGCTTCTATTAGCAATAGTGTGGCCAGCAGGAGTAGGGAAGTGATCGTCCCCGTCTACTCGGCATTGGTGAGGCCACACCTCGAGTACTGCGTTCAGTTCTGGGCATCTCAATACAAGAAAGACATTGAGGTGCTGGAGAGAGTGCAGAGAAGGGCAATGATGCTGGTGAAAGGCCTGGAGAACAAGTCTTATGAAGAGCAGCTGAGGGAACTCGGGCTATTTAGTCTTAAGAAAAGGAGGCTGAGGGGAGACCTTGTTGCTCTCTACAGCTACCTGAGAGGACACTGTAGAGAGGTAGGTGCTCACCTTCTCACAGGTGATTAATGATAGAAGAAGAGGGAACGGACTCAAGCTGCACCAGGGTAGGTTTAGGCTTGACATTAGGAATTTTTTTTTCACTGAAAGGGTTGTCAGACACTGGAATAGGCTGCCCAGAGAAGTGGTTGAGTCATGATCTCTTAATGTGTTTAAAGGTCATTTAGATGTGGTGCTTGGAGATATGGTTTAGGGGGGTACTTGGTAGAGTAGGGTTGATGGTTGGACTTGATGATCTCAAAGGTCTTTTCCAACCTGAATGATTCTATATAATGTTTCCATCCCAGTTTGGATACTGGACTCTAATGAAATACCTCTATGAGCAAATACTTAACACACAAGCTGACACACAACTAAATACTTATCATCAGTTATCACAAGAAGTTACAGGCTGAATTACCCCTGTGCAAAGTGTACATGGAGATAAGAAATCACAAGAATAATCTTTTGCAAGATTCAGCAGTTCATACCCACTATCCTAACACTAGCTTCTTACATCTTTACTTCGCTGAGACGTCTACAAAAGTCAATGCAGTGAAGTAACTGCGTACAATGCTGCCTACTGCTCTCTCCTCTTGTGTTTCTCCTTTGAGTTAAAAGAATTCCCAGAATACTGGCATTTCGGTCCACAACCAGGCTCCTTCAGGACTACAGCACAAGTAGTAATATCCGTCCCCAAAGCCCCAAGCCCCAAACCTCAAAACTTCAATGGAAGTGAAACCAGAGATATTCCTCTCCACCATACAGTCAAGGGTAAGACCTAAGTACACTAATACCAGAAAACAGGAGTGAAGCCAAGGCCATTTAAAACCTCACTGTGAGAGTACGTTGTACTACCAACAAAGCTTTGTAGGTGGAACAGGGGCACGCAGAAAGATTTTCTGTTACAGCCTGACTGCTGAATGGTTGATTTTCAATGACAGAAAGGATCCTCCTTACCTCTATTGAAATTCTGTACCCTGCACAAAACCTTGCATTCAGATTTCACTGACAAGACAAGATTTGCCCATATGATGAGAAGAAAAAGATATTACTCATTAAAACTTGGACTCTGGAAAGCCAGACAAATGCACATTATATTCTTTAATTCCCTCACATCCCAACAATTAAGAAGTTAATACCTTGCTATATGCCTGGAAAGAAAATATGCTACTTTTCTGGACCACCACACGAAAACTTCAATTACATCTTCCACAGGTTTTTAGTTCCCCACGCCAGAAAATCACTGCTATTCAGTTTAACCTCAAAGGAACACAATCCCTTGTCAGCAAAGAGGAAATGTAAAGATTCAGGTGTGCAGATGTGATAAACTTTTAAGAGTATTGAAGAACAGTGTAAAGAGCACACTGTAGACTCCCACACACACCCTTACACCCTCGCTTTGGAGTTCAGTGTCATTGTTCGTGCCAGAAACCACTCCCATTAATGAAAGTGAGGCATTTTAAGATTACCCACATGGAGAAGGGTTTGCAGAAGAGGTACACAGAGAATACTTAATCATTCTCAGAAACTCTGATCTCACCATGGTATATTGGGACATATTTCAGCTAGCCAAGTGCAAAAGAGCCGTCAGGACAATGCAAAGGTGAAATGCTTAGTTTTACATAGTTGCAAAATTTAAAAGCAACTATACGTAGCTTAAATTGGAGAAGTGGCCTAATGCTTTTCAACCCTATGACAATTTGTGTACTACTTTGTGAGGTCAAAAATAAGAAGGAAGACATAAAAGGAGATTATATTTACATGTTAGCCCCAAGATGGCCAAAACCCAGAGTCAGAACAAAGTTAGGCGCCTTAACGCATGATGGAGCCTCTGCTGAACTTAGGTAAAAGTGAACGACTGCAGCTGTGGAGTCTTTCCCATTATCTGCATTCTTCTGAGTATCCATTTTAGCAAGGCCTTCAGAATGCATCTATACTCACAAAAGGAGGAGAGAAAATATTTCATAACCAAATCCTCCATAAATTAAGAAAAACATGCAAAAAGCCTCAGCAAATCAGAAACCAAATTAAAACCACGAACATGCAGCTGAAATGCAATGTTGTTAATTGTTCATGCAAGTAGGAAAACCAACTATTTCACACATTGGTCTGAGGGGGAAAAAAAATGAAAATAAAATCACATTTAGCTTGCAAGAAACATTTCCCCAGATGATCATCTAGACTATCCTGATACTTCGTCTGACTTGAGAATAAAGTAAAATCCCAGCCAGTTACTACTCACTAGAGTTCTCTCTTTGGAGAGGCAGAAGCATAGTTTCCTCTTCTTCAGATCTCTCTTTTTTGTTCAGCAAAACAAAAGAGATTTACCTCTTTGGCATATACAGTATTTTCAATGGGAAACTATAAAGCTGGGTATCTTTTAACCATCAAAATATAGGACAGAAGTTAATTCAGAGGATTCACCTCTTCTTTCAATGAAGAAACAACTTACTGCTGTTTCTCATGTACAAAGATATTACTCTGAGGTGGAATAAAACAGTTTATTTTTGTCACTCCAGTATTTTGCAAGCCTGGGCACAATGTGCTCCTAATTGGCCTCAGCAAAGTCTGTGCCTGGATTAGAATAATACCCAGATTATTCTTTTCCATAGAATTTTACTAGAGCAACTATAGCTTTTAAGACATTGCATAACTAATGCTTATGAAGACAGATATGGTTCAAAATTTGAAGGAGATCAAACTTAAAGAATTTCAAACCTTCATATTTAATTAATTTTAAATTGAACAATAGTTTGAAACAAAACATTTTCTTTGATACATAACTGCTGTGCCATACTTCACTGTCAAAATCATTAAAACTAATTCTAAAGTCCAATATGCTTTTCACCAGTTACACGAAGCTACTGTTTCAAGCTGAGCAACAGAAATGTCTTCTAGGCTCTGTCTTTCAGTTTCTCCTTTTTAGTTCTTATAGACCAGTTCAGTGCTACAGCATTTAAGTAGAAAAACCAGAAGATACATATTTAAATGCAAACAGTGGTCCCTAACCTGAATTCTGGTCTTAATCAAAACTCCCAGCAGCTTCTCTGGGATTTCTGCCAGACTTAGAGCAGGACTGAACCCAAAAGTCTATTTTTATTGGCTTCAGCTGCTCCCTAGGAATCTGCAGAGACAGGAGACTCTCATCTCTCTGTCAGAAGAAGAGAGAGTGAAGACCGTGGCATGCCATCAGTCTTGTGAAGGGCACTCCATTAAGGGAAGGTTGTACACAGGGAAAGACAACAAAGTCATGGCAAAGAAGGAAGGACATACACACTACACATTTCACCCTCACCAGAAGTAAATGTGAAAGACACTCGGAAGTCAACACTTCTGAAGGCTAGATCTGTCAGTTGCTCAGGGCCTCTGCATTTTGTAAAATCTGATCTTGAACACAAAATTTGTCTTAGAGGTTATAGCAGAACACACATAGCCAAAAATATCAGGACATGCAAAAACACAGGGGAAGAAAATTGAAAAAAAAATTATTTCCAAATACCTGGCATCTGTCTAACCCCCAACCACAGAGGCACAGAGAGTTTTGTGTCCCCCACACTCGTACTCCTGGCTCAATATTTACACAGTTTGATTTAACTCCTTTTTTATTAATCAGAACAAATAGAAGGTTTACAATGAATGACTATGCCCTTTAAGGGAAAAGTAAACAAACAAACAAAAAAATCTTCCTATTTTTTATTTTTCAAATTCAAGTTCCCAGGAGAACAACTGTTCAGGTGTTACTGAACAATATATCTGTACTTTTCCTCTTTTACTTCTCATTCAACCATTGAGCCCCAGTACAATATTACAAAAGAAGACACAAATAAATATTCAAACCCCTCTTTTCACTCTCTCTCAGCTCTAATTTGGTACCTCTGTGTACACAGGACGTGCATACACACACCAAAGGTAAAACAACAGTTCCTCAATTGTGTTATATGATGACCCTCTTCATGGGATTTACACAGGTAAGTTAGATCATTCTAATACAAACATAAATACACATTTATATTATTTACATTTAAAATATACAAAATACCCTTTTAATATATATGCATATATAAACATACACAGTTACACATACACAACGCTGTCAACAGTACAGCAGGTTAGCATACCTTTACTACGCTTGCTTGCACACTTCTGTGTAAGAATTTGGGAATAATAATATATAATTATATATATTAAAATTTGGGAATAATTTTATAGCTATCAAAACTACAACCACCAAACCCAACCAGAACAATGACATAACTAACGCTAAAAACACACCCCACAAGCTTGAACAGTTTAACAACAGAATTCTCTTCAAGACTATTAACAATGTGTGAAAATGGTTTTTAATTTACATTTCTTATTTCTCTTACAAAGGATATTTTTTTAAATACTCAGCTGACAACAAACAGTGCAGATTACTGGAAACTTGCTACCAATACCTGGGTGGGGCGAGAAAAGAGAGAGGAACCTCCTATTCAAAGCATAAAGTCGTTTGAAATTTTCATTGCCTGTATACTAACAATAAAGGCCTATGTTTGCTTTTTCTTTCGATTAATCTTTTCCTCTATGACCCTTTCTGCTATGAAGCAATTTCAGCTTAACAATTCATTAATGTAGCACAGTTCAAAAGTTCCTGACATTGTTTTAAATATTAAAAACAACTGACTACAAAGTATCAACCAGGTCCTTACACAGAGCTAAAAAATTCAAGGGACAAACACTAATCCTTCATACCACTTTAATTATTTTAAGATTTCCATCTCTTCTTGTTTCCAGCTTTTAAAAGTGAATTAGCACTGCTGATGAGGATGGGTTAGCTCCTTGAATGTTTTAACCAGAAAAGTATCTTCAAAGAATTTGTACTACCATAGCTTATTTAGTTTAGACACATAGTTTTACCTAAAATGTATACAGAAAGGTAAGCTCTTTTATTAGATAAAGCTGAAACAGTTGAAGAAAAACAGAAAAGTAATTGGGGCCTGTGTCCCCTTATGACATCTGAAAAGACTGAGGGTTTGTCTGGTTTGTTTAATTATGTAAACCAGTCTAGTGAGAGGTATCTTCCCCTCCAGCCCTTCCTTCAGAAAGCATCCCCATAAGCGTGTTTAATCGGTGTCTGTATGTCACCGTATTTTCAGCTGATACTAGAAACCAATGTAGAAGCAAAAGCATATCCCATTCAAGAGCTTTTCCTTTCCTCCTTGGGAGGCCTTAGCTAACGCGACTGAAAATTAACAGAAGTCTTTCCACTAGATTTCAACAAAGCTGGATTTGTTAACAAGTTTCTGAGTTAGGTTTCTTCTACTTCTTCTGTAGGCAGTCCCCATCCCTTTCTCTTCTAATCCATTTAACACATTGTTCAATATTTGTTTTTTTCTTCTTAAAATATGAAGGGTGAGAAGAGGCAGCGTGAAAAACATCACGCAGCTGTATTTTTAAAGTACCCACAAAACTTTAACAATATATGAAAGCATTTTAAAAAATATTGCTTGTGATGGTGTTATACTTTAGAAATGTGCATGCATCACACATAACTGTGCATTTGGTTCAGTTCATTGTAACTTTGAACCTTGTATGTTTGATTTGTACAATAAACAGGCTAACTTCAGGCAGAGGACTGGCAATAAAGACGGAATTGTAAAATTGTAACACTGTGAAGCAATAGCATTACACTTTTGGAGGGTAATGGCATTAATAAGGAAATTTACTGAAATACAATTACACCAGAAGAAAACTACACTACTCCTTTAAAAGCTACTGTCTCAGAAAATGAAACAAAAGAAAGTTCTTTGGTTAGAAAGGTTTTTGCTTAACTAATGTGAAGATCTGTAGTTTAAATAATTTTTATATTGTAAGATACTCATAAAATCATAAAAGTTTTCATAATCTAAGATACACTAGTAGACATGAAGTGAAAGGATTATCCAGGCAGAAAAGAACAAAAAAATCCAGTTATGCCTAGTGCTACACTGAAACCGTGGATACCTTGTTAAGTGGAGATAAAAAGATAGCTTTACACTGCTCATGATGATGGCCCATCTCTGAGCAACCTGATGTCTCACGAAGCTGAAACAGCATTAATCATCTTCCCTGTACTGGTTTATGAGTGCGAATGATCACTCCAGCAACTGTCAGAAATCACAGACATCACTTACCAAAGCCCCTTCTTCTGCCTCGATCAAAACATCTTTTCTATGGGCAAGAAGTAGGGTTACACAGGACCAACATCAGTCACTTTACAGTAACAAACAGTAATTGCAGCTTGCTGTGAAAATTCTTCCTCTGGCAGGGTTTTTGGGGCTTGTCATGCTTTGAACACTTTGCTGGCTATTAGTTGGCTAATTTTAAGGTAGTGATTAAATAATGAAAAATCTTCTCTATAAAGTCTCATCTAAAAAAGGGTCAGCAACAGGCTTTTACAAACTAGTGTCCCCAAGGAGATATTTGTCTGAAAACGTCACCATTTTCTTCTACCTTTACTAGACCACAAAAAGTCATAACTATACTAGAAACATTTAATATTGATCCAATAACACTTAATCTAAATATCAATTACAATGAAATCACATTTTATTGTTACCAACTTAGTTAAAACTAATAAATAAAGCTACTTTAGACTTCTGCTAGCACTTCACTCTCCATTGTGTGGAAAAATAGATACCTGTCATCTATGTCTATCTATCATTTATTTTCCAAGTTCTTAAATAAGAAACTCAAGCAAATAACACCTTCACTTCGTCACATTTTGAACAACCAGAAAATCCAGACCACTCAAACCTTCCTTAGCTCTTGGGAGGAATTGCAGAGCAAACCAGCCTGAGCATGCAGCTTCTAAAGGAGGAAAAAAAATAGTGTTCTCCCAAAGGGCTCACAGCAAATCCCTTTCTTGTCAAACATTCCTTTTCATAATTTTGACAAAATATTTGTCAGTTATATGCTTTGTGCAACATTTTTTCCATTCTACCCAAACAACAAACACCATGCAGTTAATTCTTCTACTGTTTTACAAATTATGATGATGAGTTCTATGATTATACGAGTTATTAACTAAATCCTTTCAAATAATTTTAATCTTAGTATACATATACACATTGATTTCTTCTTGTTATGCTATGCAACTCGTTATATAGAACTATTCATGTTTTACAGGTTGAAAGTTAGAGGGAAGAGAACAGGTTCAACATCGCCTCACACAGCCTTGAGAAATTGTAAAAATGAGTAAAATGGCATTATTTGACTATTGTTAGAACAGCAGCATTTCTCAGTTTTCTCACCTGTTTTTATAAAAGAACTCAGATGAACTACCATGTGGTAACAACTGGAATAACAAAGCTTACACACACCCACCCCCTTCAATGATTAATTTTGTATATAAATGTATGATAAATCAAGCACACAACATTATCGGATTTGTAGTTATGATACAAGCTGAAACTGTGAATACAGGACAAACAATCCAGGCCATCAATGCTCAATACAGTGGAATCATACAAAACTGTCACATAGAACTTCAGCGAGAATCATAGTAATGGCATTACAATTTATTTTCAATTTGCCTCACTAATAATTGTTTAATTTGATTAATTTTAATTTCAAAAATTAATGTGAATTTCAATTAAAGCCAAATTCTGGAAAATTCTTATCCATTCCTTTGTTTTCTTAAATAAAAAGTCCACTATAAATCTACATTGTCTGAGAAACTTTTTCAGAGGTGTACTGGGTCTGGCTGGGATGGAGCTAATTTTCTTCACAGCAGCTGGTAGAAGTGCAGCATTTTGGATCTGTGACTGAAACAGTGTCAGGAACACACCAGCACTGCTTGCATAGTGTCAAGGTTTTCTTTCTTTATCCTTTTCCCACTCTTGTCTGCCCAGAGAGTACGCTGGGTGTGGTCAAGAGGTTGGGAGTGGACCCAAGCTCACCAGAGGTATATTCCATACCACATTGACTTCATGCTCAGCAAGAAAAGCTGGCGGAAAGGAGGAGGAAGGGGACAGGTTTGTGGTTATGGCATTTGTCTTTCCAAGTAACTGTTAGGCATGCTGAAGCTCTGCTTTCCAGAAAATGGTTTAATAACTGCCTGCCGATGGGAAGTAGCCAATAAATTCTTTATTCTTTGCTTGGGTGCACCACTGTGCTTCACCTGTAAAACTCTGTTTATCTGGACCCATGAGTTTTCAGCTTTTGCCCTTCAGTTTCTCTCCCCCAATCCACTGCAGGGGAGTGAGCAAGCAGTGTGGTGGTGGGGGGTTTACCTGCCAGCCAGGGTCAACCCACCACAGGGGCTGTTCGGTTTCCTGTAATCACCTGTATGTGCCAAGGCTTCACTCTGAGACACTGGATCTTTGGACTAACAGCCTCTGCCTAGTTCACATATTTGCAACAATTGCTTCTCAAGGATACTGTCAGCATGCAGGTCAAGGACTAAGGATGTGAAACAAAACTACTTTTTGAGTCATTCAATCAAGACTCGCAAGTCTTAAAAAAAAAAACAACTTAGACTGGAAACCAGTGACTATCTCGCTCTTGCATTGTCATGCTGTACTCTAAGGACAGTTAAATGCTTTCTATTTAAAGACTTCTTTTCAAAACTTGATATTAGTAGAAAAAATGTCATATAGAAGAACTGGAGGAAGTGGAACCTTCCCAAGAGTATTTGTTTCTCTACAAAGAATCCATGACTGCAGTTTAAAAAACAGAGGAATAACATAAGCCAGTGAAGCAGATTAAGTCAAAGGGTAAAAGGAAGACATAGACCCCACTGAGCCAGAGCATGACTTTATTACCAAGTTTACTGAAATTCATGTATCTTCACATTAAAAAAGAATAAAAGGCAAGAAATTGCAGAATTCCTGTAGTTTCCATTTCTAAACCCATCCCAACACCAATTTGAATTCAAAAAACATTCAGGGACAAGAAATATGCCATAAGCCTCCTTTTTTCAACAGCTAGGTTTTAACTGATGTAGAAATACTGGTAAGTACAGCATTGTATAAGCATCTATGTGGCTTTTGCGAAAGAAGAATCAAACCCTATATACCTAGTGTAGTTCCTTAAGGAATCAACACACCTATTAGGTGGAAGCAGATACAGCCTAGCGGGATATCCAAAAGACCTCATCCATAGGCTCTTTAAGAAAACAAGGCACAAAACAAAAGGGAAGTTCCTCACATGGGGAAGAAACAAGGAAGAGGAATTGGGAAGTACAAGACTAACTTTCATGCTGGAAGGAATACCGAGACCCACGTCAATTCATGCATCCTCAGGAGTGAGGAAAGGGACAAACAAAGCTGGTCACAAGCACCACAGAAAAACGAATGACAAGGTGTTAAAAATTATTACAATGCCACTTGCTCAGAAAAATACTGACCCACAAGATTATCTGACCCCAGGGAAAAACCTGGGGAAATGCCACTTTTCCTGTTAAGCTGACTACTGGCAGTGACAGGATCCTAGGTTAGACTGCCCCTTTGGTTTGATTTTGTACAACTCTCCCGTATGCTGCGACTTCCTCTCCAGGCATTTTCAAGAGCTTCTTTTCATTCATCTAATGTTCTTGGATAATATATAGAGGTTTATATATTACCTCTATACAACATGAAAAGTGTTTCAAATTATGATTTTGGTCCATTGCTCTGTATTATCAGACCCTTGTTTTACTTTTCAGTGAATAATCTCCACATGTGCAACACAACCCAGTCTAAGTCCTACCTGACACATAAAAAAACGGTATTTTTTGCTCTCCTGGACTTGTTCCTCCTGTAGGTACTAGAAAACATTAGTTCTCCAAGACAGATTTTAAATATATATATATATATGAAGAAAATATATCTATTTGCCGTAAGTACAGGTGTAACACCTCTGCTAGTTCTTTCTTCCATTTCAGTTTGGAGTAGCGTAGTTACAGTGCTTCGCTTTTAAACCCTGACTTGAACAGAAGAAGCTTTCCCTGTGCCTGGGTTGCAGGAGAGCTCCATTTTACTCTGGTGAAAATTCTCAATAATCTTGGAAGATGTTATTCAAATCTGTATTTTCATCTTCCTTTTGGAGACTGAATTTAAAGGCATAAAATTTCTGCTTTTATTTCTAAGACAAACTGCAATAACGCCACATCTATAACATTTTAATACTTAGCTGTCACATTCCTGAGATAATTGAAAAGTTACTAGTTTTCAAGTGCCTCAAAACCAGCGACATTAAAAAGTGACAAGGCTGCTGCATTGAAGGATTTTCACCCTTTTCTTTTGCTGGTGCTTACTGTTTGTGGATAGTAACATAGTGTCGTTCATATTTCAGTTTGGTTTGGGTTTTGTTTGTTCTTTTTTTTTTTTTTTTTTTTTTTCTCTCCCCAGTTTCAGCTTTGGAGGAACTTGTAACTGCTCTATACTCCTCAACATAGTTTCTCAGGGCTTTTGGAACTGGGATGTGGGCAGAGGCTACTTCCGATACACTGTGCTGTTCAGAAGTCACTCAGAACTAAGGATGCCCATAGCTGTCCGCTTCCTGCAAGACTTGATTTCTCCACAAAAAGAAAGGAAGGAACTGATTCTTCAGTCACACCATACCCTTTTTAAAGGTCCAGTTCCCTGCTACTGTTGGCTTCCCGTGAAGGCCCATATTCAGTTTAAGCATCCTTCCCTCTTCTCATTTGGCCATAGGAACTCTCCGGACCAGTGATTCATTTTGTTCAGTTGATTCATACAATGGCACTTTGATCCCTTTGGTCCCTGACCACTGCATCTGTGAACTGTAGGTTCGGACTCACGAAGTCTGCTACCATGATAACTTCTGTCCAAGACAGCATAACCAACTTTGGTCTTCTACATTCAGAGACAACATGTACTACACTCACTGTGAGAATTATTCAAGTAACTTACAAGTATATCATAGAATAGTTTTGGTTGGAAGAGACCTTCAAGATCATCGAGTCCAACCCTTGTCCTAGTTCTATCAACACGACTAAACCATATCCCTAAGTATAACATCCACCCGTCTCTTAAACACCTCCAGGGATGGTGACTCCACCTCCTCCCTGGGCAGCTGCTCCAATGCCTGACAACCCTTTCAGTAAAGAAATTCTTCCTAATACCCAGCCTGAACCTCCCCTGGTGCAGCTTAAGGCCATTTCCCCTTGTTCTATCGCTTGTTACTTAGGCCGTTTCCCCTTGTTCTATCACTTGTTACTTGGGAGATCGACCCCTTCCTGGCTATAACTTCCTATGCTAATAATATCCTACATATTCCAACATAAAGTGACTTTGTTTGCTGTATCCATTGCTAAATACTTATCTAACAGGCTGGCTATGATAATGCAACCAGAAGAAAAGTAGGCAAGAGGGAGCGAATACTAACTGTGACATCCTGAAGTACCCAAAGGCAGGAAAAGAGGGAAGCCAGAGAAAGATACTGACTGGGATTAGACTACCTTCTTAATCATTACAGCCAATGGCATGTCCAGTGTTATCCATGTCCTTTTTTGAATTGCAGAATGTTAAATGTTTTGCACAGCTAGAAAAGAGTTATTTTCAGATATTTGCTAACAACAAATAAACATACTCTGTAGACATCTTGTGCAGTTTCTAATGCTTTAGATAGCTATTTGTCAGCTTATGAAAGGCAAGGGAAGGAAAGTCTGAAAACCTTGTTACTGGAGATGATGACAGAAGGCAAAACCATGTAATGTAGTGCCAGAGTCCTGTACTAGCTATTGATATCTAAGAGCATGAAAGCAGCTTTCTGAATTTTCCCTTCAGAACTACTGTAATGAATAAAAGACTGATGTATGCAAGTATCTACAGGTCTCAACCTATAGAAGGAAAAGGAGTTCTCTGAACAGGGACTGCACTTAACTGTACGTATTATAAATATCTGATGACACCTTTAGTCTCAAGCCAACAACGAAAACAACCAGCAGGTTCTTCTAACACAGACAATCTGACATATTTTCCTGAATCAGGTACTTACCTTTCAGACAAAATTCTACCTCTTATTGCTGCAGGTATTTGCAATTGCTATCTCTTACTATCTGCAAGAGAAACTAGAGGTGGTGTTCTTTTATTTTAAACTGAAGCTTTTTTAAAAATACCACCACCCCTGTGGCATTTTGCTTATAAACAACTTTCCACTGTATGTGGGAAAAGCTGACGAGCATTTTTTAACAGAAAATTTAGAAAATAAAGTAAGTAGGAAAGCATGCTGAAAATTGAAAATTTTAGGAAGAATAATATTTTGTAGAGCTTTAAACTACCACTAACTTATTATTAGTTAAATTGATTATACTTGATTTTAGTTAAATTAGACTTCAAGTTGATCATGTAACTCTTGTGTTTACCCCAGCAGTGATAAACACCCCCTGTGAACCAGGACCAGGTAGTTAGAGCATGCTACAGAACTCATTTTTTTACTTCACTCAACAGGCCCTGAATGCCTCCTTTACAAACTTGCAGAAAATATCTGAAGACCATATGCTCTACTTCCCAATGGCTAAAAGCAGACTGAAAATTAATCAAACTGGTGGTTAGCAGGTAAGTATTGCATTTACTGTGCACTGAAAAAAAAAGACAACAGAACACACGGCCCTGTGGCAAGAAGAAAAGAAGAATGCTTGTTGTCATTTGAGAGCAGCATTTAGTAATTATTTTTTTATTTAACCTTTCTTCCTGCCATCTCCTAAAATGCCCTGCAATTTCATTTATACTCACTCCTAGAGCTCGCAAAATTCAAGTCTTACACCACCTTAATAAATCAGGCAGGATGACTCCCCTCAGTTAAACCTCAGACTGAAACTCAGGATATTTGGTTGATTGCTAAGTCTGTTGAAGCTTCCCTGCTTAGCCTTCAACAAGGAACAACCTTGCATGCCTCAGCCTGTCTTGGGGGCAGGGAAGAGAGTAATAATACTTCCTTTGTCCAGTTAGCTCTTCAGAGCAGGCACCCACTTACACATACACACACACATCCTACTGCACACAAAGAACCTCTATTTCGTTTCAGGCTAATGGTAGCCACTACAGCAGCACTATAAAGCAAAAAACAGCAAAATTAAAAAGTTACATTCCCACAACTCCTACAAAAAAAAAAAAAGAAGAGCTCATTGATCAAAAGAACATTTTTGCTGTTAAGCACCTAACAAAGTCTACAGTCATTGGGGGACAGCAAAAATAAGAAACCTCTTCAATGTAACCTGCCATAGCCTGCATAGCAAGAAGTCCTGCAGTTTACGAGGTTACAGGGGTAAGACCAAATATACAAGATCTGAATATACCTCTCCTCATGGTACTGTTACCATCAACAGATAGGGAAAAGTTGTGTAAAGTTAAAAGATCTTTCGAATACCTGCCAGAAGAAAGAATAGTTTCTTTCCCTCCTTGCTTCACCTACACCTAATCACTGTCATTTAAGGACACATAAGCATCTTCAGCAGCACTACAGACTTAAATATGAATGGTACATTTTCTTTATAATAAAAATATATTTGAGAAGTACTGAGTCCTATATAAAATCATGTGAGTTCACTAAATAAGCTTTATTTTATTCATATGTATTATCCAAAAATATCTTTATACATTTTAAGTGCAAATCAGTTTCAGTACAGGTCCATTTCAGTTGTTTAATTTGTTCTTTCCTCTTTTGCCTATTAGTATATACTACTAAGACTTTCACTGAGAATGCCTTTTGCTTTATTCTACCCCTTTCTCTGTGCTGTTGATTAATTTCTTCATCCTATTCCCAGCATGAAGAAAACCTTCTTTTTCTTTTTTCCTCTTTTTTTCCCCCTTTTATTTTTTCTATTGTCCTTAGACATAGGATCATCACTGATTATTTTCCTGTCAGGGAGGGTTAGATAAAGGTAACTGATCTCAAATATGATGTTAGACGTATGCTCTCCTACCTCAGAAAATGAACCTCTATTTCAGTTACATCCTCTGCCCCAAACTTTTTCACTATCCTCTGCAACACCCCCATCTCCAACCCCAGGGACACTTAACTTACTCCGTGGCTGTCCCTTCCAGGACTCTTCAACTGCATGGGCCAAGTTCTTGCAGGCATTGCAGAACTGGCATGAAAATTGCTGCCTTGCACAGAGGAGGGTTTCTACTGACTACCTGGCTGCATCTACACAGAGTCTTCCCTATTAACCCAGTAAGAACCTGTAGGGAGGCAGCTGCCCTGACTACTGATTTACTGCACCTGTCATGAGGTACAGGCTCTCAGCTACTTTGATAGACAGAAATTCCAAAATTCAGACAGTCAGAGAAAGTGTCTAGACACTTGTATTGGCCATATTAGGTGCAAGAAACACACTGGGCTAAGACATAGTAGCAGCGATTTTCCTGAGAACAACCCAAAACCTTCCCCCTTTCAGAAGTTCTCCTGCTATATTCAACTACTGTATTTCTTCATTTTTCCTCTTTTCTCACCTGCTCAAGTTTGATAGCTTTATCTGAAATCTTCTGCCTTTTTCAAAAGGATATTCTTCCCAAGCTATGCATTTTTACTCAGTCCAAACCCTTTTGCTTCCCGTTATAAGTCACTGAGGTGCAGTGTAAGCGAGCACTATTCTTTCTCCTTCTACATGGGATGAAGGCAAACTTAGATCAGTGACAGGGTTCTCCTTTCCCAGTGCTTCTTCCTCCCTTTAACCCTCAATAAAGAAGGAAGAAAACACCATTGCTTTTCCACAGCTTCATACCTCTACATATCATCAATTAAAAAAAAATGCAGAGGCCATGTGCAGTAATAAACACCATTTGCTCAGACAGTCTTGAGAAACCAAAGGAACTGGTCATGCCAGAGAAAACTGCGCTTCTGTGTACAACTGAGGATGAGGCCTCTTAAACAATCTGTCTCTTTTTTTTTTAAGTTATTTTTCACTGGGAAAAATTCAACAGCAAAATTTCAAAACCTATTTTTTTCTTAACAAAAAAACCCCACAACAAAACAGACAAAAATCAAATGTTTGAATCTTGTGTGTTTACAAATCAAAGACAAGAAGCTGACCAAAAGAACAGACTTTGATAGGAAATACAAAAGGTCATTGTATACATTAGAAAGAGTAAAGCACGAGCTCCCTTCCCCAGGTTCTGCTTTCTTATTAACCCAGCAGCAAGTCTCACATTAAATACTGTAATCATGCCAGTCACTAGTTACTGCTCAGCCTCCTGTCTCCAGCCCGGAAATTAGTCTGCTCAGAGCCCAGATAGCTGAACAAGCAGTCACGTTTTATCATATAACTAAGGTTGGGAGGCCAATCTGAAGGAAAGCTACACATGTTCTATATTAGAAAGAAAATACCTAATTTAAAAGAACTTAATTTACAGAACAATAAAAAGTATGCATTTAAAATGCAGTGATGTAAAAAAAATAACAAAACAAAATATAACTCTGACATGGTTTGCAAGGGAGGTTCATATAACCTTAAACTACAAAATGTTAGTTAAAGAGTTATGAACTGTTGCTAAACTCAATTTAAAATTAAAATACAGAGGCACTTCTTACTGGGAAGTATTACAGGCAGCTACTGAAACCAACACATGAAGAAATCATTGCCTTTTGTGCTTTGCTGGAAGCATAAACTTCTTATTAGCTTAGAAGCGTAAGTTACAATTGAACAGAATAGGCACTTAAGGTATCTTTTACAGTTTTTTCATGTACTCCAGCTCATGTAGATCACTAAAAAATTAACATCTACAGTTACTATATTAGAGATTTTTTATAGTCATAGGAGTAATCTGTCTTTAACTGAATAATAGTACAATAATTACTAACAACAACTTTTTTTGACTATGAGAAAATCTAGGCAACACAAAGATAACAGACTACATGAAATCTTACTTAGCCCTGTCCACTGTTGTAAAAGCATATTATATTATGTTAGATATGCAAATTAGAGATGCAATTATATATGTTACATTTATGTTATATTTTTGCGACAGTGAGAGAAACAAATTTGGCTTACTGCCACCAATTTCAAGTAAGGAAATGTAAACTTTGAATTAAAACAACTCAATTTCCAAATAACCATGTAATGTAGCTTAAATCGTATATAAAATAGCATTCTACATATAGAATTGAAAGCCTTTCAAGGATAGCCAAGAAATGTGGATGACAAAATACTGGTGTTTAATCCCTTTATATGGCTTGAATTCTGCAGCTTAAGATTTCACAATGAACTATAAGAAAGCAAACTTCAATGCTTTCACCACCACAAAAGTTAAGTTGCAATACCCAGATGTACTAGCATTTTTTAAACAAGTCAACCTATTTCAAGTATAAGCATCATTATTCACAACTCTGAGCCATCATCACAGCTGGGGCCTGTCCTATGTATTAACACGATTCCACAGTCCTGAATCTAGTCAGAGAATAGAAGCAAATCTTAACCAGGAATGATTGCTTCTGTCTGGGACAAAAAGCAAGCTCACCAAGTTGTCTGGGCACTAATTAAAAAAATATCTGAATGCAATTGCAATATCACAATTCTACGATGTTACACAGTTCAGCTATAACTACCATCCATCTTGGATACATAGTTTAGACATGAATTTGGACAAATGTGAGCTCCATCTGAACTAAGGCTCAAACTATAATGCAACGTAACATGTGTCCAATCCCTTGAAAACTCATCCTAAACTGACAGACTTGGTAGTCTCTTATTTTAGCTAGAAGTCAGATGTACATTCTACAAAGACATATTTCTGAAAATGGTTGTAAATATTAACAGAGTTTTTAACATAATAATGCTTCCTATTTCCCCACTAACCAAAACATAAAACATTGCTTGGTTTGTAAGAAGCAACTACAGAAAATGGGCTGGATGTAACATGCAGCAGCAAAAACCAACAGCGATGAATAGAAGTCTGTAAGAAAGGTTTTAAGAATGAAAGCGACAAGCAATTAGAGACAAAGAAACAACTTCATCCTTTACATTTCTCTGTTGATTGTGACATCTAGTGGGTATACAAAACAGCCTGGAATAGCAAACAAAAACTCCTTTTTCAGTGTTTGGTTTAGTTATTTCCCTCATCTACATGGAAATTATTTCCAGTTTACAGTCAACAGACGTAAAAAATGGTGCAAGATATTTTCCCAATTATACACAACTTTGAGCATTCTAGAGCTGAATCTGAAACAGAGAATTCCAGAGGACTCTCTTCAGAAGCCACTTCCAAGCACATGAATGACAAGGTGTTTGGGAGCAGCCAACATGGGTTTACCAAGGATAAATATCATCACTGCTTTCAGGCCGAGGTGACTGGTGCCGAGGACAAGGAGAGGGCAGTGGATGTTGCTGGAGTTGTGCAAGGCTTTTGAGACAGACTCCCATAGAGAGATCGTGATTGGTGAATAAGCGAACAACAGATAAAGTGCGTGGAAAATGGGCTGGACTGCCCGCTCAGAGTTGTGATCAGCAAAGTCCAATTAGAGGCCAGGAAACCAGTGCAGTCCCTCATGGATAAGTACTGGGACAAACAACAGTTTAACGTCTTCATAGTACAAGAGCACACTCTGAGCGAGATTGCAGATGACATCAAATTTGGGGCACCAGTCAACATGCTGGAGGGCAGGACTGCTACTCAGAGTGATCCAGACAGCTTAGAAAAAATGAGCAGTTATCTCATGAAGTTCAGCAAAAGCAAAGAAAGTCTCACATCTGGGATATAATAACAACATGGGCTGGAGACTGACTTCCTGCAAAGCAGCTCTAAGAAGAGGGTTATGGGGATTCTAGTAGACAACAACCTGAACATGAAGCAGTAGCTTACCCTTGCAGCAGAGGCCAGCTGCATGGGCTGTTATCAGGACGAGTGTAACATCCCGTCCAGGGAAGCGGCCCTTCAGCTCCATTTGGCACTTGCAAGACTGCATCAGCGTACTGTGTCCAGTTTTAGACTTCCAATAAAACAAAAAAAAATGGACATCCTGAAGAAAGGGGGGGCGGGGCGTGGCAGGCAGGCACAAAACAGGTCAGGGAGCGGAAGAACTTGCCCTGTGTGGAGAGGCTAAGGGATATGAGTTCATCCAGCCTTGAGAAGGTTTCAAGGGGTCTTTATTGCTGCCTATAACTACCTGTTCACAGGATACAGGATTGCTGTGGAGGCTCACAGCAATCAGACAAGAGGCAAGAAATATAAGTTGCAACACGCAAAATTGCAGTTAGATATTAGGGAATGTTTTGCTTTGTGTTTACCATGAGGGTGGAAGGGTAGAACAGGTTGTCCAAAGATGTTGTGGAATCTCCATCCTTAGAGGTGTTGAAAACCTGACTGGATATGGAACTGAGCAGGCTGATCTGATTAGACCTACTTTGAATAGGTATTGGACTAGATGGCCTGTTGAGGTCCTTTCTGATTTAAATTATGTTATCAATCTAAGAAGCCTACTTCTGCCCTGAGTGGGTGTCTCATCCACGGCTAGTGTGAATTAAGAATGTGAGATTCTATTTTCTATTAATGTAAAGCTTCCATCCCCCTTTTCAGTACTGAAAATCTTTTGAATATTTTAAAGTAGCGAGATAACAATGCATACTAGTATTCAGCATTTCACACTACGGTTGCTCAGTTCTTCAGTACTCTTTCTGATGACAACATGCATATGCAAACACACCAATTTGGAGGAAGACAAAGCACAGTATGTCTGCTAAACTCTTCAGCATCATTTTGATTATTCTTGAAAACTTCATGTTAAAGGACATACAACATTATTGTTCTCATAAGCAATCCTTACTATATCCACTCATTAAAAATCCATTTGAAGTCAGTTTGATGCACACAGAATACGTTCTACAATTAACCTAATGCTGAGCAGTTCTTTGTTACTGTAGTTCTACAATCTTGGTTTCAAAATACAAACAATGCTCTGTTTTACTAAAAAGCAAGAAGTATAGATTTCTGAGAGTGGAAGCAGGTTTATTCCAAATCACTATATATGGACTTAGCACCTTAATTATTTGTGTGCTAATCACATAGTGTAACGCTAAAAATGTTTTGTTCAGCACCATTAAAACTGACTTTGACAGTACCTCTAAGCCCATAAAAGAAGGCTGAGGTATTTCTCCACAAAATTTTAGTCCTCAATTCATGAAAGCACTATAAATTAAGCTATGACTAAGATGTTGTCTTGAATAAGAACCGTTTTAGGGACTGATCTCAGTATTACAGTAACTGGTTATTTTTGTTCTCTCTCTCCAATTTTCTCCTATATAAGTAGTTATTTTCCCACAGCAAATAACTTCCAAGTTCCTCTTACGAGAGAAGTGTTATACAGAAAAACAATCCTTCAATTAATTACACTTACACAATTCTAACACCATTGGCAATTTTGCTGTAAAGTTTTTTCATGTAGCTTATCTTTTACCTATTACACAAACAAAATAAGCAGCCTAAATTAGCTTAAATTCCAACCAGTTGTGACAGGTTTGTACTTGCCAATCTGAAATGTGGCTATCAGACTAAAAAACGAAGGCACTTTCTAAAATTATGAACAATAAATGGTTTACTGGAAGCTTACTGGCTCTGCCAGAAAATACACAGCATAAAATATGTACATACTGCATTGTTGCATATAACTGCTCATAATTTCCTTCCTTCCTTATTTCTTTTACCTCTTTCGCACTGAGGGCCAGTAAATCCGTAGACACATGCACAGCGATTAGGTCCAATACACCGTCCTCCATTCTGGCAGCCATTTTCACAGACAGCTTTAATTAAAAAAAAAAGTTTTAAATGCTACAGAAATGATATTTCAAAGAGTACCATATGCAATACTCAAAAATGTTTTTTTTTTTCCTCTCAACTGTGCTAAGTCTTCCTGAACCTGAAGATCAAACTGATCTCCTTCCTACTCCATCATCACCAACAACGACTGCTCAAGTCAAATTCCATTTGCACCTGTTTAATGCTAATTGCAAGCAGCTGTTTGATCAATTCAGCACAGATTCTTAGCAGATGTTTAACTCAGATATATTTTTAAACAGTTGTACAGCTCTAGCCAGTAATTGTAAGAACTTATATCCATCACCAAAGTCAGCATACAAAAACTCAACTATTTTGAGGTGTTTTGAGTATATTAAGTTGTGCTATTCAGTCATAACAGCAACAAACCTTTCAAGAAGGGAGGCCTGGGGAGTTAGAGAGAGAGAGAGAGAGATAATGCAGCTCTCAGAGTTGATACTGCTGGAAGAAGAAGTTATGTTCAGAGCAAAGGAAAAGAATTACTGGTTTAGCTCATCTTAAGTACCTTCAAGAACTGTGTTTCCTAAAAGATCCCAACAAGAAATGAAACAATTTTTTGGGGGTATAAATCCACAGTTTATATAGATGGAGAAGGTACTTCACAGCTGTGGGACTCAGGGGCACCCACTCATGCTATTTATCAATGGTGTGATTCAAGAACAAAGCCTCCTGCCAAAGCACTGAAATCTTCTCAATTTGAAAGGAAGACAATTCTTCAGCGAGGTTGAAAAACACCATTAAGAGAGTGCTTTAACTAACCAATTCTGTCTATTTTCAGGCTCATTGCTTCCAGGACATATAGCCTTGTTCAGAATTAGCACATGTTCCAAATCAAAGTATTTAATCTCAAAGGACAACCCTACCATTTTTAAGTGGCTCTGAACAACAGCAAAGAGATTTTGGTCTACAAGTCTCTGGGCTGCTTTCCTACACAGGTCTCCCCAGGTTGAAGGTGGCATTGTAACATATTTGAGTATCCAGCGCAAAAGAACCTCTGCAACCCAGAGAAGGTAAGTATTTCAAACTGTAAAAAATGTACACACACCTCCTATGTCATAATGGGGAACATAAAATATACTGTTATGTAGAAAGGTGATAAAGCCTTACTTCTTATCAAGAACCATAAAACTGAATTACTTTTTACCGTATCTTGTCCATAAAATGAAGATAATTATCTGCATGTGTAACTTTACTGAATTAATGAACAATGACACTTGAGTGAGACAATTAACTTCAGTAGATTTAAGACACAATTACATTTTAGTAAAAAGAAATAAAAACATATTTACAATTTTCAGACATTCATTCCATACTGCATCTAGAAGACAAACAGTCTTACTTGAAATTTTAACTATCCTATACACTGAGACCAGTCTCCACAGTTTGTTCAGATTTTCTTGATTGCTTCAGAGCCACTGCTTGAAAATTCAATCCTCTTTTCATTTATTCACTGGAAATATGCCCCGTATGAGAGTATTCAGGTGTTGACCCAGTACTTTAAAATTAGCAGGAAGGGACGAGCAACTCTGGTAAATCTATGACTAAGGTCACATTTTAGGATTACAATTATTACCTAAAATTTTAGAGAATTTATCTAGGTAGAAATAAAGCAAGAATAAGACTGCTCTCCAGTATCTGCAAAAATGACTTAAGACAAAAGGATGGCCTTCCACGCTATTCAGTCTAACTGTTCCTTGCATAGTTGCCTTTTGTTTGTCTCTAGTTGCTTCAGATTCCCTTCGGCAATTCATTTCTCAGCTAATTAGTAGCCAGCTGGCCTCAGAACACACTCTGTGTCTTTCCTCAACCTTGCAGCCTTTAGTGATTTTATTGTTTGCTAAATTCGTATAGCTTGTAAACACTGTACTGTGATAGGGAGAGCTGTGCAAATAATTAACTTTCTAGCTTGTCTGCCAAACAAAAACAGTATTCAAAATTTTGAACTGTATTTAATCTTTTTCCTTACTCAAGTAGAAAACAGAAAAAGTATGCTTTAACCTAGCAGTTAGGCTGTTCTTCTGAGATGGAGAAACTTTGTCAAAGAGAATGAAAAATTAGTAGTCATCTGGTAAGAAAAGGAGAGCGGGATGTATACTGCCATTGCTCCCAAATGATTTTCCAAAACTATTTGGTGAATTTAATCCCCAATTTGAATTTTAGAGAATACAAATGCACTTCATGCATGAACTGACTTTCAGCTAAACACTCTAGCATGAAACAGCATTAAATTTCTTGAAGACCTTTCACTGTATTTCAGCCTACTGGCTTCTTTATCTTCCCACCCTACCTGAAGTAAGAAGGCTAACTTGAACGACTTAGATGGATTTACTTTTAGATGCCACAGAGCTGTTACTTACGCTGCCCACAGTAAGTTCCGACGTAGCCCTTCTGGCACTGGCACCGGTCGTCTGTGCATGTGCCACCATTCATGCACCTGATGCTGCACTGTTGTACTGCAGCGGAGCCCAGTCAGAGAGACAACAGTGTTAGGCAAAAACACCACATTGGGAAGCAAAAGTGGATAAAAACAGAGACATCTGAAAGGAGGCATGAGCTTTGTACAATAAATGCTATGTATCTCAGTGTACACTTGGGTATTCTTGTAACCAAAGCCGTCCAAGCTGTAGCTAAGAGTCAGCCACTATTTTAAAAGCAACCATGAAGAGGTTTTTTACATTTTCCATTACTATATTTAGCAACTTGGAACTTTTAATTATCTTGGAAGCTGTAAAATCTTAATTTCTGAGGAAAATGGACTCAATGAAAATGTTAATACCACACACATTTAAATTTAAACTTGCTTATCTCTTTAAACACATTTTTTTCAATTTGTCACACAGAGTAAACATGTACACATGGTATATCAAACTCTATCAAAAAAACAGAGATACATAGAAGTGTAAGTTACATGCATGTATGCAGTAATGACAAGTTATTTTAAAAGAATTTACACCGTAGCTATCTTCAGTTGACACTCAAAGAGAATTACTAAAAATGAAAGCTCTAATGAAAATAAATATAGTAAGCCCTTACTAGATTTCGATCCACAAGTAGGTGATATTTGTCCACTTGCACAAGCGCACATGTTAGGTCGAGAACAAAATCCATCACCACAGCTATTTCTACAAATCGCTGAGGAGGAACACAATTAAAAAGACAGTGAGTAACAGTAATTGTAGTCTTAAACTACAGGAAAAATCTTTTAAAAAAACCTAAACACTTGAACGCTGACTTCACTGGCACAGCTAATATACACGCAAAGGAACTTAAATAAAGCAAACTGAATTTTGGTATAATCAGTATCTCTGACAAATTCAACGACAAACTGAATTGAATACAGCATATTCAAGTACTGGTCTGACCACTGAAACCAGATAATCAAGTCCTTCCCTAATCAGAAATATCATTCTATTACACGAGTAATATAAAATTATTAAAATCATACATTTTAGACCACAAGACCTGTAGAAAACCTTACCAAGAATCCAGGATTTGTATGAATATAAACAATATAGATCATAAATGTCAATTTATGGTACGGCTTCTCTCTTACAACTGCTATTTTAGAGGCATTGTAGGGTCTATGATTATCCGCCCTTTACACAAAGCTGTTTTGTGGGAAGCCAATGTCCACATGCTGGGCTTTGCAGATTTTCTGTAGTTTCCCTAAATATAGTTTTCTGTACTCAAATATTTCCACATTCTCATTTAGAAACCAACTTTATAATCTCAGGGAAGCCAATCCACACCATTTTACATCAGCACAACATGCATGCCATTGTGCTATCTCCTGATGCACTAGTCGTGCCTTCCCTTCTCACTCACCAGCCAAGAGGGGTCCATCGCACAATGAACAACCAGAAAAGAGTTAAAGACTAAATCTGGATTCTAAAGGAGATCCAAATGAATGACTCTAAATAATCTGCTGGATTAGCAAATGCACCACCAGAGAGCCTTAAACGTTAAGAGGCAGTACGGCACAGGAGGACATCAAAAAACACATATTGTGCAAGAGACAGCTTGTAAAGCAAAAAAACAAGGAAGAATCAGGTTTTTTGAAAATAACTCTGGTGTTTTGAGAGAATCAAATAACCTGGAAGCACATCCCCACTAAAGGACAACAAAAGGAACAAATAACTCTGGTAGATAATATGCCAAGAATACACCAATTACCTAAAAAACATGTCTACACACATTGAAAGGAAAAAGGAAAAAAAAAAAACCACATGGCCATATATACATAAAAAAAGGGAAGCAAGGTAATACCTTTCCCAGAATGCTTGTGCTTCACTTCTGGTTTAGAAAAACATACATAAATGAGATGCTTCCCATAAGGAAGCAAATTGCTTTCTTGCCCCATTGTAGAATTCAAACATGCGTCCTGTGAAATTTACATGGTCCCTTTCACCTCTTCTCCATCAAATCAGAAGCTCTGTACTGATGCCAAACATGGACCAAACCACACCAGATTTTGTACACCTATATCCTCCCTGATATACTCCCTCCCATAAAGGCCACATTTTCTTTACAGGAGAGAAGTAGACAAAGCCACATTAGTGGTCCACTGACACCACTCTTTGGGCATCACTCTTTGGGCATCAAAAGATGCAATGTGGATCATCTACACTTTCCATTAAACTCCCCTATAACCATACCCTAAATGTGAAGGCACGAGAGGTGACAGAGTTTGTGGAATTTTGCTATGTAGTTGAAATTAGAGAAATACCACTGACTGATATGTAATACTTTCTCCATTAGCAGATGTAGAACTCAGATTTAGAGCACTTGACAAACACAGGGGACAGGGCTGTTTTCCTGATATCACTGCTCAGTCCATCTTTATCCAACATAGCTCAATCTCCTGATTAAGCGAGGTCCACACTTAGACCATTTTTGTTAGTTTACTTCCTGTTAGGGAATAATTTTTCAACAACTGAAAGCCCTACAACTGAAAGCATATTCTACATATGCTTTCATCAGTAGAGTTTATTTTATTTAAAGAAAAAGTAAACCAAACCAGACCCTTGTTTTTCAGATAAAAGATCACTTTTAATCATAAATATCACAGATTGCCAACAACCATCATCACATTATCAACTGAAAACACTGTAAGGTCAGAATGGATCTCCCTTCATGAAATAATACTTTAAAATCCCCAGTTACAATCTTCAGTGATTATAATCAATGAATTTCCAATAAGAAGTTTGCTAGCTTGTCCATCGTCCTGTGCAGGCTTTGTCTAGCTAAACAGCTCTAAGGGGACCATCATCTCAACATATGTTTTACGTAAGCATAGAAATCTGTGCTCTTAAACCTTCACCAAAAATACACACAGAAAAGTGTCACAGCCAATCTTACAGATGGTCTGGCAAAATCATTCACCCTTCAAACATGTTAGAGAGCTGCAATTGAGCGTCAGTAAGTAAAAGGAGCTAGAAGGTGTCCTTTGTGCACATAAATTAAGTCAAAGATTTTTCTGCGATGTGAAGAGACCTGAGACCAAGGTCCTTAAGAGGCACTGATAGTCACAATTTAATTTATAAGGTTTTCTGAAAGCATCTAAATCATTGTCTCTCCCTGGCTTCCTTTGAGCTAGCTACCCAGCTGAATTTGAAAAACCCATAAACAGCGTATTAGGCAGCCTAAATCCATTTCAATAACCCTGGTTTACATTCAAATAAGCCAATACTGTGAGATGATAAATGTGAACTGAACATTTTGAGGAGCTCCTTTTATTCCACAGTAGTATTGATACTAGCATTTCCCTCTGAATGACAGGGTCAACCTTTGCTAGAAAATACTAGGTCAACCTTAGATGAAGATCAGCAATACACAGCACAGCTATGAAACATATTAGCAAGGCAAATTCACTCATGATAAAATGAAGAGATGCAAACAGGCTGATAGTCCTGAATCATAAGGGAACAGCCCAAAAGTCACCTTAAGTCCGGCAGATCTTGGCTTATCACCCACTCCCTCCTTAGTTTAGATCTGGATACCTGTAGTTTGTTAGATGGAGCATTACAAAGACCCTCACTGCAGTACGTTCTTGAACCTGAATTCTGAGGCTGAGCATACACAGTAGCAAAGAGATGATGACAGGCTAGGATGAAAGGGAACGGACTCACATTAAAATTCAAGGACTGTAAGAAGCACGTAACTAACACCACCTATTATCTACAGACAGAAAATTCAACTTAAATCTCTATCTCCTTTCTAGGTAGACAACATTCCCTAATCACAGTATTGAGCAGATTTCCCCCCACCTTGTTTTGTTTTTTTTTTTTGCCAAGCCATGTCAACAGCCACATCTGTAGGCACTGTACCTACTGTGACCAGGCAGTAATCTGAGTCTACACACTTTATAGCTATTGAAACACAACGAAAAATGACAGCCAAGAGAATAAGCACCCTGGATGTAAAAAAGTTTTCCATTTGTCTGTAATTCCAAGCCTAGCATGGAAGTTTCACAAAACTTGAAATCTAATTTGCTTTATATCAAGGCATTTTGGTGCTTTTTTTTCCTGTTACTATAGTTGATTATTTGATTTATGGAAGGTATTTTTCCTTTTTCCTTTGTTGTTGTTTTCTTCTTTTTAAAAAAACTAAGTGGAGATATGCCTCTTATGACCACACCAAAGAAAATACAGCAATTGGCCAGTCTTTCAATTACAAGAACTGTGGACCTGTAAATCCATATTTTTTTCCTCCTTTTTAAAAATAAGGGAAAAGACAGAACTGAATTTTCTTCTCATACTAAATGCAGCAGTAATTCACAGAAGAATATTTATTTTTATTGTTACCCCTTGGGCAGTAGAAACTTGAAGTTGGACACTTACGAACAATGCACTGATTTCCTCCAGGGAGTGTTTTCCATCCAGGGCAACAGTATGAATGGAATCTAGAGCCACACACATTTGGCCTGCCACACAGAGAAACAAATAAACGTATATACAAAAATACAAATCAGTGTAAACAGAATCCCAAGTTTCACGTACACACGAGGGGAGAAACCAGCCGCACGAAACAAAAAAAAGTGTACAGCAAAGATGTCCAAAAAAAATCCTCCCCAAAGGAACAAAATCTTCCTCCACTGGAAGCTGTTCCAAGCCATTTTATTTTGTATTAGTTCCACTAGTTAGTATAAAGAGGAGAGGCAGACTAGAAAACAGCAGGCCATATTCATCCCCGGTGGAACTACCAAGGATATGCAAGGGATGAGTTTGGCTCTGCATTCACATACAGTCCTAGAAGTCTTGCTATAAAAATTGGCTTCATGCTGCTCTCTGACACGAGAGAGAAGGGATGATTGGTCATAAAAATTAATAAACCAATTCAAACTACCAAGAACTCCCCCAAACATCAGAAAAAAAGAGATTTTTGCATAGTTTCTCAGTAGAAGCCAAATGTCTTAAAATCGTAACATGCTTGAATAAAAAGCCCAGTGTGGTACATCTGTTAGTTGTAACGGAGCCTCACACAATGTCTGCTTTTAATATCATCGCACTAATTAAAAGACCATATTTCACAGCCGAGAACGGAAGATCCCGTTCAATTAATCACAGTTCCTTTGCCATACAAAGGGTCCGGAAAGCAGGAGGTACCGAAGGCAAAAATGGAGACTACCGGTTCGGGTCTGAGACGCTGGGGGGCGGCTGCCGGGAGGGGGCTGCCAGCTGGGGAGCGGGCACCGGGGAAAGGGGCACCGGGGAAAGGGGCTGCGGCTGCGAAAGGTGGAGACCCGAGCGCGGCGCGTCCCTACCCGCGGAGCGCGTCCTGCTGTCCTCGCCTGCGGACCCGACCGGCGGCGGCGCCGGCCCTGCCGGCCCTGTCCTCCCGGTACGCGGCGACGGGGTAGATACCGCCCGCTCCTGCCGCAGGGCGGACCAGCGGCGGCGGCGGCGGCTTTTGTTGCCCGTCTGTCGCCTGCGGGCAGAGCGCCAGGCAGCCCAGGCACAGGAGGCAGGGCTGCACCCAGAGCCACCGCCATCTCCCCATCCTGCGGCTGCCCCGGTGGGAAACGGCGGCGGGCGGAAGGCCGGGGAGAGGTGTGCCTGTCCCGCACCGCCGGTGGCGGGCACGGCTCCGCTCCTCCTCGTCGGGGGAAGGCTTCAGCCGCGGAAACTCCTTCTTCTCTCCTCCCCAGCCTGCCCTGCCGCCGCAGCCGTCAGCGGGACACCGTGATACGAACAGCGGGGTCCACGTTGCATCCCCTCCTCTCTCTCCAAAGAGAGGGGGGAAAAAAAAGGGTTGATTGAGGTTTTCTCCCCCCGCCCCCCCGAAAAAGTAAACCCAACAGAACCACGTTGAATTTCCCTAGGAAAAACAAGAACACGATGATAGCTAACAATGACCGCCTCCGGAGAAATGTGCCGACACGAACTGCGAGGAGACCGAACGCCCCTGCCAAGCCCAAGGGGCGGTTTCACAGCCGGCTGGCGGTGCGGGAGAGGCCACGGGGCAGAGGCGGGGCCGGTGCCTCCCGGCCGGTGCTGCGGCGGCCCCGGGGGGAAGGGGCGAGCGGCTTCGCGGGGGGGCGGACGATGCGGGCGGGGCCGAAACGGCCGAGCGGAGCGGAGCGGAGCTGAGTGGCTGCCGCTGCTGCCGCCGCCGCACACGTGGGGCTACGGCGGGGGCCGGGAAGAGGGGGCGGCGGGGGAGGGGAGCGAGGGGCGGGCGGCTGCCGGAGATCCGGAGGGGCGCGGGGGCGAAGGGAAGCGGTGCAGGTAGAGCTGACCCGAAGAGGAATTCTGCGCTTTCTTTCGGCGCCCCCTCCCCGCCCAGGGCCCTGGGAGCAGCACCGTGACATGTATACGGTCCCCCCTTTGCGGAGAGACCGGCAAGTAAAGCCGCTCCATGGACAGGTGCCGGGGGTTCGAAAGAAAGCCCCGCGTCCCAGCTGCAGGATGAGGCCCCGGCGCTGTAGGCCGGAGCTCGGCGGTGGACCCTCCGCGAGCCTCCCCGGGGCCGGGGCCGAGCGCGGGGGTGAAAGCAGCCCGAACCCCGTACCCCGTGGGAGGGCAAGGGGCGCGGCGGGGAGCGCCCGCTGGGGCGGCCGGCGCCGCGCGGGGCCCCGGTGTGGGTCGGGCCGGCGTCCGGAGTCGGCGCTTGTGTCAGCAAGCTGAAAAATGTCTTCAGAACGCTTGAAAAGTGCTGAGAGCTAAGAGACTTTGAGCTATGCGAGTTCGCAGATACCTTTTTGCAGTAGTTTTTGCAAGTGCACACCTTAAAGTTTTACTTGTTTTCCTCCTGCTGTTTCTCTCTACGTAAGCATTTTAAAAGGAATGCAAAAAACCCAGCTTGGCTAATTTCGTACTTACTTTTTAAGTTCTAACCGATGCATTTACCTACATGTGTTGAGTAGCCACCAGTAAAAAGCAAACAAAAGCAATGCAGACACGTCCCCGCTGAAAGTCCCTGAGTGCTCCCTGTGGGTTCTCCTGATGATAACAGTACGCAGTCTGGTTCTATCATCTGGGAAGAGTTACCGCTTTGAATTACAGCTATGCAGTCGAGTACCTCACCGTATACACCGTGGCGCACTGCGGCAACCAGGAAACTTTTTCTTTGCCTTTTAAAACAAGGAAAAAAAAAAAAAAAAAAGAAAAGAAAAATAAAAGGTTCTTTAGCTCCATGTCCATGTTATCAGGCACTTCTAATTGTGGAATGAGAAGCAGAAGCCATGTTCTGTTGTCTCTGAAATAAAACCCACTAGCTAAGAGATCATGTAGCCATTCCCTTATTCAAGTCACTGTCCTAATTGGAAGGTCCAGTGGCTCTAACAGAGGCTCCACTTGCAGATCCGTATTCTGATTGCTCAGAAGGTGATTTATTTAGATTTGGAAGGTTAGCAAAAATAAGATTGATTGGGAGGACCTGAATTTTTAAAGGTAAAGCCTTGAGAAACTAAGGGAAGTATTTAATGAAGGAACAATTTGATGAAGACAACTGGGTAGAAGAGTTCAGGAACCTCATGAGTATAGGTGAGTTTGGAATGTCTTCAAAGCAGAAGCTGTTAAACCTGTCATGGATGAAATGTGCCCGGCAAAGCCAGGGAGAGAGAAGGATTCTGTACCTGTTTGTGTGAATAATTATCTCAAGAAAAAATTCGAAGAACAAGCAGGCAGGCTACAAAGAATAAAAAGGAAAGAACTGATCTGAGATAAGCTTAGGGCCTTGGATGTCAGCAAGCACAAAGAAGTAATTCCCAGAAGTTAAACAGAGCTACATCTTGAAAAGGACAACGCAAGAATATCTTAAGGAAAAAAAAAATCAGTGAAACAAACAACAAAAATAGTGAACCAGTTATACAGTCGGGGTGGACTAGAAATGGGGGGGGGGGGGAAATTATGGTTCAAAGCCAAGATACATATACTTTTTATTGGTTTTTTCCTTCAAAACTGTATATACTGAGCACAGGAACAAAAGCAGATGGGCAGCAGCTACCAGTGGTTTCTAAAGTGATTTCTAAGACTCAAAGACCCTGATGCACTGAAACCAGGACTAGGTAACACCTTTCTAGAATTTTGAACGGAACTAGCACACAAAACTACAAAACATTCAATAACAAGGAGTCTTAATTCTGATAAGATTGTGATATAAATGGTCCATGTAAGTATGCGTGCAAATGAGGTACTTACCAACAAATCTATCTTCCTTAGAAAGGGATGCATTAATACTTTTTAAGGTTACAAGACAATGATCAGAAATAGTGATTATGTTCTGATCGTTCACATTACAAAAAGATATGTTAAAATTGGACTAGCTGCACATAAAAGCCACTAGTACAGTCAAGGGAAGAAAACCACTGCTAAAGGGTCTGGGTTCTTTAGTTAACAGCAGTTATTTTAAAAATAGCGAAGGAAAATTGTAGAAGGAAATAAAAAGTATAAAATGATGATAATTGAAATTAGTGCTACAATTTGAATAGTTTCTTAAATAAGACAGGAATACAGCTCTGCATTAGAAAAAGTAGAACTCAAAACTGTAAGTACTTTTAGGCTGAAACTAGATTTCATCAGGAAGGATGTCATAGGCTGTATCTCCCACCTCTTAAAAAGCATTTAAATTCGATGATCCCAGAGGTTGCCTCCCATCCTAGTCCCTAGCTGGTACAAAATAGAATAGCTTCTTTCGTGGAGGATGCTGTGATATATTGACATCATGTCACTGATTCAGAAGGATGAATGATGGCTACATTGCTCTAACTGAAGTTCTACTTCAAGTCTGACCAATTCTGATAAAAATAGTTCAAAATGTTATATGTAGTGGGTGTTCGTGAAACGGGTAAGTGTACATTTACATACAGAAAATATTCCCAGAGAAAAACTCATAATACGGATTATTTTAGAATCCACATTTTTCCCATGTGGTTGACCGTTTTCTTCCCAAAAAAGGGTGGGAGTTCTTTTTTAAAAAAGGCACTCCTACTATTTTGGCATGTGGAAAGAAAGTAAAAATGTGGGCTGTCAGGGCAAGATCTAATTAAACTAGACTTCTTGAATGTAAATAATTTCTTTTAGTCCTAAAAATGATGTCTCTCAGTGGCCACATTTGATTGTCAGTTAAAAACATTCTCAGCTATTCATTACTTTGAATCATTAAAAGCACCCAATGGTGAATGCCTAGATCAGTACAGGTATTAAAAGTACAAATTACAAGAGAATGTCAGGTTTAAAAAACACCATTTTTTTTTTCTTCTTAATGCTACGTCTTGCTATTTTCCTTCCACAGCATTAAGAGCAGTTGAATCTATTGTAGACTGGTCCTGTCCTACGGAGTTTTCTCTTAAACTTAGTGAAAGCGGCTGCAGCATTGGGCCCATCTGTTTACCCCAGGCCATAGATTGAAAGCATAAATCACATATATTACAACAAATGCTTGATGTAAAAGAATATACTTGCCTTAAAGAGTTTTTCAGTAGGATAAAGCTTTTTTTGTTTGTTTGAGGGGTGTTGTTTGGTTGGTTATTTTATGTTGTTTTATTTCATAACTAAGACACAGCAGTAAAAACGACATAATTACAAACATGTGAACTTGTGCTTCTGTACGTTTCAGGAGCATGGCCCTATCTTTTTTGTGTTAAGTGCCAGATACCAGTTTTAGGACCATAGCATATGGTGTACTACAGAGTCATCAGCTCACAGATCTAAGCACTTGGATATATACAGGTACAGGATGCGGTTTGCTGGTCCTTCTACATGGGTATACTGGTAGCAAGGGATGTATCTTGAGTGCTTGACCCTAACAAGTGTTACAGGAAGCATTCATGAGCAACTTCTTGCTTCCTCCATGGAAAAAGTGCTTGAATAATTCTTTCAATTCTTCTCTGGTCCAGTTTGATTCTAGATAAAAAGTGGTTCATCTGATAAAAATAGGTAGGACAGGACCAGAATAAATGAAAAAAATCTAGTCATTCAAGAATATGTAAATATTTTGCTTTTTCTTTCTTCTTCTCTAATTGCATCTCAAGTTCCACCTACACAACTGATTTGTTCTGTATAAACAGGTTCCTTGCTTGTTAAGCATATGCATCTTTTCAGTATTATTTTAGTATACCTGATTTGGACAAGAGGGCAAATGCTTTCACCGGACTTCTTACCACTGCTATTTTTGACCATTCCAAACAGAAACATCTTTTTAAATGGGGCACAGCACACTGAGAAATAGGAAAATACTGACAAATGGTAAATTATGAAGTTATAAACACGTTGAATGGAATGCCTGTGAAATAGTTTTGTTCTTTCATCTTTTTGTTCCACTTTTAACAAAGCAAATTACAAATTATCTGTTGTTTCCAAATAAACCCTGGGCTCCCACAAACTAAATCCCATGGAAAACAGGCTAGAGTGGGTCTGGAGTTCTGTAAGAACTGAGGCATCTGAATGAACTCTATCTGTATGCTGATGACTTCTAAACACCACTCATTTCTGACAAACTGTTTTACTTCAGCCAGGCTAACATGTCCTGCTATCTTTTTGACATCTTCCTGTGAATGTTTAGTTGTTGCATTAAAATAAACACTGTAAAAATTGAGGTTTTGGACTTGTCCTTTTAAGCCAGTCCTCTTCCTCTATTAAAAACAAAACAAAACAAAACAACACAACACAAATCTTGTAAACTTTCTGTTGCTCAGTTTTGTAACTTCCATATCGTGCTTTACTACATCCTCTCTTTCCCCAGAAGTACGTGTTCAAGCTGTGATGTCTGTCCATATAAAAAACTGATTCCATGGGTCTGATTTTGCACCTTACTTATTGCTGCCTTCTCCTTTCTGGCCTTACCTTACATAAATTATTGCTGACAGAAATGTCTCTTAACTACAGAAGCTCTCTGTATCTCTCTGATTCTTTCCAGCCATTCCATCTTCATTCATCTAATGCATGCTCCCTGTCTTCACCTTTTCAATCAGGGCCAATTCTCCATCTGGTATCTTTTTCCAGTATTTTCACCACATAAACATTTAAAAAGTATTTCTGGAAAAGACCTTGGAAAGTCAGATGA
The DNA here is from genome assembly GCF_034619465.1 of Leptosomus discolor. NCBI lineage: Eukaryota > Metazoa > Chordata > Aves > Leptosomiformes > Leptosomidae > Leptosomus > Leptosomus discolor. Next base: position 46,703,995 of record NC_141419.1, on the reverse strand, counting down.
CTTTCTGCTGTAAAGCAAAAAAACCCACCCAGCTACAACCTGTATTACCTGCAGGGCTGCAGGTGATCTGCTACAGATGCCATTGATTTAACACTAAAATGTTTTCCAGACATCCAATAGGAATCCTGCTTTCTGCATTTTAAACACCTCCCAATTGACTTGTTATGTCCAGTGTCTTGTTACGTGCAGAAGAATATAATTCTGTCCTTTTTTTGTTCTTCTCTGACTAAACCAGCACATGTCTTTTTCCAGGCTTTCCAGATCTTCACTCATTCTTGTTGCCTTGATTTGTTCTACTGGGCTGACCTTTTTCAAGTGAGGTGCTCAAAGCTCAAGACAATTCTCTAGCTGAGAGAATGTGCCAAAGCTGACCAGAGAGGAGGGAGTAATTAATTTATTTTACAGCCTAAAATCAACAATGTTTACAGACTACAGGCTGCTTGTATTTTTCAAAACAGTACTGATGTTATTACTAACTTTAGCTTATAGTGTTCTATAGTACTAAAATCTTTTTCTATAGCAGTGCTACTCAAACAGTAAAACCACTTGTATTTCAATCTGTTGATCTCCATTTTCTTTTTTTTACCTTTTCTTTTTTTTCTTTTTGTCATTTATCTAAATTATCAGATAATTTTGAATTCTAGTCCTGTCCTCCAGTGTAGTTATGCTCCCTCCAGGTTGGCATCAATCTGAAAATGGAAGAAATTTTCTGTCATCTCCTCTTTAAAAAAAACATATTGAAAAGTAATGAGTACAAGTCTGTCTGAAACTGACACATAGTCCTTGGCAATAGGCTCCTGATCACTGCTCTCCTTTCTTTATAATTAACTATATTTTCACTGTATAATTTAATCAAGACACTGATTTCTTGCTTGTTTAGAAGAATGACAGTTAAGACTGTTTCCAAAGCATTACTAAAATAATGTAGACAACATCTATTTTTTTGTTCTATCCATCTGCCCTGTAATCTGCCTGTGTCTTGCTTGCTTTTGACAAGTCTCTCTTGGTTGTTTTTGATGTTCTTGTTTTCATATAGAAACTTGAATTATTTCTTTTTCAGCATTATTTCAGGCCAGGAAATTAGACTAGTTGGCCTAAATTCTTTTTTCCTCTCTTTAAATATGTATTCTGATTTGGTATATGCCCATAATTTGGTAAGCAACAAAAAAAAACTGGTAAGCAAAAAGAGCGAAAACTAATTTATTCCAGCTCTAAATTTATTCTCAATAAAAAAGAAATAAATAGTTATGATCACTTCCGTCTTGTGCTCATCTGTAAAATTTCAATGTATATAAAGGCTATTACAACCATTTAAGAAGAAATTTCGATTTATATTTTTGACTAATTCACTTCTAATTGCTCTACAGTTAGGACCTTGGATATTGTACCTCAACATAAAGTCCCTTACGTATACAATATAGAGACCAATCACCTTGCGGAGTTGCCGGTTTATAATTTATAAAATTCAAAATTATTTTAGCAGTGGTTTCAAACTAATGCTTTCACTGCAGGTCAAGAAAAATTGTATACATTAGCTGAAGCATATTGACAAGAAGAAATGAAACCATAAAGTGGGGCTTATAAAATAAAAACAGGAAGATACTTAAGATGTAAGACAACAATTTGAAAAAAGGAAAAAAGCCATCACAGTACTGAAACACATCATAAAAGTACTGTTCCAAGCAATTAAACAAAAAATCTTTTAGTGCTACAAAGCTACAAAAAGAAAAGCTAGTTTTGAATGTGTGATTTTTGAGAAAATTAGGTGTAACTTTAGGATGGCAGATACGTTACCTTTATGATACATACGAAAATGTAAACAAGGCAGAATATCTTAGCACATCCTTCCAGGACTGGTTTGACTATTTTGCCTGCAAAACCTCATGTTATTTGAGGATTTTTCATTTTAGCATGGGAGAGGTAAGGTGGACCATGCCGTACAGATTTTCCTTTTTTTGAAATGAGAAAAAACAAAAGTGAAATGATCCTAATTTAGACATCTCAGCTACCAGAAATGAAATCCTACTTTAAGCTTCGAAGTCTCTCAGAGGGAAAGAGTCAAGAGAGGAGTAAACAGAAAAAAAACCAACAACCAACAAACCAATCACTCTCTCTTGTTTTTTTTTTTTCCTAGATGCAGAAAAGGTTAACTAGATTTTGTGTGCAAGAATTAGCAATGGAAATAAGGTCTGTATATATGTCTTAAATGAAACAGGAAGTTGAAACCATCCCTTTGTAGAGCTCAAGCACCTCAGTGTCTATTTTAAAATGAATCAAGTTAAATAAAATATAAAACACGACAGAGATTCTTGGATATTCTGTTTTGTCTATGAAAAAAGCATATAGCTACTGCAGTACTTACCAGATTCCAGGAAGCCATCTATAGTTATAATTAGTTTGATTTGTCTTCATTCTAGAAACTCTACCCTGGGGAGTTTGTAGGTAGAGCACATAAAAGGCCTCAGTTTTTCAAGAGAAGTTTCATCTGGACTACATGGTTTTAATTATTTAAAAACTCTAATAATTTTATAGCTGTGTTATTTAAAGTACTTGATCTTTTATAGGTCCCTTTAAGCATTCTCTTTAACAACATCTTTAAAAAAAAGAGGATTCAAGTATCCTAAATCTCGCTGAGATGACATGTTCAAATATACATTCCTCTAGCTATTCATCTATCTAAAAGCATACACAATATTTATTATGCAGTACGTTAACATCTCCACTGTTACTTTGTGCACTGATGCTTTGTCTAAACCAGTGGTGAAGTTCTAGGAGTTGCTGCTTAGAAGCACATAAGTGTTGCACCACAAATTAGCAATCTGAAAAACTGGAGGTCATGTTTAGCATCGTCTGTTCTACATTTCAGTGCCTCTGCGTGCCCACGTGAAGGTAAAGTTTTAAGTAAAAACAACAAGGATGAACTGGGAGAGTATTTCAGAGTTGCAGCCAAATCTCAGTTCACCTGAATTCTACCATTCTTGTAAATGGTGCAATTTTGTACTGACTGTGACTCTGGCTGTATCACTCTTAAAGCCTATGCTCTCTCTTTTTATTAAATACTACTTCATCTGTGGAATCAGAAAAGTAAAGCAATCTTGACAGCAGTCTCAAGAATCTCTGGTAAGCCCCAAACTAAGCAGTAGCGGTATCTAAATAAAAATAATTCAGAAGAAATTAATAAACAGCAATATCTTGTGTTTGCTTTGTGTTCATTCTCTCTGATGGACATGAGATCATTGTTTTTGCATATTAGAATCAAACTTTTATTTTTACCAAATTAAAATACGTTTATGGAATATAAATAGAGGTAGACTTTGATTCGTTGCGTGCTATAAGACATATGGAAATGTTAAGTTGATAAATTACTATCATGGCAGTTCCTTTATATAGGCACATACCTATGAGTGTATAGGCTGGTAAAGGCAAAGCTGGTAATTTTCACTGCAGTGCAAATTGAAACTGGTGGGTGCCAAATTTATGTAAGGTTCAAATCAGCATAGTCTTAATATATGAAACTCATCATTACTCAGGAGGTTTAAAAAAAGTCCATGCTAAAAACACATAAAGAAATAAATATCATAGAATCATAGAATGCATTGGGTTGGAAGGGACCTCTAAAGGTCACCTAGTCCAACATCCTTACAATAAGCAGAGACATCTCTAACGAGGTCAGGTTGCTCAAAGCCCCATCAGTCCTGACCTTGAATGTCTCCAGGGATGGGGCTTCCATTACCTCTCTGGGCAACCTGTTCCAGTGATCCACCACCCTCATATTAAAGATCTTTTTCCTGATGTCCAACCTAAATCTACCCTTTTCTATCTTAAAACCATTACCTCTCGTCCTATTGCTGCAAACCCCTGTGAACAGTCTTTCTCCTGCCTTCTTATAGGCCCCTTTCAGATATTGGGAGGTCACTATAAGGTCCCCCTGGAGCCTTCTCTTCTACAGGCTAAACAATTCCAACTCTCTGAGCCTGTCTTCATAGGAGGGGTGCTCCAGCCCTCTGATCATCTTTGTGGCTGTCCTCTGGAAACACCTCAACAAGGCACGTCTTTCTTGTGCTGTGGGCCCCAGTGCTGGACGCAGTACTCCAGGTGGGGTCTCACCAGGGCAGAGTAGAGGGGGAGAATCACCTCCCTCTACCTACTGGCCATGCTTCTTCTGATGCAGCCCAGGATGTGATTTGCCTTCTGGGCTGCGAGTGCACATTGAGGGCTCATGTCCAGCTTTTCATCCACCAGCACCCCCAAGTCTTTTTCCACAGGGCTGCTCTCTAGCATGTCTTCTCCCAGCCTGTATTGCTACCAGCACTTGCCTCAGCCTAGGTGCAGGACCCTGCACTTGGCATTGTTGAACCTCATGAAGTTCACAGGGGCCCACCTCTCCAGCCTGTCCAGGTCCCTCTGGATGGCATCCTGTCCCTCTGGCACATTGACTGCACCACCCAGCTTGGTGTCATCAGCAAACTTGCTGAGGGTGCACTCAATGCCACTGTCAATATCATTAATGAAGATATGAAACAGCACTGGTCCCCTGAGGGACACCACTTGTCACCATTTTCCATCTGGACATTGAGCCATTGACCACTACTCTCTGGATGCAACCATCCAGTCAATTCGTTATCCACTGAACAGTCCACCCATCAAACCCATATCTTTCCAACTTAGAGAGAAGGACATTGTGGGGACCGTGTTAAAGGCCTTGCCGAAGTCCAGACAGATGACATACGTAGCTCGTCCCTTGTCCACTGAAGCAGTCACTCCATTGCAGAAAGCCACTAGGTTGGTCAGGCAGGACTTGCCTTTGGTGAACCCATGCTGACTGTCTTGAATCACCTCCCGGTCCTCCATGTGCCATAGCACAGCTTCCAGGAGGATCTGTTCCATGATCTTCCCAGGCACAGAGGTGATCTGTTATAAATTCTATTATAAAAGTATAATATATAATATTACATAGAATATTACATATCTATTTCATATATATATATATAATCATTCTGGAATGCTTCAAAAATCTGTGATGACACCACTTAGAACAAATCAAACTTTGCATTAACTTATGCCAGCAACACTATGCCAGTAATTATGGCATGTTACATACAGCATGCCCTTTGTATAGACTAATGGAAGGAAAAAGAATAGGTCATATACCAGTGCAAATTCCATAAGAAAACTGACAGTCAGCAGAAATGTTTGTAATGCGGCTTTCCAAAAAGAAGGATTTTTCTGAGTATACTGATGGTCTCAAACCCAGCTGTAGTGCCTGCAAATACAGGTACGTGGTTTGGTATACAGCCTGCTACACACAGCCTGTTAAACAGATATCTAAAGATGCAAAGGCTTAAAAATACTATGAAACAGTCTGCTTATATTTTTATTTCCTTAGACATATAATTTTACTATTTTTAAATATTGGACCCTAAGGTACAACCAGTCCTGATGTTTTTATTAGGTAAAACAAATCTGGACTCAAGATTATAGACTCAAGATTTGCAGTCACATGGATCTCAATGTATTAGAGAGAGAAGCCTTGCTAATTCCATACAGATGTGCTGTTGCATTCCTGTAAATTTTTAGACTGAAAAGGAAATGCTAGTTACACACCTTTCCCCTTCAGCCTACGGTAGAACATTTCACAGATTGAATATGTGTTTTTCATTCAGAGAAAAATAGTCATTGATCTCTTTGACCAGATAGTCTTCTTTTAACTTGCCATTGGCATTTTAAAATCAAAAACCTGTGTTTGCTAATTCAAGCATCATATCCGTGATACATATATTTTTAACAGTCTAGAAAACCTAGCGTTTGGGCTTCAGGTTTGTTTTTTTTTTTCAAAATGCACACCAGAAATATGAACAGCTTTTTCTCTTAGATTTTCTCCTTAGCTTAGGAAGAAAGCATATTTTTGTTTTTATATATGTGCAAATACATGAATATGGTTTTATATGTGTAAAATGTAAATATTTTTTAGAAAGACTTGATATCAATTTCCAGTTAAAGCTAAGAAAACTGAACAAAGAAAATGTGATAATACTTACCTTAGCCTAGAAGGTACTTTGAGCAGTATAAGACCAAAGACTTTTCAGACTACCATGATAGAGCTTTTCAGACCAGCAGCTAAAATAAAGCCAAATTCTCCACTGATTTCCATTGGCACAGACCTTAAAGAGACTTTCAGTAGTGGAAAATATATGTGAATGCCACAGTAGAAAACATCCAATATCCATCTTCCCAGCCTGAGAAAATTCATTGGCCCAGCCATAGATGGGAATGACTAGAGTAATAGAAGGACAGAATATGCTGGTATGGGTGAACCTGTTACAAACTTTTCAGACTTTCAGGTTGCACATCCCAGTTCAGTTTTGAGAGAATGCAGATTTCAACATAGTTGCTTTGTTCATAATGTTCATTCTTCTGTGGTGTGTACTGGATCTCGCCAGTGATGGCTACACTTCAACGATTGGTAATACGATTCCTGTTTGTAAACATAGTGTAGTAAAACTTCTCTTAAATCACTGCTCAAGGGTCGCACAGAGGTCTGTTGCCAAAAAGACGTGGTCTTTAACTAATAGTCAAACAAAATTTGTACTTGAGCCTGTGAGGATACTTCAGGCCACTTAGAATGTGGGTGATGTCAGGACAGACACCTGCTCACGCAGCAGATCCTCTTTGTCATTATAGTCTTACGCACTGCACTATAACATACGTTTTTATTATGCTGTAGTTCAGTTATCTTTATTGAAAGAATGCTGTTGTGGAAGTGTTTTCTAGAATGTTCTTTGTAGCCAGATAATGCCAAAAGAAGAAGGAACACAACATCTATCCAATATTCTTGAAGTTCAGCAACTTACAAAACATCTTTTTTTCTCCCTAATCTGTTGATTGCCACCTGTTTATCAAATTACTTGAGTGTCATTCAAGATCATCTTAATTGTAAAACAATTAATCTACTATTTACAATTGTTGCTATTTTTTATATTATTACAGTGATATCTAGGGGCTTTATTAATGGATCAGGACAGTGTTCTGCAAGCATGGGATAAACAGATGAGTTAAAGTTTCATAATAGCAAAATATTACAATCAATATAAAAGAGGCAGGGATTATCTAGGAGAGTCTGCACAGAAGAAATATTGGTACGCTTGACAGGTGGACTCATTATGCATGTGCCATAGCTATTTACTGAAAATATATAGAGAGTGAATAAGGGAAAGAAAAAGATGTTTTACAGATACCTTTAGGATTTATTTTTCCAAAGAGGAAAAAGAGCAATAGTCATACTGATGGAGCATCGTATGCAGTACAAATGATGCAAAGTGCAAATGATGGTGAGACTATGGGTCTGAATGGCAGGCAGGATGACAATCCTTCTAAACATAGTTAGGGGAAGAAGGTGGGAAATTTTATCTTTGCAGGCACCTGTCTTGATGATCTTTAAAGGCACCTTCCAATCCAAACCATTCTATGATTATATGAAAAGTAGTTTAAAGCCTTTTTCTTTTGCTGCTGTAATGTGATTCACCCCCTTACTCTAATATTATCATTCTTTATGGTATTGTCAACATAGCAATATGAACAAAATGAAAATGTTTTTCTAATCACTGTGCATTTAATTACCAGAGTTCAGTCTTGCTTATCTGACAATGTAAGAACACACATGTATCCGATCCTTTCCTCAGTTTTCGTCTTGTGTAATACCATGTTTTTTCTGACAGTATGGAATAATTAGTTCTAATTGGAATTATAAATTTAATATTTTGAATTCATAATTCTCTACTTTATATAGAGTTTGAACTCAGTTTACTAAAATGACTTGTAAGGAAACTCTGGCACCTGAAAACACAGTGATGGCTAGGACACTGTTCATCATGCACAGAAAGACATAAAGATATGGGGCAGTTGGAGATGTTCTAATGGAGTCCCAATTCAGTATATGAAAAAGTCTGGGCAGCTTTTTTGATCACCTTTATCATCCTAGTCAAAATAAAACTGAAGAGGAAATTTGGTTAAATTTCTCAATAAATGATCACTACATAAACTGAAATATCTTTTAGGTAGGCCAAGACAAATTGTGGTGGTTTGGTGTCTGACGGGGTTTTGGCACGGTTTTGGTAGTGGGGGAGAGGGCTATAGAGGTGCCTCCTCTAAGAGTCTTTGAGAAGTTCCCTCGGCTCCAATTTCGGACCCGCCTCTGGCCAAGGCCAGACCAATGGCACCTCTGCGAGTAAGTGTTGAAGAGTGAAAGAAGGGCTTGATTGCTGTCTTTGTTTTGTGTGTTTGTGTTGGTGAGCGAAGGGGGATGGGAGAGAGACAGCCCTGCGGACACCCGGTCGGTGAGGAAGGGGAGGGGGAGCTGTGCCGCTGCAGAGGTTCCCCTGCGGCCCGCGGTGGGGTGGCGGCTGAGCCCCTGCAGCCCCTGGAGCCCAGCGGTGGCCCAGAGGTCACCCTGCAGCCCGCGGAGGGCCCCGGGCCGGAGGAGCAGGGCCCGGGCCCGGAGCAGAGCGCGACTGCGGCCGCGCTGGAGCCGCCCGTCGGTGGGAGGGCGGCAGCCCCGGGAGGGCCCCGCGCTGGGGGGTTCTGGGGAGCTGCGGCCCCGCGGGAAGGACTCGCGTTGGGGCAGTTCCTGGAGGGCTGTCTGCCGGGAGAGGGACCCCGCGGTGGGGCAGGGGAGGGCTGCGAGGGCCCCTCTCCCTGAGGTGGAAGGAGCAGCGGAGACACCTTGTGCCTGACGGACTGTGACCCCCATTCCCTGCCCCCTGCGCTGCTGGGGGGGAAGAGGGAGCAGAGCTGAGCCCGGGGAGACCGGAAGGGTGGGGGTGGGGGGGAAGGTGTGTTGTATTTAAGACCTGGTTGTGTCTCTCATTATCCTTGATGGTGGTGGTTGTTTGTATTAAATGTGTGTTGTTATCCCTAAGTTGAGTCTGTCTGTTGCCCGTGACCATAACTGGTGAGGGAGCCCTCCCTGTCCTTTGTCTCGATGCTCAAGCCTTTTTAGTTGCATATTTTCCTCCCCATCCCTCAGAGGGCAAGGTAGGGGTGAGTGAATGGCTGTGTGGTGCTTTTGTTGCCAGCTGGATAGGCTCAAACCACAACACAAATCAGCTCAAACTCTTTTAGGCTTATGAGTAACTAGCTGAGTAGTCGTATCTGGGTAGGAAATGTCTTCGTGTTAATCCAGAGTAGCACTGAAAATTTTGACTGTAAAGGGAAAGACAAAAGTCGGTATTGACCTCTTAAAGAGGCCTTTGCAGTATCAGAACAAGACACAACAGGCATTAACAAAAGAGGTGGACAGAGGCTACTTCCGATACACTGTGCTGTTCAGAAGTTGCTCAGAACTAAGGATGCCCATAGCTGTCCGCTTCCTGCAAGACTTGATTTCTCCACAAAAAGAAAGGAAGGAACAGATTCTTCAGTCACACCATACCCCTTTTAAAGGTCCAGTTCCCTGCTACTGTTGGTTTCCCATGAAGGCCCATATTCAGTTTAAGTATCCTTCCCTCTTCTCATTTGTAATAACAGGCCTCAGGAATTCTCCAGACCAGAGACTCTTTTCATTCAGTTGATTCATACGATGGCATGTTGATTCCTGACATGGACTTTAGCTCTTACTGAAATGATTGTGCTGACATAGTGTCCATGAACTGTAGGTTTGGACTCATGAAGTCTGCTACCATGATAATTTCTGTCCAAGACAGCATAAGCAACTTTGGTCTTCTACATTCAGAGGCAACATGTACTACACTCACTGTGAGAATTGTAATAGCAGGCTGTAAGCACTTTCCAGATCAGAGATTATTTGCATGGAGATAATGGTGCTTTGATCCCTGACATGGATATAAGGACACATTTTTTCCTGTAAGAACAGCCAAGCAGTGGAGCATGTTGTTCAGGCTCCATCCCTTGAGGCTTAAAGCCTGGACGTGTGATGCCTTGAGCAAGCTGGTCACACGTCAGAGCTGAGCCTGCTGTGAGGAGCACGTTGGACTACAGACCTCCTGAGCTCTTGCCCAACCTGAACAATTCTGTGACGCTTCAGGTATTACATAAAGAAATGATAGCTAGTTTTTTATTAAAGTTTTATTATTGATGCTTTAGTAAATAATATAAACTGCTAGGTTTGGGGTTATTTTCTGTGTCTCTTAAGTTAATGATTTTAATTGTGGGGTTTTTGATAGCATTTTCTTATACCAAATGGTGGCTATTTTCTACAGTTCAGGGAGGACAGACTTCATCCCTATTCAGGTTCATTCAGGGCAATCTTTTCATCCTCTTGGTAGAAGTTCACGGAGCTAATATAACTCTGAATATATTGTACACAAAAGTAAAGTTAGTTCGGTGATTTTTACCTTTGATCGCTTCTGCAGTGGAGGAGAAACTCTTATTTGTAGTAAGATAGACCAATCACCTAACAATGACCTGTAATATCTTACAGGAAGGAAAGTTCATTTACTGGGGAAGACAAGGTCCCTTTAGCTTGGCAAGAGTTCCATAAGGACTACAGGGATGCTGCTGGTCAACTACTAGATGAATTCAGAGCCATATTCCAACTGTGACAAAGAAACAACTTTTGAGGAGATACAATTGAGAAAATACAAATCTATTCATGTTCAAACCCTGTTCTTTTATATGATGCATCTTTCACTCTTTACCTTTTCACCTTGTACTTTGTCTATACTGAACTATTTTGGTAGTTGTGTTCTTTTATCACATTGAGATTTAATACATTTAAAAAAAATGCATTTAATTTCAGACATTGGAACTATTCCTGAATCTCTACTTTTTTTTTTTTTTTTTTTTTTTTTTTTTTTGTCATTTTACAACAGTATCTTTAGGGGTTTTTTAAAAAATGTTGTTTTCTCCTAATTAGGCACATCAAAAGCTGCAGCTATACTAGATTAAAAAGACTAAGACAAAGTAAAGAAATTAACTACAAAATATCCAGAGTAAAGCAAATAGTCTGAAGGACATAAACATCAACTCATGGACAGTTTAAATAAGCACATTATAAATGGCATTATCACCTCAAAATGTTGAACTGTGTGTCCTGAAATATTTTCCATTTCACATTTGTAACATTCCTTGAGTTAGTTACAGATACAATCAAACTTTTAGTGTCATTCAACACCCTATGCTCTTTTTAAAATGAAATTAGGCAGTACTATACTAACAGGACTCCCCTCTCTCTTGGTTTTCTCTTTGCTAGGCTGCTTGAATTGTAAGATACACCTTCAAGAACCCCAGCTGGGCCATTTAAACACTGCTATTGTCTCCCTGTTCTCGCCAGAATTTTGTACGTAGACTCACACAGAAATTCTGTATCGATATGATTACCTCCCACAGTCTTCCTTATTTGTGCTCTCCCAAATACAGTTATCCTGCTGTATGGTCTAGATGCTTTGTGTCTAAATGCTTTGTGTGTAGACGTCATGCAGCATCTGATTACATGAAATCCAGGCTGCTACCTCACCAGCTGTGAATGTGGCAGTACCAGTCCTCAGTAGGTGCTGGTCTTTGCACGGCTTCATTAGAAGAAATAAGCTTCAGAGTAACATTCAGTAAAAAAGTCCCATTAACACTGAATTTTGAGATCCTTCAGTTGGCCAACTTCAATCTGTATGCTGTACTATATGGATGCTACATCTTGTTAAATCTTTTGATCAGTATTACACAGTATGACATTAGATGGCTTATAGATGCTGAAATATTACACATGCAGTTAATTTATCCATCAGCTCTGCAAAATATAGTGTTGACGAGTTTTCCACATAAATATATACATTGGAATTAATTATATATATCATATATATAATATCTAACTATATTAATTATATCGCTGAGGAAGTCTTCATTATTTTAAATTTGTATCATCTGTTACATTGCTTACTTTCAGTTAACTCTCAAGTTAAACCTGTAATCCACTCGACTGTATACTCTGATGATCTTTTAGCAGTACTGACTGATGTTTTTTTCCACATACCTGGATTTTCCCCATTCTTTCAGTGTAGCAAAAATTACCAAGGCTAACCATGTTGAAACTTTTAGGTACATCTTGTCTGAAACAACTGGACAGTGAGGTGGATGGAGAACTGGCTGAAGGACGGAGCTCAGAGAGTTGTGATCAGTGGTGCTGGGTCTAGTTGTAGGCCTATAACTAATGGTGTTCCCCAAGGGTCAGTACTAGGTCCGATCCTATTCAACATGTTCATCAATGACCTGGATGAATGGACAGGGTGTTCCCTCAGCAAGTTTGCTGATGATACTAAACTGGGAGGAGTGGCTGGCACTCCAGAGGGCTGTGCTGCCATTCAGCGAGACCTGGACAGGCTGGAGAGCTGGGCGGAGAGGAAGCTAACAAGGTTCAACAAGGGCAAGTGTAGGGTCCTGTACCTGGGGAGGAATAACCCCACACACGAGTACAGGCTGGGGGTCGATCTGCTGGAGAGCAGCCCTGCGGAGAAGAACTTGCGGGTTCTGGTAGACAAGTGGATCATGAGCCAGCAATGTGCCCTTGTGGCCAAGAAGGCCAATGATGTCCTGGGGTGCATTAAGAGGAGTGTGGCCAGCAGGTCAAGGGAGGTTCTTCTCCCCCTCTACTCTGCCCTGGTGCAGCCACATCTGGAGTACTCTGTCCAGTTTTGGGCCTCCCAGTTCAAGAGGGACAGGGAACTACTGGAGAGAGTCCAGCAGAGGGCTACAAAGGTGATTAGGGGACTGGAGCATCTCTTGTTATGAGGAAAGGCTGAGAGAACTCTGTCTGTTTAGCCTGGAAAAGACTGAGAGGGGACCTATAAATATTTAAAGGATGGATGTCAAGAGGATGGGGCCAGGCTCATTCCATGGTGCCCAGTGACAGGACAAGAGGCAACAGGCACAAACCAAAAGGCAACGGGCACAAACCGGAGCACAGGAAGTTCCACCTGAACATGAGGAAAAACTTCTTTTCATTGAGGGTGACAGAGCATTGGAACAGGCTGCCCAGAGAGGTTGTAGAGTCACCTTCTCTGGAGATACTCAAAAGAAGCCTGGATGCACTACTGTGCAACCTGCTGTAGGTGAACCTGCTTTAGCAGGGGGTTGGACTAGATGATCTCCAAAGGTCCCTTCCAACCCCTGCCATTCTGTGACTGATCTGATTTGAAAAACTACTTTAGCAGATGATATTTAGTATCTATCTCTTTAGTGTTTGTTTGAGTGAACGATATCTCATCACTGTATATTATCTCTATTTTTTCCCCCTTAAAGGACAGTCCCTCCATTTCTCATCTGTGTAATATTGCCAGGATTTTTCTGATTACTGATGAAGTCTAAATTTCCTCCTGCTATCTCTAGCTTTTGCCATAAGTATTTTCTCTTAAATATCGATTCATATTCCATACTGCCAATTTCCTCTGTATTTCTCTCTATCATTACAATCTGTGTCTTACCATATTAACACACTAAACCAACAGCTAGATGCTGAAAGCAACACACTAGGGGGGCAAGATAGGTCTTTTGAAGGGTACTGAACCCAGGAGACTTATCGTGGCTTAGCAACTGAATTTTGCATCAGCCTAGAATAAAACCTAGAGAGCAGCAAAAGCAAGGCAAAACCCAAACCAAACCACCAACACCCCAGGAAAACAACTGCTCACATTTGTTTCTACTAGCTTGCTGGTCTCCTCACTGAGTCCTGACAATCCTCAGCATCCCTCAGCCCACAGACAGCAGATTCCCAGGATTTCTGGGGCCTACTTCATCCCTCCCATGTGCTTAAAGGTTTCTTGTTAATTTCCTTCATGGGATTTAAGGGCTTGCCATTCCTTGCCATAGGTGGGCCAACAACCAGGGAATTATTCTGTAATTTTCTAGGTTCTTTCTTAGTATCTACAATTATAGAAAATGGTCAAAGACTATCAGAATCATTCAAAAAAATCAAAAACTTACTGCTGTTAGAGCTAATAAAACCTACAGAAGGAAATACGGCAGGTGACACTAAAAAACCACATGGTTTTGCCTATGATTTTCACATGTGTTATACATATAGAATACATCCTAATGCTGTTAAAATGTTCTTTCCTAGAAATCCGGTATCATTTGAGGGAGAAATTCAATGTGCAAAGAAATTCAGCAGTGCTGAGGTCCTCCTCTTTCTTTTTATTAATGCATTTTCTTGGAGGTATCCTGGAAGGCCCTAGACATCCTGCTTTCAGCCTGTATCAGGGTTTAACGGGCTACTCTTGAAGCAGTTGATGATATTGGCTGAAAATGGGGGGCAGGAGGGTGTGTGAAGGTGAGGAGGGAGTCTTTTTTTCAGGGTGGGAAGCCTGCCATTGAATGGCCTAAGCTAAGCCGCATCTTCTGGAGGGGTTTATTTATTATCTAACGGTATTTTTGGCAGGTGTTTCGTACCAGGTGCAAATTTCTTGCATGTATTTTGCATGCATTTTAAGTATTTTTCTTACTACATTTTTGTATGTCAGTCTTATTTCTCCTGTAGCTTCCAAACCTCTTCCCAATAATTTAATTTTCCAGGATTACTGCCACTAGTCTACATTCTTCTTTCTCAGTATCTTTAACAACCCTGGATAAAACTCATCTGGAGCTCGGGATTTATTGGTTTTGAGTCATTGCAACTCATTTATCACTTCAGTCTCAGTGACCTTGAAATCATCCAAGGTAGTGAGTGCACAGCCAGTTCAGATGAGATTTCATTACTGTGTTCTGGCTGCAGTAACTGAATTCAGAAAATATGAATAGCTGTCCTGAATATATAAACTTCAGTAGAGAAATTTGCATACACAGTGGAGAATCCCACGTCTTCAGTTTTACTCAAGACAGTGAAGTGTGTGGGTGTGGGGAGGAGGGGGTCTTTCTGATCAGTAATTTCCAGTAGCAATACATTATTTCTTATATTAAATTAAACGTATGTAAGTTTTTAATGTCTTATGTCTACTTAGGTGTAAAAAACCCCTGCTTTAGAGAGATAGCCCTTTATTACATGGGTATTTCTGCCCTCCAAAATCCTAGAATATGGAGATTTTGAGTTTCAGTCAGCTAAACTTTTGAAGAAATACAGAATTAAACTATGGGAGACTGAAGTTTTGTAAGCAGTTGAGAGTGGCAACTGGGAATGCTGCATTGTGGTGTAAGCTAGGATGGTGCTGAGCACCTTCATTTCCCTTGCCAGTGCTACACTCTGCTGCTGAGCTGTGACCACTGACAGGTGCAGTCTCATGTTATAGCTGAGCTATAAATTTACATGTTTAACAGTTTCAAAATGTAAAAATTATTTCCATAGGAGGAAACTTCAAATTCGGTGCAAACTACAAAAGTATTTGTACTGCATATTACCACATCGTTGTGTGCTATTAATTTATGGTATCACATAATTTTTAACTCTGATTGTAAAGGGTCAAGATGACATATCTGGAGATTGTAGTCCTTTATTAAGCCCTTGCAAAGGTAAAACTCAGCCCAAGTTTCTGTGTGCTAGCTGCTCATATGATGCTCTTGTTCTAGAGGGTCCGCTTCTGGTAGTGAGAAAGTAACTCAATTCCCTTCAAAAAAGCAGAGAAGTAACAACGGTAACAAGTAGTAACAAAGAGGCGAGAGGAGATTAGATCGTCTGCTCCATTCTTCTGCCAGTGTAGAATTGCACCTTACTAAGTATTTTCTACTACTTTGTGAAGTTTGATTTTCATGTCTGGATTTTTTGGTATTTCAACTGAGACTGCAGACATGAGTGTGTATTATTGCTAGATCTGGTGGTAGTTTTCTGTGTGCTGCGAGCAGTGAACCAGAACCAGGGGAAAAGCATAGTCTTACGGCCCCAGCAGGGAAAGATGTGTTAGGCACCATACGGCACAAATGCCATGGCTACATGTGGTGCAGGATAATGTGCCATACTCTGACACACAGAGCTTTGAGACGGATAATGTTACTGGTTTTCTGTGAGTTCTGCTAGTTGTAATCAAAACTCACACTGTATCCACTACATAATGAACTTTAAATCTTGCTAATACAGGATCTTGTGTACTCACTTCAGCTTACCAAGGTACACAGCATTCAGCATTTCCTGGGTAAAAAAGAGCTGGCACACAGTTATGACAAGATTGAAAATAATAGGTAAATTCAGTCTTTGTTTAAGAGAACGTAAGGGTTATTGAAAGCTTTCTCTTCCTGTAAGAGGCATCGGTGTCTGGAAGGAGTAAACCCCCTAAAACACACTTTGTTTACACCAGCCACTAAGAGGACAGTTCTCTCCAGCACAGTTCATTATCTGTACTTGCAAGACAGGCAGTGATGGAAAGTGATAAAATTACCCTTTTTTATTGTGACTTAAAAGCATATGCCGGTAGTACTACAGTGATTTCTTTTAATCCTTCCTAATGATGTTTTAAGGGACATTATTGTTTTAAGTGATATAGTCTAATACAAACATATCAAGTAAAGTGCCCTTCTGCTGAAAAAAAACCCTAGAGAAAGGTGTCTTTTTTTGAGCAGAAAAAACTAACCCAGAAATATAAGTAAGTTCAATCTTTCCAGAGGGGAAAAAAAATCATGAGGAAAAGCAATTTAAAATCAATTTATGGAAAAGCTTTAAAAGGCAACACCTATTCAAGAGAGTCAACAAATCTACCAGATTTATTTAAATAATTCTTTTTTCTGTCACATTCTGATTGTCTGTTCCCAGGCAAGCATCTTTTTGCATCTTAATCTCATAACTGGGCAATCTTATTTGCTTACCTTACTATAAGGATCTACTTATAATTCACTTATTATTGAACTCTTTGAAAGGATTTCATTGTTTTACATTCAATATTTACAAAATACAGGCTTAAAAATGTAGAATTGTACTTAGATATACTTTTCTCTTAGAGAGTTGCCTTAAGAATACTACATCATGCTTGGGTTAATCTGTTTCCTTTCACTCCAGCTAAGGCATTGACTCATCACCAAATGGATGCAAAGGAAACAAAAAGACTTGAAACACAGATAATCTAGATTTTTTAGAGCCCAGAAAAAGGAGAAAGAAAAGATATTAATGAAGGAAAACTGATGAAAAGGAAAAATCAAAGAAATTATTAATGAAGCAGATTAACAGAGGAAAAGTACAAAAAAAGATAATAGAAAAAAGTAAAATGTTCAAAAAATATCAGTGAAAAATTAAAACAATATACATGTATTTAAGACAGAAGGAATAAAAAATAATTGGCAAGAAATTTGTAGTGTCTTACTCAAGCAATAGCTATTGAAAAAATAACGGGGTTTATGTCAACATTTTAAAGCTTTTTTGTGATATGTTTCTTAATTTCCTGTTATATTTCTCCACTCCTTGCTTATTTCACGTTCGTTATATATTATTTCCTTTATTAGAAGTTTGCTACTTTTATATCCTTTCTTTGAGAGTTAGAGGAAACTTCATTAGCTGGATATGGGAGTAGAGGAAAGAGAGAGGTAAGTTTTTTGGTCTTGTTAAAATATTAAATTCAAATAATGGCCCTGAATGGCGGTACTCAAGGAGTTGTAGAGAACGGGGCTACATCTGCCTGGTGACCAGTTACCATCAGTGTTCCTCAGAGCTCAATTCTAGGGCCAGTTCTGATCAGTATTTTTATCAATGATGTAGAAGAGGAGTTGAATGCACAGTTGGTAAGTTTGCTGATGATACTAAACTGGGAGATGCTGTTGACTGTCTTGAGGGTCAAGAGGCCTTGCAGAGGGATGTGGATGTATTGCAGCACTGGGCAGTCATCAATGTAATGAAATTTAACAAGAACAAATACCAGATTCAGCACATGGGACAGAGTAACACTGGGCACAAGTATAAATTGGGAGAGGAGTGGCTGGAGAGCAGCCCTGCAGAAAGGGATCTAGGGGTGCTGGTTGACTTCAGGGTCAATAGGAGTCAGCAGTGTGCCCTGGCAGCCAGGAGGGCAAACGCCATCCCGGGGTGCACCAAAGACAGCATAACCAGCCGGTCAAAAGAGGTCATTATCCCGCTGTATTCAGCACTGGGGCAGCTTCCCCTGCTTCCTGAAAAGGGGAAGTGGAGAGGGAGATGCTTATCTACTCTCCCTGGGATCCAGTGACAGGACACCTGGGAATTGTTCAAAGCTGTGTCAGAGGAGGTTCAGACTTGATATTAGGAAGCATTTCTTTTCCAAGACGGTGGTTAAACACTTGAACAGGCTCCCTAGAGAGGTGGTCAATACCCCATGCCCCATACCTGTGAGTATCTTAAAAAAAGGCATTTGGATGATGCCATTAATAATGGGCTTTAGCTTTCGGTCAGCTTTAGAGTGGTCAGGCAGCTGGACCAGATGATCGTTGTAGTCTCTTCCAACTGAACATACTCTACTCTAATCTACTCTACTCTACTGTGGTGGGTTTACCCTGGCCAGATGTCAGGCACCCACCAATGGCACTCTATCACTCCCCCTCCTCAACTGGACAGGGGAGAGGAAAAAAAAAATATAACAACAGGCTTGTGGGGTTGAGATAAGGACAGGGAGATCACTCAGCATTTACTGTCATGGGCAAAACAGACTCGACCACAGGAAAATGTAATTTATTACCAATTAACTCAGAGAGGAGTAATGGGAAATAAAATCAAATGTTAAAACACCTTCCCCCAACCCCTCCCTTCTTTCCCGGGCTTAACTTTGATCCCGATTTCTCTCCCTCCTCCCCCCAGTGGCGCAGAGGGGGGAATAGGGAATGGGGGTTGTGGTCAGTTCATCACACTGTTGTTTTCTGCCGCTTCTTCCTCCTCAGGGGAAGAACACCTGACATGATTCACTTGCTCCAATGTAGGGTCCCCTTCACAGGAGAAAGTCCTCCATGACTTTTCCAGCATGAGTCTTCCGACAGGTTCAGTTCTTCATGAACTGCTCCAGCGTGCGTCTCCTTCATGGTGTGCAGTCCTTCAGGAACCGACTGCTCCAGCCTGAGCCCCCCTCACGAGGTCACTAGCAGCAAACCTGCTCCAGTGTGGGCTTCTCTCCACAGGCCACAGGTCCTGCCAGGAGCCTGCTCTGGTGCAGGCTTCCTAAGGGGTCACAGCTTCCTTCCGGTATCCACCTACTGCAGCGTGGGGGCCCTCCACGGGGTGTAGGCAGTCATCTGCTCCACCACCCACAGGCTGCAGGGGGACAGCCTGCTTCACCATGGTCTTCACCACAGGTTGCAGGGGAATCTCTGCTCTGGCACCTGGAGCATATCCTCCCGCTCCTTCTTCGCTGACCTTGGTGTCTGCAGGGTGTTTCTCTCACATATTCTCACTCCTCTCACTCGCTGCAATTACTGCTGCACAACAACTTTTTCACTCTCTTAAATATGTTGTCACAGAGGCGAAAGACACTGTCGCTGATTGGCTCAGCCTTGCGCAGTGGAGGGTCCATCTTAAAGCCAGCTAGCATTGGCTGTGTCTGACATAGGGGAAACTTCTAGCAACTTCATACAGAAGCCACCCCTGTAACCCCCCTGCTACCAAAACCTTGCCACACAGACGCGTTACATCTACTCTATTCTATTCTATTCTATTCTATTCTATTCTATTCTATTCTATTCTATTCTATTCTATTCTATTCTATTCTATTCTATTCTATCCTACCCTATCCTATCCACAGGGATTTTGGGTTTGATTCCTTACTGCCAGCCTGAACCTCTCTAGTTTCAGGAGATGCCACCGCCTCTCACCCTCCCACCAGGCAGTGCTGGGAAGAGCCTGTCCCCATCTCCTTGATGCCTTCCCCACAGGCACCGGGGTGTGCCGTGAGGTGCCCCGACGCCTTCTCTGCTCCATGCTGAACCAGCACCAGCCCCGCAGGCCCTCCTTGCCTCCCCTGAGCCCCTCTGGTTTGTCAGCCTCCCTCCTGCCCAGGACCCCAAATGCGCCCTAGTGCCCGGATGAGGCCTGACGGGTGCTGAGCAGAGAGGATCACCCTTGTGCCTTCTGACTAGGGAAGAAAAGAGGAGAAAACCTGTGAGAGCAAGGCAAGTGCTGTCAGTGCCCCCCCCTGGGAGGAAGCAGGGGAGCCCAGAGGGCTGGCCAGCAGTGCTGGGGTGCAGGGAGAGCCTGTGGGACCTCGTCCTGCAGCCTCCCAGGGAGGCACAAGGTCTTATCCAATGAACCCTCTTGCTGCATGTGCCTGGAGAGGCCTGCCATGGCCAGAGTGACCTGACGGGCGCTGGGAAGACACGGCCGAGGCCTCGGTGACTGGCGTGAAACATCAATGCAGAGCACGAGGCAAGAGATGGGGGGATGGAGGGGGCGGTGGCGTTGGGGTAACCTCAGACGCGTGTGCTGGGGCTGCAGAGCTCCTGGGGCGAGCCCCATGGGTGAGGATGGCCCATGGCTTCTGTTGCCACCAAGGCATGGACTGCGATGTCACTGAGTGAGGGATTGTGACCAGGTGCTCCTCGCTGTTGGTATCCAGGTGCTGAGTCCCACCCAGCTGGTTTCTGCCCACACTCTGGCTGAGCAGCACACAAGGCTGGAGTGCTGAGCAAGCTCTTGGTGCTGGTGTCCTGCCCGGGGAGCTGCTCCTTGCAGCTCTCTGTGCCCAACGCCAGAGCCATCAGAGGATTAGCCCTTGCCCTGTCAGCTTCAGGCAGCTGGCAGGGCACCCAGGAGGCACGCTCCCAGCAGCAGAGGTGACCTGGGCAGGGATACCTCATCCTGGGGAGCTGGGAGAGTGTCCTTCTTGAGGGGTCTGGGCATTTCTGCCACCCCTCCCCAGCCCAGACAATGACCGTGGCCTCTCTTCCTTCTCTAGCATGACACCGGCTGCTGCAGTAGCATTGAGAGGGAGCAGCTCAACATCCCCAACTCCCTCCAGCCCACCACAGTGAGGGGAGAGCATGGCCACGGAGCTGGAGAACCACTGTCTGATATGCCTGGACAGCTGGGAGGAGGCCAGATTTGTGCTGTCATTCCTCCACCAATTCTGTTACTGAGAGCAAGCTCCAGTGCCCTCTCTCTGAGAAGAGAGTGCAGTCGATCGCTGCGGGCAGACAACAGCTTTGAGGAGCATGTCGTCACACCATTTGCAGCACCATCAGTCTTCGGCCACCAGGCAGGAGGAGCTTCTGGCCGTTCAGCTGCCCACAGCCCTGCAGTAACACAACCACAGCCTGTGGAGCACCAGCTGCCCTGGGTGACCTCTGGCCCAGCACTTGGACATCCCTTTTCCGGGACCACCCAACTTTCCTGCAGCCCCTTCTAACCTGGGCGTGTCAGGAGCCGGAACTGACCTTTGGGAGAGGGCGTTCGCGGGCAGACGTAGTGGAGGAACTCGTCATCCCCCTCCTGGTCCTCTTTGGGCTGGATCAAGACCTACTGGTGCAGCTGCTGGGAGCCTCCCTCCAAAACCGTGCAGTGACATTTGTGCACCAGCTTATAATTGTTGCTGTCCAATGGTGCAGGAGGACAGCCATGCTGCTGGGGGGCAGGAGGGCAGCCCTGTGGCTGCCTGTGGCCTTGCTGCCTCCCAAGAAGGGTCTCCCCCACCTGGCCCAGACCCCTCCAGCAGCCCTGAAGGAACCAATGCGGACAACATCCCCACCACCTCCGCAGCTGCTTTTCATGGAGGTCCTTCCTCTGTCCCCATTCCTATCCACGGGGAGCAAGAAGAGCCCCAGGAGGAGCCTGAGGAGGCCATGGCACATCCATCTACTGCCAGCTAGAGCTCGGAACCCTCCCCTGGGGGGCTCCGGTGACCACCAAAGAGGAGGGCTGGCAGCCCTGAGGCCTCTTCACCTCCGAACCAGAGGCCACCCCACCGGCCGCGCTAGAAGAACACCCCAGGTGCTGCCGAAAGCAGGGCTTGGCCAGCACTTAGGGCTGCCCCTCTTTCCAGGGGTGGGGCTTCTACATCTCCCTGGGCAGCCTGTTCCAATGTTATGGTTATGCAATCAGGAGCAGATGCATAGGGCACTAGATTAGTATGATGGAAAAATATAATTAATATGATACTGAAACAACCGTACTTAGGAATTTGCCACTCACCTGTTTGGAAGAATAGCATACAGAAGCTACTAAATTGCGTGCAGTTAGCGATGTAGATCACATTCCCAATGGCTAGATTAAGATGTATCACACATATAAAGTTTGCAAATTTATTTAACTGTGAGCTACTGACTTCAACTTGTGTCCAGGAATTTTCCATAAAACTTCTCTTTCACTTGAAGAAGAAGAGCTTAAAAAACTACAACAGATTCTGGGGAGGACTAATTCGTTTGTTCATTTGTTGCAAACTGAAAACTTAGTTTCTGCCTTCTGACAGGAAACAAAAACTCAGGTGGTAAAAGTGTTCTATAAGCTAGTAAGTAGCAAAATTCCATTTTTTTCCACCCATCTCTACATAAATTCATTTAGTCTCAAATGGTAAAAAGATATGTAATATTTATTTGAAGCTTTCTGTACTTTTATTGTAAATAGATGTGACAATTTCTTCAAATTTTTTTCCTTTAGTTTCAACAAACAACAAAACTAAGCAAACGACAGTGGGACATACAAACGCACATTTTTCCCCCATGGGTAAAAATTCTGAAAATTTGACATGATTAAAAGAAATTAAGGAGTGTATTGTGTAATGTAACTGTTGGTCTTGCTGACTGCATTGAAATCAGCATTTCAAATATTCTAGAGTCAGCAACATTCAATACTTTTCAACACACATGCTAAACGCATGGGAATTCACTGATGGACATTGAGAAAGACGCTGAACAAGGACAAATGGAACTTCTGGAATGGGTGAAATGCACACTGTGGAGCAGATACTCAA
This sequence comes from Leptosomus discolor, assembly GCF_034619465.1. Classification (NCBI taxonomy): domain Eukaryota; kingdom Metazoa; phylum Chordata; class Aves; order Leptosomiformes; family Leptosomidae; genus Leptosomus; species Leptosomus discolor. The sequence goes on along the minus strand of NC_141419.1, from coordinate 46,681,223 downwards.
GTCAGTTGTACAACTGATTACAGATCTGTCATATATTGCCTAGTTTGGCAACTTCACAGTCAGTCGAAATAGATCACCAGCAAAAGCTAACCAGAATCCACCAATAATGTGACCTTGCTGCTGTGGAGGAATGCCAGGCTTGTAAGGTTCGACTTAAGCAATGTAAGGCAATGTATTTATCATGCCCTGGATGGAGCAAGGACGAGAGCTGAGCAGCTTGTTTGTCTGGCCAAAACCAGCAAAAAGTTAAGAATGCTGGTATCTGCTTCTCCCTTCTACAAACCTTTCAAGGGGAGATAACAGCTGAAAGATGGAGCCTTGTGGTGGCAAGACGGCTGTGTTTTGGCTAAAGAGTGAGGGACCAAGCAGGAAAACACATTCAGCACAAAACTTTGGAGACCACAATGCCTAGAGTGAAACCTTTGCTTGATTATCTAGCTATACATATATGACTGTTACTCAGCTCTCCACTTAAATCATGCTATAGGTAACCCATGGGAAGGGAAACAAAGAATTACAGAAAAAAAAAGGGGGGGGTGAATAAGGAGTAAAAATTGGGAGAAGAGGACTGAAGACCTAGAAGAGATGGTCAACGGGCTCTGCTTCTCGCTTCTCTTCCTCCGGCCAAGATAAGGACGCCTTCTCGGTGAGTATCATGCCTTCTCCCTGGTGAAGAATACCCAGGAAAACTTAGCCAGTATTATATTAGTGCTATTGCACTAAGTGTGTTTGTCAACGGCAATTCTGTACTCATTATATCTGTCGCCTCGATAAATTACCTGTATTTGCAACTTGGCGAAACTGTTTTGGTCAAAGTCCTTAAGAGGGCTCTGACAGGCAAACATTAACTCCAACACGTGGCTTCGCAAAACTGCCTCAGTCAAAGTCCCTGAGAGGACTCTGACAGGCAACGTCACATCCTTACTCGTAATACAACAGCCACCTTCCCTGGTTTTCTTGTGCCTTCTTTCAAGCCTGGTATATACAAGCATCAGCTAAGTCTCTGTTCCACACTATGAGTATTTCTGTTGTATACCAAACACTTGTCCCTAGGAAATGGAAAGGAATATGGCTAAGAGTGTCTTGTGAGGCTGACACATCAGACCACTTTTGCGTTTGGTAATTAAATTTTCACTAAAAAAGAAAAGTAAAGCTCTCCTCTGCATTTAATCTTGCTTGTACTTTGTCTTACCTTTGCAGTCATGTGAACAAACTTTGCTGCCTACAGCTGCATGGCAGAATACCTCCTGAGCACAACAGACTAACAAGAAGATATTGCCCTGACAAGGCAGATACAATACAAGACCAAAAATTTTTTTGACAATTATTAGCATTTTGTCCTGAGAGTTATTTGAGAATTCTGGAGCAGGAAAGCATGTATCCCAAAGAACAAGTTCTAGCAATTCCTCAACCTGCAGCTGAGAAAATTGTGAAAGTCAGGCAGGGCAAAAACTGCCTTCTGCTAGACAAATCAGAGTCTGGTTCACCAGGAACATGGACTGAAAGATGACCTGGATATCACACTTCATTTAATGCCACTAAGCAAAGCTCATTAAGAATGCATTCGCCATTCCAGCTCATGTTTGGTCCCTGCTACTTCTTCACCCCTAGTTACATGCTGTTTGGTCTGAATCTTCCAGTGAAAAGAGCTCACGTGCAGGTGAAAAGCACAAATTATGTTGCTACAGGTTGCCAAAGAGATATTTTTCCACTGACCTCTGTCTTGTTAAATGTTAAAGTGAATTTTCTGAGCTGATTCAATATAACTGAGGATAGAAATACATCACTTTCATGGAGACTTTTGATTTTTTTTTTTTTTTTTGCTTTAATCTAAAAGGAAATAATTCAGACAGAGTCTTATAGTATTGTTTTACTGCAAGTAGAGCTTGGTTTTTTGCATTTCCTTATTTTGGAGCACATTCTGTCCATCCATACTACAGATTGTGTGCGTAGAGAACATAAGCTGTTTTCCTTTTGCAGGACAGGTGGAATGGTAGACTTTAACTTAAGCACAAATTTATCTATGAGAATGTTGAATGGAAATGGAGTGTTGGAGAAACTCAAAGAAGCAATGTAGCTCTTGCTCTTGATCTAAAATATGCTTGCATGTTGCTTTAACCATAAAACCTGTATGTATGGTGTTATCTAAATTGTAGGTGGAAGAAGATTTTAAATTTTATCAGTGAGGATTTTTGCACTGATTAAATGATGCAGTTAAAAAGTGGACTCCAGGTCTCATATGGGAAGAGTTAAAGCCTAATATGAAAAAACTCTCTAGATTGGTCTAGAACTGTGATTCCCACACTTGATTTGTACAGCGATGGTAACTAGTTTGTGGCTGCCCTACAGAACTACTGTAAGCACTAAAATGCCTAGATGTTAATTACTTTTGATTGACTTTAGTTGCAGTGTAAAGCTGGACAGTGATGCATGAAAAATACTGAGGTTTAAGAATGATGTTGGTGCAAATTATCTAGGAGCCATTGGTCCAAAATTTAAGTTAATTATCCAGGTTAAGTGAAGTTCAAGTACCTTTGGCTATTAAATCTGAAAAACGACTGTGTAGCTAATACTGCAACATTTTGATTCCATAATGTTGTGGTTTAACACCAGCAGGCAGCTCAGCCCCACACACCCACTCACTCACTCCCCCCAAGTGGGAATGGAGAGAGAATAGGAAGGGTAGAAGTGAGAAAACTTGTGGGTTGAGGTAGAGACAGTTTCATAGGCTAAGCAAAAGCTGCACAAGCAAAGCAAAAAAAAATTCACTACTTCTCATCAGCAGGCAGCTATTAAGCCATTTCCAGGAAGCAGGGCTTCACCACTTGTTAATTGGGAAAACAAACACCATAACTCCAAATGTTCCCCCTTCCTCCCTCTTCCCCTCTGCTTTTTATTGCTAAGCATGGTGTGATATGGTCTGGAATAACCCTTTGGTCAGTTTGAGTCAGCTGTCCCACCTGTGTCCCCTCACAACTCCTTGTGTACCCCCAACCTACTCACCAGTGGGGCAGCATGAGAAACAGAAAAGGCCTTGATGCTGTGGACGCACTGCTAAGCCACAACTCAAACATGGGTGGTTACCAATGTTTTGGTCACAAATCAAAACCATAGCACTCTATGGCCTACAATGAAGAAAATTAACTGTGTCCCAGTGAAAACCAGTACACATAATCTTCGCCATGTAAGAAGCATATTGTTTGGAATTTAGGGATTAGTTGTTGATGAACATTGTTGTAGCTGACATACAAAATATTTGGATTCATTTAAGTCTTCAAGGTCTTGAGTGTCTGAAACTTTGCTTTTATGCATGTGTTAAAAAAAACCCAGGAAATGATTTACCTGTTTCCAACGGAGAAACTTGCATACATAACTGTTCAACAAGTTAGGCTGTACCTGTGAGGAGACACTTCCTATGTGTCAATGTTCTATGTGTCAAAGTTCTATGCCCAATAACAGGCTATAGCATACTTGCACAGCCTCAGATTTGTATTGTGCTATCTATACATGCCTTTGCCAAAAGTTTTAAATAAAAACTCTGTCTAAAATAAATGCAGTCATGCATGTGGGTATCATACACCAAAGTAATTTCAAGTCTTTAACCATCCTGGATACGTCACTTTAAGAGACAGCTATCAAATAATGACCACATACAAACTCTTGTATCAAGAAAATTGTCTTCAGTATGCTCAATATTGTGTGCTGTGTTTTGCCAACAACACTGTATTGAAGCATGATGTGGGCATTAACACGGGAGTAACACTTCCAAAATTACAGCTAACAGTAACGGAGCTGGGAAAAAGAGTATTCTTATTTTCTTGTCCTACAGAAAATGTTACTCATATTTACAGATTATACCCATATTTTTTCTTAATGTACCTTCAAATAGTTCAGCAAGGGTTAAGATACCAAATTATATTTAACTGAATATAATGCAATAATATTTCTAGAATGTTTTTATCCCTCTGTACTCATGAACAGGACAGCTGACACAATCAAAAGGCCCTGGCCATAGCATACCATATGTGGGAGATACAACAGCACAGCTACACACAGGACTCTTAACAAAAATGAAAACTGAGATATTAAATGAAGGAACTACGGCCTTTCTTTAGAAGGTAACATTCCAGTACTTCTAAATCAAGATTTGTGCATTCAGATTACTATTATTTTAATAGAAAGTCTCAATGTTTTCAATAATAAAAAAAATCTTCAACGAATTTTAAATTTTCCTACATATTTTTTGAAGGGACAAGTTTTAAATAAAAATACTCTGCTCTTCCTGGGGTGGATCTATGCTTTGGAAGGATTGATCACTCAAAACATGTCAGTATTTCAAAATTCCACAGTTCCTCACAATATATCTATTTAGCTTGAAAAATAAATTATTTAAAATATGTAAAATTGTAATTGAGTATTGAAGATACATGAAATTGCCATTGAAATCAGCATTTCGGAGATTAAATTGAAACAGGAGAGCTGCTGGAGGCCTTTATTTCAGATCCTGAAGTTAGGCGAATGAAGTGAATATCCATTATGGAAAGAATAAACACAGGTAAATCTTCTGCTTCTGACAAATCCATGTTGCCTTTCAAATTAATATTAATCTTTGCTTGTACATACCAAGTGGAGTTTTGAGATTTTTAAGACAGAACAATTTATAATGTATTTCTCCTTTATATCACCATAACTTCAGTAAAGTATGGGGAACAGATATAAGGAAAAATAGAGTCAGTCGCATCTGATCTTTGTTTAGGCTCTGTCTCGTCCATTGCAGGTGACAAGGACTCTGCCCTCATCAGACAATAGTCAACTGTACCCTTGCTTACTTTAGTGGTAGTCCTTACCCTACTCTAACTGCAAGACCACCCTTTTTCTTGCTCATGACTGAAATGAAAAATGTCTTATTGACATCTTTCCCTTTCCTTTGGGTCAGGTGCTGACATACTGACACAAGCTGACCTATAATCGTATGAGAAGTCATAATGATTTCAACAGGATTACTCCTGGAGTACACTAATAGCATGAAGAAAAGTGACAAGTTATGAACCTTTCTGGATAGTAACAGCCACCACTCTGTGCCCTCAACTGTGCATCCCTCTCCTGCCCATTCCCCACCCAAATGTACCTTTTAATGGTCATTTAAACCTTAAACATGGATAAGTGTACACAGCTTCTAGTTCCTCCCAGGAGAACAGCTAATCCAGAAGAAGGATCTTGGACTTGGTTTCTCTGCTCTTCTACGAAGGCAACTGTGTAACTAAGCTGAAGAAAGGTTTTCATAGCTTGTTGCAGGGTTTTCACAATTAACCCTTTATTGAGCAAAGGAACAGTGTGTTAAAGTAGCATCAGCAGTACACTACATTCAGATTTCCTTATTCAGACCTCTGCTGAAGTACAAAAGTGTGCCAACAGCCACTAAATACAGCTGCTTAGTGACCTCAGAGCTGAAGTCTAGACATAAAACTAAGAAGCATCTTTAAAGAAGTTCTTTAACATCATCCAAACCAACAGTTTGGTTGGTTACAAAACACTTTAAGCCAAAATCTTACACTACGCAGCTTTGCCCAAAACAGGTGCTTCAGTAAAAGAGATACTCGAAGATATTTTTTTTTCCTTTCCTTAAATTGAGTGAAGCCAGTTTTCCATCTCTAAATGATGCTTAGACTCCTACAAGCATATTAGCCAACAAAGAAAAGCAAAGCAATTATATGAATGAATGTTTCTGTAAAACCTTTAATTCTGACAAATAAAGTCACTGGATTTCCCAAGTGATTTCAACATGCCATAAAAATTAGGATCTCCTTAAACATGGGGTGATTGGTGAACATGGTGAGCACCTCTGTAAGCACAGGGTGATTTGTGAATGTGGTATCCCCTTCATACACAGTTCACCATACACCCATCTTCTTTTTTTCACCTCAGTTTGAGGCTGGCATGAGCTCTACTTTTGAATGAAGCAGACATTCCTTAGGATGTACTGCCAAAAATAATGGAAATCTTGATGCAATGGAATTGTATAAAATGGTACCTGAAATGCTTACAAAACCGTAAAACTTAATGTTGCACAGCTTTCACAGTCAGTGCCAACTACTGCAGCTGCTAAGACATACTGAGGAATCTGAGAATTTTTTTTTTCCTTTTTCTGTGGAGTCCCACAGACATTTGTCTTTAGGAAACTTTGTTTATAGTATCAACAGTTACAGCCTATGAAATGAGCCAGAAAAAAGACTTCTGTGAATTCACAAAGGAATTAAAAAGATGACCAAGTGCACCTAACAAATTCCCCTACAAGAATTAATTGTGGACTGAAGTGTAGCATCTTAAAAGTTCTTCAGTAACACTTCCAAATACAATTTGTAACCCTGACTTGTTGCTAGCCACAGTACTGCACGATAGAAAGTAGAAGAGAGCTACAACCCACACTGTGTAACAGAGGTCTGAAATGCCACACCATAGGTACAGACTCAAAGAGTTTCCTCACCACCATTAGGCAGACCCCACTAAAGCTGCAGAACATCCTGTGTGTGAAGAACAGAGACACACTCAATCTATCTATAGCATCCGTTCCTCCTAGCCTCACCATCAAAAACAGACAAGAAGCCATAGATCAGCTGGACCATGAACTTCAGAAAGCAAGTGCCTCTTGTTCCCATAATCAGAGTTATTTGTGTTCTGGCTTGGAAGTAGCTGATCTAATGCAGGGTCAGAAAGTGTGATGGAAAGAGTGGTTTCTCCCATGCTGCTGTTTCCCTGGAGGATAAAAGCTAGAGGATTTCTATCTATTTTTCTGGGCCAAGTGCTTAAACAGGCCCAGGAGCATTGTGCTGAACACTGCTGGATAGTAATAGGCTCACCTTTTCCTCACTTTATTGCAATTTAATTTCAATAATCCCAAGACATAGGAATTAGATACTTACAATCTTACAAATAACATTTGAAGATAATAAATTAAATATTTATAATTCCTCTGTAGCAGATACTATAATTAATGTAGACTGACTGTACCTATGATACTGTGGATCGACTCAGCACTATCGTCAGAAATTCAGTGTAGTAGAAACAGGATTGCAGAAAAGCTATATAGTGCTTTTGACTCTCTTATCTGAAACTGCAGATTCTGATTCAGCCTTGTAAAGACTTTCAAGAAGCCATATCTGGGTCTGAAACTGTGAAGTGCGTACCACTCCTTCCCAAAGAAGAATGGATAATCAGGACCAGATGTGAAAGCAAGAAAAGATATATTTGGGGAAACCCAAAAAGAGAGAAAACAAGCAATCAGCTACCTGAACACTCTGGAAATGGATGCCTTCTCCCTATTACAAATTAATATCACACGGAGGTGTCAGGTTCCTAAATTAATTTTGGGAATGCAATAAATTAATGAAGGATTCCTATGGTGTCTTTTCTCTTACTGTAATAGTGTTTGTAAGGAGCTTAAATTATTTAGCCCAAATAGAGAATTCATAAGCAGTGAATTTTTATATACTCAGAGGAAAGAAAGGTGCAAAGCAGGTTTAAAAGAAATTGAGAAATTCACACTATCCTCCCCCTGCAATAAATCAGGTTTCCAACCTGAAGGATATACGTAGTATATTAAATTGCTTTTTCATGAGATGATGAACAATTTGATGAATTAAATTTACCGGTACATAACTGAACTTGCTATCTTTGTAATAATGCCTTCAATTATAAAGAGGAAAATAGTTCATGAACTCAGAGTAAACTTGTGGAATTCTTGAATACTGTAGTCCGGAAATGTAAATAACTCCTCAGGTTTGATCATACCAAACATCACTTCTGAGAAATGATCTCCATTCTCAGTAGTATTTGAAGCCCTAAGAGACCGCTTCCTTTTGCAAATATAATGTCAAGAAATAATTTATATTGTATATGAATTATGTTTTCTAAGAAAAGTTAGTACTTTTGAAACTGTCTGGAAAGCTAAAATTAGCTCCAACAATGTTATTTGGTATGAAACATTTATCTTTATTATTACCTTCTAAGAAGTTATAGTTGTTTATCCGTAAGAGCAATTTGCAAAACTTTTTGAAATACCTTGTGTGCTCTAACTGCTGACATCTTTGTATAAGTATACTATCAAACTTAGTTGGTAGTGATCTTGTTCTAAGGTTAACTTTTTTTTTTATAGCTGAACAAAGAGATATAAAACCAAATATATATATAGGAGATAATTATCCAGCTTTTCCAGGGAAATTGTTTTGCAAAACTATCCAAGTAATTTTACATAAAAAATGACACAGCTGATGCCATGGTAAAGTAGCCAACTTTTAGCGGACATGTTTCCATCTCTTACAGATCTGAGAAAATCACATCTGTAGCTTTGAAAGGGTGTTTACATATACACTTTGAACATTCACTCACACAGTAATACTGTGCTACATGTCATTTACAGGCAAAATTGAAGCCTGGGGTAGGGTGAGATAAACTAGTATCCAGGCTACAGCATACTCTTGCTACCCCTGAGAAAATAATTGAATTCCAAAGCACAAAGTGGCAACTACTTGTCGACAATTTTCCGCTGTTCAAAACAAAGTCAAAAGAAACAGGCTTCAATCAATATCTGCACGCTGTAGTGATATTATGCCACCAACTTTTGGAACTTAAAAGACTGCCATAACTTATTCCTTCTTACAGTAAAGCCAGCCCATATTTCAGCTATGTAGCCTAGGCTCAAACATACATTTGAACTGCACTCTCAGAGAGCTGTACTCTTAAAGCCATGATTAGCACAAATTTAGAACCTAGTATGACCAGATTTTGAAAGTATACTGCCTTTTTTCCATGTCCTAAAATAAAAGAAATTATAAGATATCTTGCTTGGATACATTTGCAGGCAAGCTATGAAGTACACGTAAATTACTACACAGCTGTGACCTACAATCTTATATGAAACCATTTGATAATTTTTCTGTGTACCTGTTTTTTCTATTTGGTGCCCACTAAACCATCTCCAGGGTGATAGACAACAAGCTTCTAAGCTCATACATAGCTTAAATAGTTGTCATTTAAAACAGACAACGTGACAGAAATGTTTCACATCTCACAGCTTTGCAGAGCCAGAACAGGGAACTTTACATTGTTAGAAAGAGAAGATTCCAGGTCTCTTTCAGACACGTATGTAGTTACTTCTAAGCATAGATGACTATTGATAGACATTAAGTAACTTATCCTTTAAAAGGAGCAAATTATTTGGCATTTCTTTAAAAGAGGTCTTATGCTTTTCTGTAAGCTTGAACTCATAGCAACTAGGACACCTTCCTTTAGTAGGTGGAAGGAAGGAAGGAAGGAAGGAAAAGTACCAATATATTTAATGAACTACATAGGATGTTTCTGAACTAATTTTTTTCACATAAAATTCATCAACAAGGACAATTACAGACTATGACTTCTTTGCTTGTAAATTAGGCAACCACTTTAACCACAATTCAGTAAGTGTGTCATTTGTTTCTCCATTTCCCTCAGAGACGCAAATGATGGGAATATAGAAGCTTTTCACTACACCACCTATGACGGTTGCCTAATCTTATGTGGTTGCACCAAATAAGCCCCCCCTAAAATTTTTAGGCTACATTAATCTCTTGAGGTGACATTTAATGGAAAACTGTTCTATGAAGTTGCAAAACAAGTACAGTTATTTTTCATATTTCTCTTGTAGAAAGCTAAATTCCTTAATATCATAAAGATTATCTCAACATATTGGTAAGGCCATTACATAGAGTCTGATTTGTTATATTGCACCTCAGATGTTGGGTTCTGACACTGGTCTGAACTTCAGGGTACTCCTGAGATGCTATGCCTTTCATCCGTATTATGCAAACCGATTCAATTCAGAATACCAGACCTAAGAAACAGTGACGAAAATCAACTTGCTGGGTCCAGTCAATGTAGCAGAGATATGGATGGTGTAATGATTGGGTTATACCCACTTTGTCTCATTTTCGCACCAATATATGTTTGCTTGTCCAAAAGACACCCCTGAGGAAACAGGCAGTACTGGCAAGCAGCACAACTGGCTTCAAATCTGTTTGGTTCTTTTCTAATGTAAAAATTGCCTGCACAAAATCCTTCATATAACAATTTCAGCCATAACATAAGAGAAAATCTCCTTGGCAGAATGGATAAACATAATAATAACAGTGATTTAATTTTTTTGTTTTCCTCTTTGAAAAGACATTTGCTTTTGCTTCTAGCAGGACAGCTATATCAAGCTATAGCAGCTTTGCTTTTACTGCATATACAATAGTTATATAGTATAAAAGAAGATTCTTTTTCAAAGTTATTTACTATTTTAGCTGAAGGAAATGCATTTCTTCCCCTCAATAACAGAGGAATTAATATTTTATGGTTAAATCTTGCTTGGTCAGCTAGATGTCACTGCTTTCGTAATATGCTTCCAGTCTGCAATTTTTTGTATTTTATAAAGGAAGAACTTATTAATGCAGCTTCCCTGAAAAATATATAAATTATCAAAAAATCCCCACAACTCAAACCAAAGCAAAACCCCTCAAGCATCTAACAACCAGATTCCTTTATTTTAAAATCAACAACAACAAAATCAAATAAAATTCAACTACTCTTAGCTTAAATTTCACAGACGGGAACTGCAAAATGACCAGGCACCAAGCAGCCTCTTTGATAATACAGAAACAGATCATATTAATTTTCACGTACAGAGGAGAAAATATAAAAGCCTTATTTCTTGCTTTATATACTGTGGTCACCATGAAGAAATAAATACTACAGCTTTCTGGATTAGAGCCTTGAATGGTTTAAATCATAGACAGTGTAGAGATTGCTCTTTCTTGTGCCAGCCAACTGCAGGAAACCCAGAAAAGATACTCATTCAGAAACAGTTGCCAACAAGACTTTCCACTCTGGAAAGTGTTTTCCCTGCAGAGCAAGACAGTGGATTGTTAAACTTTTGATACTACAATAAAGCTGTCAAAGACTTCAGGCTGATTTTGAGGATATGATTTACAGTAGCATTACATTTTCTGAAAGAAATTATAGTTATAATTATAAAACCCCAAGAAAATTACATTAATAGCTTTTCTATACAATTTATTGATTATTGCTATATTTACGACTTTAAAAAATTAATTTTTAATGGTACCTACTACCACAGCAGAGCATAAAGTCAATGGAACTGATCTGCTTGCTCAGTTTTCTTGTCCAAATCCCGTCACGCTGAGGCAAAGCCTAAGGTAAAGACTCCACACAGACCACTTGGAGCCAGTCTGTGAAAGAAACAAAAGAGGGAAACAAACTTCAAAGCCTCTGGCAGACAGCGCTGCCCACCTCTGGGCTTGCTGCATAGCCAGAGGCTGGCCTGTTTCACAGGAGTGGCAAATCCCTGCCAGATATCATAATGTGGAGTCCTCTTCTCTTCCTCCCACCCCGAATGGCCTTGCAGCTTATCTTTCAGCCGTCTCATTATAGCAGGGAAGGGAGCTATGGCTGAAGTTCAGTACATATTTCCAAGTTTCAGCTTGTGGTCTTCAAGTACATTCAGCTGCAAGTGATGCCACAGCACCCATTTTTCATGCTAAGCAGCCTCCTAAAATTGACATTTATCATAAACTCAAACATTTTCAGCTTGTATAACTTAATTTTATTAAATTATAATGCATTGGTATGATATACAGTTATGCCTTAGAGGTGATGATGATTGTTTTCCATTGATGTGCCCTAATCCTTAGTGAATTCTTGGTAGCAGTGATCTTTACCACTGTAAACACTAGAAGTAGTTGATATTAATGTACAAGGTAGGGTGCACTTAGAAGAAAACCTGCTGTTTGTTCACAGTCTGAAAGCGCTAATTAAACATTAAGTCATTACACACTATCTGATGATCTGTTAAAATCTGAAAAGAAGAAAAGATCAAAGAGAATTAACTTCCAATAAAGTAAGTGTTGCCACACCAGTTCGGCTGTCAAAACAATAAATTTCCTCACTTGTAATTATGAACTACTATATATTTAGTCTCCTCCTTTTTGGTATATCCATTTCCAACAGGTGGAATTTCTGGTTTACAAGTTATTAGACCCTCTGGAAACAACAACAACCAGTTTGCTTTGGGTCTACATCATAGTAACAAAACACCAAGCCTGACTCTTTGTCAAGGAGTCTTTATAGCCTATGCTAAATCTTCATTAAGCTTTTGGGTTCCCCAGGGTGTCCAGCTACACATTCTGCTGCAATAAAATAGTGATAATATTATATCACTAAATATTTTTTATTACAGCAAAATATGTAACAGGAACTCACAAGAAATGAGCAATAAAACTTAATTTACCCTTATAAAACTTAAAATTGCAAGTGTTTCTACATTCTCAAGAGTCATAGTAAAATTCCATACTGTACTAGATATTCAGAAGCTCTGAACCTCTAAGAACTTAAATTTGTAACTTAGCAATTCGCTTTTCACTCCAAGAGCACATTTACATTGTGTGTAGCACAGTACAGAGAACGAGTCATTTCTGGCTTGGGTGACTGTGCACACAGTGCCATACTGAGCCATATAAATGCAAACAGCAGACTCACGTCATCAGAGTGTGCAGTGATGCAATTAAACTGCACCTCATTCTTGAACAGACTTACTTATCTCCAGCTCCAGGCTGGAATCACTAAAAAGCTATTATGGCTAAAAACACAGTGTTAGGCCACAAGTCAGCTTAGCCCCACTCCCCCAATTTTTAGAAGTATTCTTTACAGATGTAAAAAATACGGATTTCTAACTTTAGTGGTACTCGCTAATAGGAATTATTTAGAAGAAATTTTCCTTTCCTTATCTTTTTCCCCTACCAAGTCTAACACATACTATTTCTGACTCAAATGTTTCAAGAACTGTGATAAAAATAATGAGATCCTTGTTGCTAACTTTTTATCTATTATGCTGCTCTATTTGGGTCTCTTCTTAAAGCTACCTCTCCGCCATGAAGCCATAGCACAGACTACTATTGTCTGGTTATTTTTCATTCAGCTGCTTAGCATAATTATTTTTGTATATTAACTATTAATCCAGATTTATTTTTTCCCAACTCTGCTGTACTTTCTATTCCAAAACCTTCCTTGGAGAGCAGAGCATCCTTGTTCTGTAAATGAACAGGATGTCCTAATGCTGCAGAGAGGCTGGACACAGTGAATTTAAACAGACAGTCTTTACAGCATTGCCCTGGGAATTCTGTTACTCCAGCATCATGGGAACACATGCTGAGCTTGGATTAAGCCAGTTTAGGGTGGCGATTAGCAGGTGGTCACAAAATCGATTTTGACCTGTTATTCTTGAATAGGAAGGAAAAAGGTAATGAGGGGGTCATCTGTTCATTGGAAAAAGCATTGTAATTGCCAGGAAGAGGATCCTATAGTCTTTCAAGCTATGAGCTGAAGTGTCTTCCAGTAGAATCCACAGTGTTCCAGTGCAAGGGTATCCCGAATGAGGAATACCAGCGACAGTAACTGAACAGCTGGTCAAGGTCACTGAAGGTTTTGTCTGTATTGAAGCTATGTGAAGGGCCAGAAATAGTACAGAACCAGCCAATGAATTCAAGACTTGGCCTTATCCAAAAGCCACAACTATTTGGTACAACCAGCAGAAATTTTATCTTCAACTATAGTATTAAAAAGTTAAAAGAATGTCTTGGTTTTGCTGAAAACAAACAGTAATTTGGCAGAAGTAAGTAAATAAATATTTCACAGCACTTAGCCTATCTTTGTGAGCAAGCTGATTCTGGCATTCAAATTACTTAAACAGCTCAGTGATAAGGATTGGTAGAGCTACCAATTTGCATTTGAAAAGATTTTACCATAGGACTACTATTTATTCTTTTAAGATTTCTCTTCCTCACCTTCAAAAACACTTGTGTAAAATCTCCATTATGCTATTTGGAGGAACAAAAATACCTGTTTTGTTAAAGGAATTGCTTAATTGAACTCACTCTAGCTACAGAAATTATCTGAAATTTTTCATCAAATACATATGTCTACTGAGTATATTAAAAATTTAGGAAGGACATGTGTGTGTATATATCCATATATATTTTAAATACACATGGTCAAAAAGACCAAAAAGCTACTTTATGTACACACAAAGCTCAGCTCAGCCTTGGGTCAACAGCCATGACTAATTCCTGCATAAAGTCCTCTGTGTGTTGGTTTGCTTTCCCATGTTCTTTTGAAGTTAATATAAAGCTAGAAAAGTACAATATAATACTGTATAATTAAAAAAAAAGAAAGCATTGTGATAAAAATCAGCCCAAAGAAATCTCATATAAAATTAAATTGCCTAGTTGAGACAGTATGGCAAACAAATCAAACTGCAACACACAGCGCTATTTGTTCATTCTAGTATTTCACAAGCAACAAATACCATCACTAATAGTTCTGGAAATCAATATTCCTTTTGATAAAGTATTCCAGGATTAAATAAATAAACATGGAATTAATAAACAAAGTAAACCTGGAATTGAATTTTGTTACACATACATAAACTAATAACACTGAGAATATTCAGTATTGTTTGTAAGAAATGTAAAAAAAAGAAAATAATAATTTGTAGTTTGCTTTCTTGCTGCCAAGAAAACGATGGAACCGTTTTTCAAAACATGAAAGCAACAAAAATGTACAAGCCTAGGCGCTACTTCTCCAATAGACTCCAGGCTGAGTCTCACTTGCTTCTTGGAAACTTTGTCTTACTACAGAAATCTGAAGAAATACCATCTTTTTTATGACCATCATAAAGAAAAGCAATAAATGAATGAGCATGCTAAAACAGATAGGTGTAGTAACACTAGTAGTGACTGAGTTTGGATACATATCTGTTTATTACTTTTGCACATAATTTGTTGATGAATACGTAAGGTGTGTGAAGTAAAGGACCGTCATACTATAATAGATTAAAGAAGAGAAACATGAATGACACTGAAATAAACTTCAGGGAACTTTGTAAAACTGAATTAAAACTTTTTATATTATTTTACCTTGCCTATTTCTGAATGTGTCTTATTTATTATTTTCTGAGAAGCAATAAAGGATTATAAACTGAAGGGAAGGGGGGGGATGAGAACAGCGGGAAGGGAGGAGGGTCTGGGCCTGTGTCTACTGTCCATACTTAAAACACTAACTGAAACCAGTAACTCACCTTATGTATATCAAAATATATCATGTGTCCCTATGGGATCTAAAACACCTGCCTAATACTGTAGGAAATACTAGCTTATCCTCTAAGAAGCTTCAGATATGAGGCTTTTCATGTATATTGTTAGTGATTATAATGTTAGAAAGGCAGGTACTATGGGCATCACCTTCACCATACCTGGTATGTTTACAAACATTAACTACTTTATGTGCTGACATATCAAACTAGCTGCCAAATCCAGTTGTAAGCATAAAAAGCTTTTATGAAAGCTATCAGAATGTGATTCCATACCCGACAATTGTCTCTTACTCCCTGTTTACACTCTTTTTCTAGTGCTGGCTTTGCTGACATTTTCTGTTTACAACACACAGGTGTTTTGCTTTTATAGGTAGATGTAAAATTATTTTATAGCTTCCAATATGTGCAGAAGCTTATCCACAATGTCCTTGTTCAAGTTCATGTCATGTTTTACTTGACCTAGAACATACCTGTTGAGAAATCCAACTACTTTTATGAACAGAAAGATTTTCGCTGGGAAAAATCTTCCCATCAATACTTCTGCCAGGTCTTTTGAGAATAATATATGGTCTTCATACGTAATGGCATACAAACACCATGCCTGTTAGTATAACCCATAGAAACTGACTGTAGTGACTAAACATCTCTAAAGCTTGTTACTATTTGAGAAAACTCATTTCATGGAGCTTTGAAGATACTGTTAAGATTCTGATAAAATCCTCTCAAACCCTACCTTTGTTTACTTTTGATAGACAGGAAAAAGGTGCCAGAAGTCTGCCAGAATAATTAGTTCACAGTTCGTTTGACAGTTTATTTCCAGAAGATCCTGAACTGATGATTTCTTATGAGAACATGCAGTATTTCACACTTGCCTGATTATAGCAGTCAAAACGTTAAAAGATTTCAATTAAAATAACAAAAATTGTGGGGATGATGACTCATGGCAGTAAGAGCGTTATTTTGCTACAGCATTCCTAGGAGGAACCTCATATTAGTCAACAGAAATACAAATCTTGCAAGTTGTCAGTATTAGTGGTACACAATCCCACCTACACAGAGCACACAGGTGGTAAATAAATTGCTCACATTGCTGCTCACGGATAAACCTAATCTATTTGCATTTATACCAGCAAATAAAAGCATATGTGATTGTCATGATCTTATGCTTTCTTACCCTGTGCAACTTAAACTGGTTCTCCCCATTCTCTAAGGTAAGTCAGGGCTTTGGAGAGGCTGGGAGGGGCGACGGGCACAACACACATAATCTTCTCCCACCAAACTTTTATCACGCATGGAAACACACAGTTGTCATCAATGTTCCCAAATATATGAGTATGTTAGCATTATTCTGCACATACAATCATCTCTATTTCAATATTAAACATGCATAAAATTTAATACACTTGCTTCCTACTTAACATGTAATATGGGTCAGTAGATTGACATTAAAAGTTCTTGCTGGTTAATATCATGAACATGTTTGGTGATGTGGAGAGAGACAACCTCTAACAGAGATGATCTCCATCCATCCACTGAAGCTACACTACCTCATCTACTTCACTGTTACAGTGAGGGTGCTTGGAAAGCGCTGAAGATGCAGTGGGCATTGCACTTATGAGTAGTTTGTTATTCATCCACTTTCATTTGTCTCAAACACAAAGTTTTCACTTAAATGGAATTTCATATGGTTTGTCTCTTCTTTTAACTAGATATGTCACCTAGTCTATCTTGCAGTACCTCCAGAATTTAGACGACCAGGAATCTGAGCAGCTTGGAAAGGGTGTAAATATTTAATACCCAATAGGGTCCCCAGTTCTTTTATTCATTTATTTAGAATTAATTTCCTTGAAGGTTGTACTGTATATTAGCTTGTGAGAAATAAATCACAACAAATTCTGTCTGCAAAATTAAAACTATATTTCTTAAAGATTTGGTTTTAGTAAGGGTACTTTGGTTTAGATTAAAAGCGCAGATCTCATCCTCATTTTTTTCTGAAAGACCTGTTTGGAAATGATGGAATGCAGGAAAATGATGCAGAACAGGTAAGTCAAATGAAATCAGAGTTATTATTAAGTTCACTGGGAAACATGACTTCACTGAAGGCAGCACTTACATCAAATGGTATTTACCATAATTTTCTTCTGTGCTGACATAGCCGATGTGTATCTCATAGTAGATATGAGAATATCTGTGTATATAAGAAAATCAGTACTTGCCCAGCACATCAAATTCTGCATTAGCATCTCCATCAACTTTTATATATTGCAATAAAGCAAAGCGACAAATGTAAACTTTACAAAGAAGATGAATTTCACAGTGATTAACAAACACTTCTGTCAGTCTGCTGACAGCTGTTGCATTTCACACGGCCTTTGTTGCCAAACTACTTCCTGTAGAAGTGCTCTACTCTGAAACACTGAATGCCACAGAAGACCTAGTTCAACTCTTTGCTGTGCTTAAGAAGACTGAACTCAGGTAGTGCAGCAAAATTAGAATATTCACTGAGGAGGACGAGATTATTTTAGACCAAACTCAGTCATTTACAGGTATCTAAGGAATATTACTGTCACAAGAAACAATTAGTGGAATGTAAAACCTAAAAGGTTTACCCAAACTCCACTTAATATTATTGTTATAATTCTTGATTGATTATGAAGAATTGTTTTGAAGAACCCTGCGTTCTGGTATTTCTTCCCATGCTCTTCCTGTAATAAGTACTGTCCATACACAAACTACCGAACATAAAAAGGGTGGCAAGGGGAGTTGTTATACAAGCAGAAATTAAATTATAATTTAATAAGTAAGGGATAACGACATGAATGACCTGTTTGTTTGTTATTAGTTGGGTTTTTTTTTAAATAATAGGTATTTCAGAAGTACATTCCCAGAAAAATCCTCTCTCATTTGTCCACAGAGATTCAAGCAATACATTACAATGTCTGGTTTTTTTATCAGTAGAAAATTTTTCCTTGTGCCTAATCTAGATCTTTCCAATTTAAGCCCATTTCTTTTTATTTTGGCCAGGAGAATTATTTTCTCTCTTTTTGTTATTGCAGCCTTTTACATACTCAGAGATATATCTGACTCCTTTTTTCCTGATGCAAGAAGAATATTTTGATGTAATTGTTTACAATCATAACTAAATTTAAAGAAATAATTATCTTGCTAATCTTTCATTCCATCTTCTAGTTCTCATTCCAGGAGTTGCATTATACTTAGAGGGTAACCAATGAACATAGCACTAGACTAGGTTAGAAAACAAGACTATAATTCATATTTAAGCAGCAACCTCTGGAAACAATATAGGAACTCATAATACAAGGTGGAGTGTTTTCTCTCCAAGTCAAACTTGGAAATTTACATCTTGTTCAAGCACAGCGACATAGCTGCTACATTGCTGTGCGTACATAGCTTTGTTCTGAATTTGCTGTAGAGGTAGTTCAGCAGCAGATAAGGGAAAAAACACCTTACATTTTCATATGATTTTTATTACATACTAGTCACTCTCTACTACATTATTGTCACCTTATAAAAACAAAAATTGCTAGGAGTCATTTCCCTACTTGTAAAATGATAGCATCAGTTTTAGTAAATGTGATCTTTCATTCTTTTCGTTGATGTTTTATGCAGTCGTGTAGAAATTTGGGTTAATTTGCAAAACACCCTTCAGGAGTTTTTGCTGCTAACTGAAGAGCTTGTGGTGTTGACAGATGCATATTGAGTTTTTTAAACAAAGAAGACAGAGTTGTTGCTCCATAGATAATCCCAACGATTAGGTAGCATTTCTATACTACGTATTCTGCTCTAAGGCGTTTGACATTCCAATGTGAATAGGGCAATGGTGCATACCAGTCAGCTTCCCTATTGCCTTTTCAGTGTTGATTTTAAGGTAAAGCCAAGCTGTCTTTCAAATATAAACCAGTGTAAATTTAAAAGCTTCACCAGAGATGCTCCAAATATCTACAGCTGTGACAAAGTACAATACATGACATTTTTAGTAGCTTGAAGGGTCACTAAGTTAGTTCAAAATGGTGATGAGCTCATGCAAATGATGCTTTACAGTTAAGAACAATACACTAGATACTACGTAGTCAGACACATAGCTAATGAAGATATTATGGTAAACAAAAACACCACAGTGTTCAGAATTTGTGTATTTTCTAGGTGAGATATTCTGATCTCTTACAACTCCCTTCTTGTCTTTAATTATTTGATTCTGTAACTGAACCAGGGATAAACCCACTCTGAACCAGGGATAAACTCACTCTGGCAGACAAACAGATCCTCTAAAGAAATAAAATCTCACTTGCTTACTCTGAGGGTAACTTGCCTTACATACGCTACATCAGTGTGATGTTGGTAAAATGGTCTGAATAAATAAAGAAAGGTGGATAAATTGGGGGAATGTCTTCTATTAGACAAGACATTGTGTGCTTTGACTGTTTTCCCATTCCACTTTTGGGTCAACTAGTCCCATTCACACTTTACCCACCTACAGCTTTCTAAGCAGTAGAAACTTTACCAATACTAAGACTTCTTGCAAGCGGGCAAGAAGAATTCCATTAATAAAAACCCAATACAATATTTATTATAACACATTTTCCAATATTACATATATGCTAGGAAGATAAAGAAAAAAATATGTGGGTTGGTAATGTTTTGCTTCTGCTAGAAATGCCCATTTTAAGCATAGGGTATTCTGTTACAGCACTGTTGCCATATGTGGCTTTTTGTCTTTGCCATGAATAGAAATGTTTTCCTTAGACACACAATAGTTGTAGATTTTATTTATACAGTTACATCAAACTTGTGGGGGGGAATTCAGTATGTATGACTGCACAAATTCTGGTTTTTATTTCAATATTCAGTGATCAAAAAATCTAACCTATAAAACAGCAGACAATGCAGTTCACCACTTAGATACAGTTCTCATTTTCTTGAAAGGGGACAGAAAGACAGCTCTGGGGTTTTTTTTGGAAAACCATAACAAATAAAGGAAAATTAAATAAACAAAAAAACCTTTTTTGCTTCTGGTGTAGGGAAGGGACTGAATTCTGACTTCATTTGGAGATTATATTGATATTGATTTCAGGTGGCATACTTTGATTTTTATTGACATCAATAGCAGAAGCAATTTTCGGGAATAGTTCTCTCCCATTCCACTCAAATCAGTGACACCAGATCCATTCTCTGTTTTAAACCTAAGGTTTTTTATGTGACTTTGTAGCACTGACACTTTTGAGATACGAAGAGTTCTTTTATGCAAAAGTTACACAGTTTGGGTGTGATTCTTTCCTTTTTTGTCATCTGAGTCATTCTTCCATGTTGTGATGATGATTTTTATTTTATGGTAATGTCAAACACAAACATAGGAAGGCATAAGCAAAATTTAAAACAACACCTCGTAGTAAATTTGGTTTGGGAACATAAACAAAAGCTAGTGACACCAGTTCATATTGCTTCCATCTGTAATACCTTATGCTCTTCTGGTTTTATGGAGCCCTAGCAGTCCTTTAATATGTTATTTAAGACTTTCATAGAAAGCGAAGCCTAGAAGGCTTGGGAGAATTATTTGTGTGAAGAAGTAGGGAAGCTAGGAAACCCTACACATCCTACAGCTCCTTCACCAGTAACAAACATATGATGTATATTTTTTAAAGAGTTATTTTCAGAGAAAGTGTCTGGTTGCTTATAAAGTCCACAATTAAAGTGATCACCTTTCATTTCACTCATTTGTCTCAGAAGAAGGTTCTTAATGCTGATTCTAAGCACCTTCAAAAAAAAAAATTTAAACACTACCATTTCAAATTATGAAGAAAGCAACGTTTTTAATCCAGACTGACAGATGTCTAAAAAGCTAAAGCTTATAGCAAGAAAACTCCTATTGTGCCTAATTGTAAGATCACACTGAATTGCATGCCTGACATAAACTCATAGCTTTAAAAACTTTACTTACTAAAACTTGACATTGCACCATGATTCTCTTTTCACACTTGCAAGGAAGCAATTTAAAGAAATACATTAATAGCTATATAAATTGTAAACATTTTCTTTATTGCAGAGTGCGTGAGGAGTCCTTGTAAGGTACCACTTAGAAACACGTGGCTCTTTGGCCTTAAAGACCTTAGTGGGGACAGAAAGAGGAAAAAAGAAAAAGGTTCTTTTTTGAAGCCTACCAGAGTTCCCCAGAGTTTTTCGTCCAGGCTTAGTGGTCTGCAGGTAGAAAAATATTCCAGCCTTTGCAGAGATTAACTGTGCTGTATTTCTGGCATGGTTTGGACTGCAGAGAGCAGAGAAGGCAGATCTGATACCTTGTATGAAAAACGGCCCCCACGTAGAGTTAAAGGAAAAGCTGAACAAACATTTCATAGCAGAAAATGCGTGGAAAGCTCTCTGGTAAGAAGTGTAGCATTTACATGTAAGTGTCTCTCATATCTATAAGAACTTTCCTCCACAAAAAGAGATTTCCTTCACAGTTTACATGGGATATACTGCTTGAAAAGTGAAGGATTTGACCAATCTCGGAAGCTCTGCTACTACATGGCCAAAAGCGGAATAGTCCATTATGTATTTGACCATTTTTTGTAAACTCTGTGAGTGTAGTGGAATATGACCATACTATATGTCTGTGTGTGTAATAGTACCACTTAAAAACAAACAGAACCATCAAACTTTGAGAGTTTACCACTATCAACTGCAACTGCTCACTTTCAGAGCCCGTAGGCTGTCAAAAAAAGTGATGGAGAAGAGAAAATGTTTCATTCTTGCTACTAATGGAGATTACACAGTACATGATGCAATAAAATACTTCATGGGGAAATCATTGTTTGATGGAAAACTGTTACGCAACATTTCTTATGGTATTCCCTCACTTGCAATTGAATTTCAGAAAACAGTTTACATTTTATTTTGCTGCTCTGGATGCAGAGGGCATTAAGGCATTTGAAGAGAACTTAAAAGGCTTTACAGATGTTTTTAATTTTAAATTTCTGGTTCAGGTATGACGAAGTTGGCACTGCTAAAGGGGATCTGCCACTGTCGTTCAGAAGAACCTATATTTAATTTCAGTACTCTTATATAAACCTCTTGTAACACTTGATCAATCTTGACAGGATTTATTCTTCAGTTTAATAAAGTGGCTGCACAGAGCAAACTATGGCAGAAAAAGAAAATAATTGTTGCTTTTTTGCGTAGTGGTGCCTTATTTTGAAGAAAAAAAAGAGATGTGTGATCAAGTATTTGAGAACTAACCTAATTTTTCATGTTTAGCTACTTCTAATAAGAAAAGGAGAGTAAGCAGTTAATACTTCAACAAGACCTGAGACAATAGTGTTTTTCCTAAACATGCTTTAAAATAGGTCATCCTTTATTTACCATCCTGAGAAGGTGGTTAATCTAACCACACTTTCGCTACGGAAGCCTACAGTTGTCTTTCTATTTGGAAAGTCAGGGAGGCTGGGCATAGGGAAGAAGTAAGGAACTGAAGAACTTAAAGCATTCCCTAGGAAAAGCTCAACTGAACTTGCCTTGCTACTGGTATACCACACTCAGCAAGTCACTTTTTATTGGTAATGAACCTATTCAGAGAAATGGGCATGAGAGTTTGGCTGCTTACTACAGTTCCAGCCTCTCACACAGCTATAGCTGTGGGCAGAAAGTTAGGGCTAAACCAATGAATTGCCTATACAGGAAGCAACAATAGTCTCAGGTACAGAGATTCCAACCGGTCTCATAACATAGGACTGTACACCAATGTCTCA
The DNA here is from genome assembly GCF_034619465.1 of Leptosomus discolor. NCBI lineage: Eukaryota > Metazoa > Chordata > Aves > Leptosomiformes > Leptosomidae > Leptosomus > Leptosomus discolor. The sequence continues at coordinate 46,658,285 of NC_141419.1, read as the reverse complement.
TAAGAGGAAATGGGTTACTCACAGCTAGTTTGACTTTTGTTCACACGTATTTTCTCTTCCCTTGCTACTCTCCCTGTACACCACTTAAAACAGTACATATATCCAAAGTTGTGACTCTTACCGTTGCCCTAAACATATAATAGACAAAATCCTCAAATAAAAGAGCAGTGTAATTTAAGTTTAAAAAGCCCACACAGCAAACTGTACCTACCCACACGGACTACCTTTTTTTTTTTTGACACTTCTGATCTTGCTCCTTTTCAGGCTAATGACATCTATCTGCCTGGCCTGTTGCCAGCTGCTGCTTATCACCCTGGCCCACCTGGACCCGGGGTGGCAGTTGTGCCTCCTTTCTTAGCTGATCTCCAGGCTTGTGCCCACACATCTTCAAGAGCAATTTAAAAACACATATGAAAAATAAAAGACTGAAAATGGAGACAGCCTATGTCTTTTGTTGTTTCTCAAATAGTTTCATATATCTCAAATGTTAACTCCAACCACAAGAAACTATAAATAGAGCCTGATGCGTGTGTCTTTTTGCCCTTATTTATGAAGGCTCTGCTCAGAGTGTGTAAGAGCTTTCCTGGATGCTCTTGCATGCCATGTCAATTACTGTGTGGTGCAGAAGTAAGGCCACTGAGTATCACCTAGATGTGGATCCCAGGCAGGGCAGCTGAACAGATTATAGAATCAAAGAGCATCAGCAAGATTTTTAATGTTAAAGAATATGATAAATTAATAAACATTGCAATCTCTCCTTTTAATTAAATTGCAGTGGCCTGTTACTCACTGCACAACAGGACCCCTCTCTGTCAAAAGAGGAAGCATAGATTTTGAAGCCTTGTCAGGATGATGCAGTAAAGAAGTTTCAGAAGAGTTCTTTCAAAGGAAAAGAACCCCAACTAAAAAACTACATCAAGGAGGTGGGATTATTCCCTTGCTTCCCTTTCTATATAACAGCAGAGCTGTTTAAGATCTCAAACCCAGAAGACAGACAGTCCTAAATTGTACTAGAAAAAGGAATTTTGAAAATTTTAATTTTCCTGGGATCACATTCCGTTTAAGCTGTTCAATCCAGTACATGATATATTTCTCCAAATGCTTATTTGTTTCTTCCATCAATATGCTAACGTATGTGCCACCGACCTAGAACATGCCATGCATTCAGCTTCTCTGAATCTGTGCCTTCCTCTGCTCACTTTTAATATCCCCATCTGAAATCATGGATACCAGTCCTCTTCTTGCTGCAACCAGTGATAAGTGGGGTATGCACAGGGGCCTGCAGCATAGTGGACATATGAACACATTGCCGTGTGCCTGCTATTTTGCATAAATTGTCTCTCTGCAGGCTCTGTGAGATGGTTTCACATTGCCTTCCTGTCTGTGAAGGAGATGTTATGTCATCCCTTCCTGGATGGAGTCTGCAGCTAGGCAGGAAGCATGAAGCACCCAGCAAAATCATAGCTTCATGTAGGGAAAGAGTGCCCAGGCCCCCTGAGAAATGCACATGCTCTTTCAAAAAGGTCAGAAAGTAACTGTCAATATGCTGAGCTATATTAACTACCAAGTCTGCCACGATCTGCATAATTAAAACACTGCAAAAGGAAAAGAAACCACTTGCAGTTCTTATGCCAGTCTTCTGGGACACCAGGACTTCTGCTTGAGCTTCTCAGAGCACCAGAAGAGCAGCAGATAATAAAACTGCCAGAGACTCCCTCCCTAGTTTTGAAGGACGTGTGCTTAGCAAGGTTAAGAGGGATCACACAGCATTAAAAAGCACAAGGGAAAGTACAATAGGCGTTAATGACTACTCCAGCCATTGCTGGGTAAGCTCCATGCTTATGAAGTGAGTGGGGAGGCCCTGGCTGTATCAACTGTATCAACTAGGCTTTTTCAGATACTTCAGTATATAAACTGTATCATTTATGCTTCATTGCTTTCCTTTCCTATCTGAATTCTTATCTTTATGGATCAGAGGTAGAAGATACTGACAGCACACTGTAAGTACCACCAAAGACAGAACTCAATGCTATTTGCCCCATAAACACAGTGTGCCAGCATTCAGAGTTACAGCTCAGCCATATCCTCATTCTTCTCTGAAAATTTGGCATAAGCCTTTGTGAAATCACTGCATCAGAGCTTACCTAAATACAGTAATTCTTCATCTGAAAGTTATTTTGAGCTCATACAATTTCTAAATTTGATTGGAACAGGTCTTTAGTTCTAGTATTATTTCAAGGTTTTGCCTTCTACCATGGAATATAATGTTTAATGAAACATTTCACCTGTTAGTGCTGTTCTTTTAAGTGGGTTTTTTTTTCTTCCAAACCTGTTTCATGAAATAATCACTAGATGGATCCACCACTTCCTTTAAATATATTTAAAGAGATCCATCAGGATGACCCAGAGAGGCAAATGAAGAAGTCCTTATAGCAAACAGTGTTTGATTTAACCTTTTTGTGTAAAAAAGAACTCCAAGGTACTGTTTTTTGGTGTCAAATGTGGCTTCTTTGCCTTATTAGCATTGCTGAACTATGCATCGAGTTAGAACTTTGACAAAGTTTATTTTGCAAGAGCTGGGAATATGTTGCCATACTCAGAGAAAATGAGTTCCCTTACCTTCAGGGAACAAAGAAGAAGAAGAAAAAAGGCTTCTGAGAATATGGAATATCCTTTAAGTCCACAGAATATGAAAATGATGACCCTGTTTTATCTAACTACTGTTGTAATTTGAATTACAGTTCTGAGCAGGACCAAAGGTCTAGGCAGCTTTTTTTTCTTTATTTGCTTCCTTGACTCCTTTTTCAATGCCCAGAGCCATACAGATAAGTTGCTGTTGGTATCTTTCCTACTGACAGCTCTAGCACTGCTAATGAATACTATGTAAGTTGGCTGGTGTACGTATGGGTCATCTCTTTTTAATTCTTCCTCTTGGGAGTTATTTTTATGTCAGTAGCATTTGATTTTGAGGAATTTAATGTAATGACTTTGGTCTATCTGCAAAGAAAAGGCAAATTATGATTAATTCCGTATTTTTCTACTGTAAAGGAAAAAGAAAAAAACACGACGAGTTCCTTTGCTACCACTTAAATGTTAGCATTCCTGGTTAGGATCAGCCATTATACCTCTGTTTCTCTAAATAAGACTAAAACTCTTGTTCTATAGCTCAGTAAGAAGTAGGAAGGTTTACAGAATTAAAATTTTTGCCTAATAAGTTTAAAGATTTCTATAAAAAGTAAAAAAAAATACTTCCTATTCTGATTTAGTATAGGCAAGGACAGTTAAAGGAAACACAGATAACCATTTTTTCTTATTGAAATGGAAGGACAGTACTTAGTTCTCTGAATTCATGCCAGCATGTGCTGGCACAGATAATGCTTTCATCTCTCTAAAACTACTAAAATATTCTTTTTCTTCCAGCTTCATTCGTGTTCCTCATGTTCCTGCAGTCTAACTGCATGAGGTGTCCTCAACATCTCTGAATGTCACTGGACCTCAACAAATAAACCATTAAACCTTTCATGAGAACATTAGTGGCTAATACATCAATGGCTTTTATCCATCCTTTATGTTTTAATAAAAAGTATCTATTTAAAACCAAACATGTCTGTTCTTTCATCCACATTAGTGCTATGGTTGTACCTTACTATTGCAAGTTCTATTGAAAGTGGACAAAATAATAAACGGTAACAGTGGTGTGGTCTATGGTATATATTGTATGAATTATCTCATGAAAACACAGAGCCATCCCACTTATTTAGAAAGGAACACTTGTCAGGATTCAGGAGTGATAAAAATTGCTTACTAGAGAAAAGTCATTTTTCCTATCCTAAAAGGCATTTTTGGACCGTTTAGAAATCTAATCCTGTCTGCTTCTTAGTTGTCTTATGGTTTGAGTGTGTTCAATTCTCCTTCATACAGCTCTAAAATGAGAAATTGAAAAGAAAATTATTTCAATTCATGGTCAATGAATCTAGTAAGGTGCCTCAGGTTATGAATATATACTCCAAACCTTACCAGGAATTAAAGAAGGTATTGAAAAGTAAGAGTACTGGTACTATTCAAGTGAAACACTGACATCTCAGTATAATTAAGGCAACATGTGACATCTATCTCTAACCCAACCTGATAAAGAGTAGAAGGGGGAAAAAAAAGCTGAAGAATATTAATCTGAATTTGTTACAGTTTCATTTCTTATGATAGTTTATAAATATTTCACCACACATGCTGCCAAAAGTCTCACATTTCATGAAAGACCCAAATCTTTTCCCCATATATCCTGTAACACTGTCTCTGAATGAGTATTTTAAATCCCTAATATCTGAACAAAACCAAAGCTAATAAAGTCTGTGACTTCATGCCAAAATCTCTTCAAAATAGATCTGGGAAAACGGGAAGGTTTTCTTATCATTTAGTGAGTGGCCAAACACTGTATTACTCCACCTACTCCATCCAGCAGATTGGTAGAACAGTAATCATGTATTTTTCTGTAATACTTGTCTATAGGGAAATAATTTGATAATTTAGAAACCTATGCATTGCATTCATAGTTTAAAATGTCTTAATAGACTCTTTCTTTCCTTCATTTGAAATTTGATCAGTTACCACTGTATTCATAAATACAAAAAGATGCTATACTTCCTGAAGATGCCTCGTCTTCAGAAGTCCATTCTCTAATTAAAAAAACCCAAACAAATATGTAATCTAAATCTCATAATGTCTTACAAAAACGAGTAATTCACAAAGGCAAGTGGAGGAATTAAGTTCCTCCCCTTGATACATACACTATTATTTGATCACTTAAGTAAAAATTTTCAGTAATATTTTGGGTCAATTCTATTTGTTTTGTAAAGATTTAACTGAATTTGAAATTTGTTAAAGTTCTTTCTATTAGGGCAAATGAAAGCTGAAGTGATACTTCACCAAATCTTACGGTGGATTTTTTTTTTATGAGTTGAGGTTTCAGGAAGCAGCTATATTTATCATCCTAAAAGGAATTTTTTTTTTCAGTAAAAAAAATTCTGAGAGCACACATATGTTGAGTCTTGCCACAGAAAAATCTGATAACTACACAGAAGTCAGCATCCTAGCTTTCCATGTATGTAAGAACATTGACTAGACACACTGCTAAGGCTGCTATCCCCCATGTAGCCCTCATTGTCAATAAAGCATCAGTTAGTTTGCATAGGGATGGTGAATCCTGTGGCCTTCTGGGCGCCTCTCCAAACTTAGACATATACCTGAGTTATGAAATTTTTGAGTTTTTGTTGCCTTCATTACATTTTTTGTCAAGTTTTCTGTGTTAAGACTGACTTATGTGTAGTTCTCTTAGGCTGAGCTTGTTAAAATATAGTGTAGTTGCACTACTGCTAAAATTAACACCTTTCTTTATGGTAACCTTCTTTAGCAAAATCAGTGAGCCATTGTTTGCATTACACGGCTCCAAAGGATGATGGAAACACTGGTATCCTTGAGACAGTGTGAAGGTTTTGACCAGATTTAATGAAGATTTCTCTGTTTTCACAATGTGTTCAAAATAACCTGTTGGTGTAATTGCTGCTCAGAAACCACTGCCCTTTCCTTGCTTGAGTTACCAGACTTGTTTTTAAATATACAACTGTGCAGTACATGTGTTACAATTAAATTTTACAGAGGGGAAGAATAAGAGAGAGTGTTTGTACAAGAGTGCAGAGGTTGTAAGAATGGCAGAGATTCCAATAGGTTAGCTTTACAGCTTGCAGTCATTTTTCCTACATGGAAAGTGTGGAAAAGATATAAGTGAATGTATTAAATATAGATTGGTTTCTCAAAATTATTGCCATCATGGGGCGGTGGTGATTAGGTGACTGATAAACTCTTAAAAATTTAGAAACCTAGTTCTGAAATTTCACTTCAAAATTAGTTTAATGATGGGCAGTGGACTAAAAGAAGGTCTACATTTATTCATGAATCAGGTGTTAAAACTTTGACGTGTTCCATTATGAATGTACCTGAACATGCATTAGAAAGTGATAATATTTCATTGTTTACCTAAGCACAGCTGATGTAGAGCAGATAGATAATAACCTTAAAAGTCACCTCATTGAAAAAGCATTCAATTCAGCACTTGACTGTTACTTTCAGATCTATAAGAAGTTGATTGAGAGATGTTGATATATCAATGATCAAAAAATTGCTAAGATGAAATCAAACTACGTAAACATCTTTAAAAAACAAATTCTTACAGATTTTTTCTTTAGATACATATCATTGATCTGTAGCTTTTTCTGCTACAACCTCTTTTCCTAACTCCTACCACCACAAGGGTGTGCAAGTAAAATCTCCAGTATGCAGAGAGCAGGCAGTCAACCCGTGCAGTGCCCGTGGAGATCTCAAGCACTATGAAAAGTATTTTGCCAAAACCCCTACTAGTTTAATTTTACCCATGTGAATAAACACTACTACAAATACTATCTTAACTTATTCTAAAAGCTGTTGGTCATTCAGAGCTGCTTTAACAACTTGACATGCAGAACTGGTAATTCACTATAGCATGGTGCAAGACTGATTATCCTTTGAAAATTATGCATAGCTACTACTTTCTTAAGAACATAGCAAGAAGTTGGACATGTGATGCATCGACAAGTCAATTATTAAGTGCATCTCATACTGGGGGAAGATTAGAATAGAAGGTATGGACAGACTTAGAGAAACCATAAATATAGGAGTAGAATCAGAATTTGAGGCTCCTCTGAAAGATCTTGAATAGTGTAAACAATGAAAGAAATTAATGGTGTAAACAATGAAAGAAAGAAGGTGCAGAAGATGTGTAAGAAAATTCATTGAAAAGAGAACTTAATCTAGACATCAACAAATATTTCCTGAGAAATCTACTAGTGGAACAGTTTATTAAGTGAAACTCTTTTGCTTGAGTCATTTAGAACTAGACTGGGGCAAAGACTGACATGGTTGTGGAAAAGATGACCTAAATCTTGTGATTCTGTGATTATTTTAACTGGAAAGTTTTTGTTTTTTTTTTTTGTTAGGGCACCTTTCCTTCATGGTGAGGACTTAAAAACCTTGTACAGCTGTTGTCTGACTTTCTCCTGTCTGGCACTCTGTGTAACTTAAATAACACTTAACACATGGCACTTGGAACATGCAGTGTTGGTGTAGCTGTTCTGCTCTTTTCAGCCACTACAGCTCTACCAGCAATACCGTGCTCCAACTTTAGCTCTGGACAAAAAGGAAATGAAACTGAAAAGAAACTGTACCTCTTTGCCACTTCATGTTAGCCTCACTTTAAAATATTGTCTAAAAATAAGTTGTGTTAATACATTTAGTATCTCAGAGTGGGAACAAGTTAAGATTTAGGGATCGATTTTTAACATTTGCCTTATTTTAGTGCCAGCCATCTGCTTCATATTGGCTTCACAAAAAAGACCACTGTATTACTGTTATACTAACAGTCAAACATAAATGAATGCAGCAGGACAGATTTTGAGAAATACCCAGTAAAAGTTATCCTAACTTCAAGAGCAACAGAGCAAAGCCAATGCTGGGTGCTTTTGAAAGTCCTAGCCAGCAAGTTTTGCAAATGTAGAACGATATACAATACTAGCTGTATTGTTGCTATGTAGTGGGAAAACATGCAATTATATGCCAGCTTAATCCCATGCATCTGTTTCTGTTGAATTCTTTGGAATGGATGCACTATGGTTTGTCAGCCCAAAGGCTGAAAAGCACTATTAAATGCACTACTCCCGCCTATGTTCCTTTGATTTAATCTACATGTATCTTAATGTTTTCAGGAACAGGACCTGTCCTCATTTTGGACAATTAGCAAAGAGCAAGTAGTAGAGATTGTTAGATCAAGAGCTTATTTTTCTGTTAGGTCTATTCTCCATGCCCAGCATTCTATTTTCCTAAGCTCTTCTGCATTCTCTTGTGACTTCTCCAATGCTGTGACAAAAGATACGAAGTTTTAACTAAGCAGAAAATATGGCAAGAGTCTGTAAATAGCTAGTGCATGTGAATATCAAGAATGCCATGGAATCACTAGTGCCAAGGATAAGGGCATAACTGTAAGTAACGGGATGCAACTGAAAGGGGAAGATGTAGACTGAACTTCAGGAAGAGACCCAGGAAGATGGACAGAAAAACTAAATAAGTCCTTTTATTTTGTAACCCATAGGATTTAAATAGGTAGATTTTCCATAGCACTTGCCTGTTCTGATTTAAGAACAATAGGCTGGCTGTAACTCAACTACATATGTAAATAATAGTTTTGCTCTAGAAAGAAAACGACATACTCTGCAATTTATGAAATTTATAGTTTCATGTTGGACATACTATAAGCAGACCTTTACATTAAAGAATTGTCCAGCTAGCCAATTGGTACATTTAATTACTCTTTTATGACTGTGTGTGCTTTGTATTTGTGCTTTATATTTTGAAGCTTTTCCATGTTTCACATGGACTGTGGGTTAAAAGTAGAGATCATCTGTTCCATGCTTAGAACAAGAGATTTGAATTAATTGTGAAAGCTCTGTTTGTGGTTACACTTTCATGTCATTTAAATATTACATTAACACACAGAGACTGTCTGAGTCAGAAAGCAGAGTAACACCATCACTAGTGCCAAAACAAAAATGAATCTTAGTTAAAAAAGAATGTTACAGTGTTAAAGCTGAGCCTTAGTGCATATCCCAAAACTGGAACAGACTTTTCTGGGATTACTGAGACCTACCTGAAGTGCACTGTTCTGTTGCACTGAACACTGCATATAGGTAACCTTCACCAACATATGTAGGACGTCTTTATCGATGATCTGGATGAGGGGATTGAGTGCTCCCTCAGTAAGTTTGCAGATGACACTAAATTGGGTGGGACTGTTGATCTGCCTGAGGGTAGGAAGGCTCTGCAGAGGGATCTGGACAGGCTGGAACGATGGGCTGAGGTCAATGCTATGAGGTTTAACAAGGCCAAGTGCTGGGTCCTGCACTTGGACCACAACAACCCCATGCAGCGCTACAGGCTTGGGGATGAGTGGCTGGAAAGCTGCCCGGCAGAAAAGGACCTGGGGGTGCAGGTCGACAGCCGGCTGAACATGAGCCAGCAGTGTGCCCAGGTGGCCAAGAAGGCCAACAGCATCCTGGCCTCTATCAGAAATAGTGTGGCCAGCAGGAGTAGGGAAGCGATTGTGCCCCTGTACTCAGCACTGGTCGGGCCACACCTGGAATACTGTGTGCTGTTTTGGGCCTCTCACTACAAGAAAGACATTGAGGTGCTGGAGCGTGTCCAAAGAAGGGCAACGAAGCTGGTGAAGGGTCTAGAGCACAAGTCTTATGGAGGAACTGGGGCTATTTAGTCTTAAGAATAGGAAGCTGAGGGGAGACCTTATCGCTCTCTACAACTACCTGAAAGGAGGTTGTAGTGAGGTGGGGGTCAGTCTCTTCTCCCAAGTAACAAGAGGAAACAGCCTCAAGTTGCACCAGGTGAGGTTTAGATTGGACATAAGGAAAAATTTCTTTACTGAAAGAGTGGTCAAACACTGGAACAGGCTGCCTGTGGAAGTGGTGAAATCACCATCCCCGGAGGTGTTCAAAAAACATGTAGATATGGCACTTCAGGACATAATTTGGTGGGCATGGTGGTATTAGGTCAATGGTTGGACTTGATCTCAAAGGTCTATACCAACCTAATGATTCTATGATTCTAGGAAGCATATGCTATGTATTTTGCTGACAAAGATCCCCTTTTCTTTACTCTGTATATGCATGGAGTTGTTTTCTCTTGTTTGCTGACACTCTGCTAGCAGTTTGTGGGATCTACCAAAGGTAACTAAAACCAAATTATTGCTAGTAGTCTAAATTCATCTGGAAAAATGCAGGGATTTACAATCTGAGAAAGGCTGACAGCAAACGCTGAACGAACAAGATCTGAGGGACAGGTGGTAGGAGGTTAAGAGAACAAAAATATTCTTTTGTTACCAGATTGTACTCTCCATCACTGTTTGTTTGACTAATAGTCTATTACTTGTACTAATGGCTAACTGATAAATGAAATGAAAATTACTAGCTGCTGCTGAACTTCTAAAGGATTCTCACATCAGACTTCCTTGCCTAACAGCTACTGCAACTATAACCTATCACAACTGAGGCATAATAGCAAAGATGTAATCTATCTGATATATTTGTTATATAACCATTTTGGTTTTATAATAATTACTCAAAATAGTAGATTCTTTCACTCTTTAGGAACTTTGCAGAATATATCAAGAAAAGCAAAATAGTCTTGCAGGACCTGTTTTGCCTCATATTATTAAAACAATTTAAATTAATGTCAATATCTCAGAGGGGTTAAGATATATCTATTTTTCTCATTATAGAGAAAGAAAGGTTACCATGATCTTTCAAAATTTGTATAGTCTCCCATTATTTATTAGACAGCTGCAAGAAACATTTCTGGGAGGATACACTTGAGAAATGAGGCCGTGTTTGCCAGTGGCATTTGATTTTTACATTTAAGAAATTATTCCATGTTAAGAAAAAATTAAAAGCAATCCATCCCTGTGGACACAACTAACTTCCTTGTAAATTGTGCAGGGATGGAATTCCATTATTAAAAAAAACCATAAATCAAATAGATTTTGGCAGTTCTTTTGACTATGAGGTACAGATAACATTAACTTGCGTCTGTGATGGAGCCATGGCCATGCAAGCCACCACAACTATCCCTTTGTATTTTGACCCCCAATAGCTTAACTGCTTTAGTCTTCAACAGTCTGTCAACTAAGCCAAACTTTCTGATAGTTCTATGATATGGCCAGCAAAATGTACACTGTGGTCCATACTGGTACCATACAGACCATTTTAAATTGTAAGATTAACTGGACTTGACATTTGTTTCGTTTTCATCTTAGAGCATGACAATTTGAATTACTTGAGCTATTATTTTCAAATCCATAAAGCAATTAATAGTATTGCACTATCCTAGGTACAAGGTAAAGCCCAATTATTCCATACCCCCACTGCTACAGAACACACTCCAAATAGATTTTTGAAACTCCCAAAGAAGAGAAAACTACAGAGGTTTAAAATAATTCCTACTTTATCTTCTTTTATTCTCTGGCCGTCAAATCCTGATTTGCTAACAATCAAGTTCCATAACACTACCCTGTAATTACATAGGAAATTTTAAAATAGTGACTGACCATGACTGCACCTGCACAGAGGTGTTAACATCCTTTTTTTGGTATCATTTACATTTACTTAGGTTCAGATTTGCATGGTCCTATTTTCCGTCATCTTGAGGTGTATTTACATTCTCCTGAAGGCAGAGGACAAGCAATCTATTATTTACAGAAGTTACAGAACACAGTTAATTTATTTAATTGACTAAGTTGTCATCAAAGCATATGGGAAGATAATTTATTTCTTAAGAAAACTTTAAAATTAAAGGGAAAATCCTTTAAGTAATGACTTCTCTCATGATAATCTGTCACAGCTCTTTGTAGTGAGACATGCTATGCCAGACCCTATTGTTAAAACACCTAAACGTGCTCAGCAAACTCCAAAAAGCATCAAGACTCTAAAAGTATGTCTAGACGATGTACACTACATTCTTTCAATAAGGTACAGTGACATTAAAAGGCACTTATATATACTATTAAGAATAAATAGTTTAGAAAATATGTCTCTTATTCATATTGCTACCATGCAATGTTGGATCTAAACAGTCTGATAATCTGCCAAAGCAAAAAACCAAAAGCATTAAAACTAGAGCCGGTTCTTGCTTGTAAACCTCTCACTACTGCTGTGATCAGTTCCTGTACCCTATAAAGAACAGTGTCTCACCCTTCATCTTAAATAGTATTTGTGAGCGTTACTCATTACCAATCTAAAAAGCAGGTGGATTCTGAAAATGACTGATTGCTATTGATCAAAACATTTATGCGCTTTTCATAGTATAAAATAATGTTTCAAGATTTCAAATAATTGAAAATATATTTTCCCAGGCAAACTGAAATGTAGATATATCAACTCTATCCTTGTAAAAAGTTGATTAAAATGTATTTGCTGTCTTCTAGAAGGTTTAAGTACTGGACTACCTGTTTAACAAAAAGTATATCCAGGACAGAGAGATTTAAATACTTTTACAATGAAACCACAGAGCAAGAACATGTTTTCACTGCTAGGCATTTTCAGGGAGTATGTGTGGAGAATGGATGTTTGTCAGGACTGTCTGGAAGAACACAAAAAATACAGCACTCAAGACAGACTGTCACTTAAAAGCAGGCCAATTTTTATTCCTGGAAAGGTGACTGAGAAGTCGATGAACAAACACATCTAACATCGGCCTTCTGCCAGCAGACAAGATTCCCCAAAATAGGTTCAGCTTTGGAAGATCACTGAAACTGACCGGTTTTAGCTATTACTTTCTTCCCTCTGCATTTAACAAAGGTGAAAACATTATGGTTTTCTTTTTTCCCTTAAAATTCTTCATTGCTGTGTTATTTACTCCCAAGTTGTACTCATCAGATGAATATATAGAGCTATCTGAGCAATTTGATAGTTGGTTTTCAATATACAGGTCATTTGAAAATCACTCTCTGATATTCTGTTCCCGTTCTTCAAACATACTCTCAAATTATTTTTTTTTTTTGTGTGTAAATCGCAACTTATTATAGCCATTGTCATACGAGAAAAATACTTGATGATGTTGTAGTCTTACATTTTTTGTAAGTACTGCACTTCAGAATATTCTAATTTATTTTTCTATCCCTCATAGAATAGGTTTTAAGGAAAACTAATTCCACTGCTACATAGCTCTGACACTAACCTACAACAAGTAATCAGCTTCTGAATTTTCCTTGTAGGTCAGCAATTTGCAACCATCTTTCACAACTTGCCTAAAATGCTCTGTTTCCCTGTTGGCCTGAGGAAAGTAAATAGAAGTATGTCTGTATTTAATAATTCTTCCATTCAGAAATTCTCCAGATTCCATGAATGTAAGTTGATGTCTGTTGTCAGGGATTCATTCTCTCAGGCTTTCTTCATGACTGAAAAGAATTAACAAGAATTTGATTAGTCTTGTAGAAGTAACTTGAGAAATAATTTTTATTTCTTTGGGCTTTTTGCTGAGGTAATCAGTTCTACTGAAATATTCTCAGTGATATTTGTAAAGTAATTTGACAAATAACCACTAGAGTGTTTTGATATATATTATAGAATTGGTACCGTATGCTGTTCTAAACTTGAAAGCCCATTCCCAGACGTTAATGGAGATTTGAGTGATTACTTATGTGTGGGTCATTTATGAGTATGGCAAGCCAGGCAGGCTTGTGGCTTTATGGGGACAACAAAACAGTGGGTGCCATCTCAGTCATACGTTTTGAAGTCACTGAAAGTCACATAGTATAGAGAAAAAACTTTTGCATTTTCCAGATAGTTTTCCAACAAACCAGAATCACATTTCGTGTAAGAATGCATTCAACAAGATAACGTACATTGATACTATCCTGTGGTAGTATTCATTTCAGCCTCTGAGATAGGTGTTATATTTGAAAATGTTTGTGAAGCATGCTGTCTCTTATGATGCTCAAAATTTACAGGTGAAGTGCGTAAATCAGTAATGAAGGTAAATATTTCTCTCCTGTATCTTTTTGGTTAATAGCAACAATATCTGTGAAGAATGTATTACAGTAGGTTAAATCCTTGGAACTATTAAATTTTCCTAAATGAACAGAGCACTTTGTTTCTGATAATACAAAAATATTTACTCTGTTGCTATAGAACTGTTGACACAAAAACCAATTTTCAACTCACCTTGGTGGAGCTGCAGATACTACGTTAAGTTCACATTGAGATTTGCCTGTAGTTATGACTGCAAGAGAGTGTAGGAGAGCCAGAAACTACTTTCTTAAGAAAACACTTTGTAATGTTTCAGGACAAAAGAGAAGTCTGGGTTCATAAAAACTCAAGCTTGTTGAAGCAATAAAATACCTAAAAATAAGCTTCATGCAAGCACCAAATTCTTCCCCAGGAAATGATCAGATTTCATGAATTGCTTTTCTGAGTGTCTGGCATAACTGTTTCTCTGAAATTACATGGACCCTGTCATTATTTTTATTAAATTTGAACTGATAACAGAACATCTACCAATCCCTAATTACAATGATTACTCCTTGTATTTCCCTTATGTATGACAGAAAGTAAGTCTAATCTTTCATGGGATTTAATGCAATCCTCGTATAATGCTGTCTAAAGTTGCCAACATTTTATTTTTGAAAAGCACTAAACTCACTTTTCCATTTTTCAGTAGAGGATAGTTGTCATCGTTGTTGCTTGATAACAAGTATCCATAAATCTAATACACTTGATAAAATCAGCTGGAGTTGATGCTTCTTACAGGTACAACATAGGAGCTGTAACTCATTAGATGAAAGTTGTGCCTCTAAGCCATCATTATGCCTGTGTGGTTCTGGATGTTTCAGTAGTAGAGGTAGTTCTCAACAGTTTAGTAATGTGATGGATCATCTACATTGCAACTGCTCTATGGATATCATAGCTACTTGGAATTTCTAATGTTATATAATTGTACAGCTTCTGATCTTGAGCAATCTAAAAGAAGACTGTAATTGTATTAGTCCAGGATGGTTTCCCAGTTCATCTGGTACAGCCACACCTATAGTGGGACCTCAGCAGATAGATGCTGTGGAATATCATCAGTCATTTGGTCTTTTGGATACAGTCCCATTTCTGATAGGAGACTATAGTTTCTGGCTTATAGCTCGTTATGGCTTCTAAACTGAGGATCATATGTGTAAGTGTTGAGCAAGACTGGGTAAAGAGAAAGTATACATACACTAAGCCAGAATTTTCTGCAGACAATACCAGATGGACGCTGCCATCTTATGGTCAGTGTTGGAGGCAGGATACCAGTCTCAGCTCAAACACCGGAACATTCCTTAGTCTGAACATGTACAGTCATTCCTAGCTTTTTAAGAGCTCATCACCTAATGTAATATATAGGTAAAAACTTGAATGGAAGTCAAATCCCTTTTAATGGCAACAGACAGACATTTGGAATGCTGTCTGCATGCTGCAGGTTGTCAGGTATGCATTTTCAACCCAGCTAATTTGCATGTGAATGGCTTGGGATAACTGACTAGCTAGATATATGATGTCCTATAATAAGGAGTCAAAACCGTTTCACCAGAACAGAAAATAAATTTTCTGGGTATAAATAAAAAATAATGTTCCTCCAGTACATTAGGCAAAATATGTGTACCCTCATTTTGACTTCTCAGGAAAATCTTCCATTTTCTAGAAGAAATGGAATATGGCAGCGTATTCCCTATTGCTTCTGCTGTGGCTCACACAGCTCTCCTGTTTTTATTCTGCTTCTCTGCTGTGAAAGCCAGCACATGTGTGGCCACTGCTAGAGTGTGCTTGGAAAGCATCAGCGCACAGACGCCAAGCTCTGGAATGCATTTTTTCCAACATCGATATATAGGACTGTAGCTGTCTTCCTGGCTGGATTTCTTCATGCTGCTGGCTGGCTCCACATTTGGCTGCCAAAACTACTGAAGGACTTGCCAATAGGACTGGTGTGAGGATTAGTCTGGTTTAGCTGTCCTAACCCTCAGGATGCCATGATCTCTCAATTTCCCTTTCACAAAGGAAAAAACCCCTATCTTTTCCATGTTTAAGAACAAGATTCTAGAAGCACTTTTTTTAAGAGATCCTTTTTCAAGTGATTTTTGCGGTGAAGAAAGGGGAAGTACCATATTTATCTGAACTGTTAGAACACACACAGCAAACAAACCCCTGTACAAATTCTGCCCATACTTTTTGAGCAGGCCAGAGATCTATGAAGTTCCTTCCTCAGCTTGCTCATAGCTAAATGGGAGAACAATATTGCTTTCTGCATTTCTTCAAGACTGGGTGTCTTCAACATTTTCAAGTTGGCAACAGGCAAACAACTTATTTATGTCCCTAAAACCAGCATGTAAGATCAAGTTACATTGTTCAGTTTATGACTAAAGCAAGAATACTGAGAAGACTGCAAAAGAATACTGAGACAGGGACCTCTCCTTGCATCTTGAACAAACATACCAACCCAAACTTCTTCCTGAATGATTTATATGCATCAGATAATGGAGAAAGAATATCAAGATCTGCCTGAGTTGCCAGGTAAATATCACAACCCAAAAGCAGGTTGAAGGTATTGAAAGATAACAAAGTGACACCTATTTCTTTGCATCTTGGCTGTATGACAGGTGTGTGGACGATGTACATTCTGAAAATGGACCAGTAGACAGCTCTTCCTCAGTACATTTCAGAGGTCTGAAAGACACTCTAGCTTATTGAGACAAAAGCCATTATAATGTTCCTTTGCAGATGACGCAGCTCTGCACTGCCTGAATTCAGGTCTATGCTTACATGCCATAAGAGAATCCATCATGTGTTCACTCCAATATCTTTAGTTTCCAGCTAAAAAGTATCTTTGGTACTAATTTCCGTACGAACATTCATTGCTAAGCATAGACATGGGCTGTAGAGGTGAATACCCTTGGCTGTCTCTGTGCTTTGAAAAGTTCTCATGCCTTTGGTGGCTTCAGTTCTTCTTGGAGCACTGCCTGGGGTGGTGTTGCTCCATTCCCGATGTGAAACAGACTGTAATTTGCACAAACTGTTCCTCAATCTTTTTCAGAAGAATAAAAGTTGGGAAATATTTCCATCAGTTGAGTGCCTGGAAAAAGAGGGGGAAAAAGATTAAGAAGCCAAATGCTCAAAAAATGAAGAACAGGGATAAAGATGTAGGAAACATAAAAAAATGAACTAACAGAAACTGGTTTAGAGGGGGCTGTATTTAGAGACAACAAGGTTATACTTTGTGGTCTTAAGAGCAAATCACACTACAGGAACGTTTCAAAAATAGGGCCAGTACTTTGGGCCCCATAGACCTTAAGACAGCTCTGGAATGATGTACTACTTGACAAGTGTTACAAGGAAATGTAAATAGCAGAGGCAATGGCAAGGAAAGAACAGCGAAAAGTACAAACAACCCACCCTACAATTAACTTAAGACTGTATAAATCATCTATTTGTTACTAAGATAAAAGATTGTTCTTAGGAGAAAAAAGGGTCAGGTCGGATAGACATTTTAAAAAGATCTTTTTATTCTATTTTATTTTTCTTGTCTGGAGAGGATAGGAAAAATAACTGAGCCTTTTATTGATCAGAAGGATTTGAAATAAGAAGCTGAATTTAAAAAAATGGTGGGGGAGGTTTCTTTGGGATGGGAGACGGATACAACAACGGATTAAAAGAATGCAAGAAAAGACTTGTGAGTACAGAGGTGACATTTTATTTTATAGGGTATTCATTGTCATGTCTGTGGCTGGGGGTATGAAAAGTGGGTGTGTACATTTGGGTAAACATCAAAAGTCTGAGAAGTTCTACTAGACGGTTCCAAAAGTTGCTTATCCAAACCAGTCTGGTTTGGAGGGGATAACTCTTCTTGCAGTTCATTTCTGTTGTGGTCAAAAACAGAAAGAAGAGAGGCAAAAACTGGAAAAAAAAAAAAAAAAAAAAAAAGAAAAAGAATGAAAGATCACCCAATGTTTTAACAGCCTAAGAAATTTTCTTTTGATTTGCCTTTTGAGGTAAATGTTCAACTCAGTTGTACTGGGTTTGCATGACAAGGTTTTGGTAGTGAGGGGACTACAGCAGTGGCTTCTGTGAGAAGCTGCTAGAAGTTCTCCCTATGTCCAATAGAGCCAATGCCAACCGGCTCCAAGATGGACCCAATGCTGGTGGAGGCCAAGCTTATCAGTGGTGATGGTATCACCTTTGTGATAATATATTTAAGAAGGTGGGGAAAAAAAAACAACACAAACCCTGGGCAATTACAGAGAGAGGAGAGAGAATATGTGAAAGAAACACCTCTGCAGACCCCAAGGTCAGTGAAGAAGGAGGGGGAGGAGGTGCTCCAGGTGCCAGAGCAGAGATTCCCCTGCAGCCTATGGTGAAGACCATGGTGAGGCAGGCTGTCCCCCTGCAGCCCATGGAGGTTAACGGTGGAGCAGACATCCACTTGCACCATGTGGGTGACCCCATACCAGAGCAGGTGGATGTTCCCCAAAGGAGGCTGTGACCCCGTGGGAAGCCCATGCTGGAGCAGGCTCCTGGCAGGGCTTGTGGACCCATGGAAAGAGGGGCCCACACAGGAGCAGGTTTGCTGGCAGGACTTGGGACCCTGCAGGTGACCCACACTGGAGCAGTCTGTTCCTGAGGGACTGCACCCCATGGAAGGGACCCACGCTAAAGCAGTTCATGAAGAACTGCAATCCATGGGAGGGAATCACATTGTAGAAGTTAATGGAGAACTGTCTTGTGTGGGAGGGACCCCATGCTGGAGCAGGGGAAGAGTGTGAGGAGTCCTCCCCTTGAGGAGGAAGGAGCAGCAGAGACAACGTGTGATGAACTGACCACAGCTCCTATTCCCTGTCTCCTGTGCTGCTTGCAGGGAGGAGGTAAAGAAATCAGAAACAAAGTTTAGCCCAGGAAGAATGGAGGGGTGCAGGGAAGGTGTTTTTAAAATTTGGTTTTATTTCTCATTACCCATCCCCAAGTCGAGTCTGTTTTGCCTGTGACAGTAATTTCTGAGTGATCTCCCTGTCTTTATCTCCACCTACAAGCCTTTTGTTATATTTTCTCTCCTCTGTCCAGCTGAGGAGTGGGAGTGACAGAGTGGCTTTTGTGGGCACCTGGCATCCAGCCAGGGTCAACCCAGCACATCAGTTCTTTCTGCAAGTTAGTCTGTGAGACCAAGACATAAATATATTGAGTATGCTAACTAGTGATGGGGTATCTGCCTGGTTTAAGTATTGCACTTTTGTCCAGAACGTTGGTACCTCAGGCAATGTGAGCAAAGGGTCACTGTAACCATTCTGCTAACTGGATATATTTGACATAGCTTTCCGGTAATTAGCCACAGCCATAGGCTGTAAATTCTTCACAAAACTGTCAAAAATCTTTCCACATAGATCAAATATTATCTCTCTGTGATCTGATGGAGGCTTCACAATTGGAAAATGCAAAAGAAAATGTGCTAGACTTGGTTTTAAGGGTAAACCTGAATTTAGCAAGTAATTCTTGAGATCACAAACAGTATCTTTACAGATCCATGGCTTTGCTAACTCAAAATAAAAATATAACTACAAAATTAGTCCTGTTTTTTACTAGTGCATGACAGATTGTACTCCATTTAGTTTGAAATTAATAGGCAAGTATATAGTCATAAGAATTTTTAAATTTTAAATCTAGCCATCTACATTTACAGAAGTGAGTGAGATTTTATCCTACACCTAGAACTTTTGATAAGATTTTGCTTTCCTTTCTTTATCTACAAGATGAGAATTAAAAGCACTTCTACAGTAAATTCTGTGTTTGCAAAACTATCATGTTTTAATTTTAGAAAACCACTCATACTTAAGTGTGGGAAACCTGACATTACTTTCTTCTAAAATACAAGTTGAACAAAGCTAGAGGTTAGAAGCAGGTCCTTAAGCTGAAATGTCAGATTTGCCAAGACCTTAATAAAATGCTACAAACACAAAATACTTTGTAAACATTAACAGTAGGATAACAAAATAGCAATAGTTGGATCAAATACGTGAAAAAAAGCTCTGAGAATTTCCTGACCTCTTGCAGTTATGACAGGAAGAGGGAATAGAGGAAATTGAAGAAAAGAAAAGATACAAAGGTATAATCAGAGGAAGGAGTCAGAGGGAGGTCAACCTCACTGACACGCTGTTCATATTTAGACAGTCAGTCCACAACGTGAGAGGACACACAGGCACAGCTTTGAACGCATTCCTTCCTTTTTTCAAAAAGATAAGGAAAATTTAAAGAAGTAAAGGAAATTCCTCCACATATATACTAAGAAGCATGTAAGACAGAATGAACATGTCTAAGTCTTTCAAATTAGAGACTAACAGGACATCTTTTTCCTGTTGTGAATTAGATGGGAAATAGACAAAATAATCTTTCACTAGAACCCACCAGCTGACTAACTGACACAGGACTTCATTGTGCACAATTTAAGGCTTGTCTACACTGGCAAAAAATCTGACAGAATTTAAGGTTAGAGTTTTTTGCTACCACTGTAGTGAACAGGCAAATGTATTTCAATTTGCTTGTGCAATCTTAATGAATCCAGTGAGCATTTTGGAAATGGTAATTTGAAATTCATGTTGCAATACGCCCATTTGTTGCTGGACTTCGTGCATTGTAAGCTTTCTTCATGGAACTCCAGGACTTGTGGTTAAATTTAGTAGCTCTCAAGACTTCTTTTCTGATAGTACATAATTCAACCTTTTTAAACGAGCCTGTGACATTTTGAGATTCTGTGGTAGTAGTACTGCTGAGTATGGCAGTCCTTACTGTTATTAAAATGAATTAATGTATTTCAGATTCATTGGCAACCTTACAGACAAGCATCTTCAGATGAGTAAGAGGAATGGCAGACAGCCACTTGGTTTATTGCTGAGGTGCTACAATAGTTCTGTTTGAAAAGCAGGAGCTGAGAACTAGCCAACTAGCCAGTTTATATTAATTTTCTCAGGCTGATTAATTAATTTAAATATGATACTGGTGACATACATTATAAGGATGACCAACAGTGATGTTAGAACTTCCAAGTAAGGAAGGTTTTTGTGGCAAAGAAGGGAATGAACAATACACTGTTCATTTTTCTGAAAAAATTATGCAATTGACCTGTTTCATATTTTACCTTAAATCAGCAGGGGCTCTTGTGGAATGAAACCGTCAGCAAATTAACAATGAGCAATGACCATGACAAAACAAAACATTGAATGCTGGGCTAAGAATACCAAAAGTCATTGAGAAAGCAGTGGGGATACTACTAAATGGCAATTATTAGCCTAACTCCAAAAGGACAGGCAAAGTCTAACCTCCCCATTTCTGAGCCTAGGAAAAAAAGTAATCTAAAGACAAAGCAGGCAGGAGGAAGTTGAGGGCTACCAGTGCCCTCCCAAAGAGGTACATGTGAGAATGGCATGTTTAAGAAAGACACCAAAACTACAGTAAGCCTAGAAATGGGTGGAGAGCTTGTGTTTGAACAAAATAGCAGTGTGGTATAACAGGAAAAACTAGAGTGCATAATGAGAGATTTGTATGTGCAGTTATTTAGCATGGGCTAACAGCTGGACTGCAGTGCAAAATCTGTGCCCTACCTGACTCCACTGCAAAATCTATGCCCTGCTTATTAGCTAGTCAGGCTTGTACAGGTATGCTAGTTCTTTGTACAGCTACACTTTCCTTCTGTTGCACAGACATCCTCAGAAATCCAGTTTCAGAACAGTGTTGCACCTGCAATACCAGTATAAGAAGTGGTGACAGCGTGGACAGTGTTTGGCTGACATTATTCTTTGCCACTGCTGAATATCAAAGGTTGAAAACCATCTCTGAAGACAGCCACAGACAGAGGGAGGAAAAGAAGGTTTTGAGCTTCAGCTTTTATGCTATAGAGTCCATTCTGAGCCCAGCAGGAAACAGGGTTGATGCACTTTGGGCAAAGGAAATACACTTAGTCCTTCAGGTAGTCATAACCACCACAGGTGGCATCAACCAGAAATAAAATTGTTGGTGTTTCCCAATAATACAGTCCAAGACAGTCCTATTTGAACCATTCAGAGACTTAGGCTAGAGCTATGATACTTGACTCCAAATAGACTGCGTTTCAGTCAAAAATTTGATTAAAAGAGCTATACGGAATTGCTGTAGAGTGCACTGCACTATGCAGGCTAATGGAGCAGGAGAGAGGTGAAGCTTACGGTGGCCAAAGGAGCAACATAAGCTGCAAATTAAAGGAACTGGCTCAAGTGGAAATGAACAACAGAGGATGAGGGAAGAACTGGTATACCCAGAATCATCCATGTACTTGCTTACATACACATAAACACAGACTATTTCACTGTCAAACTGAAGATCACCAAACATGCCTAATTTTTAGATAACTAAACTGAGATAAAAGTTATCCTTTGTGCTAAACAAAGAGAAATTATAGCAAATAAATAAACCAACCCCCAAACAGGCCCTTAACCACATTTTGGGCAGCCCCACTGTAAGTTGAGAGCAACCCAAAATGACAAAAATAACCACATGTATAAATTCTTAGAAAACTGCTTTTACAGAAAAGTATGCAGTATATTAAAATAGTTATGAAAAAATATCTTACTGCATGTGAATGTAATTTTAAAAATTATGTTCTTTTCAATGTTAACATGTTTATCTTGACTACATTATGACTGCACATTGGTAATTGTATGCTGCATCATATTGTTTTCAATCTTAGGCATGACAGAATACAAGCGTAAGGAAAGTGGCATTCAACTTGCTGCCAATAAGTCAACTTCTGAAAAAACATAAGGGATGATACTTCTGAAATTCTTCTGATATTCAAACAACCTGTCAAATAGTTTCATGCTGTCTTGAGTTCTTCTGAAATTGCATCCCATTTACATCCCACCTCAAAAAAGTTTCAAGTGCTGGTAAGAAGATGAAAATCAACATGTAAAGGAATATAGGTTTAAAATGAAGAAAACCCTTCTCTTTTATTGCTTTCAGTCTTCTAATTTCAATTTAAATGATTGCTGTAAGAGATATGCCACAGGTTGCCAAAAGAACATTCATTTACTGATGGTAACAGCGGTGACTGTATGTTATTCATGTTTGTTCCTGTCACAGACACTATTGAGGATGAGGCATCCTGGATGCTGGTGACCCACAAAAGCAGGACTCTGCTTCAGTCTCCACCCTCCAGCATCACAACTAAAAACAGGCATGAAGCTTTAACAGCTATAGACACCCATGAGCAAACACAGCAAAAAGAAACTACACCAGCAGCACACAGTGGATACCGTAAAAAGAAAAAAGTGCCCATAGTGAGTGACTCTCTGTTAAAGGGCACTGAGGCACCCATCTGCCAAACCGATAGAGAGTCATGGGAGATATGCTGCCTTTCAGGAGCTAAGATCTGAGATGTAGCTGAGAGGATGCCACAGCTTGTTAAGAACACAGACTACTATCCACTGTTACTCTTTCATGTAGGTGTGAATGATGCTGCAAGTCAGAAACCAAGTAGAATCAAGGAAGACTATAAAGCCCGGGGGGTGAAAGTGAAAAATATTGGTCCTCAAGTTATCTTTTCCTCAATTTTACCATTTAGAGGAAAGGAGGCAGCTAGAAACAGATGAATAATGCATATCAACTTCTGGTTACATGGCTGGTGCTGTTGTGACGGTTTTGGGTTTTATGACAACAGGCCATTCTCTGACTGTGACATGTTAGGGATGGATGGAATCCACCTGTCTGGAAGAGGCAAGGGTATCTTTGATAACAGGCTGGCCAACTTGGTGAGGAGGGCTTTGAATTGAAGGACTTAGGGGTTGGGGTCCAAAGAGGCAGTGCTCATACCAATGCATCCAGCTGGGGAATAAGCCAGGTCAAACAGAGCAGCGACAAATGTTCCTTAGCTGCCTCCCAAGATGAGTACCAGAAGGCCAACCACCTCAAGGGCATGTATTGCAGTGGTGGATCCTCCTGCACCCTTCCAGGGAAATATGCACACCCAATTACTTCTCTGAAATGCCTGTACACAATGCATGCAGCATGGGGAATAAGCAGGAAGAACTAAAGGTGTTCTCATTGCAATTACAGAGACATGGTGGTATAGCTTGCATGACTGGAATGCTGTCATGGATGGCTATGTACTTTTTAGGAAAGGCACGCCAACTAGGCGAGGTGGTGGAGTTGCTCTTCATGTGACAGAACAACTGGAATGTATTGAGCTCTGCCTAGGGGTGGATGAAGAATGAGTGGAGAGCTTATGGGTAAGCCTTAAGGGGCAGGCCAATATAGGTGACGCTGTTGTAGGTGTTTTCTACAGGCTACAAGTCAGGAGGAGGAAGTCAACAAAGCCTTCTACAAACAGCTGAAAGCAGCCTCAGAATAACAGGCCCCGTTTTCATGAGGGACTTCAACCACCCTGATATTTGCTGGAAAAACAACACAGCCAAACACCCACAGTCCAGAAGGTTCCTTCAGAGTATTGATGATGACTTTTTGACACAGGTAGTGAAGGAACCAACAAGGAGAGATGTGCTGCTGGACTTCCTACTAAAAAACAAAGGACAGGTAGGGGATGTGTAGGTTAGGGGCAGCCACGGCTGCAGTGACCATGAGATGGTGGAGTTCAGAATTCTGCATGGAAAAAGCAGGGCAATCAGTAGGATTGCAGCCCTGGACTTCAAAAGACCTAACTTTGGCGTCTTCAAAGACCTGCTTGGAGCAATCCCATGGGCTAGGGCCCTAGAAGATGGGGGGCCCAAGAGAGCTCGTTAATATTCAAACATCACCTCCTCCAAGCTCAAGATCGGTACATCCCTATGAGGAAAAAATCAAGTAAAGGAGGCCGAAGACCTGCTTGGATGAGCAAGGAGTTTCTGGAAAAACTCAAAGGGAAGAAGGAAGTTTACAGCATGTGGAAAAAGGGACAGGCCACTTGGGAGGAATATAAGAATATTGTCAGAGTATGTAGGGATGTAATGAGGAAGGCTAAGGCACACTTAAAACTACATCTGGCAAGGGATGTCAAGGACAACAAGAAAGGCCTCTTCAAATACATCAGTAGCAAAAGGAAGAACAGGGAAAATGTGGGTCCACTGCTGAATGAAGTGGGTGCCCTGATGACAGAGCATACAGAGAAGGTGGAGTTACTGAATGCCTTCTTTGCCACAGTCTTTACTGCTAAGGCTGGCCCTCAGGAATCCCAGACCCTGAAGGTACAAGAGGAAGTCTGGAGAAAGGAAAACTTTCCCTTGATTGAGAAGGTTTGGGTTAGGGATCTTTTAGGCAAACTGGACACAGATATTTCCATGGGTCTTGATGGGATGGACGCATGAGTGCTGAAGGAGCTGACATATGTCACTGCTAAGCTGCTGTCCATCATCTTTGAAAGGTCATGGAGGACAGGAGAGGTGCCTGAGGACTGGAGGAAAGCCAGTGTCATTCCAGTCTTCAAAAAAGTCAAGAAAGAGGACCCAGAAAACTACAGGCCCATCAGCCTCCATCCCTGGAAAGGTAATGGAACAGGTCATTCTGGATGTCATCTCTAAGCATGTAGAGGAAAAGAAGGTCATCAGGAGTCATCAACATGGATTCACCAAGAGGAAATCTTGCTTGACTAACCTGATAGCCTTCTATGATGGCACAACTGCTGGATGGATGAGGGGAGAGCAGTGGATGTTGTCTACCTCGACAAGGTAAGAGAAAAATTTAGATATTTCCTGTCACATTTTCTATTTCTAAAATGCTAGAAATAATCCTGAACTATCCTGGTTGGATCTCTTTTTTTCTTCCTGGAGATTTCCCACGGTTAGAAAAAGAAGGAGGCCTGCAGAATAGTTTAGAATAAATTATACCTACACAATAATGGATTCTTTGGGGCTTTTTTTACTTTTGTTTGCAATGGACATTGAATTTTCAGAAACACAGATATTATTAACCGGTTCTTCAGGCAGTCAGATTATCAGGGAAAATATAGGCAAAAGTAATAAATTCATACAAAAAAATGGACAAGGACACCAAGCCTCATGTCTCCATTTTCATGGCTCATACAGAATCAAGAAGTTTCTCTTCTTTCTTCCTCTTCAAACAAGAAGGCAAATCACTGCTCCAGAATCAGTGCTAGAATCTTTTCAATACACAACTGTAGAATCAGAGCAAGTCAGGAGAGCCACATGCTCTTCAAACCAGTAAAGATTTGGGTAGAGAAAATGGTCTTAATTTGCTGCTAGATGTCCCTGGAAAAGCTGAATGGCTGTTTTCTGTGAGCTTGATGAGGAATTGAGCCAAAATCAAAGTGCTTCTCTAATAACATTGGAGCATGCAGTTCAACCTATTTCCTAATACCTGTCGGTGAAATGGACTTCATTTTATATTTACCATGACATTATCACACAGATAAGACCAGACAGATAAAATGAATTTTGCATATAATCTATAAGAATTACAGATTCTATAAGAATTACAAATCATAATAAGGAATGAAGATTATAATAAGTAAATTTGTAGTCTACAAGGCTTACACAGTACAGACAATAAATATGTATTTTTGCACATAATATGTGCACCTGAGGTTATGCTGTCTTTGTTTTTTGGATTGGGGTGTTTTTTTTTCCAAACAGGTGAACAGACAGCTGAACACAGGTGGCTGGCTAAGAGAAATAAGAATTATCTTGCCTTCGCATTTTCACATCTACAGTAGCCAGCAGGAAAAAAAAAAAAAAAAAAAAAAAGAAAGAAAGGGGCCAGATATTGTCCTAGCATGCTGATGTGAAGGAAACTGCAACGTATGTTGACATTTTGGGATTCAGGACATTGTTCTAACTGGAGTCTAAGTGGTGGAATGTCAACATTCTTCATTTCCTCCTAGTAAAATATTTGCTATAAAGTGTAAATAAAGACTACAGAGATTTTTCTTCACATTAACTTGCTGAAACATCTGGATTTGTGTTTATATTGGTTGACATCACAGGCTTATCCTTCAAAGTAATCTGCTTTTATTTTGTGTTTTCTAATGGAACTTCTCAAACACCATGTTTTTCTAAGTAAGACAATAGCATTTGACTAGGAGAATAATCTTAAAGTGAAAAAATACTAGAATAAGGCCCAGCTGAATCTGTAGGATGCTTATGTGAAAGCAGGTGAAATATGGAATGATATGGCACATACAAAAGATGTTTACATTGTTGTCTATGGACAATGAAACTTTCAGCTGCAACTGTTGGACTTGGTAAACAAGAGTAGGTGTCTACGTCCTTTATATCTCCTATACATATAGGATATATAAAATATATCCTATATATTAGTTCTCTAACCTAGACTGCCTGATGGGGAAAACACAGACGAAGGTATCACAGAATTCACTAATAACACCATGTCTCCAGATCTTGTCAGTAGTTTTCAAACAGCAACTCCTTTTTCACCCAGTTAGTGCACTGAAAAGCAAAGAGAGTCCTCATGAAACAATCATTTCATAGCAGCTACTCAAGATACCACAAACTATCAAGCTACCACCAGCAGACCAAAGGCTACCTCACTGTGAGGCTCAAAAACTAGGTAACGTTCAAAATGAGATCACTGCACCACGTATTACTGCATTCCAACCTTGCTAAATGTTTTGGTTTTGGAGCCAGTATATGTACATTGGACCAGAACGGCTTAGCCTGATATGCACTAGAAAGAATAAGCATAAACCACATTTTCCAGTGCATTGATATCCAGCTACTGCTTTGACAATGTGTGTCACATGGAACAAAATACAAAGCAACCTCAACTGAGCTACTGCAAATAATGCAATGAAAGGAAACAACCATGTTTCCGGATTACTAATTTAGGTTGCATAAGATATGACCAAGGCATTCAAGCTTTTAAGATGCAAGGGCATTCTTAAACAGATTTTATCTATGTTATCTTGTGTCTTGCCATATGAAATAGTGAACAAAAGTACTTATTCTCAAATTATGCTATATCAAAATTAAGGTCACTCAGGATGGAAACTCTAAAAAAGGTGTGTGGTTGCAGAGAATCAAAACTAACTTTTAACAGAAGGCTTAGTTTAGCAAATACTCTGAAAGAGTGAAGTGTTTTAGAGAGAAAATGTAAAACAAAAAGAAAGGTAACAACTCTTATACCTGAGAGTAAAATGGTGTATGGTCATATGGAAGCTCTGCCCAAATCAAAGAAGTAATTGATTAATGTATGAACCTCTCTCTAACCTGAAAGACAGGACAGAAATACTACAGGGATTTGAAATGTGTGTTTCTACAAAGTAATGAAAGACCTGGAGTCTGTTCTGTGATTTTTATCTAATGCCTTTTCTACAAGACTGTGTGGTTCAATTTTGCTGTTAGAAAAAACAGGGACTTTGCTGAACAAAACAATGTCTTTCACTACCTTCATTTTAAACAAATATCTTTTGAAAGCACCAATAAACTATTAAAATAATACAGTGACAGAAATTCATATTTGGTTTTAAATATTATGGCATGCACTTAAATGCATGCCATAAATGAAATTCTGTTGTTTCATTTAATGGCACTTCTACGTAATACATGAATTTAAGATGTGAAGAAGCCACTTAACCTTGGTTCACACTAAACATGTTCTTAAGTGCTCAGAACTGTGTATTATATTTGAGATTATAGTTTTTCAGTGGTAGAATTTTTACTCTTTGGGAAATGATGAAAAAGAGAGAGATTTTCTTTAGTGGCTGTGTACCTCTACATGTTAGGAGAGACAAATACAGAAGAGTAGATATATTTGCACTGCCTACAGAATCAGTTGGAAGCCATAATTTACCACTTTATATAGATTTATATACCTCCATTTAAGAAAATGCTCAAAATTTAGGCATAATTACAGTTTCTTATGCCAGTTTATTCTTCATTATGGAGTAAACCAAACCTCTCTCACTTTTCCTGGGAAAACCAAGCTTTGTCTCAGGCAGTTGCTGCTCACTGTCATGCAGTTTGTCCCTGCTATATCCTTCGGACTGAAACCAAGCATAGAGAAAACCTTCTACCTAAAGCAAGCCTTTGACTGTCAGCAGCTATGGTGCTCTAACTTCAGACCAACAAGGTGTTACTGAAATTGTAACTTTTTATCATATAAGGCTAACTTCATCAGGTATTCATTAATTTTAACATAAAGAAGGATCAATTTTAAAAGGTTTTTTTTTTCTATTGCAGAAAGCAAATCCTAGCATTTGTTTCTTTTTTTGTTTTAATCTTCTAAGACGTGTTTTCCAAAAAGCAAAAAGGCAAAAAAGATTGTTGCAACTAAATCTGGATATTGACAATTATACTTCAGTGATTGTAAGAGCTTTCACTCAAAACCCCATACACCTGATGTGCATTTCCATAACAGGTAGCATAGATGAAAATTAATACCAGAAAGGGTCTTCCAAATCTTGCAATATTAAGAGTAATCATAAGAATGCAGTCAGAAATAATTTAGAAAAGCCACATCTTTCTCAGTGATTTTCAGCTCCACTCCAAGGTGTATCCGCCTCCAGAATTAGCTTAGTGTAAAGTTATCAATATATTTGTGCTTACTTTTGTTTCACCTCTTTTTATTTATTATAACTTAACTGAACCAAATAGTTCTCCTTCATGGCTAGGCTTTATTGGCAAATAAGGATAAAGAGCCCTGCAGTGGTGGGAGAAGAAAGTGATTATTGGTTTTTTTTTGATAAAACTTGGACCTTGTAACAAATCCATGCAGTATTCAAATCAAAACAAGAAATCGGAGCTGCAAATCCTCTTTGAAATAAAATTTATTGAGAAGAAAAATATGCTATGGAGAATAGTAACAGGACTAGATGACCTTTAAGAACCCTTCCAACCCAAACCATTCTATGATTCTACGATCATTGGCTTCTTCATTTACTGACTACAAATAGACATCTGGCTGCAGTCTTTATTCTTTTCCGTTCCCAGGATACTTCTTGTGGCATTTTAATGTGCTTAATGTACATGTGTATACATTTTTGTATAAAAATTAGCAATATGCTGCTGGGTTCTGTTAGTCTGTCTGTTTATTTTATATGTGTATATTTATATGAGAAATATTTTAGTTATTAAACTTCATGTCAATGAAAAATTAACTTCCCAGTACATTTTTATACAGTAGATCTTATATTATTGTTATCGTCAGAAAAGTGACTGTAAAAATGGTTCTGTTTATGAATGTACCGGTTCCTGTGTGTCTTCAAGTCAATGAGAAGTGATAGTAATGACTCTGCAGTAAAGGAATATGTATTGCATACTTTACTCTAGGGACATCAGCATCTATTTTCCAGGTTTCTAAAATGCTTGAGCTTGAAAGAATTTCAGCTTAGCATAAACCTACATTTCAATTTATTAGCAGCACTCCAGTCATCAATAAAAGACACTTCAGACTTTGATCATCTTGAGTCAAAGACAGTGAGATTCCTTACATCTGGGCCCAGTGCTGTTTAACATCTTTGTCAGTGACACTGAGTGCATCCTCAGCAGATTTGCCAATGACACTAAGCTGTGTGGCGTGGTGGACTCGCTTGAGGGAAGGGCAGCCATCCAGAGGGACCTTGGCAGGCTTGAGCAATGGGCCAATGCAAACTGCATTGAGGTTCAACAAGTCAAAGTGCAAGGTCCTGCATCTGGGTTGGGCCAATCCCAGGCACAAGTTCAAACTGGTTTAAGAGTAACCCTGAAGAGAAAACTTGGGGTTGTTGATTGATGAGAGGCTCAACATGAGCTGGCAGTGCGCTCATGCAGCCCTGAATGCCAACCGTATCCTGGGATGCATCAAGAGAAATGTGACCAGCAAAACAAGAGAGGTGATTCTCCCCCTTTACTCTGCTCTGGTGAAACTCCACCTTGAATACTGCATCCAGTTCTAGTGTCCCCACCATAATAGGTACATAGATCTGTTGGAACAAGTCCAGAGGAGGGCCACAAAGATGATCCAGGGGCTGGAGCGTCTCTGCTATAAGGATAGGCTGAGGGCCCTGGGATTGTTCATCTTGGAGAAGAGAAGACTCTGGGGGGACCTTATAGCTGTCCTCCAGTACCTGAAGGGAACCTAGAGGAAGGCTGGTGAGGGACTTTTTTTACAAGAGTGTCCAGCGACAGGACAAAAGGAAATGGTTTTAAACTGAAGGAGAGTAGGTTTAGACTAGATCTTAGGAAGAAGTTCTTCAGTATGAGGGTGGTGAGACTCTGGAATAGATTGCCCAGAGAAGCTCTGGGTGCCCCCTCCCTGGAGGTGTTCAAGGCCAGGTTAGATGAGGACTCGAGCAACCTGGTCTAGTTGAGAGGTGCCTCTGCTCAAGGCAGGGAGGTTGGATTAGGTGATCTCTAGGGTCCCTTCCAACCTAAGCCATTCTATGATTCTATGATTCTATGTTAACTGTGTAGCAATGAAATAGTTCTTAGAATTGTAAAGAGGCTAGGAGCTTATTTATCTTCCTACAGAGTAGTCAAAATGGCATGTGGGAGATAGAGAGGCAGTATAACACACAGAGCATGACTTCTCCCATTTGCAGACCTTGATTTGAGGCAAAGAAATTAATAAAGGATTCAAAATAAATCAGACAAACCTCAGGCTTAGACAAAGGGAAAAATGAGAACTGATTGGACTCTCAACAAGTGCCAAAGGAATAAAATTTCACTGCCACTCACAAGTGAACGAGAGCTGACGGTTGGCCTGGCTCCTACTCAGGTATAAAGTTTCCAAGGAGTGAAGTCTGAAGGCAGTTATTTTTTCTCACATAAATGTCTTTTTCTTCCATAGCAGATAACCAATCTGGGCCCCTTCCTGATTTAAATTATTAGTTACTTGTAAAGGAGTGCCTATTGTAGGTAAGGGTTACATTTTTGGATTTATTATTGTGGGTTTTGTATTGTCTTTGTTACTGCTCACTTTGGACTCCCTTAGGAATGCCACAGATTACTATTTTTTTTTCTTGCTTAATTCTTGTCTTGGTTTTTACACATTGATTTGTTTCTTTTATGTAACTACCACTATGTTGGATATTGTAAACAAAAGCTTTAAAAACAGCCTTTGTTTGAATGTGTGCTAGCCTTCATACGTGCAACAGGAGCTGCAGCGTTTTGAAATGGATCACAAAGCACAAGTGACATTTTTTGATGTACAGATATAGAGATGTAGCTATACAAAGATATATGTGCAGCTCTTTTACTCACGATACATTTAAATATTGTGTCAGAAATTACAGCTGACCACCTTTTAACAGTTGCTAAGCATCCCACCTCTTTTGGACTCAACTACTGAAGGAAAGTTCGGGTCAGTAATCTCATCAGGCCAACGTCTCTCCTGGAGACCACCATGTAGGCTGAAATGAAGTAACTGTCTCTGTACCTTGCTGTGATTTTTATAGCTCTACCTCACTGTCTGTCTGTCTCTCATCTTGATGCTTGAAGTGGAACGATTTGCTCAGATTTCACTGAATATCCTTGTCTGTAGAGCAGAGATACACTATAGGCTGAAATAGATACTGAAAAAAATCAACACTGGCAAAATTAGAAGTGGGTGATGTTAGAGCTCTTGTGAACTAGAGAGACCACAGAATTACACCAAAAAAAAAAAAAAAAAAAGGGGGGGGGAGTGGGGAGAACTGACTTTTTGATGACAGGAAAATTTAATGGCTTACTGACTTGCTCCAGAAAGACAGAATTATTCTCTACCAAAATGATGTGAACACAAGCCCAGAGAATGTTGCAGAAAAATGAGGAAACAGAGACATGGCTGTGCACACAAGATTTATTTTATGTACTTCTTATATTTTGGTAGCATTTTCACAGTTCTATACAAAATCTGCATGCTTTACACATTCTTCATATGTGCTCCTGAATGTCCACAATATTGACTACAATACTGTCATGTTGAAAAGTCTGCTTACACTAAGAAAAAGCATAGAGGTAAGCAGTGATTTTACTTATCAGAGCAAGCTGGTGCAACTTCTACAATAAGGCAACAGACAGTCTGTACTTTAAGTACATGGCAGAAGAAAGAGCTTCAGCACATTTAAAGCAAGTCCACATGATCTCTGTAGACCAACCAAGTCTTTACCTGTGCTTCAACTCAACTGGATGACAGCCAGCTCTCAATTGGAAACTGCTGTGAGCACAGTGCTATGCCCAAGTTAATAAGTCTTGCTGAGAGACTGACTTCAAGCTCAGAACTGGATCACAACTGGCAGACAGAGCCAGTTTAATTTGGTCTGTGCAGACACAACTTTAGGGTAAAGGAAATCTGAGATTATATAAAGTCTATGGATTAGGATTTTGCACAGTGTAGCTCCCTAGCAGGAGCTCCAAGAAAGGGAATGCTACCCAGACTGACATAAATGCTCTAAAGCCTGCTAAGAACAAGATAGATTTGTAAAACAGTTGGGAAAGCTCAAATGGGACATCTCTAATTGGGTACCTCCTACAGGGATTGATCAATCAATCACAACTGTTTCTTGGGACATGTTTAGGATAGATCTAAAACAGATACAAGAACATATATTTAAGATGAATCCCAGAGCCCTACATGCGGTCTTTATTATCTGTATGTTCTTGTGGGCACATGGTGGCTTTACCATTTATAAGGTTCGTTTACCAAACTATGAACATTTATTACAATAGTAGATTTTGGTACAAACTATAATAAAATGACAAAAATATTGTCAAACCCCATATTTTTATTTAATTATATTTTAATAATTTTAAAATAATTTATTAAAATTAAAACTTATTGAAAATTGCAATCATGGAAAGATGGCTGATCATGACCATGTCCCATATAAAATTTTGCACCTGATAATGAAGTTACACCTGCTTTGAATTTTCTTCTCAGTACATTGTCTTATTTAAGACTGTGTAAAAAAAGATTTTTTTCTCTGCATGTTTCATGCTGAAATATGTAGCTGTAGCTGTCTTATAAAATACATCTTTTCATCATGAAGCACTTCACTTATGAAGCATGTTCAGCATGCTTGATAAACATATAATTTCAGAATTTACCATGATGTCCACTTTGTTATAATCAACTACACAAATGTTGAAATGGCAAATCAACATACCTTTTTTTTTATGGAGGAATCTAGTTATTTACTAAAAGGCTTGTCTTTGAGGAAATAGCACAAGTCCTATTGAATGACAGAATGGAGATTATCAAGTGACAGGCTGAAGAAAGTCACTTGACATCCAGAAAGGCTAAAGAGAAATCCTTTTGAGCTCCACTATAGCACTGGGAATAAAAGCCAGCTTTACATGCAGACCACAGTACTAAGGCAAGGCATGGGATAAGAAGAAAGCAAAACTGCGTGGACCCTAAGTGTGTAGGAATTGTTTGGCTAAGATGCATCTACAGCTGGGTTTTTTTCTTAATTTGTTTTTAATTTCTGCAATTTCTTGCTGAAGTAACAACAGATTTTAGTTCCAAAATAATGAACACAAACATCTATTTTAAAGACAGATTGTTTCAACCAAAAATGAGTAATGCACAACCAATATGACTCATCCCAAACAGACCAGGTTAAACAAAGATTAGAAAAGCTAAAACTGATATCAGAATGTGAAGAAAAAAATGGCTATTCAAGAAAATGTTCAAAAAAGTCAAATGATACAACTCAAGAGCTTGAGTATGTATTGATCAAAGTTGTAATTACTTCAACTTAGTGTAATGACTCGACAATGATGTCATAATTTTAGTGTCTTTTCTCAGAGAAGTTTACAACTCATAAATAAGTGTTGAAAATCTCTGGAAAATTTGGACATTGCATTATACAATTAGGCCTGTACAAGACTGGGCTTTATTCAGCTTTATTAATGATCCAAAGACTCAATTTTATCATGAAGTAAAAAAAAAACCCTTAAGATTTGGGTTGAACAAAGTTGAGGTGGATTGAAAACGGGATGAATGGCCAGGTGTAGAGAGTGGTGATCAGTAGTGTAAGGTCTAGCTGGGGGCCAGTAACTAGTGATGTACCCCAGGGATCAATACTGGTTCTATTCCTGTTCAAAATCTGCATTAATGATCTGTACAGTGGGGCAGAGTGCACTTGCAGCAACTTTGCAGATGACACAAAAATGGGAGGAGATTCTGTTACACTAGAGAGTCATACTGCCAGCCAGCAAGACATCAACAGGCTAGAGAAGTGGGCCAACAGGACCTCATGAAATTCAGCATGGGGAAGTGCAAAGTCCTGCACCTGGGGAAGATCAGCCCCATGCACAATACAAGCTAGGGGCCACCCAGCTGCAAAGCAGCTTGACAGAAAAGGACCTAGGGGGTGAACACTAAGCTGAACATGAACCAGCAATGTGCAACAAAAAAGGCTGTCCTGGACTGCATTAGGAGGAGTGTCACCAGGAGATTGACGAACATGAAACTTCCCCCCTCCTTGGCACTGGTGAGGACACACATGGAGTACTGTGCCCAGTTCTGGGCTTCCTGGTGCAAGAGGGACTTGGACATACTGGAGAGAGTCAGTGAAGAGGGACAAAGGTGATCAAGCAGCATCTCTGAGAAAAGGCTGAGCAAGCTGGGAGAAAGAAAAGAGAAGGCTGTCTGGAAAAGAGAAGGCTCACGGGAGATCTCATCAATGTATAGAGATAAGGATGTTGTGGGGGACCGTGTCAAAGGCCTTGCAGAAGTCCAGATATCACAGATTCCTGTGAGGAATATACTAAAGTAGGATATGGTCTACTTTACTTTTGAGTGATACTTTTTTGTAAAGAAGCTTGAAGCGTTACGACATAAATAAAAATAGTCTTGACTCACTTAACAGCACTGGGTGAAGACACTTTCTCCTAATGTGAGAAAACAATCTTTGAAAGCATAATTTTTGCCATGCATCTTGCACCTCACTCTGTGTTCAGACTGCTAACCCGTGACCACCTCA
The DNA here is from genome assembly GCF_034619465.1 of Leptosomus discolor. Taxonomy (NCBI): domain Eukaryota; kingdom Metazoa; phylum Chordata; class Aves; order Leptosomiformes; family Leptosomidae; genus Leptosomus; species Leptosomus discolor. Next base: position 46,622,753 of record NC_141419.1, on the reverse strand, counting down.
AAAATGAGCTACAATGCATTAGAAGAATGTGCTTAGGTTTACCATCCCTAGTGAACACTCTAATGGGACAGTGAAGTCATTATTTCTGTTTCCTACCTAGGCACCTGTTTAGGTTGTTTTTTGTTTTTTGTTTTTTGTTTTTTTTAAAGTAAATTTAGAGAACTGTATAGCAGTATAGATCAGAAGGGGAATTTGGAGGGCCAATTGCCCATACCAATGAGGGTTAACTTAGGAAAGGTTGCTCAAAGTGTTGTCCAGGTGGGTCTTGGATATCCCCAAGATGGATATTCTACACCTCTGTGCCACTTGTTCCAGCATTTGGGGTGGGGTGGGGTTTTTGGCAATAACTTTCGCTTGAGAAATGGAAATAAATATTTTGTGCCTGGAAGACTCAAACCAATTGCAACATGTTGCTCTGGCCTGGAAGTTCCTGTTTTGACTTCCTGAAGTAACTAGATTACCAAATCCTCTGTGAGTAAGTGCTGAGAAAATACTGAGTTAACTTTGACCCCGGTGTCATAATTCTAGTGCTCAGAAATGTATTTTTACATTACTCCTATAAGCATTTAAACAAATGCATGAAATAAAGCATTTAAGCATATGCCTCTTAAGCAAGGTACTTGAACTTAGCTCTGTCGAACAAGGATCAAGAATGCAATGTTGAATTAGGGATGTACAGTCCTTCTTTGGCTGTCTCTCAGCAGTGGAACACATTTCACAGCCAGAGGTGGGATGACCTTCCTGTCCTACGGTCAATGGCCTGCCTTCTAAAGCTAGTGGAGGTATTGTCAAAACCCTTAACTGATCTCAGACGGCTAATCTTTGCTGTAATAAATACTGTTGCAGGTGTGTCTTTCATGAAGTGCTGCTAGACATTCCATGAGTACCTGGTCATGGTTTATTTAAAAGCAAGTAAAATATTTGCATAAAAGTTATATATATAATTGAAATATGAGTTCAGTTCACCCATCGGCAGCTTTAATTTCTGCTGGGTAGATTTTCCTCCCTGGGTCTTTTAAAGAACGTGGAAATGTAAAGAACAAGTGCTGACTCTTGGAAAGAGGCATTATTTTATTGTGCTGTTGACGCAAATACGCAGTAAGTGTTGACCTTAAAACACCTGAGGGCAAACTCAGATACTTCCAACTCTTCATTACAGAAATACCACAGTACTCCATTGCAATAACAGACCAGATGTTATGCCAAGCAAGTAACTTCTGTAACTACATTAGCTTTCCATTCGGTGCAGCAAAAAGACTTCAGGTATGGAAACTATTACAGAAAGTTTCTTTTGTCTCTCTTACTGAAAAATAAGTGTATGGCACTTAACCTTTCAGCAGAGAGCAGCACTTTGTCATTCTGCACAGTGTCACTGAACACGGCACATGGCTGCAAATACAGGAACAAGCATTGCAATGTTATTCCCTTCATAGGCTTCCTTTTCCCATGTGCCACGACTATTTTTGTCAGGCATTGAAATGGAAGTGGTTTCTTAGTCCCTTAAGGCAGCGAGTGCACTTAAGGGAAAGACTGGATATATTTTGAAGTCAGGAGCTTTCACATATGCTTCTACTATTCATTGAGGTGCCTTGCAGAGTCAACCAGAGCCCAAAGAAACATGACAAAGTGACTCCCTGGCAGTGAAGTTAGTGACAGGGAGCAGCTTCCTTTGCCCTTGTGATCCTGACAGTAACCCACAGGGGTGGATCTGGTGCCACAGGGTGCTCCACTGATAGCAGCAGCATCAAGACCTGCTGTTCCGCAGAGCGGAATCCAGACACTGCAAAGCTACTCCTACCAAATCTATGTGCTAATAGTAAGGAAAACTAAGCAAAGCCAGATGGCTTTGAATTGCATGAATTTCAAGTGATTGCATGAATTTTTCTAGGAGGCTGTTCCTTCTCTTTTTGAATTCTGAATTTCACATTGAAATTTAGGGTTAGAGGAATGGGAATTGAGACAGAACATAAGCAAGGATCAAAAGGTGAAGTTTACTGTGACCATTACTGCGGGAGCTGCGTGAGGACACTGACACAATCAATGTGATCTAACAAGTGAACCTTTATTTCCATGTTTCCAGTGCAATTTATAACCCTCGACCACACCCAATAAATACTGATTGGCTTCATCGCAAATAACAGCCCATAGTCCAACCCGATTGGCTACATTGCGAGTCATGTTCAAGTCATGTTCACAGATGTTCACACCCATCTTCTTCAAGAAATTAAAACTGCATCATTAATGGCGGCTGTCTCTTCTCCTGCACCTGTAAGATGTTCATGCCCCCTGCACCGGAAGTTGTTTATGCTTTCAGCAGTTCCGGTACGTCCCAGCTCAGATTCTCTGGAAAGGCTGGATTTTTCGCATGTCCCTTATTTCATAAATGTCCTCCCACACATTACCTCTCTGATTTTTCAGAAACACCAGGTTATTCCAGTGACAAAAAATGACTGCAGCCTGGACAGCACTTTCAAGCCTCCTTAGAAAAAAGCTCATTATGTGATAGTCCAAAGCCTGTAATATACCCTTGAAGTTTTATCCTGATAGAGAATAAATCTCACTACACTCTTAGAAGAACGGAAATCAAAATACTGTCAAAATTCCTTGCTGTACTCAAATCCATCTGGCTTAAAAGTTTAACTGTTGAATCCTTCAGTATTTTCCTAGCTACACTTATATATAAGAAGGTATTTAGAATTCCCTGTGAGAGGGTCACTGTGAGAGACTACCTCTTAGAGAAGCTAACCTTTTCACCATGTTTCCTCTTGATGGTCTTTTGCTATATTGTCACGTAGGACTGTAAATAAAAACTCACTGATTACTTTGATAAAGAGATTCAGGAGAATAAATCCTACCCTACATATAAATCCTGCATACATTTGCAGCTCCAATTCCAGAAAAAAAGTGATCCCATGAATACAAATACAGAAGCCCTTAACAGAGTCACACAAGACTTGATTTGCCACTAGCTAGTATTTGGAGGGCATGTATTAATATACAAATCAAGACTTCTCAGAAAATCCCCTGCATTGTGAGATAGATGATAAAGGTACAATGATATGACAAAAGACAATCAGTGTAAAATGGAGTTTCAAACTAAGAATCTGTTGCAATCCACTGTAATGTGAGTCTGAATATGACATATATGTATTAGAAAAGACTGAAGGAAAAAATGTCTTACCAGTACTGCAAAGTTACGCCCAAAGCCTGCATGCTAAGATAGGGGAAATCCTAATGTTTTCCCATGGAACTGAGAAGTAACAAAAGTTGCCATCCTGCATGAGAATAACTATGTGAACTTTCAAACTTTTCCATTTAAAATGGAAAGCACAATTTCTTGATAAAAATAGTCAGATCTGGAAAAATTACTGCCTCTTGCTTTCATATCCCAAATAAAAAAAGAAGAAAGTCAAAGCTCTTTCAAAATAGACCAGACTTGAGGTTTTCCTCCTATCAAAGAAAATGTCCCATCAGGGCAGGAAGGACTCAGTTTTCAGTCCTTCCTCTCTCAGAGCTGGACAACTCAGCAGAATCTGGAGATGAGGGGACTGGCATTGTGTGAGTTTGTGGTGGCTGCAGTCACAGGAAGTCTCAGCTTTGGCTCAGCCTGAGACTGAGAAGAAACCCCTTCCAAAGAAAATTTCATTGACCCTGCTGTGTTCTTGTAAAAGGAGTTGTTTTATATGAATCAATATTTTTCACCAAGATGTTTCTAAAAAATCCCAGTCAGTTTTAGCTTCTATTCATTTAATAGTCAGGTTTGAGAACTGCAGTGTCCTGCAATAAGTAGACACCAAGAGTGCAGTACAGCAGCAGAAAGCAAAGCAGAGTTGCTAAAGGAACAATGAAGAGAATCCCCCAGACTTAATGCTTTTTGGAGACCATTCATTTGCACAGCAGGGGTCAGTTTTCAGGGGTTCTCTGCCTGGTCATTATTTTCACAGCATGTCTGCCACTCAGCTGATGGGATACTTCCATAGTGAATGTTCGTTGTGGTTTGCTTGTTGTTCTTGGAACAGAAGTGTACCATATTACTAGAGCAATATGGGGACTGAAACCTCAGCTTTAATTTCACGTCTTTAAAGTAGGGATAGACTTGTAAGAAAATAATCTTATTTATAACAAATGAATAGTAAGGAACTGAAACCAAAATGTTGTGACTAATTGACACACCTTTGAGGCTGGCCCTGCTTTGATCAGGGTGCTGGACCAGGTAGATGACCTAAAGCCTAAAGTATTCTATGGTTCTATGATAAAGTTCCAACTATGAATAATTGCATTGCCCTCTTAGCATATAACTTCAGGTTTTCTGGTGTGCAATAGCAGCCTTAAAAGCTAAGTTTTCTTCAGTAAAATATCTAAGCAGTTGCTAAAGTGCCAGCAAAATAAAAAGAGAAACATTTGCTAATGGCAATGATAAGGGGAATTTTCACATTGCATAAATCAGAAACTTAGGGCTTGGGCCAAAATCCATCCTGTTCCCTTTGTTAAACCTGACCCTGGGCATGAGCACTCATTGAATCCCACCCAGAAGTCTAAAATCTGAGCACATAAATCTAATCTCAAGCCTGAACATGATGTGCAATAGATCAAATTAGGGCAAGCTTACACAATTTAAAGGAACCTAGATTTAAACTGCTGCTGAAAATTGTTGACATATTTGTCTCCTTCCTGCTTTCTTCCCTGCACCAACATTTGCGCAGCTGATCCTGCTGATCTGCTAGGACAAGGCTGACAATTTCTTTTTTAGCTTTTCAATTTTTTCTTTTTTTTTTTTTAAAATGAGGTTAATTTTCTGTCTGATGATTTATCTGATCCAGCTCAGCACATGCTATCATGAACTTGTGGAAGCAGCAGAAAGGGGTCCCCATGTCCAAGAGAAAACAAGACTCTTACTAATAGTTCAGATTCACCTACTGACCGTATAGTCACAGCTCCAGGCTGGTGTCTTCCATGCACCCTTCCTCCAGCATTTGGTATTACTCTTTCAAGAACATCCACAAGACAATAGTAACTCTTCTATCTTACCCTATTCACCTTCTCCTTCACAGGTTGCCAAAAATTTATTTAGGAATAAAATAATAATAAAACACCCACAACACCCCAGAGTTCCACTTGCTGTGTTAGTAAGTAACTGAAAACTAGCAATAACAGGGCTTCTAACTGAGAGTGAGAATTAGTGAGTGCTAACAAAACCTGGGTTAAAGTTAATCCTTTTCCTCTCTTCTGCCCAGACAAGACTGGCTACATAATTTGCCAAGCCTATGAACTTCATGCCCCATCTGCTACGATGACAATTAGCTTAAGAGCAGGTGAATGGAAGAGTGATAAAGAAATTGTCGATAAATAGTTTGGCCAACATACCAATAGCCTCCTGGAAAAGCCTTTCTTTTGTCCTGGTTAAAAATCACAGGCAGAGATAAAACCAGTTCATGCTTCTTCATGAAAATCAGTCTCCAAAACTGCCTAGCCTGTATCGACTTCTACAGCTCCGACCTCACCCTTCCTCCTCTCCCAAAAGACTGGTAAGCATGACTCCCTCACCTGCACAGGAGCAGTCAGCAGCCCTCTAAGGGAAAATGAGGGAAACGGGACAACAGTCCAGGTGCAATGTTTAGCAGTGCATGGGAAGCGCTGGTTGGGACACACGAAGGCTTCTGCATGGGCAGCATCCACCACTGCAGCAGCTGCGGCCTCAGAGGTGTCAGGATTTGCAGCATTTCCTCTGCGGGCTGGATGTGAAAGTCAGGGTCTGGGTAGACAAAGCAGGGGGACAGAGGCTCGTTTAGTTTTCTGCATCTTTAAATCATCATTCTCCACTCCCTTTCTTTATTATTTCTTCCCTGAACTTCGGTGATGGGATAGGGGCAGGAGAGTGGCCTGTTCCTCTTGCTCTGCCCAAGAACTGGGTATTTCTTTGGTCCAGGTTGCAGTAACTGCTCACAGGCCACTGCAGGATGTGATGTCCTCACCTCTGCTTCAAACCATCATCTTTGTCAAAAAATGAAACCACCAAAGAGTGCTCTTCTCCAAAAGCCATGTGCAGAAGATATCACAGTGTCTACATAACTTAGACATAAGTTTTTCATAATCTGCCCTAACAAGACTGTACTGCATCAGACTACACACCCACAAGTGCTATTAATTGAGTTTACAGTAGCAGTGATTAAATTGCCTGCTGGGTAAACCCAAACTGTCGTATATATCTTACCAAGCACATGAGAAAGTAGTGCAGAAAGAGCACACATTTACTAACACACCATTTCTGAGAAAGCTATGCAAAACATTTAAAAAATAAAACTGTACATTTCAATAGTCCATTCACAATTTTCCTTTCATAATGGAAATATCAGTAGATCAGGACTAATCATAGTTAGGGCGTTGTTCATATAGGCCTGATGACATATCGTAGAAGTCAAAAGGCATTTGACCTTGAAGTCCTTCAGACAAGAGCCTGCCTCTTTGGCTGACCGTCTTATTCTGAGCACTTGTTTGCTGCTGAACTAGAAGATGCACCCACATAATTAAACCACATGATGTCACTTATCTTCCTTTTCTACTGCTAAAGTGATTTGAGGTATTTGTTCATTTTCTTCCATCAGACAAAAAAAAAGAGTCATTGCACTTGAGGCTGTGGACGTAGTCTTAAAAGCCATCATTATTTGGCCATTAGGACTTGACTGAGGCTCAGTGTTACTTTTTTATGGTGTTAAGGGGATTATTTAATAGCGCTATAAGCCTAAGGCATAGCATTAGAATAGATTCAAAATGTCCAAGCCCTTTTTTAAAATGAAAACATGATTGTTTATTGAGAACATTAGGTCATTTTATAACCAATGGCCCTATTGTTTACACTATGTAGTTCATCAGGACAACTTTATGCTAATTTTTTCTCTTATTAGTAAGATGTCTGAATGCAAAAAAAAGTAAATTATTTATGATAAAGTCCTCTTTTTCAATAGAATTGAAGGAATATGAAGTTTCATTTCTCAGATGTGCACACAAAAACCTGGAAACTAGAAATACACTTTTAAAATAATGAATCGCCATTGTTTGAATTTAAAACATTAGACCTTTATGATCAAATAAATCAGATCTAGGAGAAACAATGATCATAACTGAGCACAAAATATTTCCTCCCTCCCCCAAAATTTTATATATCTTTATCCTCCAGATAGTGACAATAAAGGTAGCAGGAAGAAAAAATACCTCCCAAAAAAATGAACGTAGTGTTTCTTTTTTTTGCCATGCGTACAACACCTGAAATATTGTTAGTGCTCTGAAGAATGATTTGAAGTGTTCTTCCTTTAAGTATTTGTAACGGGTCTGCATGGCAAGGTTTTGGTAGCGGGGGGGGGGTTACAGGGGTGGCTTCTGTATGAAGTTGCTAGAAGTTTCCCCTATGTCGGATATAGCCAGTGCCAGCCAGCTTTAAGACAGACCTGCTGCTGGCCAAGGCCGAGCCAATCAGCAACAGCGTTTTTCGCCTCTGTGATAACGTAATTAAGAAAGTGAAAAAGTTGTTGTGCAGCAGTAATTGCAGCAAGTGAGAGGAGTGAGAATATGTGAGAGAAACATCCTGCAGACACCAAGGTCAGTGAAGAAGCGGGGACAGGAGATGCTCCAGGCGCCGGAGCAGTGATTCCCCTGCAACCTGTGGTGAAGACCATGGTGAGCAGCCCATGGGCGGTGGAGCAGATGACTGCCTATACCCCGTGGAGGGCCCCCACGCCAGAGTAGGTGGATACCTGAAGGAAGCTGTGACCCCGTGGGAAGCCTGCACCAGAGCAGGCTCCTGGCAGGACCTGTGGCCCGTGGAGAGAGAGAAGCCCACGCTGGAGCAGGTTTGATGTTAGTGGCCCCATGGGGGGGGCTCATGCTGGAGCAGTCAATTCCCGAAGGACTGCACACCATGGAGGAGACCCACGTTGGAGCAGTTCGTGAAGGCCTGAACCCGTGGGAAGACTCACGCTGGAGAAGTCATGGAGGACTTTCTCCCGTGAGGGGGACCCCACATTGGAGCAGAGGAAACGTGTGAGGAGTCCTCCCCCTGAGGAGGAAGAAGCGGCAGAAAACAACAGTGTGATGAACTGACCCCAGCCCCCATTCCCTGTTTTTCCCCCTGTGCCACTGGAGGGGAGGAGGGAGGAAAATCAGGATCAAAGTTATGCCCGGGAAATGAGGGAGGGGTGGGGGGAAGGTGTTTTGAGATTTGGTTTTATTTCTCATTACTCCTCTCTGAGTTAATTGGTAATAAATTACATTTCCCTTCAGTTGAGTCTGTTTTACCTGTGATGGTAAATGCTGAGTCATCTCCCTGTCCTTATCTCAACCCGACAAGCCTGTTGTTATTATTTTTTTTTCCTCTCCTCTCTCCTGTCCAGTTAAGGAGGGGGAGTAATAGAGTGGCTTTGGTGGGCCCCTGGCATTTTGGCCAGGGTCAGACCCACCACAGTATTGCTAGATGGTACCACCACTAGATGGTGCAGACTTCTTCGCATGGAATGAAAATGTGATCCTAAACAGTAATTTAAACAGATTGTCCTTCATTCAGCTGTGTTAATCTGTGATGGCGGCACTTATACTGTCACTTACATGGGTGTTTAAAATGTGTGTAACTTTAAAAACTCAGCAAGACACTAAGAACCTTTTGAGCTTGAAGTAGAAGAGGGGAAAGGCTGTGTGACTAAGACAGTGGGTGTATGCCTTTGTTTGGACTTGAGGAAGCCATGCTCTGTGGTTTAGGTAGAACAGGGGACTCTAAACATATACCAATAATATGAGAGCTGAAAACCATTTGGGTGGAAATCTTGAGAAAACCAAACCAGTTTTAGTGTCTCTAAGCAAACTTAAAAAGATACAAGCAGGAGAAGCAAATGAAAGCAGACTTTAATGATTTTTTCATCACAGTCATGTCCAGAGTGACAAGGATCAATAATTTTGTAATTCATTGCAGAGAAAAAAAAAAAAAAAATTTAAACTGAACAAAAATGAAAATGTCTTAGCCGTCCTCACAGAAATGCAAAATTCTGTTCAGAAGTTGTATGTTGCTGATTAGTGACCTGACACACACTCTGTGTACCAGAAGACATCTGCTGTCTGTGATAAAGACAGAATGGTATGAATGCTTTCTGCAGTTGAAGCCTCCTTAAGTAGAAGAAGAATTCAAAGCTGGCTTTTCCAAAGCTGAGGCACTTGTCAAACCAGTGACAGTTCAGAGATGGGATACTCTCAGTTTCTGTTTTATTACTGTTCTGTTCTGCACACTATGAATAGGGATTAGCAATGAGCCCAGAACTCTGCAACTGCAGCTACTAGCCATCAGGCCTTGGGGATTCTTCTGGGAGAATGCAAGTCATGCATATCTGGACACCCTTAATGCAGAAGATATCCAAATTTTGGGTTTCTCTCATCCTGCTTGCATGCACTGACTGCAGCTTAAAAATGGATGTTTGTGTGTGATTTAGTTTTAGGAGAAAATTCTCTCTAATGAGTCAAACAAGGATTCCTCGACTGTTGATCAGACTGTAAACTATGCTTATCAGAAAAGTTATAAGGATAAACACAGTTAATCCCATATCTCTCAATATTTTATTTTCAAATTAGAACAAAGCTCAACCCCCCACTCCTCCTACCCCAAGACCAGAAACGCAGCAGAGTCTCTTCTCCTTTCGGTGCATCACCAACGCCCTGAGCCAGAATACTTAATATAAAATTTCCCTTCCCTAGGTCTTGTTTATCAGTATTTTAATGGCAAAGTGGAATAACCTTGTAGAGAAGAATGTTCTCAGCTGATTCGATAAGTGCCAGAAAGCTTTCCTGGATGCCCTTACTTATTCAAAGATAGTTATTATTCTCTTAACATTTGTAATACCACTTCTCTAGCTGCCTAGTTCACTCCTAGGCAGGATGTATTTTAGTACCCTTGCCGTACTCTGAAGACTGTGCCTCTGGGAGGTAGATAGTGTCCCAGTACCCAGGTTTATAGATTTACTGTGCTGCTGCATGAAGAACATCTTGCTAGCCAGTTTACTGTGAAATCATTCTTAATTCAAGCCAAATTAATGTAAAAATGCAAATAAAATTATTCACAACATCCAGAATATCAAACATAGTTACAGAGACTTAAGGGAAGAAATGAAGGAAAAAGCACTTTTAATCCCCTTGCAGTTGAATTAAATCAGAAGTGGTCACCTTCTCCTGCCAGCAGACTAGCATAATATGTTGGGGAATCTCTGTTTGACTTATTAGGAAGTATAGTCCTTATAGAGCATTTTGGCTTTTAGAGCTAGTCTTTTGCCTTTTGAAGACTTTTAAGGGACTAAGGCAAGTTGAGACAGACTAGATCCTTCTTCCCAAAGCTTGGTCACTTCTTTACATTTATGAAATGAATTGACCATTCCTCTCAACTTAAACTGTTCCGCTATATTCACAAGTGAATATCTCTTTGTAATCCAAGTGTCCCTTTCTGCATTTGTTTGTTTAATTAACAACACTTCCATCTCAGCAAGTGAAAATCCCTCCTTTTGGTAACTCACTCTGAACGTTCCCTTATGAAATGTTTTCTCTGCTAATCCCTTTACAAACCAGTCTGTGATAACAACAGATTTGGAGTGAACCTCACCAACACCTTCCACTTAAACTTGCTTTATGCAACAGTTACTCCAAGGCTCTTCTATCTCTTGAGACCACATTATCGTTTCCTTTACAGAGGGCTCATTCCTTCAGAAAAGGCGGTAAAATACCAGTAATGAGGGATTCTAATGGTAACTTTCCAAAGGGTTCAAATTCAGACAATCAAATATTAGGCAGTATTAACTCTTTGGCATCTTTCCTTCATACCTCTTGTTGCCTGTGCAGAACCACATGGGCTTTAACTACTTGGTTCTATGTTACTTTTTTTCTCATGAAAGACCTGAATTTCATATGCAATAGAAGACACTGTGTTTCTTTGGAAATACAACAATTTTAACTGTAAGAGTAGCAGTTCATTTATCTTGAAAAAATGTTATCTTTAATGCACTATAGCTCACAGCTAATTCCTGTTCTTTTTCTTACAGCCTCCATACCCCAGTTTCAAACAGGAATAGACTTCACAGTGCACTGAGTAATTATGGTGAAGCGGAGGGTTACTGAAGAGGTGATTTGACATACTCCAGCATGCCCTTTATAGGCCTCTGCAGTGTGCCTGGGATCTGCAATAGCTGCTGTTCAGAACATTCACTACAAGGTGCTGTTGAGAATTTTGGTATAGGTAATTTCAAAGTGGAAATTGGAGATTATGCTGAAGAATAGGTATTTCTAGTCCATAAATTCTGGAGGACTTTTTATCTGCTTATGTGCCATTTTCCCCAGACATAAAAGTAGAACTGTGTTCAATACAGATGTAGTAAACAGAAATTACATCAAACCTGAATATAATGAGAAGAAAAAGTCCAGAAATAGTATTAGGCACCAGAAGCTGAAGGGGAAGAAAGAACAAATTCACTATAACAAGAATTAAATAACAAGCATGAGGGCATTAAAAAATGAATGTGCTGTATCTGCTGCTACTAACAAACCTAGTCAATTCAGTACTGAGGTGCAGGCTGATACTGTAAAAGCCCACAATCGAGGAAGGGATATTCTTCACTAAAGGTAAACTTAAAAAATAATAACAATGCAGAGTTTCTGCTGAGGAGTCAAAGGAAAGACTAGTGTGCAGATACCTAGGTATTTCACGTTCAGCCATGAGAGAAAGTAAATTCCTTCAACAATGCATTTCTTTGGTGCTGACTGATCTGGAGCAGGGTTCAGTCATTTTCAAATAATCAGAGCCAGTTCAGAAGAGACCTCTTCCATTTTTGCAGTTGCTCATTGGAACTGTCAGGGGTTGAGCATCTTGCAGAGGGGGTGACAAAAGACAAGTGCAAGAGACTTAGTGTTGTCTGGTGATATATGCACATTAAAACCCAGAGAACTGCTCTAGGGGAAAGAGTAGCATTGGCATACCTCTGACTGACCTGGATCAGAGTGGTAATTTCTGTCTGGGGAAAGGGTACCACCATGCTTAGAGCTGGTGGGAGAACTTAGAGAAGGAGGCTATTTTTAAGTCAAAATTATTAAGTGGGGGAAAGAATTATGGTTAAAAGTTTTGAATCTCAGAATAAAAAGATATTGGCATTTTCAGTACAGCAGGACATTTTGGGAGGAAAAACAATTCATGAAGAACCTGTTTTCCTTTTCTCTGTCACAAACGGTTCACAAGAAATATCTGCCCAACTATAGGTTAAGTCTAGTTTAACATACCTGGACGTCTACCACTCAGATAAACAATAGTAAGAAAAAAATGGAGCACAGCAATCAATTTTTACCAAATTAAACTCTTATCCCTCACCACTTCCCTTCCCTACTCTCTCTCTGTTCCCTGATAATAGCAAAGATAATTATAGTTATATTCTTAGAGCCGCTCTTCAGGACATAATGACCTGCAGTGTCCTATTGGAAATTTTGGTATAGATAATTTAAAAATAGAAATTAGAGATTACAATGAAGAACAGATATTCCCAGTCCATAAATTCTAGCAGATTTTTTATATTTCCCTTCTAAAAATCTACTTATGTACCATTTTCCCCAGACATGATGATAGAACTGTGTTCCATCTAGATGCAGACCCTGCCTCAGGGAGAAGTCTGATCTCTTTGGGTTGAGGAGAACAGGGTAGGCAGCAGCAAGGTCTGAATAGAAGCTTTGTTTCTCCAGCACAATCCTTATGACAAGAAGTCACAAACAATACAAGTCTGCTCTGTAGTTTTCCCAGGGAAAAGCTGTTTTGTCCCCTGGCCTCTTCAGTTTTCTTCTTTATCATAAGACAGATGATACATATGAATGGCTTGTTTTCACTGAGGGCTATGTTACTCTCTGAAGAAAGGGCAAAGCAGAGCCCTCTGCAAAGACAACACACCATCTTCCCTTTTTTTTGGTAACAACAGTGCCTGTTCAGGGAAAGCACCACTCTTCAAAATGTGGCAGTCACATGACAGAGAAAGCTGCAGCTCCACAGCTCTAGAAACCTGCAGGTCACGTACCACTGTCAAAAGGAACCAGGAACAGAGACAAAGGAAAAATGAACTCTCTTGGACCAGAGTCAACTGCTCAGCATTCACTACAGCTCCATGGCCTGACTCAAAATGTACAAGAAAGGGATTCTTCTAAAAACACAGTGGGCATGGAAAAGAGAGCTGGAAACAGCTTTTTTTTTTTTTTTTTTTTTTTTTTTTTTTCTGTTCTGACTTTTTCACTTGGAGTTTTCTTTACTGACAAATTAAACTATAAGTCACACTCCACTGCATTTAAAGGGTATTTGGTCTTTTGGATGAGCTTTATGGGAGAAGATCTAGACATATCCATCTCTGTAGCCAATTTGAGGTCCCACCATAGCTTTTTTTTAACAGCTGAATCCAGTTCCTCCAGGTACCCAGAGCAGAGACACAGCACTTCATCAGGTCTGCTGCTGGCTTCATCAGGGAAATGGTGATGCCAACGTTGAGATACTTTTTTTGGCCTTATTTTGTAAAACTTGGTTTCCTCATCTAAACGAAAACAAAGCTATTTACTACTTACACAGAATTCAAAGCACTCCAGAATGGAGGATTTTTCCTGATTTTTTTGTTTCCTCTGTAACTCAATAAAATTATACTGCCCAGGCTTGACTAAAGAGATTTTGAAATGCTCACCTTCAAATGCAAATTTTGGTGTTTACCCTGCTAGCTGAACTTACACCCATAGATTTTCGAATGTTCTTTGTCTTTCCAAACATAACCTTAAACTTCAGCTCACAGCCACAAGCTAGAGCTACAGTGATTCAGCAGTTTCAAACAACAATTATGTAGAAACAGTTGCTAATCATAGAATTACATAGAATCAAATGCTGATGGAAAAAGGAGAGGAGAGGAGAGGAGAAGGGAGGGAAGAGGACGGGAGAGGGGGAAAAAGTGAAGAACTGTTCTACAAAAAGGTTTTGCTGCCATCAGACCTTTCTATAATTCCTTGGTTTTACTAACTTTTAAGCATTTTTAAACTGCTTGTATCAGTGAATGGGATAATATTAATTCTCCTCCAAATCTTACATTTCCAACTTCAGTTTTAAGAGGTTTATTCATTGACTTCTGAGCTTTGAGTATTCTGAACAAGGTTTACTGAAAGTTTGATTTTAAATAAAAGTATATGATATGCTCTAAGTTCGCACTTTGTTCTGTTCAAATTACAGTGTTTGTTTCAATGCATTATGAACAAGACTTTTTTCCATGTTCTGCTATTTCCGTTTGTCTTTTACAGATTCATCTGATTGATTAAACTTTAAATAATAAATGGATAGTACTTGTGTACTATTTCTTGAGCCCTTATGTTGGATATATTTCACATTTGAACTTACTTCTAGCCTGGAGAGAAAAGGAATGCACGTGCTTCAGAGTCACTGTCTAGTGTTTTCCATACTCTAAAAATTTGTTTTAGCACTTTTGCTTGTTAACTATTTTTAAAAGAGGAATTGGATGCTTCTCCATTGTTTAGTTTCTCAGTTGCAAGAGTCACAAAAATCTTTGATTTACTGCTTTTTGGAAGAGTATCTTTCGACTTTATGAGCTCTGTGTTAAACCATTCCTTCAGTCCAGAAGAAAAGGACAGATTATGCTAATACTGAGCTGACAATGTGCAGATATTATTCTGCTCTTTTCTTAATCAAACTAACAATCAGCATCTGAGTGCCACTAACAGCCACATGGAAATGACTAGCTCAGCGCTTCTTAAAGGTCAAAATGTTCCAAATAGCTCAAGCTTAGGTTTTCAGTACTGTATACAGGAGTTTCATTTTCAAATGTGCATTCAGAAAGATCAGTACCGCTGGATAAACTAGCAGGGACTGATTCCTAGCACCCTGATCTGTATGGGCATCCTCCCTGCCTGTTGGGGCAGCTGGAGAAGCGATGGGGGTGCATCTGCTCCTCTGGGAAGAACCTCTTTTGCTTGTAAAGTTGCCGGGGTGTTCCAATAGCACGACTGCATTTTCAGCTGCTCTGTGTGCAGCAGTTCCTACTCCAGTTCCCAAGAGCCATCGCAGGGTAGGGTGTGTGGCACAGATCCCTCTCTTCACAGTACTTGCTGAGTCTGTACCAGGACATCTGAACTGGACAGGCAGTTTTGGGAAATACTGAGGGCCTTACTGGTCACACTAGTGTCACATGGAGTTCCTCCACCATCCCTAATGGGGAAAGAGCCGAGGAACTGAAGAAGCTGAAGCTGTAGGAACTGAAGATTTTGATAGTTTAGCACACCAGGTGCACCAATCTTATCACTGCCATCTCTTTTACATGTTTTTAGTTCACACTGTGTAGGAAAAAAACCCACTTGAAATAAAGACATTTACAAATTACCCTATGAGCTTGTCTAACAGCTTCTTCTTTATTACTTGAAGTGCAGTGTTTATGCGACTGGCATCAGCTATTAATTACTTGCTTGCCCTGTGGTGGTGCATCAAGGAATTGGAGCGACTATTGACTCCCTGTGTTTGGCTTCACTCAAACCTGACTGCAATTACAGTGCCTGCCCCAACAGCTGGAGAGCCAAATCGTGAGGCTTTCCCCATTGATTTCAGTGAACTTTGCAGCAGAACCTCGGGGTTCTTTTCTGATAAAATAGGACTTTACCAGCACAGGGCAAGCTCCTGATTAACCAAAATGACTGGAGAGAATAACAGGAACAAGGGCTCAACATTAGATCCCCGCCATGCAGTTCACAGGGCTATTCTGCGCACTTCTACAGACAGTTACTATTGACTGCTGCAGCAGCGGCAAACTGACCCAGTCAAAACCAGGACTACTACCACAGGGTACTAAACACTCTGCAGACAATGGGCTGTCTCACACTACAGCCCTACAATCTGCACAAGGCAGAGTCATGCAGTTTGAGAAAGTTTCCAATGAGGCAGCCGAAATGCTCGTTATTAATACCGATCCTGGGCTGAAACCATGATAATTAGCAAATCATCCAGGAGAGGCTGACTTGTAATGATTCATCCTCACTGATCAACCTACAGGGAACAGATCAAACTACTGTAGGTTGAGTTTGTTTTTTTTTTAAAAAAAAGTCAAGATGCATTTGATTGTTTGCAAGGACTAAGAGTCAGTTAAAAAAACATTCATGTGGAGGTAGCACAAATTTCACCTGGGGATAAGGGATGGGTGTTTAGTTCACTTAACAAGGAAAAAATGGGAGGATGATCAGGAACATTCGGTCAAATAAAGGTAGAAAGTCCCTGTAGCAGTGAAAAGCTGGAGGAGTTAAGTCAGAGATCACATATGACGAATCCTAGAAATGTTGCTGAAGTCAAGAAATAAAGCTATAGTCACAGAAATAGATTAGAGGGGGATTTCTCAACGCAAAGAGAAGAAACACAAATAAAAAACTGGTTCAAATTTGACAGTTTTTCAAATGCAGTTTCAATAAAATATTAAAGAAATTAAATCCCAATCTTTGCTGAAAAGAACCAGTTTTAAAGACATGTTTTAAGGTAAACAGAACACACTGTGGGGGGGATAAGCCAGATCAGGGAAATCTTGAGAAATGTTATCAAACGAAAAGTAAGAATCAAAAGGCAAAAACTTGAGGAGCGGATTGCAAACCAATAACCAGAGCCCTTTGCTCAGGAATGACCTTCTGGAGCTGCTGCCTCGATCTGTGCGCCCCACAGGTCATCCTACCAGACACGTGGCTAAACTCTGACTATTTTTATCAAAACCAGTACAAAAGGTTCCTGTTGGGAGTTGCTGATTCTGGCAGCCTGTCGGAGGCAAGGCTGCCATGGTTTCATACCACAGGTCCAACCAGTAGCGAGGCCAAACATGCATTCCCAGCAGATGCACACACGGAACACGCCTGTATAACATACAGATACACGCGCATGCGGCCAGATGAGCACTTCAAGACAGAGACAAAACAGAGAAAACAGGCAGACCAAGGAACGAGGGCAGGCTCTCAGAGGGATTGTGTAGGAGCATTCCTTCATATATGGGGAAAAAAGAGCAGCCTCAGTAAAGATACTTTGCACGGTGATTTAGGAATCAAAACCAAAGTTAGTTACATTGCCTCTCATATGCTTGCAAATCATTATCAAAGCAACAAGTCACTCATTTCTGAGTAAAAAATGTGTCCTGTGGAGTTTCTCCTCACAAATTAAAACTGTTAATCTTTATGGGACCTTGGGGTACAGGTTGTGAATATTCTATGAAAGATCACTGTGCTTGTTGATAGCACTTCTGGACAAGCTGAAGTGGTACTTGCATTTAGAGCATGCACACACACACACATGAAGAAATCCTATCAATTGTACAGTGCAACTTTCATCTTCTTCAGCCATCCTGAATATGTTTGGTTACACAGAACAGAAACCATTTGCAAACTAATTCACTCACTGACTTTTTTCTCCCATCCAAAATGTTGCAATCTTTTGGAAATCGTAGAGCACGCAAAGCCTCATCCTGTATTTCAGAGCTCAGTGCACTGCATATATCCTGGGCTGTACTTTGGTTGTGTTGGGTGGTGTTTGCTTTTCAAAAAAACTGCTGTCCCAGAAAATTTAGGGTGATTTAGTGCAATATGTACTCCTCTATTAAATAAAACACACTGATATTGTACTGATTGCTGTAAGCGCTTCACTAAACACACTCTTGGTTTTATTTAATACAGGAGAAAACTGTTAAGCAACCGCATCAGTCAGCACCTGTTTGCTCAAATTTTGCACTTCCTACAAGTCACACTGTGCAAGCAATTTTCAGTTCACTGCTCAGACAGAAAAACGAAGCACCAAATTTTGAGGGCTGTAACAAAGTCTTTTATAACAAATTCTAGAAATGTTTTAATTGAAGGAAGGAAAATTCAGTTTCAAAATGCAGTGCTGAAATGCCAATTTAAAATGTACTTGTGAATGTTTCATCTATTGAAATGGATTAATTATATACCCCCAAAATGGTAACACTACTTTTGTTAAACGCAATAAAATAATAAACATATAATTCAACAGCCATTTTGTAATATCATCCTTTCAGAATCAAGACAGTTTGAAACTAAACTATCTGGAGCTTGACTTGTCACTCAAACCAGCTATTGAGGAATTGTCTTCTTTCACTGAGATGCATCTCTGCCATGGATCAGTACAAAGGTACATATGCTCCCAAGCTAAGTGGAACTTCTCATGACCCTCTTAGACAAATTGCTCTCCTGAGAAGGGTTTTCACAAAGCTATATGCATCAGAGTCTCATTTCCGCCCAGAAACTTAAGTGTGTGTTTTGAGATGCCTTCCTAAGAGACATAAATTTCACTTCTTTGTATAGACGTAATTAAGCATTTTTTTAAGTCAAGACACACAATAATGGGTCATCTTCTTCATGATAATGAAGATAATAAAATGTTTACAAGATCAGAAGTGACTAGGCTCTGTCCCCCCTGTCTACACAAGAAAACTTCTGATACTTATCTGACTGACAAAGGGGAACAGTTGATTGATGTGGGAAAAATATGAATTGCCTATCACATATATATTTTAACAGAGAAGTACATTAACCACTGGAACAACTAATTAGGTGGAATGAGCATGGGGAACATTCCATCCCCCAATAATTAAAAAAACAACAGCAAATTTTTTTCTATTTTTTTTTTCCTTTGGTAACATATGCTCCAGTTCCAGTGTGTGTTATTGGACTGGACACAGGAGTCAGTCAATTTCTGAGTTCTCTTCTACATGGGAAGCCAGACATGCTGGTCATAATGTCTCCTTTTGGCCCTAAAACCTGTGAATCTACTAAGTCCATGAAACAACATCCAGCTCCTAATGTGAATTTGAAGGAAAAAGTCCTCTAACGATGCTGCTCCTCATTAACCACAGCAATCATTGTAGCAGATTCACCATACAGCAGGTAACAAACACAAACTCAGCTGCTCAGGTCTCTGCAGAGTGAGGTTTATCAAATAAGACCTCTAAAAAGGGCTGGCTCAGAAAATAGTATATGCTATTCTAAAATGCAGAAGTGGAAGCATTAAAAAGAAGATGAAGCCTGAAAGAAGGGGCAAGAATTGTTTAAGCAGATGGTACACTTGGGAAAAAACTCCAGTATGTTACTGTTCTCCTCAAATTTGGTATCAGAATTGTCAGAAGACCATATGATGTGAAGATAGGGCAAACTCCTTGCGAAGGTCCTCCAGCACATCGCAGTTTGGTGTGTGGTGGGGCACCACACTTCAGGATGTTTTCTCTTCCACTCCATTATGAATAGGGCTACAGCTGAGGATTAGCAGATCAAGAACATCTCAGTCCTTAAGAGAGCTGAAGCTTCATACGCTTCCTTTCTCATTTTAAGAAAGTGAATTTCAAGGAATTTGGGGCCAAATCCTTTAATGAAAGGAAACATTTCCAAAGGGAGGCTAAATCCTGATTTGCAGAACTTTTTTTTCTTTTGCATTACCCTACAGTGTTACTGTAACCTGATGTCCTTGTAGCAGACCTCTCCTTACCACAGGGCTGAGTTCGACAGATGCTTTGTTTTTCTCAGTTAATGCAATGTTCCAGTCAATAACCATGGGTAGATTAAGACCTGCAGATGAGAGGTATCAAAGAGCAGTCAGACCAAAAAAGTGGAAGGGTGAAACTCAAACACACATCAGTGGAAGAAAAAACATGAGAGCTGCTAGTTTACTCAGCAACGCACTCCATAATTCTCTGTCCTTATATTATCCCCTCCATTACCTTCACCCTTGTTACAGCTTTACCTCACCTGTTTTTACTAGTACTGCACCTGTGTGCTGCCGCATTACACAGCAAAACGAATTCATTCCAGACCAGGTGTGAGTGCACAGTGTAATTCCCTTTAGTCTAGTCACACAACAAAACTAAGAGCTTATGTCAGCCTTCTGCTTTCTTGCCAGCTGCGGGAGACAAGCATCAAAAGAACACACCACAGCTTTGCAAAAAGCATTGGTGACACTTTTGAAAGGTTACTACAAGCTCCAAGGCCACACTTGCCATCTTTTCACACTTTTCTTTTGCTCTAATAGTTCTGTTATCAGCCAGTTTCACCATGGGTATATTGCTAGGACTAGTAATGGATTAAAGCACCACTTAGAAGACTAAAGCAGGGAAGAGGCTGAAGGAACATAATTTGCAAGCCCTGGGATGAAGTTACCAGCTTACCAGTGTAAGTAAAGAGTTGGTGGATTTCAATGGGCATTCTCAACCCACAAGCTTTCTCATTCTATTTCCTCTTCCTGTCCTGCTGAGGAGGGCCCGGGTGAGAGTTTGACCCTTCACCATAGTTAACCCTCCAGAATCTTAACTTTGCTGTCAGCCATCAATAGAGTATATTTCGTAGAGGATGTTCCATGGGACCTTCTGCACCACTACTGATTTAGAAGAACACAAATTGTTGGCCCAAATGAGTCCCTTTCATTCCTGTCTTCCCTGTGGTTTGGGATGTGACCATGTTTGAATACCTTGCAGCAGGAGATAGTCCCTTTTTGGTATACTACATTGGTACTAGCTGTTTCTGTAGTTAACCTTGGCACTGTAGCGACACAGCTCAGATTCAGGAAAGGGTGTATCAAAGTATCTGTGACAGATGTCATTGCAAGCTCATTAGGCAGCTGTATTTTATATCAACCTAGAAATGAAAGCATTTCATGCAGTGATGATCAATAACTTCATAAATACTTCACAAACTGAGGGCACCTTTTTGCTCCCCTAAGCCCAAATATTATACTTCACATGATTAAAATCCCCATTTATCACCTCGACAATGGATAAGTGAAATTATCCTTATTCAGTTGATTGATTTAATCATTATGCGTAAAATCAAATTGGGAAGATGCTTGCTCTGAGTCCTTCAAAGATGTGCACAGTTACAAGACTAAGAGCTCCCAACATCAGGGAGGTTGCTTACCAACTACTGTTGTGGACAAGACAGGCTCCACTTGGGAAAAAATAATCTAATTTACTGCCAAATAAAATAGATTTGGATGTTGAGAAACCAAGGCAGACATTAAGGTGGACTTTAAAGCAGCACTTTCCCTCCCCACCCTGCCAGGCCCAGTCCCCCCTTCCCCTCAGATGCCTCCAGCCCTGCTGAGCGCTGCAGGGAGACAGGGGTCAGGCAGCACTTACCAGTTTTTCTTGGCTGTTCCGTATATCTCACACCTTCCCTCGCTCCAGCGTGGGCTCCCCACAGCTGCAGCAGATACCTCCTGGTGCTGGGATAAGCTGGAGCAGGACCATGGTGGGATACACCCCTGAAGCAGGAGTTTCAGCAAGCAGAGGTGCAGATCTTGAGCAGACCTGGCTGCTGGAGCTGTTGCTGTGCTGAAGGCTTCAGGGTTATTCACACTAATAACTGTGCTGAGGTCACAGACAATAAGAAAGTGTCTGTGCTTTTACACTTACAAAGATTTTGGACATAGTGGAGTGAATTCAGCCAAGGGCAATGAAGATAAGTAAGGGATGGGAGCACCTCCTGTATGAGGACAAACTGGGAGAGCTAGGCTCCTTCAGTCTAGAGAAAGGAGAGCTCAGGGATGTTACCAATAAGTACCTGATGGGGACAGTAACAATGACAGAGCCAGACTTTTCTCAGTGGTGCCCAGCAAAAGTATAGGAGGCCATGAGCACAAACTGAAGCACAGTCCTCCAGCTAGGCCCTGCTGACACCGAGCTACAGTTCTTACTGTCTCCTTTTCTGCTTTTTTCCCTGCCAGACTTTTCTTAGGAAATAAATAACAACCTCTACAAAAGTCCCCAGCAGCAATAGCCCACTTCAAGTGGAAGGGAGCCTAACTGGAACTTGCAACCAAACAATTAGATCAAAGCTTTAAATTTGATAAGCATGCAATATTAATTATTTATTTTTAATTTACAAAGGGAAAAATAAGGATTTGTGGATTGCACTGTGGGGAGACGCTATAACATAATTTTGCATCAAAGGAGAGCATATTATTCCCTTTGCATAATCTCATGCAAAATGATTGCATTTTAAAGTCCAGACCACTCAAGCTTTGCAGCCCCATGCCACATAAGCCCTCAGTTTTGCAGCTGCTCATTGAGTTCACCAAAAACGCAAGCTGAATTTTTAGACATTAATATAGTCATTAAGAAGGCTACCTTGTCAAATTTTGAAAGCTGAAGTATTGTCCTCAGCTCTTGTCTGTTCTTCTGGCCACACAGTAGCCACTGGAAACAGCTGAAGAGGCACAGATGATTGTTTGTTGCTATCAGCATATTTATATTTGTTTATTTTAAAATATACCCTGTGATTATCAAAAATTTTGAAAGGACAAGTCCAAGTCAGGACAGCTGTGGCTATCTGTGCTAGTATAAATTCTTACTTGTTATTAGCAGATGATTGTTTCTCTTTGGAACAGCAATTACACCAAACATTGAGGTGATCTGAAGCCTTGTTTAGATGGCGCACTGCAAACTCCGACCACTGAGTTAATTATCTGCTTCCCCTCCTAATCAGTGGGCAGAAACAGAATTTCTTTGATGTAGCCTCAGTGACATTAGACATCTGTTTTAATATATTTTGACAGAAATCCACATCTCTTTCCACTGAAAGAGAGTTTAGGTCATTAAGAGACAGAAAATCGCAATCATTAATGTTATGTGGGATTGTATCCACCATAAAAAAAACACGCAAAAATTTTGATGATTCTGAAAAGACTCAGAATTTTTATCCCATCTTTCATAAAATTCACTGTGGTTCTGAAAGCTCAAGACTAGAAGGCTATGGTCAATACAGATGTCTATCAGATTTCATTTAAACGAATGAGTTTAAATTTTTTTAAATTTTAGATTTTTGGTTTCCCTCCATCACGTCAACATATCATTATGGAAATAACCTTGAAAATGACCATATGCAATTTAGAAAACAGATATGTTAAATGGTATACTTTGTATGTAATGGGAGTTTAGACTCAAGCTTGAATGCTTAGGCTTGATATTATTAAATACATAGCACAACTAAACTTCTAGTAAACGTGAGTTTCCGGAGGAAAAGATACGTGAAAACACTTTCTCCCTAATTGCTGTCAGTTTCTGGGAGGTTTTACATAAATTTAGATTCGTAAGATTATTTTCATTCTCTCTTTCTGTTTCCTTCATTATGGAAATACTAATTTTACTCAGGTACAAAAAGTTTTTTACCTATAGAAAAATAAAAGAAAGGTTTTTCCCCAAAACCAAAATCAGTGATGGATGAAAAACTGTTTCTTGAATTTCTTGGTTGTGTGTATTTGGCAGGAGACTAAATTTAAAAATGCTTGAAAAAAAAAAAGACTATTATCTGAGCTCCTGGGTACACAGGTGTGTTCAAGGAAATCTGTCTGCCAGAGTCTGTGCAACGACCAATATTTGTTCCGTACAGCAGAGATGAAGGACATCCATCCTTCTCCCCTTTCTCTCTTTGCCCTAGCCCAATCCCCTATCCTGGCATTGGTTACAGCTTTTTGAACGCCCCTTCCACAGCTTGTAGTGATTTCTTCTGAACCATCTAAACGCTTGCTGACGTTAATCACCATCCTTTGACCACTGTGCCAGGGAATGCAGATAGTAACCTGTGCTTTCTGGTGCAATGAAAAAGATTGATGCAAAAAAATTTCTTCAAACAGAAACAGCAAGTTTTAAGAGGGCCCAGTGGACATCTGACTGACAGTAATGCATATATTTGTATGTATACTTGCATGTACCCATATTTATATTCATAATACAAACAGCAAAATTTAGCAGTGTATTGCCTCATATGTACTCCTTCATAGTATCTAATAGTGACATGTATTTTTTTACCAACAGTACACTATGTTTTCTACTGGGATTTGAAGGGCACCTTGAGTCAGGTTGAGAGGATATTCTGCCTGATTACAGCATTTATTTGGAGTTTTCTTCTCTTTATTGTTGTGGCTCCCTTGGGTGTCCTCTGCTTCCCCACAGGGCACAGCACATTGCCCCCTGGACTCTGGTACCCATAGGGGTGACATGGCTGCCAACAGGAGTGCCACCTGGCATCCCAAAGGGATTGAATTAGACTCGCTTCATGTTTCTGGGTCTCCAGATTCCCGCTGCTTTATGCAAGTGGCAAAAAAGAAGGACCCCATTAAAGGCCCTTCACCTACAAGTTTCCAACAATGAATGCCACAGTGCCCTCCTCTGAGCTCTCCTGTTTCTCCAAACATCCTTATTCAAAGCCAAAAAATGACATCTCTGTTCATCTGCTCTTCTATCCTTCGCATTCCCCCCGGCTCCAGAACAGCTGCAGCTCAGGAGCTGGGCATCACTTCAGCAAGCGATCGGCCCGGGATAACTCTGAGTCTCGCTGCATTTTGGAGGCACCTCCCTGTAAAGAGCGTGCCCCTGGGCCAGGCACATGTGGGTTGCAGGGACTTCTCCATGGCTCTGAGCCCTTCCTGGTAGAAAGGAGCCAGAGAGGAAAGTATTTTCTCCTGACCTCCCCTCTTTATGACTACATTTTTGGCATCTCTGTGTTTCCACTTCAAATCTCAAGGAAGAAACTGGCAAAACCCTATTTTCCTGTCTAACTATTAAGATTAGGATGGGGCTGTTTTAAGACGCAGGATACCCAAGCAAGCAGTTGGCTGGGGAGGTGGCGTATTTCAGTTTCTTCTTTTTGAATAAATAACAATCTGATATGAAACACAGAAAATAACATTCTTGTCATGTTCTTTTTTAAAAAATTAAGAAGATAAATTCAATATGGTAATGTAGGCAATTATCAGAGGGAGCTTTTAATCAAAGTTTCCAGAAAAGCAATGGATATTTTACTTTTCATTTTTCTCAAGAATGAGTACACCAAATATGAGATTTTTAAGTTTTCCTTCCCAGTCCAAGGAGATGCCATTCAAGCTTCACAAAGTCAAGGATGGAAAGCACAGCGAGATATTCCTTTCCTGTGGGCCTTCAGTAAGTGCATCTAACCAACTTCCCAAGTTCACACAGGAGACACTGTGCACGTGGCACATTGTGATTTTGTCCCTCGACAGTGCCCCTTGCCTACCATGTAGATACTTAACTTTCCATACAGGTTTACACTTTTTGTCATAAGCAGGATGCGTTCATAGTTGTTGGATTCACAGTCCTTCTGAAAAGCGGCCTCTTCTAAAGGCATACCTGTGCAGTCTGGTATGAGCTCATCCGCCTGGAGGAGAGGAGTGTGTTGGCTTTCCTGTACAGACATTCTGGTGTCGGTCTAATCAAGATGCAGCTATCTCTCTGTCATGACATTAGTGCCATGAGGGCAGGAGCTAAAACACAGACAAAACCTTACTTTTATGTTATTAGTGCTAAATATGTCAAAATGCAAGTTCTGTGCAAAAAACAAGAACTCTCCCAAACTTAAGCTGTGGATTTTTTTCTTTGCTAAACTGATTTTATTAAAATAGTCATGCTACAATCAGAAGCATAATTATCAAAGTCAGCTGTTTTTCTACAGGAAAAATAACACAATTTAAAGGATAAAGTTGGGAACAATTACACTATCATGAGGCAGCCACACTCAAGCTTTCTTGGCCAAGCCAGGCTGGCTTTCTTGTTAAATTCAACAGAAGCAGTGGCATCAATTAAAATAGGGCTGTGCCAAAATACATTAAGAAGATCTAGTAAATTTGAAACTGCAAAATATGGAGAACACAGGCAAAGGCCTTTACACCTTTGAAGAAATATGTAATACCACAGTGTTTTTCCTGTGAAAGAAAAGCCTTTTCCTTGCCCACAGTGGAAGCTGGCATAGACTTTACTGCAAGAGGATATATTAGCCTACTGAAAGGCTCCTGGGAGGGGGTGGTTAAGTGTTTTTTTCCTATGTCTGGTCATTTTATGTTCCTCATAAAATTATCTTGCCCTATTTTGAAGTCTTTCTGCAGTGAAATCTGGAGTCAGTGAGACCTACCAGCTGATTGTGGATAGTGCTAACATTTTCTCCTTTTACGTTTTAACTAACATTTCATTTTATTTTCACACTTTAATGTTTTCCTTTCTAGTTTGTATTCAGACTTTTTCCTCCTACCTTCCTTTTAAAAGCTTTTCTGAAGGCTTATGTTAAATATAGTGGAGATAAAAATCATACAATTTTACAGACAATTTTACAGACGTACTGAAGAGATAAATTTCTTCTCATGATCAGTCTATTCATGTCGTAATGTATTTAGTATTATAATTATTCAGAGGCACTTTTGGAAAAGAAGATAACCAGTGCCACAAAGTGGCTCAACAGAAGCGCTAAATCATATTGTTAAATAGTTTCCTACTAGTGGTACGACACATTCTAGGGGAAATAAATTTTCTAGCTCTGTCTGCACTGAGTTGAATCTGAATGGACTCTGAATTGCATGACAGCAGTTGACTTCAAGTAGAAGTCCCCAAAATTTTCTCCTTAGTTGTATGACAAAATGCTGCTTGTCTCAACTTGCCTATCTATTCAATATACGTACTCAGAAATATCAAAATCAAGAATAAATTTGCCTTTTACATGTCTGTAGTGTTTCCTTTTCTATGTTTGTGCTGTGCCATGAAAAATCATCTGTCCTCAGGGAAGGATAAGGGCAAAACCAGAATGCAATTCTGTTCTCAATGTGGCCTCAGGTGAAATGCCAAGTATTGGTTTTTAATGATTTTCCTCTCTGGTTTCAGGGAAGCTGCCACAAGGCATGCCCAGGATTTAAGATGGAAGCCCACCTTGCAGAGAAACATGTCCTTCCAAAGAACTGAAGGCTTAAGAAGGCATAGGAAAGGAGTACTTAACTCCTCTGGGAACAAACTGTAAGCCCAGTTCCAATGACAACACTTCTTCAGGGGAGTTTTGGTGAACTAAGGAGAAAAAAAAAAAAAATTAACAAAATCCCAGTAGGTTTGAGTACCTTTTCCTCTCAGCTCACAGGGCCACCAAAGCCACTGTGACCTCAGCTCCTCCCTTCTGTGTGTCACCTTTTCTGAGCTGCTCTTCTTGCAAGCAGTCAAAGGCATTCCTTTGATTTTGGGAAGAATGTGTTGCTTGTTGGGAATTTTTTGCTTAGATTACTGGGTACCGGTGGCAGGGAAAAGGAGTGGTCATTGAAAATAAGTGAAAATACTTCTTTGGCACCTCCTTTGTTTGCTTGCTTGCATTTCTTGTCTTTGTTGGTTGCTTTGTGGCCATGTTGCGTAAGTTATATGGTCAAATTAGAGGAAGACTTTTGATAGTGTAATGCATTTAAGAGTCTTTTTTCTATGTGCTTCTTGATGACATGAGGCAACTTATATCGAAATGTCTGACAAAATAAAAAACCTGAGGACACAGAAATAATTAGAGGCCATGCTCTTCTTCCAGACTCCCTATAGCAAATTGTACTCATTTATAAATGGAACAACTTTAACACCTGAGTAGCAATCTGCCCCCACCCGTCCCCAAATCCTGTGTGAGCAAGAAGAAAATCCATGCAATACAGTAAGTAATCTTATCCTTTAATTGTTTAGATCATGTTGTACTGTTGGTCTCTAGGCAGAGTTCTGAGGGTCTCTTGAGGCATTCTGGACATTCCAGCCCAAAACCTCTGCTGCAAAGTGTATTAGAAAAAATCTCAGTAATTTTGAAAAGTCCAAAGCAAGGAGGGGAGGGAGAATTTTATTTCAAAATTAAATCAATTTGGACATATATACATCCATGGACCCCGATGGGATGCACCCGCAGGTGCTGAGGGAGCTGGTGGAAGTCATTGCTAGACCACTCTCCATCGTCTTTGGTAAGTCATGGGGAACAGTAGAGGTGCCTGAGGACTGGAGGAAAGCAAATGTCACTCCAGTCTTCAAAAACGGCAAGAAGGAGGACCCGGGTAACTACAGACCAGTCAGCCTCACCTCCATTCCTGGAAAGGTGATGGAACAACTTATCCTTGGCGCTGTCTCTAGGCATATCAAGGATAAGAGGGTCATTAGGAGCAGTCAACATGGTTTTACCAAGGGGAAGTCATGTTTGACCAACCTGATAGCCTTTTATGAAGACATAACCATGTGGATAGATGATGGTAGTGCAGTGGGTGTGGTTTATCTTGATTTCAGTAAAGCATTTGACACCGTCTCCCACAGCACCCTCGCAGCTAAACTGAGGAAGTGTGGTCTGGATGACCGGGTAGTGAGGTGGATTGTGAATTGGTTGAAGGAAAGAAGTCAGAGAGTTGTGGTCAATGGGGACAAAGTCTAGTTGGAGGCTTGTATCTAGTGGAGTCCCTCAGGGGTTGGTACTGGGACCAGTACTATTCAACACATTCATCAATGACCTGAGGGATGATGACAAGGGAACAGAGTGCACTGTCAGCAAGTTTGCTGATGACACAAGACTGGGAGGAGTGGCTGACGCACCAGAAAGCTGTGCTGCCATTCAGAGACCTGGACAGGCTGGAGAGCTGGGAGGGGAGAAATTTAATGAAATACAACAAGGGCAAGTGTAGAATCTTGCCTCTGGGAAAGAAAAACCCCATGTACCAGTTGGGGTTGGGGACTGAGCTGTTAGAGAGTAGCGTAGGGGAAAGGGGGAAAGGGACCTGGGGCTCCTGGTGGACAGCAGGATGACCACGAGCCAGCAATGTGCCCTCGTGGCCAAGAAGGCCAATGGCATCCTGGGGTGGATTAGAAGGGGTGTGGTCAGGAGGTTGAGAGACGTTCTCCTCCTCCTCTACTCTGCCCTGGTGAGACTGCCTCTGGAATATTGTGTCCAGTTCTGGGCCCCTCCGTTCAAGAAGGACAGGGAACTGCTTGAAAGAGTCCAGCACAGAGCCACAAAGATGATGAAAGGGATGGAACATCTCCCTTCTGATGAAAGGCTGAGCGAGCTGGGTCTCTTTAGCTTGGAGAAGAGGAGGCTGAGGGGTGACCTCATTAATGTTTATAAATACGTAAAGGGCGAGTGTCAGGAGGATGGAGCCAGGCTCTACTCAGTGATGTCCAATGACAGGACAAGGGACAACGCGTGCAAGCTGGAGCATAGGAGGTTCCACATCAACATAAGGAAAAACTTTTTCACTGTGAGGGTGATAAAGCACAGCAACAGGCTGCCCATAGAGGTTGTGGGGTCTCCTTCTCTGGAGACACTCAAAACCCACCTGGACGTGTTCCTGTGTAATCTACTCTAGGTGGTCCTGCTCTGGCAGGGGGGTTGGACTAGATGATCTTTTCAGCTTCCTTCTAACTCCTAACATTCTGTGATTCTGTAATTTCACCAACTCACATGTATGCTGTCACATCCACATATTTGCAAGCAGCTAAATGTGTATTTCCACCTAGTTTGGATAGATTTATCTGAGGTGAAACAGAGGATAGGAGACACAATCTTTGGAGTCCTCTTCACATCTCCTGGATTGTCAATGCCTGAGTGTCCTGAGAAGCTACACATAGATGAGACCTTGATGACGTGCAAATGTGAGTGCCCTCAACACCTGCCATTCTCGCAGGCCTTCTTCTGCAAGTCTTTCAGGCTGCAATGCTCAGATGATCCCCTTCGTACTTTGTCAACTAATCAATAAACCACAGAATTACTCCTACTAGAAGGGGACTTCTCCAACGCCTAGCTCATCACAGAGTCAAGAATAAATATAGACCTGGATGCTCTGGGATGTGGCCTCTCCGGTCTTGAAGGCTGACCTCCAGGCTCAGGGATCTCACAATCTCTCTGGGCAACCCACTCCAGTGCTTCAGGATCCACAGGGATTTTGGGTTTGAGTCCTTACTGCCAGCCTGAACCTCTCTAGTTTCAGGAGATGCCACCGCCTCTCACCCTCCCACCAGGCAGTGCTGGGAAGAGTCTGTCCCCATCTCCTTGATGCCTTCCCCACAGGCACCGGGGTGTGCCGTGAGGTGCCCCGATGCCTTCTCTGCTCCACGCTGAACCAGCACCAGCCCCGCAGGCCCTCCTTGCCTCCCCTGAGCCCCTCTGGTTTGTCAGCCTCCCTCCTGCCCAGGACCCCAAATGCGCCCTAGTGCCCGGATGAGGCCTGACAGGTGCTGAGCAGAGAGGATCACCCTTGTGCCCTCTGACTAGGGAAGAAAAGAGGAGAAAACCTGTGAGAGCAAGGCAAGTGCTGCCAGTGCCCCCCCCTGGGAGGAAGCAGGGGAGCCCAGAGGGCTGGCCAGCAGTGCTGGGGTGCAGGGAGAGCCTGTGGGACCTCGTCCTGCAGCCTCCCAGGGAGGCACGAGGTCTTATCCAATGAACCCTCTTGCTGCATGTGCCTGGAGAGGCCTGCCATGGCCAGAGTGACCTGATGAGCCCTGGGAGGACACGGCTGAGGCCTCGGTGACTGGCGTCAAACACCAATGCAGAGCACGAGGCAAGAGATGGGGGGATGGAGGGGGCAGTGGCGTTGGGGTAACCTCAGACGTGTGTGCTGGGGCCGCAGCACAGCACTGCTGGGGCAAGCGCTGTGGGAGAACATGCCCTGTGGGTTCTGTTGCCACCAAGGCACGGGCTGAGATGTCACCGAGTGAGGGATTGTGATAAGATGCTCCAGGCTGAGTCCCACCCACCTGGTTGGTGCTCACACTCTGGCTGAGCAGCACACGAGGCTGGAGTGTTGAGCAAAATCTTGGTGCTGGTGTCCTGCCCGGGGAGCTGCTCCTTGCAGCTCTCCGTGCCCAACGCCAGAGCCATCAGAGGATTAGCCTCGGCTCTGCCAGCTTCAGGCAGCCGGGGCACCCAGGAGGCGCGCTCGCAGCAGCAGAGGTGAGCTGGGCAGGGACACCTCACTCTGGGGAGCTGGAAGGGTGTCCTTCTTGAGGGCTCTGGGCATTTCTGCCACCCCTCCCCAGGCCAGACAATGACCGTGGCCTCTCTTCCTTTCCTAGCGTGACACCGGCTGCTGCAGCGGCAGTGACAGGGAGCGGCTCAACATCCCCAGCTCCCTCCAGCCCACCACAGCGAGTGGAGAGCATGGCCATGGAGCTGGAGAACTGCTGTCCCATATGCCTGGACAGCTGGGAGGAGGCCAGCTTTGTGCTGCCGTGCCTCCATCAATTCTGCTATCCCTGCATCCTGCGGTGGGCTGAGAGCAAGCCCCAGTGCCCCCTCTGCAAGAGGAGAGTGCAGTCCATCGTGCACTCGCTGCAGGCAGAAGACGACTTTGAAGAGGTCGTCATCAGACCATCGGGGTTGGCATCAGCTGCGGCCGGCCCTCACAAGGCAGGAGGAGCGCCCAGGCACCCAGCCACCCACCGGCCCCCTCGCCCTGTAACACCCCGGTCTCCTGCCCCTGGCCCAGATCTCGCCGGCAGCCCTGCTGGAGGTGCCGAAGAGGAGCGCCCCGGCACCTCAACTGCTGCTCTTCGTGGAGGTCCCAGCCACCCCCTCGATGCCCCCATTCCCACCCACGGGGAGCAGGACTGGTTGCAGGAAGATTCACGGGAGGCTGTGGCAGGTCCCTCCACCCCCCAGACAGGGCAGGGACTGCTCCCCTGGGGGGCCACGGCGACCCTCGAAGAGGAGGGCCAGCAGCTGTCAGGACTCTTCCCAGCCACCCAAGAGGCCACCTCGACGGCGAAACTAGAGCCAGGCCCCAGGAGCTGCCAAGACCAGGGCCAGGCCAGTAGCTGAGGCACGTGCTGGCCTGCAAGTCGTTCAGAAGGCTCTCAGCAGTCTAGGTCTGTCAAAGAAAATGCATGCATGAATACTACAGAAACAGTCCTTGTGTAACTAACAACGCCATTAGCATTGCTAACCCCACCCATGCTCTCTCCCTCTTTTCCTACTGCTTGCCCTCCATTTCTTCATGTGTCTGCTGGGCCCTACAGCTGATGAGGTCAGGGTGGTGGGAGAGAGGGTACGACAATGCAGTCCCTGGCTGGGCGCAGTGGGATGTCAATGCTGACGGGTCCTTCTACACGTGTCAGGTACTATTTTGTTGTTCCCCCTGCAGGCACGTGCTGCCCAGCTCCAGGCCGGCATCTCTGCAGCTGGTCCCGGGGCAGATGTTTCCAGCCAGGGGTTCTCCAGGGCCAGCCTGTGCCCCACCGCTCGTCACCCCAGGCCTGGCCTCCTCCTCTCCACACCCTCTGCTCCCACAGCCTGTGGCTCTGTTCCCCTGCCACCCTGCTCTGCTGGGTGCAGCTCTCGCTACAACGGCACCCAAATCCCTCCTCCCGCATGGATTCACAATTCAGTGCTGCTCTCTGCATTCACCTACAGTCATACTTGGCCAAGGCAGGAGCCACAAGAATTTCAACAAGGGGATGCACAAAGTCCTGTGTTTGGGGAGGGACAACCCTAGGCACCAGCACATGCGGTGGGCTGCCTGTCTGGAAAGCATCTTTGCAGAAAAAGCCTTAGAGGTCCTTGTGGACACCAAGTTGACCATGAGCCAACAACGTTCCCTTGCCACAAGGCGCACTAGCAGTGTCCTCAGCTGCATTAGGAGTAGTTTTGCCAGCAGTTCAAGGCAGGTGATGTCACACCTGGAGCACTGCATCTGGTTCTGGGTCCCCAGTACAAGAGAGAGATGCAGATTGTCCAGCAAATGGCCATGAAGATGATTAAGGCACTGGAGTATCTCTCCTCTGAGGAAAGGCTGAATGAGCTGGGACTTAGTAGCCTGGTGAAGAGAAGTCTCAGAGGGTATCTGATCTATGTATAAGAAGTCCTGAAATGAAGCTGCAAAGAAGGTGAAGCCTGGCTCTTTCCAGTGATGCCCAGTGACAGGAGAAGGGATACTGAAGAGCAGTCTGGATACAATCCTTGGAAAACACCTATATCTGTGTCTGCTGGAGCAGGCAGCCTTGGCAAACTGACATCCAACCTCCCTTCCAACCTCAGCCTTTCTGTGATTCCGTGAACGTATTTGAGTTGCGTGAATAATCTATTCTAATAACTTCATTTTGGTTACAAGGAAAGGAATGTAGGACAATTCTACTCTGCATATACTTATGGCTTCACTAAAGACCAGTCATGCCTGACATTTGATGGCCTTCTATGACAGGTTACAGCACTGGTGGGTAAGGGAAGAGCAATTGAGGTCATCTACTTGGACTTGCACAACGTATTTGACGCTGTCCCACATGACATACTTGTCGCTAAACTGGAGAGACATGGATTTTACAGATGGACCACTCAGTGGATAAGGAATTAACTGGGTGGTTGCACGCAAAAAAGTCATGGTCAACAGCTCAATGTGCAAGTGGAGACCAGTGATGAGTGGCGTTCCTTGGGAGTCAGTATTGGGACCGGTGCTGTTTAACATCTTTGTTGGTGATATGGACAGTGGGATTGAGTGTTGAGTGCACCCTCAGCAAGTTTGCTGATGGCACCAAGCTGTGTGGTATGGTTGACATGCTGGAGGAAAGGGATGGCATCCAGAAGGAACCTGACTCGAGAGGTGGGCCTGTGCAAACCTCACGAAGGAAAGGATAGTAGTAGAATTCTGCTTTGCTTTACTTATTAGCCATCCTCAATACACATACCACAGTGTGTGACACAGGTGCTGTTTCTGCTACTAAGTGCATGTACTGAAATATAGAACTGCTAGTAAAGACACATAACCATTATGCTATAGGATAAATGTTTTCTCTCTTTTCTCCTGATCTTGTAATTTTTATTTCAGCTAAAACAGTCCAGTCTTCTTGATCTTACTTTATGAGTACTTCCCAATGTTGTCGTTGCCTTCAAGGATCAAAAAAACCCACCTTTAAAATACATTATTCACAAAGAAACAACAACAACAAAAATCACACATCTCTTCTTCCATTATTAGAACTAGTAAGATATCATGGCCAGTTGTATGAGCCTGTAAGAATGCTTTTGGTATACACAATGTTTGTTTTTCTAGTATATATTATTGACAGTACACTTTAGGAAGAAACGTTTCTCATATACTTCCTCCTGTCCAAAAAGAAATTATGTCCAGTGGTTCAGTTAGGGATGCAAAGGCTGGGACTCAAAATAAACTGTACAATTATGACTGCATATATCACTTAATTCTAATCCCATCTGGTTTTGTGTTGAGACAGTTAAATTACACCAGCTAGTGATGTCCTGCTTTTTCTGTACTCTAGATAGACTGCAGGTCTAAGAACACCATGGTATTTTTTGCTAACTGGCTCAATACTGTCATATATACCTGGAGTACTCCCTCCAAGGGAATTTTGTAAACGGCCTCATACTAGCAGGTCAGACCCTGAGGATAGGCCCTGTGGTCTATTCTAAACGTTCCAGGCTATGCCTGGCATCAATTCTTGGTGGTGTTTAATTCTCAGCATTCATGTATTCTATATTCTAATGACAAGCTCAAGAATGTCTCAGTGCAAGAGGCATTTGACCTAGATTCATACTCAGCAGATCTATATCCTAACAATATTTGTTAGCATTTTACTCTCAGGTTGTCAGATTTAATTTGTAAGTTGGCTTTCAAGAACGGGTGACTACACATCTTCATATGGATTACTTTTGATAACTGTCTGGCATGCATGCAATCAAAGTTCTTCTGATGCAGCCGAGGATGCGATTTGCTTTCTGGGCTGCGAACACACATTGCTGGCTCATATCCAGTTTTTCATCTCTGCAGGGCTGCTCTCAATGTACTCACTGCCCAGCCTGCATCTGTGCTTGGAATTGCCCCAAGCCAGGTGAGGACCTTGCACTTGGCCTTGTTGAATTTCTTGAAGTTCACACAGGCCCACCTCTCCAGCCTGTAAAAGCCCATCTGGATGGCATAATTCCCTCTGGCGTGTTGACTTCTCAACTGGAGTTATTAAAAAGATAAAGCTTAAACAAATAAATACTGAATGTGGAACTTCCCTTGCTAGTCCTTTGAAAAGGCTCTGCAACTTTAAAAAGAAAGAAGTACCATCCAGAATCTGGAAATAGTTACCACAGAAATTTCTTACTTCAGGCACTTTAAGAAATTTCCTGCATGATTTTTCTTCGTAAGAATCAGAATGACTATCAGGATACCCTTCCCTTCTACAGATTGGCATTGTGATGAACCGCTTTCTGCAGTCATCTTACATCCCTATATCAGTGTTCAAATAAACTTTGTTCCCATGAATACAGATCCATTGTGGGTGTGCATGTTTCCAGTTTATAGCTAAACACTACAACAATAAAACTTAAAAGGTTAGCAAAATTATCCGTCCAAGCTAATGTGTTACTTGTAGTGACAAGTAAATTCCAGGTATGTAGTTTGATATAAAAATAACAATGACAATGACAATGAACAAAATCCCACTACTTCACCCTAAGTGATGCTTTCAGAATTTGTGTCTTTTTCCCTGCGAGTAGATGTATGTATGTGACTAATTGACCTTTTGAACCAGTGTAGCTCCAAATGGACACAGGACTGTATACGTATTTTCAGAGATGTGTACACACAACATACATGCATTATTTTGCGGTCCAGGGTCAAATGCCATTTTCCTACCCAGTGTAATTCTAACTGTAAGCATATCATAAGAAACAGTTCCAGGGTGTTACAATGTTTTGCATTCTCCCATTCCTATCTTTGCTGAAGTAAAGCTCCTTTACATGCAAAAAACCAGTAGATCATCCACCATCAGGTGAGATATTTTACAGCTCTAAAAATGAAAGACTTATAAATGAGATGGAATCCTATGCAATTGCATAAAATTATGCCACTTCAGGCAATTTTAACTGCACATAGCAAATGCTCTTGTAAAATTCCCCCAGGATCTAGTAAAAATCCTCCAGTCTTTTTGAATTTGAGTTGTTGTGGTTGAAGTTATTAATTATAATTAGCTTAAGGAAAAATATGTTCATTACTAGTCAAACTGATTATATCATGCTCTGGAAGCTAACCAGTACGCAGAGATGAAAAGCAAACCCTCATCACAGACTGTTCTGAGGGCCCCACAAACTGAATCACTCACTTTTAAGAGTACTAAAAGTTGGGCAACTGTTTGTCAAAATCAATGAAACACTGCCCTCTTCTGATTCAGTTTGATCTAGAGGTAGCTGCACTTGCAATAAGGTCTATTTCAACCTTATGATTCTATGATTTAAAAAAAAAAAAAAAAAAAAAAAAGACATCTGAAAAAACCCAAAGGGACTAGAGATGTGGATTGGCTAGGGGATGAACCTTCTCCCGCAGTTGTTAAGTGGGGAACCTCCACAATTTCTGAGTGGCAAATACAGTGACCCACAACAAAGCAAGAGATATGGACAGAATAAAAGCAACACACAATTTATCTGTATATTTTACGATAGTAGTGTAAAGAAAAGAAAGGTGGCATGAAATGCAAGCAGCAGATGGATGATTTACAGTAAACAGGAGGCAGTTCTCATGTAACTAAGCAATAGAACTTCTTGTTACTTAGTTTTGTGTACACTAAGTTTTTCAAATGTTCAAAAACAAGGAATCCAAGCCCCAGGAAGAAAAGCACATTGGAGAGTTATCAAACATAAAGACACATTCAGGAAGTCTCCAAGCAGCAATCTGCTGGGTGAGTGTGCTGCAAAAAAGCCACCATTTGCTTGCCTTTGTCTTAAGCCCTTTCCTAGGTATACTCTACTGGCAGCTACCACCGATTCATTTCTAGTATCGTCAATGCTCATCTTAGTGAAGTATTCCTTCTTTAATTGCAAGAAATCAGTTGCACACTAGCATTTTGCAGACATTCAAGCAGAAAAAGCTTCATAAGTAAGATGCAGTCTTACAGAAATTTGCACACACTGAACCATTTGTCTGATTAGACTGTTTTTATGATAACTTCCTTACAGAGTTTTTCACATCAGACTGACATGCAACACTGTTTCAGCTGTAAATCACCACACACTCCGAAAATATGATTGCTTTTCAGACTTGTCACAAAAAAGATTGGCACAGAAAGATCTTAATCTTCATTGGGTGTCTGCAGAGCTGACACTCAGGGAAATAGCTTTACCCTTTCACAGGGTGAGGCCTAATCCTTCTCACGTGTCCTGCAACTTCTATGACACAGAAAAAAAGTGCTCTTGTTCATTCTTTCCTTTTTTTTTTTTTGACTCATTTGGAATCCTGTGGAAAGAACTGAGGAAGCAATCCTTATGCTCCCATCCTGGTAAACCCCACAACTGCATTCAGCTTTTCTGTGTGTCAAACAAAATAGAAATCACCATACAGGGAAATTGCTGCTTTCTCTCCACCATGGCGGACTGACACGTATGCCACTTCCATTTTGACACAACTTTACAAGTGAAAAAATGCTTTAAAACACTGTCATTTCTTCAAATGGATTGTAAAACACTTCTGGTATAGGACATTTTTAAATACAATCAGTTTATGAACAACACAATTTCTTTTTTACTGAAATACTTTATTTGTATTTCTTTAATTACTGTTGAATTGTAAAAATAATTGACATAATAATATTCAAAATGATACACAATTTGTCATATTTTAATGCCTGTCAAATTCAGTGCATTTTTGTGCAGAATGTATAAACCCAGATTATCTACTATTAATGTAAATATTTCTTAATTAGATGTTATAAATTCAAGTGTATGTTTTTTAATTTTCACAGTAAAAAACAAAAGAAAAAGAAAAAAAATGGGAAGAGTTTTGGCAAGTAACTTTGTGAGCTACATGCTACATTCTGTCCTTAGGTATCCTGTTCTAAGCGAGAGCAGAATCCACATCACAGAATTTTTAGAGCAGACGTGGTAAAAAAGCTCACTTGCAAAGAAGCCAACCTAAGTGGCATGGTTTGGATCACTTACAGCAATTTCTACAATCATTTTTTAATATGACCGACAAGGAAGAAATATGACCTTGCAATTGGCTACATTTCTTCATGAAATAGGCACTTGAGAAGGTCTTATATGTCATGTTAGAATGTTTAGTTGCAAAACCATCTAAAAGAGGTTTTGAGGCCAAATGTTGTCAGTTCAGTTCTGCTTTTGTATGTTGGCATGAGCTACTATGCTTATAGACTACATTGGAATATTGAGTTGTTAAATAATGGAACATACGTGTAGAATCCACGCGGCTGCCTAAAATATTCCACAAAAAATTCGATCACTAGTTGCTAGGGGAAATGTGAAGAAGAAAGTGCCAGTGTTTCCCAAGGCCATTCCTGAAACATATGCCATGAAATTTCATTGAAAGTCTTACTCGTTAAGGACATGAGAGCTGTCTGATTTTTCATTTTTTCAATTCAGACCTTTTGCAGGTCTGACCACTACTGGATATTTTAAGAAAGACAGAGGCTAAAACTCACCCTCATCAGAGTTTCATGGGGCCCAGATAACTTGCTGGCACATATGGTACGTTGTGGCAGCTGCACTGAAACCACAGAAGAACAGCATTAAAAAAAATACTTGGTCTTATGGCATTTCATCTGATGCTAAGTTGAGAACATAAATTCACTAGCTCAGGACAGGGTCAACAATGAATATAGACCTGGATGCTCTGGGTTGTGGCCACTCCGGCCTTGAAGGCTGACCTCCAGGCTCAGGGATCCCACAATCTCTCTGGGCAACCCACTCCAGTGCTTCAGGATCCACAGGGATTTTGGGTTTGAGTCCTTACTGCCAGCCTGAACCTCTCTAGTTTCAGGAGATGCCACCGCCTCTCACCCTCCCACCAGGCAGTGCTGGGAAGAGCCTGTCCCCATCTCCTTGATGCCTTCCCCACAGGCACCGGGGTGTGCCGTGAGGTGCCCCGATGCCTTCTCTGCTCCACGCTGAACCAGCACCAGCCCCGCAGGCCCTCCTTGCCTCCCCTGAGCCCCTCTGGTTTGTCAGCCTCCCTCCTGCCCAGGACCCCAAATGCGCCCTAGTGCCCGGATGAGGCCTGACGGGTGCTGAGCAGAGAGGATCACCCTTGTGCCCTCTGACTAGGGAAGAAAAGAGGAGAAAACCTGTGAGAGCAAGGCAAGTGCTGCCAGTGCCGCCCCCCGGGAGGAAGCAGGGGAGCCCAGAGGGCTGGCCAGCAGTGCTGGGGTGCAGGGAGAGTCTGTGGGACCTTGTCCTGCAGCCTCCCAGGGAGGCACGAGGTCTTATCCAATGAACCCTCTTGCTGCATGTGCCTGGAGAGGCCTGCCATGGCCAGAGTGACCTGATGAGCCCTGGGAGGACACGGCTGAGGCCTCGGTGACTGGCGTCAAACACCAATGCAGAGCACGAGGCAAGAGATGGGGGGATGGAGGGGGCAGTGGCGTTGGGGTAACCTCAGACGCGTGTGTTGGGGCCGCAGTGCTCCTGGGGCGAGCCCCATGGGTGAGGATGGCCCATGGCTTCTGTTGCCACCAAGGCACGGGCTGCGATGTCACCGAGTGAGGGATTGTGACCAGGCGCTCCTCGCTGCTGGTATCCAGGTGCTGAGTCCCACCCAGCCGGTTTCTGCCCACACTCTGGCTGAGCAGCACACGAGGCTGGAGTGTTGAGCAAAATCTTGGTGCTGGTGTCCTGCCCGGGGAGCTGCTCCTTGCAGCTCTCCGTGCCCAACGCCAGAGCCATCAGAGGATTAGCCTCGGCTCTGCCAGCTTCAGGCAGCCGGGGCACCCAGGAGGCGCGCTCACAGCAGCAGAGGTGAGCTGGGCAGGGACACCTCACCCCGGGGAGCTGGAAAGGTGTCCTTCTTGAGGGCTCTGGGCATTTCTGCCACCCCTCCCCAGGCCAGACAATGACCATGGCCTCTCTTCCTTTTCTAGCGTGACACCGGCTGCTGCAGCGGCAGTGACAGGGAGCGGCTCAACATCCCCAGCTCCCTCCAGCCCACCACAGTGAGGGGAGAGCATGGCCACGGAGCTGGAGAACCGCTGTCCCATATGCCTGGACAGCTGGGAGGAGGCCAGCTTTGTGCTGCCGTGCCTCCATCAATTCTGCTACCCCTGCATCCTGCGGTGGGCTGAGAGCAAGCCCCAGTGCCCCCTCTGCAAGAGGAGAGTGCAGTCCATCGTGCACTCGCTGCAGGCAGACGACGACTTTGAAGAGGTCGTCATCAGACCATCGGGGTTGGCATCAGCTGCAGCTGGCCCTCGCCAGGCAGGAGGAGCGCCCAGGCACCCGGCCACCCACCGGCCCCCTCGCCCTGTAACACCCCGGCCGCTGGCAGGGGAGTCGGTGCCCAGGGCTCCTCCGGGCGGCCTCCAGCCTGACACCTGGGCGTCTCTCTTTGACGACCACCCTGCTCTCCTCCAACGCTTTCTGCCCTGGCTGCAACAGCAGTTGAGGCTCATCTTTGCAGAGGAGCCTTCAGTGGCCGTCGTGTTTGAGGACCTCATCCAGTCTGTCCTGGGCTTGTTTGGGCTGGACGAAGACGTCCTGGTCCGGCTGCTGCAGGCCGCCCTCCAGGATCGCGCGGTGACATTCGTGCAGCAGTTCATCCATGTTGCCGTGCAGCGCTGCAGCGGGGAGGCTCACCGTCTGCTGGGCCTGGAGGATGGCCATGGTGCCCAGGAGCGTGAGGCCAGCCCCGCGCCTGCCCCCCATCCTGCTGCCTCCCGAAGAGGGTCTCCTGCCCCTGGCCCAGATCCCGCCGGCAGCCCTGCTGGAGATGACGAAGAGAAGCGCGTCGGCACCTCAACTGCTGCTCTTCGTGGAGGTCCCAGCCACCCCCCCCGACGCCCCCGTTCCCACCCACGGGGAGCAGGACGGGTTGCAGGAAGATTCAGGGGAGGCTGTGGCAGGTCCCTCCGCCCCCAGACAGGTCAGGGATCGCGGGGGCCACGGCAACCCCCAAAGAGGAGGGCCAGCAGCTGCCAGGACTCTTCCCAGCCACCCAAGAGGCCACCTCGATGGCGAAACTAGAGCCAGGCCCCAGGAGCTGCCAAGACCAGGGCCAGGCCAGCAGCTGGGGCACGTGCTGGCCCGCAAGTCGTTCAGAAGGCTCTCAGCCGTCTAGGTCTGTCAAAGCAAATAAATTGCCCACAGGCCAGTGCTGCCCAGCTCCAGGTCTGCACCTCTACAGCTGGTCCCAGGACACACGTTTCCAGCCCGCCGGTTCCCAGGGCCTGCCTGTGCCCCACCGCTCATCACCCCAGGGAAGCCATGAGGTGTTATCCACCAGTGAACCCTCTTGCTGCATGTGCCTGGATCCCCAAAGAGGACGGCCGGCAGCCCTGAGGCCTCTTCACCTCCAAACAAGAGGCCACCCCGCCGGCAGCGCTAGAAGAACGTCCCAGGCGCTGCCGAAAGCAGGGCTGGGCCAGCAGTTGGGGCATGTGCCAGCCCTCAAGGGCTCCTGGCCCTCTGAGTCTGTCAGGCAGTGAAAGAAAATAAAGGCCTGAAAACTGCAGAGGAAGTCTTGGTGTGACTAACAGTGCAGGGGGCATTG
The DNA here is from genome assembly GCF_034619465.1 of Leptosomus discolor. Taxonomy (NCBI): domain Eukaryota; kingdom Metazoa; phylum Chordata; class Aves; order Leptosomiformes; family Leptosomidae; genus Leptosomus; species Leptosomus discolor. The sequence continues at coordinate 46,581,451 of NC_141419.1, read as the reverse complement.
CTCTCCCCACCCGTGCTGCTTTCTCCCCCTTTTCCTGGGGTTGCACCCACCATTTCACTCCTTGTCCTTAGCAGAGCCCCATGGGGCTTCTCCCTCTGCTCTTGCTCAGCCTCCTTGCCCTGCTTTGACTGTCAGGGAGCTGGACCTGTGCTCTCTGAGGGCATCTCTCCCCAGAGCACAGCACTGTGGGGCTTGGTAATTTTACAGAGATGGTTTAGCAGCATTGTTATCTCCAGTTCACAGCTGGGAAGGCTTCAGATGTCCTAGACAAAATTGGCAGCTCCCACAAGCACCAGAAAGGAGTGTTGTCTGCTGTTCTGTATGCAGTTCCGGGACCCACAATTTAAGCACGATGTGAAGGTCCTTGCATGCATCCAGAGAGGGGTGGCAAAGCTGGTGGAAGAGCTGGAAGGAATGTCCTGTGAGGAGCGGCTGAGGCCTCTGGGTTTCTCTAGTTTGGAGGAAAGGAAGCTGAGCGGTGACCTCCTTGCTCTCTACAGCTTCCTGAGGAGGAGAAGGAGAGAGGGAGCTGCTGATCTCCTCTCCCTGGGATCCAGCGATAGGACGCGTGGGAATCGTTCAAAGCCGTGTCAAGGGGCGTTCAGACTGGACACGCGGAAGCATTTCTTTACCGAGAGGGTGGTCCGACACTGGAAGAGGCTCCCTAGAGAGGTGGTCGATGCCGCGTGCCTGTCAGTGTTTCAGAGGCATTTGGACAATGCCCTGACTAACGGGCTTTTAATTGTGGTCAGCCCTGGAGCGGTCAGGCAGCCGGACTAGCTGATCGTTGTAGGTCCCTTCCAACTGGAACTGTTCTATGCTATTCTATTCTATTCAGCAATGTCTGTGAAAGCTGCTGAACCAAAATAAGCCAGAAGGGGCTCTTCTGACATTGCAGCTTCTGGAAGCTCTTGCACCTTTAGAAGCCTCTGCTACACTTCACACTGGCAATGCTTTCCCTTCTGGCACTTGAGCGAGCATCCCTTCACAGGCTTGTGTCAGTTGTGCTCTGGGTTGTGGCCACTCCGGCCTTGAAGGCTGACCTCCAGGCTCAGGGATCCCACAATCTCTCTGGGCAACCCACTCCGGTGCTTCAGGATCCACAGGGATTTTGGGTTTGAGTCCTTACTGCCAGCCTGAACCTCTCTAGTTTCAGGAGATGCCACCGCCTCTCACCCTCCCACCAGGCAGTGCTGGGAAGAGCCTGTCCCCATCTCCTTGATGCCTTCCCCACAGGCACCGGGGTGTGCCGTGAGGTGCCCCGATGCCTTCTCTGCTCCACGCTGAACCAGCACCAGCCCCGCAGGCCCTCCTTGCCTCCCCTGAGCCCCTCTGGTTTGTCAGCCTCCCTCCTGCCCAGGACCCCAAATGCGCCCTAGTGCCCGGATGAGGCCTGACGGGTGCTGAGCAGAGAGGATCACCCTTGTGCCCTCTGACTAGGGAAGAAAAGAGGAGAAAACCTGTGAGAGCAAGGCAAGTGCTGCCAGTGCCCCCCCCGGGAGGAAGCAGGGGAGCCCAGAGGGCTGGCCAGCAGTGCTGGGGTGCAGGGAGAGTCTGTGGGACCTTGTCCTGCAGCCTCCCAGGGAGGCACGAGGTCTTATCCAATGAACCCTCTTGCTGCATGTGCCTGGAGAGGCCTGCCATGGCCAGAGTGACCTGATGAGCCCTGGGAGGACACGGCTGAGGCCTCGGTGACTGGCGTCAAACACCAATGCAGAGCACGAGGCAAGAGATGGGGGAATGGAGGGGGCAGTGGCGTTGGGGTAACCTCAGACGCGTGTGTTGGGGCCGCAGTGCTCCTGGGGCTAGCCCCATGGGTGAGGATGGCCCATGGCTTCTGTTGCCACCAAGGCACGGGCTGCGATGTCACCGAGTGAGGGATTGTGACCAGGCGCTCCTCGCTGCTGGTATCCAGGTGCTGAGTCCCACCCAGCCGGTTTCTGCCCACACTCTGGCTGAGCAGCACACGAGGCTGGAGTGTTGAGCAAAATCTTGGTGCTGGTGTCCTGCCCGGGGAGCTGCTCCTTGCAGCTCTCCGTGCCCAACGCCAGAGCCATCAGAGGATTAGCCTCGGCTCTGCCAGCTTCAGGCAGCCGGGGCACCCAGGAGGCGCGCTCACAGCAGCAGAGGTGAGCTGGGCAGGGACACCTCACCCCGGGGAGCTGGAAAGGTGTCCTTCTTGAGGGCTCTGGGCATTTCTGCCACCCCTCCCCAGGCCAGACAATGACCGTGGCCTCTCTTCCTTTCCTAGCGTGACACCGGCTGCTGCAGCGGCAGTGACAGGGAGCGGCTCAACATCCCCAGCTCCCTCCAGCCCACCACAGTGAGGGGAGAGCATGGCCACGGAGCTGGAGAACCGCTGTCCCATATGCCTGGACAGCTGGGAGGAGGCCAGCTTTGTGCTGCCGTGCCTCCATCAATTCTGCTACCCCTGCATCCTGCGGTGGGCTGAGAGCAAGCCCCAGTGCCCCCTCTGCAAGAGGAGAGTGCAGTCCATCGTGCACTCGCTGCAGGCAGACGACGACTTTGAAGAGGTCGTCATCAGACCATCGGGGTTGGCATCAGCTGCAGCTGGCCCTCGCCAGGCAGGAGGAGCGCCCAGGCACCCGGCCACCCACCGGCCCCCTCGCCCTGTAACACCCCGGCCGCTGGCAGGGGAGTCGGTGCCCAGGGCTCCTCCGGGCGGCCTCCAGCCTGACACCTGGGCGTCTCTCTTTGACGACCACCCTGCTCTCCTCCAACGCTTTCTGCCCTGGCTGCAACAGCAGTTGAGGCTCATCTTTGCAGAGGAGCCTTCAGTGGCCGTCGTGTTTGAGGACCTCATCCAGTCTGTCCTGGGCTTGTTTGGGCTGGACGAAGACGTCCTGGTCCGGCTGCTGCAGGCCGCCCTCCAGGATCGCGCGGTGACATTCGTGCAGCAGTTCATCCATGTTGCCGTGCAGCGCTGCAGCGGGGAGGCTCACCGTCTGCTGGGCCTGGAGGATGGCCATGGTGCCCAGGAGCGTGAGGCCAGCCCCGCGCCTGCCCCCCATCCTGCTGCCTCCCGAAGAGGGTCTCCTGCCCCTGGCCCAGATCCCGCCGGCAGCCCTGCTGGAGATGACGAAGAGGAGCGCGTCGGCACCTCAACTGCTGCTCTTCGTGGAGGTCCCAGCCACCCCCCCCGACGCCCCCGTTCCCACCCACGGGGAGCAGGACGGGTTGCAGGAAGATTCAGGGGAGGCTGTGGCAGGTCCCTCCGCCCCCAGACAGGTCAGGGATCGCGGGGGCCACGGCAACCCCCAAAGAGGAGGGCCAGCAGCTGCCAGGACTCTTCCCAGCCACCCAAGAGGCCACCTCGATGGCGAAACTAGAGCCAGGCCCCAGGAGCTGCCAAGACCAGGGCCAGGCCAGCAGCTGGGGCACGTGCTGGCCCGCAAGTCGTTCAGAAGGCTCTCAGCCGTCTAGGTCTGTCAAAGCAAATAAATTGCCCACAGGCCAGTGCTGCCCAGCTCCAGGTCTGCACCTCTACAGCTGGTCCCAGGACACACGTTTCCAGCCCGCCGGTTCCCAGGGCCTGCCTGTGCCCCACCGCTCATCACCCCAGGGAAGCCATGAGGTGTTACCCACCAGTGAACCCTCTTGCTGCATGTGCCTGGATCCCCAAAGAGGACGGCCGGCAGCCCTGAGGCCTCTTCACCTCCAAACAAGAGGCCACCCCGCCGGCAGCGCTAGAAGAACGTCCCAGGCGCTGCCGAAAGCAGGGCTGGGCCAGCAGTTGGGGCATGTGCCAGCCCTCAAGGGCTCCTGGCCCTCTGAGTCTGTCAGGCAGTGAAAGAAAATAAAGGCCTGAAAACTGCAGAGGAAGTCTTGGTGTGACTAACAGTGCAGGGGGCATTGCTCTCCCCACCCGTGCTGCTTTCTCCCCCTTTTCCTGGGGTTGCACCCACCATTTCACTCCTTGTCCTTAGCAGAGCCCCATGGGGCTTCTCCCTCTGCTCTTGCTCAGCCTCCTTGCCCTGCTTTGACTGTCAGGGAGCTGGACCTGTGCTCTCTGAGGGCATCTCTCCCCAGAGCACAGCACTGTGGGGCTTGGTAATTTTACAGAGATGGTTTAGCAGCATTGTTATCTCCAGTTCACAGCTGGGAAGGCTTCAGATGTCCTAGACAAAATTGGCAGCTCCCACAAGCACCAGAAAGGAGTGTTGTCTGCTGTTCTGTATGCAGTTCCGGGACCCACAATTTAAGCACGATGTGAAGGTCCTTGCATGCATCCAGAGAGGGGTGGCAAAGCTGGTGGAAGAGCTGGAAGGAATGTCCTGTGAGGAGCGGCTGAGGCCTCTGGGTTTCTCTAGTTTGGAGGAAAGGAAGCTGAGCGGTGACCTCCTTGCTCTCTACAGCTTCCTGAGGAGGAGAAGGAGAGAGGGAGCTGCTGATCTCCTCTCCCTGGGATCCAGCGATAGGACGCGTGGGAATCGTTCAAAGCCGTGTCAAGGGGCGTTCAGACTGGACACGCGGAAGCATTTCTTTACCGAGAGGGTGGTCCGACACTGGAAGAGGCTCCCTAGAGAGGTGGTCGATGCCGCGTGCCTGTCAGTGTTTCAGAGGCATTTGGACAATGCCCTGACTAACGGGCTTTTAATTGTGGTCAGCCCTGGAGCGGTCAGGCAGCCGGACTAGCTGATCGTTGTAGGTCCCTTCCAACTGGAACTGTTCTATGCTATTCTATTCTATTCAGCAATGTCTGTGAAAGCTGCTGAACCAAAATAAGCCAGAAGGGGCTCTTCTGACATTGCAGCTTCTGGAAGCTCTTGCACCTTTAGAAGCCTCTGCTACACTTCACACTGGCAATGCTTTCCCTTCTGGCACTTGAGCGAGCATCCCTTCACAGGCTTGTGTCAGTTGTGCTCTGGGTTGTGGCCACTCCGGCCTTGAAGGCTGACCTCCAGGCTCAGGGATCCCACAATCTCTCTGGGCAACCCACTCCGGTGCTTCAGGATCCACAGGGATTTTGGGTTTGAGTCCTTACTGCCAGCCTGAACCTCTCTAGTTTCAGGAGATGCCACCGCCTCTCACCCTCCCACCAGGCAGTGCTGGGAAGAGCCTGTCCCCATCTCCTTGATGCCTTCCCCACAGGCACCGGGGTGTGCCGTGAGGTGCCCCGATGCCTTCTCTGCTCCACGCTGAACCAGCACCAGCCCCGCAGGCCCTCCTTGCCTCCCCTGAGCCCCTCTGGTTTGTCAGCCTCCCTCCTGCCCAGGACCCCAAATGCGCCCTAGTGCCCGGATGAGGCCTGACGGGTGCTGAGCAGAGAGGATCACCCTTGTGCCCTCTGACTAGGGAAGAAAAGAGGAGAAAACCTGTGAGAGCAAGGCAAGTGCTGCCAGTGCCCCCCCCGGGAGGAAGCAGGGGAGCCCAGAGGGCTGGCCAGCAGTGCTGGGGTGCAGGGAGAGTCTGTGGGACCTTGTCCTGCAGCCTCCCAGGGAGGCACGAGGTCTTATCCAATGAACCCTCTTGCTGCATGTGCCTGGAGAGGCCTGCCATGGCCAGAGTGACCTGATGAGCCCTGGGAGGACACGGCTGAGGCCTCGGTGACTGGCGTCAAACACCAATGCAGAGCACGAGGCAAGAGATGGGGGAATGGAGGGGGCAGTGGCGTTGGGGTAACCTCAGACGCGTGTGTTGGGGCCGCAGTGCTCCTGGGGCTAGCCCCATGGGTGAGGATGGCCCATGGCTTCTGTTGCCACCAAGGCACGGGCTGCGATGTCACCGAGTGAGGGATTGTGACCAGGCGCTCCTCGCTGCTGGTATCCAGGTGCTGAGTCCCACCCAGCCGGTTTCTGCCCACACTCTGGCTGAGCAGCACACGAGGCTGGAGTGTTGAGCAAAATCTTGGTGCTGGTGTCCTGCCCGGGGAGCTGCTCCTTGCAGCTCTCCGTGCCCAACGCCAGAGCCATCAGAGGATTAGCCTCGGCTCTGCCAGCTTCAGGCAGCCGGGGCACCCAGGAGGCGCGCTCACAGCAGCAGAGGTGAGCTGGGCAGGGACACCTCACCCCGGGGAGCTGGAAAGGTGTCCTTCTTGAGGGCTCTGGGCATTTCTGCCACCCCTCCCCAGGCCAGACAATGACCGTGGCCTCTCTTCCTTTCCTAGCGTGACACCGGCTGCTGCAGCGGCAGTGACAGGGAGCGGCTCAACATCCCCAGCTCCCTCCAGCCCACCACAGTGAGGGGAGAGCATGGCCACGGAGCTGGAGAACCGCTGTCCCATATGCCTGGACAGCTGGGAGGAGGCCAGCTTTGTGCTGCCGTGCCTCCATCAATTCTGCTACCCCTGCATCCTGCGGTGGGCTGAGAGCAAGCCCCAGTGCCCCCTCTGCAAGAGGAGAGTGCAGTCCATCGTGCACTCGCTGCAGGCAGACGACGACTTTGAAGAGGTCGTCATCAGACCATCGGGGTTGGCATCAGCTGCAGCTGGCCCTCGCCAGGCAGGAGGAGCGCCCAGGCACCCGGCCACCCACCGGCCCCCTCGCCCTGTAACACCCCGGCCGCTGGCAGGGGAGTCGGTGCCCAGGGCTCCTCCGGGCGGCCTCCAGCCTGACACCTGGGCGTCTCTCTTTGACGACCACCCTGCTCTCCTCCAACGCTTTCTGCCCTGGCTGCAACAGCAGTTGAGGCTCATCTTTGCAGAGGAGCCTTCAGTGGCCGTCGTGTTTGAGGACCTCATCCAGTCTGTCCTGGGCTTGTTTGGGCTGGACGAAGACGTCCTGGTCCGGCTGCTGCAGGCCGCCCTCCAGGATCGCGCGGTGACATTCGTGCAGCAGTTCATCCATGTTGCCGTGCAGCGCTGCAGCGGGGAGGCTCACCGTCTGCTGGGCCTGGAGGATGGCCATGGTGCCCAGGAGCGTGAGGCCAGCCCCGCGCCTGCCCCCCATCCTGCTGCCTCCCGAAGAGGGTCTCCTGCCCCTGGCCCAGATCCCGCCGGCAGCCCTGCTGGAGATGACGAAGAGGAGCGCGTCGGCACCTCAACTGCTGCTCTTCGTGGAGGTCCCAGCCACCCCCCCCGACGCCCCCGTTCCCACCCACGGGGAGCAGGACGGGTTGCAGGAAGATTCAGGGGAGGCTGTGGCAGGTCCCTCCGCCCCCAGACAGGTCAGGGATCGCGGGGGCCACGGCAACCCCCAAAGAGGAGGGCCAGCAGCTGCCAGGACTCTTCCCAGCCACCCAAGAGGCCACCTCGATGGCGAAACTAGAGCCAGGCCCCAGGAGCTGCCAAGACCAGGGCCAGGCCAGCAGCTGGGGCACGTGCTGGCCCGCAAGTCGTTCAGAAGGCTCTCAGCCGTCTAGGTCTGTCAAAGCAAATAAATTGCCCACAGGCCAGTGCTGCCCAGCTCCAGGTCTGCACCTCTACAGCTGGTCCCAGGACACACGTTTCCAGCCCGCCGGTTCCCAGGGCCTGCCTGTGCCCCACCGCTCATCACCCCAGGGAAGCCATGAGGTGTTATCCACCAGTGAACCCTCTTGCTGCATGTGCCTGGATCCCCAAAGAGGACGGCCGGCAGCCCTGAGGCCTCTTCACCTCCAAACAAGAGGCCACCCCGCCGGCAGCGCTAGAAGAACGTCCCAGGCGCTGCCGAAAGCAGGGCTGGGCCAGCAGTTGGGGCATGTGCCAGCCCTCAAGGGCTCCTGGCCCTCTGAGTCTGTCAGGCAGTGAAAGAAAATAAAGGCCTGAAAACTGCAGAGGAAGTCTTGGTGTGACTAACAGTGCAGGGGGCATTGCTCTCCCCACCCGTGCTGCTTTCTCCCCCTTTTCCTGGGGTTGCACCCACCATTTCACTCCTTGTCCTTAGCAGAGCCCCATGGGGCTTCTCCCTCTGCTCTTGCTCAGCCTCCTTGCCCTGCTTTGACTGTCAGGGAGCTGGACCTGTGCTCTCTGAGGGCATCTCTCCCCAGAGCACAGCACTGTGGGGCTTGGTAATTTTACAGAGATGGTTTAGCAGCATTGTTATCTCCAGTTCACAGCTGGGAAGGCTTCAGATGTCCTAGACAAAATTGGCAGCTCCCACAAGCACCAGAAAGGAGTGTTGTCTGCTGTTCTGTATGCAGTTCCGGGACCCACAATTTAAGCACGATGTGAAGGTCCTTGCATGCATCCAGAGAGGGGTGGCAAAGCTGGTGGAAGAGCTGGAAGGAATGTCCTGTGAGGAGCGGCTGAGGCCTCTGGGTTTCTCTAGTTTGGAGGAAAGGAAGCTGAGCGGTGACCTCCTTGCTCTCTACAGCTTCCTGAGGAGGAGAAGGAGAGAGGGAGCTGCTGATCTCCTCTCCCTGGGATCCAGCGATAGGACGCGTGGGAATCGTTCAAAGCCGTGTCAAGGGGCGTTCAGACTGGACACGCGGAAGCATTTCTTTACCGAGAGGGTGGTCCGACACTGGAAGAGGCTCCCTAGAGAGGTGGTCGATGCCGCGTGCCTGTCAGTGTTTCAGAGGCATTTGGACAATGCCCTGACTAACGGGCTTTTAATTGTGGTCAGCCCTGGAGCGGTCAGGCAGCCGGACTAGCTGATCGTTGTAGGTCCCTTCCAACTGGAACTGTTCTATGCTATTCTATTCTATTCAGCAATGTCTGTGAAAGCTGCTGAACCAAAATAAGCCAGAAGGGGCTCTTCTGACATTGCAGCTTCTGGAAGCTCTTGCACCTTTAGAAGCCTCTGCTACACTTCACACTGGCAATGCTTTCCCTTCTGGCACTTGAGCGAGCATCCCTTCACAGGCTTGTGTCAGTTGTGCTCTGGGTTGTGGCCACTCCGGCCTTGAAGGCTGACCTCCAGGCTCAGGGATCCCACAATCTCTCTGGGCAACCCACTCCGGTGCTTCAGGATCCACAGGGATTTTGGGTTTGAGTCCTTACTGCCAGCCTGAACCTCTCTAGTTTCAGGAGATGCCACCGCCTCTCACCCTCCCACCAGGCAGTGCTGGGAAGAGCCTGTCCCCATCTCCTTGATGCCTTCCCCACAGGCACCGGGGTGTGCCGTGAGGTGCCCCGATGCCTTCTCTGCTCCACGCTGAACCAGCACCAGCCCCGCAGGCCCTCCTTGCCTCCCCTGAGCCCCTCTGGTTTGTCAGCCTCCCTCCTGCCCAGGACCCCAAATGCGCCCTAGTGCCCGGATGAGGCCTGACGGGTGCTGAGCAGAGAGGATCACCCTTGTGCCCTCTGACTAGGGAAGAAAAGAGGAGAAAACCTGTGAGAGCAAGGCAAGTGCTGCCAGTGCCCCCCCCGGGAGGAAGCAGGGGAGCCCAGAGGGCTGGCCAGCAGTGCTGGGGTGCAGGGAGAGTCTGTGGGACCTTGTCCTGCAGCCTCCCAGGGAGGCACGAGGTCTTATCCAATGAACCCTCTTGCTGCATGTGCCTGGAGAGGCCTGCCATGGCCAGAGTGACCTGATGAGCCCTGGGAGGACACGGCTGAGGCCTCGGTGACTGGCGTCAAACACCAATGCAGAGCACGAGGCAAGAGATGGGGGAATGGAGGGGGCAGTGGCGTTGGGGTAACCTCAGACGCGTGTGTTGGGGCCGCAGTGCTCCTGGGGCTAGCCCCATGGGTGAGGATGGCCCATGGCTTCTGTTGCCACCAAGGCACGGGCTGCGATGTCACCGAGTGAGGGATTGTGACCAGGCGCTCCTCGCTGCTGGTATCCAGGTGCTGAGTCCCACCCAGCCGGTTTCTGCCCACACTCTGGCTGAGCAGCACACGAGGCTGGAGTGTTGAGCAAAATCTTGGTGCTGGTGTCCTGCCCGGGGAGCTGCTCCTTGCAGCTCTCCGTGCCCAACGCCAGAGCCATCAGAGGATTAGCCTCGGCTCTGCCAGCTTCAGGCAGCCGGGGCACCCAGGAGGCGCGCTCACAGCAGCAGAGGTGAGCTGGGCAGGGACACCTCACCCCGGGGAGCTGGAAAGGTGTCCTTCTTGAGGGCTCTGGGCATTTCTGCCACCCCTCCCCAGGCCAGACAATGACCGTGGCCTCTCTTCCTTTCCTAGCGTGACACCGGCTGCTGCAGCGGCAGTGACAGGGAGCGGCTCAACATCCCCAGCTCCCTCCAGCCCACCACAGTGAGGGGAGAGCATGGCCACGGAGCTGGAGAACCGCTGTCCCATATGCCTGGACAGCTGGGAGGAGGCCAGCTTTGTGCTGCCGTGCCTCCATCAATTCTGCTACCCCTGCATCCTGCGGTGGGCTGAGAGCAAGCCCCAGTGCCCCCTCTGCAAGAGGAGAGTGCAGTCCATCGTGCACTCGCTGCAGGCAGACGACGACTTCGAAGAGGTCGTCATCAGACCATCGGGGTTGGCATCAGCTGCAGCTGGCCCTCGCCAGGCAGGAGGAGCGCCCAGGCACCCGGCCACCCACCGGCCCCCTCGCCCTGTAACACCCCGGCCGCTGGCAGGGGAGTCGGTGCCCAGGGCTCCTCCGGGCGGCCTCCAGCCTGACACCTGGGCGTCTCTCTTTGACGACCACCCTGCTCTCCTCCAACGCTTTCTGCCCTGGCTGCAACAGCAGTTGAGGCTCATCTTTGCAGAGGAGCCTTCAGTGGCCGTCGTGTTTGAGGACCTCATCCAGTCTGTCCTGGGCTTGTTTGGGCTGGACGAAGACGTCCTGGTCCGGCTGCTGCAGGCCGCCCTCCAGGATCGCGCGGTGACATTCGTGCAGCAGTTCATCCATGTTGCCGTGCAGCGCTGCAGCGGGGAGGCTCACCGTCTGCTGGGCCTGGAGGATGGCCATGGTGCCCAGGAGCGTGAGGCCAGCCCCGCGCCTGCCCCCCATCCTGCTGCCTCCCGAAGAGGGTCTCCTGCCCCTGGCCCAGATCCCGCCGGCAGCCCTGCTGGAGATGACGAAGAGGAGCGCGTCGGCACCTCAACTGCTGCTCTTCGTGGAGGTCCCAGCCACCCCCCCCGACGCCCCCGTTCCCACCCACGGGGAGCAGGACGGGTTGCAGGAAGATTCAGGGGAGGCTGTGGCAGGTCCCTCCGCCCCCAGACAGGTCAGGGATCGCGGGGGCCACGGCAACCCCCAAAGAGGAGGGCCAGCAGCTGCCAGGACTCTTCCCAGCCACCCAAGAGGCCACCTCGATGGCGAAACTAGAGCCAGGCCCCAGGAGCTGCCAAGACCAGGGCCAGGCCAGCAGCTGGGGCACGTGCTGGCCCGCAAGTCGTTCAGAAGGCTCTCAGCCGTCTAGGTCTGTCAAAGCAAATAAATTGCCCACAGGCCAGTGCTGCCCAGCTCCAGGTCTGCACCTCTACAGCTGGTCCCAGGACACACGTTTCCAGCCCGCCGGTTCCCAGGGCCTGCCTGTGCCCCACCGCTCATCACCCCAGGGAAGCCATGAGGTGTTACCCACCAGTGAACCCTCTTGCTGCATGTGCCTGGATCCCCAAAGAGGACGGCCGGCAGCCCTGAGGCCTCTTCACCTCCAAACAAGAGGCCACCCCGCCGGCAGCGCTAGAAGAACGTCCCAGGCGCTGCCGAAAGCAGGGCTGGGCCAGCAGTTGGGGCATGTGCCAGCCCTCAAGGGCTCCTGGCCCTCTGAGTCTGTCAGGCAGTGAAAGAAAATAAAGGCCTGAAAACTGCAGAGGAAGTCTTGGTGTGACTAACAGTGCAGGGGGCATTGCTCTCCCCACCCGTGCTGCTTTCTCCCCCTTTTCCTGGGGTTGCACCCACCATTTCACTCCTTGTCCTTAGCAGAGCCCCATGGGGCTTCTCCCTCTGCTCTTGCTCAGCCTCCTTGCCCTGCTTTGACTGTCAGGGAGCTGGACCTGTGCTCTCTGAGGGCATCTCTCCCCAGAGCACAGCACTGTGGGGCTTGGTAATTTTACAGAGATGGTTTAGCAGCATTGTTATCTCCAGTTCACAGCTGGGAAGGCTTCAGATGTCCTAGACAAAATTGGCAGCTCCCACAAGCACCAGAAAGGAGTGTTGTCTGCTGTTCTGTATGCAGTTCCGGGACCCACAATTTAAGCACGATGTGAAGGTCCTTGCATGCATCCAGAGAGGGGTGGCAAAGCTGGTGGAAGAGCTGGAAGGAATGTCCTGTGAGGAGCGGCTGAGGCCTCTGGGTTTCTCTAGTTTGGAGGAAAGGAAGCTGAGCGGTGACCTCCTTGCTCTCTACAGCTTCCTGAGGAGGAGAAGGAGAGAGGGAGCTGCTGATCTCCTCTCCCTGGGATCCAGCGATAGGACGCGTGGGAATCGTTCAAAGCCGTGTCAAGGGGCGTTCAGACTGGACACGCGGAAGCATTTCTTTACCGAGAGGGTGGTCCGACACTGGAAGAGGCTCCCTAGAGAGGTGGTCGATGCCGCGTGCCTGTCAGTGTTTCAGAGGCATTTGGACAATGCCCTGACTAACGGGCTTTTAATTGTGGTCAGCCCTGGAGCGGTCAGGCAGCCGGACTAGCTGATCGTTGTAGGTCCCTTCCAACTGGAACTGTTCTATGCTATTCTATTCTATTCAGCAATGTCTGTGAAAGCTGCTGAACCAAAATAAGCCAGAAGGGGCTCTTCTGACATTGCAGCTTCTGGAAGCTCTTGCACCTTTAGAAGCCTCTGCTACACTTCACACTGGCAATGCTTTCCCTTCTGGCACTTGAGCGAGCATCCCTTCACAGGCTTGTGTCAGTTGTGCTCTGGGTTGTGGCCACTCCGGCCTTGAAGGCTGACCTCCAGGCTCAGGGATCCCACAATCTCTCTGGGCAACCCACTCCGGTGCTTCAGGATCCACAGGGATTTTGGGTTTGAGTCCTTACTGCCAGCCTGAACCTCTCTAGTTTCAGGAGATGCCACCGCCTCTCACCCTCCCACCAGGCAGTGCTGGGAAGAGCCTGTCCCCATCTCCTTGATGCCTTCCCCACAGGCACCGGGGTGTGCCGTGAGGTGCCCCGATGCCTTCTCTGCTCCACGCTGAACCAGCACCAGCCCCGCAGGCCCTCCTTGCCTCCCCTGAGCCCCTCTGGTTTGTCAGCCTCCCTCCTGCCCAGGACCCCAAATGCGCCCTAGTGCCCGGATGAGGCCTGACGGGTGCTGAGCAGAGAGGATCACCCTTGTGCCCTCTGACTAGGGAAGAAAAGAGGAGAAAACCTGTGAGAGCAAGGCAAGTGCTGCCAGTGCCCCCCCCGGGAGGAAGCAGGGGAGCCCAGAGGGCTGGCCAGCAGTGCTGGGGTGCAGGGAGAGTCTGTGGGACCTTGTCCTGCAGCCTCCCAGGGAGGCACGAGGTCTTATCCAATGAACCCTCTTGCTGCATGTGCCTGGAGAGGCCTGCCATGGCCAGAGTGACCTGATGAGCCCTGGGAGGACACGGCTGAGGCCTCGGTGACTGGCGTCAAACACCAATGCAGAGCACGAGGCAAGAGATGGGGGAATGGAGGGGGCAGTGGCGTTGGGGTAACCTCAGACGCGTGTGTTGGGGCCGCAGTGCTCCTGGGGCTAGCCCCATGGGTGAGGATGGCCCATGGCTTCTGTTGCCACCAAGGCACGGGCTGCGATGTCACCGAGTGAGGGATTGTGACCAGGCGCTCCTCGCTGCTGGTATCCAGGTGCTGAGTCCCACCCAGCCGGTTTCTGCCCACACTCTGGCTGAGCAGCACACGAGGCTGGAGTGTTGAGCAAAATCTTGGTGCTGGTGTCCTGCCCGGGGAGCTGCTCCTTGCAGCTCTCCGTGCCCAACGCCAGAGCCATCAGAGGATTAGCCTCGGCTCTGCCAGCTTCAGGCAGCCGGGGCACCCAGGAGGCGCGCTCACAGCAGCAGAGGTGAGCTGGGCAGGGACACCTCACCCCGGGGAGCTGGAAAGGTGTCCTTCTTGAGGGCTCTGGGCATTTCTGCCACCCCTCCCCAGGCCAGACAATGACCGTGGCCTCTCTTCCTTTCCTAGCGTGACACCGGCTGCTGCAGCGGCAGTGACAGGGAGCGGCTCAACATCCCCAGCTCCCTCCAGCCCACCACAGTGAGGGGAGAGCATGGCCACGGAGCTGGAGAACCGCTGTCCCATATGCCTGGACAGCTGGGAGGAGGCCAGCTTTGTGCTGCCGTGCCTCCATCAATTCTGCTACCCCTGCATCCTGCGGTGGGCTGAGAGCAAGCCCCAGTGCCCCCTCTGCAAGAGGAGAGTGCAGTCCATCGTGCACTCGCTGCAGGCAGACGACGACTTTGAAGAGGTCGTCATCAGACCATCGGGGTTGGCATCAGCTGCAGCTGGCCCTCGCCAGGCAGGAGGAGCGCCCAGGCACCCGGCCACCCACCGGCCCCCTCGCCCTGTAACACCCCGGCCGCTGGCAGGGGAGTCGGTGCCCAGGGCTCCTCCGGGCGGCCTCCAGCCTGACACCTGGGCGTCTCTCTTTGACGACCACCCTGCTCTCCTCCAACGCTTTCTGCCCTGGCTGCAACAGCAGTTGAGGCTCATCTTTGCAGAGGAGCCTTCAGTGGCCGTCGTGTTTGAGGACCTCATCCAGTCTGTCCTGGGCTTGTTTGGGCTGGACGAAGACGTCCTGGTCCGGCTGCTGCAGGCCGCCCTCCAGGATCGCGCGGTGACATTCGTGCAGCAGTTCATCCATGTTGCCGTGCAGCGCTGCAGCGGGGAGGCTCACCGTCTGCTGGGCCTGGAGGATGGCCATGGTGCCCAGGAGCGTGAGGCCAGCCCCGCGCCTGCCCCCCATCCTGCTGCCTCCCGAAGAGGGTCTCCTGCCCCTGGCCCAGATCCCGCCGGCAGCCCTGCTGGAGATGACGAAGAGGAGCGCGTCGGCACCTCAACTGCTGCTCTTCGTGGAGGTCCCAGCCACCCCCCCCGACGCCCCCGTTCCCACCCACGGGGAGCAGGACGGGTTGCAGGAAGATTCAGGGGAGGCTGTGGCAGGTCCCTCCGCCCCCAGACAGGTCAGGGATCGCGGGGGCCACGGCAACCCCCAAAGAGGAGGGCCAGCAGCTGCCAGGACTCTTCCCAGCCACCCAAGAGGCCACCTCGATGGCGAAACTAGAGCCAGGCCCCAGGAGCTGCCAAGACCAGGGCCAGGCCAGCAGCTGGGGCACGTGCTGGCCCGCAAGTCGTTCAGAAGGCTCTCAGCCGTCTAGGTCTGTCAAAGCAAATAAATTGCCCACAGGCCAGTGCTGCCCAGCTCCAGGTCTGCACCTCTACAGCTGGTCCCAGGACACACGTTTCCAGCCCGCCGGTTCCCAGGGCCTGCCTGTGCCCCACCGCTCATCACCCCAGGGAAGCCATGAGGTGTTACCCACCAGTGAACCCTCTTGCTGCATGTGCCTGGATCCCCAAAGAGGACGGCCGGCAGCCCTGAGGCCTCTTCACCTCCAAACAAGAGGCCACCCCGCCGGCAGCGCTAGAAGAACGTCCCAGGCGCTGCCGAAAGCAGGGCTGGGCCAGCAGTTGGGGCATGTGCCAGCCCTCAAGGGCTCCTGGCCCTCTGAGTCTGTCAGGCAGTGAAAGAAAATAAAGGCCTGAAAACTGCAGAGGAAGTCTTGGTGTGACTAACAGTGCAGGGGGCATTGCTCTCCCCACCCGTGCTGCTTTCTCCCCCTTTTCCTGGGGTTGCACCCACCATTTCACTCCTTGTCCTTAGCAGAGCCCCATGGGGCTTCTCCCTCTGCTCTTGCTCAGCCTCCTTGCCCTGCTTTGACTGTCAGGGAGCTGGACCTGTGCTCTCTGAGGGCATCTCTCCCCAGAGCACAGCACTGTGGGGCTTGGTAATTTTACAGAGATGGTTTAGCAGCATTGTTATCTCCAGTTCACAGCTGGGAAGGCTTCAGATGTCCTAGACAAAATTGGCAGCTCCCACAAGCACCAGAAAGGAGTGTTGTCTGCTGTTCTGTATGCAGTTCCGGGACCCACAATTTAAGCACGATGTGAAGGTCCTTGCATGCATCCAGAGAGGGGTGGCAAAGCTGGTGGAAGAGCTGGAAGGAATGTCCTGTGAGGAGCGGCTGAGGCCTCTGGGTTTCTCTAGTTTGGAGGAAAGGAAGCTGAGCGGTGACCTCCTTGCTCTCTACAGCTTCCTGAGGAGGAGAAGGAGAGAGGGAGCTGCTGATCTCCTCTCCCTGGGATCCAGCGATAGGACGCGTGGGAATCGTTCAAAGCCGTGTCAAGGGGCGTTCAGACTGGACACGCGGAAGCATTTCTTTACCGAGAGGGTGGTCCGACACTGGAAGAGGCTCCCTAGAGAGGTGGTCGATGCCGCGTGCCTGTCAGTGTTTCAGAGGCATTTGGACAATGCCCTGACTAACGGGCTTTTAATTGTGGTCAGCCCTGGAGCGGTCAGGCAGCCGGACTAGCTGATCGTTGTAGGTCCCTTCCAACTGGAACTGTTCTATGCTATTCTATTCTATTCAGCAATGTCTGTGAAAGCTGCTGAACCAAAATAAGCCAGAAGGGGCTCTTCTGACATTGCAGCTTCTGGAAGCTCTTGCACCTTTAGAAGCCTCTGCTACACTTCACACTGGCAATGCTTTCCCTTCTGGCACTTGAGCGAGCATCCCTTCACAGGCTTGTGTCAGTTGTGCTCTGGGTTGTGGCCACTCCGGCCTTGAAGGCTGACCTCCAGGCTCAGGGATCCCACAATCTCTCTGGGCAACCCACTCCGGTGCTTCAGGATCCACAGGGATTTTGGGTTTGAGTCCTTACTGCCAGCCTGAACCTCTCTAGTTTCAGGAGATGCCACCGCCTCTCACCCTCCCACCAGGCAGTGCTGGGAAGAGCCTGTCCCCATCTCCTTGATGCCTTCCCCACAGGCACCGGGGTGTGCCGTGAGGTGCCCCGATGCCTTCTCTGCTCCACGCTGAACCAGCACCAGCCCCGCAGGCCCTCCTTGCCTCCCCTGAGCCCCTCTGGTTTGTCAGCCTCCCTCCTGCCCAGGACCCCAAATGCGCCCTAGTGCCCGGATGAGGCCTGACGGGTGCTGAGCAGAGAGGATCACCCTTGTGCCCTCTGACTAGGGAAGAAAAGAGGAGAAAACCTGTGAGAGCAAGGCAAGTGCTGCCAGTGCCCCCCCCGGGAGGAAGCAGGGGAGCCCAGAGGGCTGGCCAGCAGTGCTGGGGTGCAGGGAGAGTCTGTGGGACCTTGTCCTGCAGCCTCCCAGGGAGGCACGAGGTCTTATCCAATGAACCCTCTTGCTGCATGTGCCTGGAGAGGCCTGCCATGGCCAGAGTGACCTGATGAGCCCTGGGAGGACACGGCTGAGGCCTCGGTGACTGGCGTCAAACACCAATGCAGAGCACGAGGCAAGAGATGGGGGAATGGAGGGGGCAGTGGCGTTGGGGTAACCTCAGACGCGTGTGTTGGGGCCGCAGTGCTCCTGGGGCTAGCCCCATGGGTGAGGATGGCCCATGGCTTCTGTTGCCACCAAGGCACGGGCTGCGATGTCACCGAGTGAGGGATTGTGACCAGGCGCTCCTCGCTGCTGGTATCCAGGTGCTGAGTCCCACCCAGCCGGTTTCTGCCCACACTCTGGCTGAGCAGCACACGAGGCTGGAGTGTTGAGCAAAATCTTGGTGCTGGTGTCCTGCCCGGGGAGCTGCTCCTTGCAGCTCTCCGTGCCCAACGCCAGAGCCATCAGAGGATTAGCCTCGGCTCTGCCAGCTTCAGGCAGCCGGGGCACCCAGGAGGCGCGCTCACAGCAGCAGAGGTGAGCTGGGCAGGGACACCTCACCCCGGGGAGCTGGAAAGGTGTCCTTCTTGAGGGCTCTGGGCATTTCTGCCACCCCTCCCCAGGCCAGACAATGACCGTGGCCTCTCTTCCTTTCCTAGCGTGACACCGGCTGCTGCAGCGGCAGTGACAGGGAGCGGCTCAACATCCCCAGCTCCCTCCAGCCCACCACAGTGAGGGGAGAGCATGGCCACGGAGCTGGAGAACCGCTGTCCCATATGCCTGGACAGCTGGGAGGAGGCCAGCTTTGTGCTGCCGTGCCTCCATCAATTCTGCTACCCCTGCATCCTGCGGTGGGCTGAGAGCAAGCCCCAGTGCCCCCTCTGCAAGAGGAGAGTGCAGTCCATCGTGCACTCGCTGCAGGCAGACGACGACTTTGAAGAGGTCGTCATCAGACCATCGGGGTTGGCATCAGCTGCAGCTGGCCCTCGCCAGGCAGGAGGAGCGCCCAGGCACCCGGCCACCCACCGGCCCCCTCGCCCTGTAACACCCCGGCCGCTGGCAGGGGAGTCGGTGCCCAGGGCTCCTCCGGGCGGCCTCCAGCCTGACACCTGGGCGTCTCTCTTTGACGACCACCCTGCTCTCCTCCAACGCTTTCTGCCCTGGCTGCAACAGCAGTTGAGGCTCATCTTTGCAGAGGAGCCTTCAGTGGCCGTCGTGTTTGAGGACCTCATCCAGTCTGTCCTGGGCTTGTTTGGGCTGGACGAAGACGTCCTGGTCCGGCTGCTGCAGGCCGCCCTCCAGGATCGCGCGGTGACATTCGTGCAGCAGTTCATCCATGTTGCCGTGCAGCGCTGCAGCGGGGAGGCTCACCGTCTGCTGGGCCTGGAGGATGGCCATGGTGCCCAGGAGCGTGAGGCCAGCCCCGCGCCTGCCCCCCATCCTGCTGCCTCCCGAAGAGGGTCTCCTGCCCCTGGCCCAGATCCCGCCGGCAGCCCTGCTGGAGATGACGAAGAGGAGCGCGTCGGCACCTCAACTGCTGCTCTTCGTGGAGGTCCCAGCCACCCCCCCCGACGCCCCCGTTCCCACCCACGGGGAGCAGGACGGGTTGCAGGAAGATTCAGGGGAGGCTGTGGCAGGTCCCTCCGCCCCCAGACAGGTCAGGGATCGCGGGGGCCACGGCAACCCCCAAAGAGGAGGGCCAGCAGCTGCCAGGACTCTTCCCAGCCACCCAAGAGGCCACCTCGATGGCGAAACTAGAGCCAGGCCCCAGGAGCTGCCAAGACCAGGGCCAGGCCAGCAGCTGGGGCACGTGCTGGCCCGCAAGTCGTTCAGAAGGCTCTCAGCCGTCTAGGTCTGTCAAAGCAAATAAATTGCCCACAGGCCAGTGCTGCCCAGCTCCAGGTCTGCACCTCTACAGCTGGTCCCAGGACACACGTTTCCAGCCCGCCGGTTCCCAGGGCCTGCCTGTGCCCCACCGCTCATCACCCCAGGGAAGCCATGAGGTGTTACCCACCAGTGAACCCTCTTGCTGCATGTGCCTGGATCCCCAAAGAGGACGGCCGGCAGCCCTGAGGCCTCTTCACCTCCAAACAAGAGGCCACCCCGCCGGCAGCGCTAGAAGAACGTCCCAGGCGCTGCCGAAAGCAGGGCTGGGCCAGCAGTTGGGGCATGTGCCAGCCCTCAAGGGCTCCTGGCCCTCTGAGTCTGTCAGGCAGTGAAAGAAAATAAAGGCCTGAAAACTGCAGAGGAAGTCTTGGTGTGACTAACAGTGCAGGGGGCATTGCTCTCCCCACCCGTGCTGCTTTCTCCCCCTTTTCCTGGGGTTGCACCCACCATTTCACTCCTTGTCCTTAGCAGAGCCCCATGGGGCTTCTCCCTCTGCTCTTGCTCAGCCTCCTTGCCCTGCTTTGACTGTCAGGGAGCTGGACCTGTGCTCTCTGAGGGCATCTCTCCCCAGAGCACAGCACTGTGGGGCTTGGTAATTTTACAGAGATGGTTTAGCAGCATTGTTATCTCCAGTTCACAGCTGGGAAGGCTTCAGATGTCCTAGACAAAATTGGCAGCTCCCACAAGCACCAGAAAGGAGTGTTGTCTGCTGTTCTGTATGCAGTTCCGGGACCCACAATTTAAGCACGATGTGAAGGTCCTTGCATGCATCCAGAGAGGGGTGGCAAAGCTGGTGGAAGAGCTGGAAGGAATGTCCTGTGAGGAGCGGCTGAGGCCTCTGGGTTTCTCTAGTTTGGAGGAAAGGAAGCTGAGCGGTGACCTCCTTGCTCTCTACAGCTTCCTGAGGAGGAGAAGGAGAGAGGGAGCTGCTGATCTCCTCTCCCTGGGATCCAGCGATAGGACGCGTGGGAATCGTTCAAAGCCGTGTCAAGGGGCGTTCAGACTGGACACGCGGAAGCATTTCTTTACCGAGAGGGTGGTCCGACACTGGAAGAGGCTCCCTAGAGAGGTGGTCGATGCCGCGTGCCTGTCAGTGTTTCAGAGGCATTTGGACAATGCCCTGACTAACGGGCTTTTAATTGTGGTCAGCCCTGGAGCGGTCAGGCAGCCGGACTAGCTGATCGTTGTAGGTCCCTTCCAACTGGAACTGTTCTATGCTATTCTATTCTATTCAGCAATGTCTGTGAAAGCTGCTGAACCAAAATAAGCCAGAAGGGGCTCTTCTGACATTGCAGCTTCTGGAAGCTCTTGCACCTTTAGAAGCCTCTGCTACACTTCACACTGGCAATGCTTTCCCTTCTGGCACTTGAGCGAGCATCCCTTCACAGGCTTGTGTCAGTTGTGCTCTGGGTTGTGGCCACTCCGGCCTTGAAGGCTGACCTCCAGGCTCAGGGATCCCACAATCTCTCTGGGCAACCCACTCCGGTGCTTCAGGATCCACAGGGATTTTGGGTTTGAGTCCTTACTGCCAGCCTGAACCTCTCTAGTTTCAGGAGATGCCACCGCCTCTCACCCTCCCACCAGGCAGTGCTGGGAAGAGCCTGTCCCCATCTCCTTGATGCCTTCCCCACAGGCACCGGGGTGTGCCGTGAGGTGCCCCGATGCCTTCTCTGCTCCACGCTGAACCAGCACCAGCCCCGCAGGCCCTCCTTGCCTCCCCTGAGCCCCTCTGGTTTGTCAGCCTCCCTCCTGCCCAGGACCCCAAATGCGCCCTAGTGCCCGGATGAGGCCTGACGGGTGCTGAGCAGAGAGGATCACCCTTGTGCCCTCTGACTAGGGAAGAAAAGAGGAGAAAACCTGTGAGAGCAAGGCAAGTGCTGCCAGTGCCCCCCCCTGGGAGGAAGCAGGGGAGCCCAGAGGGCTGGCCAGCAGTGCTGGGGTGCAGGGAGAGTCTGTGGGACCTTGTCCTGCAGCCTCCCAGGGAGGCACGAGGTCTTATCCAATGAACCCTCTTGCTGCATGTGCCTGGAGAGGCCTGCCATGGCCAGAGTGACCTGATGAGCCCTGGGAGGACACGGCTGAGGCCTCGGTGACTGGCGTCAAACACCAATGCAGAGCACGAGGCAAGAGATGGGGGAATGGAGGGGGCAGTGGCGTTGGGGTAACCTCAGACGCGTGTGTTGGGGCCGCAGTGCTCCTGGGGCTAGCCCCATGGGTGAGGATGGCCCATGGCTTCTGTTGCCACCAAGGCACGGGCTGCGATGTCACCGAGTGAGGGATTGTGACCAGGCGCTCCTCGCTGCTGGTATCCAGGTGCTGAGTCCCACCCAGCCGGTTTCTGCCCACACTCTGGCTGAGCAGCACACGAGGCTGGAGTGTTGAGCAAAATCTTGGTGCTGGTGTCCTGCCCGGGGAGCTGCTCCTTGCAGCTCTCCGTGCCCAACGCCAGAGCCATCAGAGGATTAGCCTCGGCTCTGCCAGCTTCAGGCAGCCGGGGCACCCAGGAGGCGCGCTCACAGCAGCAGAGGTGAGCTGGGCAGGGACACCTCACCCCGGGGAGCTGGAAAGGTGTCCTTCTTGAGGGCTCTGGGCATTTCTGCCACCCCTCCCCAGGCCAGACAATGACCGTGGCCTCTCTTCCTTTCCTAGCGTGACACCGGCTGCTGCAGCGGCAGTGACAGGGAGCGGCTCAACATCCCCAGCTCCCTCCAGCCCACCACAGTGAGGGGAGAGCATGGCCACGGAGCTGGAGAACCGCTGTCCCATATGCCTGGACAGCTGGGAGGAGGCCAGCTTTGTGCTGCCGTGCCTCCATCAATTCTGCTACCCCTGCATCCTGCGGTGGGCTGAGAGCAAGCCCCAGTGCCCCCTCTGCAAGAGGAGAGTGCAGTCCATCGTGCACTCGCTGCAGGCAGACGACGACTTTGAAGAGGTCGTCATCAGACCATCGGGGTTGGCATCAGCTGCAGCTGGCCCTCGCCAGGCAGGAGGAGCGCCCAGGCACCCGGCCACCCACCGGCCCCCTCGCCCTGTAACACCCCGGCCGCTGGCAGGGGAGTCGGTGCCCAGGGCTCCTCCGGGCGGCCTCCAGCCTGACACCTGGGCGTCTCTCTTTGACGACCACCCTGCTCTCCTCCAACGCTTTCTGCCCTGGCTGCAACAGCAGTTGAGGCTCATCTTTGCAGAGGAGCCTTCAGTGGCCGTCGTGTTTGAGGACCTCATCCAGTCTGTCCTGGGCTTGTTTGGGCTGGACGAAGACGTCCTGGTCCGGCTGCTGCAGGCCGCCCTCCAGGATCGCGCGGTGACATTCGTGCAGCAGTTCATCCATGTTGCCGTGCAGCGCTGCAGCGGGGAGGCTCACCGTCTGCTGGGCCTGGAGGATGGCCATGGTGCCCAGGAGCGTGAGGCCAGCCCCGCGCCTGCCCCCCATCCTGCTGCCTCCCGAAGAGGGTCTCCTGCCCCTGGCCCAGATCCCGCCGGCAGCCCTGCTGGAGATGACGAAGAGGAGCGCGTCGGCACCTCAACTGCTGCTCTTCGTGGAGGTCCCAGCCACCCCCCCCGACGCCCCCGTTCCCACCCACGGGGAGCAGGACGGGTTGCAGGAAGATTCAGGGGAGGCTGTGGCAGGTCCCTCCGCCCCCAGACAGGTCAGGGATCGCGGGGGCCACGGCAACCCCCGAAGAGGAGGGCCAGCAGCTGCCAGGACTCTTCCCAGCCACCCAAGAGGCCACCTCGATGGCGAAACTAGAGCCAGGCCCCAGGAGCTGCCAAGACCAGGGCCAGGCCAGCAGCTGGGGCACGTGCTGGCCCGCAAGTCGTTCAGAAGGCTCTCAGCCGACTAGGTCTGTCAAAGCAAATAAATTGCCCACAGGCCAGTGCTGCCCAGCTCCAGGTCTGCACCTCTACAGCTGGTCCCAGGACACACGTTTCCAGCCCGCCGGTTCCCAGGGCCTGCCTGTGCCCCACCGCTCATCACCCCAGGGAAGCCATGAGGTGTTACCCACCAGTGAACCCTCTTGCTGCATGTGCCTGGATCCCCAAAGAGGACGGCCGGCAGCCCTGAGGCCTCTTCACCTCCAAACAAGAGGCCACCCCGCCGGCAGCGCTAGAAGAACGTCCCAGGCGCTGCCGAAAGCAGGGCTGGGCCAGCAGTTGGGGCATGTGCCAGCCCTCAAGGGCTCCTGGCCCTCTGAGTCTGTCAGGCAGTGAAAGAAAATAAAGGCCTGAAAACTGCAGAGGAAGTCTTGGTGTGACTAACAGTGCAGGGGGCATTGCTCTCCCCACCCGTGCTGCTTTCTCCCCCTTTTCCTGGGGTTGCACCCACCATTTCACTCCTTGTCCTTAGCAGAGCCCCATGGGGCTTCTCCCTCTGCTCTTGCTCAGCCTCCTTGCCCTGCTTTGACTGTCAGGGAGCTGGACCTGTGCTCTCTGAGGGCATCTCTCCCCAGAGCACAGCACTGTGGGGCTTGGTAATTTTACAGAGATGGTTTAGCAGCATTGTTATCTCCAGTTCACAGCTGGGAAGGCTTCAGATGTCCTAGACAAAATTGGCAGCTCCCACAAGCACCAGAAAGGAGTGTTGTCTGCTGTTCTGTATGCAGTTCCGGGACCCACAATTTAAGCACGATGTGAAGGTCCTTGCATGCATCCAGAGAGGGGTGGCAAAGCTGGTGGAAGAGCTGGAAGGAATGTCCTGTGAGGAGCGGCTGAGGCCTCTGGGTTTCTCTAGTTTGGAGGAAAGGAAGCTGAGCGGTGACCTCCTTGCTCTCTACAGCTTCCTGAGGAGGAGAAGGAGAGAGGGAGCTGCTGATCTCCTCTCCCTGGGATCCAGCGATAGGACGCGTGGGAATCGTTCAAAGCCGTGTCAAGGGGCGTTCAGACTGGACACGCGGAAGCATTTCTTTACCGAGAGGGTGGTCCGACACTGGAAGAGGCTCCCTAGAGAGGTGGTCGATGCCGCGTGCCTGTCAGTGTTTCAGAGGCATTTGGACAATGCCCTGACTAACGGGCTTTTAATTGTGGTCAGCCCTGGAGCGGTCAGGCAGCCGGACTAGCTGATCGTTGTAGGTCCCTTCCAACTGGAACTGTTCTATGCTATTCTATTCTATTCAGCAATGTCTGTGAAAGCTGCTGAACCAAAATAAGCCAGAAGGGGCTCTTCTGACATTGCAGCTTCTGGAAGCTCTTGCACCTTTAGAAGCCTCTGCTACACTTCACACTGGCAATGCTTTCCCTTCTGGCACTTGAGCGAGCATCCCTTCACAGGCTTGTGTCAGTTGTGCTCTGGGTTGTGGCCACTCCGGCCTTGAAGGCTGACCTCCAGGCTCAGGGATCCCACAATCTCTCTGGGCAACCCACTCCGGTGCTTCAGGATCCACAGGGATTTTGGGTTTGAGTCCTTACTGCCAGCCTGAACCTCTCTAGTTTCAGGAGATGCCACCGCCTCTCACCCTCCCACCAGGCAGTGCTGGGAAGAGCCTGTCCCCATCTCCTTGATGCCTTCCCCACAGGCACCGGGGTGTGCCGTGAGGTGCCCCGATGCCTTCTCTGCTCCACGCTGAACCAGCACCAGCCCCGCAGGCCCTCCTTGCCTCCCCTGAGCCCCTCTGGTTTGTCAGCCTCCCTCCTGCCCAGGACCCCAAATGCGCCCTAGTGCCCGGATGAGGCCTGACGGGTGCTGAGCAGAGAGGATCACCCTTGTGCCCTCTGACTAGGGAAGAAAAGAGGAGAAAACCTGTGAGAGCAAGGCAAGTGCTGCCAGTGCCCCCCCCTGGGAGGAAGCAGGGGAGCCCAGAGGGCTGGCCAGCAGTGCTGGGGTGCAGGGAGAGTCTGTGGGACCTTGTCCTGCAGCCTCCCAGGGAGGCACGAGGTCTTATCCAATGAACCCTCTTGCTGCATGTGCCTGGAGAGGCCTGCCATGGCCAGAGTGACCTGATGAGCCCTGGGAGGACACGGCTGAGGCCTCGGTGACTGGCGTCAAACACCAATGCAGAGCACGAGGCAAGAGATGGGGGAATGGAGGGGGCAGTGGCGTTGGGGTAACCTCAGACGCGTGTGTTGGGGCCGCAGTGCTCCTGGGGCTAGCCCCATGGGTGAGGATGGCCCATGGCTTCTGTTGCCACCAAGGCACGGGCTGCGATGTCACCGAGTGAGGGATTGTGACCAGGCGCTCCTCGCTGCTGGTATCCAGGTGCTGAGTCCCACCCAGCCGGTTTCTGCCCACACTCTGGCTGAGCAGCACACGAGGCTGGAGTGTTGAGCAAAATCTTGGTGCTGGTGTCCTGCCCGGGGAGCTGCTCCTTGCAGCTCTCCGTGCCCAACGCCAGAGCCATCAGAGGATTAGCCTCGGCTCTGCCAGCTTCAGGCAGCCGGGGCACCCAGGAGGCGCGCTCACAGCAGCAGAGGTGAGCTGGGCAGGGACACCTCACCCCGGGGAGCTGGAAAGGTGTCCTTCTTGAGGGCTCTGGGCATTTCTGCCACCCCTCCCCAGGCCAGACAATGACCGTGGCCTCTCTTCCTTTCCTAGCGTGACACCGGCTGCTGCAGCGGCAGTGACAGGGAGCGGCTCAACATCCCCAGCTCCCTCCAGCCCACCACAGTGAGGGGAGAGCATGGCCACGGAGCTGGAGAACCGCTGTCCCATATGCCTGGACAGCTGGGAGGAGGCCAGCTTTGTGCTGCCGTGCCTCCATCAATTCTGCTACCCCTGCATCCTGCGGTGGGCTGAGAGCAAGCCCCAGTGCCCCCTCTGCAAGAGGAGAGTGCAGTCCATCGTGCACTCGCTGCAGGCAGACGACGACTTTGAAGAGGTCGTCATCAGACCATCGGGGTTGGCATCAGCTGCAGCTGGCCCTCGCCAGGCAGGAGGAGCGCCCAGGCACCCGGCCACCCACCGGCCCCCTCGCCCTGTAACACCCCGGCCGCTGGCAGGGGAGTCGGTGCCCAGGGCTCCTCCGGGCGGCCTCCAGCCTGACACCTGGGCGTCTCTCTTTGACGACCACCCTGCTCTCCTCCAACGCTTTCTGCCCTGGCTGCAACAGCAGTTGAGGCTCATCTTTGCAGAGGAGCCTTCAGTGGCCGTCGTGTTTGAGGACCTCATCCAGTCTGTCCTGGGCTTGTTTGGGCTGGACGAAGACGTCCTGGTCCGGCTGCTGCAGGCCGCCCTCCAGGATCGCGCGGTGACATTCGTGCAGCAGTTCATCCATGTTGCCGTGCAGCGCTGCAGCGGGGAGGCTCACCGTCTGCTGGGCCTGGAGGATGGCCATGGTGCCCAGGAGCGTGAGGCCAGCCCCGCGCCTGCCCCCCATCCTGCTGCCTCCCGAAGAGGGTCTCCTGCCCCTGGCCCAGATCCCGCCGGCAGCCCTGCTGGAGATGACGAAGAGGAGTGCGTCGGCACCTCAACTGCTGCTCTTCGTGGAGGTCCCAGCCACCCCCCCCGACGCCCCCGTTCCCACCCACGGGGAGCAGGACGGGTTGCAGGAAGATTCAGGGGAGGCTGTGGCAGGTCCCTCCGCCCCCAGACAGGTCAGGGATCGCGGGGGCCACGGCAACCCCCAAAGAGGAGGGCCAGCAGCTGCCAGGACTCTTCCCAGCCACCCAAGAGGCCACCTCGATGGCGAAACTAGAGCCAGGCCCCAGGAGCTGCCAAGACCAGGGCCAGGCCAGCAGCTGGGGCACGTGCTGGCCCGCAAGTCGTTCAGAAGGCTCTCAGCCGTCTAGGTCTGTCAAAGCAAATAAATTGCCCACAGGCCAGTGCTGCCCAGCTCCAGGTCTGCACCTCTACAGCTGGTCCCAGGACACACGTTTCCAGCCCGCCGGTTCCCAGGGCCTGCCTGTGCCCCACCGCTCATCACCCCAGGGAAGCCATGAGGTGTTACCCACCAGTGAACCCTCTTGCTGCATGTGCCTGGATCCCCAAAGAGGACGGCCGGCAGCCCTGAGGCCTCTTCACCTCCAAACAAGAGGCCACCCCGCCGGCAGCGCTAGAAGAACGTCCCAGGCGCTGCCGAAAGCAGGGCTGGGCCAGCAGTTGGGGCATGTGCCAGCCCTCAAGGGCTCCTGGCCCTCTGAGTCTGTCAGGCAGTGAAAGAAAATAAAGGCCTGAAAACTGCAGAGGAAGTCTTGGTGTGACTAACAGTGCAGGGGGCATTGCTCTCCCCACCCGTGCTGCTTTCTCCCCCTTTTCCTGGGGTTGCACCCACCATTTCACTCCTTGTCCTTAGCAGAGCCCCATGGGGCTTCTCCCTCTGCTCTTGCTCAGCCTCCTTGCCCTGCTTTGACTGTCAGGGAGCTGGACCTGTGCTCTCTGAGGGCATCTCTCCCCAGAGCACAGCACTGTGGGGCTTGGTAATTTTACAGAGATGGTTTAGCAGCATTGTTATCTCCAGTTCACAGCTGGGAAGGCTTCAGATGTCCTAGACAAAATTGGCAGCTCCCACAAGCACCAGAAAGGAGTGTTGTCTGCTGTTCTGTATGCAGTTCCGGGACCCACAATTTAAGCACGATGTGAAGGTCCTTGCATGCATCCAGAGAGGGGTGGCAAAGCTGGTGGAAGAGCTGGAAGGAATGTCCTGTGAGGAGCGGCTGAGGCCTCTGGGTTTCTCTAGTTTGGAGGAAAGGAAGCTGAGCGGTGACCTCCTTGCTCTCTACAGCTTCCTGAGGAGGAGAAGGAGAGAGGGAGCTGCTGATCTCCTCTCCCTGGGATCCAGCGATAGGACGCGTGGGAATCGTTCAAAGCCGTGTCAAGGGGCGTTCAGACTGGACACGCGGAAGCATTTCTTTACCGAGAGGGTGGTCCGACACTGGAAGAGGCTCCCTAGAGAGGTGGTCGATGCCGCGTGCCTGTCAGTGTTTCAGAGGCATTTGGACAATGCCCTGACTAACGGGCTTTTAATTGTGGTCAGCCCTGGAGCGGTCAGGCAGCCGGACTAGCTGATCGTTGTAGGTCCCTTCCAACTGGAACTGTTCTATGCTATTCTATTCTATTCAGCAATGTCTGTGAAAGCTGCTGAACCAAAATAAGCCAGAAGGGGCTCTTCTGACATTGCAGCTTCTGGAAGCTCTTGCACCTTTAGAAGCCTCTGCTACACTTCACACTGGCAATGCTTTCCCTTCTGGCACTTGAGCGAGCATCCCTTCACAGGCTTGTGTCAGTTGTGCTCTGGGTTGTGGCCACTCCGGCCTTGAAGGCTGACCTCCAGGCTCAGGGATCCCACAATCTCTCTGGGCAACCCACTCCGGTGCTTCAGGATCCACAGGGATTTTGGGTTTGAGTCCTTACTGCCAGCCTGAACCTCTCTAGTTTCAGGAGATGCCACCGCCTCTCACCCTCCCACCAGGCAGTGCTGGGAAGAGCCTGTCCCCATCTCCTTGATGCCTTCCCCACAGGCACCGGGGTGTGCCGTGAGGTGCCCCGATGCCTTCTCTGCTCCACGCTGAACCAGCACCAGCCCCGCAGGCCCTCCTTGCCTCCCCTGAGCCCCTCTGGTTTGTCAGCCTCCCTCCTGCCCAGGACCCCAAATGCGCCCTAGTGCCCGGATGAGGCCTGACGGGTGCTGAGCAGAGAGGATCACCCTTGTGCCCTCTGACTAGGGAAGAAAAGAGGAGAAAACCTGTGAGAGCAAGGCAAGTGCTGCCAGTGCCCCCCCCGGGAGGAAGCAGGGGAGCCCAGAGGGCTGGCCAGCAGTGCTGGGGTGCAGGGAGAGTCTGTGGGACCTTGTCCTGCAGCCTCCCAGGGAGGCACGAGGTCTTATCCAATGAACCCTCTTGCTGCATGTGCCTGGAGAGGCCTGCCATGGCCAGAGTGACCTGATGAGCCCTGGGAGGACACGGCTGAGGCCTCGGTGACTGGCGTCAAACACCAATGCAGAGCACGAGGCAAGAGATGGGGGAATGGAGGGGGCAGTGGCGTTGGGGTAACCTCAGACGCGTGTGTTGGGGCCGCAGTGCTCCTGGGGCTAGCCCCATGGGTGAGGATGGCCCATGGCTTCTGTTGCCACCAAGGCACGGGCTGCGATGTCACCGAGTGAGGGATTGTGACCAGGCGCTCCTCGCTGCTGGTATCCAGGTGCTGAGTCCCACCCAGCCGGTTTCTGCCCACACTCTGGCTGAGCAGCACACGAGGCTGGAGTGTTGAGCAAAATCTTGGTGCTGGTGTCCTGCCCGGGGAGCTGCTCCTTGCAGCTCTCCGTGCCCAACGCCAGAGCCATCAGAGGATTAGCCTCGGCTCTGCCAGCTTCAGGCAGCCGGGGCACCCAGGAGGCGCGCTCACAGCAGCAGAGGTGAGCTGGGCAGGGACACCTCACCCCGGGGAGCTGGAAAGGTGTCCTTCTTGAGGGCTCTGGGCATTTCTGCCACCCCTCCCCAGGCCAGACAATGACCGTGGCCTCTCTTCCTTTCCTAGCGTGACACCGGCTGCTGCAGCGGCAGTGACAGGGAGCGGCTCAACATCCCCAGCTCCCTCCAGCCCACCACAGTGAGGGGAGAGCATGGCCACGGAGCTGGAGAACCGCTGTCCCATATGCCTGGACAGCTGGGAGGAGGCCAGCTTTGTGCTGCCGTGCCTCCATCAATTCTGCTACCCCTGCATCCTGCGGTGGGCTGAGAGCAAGCCCCAGTGCCCCCTCTGCAAGAGGAGAGTGCAGTCCATCGTGCACTCGCTGCAGGCAGACGACGACTTTGAAGAGGTCGTCATCAGACCATCGGGGTTGGCATCAGCTGCAGCTGGCCCTCGCCAGGCAGGAGGAGCGCCCAGGCACCCGGCCACCCACCGGCCCCCTCGCCCTGTAACACCCCGGCCGCTGGCAGGGGAGTCGGTGCCCAGGGCTCCTCCGGGCGGCCTCCAGCCTGACACCTGGGCGTCTCTCTTTGACGACCACCCTGCTCTCCTCCAACGCTTTCTGCCCTGGCTGCAACAGCAGTTGAGGCTCATCTTTGCAGAGGAGCCTTCAGTGGCCGTCGTGTTTGAGGACCTCATCCAGTCTGTCCTGGGCTTGTTTGGGCTGGACGAAGACGTCCTGGTCCGGCTGCTGCAGGCCGCCCTCCAGGATCGCGCGGTGACATTCGTGCAGCAGTTCATCCATGTTGCCGTGCAGCGCTGCAGCGGGGAGGCTCACCGTCTGCTGGGCCTGGAGGATGGCCATGGTGCCCAGGAGCGTGAGGCCAGCCCCGCGCCTGCCCCCCATCCTGCTGCCTCCCGAAGAGGGTCTCCTGCCCCTGGCCCAGATCCCGCCGGCAGCCCTGCTGGAGATGACGAAGAGGAGCGCGTCGGCACCTCAACTGCTGCTCTTCGTGGAGGTCCCAGCCACCCCCCCCGACGCCCCCGTTCCCACCCACGGGGAGCAGGACGGGTTGCAGGAAGATTCAGGGGAGGCTGTGGCAGGTCCCTCCGCCCCCAGACAGGTCAGGGATCGCGGGGGCCACGGCAACCCCCAAAGAGGAGGGCCAGCAGCTGCCAGGACTCTTCCCAGCCACCCAAGAGGCCACCTCGATGGCGAAACTAGAGCCAGGCCCCAGGAGCTGCCAAGACCAGGGCCAGGCCAGCAGCTGGGGCACGTGCTGGCCCGCAAGTCGTTCAGAAGGCTCTCAGCCGTCTAGGTCTGTCAAAGCAAATAAATTGCCCACAGGCCAGTGCTGCCCAGCTCCAGGTCTGCACCTCTACAGCTGGTCCCAGGACACACGTTTCCAGCCCGCCGGTTCCCAGGGCCTGCCTGTGCCCCACCGCTCATCACCCCAGGGAAGCCATGAGGTGTTACCCACCAGTGAACCCTCTTGCTGCATGTGCCTGGATCCCCAAAGAGGACGGCCGGCAGCCCTGAGGCCTCTTCACCTCCAAACAAGAGGCCACCCCGCCGGCAGCGCTAGAAGAACGTCCCAGGCGCTGCCGAAAGCAGGGCTGGGCCAGCAGTTGGGGCATGTGCCAGCCCTCAAGGGCTCCTGGCCCTCTGAGTCTGTCAGGCAGTGAAAGAAAATAAAGGCCTGAAAACTGCAGAGGAAGTCTTGGTGTGACTAACAGTGCAGGGGGCATTGCTCTCCCCACCCGTGCTGCTTTCTCCCCCTTTTCCTGGGGTTGCACCCACCATTTCACTCCTTGTCCTTAGCAGAGCCCCATGGGGCTTCTCCCTCTGCTCTTGCTCAGCCTCCTTGCCCTGCTTTGACTGTCAGGGAGCTGGACCTGTGCTCTCTGAGGGCATCTCTCCCCAGAGCACAGCACTGTGGGGCTTGGTAATTTTACAGAGATGGTTTAGCAGCATTGTTATCTCCAGTTCACAGCTGGGAAGGCTTCAGATGTCCTAGACAAAATTGGCAGCTCCCACAAGCACCAGAAAGGAGTGTTGTCTGCTGTTCTGTATGCAGTTCCGGGACCCACAATTTAAGCACGATGTGAAGGTCCTTGCATGCATCCAGAGAGGGGTGGCAAAGCTGGTGGAAGAGCTGGAAGGAATGTCCTGTGAGGAGCGGCTGAGGCCTCTGGGTTTCTCTAGTTTGGAGGAAAGGAAGCTGAGCGGTGACCTCCTTGCTCTCTACAGCTTCCTGAGGAGGAGAAGGAGAGAGGGAGCTGCTGATCTCCTCTCCCTGGGATCCAGCGATAGGACGCGTGGGAATCGTTCAAAGCCGTGTCAAGGGGCGTTCAGACTGGACACGCGGAAGCATTTCTTTACCGAGAGGGTGGTCCGACACTGGAAGAGGCTCCCTAGAGAGGTGGTCGATGCCGCGTGCCTGTCAGTGTTTCAGAGGCATTTGGACAATGCCCTGACTAACGGGCTTTTAATTGTGGTCAGCCCTGGAGCGGTCAGGCAGCCGGACTAGCTGATCGTTGTAGGTCCCTTCCAACTGGAACTGTTCTATGCTATTCTATTCTATTCAGCAATGTCTGTGAAAGCTGCTGAACCAAAATAAGCCAGAAGGGGCTCTTCTGACATTGCAGCTTCTGGAAGCTCTTGCACCTTTAGAAGCCTCTGCTACACTTCACACTGGCAATGCTTTCCCTTCTGGCACTTGAGCGAGCATCCCTTCACAGGCTTGTGTCAGTTGTGCTCTGGGTTGTGGCCACTCCGGCCTTGAAGGCTGACCTCCAGGCTCAGGGATCCCACAATCTCTCTGGGCAACCCACTCCGGTGCTTCAGGATCCACAGGGATTTTGGGTTTGAGTCCTTACTGCCAGCCTGAACCTCTCTAGTTTCAGGAGATGCCACCGCCTCTCACCCTCCCACCAGGCAGTGCTGGGAAGAGCCTGTCCCCATCTCCTTGATGCCTTCCCCACAGGCACCGGGGTGTGCCGTGAGGTGCCCCGATGCCTTCTCTGCTCCACGCTGAACCAGCACCAGCCCCGCAGGCCCTCCTTGCCTCCCCTGAGCCCCTCTGGTTTGTCAGCCTCCCTCCTGCCCAGGACCCCAAATGCGCCCTAGTGCCCGGATGAGGCCTGACGGGTGCTGAGCAGAGAGGATCACCCTTGTGCCCTCTGACTAGGGAAGAAAAGAGGAGAAAACCTGTGAGAGCAAGGCAAGTGCTGCCAGTGCCCCCCCCGGGAGGAAGCAGGGGAGCCCAGAGGGCTGGCCAGCAGTGCTGGGGTGCAGGGAGAGTCTGTGGGACCTTGTCCTGCAGCCTCCCAGGGAGGCACGAGGTCTTATCCAATGAACCCTCTTGCTGCATGTGCCTGGAGAGGCCTGCCATGGCCAGAGTGACCTGATGAGCCCTGGGAGGACACGGCTGAGGCCTCGGTGACTGGCGTCAAACACCAATGCAGAGCACGAGGCAAGAGATGGGGGAATGGAGGGGGCAGTGGCGTTGGGGTAACCTCAGACGCGTGTGTTGGGGCCGCAGTGCTCCTGGGGCTAGCCCCATGGGTGAGGATGGCCCATGGCTTCTGTTGCCACCAAGGCACGGGCTGCGATGTCACCGAGTGAGGGATTGTGACCAGGCGCTCCTCGCTGCTGGTATCCAGGTGCTGAGTCCCACCCAGCCGGTTTCTGCCCACACTCTGGCTGAGCAGCACACGAGGCTGGAGTGTTGAGCAAAATCTTGGTGCTGGTGTCCTGCCCGGGGAGCTGCTCCTTGCAGCTCTCCGTGCCCAACGCCAGAGCCATCAGAGGATTAGCCTCGGCTCTGCCAGCTTCAGGCAGCCGGGGCACCCAGGAGGCGCGCTCACAGCAGCAGAGGTGAGCTGGGCAGGGACACCTCACCCCGGGGAGCTGGAAAGGTGTCCTTCTTGAGGGCTCTGGGCATTTCTGCCACCCCTCCCCAGGCCAGACAATGACCGTGGCCTCTCTTCCTTTCCTAGCGTGACACCGGCTGCTGCAGCGGCAGTGACAGGGAGCGGCTCAACATCCCCAGCTCCCTCCAGCCCACCACAGTGAGGGGAGAGCATGGCCACGGAGCTGGAGAACCGCTGTCCCATATGCCTGGACAGCTGGGAGGAGGCCAGCTTTGTGCTGCCGTGCCTCCATCAATTCTGCTACCCCTGCATCCTGCGGTGGGCTGAGAGCAAGCCCCAGTGCCCCCTCTGCAAGAGGAGAGTGCAGTCCATCGTGCACTCGCTGCAGGCAGACGACGACTTTGAAGAGGTCGTCATCAGACCATCGGGGTTGGCATCAGCTGCAGCTGGCCCTCGCCAGGCAGGAGGAGCGCCCAGGCACCCGGCCACCCACCGGCCCCCTCGCCCTGTAACACCCCGGCCGCTGGCAGGGGAGTCGGTGCCCAGGGCTCCTCCGGGCGGCCTCCAGCCTGACACCTGGGCGTCTCTCTTTGACGACCACCCTGCTCTCCTCCAACGCTTTCTGCCCTGGCTGCAACAGCAGTTGAGGCTCATCTTTGCAGAGGAGCCTTCAGTGGCCGTCGTGTTTGAGGACCTCATCCAGTCTGTCCTGGGCTTGTTTGGGCTGGACGAAGACGTCCTGGTCCGGCTGCTGCAGGCCGCCCTCCAGGATCGCGCGGTGACATTCGTGCAGCAGTTCATCCATGTTGCCGTGCAGCGCTGCAGCGGGGAGGCTCACCGTCTGCTGGGCCTGGAGGATGGCCATGGTGCCCAGGAGCGTGAGGCCAGCCCCGCGCCTGCCCCCCATCCTGCTGCCTCCCGAAGAGGGTCTCCTGCCCCTGGCCCAGATCCCGCCGGCAGCCCTGCTGGAGATGACGAAGAGGAGCGCGTCGGCACCTCAACTGCTGCTCTTCGTGGAGGTCCCAGCCACCCCCCCCGACGCCCCCGTTCCCACCCACGGGGAGCAGGACGGGTTGCAGGAAGATTCAGGGGAGGCTGTGGCAGGTCCCTCCGCCCCCAGACAGGTCAGGGATCGCGGGGGCCACGGCAACCCCCAAAGAGGAGGGCCAGCAGCTGCCAGGACTCTTCCCAGCCACCCAAGAGGCCACCTCGATGGCGAAACTAGAGCCAGGCCCCAGGAGCTGCCAAGACCAGGGCCAGGCCAGCAGCTGGGGCACGTGCTGGCCCGCAAGTCGTTCAGAAGGCTCTCAGCCGTCTAGGTCTGTCAAAGCAAATAAATTGCCCACAGGCCAGTGCTGCCCAGCTCCAGGTCTGCACCTCTACAGCTGGTCCCAGGACACACGTTTCCAGCCCGCCGGTTCCCAGGGCCTGCCTGTGCCCCACCGCTCATCACCCCAGGGAAGCCATGAGGTGTTACCCACCAGTGAACCCTCTTGCTGCATGTGCCTGGATCCCCAAAGAGGACGGCCGGCAGCCCTGAGGCCTCTTCACCTCCAAACAAGAGGCCACCCCGCCGGCAGCGCTAGAAGAACGTCCCAGGCGCTGCCGAAAGCAGGGCTGGGCCAGCAGTTGGGGCATGTGCCAGCCCTCAAGGGCTCCTGGCCCTCTGAGTCTGTCAGGCAGTGAAAGAAAATAAAGGCCTGAAAACTGCAGAGGAAGTCTTGGTGTGACTAACAGTGCAGGGGGCATTGCTCTCCCCACCCGTGCTGCTTTCTCCCCCTTTTCCTGGGGTTGCACCCACCATTTCACTCCTTGTCCTTAGCAGAGCCCCATGGGGCTTCTCCCTCTGCTCTTGCTCAGCCTCCTTGCCCTGCTTTGACTGTCAGGGAGCTGGACCTGTGCTCTCTGAGGGCATCTCTCCCCAGAGCACAGCACTGTGGGGCTTGGTAATTTTACAGAGATGGTTTAGCAGCATTGTTATCTCCAGTTCACAGCTGGGAAGGCTTCAGATGTCCTAGACAAAATTGGCAGCTCCCACAAGCACCAGAAAGGAGTGTTGTCTGCTGTTCTGTATGCAGTTCCGGGACCCACAATTTAAGCACGATGTGAAGGTCCTTGCATGCATCCAGAGAGGGGTGGCAAAGCTGGTGGAAGAGCTGGAAGGAATGTCCTGTGAGGAGCGGCTGAGGCCTCTGGGTTTCTCTAGTTTGGAGGAAAGGAAGCTGAGCGGTGACCTCCTTGCTCTCTACAGCTTCCTGAGGAGGAGAAGGAGAGAGGGAGCTGCTGATCTCCTCTCCCTGGGATCCAGCGATAGGACGCGTGGGAATCGTTCAAAGCCGTGTCAAGGGGCGTTCAGACTGGACACGCGGAAGCATTTCTTTACCGAGAGGGTGGTCCGACACTGGAAGAGGCTCCCTAGAGAGGTGGTCGATGCCGCGTGCCTGTCAGTGTTTCAGAGGCATTTGGACAATGCCCTGACTAACGGGCTTTTAATTGTGGTCAGCCCTGGAGCGGTCAGGCAGCCGGACTAGCTGATCGTTGTAGGTCCCTTCCAACTGGAACTGTTCTATGCTATTCTATTCTATTCAGCAATGTCTGTGAAAGCTGCTGAACCAAAATAAGCCAGAAGGGGCTCTTCTGACATTGCAGCTTCTGGAAGCTCTTGCACCTTTAGAAGCCTCTGCTACACTTCACACTGGCAATGCTTTCCCTTCTGGCACTTGAGCGAGCATCCCTTCACAGGCTTGTGTCAGTTGTGCTCTGGGTTGTGGCCACTCCGGCCTTGAAGGCTGACCTCCAGGCTCAGGGATCCCACAATCTCTCTGGGCAACCCACTCCGGTGCTTCAGGATCCACAGGGATTTTGGGTTTGAGTCCTTACTGCCAGCCTGAACCTCTCTAGTTTCAGGAGATGCCACCGCCTCTCACCCTCCCACCAGGCAGTGCTGGGAAGAGCCTGTCCCCATCTCCTTGATGCCTTCCCCACAGGCACCGGGGTGTGCCGTGAGGTGCCCCGATGCCTTCTCTGCTCCACGCTGAACCAGCACCAGCCCCGCAGGCCCTCCTTGCCTCCCCTGAGCCCCTCTGGTTTGTCAGCCTCCCTCCTGCCCAGGACCCCAAATGCGCCCTAGTGCCCGGATGAGGCCTGACGGGTGCTGAGCAGAGAGGATCACCCTTGTGCCCTCTGACTAGGGAAGAAAAGAGGAGAAAACCTGTGAGAGCAAGGCAAGTGCTGCCAGTGCCCCCCCCGGGAGGAAGCAGGGGAGCCCAGAGGGCTGGCCAGCAGTGCTGGGGTGCAGGGAGAGTCTGTGGGACCTTGTCCTGCAGCCTCCCAGGGAGGCACGAGGTCTTATCCAATGAACCCTCTTGCTGCATGTGCCTGGAGAGGCCTGCCATGGCCAGAGTGACCTGATGAGCCCTGGGAGGACACGGCTGAGGCCTCGGTGACTGGCGTCAAACACCAATGCAGAGCACGAGGCAAGAGATGGGGGAATGGAGGGGGCAGTGGCGTTGGGGTAACCTCAGACGCGTGTGTTGGGGCCGCAGTGCTCCTGGGGCTAGCCCCATGGGTGAGGATGGCCCATGGCTTCTGTTGCCACCAAGGCACGGGCTGCGATGTCACCGAGTGAGGGATTGTGACCAGGCGCTCCTCGCTGCTGGTATCCAGGTGCTGAGTCCCACCCAGCCGGTTTCTGCCCACACTCTGGCTGAGCAGCACACGAGGCTGGAGTGTTGAGCAAAATCTTGGTGCTGGTGTCCTGCCCGGGGAGCTGCTCCTTGCAGCTCTCCGTGCCCAACGCCAGAGCCATCAGAGGATTAGCCTCGGCTCTGCCAGCTTCAGGCAGCCGGGGCACCCAGGAGGCGCGCTCACAGCAGCAGAGGTGAGCTGGGCAGGGACACCTCACCCCGGGGAGCTGGAAAGGTGTCCTTCTTGAGGGCTCTGGGCATTTCTGCCACCCCTCCCCAGGCCAGACAATGACCGTGGCCTCTCTTCCTTTCCTAGCGTGACACCGGCTGCTGCAGCGGCAGTGACAGGGAGCGGCTCAACATCCCCAGCTCCCTCCAGCCCACCACAGTGAGGGGAGAGCATGGCCACGGAGCTGGAGAACCGCTGTCCCATATGCCTGGACAGCTGGGAGGAGGCCAGCTTTGTGCTGCCGTGCCTCCATCAATTCTGCTACCCCTGCATCCTGCGGTGGGCTGAGAGCAAGCCCCAGTGCCCCCTCTGCAAGAGGAGAGTGCAGTCCATCGTGCACTCGCTGCAGGCAGACGACGACTTTGAAGAGGTCGTCATCAGACCATCGGGGTTGGCATCAGCTGCAGCTGGCCCTCGCCAGGCAGGAGGAGCGCCCAGGCACCCGGCCACCCACCGGCCCCCTCGCCCTGTAACACCCCGGCCGCTGGCAGGGGAGTCGGTGCCCAGGGCTCCTCCGGGCGGCCTCCAGCCTGACACCTGGGCGTCTCTCTTTGACGACCACCCTGCTCTCCTCCAACGCTTTCTGCCCTGGCTGCAACAGCAGTTGAGGCTCATCTTTGCAGAGGAGCCTTCAGTGGCCGTCGTGTTTGAGGACCTCATCCAGTCTGTCCTGGGCTTGTTTGGGCTGGACGAAGACGTCCTGGTCCGGCTGCTGCAGGCCGCCCTCCAGGATCGCGCGGTGACATTCGTGCAGCAGTTCATCCATGTTGCCGTGCAGCGCTGCAGCGGGGAGGCTCACCGTCTGCTGGGCCTGGAGGATGGCCATGGTGCCCAGGAGCGTGAGGCCAGCCCCGCGCCTGCCCCCCATCCTGCTGCCTCCCGAAGAGGGTCTCCTGCCCCTGGCCCAGATCCCGCCGGCAGCCCTGCTGGAGATGACGAAGAGGAGCGCGTCGGCACCTCAACTGCTGCTCTTCGTGGAGGTCCCAGCCACCCCCCCCGACGCCCCCGTTCCCACCCACGGGGAGCAGGACGGGTTGCAGGAAGATTCAGGGGAGGCTGTGGCAGGTCCCTCCGCCCCCAGACAGGTCAGGGATCGCGGGGGCCACGGCAACCCCCAAAGAGGAGGGCCAGCAGCTGCCAGGACTCTTCCCAGCCACCCAAGAGGCCACCTCGATGGCGAAACTAGAGCCAGGCCCCAGGAGCTGCCAAGACCAGGGCCAGGCCAGCAGCTGGGGCACGTGCTGGCCCGCAAGTCGTTCAGAAGGCTCTCAGCCGTCTAGGTCTGTCAAAGCAAATAAATTGCCCACAGGCCAGTGCTGCCCAGCTCCAGGTCTGCACCTCTACAGCTGGTCCCAGGACACACGTTTCCAGCCCGCCGGTTCCCAGGGCCTGCCTGTGCCCCACCGCTCATCACCCCAGGGAAGCCATGAGGTGTTACCCACCAGTGAACCCTCTTGCTGCATGTGCCTGGATCCCCAAAGAGGACGGCCGGCAGCCCTGAGGCCTCTTCACCTCCAAACAAGAGGCCACCCCGCCGGCAGCGCTAGAAGAACGTCCCAGGCGCTGCCGAAAGCAGGGCTGGGCCAGCAGTTGGGGCATGTGCCAGCCCTCAAGGGCTCCTGGCCCTCTGAGTCTGTCAGGCAGTGAAAGAAAATAAAGGCCTGAAAACTGCAGAGGAAGTCTTGGTGTGACTAACAGTGCAGGGGGCATTGCTCTCCCCACCCGTGCTGCTTTCTCCCCCTTTTCCTGGGGTTGCACCCACCATTTCACTCCTTGTCCTTAGCAGAGCCCCATGGGGCTTCTCCCTCTGCTCTTGCTCAGCCTCCTTGCCCTGCTTTGACTGTCAGGGAGCTGGACCTGTGCTCTCTGAGGGCATCTCTCCCCAGAGCACAGCACTGTGGGGCTTGGTAATTTTACAGAGATGGTTTAGCAGCATTGTTATCTCCAGTTCACAGCTGGGAAGGCTTCAGATGTCCTAGACAAAATTGGCAGCTCCCACAAGCACCAGAAAGGAGTGTTGTCTGCTGTTCTGTATGCAGTTCCGGGACCCACAATTTAAGCACGATGTGAAGGTCCTTGCATGCATCCAGAGAGGGGTGGCAAAGCTGGTGGAAGAGCTGGAAGGAATGTCCTGTGAGGAGCGGCTGAGGCCTCTGGGTTTCTCTAGTTTGGAGGAAAGGAAGCTGAGCGGTGACCTCCTTGCTCTCTACAGCTTCCTGAGGAGGAGAAGGAGAGAGGGAGCTGCTGATCTCCTCTCCCTGGGATCCAGCGATAGGACGCGTGGGAATCGTTCAAAGCCGTGTCAAGGGGCGTTCAGACTGGACACGCGGAAGCATTTCTTTACCGAGAGGGTGGTCCGACACTGGAAGAGGCTCCCTAGAGAGGTGGTCGATGCCGCGTGCCTGTCAGTGTTTCAGAGGCATTTGGACAATGCCCTGACTAACGGGCTTTTAATTGTGGTCAGCCCTGGAGCGGTCAGGCAGCCGGACTAGCTGATCGTTGTAGGTCCCTTCCAACTGGAACTGTTCTATGCTATTCTATTCTATTCAGCAATGTCTGTGAAAGCTGCTGAACCAAAATAAGCCAGAAGGGGCTCTTCTGACATTGCAGCTTCTGGAAGCTCTTGCACCTTTAGAAGCCTCTGCTACACTTCACACTGGCAATGCTTTCCCTTCTGGCACTTGAGCGAGCATCCCTTCACAGGCTTGTGTCAGTTGTGCTCTGGGTTGTGGCCACTCCGGCCTTGAAGGCTGACCTCCAGGCTCAGGGATCCCACAATCTCTCTGGGCAACCCACTCCGGTGCTTCAGGATCCACAGGGATTTTGGGTTTGAGTCCTTACTGCCAGCCTGAACCTCTCTAGTTTCAGGAGATGCCACCGCCTCTCACCCTCCCACCAGGCAGTGCTGGGAAGAGCCTGTCCCCATCTCCTTGATGCCTTCCCCACAGGCACCGGGGTGTGCCGTGAGGTGCCCCGATGCCTTCTCTGCTCCACGCTGAACCAGCACCAGCCCCGCAGGCCCTCCTTGCCTCCCCTGAGCCCCTCTGGTTTGTCAGCCTCCCTCCTGCCCAGGACCCCAAATGCGCCCTAGTGCCCGGATGAGGCCTGACGGGTGCTGAGCAGAGAGGATCACCCTTGTGCCCTCTGACTAGGGAAGAAAAGAGGAGAAAACCTGTGAGAGCAAGGCAAGTGCTGCCAGTGCCCCCCCCTGGGAGGAAGCAGGGGAGCCCAGAGGGCTGGCCAGCAGTGCTGGGGTGCAGGGAGAGTCTGTGGGACCTTGTCCTGCAGCCTCCCAGGGAGGCACGAGGTCTTATCCAATGAACCCTCTTGCTGCATGTGCCTGGAGAGGCCTGCCATGGCCAGAGTGACCTGATGAGCCCTGGGAGGACACGGCTGAGGCCTCGGTGACTGGCGTCAAACACCAATGCAGAGCACGAGGCAAGAGATGGGGGAATGGAGGGGGCAGTGGTGTTGGGGTAACCTCAGACGCGTGTGTTGGGGCCGCAGTGCTCCTGGGGCTAGCCCCATGGGTGAGGATGGCCCATGGCTTCTGTTGCCACCAAGGCACGGGCTGCGATGTCACCGAGTGAGGGATTGTGACCAGGCGCTCCTCGCTGCTGGTATCCAGGTGCTGAGTCCCACCCAGCCGGTTTCTGCCCACACTCTGGCTGAGCAGCACACGAGGCTGGAGTGTTGAGCAAAATCTTGGTGCTGGTGTCCTGCCCGGGGAGCTGCTCCTTGCAGCTCTCCGTGCCCAACGCCAGAGCCATCAGAGGATTAGCCTCGGCTCTGCCAGCTTCAGGCAGCCGGGGCACCCAGGAGGCGCGCTCACAGCAGCAGAGGTGAGCTGGGCAGGGACACCTCACCCCGGGGAGCTGGAAAGGTGTCCTTCTTGAGGGCTCTGGGCATTTCTGCCACCCCTCCCCAGGCCAGACAATGACCGTGGCCTCTCTTCCTTTCCTAGCGTGACACCGGCTGCTGCAGCGGCAGTGACAGGGAGCGGCTCAACATCCCCAGCTCCCTCCAGCCCACCACAGTGAGGGGAGAGCATGGCCACGGAGCTGGAGAACCGCTGTCCCATATGCCTGGACAGCTGGGAGGAGGCCAGCTTTGTGCTGCCGTGCCTCCATCAATTCTGCTACCCCTGCATCCTGTGGTGGGCTGAGAGCAAGCCCCAGTGCCCCCTCTGCAAGAGGAGAGTGCAGTCCATCGTGCACTCGCTGCAGGCAGACGACGACTTTGAAGAGGTCGTCATCAGACCATCGGGGTTGGCATCAGCTGCAGCTGGCCCTCGCCAGGCAGGAGGAGCGCCCAGGCACCCGGCCACCCACCGGCCCCCTCGCCCTGTAACACCCCGGCCGCTGGCAGGGGAGTCGGTGCCCAGGGCTCCTCCGGGCGGCCTCCAGCCTGACACCTGGGCGTCTCTCTTTGACGACCACCCTGCTCTCCTCCAACGCTTTCTGCCCTGGCTGCAACAGCAGTTGAGGCTCATCTTTGCAGAGGAGCCTTCAGTGGCCGTCGTGTTTGAGGACCTCATCCAGTCTGTCCTGGGCTTGTTTGGGCTGGACGAAGACGTCCTGGTCCGGCTGCTGCAGGCCGCCCTCCAGGATCGCGCGGTGACATTCGTGCAGCAGTTCATCCATGTTGCCGTGCAGCGCTGCAGCGGGGAGGCTCACCGTCTGCTGGGCCTGGAGGATGGCCATGGTGCCCAGGAGCGTGAGGCCAGCCCCGCGCCTGCCCCCCATCCTGCTGCCTCCCGAAGAGGGTCTCCTGCCCCTGGCCCAGATCCCGCCGGCAGCCCTGCTGGAGATGACGAAGAGGAGCGCGTCGGCACCTCAACTGCTGCTCTTCGTGGAGGTCCCAGCCACCCCCCCCGACGCCCCCGTTCCCACCCACGGGGAGCAGGACGGGTTGCAGGAAGATTCAGGGGAGGCTGTGGCAGGTCCCTCCGCCCCCAGACAGGTCAGGGATCGCGGGGGCCACGGCAACCCCCAAAGAGGAGGGCCAGCAGCTGCCAGGACTCTTCCCAGCCACCCAAGAGGCCACCTCGATGGCGAAACTAGAGCCAGGCCCCAGGAGCTGCCAAGACCAGGGCCAGGCCAGCAGCTGGGGCACGTGCTGGCCCGCAAGTCGTTCAGAAGGCTCTCAGCCGTCTAGGTCTGTCAAAGCAAATAAATTGCCCACAGGCCAGTGCTGCCCAGCTCCAGGTCTGCACCTCTACAGCTGGTCCCAGGACACACGTTTCCAGCCCGCCGGTTCCCAGGGCCTGCCTGTGCCCCACCGCTCATCACCCCAGGGAAGCCATGAGGTGTTACCCACCAGTGAACCCTCTTGCTGCATGTGCCTGGATCCCCAAAGAGGACGGCCGGCAGCCCTGAGGCCTCTTCACCTCCAAACAAGAGGCCACCCCGCCGGCAGCGCTAGAAGAACGTCCCAGGCGCTGCCGAAAGCAGGGCTGGGCCAGCAGTTGGGGCATGTGCCAGCCCTCAAGGGCTCCTGGCCCTCTGAGTCTGTCAGGCAGTGAAAGAAAATAAAGGCCTGAAAACTGCAGAGGAAGTCTTGGTGTGACTAACAGTGCAGGGGGCATTGCTCTCCCCACCCGTGCTGCTTTCTCCCCCTTTTCCTGGGGTTGCACCCACCATTTCACTCCTTGTCCTTAGCAGAGCCCCATGGGGCTTCTCCCTCTGCTCTTGCTCAGCCTCCTTGCCCTGCTTTGACTGTCAGGGAGCTGGACCTGTGCTCTCTGAGGGCATCTCTCCCCAGAGCACAGCACTGTGGGGCTTGGTAATTTTACAGAGATGGTTTAGCAGCATTGTTATCTCCAGTTCACAGCTGGGAAGGCTTCAGATGTCCTAGACAAAATTGGCAGCTCCCACAAGCACCAGAAAGGAGTGTTGTCTGCTGTTCTGTATGCAGTTCCGGGACCCACAATTTAAGCACGATGTGAAGGTCCTTGCATGCATCCAGAGAGGGGTGGCAAAGCTGGTGGAAGAGCTGGAAGGAATGTCCTGTGAGGAGCGGCTGAGGCCTCTGGGTTTCTCTAGTTTGGAGGAAAGGAAGCTGAGCGGTGACCTCCTTGCTCTCTACAGCTTCCTGAGGAGGAGAAGGAGAGAGGGAGCTGCTGATCTCCTCTCCCTGGGATCCAGCGATAGGACGCGTGGGAATCGTTCAAAGCCGTGTCAAGGGGCGTTCAGACTGGACACGCGGAAGCATTTCTTTACCGAGAGGGTGGTCCGACACTGGAAGAGGCTCCCTAGAGAGGTGGTCGATGCCGCGTGCCTGTCAGTGTTTCAGAGGCATTTGGACAATGCCCTGACTAACGGGCTTTTAATTGTGGTCAGCCCTGGAGCGGTCAGGCAGCCGGACTAGCTGATCGTTGTAGGTCCCTTCCAACTGGAACTGTTCTATGCTATTCTATTCTATTCAGCAATGTCTGTGAAAGCTGCTGAACCAAAAT
This sequence comes from Leptosomus discolor, assembly GCF_034619465.1. Classification (NCBI taxonomy): domain Eukaryota; kingdom Metazoa; phylum Chordata; class Aves; order Leptosomiformes; family Leptosomidae; genus Leptosomus; species Leptosomus discolor. Next base: position 46,537,944 of record NC_141419.1, on the reverse strand, counting down.
AAGCCAGAAGGGGCTCTTCTGACATTGCAGCTTCTGGAAGCTCTTGCACCTTTAGAAGCCTCTGCTACACTTCACACTGGCAATGCTTTCCCTTCTGGCACTTGAGCGAGCATCCCTTCACAGGCTTGTGTCAGTTGTGCTCTGGGTTGTGGCCACTCCGGCCTTGAAGGCTGACCTCCAGGCTCAGGGATCCCACAATCTCTCTGGGCAACCCACTCCGGTGCTTCAGGATCCACAGGGATTTTGGGTTTGAGTCCTTACTGCCAGCCTGAACCTCTCTAGTTTCAGGAGATGCCACCGCCTCTCACCCTCCCACCAGGCAGTGCTGGGAAGAGCCTGTCCCCATCTCCTTGATGCCTTCCCCACAGGCACCGGGGTGTGCCGTGAGGTGCCCCGATGCCTTCTCTGCTCCACGCTGAACCAGCACCAGCCCCGCAGGCCCTCCTTGCCTCCCCTGAGCCCCTCTGGTTTGTCAGCCTCCCTCCTGCCCAGGACCCCAAATGCGCCCTAGTGCCCGGATGAGGCCTGACGGGTGCTGAGCAGAGAGGATCACCCTTGTGCCCTCTGACTAGGGAAGAAAAGAGGAGAAAACCTGTGAGAGCAAGGCAAGTGCTGCCAGTGCCCCCCCCTGGGAGGAAGCAGGGGAGCCCAGAGGGCTGGCCAGCAGTGCTGGGGTGCAGGGAGAGTCTGTGGGACCTTGTCCTGCAGCCTCCCAGGGAGGCACGAGGTCTTATCCAATGAACCCTCTTGCTGCATGTGCCTGGAGAGGCCTGCCATGGCCAGAGTGACCTGATGAGCCCTGGGAGGACACGGCTGAGGCCTCGGTGACTGGCGTCAAACACCAATGCAGAGCACGAGGCAAGAGATGGGGGAATGGAGGGGGCAGTGGCGTTGGGGTAACCTCAGACGCGTGTGTTGGGGCCGCAGTGCTCCTGGGGCTAGCCCCATGGGTGAGGATGGCCCATGGCTTCTGTTGCCACCAAGGCACGGGCTGCGATGTCACCGAGTGAGGGATTGTGACCAGGCGCTCCTCGCTGCTGGTATCCAGGTGCTGAGTCCCACCCAGCCGGTTTCTGCCCACACTCTGGCTGAGCAGCACACGAGGCTGGAGTGTTGAGCAAAATCTTGGTGCTGGTGTCCTGCCCGGGGAGCTGCTCCTTGCAGCTCTCCGTGCCCAACGCCAGAGCCATCAGAGGATTAGCCTCGGCTCTGCCAGCTTCAGGCAGCCGGGGCACCCAGGAGGCGCGCTCACAGCAGCAGAGGTGAGCTGGGCAGGGACACCTCACCCCGGGGAGCTGGAAAGGTGTCCTTCTTGAGGGCTCTGGGCATTTCTGCCACCCCTCCCCAGGCCAGACAATGACCGTGGCCTCTCTTCCTTTTCTAGCGTGACACCGGCTGCTGCAGCGGCAGTGACAGGGAGCGGCTCAACATCCCCAGCTCCCTCCAGCCCACCACAGTGAGGGGAGAGCATGGCCACGGAGCTGGAGAACCGCTGTCCCATATGCCTGGACAGCTGGGAGGAGGCCAGCTTTGTGCTGCCGTGCCTCCATCAATTCTGCTACCCCTGCATCCTGCGGTGGGCTGAGAGCAAGCCCCAGTGCCCCCTCTGCAAGAGGAGAGTGCAGTCCATCGTGCACTCGCTGCAGGCAGACGACGACTTTGAAGAGGTCGTCATCAGACCATCGGGGTTGGCATCAGCTGCAGCTGGCCCTCGCCAGGCAGGAGGAGCGCCCAGGCACCCGGCCACCCACCGGCCCCCTCGCCCTGTAACACCCCGGCCGCTGGCAGGGGAGTCGGTGCCCAGGGCTCCTCCGGGCGGCCTCCAGCCTGACACCTGGGCGTCTCTCTTTGACGACCACCCTGCTCTCCTCCAACGCTTTCTGCCCTGGCTGCAACAGCAGTTGAGGCTCATCTTTGCAGAGGAGCCTTCAGTGGCCGTCGTGTTTGAGGACCTCATCCAGTCTGTCCTGGGCTTGTTTGGGCTGGACGAAGACGTCCTGGTCCGGCTGCTGCAGGCCGCCCTCCAGGATCACGCGGTGACATTCGTGCAGCAGTTCATCCATGTTGCCGTGCAGCGCTGCAGCGGGGAGGCTCACCGTCTGCTGGGCCTGGAGGATGGCCATGGTGCCCAGGAGCGTGAGGCCAGCCCCGCGCCTGCCCCCCATCCTGCTGCCTCCCGAAGAGGGTCTCCTGCCCCTGGCCCAGATCCCGCCGGCAGCCCTGCTGGAGATGACGAAGAGGAGCGCGTCGGCACCTCAACTGCTGCTCTTCGTGGAGGTCCCAGCCACCCCCCCCGACGCCCCCGTTCCCACCCACGGGGAGCAGGACGGGTTGCAGGAAGATTCAGGGGAGGCTGTGGCAGGTCCCTCCGCCCCCAGACAGGTCAGGGATCGCGGGGGCCACGGCAACCCCCAAAGAGGAGGGCCAGCAGCTGCCAGGACTCTTCCCAGCCACCCAAGAGGCCACCTCGATGGCGAAACTAGAGCCAGGCCCCAGGAGCTGCCAAGACCAGGGCCAGGCCAGCAGCTGGGGCACGTGCTGGCCCGCAAGTCGTTCAGAAGGCTCTCAGCCGTCTAGGTCTGTCAAAGCAAATAAATTGCCCACAGGCCAGTGCTGCCCAGCTCCAGGTCTGCACCTCTACAGCTGGTCCCAGGACACACGTTTCCAGCCCGCCGGTTCCCAGGGCCTGCCTGTGCCCCACCGCTCATCACCCCAGGGAAGCCATGAGGTGTTACCCACCAGTGAACCCTCTTGCTGCATGTGCCTGGATCCCCAAAGAGGACGGCCGGCAGCCCTGAGGCCTCTTCACCTCCAAACAAGAGGCCACCCCGCCGGCAGCGCTAGAAGAACGTCCCAGGCGCTGCCGAAAGCAGGGCTGGGCCAGCAGTTGGGGCATGTGCCAGCCCTCAAGGGCTCCTGGCCCTCTGAGTCTGTCAGGCAGTGAAAGAAAATAAAGGCCTGAAAACTGCAGAGGAAGTCTTGGTGTGACTAACAGTGCAGGGGGCATTGCTCTCCCCACCCGTGCTGCTTTCTCCCCCTTTTCCTGGGGTTGCACCCACCATTTCACTCCTTGTCCTTAGCAGAGCCCCATGGGGCTTCTCCCTCTGCTCTTGCTCAGCCTCCTTGCCCTGCTTTGACTGTCAGGGAGCTGGACCTGTGCTCTCTGAGGGCATCTCTCCCCAGAGCACAGCACTGTGGGGCTTGGTAATTTTACAGAGATGGTTTAGCAGCATTGTTATCTCCAGTTCACAGCTGGGAAGGCTTCAGATGTCCTAGACAAAATTGGCAGCTCCCACAAGCACCAGAAAGGAGTGTTGTCTGCTGTTCTGTATGCAGTTCCGGGACCCACAATTTAAGCACGATGTGAAGGTCCTTGCATGCATCCAGAGAGGGGTGGCAAAGCTGGTGGAAGAGCTGGAAGGAATGTCCTGTGAGGAGCGGCTGAGGCCTCTGGGTTTCTCTAGTTTGGAGGAAAGGAAGCTGAGCGGTGACCTCCTTGCTCTCTACAGCTTCCTGAGGAGGAGAAGGAGAGAGGGAGCTGCTGATCTCCTCTCCCTGGGATCCAGCGATAGGACGCGTGGGAATCGTTCAAAGCCGTGTCAAGGGGCGTTCAGACTGGACACGCGGAAGCATTTCTTTACCGAGAGGGTGGTCCGACACTGGAAGAGGCTCCCTAGAGAGGTGGTCGATGCCGCGTGCCTGTCAGTGTTTCAGAGGCATTTGGACAATGCCCTGACTAACGGGCTTTTAATTGTGGTCAGCCCTGGAGCGGTCAGGCAGCCGGACTAGCTGATCGTTGTAGGTCCCTTCCAACTGGAACTGTTCTATGCTATTCTATTCTATTCAGCAATGTCTGTGAAAGCTGCTGAACCAAAATAAGCCAGAAGGGGCTCTTCTGACATTGCAGCTTCTGGAAGCTCTTGCACCTTTAGAAGCCTCTGCTACACTTCACACTGGCAATGCTTTCCCTTCTGGCACTTGAGCGAGCATCCCTTCACAGGCTTGTGTCAGTTGTGCTCTGGGTTGTGGCCACTCCGGCCTTGAAGGCTGACCTCCAGGCTCAGGGATCCCACAATCTCTCTGGGCAACCCACTCCGGTGCTTCAGGATCCACAGGGATTTTGGGTTTGAGTCCTTACTGCCAGCCTGAACCTCTCTAGTTTCAGGAGATGCCACCGCCTCTCACCCTCCCACCAGGCAGTGCTGGGAAGAGCCTGTCCCCATCTCCTTGATGCCTTCCCCACAGGCACCGGGGTGTGCCGTGAGGTGCCCCGATGCCTTCTCTGCTCCACGCTGAACCAGCACCAGCCCCGCAGGCCCTCCTTGCCTCCCCTGAACCCCTCTGGTTTGTCAGCCTCCCTCCTGCCCAGGACCCCAAATGCGCCCTAGTGCCCGGATGAGGCCTGACGGGTGCTGAGCAGAGAGGATCACCCTTGTGCCCTCTGACTAGGGAAGAAAAGAGGAGAAAACCTGTGAGAGCAAGGCAAGTGCTGCCAGTGCCCCCCCCTGGGAGGAAGCAGGGGAGCCCAGAGGGCTGGCCAGCAGTGCTGGGGTGCAGGGAGAGTCTGTGGGACCTTGTCCTGCAGCCTCCCAGGGAGGCACGAGGTCTTATCCAATGAACCCTCTTGCTGCATGTGCCTGGAGAGGCCTGCCATGGCCAGAGTGACCTGATGAGCCCTGGGAGGACACGGCTGAGGCCTCGGTGACTGGCGTCAAACACCAATGCAGAGCACGAGGCAAGAGATGGGGGAATGGAGGGGGCAGTGGCGTTGGGGTAACCTCAGACGCGTGTGTTGGGGCCGCAGTGCTCCTGGGGCTAGCCCCATGGGTGAGGATGGCCCATGGCTTCTGTTGCCACCAAGGCACGGGCTGCGATGTCACCGAGTGAGGGATTGTGACCAGGCGCTCCTCGCTGCTGGTATCCAGGTGCTGAGTCCCACCCAGCCGGTTTCTGCCCACACTCTGGCTGAGCAGCACACGAGGCTGGAGTGTTGAGCAAAATCTTGGTGCTGGTGTCCTGCCCGGGGAGCTGCTCCTTGCAGCTCTCCGTGCCCAACGCCAGAGCCATCAGAGGATTAGCCTCGGCTCTGCCAGCTTCAGGCAGCCGGGGCACCCAGGAGGCGCGCTCACAGCAGCAGAGGTGAGCTGGGCAGGGACACCTCACCCCGGGGAGCTGGAAAGGTGTCCTTCTTGAGGGCTCTGGGCATTTCTGCCACCCCTCCCCAGGCCAGACAATGACCGTGGCCTCTCTTCCTTTTCTAGCGTGACACCGGCTGCTGCAGCGGCAGTGACAGGGAGCGGCTCAACATCCCCAGCTCCCTCCAGCCCACCACAGTGAGGGGAGAGCATGGCCACGGAGCTGGAGAACCGCTGTCCCATATGCCTGGACAGCTGGGAGGAGGCCAGCTTTGTGCTGCCGTGCCTCCATCAATTCTGCTACCCCTGCATCCTGCGGTGGGCTGAGAGCAAGCCCCAGTGCCCCCTCTGCAAGAGGAGAGTGCAGTCCATCGTGCACTCGCTGCAGGCAGACGACGACTTTGAAGAGGTCGTCATCAGACCATCGGGGTTGGCATCAGCTGCAGCTGGCCCTCGCCAGGCAGGAGGAGCGCCCAGGCACCCGGCCACCCACCGGCCCCCTCGCCCTGTAACACCCCGGCCGCTGGCAGGGGAGTCGGTGCCCAGGGCTCCTCCGGGCGGCCTCCAGCCTGACACCTGGGCGTCTCTCTTTGACGACCACCCTGCTCTCCTCCAACGCTTTCTGCCCTGGCTGCAACAGCAGTTGAGGCTCATCTTTGCAGAGGAGCCTTCAGTGGCCGTCGTGTTTGAGGACCTCATCCAGTCTGTCCTGGGCTTGTTTGGGCTGGACGAAGACGTCCTGGTCCGGCTGCTGCAGGCCGCCCTCCAGGATCGCGCGGTGACATTCGTGCAGCAGTTCATCCATGTTGCCGTGCAGCGCTGCAGCGGGGAGGCTCACCGTCTGCTGGGCCTGGAGGATGGCCATGGTGCCCAGGAGCGTGAGGCCAGCCCCGCGCCTGCCCCCCATCCTGCTGCCTCCCGAAGAGGGTCTCCTGCCCCTGGCCCAGATCCCGCCGGCAGCCCTGCTGGAGATGACGAAGAGGAGCGCGTCGGCACCTCAACTGCTGCTCTTCGTGGAGGTCCCAGCCACCCCCCCCGACGCCCCCGTTCCCACCCACGGGGAGCAGGACGGGTTGCAGGAAGATTCAGGGGAGGCTGTGGCAGGTCCCTCCGCCCCCAGACAGGTCAGGGATCGCGGGGGCCACGGCAACCCCCAAAGAGGAGGGCCAGCAGCTGCCAGGACTCTTCCCAGCCACCCAAGAGGCCACCTCGATGGCGAAACTAGAGCCAGGCCCCAGGAGCTGCCAAGACCAGGGCCAGGCCAGCAGCTGGGGCACGTGCTGGCCCGCAAGTCGTTCAGAAGGCTCTCAGCCGTCTAGGTCTGTCAAAGCAAATAAATTGCCCACAGGCCAGTGCTGCCCAGCTCCAGGTCTGCACCTCTACAGCTGGTCCCAGGACACACGTTTCCAGCCCGCCGGTTCCCAGGGCCTGCCTGTGCCCCACCGCTCATCACCCCAGGGAAGCCATGAGGTGTTACCCACCAGTGAACCCTCTTGCTGCATGTGCCTGGATCCCCAAAGAGGACGGCCGGCAGCCCTGAGGCCTCTTCACCTCCAAACAAGAGGCCACCCCGCCGGCAGCGCTAGAAGAACGTCCCAGGCGCTGCCGAAAGCAGGGCTGGGCCAGCAGTTGGGGCATGTGCCAGCCCTCAAGGGCTCCTGGCCCTCTGAGTCTGTCAGGCAGTGAAAGAAAATAAAGGCCTGAAAACTGCAGAGGAAGTCTTGGTGTGACTAACAGTGCAGGGGGCATTGCTCTCCCCACCCGTGCTGCTTTCTCCCCCTTTTCCTGGGGTTGCACCCACCATTTCACTCCTTGTCCTTAGCAGAGCCCCATGGGGCTTCTCCCTCTGCTCTTGCTCAGCCTCCTTGCCCTGCTTTGACTGTCAGGGAGCTGGACCTGTGCTCTCTGAGGGCATCTCTCCCCAGAGCACAGCACTGTGGGGCTTGGTAATTTTACAGAGATGGTTTAGCAGCATTGTTATCTCCAGTTCACAGCTGGGAAGGCTTCAGATGTCCTAGACAAAATTGGCAGCTCCCACAAGCACCAGAAAGGAGTGTTGTCTGCTGTTCTGTATGCAGTTCCGGGACCCACAATTTAAGCACGATGTGAAGGTCCTTGCATGCATCCAGAGAGGGGTGGCAAAGCTGGTGGAAGAGCTGGAAGGAATGTCCTGTGAGGAGCGGCTGAGGCCTCTGGGTTTCTCTAGTTTGGAGGAAAGGAAGCTGAGCGGTGACCTCCTTGCTCTCTACAGCTTCCTGAGGAGGAGAAGGAGAGAGGGAGCTGCTGATCTCCTCTCCCTGGGATCCAGCGATAGGACGCGTGGGAATCGTTCAAAGCCGTGTCAAGGGGCGTTCAGACTGGACACGCGGAAGCATTTCTTTACCGAGAGGGTGGTCCGACACTGGAAGAGGCTCCCTAGAGAGGTGGTCGATGCCGCGTGCCTGTCAGTGTTTCAGAGGCATTTGGACAATGCCCTGACTAACGGGCTTTTAATTGTGGTCAGCCCTGGAGCGGTCAGGCAGCCGGACTAGCTGATCGTTGTAGGTCCCTTCCAACTGGAACTGTTCTATGCTATTCTATTCTATTCAGCAATGTCTGTGAAAGCTGCTGAACCAAAATAAGCCAGAAGGGGCTCTTCTGACATTGCAGCTTCTGGAAGCTCTTGCACCTTTAGAAGCCTCTGCTACACTTCACACTGGCAATGCTTTCCCTTCTGGCACTTGAGCGAGCATCCCTTCACAGGCTTGTGTCAGTTGTGCTCTGGGTTGTGGCCACTCCGGCCTTGAAGGCTGACCTCCAGGCTCAGGGATCCCACAATCTCTCTGGGCAACCCACTCCGGTGCTTCAGGATCCACAGGGATTTTGGGTTTGAGTCCTTACTGCCAGCCTGAACCTCTCTAGTTTCAGGAGATGCCACCGCCTCTCACCCTCCCACCAGGCAGTGCTGGGAAGAGCCTGTCCCCATCTCCTTGATGCCTTCCCCACAGGCACCGGGGTGTGCCGTGAGGTGCCCCGATGCCTTCTCTGCTCCACGCTGAACCAGCACCAGCCCCGCAGGCCCTCCTTGCCTCCCCTGAGCCCCTCTGGTTTGTCAGCCTCCCTCCTGCCCAGGACCCCAAATGCGCCCTAGTGCCCGGATGAGGCCTGACGGGTGCTGAGCAGAGAGGATCACCCTTGTGCCCTCTGACTAGGGAAGAAAAGAGGAGAAAACCTGTGAGAGCAAGGCAAGTGCTGCCAGTGCCCCCCCCTGGGAGGAAGCAGGGGAGCCCAGAGGGCTGGCCAGCAGTGCTGGGGTGCAGGGAGAGTCTGTGGGACCTTGTCCTGCAGCCTCCCAGGGAGGCACGAGGTCTTATCCAATGAACCCTCTTGCTGCATGTGCCTGGAGAGGCCTGCCATGGCCAGAGTGACCTGATGAGCCCTGGGAGGACACGGCTGAGGCCTCGGTGACTGGCGTCAAACACCAATGCAGAGCACGAGGCAAGAGATGGGGGAATGGAGGGGGCAGTGGCGTTGGGGTAACCTCAGACGCGTGTGTTGGGGCCGCAGTGCTCCTGGGGCTAGCCCCATGGGTGAGGATGGCCCATGGCTTCTGTTGCCACCAAGGCACGGGCTGCGATGTCACCGAGTGAGGGATTGTGACCAGGCGCTCCTCGCTGCTGGTATCCAGGTGCTGAGTCCCACCCAGCCGGTTTCTGCCCACACTCTGGCTGAGCAGCACACGAGGCTGGAGTGTTGAGCAAAATCTTGGTGCTGGTGTCCTGCCCGGGGAGCTGCTCCTTGCAGCTCTCCGTGCCCAACGCCAGAGCCATCAGAGGATTAGCCTCGGCTCTGCCAGCTTCAGGCAGCCGGGGCACCCAGGAGGCGCGCTCACAGCAGCAGAGGTGAGCTGGGCAGGGACACCTCACCCCGGGGAGCTGGAAAGGTGTCCTTCTTGAGGGCTCTGGGCATTTCTGCCACCCCTCCCCAGGCCAGACAATGACCGTGGCCTCTCTTCCTTTTCTAGCGTGACACCGGCTGCTGCAGCGGCAGTGACAGGGAGCGGCTCAACATCCCCAGCTCCCTCCAGCCCACCACAGTGAGGGGAGAGCATGGCCACGGAGCTGGAGAACCGCTGTCCCATATGCCTGGACAGCTGGGAGGAGGCCAGCTTTGTGCTGCCGTGCCTCCATCAATTCTGCTACCCCTGCATCCTGCGGTGGGCTGAGAGCAAGCCCCAGTGCCCCCTCTGCAAGAGGAGAGTGCAGTCCATCGTGCACTCGCTGCAGGCAGACGACGACTTTGAAGAGGTCGTCATCAGACCATCGGGGTTGGCATCAGCTGCAGCTGGCCCTCGCCAGGCAGGAGGAGCGCCCAGGCACCCGGCCACCCACCGGCCCCCTCGCCCTGTAACACCCCGGCCGCTGGCAGGGGAGTCGGTGCCCAGGGCTCCTCCGGGCGGCCTCCAGCCTGACACCTGGGCGTCTCTCTTTGACGACCACCCTGCTCTCCTCCAACGCTTTCTGCCCTGGCTGCAACAGCAGTTGAGGCTCATCTTTGCAGAGGAGCCTTCAGTGGCCGTCGTGTTTGAGGACCTCATCCAGTCTGTCCTGGGCTTGTTTGGGCTGGACGAAGACGTCCTGGTCCGGCTGCTGCAGGCCGCCCTCCAGGATCGCGCGGTGACATTCGTGCAGCAGTTCATCCATGTTGCCGTGCAGCGCTGCAGCGGGGAGGCTCACCGTCTGCTGGGCCTGGAGGATGGCCATGGTGCCCAGGAGCGTGAGGCCAGCCCCGCGCCTGCCCCCCATCCTGCTGCCTCCCGAAGAGGGTCTCCTGCCCCTGGCCCAGATCCCGCCGGCAGCCCTGCTGGAGATGACGAAGAGGAGCGCGTCGGCACCTCAACTGCTGCTCTTCGTGGAGGTCCCAGCCACCCCCCCCGACGCCCCCGTTCCCACCCACGGGGAGCAGGACGGGTTGCAGGAAGATTCAGGGGAGGCTGTGGCAGGTCCCTCCGCCCCCAGACAGGTCAGGGATCGCGGGGGCCACGGCAACCCCCAAAGAGGAGGGCCAGCAGCTGCCAGGACTCTTCCCAGCCACCCAAGAGGCCACCTCGATGGCGAAACTAGAGCCAGGCCCCAGGAGCTGCCAAGACCAGGGCCAGGCCAGCAGCTGGGGCACGTGCTGGCCCGCAAGTCGTTCAGAAGGCTCTCAGCCGTCTAGGTCTGTCAAAGCAAATAAATTGCCCACAGGCCAGTGCTGCCCAGCTCCAGGTCTGCACCTCTACAGCTGGTCCCAGGACACACGTTTCCAGCCCGCCGGTTCCCAGGGCCTGCCTGTGCCCCACCGCTCATCACCCCAGGGAAGCCATGAGGTGTTACCCACCAGTGAACCCTCTTGCTGCATGTGCCTGGATCCCCAAAGAGGACGGCCGGCAGCCCTGAGGCCTCTTCACCTCCAAACAAGAGGCCACCCCGCCGGCAGCGCTAGAAGAACGTCCCAGGCGCTGCCGAAAGCAGGGCTGGGCCAGCAGTTGGGGCATGTGCCAGCCCTCAAGGGCTCCTGGCCCTCTGAGTCTGTCAGGCAGTGAAAGAAAATAAAGGCCTGAAAACTGCAGAGGAAGTCTTGGTGTGACTAACAGTGCAGGGGGCATTGCTCTCCCCACCCGTGCTGCTTTCTCCCCCTTTTCCTGGGGTTGCACCCACCATTTCACTCCTTGTCCTTAGCAGAGCCCCATGGGGCTTCTCCCTCTGCTCTTGCTCAGCCTCCTTGCCCTGCTTTGACTGTCAGGGAGCTGGACCTGTGCTCTCTGAGGGCATCTCTCCCCAGAGCACAGCACTGTGGGGCTTGGTAATTTTACAGAGATGGTTTAGCAGCATTGTTATCTCCAGTTCACAGCTGGGAAGGCTTCAGATGTCCTAGACAAAATTGGCAGCTCCCACAAGCACCAGAAAGGAGTGTTGTCTGCTGTTCTGTATGCAGTTCCGGGACCCACAATTTAAGCACGATGTGAAGGTCCTTGCATGCATCCAGAGAGGGGTGGCAAAGCTGGTGGAAGAGCTGGAAGGAATGTCCTGTGAGGAGCGGCTGAGGCCTCTGGGTTTCTCTAGTTTGGAGGAAAGGAAGCTGAGCGGTGACCTCCTTGCTCTCTACAGCTTCCTGAGGAGGAGAAGGAGAGAGGGAGCTGCTGATCTCCTCTCCCTGGGATCCAGCGATAGGACGCGTGGGAATCGTTCAAAGCCGTGTCAAGGGGCGTTCAGACTGGACACGCGGAAGCATTTCTTTACCGAGAGGGTGGTCCGACACTGGAAGAGGCTCCCTAGAGAGGTGGTCGATGCCGCGTGCCTGTCAGTGTTTCAGAGGCATTTGGACAATGCCCTGACTAACGGGCTTTTAATTGTGGTCAGCCCTGGAGCGGTCAGGCAGCCGGACTAGCTGATCGTTGTAGGTCCCTTCCAACTGGAACTGTTCTATGCTATTCTATTCTATTCAGCAATGTCTGTGAAAGCTGCTGAACCAAAATAAGCCAGAAGGGGCTCTTCTGACATTGCAGCTTCTGGAAGCTCTTGCACCTTTAGAAGCCTCTGCTACACTTCACACTGGCAATGCTTTCCCTTCTGGCACTTGAGCGAGCATCCCTTCACAGGCTTGTGTCAGTTGTGCTCTGGGTTGTGGCCACTCCGGCCTTGAAGGCTGACCTCCAGGCTCAGGGATCCCACAATCTCTCTGGGCAACCCACTCCGGTGCTTCAGGATCCACAGGGATTTTGGGTTTGAGTCCTTACTGCCAGCCTGAACCTCTCTAGTTTCAGGAGATGCCACCGCCTCTCACCCTCCCACCAGGCAGTGCTGGGAAGAGCCTGTCCCCATCTCTTTGATGCCTTCCCCACAGGCACCGGGGTGTGCCGTGAGGTGCCCCGATGCCTTCTCTGCTCCACGCTGAACCAGCACCAGCCCCGCAGGCCCTCCTTGCCTCCCCTGAGCCCCTCTGGTTTGTCAGCCTCCCTCCTGCCCAGGACCCCAAATGCGCCCTAGTGCCCGGATGAGGCCTGACGGGTGCTGAGCAGAGAGGATCACCCTTGTGCCCTCTGACTAGGGAAGAAAAGAGGAGAAAACCTGTGAGAGCAAGGCAAGTGCTGCCAGTGCCCCCCCCGGGAGGAAGCAGGGGAGCCCAGAGGGCTGGCCAGCAGTGCTGGGGTGCAGGGAGAGTCTGTGGGACCTTGTCCTGCAGCCTCCCAGGGAGGCACGAGGTCTTATCCAATGAACCCTCTTGCTGCATGTGCCTGGAGAGGCCTGCCATGGCCAGAGTGACCTGATGAGCCCTGGGAGGACACGGCTGAGGCCTCGGTGACTGGCGTCAAACACCAATGCAGAGCACGAGGCAAGAGATGGGGGAATGGAGGGGGCAGTGGCGTTGGGGTAACCTCAGACGCGTGTGTTGGGGCCGCAGTGCTCCTGGGGCTAGCCCCATGGGTGAGGATGGCCCATGGCTTCTGTTGCCACCAAGGCACGGGCTGCGATGTCACCGAGTGAGGGATTGTGACCAGGCGCTCCTCGCTGCTGGTATCCAGGTGCTGAGTCCCACCCAGCCGGTTTCTGCCCACACTCTGGCTGAGCAGCACACGAGGCTGGAGTGTTGAGCAAAATCTTGGTGCTGGTGTCCTGCCCGGGGAGCTGCTCCTTGCAGCTCTCCGTGCCCAACGCCAGAGCCATCAGAGGATTAGCCTCGGCTCTGCCAGCTTCAGGCAGCCGGGGCACCCAGGAGGCGCGCTCACAGCAGCAGAGGTGAGCTGGGCAGGGACACCTCACCCCGGGGAGCTGGAAAGGTGTCCTTCTTGAGGGCTCTGGGCATTTCTGCCACCCCTCCCCAGGCCAGACAATGACCGTGGCCTCTCTTCCTTTCCTAGCGTGACACCGGCTGCTGCAGCGGCAGTGACAGGGAGCGGCTCAACATCCCCAGCTCCCTCCAGCCCACCACAGTGAGGGGAGAGCATGGCCACGGAGCTGGAGAACCGCTGTCCCATATGCCTGGACAGCTGGGAGGAGGCCAGCTTTGTGCTGCCGTGCCTCCATCAATTCTGCTACCCCTGCATCCTGCGGTGGGCTGAGAGCAAGCCCCAGTGCCCCCTCTGCAAGAGGAGAGTGCAGTCCATCGTGCACTCGCTGCAGGCAGACGACGACTTTGAAGAGGTCGTCATCAGACCATCGGGGTTGGCATCAGCTGCAGCTGGCCCTCGCCAGGCAGGAGGAGCGCCCAGGCACCCGGCCACCCACCGGCCCCCTCGCCCTGTAACACCCCGGCCGCTGGCAGGGGAGTCGGTGCCCAGGGCTCCTCCGGGCGGCCTCCAGCCTGACACCTGGGCGTCTCTCTTTGACGACCACCCTGCTCTCCTCCAACGCTTTCTGCCCTGGCTGCAACAGCAGTTGAGGCTCATCTTTGCAGAGGAGCCTTCAGTGGCCGTCGTGTTTGAGGACCTCATCCAGTCTGTCCTGGGCTTGTTTGGGCTGGACGAAGACGTCCTGGTCCGGCTGCTGCAGGCCGCCCTCCAGGATCGCGCGGTGACATTCGTGCAGCAGTTCATCCATGTTGCCGTGCAGCGCTGCAGCGGGGAGGCTCACCGTCTGCTGGGCCTGGAGGATGGCCATGGTGCCCAGGAGCGTGAGGCCAGCCCCGCGCCTGCCCCCCATCCTGCTGCCTCCCGAAGAGGGTCTCCTGCCCCTGGCCCAGATCCCGCCGGCAGCCCTGCTGGAGATGACAAAGAGGAGCGCGTCGGCACCTCAACTGCTGCTCTTCGTGGAGGTCCCAGCCACCCCCCCCGACGCCCCCGTTCCCACCCACGGGGAGCAGGACGGGTTGCAGGAAGATTCAGGGGAGGCTGTGGCAGGTCCCTCCGCCCCCAGACAGGTCAGGGATCGCGGGGGCCACGGCAACCCCCAAAGAGGAGGGCCAGCAGCTGCCAGGACTCTTCCCAGCCACCCAAGAGGCCACCTCGATGGCGAAACTAGAGCCAGGCCCCAGGAGCTGCCAAGACCAGGGCCAGGCCAGCAGCTGGGGCACGTGCTGGCCCGCAAGTCGTTCAGAAGGCTCTCAGCCGACTAGGTCTGTCAAAGCAAATAAATTGCCCACAGGCCAGTGCTGCCCAGCTCCAGGTCTGCACCTCTACAGCTGGTCCCAGGACACACGTTTCCAGCCCGCCGGTTCCCAGGGCCTGCCTGTGCCCCACCGCTCATCACCCCAGGGAAGCCATGAGGTGTTACCCACCAGTGAACCCTCTTGCTGCATGTGCCTGGATCCCCAAAGAGGACGGCCGGCAGCCCTGAGGCCTCTTCACCTCCAAACAAGAGGCCACCCCGCCGGCAGCGCTAGAAGAACGTCCCAGGCGCTGCCGAAAGCAGGGCTGGGCCAGCAGTTGGGGCATGTGCCAGCCCTCAAGGGCTCCTGGCCCTCTGAGTCTGTCAGGCAGTGAAAGAAAATAAAGGCCTGAAAACTGCAGAGGAAGTCTTGGTGTGACTAACAGTGCAGGGGGCATTGCTCTCCCCACCCGTGCTGCTTTCTCCCCCTTTTCCTGGGGTTGCACCCACCATTTCACTCCTTGTCCTTAGCAGAGCCCCATGGGGCTTCTCCCTCTGCTCTTGCTCAGCCTCCTTGCCCTGCTTTGACTGTCAGGGAGCTGGACCTGTGCTCTCTGAGGGCATCTCTCCCCAGAGCACAGCACTGTGGGGCTTGGTAATTTTACAGAGATGGTTTAGCAGCATTGTTATCTCCAGTTCACAGCTGGGAAGGCTTCAGATGTCCTAGACAAAATTGGCAGCTCCCACAAGCACCAGAAAGGAGTGTTGTCTGCTGTTCTGTATGCAGTTCCGGGACCCACAATTTAAGCACGATGTGAAGGTCCTTGCATGCATCCAGAGAGGGGTGGCAAAGCTGGTGGAAGAGCTGGAAGGAATGTCCTGTGAGGAGCGGCTGAGGCCTCTGGGTTTCTCTAGTTTGGAGGAAAGGAAGCTGAGTGGTGACCTCCTTGCTCTCTACAGCTTCCTGAGGAGGAGAAGGAGAGAGGGAGCTGCTGATCTCCTCTCCCTGGGATCCAGCGATAGGACGCGTGGGAATCGTTCAAAGCCGTGTCAAGGGGCGTTCAGACTGGACACGCGGAAGCATTTCTTTACCGAGAGGGTGGTCCGACACTGGAAGAGGCTCCCTAGAGAGGTGGTCGATGCCGCGTGCCTGTCAGTGTTTCAGAGGCATTTGGACAATGCCCTGACTAACGGGCTTTTAATTGTGGTCAGCCCTGGAGCGGTCAGGCAGCCGGACTAGCTGATCGTTGTAGGTCCCTTCCAACTGGAACTGTTCTATGCTATTCTATTCTATTCAGCAATGTCTGTGAAAGCTGCTGAACCAAAATAAGCCAGAAGGGGCTCTTCTGACATTGCAGCTTCTGGAAGCTCTTGCACCTTTAGAAGCCTCTGCTACACTTCACACTGGCAATGCTTTCCCTTCTGGCACTTGAGCGAGCATCCCTTCACAGGCTTGTGTCAGTTGTGCTCTGGGTTGTGGCCACTCCGGCCTTGAAGGCTGACCTCCAGGCTCAGGGATCCCACAATCTCTCTGGGCAACCCACTCCGGTGCTTCAGGATCCACAGGGATTTTGGGTTTGAGTCCTTACTGCCAGCCTGAACCTCTCTAGTTTCAGGAGATGCCACCGCCTCTCACCCTCCCACCAGGCAGTGCTGGGAAGAGCCTGTCCCCATCTCCTTGATGCCTTCCCCACAGGCACCGGGGTGTGCCGTGAGGTGCCCCGATGCCTTCTCTGCTCCACGCTGAACCAGCACCAGCCCCGCAGGCCCTCCTTGCCTCCCCTGAGCCCCTCTGGTTTGTCAGCCTCCCTCCTGCCCAGGACCCCAAATGCGCCCTAGTGCCCGGATGAGGCCTGACGGGTGCTGAGCAGAGAGGATCACCCTTGTGCCCTCTGACTAGGGAAGAAAAGAGGAGAAAACCTGTGAGAGCAAGGCAAGTGCTGCCAGTGCCCCCCCCTGGGAGGAAGCAGGGGAGCCCAGAGGGCTGGCCAGCAGTGCTGGGGTGCAGGGAGAGTCTGTGGGACCTTGTCCTGCAGCCTCCCAGGGAGGCACGAGGTCTTATCCAATGAACCCTCTTGCTGCATGTGCCTGGAGAGGCCTGCCATGGCCAGAGTGACCTGATGAGCCCTGGGAGGACACGGCTGAGGCCTCGGTGACTGGCGTCAAACACCAATGCAGAGCACGAGGCAAGAGATGGGGGAATGGAGGGGGCAGTGGCGTTGGGGTAACCTCAGACGCGTGTGTTGGGGCCGCAGTGCTCCTGGGGCTAGCCCCATGGGTGAGGATGGCCCATGGCTTCTGTTGCCACCAAGGCACGGGCTGCGATGTCACCGAGTGAGGGATTGTGACCAGGCGCTCCTCGCTGCTGGTATCCAGGTGCTGAGTCCCACCCAGCCGGTTTCTGCCCACACTCTGGCTGAGCAGCACACGAGGCTGGAGTGTTGAGCAAAATCTTGGTGCTGGTGTCCTGCCCGGGGAGCTGCTCCTTGCAGCTCTCCGTGCCCAACGCCAGAGCCATCAGAGGATTAGCCTCGGCTCTGCCAGCTTCAGGCAGCCGGGGCACCCAGGAGGCGCGCTCACAGCAGCAGAGGTGAGCTGGGCAGGGACACCTCACCCCGGGGAGCTGGAAAGGTGTCCTTCTTGAGGGCTCTGGGCATTTCTGCCACCCCTCCCCAGGCCAGACAATGACCATGGCCTCTCTTCCTTTTCTAGCGTGACACCGGCTGCTGCAGCGGCAGTGACAGGGAGCGGCTCAACATCCCCAGCTCCCTCCAGCCCACCACAGTGAGGGGAGAGCATGGCCACGGAGCTGGAGAACCGCTGTCCCATATGCCTGGACAGCTGGGAGGAGGCCAGCTTTGTGCTGCCGTGCCTCCATCAATTCTGCTACCCCTGCATCCTGCGGTGGGCTGAGAGCAAGCCCCAGTGCCCCCTCTGCAAGAGGAGAGTGCAGTCCATCGTGCACTCGCTGCAGGCAGACGACGACTTTGAAGAGGTCGTCATCAGACCATCGGGGTTGGCATCAGCTGCAGCTGGCCCTCGCCAGGCAGGAGGAGCGCCCAGGCACCCGGCCACCCACCGGCCCCCTCGCCCTGTAACACCCCGGCCGCTGGCAGGGGAGTCGGTGCCCAGGGCTCCTCCGGGCGGCCTCCAGCCTGACACCTGGGCGTCTCTCTTTGACGACCACCCTGCTCTCCTCCAACGCTTTCTGCCCTGGCTGCAACAGCAGTTGAGGCTCATCTTTGCAGAGGAGCCTTCAGTGGCCGTCGTGTTTGAGGACCTCATCCAGTCTGTCCTGGGCTTGTTTGGGCTGGACGAAGACGTCCTGGTCCGGCTGCTGCAGGCCGCCCTCCAGGATCGCGCGGTGACATTCGTGCAGCAGTTCATCCATGTTGCCGTGCAGCGCTGCAGCGGGGAGGCTCACCGTCTGCTGGGCCTGGAGGATGGCCATGGTGCCCAGGAGCGTGAGGCCAGCCCCGCGCCTGCCCCCCATCCTGCTGCCTCCCGAAGAGGGTCTCCTGCCCCTGGCCCAGATCCCGCCGGCAGCCCTGCTGGAGATGACGAAGAGGAGCGCGTCGGCACCTCAACTGCTGCTCTTCGTGGAGGTCCCAGCCACCCCCCCCGACGCCCCCGTTCCCACCCACGGGGAGCAGGACGGGTTGCAGGAAGATTCAGGGGAGGCTGTGGCAGGTCCCTCCGCCCCCAGACAGGTCAGGGATCGCGGGGGCCACGGCAACCCCCAAAGAGGAGGGCCAGCAGCTGCCAGGACTCTTCCCAGCCACCCAAGAGGCCACCTCGATGGCGAAACTAGAGCCAGGCCCCAGGAGCTGCCAAGACCAGGGCCAGGCCAGCAGCTGGGGCACGTGCTGGCCCGCAAGTCGTTCAGAAGGCTCTCAGCCGTCTAGGTCTGTCAAAGCAAATAAATTGCCCACAGGCCAGTGCTGCCCAGCTCCAGGTCTGCACCTCTACAGCTGGTCCCAGGACACACGTTTCCAGCCCGCCGGTTCCCAGGGCCTGCCTGTGCCCCACCGCTCATCACCCCAGGGAAGCCATGAGGTGTTATCCACCAGTGAACCCTCTTGCTGCATGTGCCTGGATCCCCAAAGAGGACGGCCGGCAGCCCTGAGGCCTCTTCACCTCCAAACAAGAGGCCACCCCGCCGGCAGCGCTAGAAGAACGTCCCAGGCGCTGCCGAAAGCAGGGCTGGGCCAGCAGTTGGGGCATGTGCCAGCCCTCAAGGGCTCCTGGCCCTCTGAGTCTGTCAGGCAGTGAAAGAAAATAAAGGCCTGAAAACTGCAGAGGAAGTCTTGGTGTGACTAACAGTGCAGGGGGCATTGCTCTCCCCACCCGTGCTGCTTTCTCCCCCTTTTCCTGGGGTTGCACCCACCATTTCACTCCTTGTCCTTAGCAGAGCCCCATGGGGCTTCTCCCTCTGCTCTTGCTCAGCCTCCTTGCCCTGCTTTGACTGTCAGGGAGCTGGACCTGTGCTCTCTGAGGGCATCTCTCCCCAGAGCACAGCACTGTGGGGCTTGGTAATTTTACAGAGATGGTTTAGCAGCATTGTTATCTCCAGTTCACAGCTGGGAAGGCTTCAGATGTCCTAGACAAAATTGGCAGCTCCCACAAGCACCAGAAAGGAGTGTTGTCTGCTGTTCTGTATGCAGTTCCGGGACCCACAATTTAAGCACGATGTGAAGGTCCTTGCATGCATCCAGAGAGGGGTGGCAAAGCTGGTGGAAGAGCTGGAAGGAATGTCCTGTGAGGAGCGGCTGAGGCCTCTGGGTTTCTCTAGTTTGGAGGAAAGGAAGCTGAGCGGTGACCTCCTTGCTCTCTACAGCTTCCTGAGGAGGAGAAGGAGAGAGGGAGCTGCTGATCTCCTCTCCCTGGGATCCAGCGATAGGACGCGTGGGAATCGTTCAAAGCCGTGTCAAGGGGCGTTCAGACTGGACACGCGGAAGCATTTCTTTACCGAGAGGGTGGTCCGACACTGGAAGAGGCTCCCTAGAGAGGTGGTCGATGCCGCGTGCCTGTCAGTGTTTCAGAGGCATTTGGACAATGCCCTGACTAACGGGCTTTTAATTGTGGTCAGCCCTGGAGCGGTCAGGCAGCCGGACTAGCTGATCGTTGTAGGTCCCTTCCAACTGGAACTGTTCTATGCTATTCTATTCTATTCAGCAATGTCTGTGAAAGCTGCTGAACCAAAATAAGCCAGAAGGGGCTCTTCTGACATTGCAGCTTCTGGAAGCTCTTGCACCTTTAGAAGCCTCTGCTACACTTCACACTGGCAATGCTTTCCCTTCTGGCACTTGAGCGAGCATCCCTTCACAGGCTTGTGTCAGTTGTGCTCTGGGTTGTGGCCACTCCGGCCTTGAAGGCTGACCTCCAGGCTCAGGGATCCCACAATCTCTCTGGGCAACCCACTCCGGTGCTTCAGGATCCACAGGGATTTTGGGTTTGAGTCCTTACTGCCAGCCTGAACCTCTCTAGTTTCAGGAGATGCCACCGCCTCTCACCCTCCCACCAGGCAGTGCTGGGAAGAGCCTGTCCCCATCTCCTTGATGCCTTCCCCACAGGCACCGGGGTGTGCCGTGAGGTGCCCCGATGCCTTCTCTGCTCCACGCTGAACCAGCACCAGCCCCGCAGGCCCTCCTTGCCTCCCCTGAGCCCCTCTGGTTTGTCAGCCTCCCTCCTGCCCAGGACCCCAAATGCGCCCTAGTGCCCGGATGAGGCCTGACGGGTGCTGAGCAGAGAGGATCACCCTTGTGCCCTCTGACTAGGGAAGAAAAGAGGAGAAAACCTGTGAGAGCAAGGCAAGTGCTGCCAGTGCCCCCCCCTGGGAGGAAGCAGGGGAGCCCAGAGGGCTGGCCAGCAGTGCTGGGGTGCAGGGAGAGTCTGTGGGACCTTGTCCTGCAGCCTCCCAGGGAGGCACGAGGTCTTATCCAATGAACCCTCTTGCTGCATGTGCCTGGAGAGGCCTGCCATGGCCAGAGTGACCTGATGAGCCCTGGGAGGACACGGCTGAGGCCTCGGTGACTGGCGTCAAACACCAATGCAGAGCACGAGGCAAGAGATGGGGGAATGGAGGGGGCAGTGGCGTTGGGGTAACCTCAGACGCGTGTGTTGGGGCCGCAGTGCTCCTGGGGCTAGCCCCATGGGTGAGGATGGCCCATGGCTTCTGTTGCCACCAAGGCACGGGCTGCGATGTCACCGAGTGAGGGATTGTGACCAGGCGCTCCTCGCTGCTGGTATCCAGGTGCTGAGTCCCACCCAGCCGGTTTCTGCCCACACTCTGGCTGAGCAGCACACGAGGCTGGAGTGTTGAGCAAAATCTTGGTGCTGGTGTCCTGCCCGGGGAGCTGCTCCTTGCAGCTCTCCGTGCCCAACGCCAGAGCCATCAGAGGATTAGCCTCGGCTCTGCCAGCTTCAGGCAGCCGGGGCACCCAGGAGGCGCGCTCACAGCAGCAGAGGTGAGCTGGGCAGGGACACCTCACCCCGGGGAGCTGGAAAGGTGTCCTTCTTGAGGGCTCTGGGCATTTCTGCCACCCCTCCCCAGGCCAGACAATGACCATGGCCTCTCTTCCTTTTCTAGCGTGACACCGGCTGCTGCAGCGGCAGTGACAGGGAGCGGCTCAACATCCCCAGCTCCCTCCAGCCCACCACAGTGAGGGGAGAGCATGGCCACGGAGCTGGAGAACCGCTGTCCCATATGCCTGGACAGCTGGGAGGAGGCCAGCTTTGTGCTGCCGTGCCTCCATCAATTCTGCTACCCCTGCATCCTGCGGTGGGCTGAGAGCAAGCCCCAGTGCCCCCTCTGCAAGAGGAGAGTGCAGTCCATCGTGCACTCGCTGCAGGCAGACGACGACTTTGAAGAGGTCGTCATCAGACCATCGGGGTTGGCATCAGCTGCAGCTGGCCCTCGCCAGGCAGGAGGAGCGCCCAGGCACCCGGCCACCCACCGGCCCCCTCGCCCTGTAACACCCCGGCCGCTGGCAGGGGAGTCGGTGCCCAGGGCTCCTCCGGGCGGCCTCCAGCCTGACACCTGGGCGTCTCTCTTTGACGACCACCCTGCTCTCCTCCAACGCTTTCTGCCCTGGCTGCAACAGCAGTTGAGGCTCATCTTTGCAGAGGAGCCTTCAGTGGCCGTCGTGTTTGAGGACCTCATCCAGTCTGTCCTGGGCTTGTTTGGGCTGGACGAAGACGTCCTGGTCCGGCTGCTGCAGGCCGCCCTCCAGGATCGCGCGGTGACATTCGTGCAGCAGTTCATCCATGTTGCCGTGCAGCGCTGCAGCGGGGAGGCTCACCGTCTGCTGGGCCTGGAGGATGGCCATGGTGCCCAGGAGCGTGAGGCCAGCCCCGCGCCTGCCCCCCATCCTGCTGCCTCCCGAAGAGGGTCTCCTGCCCCTGGCCCAGATCCCGCCGGCAGCCCTGCTGGAGATGACGAAGAGGAGCGCGTCGGCACCTCAACTGCTGCTCTTCGTGGAGGTCCCAGCCACCCCCCCCGACGCCCCCGTTCCCACCCACGGGGAGCAGGACGGGTTGCAGGAAGATTCAGGGGAGGCTGTGGCAGGTCCCTCCGCCCCCAGACAGGTCAGGGATCGCGGGGGCCACGGCAACCCCCAAAGAGGAGGGCCAGCAGCTGCCAGGACTCTTCCCAGCCACCCAAGAGGCCACCTCGATGGCGAAACTAGAGCCAGGCCCCAGGAGCTGCCAAGACCAGGGCCAGGCCAGCAGCTGGGGCACGTGCTGGCCCGCAAGTCGTTCAGAAGGCTCTCAGCCGTCTAGGTCTGTCAAAGCAAATAAATTGCCCACAGGCCAGTGCTGCCCAGCTCCAGGTCTGCACCTCTACAGCTGGTCCCAGGACACACGTTTCCAGCCCGCCGGTTCCCAGGGCCTGCCTGTGCCCCACCGCTCATCACCCCAGGGAAGCCATGAGGTGTTATCCACCAGTGAACCCTCTTGCTGCATGTGCCTGGATCCCCAAAGAGGACGGCCGGCAGCCCTGAGGCCTCTTCACCTCCAAACAAGAGGCCACCCCGCCGGCAGCGCTAGAAGAACGTCCCAGGCGCTGCCGAAAGCAGGGCTGGGCCAGCAGTTGGGGCATGTGCCAGCCCTCAAGGGCTCCTGGCCCTCTGAGTCTGTCAGGCAGTGAAAGAAAATAAAGGCCTGAAAACTGCAGAGGAAGTCTTGGTGTGACTAACAGTGCAGGGGGCATTGCTCTCCCCACCCGTGCTGCTTTCTCCCCCTTTTCCTGGGGTTGCACCCACCATTTCACTCCTTGTCCTTAGCAGAGCCCCATGGGGCTTCTCCCTCTGCTCTTGCTCAGCCTCCTTGCCCTGCTTTGACTGTCAGGGAGCTGGACCTGTGCTCTCTGAGGGCATCTCTCCCCAGAGCACAGCACTGTGGGGCTTGGTAATTTTACAGAGATGGTTTAGCAGCATTGTTATCTCCAGTTCACAGCTGGGAAGGCTTCAGATGTCCTAGACAAAATTGGCAGCTCCCACAAGCACCAGAAAGGAGTGTTGTCTGCTGTTCTGTATGCAGTTCCGGGACCCACAATTTAAGCACGATGTGAAGGTCCTTGCATGCATCCAGAGAGGGGTGGCAAAGCTGGTGGAAGAGCTGGAAGGAATGTCCTGTGAGGAGCGGCTGAGGCCTCTGGGTTTCTCTAGTTTGGAGGAAAGGAAGCTGAGCGGTGACCTCCTTGCTCTCTACAGCTTCCTGAGGAGGAGAAGGAGAGAGGGAGCTGCTGATCTCCTCTCCCTGGGATCCAGCGATAGGACGCGTGGGAATCGTTCAAAGCCGTGTCAAGGGGCGTTCAGACTGGACACGCGGAAGCATTTCTTTACCGAGAGGGTGGTCCGACACTGGAAGAGGCTCCCTAGAGAGGTGGTCGATGCCGCGTGCCTGTCAGTGTTTCAGAGGCATTTGGACAATGCCCTGACTAACGGGCTTTTAATTGTGGTCAGCCCTGGAGCGGTCAGGCAGCCGGACTAGCTGATCGTTGTAGGTCCCTTCCAACTGGAACTGTTCTATGCTATTCTATTCTATTCAGCAATGTCTGTGAAAGCTGCTGAACCAAAATAAGCCAGAAGGGGCTCTTCTGACATTGCAGCTTCTGGAAGCTCTTGCACCTTTAGAAGCCTCTGCTACACTTCACACTGGCAATGCTTTCCCTTCTGGCACTTGAGCGAGCATCCCTTCACAGGCTTGTGTCAGTTGTGCTCTGGGTTGTGGCCACTCCGGCCTTGAAGGCTGACCTCCAGGCTCAGGGATCCCACAATCTCTCTGGGCAACCCACTCCGGTGCTTCAGGATCCACAGGGATTTTGGGTTTGAGTCCTTACTGCCAGCCTGAACCTCTCTAGTTTCAGGAGATGCCACCGCCTCTCACCCTCCCACCAGGCAGTGCTGGGAAGAGCCTGTCCCCATCTCCTTGATGCCTTCCCCACAGGCACCGGGGTGTGCCGTGAGGTGCCCCGATGCCTTCTCTGCTCCACGCTGAACCAGCACCAGCCCCGCAGGCCCTCCTTGCCTCCCCTGAGCCCCTCTGGTTTGTCAGCCTCCCTCCTGCCCAGGACCCCAAATGCGCCCTAGTGCCCGGATGAGGCCTGACGGGTGCTGAGCAGAGAGGATCACCCTTGTGCCCTCTGACTAGGGAAGAAAAGAGGAGAAAACCTGTGAGAGCAAGGCAAGTGCTGCCAGTGCCCCCCCCTGGGAGGAAGCAGGGGAGCCCAGAGGGCTGGCCAGCAGTGCTGGGGTGCAGGGAGAGTCTGTGGGACCTTGTCCTGCAGCCTCCCAGGGAGGCACGAGGTCTTATCCAATGAACCCTCTTGCTGCATGTGCCTGGAGAGGCCTGCCATGGCCAGAGTGACCTGATGAGCCCTGGGAGGACACGGCTGAGGCCTCGGTGACTGGCGTCAAACACCAATGCAGAGCACGAGGCAAGAGATGGGGGAATGGAGGGGGCAGTGGCGTTGGGGTAACCTCAGACGCGTGTGTTGGGGCCGCAGTGCTCCTGGGGCTAGCCCCATGGGTGAGGATGGCCCATGGCTTCTGTTGCCACCAAGGCACGGGCTGCGATGTCACCGAGTGAGGGATTGTGACCAGGCGCTCCTCGCTGCTGGTATCCAGGTGCTGAGTCCCACCCAGCCGGTTTCTGCCCACACTCTGGCTGAGCAGCACACGAGGCTGGAGTGTTGAGCAAAATCTTGGTGCTGGTGTCCTGCCCGGGGAGCTGCTCCTTGCAGCTCTCCGTGCCCAACGCCAGAGCCATCAGAGGATTAGCCTCGGCTCTGCCAGCTTCAGGCAGCCGGGGCACCCAGGAGGCGCGCTCACAGCAGCAGAGGTGAGCTGGGCAGGGACACCTCACCCCGGGGAGCTGGAAAGGTGTCCTTCTTGAGGGCTCTGGGCATTTCTGCCACCCCTCCCCAGGCCAGACAATGACCATGGCCTCTCTTCCTTTTCTAGCGTGACACCGGCTGCTGCAGCGGCAGTGACAGGGAGCGGCTCAACATCCCCAGCTCCCTCCAGCCCACCACAGTGAGGGGAGAGCATGGCCACGGAGCTGGAGAACCGCTGTCCCATATGCCTGGACAGCTGGGAGGAGGCCAGCTTTGTGCTGCCGTGCCTCCATCAATTCTGCTACCCCTGCATCCTGCGGTGGGCTGAGAGCAAGCCCCAGTGCCCCCTCTGCAAGAGGAGAGTGCAGTCCATCGTGCACTCGCTGCAGGCAGACGACGACTTTGAAGAGGTCGTCATCAGACCATCGGGGTTGGCATCAGCTGCAGCTGGCCCTCGCCAGGCAGGAGGAGCGCCCAGGCACCCGGCCACCCACCGGCCCCCTCGCCCTGTAACACCCCGGCCGCTGGCAGGGGAGTCGGTGCCCAGGGCTCCTCCGGGCGGCCTCCAGCCTGACACCTGGGCGTCTCTCTTTGACGACCACCCTGCTCTCCTCCAACGCTTTCTGCCCTGGCTGCAACAGCAGTTGAGGCTCATCTTTGCAGAGGAGCCTTCAGTGGCCGTCGTGTTTGAGGACCTCATCCAGTCTGTCCTGGGCTTGTTTGGGCTGGACGAAGACGTCCTGGTCCGGCTGCTGCAGGCCGCCCTCCAGGATCGCGCGGTGACATTCGTGCAGCAGTTCATCCATGTTGCCGTGCAGCGCTGCAGCGGGGAGGCTCACCGTCTGCTGGGCCTGGAGGATGGCCATGGTGCCCAGGAGCGTGAGGCCAGCCCCGCGCCTGCCCCCCATCCTGCTGCCTCCCGAAGAGGGTCTCCTGCCCCTGGCCCAGATCCCGCCGGCAGCCCTGCTGGAGATGACGAAGAGGAGCGCGTCGGCACCTCAACTGCTGCTCTTCGTGGAGGTCCCAGCCACCCCCCCCGACGCCCCCGTTCCCACCCACGGGGAGCAGGACGGGTTGCAGGAAGATTCAGGGGAGGCTGTGGCAGGTCCCTCCGCCCCCAGACAGGTCAGGGATCGCGGGGGCCACGGCAACCCCCAAAGAGGAGGGCTAGCAGCTGCCAGGACTCTTCCCAGCCACCCAAGAGGCCACCTCGATGGCGAAACTAGAGCCAGGCCCCAGGAGCTGCCAAGACCAGGGCCAGGCCAGCAGCTGGGGCACGTGCTGGCCCGCAAGTCGTTCAGAAGGCTCTCAGCCGTCTAGGTCTGTCAAAGCAAATAAATTGCCCACAGGCCAGTGCTGCCCAGCTCCAGGTCTGCACCTCTACAGCTGGTCCCAGGACACACGTTTCCAGCCCGCCGGTTCCCAGGGCCTGCCTGTGCCCCACCGCTCATCACCCCAGGGAAGCCATGAGGTGTTACCCACCAGTGAACCCTCTTGCTGCATGTGCCTGGATCCCCAAAGAGGACGGCCGGCAGCCCTGAGGCCTCTTCACCTCCAAACAAGAGGCCACCCCGCCGGCAGCGCTAGAAGAACGTCCCAGGCGCTGCCGAAAGCAGGGCTGGGCCAGCAGTTGGGGCATGTGCCAGCCCTCAAGGGCTCCTGGCCCTCTGAGTCTGTCAGGCAGTGAAAGAAAATAAAGGCCTGAAAACTGCAGAGGAAGTCTTGGTGTGACTAACAGTGCAGGGGGCATTGCTCTCCCCACCCGTGCTGCTTTCTCCCCCTTTTCCTGGGGTTGCACCCACCATTTCACTCCTTGTCCTTAGCAGAGCCCCATGGGGCTTCTCCCTCTGCTCTTGCTCAGCCTCCTTGCCCTGCTTTGACTGTCAGGGAGCTGGACCTGTGCTCTCTGAGGGCATCTCTCCCCAGAGCACAGCACTGTGGGGCTTGGTAATTTTACAGAGATGGTTTAGCAGCATTGTTATCTCCAGTTCACAGCTGGGAAGGCTTCAGATGTCCTAGACAAAATTGGCAGCTCCCACAAGCACCAGAAAGGAGTGTTGTCTGCTGTTCTGTATGCAGTTCCGGGACCCACAATTTAAGCACGATGTGAAGGTCCTTGCATGCATCCAGAGAGGGGTGGCAAAGCTGGTGGAAGAGCTGGAAGGAATGTCCTGTGAGGAGCGGCTGAGGCCTCTGGGTTTCTCTAGTTTGGAGGAAAGGAAGCTGAGCGGTGACCTCCTTGCTCTCTACAGCTTCCTGAGGAGGAGAAGGAGAGAGGGAGCTGCTGATCTCCTCTCCCTGGGATCCAGCGATAGGACGCGTGGGAATCGTTCAAAGCCGTGTCAAGGGGCATTCAGACTGGACACGCGGAAGCATTTCTTTACCGAGAGGGTGGTCCGACACTGGAAGAGGCTCCCTAGAGAGGTGGTCGATGCCGCGTGCCTGTCAGTGTTTCAGAGGCATTTGGACAATGCCCTGACTAACGGGCTTTTAATTGTGGTCAGCCCTGGAGCGGTCAGGCAGCCGGACTAGCTGATCGTTGTAGGTCCCTTCCAACTGGAACTGTTCTATGCTATTCTATTCTATTCAGCAATGTCTGTGAAAGCTGCTGAACCAAAATAAGCCAGAAGGGGCTCTTCTGACATTGCAGCTTCTGGAAGCTCTTGCACCTTTAGAAGCCTCTGCTACACTTCACACTGGCAATGCTTTCCCTTCTGGCACTTGAGCGAGCATCCCTTCACAGGCTTGTGTCAGTTGTGCTCTGGGTTGTGGCCACTCCGGCCTTGAAGGCTGACCTCCAGGCTCAGGGATCCCACAATCTCTCTGGGCAACCCACTCCGGTGCTTCAGGATCCACAGGGATTTTGGGTTTGAGTCCTTACTGCCAGCCTGAACCTCTCTAGTTTCAGGAGATGCCACCGCCTCTCACCCTCCCACCAGGCAGTGCTGGGAAGAGCCTGTCCCCATCTCCTTGATGCCTTCCCCACAGGCACCGGGGTGTGCCGTGAGGTGCCCCGATGCCTTCTCTGCTCCACGCTGAACCAGCACCAGCCCCGCAGGCCCTCCTTGCCTCCCCTGAGCCCCTCTGGTTTGTCAGCCTCCCTCCTGCCCAGGACCCCAAATGCGCCCTAGTGCCCGGATGAGGCCTGACGGGTGCTGAGCAGAGAGGATCACCCTTGTGCCCTCTGACTAGGGAAGAAAAGAGGAGAAAACCTGTGAGAGCAAGGCAAGTGCTGCCAGTGCCCCCCCCTGGGAGGAAGCAGGGGAGCCCAGAGGGCTGGCCAGCAGTGCTGGGGTGCAGGGAGAGTCTGTGGGACCTTGTCCTGCAGCCTCCCAGGGAGGCACGAGGTCTTATCCAATGAACCCTCTTGCTGCATGTGCCTGGAGAGGCCTGCCATGGCCAGAGTGACCTGATGAGCCCTGGGAGGACACGGCTGAGGCCTCGGTGACTGGCGTCAAACACCAATGCAGAGCACGAGGCAAGAGATGGGGGAATGGAGGGGGCAGTGGCGTTGGGGTAACCTCAGACGCGTGTGTTGGGGCCGCAGTGCTCCTGGGGCTAGCCCCATGGGTGAGGATGGCCCATGGCTTCTGTTGCCACCAAGGCACGGGCTGCGATGTCACCGAGTGAGGGATTGTGACCAGGCGCTCCTCGCTGCTGGTATCCAGGTGCTGAGTCCCACCCAGCCGGTTTCTGCCCACACTCTGGCTGAGCAGCACACGAGGCTGGAGTGTTGAGCAAAATCTTGGTGCTGGTGTCCTGCCCGGGGAGCTGCTCCTTGCAGCTCTCCGTGCCCAACGCCAGAGCCATCAGAGGATTAGCCTCGGCTCTGCCAGCTTCAGGCAGCCGGGGCACCCAGGAGGCGCGCTCACAGCAGCAGAGGTGAGCTGGGCAGGGACACCTCACCCCGGGGAGCTGGAAAGGTGTCCTTCTTGAGGGCTCTGGGCATTTCTGCCACCCCTCCCCAGGCCAGACAATGACCATGGCCTCTCTTCCTTTTCTAGCGTGACACCGGCTGCTGCAGCGGCAGTGACAGGGAGCGGCTCAACATCCCCAGCTCCCTCCAGCCCACCACAGTGAGGGGAGAGCATGGCCACGGAGCTGGAGAACCGCTGTCCCATATGCCTGGACAGCTGGGAGGAGGCCAGCTTTGTGCTGCCGTGCCTCCATCAATTCTGCTACCCCTGCATCCTGCGGTGGGCTGAGAGCAAGCCCCAGTGCCCCCTCTGCAAGAGGAGAGTGCAGTCCATCGTGCACTCGCTGCAGGCAGACGACGACTTTGAAGAGGTCGTCATCAGACCATCGGGGTTGGCATCAGCTGCAGCTGGCCCTCGCCAGGCAGGAGGAGCGCCCAGGCACCCGGCCACCCACCGGCCCCCTCGCCCTGTAACACCCCGGCCGCTGGCAGGGGAGTCGGTGCCCAGGGCTCCTCCGGGCGGCCTCCAGCCTGACACCTGGGCGTCTCTCTTTGACGACCACCCTGCTCTCCTCCAACGCTTTCTGCCCTGGCTGCAACAGCAGTTGAGGCTCATCTTTGCAGAGGAGCCTTCAGTGGCCGTCGTGTTTGAGGACCTCATCCAGTCTGTCCTGGGCTTGTTTGGGCTGGACGAAGACGTCCTGGTCCGGCTGCTGCAGGCCGCCCTCCAGGATCGCGCGGTGACATTCGTGCAGCAGTTCATCCATGTTGCCGTGCAGCGCTGCAGCGGGGAGGCTCACCGTCTGCTGGG
This sequence comes from Leptosomus discolor, assembly GCF_034619465.1. NCBI lineage: Eukaryota > Metazoa > Chordata > Aves > Leptosomiformes > Leptosomidae > Leptosomus > Leptosomus discolor. Next base: position 46,508,699 of record NC_141419.1, on the reverse strand, counting down.
CCTGGAGGATGGCCATGGTGCCCAGGAGCGTGAGGCCAGCCCCGCGCCTGCCCCCCATCCTGCTGCCTCCCGAAGAGGGTCTCCTGCCCCTGGCCCAGATCCCGCCGGCAGCCCTGCTGGAGATGACGAAGAGGAGCGCGTCGGCACCTCAACTGCTGCTCTTCGTGGAGGTCCCAGCCACCCCCCCCGACGCCCCCGTTCCCACCCACGGGGAGCAGGACGGGTTGCAGGAAGATTCAGGGGAGGCTGTGGCAGGTCCCTCCGCCCCCAGACAGGTCAGGGATCGCGGGGGCCACGGCAACCCCCAAAGAGGAGGGCCAGCAGCTGCCAGGACTCTTCCCAGCCACCCAAGAGGCCACCTCGATGGCGAAACTAGAGCCAGGCCCCAGGAGCTGCCAAGACCAGGGCCAGGCCAGCAGCTGGGGCACGTGCTGGCCCGCAAGTCGTTCAGAAGGCTCTCAGCCGTCTAGGTCTGTCAAAGCAAATAAATTGCCCACAGGCCAGTGCTGCCCAGCTCCAGGTCTGCACCTCTACAGCTGGTCCCAGGACACACGTTTCCAGCCCGCCGGTTCCCAGGGCCTGCCTGTGCCCCACCGCTCATCACCCCAGGGAAGCCATGAGGTGTTACCCACCAGTGAACCCTCTTGCTGCATGTGCCTGGATCCCCAAAGAGGACGGCCGGCAGCCCTGAGGCCTCTTCACCTCCAAACAAGAGGCCACCCCGCCGGCAGCGCTAGAAGAACGTCCCAGGCGCTGCCGAAAGCAGGGCTGGGCCAGCAGTTGGGGCATGTGCCAGCCCTCAAGGGCTCCTGGCCCTCTGAGTCTGTCAGGCAGTGAAAGAAAATAAAGGCCTGAAAACTGCAGAGGAAGTCTTGGTGTGACTAACAGTGCAGGGGGCATTGCTCTCCCCACCCGTGCTGCTTTCTCCCCCTTTTCCTGGGGTTGCACCCACCATTTCACTCCTTGTCCTTAGCAGAGCCCCATGGGGCTTCTCCCTCTGCTCTTGCTCAGCCTCCTTGCCCTGCTTTGACTGTCAGGGAGCTGGACCTGTGCTCTCTGAGGGCATCTCTCCCCAGAGCACAGCACTGTGGGGCTTGGTAATTTTACAGAGATGGTTTAGCAGCATTGTTATCTCCAGTTCACAGCTGGGAAGGCTTCAGATGTCCTAGACAAAATTGGCAGCTCCCACAAGCACCAGAAAGGAGTGTTGTCTGCTGTTCTGTATGCAGTTCCGGGACCCACAATTTAAGCACGATGTGAAGGTCCTTGCATGCATCCAGAGAGGGGTGGCAAAGCTGGTGGAAGAGCTGGAAGGAATGTCCTGTGAGGAGCGGCTGAGGCCTCTGGGTTTCTCTAGTTTGGAGGAAAGGAAGCTGAGCGGTGACCTCCTTGCTCTCTACAGCTTCCTGAGGAGGAGAAGGAGAGAGGGAGCTGCTGATCTCCTCTCCCTGGGATCCAGCGATAGGACGCGTGGGAATCGTTCAAAGCCGTGTCAAGGGGCGTTCAGACTGGACACGCGGAAGCATTTCTTTACCGAGAGGGTGGTCCGACACTGGAAGAGGCTCCCTAGAGAGGTGGTCGATGCCGCGTGCCTGTCAGTGTTTCAGAGGCATTTGGACAATGCCCTGACTAACGGGCTTTTAATTGTGGTCAGCCCTGGAGCGGTCAGGCAGCCGGACTAGCTGATCGTTGTAGGTCCCTTCCAACTGGAACTGTTCTATGCTATTCTATTCTATTCAGCAATGTCTGTGAAAGCTGCTGAACCAAAATAAGCCAGAAGGGGCTCTTCTGACATTGCAGCTTCTGGAAGCTCTTGCACCTTTAGAAGCCTCTGCTACACTTCACACTGGCAATGCTTTCCCTTCTGGCACTTGAGCGAGCATCCCTTCACAGGCTTGTGTCAGTTGTGCTCTGGGTTGTGGCCACTCCGGCCTTGAAGGCTGACCTCCAGGCTCAGGGATCCCACAATCTCTCTGGGCAACCCACTCCGGTGCTTCAGGATCCACAGGGATTTTGGGTTTGAGTCCTTACTGCCAGCCTGAACCTCTCTAGTTTCAGGAGATGCCACCGCCTCTCACCCTCCCACCAGGCAGTGCTGGGAAGAGCCTGTCCCCATCTCCTTGATGCCTTCCCCACAGGCACCGGGGTGTGCCGTGAGGTGCCCCGATGCCTTCTCTGCTCCACGCTGAACCAGCACCAGCCCCGCAGGCCCTCCTTGCCTCCCCTGAGCCCCTCTGGTTTGTCAGCCTCCCTCCTGCCCAGGACCCCAAATGCGCCCTAGTGCCCGGATGAGGCCTGACGGGTGCTGAGCAGAGAGGATCACCCTTGTGCCCTCTGACTAGGGAAGAAAAGAGGAGAAAACCTGTGAGAGCAAGGCAAGTGCTGCCAGTGCCCCCCCCTGGGAGGAAGCAGGGGAGCCCAGAGGGCTGGCCAGCAGTGCTGGGGTGCAGGGAGAGTCTGTGGGACCTTGTCCTGCAGCCTCCCAGGGAGGCACGAGGTCTTATCCAATGAACCCTCTTGCTGCATGTGCCTGGAGAGGCCTGCCATGGCCAGAGTGACCTGATGAGCCCTGGGAGGACACGGCTGAGGCCTCGGTGACTGGCGTCAAACACCAATGCAGAGCACGAGGCAAGAGATGGGGGAATGGAGGGGGCAGTGGCGTTGGGGTAACCTCAGACGCGTGTGTTGGGGCCGCAGTGCTCCTGGGGCTAGCCCCATGGGTGAGGATGGCCCATGGCTTCTGTTGCCACCAAGGCACGGGCTGCGATGTCACCGAGTGAGGGATTGTGACCAGGCGCTCCTCGCTGCTGGTATCCAGGTGCTGAGTCCCACCCAGCCGGTTTCTGCCCACACTCTGGCTGAGCAGCACACGAGGCTGGAGTGTTGAGCAAAATCTTGGTGCTGGTGTCCTGCCCGGGGAGCTGCTCCTTGCAGCTCTCCGTGCCCAACGCCAGAGCCATCAGAGGATTAGCCTCGGCTCTGCCAGCTTCAGGCAGCCGGGGCACCCAGGAGGCGCGCTCACAGCAGCAGAGGTGAGCTGGGCAGGGACACCTCACCCCGGGGAGCTGGAAAGGTGTCCTTCTTGAGGGCTCTGGGCATTTCTGCCACCCCTCCCCAGGCCAGACAATGACCGTGGCCTCTCTTCCTTTCCTAGCGTGACACCGGCTGCTGCAGCGGCAGTGACAGGGAGCGGCTCAACATCCCCAGCTCCCTCCAGCCCACCACAGTGAGGGGAGAGCATGGCCACGGAGCTGGAGAACCGCTGTCCCATATGCCTGGACAGCTGGGAGGAGGCCAGCTTTGTGCTGCCGTGCCTCCATCAATTCTGCTACCCCTGCATCCTGCGGTGGGCTGAGAGCAAGCCCCAGTGCCCCCTCTGCAAGAGGAGAGTGCAGTCCATCGTGCACTCGCTGCAGGCAGACGACGACTTTGAAGAGGTCGTCATCAGACCATCGGGGTTGGCATCAGCTGCAGCTGGCCCTCGCCAGGCAGGAGGAGCGCCCAGGCACCCGGCCACCCACCGGCCCCCTCGCCCTGTAACACCCCGGCCGCTGGCAGGGGAGTCGGTGCCCAGGGCTCCTCCGGGCGGCCTCCAGCCTGACACCTGGGCGTCTCTCTTTGACGACCACCCTGCTCTCCTCCAACGCTTTCTGCCCTGGCTGCAACAGCAGTTGAGGCTCATCTTTGCAGAGGAGCCTTCAGTGGCCGTCGTGTTTGAGGACCTCATCCAGTCTGTCCTGGGCTTGTTTGGGCTGGACGAAGACGTCCTGGTCCGGCTGCTGCAGGCCGCCCTCCAGGATCGCGCGGTGACATTCGTGCAGCAGTTCATCCATGTTGCCGTGCAGCGCTGCAGCGGGGAGGCTCACCGTCTGCTGGGCCTGGAGGATGGCCATGGTGCCCAGGAGCGTGAGGCCAGCCCCGCGCCTGCCCCCCATCCTGCTGCCTCCCGAAGAGGGTCTCCTGCCCCTGGCCCAGATCCCGCCGGCAGCCCTGCTGGAGATGACGAAGAGGAGCGCGTCGGCACCTCAACTGCTGCTCTTCGTGGAGGTCCCAGCCACCCCCCCCGACGCCCCCGTTCCCACCCACGGGGAGCAGGACGGGTTGCAGGAAGATTCAGGGGAGGCTGTGGCAGGTCCCTCCGCCCCCAGACAGGTCAGGGATCGCGGGGGCCACGGCAACCCCCAAAGAGGAGGGCCAGCAGCTGCCAGGACTCTTCCCAGCCACCCAAGAGGCCACCTCGATGGCGAAACTAGAGCCAGGCCCCAGGAGCTGCCAAGACCAGGGCCAGGCCAGCAGCTGGGGCACGTGCTGGCCCGCAAGTCGTTCAGAAGGCTCTCAGCCGTCTAGGTCTGTCAAAGCAAATAAATTGCCCACAGGCCAGTGCTGCCCAGCTCCAGGTCTGCACCTCTACAGCTGGTCCCAGGACACACGTTTCCAGCCCGCCGGTTCCCAGGGCCTGCCTGTGCCCCACCGCTCATCACCCCAGGGAAGCCATGAGGTGTTACCCACCAGTGAACCCTCTTGCTGCATGTGCCTGGATCCCCAAAGAGGACGGCCGGCAGCCCTGAGGCCTCTTCACCTCCAAACAAGAGGCCACCCCGCCGGCAGCGCTAGAAGAACGTCCCAGGCGCTGCCGAAAGCAGGGCTGGGCCAGCAGTTGGGGCATGTGCCAGCCCTCAAGGGCTCCTGGCCCTCTGAGTCTGTCAGGCAGTGAAAGAAAATAAAGGCCTGAAAACTGCAGAGGAAGTCTTGGTGTGACTAACAGTGCAGGGGGCATTGCTCTCCCCACCCGTGCTGCTTTCTCCCCCTTTTCCTGGGGTTGCACCCACCATTTCACTCCTTGTCCTTAGCAGAGCCCCATGGGGCTTCTCCCTCTGCTCTTGCTCAGCCTCCTTGCCCTGCTTTGACTGTCAGGGAGCTGGACCTGTGCTCTCTGAGGGCATCTCTCCCCAGAGCACAGCACTGTGGGGCTTGGTAATTTTACAGAGATGGTTTAGCAGCATTGTTATCTCCAGTTCACAGCTGGGAAGGCTTCAGATGTCCTAGACAAAATTGGCAGCTCCCACAAGCACCAGAAAGGAGTGTTGTCTGCTGTTCTGTATGCAGTTCCGGGACCCACAATTTAAGCACGATGTGAAGGTCCTTGCATGCATCCAGAGAGGGGTGGCAAAGCTGGTGGAAGAGCTGGAAGGAATGTCCTGTGAGGAGCGGCTGAGGCCTCTGGGTTTCTCTAGTTTGGAGGAAAGGAAGCTGAGCGGTGACCTCCTTGCTCTCTACAGCTTCCTGAGGAGGAGAAGGAGAGAGGGAGCTGCTGATCTCCTCTCCCTGGGATCCAGCGATAGGACGCGTGGGAATCGTTCAAAGCCGTGTCAAGGGGCGTTCAGACTGGACACGCGGAAGCATTTCTTTACCGAGAGGGTGGTCCGACACTGGAAGAGGCTCCCTAGAGAGGTGGTCGATGCCGCGTGCCTGTCAGTGTTTCAGAGGCATTTGGACAATGCCCTGACTAACGGGCTTTTAATTGTGGTCAGCCCTGGAGCGGTCAGGCAGCCGGACTAGCTGATCGTTGTAGGTCCCTTCCAACTGGAACTGTTCTATGCTATTCTATTCTATTCAGCAATGTCTGTGAAAGCTGCTGAACCAAAATAAGCCAGAAGGGGCTCTTCTGACATTGCAGCTTCTGGAAGCTCTTGCACCTTTAGAAGCCTCTGCTACACTTCACACTGGCAATGCTTTCCCTTCTGGCACTTGAGCGAGCATCCCTTCACAGGCTTGTGTCAGTTGTGCTCTGGGTTGTGGCCACTCCGGCCTTGAAGGCTGACCTCCAGGCTCAGGGATCCCACAATCTCTCTGGGCAACCCACTCCGGTGCTTCAGGATCCACAGGGATTTTGGGTTTGAGTCCTTACTGCCAGCCTGAACCTCTCTAGTTTCAGGAGATGCCACCGCCTCTCACCCTCCCACCAGGCAGTGCTGGGAAGAGCCTGTCCCCATCTCCTTGATGCCTTCCCCACAGGCACCGGGGTGTGCCGTGAGGTGCCCCGATGCCTTCTCTGCTCCACGCTGAACCAGCACCAGCCCCGCAGGCCCTCCTTGCCTCCCCTGAGCCCCTCTGGTTTGTCAGCCTCCCTCCTGCCCAGGACCCCAAATGCGCCCTAGTGCCCGGATGAGGCCTGACGGGTGCTGAGCAGAGAGGATCACCCTTGTGCCCTCTGACTAGGGAAGAAAAGAGGAGAAAACCTGTGAGAGCAAGGCAAGTGCTGCCAGTGCCCCCCCCTGGGAGGAAGCAGGGGAGCCCAGAGGGCTGGCCAGCAGTGCTGGGGTGCAGGGAGAGTCTGTGGGACCTTGTCCTGCAGCCTCCCAGGGAGGCACGAGGTCTTATCCAATGAACCCTCTTGCTGCATGTGCCTGGAGAGGCCTGCCATGGCCAGAGTGACCTGATGAGCCCTGGGAGGACACGGCTGAGGCCTCGGTGACTGGCGTCAAACACCAATGCAGAGCACGAGGCAAGAGATGGGGGAATGGAGGGGGCAGTGGCGTTGGGGTAACCTCAGACGCGTGTGTTGGGGCCGCAGTGCTCCTGGGGCTAGCCCCATGGGTGAGGATGGCCCATGGCTTCTGTTGCCACCAAGGCACGGGCTGCGATGTCACCGAGTGAGGGATTGTGACCAGGCGCTCCTCGCTGCTGGTATCCAGGTGCTGAGTCCCACCCAGCCGGTTTCTGCCCACACTCTGGCTGAGCAGCACACGAGGCTGGAGTGTTGAGCAAAATCTTGGTGCTGGTGTCCTGCCCGGGGAGCTGCTCCTTGCAGCTCTCCGTGCCCAACGCCAGAGCCATCAGAGGATTAGCCTCGGCTCTGCCAGCTTCAGGCAGCCGGGGCACCCAGGAGGCGCGCTCACAGCAGCAGAGGTGAGCTGGGCAGGGACACCTCACCCCGGGGAGCTGGAAAGGTGTCCTTCTTGAGGGCTCTGGGCATTTCTGCCACCCCTCCCCAGGCCAGACAATGACCGTGGCCTCTCTTCCTTTCCTAGCGTGACACCGGCTGCTGCAGCGGCAGTGACAGGGAGCGGCTCAACATCCCCAGCTCCCTCCAGCCCACCACAGTGAGGGGAGAGCATGGCCACGGAGCTGGAGAACCGCTGTCCCATATGCCTGGACAGCTGGGAGGAGGCCAGCTTTGTGCTGCCGTGCCTCCATCAATTCTGCTACCCCTGCATCCTGCGGTGGGCTGAGAGCAAGCCCCAGTGCCCCCTCTGCAAGAGGAGAGTGCAGTCCATCGTGCACTCGCTGCAGGCAGACGACGACTTTGAAGAGGTCGTCATCAGACCATCGGGGTTGGCATCAGCTGCAGCTGGCCCTCGCCAGGCAGGAGGAGCGCCCAGGCACCCGGCCACCCACCGGCCCCCTCGCCCTGTAACACCCCGGCCGCTGGCAGGGGAGTCGGTGCCCAGGGCTCCTCCGGGCGGCCTCCAGCCTGACACCTGGGCGTCTCTCTTTGACGACCACCCTGCTCTCCTCCAACGCTTTCTGCCCTGGCTGCAACAGCAGTTGAGGCTCATCTTTGCAGAGGAGCCTTCAGTGGCCGTCGTGTTTGAGGACCTCATCCAGTCTGTCCTGGGCTTGTTTGGGCTGGACGAAGACGTCCTGGTCCGGCTGCTGCAGGCCGCCCTCCAGGATCGCGCGGTGACATTCGTGCAGCAGTTCATCCATGTTGCCGTGCAGCGCTGCAGCGGGGAGGCTCACCGTCTGCTGGGCCTGGAGGATGGCCATGGTGCCCAGGAGCGTGAGGCCAGCCCCGCGCCTGCCCCCCATCCTGCTGCCTCCCGAAGAGGGTCTCCTGCCCCTGGCCCAGATCCCGCCGGCAGCCCTGCTGGAGATGACGAAGAGGAGCGCGTCGGCACCTCAACTGCTGCTCTTCGTGGAGGTCCCAGCCACCCCCCCCGACGCCCCCGTTCCCACCCACGGGGAGCAGGACGGGTTGCAGGAAGATTCAGGGGAGGCTGTGGCAGGTCCCTCCGCCCCCAGACAGGTCAGGGATCGCGGGGGCCACGGCAACCCCCAAAGAGGAGGGCCAGCAGCTGCCAGGACTCTTCCCAGCCACCCAAGAGGCCACCTCGATGGCGAAACTAGAGCCAGGCCCCAGGAGCTGCCAAGACCAGGGCCAGGCCAGCAGCTGGGGCACGTGCTGGCCCGCAAGTCGTTCAGAAGGCTCTCAGCCGTCTAGGTCTGTCAAAGCAAATAAATTGCCCACAGGCCAGTGCTGCCCAGCTCCAGGTCTGCACCTCTACAGCTGGTCCCAGGACACACGTTTCCAGCCCGCCGGTTCCCAGGGCCTGCCTGTGCCCCACCGCTCATCACCCCAGGGAAGCCATGAGGTGTTACCCACCAGTGAACCCTCTTGCTGCATGTGCCTGGATCCCCAAAGAGGACGGCCGGCAGCCCTGAGGCCTCTTCACCTCCAAACAAGAGGCCACCCCGCCGGCAGCGCTAGAAGAACGTCCCAGGCGCTGCCGAAAGCAGGGCTGGGCCAGCAGTTGGGGCATGTGCCAGCCCTCAAGGGCTCCTGGCCCTCTGAGTCTGTCAGGCAGTGAAAGAAAATAAAGGCCTGAAAACTGCAGAGGAAGTCTTGGTGTGACTAACAGTGCAGGGGGCATTGCTCTCCCCACCCGTGCTGCTTTCTCCCCCTTTTCCTGGGGTTGCACCCACCATTTCACTCCTTGTCCTTAGCAGAGCCCCATGGGGCTTCTCCCTCTGCTCTTGCTCAGCCTCCTTGCCCTGCTTTGACTGTCAGGGAGCTGGACCTGTGCTCTCTGAGGGCATCTCTCCCCAGAGCACAGCACTGTGGGGCTTGGTAATTTTACAGAGATGGTTTAGCAGCATTGTTATCTCCAGTTCACAGCTGGGAAGGCTTCAGATGTCCTAGACAAAATTGGCAGCTCCCACAAGCACCAGAAAGGAGTGTTGTCTGCTGTTCTGTATGCAGTTCCGGGACCCACAATTTAAGCACGATGTGAAGGTCCTTGCATGCATCCAGAGAGGGGTGGCAAAGCTGGTGGAAGAGCTGGAAGGAATGTCCTGTGAGGAGCGGCTGAGGCCTCTGGGTTTCTCTAGTTTGGAGGAAAGGAAGCTGAGCGGTGACCTCCTTGCTCTCTACAGCTTCCTGAGGAGGAGAAGGAGAGAGGGAGCTGCTGATCTCCTCTCCCTGGGATCCAGCGATAGGACGCGTGGGAATCGTTCAAAGCCGTGTCAAGGGGCGTTCAGACTGGACACGCGGAAGCATTTCTTTACCGAGAGGGTGGTCCGACACTGGAAGAGGCTCCCTAGAGAGGTGGTCGATGCCGCGTGCCTGTCAGTGTTTCAGAGGCATTTGGACAATGCCCTGACTAACGGGCTTTTAATTGTGGTCAGCCCTGGAGCGGTCAGGCAGCCGGACTAGCTGATCGTTGTAGGTCCCTTCCAACTGGAACTGTTCTATGCTATTCTATTCTATTCAGCAATGTCTGTGAAAGCTGCTGAACCAAAATAAGCCAGAAGGGGCTCTTCTGACATTGCAGCTTCTGGAAGCTCTTGCACCTTTAGAAGCCTCTGCTACACTTCACACTGGCAATGCTTTCCCTTCTGGCACTTGAGCGAGCATCCCTTCACAGGCTTGTGTCAGTTGTGCTCTGGGTTGTGGCCACTCCGGCCTTGAAGGCTGACCTCCAGGCTCAGGGATCCCACAATCTCTCTGGGCAACCCACTCCGGTGCTTCAGGATCCACAGGGATTTTGGGTTTGAGTCCTTACTGCCAGCCTGAACCTCTCTAGTTTCAGGAGATGCCACCGCCTCTCACCCTCCCACCAGGCAGTGCTGGGAAGAGCCTGTCCCCATCTCCTTGATGCCTTCCCCACAGGCACCGGGGTGTGCCGTGAGGTGCCCCGATGCCTTCTCTGCTCCACGCTGAACCAGCACCAGCCCCGCAGGCCCTCCTTGCCTCCCCTGAGCCCCTCTGGTTTGTCAGCCTCCCTCCTGCCCAGGACCCCAAATGCGCCCTAGTGCCCGGATGAGGCCTGACGGGTGCTGAGCAGAGAGGATCACCCTTGTGCCCTCTGACTAGGGAAGAAAAGAGGAGAAAACCTGTGAGAGCAAGGCAAGTGCTGCCAGTGCCCCCCCCTGGGAGGAAGCAGGGGAGCCCAGAGGGCTGGCCAGCAGTGCTGGGGTGCAGGGAGAGTCTGTGGGACCTTGTCCTGCAGCCTCCCAGGGAGGCACGAGGTCTTATCCAATGAACCCTCTTGCTGCATGTGCCTGGAGAGGCCTGCCATGGCCAGAGTGACCTGATGAGCCCTGGGAGGACACGGCTGAGGCCTCGGTGACTGGCGTCAAACACCAATGCAGAGCACGAGGCAAGAGATGGGGGAATGGAGGGGGCAGTGGCGTTGGGGTAACCTCAGACGCGTGTGTTGGGGCCGCAGTGCTCCTGGGGCTAGCCCCATGGGTGAGGATGGCCCATGGCTTCTGTTGCCACCAAGGCACGGGCTGCGATGTCACCGAGTGAGGGATTGTGACCAGGCGCTCCTCGCTGCTGGTATCCAGGTGCTGAGTCCCACCCAGCCGGTTTCTGCCCACACTCTGGCTGAGCAGCACACGAGGCTGGAGTGTTGAGCAAAATCTTGGTGCTGGTGTCCTGCCCGGGGAGCTGCTCCTTGCAGCTCTCCGTGCCCAACGCCAGAGCCATCAGAGGATTAGCCTCGGCTCTGCCAGCTTCAGGCAGCCGGGGCACCCAGGAGGCGCGCTCACAGCAGCAGAGGTGAGCTGGGCAGGGACACCTCACCCCGGGGAGCTGGAAAGGTGTCCTTCTTGAGGGCTCTGGGCATTTCTGCCACCCCTCCCCAGGCCAGACAATGACCGTGGCCTCTCTTCCTTTCCTAGCGTGACACCGGCTGCTGCAGCGGCAGTGACAGGGAGCGGCTCAACATCCCCAGCTCCCTCCAGCCCACCACAGTGAGGGGAGAGCATGGCCACGGAGCTGGAGAACCGCTGTCCCATATGCCTGGACAGCTGGGAGGAGGCCAGCTTTGTGCTGCCGTGCCTCCATCAATTCTGCTACCCCTGCATCCTGCGGTGGGCTGAGAGCAAGCCCCAGTGCCCCCTCTGCAAGAGGAGAGTGCAGTCCATCGTGCACTCGCTGCAGGCAGACGACGACTTTGAAGAGGTCGTCATCAGACCATCGGGGTTGGCATCAGCTGCAGCTGGCCCTCGCCAGGCAGGAGGAGCGCCCAGGCACCCGGCCACCCACCGGCCCCCTCGCCCTGTAACACCCCGGCCGCTGGCAGGGGAGTCGGTGCCCAGGGCTCCTCCGGGCGGCCTCCAGCCTGACACCTGGGCGTCTCTCTTTGACGACCACCCTGCTCTCCTCCAACGCTTTCTGCCCTGGCTGCAACAGCAGTTGAGGCTCATCTTTGCAGAGGAGCCTTCAGTGGCCGTCGTGTTTGAGGACCTCATCCAGTCTGTCCTGGGCTTGTTTGGGCTGGACGAAGACGTCCTGGTCCGGCTGCTGCAGGCCGCCCTCCAGGATCGCGCGGTGACATTCGTGCAGCAGTTCATCCATGTTGCCGTGCAGCGCTGCAGCGGGGAGGCTCACCGTCTGCTGGGCCTGGAGGATGGCCATGGTGCCCAGGAGCGTGAGGCCAGCCCCGCGCCTGCCCCCCATCCTGCTGCCTCCCGAAGAGGGTCTCCTGCCCCTGGCCCAGATCCCGCCGGCAGCCCTGCTGGAGATGACGAAGAGGAGCGCGTCGGCACCTCAACTGCTGCTCTTCGTGGAGGTCCCAGCCACCCCCCCCGACGCCCCCGTTCCCACCCACGGGGAGCAGGACGGGTTGCAGGAAGATTCAGGGGAGGCTGTGGCAGGTCCCTCCGCCCCCAGACAGGTCAGGGATCGCGGGGGCCACGGCAACCCCCAAAGAGGAGGGCCAGCAGCTGCCAGGACTCTTCCCAGCCACCCAAGAGGCCACCTCGATGGCGAAACTAGAGCCAGGCCCCAGGAGCTGCCAAGACCAGGGCCAGGCCAGCAGCTGGGGCACGTGCTGGCCCGCAAGTCGTTCAGAAGGCTCTCAGCCGTCTAGGTCTGTCAAAGCAAATAAATTGCCCACAGGCCAGTGCTGCCCAGCTCCAGGTCTGCACCTCTACAGCTGGTCCCAGGACACACGTTTCCAGCCCGCCGGTTCCCAGGGCCTGCCTGTGCCCCACCGCTCATCACCCCAGGGAAGCCATGAGGTGTTACCCACCAGTGAACCCTCTTGCTGCATGTGCCTGGATCCCCAAAGAGGACGGCCGGCAGCCCTGAGGCCTCTTCACCTCCAAACAAGAGGCCACCCCGCCGGCAGCGCTAGAAGAACGTCCCAGGCGCTGCCGAAAGCAGGGCTGGGCCAGCAGTTGGGGCATGTGCCAGCCCTCAAGGGCTCCTGGCCCTCTGAGTCTGTCAGGCAGTGAAAGAAAATAAAGGCCTGAAAACTGCAGAGGAAGTCTTGGTGTGACTAACAGTGCAGGGGGCATTGCTCTCCCCACCCGTGCTGCTTTCTCCCCCTTTTCCTGGGGTTGCACCCACCATTTCACTCCTTGTCCTTAGCAGAGCCCCATGGGGCTTCTCCCTCTGCTCTTGCTCAGCCTCCTTGCCCTGCTTTGACTGTCAGGGAGCTGGACCTGTGCTCTCTGAGGGCATCTCTCCCCAGAGCACAGCACTGTGGGGCTTGGTAATTTTACAGAGATGGTTTAGCAGCATTGTTATCTCCAGTTCACAGCTGGGAAGGCTTCAGATGTCCTAGACAAAATTGGCAGCTCCCACAAGCACCAGAAAGGAGTGTTGTCTGCTGTTCTGTATGCAGTTCCGGGACCCACAATTTAAGCACGATGTGAAGGTCCTTGCATGCATCCAGAGAGGGGTGGCAAAGCTGGTGGAAGAGCTGGAAGGAATGTCCTGTGAGGAGCGGCTGAGGCCTCTGGGTTTCTCTAGTTTGGAGGAAAGGAAGCTGAGCGGTGACCTCCTTGCTCTCTACAGCTTCCTGAGGAGGAGAAGGAGAGAGGGAGCTGCTGATCTCCTCTCCCTGGGATCCAGCGATAGGACGCGTGGGAATCGTTCAAAGCCGTGTCAAGGGGCGTTCAGACTGGACACGCGGAAGCATTTCTTTACCGAGAGGGTGGTCCGACACTGGAAGAGGCTCCCTAGAGAGGTGGTCGATGCCGCGTGCCTGTCAGTGTTTCAGAGGCATTTGGACAATGCCCTGACTAACGGGCTTTTAATTGTGGTCAGCCCTGGAGCGGTCAGGCAGCCGGACTAGCTGATCGTTGTAGGTCCCTTCCAACTGGAACTGTTCTATGCTATTCTATTCTATTCAGCAATGTCTGTGAAAGCTGCTGAACCAAAATAAGCCAGAAGGGGCTCTTCTGACATTGCAGCTTCTGGAAGCTCTTGCACCTTTAGAAGCCTCTGCTACACTTCACACTGGCAATGCTTTCCCTTCTGGCACTTGAGCGAGCATCCCTTCACAGGCTTGTGTCAGTTGTGCTCTGGGTTGTGGCCACTCCGGCCTTGAAGGCTGACCTCCAGGCTCAGGGATCCCACAATCTCTCTGGGCAACCCACTCCGGTGCTTCAGGATCCACAGAATTTTGGGTTTGAGTCCTTACTGCCAGCCTGAACCTCTCTAGTTTCAGGAGATGCCACCGCCTCTCACCCTCCCACCAGGCAGTGCTGGGAAGAGCCTGTCCCCATCTCCTTGATGCCTTCCCCACAGGCACCGGGGTGTGCCGTGAGGTGCCCCGATGCCTTCTCTGCTCCACGCTGAACCAGCACCAGCCCCGCAGGCCCTCCTTGCCTCCCCTGAGCTGAAGGAATTACTCAGTTATTCTAAGCTAATTGTTCATATGCCCTTTCCAAGACTTCAGGGAAAATATCCCAGAGCATACAGTCCCATTGGAATAAGTAAGTTTATTTCTGACCATGCAGAGATAGAACTCTGGATACATATGCAGCAAAACTCCACTGCGAAAATGTGGTGAAAAGACCGCAAAGGAGAGATAACAGAGATTTAATGCACTTAGCTCTTACTTTGGCAGAGGTCCTTCACAAGAAAAATCCCAAATCAAATCATGCCAAAACTCAACAATAGATGATACTGTAAGAAGGACATAAAGGTTTTGCTCAGACTGCAAATTAAGCATGCATTTGATAAGATCGGGAATAACTGTGTTGTTTGCATTTACAGCTAAATTGTGAGTTATTCACCACAGTGTACAAACAATTATTTTTTCCAACGTGCCTTGTTTGTCTAGATTTAAGAAAATATTACACTGTTCTAAGCAGCTTCTCCATTTTAGAGTGTGGACTAAATTCCTGTGCATGTACCCTTTGCAAATGTTTTGGAGAATCCTGAAGTCAGTCATCAAAAGCAAGCTAAGTGGTAGTGCCAGGATACTGCCACCAAAAGCAAGTACCAGGCCTGTCATTCCAGGTGTAGGGCAGTCCATGGCAGTATGGCTTCCGGACTGCAGCTGACTGTATGACTCGTCTCACTCAGAGAGGTGCATACTCTTTCTTAATAGTCACTCTTTCCTAATACTCACTCCATTTTTTCTCCATCTATATATTATAACCTTTTCCTTTGTTTAATGTATATTTAATTTTTATGCCCCATAAATAGTATTTCACTCAAACAATTCTAAAACAAGGGATTGGTGGGCCTTTCCATGCAACAGCTCTGAAGACCAAAATTGTTTCATGTAGCCTGCTTTATTCTTTTGTCTATTTTATTCTACTACACCGCTCACTTACATATCATGGCTATATTTGGCAGTAGAAGTAATAAATGAATGCTACAGCCAGCCTATTATTTATTGAATTTACTTCTGATCTTGCCGAAAAAAACCCTAGGGCTGAGCCTAGTCTTATGTCATCATCCTTTTTATTAATTTTCTCTTAAGATTATACTTATGTGTTTATTGGTTCAGTTTATAAACTGTGCCTTTTAGATTTCCATCAGAGCTAAATTTACTGTCTGAGCTATAGTGAATCTTGCATGGTTGTACATGTGGAAAAGAAAAATGAGTAAAGTTTTCCAAGTCCTCATCAAGGAGAACTTAATAGCCATGAAAGTGATGAGGTCTTCTGTTAGTGCTCTTGGCCAGTAAATACAACATTCTGAGAAAGCCAGAAAGTCAATGAGGGAGCCATATAATGTGAAACACAAGGTGTTTTAGTGGCATATCTATTGTAAGACCAAACTTGTAGTTACATTCATTTTTTAATATATAAAAGAAAAAAAAAATGGGCTGATATGTCACATGACATATAAAGAATAATAATCGGCAGAATTCAGGATAACTAAGAATGTCACTTTACAAATTAGAGAGTTCAGAAAGTGATGGGTTTAAAAATTTTGTTTAGAACTTTAAAATTTCATGCTTTACTTACTTTAGCTTGGTTTATATGTTTGTATGTAACTAACACCTTAATGCTTTCATTTTTAAGCTGCTCTTTTACCCGCACATTACATATGTTTTACATTACATACAAGACCCTGCTTGTTGTGAAAAATCCACAAGTTACTCTATTCCCTGAATATTGTTAAGAATGTTATCAAGCTTGATGAACACACCAAAAGTCCACCTTGTGTGTAATATATTCCTAAACTACAGAGTGGAGGCCACATCATTTAGAAAAGCCTGCCAGTCTGACAGAAGTGTTCCTGAATCCTAGATTGTCATATAAGATGTTTCAAATATTTGTAGCAACCATGGCTGAAACTTTAAAAAGAAGACTGGTCAAAGTTGCACATCGTGAGTTGTAGGGAATCTCCATTTGGTGAGTAACTCAAATATTATGTCTACCAATAGACTTTTGTCATTTTCCTATTTTTATCACCTTCTCCAGTCTGCAAAAAATATCTAAGATACATGCATAGGTTTTGAAGCTTAGAACAGACACCAGTTGTTGCATAGATCCAACATAATATGTCTTGAGGTCTGTGTATCACTGATACCTCTGCATATGTTCTGTAGGTTTAGTGTCAAATATATTTGTATCCTACGCCAGAAGTCTAAAAGGGCATTCATACAAGCATCTGAGAAGTCAGGCTTGATTTTTAGTGTCAGAAGTACAAATGCATTGTGGAACTTTCAACTAACCTTCAGAATAAGGTGAACTAAATGTGTTCTAGAGCTTTTCAATCACATATTTGAGTAACACCTACAGAATTAGATCCACAATATTAAAGTAAAAGAAGAACAATGGAGCCTCCCCTTTTGATTCTGATAATGGGAGTCATTTGTAAAGGGCTATCAAGCAGATATTTTTTCAGGTATGTTCTCCTTTCCTGTCCTTAGAGTCTTGCCCAGATGCTGGTTTTTGGTATGGCAAGCATGTATCTGGACTGTTTTAAAAGCCATTTCAGTACTTTGTTTCTTCAGGAACAGCATGAGCAGGTATGCTGGGCTACACAAAAACCGATCACAAAACTGCTGCTGCCTAACAGAAACATAAAA
The DNA here is from genome assembly GCF_034619465.1 of Leptosomus discolor. Lineage (NCBI taxonomy): Eukaryota > Metazoa > Chordata > Aves > Leptosomiformes > Leptosomidae > Leptosomus > Leptosomus discolor. The sequence continues at coordinate 46,492,185 of NC_141419.1, read as the reverse complement.
GGGACGGGAAAAGTAGTGAATAAAAAGGTTTGAAGCTATCGTGCCATAGAAGAAGTAGGGTAACAGCTTTCTCAGGCGGGCTCTTCAGATGGGGACTCTGGGGGCCCTGGGACTTGAACAAAGCTTTGAGGCAATGGAGGCTGAAGAGCTCTGAGAGTGCTTCAGGTCTTGCATGAGATGGTACATAGCTCAATCTGGAACCGGCAAGCCAGGAGCTAGTGGACTAGAAGAGGTTCAGAATTTGGAAGGCACCGAGAAGCTCTATGTGGGACAAAGAGGACTCAGGCAAAAAGGAATTTTGGAAAGGACAAAGATAAGGAAATTTGTAAATTCTTGGCTGACAACACTCAGAAAAAACTGTGAAAAAGGGATGGGGCGGCAGACATGAGAGTTCTAGGCTGATGTGGTTTCTGGAATGGAAAGCTCTGAAGGAACTTCAGTGCCACAGAAACAAAAAACTGAGTATGATGAGTTGACAAGAAATAGGAAAAGAGGAGTGAGACAGAAACAATAGAGACCCTGAGCTTGTTTCCCTTCCACTATTTCTCGTACAAATAGAGAAGCTGCAAGTTACCTTCCTCCCCATCCCAAGCTCTTTCTTTCAGAGTGACACCAGTCACCATCTTGACAGAAACAAAATGGTTAGGCTTTGACCTACTCCTAACAACTTGAGACAACTACTTCTACTGCTTCTGATAGTGTAAGTATTTAGTTATTACTCAGAAAAAGAAGGCGGCTCCATTGTGCTAGTCACACTTAACAGATATATCTCGCTGGAATGAGATTACAGTTATTTAAGTAGCTGAACTTATCACTCGTCGAATTAGGAGAATGACAACTTTTTTTAATAGTAATGGTATAAGATAGCTTTGAAAGGTTATTTTGAATTTTCTTGTCTGATTTCATCACCTAGGAGCAACTTGTGTTTTGAAGAAGAAATTTTCTGCAAGCCAGTTTTGGAATGACTGTAGAAAATACGTTACAGTGGTTTTGTACATAGGAGAACTCTGATGTAACCAGCCCAGTGTAAGTTCTTGTTTGCCAACGCAGCCTTAAAATACAGCAAATCTATATTTTATAAGTCATATAGATGTACCGATTTCTCAGTGGTATGGTATTTCTAATGTTTGATAGGTTTTTTCCAGTGTATACAGAATTTGGGTCTTGCGTTCCTTGTAGTTTTATGATAGCAATCAAGTTTACATCAGCAAATGCAGTGGTTACACAGAAACAAGCCTGGCAGGACAGGACAGTTATGCCCAGACAGTAACATAAATTGTTTGCAAAGCCAAGCTTGCTAGCTTTTCATCTGAGTGACAGGTAAGTGGCAGGTCAGTAAGGAAAAGATATAAGCAGCAAAAGCTTTATTGGACTCAATGATAAAATGAGAGCATGAAGCAGATCAAATTATTGCACTGTTCCAAAGTAGTTACTTATTAAGAGAAGGCTACTCTATTCAGTATTTAATGGCCGACAGTTAATTTTTGTATGTCTTTGAAACTGCTGAATGAGTTTTTGTTTGTTTAAATTTTTTTTCTGAAGGGGTGTTACAAAGGCAAATTTTGTTCCACAGCTATGTATATGACAATAAACTTAACTGTATAAAGCAATAGTGTTAATAGTGTGGTGGAAAACCTTGGTCGTCCCTGGGATAACAGTCCTGAAGAACATGGGAGCTAAATCATGATCAGATTTAGGACAAAGGTAAGATGTCACCAAACATAGCAGCAGTAGAAAAGCAAGTCTGAAAATATTTTTTATATTGCAACACTTGTTTCATGGTGATGGTGGAAAAGATTGGTTGATCTTCTTAATTTTATACTCAGGAGTTAGGAAGTTACTGAAGGGAGGTGACAAGAAGTATTTCTACCTACTACAGAAAACATGTACAAGTACAAGGTTCAAATGATCTCCAATTGCATTTGTCAGAAATTGGCGCAAGAACTAGCAACAGGGGAACATCTGAAACCATTCACCAGCTGTTTTGAACAGAAACTTGTTATTGTGTGGTCCAGATGTAGGAGAGGGGTCAAAGCAAAAAGGTATTAGAGGGAACAAGCCAGGAAAGCTGTTGGCCAGAACTCAAGTCTGCACAAACATTATGTCAGTAGTCCACAGATCAAAAAAACCCCAAAGGAATAATTAGCTAGGCCAAACTAGTTGTGTAAATGTCTCTCCTGGAGGAAAAGGCAGGAAGAACTTTCTTTACTTGGCTCAAAACCAAGCATTTAACAGAGAAGATATTGATATTTAAATGGCAACTGGTAAGAAGAGGGAAGAACAGAAAGATGGCCTAGTTGAGTTGAAGAAGCTGAGGATGCCGACAGAAGTGGATCCTGTTAAGATCAAGTATCTTACCAAAGTATAATGCATATGACGTCTAGTGTACCACACAGGTTTTTCCACAGTGCAAGAGAGCTGGGCAGGTCAATTAGCCAGCCAGCTACATTTCACCTAGACTCCTTGTGTTGCAGCACGCCAGAGCACAGCAGTCCTGGTGTTGCCCAGGACTAGGGCTACATAAATGAGGGGCCTGTTGGAGTATGCTCGAGGTCATATCCAGGATGTCTGTCCTTACCTCCTTTCACAGACCATGCCTAGGTCTCACAACATGGGTTTGGGAACTATGAGGCACTCCTGGATTTCTTGATGTAGACATAGACTCCAGACACTACCCTCCAACTAAATATGTCTACAGGAAGCTTACCCAACATTCACGTACCTATTGGAATTAAATTTTAAACACGGTATACCATAGAAGGTAACAAACGAAACAGAATGTATGTCAGGGGATGTTTTTAAGGAGAACCATAAGACTTTTAAAATAAAGATATTTTAAAATTCAAGGCATTGCAGGGAAATCCTGCAGACGGTTATACCGGAGACGAAACAACATAAGTATAACAGTTTCTTCAATGCTTATAATTTCTGAAGCTCCTTAGATTTACTGTATGTCCTAGAGTCTCACCAGCTACTTTGGGAAAAAAAAAAAAAGGCAACAATAAAATCCATTACTTCATCCTGAAGACCAAGTACTGCAGAAGAGACAAGACTAAGCATGAAACAACTCTCCCAATCAGCCTGCCAACTGGTTCATAATTGGGTTTGATCACATACATGTGATCAAACTGTGCTAATCCTTCAGGTTTACCATTAAAACTGAAAACCCCCCAGAGTTTATCAAGCAGAAGCAGGAAAGTCTCCACTCTTAAGAAGTGAAGTTTAGATCGTATTGTGGCAAATAATTTATCTGCTATAAAATGCAGTTCTGTATCAAATGAAATTGTCCGTTAATCCAGAGTTCACAAAACAATTTTGTGATTATTTTTAAAGGTGAAAAAGTTGAAACACTAATTCTGCTAAAATATTGTGGTGTAATTCTTAGACAATTGTTCCTTTTTGAAATCACCTGAAATATTATTCAGAAATATTATTCAGAAACCAGATCTACTTTTACAATTTTTAAAGTCAAGATTAACACTGAAATGGAAACAAAATGCATTTATTTGGTTTGAAGAAACTGTTCCTGTGGACCTGAAGTAATTTTATTTTCTGTTGTTATTCAGCCATGGCAGTAACTGAATCAGTCAATCACAATGACATATCCAATAGAAGTGGGGGCTTTTCCATAGGCGGAGTCTTGACTATAGTCCTATATATGGGGTGCTGAGCAGTCTGACGCCTGAAACGCAGGAAATATTTATGTAAGTAAGCATTTGAGTAGTTTGCCACAACATAACTGACATGTAACAAGGACACGTGAACAACTACATTTTTACCGCAGAGTTGATTACCATCTTTTCCGAATTTGGATTTAAGACTAGAAACTGCACCTAATTGTATGAGATATGGTAAGGAGCTTTAAGTCATTCTGCTCTTTTTCAGGTTACTTGGGCAAGATCGCAGGTGTGTAAAATTTACTACCAAATATCATTACTTGTAGAAATGACTATAAGTGTGTCACAAGTGTTTTCTAAGACACAATTTTATTTATGCAGAAAAATTCCTTTCTTTGTTTGAGAAAGGAATTTCCATTCTATGGGAAATGGTACTTACTTAAAACTTATTTATTTACATTTTCAAGTTAAATAATGCTTTTAAACTTTGTAATATACATGTCAGTTATAGAATTTCTAAGTGAAAATACAATGAAGAACCACAGAAATATAGTTTTCCCTTTACAAAAATCCTTCAACCTGAGACCAACAAGAATTCTGATTACTTTTTGTTTTATTTTTACAAAATGAACACCCTTCTGTGAAGTATTTCAGAAACACGGCAGTATCTAAAGGAAAATTGTTCCATTAAAAAATTTTAGATCAGCTCTCGGTATTTAGACCCAGTTTTCTCAGCTGCAGCATATTTCTGTTTGGCTGTTCACAGACAGAAGAGGACAGAGTTCACAGAGTGCAGAGTGCTCTAGGAAATGGTATCAGACCTGCTGTCTGGAAAGAATTTCTGATGAGGTTTGGCTCAATTAAAATATTTCTATTCTATGGATCCACAGAAGGAGATCTTAGTTTCTTGAACTATACTAAGAAAAAAGGAGCTGTGGGCTGTGCTGGCACCTTTTCAAAGGTAAATGGAATCAAATCAACCAACCAATCAATTAAGGAGTTGTGGTGGTTTGGTGTCTGGCGGGGGAGGGGGGCTACAGAGGTGGATCCCATAACGGGCTTCGAGAAGCTCCCCCAGCTCCAACTTCGGACCCACCTCTGGCCAAGGCCAGACCAATGGCGACTCTGCGAATAACTATTTAAGAGTGAAAGAAGGGCTTGATTGCTGTCTGTCTTTGTGTGTTTGTGTTGGTGAGCGAAGGGGGATGGGAGAGAGACAGCCCTGCGGACACCCGGTCGGTGAGGAAGGGGAGGGGCAGCTGTGCCGCTGCAGAGGTTCCCCTGCGGCCCGCGGTGGGGTGGCGGCTGAGCCCCTGCAGCCCCTGGAGCCCAGCGGTGGCCCAGAGGTCGCCCTGCAGCCCGCGGAGGGCCCCGGGCCGGAGGAGCAGGGCCCGGGCCCGGAGCAGAGCGCGACTGCGGCCGCGCTGGAGCCGCCCGTCGGTGGGAGGGCGGCAGCCCCGGGAGGGCCCCGCGCTGGGGGGTTCTGGGGAGCTGCGGCCCCGCGGGAAGGACTCGCGTTGGGGCAGTTCCTGGAGGGCTGTCTGCCGGGAGAGGGACCCCGCGGTGGGGCAGGGGAGGGCTGCGAGGGCCCCGCTCCCTGAGGGGGAAGGAGCAGCGGAGACACCTTGTGCCGAACGGACTGTGACCCCCATTCCCTGCCCCTGCGCTGCTTGGGGGGAAAGAGGGAGCAGAGCTGAGCCCGGGGAGACTGGAGGGGTGGAGGGAAGGTGTGTTGTATTTAAGACCTGGTTGTATCTCTCATTCTCCTTGGTGGTGGTGGTTGTTTGTATTAAATGTATGTTGTTATCCCCAAGTTGAGTCTGTCTGTTGCCCGTGACCATAACTGCTGAGGGAGCCCTCTCTGCCCTTTGTCTTGACCTTCAAGCCTTTTTGGTTGTATTTTCTGCTCATCATCCGTCAGGGAACAGGGTAGGGGTGAGCAATTGGCTGCGTGGGGCTTTTGGAGCCAGCTGGGTAGGCTCAAACCAGGACAGATGCCGATCAAAAAAAAGCAGATGGGAGGCAGAAATTAAAAGACCAAGAATGTGTGCAAGGAAGAACCAGCATACTACAGTCCAAATGTAGCAAAATTTGGTTCATGGAAACAGAAATCTTAGCCCCTTTCTTGACTCTCTATTTCCTGTACATGTATTGTGAAGCTAGAACAAATATACAGAACAAGTCCACAGAAGTTGAAACTGCTGTTTCATGTATCTGACTTTCCCCAGAATATAAAAAAAAAACCCTGACTGTATAGAAGTGTCTATCTACAGGTCTGATTAATGATGTTTTTTGTTGAAGTTTACTTATCATCCTGAAAACCCACAGATACTAAGAGGTGAGGCAGAAATTAGTTTTGATTTGACTTTTGGTATGAATCAGGAGATGTATGTTCCAGAGCAAACTTAAGCAAATTTACTCTTTGATTGCATCTTCACTCATTAAAACCAGTGTCACACTTCCTTCTCTGAAATAAGATAAGCAAAACAAAAAAATTCAAAACTCTCAGGAGAGTTTTGAGGAAAAGGGGAAAATACAAAAGGAAATAATAAAGGAGGAAAATATAAATCTCAAGATATCTGAACTATAAACTTTATTTATATGACTACTGTTGAAACTCTCATTTGAGATAAACATCTTCCGCCCATAAAAATACCTTTACAGTCTTAAATGCTTTTCCTTTTTGTACAGACTCCTTGTGAATCGTGAACATTATACTACAATAAAACACTGTTCAAATGACACTAATGATTCAGTTCAGTTAATATCAAAACCAAATTAATGACTTCCAAATGATTCCTGCTTTTAATCTGAGATGCTGAAAACACCTTCCCATGGCTGTAGCAACTCTTCAGTACTTTTGATCTTTTAGCAATTTTAACTATGTGGAGAGGGGATGAAGGCAGAAAAGCCTAAATCAAACTATTGAGCTGTAAGTTTCCACTTGGATCTGGCTGGAGTAATTTTTGAGATGTCTGTAAATTTAATTTTGATTTTTCATCAGAGAATCTTCTTTATTTACATTCCAGTGATGTTAAGTCTCTACTTAGAAATGGATGGTAGTTTTAAAGCAAAATTGACAAATTGATCAAAGGCACTGTTTCACTTTATATAAATTATTTGAATCCGACCACACTGTAAAAAAATGGATTTCTTTTTATCAATAAAGGAGATGAACACTTCACGTTTATATATATACTTAGTGTTGCCTACCGTGATATGAACACTTTGGGACAATTGCTTCTCAGAATACTATTGGTATATTTCAGGCTGTTTCAAATCTTCCAAAGTCAATAGGGTACTATCCATTCATTCAAAGCAATTTTTAACAGAACAACTGGAAAATGAGTAAGACAGTGAGATTTTTAAGTAGGCATATGCACTTTTTTATTTAGTTCCTACATTCTTTTCAGTTGTTGAAATATCATGTCTGGAAACAAGAACTTACAAAGGATGACAATGGGAGGTGTAAGAAAGCACACATAGGTAAGGGAAAATATTAGTTACCTGTTAACTAACAGATGCCTCAATTTAGATGGTAATATTTTGGGGCAGGGATTAACTCTCTGTTCTGTGAGCAACAGCTTCTTGACATACACTTAGAACTTGAAAATGACACAGGAAAAATATATTACCAATAGATCCAAATAGGGATCTATTGCTAATATACCAAATAACATATCCAAATTTTTATAATATATCCAAATATACAATAATATAAGAACATAATGAATATTCTGGGCTCAGAATGTTTTTGTTCTCACCTGCAAAAACTTGTTCACATTCTTGAACAAATCAGATTTCTCAGTGCTGCTTTTTTTTCCAAATAAAATGGACACAGTAATTCCTAGATACGTTGTGTTCTGAGAACAAATGTTTACATATGCTTTCTAATTTCCAAATTTAAAGTTCTGAGGAAGAACAGTACCATTTCAAAATCTGGATAATATTTTTCATAGTTTTACATTTAGTGACCAAACCAGATTTAACTATTTAGTACCTAGAGTTGCACAGAATCTCCAAAATCCTACTTAGAATGGAATACTACTGCTCAAAATAGCTGAAGGTCCCAGTCTGAAAATAGGATGGCCTCAAGCTGAGAGTATCTTTGAGAAAAGTCCTGAAAACTGACGCTCACAAAAGATACAGCATTGCATTTTACTAAAGTCACATTAAATATCTGTGTGTCTGTGTACACACACATGAATCCATGTGTGTCAAAGTTAACAGTTCTGGGAAAAAATTCTTTAATATCACTAGTTTTAGTATGTAGATTTAACTATCATTGAGATAAAATTCCAGAAGGCAAAAAAAAAAAAAAAAGGTTTGTACAGTGGACCTAAATGATGATATTTGTCATGCTAATATCAGATCTCAATGGCACATAGCAGTACTGGTCATTAAGGCAGCAATTATTATTAGTTATTTCTAATAATATATTACATTCTGGTAGCAGTACTGGAAGCCAAAGTACCAATTATAAATTATTTGCTGATAAGTATCTACATCAAGTAAAGGAATTATTATTTTTTTTTTCTTGAAAAGAGCTTGCTTCCTCATTACAGTTACATTGTAAACTGGCAAAAATCCTTGGTTTCTCAGTGAAATTGATAAAATGCCCAGCTTGATGACACAACTAGAAACATTTTGCAGGTTGTTACACATATTTTTTAAATAACTCTGAATCTATCACTCAACGTAATGTGAGACAGTAATGACAATAAATTCCCAAATTGCAGTACAGAATCATCTTGTAAAACTGACTGGGTCTTAGGACAACTTTTAAATGTGGTTTTTTTTTTTAAATTCAACATTTTTGATTTGGTTTTTCTTTTGTTAGAAAGCATGCATCCTATTTGCAGCAATGCCAGCTCCTCTTCTGGACGGTAATATGAGCTTTCTTTCTACAGTTAGAGTTCAAAACAATAAAGAGGATTTAATTTACATCTATGAAGAAAACTTTTTGTTTGAAACATCTCCATACATCTGTTGAAGGAAAAACAATAAAAATCTTCAGAAGATGGAAATGTATTTTAACCTCAGGAACAGACTAAGAAATAAGCCAGTACCTCTCATAGATACGGAATAATAAAAAAGCATTTTAAAAGGGTGTTCTGAGCCAAGTCCAGTGAAGTCAATGGAAATTTTGCCCTTGGTATAAATGGGACTTAGAAAGTCAGCAACAAGGAGTGATGCCCAGTAGGGATATGCTGCAGACTCTAGGGACTCTTTGATGTTCAGAGGCCCAGGCACGTTATGGCTTTCAATGTGCGATTCCACACCAGCACAGTGTTGAGAGCAGTGGCAACCCTGTCCTCCAGAAAAAACATAAAGCATAAGAGGTTAGGTACTATGTTGTGCCCCAGCGTGTACTGTTTGACTACCAGCATCCTTTTCAAATGACAGAATAGTCGTCCTTTCATTGGGCAAATGCTTTTTCAGGGTAAGTGATGTACACCATACTCTAAAAAGCTCTTCACTAAGGCCTAGCTTTTCAGAAGAGAAGGAGTCAAAATTATGTTCCCTCTTCCACTTACCTATTTCTGCTGTTCAGGAAATAGTTAATGGAAATATAGCAATAAGATGACTAGAACAGATGTGGCTTTCCAAAAGATTATTAATGTGATACTGTAAGTACAGTTTTTTGCATCCCCTTTTCATGGCCTGCAGGTAAACCTGGTCTTTAGTTTTTCAGGTTACTCAGGATGCCAGCCATACAGAATTCCTAATAAAAAGAGGTCGGTGACATTTTTTTAATTGAATAATAACACTGAAAGTAACTTTTAAGTCTTCCAGTACTAAGTATCGTGTATCTCACTGAGTGTTACCTGAGAGGACAGGGCAGATATTTCACAATATCAAAATATTTGCTCTGATCAATACTAAATCCCTCCAACCGTAACACAAGACTCAGACACATGCTTATTTGTCATAAAATTTTTCACATTTTTTTAGACTACGAAGGAAGAACAGGGATGACAGCTATTGTGCTTAAACCTGACCTGCCCTTTAAAGGTGAATGACTTTATGAGCATGTTGTGGACTTCCTTCTGAGTTACACTCAGCTGTGCTTCGTGAGAATCATGGTAAGACAATCAGTTGCCTCCTACTTGTACTTATCTTCTGTTTGACCTGAAAATTAGTCTCTACAATCATGGAATGCAGGAACCAATTTACAAATAGTTTCAAGATCTGAAACACAAAAGGTAATACTAGCCTGAATTATTGTTGCTATTATGTTATGAAGTTAACCAAATATGTGATGAATTAAACTAATATTTTGCCTTAAGGATCCATTCACACCTAAAAGTCCTAGATGTGATTAATAACTTGACAAAGCTGGATTTTGTTTCAAAGCTCTTCCTCTTTAACTACTATGTTCTTCTAGCCAATGGAAGACCAAGCAAATGCACATCGGTAATATCACACATAATGGTGTCCTCTTATAAAAGGATGACATTTAAAACTTTTTCCCAATATGTTTGTTCTTGAAGTGATTATTATTAACTGTTACTGACGAAGCATCAAAAAATATCTTGTTCTTTGCTTATTCTTACTATAAATAGTAAGATAAATACTTTACAGCAAAGATCTCATAATCTGACACCTAAAATGTACCCACATACTTTAGAGTGTAAAACCAGAATTGGGATACAATTCTTTTTAAACATGCACCTTAAAAGTGCAAGTATTACACCCCTTGTGTACTCCCCACAGGATGACCTTCTGCAACAGGACAGGAGAGCACGAACTGCAAAGAGCAGGAAAGGGCCCCATGTGTCATCTTCTGAAAGTTTGTGGCAGACAGTTTTCTGCTGTCAGGGCATGCTGACAGGCATTTGGCAGTTTTGGCTCCTGCTAAATATTGACAAATTGTCTGAAAGGCACAAATTTGATTGAGAACAAGATGGGAATGTAACAGAGTGAAACTGGAGACGAAGAGGAGAAAAAGAATTTTTACATTTAAAGAGAAGTGTAATTTTTAAGAGACTTTAAAGAATTGAGGAAAGCTATTTTTTACTGTACTAAGTAAATGAATCTTCAAATGCAGTTAGCATAGGTTATACTATTTAAGGTGCCTCAGGACAGCTATGCCCTCTTCTGGGAAAAACCTTTGGAACAGACTTGTCTTTATGGTTCCATTAGCTGGAGAAAATCTATATGGAGCTCTAGAGTCTATATATGTGGAACTGATTAAAACTGTTTGCATTTATGTGCTCTCTGACGACAGCTTTTTTCTGCTAATTCAAGGGAGGTTAGTACCAAAGATACTATCAATACTAATTAATGAATATTTACATATGTAAATTATTATTAAAGGAGATAAAACCAATTTTATTTAAAAAATCAAAATTATAAAATCCACATTGTTACTTTAAAAAACATCTTAGGGGAGGATAATAGGATGAATGCTGAACTCACAATTTTCTGAGTAGACATAAAATGAAGGCACTTCTGAAAAAACAGATGTATCTTGAGAAAGAGTTCATCCTAGTCAATTCATCAAACAAAAATAGGAAATTCTCACACAAAATTGAATTTAAAGTAAAATCAATCTTGAAGATTTTTCAGTAATCCATATATAGGCTCTTTCTAATATGACTTGCAGTCATGGTTGACTGGTTTTGTGAAAAACAGACAGACTGAGAGTTGTTCTCGTCAACCTCTGTGACTTGAGTCTGGAAGAATTGCAGAGGCCCAGGGACAATGATGCAAAGAACCAGGGTACTCTGAGGCTCTGAGATAGTAGTTTTTTCACCTGACTTTTGCTAAATTAATTTTGTGCTTGCAGAAACACATTAGGAAGAGGTTTCTAAGAGCATCAAGGGAGTCATTTCAGTTTTGCATTAGTTGTGCTCTGTTCTGTTTTGGGGTTTTGAGTTTTGTTTTGTTTTGTGATTTTTTTTTTTGAAACTTGTATTTCTATGTAGAAAAATCCAACTTTATTAAAATAACATCAGGGGATCATTTAAAGAGAAAATCTCAGCAATCTGAGATTAAATGTGTACTCATAATACACATTTAAAATATTTAATACCTGTCTTTATTAAACATTTAATCTTTTCATTGCAACTTTTAAAGTAATTACCTTTGCAATTCATGCTAGCTATCCAATCTGAAGCAATCCCATTTGGTAATGCTTTAACATTATTACCTCCTAGCAGATATTCAGTGTCTCTGTGAGATGACTTGGTGGTCTAGGTGTGGTTCTTATTATCAGTGCTGTCAAGAGAGAATGAACTGACAAACTAGCAATCTCAGCTCAGAAGCCAAACCTAAATGATCTGGAAGTTGTGGAAATGAACAGCAGTGTGAAGAGGAAATCAGGCATGTACAGACCAATACTGATTCTGCTTTTAGAATGCATGAATTATTAGATGAATAATGTCATAGGTATTAATAAAATATAAAATAGGCAGTCAGAAACATAAGCAAAATACTGCACAAGCACTTCATGGAGACTTCAGTTCAAAGTTTGTTAATTATATTATGTAATGTTTCATTGCAATATTTTATGTGATACTCAATTTCAGATTTTTTATGGAAAATAAACATTCAATGTCAAAATATAGTTGTACTATTTAGTGGTTAATATTTTTCACAACCAGCACCAGAACTAACACAGATTAAAGTATTTGCAAAAATCCATCCCTGCTGGCACATGATCTCTTCCTTTACTTATCAATTATCATACTCCCAAAACAAAGTTCTCATGAAAATAGGACAGAAATGACTGTAACATCCAGCTTTTGCTGGAAGTGAACACCTAGAACCTCTTAAAAGATGCTATAAAGTTTCATAGGCAGGAGCAGATCAGAAAATATAATATTAGCATACCTGTTGGATGTACTTCTAATTACATTCAAAAATCAAACAAGTCCACATTTACGTGAGGGAAATCCTCTCTACTATATCTTTTCCTGAATTCACATGATCTTTTTTCTGGATGATCAAAATAGCTATTGTATTAAGCTAATTCTTGCCCCATTTGAATCACAGAATGGTTTGGGTTGGAAGGGACTCAAAGATAACAGTTTCAACCCTCCTGCCATGGGCAGGGACACCTTCTACCAGACCAAGTTGATCAAGGCTCCATCCAACCTGGCCTTGAACACTTCCAGGGATAGAGCATCCATAACTTCCTTAGGCAACCTGTTCCAATGTCTCACCACCCTCAGGGTAAAAAAGCTCTTCCTTATTTTGAAGCCCATTTTACAGGCTTGCATGGTGTCCTGGTTTGGCTAAAGTAGAATCATACGCCAGCCATGCTAGACAGGCCATTAGCAGTTTTGAGTCAGCCAGGGCAGCTGACCTGAGTTAGCTACAGGTGTAGCCCATACCATAAAGGTTTGGTGAGGAAGGGGAGCTCCTGTGTGATTCCTGCTGGGGTTCCTTGTGCTCCTCCTCTGGCTTCTCTCTGCTCCTAAGGACTGCTCTCCTGTTGTTTGTGACTGCTGCATATTCATGTGGCTGACTATAACTCTGTATGTCTTTGTTCGTATTAGTGCTATTTCATTAAATATGTTTTCACTTCAACCAACGGATCCCCTCTCCTTTTCCCGATTCCTCTTCCTGCTGGTGAGTGGTTGTTGGATGATAGAGCAACTGTTACAGTTTAGCCTTGGATACGGGCTGAAGGTAGACGCATGGTTGTCTTTTGCCCAAACATGAGATATTTTCTTGGTTTTCAGTATGTGCTATTGCTACCACTGCTCATACTGCTACTACTGCTGTAACGCATTGAAACATGACAACTGACCAAAACACTATTGGTCTTTTGAGGAAGCATGGAACAGACGCCAGCTGCATCCCACAAAAGCTCATTATCTAACATAAGAAACAATCTGATGAACAAACTCAGGGCCTGTAACCCTTGATGATGCAGTGTATCTCTCAAGATCTGTCATTGTGCCTATGCCATTCCAAGTTATGAGAAATGTGTGTGACAAGACCTAACACAGACACTGGAAATGGGTTGCTTGAAATTTAGAAGCTGGTAAATAAAACAAGTGTACAGAAATGGACAGCATATTATATCCAGCATGCTACATACACACCTATGGCACATTGACAGCTCCTGTGAGACACAAGGTTTCTGGGCTTTGAGTGAGATAAGTAGAGCTCCATGAAAAAACCCAATCTCCCACGTCCTTACTCTTAAGAATTGTGTTTATGGAATAGGAAGAATACTGAGCACTATACGGGTTTGAGGAGGACCCAAGGAACTCCAATGGCCTGAGTTTAACATATGATTGTAATCACTCAAAAATCTCCTTTGACTGCAGCAATTAAATTTGTATGGCTTGCTAAGACCTCTCAATTTCTGGACATCCTTGTGCCAAGAAAGGGAGGGAACAGTTACTCATAGTCTTCAATATAGTGGTTCCCCCAACTACTTCTACTGTGGTCTTCTAACACATGAAAAAATAGGGCTTATCTAGAGCTCATCTTATAAGCTGACATCTTATTTCCAAAATGTCAACAATTTTCAGATCATGCAGTGGTATTGAGAGAGCTCTGAACTGGCTACTGTAAACAGAGTATTTGTATTTTTCCTACCATCTAAAGTTTTATATGAATACACACACACGCACCCCCTAAACATGTATACTGTTAAGCTTTGTGAGGACTATATCTATATAACAGCTTATACCAATACACTCAATAAAGTTTGCAACATTCAGATTGCTCCCAGAAGCTCAGGCGAAAGTCTGGTCACCTATCTGGCTTTATTTTTATTATGGAGATGTACTACAGAACACTTTCTGTGTGTCTGTCTATTATTTCCTCCTTTCTCCCTCACCCTTTTACTCTCTACATTCAATTCCTTCCCAACACTCATTCTTCAGAAAAAGTTAAAACAAAGAACACAAGACAACAATTCTATCGCTATCTGCACAATTAAAAGTCAGTAGCTTATTCACTTGCACATATACCAACCTGAAAAAAATTTACATAATAGAACTGACTGTAAGCATAAAATACTACTTGAAGTATTCAAACAGTGTATCTAAGAAATATTTCACAGAGAGACACTTGAAGCCCTGTATCTTATTCATAGTTTGCTTTTAAAACAGTAATACTTGTTACATTATTCATATAAACTTGCTATCATTACTCATGTAAACTTGCTATCATAATTTACTAATCTCAGTAAAAATACTTCAAGGTCTACAGGTGACAGTCATTTTAGAAAGCATGCATCAGTTTGTGATTATGAAGCTATAGAAAAAGCTTCTAATATAAAACATTTTGTAGATAAAATAATGCACTTAAATGATAAATACTTCACCTAATATAGCACAGTGCTTTCAATAAACCGCTGCACATTAAATCAAGTGAAACTAACTGCCAGAAGAATTTTATATTAACTATAAATCATATTTAGCTGTAATATTAGAAGCTTTTGGCTTAATTTTCTACATTGTAATCAAGAACCCCAAACTAGTTATATATTTTTAGTGTATCTTCTGTAATGAAATAAAGAAAATCTCTCTAGTAACTCAGAATGATAATGTAAACAGATAAAGGCATAAAACTTAGTGCCAGGGGAGCAATACTTAGAAAGGTTAGATGTCATATGACACCAAGGCGTGCTAGTGGAAGTATGAAATCAATGGGGACAAAGTCCTTATTGAGCATTATAAAAGACGTGAGCTGCTATCAAGTCCCTACTTCATACTATAATTTTAAAAGGGGCACATCAGTTGTAATCTCTCTACAGCAAATCTTTTTATTCTGCTTTGAGAGTCTTTCTTAGGATCATAGAACCCTTCAAAAAAGTATTTTGTTTCATAAACAAATCTTTTATATGCCAGTAAGCCATAGATGATTTATAATCTTTTATAATAATTTTTTGCAATTAAAAGGTATTCCATTTCAAAACCTAAAGAAATTACTACAATAGTACTAAGGAATCACAAAACTAATTTCAAAGCTTTCTTTAGCAGGCAGGTAGACGCTACATGTAATTATATAATACGTGGGTAAAGAGGTGACTGTAAGAGTGCTATCAGTATATTTAGTCATTTCATGCGCCACAAGAGGGTAGCATTTCTGAACATTACTGGTACTTGCTTTCTTTAGTGTTTCAAAACACAGAATTTCACAAAACAGCAGTAGTCTGCTTTTTAAGCACAGAATGGTTGAGGTTGGAAGGTACGTCTGGAGGTCCTCTGGTCCAACTCCTCTACTCCAGCAGAGATGCCTGGAGCCAGCTTTTGAATATCTACAAGAAGGAAGTCTCCACATCTCTATGGGCAACCTGCACCCCTCCTGGAAAAAACTTCTTCCTGATGTTCAGGAGGAACCTCCTGTGTTTCAGTTTATGCCCATTGCCTCTTGTCCTGTTAACTGGGCACCACTGGGAACAGCTTGGCTCCACGTTCTTTATACTCTGCCTTCAGGTATTTGTACACAGTGACGAGATCCCCCTTGAGCATTTTCTTCTCCAGGCTAAACAGTCCCAGCTCACTTAGCCTTTCCTCATACAAGAAATGCTCCAGTGCCGTAACGATCTTTGTATTGTATCAAACTCTTTCCAGTATTCCTATGTTTCCTTGTAGTGGGGAGCCCAGAACTGGACATGGGTACTGCAGGTGTGGCCTCACCCATGCTGAGGAGAGAGGAAGGATCACCTCCCTTGACTTGCTGGCAACACACCTCCTAATGCAACCCAGGCCACTGTTATTTTTTAAAACTGTTTAAACATAATTATTTTCTAAAATAAGCATAGTATAGAGAGCTCCCAGAAGCTTAGAGAAAAGTCTGGTCACCTATCTGGCTTTATTCTTACTATGGAGATGCACTTAGTACAGAAAACATTCCTGCTTTTTCTCTCACTCTTTTCCTCTCTATGTTCAACTCCTTCCCAACGTTCAGTCTTCAGAAAAAGTTAAAATAATGAAGAGCACAAGACAATAATTCTGTCACTGGCTGCACAATTAAAAGTCGGTAGTTTACTCACTTGCACATATTTACAGGCAGCAAATTATGTCCCACCTCACTCCATCTAAAAGTGTTTATCTTTAATGTTTCTAAAAGCCCTAGGGAAGAAATGACATCTCTTTTGTTTCCAGTTCAGTTCAAAATTGTAATGTAACCTCTGGTTTAAGGAACAAAAGATATACTAATAAATTTCTGTCCATCCATGGTGGAGCTACCAGTACTTTTTTCAGCTACCACTACTTTTTTTAGCTATGCATACAAGTGGACTGCAAAATAGTCTTGATAGATGGGGGAAGCAATAAGATGGAAAACATATAAAGAACTAAATGCAAGAAGGAACAAATTGTACCTACACAAAAAGGAAAATAACTAATCAGCAACTTCTTGAAGAGGAGGGTTTGTTGGTTAGAGTGATCAAATCAAAGGACACATCTTCCAAAGTAGGTATAAGCAGACCAAGTCTGTTCAGTCTCCAGCAGGTCACGTAAAGCAAGCTCCAGCCACAAAACCAGTGAGGTTACTCGGGGTTCAAAGCACAGTGGCCAAGATAATTTGAACTGCATGAATGCTTACTCTTTCTGCAAGGCTAACATGGTTACATCACTTCCAGAACAGCTCACAGCATGGAGAGAGGAATCCAGCTATGTTTGCTTTCATCCATGAAGATACAACGAAGGTAATTTTAACAACCCCTAGCAGTAATAGCACGTACCACCCACCTAATTAAGCATGCAAGCTTCCTCTGAAAGAGCCTATCTCTTTTATCTAATGATAAAGCTTTCAAACCTGGTTGCTTTGAGTTGCATGTAAATCAGATATCCACTGAACAGTGAAGTAAAAGCCCTCTGTAAAAGGACTTCATTTTCACATGGGTCTCCCTTTATTCTCCTCTGGCCCTGCAAAGCCAGAGTATGAGCAAACACTTTCATGAGAAGCAGAGCAGCAGCATAGAAGATATCTCTGTGTGAAGAGCTCTCAATGACAGAACACTGAACCAAACACTACTTTCAAGATATGAGAAGGGAACAAGGCATCTGGGTATTACGAAACACACACACTAATAGAAACTGATAGAATGCTGAGGAGGCTGTGAAATGCATATTGTTGGAAGCTTTTTTTTTTTAAAAAAAATAGCTCAGATGTGCCCTAAGCTTCTGGCCAGGGTATTTCCGATAGCTTGTTACAGACTTACTTGAGAACATTATACTATGGCTCAAAAAAGCAGCCATTCACTCATGATGGGCATTCACAGGAGATCATGTGTCTTCATGTGGGCACAAGGATTGATTGCATATGTTTTTCTCGTAAGTCGTATCTGTTGGTGAGATAAGTATCAGTAGTACTTTATTACAGTTGAATTTCTTCTAAAATGAAGATGTACTACATGACTGCTCAGGGCCCCTACCTGCCCTATACTTGGTAATTTTTATTCAAAAACAGGAGGAGTTTTATCTCAGGTTTAAAAGTAATCTCTGTATGCATCAATGAAGTCTAGGTGACCTGCCAAAACTCAAGATCTGTAAGGTTATTGTGGTAAGAATAGAAGCAGACGGCAGAGTCAGGTGTTTTTCCATACACTTTCATCTGCTTCACAGTTCAAAGCCTTTAGTCATCTCTTCCAGTGTTAACCTTTCGTTCAGGTGTTTTGTTTTTCCTTAGGTACTTTCTGTTATCATATCAGACTTCACTATCTTCTCTGTTTTGTTGCATTGTTTCTTTCTTGTATCAGCAAACACCCAGTTCAAAACAGTATCAGTAATATCTCTTCATTTGTTATTTCAAATTCCTGTACAGATGATTTTGCCTTTGTTTTGGAGGAAGACATGCATTCAAATTTGAAAATTATATTACCTAAGAAACTTAATTTCATAAAAGAATTTCACCAGGCACTGTACAACAACCTCAAACAAACGAGAACAGTTGAAACTCAGTGTTTAAACCAGAGTTAAACCACCTTTAAAACAATCAATTTAAAATACTATAATAAGAATTTTTAGTACAGAAAAAATATAATTTATTAACCTATGTCACAGAAGGGTATGAAACAACAGTGACCTATAGAATAAGAAGATCCTTAAAGAAATTGAGGGTTGTAATATTTCATATCCAGACCAAAATGTTTCTGACAATAGGAAAAAAGTCCTATATAAGACAACAAAATCTGTAACACATCAATGATTTCATCAATAAATAGAGAGGGCACTAATTTCTTAATCAAAGCCTGGAATCCTTTGAGCTGCAAGGATACCAGTACTTTTATTTGCTGACAATGCTGCCTTTTTTTTAAGGTATGAAGAAAGTAGGTGATACATGCTTTTATCATGCTAGAAGCAGAAAGAAATCACCTCTGGGAAGAAGTTAGGAAGAAAATGTGTTTATATATGAATATATGTGCTATAGATGTATTTACACAGAATTGTACATACATACTACAAGTGATTAAGTTTGTGTAGGCTTGATGCTGCCTTGTATATCAGTATAAAGGACAGAAAGAGATATCTATGATTTGTGTGCGAGAAAACTATTTGGCAAAGACATGCCTCTTGTCATTTTTGTCAAGAAACTTTGGAGATTTATATTTTTGAGATTTAGAGCTTGTTATTGTCACTGATAATTTTTTCCAATATAAGACTTGAGGGCTGATCGGGTTCTGCAGTCTGTTCCACACAGCAGCTGAATACATTTCCTACCATCAAGGCTCCTGCCCATGTCTGGATCATGCATGTAACAGTCCTGCAGCCTCCAGAGAATGTTTCTATCTGGGCTGATGTCCAGCACCGCAAGTTCTTAATTCTGCTGTTCATGTACATGATTTAACTCGTGCAAGAACCATCCCTACCTATGAATAAATCTGGGAGTTTGAGTTGAAAAGCAAGTTAAATATTCAAAATATTCACTGGGAGACCAACTCAAGGAGAGAATACATAAGGGAGGTAAGGCATTAAAAAGAAACACCAACCCTCCCACTGTGTTTTCTGGAAGAAATAAAAATAGAAGATTCTTAACATCCAGCCACAAATCTTTCAAGTCTTGACAGCTAAGAAGCACAGGAACCTGTAAACCTCGTACATCTGGAAACCTGTGAAGTTTTTACTCTGTGCAGATAATTAGGCAGTGCAGGAGCTCCAAGTCTCAGGCAGGCAGGTAAACAAAGTGCCAGAAAGCAGGCTAATGTTCTTTAAACTTCAGGGGCAACTGAAGTGTTGCACAGCATTCTAATTCATGTGCTACATGCTAATTTTAAAATATCCTAATGGTTTTACATGGTATTGCTAATTTTATCTGCATTATTAGTGTTCTCTTAGGCTTAAAAGCACTTCTTTGACTATTTTCTTTGATAGCACTAGATTAACTATAAAATGTTTACACGTTAAACAAGTTTGATATCTTTCAACATTTTCTACAAACACAGGTTTTAATTAAAAGAACACTTAGAGAAATCAAATTAAAGAATTCTGTAACTATTGGTGTATTACACAAAATATCCCTGCTTTGAGTCAACAGCAACACAAATACAGATCATTTTACAAGCTTAAAAGAAAACATTAGCACAAAAATTAATTTATATTGAGAAGAAAAACCTAAAAGGCTCCTTTGCATCTTGTTCAAAAAATTTATAACTGCTGTTTTGAAATACACAAATAAGGCACATTTTACCACATGCACCATGATTCAACTTTGACAATCAACAGCAAATGAAAGTTACAGCTGCTGAAAATATGCTAACATCCTTCACACCTAGCAGAGAGGAATAGGGGTTAGCAAATTTCAGTCCAAGTATTCTGACCTGTTGATGAGTTCTCATGCAATAAAGCAACACGAAGACTACAGTTTGGTACCTAAATATACTGAAACTGAACAAAAGAGAGAAATAAAGATTCTAAGATGCGGGATCATCTTTCCCTAATTGCAGGAAAGCTAGGCTAATCCCAAATGGACGTAAAGAAAAATCTTTCACAGTAAAGTGTTTGATACTGCATTATTTTACTATGACTTCTATTCAAGAATTATATTTATACTATCTTCAGAGGTCCTACAGACAAACCAAAATTCTGAGAGGTCTCAAGAAGGGAAGGTGCTTACAAAAAAGACTAAGTGTGAGTTTTAAACTGTTCCATGTTTCTTGGACTTAAATAACATCTTTCAAAAATTAAAAAAAGATTACAGTATTTTACATATCACAGTGTGTTTACTATTGTATAATGCTTGCTTTAGTGTTTGTTTCAACATGCAAGTATTTGCTTGAATTTTATCAAATTCAATATAATTCACCAAAGATTTCTTTAGAAAGCCTTGAAGGAATGTATCTGAACGAAACAATGTTGGCATACTGTACTGTAAATAACTACATATACAGTAGTCTTTAAACTAGATCACCCTGGAATTTGCAGCAATGACTGAAGCAAAGTATTTATAAAGTAATTCATAGCCTTTTTAATAATAGAAATCTGATAACAACATAGCTCCTATTACTTTTTACTACACAGATATATTGATATGTGCATTTATCCTTCACATAGGAATTACAGAATTTTCCCAAAACAGTAACTTTCTGAAAGCAACACTTATTAAGTGGTTAATGGAATAGTGTACAGTACAGGTTACATTACATTACATTGCATTGTTCATTACAATAAGTCATTTTAAAAAAAAAAAAAAACCAAAAACTGGCCATGGCACACAGACATATCCTTGAAAATTACTTTTTCAACATCCTGGCATGTAAGTTACATTTTGCAACAAGATCATCCATATAGATACAAAAAGTTATTAAACTGCATCCAGCTCAAGTTTTTGGCAAGAAAATCCCTTTCAGAAACAAAAGCATAGTTACTTGATCACATAATGCTAACTTTTTGTAAATGTCTATACTTGCCTTGTTGTTACCACTTTCTTTTTTTCTTTTATTACCAGGCTAGCATTTGAAGATACCTAGATATTTACCTCCTCATTTTTAAGATAACTACTTAATAACATAGACACACCCCAGGCAGTTAGAAACTCAGAAAATAGCCAATTTGTCTGAAAGGTTCATGGCTTACAGCTTAGAAACACCATAAAATGACACATACAAAAAATATTTTCTGTGCTTGTAGTACTCACTATAACACATAAATGCAAAGTTAATGACGTTAAAATATCTGATTAAGCCACCTTATTTGTTCCTCATTAACTTCATAAGGCTTATCAATCAAGGTGGTTGAATATGACAGATCTTATCTACATTTCATATGACAAGTTACCTGAATGAACATATAGGAGATTTTTTTAATTATTATTTTTTCAGAAAACTTCTAAAGACATTAGCTCCAACTGGAGTCAGAGGGCATTGCAAGTTCTTAGAACCTCTGAGAATCAAGTCCCGGCAGTGCCACAATGGGCAAGTGTCACTAATTGGCTTTAACAGCCCTGACCAACAGTCACCTGGGATCTCTGCCCCTCCATCCAAGAGCCCAAGAGCTCTCTTTAAGCTCAGGTCGAGGCAGCCACTCCTACCTGAACTATGTTGTCCTGTCCTGTGGATGGATCTTGCTGTATCTTTGTCTCTAGTCCTACCTCTGGCCTCATCTCCTGTCTGGACTCATTGGATGGACCCTGACCTGACTCACCCCCATGCCTTTTCTGGTGTGTTCAAGTGCAGCATACCCTGATGTGTTCAGGTACAGCAGAACTGCCCTCTGGTCAGGGAGGGTATCACTGCCTGTGTTGTAGGCATCCTCAGCACCTATTTTGTCCCCCAGCTTGTTCAGTAGCCCTGCTGCTGCTGCATAGTGACACTGACTATGTGAAATGGAGCCACAGTAATATGAAGTGGCAGTTTTCAGTCATCTCTCAGAGTAAGCTGCCTTGTGAAGGGGCAAAGGAGAACACCAGGAAAAAAGGGGAGCACAAAAAGCATGTCAAACATTGCTTCAAGCAAGCCTGAAATTCATGTGTGCCAGAAACTGTTATTAGCTGCGAAAAAACACAGCAACTCAAGACAGGAGACTAAATACAAGAATAATTTACTTTACGATTGCATTTACCGATATCTAGGTAGAAGATTCTTGAGAAATGAGTCTCTTGCACCACAAAATGACTGTGGTTTCAGGATTCAGAAGAAATGGCCTAAACATATGCAGAGAAGTACAAGTACCTGTAACTCTTTAGCACCTAAAATTCTTTTCTCCCTCACCTGTTCTAAGTTGGTTCTTCAGCTTTCAAGAAGAGTTGTTTCCCTTCTTCATTTCTATACAGCAGAAAAGGAACATGTGACGAGAAAGCTAAGAAAATGAACAAAAGTTTTTGCTACCAAATTTAAAGAAATCAGTATTTTAGCATATAGTCCAGATATACCATATGACAAAGTATGTCTGAAAGTGGTGTTCCATATAGAAGCCACAATTTTTTAAAACATAGAGACAGATTCAGAAATGGGAGTACAAGTACATGGAAGTATTACTAGCAAGAAGAGGCCACAGTAATGAACTGTTGTATCAGCTAACATTGATATTATTATTTTCAGAGTCATCAGGTAAAATTTCTAATGCAATCAAAGTACAAAATTATGAAAGCACAAATAAGGGACAGATGTTCTCTGGCACATTAACTCTGTGATGGAAACGTGAAAGCTTAGAAAACAGAGGCAAGTTGAAAACAATCTTAGGCATGCCTGAAGGCACAGAAGGCAAACACCCTGTTCTAATGCTTTGAAGGATGATTCCAGCAGCCCTTTCACCTAGAAATTCAACAGGATAATAAAAAGACTGAATACTTCCAACTGGTAGCTATTCAAAACACCATGATTAGAAAGATTTTATTTTTAATTTTGTTTTAAATTACTTTGGTCTCCCTAGCACATACGCACAAAGCAGAGGCAAACTGAATGGAAATGCTAGGCGTCTACCTCAGAGACAAATTCTTAGAGCAAGTTTGTTGCATTTAGTCATTATTGCAGTTTTGCTCAAGATCTTCATGCCTCAGATGTGCTCTGTGCTGCTTTTACATGGGCCAACATGCCAAAAAATTTCCCTAGCGATCACTGGAAGACTATCTGCTAGACTCCTATGTTATCCTATTCCAAGCCAAGATACAATTACATAGAAGTATGTTTTTGTTATTGACATCTCTTAAAAACCAAATCAGAATACCATGCTCTGTATTAGTAGTCTAGAACAACAATTACAAGAATAACCAAAAATTAAGGGGTGGAATACCTCTATGTTAGGTTCTTTCAAATCACACATAACTTAAGTTAAACCAGTGGTCAATAAAATAGCTATTCAAAGGTTGTGAAAATGATGGCACTTGATACTCAGAAGTCTGTTTCCCCCTCCATTCTGTTCATATCCTCTCTGGGTTTTCCTCATCCTTTAAAGACTTAGTCTTCTTGCATACCTTACACCTGAGACTGCACCAGAATATCCTTTCTAAAGGATTCATATTCAAATTCAAATCTTCATCTGACTCTTATTTAAGAGGTCCTTCTGATCTTTCTCTACAAATGATTAGCTATCTTCAAGAGTCAAGTAAGGTACGTGTCCCTTTGACAGGCCAGTGCCATTTCCTATACTTCATTAGCAAGGCAGGAGTTGTGTCAAGGAGTAAAATCAAAAACATTGCCTTGAGTCTATCAGACTAAAATGTGAAACTCTTCCATATCATTATTACTTTTCATCTCAAATGTATAAACAGGCAACAAAATAAATTTAAAAAAAGAAAAATAAAAAAGTGTGGTTTATATTTGCACAGTGCTATCAGTTCTTAATTCACTTCTGGATGACAGTGAGACTGAACCCCAACTCTACTTTTGCAGGATCCAAAAAACTCGCTGTTGTGAGCTTGTTCCATCAGCAGTTAACAAAGTTACTCAAGGACCAAGAAAATCTGAATATTTCAATTTCCTTCTCTGGTGGTTTATGGCTAAATTTTACTGGAGTACAAATATTTTTTTTTAATGGTTTACTACATCAATAGTAAAGCTTTCTGTTAATAAAATTACATCTACCAGAAATGGTATTTCTCTACATCCTTGAGAGGCTGACCCAAGTCTGTGGTGTTGGCACGCTGCGATGAATGACTTGAGACAAGACACGTCATGTAATGTATGTATTTTAAATTAATGTCCTCACAAGACTACAGAATAAAGAAGTGTTCCAAAATATAATAAAAATTATTTTTCATTTCCTATGGATTTGAGTCCTAAATGCTTCCCAATGATCAAAAACTTCCAAAATGTCCTGTCCCTGCCACCACAACAACTTTAGTGTTTAACTCCTCAGGTCCCTGCAATAACTCCAGTATGACTACACCACTCATTCCGCAAATCCCCATGTGACATTATTAGTCAAGAGTTAGTTTTGTGTGGTGTTTCAGCACTATGTGTTGCTGACTGGCCACTCAGCCATCCATTCCTGGTTTGCTTATTACTTGTCTAGTTTTAAATATAAGACTTTAGAGTTTGCTAGAAATGTTTCACAGATAAACTGTGGAAATTAATAGATACAATTAGATATAATTAATTTACTTCAGTGGAAATGTAGTTGAATAATGAGATCTGAAGAGCTGGGAATTGCATTTTTCAAGCTATGTTTATTTTTACATAGATTTTCTAGATTATATGTTTATATTTTTTAAAATATAGAAAAAGATTCTAGACAATCTGCAAAATAACCTTCAGACTGGGAAGCCTGTTTTCTTTTCCATATTACAGCATTCTCTGCCAATCTGTAAATCTAGCTGTCAATTTCTAAGACACAGACACTATTTTCTTCTAGGAATTTATATTTCACCTTTTTCTGTTGTAAAATTCAAAATGTCTATTCCAGAATGGTTTCAAACTGAAAGAGAGTAGATTTAGATTAGATATTAGGAAGAAATTCTTTTCTGTGAGAGTGATGAGACACTGGCACAGGTTGCCCAGAGAAGCTGTGGCTGCTCCCTCCCTGGCAGTGTTCAAGGCCAAGTTGGATGGGGCTTTGAGGAACCTAGTCTAGTGGGAGGTGTCCCTGCCCATGGCAGGGGGGTTGGAACTAGATGATCTTTAAGGTCCGTTCCAACCCAAACCATTCTGTGATTCTATGAAGAAAAGTCACTATTTAAAATTACTTCAATAAAAAATTGAAATAAATAGCTGACACCTTAAAAGTTATGTTATTATTTTTCCTAGGAAAAAAACTTCATACATATGAAACACCTTATTTAAAACAACTTTTTTTTTTTTTTTCAAAATTGAAGTATTCCTCTTTGTTGACGCTTATGCTACTAAAACAGCACAAGCTAATTCCCTTAGGCATATTAGCCAGGTTCAGAGTTAATGCAAATACACATGCGGCACTATATTGTTATCTGGATATTAAAAGTTATAATGTGTCAAAATGATAATATCAAAACTACGTGTTTTTTACACTACAGAAGCATTTCAGTACTTTGTGTATATTTTCTTGCTACTTTGAGATGTTACAGGGAAATGTTTCAGTTTTATCTAATCACATTTTTCAAAAAATTTTTTTTCCATATGAGTTTCACCAGAAGAAAATTAAACTCCTTTATATTTCATTATTGGGTCACGCCATACTCTCAGGCATCAAAATGTTTTCTGTTGAAGGTAAATTGAGCAGAATAATTACAGTGTACTAAATAATTTAGGGCTTGGTGGTTTGTCTGTGGTATGAGTTTATGAGTTCTACATAACATCAAGAGTAAAACAGATTCTAGCTCATAACACATAACAAGAAGCCAATTAATGGGTAAATTTCTTGCTATACTTTGGGGTTTTATTTACTTTAAAATACGTATCACTACATTTAAAATGTAAGAGTTTTTTAGAGTTAACCTTTGGAATAGCCTTAATTAAGGTTTCTTCACAATATGAATTTACCATTTGCAAGTACGTGTTATGTTACTAATTTTAATCCCATAATAACACAGAATTTTACCAGAAAACTATTGCTTTATTCAATGCACATGGCAGCTTGTACTTAACAGTTCAGTAGTTTATGTTACACTCATTGACCCAGGTCAGGCATTTATTGCCGAGGAATATAGAACAGCACTAGACCCTAATCATGGGCAACTGATTCAATCATATAAGCCACCTTCTTACACTGCTGTTACAGTTGAGACGTTGTCAGGATAGGCAAGAAGCTTCAGCTCATCCCAAATTAGACATCAGTATTTGGTCAGACAAGTGACTCTAAATTCCCTTAGTCATACTCAGTATTTGGTGCAAGCTCCCATTATAGCCAATGGTCACATGCAGACACCCATCTACCTCACAGATACATATGAGCTGAATCTGACTTAGAAAAATCAGTCAAATGTGTCTGATGATTTTTAAGGGTTTGATATTTCAACATTCCACTTAGCACAGCATACAAAGCCTGGCTCCTCATGTCTTAATCTACAGTTGTTTGAGCAACCACCAAACTAAAAGTCTAAGACTGTCTTAAAAGTCTAAGGTTAGGCACATAGCTTGACTAAATCAACCAGTTTGGAGAGGGCGTAAGTGATTAATCCAGTATCACACAGGAATTCTGGCACAGGCAGGGATCATACCCAATTCCAGTATTGCTTCACCTGAATTATGTGACTCTTTCACTGTCTACTGAAATTTCCTGCCCCAGCTTGTCCATTTTTCTAACAAATGAGAAAATTACTGAAAAAAAACCCTCATTCACTACAGAAATTTCCTTACTCCCTTTGGGAGGATGACAAGAAGTAAATTAATGTTAACTTTACAAAGAAACTTGGATAAATGAGTACAAATGATTGATATAATATCTGAGCACAGTTGAGAGGAACAGGGACAATTCAGAGACCACAAAACCCAATTTTCCTTTGAAACTAAGTATTTCAGAGTATAAGAGTCTTTATGTTAGGATCTTGCTCACCATTTCTGTTCTTTGGGATTAGCAGCACTGATAACATCTAAAGCACAAAATTCTTCCTCTCTTTCTCATAACTAAAGCCTTTGGTGACACGCTAGTCAATAGTCACCCTGGTAAATGCAATCTCCTTGCTCATTTACCTGTCTGATTTTCAGCTCACAGCACAATATCTTCGAAATACATCTCTCTCATCCACAGGCCATTCTGTATTTATCTTTCTTTTGTGCTCTGCCAATTACCTATCACCTACTGCTTTTCCTTTCACTCTCATCAGTATACAAAGAGCTTTTCACAGATCTGATTCTTCAAGTATTTTGTTCTCATTTCTTGTCACATCTATACTACACCGCAGAATGCCTCCCCTTCTGCTTACTTTCTGCCTTCTTTGAAGTAATCCTTGCAAACAAGAGTATCTTTCAGCCTTCCTCTATCTTCTTTCAAATCAACATGTAAGTATACATCTTCCTTAAAGCTCACAGTCTTCCCCTTTATTCATTATTTATGCACATTTACATAGCAGTTAACAATGCCAAACTCTAGTCAACCAAACAACTGTATACTGTTTCTTTTTTAACATTACTTTATGCACAGATTATGATAGCATTTAATTTACTTGTTATTTATTTTTGAAAAAATTAAAACAATGATCCGTTAAGCTACCTCCGCCTAAGAAAAGCAAGCTAAAATTCTGTCTCCTCGCAAAACATCTTTCTGGAAGAAGTGATGCTCACTAGCTGCAAAACAAAATAATTCTGTGTACCTGTAAATGTACACCTGTATAGGATACAACATACACAGATATGTCCATTGCATCTTACAGGTAAGGAACCGCATCAAAACAAATCTATCAGCCTACTGCCACTATCACCTTTGAAGAGCCATGAAATCTATTTGTAATCTAGTTTTCACAGAGTCACAGAATCATAGAATAGTTTGGGTTGGAAGTGACCTAGTTCCAACTGCCCTGCCATGGGCAGGGAGACCTCCCACTAGACCAGCTTGCTCAAGGCACCATCCAACCTGGCCTTGAACACTTCCAAGGATGGAGCATCCATAACTTCCTTACACAACCTGTTCCAGTGTCTCACCACCCTCAGGGTGAAGAACTTCTTCCTTGTATCTAGTCTAAACCTGCCCTCTCCCAGCTTCCAACCATTCATTACCCCCCATCCCATCACTGCAGGGCCTTGTAAAAAGTCCCTCCCCAGCCTTCCTGTAGGCCCCCTTCAGGTACTGGAAGGCTGCTAGAAGGTCTCCCTGGTGCCTTCTCTTTTCCAGGCTGAACAAGCCCAATTATCTCAGCCTGTCCTCATAGGAAAGGTGTTCCAACCCTTTGACCGTCTTGGTAGCCCTGCTCTGGACTCGCTCCAGCAGCTCCATGTCTTTCTTGTGTTGGGGGCTCCAGAGCTGTATGCAGTACTCCAGGTGGGGTCTCACAAGGACAGAATAGACGGGCAAAATCACCTCCCTCGACCTGCTGGCCACATTTCTCTTGATGCAGCCCAGGATATGGCTGGCTTTCTGGGCTGTGAGCGCACACTGTTGGTTCATGTTCATCCTATCATCCACCAGCACCCCCAAGTCCTTCTCCCCAGGACTGCTCTCAATCCACTCACTACCCAGCCTGTATCTGTGCTTGGGATTGCCTCGACCCAGGTGCAGGACCTTATACCTGACCTTCATAAACTTCATGAGGTTGGCCTGGGCGTACCCCTCCAGCCTGTTGAGGTCCCTCTGGATGGCCTCCCTTCCCTCCAGCGTGTCAACCTCACCACACAACTTGGTGTCATCGGCAAACTTGCTGAGGGTGCCCTCGATGCCACTGTCCATGTTACTGACAAAGATGTTAAACAGCTCCTGTCCCAGTACCGATCATTGAGGAACACTACTTGTCACTGGTCTCCACTCAGACATCGACCCATTGATCGCAACTCTTTGAGAGTGACCTTCCAGCCAATTCCTTATCCACCAAGTGGTCCATTCCTCAAATCCATGTCTTTCCAATTTGGAGAACAGGATGTTGTGTGGGACAGTGTCGAAGGCTTTGCACAAGTCCAGACAGATGACATCAGTTGCTCTTCCCTTGTCAATTGGTGCTGTTACTCCATCATAAAAGGCCACCAGATTCGTCAGGCAGAATTTTCCCTTGGTGAAGCCATGTTGGTTGCCACTGCATTTTCCATGTGCCAAAGAGAGCCTTCAGGAGGATCTGCTCCATGATCTTGCCAGGCATAGAGTTAAGACTGACTGGCCTGTAGCTGCCCGGGTCTTCCTTTTTTCCCTCTTTGAAAATGGGGGTGCTGTTTCCCCTTTTCCAGTCAGTGGGCACTTCACCAGACTGCCATGGTTTCTCAAATATGATGGAAAGCGGCCTAGCAACTTGGTCTGCTAGTTCTCTTAGGACCAGTGGATGGATGTCATAAGGTCCCATGGACTTGTACACCTTCAGGTTCTTTAGCTAGCCACGAACCTGCCCTTCACTTACAGTGGGTGGATATTTGTTCTCCCAATCGCCACCTTTGGCTTCTGCAGCTTGGACAGTGCAGCTAGAGCTCTTGCTGGTGGAGACTGAGGCAAAGAAGTGATTGAGAACCTCAGCCTTCTCCATGTACCTCATGACCAGTTCTCCTGTGTCCACACAGCACTCACATAACAAAGCTGTATCTGTATATTCTCAACCTAATCAGGCCACCATAAACCAGAAAGTAACTACTAGAGCCAGCTGAGAACAGAACTCTTTAACTGTCTGTTCTCAGTGATCAGGCACAGTCAGCGTGGGTTTATGAAGGGCAGGTCCTGTTTAACAAACCTGATCTCCTTCTATGACAGGGTGACCCGCTTGTTGGATGAGGGAAAGGCTGTGGATGTCATCTGCCTCAACTTTAGTAAGGCATTTGACACTGTTTCCCACAGCGTTCTCCTAGAGAAATTGACTGCTCTTGGCTTGGATGGGCATACGCTTCGCTGGGTGAAAAGCTGGTTGGATGGCCGAGTCCGGAGAGTTGTGGTCAACAGAGTTAAATCCAGTCTGCGGCCGGTCATGAGTGGTGTCCCCCAGGGCTCAGTACTGGGGCCACTCCTGTTTAACATCTTTATCAATGATTTGGACGAGGGGATGGAGTGCACCCTCAGTAAGTTTGCAGATGACACCAAGATGGTTGGAAGTGTCGATCTGCTTGAGGGTAGCGAGGCTCTACAGAGGGATCTAGACAGACTGGATCACTGGGCCAAGGCCAATTCCATGAGTTTCAGTAAGGCCAAGTGCCAAGTCCTGCACTTTGTCCACAACAGCTCCCAGCAGAGCTACAGGCTTGGGGAGGAGTGGCTGGAGAGCTGCTTGGCAAAGAGGGACCTGGAGTTGTTGACAGACAGCTGGCTGAACATGAGCCAGCAGTGTGCCCAGGTGGCCAAGAAGGCCAATGGCATCCTGGCCTGCGTCAGGAACAGTGTTGTCAGCAGGAGTAGGGAGGTGATCATTCCCCTCTACTCGGCTTTGGTGAGGCCGCACCTCGAGTACTGTGACCAGTTTTGGGCCCCTCTCTACAGGAAGGTCACTGAGGTGCTGGAGAGGGTACAGAGGCGGGCTACCAAGCTAGTAAACGATTTGGAGTATGTCTCATATGACGAATGGCTGAGGAATCTGGGGCTGTTTAGCCTGGAGAAGAGAAGGATGAGGGGAGACCTTATCGCTCTCTACAACTACCTGAAAGGAAGTTGTAGTGAGGTGGGGGTTGGTCTGTTCTCCCTAGTAACAAGCAATAGAACAGGGGGAAATGGCCTTAAGCTGCACCAGGGGAGGTTCAGGCTGGATATTAGGAAGAATTTCTTTACTGAAAGGGTTGTCAGGCATTGGAGCAGCTGCCCGGGGAGGTGGTGCCGTCACCATCCCTGGAGGTGCTTAAGAGCCAGGTAGATGTTGTACTTAGGGACATGGTTTAGTGGTGTTGATAGAGCTAGGACAAAGGTTGGACTTGATGATTTTGAAGGTCTCTTCCAACCGAAACTGTTCTATGGTTCTATGATTCTCCTCCATTACTATGGGGAAAGCCAAATGAGTTAGCTTAGATTAAAAACTCTGTGATGAAAATGAGTCAAAACCATAGAGTTTTGAGCTAAACTGATTGTCTCTGCAGTTGGAGCTCACAAAGAAAGACCACTCATGATTTAACATAGTTCGATTACACAACGACCTAAAGGCGAGATGTCCCAGTAGTATTCTTAGTATTAAAAAGCAGCGTAAGAAGCTGTTGCCTGCCACTTCTCAACGTGTTTGTTGCTGCCTCAGCTCACCGTTTCCCTCATTCAATTCTCAGCACATACAGGACCACAGGAAAGTGTTCGTATGATTCCCAAGGTTCCAAGGCAAGAGCTAAAATGTTTTTTTCAAATGATATGAAGAAATGAGCATGAAGCTGAGCTTTGGCTTGAGTCAAATGGCCAGAATTAAATCTCCATTGTTACTTGTGTTCCTCCATTTAAAGGGCAGAAAAAATCAGAATAAAGTGAACTTTTCCTATTAAGATTAGGGGGGGATTGGTACAAAATCCGCCTTCAAATGTTCTGGCTGAATCAAGCCTTTTCTCTTGGCAAAGTATCCATTCTCTAACTGCATGATGCGGAACATATGCCAAAAAGCCTGAGAAATTGATGATCTATTGTTTCTGTCATTATCCTTCTGTAGTCA
Source organism: Leptosomus discolor (assembly GCF_034619465.1). Classification (NCBI taxonomy): domain Eukaryota; kingdom Metazoa; phylum Chordata; class Aves; order Leptosomiformes; family Leptosomidae; genus Leptosomus; species Leptosomus discolor. Next base: position 46,460,068 of record NC_141419.1, on the reverse strand, counting down.
TTTTTTCAAATCTTGAGGAAGGCAGTGTGCACTGTGATTTAGGGTGATTTACAAGTTTCTGAGTTTGTAGAACAGAAATCTGTATCACACACTGTGGAGAGAAAAGTCTTCTTGTAATAACACAATAATTTGAGGAATCTATTTGCAGCATTTGAATTACATCTGTTGAGTTCTTTATTAGTTCCTTGCTTTCCTACTACCTATTTGGTAACAGGAGAGCAATGACATATGTGATATGCTGCAACCTTCTTGTCATCCTCCTTTTGTAAGACGGCAGGTTTGTCCCTCAATGAGTCTTTCGTGCTGTGGTTTAATCAGAGCGCAGGCCTCCTGGGTTTGCCAGAAACAATACATTCCTCAATTTGATTGCCTGGAAACTGTGTTCTTCATTATCAGTACAGATCATCCTTTCAGCTCTTTCAGCTGTTGCTTCCTCATCCATAAACATTTCCATTCCCACTTCATTGATACCAATTTTCTTGCTTTTATCATAAGTCTCTAAAAGAGGATAAGGAGATCCTTAGACACAAAGAGCAAGACTTGAGCAGAAGAGTGGAAGAAGCTGACAGGAGTTTCTTGAAAAGGTGATGAAAAACCCACCAAGCAGGTGGGGTTTTTTTAGCTAAAACCCCACCAAGCAGGCAATGCAAGCTTTCCAGGAAAAATGCCATGGTTCAAAGTAAGTTACAAGTTTTATAAGGAGGACTATGGACAAATTTAGACCATTTGCTTAACATATGAAATGTTTAAACCATAACTATCACACGTATTTCCAATACTTAAACATTTTAAATTGCCATATGCAAACTGCCTCTGCCCTAGACAGACAAGCTGTTACAGGCTTAAAAGAATGACTGATATTCAAAGCAGGAGAGAAAAGAACAGAAAAAAAGGGAAGAAAGAAAAAAAAAAAAAAAGAAGAGAAGAAGCTGTAGACTGGTAGGATGATAGCAAAGGAGAATGGCTGGGGGTTTAGCAGAACAAGAGACAGGGCCAATGGGCTAGATGCAGGCTGGATGAATGGGATACCAAGTAAGGGTTTCAGTGAAGCAAAGGTCTGGTAAGGCCATTATGCTCTGAGTGTGGAAGTACGAGCAGCAGCCTTAAGACCTGCAGAACAGAAATTGTGAGGCATTGTCTGGATGTGGTTAGGGAAGACCCTAGAAAGAACTGAGTGATGAGTCAGTTTTACTGTTCAGGCTTTACTACTCTGTTCAGGGTTTCTACTAACACTTGTGCTAGACAGTCTCAAGAAGGTTAGCATATCCTTTAAGATATGGGATTCCCTCCACGCTATTCATAAAATTCAAGATGAGTCTGGAAGAAGTACCCTCTGGTATATAAATTTGTTCATCTAAAGAAGGAAGACATCCCTCACTGACTCCAACGTGCACAAATGACACAGCAGGCTGGCTTGGTATCTGAAGAATAGAAACAAGAGCTACACTGTCAGCTTTCAAATCTCACGATTAAGACAGACCCTTTTGGGGAGGAAAAAGATGTATCAAGTGCCAGTTGGATGAATAAGCACATTCTTGCAGGTATTTCAGTAACACTTTGGAGCACTAGTCAAGACAACACTGGAGCACTAGCCCAGTACATGGGCAAACATAGGACGGGGTGTGACAAGAGGCTGGATTATTCTCGTGGCAACAGGCAGCCAGAGGAGTTCATACTGGGAACTACCAGTATTCACAGTCTTACGACTACAGAAAATTCAGAATTACTCAAAAGCACATTCATATCCTCTAAAAAATGTATTTACTACAGGCTACAGTATAAAGTAAGTAAGCACCTTCTGATTTTTTGTCACAATGCACTAGAGTTATGGATTCAAATTGTTTACGGCCAATACAAGGGCAGAAAATGTGTCACTCGTAAAATGACCCCAGCTTCTCACAGTCTATGTTAACTCCAGGCTCAGCTGCTCTAAAACACATGAACACCATGTGATGTCTCTCACCAAGGATGGCAGTGGATGCCTTTGGATGGCAGGGAGCCATCAGTGTGTTGAAGTGACAGACCTCAGCAGCGGTGGGATCAGCACTGTGCCAGCGCGCGACCGCTTCTTGCCAGTGGCATCCTTCAGCACGAAGAAAACATTCGCACAGTACGCCGGTACGCTGACCCACAGCCTTGGCCAGCCCCCAGCTTCCAGATGGACTGAACCGGTTCTGAAAGAGCTTCGGAGACCTGGGCTGGTTGCAGCAGTCCAGAGCTGCTCCCGAGACGCAGGCGGTGTGTGTGAGCGCGGGCAGGCCTGCAGCCCTGTGGTGGCAGGGCCTGGGTGCCCAGTCCTGCTGGACGCCTCACCACGGAGCCGAGCCCCAGGGTCCGGCGCTGCTTACTGACTCCCCAGGGCCCAACCTCTACAAGGAACAGGCCGGCGGGGGGCTACTGCCCGCCCGCCCCGGCGCGTCCCACCGCCCTCCCAGGGAGCGGGGCCCCGGCCCTCGCTCTGCCACCGCCCGCCGCGGCGAGGGCCATGCCGGGGCGAGGCTTCCTGCGCTCGGCCGCCGCCGTACCCAGGAGCTAACCTCCCGGTGCCCCGCCGCTGGGGGTGGGGTGAGGCAGCAGATCGCGCCTTATGCAAGCGGCTCAGGGAGCAGCCGCCGCCGCCCCGCCAGCAGCTCGGTGCCGTCCGTGAGCCGCGGGGGCGGGTGACTGGGGGGGGGGGGGGGGGGCGGGGGTAGAGGCTCTCGCCTTAAGCCGTGCGTGGTGAGGGCAGGAACTCCCGCCCTGCTAGCCCTCGCCTCTCTCGCCGGGGCGTGCTGCCCGGCAGGTGCGGGGCCCGCTGCAGCGGGGGGAGGCTGAGGCGGGGCCGAGGTGTGCGGCTGGCTGTCGCCCTCGGCTGCTCGGTTGCCCCTGCCCTGCTGCTGCCTGACGGGGAGCTGGTGCGGGCTTCCCAGGCGACGGCGTGCCTCTGTGGAGGGGCAGAGGGCGGGAAAAGCCGCAGCCCTTACCGGCTTTCTACTCGGACTCCACACCCTGCCTGGCTGCTCCCCGCGTCCCGGCTCCGTGTGTCAAGCCGCCTGGCTGTAGGGACATGAGTGGCTGGGACGACCGTTATCCACTGCCAATGCTGCCCTCCTGGGTGCCGGGTGTTGCCGCTGGGATTGTCTCCTTACACCTCATCCAGAAACTCCTCTTCCCCTACTTTTGGGCTGACCTGAGATACCTGCTAAAAGTATTGATGTATGGGCTGAGAGTGGAGATGTACAGGCTGCAAGGGAGGATTGTCACCGTCCTGGACAAGTTTGTGAAGCTGGCTGAGAAGCAGCCCCACAAGCCATTCCTCATCTACGAAGGGAAGGTGCACACCTACCAGGATGTGGACCGGAGGAGTAACAAAGTAGCACAGGTCTTCCTGCACCACGGGGCTCTGAAGAAGGGCGACACGGTGGCCTTGCTGATGGGCAACGAGCCAGACTTCATCCACGTGTGGTTCGGACTGGCCAAGCTGGGCTGCGTGGTGGCTTTCCTCAACTTCAATGTCCGCTCCAGATCTCTCCTGCACTGTGTCAGTAGCTGTGAGCCCAAGATACTGGTTGTGGGAGCAGGTAGAGTATACACCTGATTCGTGCATCCGAAGCTTCTAATGTCACATCTCCCCCCATGTATGTCTCTCCAGCTCCTTTACTGAAAACCCTATTTTCAGATTTTCACAGAATTAAAGAAACCTAGGGCTAGAAGGGACTTAAGGGATGATAAAGCTTAAGTCTCAGGCAGAATCAAGTATATCCATGCTTTGGGGACATCCATTTAGCCTTTTCTTAAAAAATGTGCATTGAAGGAAAAGTTGCAACACTTAAGTCCAGCCTGTTTCAAGCATTTTAATCACTTCAGTAGTTGCTGAATGTGTATCAGAAAACATTAAAATGAACTATTAAGAATAATTTCCCATTCCTTTTTAAATAGTAGATTTTAATCTTAAGTCATGTACTTTACTCTCCTGTACTATCCCACCATATTTCCTAGTGATCAAAACCACTGCAAACTAGAAGGTCTAAGCTCAGATTGTACAAACGCTGCTGTACAACTTTTTGCAAAGTTATGGTAGTTTTCTAGGGATTAAAATTGAGAGGCTTTTTTTTACAGGTGTAGTACATAGGAGGTTGACTTATAATAACCAACTCACTGTTGGTGTTGGATTGTAGAAGAAATTGCTGTGTTTGAATAGGAGATAATTGTGTAAGTTTCAGAAGTATTACATTTTTATTAAGTTCTTTAAAAGAATTTAGATTCTTGGTGTAGGCATTCTGTGCATTGTATGTTACAGTTGGGCTTCAATTGTAGAGATGTATAAACTGAAGACAGATCCAAAACCTGAACTTGCCTCAGCATTTATGATCAAGTGCAGTGAACCTGCAATGCTGAAAGATCACTTACAACCTTAACGTTTGGTTGGAGGAGATTTCAAAATATTAAAAATTAATGTTGTCCCACCTCTCTAAAATTATTCTGAGTCTACTCTGCCTTATTTCTATTTCACAACTTTTTGCCTTATTCCTATTACACAGGTTGTGGGTTTTGCATCCATGGCATCTAAGTGGTGGGATTTTCTCACACCTGTTCTTGCTGCTGTGAATTTGTGTTTTCAAAAATGTATTCAAGATTTTTCCCTTGCATATTTTTTAATAATAAATTTTGTCATTCCGATTGTATATATGCTGGTTTAAGAATGCTTGGTAATTAGAACAAGCTAAATAAACAAAAGCCAATTTAAATATAATCCCCAAACACATGATAACAGTGCTTCTGAACTGACAGTTTTTAATTTTGCGTTCTTATTTAATAATAATAAAAATTCTCACTTAAAACCCTCTCATGAATATGTGCTTTTGAGCTTACAGATTGAGGAATGGAATTAACGTTCAGGAAATTCTTGCTCATTGACTGTGGTGAAGAACAACTTTGGACCAAAGTTTGTATCTAAAAGTAGTCTTTATTAAAATGAGAGGTTAAGTAATGAGTGAAAAAAATATTTGCAAAGCAGGAACAGGGACCATGTTTCTCCACTCTTAATTTGTTACCAGCAGCTGATGGTAAGAGTGACTGTGTTGAACCAACTTGTTCTAGGAGTCTGCCTCTGCTCAGAAAATAAGAGCTATGTGAAGCCAGATAATACTACAGAGATACCAACAAATTAGTCTCTGAGCTGGTCTTTTATGTGTTGGTCTTCTTATTTTATTCATGAGTTTTAGTCCCTGCGTTGTCACTACCTTGAGTCTTCAAGGCTTCACAGTATTCTTCTTCAGGACTTAGAGGCTCCTGCATATCTCTATCTGTGAAAGAAGTTGAAGTTCTCTTATGTCCTTGTTTTTTTGCCATGTCATATGGAAAAGGAGCCCCTCCAAGGAAGTCTAGGTTCTGCAACTGAAGGTTTATATACTGTTCAGTGACTGTGACAGCTGACTACTACTCTTGAAACAAAAACATTATACACATTATTAAAAAACATTATACAATTATTGTACATAATAATTTCCTCCTATTGTTTATAAAAATTTCGGGGCAGTATTTAGCACTGAGGTTAAACAGTCAGATAATTCTCAGAGGTCTGTTAAATATCTTTTCATCCAGTGGTAGCATGTGTTTCAAGGGATTCTTCCTTATGAGTAGGCATGACTTGAACTTTCTTGAGTGTTTTGCTCTTGTGCTCTTTGCCCATTTGCCACAGGAATGTGCATAGCTTGAACATAGTATATGTTTTGCAAAATATTTCCACTGAAAACAATCAAGCTCTGGTCCACTATCTGTCATTGTCATAGTCGTCATGTTTGGCAACTGAGATTGTTGGTTTGTTTTTTTTTATCAGAGATTACTGTGTAATGGTATTATTTGTGGGTAGTGGAAATTCTGATTTTCAAAAATATGTAGGTTTTCCACTCTCCACAAAAAAATATAGGCTTGACTTAGCAATAATATTTCTTGTAACAGTTACAAAAATACCTTTGCAATATTTCGAATGACCTTCCATCTTGTTCATATACTTCAGCACAGCAGAAATCATCTTCTTTTGCCCAATTACATTTTGACCATTAACTGTCTGTGCTCACCAAGACCAAATTTGCTCTTGAAATTCTTGTTTGTAATGGCACATTGAATCAGCAACCTGTATTCAAATCCACTCAGTATTAAGGTTTCATTTTTGCTGAAGGGAACCTTCCACCTTCTGCTGGTATCTGGAACAGTTCCCACAGATAATTGTTTATTGCTAAATCTTCCTTGCTCAGAATGGTGGTGTAGCCTTCCTCTGAAGGAGATGATTGCATCTTTCAGCTTCTTTTTGTACGTGTTATTTTTCAAAAATGCTTTTATTTTTCAGAAATGTGATATCTCTATCCAAATAGTCTGGGTACTGTTTATGGTTGTGTTTTCTTCCATGTCTTATTCAGTCTTTCAAGCTGCCTTTTGCAGATCTCCCTCATTTGTGGGATTTCTACTCTTCACTTTTATTTTGTGCCTGCATATTTTTCAGAGGTTGTGGTTTGGTAAGATTGTCCAATTAATATCATCTTGTCTTTCCTTCAGCGCTTACAGTCAGGCTTCCTTCTGATCTGACAATTCTCTGATATTTTGATTGCTTTTTCTAACTTTAAATGGGAGTCTTCCGATAGTACATTGGGGGGTTGGTTTTGTCTTACATACTCTATCGCTCTATGCAATTGAATGTTTTATTTTTAAGCCTCAGCTATGTTATAAAAACTTCAAAATTTCTCCCTCTTGTTGGTTTCTTGTATGAAATGGCTATCTCTAAAAGGCTGCATTTTTCTATGAAAGCAGTGTTCATTCATTTAGCACAATCTAGTAACTTGGTTTTTTCCTTCTCATCCAACTGCAGGCTGTAAGGCAAATAGAGATTTTCTGATTTGCCAATATTTAGACTTTGTGTTCCTTTCCAGTATTTCCACTTGCCTTTGTGTAGAGTGAGAGTTTTTGCTTTAGCAATTTTCATTTGTCTGTTGTGTTCCCAGAGCATTTAGCTTTTGCTGTGATTTGTTACATGACATTCTCACACTTCCATTCCAGAAACACTGTCTGCCACCACTCCCATTCTGAGGAATGTTTGTTGAAAGCAATTCAAAAGCTGGAGTCTAAAACTGCATTTTTAATAAAACAGCAGTTAACTAACATGTAAGTAAACAAGGAACCTGTAAAGGAGGAAAAAAGAAGCTGTATGCCCTTTTCTCTAACAGACCGCCAGCATTAGCTTACTCTAACAGCAATCCGACCTGTTTAAAAGGTGTTCATCCGTACTACATTTGTTACCAGATTATTCCACCCTTATTCTTTTAAAAACTACTGGTTAAACAGAGGAGTAAGGTAGTGCTTAAAATGAAGGCACCTTTCTAGGGAATATTTCTATGCATTGGGGTCTTGCTTGAATAACGGATTACATTTTATCTTTTAGACAGTACCTGTTTAACGGGGGTACTATTAAACAACACTTAGACTGCAGTGACGCACCAGAAAGGTACAAATGGAATTTGACAGTGCATTTATAGTATGTTGCTACTCAGAAGAGTTCAGCTCTCAGTAGGACATCCCATGATTGCCATCATGACTTCTGGTGGAAAGATTGCCTTCTAAATTCCATGACATTGGTTTACATCAGTCCTGATAGCAAAGGCTATTCAGGAAGTGTACATGCCACATGGACATGTGTGGGCAGCCTGCTCTACGTGAGTCTGCTTGAGTGTGGGTGCTGGACCAAGATGATCTCCAGAGGTCCTTTCCAACCACAGCCATTCTGTGATTCTGCAGTTCTGTACAGAATTACACATGCCAGCTATGCAGGTATAGCATTTTCCTGGCCAGGATTCTTTACTCTTGAGGTACCAATAGTGCTTTCTGCTGCTGCCGAGTATTCTGAACTTATCACTATCTGAACTTGGAACCAGGGTTTATGCTGGCAGGAGTAAAGTTGAGACAGAAATGCATGTGCGTCCTGGAGAAAGAGAGTAAACAAAGTCTTTTTTGGTATTTGTGAAGGTCATATGGTATTATGTACAAGTAACAGTATCATCTCTCATATGTTAGTCACCGAGTGAAAAAAATAATGGATTTTATCAAAACCATCTTTTCTTAAGTATTTGGAATAAAAAGCTATTTAGACCTACACATTTAGGACAAGGAAACTGTAGAAGACCTGCAGAAGACACTCTTATCTGCTCTGTTAGACACCATGTCCCTTTGATCCCTTTCTTTTACCTAGGCTGTGTCTCTGTCCCAGACAGCCTTTGAGTAGAAAACGATGCCAACTGTGATTCCCAAGCCAAGTTTCTGTTCTACTACCTTTATTGTCTTCAATGGCATTTCAAAATACCAACACTGATCCTGAGCCACAACAGACTTGTAATTTTTTTTATTATTACTTAGTGAGAATGAGTACTGAGTGTAAGGAGTCACTTGAGGGATCAAGTACAAGTAACTATTATTTTCTGAGGCCAGACAGCATGGGGAAGAGTTTGGACTTGCCATAGTTTACTGACCATATCAATCAGGGTGCACATCAAAGTTAGGTAAGAACTGTTTCATGCAGTTTTCCTTCTGAGCAACTTTCTGTTCAGTACAATCTGATCTCATAATCTGATGTATTCCTTTCATCAGTGTAGGACTGTGTCCTTGCCAACAGGCAGCATTGTTTCTTTGCTACAAAACTAGATTAAAAACCTTTTGTGCAACTTGAAGCCTAGGACAGTTATTCAAAACCAGAACATATTTTCCTTGTTTTCTGGAAAGATGTAACTGAATTATGTATTAATGTGAATTTAATGTAACAGTTTCACAGACATTTTGCTGTGTAATGAAATGCCTTAAAAGCAAGAGGGGAGAAAACCCAACCAAACAAACAAAAAAAGTGGAGAAGCATATTAATCTCAACCAATAACACATACTTTTTTTTTTTTTTTCCCCAGTAGAAGCCAAATAGTAGACAATGGTGACTATTCGTATACAAACTATCTAAACAACATACACAGAACTGCTGACTCCATTGCCAAACTTTAGATAAGCGGTCATTTCTTCCAAAACAAATATACCAAAACCATGAATATACTGTCATAGCATAAAAAGCAAAGAAGTACTTGAGAGAAACTGCAAGGTTAAATAGCGAAATTACTTTACTAGAATGGATTTCCTATATGGTGAAATACACGTACCAGGTACCTCTAGAAATAATCAAGCTACAGTTCCTCCAAAAGGGCTGCTTTTTCTTGACACATGGACAAGATGATATGTAAGAACTAATAAGCCCTATGCAACATCTGGCACAGAAGTTCTTTGTTCATGGAACAAAACATCGGTTGACTATCATCAGAATTATTCTTTGGAAACATGTAGTACAACTGAGTTATCTCCAAACCACCACATGCTCCTGTGCATTCCAGAAGTAATTTTTAGTTTCTGGCATTTTGAATACAGCTATTTTAAATCACCCTTTCTTGGTCAGGAAATCACTTATTGTTTCTGCGCTTCTCTGCTATTTAGAAATGTCTTTCAAGACAGCATATAATTACAAGCTCTTCACATATTGCTCCAAGTTACTAGATTCCTGAGTACAGAAGAAAAATTCTATCACAGAATCATAGAATAGTTTGGGTTGGAAGGGACCTTTAAAGGCCATCTAGTCCAACCTCCCTGCAGCAAGCAGGGACATCTTCAACTACATCAGGTTGCTCAAAGCCCTGTCCAACCTGACCTTGAATGTTTCCAGGGGTGGGGCTTCTACCACCTCTCTGGGCAGCCTGTACCAGTGTTTCACCACCCTCATTGTAAAAAATTTCTTCCTTATATCTAGTCTTATATCTAGTCTAAATCTACCCTCTTTTAGTTCAATGGTAGTTAAAAAAAAAACAAGCAAGCCTCTGTCCAACAACAAAAAACCTTAGGTTTTATGAGCGTTTAGAGAAACAATAAACGGTGTGTATGTTTAATTTGAAGACTCATCTTAATTATTTAGAGTAAATATGTTTCAGTTTACTAAAAGGCAGCTATGCCCTCCTGTCATTCTTCAGTCTTAAATGATTATGTCTGTAGAGTTGAAATTAATAGTTGCCATCTTTTTTACTTTGGAAGAAGGAAAGAAAAAGGGGGAAAAGGAAAAGAGGTAAGTCCTTTTTGACAGACTTGCACTTCATGTTACTCAAATACACAATGAACACGGTGCACACCTTATCTAGAACTTCTGAATATTAAAAAAATAGAAATATTTGTGAACTTCATGTCATGCAGTCCTAAACAAAATTGTCTTCTGTAGAGAAGTTAAGAGTTGGTAGGTGATGCAGCTTCATCTTGCTAAGAAATGTTAAAAGCAAAACAATTTAAGGAAATGCAAGAAGGAATAATTTATCTATGGAAAATAAGGAGATGCCACAGTGATACCTTTGGTATCTGCAGTAAAGGGTGATACTTACTAAGGGTTTTTTTTTTTGCCAGGCCTTTTGCAAAAGGATAGTTTTCAATTAAACATTACGTTTAGAATTACAGTTTAGTAACGCAGGATAATTTTACATGATAACTTTTATTGTGCAGTTTTTCTCGATATGTGTACATCATGCTTGTTATCTGGTAAGGACACTACACAGGATGGTCAGCTGAGTCTGGTTGAAATGATTACTGGAACCTGGAGGAGCCAAGAAATTCTCAACAATCCTTAAAGATTAACAATCCTTGATACCTTTGCTGGCACTGTAGTTGAAGCCAGTGCATCAATAAAGAATGACAGAAAATGCTATATTCTTTTACTGGTTTTGAGGACAGAAATGGAGCTCCAGCCACTTGTGACACCTGTGTTTCTTTTGCTAGGTTCTCAGCCTAACTTCTACCTACACAAAGTATGATTAGTATATTTAGGAGACATATATGTATATCTATGCATAACAGGAAGACAAAAACCAGAAAGACAAAAATCAGTATTAGAAGGTAATAAGTATATAGTTATTCTGTCACACTTCGTTTATTAGTAGCTGCTTTTTGTTAGAAGTAATACTGATGTATTTTCATATTTATACTTGAAAAATATACCTTAATTTTATAATACAACAGCAAAATGTAGTTAATATGCCAGTGAACTTTGACTTTCAGTGCATTTGGTTTCTTGTAGTGCTTAATGTTATTTTTTTATTAACATTTTTTCATTCTATTCTTCCACTATCCATATCCACATATGGATAGTGGAAGGGAACTGTACTCCAGTGATTCAAACAGGAGGCTATCTGTGTTTTAGATTTTCATAATTATTTGGGTGATTCCTTCCTGAAATCATTCTGCAGTGCAAGGAAGTTAGAAAACAAAAATTTTAGTGTCACACTCCATCATATCTATTTGCTAAACATTCATAAAATATATAGAACTCATAGGATTTAGTTTTGTAAGACATATGTTTAGTTGGCGACAGTAAGCTATATCTCTTGTTAGTATGTCATTCATTAAAATATATACAGCAGTCTGTCATTAGGAAAGTAGTTTTATGAAAGATTAAAAATGTTCAGTTATTTTGGAGTAAAATTTATACAAGTGAGTTCTATTAATGGTATATTTAATATTTGTGAAATGAGCTTGGAACTGACATCAGGATTTCAAATGCTGGCTCTGGCAATGCCTCATTATGAGGTTCTTGGTGAGTCATGTCAACTTTGTTTGTTTATCCTTCTATAAAAACTGAGATAATAACATATATTTATACCCACAGGGATATTTGCAAGATTAATTACATAGGCTGAGATCCAGCAAAGCACTTAAGTGTAAATCAGTCTTTAAGTATATGAATAGTTCTATTGAAAGTGATATTACGCCTGTTCTTGAGAATTTTACTGGATTTAATGCCTGTGCAGTGTTCTGAGAAAGTGACAGATTATAAAAATGCTTAGAAATATAAGCATAAATACCAACTGTATTACTTAAGGATTGGCCTTTATTTATATTTTTTCTTTTTGTTTAATTTGGGACTCACTTTTATGGTTTCTTTCCTGATAAGCCAACAAAACAGATCTTCCTTATGCTGCTGGTTTTATTTTATAAAACTGAGTTTGTATTCCTATTCAGATAAAAGCCAATAGAAGGAATGACTTTCAGTGAATGAAGATGTAATCATAAGAAAATAAAATTGTCTGTTGTCCCTAAAATCAGATTCATTAAAGTATCTAAAACACTCAAAGCACTACTCAAATAGCCACGTGGTTCTTTGGCAGTGTCTGAATAAGCCATGGGCCTGTATCATGTTTCTATTCTGTGAAATTCAGGTACCTACATACATGATAACAGTTTTTTGTTTGTGTGTTTGTTTTAAATTAGTCACTTCTGTGCTTTTGAAAAAAATACTGCTGAATGAGAGACTGCTGTTGAGGGCATCCAGGAAACCTGCACTGTAGTTACCAGCTATGCATATATACTAGCCTTGCATCTTTAACAGATTTTTCATTATTTATTTGAAGTTGAAGCTTAACTACACTTCATTTTGGTCTTAGAAATGAAGGTTATGCTAAATGAGGTGGGAAGATAGAGCTAGTAATCAGGGCTCACCATTTTGCCATGAGGGATAGCAGATGATTAGACCTTGTGGGGTCAGCAGTATTTTTGCCACATTATGTCCTGCTTTCAGTGAATTTTCATTCTAGTTCATCTTTATTTTACTGAATTTATATACGACCATGGAGCTTGCTTTCATCCTTCTTTCTATTATAAAACGGAAAACTTTCAGAGGAAAAATACTTTATTCTCTAGTTTTGTAAAGTTCTTTGTGATGTAAGTAACATTATTTTATGTTAATTTTTAAGATTTGCTTGGGACAGTGGAAGAAATTCTTCCTAACCTCCAAAAAGATATTACTGTGTGGATAATGACCAAAGACTCCACTTTTCCAAGTGTGCATACCCTTTTGGACAAAATAGAGGCTGCATCTGAAGACCCTGTTCCAGTTAATCAACGCTCTGCCAACAACCTCAAGTCATCTGTTTTATATATATTTACTTCAGGAACAACAGGTACAGGTCTGCTAAAGAGTCTGCATTTTCCTTCAACTTTCATCTAGAAACTTGCTTTTCTGAAGCTAATGTTTTGGTTCATCTTTTCATAGTAGAATATCATATATTTATCTAGAAGTATTACGGTAGAAAATAAGCACATTTCTTGTCAGTGACTGCTTATATTCAGTGGTTTATGGGCTTCTCTTCTTTTTTTTTCCTGCCACGTTGTACAAATACTATGAAAAGCTTTAACTCTTATTACTTCACAGCTAAGGTGTTTATAAAATGTTTTGCTCTTTTGGTGGGTTTAAAATGATAATAAATGTTATTTTGTGATCACATACCACTGCCTAGCCAATGTAGCTAACATTGCACCGAGAACTTTAAAAACAATCTTCAAACAAGCCACTAGTCATTTGTTTTCTCTTCATTAAGTCATGTTCTATGCAGGTCACTGTAGAGACAGAAAATAGGATTAAGTTACTAGCCTTTTAGTTTAGAAACAGATGGCTGAATTTATTACCAGTGCTCCAGCAGCTAAGAAGCTAAGACTTTAAAAAAACTGATCACTGACATGAAAAGCAGCATGGTGTTGTTAAGATAAGCAGATTGGCATTCTCATTCAGCTGAACACAACAGTTTTAGTCACAAGAAGGTTTAAAATGAAGATGTGTTTTATGGCTTTGTTCTCTCATACAAATAATTATTTAATTTATTTGCTTCAGGTTCTGGAGAAAAATTAGGAAATAAAAATATCAATCTAGAATAAAAAAATTAGGAAGGTACAAATACTGTCAATAGGTCAGGTGTGTTTGTAATATAAATATGGTTGAGCTTGCTGGTTAGAAGTAAGGGCTTTTAGCTAAAAAATATTACAGATTTCTCCAGGTGGGAGGATTTTGTTCTTGTATCTGCATGCAGAATATCTCTGTGAAGTCTCAAATGTTAGTTATGTAGAATTTAAAATATTTTTGAAGGCTTGTATGTACTACATTAATTTACATTAATTTGTTCAAGACTCTGTAGAGCACTTCTTGCTATAGGTGGTTCATTGGCACATCGGCTTATTACCTTTTCTCTTTAGTGTGATAGTGATGGGTTTTGGAACAGCTTTGAAGTGTAGCTAGAATCTCCATAGATGACACATCCAGTTAACAGCTCTAGTTCGGTCTTCAAATGAATGGTAGCTTTGCTAGAATAGGTGAGAAAACTTTCCGAACCATTAAATTTTCTGAAATTTTTAACAGTTCTCACTGTTCATCATCAGGACTCAGCCTGAAATTTCTGTGTGTATTTGAGAACATATTTGAAGCAAGGACAGATGCCCTACTCAAAATAATGGGTACCAGAGAGTAGCCCAAGAAGCTCTTGCATGAGTCTGCATGTTGCTGAACAGAAATTCTGTGCTGAACCTGAAGAAACTCATTAAGAAGAACCTAACTGAAGTGGACTTTTTGCTGGACTTTTTTGGGTTTTTTCTACACAGTCTTCATAGTGTTCTAAAAAAAATAGGTAGGCTTAGACATACACAATTTAGATAAGCACCCACTATATGACCTACTTTGTGTAGATCCCATACCTTTCTTAATTACATTAAAGTCACTATGACTCTTGCCTGAAAGAGAACTAGTGATTGGTGCCTCTTTGTGTTAAAGGCAGTCCATATGCACAGTAAATGCTTTTGGCCCTTTGTTGGCTCTGTATAATTTGATAACATGCTAACCATGGAGTTTCTTCATGTTTCCACCTATTGAATTGAGTTGACATCAGATTAAATAACTAACAGATGAGGTTACAAATTGGCTTATGTATCTTTATGTGAACAGAACAAAGATGCAATACTGTATTAAACAGCCAGATGTCTATTAATGGCTACCTAAAAGATGGCTGAAAATTTGGTCATGGAAGAAAGAATTGATTCTTTTATGACTTTAGAGACCGTACACAGGAAAAAAAAAATAAACTGAGTTCTCTTTAAGAGGAGCTTTATGCATGGTTTTGTGTTTTCATTACAGGTCTTCCAAAGGCTGCAGTCATCAGTCACATGCAGGTTCTTAAAGGAGCTGCTGGACTGTGGGCTTTTGGTGCTACTGCAGAAGACGTCATTTATATTACTCTGCCTCTTTATCACAGTGCAGCATCTCTTCTTGGCATCGGTGGATGCATTGAATTGGGTAGGGCTTGTTTCATTTAATTGTTTTGATAATAGAGAATTGATTATTATTAAAATGTATAAACCACACTTAGGTTCACGCCATTAGGGAAACTAATGCTTTGTGGAAATCAAATGAATACTCATTTTTGTAATAGCTTCACATTTCTGTACTTTGGGGATGGGGCGGTGTTGTAATAATGAAGAATCTCTTACAAGCTATCTTTGTGGTACTGAAGAAGAATTAATTATAGTAATTTGTGTCACAAATGTTTTTACTTTCTTTTATATTTAGGTAAAAAGGAATTTAAGGATGTATGTAATTTTTTGGCAGCGTGTATGGTGCATTACTGTGTGTACAAACTAAGCATTGTACAGTGGAATAGAACAAAAATGTATTTTGGCAAAATTGAAAAGACTGACAGATATGTTTATATTCAGCTTTGTCCTACACCATTAGATGATATATAACTTCTTTTCTATTTAATTTGTGTGCTGTTTTGCCATGGACAATAAAATACACTATATATAAGAGTCCTCAATGACTCTTCTATAAAAGATTTATTTGGAACTTGATGGCAAATATTTCCTGTTTCCTGAAGCATCAAGGACAAGTCAGAGCAAGGGAAAGATCGTTGGATTATGTATTAATTCTATCTGAAACTGCATCGATGAGTACTTTCTTTGTTGAAAAAGGAGGTTTCAGTGATACCCTAATTCAGGCTCACTTTTCTGGATGTTTTCAGTTAACCTCTTTTGAATAATGTTGCAACACCAACAAAGAGAAGCTATCTTCTTGCTTTTAACATTTTATCTGTTGGTTTACTGTCTCACCACGGAGGAGACTGAGTTCTTCTTTCTTTGTCTACCAGGTCTGAACATACATCTTCTAATGAAACAGCTTAAATACCATATAGTTCTCTGAACGAGACTGCTCTTAGTTCCTCTTATGTTGTATTTTGTAGAAATAGTGAACATAGCTAGCTAAGATGACATATAGAGAAAATGCTTAATTTCTTTTTCTGCTATTTCCATAAAGGTGCGACTTGTGTGTTAAAAAAGAAATTCTCAGCTAGTCAGTTCTGGAGTGACTGCAAAAAGTACAATGTGACTGTCATCCAGTACATTGGAGAACTTTGCCGTTACCTTTGCAGCCAGCCAGTGGTAAGTTCTTAATGTGGGTATGATAAAAGAGAAATGAAACTGTACTGAACCTGTCCCTCTGCCCTTCTTATGTGAGGTTCTTCAAATACTTTCTGATCCGTAGATGTGCAAGAAGCAAATGGCTTGAATCAGAAAGAAGTTAAAATATTAAAGAAAAAGATTTTGATACTAAAAATTAATTCAGTATCATTTGGTGTAAAAATACTATTTCACAGAGTTTCACAATGTAAGTTCAGAAAACCGGGATTACTGTTCAGTGTCTTTTCAGAAATTTCAAAACTTTGTTTCTTGGCATATAAGTATACCGGAGGTCTCAAGGTTTGTAGGTCATACTGTTTTGGCTTGTGGAATGTGCTTGTTTTGAGACCATTTAAACCATATTTTAAGATTTGGAAGGGGTTTGGTTTAGGTTAGCAGCTCAAAGGAAGAAGGAAAACTATTCCAGAAAACAGAGCTAGTCTAGTTAAAATGACATTCCATTAGCCTTAACTCGAAAAAACTTTTTCTCTTGGCAGTCATGGTGTGATGGTCTATGTACATCATATCAAGTGCAAAGTATGCTGAACCTGTTGTAATTACTGAGTATAGCTGACTCAGTTTAACCGAATTAACTCTTCATCTGTCTGTTTTCTGATATGTTTCTGCATCTACACATTGACGATAGAGCAGAAGATGATTAGGCTAAGCTAAATGCCTAAAATTCATTGGAATTAATTCAAGATACATAGAATAATGTAGACGGAACAGACATAACCTGTTGCATAGCAAACTCAACTCACTTTCTATCCTCAAATGCTTGTGCTAAATGTGTCAAAATGAATATGAAACAGACATTCGTAGTCCAGTATAAACTAAAATTCATCTTGATAATGCTGGCTACTTCCACCCCTTTACAAGCTGCAGGTTGTTCTATTGCATATCAATATAATAAATCCTAATCATTACATCATACATTATCTTACCTGGTTAAGCATTTTAATAAATGACTTTACACAACTACTTATGATCATAAACAGCTTTTATTTTGAATACTAAATAAAAATAAATAACAGCTTCCAAGTACCTGCTTAACATTAAGCAAAAATAACTGTATAGCTAAAGAAGCCCAGTCTGAACCCTAGGTTTGCCAAAGCAGAGTTTCAGGCAAAAATAAATAATTTTTGTAAGAGTTTCTTACGAACATAAATCATTTTATAGAATGATACAGCAGCAGGGTCAGCTTGAGCTGAGTGCCTCCAGAGAGGGACCCCAACCAAAGAAATCAATGGCCATTTATGCCCTTACAGACTATGCATCTACCATTCATGCGATCACACTGTTCATACGCTCTTTGGTCCAATGGTGATTCTGGCCTGAGATCCTCCGACACTTTCTGACTCCTTGTTGGATTCCTGTTCCACTGTCTTCAGGCAGGCCTTTATCTTGACTAGTTGCAGCTGCTGTTGATGGTTGTAGCCTTGAAGCCCCCTTATTTTCAGGTTTGTGCTGGCTCTGGAGACCTTGTTTTGCTTGAATGGATAAATCTCGGCAAAAGTTTACAGCTTGCAGCCTAAAGCTTCAGCAAATCTAGCTGCTCATGCTATGTGAGTAAAACTAAGCAAACAGCATACTAAATCACACAACATTACTACTGTAAGTGATAAATTCTATTTAAAACTTACTTTTTAAGGCAAATTAACTAATATCTCTTAACATGTATCCTCTTTAAATTTAAAAAAATGTTTGGGAGAACACAAAGAGATTTGTGAAAATATACAGAAGTTGGATACAATGCAACTGTTATGTCTTTGAACGTTCTTCCCTTGCCTCTATCTAAATTTCATTTTGTGATTTCAAAAAATTAATCAGTAGTTTATTTCCTTTTCAGTGAGTTTTATTGAAATGACTTATGGCAGGGGCGTTGGAACTAGACGATCTTTGAGGTCCTTTGCAACCCAAATCATTTTATGATTCTATGATCTCTTAGGAAGTGGTGCCAATAATTCCAGTTCATTAATCTGAAAATTCTTTTCTGATTGAAGTCCTCATTTTATGATTTTCAAGAATAACCTCCGTGAGCAGTGATCTATGAGAATGCAAATCAGTCTTGTTTTGCAGCAGAATAACAATTTGCATTAATATCTCAAGTTGCTGACCAAAGCATGGAAAAGGTCAATGTTTATAAGACATTGGATATTTCTTTTTCTTCTGAAAATTTTCAGAAGTATTTTTAAGTAGTGTAGTGGTGGGTCATAGATCCTACAGCACTATCCATGCATGCCTCAGCAAGAACATTCTTCAATTAAAGAAGGCATGGCTGATATCCCAGTGACCACCACTGGCTGTGATGTGAAACCAGCATAGTGATACCTTTCTCACTTGGTTTCTTTTTTTTTGGTGTGGTTTTTTTTTCCCTTCATTTTTATTTGTTTGGGTTTTTGACTTTATAATAAAATAAACAAAGTTAGAGATTAACAAAAAATCAAGTTAAAGACCATGTGGAAAATCAAAACATATAAAGGGCCTAGCTTTAATAAGTCGTGATTTTTCTTCATTATACATTAACATGATTTCCCAAAAGTCATCTCCCTTCTCTCCAACACTTCTCAAGTTTTGCTGAGTTTGCAGCCTGAGATATTGTCTCCCTTTTCTGTCCTTTAACCGTACAGTTAGAGCATGGCATTTTGTTTTATCCATTTTAGCCTGTTCAGTATCTTAAAGCAAGAATAATAGATTAATATCCTTCATTTTCTAAAACAAACTCTTTCATTTTTAAGTCTTTACCAAGCCATTGTAAAATTAAAGGAGTTTTAAATTTTGCAAATAAAGTTATATATACACCATCATGAACTATTTATATACTATATTTATACTTTCATTAACTAGTCATTAACTGTATAAATGTTCTGTTTATTAATTTATGTGCATACTTTCTAGGAGCTGTATGTTTAAACTCTTTGTTCTCTGAGGCTATGGGGTTTTTTTGGGTTTGGCGTTTTTTTGCTAGCTGGCTAAAGAGAAACCTAATGTACCTTATCAAGAAAAATCAAAATTATTAAATGAATCAGTCTGACAATTAGGTACTTGAAGAAAAATGTTAAGTATTTGTCATGTTAAAACTGGAAGAGAAGCATGTTCACACAAGTAAGTGGAAGGATTTTAAAAAAGTTACACAATCCATTATTATTTTTCAAGTAGGTGAAATAATTTGCCATGTTGTTATCTCTCTTTAAGTTTCATTAACTTAGAAGTACTATATATACCGGCAGCATGAGAAAAATAAGGCTAATACAAGTTTTAAAGCTCTATGAAGATACTATGTGGGCAGTGTTCTCAAAGTTAGAGCACTGTAAAGCCATACTAATGAACATAGATTAAAACCATAGCAGTTATCTTAAGTGCTTCATTTGTTTCTTTAACACTAAATCTGAAATAAATGGTATATTTCTAACAGTTGGAGGCCTCAGTGTGGCCTCTTATTTAATAGATTTTGAACAGAACTTTTGGCAAGTCTCTGTGGTACTGTATAGACTCTTGGCTTAGCTTTCCTAATTAGTTTTGTCTTGTTTGATCTTTCTGCCTCCCACTCACATCTGCAACAGCTCTTCAACAGTCTTTTGCAGTAGACTTTTTCTGAAATTTGTTCTGCATCCAGTCTGGTTTAGTAACCTGTGGACTGGAAAGAATATTCGTTAGAAAAGGAGGTTGTCTTTTTTCCTTATGTACGAGTACAAAGACTTTGCATTAAGTGACATTCATAGATTTTGCTGGACTCCTAAATAAGTGAGTAATCCTCATGCCTGCCCTCTTCCAGGCTCTTTTTGTGCAGTCTTTTAATCACAATGAAAGTATAAGAACCAGCACTGATGGCTAGTAGCTATCAGTACCTACAAAACAGATCCTGCTTTAAGATACTAGCATGACTACTCCAGTGAAAGAGAATATTCAGCAAATTAATAACTTGGTCTTGCTGACTGGCGTTGCTCAAAGTCTGTATTAACAGTGATCTAAAAATTTCAGAAGTATGGCTTAGCATAGCTCCCTATATCCTCTCTAAGCAAAGGCCTTGGAAATACTTTCCTCCTAATCTGTGGATGTATTTTCCTTAGAGGGTTGCAACACATTTAAAATTGAACATTTAAAGTATATACAAAATCTTCCTAATGCACATGCAGATTTATTTCAAATTTGAAGTAATGAGATATTTAAATAATACATTGCATCCTGAAGCTTTTGGAAAGTTATGAATAGTAAGGCAGAGTCTCTTTCCCTGCTTTTCTGTAAAGAAGACCTGAATCCTGAAGTGGTTTAAAAACAGAGGCTAGAAATCAGTTTTCTTGATCATTATGTTCTGTATTATACCCTCATAAGCTTACATACTTTATGACATTAATCATATGATCTATGATACCTTCCATAAACTTGGTAAGCTCACTATTAAAACCAGAGTGCACTTCTACTTGTATTCAAAGTCTATTTCACAACTAATTATATCATTGCTTAGAAATTTTCTTTCAGCATCTGTCCCGTTTTATGTCCATTTGGTATTAAGCCAGTGTTATCCTTTGGCATCAGTAACATTTCCTGTTTCATTGAGGTTACCACAAGTGTGTAAGACCATGTATATCAGCTTTCAGACTTTATTTTGTTAAGCTGAAGCAAGCCAATCTCTCTACTAGATCCAGTTTGGCCAAGGTTTCTTTGGATGGGATTAAGCTCTCTGAAGTGACTTTAGAAAAGATGCTTAAGGATTTATTTTGTTAAAACTCTTCTGTGTTAGAACAATAGTAATTTAGAAGGAGAAAACAAGGAAGTCAATGCTGCTGCAATAAGCAAACAGAATGAACACTTAATACCCTACTGTTGACTCAAGTGTTGCGGAAAGTGGTGTAAGACTGAGGTTTATCTATGCTGGATGACACTGTCTCCCACCTAGAAACAGGTTTCTTTGAAGGAAAGGAATTTGGTAGTCAGGTAAGGAAGGAAAAATGAATCAGCAGGCACTTCACTACAAAACAGGGTTTACTTGACATTGCATTTTATTCCCCATTAAAGTTTAGCTCAATTTATGTTCTTTCTCTTATCATTAAAATGTGGAGTGCAAATTTGTCAAGCTTCTAGCAGTTTTTCAGCATAAACATTTTATTAAGTGCCCTAAACCAGTAATGTGTCACATTTACAGACAACCACATCTGTACCCTTCCATTTGAATTCTCTGAATAATCTCTGTCTGTCATTACACTTTTATTTACTGGGGGAAATTTTGCAGTTTATTTATTCTTCTAGTAACTTGTATTTTTTTTAAAAAAAATCTGTGATCGCTTGTGTATATCATAAGTAGACATCTTTCTTAATCCAAGTTGTTACTGATTTATTACAGTATTAACAGTGCCTAAAAGGAGAATTGAATACTGTTTGTACATGCAGTTAGAGAAAACAGAACTTTTAGACTAAGAGTGTATTCAGCACATCTGAAACAAAGCTTAGAAATGAACCTGGGATTTGGAAGCTTATGTTTTTTCCTCCAGACTATATCAGTTGTTCTAATAAAAAATATACTGTATATCACAACAAATTTTGCCTGTGCTTTAAACTGCCATGACTACAACAACACTATTACTTTTAAAAAGTGTGTTTAAAAGGAGATTATAATCCTGTCCATTTTGGCTTCTACCTTCTGATATTTAAATGTACTGGCATACCTCTCTTGGCTCCATCTACATGGTGATTCTGTGTGTTTTCTCATTCTTCCCACTAATAATGGTAAAGGTTTTCAGGTTTTTTCCTGAAAAAGGCTTCCGTAATGTTCGCAGAGTTCCTTTGACCTTAGGAAGTATTGGTTTTTCCATATCCAAAACAGCACTGAAGGCTAGTTGTGATGTCAGCTACTAGTTCTAGCGTGGTAGCTCAAGACTTTTCTGAGCCAGCCTGCCTTCCTGCCTGCCTTCTTTTCCTTCCTTTCTTTTCCTAGATACTCATCTTTTGGGTTAAGCAAGTGGAATCATGCAGAAAATGTCCTGATAGTGAAGCCTAGAAATCACAACCGTACGTTTACAAAGGGAAGCTTCATATTGCTCAGGTAATACTGTATACAATATGAAGTACAAGAAATAACCAGAAATAACCTGTGCATGCTTTAGTTCTCTGAATTGACCTTTGGAAAGTTTTGTGTAATTTGTTTTGACTCATGGGCTCCTGAGGCAACCACCAAAGACACAAGTGATCTGCTTCATATTACTGGGTGGAACACAGAGAAAAGTGACTTTTTTGTTGTTGTTGGATATTTTCTGAGGAAATAGAAATACAGCTAAAGAAAACATTTCCTTTTAGAAGAGCTAAAGGAAGAAAATACCTGTGAGAATCTAATCCTATCAGATTATCAGGAGATTGAGTAATGAGAGTGAGCTATACTAAATAGCAAACAACCAGTTCCTGAACTGGATGGATGTGTCCTGTTCTTAGAAGTCCTGTTACTTTCCTATGGTGCATCCCTTCAGTACCCTTCCTGTTTTCTTTTACTTGCATTTTTAAATTTGGGTATGTATTTAATATGAGGATGGTAGATCACTGGATCAGGTTGCCCAGAGAGGTAGTGGAAGCCCCATCCCTGGAGACATTCAAGGTCAGGCTTGATGGGGCTTTGAGCAACCTGACCTTGTTAGAGATGTCCCTGCTTATTGTAGGGGGGTTGGACTAGATGACCTTCAGAGGTCACTTCCAACCCAGTACATTCTGTGATTATGTGATTACTGAAAACTGAATGTAAGCATGCATATTGAGGAGCTTATTACATCTGTCATAATAATGGCAGTAAGATATCTCTCATCTCTCTACCAACTACCTGATGCCCCTTTTTTCAGGGCTAATGTGTCAATAGAGAACTGGTGAATGTGTTGTTACATGCATTCCTTTTAAATACTTGAATGTAAATCATGTGTGGTCTGTCCATCGTATTTTATATTTAACAGATGTTTGCATTTCTCAGGCCCTTACATTGCTTTTAGTTTCTTCAAGGCCATAATACAGGAAACATTTCATGCCTCCTTTGCTTGAAGTTGCCTTTACTTCTCTCCATTTGGCTTTTCCTGCTGCAGAAATGACATAAGTAGGACAATGAACCTGTTTCCTTGTATTATTTTAAAGCAACTGCTAACTACATTTTTATATAGCTGCAGTCATTAATCCTTCCTGGACCAATTAATATACTGTTGATGTCACTTTAAAAGGCATTTCTTTTATCAACAACCTAATCATATAGATAGTCCACATAGTTTACAAGAACACTTAAGGAGGAAAGACTAGCAGACGAAAAATCCCAGGTATGTGTATTTAGTGTAATAAGGCAGATCTTGACTTGTCAATTAATTACTACACAAATGAAAAAAGCACTCAAACTGGAGAAACAGTGTGACAGAAACTGATTTATGATGTATGCAGCTATTTGGTGTGTGGTTCAAAGATCTTAGCAGAATGAACTGAAGAACAGTCTGGCTGTAGGTTAAGAACAGTTCTTGCTTATTAATGCTTAAAGAAAGCATTGAAAAGATGTTTTGTCTTAACTGTTAAAAAAAGGTGGGTATAGACTGAATCCCCATTTTATGTCAGAATCACTCTGTAAGAAAAGAAGATCACAGTGCAGGAAAACAAATAGATATTTTAAAAAATCGTGGAAAGATGTTCTAACATTCTGTTATTTTAAAATCTGTCTTCCTAATTATCTGTAGGGAGCTATTAATCACATTCAGAAATATAAAGCATGAGCAAATTATCACAGGACACACCTTATTTGGATTTGAATTATAGAATCATAGGATCATTCAGGTTGGAAAAGACCTTTGAGATCATCAAGTCCAGCCATCAGCCCTACTCTACCAAGTACGCCCCTAAACCATATCCTCAAACATCACAACTAAATGACCTTTAAACACATGAAGGGATGGTGACTCAACCACCTCCCTGGGCAGCCTATTGCAATGTCTGACAACCCCTTCAGTGAAAAAATTTTTCCTAATGTCTAGCCTATACCTACCCTGGTGCAGCTTGAGTCTGTTCCCTTTTGTTCTATCATTAACTACTTGTGAGAAGAGACCAGCACCTACCTCTCTACAATGTCCTCTCAGGTAATTGTAGAGAGCAATAAGGTCTCCCCTCAGCCTCCTTTTTGTAAGGCTAAATAGTTCCAGTTCCCTCAGCTGCTCTTCATAAGACTTGTTCTCCAGGCCTTTCACCAGCTTTGTTGCCCTTCTCTGCACTCTCTGCAGCACCTCAATGTCTTTCTCTTATTGAGGTGCCCAGAACTGAACACAGTACTCGAGGTGTGGCCTCACCAATGCTGAGTAGACGGGGACGATCACTTCCCTACTCCTGCTGGCCACGCTATTCCTAATACAAGCCAGAATGCCATTGGCTTTTTTGGCCACTTGGGCACACTGCTGACTCATATCCAGCCGCTTGTCAATCAGAACCCCCAGGTCCTTTTCTGCTGGGCAGCTTTCCAGCCACTCTTCCCCAAGTGTGTAGCATTGCATGGGGTTGTGGTGACCCAAGTGCAGGTCCCAGCACTCCACCTTGTTGAAGCTCATCCAGTTGGCCTCGGCCCATCGATCCAGCCTGTCCAAGTCCCTCTGTAGAGCTTCCCTACCCTCAAGCAGATCAACACTCCCACCCAACTTGGTGTTGTCTGCAAACTTACTGAGGGTGCATTCTATCCCTTTGTCAAGATCATTGATAAATAAACACAAGCATCCCTAGTGCTGACCCCTGCAGAACACCACTTGTGACCAGCCGCCAGCTGGATTTAACTCCATTGGTCACCACTCTCTGGGCCTGGCCATCCAGCCAGTGTTTTACCCAGCAGAGCATGTGCTCATCCAAGCCATGAGCAGCCAGTTTCTTCACTAGAATTCCATGGGAAACAGTGCTTTACGGAGGTCGAGGTAAACAATACTCACAGCCTTTCCCTCATCCATCAGGCAGGCATCTTGTCATAGAAGGAGATCAGGTTCATTAAGTAGGACCTGCCTTTCATAAACCTGTGCTGACTGGGCCTGATCACCTGGGTGTTCTGTAGATGACTTGTGATGGCACTCAGGATGATCTGCTCCATGACCTTCCCTGCCCCAAGGTCAGACTGACAGGTCTGTATTTTCCCAGACCTTCCTTTCAGCCTTTCTTGTAGATGAGTGTTACATTTGCTGTTCTCCAGTCCACTGGACCTCCCCAGTTAGCCAGGACTGCTGGTAGATGATGGAAAGAGGCTCGGTGAGCACATCCGCCATAACTTCCAGTACTCTTGGATGTAGCCCATCTGGCCCTGTGGTGTAGTAGGTCACTGACCACTTCCTCTTCAATTGTGAAGGCCACATTCTGCCCCGCCTCCCTGTCTTCCAGCTCAAGGGCCTGGGTATCTAGGGAACAACTAGTTCTACTACTAGAGACTGAGGCAAAGAAGGCATTGAGCACCTCAGCCTTCTCCTCACCCTTTGTCACTGTGTTTCCCCTTCTATCTGGTAAAGGAGGAAGATTTTCCCTAGCCCTCCTTTTGTTGTTGATATGTTTATAGAAACAGTTTTTGTGGTCCTTAACAGCTGTAGCTAGGTTAAGTTCTAATTGGGCTTTAGAGTCTCCTAATTTGCTCCCTGCATAGCCTCACTACTTCTTTATAATCCTCAGGAGAGACCTGCCCCCTCTTCCAAAGTTCATAAACTTTCCTTTTGTTCCCGAGGTCATGCCAAATGTCCCTATTCAGCCAGGCTGGTCTTCTTCCCCAATGACTCATTTTTCAGCACATGGGGACAGCCTGCTCCTGCGCCTTTAAGACTTCCTTCTTGAATTATGTCCAACTTTCCTGGACTCCTTTACCCTTCAGGGCTGCCTCCCAAGGGGTTTTGTCAATCAGTCTCCTGAACAGGCCAAAGTCTGCCCTCCAGAAGTCCAAGATGGCAGTTTTACTGGCTCCGCTCTTTACTTCCCCAAGGATTGAAAACTCTAATCATTTCATGATCGCTATGCCCTGGATGGCCTCTAAGTAAACTTCCCCCACAAAATCCTCTCTGTTCACAAGGAGCAGGTCCAGGAGGGCACCTTCCTTAGTTGGCTCCCTTACCAGTTGTGTCAGGAAGTTATCTTCCACACACTCCAGGAACCTCTGGGACTGTTCTCTCTCTGCTGTATTGTATTTCCAGCAGATACCAGGAAGATTGAAGTCCCCCACGAGAACAAGGGGTAGCAATTGTGAAACTTCTCTCAACTGCTTATAAAATATTCCATCCACCTCTTCATCCTGGTTGGGTGGTGTGTAAGAGGTTCCCACCATGATGTTAGACTTGTTTGCCTTTCCCCTGATTCTTACCCACAGTGACTTGACCCTATCATCACTCTCATTAATTTGTGTGCATTCATATGTCTCCCTAATATAGAGGGCCACCCCACCACCTCTTCTTCCTTACCTGTCCCTTCTGAAAAGTTGTTAGCCATTGATTGCAGCGCTGCAGTTGTGGGAGTCATCCCACCACATTTCCATGATGGCAGCTTTATCATAGTTTTGTTGCTGCAGAATGGTCTGCAGCTCCTCCTGTTTGTTGCCCATGCTGCGTACATTAGTATAAATGTACTTCAGCTGAGCTAATGATCCTGCCAACATTTTGGGAGGAGAAGCCCTAAATTCCTACCTGACCATTCTCAGCCACTTCCATGGTTACTAACTTATCAACAAGCCTAGTGTTTTTGCTGCTGCATGGGTCACCATCCCCCACCTCAACTGAGATGTCAGACTGAAAGAACACACCAGTGCACCAACCCACAAGCACCAATATGCTGCATCCAGTCTCTGCTCTGGCAAGTCTGGTTTCATCTCCATCCACTTACTGGTGATAGTTGACCAGGGCAAGGCACTGAGTCCTTTGTAAATGAGATACTGTGAGGAAACACAGCTTTTAGTGAAGGAAGTGTTAACTAGGTACTATGATGTTGCAGCAGGCTAAGAATACACTCACAGACAATTGCTGCATACCAACTGTTGCAGGGTAACTGGCTGACTGATGTGCCACAGTTGTTCAGGTGTCAAGAATAGCACAGGGATAGCAGAGCTTAACTCCCAGAAGACATGTGTACCAGGTGACTCCTTGGAATTCCTCCTACTTCTATAATTCTGTCTACTGTACCAAAGTGAAGCTAGTTGATGAAATGCCATCTGAATATTGCAGAAATTCAAAGTATGACTGCTTGGTGCCGTAGTCTGTTTAAAGCATAAATTCCTGTGTATTTAATTTATTTCAATTTTTATACGTTAGGACAACGTAAGTGTGCATCACTCAACTGTGTTTCTAGAATTTGTATGAATTATCATCCCTTTTCCTTCACTTCTCTTATTTGTTGCATCTTATTTACTTCATAAGTTTTTGACCACAGTGCCTGTGGATACCAACATGCCTGCCTTAGAGTTGGATTCTGGCAGTGATCTGGACAATAATACAGATGATGAATATATAAATTGGGTCATGAAAAACATGTGAAAATGGCTAACTCAGTTTAATTTACATGTAAAGCTAAAAAAGTTTAGGTAAAAATATGTTAAAAATAGCTATATGAATTTATTCACATGTAGAACTAATGTAAATTAGCATTGTTTAAAGTTTCCCTCATTCTCTTCATGCTTATTAAACATGCTGGGAGATTAAATCACATATAGTTTCCATTCTTACAGTTGAAAGACTAATAAATGCATGACAGTTTTAATGCCTTTTCCCCAGAAAGCCCTGCAGTACTCTTCAGGGAATCTTGTATCAACAGGTGGGTACAGCTATGATGGAGCTGACTAAACCAAAATAAGGCAGTTGCAGCTATGCAGTCTAACAGAAAATTTACCTTAGTTGTGAAGAATTACTGCCCTGTCTTTTAAGAAAATAAGCTTTCTGTGATTGATTCTTGATGACATCATACATCTGCTTTGTATTTTTGCAAAAGGGCTGAATGCCTTAAGAGAATATTTCCTAAAATGAGATGGTCATACACTGTATTGTTGATAAGTGTTAACACTGCAAGCACAGTAGAGTGCTGACCTGTCAGGTTTACTTTGTGTCTGTTGCACTAGAGAAACAACTTTGTGCTATGGTAGTATAAACCAGCCCAAAAAACATGAGGAATTGAAGGTATTGAAGTAACTACACTTACAAGCAACGCTGTGTTTGTCCTTTTGGAAAAAAAAAAAAACAAAGCATAATCCATGTAGAACATTGTTTTCTGGTTCATCCTAGTTTGTGTCTTTTCAGTAAACCATCAATGCTTTTATTTTTCTTAAAGTATAAATAATAGAGGCAAACTCACCTGCTTATTAATTTAATCTCTAGGGATTTTGAATGTTCCTAGTCTGATGAATGACCCACTTAGTGTGTGTGTATATATATATATACGCACATATTTGTCTCTTCTGTTCATTGAGGAGCAAAGGATTTCTGTGAAAGAATCTCTTGTTCTATTTTTCATATCTCAGCAGAGTCAGTACATTTGAATTATTCAGTGGCACCAGCAAGGGGTAACTGCAGTTCAGTTACTGACATGTTCATTTCAGTTGAGCAATGAAACTGTAAGAAAAATAACCCACTTCTTTGAAAAATTTTAAGTTGAGCTGACTGGAGTATTCTAAAAATGTTGGACAATTTTCTGGGAAAAAAAAAAAAAAGAGTTAAAAGCTTTCCTGACAAAGTTCAAAGTAACACTGGAACTCTTTCTCTTAAAAAAAGGAATACTTTTGTTTTTCATTCACAGTATAATGATTTTGAATGTGTAATATAACAGACCTGATTATTTCAGATATATGAAAATCTACATTGTCTCATTGTGATATTGCATCTGAAGTTGAAAAAACAAACCACTCCAAAAATTACATCTATGGGTAATTTTTAGACGTTTCGTTCCAGGCTGTGTCCATGGTCAGTTTCATTGACTGTGTAATGCAGCACTCGTTATTAATGGTTTAGGATGAAGTCAGTGAAGTATGTGCTTGAGTGTTCAGAAATAACTTTTGCATCTAATATGGTAGGAGAGGAGAAGGGAAAAGGAAAGAATTGCATTGTCGTAAAAACAGAATGGTTAGTGACCGAGGGAGGCTGGTGAGTGATGTAGACTTGAGGTAAAATAGCAGAATAACACCTCAGATTGTAATCTGCCAAGAGCCTCTACATCTAGCAAAATAGATGAGTTCCTTGCTGAATCATTCTAGCAAGAGGACTTAATTTCCAGAAGAAGGACTCTGAAGCTTAATAAAGGAATTTTTTTTATCCTTCTATCAGTTACTAGTTTTGAAGAGGGAAGAAAAAAACTTTGTCAGTCTTTGTGATTTAGAGGAGGAACTTAAAATTTCACTGTGATTGCAGTTTTTGTTACAGAAGTGAGAATTCATGATCCTTATTAAAAAAAAATGAATTTAACCAAGACATAAGCCTCTGAGGAACACTCCTGCTCGTGTATTCAGTAGAAGCTTCACTGTTTTAAACATCCAAAATATTTAAAGATTCCTGTTTCAGTCAGACGACTAGATCTCTTCTCAGAAATAATTTTCTGTGTTTTTATGCCAGACTAAAGGTGCTAAAATGGATTTTCACTATAAGACGTAGCTGATTCATACTGGGTTAGAGTTGGGAGGGAAAAAGGAAACAAGAGGAACAGAAAACGGACTCTCTACTTTCTGTAGTATATGTATGTGGACATGTGTATATATATATACATACACACACACATACATACACACACACACACTTATGCATATATAAAGACTGTGAATATGTGCATATATAGAAAGGTGTTTGTATACATTTGTATAAGCGTACATATATAGAGATATATGCAGACAGTGTTGGAGTACCAGAGTGCTATGCAATTTTAAAGGTATGTGGTAACAAACTGTACCTGTATTTATTTTGTGCTGTCTCACTTCAAGGGCATTCTGTATTGTGACTTGCTATGATTAAAAACGGAGTCATTCTAAAATGGGTGAAATTAAAAAAAAAAAACAAAACCACAACATTTAAATCTTTCGTCTTCTTATACTTCAACTTCAGCCTGATTGTATTTTAAAAGTGGTCCATGCAATTACAAGGTTTGGGAATGTATTCATAAAATCAAGAGTCTTACTGAAATGGATGAACACCTACTATTGTGTTTCTTGTGATAAAACGTGGCAGTTGACAACAGTAAAGACTTGAGATCACCAAGAAATAATGTATTCCAAGCAACATTGAACAAAACCTTGCAAGTCTTAGTATTGAAAGAAATACAAAGATGACTCTTACGCTTTGTGTAGAAAGGAACAGATACTACAAGTGTGTGAAATCTGATCAGTCTGACACAAGAAAGTAACTTAATCTCTGCTGACTTTAATCCCTTGACAGCTTTCTTTAACTGCTTAATTGTTGTCTTTTTGTTGTTATTTATACTTGATATATTTAAAGAAGGTGCATTTTCCCTACAATACATGCGACAATCAAATGCAGTTATCAGTATATTATATTTTAAATTACTTTTTCTTTTTTTTAACAGAATTTTGGAGAAAGAAATCACAAAGTCCGATTAGCTGTTGGAAATGGAGTAAGAAACGATGTTTGGAGAGAATTTTTAGACAGATTTGGTGCTGTTAAGATCTGTGAGTTTTATGGTGCTACTGAAGGAAACATTTGTTTCATGAACCACACAGGAAAAATTGGATCTGTTGGGCGCACCAATTTCTTTTATAAGGTGACTATTTATTTACATTGTACTTTGTAAAAGGGAGTGCTGAAGCTAGATGTGTTTCTCAGTCTGACCACAGGACATGGGCCTGCAGTCATAAGTCCAAGGTAAATTTTCTTAGTTGCTGCAAGTTTAATTGACCCTCTGTAAAATCTGGGCTGTCAAAATGTTGCGGATAGTGCTTAGCACCCAATCCCGTTATACATTATACTTTCAGTCGTAACACTTAGATTTTTCTTAAAGTTCACAAGAGTATATTTATATTGCATATTACTATGTAAATATTTGGCATAAATGGGAATTAATAGTAATTAAAAGAAAGTAACATATAGACAGATATAACTTTAAGAGGTATTTTATACCTAGGTGCAATTAAGCATAAGTAACTCAAACTACTTTATATGTAGTCTGTAACATTATTCAGAAATTTCAGATAACACAATACACATATAATCACTGTTGAGTAGTTGTGACAGACAATACTTGCCAAGGGTATTAATTTAAAAATTCTATGCCTCTTTATCTACAAGCCTGCTATATTTATTTGGTTTGTTCTAGGTTACTAAAACTAAAAATACATTTTTTTCACTGCTTATTCAATAGTCTCTGTTTTGTATTTCATCAGCTTTGACAATGGAAGTCATATGTCTTGGGGAAAAGAAATATGTATTATTTCTATCACACATGGTGGCTTTTCCTTCATCCTTCTGAGTAAATGAAGAAGAATTTGTTTCAGCTTGAAATTCACAGATAGATTTTTTCCTTTGGGTCCTGTTAGTACCATATCTTAAATGGCTTGAGAAGTCAGTAAGTAACATGTGTCCCAAATTTTAGCTAATAATATGAAAGATTATTTATTAAAGCTTTCTAGCAAGGAGACTAGATATTTAACATTGTATTATTATTTACACCAGTTTTTAGTCTTCTTGAAATAAATAGGACTGCACGCATTTCGTAGAATTTGCAAATTAACTGAGATACCTATCTATATTGAGATACCTATTTATATATACAGATCCTGTTGACTTAAGTGGCATTCGCGCTTCTGAGGAGAACTGATAGTAAAATGCCCTGACAAAACTTTTTTTTTTTTTTTTTTTCAGAGAATGATGTAAAAATATTGTTTGGAAATACATTAGAAGTTTCTTCTGATGACATGCAAATAGGTTTCTAGGCAGCATACATTCCAGGGTCCACAACTTCAATACAGCATCACCACATTACGATCACCGCAGACTTCTTTACAACATGCTACTGGGTTAGGAATCCAGACTGCAGGGAGCAACCTGGAAACACTCAGAAAAACACAAGTGCTAGTGTATTTTTCAGAAACAGTTGAGAGCTCAGGAATTTAAGTGGACTGATTCTGCTGATTCTCTGTTCTACGTGACTAATGCTCTGTAGTATCTACAGTGGACATCTGATGCTGATGGATGTCTCTAGAAGGATACAGATCCACTACATGAAGTCAGGAATTTGGAATTTAAGGAGGAGTAGTCGGTGAACCTGGAACCTTAGAGCTGTGTTATTTTTTGTTTCAGACTTTTCTAAGCCACATGCTTTAATTATTTTAAACCTTTTTTTAAAAAAAATCTTAAGAAATTTTACATTTTTTCCAAACTTGAGTAAACTTGTCTTCAGTATTTCAGAACTTTTGACAGAGTTTTGTCACAGGTCATTAACCTTTTGGAAATACTGTGTAAGGGTTACAGCAGATAAGAATTAGGCTTGAAATTACTTATTTATTGATTTAATTTTCTATGGGTTTAGTCAAGTAGTGTAGCAGCTTTGCCTGTATTAATAGTGGCACTTCATATGTCAATAATATCTGCTGTTTGTATTTCCAAAAGGAAGAATAGTATTTTGGGGGGTTTTGCACATGAAACATGCTACTTTTTCCTCTTTGATGATTGGATTTATGATTTGAGTTAGTCACTGCAGATTAGGAGAAAAAATAGCTCATGCAAACTGCAATTAAAAAATAAATGCAGTTGTAATGGAATACTTGATATCACTACACATCTTTGCTATAATTTATATACTATTCCAAGTTGGAACTATTATAATCTATGGAAACATCAGTGTAGTCTGCTAAGATAATTATGGATTGTCCCCTTACCTACTCAGTATGAATGCAGAAAGGTAGATATTTTATGAAGCAGAAAAAGCCATTCATCCCTTTGGCTTGGCTTGAAATCAATTTCATTCTGTCTTTTTCAATATTCTTTTCCCTAGAAATAAATCTGCAGTAAGTCTTCAGTTATTTCCGTAGTTTGTATCGTTGAGGAAAATAGCTAAAGCGCATTATTTGTGAGCAGGCTTAATAGTTACCTACTACCATTCTCCAAGGGGCATGGGGTGTATTTCTTCCCAGCCCCTCCCCAGTGTATATACATTTGCCATTCTATGACTGTGGAGTTTGAGCAAAGAAGTTGTCACTGAAAACCAGATTCAATGCAGAGACAAACTACCTCACCTTTGTTACATGGGCATGTCTAGCCAGGTCAGTGGGTTGCAAAGAGAACTGCCCCAAATCTCTTTGAAGCCGAGCAGGTTTTAGCAACTACTCCAAAGCTCCATTAGGAGCTTTTTCATAAGTAATATATTTTGATCCAGAGCATTTATGGTTGTGTGACATACACGGTCTCTCTCTCTCTGAAAGAATTTGTGTCAGTGGAACAACATGGCATATTGATAATATTCCAATAGTTACATGTCTCAAATTAACAGTTCTACAGTCTGTTAACTACTGGGGCTCTGCTTCTGTCACCAGTTCAGTTCCTCTGGATGGCAGTTCCTTCAGTCTGCTTCGTGACACTTGTTTGCAGGAGCAGCTTGCTCCCTCATATGCTGAAGTACAGTAGTGTTGACATGAACAAGGGCTTAGGTATAGTTCAGTTTCAGAAAAGTCTAGAAGAGGTTGAGAGAGAGAAGGAATGTTGAAAATACCATGAGATATACTTTTTAGTTATTTTATTTTAAAAATAAAACCAACTTAAATTAGGGGACCTTTTGTATAAGTTTTTGATTACTCCGCAATCTGTGAGTATTGTGACACATACTATGTATTTTAATGCCATAGATAAGTTCATTTTGACTTCATTCAGGCATTTGTTGTGTTTTTTTTTAAAATACATTTTACAGGTTACAGATTATTAAACACTGCATTCTGAGGTGTAACTAACCAATGTGTTTATTGTACTTCAGTTTGAATGACATCTGCTGCATGTCTAGCAATAAGTAAAGGACAGCAGCTTAATTTCTGATCTGCTGACTGATGAAAGATCTTGAAATGAAGTCGGAAAGGGAGAATGTCTCCTGCTGGAAAGCAGCAAATGGCATAGGCAAGGTCCAGCCATCCAATTCCCCAATTTTTTCGTTTCTTCAAAAAGCTACAACCATATTGAAACATTATTCTCTTGACACATGGGACAATATGAGGTGATACCCTTAGGCATACTCTGTAGGGATTTCCTAAACACCTGTTTCTTAGACTGGGAATAGAAAGTAAGAGAACTGAGAAAGGGGAAAAGAGGCTTATATGTTCATATATGTGATGCAGTAAAGGACAAGGAAGAAACTTACTCTCTTTCTACTGGCATAATTGCACAGTTGGATTGAAGTAAATGTAGTATCAACACCCATACATACAGATATTGAGAGTATAGTGGGAATAATAGTAGGTAGGTTCAAAACCTAATATATTTTTCAGGGAAAAAAGAAAGAGAAATGGGAAGACATTTCTGTTGTAGGTAATGGCAATTGGCACAGTTTCTAAAGGTGAACCGCAGACAGAAGTTACAGCTTTAAAAGACAAATTGAGTGCTCAGAATGAGCAAAGCAACTTTTCTGTCCGTAACTACCAAGGGTTGGGAACAAGTACTTGTGAAAAATATTAAGGTTCTACATAACACATTTTCATAAATACTTTGTAAGACACAAGCTAATAAGAAGAAACAGATGCATGTTATAGCAGTTTCCAGACATTGAAGAAGCCACTGTGTGTGAGATGTTAACTTGAAGCAGTGCTCTTGTTTGTACTTGTTTATTTTTGCACTATACTCTTTAGTATAAAAAGAGGGATTGGTTCATGTGTTTGAAAGCATCACTGTGGTATGTGAATGAATCCTTCAATAAGGATGTTCATATATGAAGGAACAGAAAAGTAGAAGCCTCTGAATAGATTTTTGGCTGGTAAAACTTCAAGTGTTCTACAAAGAAGAATGTGTCTAGATTAACATAATAATGTAATAAATTACTGTTTAATATTTACATCTGGCATATATATGTAGGTAGTTAATGATTAATTTTATTATATATGACATACATTTTGTGTGTATTTATATATTTTTAAAACATTTATAAGATATGATGATACTATGCTCCAGATTTCTTTTTTCTTGCATTTCACTTTTTTAAAGTGCTTGGAGTCTAAATCTAGTAAATCTAATAATTTGTTTTATAAAGATATTCTGCTAGAGAATTCAACAATATCTCATCCTGAAAACAAGTAACTAAATAAAAGCAGTACCTTGTGATCTTTGTTCTCTGATGAAGGTTCTGTGAGCAGTCATTGTAAGTTGAAACTTTAAGAATTTCAAAACTATTTCTGAAACAATATTTAAACTCACATATTTCCAGTCAATTAAAAAAAGAGTGAGGGATGCTGCTACTTGATAACATCCAGGCACCACAGTAACAGACAATAATGTGTAGTTTAACTCATTTTAAGTTTCAGCTAGATAAATGATGTTTTTTTTGTTTGGTACATTTATGTGATGCTTTAGGGAGTAAAATGTAGATTAAAATGATGAATGCTGCATGCAGTACTCTATGAAAATAATATGGTAACGCTTCAACAGCTCAGGCCCTCTTTTCTAATAAATTTTAAATAATGAGATAAAACAAATGTAGGCCTTTACCCAGACTAAATGCTTTGCTCTGGAAACAGCTGTTTGCACAGAATGTATATTGGCACAGTTTCATTATGCATGTCTAATGCAATGTGTGGTGTTTCCTCCTTTTAATTATGTATTTGCATGACTTATTTCAGAATGCTAACTGAAGTAGGCACAGTTAGTACGCTTAAAGTTACAGGCACATAAAAATGTATACAGCAACATAAATAATAAAAGTCTCAACAGTTTTTAGATGATCTCAGACTAACGAAAAGTTTCTGAGTATTTATAACAACTTTAAATAATGCATCATACAGACAAATATGTTGACAAGATGCAGCTAGTGAGCTCTGAAGGAATGAACAGATAAAATGGAACTGAACAGGGCTCGCTGCAGTTCTAACCCAAAAAAATCAGAATAACATTTGATTTTACACCATTTCATTCTTATTATTTGTATTATTCATTGGATTTGGTGCATCTTATGAAACCTATTAAAGTACTAAATATCAGTGTAAAAAAGAAAGTGAAAAAGAACAGCAATTAAATGTAGACAGTCAAAAGACTCTAAGAAAAAATGACTTGTGTTTATTATTCATACCTCCCATTCTGTTCATCAAGAATAATACAATTATTTTCTAATTAAGGAGAACTTTTTGGCTCTCACATTCATGACTTTGGTAAATGCTATAGTCTGTAGTTGTTAAAAAAAAATACCCTTCACTTTATTCAAAAATTGTCTGATTCTAAGATCATGACTTGATTTGTCATGCTATGACTTTGTTCCTTTGATCAACTGTTAAAAATATCTGTTTCAGACTTAGGGTAGTCTGAACATTGAAAAGTCTCAGTGAAACGAGTTTGTCCCTATCAGGCTGAAATTTTGTGCTTGATGTTTGATTCAAGATGCTATTTATTCAGACTTCCTTGAAAACAAAATTGTTTTATATAGCTACAGCAACATTTCAAATTCAGATAAAATAATTGTGCACCTCTTCATCCAAATTAATTGCAGAAAAGCAAAGGGGTTTATGTTTTAGCATCCTATCCTTTACTTTAGTCAGTTTCATAACATCATCCTTAAATTATAGTTCTTTATTGTGAAGAATGTAGCTGTATATCCATATGTTCTTAAAATTGTTTTCTCTGCTTGCCAATATTTCTCTAGAAGGTAACTGTATATCCTTGGTTTGACTAGTTGTTAAATAAATTGCTGATATACTTCTTTATGAAAAAGGAAATCAGAATCCCAAGCTGGGCAAACTGAAGGCTTGGGATAATAACGGCAAACCATGGTCCATATAGTATCAGGCATATGTTATCTGTCAGTGTCTCTCAAAGGTCTAATTTTGGATTTATAGTAGAAAAATGGAGCAAAATAGGGGTCAGACCCTGTATATTGGAGAAAAAGAATATTTCTAGTGTCAATAAGAGTATCTTGCCCTCTCCATCAGCTTACTCAGAGACACAATCTTTATGATCCTTATGCAAGAGGAAGGTTACTTGTAAAACATAACTGGTCATCAGTGTCAGGACTCAAGGGTTCACGGTATTTCAGAAAAATACAGAACTAACCCTGACATAACTGTATAATGTGCACAGCTACAGACACAACTATGTCAAATGACATGGGAGTATGTATCCTTCTGCTGGTGCTCATGATAAGACTTTCCACCAAGGGGAAGTGAGGCTAGTTAAGCAAGAGTAAAGCCCATCAGGAAGCAGATTTCCCTTTGTAAGGATAGTTAGGCCTTTGCTTTGTCAGGTTTTTTAGGTGCCAGAAGAACCCAAGAATACTTTTGATATTGGCCACCACTATTAAATGTCAGTTAATGCTTCTTAATGCTTTTACTATCCTGACTCATGTAGGCTTTTCCACTGATATGTGGATACCATAACTTATTTGAATGAAAATTAACAAAATTACACTTCTGTGTATTCACCAAGCATTTTTGAAAGATTATAGAAATGCTTTGATGTTGCTTACCTCCACGAAATGGTATAAGTTTACATACAGAGTATTTTAAGTTTTTAATTAAACTACATTCTACTTGCAGATGAGCAAGACTGGAGTAAAGGTTTCCTTGCTTATATTTGCTGCCACAAGGTGTCACTGTGTAGATAAATAACTGATGACCCTTTTTCCCTTTTTTAGCTTTTTTTCCCATTTGATTTAATCAAGTATGATTTCCAAAAAGATGAACCAATTAGAAATAAACATGGTTGGTGTGAAAAAGTTAAGAAAGGTAAGTATGTATTTTAATAGGATATAATGGCCTTTTGATTATAATACAAATACTCCAGAGAATTTTTCTAAGGAGCCTTGCTATCATGTTACTGTACTATGCAAACATCATCTATTACTCTTTGCTCTGTCAAAAACAATACTTTTTTTATATAAGACAGAACAGTATTAAACATGCCTGTGCTGACACCAGAAGAACTTAGGAGATCCTTGGATATATTAACAGAAGAGTGATGTTCAAAAGTAAGGATGTGATGTTATCTCTGAATGTGTGGAAAATTACATCTGTGGCTTTTAAAGGAGGTTAACATAGTGAGATGATTGCCTAAGAGATCTACAAGAAAGACTGGTGGATTATAGCAAATGCTTTTTAATGAGAGTGTTCCTGACTAAGTGAGTTGATTAAGCTTATCAGTTTTTTGTTTTTTTTTTTTTAAAGAAGTTGCTTGCTTATAGCTGTCTTCAAAATAATTATCAAATATCTGATATCTTTTCATTATACCTGTTTTCAAAGTGTTTATCAGATACTGAAGCATCTCTGTTATACTATAGGCAGGTAATAGCTGTAATTAATGCTTGGAAGCTGAAGTGAGGAAGTCTTAACTATTAAAAAAAGAAATAAAAGAAAATATTAAAGGTCATACAGACAGGTTTAACAGGGAGCTGAAGCAGATGTTTCAAGTTAAGAGATTCTCTAAGAGGTCTTAATCAAAGATGGGCACTTTCAGGAAAATATGGTGCCCAAACCATGAAATTTTATAGGAAATTTAACTGTAGGGATGTCGTACTGACCTGTGAAGGGAACACATGCTCTAAACAGACACCTAGTCTATTTTTTTTTCCAGTTATACCAATCAGTCTAATAAAAAGTATTATCTATATCTATTGATTTGTCTTACCCACACGCTATATCTTCAGAGCATCATGGCTGCAGTGACACTACCAGTGAAGTAAATGCTTTCACCTTAAACACTACCAATTTATGGAAGAAAGGCACAGCTCTTTTAAGAGGAGGCAGTCTTAAGTTAAAAATTGTGCATACCTTTGGACACATTTTTATTTTTATATATTTTAATATTTATAATTCTTTTTTTCTGATACAACATAATGCAACTCTTAAGCTTTATTGCTCAGAATGTACTTCCCAAAAGGAGTTCATACTTTCATTTTCATTTTCATTCCACTTTCAGCAAACTAACACCCTGATACTCTACTTGCATAAGAGGATAATCCTATCCCCATCTCTCCCTGTTTTTCTGAGAAAAAAAAAAAGTATATTAAAACTTTATATTTTACTCCAAAAAGAAAGTAATGAGGCTATATCACATTAATGAAACTTCTTAAGAAGTGTTCTCAGAAATTCCGAAAGGAGACTAAATAGAGACTTAATGCCTGGGTTGAACACCTGCTTTTTATTACCACTAGTTTTTCAGTAAGAAGCTGGTGAAGTTGAGACTCATCACTGGAAATTCAGTAAGGTGTGGGGAGTGGGACATAATATTCACTTGAAGTGTGCATTTTGAGAGGATAGTAAACCTATTAGTGAACTCCCAATTGATAGATGACAGTTCTGGAAGAAAACTGTTTGATGAGTCACCAGGAAGAAGCACAGGACTGGGAATTTGAGTGGACAATATTGTACTGTGTCTTTATGATTACTTTGGATGTAGAGGTGACAACAGGAATTGTAAAGCAGTAGAAAGAGGTGTTTATTGTTGTATCCCACATACTGGTCAAACTGGTTCCTGGTCTTGTAAAATCATAGGTACCAGATTAATATTAATGTAAAGTACTGGAAATGTTCAACGATACGTTAGGTTTACACTCTTTTAACTTCTCTATATAGGTGAGGCTGGTCTTCTCATTTCCAAAGTCAATGCGAAGAACCCTTTCTTTGGTTACGCTGGCAGTAAGAGACACACAGAAAAGAAATTACTCTGTGGGGTATTTAAGAAGGGAGATCTTTATTTTAACACTGGAGATCTAATGGTTCAAGACCATGAAAATTTTCTTTATTTTTGGGACAGGATTGGAGATACCTTCAGGTATAGCCATTGTTTCTTTTCACATTTCTTCATTAAAAAACCATGGACATGCAGAATACAATAATACTGTTCTATTCGTTTTCAACCAGAAGCATTCGGTTTATTGCTATTGTGATGTAGTTTATAATGATCTCAAAGTGGATGACAGGGGCTTAATTCTGTAAAAAGTGTTCCCATGGAGCTGGATAGCTCATTTCCAGAATGTTTAGGAATTAAAGCCCTTTTATCAGTCCTTCAAATAAGCATAGTAACTAGTGATGGTTTTGCTATGAGCAAGTTGAATACTGAAGTGGAGAAAATGTATCGAATTGTAAAGACTGGTTACAACTGATACATGTAAATACATGTCAAAATTTTGAAAATCATTATGTCAGATTATGCTTTATAGTGATAGCTAATAATCCAGTATCATTTCAATTGCAAGCGTTGTTTTCTGGTGATCAGATCAATATACCAACATGATAGGTGGGAACAAATTTGAGGTGGTGTTAGTCTGCAATGAATGGAGTTCCTGCTAAAGTTAATGTTTTTAAAAAGGAGGTGTCCATATGTTTTCAGGGGATTAAACTATTTTTTCACGTTTTAGATGGAAGGGAGAGAATGTTGCAACTACAGAAGTTTCCGATGTCATTGTAATGTTGGACTTCATACAAGAAGCAAACGTGTATGGTGTATCTGTACCAGGTAACAGAAGCTTCAGCTGTATGTTTTTCTTCCTCTAGGTTAGTTATTAACGTCACAACTCTTTTATTTCATGTTTTAAACCTGTGAATCACTGCTGATTGAGTCATCTGTGTAATACCTAGCTAAAGTGTAGATGTAGATAATGAAAATACCACCAGATGGTGAATGAGATAATGAATCATGCATTTTTATGTGTATGCAGTGATCACAGAATCACA
Source organism: Leptosomus discolor (assembly GCF_034619465.1). Lineage (NCBI taxonomy): Eukaryota > Metazoa > Chordata > Aves > Leptosomiformes > Leptosomidae > Leptosomus > Leptosomus discolor. The sequence continues at coordinate 46,418,991 of NC_141419.1, read as the reverse complement.
GAATGTTAGGGGTTGGAAGGGACCTCGAAAGATCATCTAGTCCAACTCCCCTGCCAGAGCAGGACCACCTAGAGTAGATCACCTAGAGACACAGTATTGCGTCCAGGCAGGTTTTGAATGTCTCCGGAGAAGAAGACTCCACCACCTCTCTGGGCAGCCTGTTCCAGGGCTCTGCCACCCTCACAGTGAAAAAGTTTTTCCTTATGTTAATATGGAACCTCCTATGCTCCAGCTTGCACCCGTTGCCGCTTGTCCTGTCATTGGCCATCACTGAGAAGAGCCCATCTCATGATTGCATCCTCCTGACACTTGCCCTTTACGTCTTTATAAACATTAATGAGGTTGCCCCTCAGTCTCTTCTCCAAGCTAAAGAGACCCAGCTCCTTCAGCCTTTCATCAGAAGGGAGATGTTCAACCCCCTTAATCATCTTTGTGGCTCTGTGCTGGACTCTTTCAAGCAGTTCCCTGTCCTTCTTGAACGGAGGGGCCCGGAACAGGACACAATATTCCAGAGGCAGTCTCACCAGGGCAGAGTAGAGGGGGAGGAGAACGTCTCTCGACCTCCTGACCACACCCCTTCTAATCCACCCCAGGATGCCATTGGCCTTCTTGGCCATGAGGGCACATTGCTGGCTCGTGGTCATCCTGCTGTCCACCAGTGATGTATATTTTTGAAAAGCTGCCTTTCATGAATTTGTGATAGCTACATAACCTAAATTAAAGTTTGAAGATTTTTTTAAATTCACATCCGTGGAAAATGCATGTGTCAAAATAAAATGTCAACAAGGTAAGAAGTTGGGAGCAGACATAGATAGGACAGCAGGCCCAAACTGACCAAAGGGATATTCCATATCATATGATGCCATACTCAGCATTAGTAGATTGGGGAAAGGAAGAAAGTGAGACATTTGTGGTTGTGGCATTTGTCTTCCCCAGCAACCAGCACATGTGCTGAGTAAGGCCTTGCCCTGAAGGAATTAGGAGGACATCTGTGTGATGATGGGAAATAGTGAATTAAGTCCTGCTTTTGTTGTTGCTTGTGCATGGAGCTTTTGCTTTCCTTATTATACTGCCATTATCTTCATACTTGGGTCATCTTGCTTTCCTTCTATTCCTGTCCCATCCTATGGAAGAAGTGAGTGAGTGAAGTGAGAAGCTGGCTGGATGTTTAGTTTTTGTCCAGGGTGAACCCACCACAAAATGATAAGAGTTTAAAATGTGAAAAAGGTGTCACTTACTCTAGTTTAAAGCTGCACAACAGAAAGATCATAATAAAGAAGACTGAAAATCAGAGTCAAAAATACAACAGCTTTCATTTCTTACACATTTACCTGCAGATTCCTGCCCAGTTTATGCAACTGTGTTGATAATTGCACTTAAATATAAACAAATCAAGTTCCTAACAGATTTTGTAGCATTAGCAAAAAAAAATATAGAAAGGAGACAAAAGATAAGGTTGGCAGAATGTCTCTGCTGTTATTACTAGCTGATGGTTAAGTGTGCAGTTATTTTTGATTGATGAAGTTCATTGCTTTTATATTTTACCGATTCTGGTCTTTCCCATAGGCAAACCAGTAAAAACCTTTAAGCTTTTCCTCTGTTAACAACATTCAGATCCACAGTTTTGAGAGAAGATACTGGCAAGAGAGAAAGGCTAAAACGGAAGGAAGACATAATTGACTAATATGGGAAAGAGGCTCAGCACTCTTGTTTCTGAGAGAAAATGGTGTTCATGTTTATCCACATTTCTTGATTAATATTGAGCATAGGACGCCATTTACTCTTACCTGCCAAACTCATTTACAGCATTATTGCTTAGCTGATCACTTGAGTGATCTCCAAATATATGTAATACCGTGTAAAATATGAAAGTAATCTTCCAGGTTTACTGAAACTCAGAAGGTGATATATATGGCCGTCAGTTTATTAATGCATTACAATTCTTTTCTGTAACGTTCATCCCTAAAATGTCAACTTTATTCATGTTTCAAAATTCTCATCTCACTTACTTTCCCCCAGATCATGAAGGAAAAGCAGGAATGGCCTCTGTTATTTTAAAGCAGAACACATCATTAGACTTGGAGCAAATGTATAAGCAAGTAGTGACCTATCTACCAAGTTATGCTTGTCCTCTTTTTTTAAGAGTCCAGGTAAGCTGCATTATTGCACCGTGCATACAAACAGCTACTTCATTTCAACACAGAGATGGCTAAATGAATATCAGAAAGTGCTTGTTCCTGTATCACTTGGTTAGTTTTAGAACGGGTCCTGTTTGTGTCTTCATCAGTGGAGTCCTGGGAAAGCAATTACACAAAAGGGCAATAAAATTTGCAGATTACTTTTAAAAGGGAGGAATTGTACAAATGGGTAAGGATAGAGATCATACAAAAGGATTTAGGGAGATTAGAAGCATGAACACAGGAGAACAAAAAGATTCAGATTAGTAAAATGTGAACAATTGCATCTGGAGAAAATCTAAAATCTGTTTTATTCAGTGGAAATGAGAGAAGAGAGAAGTAGAGCTAAAGCAGGAGTCACTGATTGTGCACAATAAATGAAATGTTATTTGCTGCATAGTACCATGACAAAAGTGAAAGCATTTGAAAAGGTACTAGGCAAATTGAATTAAAAATGTACATTATTATTTTCTTCAGCATAATCATCAGAATCATCCCTGTTTGTCTACTAGTACTTTGCTGTAGTAACTGTCCAATTTGGAAAAAAAAATAATCCCTCCCCCAAAGAGTTAAAAATGTGAATGTAATACAATAGACTACATATGTCTAGAAAAAAATGGGAGAGTATAGAAAACATACAATACTGATCTTTGTAATAAGTGAAGTCTGATGAGCATCTTCATTTCTGGTAGGTGTTTTGAAAACAACATGACAAAGGCAAACTGAAAAATGTTTTTGAAGATGTTTATGAAGGAAGTCTCCTAAGTCTGAGGAGAAGATGAAAGAGATAATCATTGTTAGAAAATAGACAATAATTAATGGAAATTGGTTCCCTGGGCCAGTCAAAGATCGAATACTGATTCAGAATAAAGAGGCAAAAAGGAAAAGGCTATGAAAGACCTCAAAATTTAAATACATGTATATGTATTTATATCTGTCTCCTAAGTCCAGGAAGATACCTTTTGCAGCAGCATTCTGATAAGAGCAAGCAAGATTACACTTGAGAATGTTGCAGTAGTCAATTTACGAAATGATGAGAACCTAATCTAGGTTTATTGCTGTACAGATGTACAAAAAAGCCTTTATGCTGGGCAGAAGGAATCTGAATCTTGGACATAGCCTGGATATCAAGTATCTGGAACTTCGATTAGAATTTAAATGCCTATATTACAGATGAATGGCTGTTGGTACTGCTTTTGATAACCAAGAAAGAAGGTAGTGGGTGGAATTTCAAGGGCAAAAATTAAAAACCTACTGAGCTTGATCTGACATGTAATCATACTTCAGAAGATATCAGAATGTTTCTTAGACCAGCCAAAGCAAGTAGCTATGATCTGAAGGTAGATATGGAGCAGATACAGTAGTTCTCTGAGTTCTTGGAGGTAATGCTTCATTTTTCATTTTTGGAGGTTGTTTGCATGTATAGAAAAATGTAAAGACAGAAGAGAAGATGATGGAGAGAGGTCATAAAGTCGAGCTGAGAAGAGGTAGGGAGGGCAGAGAAAAGAGTCTCACTAGAGATGCCTCCTACTACTTTTTCCAAGGGACACCATGACACTGAAAAGGTTGAAAACATTATAAAATGTATGGTAAAGCTCCGCCTTTATTTGAACGTGGCTGAGTATCAGGTTGAAAACATTATAAAATGTATGGTAAAGCTCCGCCTTTATTTGAACGTGGCTGAGTATCAATATGGCTGATATAGCATGTGATTCTTTCAGCCCTTTATTTAAGGTGACAATAGTCCTAGATACAGAGAATTTCCTCAGTTTTATCAGTAAGGAGATCTTGATAGTGACAATTTTTACTCTCAGATTCTTTATGATGTGCAGCTTTATAATGCACACAGATGAAGAAGCTAGATTGTCTCAGGCACGCTGGAGCTACACCAAATAAGACGCTGTGATGAGACACTGGACAGTGATGTAGAAAGCAGTGGGCTGTAACTGTTTTGCACCATGTCTCTGGGTAGCAGCACAAAAGCTCTATTTTTTCTGCATAATGAGAATAAACAGTAGTAACCTTACATCAGGTAAGATTTTCAAAAACAAACATGAATGTGAGCAAAAGAAAAGAAGCTCTTCTATTGAATAATAAATCTTTCTTCTATAGGAAAAAATGGAAATGACTGGAACGTTCAAACAACAAAAATTTCGACTGGTGGATGAAGGTTTTAATCCATCTACAATCACTGATCCTCTTTATTTTTTAGATAATTCTAAGAAAGCATATGTCTTGTTAACCAAAGAAATACATGAGATGATCTTATCTGGGAAAATGAAACTTTAACCTGATAATAGGCTATTAAGGGACTGTCTATACAAGCCACTGTATGAGTAACATTAATTACCAGTATTTATACATAGTTATTCAGATTAATATTTTATATACTTGATATTTACATTCAGATATGTCTTGTATCTTTCCTTATTTGATCGTTATTGTTGACTAATCGCTTTTTACCTTTTGAAACCGATTTCTAAGTAAATTACCTGTAAAACATGACTGAAATCCATTTTATCTTCATTTTGCAGTATAAATGCTCAATCTGATAGTTTTTCTTAGTACAAAATGAGCATGAATAATATGTGGTATGAAATACAGTAAGAAAACATTCAACATATAAAGATATTGTGACACAAGTTGATTGTAGAGAGAGGAAATATATCAGTAACGTCTTTTTTTAATGTAGTTTACATTTCATATATTTCTGAATATATATTTTAAGAAATAAAGACTTGACAATGATTGGAAGAATGAAACAACTCTTTTGCAGAGGACTTTTCTGATGGATTATAACATGAGAGAGAGTGAAGCAGAAGCAAGCTCTCCAAACAAATCCAAAGAACTGGTTTATACTAACATCACTGATGAGATTTTTTGTCATAATCCATGCTCTTTCACTTGTTAAACTGTCTGCTTGGAGTGTCAGGTTCTGAAGACAGAGCGAACTTTTGTGAAATGTTTAGCAGCAGATCAACAATAGGCAGAGCAAATGTGCACACTTAATGGGGAAAATCACTTACATAGCATAAAAAGAATTATTACAGTACTTTGTCATGCATATTGACTAACAAATATCTTCCTTACTCTAGAGGTTATTATTTTGTGCATATAAAATATAGCATAAATTTTAAAATTATAAAGAATATGTTCTAATGTATTGCTTTTAAAAAGTTTTAAAGTAAAGTGTAAGATTATTTAAACCAAATTCTGCATTGTCTCAGTTTGACTTAAGTGTGATTGCATAAAGTCTGTTTTGTGGCCTGTTTTGATACACCTCTTGCAGTGTCCTCCTTTAATGGATTGCGATGCCAGCTTTTGTCAGCCAGAAGCAGTATCATAAATACTGAAAGGGCGACTCTTTTCAACACTGGGCATCATAAGTCTCTCTTCATACCCTAACTGTGGTATGAAACCAGGCTCTCATAAAACAATAAGATGTAACGTACTTAAAAAAATAAGTTTGTTTCTTTCTACTTTTTACATCTAACAAGATGTTAGAACTTGTGTAAACTTTTGTTTCTCTCATTATTGCCTTCATTGATTTTCCTTAAAAACCCAACCAAGGATACAGTAAAAAAAAAATACAAAGTTTCATAGCTTACTTATATTTCTGAATACCATATTCTTTATGGGACCACCAGTATAAGTGAGCAAATTTGCAATTTTGCAATTTACAAAGCAGCAGGACCAAACAGTACTTACACCAACATCATGCTTTATGGTAGATGTTAATGTAATTGTTAAGTGCATAATGGTGAAAGGGCAGGACTGCTGGGTAAGGATGGAATGGGTCACTAGGGTCTAGCACTTTCTGAGCAGTCCTACTTTCTATATCTGTTTCTTTATGTAGTTCCCAAAATGGCTGTCTATGACAGAAAGCTGGAGGGCAGGTGTGGCGGGGTGTGCTGCTTATTTAGACAGGTGAAAGTACCATTGCTCTGTTCTGCAGATAGTTGCACTTTCCTAGTCAAGAACCACAAATTTAAGAATGAAATATTTACCATAAAGTTAAACCCAACTTTGCAAGTTTGGTTATAATTCTGAGCAAAGTATTGGTAATTGAAATCAAAACTATTTTCTCTCTTATGCCCATCTTACCATAAGTGTGTGCCAAATACTCTTCAGGAACCATTTTCTTCAATTACAACAGTAACAATTATGCAGTTCCTGTGCAAATAATACTTTTTTATAACAATTTTCTAAAGAATTTTACCCTGAGATCCACAGTAGCATGTTTAATCTTGTAATAGAATACAACTGAATATAATGAAATCAAATGCTTACTTTTTGTATCAGATGTACCACTGTTTTGATTTATTTTGCTTTATGATACTTGATACTATTTATGACAAGCGAAAAGGTTCTACCAGTCAGGTGGAATAGAAATGAGAGGGAAAAAAAAAATAAAAAGGAAACAAGTAAATGGCTTTCCATACCAAAAAAAAAAAAAACAAACCAAAAAAACCACCACCAAACAAAAGAAACAAAAACCTGTTTGTGACTGTCACCATTTGGTGGCTTATTTTGTAAAGTATCTAAGATAAAGATTGTTTCTGTGTGGTTAGGGCAGAGGACAGAGATAGCATTAGAGAAAGAAAAATGCAAGTGTGCTAACTTCCATGTTCTGTCCACTACCAGGGCAATGTGTTGGTGTTTCTGAGCTCTGTGGTATATTTCAGCAGCAGCAGGACTCTCCAAACTTTGCTGGCTTGAGCAGCCTACAGGTGTTTGTCTCCCAGCTGTGACCATTAAATATACTGAATGCCAACTACTCCCCTGTATTCCTTAGTGTAACTAAGACAGCCTGGGCAATCTGCCTGTTTTCAAAGGCTAGTAAAAGACTATTGTCCCATGCACTATCTCAAGAGACAGGATGCTTATGACATGAAGAAAATAATAAAGGGAAAATCTACAGAACCATAGGCTTTCTATTTCCTAAGGGGAAAAGAGTATATTATTTTCAAACCAGTAGTTTTCTTTCTTTTAGCCAGTAGGTTAGCTGCCAGCAGATGCACTGCAGCATGTTGCAGCAAAATGTCACATTTCCCATGGATATATAAATTGTTGAACTGGCACTGAAGTTAGGCTGAATGATAATGATGTTCATGTCAAACAGCAGGAAGGGCCTTCCTTTCAGAATGATGAAATACTTGGATCAACCTGTTTGTTTCCTACCCTTATACCCAGATCAACATGTGGAATGGCTGAGGGCTTGAGCATCACTGCAAAATTATGCCCCAGCATTTGCCTGGGAAGTTTCATTTTATGTAGCAGGGGCAAAGAAGCAGCTGAGGGTGGCTGGGGTGTGGATGGAGAGCTGCACTGTTAACTTCACGTGTTAAAAAAAGAAGACAGAGTTATTAAAATAAATAATGGTAATTATTTTTGAGATTTAGCATATATATCTTGAAGTTTTCCTCTGCAATTGGAGATGGTCAATGATGTAAGGAATGTTTATTTTTAAAAAATCGGATTGGAATTATCATTTAGGGAAGGTCTGCAAGGGTAAACACATACTTTCTTTTCCTAGTGAATCTGGCATGGTTAATACAGTTGTAGTCTGTATTCCTTTTCATAATTCTTTCTCAGGGTCCCCAGGAAATGGTAGAAAAATACAAAGTTCCTAAGCAGATCATGGCCTGAATTTTACGTTCCTCACCCAAGTCAGGTAGATACAGTTTTTCAAGAGATGAAGCATCTAAACTGTCCTTCACACTCCTGCCAGCATTCCCATACCTGTAACAGCCACCGTAAAGAATGTATTTCAATTGACCTACAAATTCCCTCCAGGTGACATACAGAAAACATCTTCTACTGTTGGTTTTGTATTACTTTTGTGGAATAAAAAAGAGGTAAAGGAAAAAGCAGTCTTGTTTGCATTTTTAAAATTAAAAAATACTGGATGGCTATGGGAGGAAAGACAAAAAAGACCCTTTACTTGAAAGTGTGATGATTCATTTTCAGTAGCCTTTCCCCAGCTAACAGTGCAACTAGTAATCTGATGTGCATTCTCACACAGAGCAGAAATTATAAGACACATACCAGTATTTATGAAACTTATTCATCAAGTGAAAACTAATTTCAAGCAAATAATGTCCTTCTGTTTAAAATTTGCTATCTCAAAAAATGCTATTTACAGTAAAATTAGATGCAAACATTCAGCAAACAGCCAAAGAAAGTTGCACATGAATAGCAGTAATTTTAGGAATAGATTTAGTGTGATCTATATTATTAGCAGTACTGTCAATAACTGACAACAGTCTGATAATTAATTTGCCATAAGGGTAACATCAGAAGATCATCAGATTGTGTCCTGGTATTTGGGACACAATACCTTACACATTATACCCTTAATTAGACAAATAGATTATATGTTGTAGATGGCAATGCTAGTTTTAAATAAACTAGGTCATTATCAGACTGAAATTAAATTCCTGTATCACTAACAAATCCACAAGTTCTCCACAGTCTGAGAATCTTTTAGGAAAACTGTCTTCGTTCAGTTTCTCCAAAGACTGCATCAGACACAGCTCAACTTAAACAGTCAGGAATTGCTTTTGCAGTATAACAAAGCAGTCTTCATTGCTGCCTTGCAGCAGGAGACACACTGATCCATATCCATCTGGAGCCATTCCTGGTAACACAAGGCTCACATAGATCCCGTTATTACATTATCCTGCATTAGAAGTGGCAGGGTTTATGTTATGTCAGTGGTACCATATATAGGAATAATTCTTTACTTATAAAAAGGGCACTTATGTTGGCAAAACCCCACTTTTTGTTGTTACTGTTGTCTCCTTTTCTTCAAGTAACTGATACTGCTATGCTGACAAAACTAGTAGTTTTTGCAAGTATGTATGGTTCTAGTATAGGACTGGCCAAGTCTGCTAAGTTGCTCTTTGTGGTGGTTCTGGTTTTAGATCTCAGTTCACTTAAAATAAAACCAACAACAACAATAAAATACAAACAAAATAAAACAAAAAACCCATTGTAACAAATTGAGTACTGAGCACTCAATTATTTAAAGCATGTTTTGCAAGAAAGAAGTGAATGCCTTGATAGGAATTCTAGTATGAAAAGTCCTGCTCATTCAGTGCAACCTGCTGAGTAGAGATAAACAGACTTGTCAGTCTTTTACAGTGCTTACTGTATGGAAGGACATACATTGGTTTTAAATTTGGTTTAAAAACTTTAGTTTTAAAATACTGTTTAAAACAGCAGATTTGATCCAAACCCAGACAACTGCTTTTGTAATACAGTTATTGTTCTGGTAAAATTCATTACTCATCTGTTTTTGCCAGGTGTTTGTGCATCTTTGTTAACTATATATGGCCAAAATATACTGACTGGTTTCCAAATCAGACAAGCTAATTTACCTAGTTTACATGGAAGGTGTCTGTAATTGGCAAACTCTGACATCAACACTACTTATGTTAACAATATTTAATCAGAGGGTTATATACAGGTGCAGATCTTTACAGTTTTAAAAATGAAAGTGTTCATGGGCATTAAGATATTTTCTGATTGAAGTTAAACTAGTGGGGAACAGTGGGAAGAGGATTATGTCTTAAATCTGTCTCCTGCCAGCATGTAGAAATCTAATTCTCATTTGCTGGGATCACAGAGATATTTGAGCTCTCTCCTGGAATGACACAAAACCAAATTTTTTGCAAGTGCTTGTAATTCTACAGATTGTCAGCAAAAAGATAGCCATATGCGTTTATCTCGGTTTCTATCCAAGCATTTCACTAGAATTATAAATTAAAGATAGCAGAGGAAATTATTTATTGATGGCATGTGAAAGCACTGTAATCAGTCATATAGCACTGCTGTAACAAAGCTATATTCTGTCGTAAGATGAGGAAAACCTCTTTTACAGTATAAGCAATATGACTCCATTTCCATTTTGCTGGCCACAGAAATCCGATTTTTGTGAAGAGAAGCTTACATCTACCCAAATACCTGTAATCTGCCGTTAACAAACTGGTTTTGATGGGAAATTAATAGTTCAAAACAACATGAAGTATGACTCACCATTGTCTTAGTCTGGTTTTATATTGGCATATCTCTGCTACAATGAGGAGATCCTACGCCATTTGTCAGGTATATTCTGAATTAGCTTGAGGTAGTAAGATTTCTCCAGATGTGCAGATTGTTTTTAAAAACAGTTTGGCTTCCTCTTGTGCTATATTAAAACTAAATTTCTTTAGAGAAATGTGGCATACAAGAAAGCAAAATATTGTCAAATACTTTTGAAATCACTCACTTTGTTCAGCAAGCTCACAACATTAAATGAAAAGAAGCTCTCCCTAACTAAAATGTTGATCCTATAGTCTGTATTTAATATGGGAAAGAGGCTCAGCACTCTTGTTTCTGAGAGAGAAATGGTGTTCATGTTTATCCACATTTCTTGATTAATATGTTGATCCATATTTTTCTTGAACCTCTCTCTCTGATGGTCAGTACAAGCATTGTCCTCCTTAGATGACATATAACCTAGTTAAAATAATCTCTGCCTTGCTTTGGTAGACAAAGACCAGTGTCAGAAAAGGAGTTTCTAAAAACTGTTTCTAGAGAAAAAGTTTCTGGGACTGAATGAGGACTGTCAGTAAATAACCAGTAGCTTCTTCAGATGAGTCTTTACTTACACAGCCAGCCAGCGGATGACAAATACCCTCATGTCAGCTGCACTGTACATGTTCTGTTGGCAATTCCCACAATTATGTTCGGAACATGTATATTCAGGGATCTGCAGAATTTAAATGGAATAATTCCTTCCGCATCCCATAAATCACAGTATCTGGCATTGTGTCATCGCCATCCCGTCTCTGTTTAATAAAAAAGCTGTTAGGTATTCTCAGAACAGGAGCTGTCAGGACCTTAAAACTGTACAGTGAAATCAGCAGACCAGATAGCATAGGGCTTGCTGCAGTTAGAAAATTTTAAACCACAAATGTATGACTCATTTTGTTGTCACTTTGTTGAAAACATAGTTCTCCATAGATGATTCTTGAGCCGCAAAAGAATTATATATTTGCTGTGACATTAAGACTGGAGTCACCCAGAAGCAATTATTTGAAAAATTCATGTCTGGTTTTCAAAACTCCAGGTTTTTTTAATCTTACTACAAGTTTTTCTGGACAACTAGAATTTGTATTACAACTGCTAATTCACACATCTGGCAGCTGCTGGTCATCACATTCTGTGATTCTGTGATCACGGAGCTTCTCTCACTGTACATTCTTACAGAGGATATGGCATGGTGCCTAGCGACACGGATGTTTTAAAGCCATAATCCTGCGGTCAGCACTGGAGTTCTGCTTTCCCTTTCCTTTTCTAAACCCCAAATAATGCATACAGTCATTCCACTTTGAAGTAACCCCCAAGGATTATTAAGAAAAAGAGAAAGGATTTCAGCTATTGAAACTTTAGTAACACTGCTGATGCCATTCAGTTGAACCCACTGAAAACACGCAGGGAATAATTTTGGCCCTGCATATTCCATTGCATCATTCTTTGTTAATAAAACTCTGTTCAAATTACTGACTTTTTAGGCCTAGCTTTCAATAACTATTCATTTTACAGCCCATTGTTGAACAAATAGTCACACAAACCCTACTCCTAGTAGCAGAAATACCTGAAAAGGCAAAGAAATTTAAGGAAAAGAAAAAGCATGGGGGTTTTTTTTGCTTTAGTTTTTTTCTCACCTTTTGGGTTTTTTTGTACGCTACAACACTAAAGCCTGACTGAAGAAACAGTTTTGTAGCTACTAAATTTCTCAGACATCTTTATGTATTTATTTGCAAAATGGGTCAATTGCCACTCAGCTTCGTGGTTATGAATATGATCTATTAATTGTGCAAGTGTCGCCAGACCTGAAGTGATGATGAGGCCATTCATTCTGATCTCTCAAAGACACTGACAATAGACTGTAGCTATATGTGCTCTGGAGCTCTTCCTTCCTCTATGTTCTGTTATTCCGATGGAAAAAAAAAAAAAAAAAAGGAAAAAAGTTAATGTTAGGGAAACAGGAGGAAAGGGATAATTCTTCAGTTAATGCAAATTCGCTCATGGATTAAGGAATCCTGGAATTAAAACTATGAATCTCCTGAGGAATGAAAACCACATTTCATTCAGTGTAGCTGCTAATGCAGAAGCTTGTCAGGCAGATGTTCCAAATGACAGTAATCAAGTTAGAAAGCTTTTGAAAGAGCTCTTGAGTTAGTAAATTATGTCCTCAAAATAAAATATTTAGAACTGGGAAACTGAGGACTGGAGTGATTGATCTAAAAATACATACAATGGAGATGAATGCTGACAGTGAAAGAGCAGGCAGAAGGTACTTCTTTTCTCCATAAAAACCTCTAATATTTTCCTCTGTGTTACAGTTTGCTGAAATACCTCGTAACAGTGGAACTACACTTTCCAATGCAGGTCAGAAAGCATGTCAAAAGAAAATGCAAAGGCAAAATATGATAGATACCGGTGGCTATTCACATGAAGAAAGGAGCAGAAAGGGCACGAATTTGCTTGTATTTAAATTAATACAACAGAGTTTAGCTCTAAATAATCTATTGGTATTTTTAAAGGTTAAAGGGTAACTTATTCATCTGATGATATATCTGCCAAAATTAGGCTTCATACTTCGTGCTACACAATTACAGACCTCATGTCAAAACGCTGCATGCACCAACAGGCTCCATGAGCTGGTTGCCCTGGGGTCTGGGTGCCTGTGCTGGAGGGCAGCCTTGGCACGCTGCAGCCGCTGAGGCTTGCACCAGGCTGTGGGAGAAGAGCTGTGAGTTGCCTTGCCAGGGCCCTTCTTGCTTTTGCCAGGGAGCTGCTTCTAACCTCAGGCCTTTGAGCTGTGTTATAGCTATCACTGAGCCCAGACAGGTATCTTGCTGACATGCTGTCCCACCTTTCCTGGCTTGACCTTGAATCTGCCTCATCGCTACAGACTTGGCTGTTCCTGAACTGCTCTGCTTTTCTGGTCTGACTGCTGCAGGACCATGTCCTTGCTGGTGAAAGCATTGCCTCTGGCTGACTTGCCACTATCTGCAGCTCCCAGGCAATATTTCCCTGGTGGAATAGCCCACTTGTGCAGACCAAACCCTTCACGCGCATTCAGTTATTTCTGAGATCCTGAAACTGACAGCTCAGAGGGTTATGCAGACCATAAAGACAGATGCATTAAGAAAAATAATGTTAGTTACTATTTCTTGATGCTTCTTTTAATTTAAATATTGCTATGGGCTGGATTGAATGTCTTCATTAATAAGAACTCTGTAAAACTGGAGAGAAAAAGGACAGTTATTCCAATTTCAGTTCTGTTCTCAGAAGGTGACTTAAACTCATCTTCAATACCTGAAGAGTTTCATTGTCCTGACTGTTAACATTGTCCTGACTATTTTCCGTAAAGCCTTCGACACTGTTTCCCACAGAATTCTAGTGAAGAAACTGGCTGCTCATGGCTTGGATGAACATGCGCTCTGCTGGGTGAAACACTGGCTGGACAGCCGGGCTCAGAGAGTGGTGACCAATGGAGTTAAATCCAGCTGGCGGCTGGTCACAAGTGGTGTTCTGCAGGGGTCAGCACTAGGGATGCTTGTGTTTATTTATCAATGATCTTGACAAAGGGATAGAATGCACCCTCAGTAAGTTTGCAGACAACACCAAGTTGGGTGGGAGTGTTGATCTGCTTGAGGGTAGGGAAGCTCTACAGAGGGACTTGGACAGGCTGGATCAATAGGCCGAGGCCAACTGGATGAGCTTCAACAAGGTGGAGTGCTGGGACCTGCACTTGGGCCACAACAACCCCGTGCAGCGCTACAGGCTTGGGGAAGAGTGGCTGGAAAGCTGCCCGGCAGAAAAGGACCTGGGGGTGCTGACTGACAAGCGGCTGAATATGAGTCTGCAGTGTGCCCAAGTGGCCAAAAAAGCCAATGGCATCCTGGCTTGTATTAGGAATAGTGTGGCCAGCAGGAGTAGGGAGGTGATCGTCCCCGTCTACTCAGCATTGGTGAGGCCACACCTCGAGTACTGTGTTCAGTTCTGGGCACCTCAATACGAGAAAGACATTGAGGTGCTGGAGAGAGTGCAGAGAAGGGCAACAAAGCTGGTGAAAGGCCTGGAGAACAGGTCTTATGAAGAGCAGCTGAGGGAACTGGAACTATTTAGCCTTACAAAAAGGAGGCTGAGGGGAGACCTTATTGCTCTCTACAATTACCTGAGAGGACATTGTAGAGAGGTAGGTGCTGGTCTCTTCTCACAGACAATTAATGATAGAACAAGAGGGAACAGACTCAAGCTGCACCAGGGCAGGTTTAGGCTAGACATTAGGAAAAATTTTTTCACTGAAAGGGTTGTCAGACACTGGAATAGGCTGCCTAGGGAGGTGGTTGAGTCACCATCCCTTCGTGTGTTTAAAGGCGGTTTAGATATGGTGTTTGGAGATACGGTTTAGGGGTGTACTTGGTAGAGTAGGGCTGATGGCTGGACTTGATGATCTCAAAGGTCTTTTCCAACCTGAATGATTCTATGATTCTATGATTAAAATGCATCAAATGCTTTCCTTTTTTATCAGTAAATGTAAACTACTGCTTTAGTTATTACAAAAAGGTCATACAGTTTACAATTAGAAGCAAAGTAGGTTTTAACATAATAAAATAGTGATTATCTGAGAAAATGAATAGCATTTGTGATTTCATGCACATCAGTTACAAAGAACAAACCAGACAGCACAGCTCAAAAAACTGAACGACTCCATTTGTGGAAGAAGTGTCACATCCTACCAAAAGTCCTTGATCACATTGTACATCTTCCAGTGTAGAAAAGTCTACCGCTGTCTACTGATGGGGAGAGGCTGCTCCTTCTTCAAGGAACAAGGCATCTCACCATAACTCTTCCACCCCTAAATGTGACCTGCTCTGTCTGCAATCCTTCCTCCTTCTAGGGTAAGCCCTTCCTCTGGGGTGATGCTTCAGCACTGCTGTGAGTCATGGCTGAGCTTCCATATGCTCATGGCTTGCACACTCCACACAAATGACTGCTCAGGAAATCTTGTCTAACCTACCACAGCTACACAGATAATATTACATCGAGTGTGTACTATTAGATACTAGTAATATGAACACACAAAGTATGAAGCCAACGAAGCAGAGTGTATAACAGCAGAGATGGCAACAAAACTGGGAAGCAATCTGAACTGACAGCCACTCATTCGTGAATAAACAGCTCATTGCAGGAGAAAAAATGTTCAAACTGAAAAACCTGGTTACTTGGGGAACCTAGACTTGTCTGATAACTCTCTAGATCTTTGACCAACCAATTAGACAAACTGGAAAGGTCCAGAACTGCTAACAGCATGAATGAAGATAAAAAGGTGCCACTTTATATATGGGACTACATGAAAAGATATTGCCTGCTGGGTAGTGAACTCTTCCAAGTATGAGTGCAAAAGGTTTCTTGAGATTGTGGAAACTCTACATATCCTCCAAACACAACTGTTTATAAATCATTTCTGCCTTACAAACAAAATAAAAAAAACAACAAATGAAGTGACTTCTGAATATACGACAGAATTACACGAACTAGAAGAGTTCTGCTGAACTGGAGAGAAACTGCACAATCCAAACAAGGACTTGCATGGATAGTTCTTTCAAGAGCAGCTTGTGACTAATGCTTAATTGATCCAAAATATGCAAGTCAACAAAGACGTAAAAATAAACTGTGGGTCAAGCAAAAGGCACAGTGCAGACAACACTCAAAACTACCTTCACTATGGCAACTAGCGTCCCATGTGACCAAATGTTATTGATTCAAAGGAAAAATTAAGTAGAAACTAAATAACCCACAAAATCTAATGCATATTAAAGATAGTGGAAGAGTTACTGCAAGGGACGCAGATCAATTATATCATAATGCTGTAAGTTTTCAGGTTCATCAACCTTCAGTCAACAAAATAGATTCTACCAGGTATGACTTAACATCTCTACCACTGTCATTAGATTGCTTGAAGCCAGGAGATGCAAAAAAGCCCTCTTTTATTTGGTGAGATTCCATCTGACTGGCAAAGCAAATATTTGTACATTTACATTAACATTGTAAATAAATTTTGGTAATAAACCTGTCTCAAAAGAAAACTGAACTGAAATTTTGGACCAACAGCTGCTGTAATTCCAAGTAATTCTGTGCCCTGAAAAGATATATCAGCAATATTTGATTTTCAAGAAATAATGCCTAAATGTTGACAACTTTGTTGCACTTTGTGATTCATACGAAGGTAAAAGATAATCAGATCATTAAGAGTGTGCTTTAACAGAATTACCATACCACATTTAATGCCAGTAAGGAAGAAGGATGTAATTATTCATATTGGTAGAAATATGAAAATGTGAGGGCCACCACATTTGAAAAAAGACATTTTATTTTCACATAACTCAGTGAAAACGATCATATGATTATTCAGTGAGTAAGCTCTTTTTTAAAAAATATTTTATCTTTTATATTTACATATTTTATCAATGCAGTTACTATTCTCACATTTTACTATCCTATTCCAACTGCTGTTATACATTAAAGGAATTTAGGATATCAAAATTCAGCCTAAGTGATGTGGTATTGACTTGATTATTAACAGTGGAGCTTTAAAATACCTATCAAGCTGCAAAATCAGATGGTGGACAGAAATTTGTCTCAATAATGCACTTTTTACTTTCAGATATCATGAGGTAGTGGGCAATCTTAAAAATAAAGATATAAAATAGTCTGATAATTCTTGATAAAAGGCGCGACATGGACAGATGACGTTGGAAGCAAAGCTAAAAACCTTATTAGTATTAACTCATTTCCAAACCTTGCAAGGAAGCAAAACTGACCAGGTGAAAACGGCTTTGTTCTTCCAGGAAACTCCAGGAGCTCTTTGCCAGTCATACCTATATCCACCCATAGTGCTGCTAAAACCTGTCTGTCATTTGAACATACAGCATCAACACAGTTGTAAGCTAATTAGCTCACATATGAGCAAAACGCTTGGGTCATCTGATCTTAGGGTCAGTTTGACATGCAGAATGCCCAGACTCCACTGCTCCATACACACATTACCGTTATAGGTAACTGCAGCAGAAATACAGACATCTCTTAGAGAGGATTTTGTGTGATGTTAAGACAATGTTCCTTCCTGTCTCATCCAAAGATGAGATAAATGGAAGTGGCTGTGCCAAATGTGGGGTGCTGAGGCAAGTCCACATTGCAGTTGGCACAACTCTGAAGTGCAAAGTACGCATCTGCAAAGTCCTCCCCCCAGCAGTATCAGCAGAATTACTACAGAGTCGGTGCAAAGGACACTATCTCAGGTATGTAGCATAGCTAGCAAGTAAATCTGGCTGTAAGCCCAGTGTCAAGGGTAGTTTTAAAATACAATGCAGATCTAGCCAGATATATTAAAGTCAACAGAGAGTTCAGCTGGGACTGCAAAGCCACGACTGCAAAACTCAGCTATCTCTGCTGAGTTGTGTGATAATGTGGTTACATTGCTACGAGGTAGCTTAACACAGGTTCGCAGCACAAGATGCAAGATCTAGCAAAGGTTTTTGTGGCAACGTTATTGCTTTAACAATGTAATCTGTGACATGCCCTCATAGGGAATAAAAGCAGTAATGTGGATGTGAGATGAAAATAATTCTGAAAAATCACAGAGGAACTGAGTAACACTGAAAGAATGGGCAATCAATTAAACTGCACAGAGAGGCAGTGTATATATGCATGGCAGTTTATGAAGTCCTTTTCCTTGGCTTCCTTCCTGTTGCAGATGTTGTGTAAATTTCAGGCAGTTGCTATGCCAAAGAGGATTTTGAATGATTAGAAATCTATCAGCTCTCTCTGATTTTAAAGCTACCTGCTACTTTGGACTTCCACAGCACAAAACTGTTAACTGCTGTATATGCCTCACCATTCACATTTTTCTCACCAATAGAGAGGGCATTACCAGAGCAGTAAATATTTTTCTCTAGGGCTCACTCTATACATGATTTTACTACAATTCTCAATGGACTACTTTGGGGAGGGCATAATTTTAATAGATTCAGTTTGACGTTGTGTTTTGTTCTACAGAAGATGACCATGTAATAGGCTTTCAGGCAGACCGAAATAAACAAGTAAAATGAATCAGGCAGATAATATACTTCTGAAACACTGAACTGAGAAACTGATTAAACCTCATCCAAAAGTTAGAATACTGAACTGGTTTTGTCTTACAAAAATGTGCATCCTTTTCTCTTTACATACTAGGAAGTTTACTTTTAATGCCTTGAATTCCGACCTTCTATCTGAAACCTAATGCATGCCTCTATTTTTAAAGCTGACCTAGCATGAACTTCCATGTCTCTCACCTTATCCATTGTAGCTCTTGTTGAAAGTGCTCCTTAACTGCTGAAAACAAACAACAAAAAAATGTTTTCCAGATGCTAGAGATCAGATGACCTTGTTCAGTTCTGCTGCAGGAAAGGAAGGTCCCATATGCCAGGCAGAGCCTTTTGTCTGAGCCAATGGGCTTGTAGTAGGAAGACTTGCTATGGGCAGAAATGTTTCAGAATTGGGCTAAGGAAATTTAGCCTTCACTTAAAATCTTTAATACTTCAGTAGTTGTCAATACATTTCTTTATAGTGCGGTGTTGTAGGTACAACCCAAGAGGCCTATTCGCTTCTAGCACAAGTTACATTTTTCTTTATTGCGTATGAGTACTAATCACACATTACTTGCAATGTGAAGTGCCAAAGAGATGTTTTACAAATGCTCTTACATGCTTCTGCTGTTCAGGCTGGGTAAAAAGTACATCTTTGTTTCAGGCCAATGTAATGTGGATCACTGGACATTTTCACTGTGTAGCACATCATACCCTCTTCTCTTCCTGCAAAGCAAAAAATGCTATGCTGGATTTTCTAGGTGGGCTAGAGCCTCATATTTGTGGTGGTGCCATACCTCACAGACTTAATTAAAAGCAGCCTGGTCTGCCACTGACACAGGAGCTGTATGATTAAAAGGCACATGAAAGGTCAGTGAATCTAACTGACATTCAGCTGGTGATGCTTGGAAAGTGTCCCTTCCTGAGTTTGTGAAAACTGAAGATGACCAGAGTCAGGAGAGGAAAAACCCATAGTCCAAGATCTGCTGCCATCAGAAGTGTTTTCCTCCACAGGGCAGCAGCATCCAAGCACAGGCAGGTACTCAAAAATACTTTAGTGTTTTCAGAAGAAAAATCATACTACGTGTGAAAAGACTGACCCTGGAATTGCTGGGGAAAAAAGAGAGAGAATTTGAAATGCAAAAAGATCCAAGGTAATATATGATGAGATGAGCAGACTTAAGATGCAGATAAAGGCCACAGACGACAGGTGTCACTTGGTAAGGACAGATGGGTTGTGAGGTAAAGAAAGCAGCTACCAGCCTTTACCTTTATATATGCACAGTGACCTAGCGGTCATGCTCCTCTGCCTGTGAGGCCTTGGACAGGGAGAGAGGGAGGAGTGGCACCCGCTCTGCCTGTCTGGGTCCATCTCCCTGCTTGTTCCTTGACCTGAGATAGAGAGGGTCAATGGTCAAAGAGTCCCTCCTCATCCAGATTTTGGATGAATCTGAGTACTGCTTCCTTGCCATTGCATAAATCTAACCCTGTTAGCAAAAAAAATTCTGTTATTTTAGTAAGTTCGAATCTGGCCAACTTAACAAAGTATCAGTTATGCATTCTGCATAATAACTGAGTAATTTGTATCCAAATGTATTCATTGTAGACAGCAATAGCAGAAAGGTAAGAACTTGCTACGGCATATTTTGTTAATACAGATAGACCTATCTTGCTATAAAGGAAAAAGGAAGCCCATTTAAGACACCATTAATCAACAAAACCACTGCTCACACTGTATTTTAAAAATATATTGAATTTTAGAACTTCACTCAATTAAAATAAAGTACAAATTAAGAACTGGAAACCAATTTAAGTCACAGAAAATAAATAGAATTCAGTGAGTATTCCATTTGTCACCCTTTCTTTTGGAAAACTGGACCTGATTCAAGTCAGCTAATGACTGGGACACAAAATTGTTTATCCTGCATGTCTCTACTGTAACAGCATTAATGGCTGGCTGTGTTCATAAATGAAATCAGCAGAACAGTAAGCATGGACAAGTAATTAAAATAAGCTCTGAACCCTGGCTGCTGGATACCTTTATAGCTGGCAGGTGGAACAAAGTTTTATATACTTCACTTGTATTTTTAGAGGTGAAAATTGCTCTTTTTCCCAGCTAAATATTTTCACACATGGGATGGGATCAAATATTTAAACAGAACCCAAATGTACAGGATCTCCTGCATTTTCACTCTTTGAAAAGTGGTTTTTTAATCACAGAGATGTGTTTAGTCAAACTGAATACAATCAGATTGACACCACCTCCTTTGGAAAGAAGGTGAAAACTCTGTATGAATCCACTGTCAGTAAAAGAAGGCAGAATCAACATGTATTTTAGACTTGCCATTGAATCCTTCTAAAACCTTGCTTTGTGTAATTTCTGCCTAGACACAGTAAAATTTGCATGCTTTCCCTGTAATGTGCAGAAGCCATTGCACATCTGCTTCTTGGGTAGTGTATAAAATAATTGCTTCGGGCTGCTTCAGTGCCTAGTGACTATATGAGCATGTAAATATATAATTATTAAAAGCTCCTTACGCTTGCAATTCTTAAATCAGTCAATATCAGCAATGTATTTTCTGAAACAAAAATCTAGTGAAAATATATTGTCTTTTAACACGACAGCTCAAACTTGACAACATCAGTAAAGCACGAGAACAACTTCGAGCTTCAGCTTGTTGGTATTTAGCCAAGTAGACATCCATTAACCTTATGGTGGTGCCACTGCATTGGATAGTGCATGAAAACACCCACTTCGTTTTAACCGGGAGTATTTTCTTTCTACGAGTGTCACATACTTCTTTCCCCCAAGCACAATGAAGTGCAACAGAAAATCTGGTAATTATGTCAAAAAATATGGGCAGCGTTTCCAGTTGCCGGTCACTCCTGGCAAGAAAAAAACCCAAGCAATCACCCATGCAAACAAAAAAAAAGCTTAATGAATCAGGAAATTTTGTAGAAAACACAAAGATGGGAAAGATGAAACATGGGATGCATTGCATCCTGCTAACTTCTCATCTGCGGATGCGATGGCGGCTGGAGAGCCTCGGCGTGCTGCAGCTCAGGTACCTCCCGCTGTTCAGAAACTTGACATTTCTGAAGCAAGCTGCGTGTTAAACTCAACCACCGGTTTCGGCACCGGGAAAGCGAACAACCGTTCCCCAAAGAGCGGTCTGCACCACGCTTGAAAGAAACCGGGCGTTTTCCAGGCTCTGTCAACAGGTTCCTCCGCAGCTTCCGCGGGGCGCGGCCGCACCCGCCCCGCCGGCCACCGTCGTCGACCGGCACGGCGCCCGGCAGCCCTCCCCGCCCGCCCGCCCGCCCGCCCGCCGGGGCCGCCTTCCGCGCCCAGCGCGCCGCTCCCTGCCGCGCCCGCCCGACAGGGCGCCGCGGCTCCGGGCGCCACCGCCCATTCACCGCAGCGGGCTCTGCCGCCGGCTCCGCAAGGGTAGGCTGCGCCCCGGAGAAGGAGGAGGTGCCTGTCGGCCGCGCCGAGGCCACGGCGGGGCCGCCCCAGCGGAAGGTGCCCTCGCGTCCCGCCGCCTGCCCTTCTGCGGGGTACGGGGGCTCTCCTCCGTCGGCCCGGACGAGGGCAGGCGTTTGGGTGAGGGGCTGCTCCTCCCGCCGCCCGCCTGAAGGGGGAGGCGCCCGCCCTCCGAAGGGGAGCGTCGGCGTCGGCGGGGGAGCGACCGCCGACCCGGCAGAGGCGCCCCGGCGACGCGCCCACCCCGAGGGCCCGCGGGGCCGGGCCGGGCCCCATGGCGAGGAGGAGGAGCAGGAGCAGCCGCAGCTAGGATTGGGGGCCGCCGGCGCCGCCCGCCCGGCCGGGGGGGAGGAGGCGGCAGGAGGAGGAGCGGCGGCGTGGGCCGGAGCGAGGTGTCTGGGCTCGGCGCGGCTGCCCCTGAAGATGGCGGCGGCGGAGGCGGCTGCGGGCGGCGGGGTCTGTTCGCTGGCGGGCGGCGGCTCAGTGCCTGTCCTCTTCTGCTTCTCCGTCTTCGCACGGCCCTCCAGCGTGCCCCACGGCGCCGGCTACGAGCTGCTGATCCAGAAGTTCCTCAGCCTCTACGGGGACCAGATAGACATGCACCGCAAGTTCGTGGTGCAGCTCTTCGCCGAGGAGTGGAGCCAGTACATAGACCTGCCCAAGGGCTTCCTGGTCAGCGAGCGCTGCAAGGTGCGCCTGGTGCCGCTGCAGATACAGGTGAGAGCGGCGGCGGGGCAGCGCCGGCAGCCACGGGGGGGGGGGGGCGTCCCGCCGCCGGATGCGGCTGCCCGGCCTGCCCCGGCCCGTCCGGGCAGCAGCGGTGGCCGTGGGCGCCCGGAGCGGGCTGAAGCCGTGGGCAGAGCCCCGCGTGGAGTTACCTCTCCCTGGAAACTCTTGTTTTACTAAGGCGGGGAGGCCGGTGCGCTCCGCGCCACATGCGTTTGGACCGGGCTTTGCATTCAGCGAGTCAGAGCTCATTGACCCCGTGAATGGGAAGACAGCCTAGTGGCTGAAATAATAAATACTTCTCCTTTAAAGCAGGCGGCTGGTGCTGCCCGCCTGTAGCCGGAGGTAGTGCTGCAAGGTGAAAACTCAAAGGGTGCTGGTAAAGAGGGCTCTGCCAGAGCTCGGTCTCATGGCTCGTAGGTCCCTAGGATTTCTGTATACCTTCTTGCCCCAAAAAGCTCTTTCCGATTTACAGGTTCATAACTCACTAGTTTCGTGGCCGTAAACCAGGAAGCCAGACTGCCAGACAGATACAGTACGTGAGTTTCATACTAAGATATCTTAATGCACACTGGAGGTACATGCCAGTCATGCTGTAATAGTTTCATTCAAAGCAAAATTGCTTATTCCTTTCTCCAGCATCAAAGATGTCAACTTTTTTTTTTTTAAAAAAAAACCCTCCCAGAACACATTGTTACTGTTTTAATTCAGAAAATTCTTCTTAATCTGTAATTAAGAAGTTTTAGTTTATTGAGCCAACATTACTAATGAGTTGAAAAAGTGATATCATAAAAACTGAAACGTTGCTCGTTTTTTATGTTTCCAAAAACAGTCTAATGCACACTGTAAACCCTGCTTAATTGTAGTGTTTTGAACCTATAAACTGTCAAGGTGTCCTGTTCACTTAGACTGTGCATCAAGGATGCCTTTAGACTCTTTTGTCCTGTCCTAACCCTATGTGTGGAAAGAGTGGTTAAGAAGACCAAACTAATTTTGTTGTTTATTATTCTTCATTTGACACTCTTCCTATTCAGTTTAAAAGCTTTCTTCTTTGTGTGTTGGAAACAGAATGAATGGAGGCCCGGCCAGAGAATCTGGAAAGAACAGTCACTCCAACTCGCAGAAAGAGTTGGTGTGGGTGTTAATTCGGGCAAGGATTTTAGAAACAGAATTTGTGTAATCAGGAGGTGTATGAATGGTACAGGTCAGAATTTTGTTTCTTATTTTTGCATGCAGATCACTGCTCTGCTAAGATTTGCAGATAGCTTCTGCACTGAAACAGTAAATGCAGTCTGAGCATTTGTAGCAGGATGCACATCAGGGTGTAAAAGGTCAGTGTTGAGATGTGGAAGTATATATTGTTCCCAGGGTGCAGGTGCACTATGCAGCTTTAACTGGCTGCAGGGATTCAGGATGAACTGCTATTTAATGCATTAATTGCCTTTCACCGATGCTGTTGCGGTTCTGTGACACTAGCAACTGTTGATATGGAAAGGACTGTACTTGTGTATTATTTTAGTTGACTCCTTGATGTGCTTCAGCAGCTGAGAATGGGCTGGAGACATCACAGTGATGTCAGTCAGCTTGCCTTAAGCTACCGGCAGGTGCTCAGAGATCACTTGTTTGGGGAACATTTGGTCTGATATGGTCACAGCTGCGCTTTTTAAGACCTTAAGGATTTACTGATGGGAAGATAATAGTTTCTTTCCTTATGTTGGTTCATGCACTGCCACTATTGTGTGTCCTTTTTCCTCCCCTGCCCGATGTTTTATCTGCAGTTACACATGACATAGGTTTGTCAGCTGTGCATGTGGCATAGCCAGTTTGAAATACCATTTTGAATGCATCTTTTAAGAGGCACAGCCTTTGCTCACTGAAGTGATTAGACTTGCATATTTGGGAAGATATATTTAGGTTAAAATTAAGGTTCATGCATACTAGCATCTGTATCCCTAGACAATAACTTCAGTATTTTTATGTGCATGCTTTATAAAATGTAAGTATGCGTTTAGTTAGGGATGACATTTTAACCCCTAGGGTGATAGCACCTGTGAGCTCCGGAACGATAGCCTCCTGTTTTGATTCCTGTCATGGAAGGATGCCTTTTGTTATAATAGCTCAAGATACGTCAGCAGCAAATGATATTTGACTAGGCTCTTTCAATTTCCTGTCCCTGCAGTTGATGGAGGCAGTAATCTCACGGAGAAATCACCATATGCTGCTCCACGCAGCTCAATTCAAGGCTCGATCTGTACAGGGACATTTGCTCTCCAGTTGTATTTGTGCCTTTGTACTGTGCTTTTATATCACATTGGTTTAGGTGTGTTGGTGCAAAACAGCCTCTTGAACTTTTAATGGCCACTCAGTGTTAGGCAGGCTGGTGGGATGGAGTAAAAGCTGATGGTCAGCCTGGCTGCCGCTCTTGAAACATGAGGAGGGACTTTTCCTTTGACCTCTCCCAACTGGTGAGGATGGCATTTGCTTGCAACTTGAGGGACTGAGTACTAGCAGAAAGGAGACATCTGCTTTTTGTGGATTTTACATGTTTTAAAAGTTTTAACAGAATAGTATTTATAGTCAGAGTGGCGGAATGCAAGACCACTTTAATCTCTTCTAACTCTAAATGCAGTTAAATAGTGCTACTGAAACTGTTGTGTTTTGCTGTAACTGTTGTATCTGCCTTTGGAGGGGAGAAGCAGTAAGGAAAAACACTTTGGAGATCACAGAATCATAGGATAGTTTGTGCTGGAAGGGACCTTTAAAGGCCATCTAGTTCAACCCCTCTGCAATGAGCAGGGACATCTTTATCTAGATCAGGTTGCTCAGAGCCCCGTCCAACCCGACCTTGAACGTTTCCAGGGATGGGGCTTCTAAAATCTCTCTGGGCAACCTGTGCCAGTGTCTCAACACACTCATTGTAAAAAATTTCTTCCTTATATCTAGTCTAAATCTATCCTCTTTTACTTTCAAACCGTTATTCATTGTCCTGTCACAACAGGCCCTGCTAAAAAGATTGCCCCCACCTTTCTTATAGGCCACCTTTAAATACTGGCTGCAAAAAGGTCTCCCCGGAGCCTTCTCTGCTCCAGGCTGAACAACCACAACTCTCGCAGCCTGTCCTCATGTTAGAGGTGCTCCAGCTCCATGATCATCTTTGTGACCCTCCCCTGGACCTGCTCAAGCAGGTCCACGTCTGTCTTGTGCTGGGGGCCCCAGAGCTGGATGCAGTACTGCGGGTGGGGTCTGACCAGAGTGGAGTAGAGGGGGAGAATCACCTCCCTTGACCTGCTGGCCACGCTTCTGATGCAGCCCAGGATGCGATTGGCCTTCAGGGCTGCGAGTGCACATGGCTGGCTCATGTCCAGCTTTTTGTCCACCAGCACCCCCAAGTCCTTCTCGGCAGGGCTGCTCTCAATCCCTTCATCCCTGAGCCTGTATTGATACAGGGGGTTGCCCTGACCCAGATGCAGGACCTTGCACTTGGCCTTATTGACCCTCATGAGGTTCATGTAGGTCCAGCTTGTCCAGGCATATCAGAAGACAAGACAGTTATGGTCATTACAGCTGTGTGATAGAGGAGTTCCAGCAGCGTTCGAATATATGCCTAAGAGAGGCTATTTCACAGTCACAGCAGTACTGGTGCTCTGTGTTTACAAACTTGTAACCTGAAGATGCTAGAGCTAAAAGGGTGAAATTATTATTGAAATCATAAGGCGCCTCTACTTCAGGGTGTTTTTTTTTAAAAGATATGATGATGTCTCAGGCATATCTTTTGTGCAGAAAGCTGCTTGCAGAATGATACTTAATTGTTGCTGAAAGATAGGTAAATAAAATAGAATTGTTTATGCACAGACTTTCACTCTTTTAACGCACACCTAGTATTGCTACATTCAGATGCTTTGGAAATTGAAGTACCATTAACTCAGGATTAACTAATTAATTAACTAATTCCGTTTTCTGAAGACCAGGAAAAGCCAAAGCATGAATTGCAGGATATGAGTCAGATGAGGGGAGTTGTTTGGCTTTTTTTCCCCCCCCAAAAAGGTGCAGTTATAAATTCTGATACATTAGTGCTACAATTAAATGCAATGTTTCTAAATAAATAAATTTGAAAAAAAAAACCACTTGGAACCTTAAAGAACAAAAGAAAGGACTGAAAATATTGAAGGAGAGGTTTCTTCAAATCCAGACTCTGTGTCTTTACTCTTCAGCATGCGTTTTGAAAATGTTGAATTTTGATGAAGAATTTTGTACTGTCTTAATTATATGAACATCATGTGCTTATCTGACTACATTTGTCCTTTTTAAATGGTGAATTGCATATAAAAGGCTGCACTTTGGCTTAGCATAAAATAAATATTTATATTCCTAAGTTGAAATACTTGTAACCTGTTTTTCCCTTGGAATACATTAATTTTTTTCCTTTGAAAGATAAGCAGCAAAGTAAAACTGAATCTTACTGATTTCCTTTTAGAAATAAAGGAGAAGAAAACATGATAGTCAGCTTTTTTGTTGTCTTTTTATGCCATCCTTGAAATAACAAGGCTGCAAGGTCCTCTGCTCTGCCCTTTTAATGGGTAACCTTGGCAAGAGATTTATGAGGTGACTAGTGATGTCATATGGGATGATTTTCTCTGCTTCCATTTTCTTGTTCATTACAAATACTGGGGGAAAATTGCATTTTGTCTGTGTAATGGTTTTCTGAAGTTTGAACAGGGGAAGTACAGCTAAAGAGCCAGTATATGTTAATATTTTTGTCAAGCTGATTCTGTAATTACAGTACTTCATCACAGTCACATTTTGTATGATCATCATCAGAGATGGAATACATGTGGAAAAACACCTGTCCTTTCCCACCTAGGCCTTTTCTAGAGCAGCATTTAAAGCTGTATGTAACTCGTGACAGCATACCTTTAAATCCTGATCTGGACAAGGTCCTAGAGATGACTCCTTTAGCTCGGTAAAAGAGCTGCATCAGGTTACGTGTCCATCTGACATACCTATCTATTCTGGTTGTGCTGTGAATAACTTCCATCTGGAGGGAAGAAAGTCCTGGTGACTAACTGAGAAGGGTGAAGTGAAACAAATGGAAAAGCTTATACACTGTGTGTGGGAACTTCAGGTTATTTTTTTTTTGCTTTTAAATGTAGGCTGTTTAATGATACTGTGGCTGAGTAGATGTTATATTCAGAGTGGATTCGGACGGGTACCCTGTGGCTGCAGTGGCTCCCCATCCTTGCCCAGCCTGCCTCTCCTTGGAGTGAATGCAGACAGGTGCTGACATGCCAGCCCAGGGTATGATGTTTGGGTGTAGGTTTGCCCCCACCCCAGCTCACTGGCAGGGAGCCGTGTGGGTGGTCGTGGTTTTCACTGTCGGAGGATGTGAGAGGTGGAGGTGTCCCATGTCCCTGACATGGTGTGCCTCCCCAGGAAGGGGAGGACAGCTTTCAGAGCAAGTGAGTGGTAGGATTTATGTGGCACATTGAAGAACCAGTAAATGGAAACTGCCTTTGTACATAGCAGATACTCCTGTGACTATTTATGGACTGCATTGGCTACTATTTATGAAACTTAATTTCAAACTGCTTTCTGCTGTGCTCTGTCCTTCCCACATCTGCTATTCCAAGTAACACCAGCAAGTGTTGATTTTGTTGTTTTTTGGGTTTTTTTTGATCTTGCCATCTATTTTTCTGGTTTCTTCTTCTTCTGCCATGTGTTGCATGGTTTGATTCAAACTGCAGGTTAATCAGAAAAAATATGAAAATCAATCTAGGAATTATTTGTGTTAGATTTTGTAAAAGCTTTTAGTTGACCCAGCTTTTATTTTGGAGTTACTAGTATTAAACTGAAGGCATAAATTAAATCATATTAAACCAACTTGGTAATAGAGGAAAGTAGATATAAGGCTTTTGCTCCAGCTCCCTGTGATGTTTGTCATCAAACAATTATGGATTCAGTTAAAGTCTTTAATGAATATGCTCCCTGGCTGGAAAGGCAGTCAGTTTTCTTTCATGTTTCCCTGTCAATTCAGAATAACGAGTTGGGCTCTATAAGATATGTTCCTAATCAACTGTTTGTAAATATTCCATCATCCATGTCATTGCTGAAACTTAGGGCAAATACTGTTTTTGCAGAAGGTGCCGATCTCAGAGGAGCTGCAAGCATCTGAGAGAACAGAATTGAGGCTTTTCATGACAAGTTGGAGAAACGAGGTGAAATAAGATGCAGTTCAAAATGGAAGCAAGAAAAGCAGAAGTAATTCCTGTGCTAAGGTAGAAATAATCAACTACACAAATAAAAGACGAGGGAGAGTTCAAGGCATAAATTTGAGGTTAAAATGCACCTCAGGAGTCTACATATCATCAATTATGAAAAGAGCAGATAGCATGTTGGAAAGTACAAATTGAACAGGGCCTGCAACGGCTGTGAATTGACTGATCTTTTCTGCTAGTTCTGAGAAGTATTATGGGCAGGGAAATAGTACTGTTACAATAGTGTTGGGTGCCTCACTGTAGACTGCAATTTGAAAAGCACCTTAGGGAGGGCAATGAAAATTGAGTTGTAGGAGGTAAGATTGAAAGTATTAGATATGTTTTAGAATAAGGGAGGGGAAGGACTAAAGGGACACTGTATCTGAGTCTTGAGATATGGTAATAGGTGTTTGTGCATGGTTATGCATGTGAAAGAGGATGGTGATCCTCTTCTGTTTCAAGTCCACCATGAACAGAACTGGAAATAATGCTCTTAAATGGCAATGAAGGAGTGTGGGTAAGTGATCCTTCTGTGGAGGCAGACTATGCAGCTTCTTGAAGACCTTTCTAGTCTATTCATACTTGTTCCTCTGCTGAGGATGGTAGTGTCATCCACTGCCTTGGCATAGCACGGTGTATACGAGGGAGTAGACTAATTCCACGTAGATCACTCTATGATCTATGATGGTTTGAAGTACTTCAGAACAATCTTAAAAAAATTAAAGTGGTGAAATGATTTATAGAAGAGAATAATGGTCTTTGCTTGTCCTATAAATGCCCAGACAAAATGACTTGTTTCCTGAGTAGGAGGCACACTTACAAATATTGTCTATTTATTTTTGCCGCTGAGTGGTAGGAAAGTTAAATGTCATGATTGACTGCTCTGATGTTAGTAAGTGCCGGAGTTAGAATAGGTCATGGTAGGTGCTCACTGTGGCATTGAATTATATGTTAGTACTTCTACCAACCCGCTTCTGCATTGGTCAGTCATGTAGATAGGTGGTATTCAAGAACAAGGCAGTTATTAAATATTTGATTTTATTTTCAAGCATTCTTGGTCCCAGGCCTCATTTATTACATGGTATAGAATCACAGAAATGTCATTCAGGAGAAGTATCTGGAGGCTGCCTTCCCTAACTCCTATGCAAAGCCATTTCTTGATCAAACCAGCTGTTGATTTGCTGAATGCTGAAAACCTCTAAGCATGAAGATCCCACCACCCATGGTAACCTGTTTCAGTGCAGCTGTACCTTCCTTGTGAAAAAGATTTCCTTGATGCCTGTTGTGATGTTCTTCTGTCTTCCTCTGGCATCAGGGGGTTCAGTGTTGCAGCACGTGCTTTATGGTTGTTACTGCATTTGCCTTCGCAAACCAACTGCTTGTATTAATAGTATTGCTGCTTCACCCACAAGGACCAGAGGAAATGTGGTTATAAACTGTGGTTTACTCAGGAGATGTGGTGAATCAATGAAAGATTTGGGAGCAGTATTTAAGGATTCCTGATTCCCTTGTGGCGAGTTGACCTTGGCTGGCTTCCAGGTGCCCACCAAGCTGCTCTATCACTCCCCTTCTCAGCTGGACAGGGGAGAGGAAATGTAACGAAAGGCTCATGGATCAAGATAAGGACAGGGAGATCCCTTACCAGTTACTGTCACAGGCAAAACAGATTCGACTTGGGTAAATTAATTTAATTTATTGCCAATCAATAACAGAGTAGAATAATAAGAAATAAGAACAAAAGTAAAAACATCTTCCCCCCAACCCCTCCCTTCTTCCCAGGCTCAGCTTCTCTTCAGACTTCTCTTCCCCCTCCCTGCAAGTGGCACAGGGGGACGGCTGTTGCGGTTAGTTCATCACACTTTGTCTCTGCCACTCCTTCCTTCTCACGCTCTTCCCCTGCTCCAGCATGCATCCCTGTCCTGGCTTGGGGGAGGAGTGAGCGAGCAGCTGCATGGTGCTTAGTGGCCAGCTGGGCCTAAACCACGACAGTCCCTCCCATGGGCTGCAGTTTTTTGTGAACTGCTCCAGCATGGGTCCCTTCCATGGGGTGCAGTCCTTTAGGAGCAGACTGTTCCAGTGTGGGTCCCCCATGGGGTCACAAGTCCTGCCAGAAGACCTGCTCTAGCGTGGGCTCCTCTCCATGGGGCCACAGGTCCTGCCAGGAGCCTGCTCCAGCACAGGCTCTCCACAGGGTTACAGCCTCCTTTGGGTGCATTCACATGCCATGGGTGTGGGGTCCTCCATGGGCTGCAGGTGGATATCTCCTCCACTGTGGATCTCCATGGGCTGTAGGGGGACAGCCTGCCTCACCATGATCTTCACCATGAGCTGCAGGGGAATCTCTGCTCCTGCGCCTGGAGCACCTCCTCCCCCTCCTCCTCCTCCTTCACTGACCTTGGTGTCTGCAGGGATGTTCCTCTCACATTCTCACTCCTCTCTCCGAGCTGCTGTTGCACAATGGGGTTTTTTTGCTTGCTTAAATATGTTATCACAGAGGTACCACCAGCATTGCTGATGGGCTCAGCTTTGGTCAGCAGTGGGTCCATCTTGGAGCTGGCTGGCATTGGCTCTGTCTGACATGGGGCAGTTTCTGGCATCTTCTCACAAAAGCCACCCCTGCAGCCTTCCTGTGCTGCCAACACCTTGCCATGTAAACCAAATTAATCCCTGCTTTTCCAAATATACTGTTTTACAGATTTTGTAATTTTGTTTTAGTTTAAAAAATCGCAACCTCAGTTTGCAGAAAATGAAGTGTATACAATTAATGTCTACTTCCCAGAAGCAGCTTATTCAATTTGATTTATCAGTCTGCTGAAAAGCTCCTGAATGGATGTAATTTGTCTTGAGTTGCCTTACAAGTAATGATAATATGTAGCTGCTTTCTTTCCCTGTGGCCTCCAGCTGAAGCCTTATCCTTTGCTTCTGCAGGTAGTGCAAGTAATTTCATACAAACACAAAGCACTCTTGCAAAGTGTGAGAAAATTCAACCTTTGATTTCTTTTTTCTTGCCTCTCACTTCTACCCTACTCGATCACCTGTATGAGCGAGACTGTGGGAGATTACTTTTAGCATTCAAATATATTCAGTTCACTTTCTGGTCATAATACTGACAAGCTTCTCTGCTTTCGTTCTAGCCTTTGGACTTTTCATCAGACTTGTGATGAAAGATGTCATAGACAAAACGAACGGACTACACAAACTATTGAAAATAGATATCCATAAAGTATTGAAAGCAAGTGGAAGACTGACCTTTTAATTTATCCTGATTTTATGTGGACTTAAAAATTAATTTGAGGAATGTAATTTTGCAGTTGGTACTCTTTTCTTTGTTTTTTTGTGGTTTTTTTTTTTTAGAGTACTTTGGCAGTATGCTCCTCTGCCCCCCTTCAGGGTTCGCAAGTTTCCATGCATGTTCACATTGACTTGTGTCTCCCACCTAATAAAATCTTGATTACCTATTGACGACTGTACTATACTGATGAGTATCAGCTGTTCATTTGAATTTAGAATTGTACCAAAATAATGCTTGAAAAACCTTTCTGCTGTTGTGACTTAAAGTAACATATATCTGTGACCTTGCAGAGGCATTGCAGAATTTTTCTGATTCTGCTGAAAATCTTTTCTGAAATCTTTTCTTTTCTGAAAAGATCTTCACTGCCACAGAAAACTTCTGTTTTGTTTTTCAGATGACTACTTTGGGCAACCTGACACCCTCAAGCACTGTGTTTTTCTGTTGTGATATGCAAGAGCGATTCCGGCCTGCCATCAAGTACTTTGGTGATATCATCAGCGTGGGCCAAAGACTGGTATAGTTTTTGCTTTTTTTTCTTGTGGTGAGCTTTGATCACACATGTAAATTACTATTTTATACACAGCCAGTTAAATGGTTGTTCAGTTTCAGGTAGTAACAAAGTCTTTGCTATTACTGTTCTTTAACAGTTTCTTTTCTTGTATGCTTTCTTCCCTGCCGCCTTATAGCTCCAGGGTGCACGGCTCTTAGGAATTCCAGTTATTGTAACTGAACAGTATCCCAAAGGTCTTGGCAGCACTGTGCAAGAAATTGATTTAACAGGAGCTAAACTTGTGCTTCCCAAAACAAAATTTTCAATGGTCTTGCCTGAAGTTGAAGCAGCATTAGCAGAGATCCCTGGAGTCCGCAGCATTGTCCTGTTTGGTGTAGAAGTATGTGCCTTACCATTCTTACACTGTTTTATGGTAATGTCTGTTGGCCCACAATACTATTAAGCATTGCTTTCTGTAATTAAAAGGAAAAAAAGTAAATTTAAATCGCTTAGAGCTCAGATGTCCTCTACAGAGTAAATTATTCTTGTATTCTTTGATATTATCTCATAATAAAAATTGAAATGAGATATTTATAAACTACAGGCTTTTGTCGCAAGCTTGATTGGCATTTGAAACCCACATTGAGTTCCCTAGTAATAGCAGGGGTAGAAAAATACATGTTTGAACCCTAATTAATTGTGTACTCTGATTTGCATTGTGCTACTCATGTCTTATAATAATAGTTTGTTGGCGGGGTTTTTGCCTTTGATTTTTTCCCCTGTAGACTCATGTCTGCATCCAGCAAACAGCATTGGAATTAATTGGCAGGGGTCTGGAAGTTCATATTGTAGCTGATGCCACCTCATCAAGAAGTATGATGGACAGAATGTTTGCTCTTGAGGTAAGTTTCTTAGTCAAGGCTTTATCTGTCTTGCATCTGTATGTTAATTTCCTTGCTTATAAGCTAACAGGGATTTCTAAGGACAGTCAGCAGTGGACAAATGTAAACTTGAGGACAGGTGAATGTTCAGATTCTCAGAATAGCTTCCAGGATGGAGAAGGATTACTGCCTTGTTTTTCCTCCCTAAATTACGATTTAATATGTGGAACCCAGTTTAGGAGACTTGGATTTTAAAAGTGATTGTTTCATGCAAGCTAGGTTACTCTGTATAACCCTTAGCATTTTAGGATATTTTCTTATGGAGGGTTATCTGTACAGTAGAATAAAAGTGCTACAGAGCATTTGGGTTTGTTGTTCCAAATAGTATTTGTTCTGCTGTTGAAATTCCTTGAAATGCAATGGAATATAGTAAGTGATCTTGTTCAAAGCTCCTTCTTGTATGTCTGTCCCTCACTCTGCTCTTCCTCATCAGTGCAAATTAAACCTTAATCTCAAGAGTTTGTGATTATAGCAAAGACTTTCCCCTGCACCCCACCCTCCTTCTAGGAGCTTAGTCTAACTGAATGTTGAGAAAGTGAAGATAAATGTAGCAAGAAGATTTAAAAGCATGTAAACTATATGGTAGTAAATTCATACAAATGCTTTTTTGATAGTGTACTCTGACTTGCCTGTAGGCATCGCTGTTGGAAATCAAAAACTGATATATACATTAAGTGTTCCAATTTTTGTCTCAGGCCCTAAAAATTGTTTGGAAATTGAAACTAATAGTAACTACAGTGTTTTATACTTTCTTCGTAGATTTGGAGAAGACTTTTAATTTCTTCTGTTTCTCATGAATAAGAGAATTAAAGGCTAAAAGAAAATCACCAGCATATAGCATTTGATGAAACCCGTGACTTTGATTAAGTGGAAGCTTAATGTCATCTGTCACGTAAAGCATAGTGACGTACACAGAGCGCAGGAATGACTAAAATCATGGACTTCCCAAGTCAATGTGGCACAGCAGCAGTAGCAGACAAAACAAATATAGAAAAAACTGAAATCTGTTTGCCTTATTATGTATATCTTTATGCGTTTGATTATCACTTACACTGTGTCTGCGTATGTGGAAGCTGATTCAGTGTAATAGCGTTTAAAGCAATGACTAGCTAGCGTTGCTTTTCTTTCTAGTCAAAAAGGTATTGATTATCTTAAAAAGCATGCTTGGTTGCAAAAGCTGTAATGCAGGCAAATTGGTCATTTTTAGGTAACTTTTTATATGTCTTTGCAATGTATTCTCACTAAGCATGAAGAAAAAGTTGAAAATGCTGCTGAGGGCTGTAGCAGACAAAAGGTGGGCATACTTGGGAACCAAGACCAGGAGAAAGGGACACATGTACTGGGCATGTCAGTAATCCTGTTTCACCATGGTGATATTTTTCTTAGGGAAGTTGGTGAAATACCAACACATTGGGTAATCCCGCTTTAGTCTTACTGTACGGCTGACAGTTCCTAGTCTCACTCTTTTAATTAGTGACTCTGACATTCTTTCTTGTGCAAACTTGCTCCATACCTGGTGAGCTGAGGTAAAGTTCATTGATCTGGGTTCCCTGGACCATTCTCCTTACCTTTCTGGAAAGATTGGTGTAACATTTGTCTTTTCCTGGTAACACTCCTGTGTTCACAGTGACCTTTCAAGGATGATGAAGAGTGACTTTGCAGTGATAACAACCAGCTTCCTCAGCAGGCTCAAATAAATCCTATCTGGTCCTGGATGCCCCTTCAGCTTTCCACATTTTCCCTCACATAGCATGTGTTTTGATGGTGCTGGTGATGAACATGCAAATAATCTGAACAGGTGTAGTAGGAAGTGAAATTTGAATTAATTGATAGCCCAAGTGTTCATGTCTGCCTGGATGACCCTAAAGAGTTATTGTCTCCACTTCTGTTGTGCGCTTAAAAATGTGAGCAGGCAAAACCTTGCAATCAAAAGAACCACCAGAAACAAAGAAACCTCAAAATGTCCATTGATGAAATAATTCAGCCCAACTGGCCAAGGTTGTGGCTGTGGTTCATCTCTGCCCTATCTGATGGCGATGCCTTATGTCACTGCTTGGTCTTGAATTGAGCCAGCTTAGTCTGTTCATGCTGGATTTCTTCTCTGTTCTACTTGTTCCTGCAGTGTGGATGCAACACACCCTTGCTGCTCTCCTTAGCCTGAAGGACTGTGTTCTAAGAAAACTTTTCCTTTCCTTGAAAATCATCCAGTAGGCTTAGCACATGCATCTCTTTGTTCCTACTAATCTCAAAACTATATAAATTATTCTTGGTCTTAGAAGTAGAATATGAGCCAATGCTAGCTTCTTCCACATGCTATGGTATGTTTTGCTTCTAAAGAGAAGACCTCATTTTTCAGTCAACATTTCTCAGAAGACAAGGTTCTTCAAAAGTTTTTTTGTCTCTCATCCATCCCAGTTAAAAGCAAAAACTTGTATTCCTGGAGAAGTACATCTTGAAAACACTGCCATAATATTTTATTTTGATTGTCCTGTTTTTTTCTTTTGTATGTGTATATGGTTTAAACAAATGTGTCGTTGTACAAGAGTAGGAGAGCTGAGGCAGCGATCTGCTTTGTTTCAACTTAAGAATATTGCAAGCCTTGCTGCTATTATTGCAAGCAGGAAGCACTGACTTGAGTAAATCTAGCCTGGTTACTTTGTCATTATATAGACTGTAGTTACATATACTTTACTGGTCCCCTAAAATTAGTAACTTTCTTCCATCAATTGCTTTGTAATTGAACAACTGAAGAGCAGTGATCTATGTCTTCCTTAGAAAGACTGGAGCTTGTCTTTCCTTTAGTAATTACAACTGAAACCTGTCTGAAGGTGTATGTATCTGTATTTTATACCTCTTGCCCTCCCTTGGCTCATTCAGGACCCAGTTAGATTTGGTGGAATATGCAGCTGAGTAGAGGATGAGGGAGGGAAAGCTGGATCCATGAAGAGTTTTACTGGCAAAGTACCTGTACGGTTGCTGGGAAGCTGATGGAGTGCAGGGCATCATAGGGCGTCATCAGCTTTTACTTAAAGATAACTTTGATTCACAGGCCACAACCACAGCCTTAAAGTCCAGAAACTTTGCAGTAAGTCCTGCGGTTTAGGCTATATAAAGCATTGCTTAGTTTAGTTGCACACTTGCAAGATCTAGCAGACCTCTTTCAGTTTTGCTTTTTATGTGGCCATGCTTTTTATTCTGTAGTCTGTCAGAACTAGTGCGGGAGTTACTGAGGCTGTAATGTCAGTTAAAAGTAGCTGCTGTTGTGCCAGTATGATTTATAAGGTCTGTAGAAAAGCTTTTTGTTCTGACTGCTGATGTTATTAGTACTAGTGCACTGTGTAGTCCAAAGACAAAAGAACTAGTACATAACAAGCCCTCAAAAAGGAATTGTTACAATTAAGTTTCTTGCTTAATGCCTTCAGCTTGGACCTCACTATTTTCTTTTGCCTCAGGCCTTTCAAATCTGCATGAGACTGAAGAAAGCTATCTTTGGGACCATGCAAGGGGAAAGTGTTATTAATATAGGAGGGGGCTGGTCTTCTATGTGTTAAATCTGACATGGGTAAAGAATTCAGTCAAAGTAGGAAGCACTACTTGAAATCCAGGGAAGCCTTTTTCCTTAGTAAAGTCTAAAATCAGTCACTTTCCATCTCAGCTTTATGAATGGAACCACTAAGAAATTCTGAACTGGAATTGACAATCCTTTTGCTAATAGGAGATGTTTTTAAATATACCATCTGTCTGGTTTACAAAATGTATACTCATTCATATTTGCAAGTATATCACATTATTCTCTCTCTGCTCTTTTCTCTTTCAGCGTCTTGCTCGTACTGGAATTATAGTTACTACCAGCGAAGCTATATTGTTGCAGCTGGTAGCTGATAAAGAACATCCAAAATTCAAAGAAATCCAAAATCTCATTAAGGCAAGTGCCCCTGAGTCGGGACTCCTTTCCAAAGTTTAAAGAGGATGTAGAGGAGGCGGATCTCATTGTCATCTTTAAGGAGGAAGGAAGGCTGTAAGCACACATGTGTACCTTCTTTCACTCAAAGTTTGGTAGAAGTGTAAAATTAAAAGTTGACATACTCATGCTTGCCTTAGCAAAAACTGTTTGGTTATACATCTGGGTGCCAGTATGTTCTGTTTAGTTACAGCTGTCAGAGGTGTTGGGTACTGTAGAACCCTTTTGTTGTCAGATTTCATTATTTATTTTAAAAAATCCAAAAATTAACAGGTGCCTGCTAGTCTATACTGTACACTGATTGTAACAGCTCCAAAAAGTGCATATTTCTGTGACACCTCTTGATTGTGCACTTTGTAAAAGTGTTCTGTGATATTTTGTTTTACTTTCGTATTAATAGCAGATAATTACGTATTGCATAAATGTGATGTGATACACTTTAATGTTCTATGTAAGTGAAGTACTTTAATAGGGCATAAGTTAAAACTGTGTAAGAAATATATGGACTACATGTGCGCTTTTGTTCTCTAGGATAAAATACAAATGCTTTGCTTCGTAGACAAGACACGTAGATCAAGCAGCAGCTAATGTTTGATTGCTCTAGGTAGCTGAAGCCTGCATCATGACTTTTGATTATTCTGAAATTGACTGCCCAGCTGTGTACTTCACTTAAGCGTACACAAACAGAAAACTGTCATTTATTGAGTTCTTTATAAACAACTCCTGTAAAGTCCTTCAGAACTAGCAGATTACCAAAACTTTAAATAAACTGGTAATGCTAAGGATGTTAAAAAACAAAGCTTTTCAGCTTCAAGTGCTGAATCTACTAATTTATTTAGATATATTTGGGGTTTTTTTACCCCGTTTTAGTTAGATTGAATGTTTCCATCTGATTTACACATTTGGCCAAGCGAGCTCTGAAAGAAATGATCAGCTTCTCTAGGTCTTTGTGCTTTTTTGTGGGCTGCAATTGGGTAGAGTTTGAACGGAATCTGGCCTAAAAGCATTCTTCAGAAAATTAGCATCTTTAACTTAATGATACATGTTTTTTCTATCTAGAACCAATCTTTTAACACATTATTGTTCATAAAGGCACTTCTTTCATGTTCCAGTGGTTTAAACAATGTTGTATAAAGTTTATAGTGTGACTGAGACATTTATTTTTTTAAGAGTACTAGAAGATGTCATACTGAACACTGATCTTTTTGGTACAAAACCAATTAGAGTACATGTATTATTTTAAATTGCTTATTTTCCCCACAAGATGGCTCTAAAAGAATTGTTTCGGAGAGTTATAA
Organism: Leptosomus discolor; assembly: GCF_034619465.1. Taxonomy (NCBI): domain Eukaryota; kingdom Metazoa; phylum Chordata; class Aves; order Leptosomiformes; family Leptosomidae; genus Leptosomus; species Leptosomus discolor. The sequence goes on along the minus strand of NC_141419.1, from coordinate 46,380,181 downwards.
CATTTGTATGTTCAAAACAAATAAAATGTTAACATTTGCTGCCTCTCTTATGCTTGTGATATTTATTGAAGAGAAAATCCTGAAAGCCATGTTTGCCATGGACCTTTTTCTGTTTTGTGCAGCTGTAGAATTTCTATAGATGTCTTGGGAATTTTGTGTAAAGGTCAAAGGTGGGTAATGTCTAATAATTCTTGTCTTCAATATCTAGTTACGGTGTTATTTAGTGCTACAAAATAGGAGGAGGCGAGTTGAGTTGAAGAACCATTGTACTATATCACTGACCTACTTTTTACCTTCTTTTCTGGTATATTAATCACGTTGCCTAGCAGTATAAAGTCCGCTTATATAAATCAACAGCTGTGCACAAAAATACTATAAATTCTTACAAAATAATGGTTTTATTGCTTTCTCTTACCTTTATGTGTTGATGGTACCTAGACTTAATAATTGAAGAAAGAATGGTAACACATTTTTTTACATGTTTATTTTTGGAACAATATCAGTTTCCTCAATAACTAATACATGGGTTGTTAAGAAATAATTGTATTTGCTAAAACTTTACCATTTTTATGTAAATGTAAGTTGGAGGATGATTGTCACAAGTTCCTTTACACACAATCCTTTCCTAACTAAGGTTTTTACCACAAGGGGAATACTTCGGTAGCAAGATGGCACTAGAGAAGAATCTATAAAATACATTGATATCCTCTGCGATTTTTTTTTTTTTTTTGTATTTGCATAGCCTTCTGTGACAAACTAGATTTTTGTCAAGGGCCTTAATTTGTGGTTTTTTCCATAAGCTTAAAAAATAGGAATGCAGAAATACCTAGTATTGTGCTATAAAACTGACCTCTTAGATGTGAATTTAGGGACAGAATGATTGAAGTCTTTCTCCTTCATTAGATGGGCACATTCATAAGCATCACACAGATCATTCAGATGAGATTCTAAAAGTGTTTATTTAAAAAGAATACGAAAAAGTGTTGCCATATTTCTCATATGTAAAGTGAGTTTATTAGCAGGAGAGAATTTCCTTTGCTGCTTCATGCTGTAACTCATCTGTATTTTCTGTTCTCTGACAAGCGGGTGTTACCATGCAATAGGACAGCAGAACTGAGCCGTGTGAGAAGAGGTCTGCAGGCTGTTGCATTATCTAGTCTAAGTACTGTTCTGCCCTGCAAGGATATGGAATAAATTAATGAAACAAGACGGTGGAGAATTGCTTAGTGGTATACTCAGGTGATTGTGAAGAAGCCTAATTCATCACTGTGTAAGTGCCAAACTGTCCTTGATTTGAAGGCTTCAGCACAGCTACGGCTAAGCAACATGGTTGCTACCTGCTGTAGGTCGCCTCAGCATAATTTCTGTTTCCTTGGGGGGGCAGAAGGACAGTCCTTAATGGAGAAGACTGATTTATTTTCCTTGGTAGGTGTTCTGCTTCTGTGCAAAGTTGCTGATGTGTTGTTAGCCTTACTGGAGTAGCTGGTGTATAAATTCTGCACTAAATGTAATAATAGGCACCTGCGTGATTAGTTTTTCTGTGCTAAACCCTTTCAAAGGTGAGTTCTTTTTTTCTTATTGAGACAGTTTAGGTTTTGAGTTTAAAATATGATCCTGTCTATTCACAGAACCATGATCCTTTTATTATTTTTCCACCTGTATGGTAGTTTTGGATGAACTGAAACAAGTAAGGTCTCCAGTACCCTTTGCAAAACTTGAAAATGGAGAATGAATAAAAAATCAGCTGTTGCTAGCCAATGTTTTCTATTATGGTCATCACAAATGGCTGGAAAAATACGCCGTGGGACTGTTCCACCATTGTTTCTGCACTTGCCTGACTAGTTCTCAGGTAAATGTGCACTTAAATAAATTATGCTGCTTATTGAGTATGTTCCCTATTAGACATCAGGGTGGTGCCCCCCCCATTTATTACATTACCTAAACAATGACATTAATCTTTCAGGAGAGAAGAATTATGATCAATCTTCTCTTTTTGACATGAGCACTCTTTTAGAATGCCTCAGATTTTTATGTCAAGATTTTTGTTGAACTGGAACTCTTCTACTGCTACAGATTTGTTCTTCTATGTTCAATGCTTTGTTGCTTTAAAAACTTTGTTTCAATTAAATGTGAAGTGATAGCTGGAGCTGTGGAGCCCCAAAGAAAGGAAAATGATCTTAAGGAGGACAAAGGCTTTTATTTTGATGAGCAGTGATGCTGACTAGTACTGTTACATAGTTCATTTGTTACTCTTCAGAGTATTTTCTAACATATTAAGTGCTATGGCAGTGACAGAAGATGTCAGTGATTTGTAGAATCTGTTTTGTTTTTTTTTCCCCCCTCTGGATAATTTAGAGATAAACTATACTAGATGGGTGTAACAGATGTCCTTCAGATACATTTAGAACATCTGCTCTGCAAATGGGCTACGGCAGGAAATCCTTGGAAAAAAAAGTTTTGTTTTGATTGTCCAGTACTGGTGGTTTCTTAATAATCTCTGAAATGGAATACTTTTCATGAAGCTGTTACTAGATCTTTCTGTAATCTCCAGAAGTGCTTCTGGTACAGCAGTAGAAGTTACGATTGATAGTATGCTGCTGCTTCTCTTAAGACAGAACTGTATATACATCTCTATCTAAAGATAAGGTAGAGTGTGGGGTCTGGTCTTTTATTACTCATTTGAATTGCATAAATTAGTTTTTCATATGAGATAAAGGAATATTCGCAAAGGACTGCTGTGAATAGAAGGAATTTATTGGTATTAGCATGCTTAGGTCAGCTTAATAGACTTACTAAAACCGCCAGGGTTGGCAGCTCTCCTGCCACTGACAGCATTAGGCTTTGCTTTAATGAAACCCTTTTATCTGCTCAAGAGAGAAGATTGAGCAAACAAATGAAGAGAGCAGTTAATAGAGAATAGATGGTGAAATGCAAAGGCAAAATGAGAAAGAAAACTTGTTTTCTAATTATTACTGTTTGGTTTGGGATTTTTGCTTTGCTTGTGTTTTGTTTTGTTTTTCCCTATGGGGATGTTCAGAACCTGGAACACTTATTAACATAGAATTATATACCTTAAGTTGCAAAAACTGAGTAGGTCACAGCAGTCCTTGCCTCTGTCTTGCTGTGCACTTTATTCCCTTCCTGGACTGTTTTTACTTTGTTTTCATTGCCTTATAACTCTCCAAAAAGCAGACTCTTCTAAGCTTTTTGGCTCCAAATAGCACAAAAATTGCCAACTGGAAGGGTAAATATTCTGTTCTCAAAAAAAAAAAAAGAGAAGGAAGGTGTTCAAGCAAAGACTGAAGATCACCACGTACACTGACATCCCTGAGGCAGGTATGAACTGTTACCTGCACTGTGGTTTCAAGTGCAGGAATACATACATCTGAGACTTGGACAAACTAAAAGCTTTCTGAAAACACAGATAGCACATCATAGTTGGGATGATTTTACCTGTCTAGGACATGGATTTTTACAGCTAAAACAACTTTGCACACCTGAAATGAAATGAGTTAGAACTAAGTTGGTGCCACTCATCTTGCACCATAGGGAGGGGGCTGGATTGTAAGATTGTGACAAAATCCTTTAAGGGCAGCAACGTTGCTTATAGGAAGAACTCAGGAATAAGCTGACTAATCATTCACCAGAAAATTATCTTTTTGTGTATTTGTATATGCATAGTCGCATTGTTTAGTTTGGGTATGTTTGTACTGAGGCACTGAAAATCTTGGAGCATTTGTTGTTGAGTAACCGTGCTGGGTCTTCCTGGTCAAAATCCTTTTATCCAAGGAATCAACGGGTTACCATGTCATTTGCTAGCAACTTCAAGGCTATTTCAAAATCGTTATAGGAGAAAGACGATCTAAAATTGGGTGAACAATGCCATACAGGAAACTGTTATCACTGAAACATGGCAAATATAGATTTATCCTCTTGATGCCTACTGACTCAATACTCAAGATGCCATTGCTTGTGAATCCCATGCCCTAAATACCGTAAAGTATAAACCACACGGTTTTATTAGTCTTGCGTAGATGTGTTTGGGCTGGTAAGTATGATTAAATTACTACAATCACCAGAAACAACACATCACAGGAGTTGTATTACTCATAATCTAGTAAAACCAAGTAGACTAGACTATTATGTTGCTGTATAAAGTTTCTTTATGCAAAAGAGAACCTGTTGTAAAGACTGCAACTTGTATTTCTGCAACTTCTAGTGCAAGGGTTAGTATATTAAAAATTCCTAGATAAGTAAATAGTTAAATGAGTAAAATCTCAGTCCCATGTACCATATGGGAGTTTTACTGTTCTGATTCAACAAGCCAGGCTGTTGGTCTCTGTGTTTGATTGGAAATGAGTGGTTTACTGAGCTTCGGCATAGCAGCATGGAGGTGAAACCCAGGACACTGTTCTGCATTCTGCTGGGACTGAAGCAGCCGACTCCAATGGCGCCGTGTTGGCGGTTTGGTGTCTGGCGGGGTTTTGGCGTGGTTTTGGTAGCAGGGGAGGGGGCTATAAAGGTGCCTCCTTTAAGAGGCTTCGAGAAGCTCCCCCGGCTCCAGTTTCGGACACCAGTCTGGCCAAGGACAGACCAATGGCGACTCTGCGAATAACTATTTAAGAGTGAAAGAAGGGCTTGATTGCTGTCTTTGTTTTGTGTGTTTGTGTTGGTGAGCGAAGGGGGACCGGAGAGAGACAGCCCTGCGGACACCCGGTCGGTGAGGAAGGGGAGGGGGAGCTGTGCCGCTGCAGAGGTTCCCCTGCGGCCCGCGGTGGGGTGGCGGCTGAGCCCCTGCAGCCCCTGGAGCCCAGCGGTGGCCCAGAGGTCGCCCTGCAGCCCGCGGAGGGCCCCGGGCCGGAGGAGCAGGGCCCGGGCCCGGAGCAGAGCGCGACTGCGGCCGCGCTGGAGCCGCCCGTCGGTGGGAGGGCGGCAGCCCCGGGAGGGCCCCGCGCTGGGGGGTTCTGGGGAGCTGCGGCCCCGCGGGAAGGACTCGCGTTGGGGCAGTTCCTGGAGGGCTGTCTGCCGGGAGAGGGACCCCGCGGTGGGGCAGGGGAGGGCTGCGAGGGCCCCTCTCCCTGAGGGGGAAGGAGCAGCGGGGACACCTTGTGCCTGACGGACTGTGACCCCCATTCTCTGCCCCCTGCGCTGCTGGGGGGGAAGAGGGAGCAGAGCTGAGCCCGGGGAGACCGAAGGGGTGGGGAGGAGGTGTGCTGTATTTAAGACCTGGTTGTAGCTCTCATTCTCCTTGATGGTGGTGGTTGTATTAAATGAGTGGTGTTATCCCCAAGCTGAGTCTGTCTTTTGCCCGTGACCGTAAATGGTGAGGGAGCCCTCTCTGCCCTTTGTCTTGACCTTCAAGCCTTTTTGGTTTTATTTTCTTCTCATCATCCCTCAGGGGATGGGGTAGGGGTGAGCGAGTGGCTGCGTGGGGCTTTTGTTGTGTTGCCAGCTGGGTGGGCTCAAACCACAACACGCTGCTAGTTCCTCCCAGCTCTTGTTCTTTGGCGAGTCCTGACACACTCATAAACTGAGTAATGATGAGATGGGTTCTGAGCAGCCAGCTGCAAATAGGTATTACATGGAATAAGTTTTAAGTGTTCATGCAATTAAAAGGAAATCAGCGGTGCTGTGTTGAGGAGCTGACAGGTAGAGTCTGCTGTTACTAAACTAAGTGGGATATACTTCAGATACAAGCTGAGGATGAAGAGCGTAACTCTAAGGGTTTTCCTTCCCCCTGCTCCCCTCACTGCCTTTAACAATCCCCCTTGCTCTCCCAAAGTAAGAAGTAGAAGAGATTTTCTTAAAGCACATCAGGACTGAAAGGAGAATCTGATTGAATCTGCATTGTGGTTGGATTCAGGCCATGAAACGACTACATTGCTGTTACCGTTGAATAGTGTGTGTCATAAACCTGAACCAGTGCAGTGAGCTACTCAGTGGTGTCCATGGGTGGCTGTGACATGAGGGAATAAGAGGTATCAGGACCAGGACCATCCAAAGACTCAGAGGAGGCTTTGCCAGCTCCAGGAGACAGACCTTTGCAGTGCACAGTATCAGTCACTCTAGGGAAACATTGCAAGAAGCCTGTGAGAGTAAAATGGCAGATTTCCTCCTAGGAAGCGGAAGTAGTTGAATGCTCAGGTGCATATCTCTACTGGGGCGACATTGAAGGAAAGAGTTTTGGCTAAAGTCTAGTAAAGGAACTCTCTTCCCTCCTCGGGGATAAACATCTCCTCTCACACTTACATAAAGGTCAAGCAAAAGGCTGAAACTGAAAAGCTAAAGAGCAGTTTTATTGTTTCAGACAGTTATTTTATTTTAATGAGCACCCTGGAGGATACTCAAGCAATCTGCAGGAGGGGTTGAGACCAGCAGTGCGTGACAATTCGAAGTCCCACACTAGAGAAATACTGAATTACCAAGCTCCAGTCTGTAAAATGAAATAGGATTAGACAATTTTCTTGGAAAGCCATGATTTGCAAGGGTCACTGTATTCTGTTAAATGCTTGTCCTTGATCATACATCCACAAAACATGGTTTCTCCTATAAATAGTGTCATCATTTCTTTCTGAGTGGCATATTTATTTTCTTTTTTTAATGTCTGAACATAAAAAGATAATGTTCCTATTATCATTAGTTTAAAACAGTTGGGTAACATATAGCAAGTTTACAAAGTGGATTTTCTGGTGAAGATAGCTAATGTGGTCTCCTTATAAAAATATATTTTCACATTAGAAAACCTCTGTATTTCATACTTTGCATATGGTGAGAACAGTGGCAGTGGCTATGTTCCACATTATGCATTAACTAAAATCTGATCATTCCCAGTGGAAGACTGACTTAAGAGAAGCTGAAATACTCTGCTAAAGTAATCTCTTCTGTGAAAAACCTGCTCTAAGCATGCAAAGAGTGATGACAGAAAACATTTCTTATAGTGCATTGTGGTAGAAGCAGTTTAGGATATATAACAAAACACAGCACCCTGCAGGAATATGCATTGTAGCAATGAAGGTACAATAATTTGAAGGTGGCTTAAATTAGCCTTTGAAGGTGACTGTTTTTCTCCAAGCTAGATTAGCACAAGTAGATCATCTATATTTTCATTGCTCATCATCAATATTTTCAATTTTTCAGCAAATATGATTTCTGCATCATTTATAGCTTGTGTTCCAACTAGAATTTAGGTAATTTTTTTTTTAACATCACCAGTCTTGAATAGAAACTTCGAATTTTGTCAACATGTGCCTTCAGTACACTTTTATACCTGTGTACCGACAACAGGCACAAAGGTCAGCTGTGATTTAAGATGGACATTTTGGCCAGTCCCCGGGCGCGTGGGTCTGGGCTGTACTAGGCTATCACAGCTTTACATGATGCGCTGCGGCATGGCAGGAGGCGGGCGGTCCCAAGGCAGCGCTGTACAGCTGAGCCAGGGAGCTCTGAGGCAGCTCTGGTCCAGCCACTGGTACAGAGGTGTGTCTGGGACAGATGCCCCATAAAGTGGACAGAGCTATGACATCCGAGCAGCTTCTGAAATGACACAGCTTACATCCTGCTGAGAAGAGGCAGCAATTGGGCCTCTCTGAATTACAAGCTTATAAGAAAAAGCTGATTAGGGTCTGAATTTCTGCCTCTTGTTCTAAAACTTCTCTTCTTGTCTGTTCTCGCAAGCTAACACCCAGGACACAACTGCTAGACACATTGCTACATCTTGACATTATACATTTGAAAAAACATGGTCAGTTCCCAAACGGGATCTGCTGGCAAAGTGGAATCTGGAGGGTCAAGTAGGGCATAGCACCAAGTTTTTTTCATATTGCACTACTTTTAAGATGCTCCTTCAAAACTATGCATATAGAATGCATATAGAAATCACTGTTGTTTCTGGTCACGTGGAACGAGTATACACAGTGGAAATGGTTGTAGCCAAAACTTAAATGTGTAAATTGGCACAGAATGGTAAGATTTTCTGATATTGTATACTTCCTTATTTCACATTTTAAACATTAAATGGAATTTTGTCATTGAGTGTTAGAAATCCAGGATATGCAAGTACTCATCAAATAGAGTAGAACAGGGGCAGTGCAGGATTCAAAGCCGAGTACCAGTGGTCTTGCAGCCATTAGCAGTATAATGCACTATTTACATACTTGACTAATTTGTCCACAGAAAGAAATTGATACAAAGTGAGGAAAAAAGTATGAAGTAAAGGTGTCTTTACAGTGATATTCACAGAAAATAAAGGTTCTTAATGAAACCCTACTGTAATATTGTTAGTGCCTGATGCAACTCCCTGTCCCCGTAAATATTTTCAATGAATGTATCTTTTCTTTGTGTGTGTAGGGAACAGTAGGCAATTACTCTTTCCTTCAATAAAAAGAAAAATGCAAATGAGCAAAATTCGGAGTGCATGAAAAGGTATTTTGGAAACAAAACATGAATGTGCACAGAGACTAATTCTTCCTGGTAGGGTTTTTGCAGGAATGCAGGTAAAGTATGGGACAGCATCCTGTTGCTTTACCACACACCACAAATATTTTCTGGATACCAATAGAATAAATGGAGCGAGAGATAATTCGGATAGTAGTATTTTCAAATGTAACTTGAGTCTAAATACATACTAGAACTTAATTTAGATGCTTTAAGAAATTTGATCAGCAATTTAAAAAACATGGGATGTTTCAAACTATTCAGTTCTGGACTGATCCTGTCTAAGTCATCAGTATTATAAGTCTATTGCAGCATATGCACACAAGTAAATGTTTTTGGTAATCTTTTCTCTTTCACAAGGGTACATCTGCGTTATTAGGGTAGACTTCTTTTCATGTCACCTTCTGTTCTGCAACTAAGAGGTGATTAAGATGTCTCCCTGTTGGCCACCTACCTCCTGTTGAAACTGTTGGATATAGCTAGGCTAATACTTTGTTTCTTTGCAGATTATATTCTGGAATCATAGAATAGTTTGGGTTGGAAGGGACCTCAAAGATCATCTGGTTCCAACCCCCTTACCATGGCAGGGACACCTCCCACTAGACCAGGTTGCTCAAGGCTCCATACAACCTGGCCTTGAACACTCCCAGGGATGGAGCATCAACAACTGCCTTAGACAACCTGTTCCAGTGTCTCACCATCCTCAAGATGAAGAACGTCTTTCTTGTATCTAGTCTAAATTTGCCCTCTCCCACCTTCCAACCATTACCTCTCGTCCTATCACTGCAGGGCCTTGTAAAAAGTCCCTCCCCAGCCTTCCTGTAGGCCCCCTTCAGGTACTGGAAGGCTGCTAGAAGGTCTCCTGGAGTCTTCTCTTTTCCAGGCTGAATAAGCCCAACTCTCCCAGCCTGTCGTCGCAGGAAAGGTGTTCCAGCCCTCTGACCATCTTGGTAGCCCTCATCTGGACTCACTCCAACAGCTCCATGTCTTTCTTGTGTTGGGGACTCCAGAGCTGTACACAGTATTCCAGGTGGGGTCTCACGAGGGCAGCGTAGAGGGGCAGAATCACCTCCCTTGACCTGCTGGCCACACTTTGAATCACAGAATTGTAGGATCAACAGTTTTGGTTGAAAAAGACCTTCAATATCATTTAGTCCAACCTTTGTCCTAGCTCTATCAACACCACTAAACCATGTCCCTAAGCACATCTACCTGTCTCTTAAACACCTCCAGGGATGGTGACGGCACCACCTCCCCGGGCAGCTGTTCCAATGCCTGACAAACCTTTCAGTAAAGAAATTCTTTCTGATATCCAGCCTGAACCTCCCCTGGTGCAGCTTAAGGCCATTTCCCCTTGTTCTATCACTTGTTACTAGGGAGAACAGACCGACCCCCGCCTCACTACAACTTCCTTTCAGGTAGTTGTAGAGAGCAATAAGGTCTCCCTTCATCCTTCTCTTCTCCAGGCCAAACAGCCCCAGATCCCTCAGCCATTCCTCATATAAGACATACTCCAAATCCTTTACTAGCTTGGTAGCCCACCTCTGTACCCTCTCCAGCACCTCAGTGACCTTCTTGTAGAGAGGGGCCCAAAACTGGACACAGTACTCGAGGTGCGGCCTCACCAAAGCCGAGTAGAGGGGAATGATCACCTGCCTGCTCCTGCTGACAACACTGTTCCTGACACAGGCCAGGATGCCATTGGCCTTCTTGGCCACCTGGGCACACTGCTGGCTCATGTTCAGCCAGCTGTCAGTCAACACTCCCAGGTCCCTCTCTGCTGGGCAGCTCTCCAGCCACTCCTCCCCAAGCCTGTAAAGCTGCTGGGGGTTGTTGTGGCCGAAGTGCAGGACTCGGCACTTGGCCTTATTGAAAATCATGGAATTGGCCTTGGCCCAGTGATCCAGCATGTCCAGATCCCTCTGTAGAGCCTCCCTACCCTCAAGCAGATCTACACTTCCACCCATCTTGGTATCATCTACAAACTTACTAAGGGTGCACTCCATCCTCTCGTCCAAATCATTGATAAAGATGTTAAACAGGAGTGGCCCCAGTACTGAGCCCTGGGGGATGCTGTTTGTGACCGGCCGCAGATTGGATTTAACTCCATTGACCACAACGCTCTGGACTCGGCCATCCAACCAGCTTTTCACCCAGCAAAGCGTATGCCCATCCAAGCCAAGAGCAGTCAATTTCTCTAGGAGAATGCTGTGGGAAACAGTGTCAAATGCCTTACTCAGCCTTCAACTAGAACAGGTTGCTCAAAGACCCATCCAACCTGGCCTTGAACACTTCCAGAGATAGGACATCCACAACTTCTCCGGGCAGCCTGTGCCAGTGCCTCAGCAAAGAATTTCTTCCTAACATCTAACCTAAATTTACTTCCTTTCAGTTTGAAACCACTAACCGTCCTCCTGTCACTGTATTCACTGATAAAAAGTCACTGCCCATCCTTCCTGTAGGCCCCCTTTAAGTACTGGAAGGCCGCTATAAGGTCTCCCTGGAGCCTGCTTTCCTTCAGGCTGAACAACTCCAACTCTCTCAGCCTGTCCTCATAGGGCAGGTGCTCCAGCCCCATGATCATCCTGTTAGCCCTCCTCTGGACCTGTTTGAGCAGGTCCATGTCTCCCTTATGCCAGGGACCCCAGAGCTGGACCCAGTACTGCAGGTGTGGTCTCATCAGAGCAGAGTAGAGGGGCACAATCACCTCCCTTGACCTGCTGGCGATGCTTGTTTTGATTCAGCCCAGGATATGGTTGGCTTTCTGGGCTGCGAGCACATACTGTTGGTTCATGTTCATCCTATCATCCACCAGCGCCCCCAAGTCCTTCTCCCCAGGACTGCTCTCAATCCACTCATTGACCAGCCTGTATCTGTGCTTGGGATTGCCTCGACCCAGGTGCAGGACCTTGCTCTTGGCCTTGTTGAAATTTGTGAGGTTGGCCTGGGCCCACCTCTCCAGCCTGTCAAGGTCCCTCTGGATGGCCTCCCTTCTCTCCAGTGTGTTGACCTCACCACGCAACTTGGTGTCATCGGCAAACTTGCTGAGGATGCACTAGATGCCAGTGTCCATGTCACTGACAAAGATGTTTAACAGCACCGGTCCCAGTACCGATCACTGAGGAACACCACTTGTCACTGATCTCCACTCAGACATCGACCCATTGATCACAACTCTTTGAGTGCGACCTTCCAGCCAATTTCCTATCCACCAAGTGGTCCATTCCTCAAATCCATGTCTTTCCAATTTGGAGACCAGGATGTCATGTGGGACAGTATCGAAGGCTTTGCACAAGTCCAGACAGATGACATCAGTTGCTCTTCCCTTGTCAATTGGTGCTGTTACTCTATCATAATGGATTCCTCAGGCAGGACTTTCCCTTGGTGAAGCCATGTTCGTTGCCACCAATCACCTCCACATTTTCCATGTGCCATAGCAGAGCCTTCAGGAGGATCTGCTCCATCATCTTGTGAGGCACAGAGGTGAGACTGACTGGCCTGTAGTTGCCCGGGTCTTCCTTTTTTCCCTTTTTGAAAATGAGGATGCTGTTTCCCCTTTTCCAGTCAGCGGGCACTTCACCAGACTGCCATGACTTCTCAAATATGATGGAAAGCGGCCTAGCAACTTGGTCTGCTATTTCTCTCAGGACCCATGGATGGATCTTATCAGGTCCCATGGACTTGTACACCTTCAGGTTCTTTAGCTAGCTACGAACCTGCCCTTCACTTAGAGTGAGTGGATCTTCTGTCTTCTAGTCCCTGCCTTCGGCTTCTGCAGCTTGGACAGTGCAGCTAGAGCTCTTGCTGGTGGAGACTGAGGCAAAGAAGTGATTGAGAACCTCAGCCTTCTCCATGTACCTCATGACCAGTTCTCCTGTTTCCTTTTCGAGAGGGCCCACAGCTTCCCTAGTCTTCCTTTCGTCACTGACATATCTATAAAAGCTTTTCTTGTTACCCTTGATGACCCTGGCCATATTTAATTATATCTGGGCTTTAGCTTTCTTTACCTGATCCCTGGCTGCTCGGACAACTTCTTTGTATTCTTCCCAGTCTGCCTGTCCTTTCTTCTATTTTCTGTCAATTCTCTTTTTGTCTTTAAGTGTGCCCAGGAGTTCCCTGTTCATCCATGCAGGCCTCCTGGCATTATTGCCTGCCGCCTTCTTTTTTGGAATGCATTGCTCCTGGACTGAAAGGAGGTGGTCCTTGAATAAGGACCAGCTTTCGTGTGCCCCTCTCCCCTTCAGGCTTCATCCCATGGTACTTCACTAAGCAGATCCCTGAAGAAGTCAAAGTCTGCTCTCTTGCAGTCCGTGGTAGTGAACTTGCTGTGCACTCTCCTTGTTGCCTTGAGGATTTTGAATTCTAAGTTTTCATGATCACTGCAACCACGGCTTCACTTGAGCTTCGTGTTAGCCACCAGCCACTTATTGTCAGTGAGAACAAGGTCCAGCATGGCACCCCTTCTCATCGGTTCCTCTACAACCTGGAGAAGGAAATTGTCATCAATGCATTCCAGTAACTTCCTGGATTGCTGGTGCCCTGCTGTGCCTTCCTTCCAACAGACGTCCAGGTGACTAAAGTCCCCACAAGGACCAGAGCTTGAGAACTTGAAGCCACTCCTATCTGTCTATAGAGAGCCTCATCCACTTGGGCATCCTGGTCAGGTGGCCTGTAGCAGACCCCCACTATATATCACCTTCCCCTGCCTTTCCTCTAGCCCTGATCCTTAAGCTCTTGGTCAACTCCTCATCCATTCCTAGGCCAAGATCCATGGACTCCACCTTGTCCTTGACATAAAGGGCAACACACCGTCCTTTCTCCCCTGCCTGTCTTTCCCAAAGAGCCTATACCCATCTATTCCTACACTCCAGTCACAGGAGCTATCCCACCACATGTCAGTGATGCCTATAACATCATAGCCTTGTAGACGTGCACACATCTCTAACTCCTCTTGTTTGTTCCCCGTGCTCTGTGCATTTGCACAGAGGCATTTAAGTGGGCCCCACACTGAAGCTGACTTACCAGCTGGAATACTTGCTGAGTGGAATTCATTATGCTGCACTTCACATGCTTTCTTGCTGGCCTGTGATCTGTCTCTGGGCCAGGACATCCATTTCCAGCACTGGCCTCAAAGTGGGATGGATTGAGGATCCTCTCCCACTGCAAATCTGCCTTAAAGCCCTCCTTACTAGATTTGCTATCCTTTGTCCAAAGATGTTTTCCCCCTTCTTTGCGAGATCTACCCCATCAGCCCCCAGGAGACCAGGTTTCTCAAAGCAAGTCCTATGTTCCAGCAGCCAAAGCCCTGACTTTGACACCACTCCTTCAGCCATTCATCGGTTTTCCTGATCCTGTTGGCTCTTTCAAGCCCCTTGCCTTTGGCTGGGAGGATTGATGAAAAGATTACCTGAGCCCCCAGGTCCTTCACTGCCTCTCCTAGGGCTCTTGATGCTCTTGGGTTGCTTCTGGCTGCATCACTGGTGCCCATGTAAAACAGCAGCAATGGACAGTAATCCATGGGATGTACCAGGTTTGGTAGTCTCTCTGTGACATCCCTAATCCTAGCCAGTAAGCAGCAAACCTCTCTAGACAGCAGGTTGGGTCAGCAAATGGGCATCTCAGTCCGCCTCAAAAGAGAGGGTCCTACTACTATTACCTGTCACTTTTTCTTGGTTGTACTTCTTGTAATTCGGGGAGCCGATCTAGCCACCTTCCCCAACTCTGAGGCATTGTGTATTTCATCCTTTTTTTCCCAGATTATTATCCCGGTTTATTTAGGTAAATGATCTGATAAACTCATGAGTTATCCCACTGATTACAAAGCAATTAACAGTTTCATGGATGCAATAGTTTCACCATATGTTCCATAAAACAAGCTAAAATACTCTCTATTACTGCTCATCACAGATCTTCCACTGTTTCCACATTTTATAATAAATTACGTACGGCTTTTTCTTTTTTTTTTTCTAGGGAGAGTAGATAATCCTTACATGCCTTAATAATGTGTAGGATAAACAGAAGTAACCACATCCTCATCACCAGAATAATAATTACTGTTTAATAATTATTATTAATACCAAAATCATTTTTCCTGAAAGTGATATTTGCATTCTTTTAATTATTACTTGCAGCCTTGCGAAGACTTGGTTATACTTTTAGTTTTTTTCAATACCTGATGGAATAAACTCTTTTATACAGAATGCTACCCATTGCTGCCGTGTGAGACAGAAAGGTCACATCTGTATTACCACAGTGCATTTGATCCCATCCTTGAAAAAACATCGATAGTATCAAAGGATCAGTGCAAAGGGAACCCAGGAAGTTGGTGGACAGGCATTATTTGCTTCCTATACGCAGCAGTGTAATAAAGGGTTCAGTCTTGCTAGGTTTAACTGTATTAAAATGGAGAGCTCAGCCAGTTACAGCTGAGAGACAGGTTAGAAAGCTGTGCCTTACTGCTTCTCAGTTATTAGCTGTTATTTTCAAACTGGGAGGCTGGTGCCTGTTTGTGTGTTATTTTGGATACAGTAAAAATTTAGGACTCTCAGGCAGAGGCCAAATGCACAGCATGAACATAATTTTTAAATGGCTTGTTTAAACTACTGGAATGAAAGAATTATTTGCTTTCTATACGAGCACTGGGAGAAAAATGCTAGTGAAGAAAAAAAACCCATCAGAGCTTAAGAGTTATAATCAGAAAAGAAAAACAGATCGGGAGTGGCTTCAGACTGGAAATTAAAGACAATTGCAAATCATCATAAGAATGTGTTTCTGAAATATTCCTCCAGTGGAAATAGCGACACAAACTCTCTGCACATGTAACCTGCACACTAAAACCTGTTAAACAGGAATATAAGATCTAGTTGCTTCCAATAGTAGGGAGCTGGTTAAAATTGAAATAATGAGCCAGACTCTGAATATTTGCCACTTCATGGAGATGAGTGCTTTGTAGCTGCACAGACCAGCTGAGACTGGCAGGCTTCCTCACAGTCACACTGAGATCATCAGTTGGTCGAGACTGTAACCCTCAGCCAGCACTGTTTCAGACAAACCTGACAACAAGCTATAAGACTTTTATAAGAAACAATGCAGTCCGGGAGCTGAATCTAAGTCCCCTAATAGGCTTGAGATTTATCCTTGAATAAATATTGAAGTTATAAATAAACTTGTTTTTATATGAATAGATATGTCACTAATCTATTTACAAAGAAATAACTCTATTATCACTCTTTAAAATATGTTTAGGTTGCAAGAGAGCATATCATGCTGAATCCAAGGACCGGGGAGAGGTGAGGCTGCTCAGCTCCACTTCCCCGTGTCCAGCCAGCAGCGAGGCTGCAGACATGTTCCCAGCAGGCAGACGCACACAGAGCACATGTACACACCTACATGTGTGCCTGGACACACGGATCATGGACAGGCACCCAGAGCATTCGTGAACACAGACAGCACCAAGGGCTTCATCCTGCTCCCCTCCCCAGTGGAGCAGAATGGGGGTCCACAAGTGACAAAATACACACATGTATGGACAAGGTGACAGTGAGGAAGGACTGTGGTGAGCAGCTGGGACAGGCTGTGCTGGCCAGGCATCAGGCATGGCCAGCAAGCATATCTACTAGCCAACTACTTACCTGCCACCAGCCATTTTTGCCCCCTTGACCCTCATTTTGCCACTCCTGGTCCTCCCCAGATCACATCAGCCCCTTTTCCTACCTTTGGTTCCTCCCCAAACATCCCATAATAAATCTGATGGGATCCCAACTGCTTTTTCCCTGCACCCACAGCCTGTCCCCCAGCCCTGGGCAGCAATCTGCCTCAGTTGGAAGGGTGACCCAGGGGTGCTCCTGATGGCTGCTGGTGGTGGGTTTCACAGTGGGTGCAGGCTGGGGCTCTCCTGGGACAGGCCTGGGAGGGCCATGCCAAGGTGGCTTATTCCTCAGGAGCCTTTGATTTGGGTTTCCACCTGCCATCCTGCCCCTGGGCTCCTTGGGGCTTGTGTGACAGGCCTTTGATGAACTGGTGGCCCTGGGGTGAGCCTGGAAGCAGCTAGGGCAGGGTATTATTTGGGGTTCCCCTCCTGCCATTATTGTTCTGTGCTTCTTGGTGGGTGTGCAGATGAGCTTTATCATATAACCTAACAAAACTGGTTCAGTAATCAGACATTTACAACATACCGTGCATAAAGAAAGCAAACACCAAACACAAGGAATTTGATTATAAGTTGTCTTTTAACTCCCAACTCACATGCCCTTGAACACTCACATAGTAGTGCAGGCAAATGACTTCCATTGCAATGTCTCATCTTTGCTTCTGAGAAAGCAAGTAATGATGGTGAAAGCAGGAGGCAATGCTTTAGTTTTCCTAGGGCAATTAGATCTGGTGAGGCTACCATTAGTTCCTTCATATTGTCCCATAATTATTAGTGATTGAGTCTCTTGGCATCATTTGCTATTATCTGAGCAGAAGAGAATGGAAATTAAGAAATATTTAACCTTGGGGAAAAGATGACAGGAAATTATACAGCCTGAAAAAAATGGGTAAAACTGTCTAGGTTGATAAAAGGCGGAAGCATGTCATTAAAGGTCAGTGTCATTTGACGAATTCAGTCACATTAGTACCTCTAGGCCTATGCAGGGAAACGGAAACATGTTCTCTTCAATTTAATTTTCCTCCTATTTTATAAGCATCTGAGACAAAAGGAGGAGAGAGTTTGTTTGCTTGCTTGCTTGCTTTTTAATCAAGACTTTCATTAGTATTTAAAATATGACCTTCAAACTGTGTTAAACAATGTCATCTTCGAAAGTAAGTCTGGATTTCAAAAAGAGTAACAGTGAGTTATATTGAATATGCGCTTTCCCATGACATTACAATGATGCTGGCTTTGGGGTATTTTTGTAGTGTTAGAAGTGTTCGTATATATAAAGGTTAAAAGTGTTCATTTTCAGCAGAATGTGGCTTCAGTCATATTAAAGCAAGCCAATTACATTTCAGGTATTCTGCTTTTCAGCCTTTTTTATTGTATTCCACAATGACATG
Source organism: Leptosomus discolor (assembly GCF_034619465.1). Lineage (NCBI taxonomy): Eukaryota > Metazoa > Chordata > Aves > Leptosomiformes > Leptosomidae > Leptosomus > Leptosomus discolor. The sequence goes on along the minus strand of NC_141419.1, from coordinate 46,362,712 downwards.
TACCCCTGACCACTTCCAGTAAGTACTAGTGTCTTTGGGACATCCCATGTTAAGTGTAGTTTATCACATGAGAAAGTATAAATTTTAATTTATTCTTTCTATTAATTCTTAACTTGCTTGCATAATTGGCATAGGTAAAGCCTGCTTTAGTGCTACAACTATTTGCTGTGGCAGTCCTGAATTGAAGCCTCGGAATGTTCAAGATTAAATATAAATCTCTTATGTCTTCTATTTTTTAATCCCCCCAGCCAGACACACAAGCACACATATACATTCACATACCTTAACTGTGGGGTTTTGGTGACATTTCATAGCATTTTGTTACTTCTAGAACATCTCAGCAACAGAAGCCAGTGCCCCTCCACAAGTATGCCATAGATTATTCATTTAATTTCGTAGCTTTTTGCATAAAGACGTTAGTGATGCAAATCCCTGGTGTATTTTGCTCTTAACTTGCATGATTTATGGTCTCATTAGTATTGCTTACATTTCAATTACATTATCTTGAGAGTGTTAACAATTATTTCTTAACAACTTAACGATATGGCCTTTAGTACCTTTTAAAAACCTCAATGTTTATTATGTATCTTTATGTTTAAATACAAACACATTCTGTTTTTCATATTTTGTTGAAGTTCACAGCATCTTTGTTCTGTTCTAAGGTGGCATTACACTACCTGTATCACTAAAACAGCAGACAGTCTGGGGACAATTTACAGCTTGGTGCTTCACAGTGGTTCTCCCTCTGTGCACACTTGTAGCCTGCAGAGGATGACAGTGTTTTCCACTGACTTTACAGAAGCACAACGGATTGGAAAATGTGACAGCAAAGAAAATGTGAGGCCACATAATCTGATTTTAACAACAGTACATTCTGACTCTCTTCACTAGGGGCAACACAGGGGAGATGATAGTTGTGAGTCAATTGCGTAGCAGCTGGAAGACATAGATACACACCAGGCTGCAGGAGGTCTGCTTTGGGGTTGACCCTGAAGAAAACGGTCTTTTAAGGGCATTGGATAGCAGAAGCAAACCAAGGAATGCACAGTTCCTCCTATTGCCAGCTTCCACAGCATGCTGCACTGGAAACTCAGCAGCTAGCCAGAGGGAGCATGTGAGGAATCATAGAACAGTTTCAGTTGGAAGAGACCTTCAAGATCATGGAGTCCAACCCTTGTCCTAGCTCTATCAACACCGTTAAACCATGTCCCTAAGTACAACATCTACCCATCTCTTAAACATCTCCAGGGATGGTGACTCCACCACCTCCCTGGGCAGCCCGTTCCAATGCCTGAGGAGTTAATATGGGAGACACGACTGTTATGTTTAAGTCAAAGTTTAGCAGACCAGTAGCCATGGAATTCACAAAATACGGATAAATATGACAATGCAGCAGGGACTTAGGATCACAATTTTGTTATTGTGCTCATTACTTTGCAAATAGTTACTTGAATTCACTATCAAAAAGCTGTGTTAATTATCCAGTTAATCATTGCAACTCACTTACCATAACTTCCTGAATTTAAGGGTGATATTTCTTTTTATCAATATATTTGACAGTGCTCTTGAGGTTTCAAAACCACTGATTAATAGATGTTCCACAAGTTGTTAAGTGATGTAACGTTTCCAAGTTCAGATGGAGTGGTCATAAACAACAATTTAAGGAACATTCTTTAATTGTAAGGATTGTACATTCTGTGCCTGTAATGCAGAGGGTTTGACGTTAAGAGGTAATGAGCACTTGATGTTCTCTTTGTCAAGAAAAGTCTGTGCCCACATATCTAAAAAGCAGGTGTTATGTGCTTAAAAATAAGATAACAGAAGTTACTTCAACAAATAGTTGCTATGGTACAGTGAAAGCTACATACATACTGGAAAATCAGAAAGCTATTCCTCACACACTTGCTGGAGAAAAATAAACATGCTTGGACCTGTGTAATTAACTACAGTTGGATTGTGATACTCAAAGGAAGACTGCAGCCATTTAATAAAGCCACAAGTGCTTCAAAAGTGCCTCATCTCAGGATAATCCTTTAACTCCACTTACATGTTAATCAGTAACCACGTGAATGATAGAGCAATCACTGTGGAAATACACAGTACTTTGGAAAACATTGAATGCTGAAAAGGTGAGGAGATGGAGCAAAGTACAAGATAGTTAAATCAGGCAATGCTTCAGAGTTAAGTTTTGATTCAGAGGACAATTCTTTTACAGGATATATTTAAACCTCAGAGGTAGAACCAGCCCAGGCTGACAAAGCATCTCTATTTACGTATGAACCAGTGTGATTTCTGGATGTTCTCATTAGGAGCTCAGCTGGGCTGACCCTGCCAAAAAGGCCAGATTTGGAGCTCTGATGTGAGGCAAAGTAATCAAAACACAAGTGTTTTTGATGTAATAGTACGATTTCTGATATTCTATGATTAAGGAACAGTGGATCCACAATCAAACAGTGGCTACATGTAGAGAAGACCAGTCCTCAAATTCTGCACTGTAATGTCAGAATTTTTAAAGTTTTTTTTTCCACTGAGAAAAGGTGGAGAATCTGGTAGCACATCTTAATTTGAAGAAATAGGATTTGATTAATCTTTGGAGAAAATCTCACTTTTAGATTTTATAAGAGCTCTATCTATAATCTTGTGCTGATTTAGTTTTCTATGACCTTTTTTTAAAAAAGTGCAACTTTATTTTATATTGCATATTGGAAATTAAAAAAAGTCAGAAAAAAAATACTTTTTGTTACAGCCATGCTTGGCCTTCACTAGAAAATTGCTGAGGTTCTCTCTGGGAAATTTGTTGCAAAGAAGTACAGTCAGTAAGTGTTTAACTTTTAATCTAGCAAAGAAATACTGGTAGAAAATGACACATTAATTGCTAAGATGAAGTCAGTCTAATGTGTTAGTATACCCAGGCTGGACTAATGTGAAGCACCTTGATTTCTCTCTGTATTTCAAAGACCCTAAAAGCTTGATAACAATTTAAAATAAATATTCTACTTGTGTGCCATGGTTTACTGACCCTATAGAGACAACCTTTAAAGAAAAAGGTAGCATATAAAACCAGACTACTCTTATAAAACTGTCTTGATGATTACTTCCTCTGCATTTTCAGAATGAGTATCATAGGTCTCTAAAGTGCAGTTTTTCCATTTGAATGGTGTATGAATTGATACACTAGTGCCAACTATGCTTGGGTTCTTGTGAGAATGATAAAGGCATGTGGGAAACAGTCAGATACCACAAGTTCTTTAAGACATGACATTTTTGTTATGTGTTGTGCAATGTGTATTTATCTATCTAGTCTCTGTTGAACGAGAGGCCTGACTAGCAGTGTACCTTGTACTGCCAGATGCTTCTCTGCCACAGCTTTGACTTTTCGGCATTATGTCCCAGAGTACTTATTTCCTTTGCAATCACTGCCAAGGGTCAGGCCATTCACACTATGATAGCAATCCCTCTTTTAATGTTGTCCAGGAGAAAAAGGAATAAAAGCCTTTCGTGGTGACACAGATGAGCCAGCTGGAAGCCTAAGGATTTCCTAGCAGAGAAAGAGGGAAATGGTGCAAGAAGCTGGGGAGATGTTTCCTCTGAGGGTTGCTTAAAAGGGAGAGTCTAACCCTTCCTTTCCCAGTTTTGGTAAAGAAGTAATTTGAGATAAAATTTTGTCTGTAAACTTTGCTGCAAAAATTAACTTTTACATTTAAAGAGGCTTAAATTATCCTCCAAATTTAGCTAGAGATACTGAGTACACATAAATTATTCATTTGCAGGGCTTCTGTTGTGTGGGAAGCTATTTCACTCAGATAATCTCACTACATCTAGTAAGAACTTTGTCTTGCCCCTTCTCTGGTATGCTTTCTTGATATAGGTTAAGTCAAATACCAGAATGTTTTCAGCAAGGGAGATCTGGGGATCTGTTTAAACCAAACACACTCATGACAAAAAGGCAGCATTATGAGGGACTGTTGTAAATCACATGGTCTTCAATGGCTAAAGAATGGAATCTATATATTAGAAGTCTGGTTTTGTTAATATGAGATAACACAACATACAAACATTTGAGGATCAATTATTGCTGCTTTGTGTTATTAATAGTTTTCTAATGTAACTACCAGAAACTAATTGGCACAAAGTTAACCAAACTTCCTATAGCTTTGGGTTTTGAATAATTTCTTGTAAACTTGATGCATACTATTCCAGTGATAGTCTGATACTTCTTTTGTTTCAGGAGAAATATATCCAGGAGGTGATTTTTTTTAACTGACTATGTTACACTGAAATAAGAACTGCACTTTTCCAGAGCGGTTTCAAGGGTCCGCTAAGGAATACAGTTAAAGGAGTGGGAGGTTGTAGAAGTATTTCAGAAGTTTACCTTGAGTTCTGCTACTTTACTTTTCCATTTTTTTTCTGTCTCTTTTAGAGAGCTATTTGTTCTTCATTTGTAAGGCGAGATCCAATTTAATACCTGTGTAATTGTTGCAAACTCTCAGAAAAAGAGGTGCTCTAATAGAATCTGATAATACATTTCCCTGAAATTGGAAAGTGGGAGATGGATGCTGCTCTTCAGAATAAGTAGGTCACCTGCCAGTGAAGGCTTCTGGCAAGGGCTCTGGGACAACTCTGTGTAGGGACAACTCTGCGCAGATTGGCAGATTCCACCGATCCTCTCCACTGCACAGCGAGCTCCACAAAGCCCTTGAACATTGGTGGGGGCTCTGTGAGGTGCTGCAGGGAGCCCCGAGTGCCTGGCGGCAAGCGGTCTCTCACAGGATGCGGAGAGGGGGACACCCACAAGCTCGTTCCTGCTGTACCTGCAGCAGGCATTGCATTAAGGGGAGGAGGAGGTGCGCAGGCAGGGGGGCGAGCAGCAGGGGAGCCGGGGGTTTAAGCAGCAGGGGTAACAGCTCCGGGCACAACTCCAAGTGCTGGGGGGATGCCAGCTGCCTGAGCACTGCCTGGTGGGAGAGCCTGCGGTTTTGTCAGGTTCAACTTGTTGGGATTTTTTTAAATTATTATTATTTTTTGGGGGGTGGTGTTGTTTTTCAAATGGAGGGACTTACAGGTGTGGTATCCTACCACCCTGTCCCACTACCCCACAATCCTCCTTAGCCCTGGGCAATGGGGAACACAGGGAGCCAGCAGTCCTTGCCGCTGCAGCACTTCTTCCCCATCCGCACAACATGCATGGCAGTACCAGCACCGCAGGGGCCATGGAGGTTTGGCAGGTGGCAGGAGGCAGTGGGGCAGCCGCCTGCTCCCCAACTTCCTGAGCAAAACCCTCCTGTAGTTCCCACCTGCCTTGTATCCTGCCTGCGCATTATTAGCTGGTTGTGCTTATGCTGGCCAAAATTTTAACTTTTGTATTTCACATTTGATTTAGTTGCCTTTATCTCATCTTTGCCTTTATCTCATTGTGTATTTTTTGTATTGCACATCCGCCCTCCGCCTCCTGTGAGAGACCGCTCACTGACATGTGCTTGGGGCTCCCTGTGGCACCACGCAAAGACCCACCGATGTTCAAGGGCTTTGCGGAGCTCACCATGCGGCGGGGAGGACTGGCAGTGCCAGGACCAGTGGAATCTGCCAGCCACCTGCACAGAGTTGTCCCTGCTCAGAGTTGTCCCCACACAGAGCTGGGGAATATTTACCTACTTTATAAAGAAGGTTTAAACTAGATCTTACCATATGCTGAATGATCTGTGTTAACAGTGTAACTATAACTTCTACCAAAGTGCTGAGACGAAAAAAATCCCTAGCAGGTTCTTCTGCCTCAGTAACAACTAAACAGAAAACCTACAAAATGCCTGATTACATTATTCTGTTGGACTGCCTATGAGCGGTATACAGATTTACATTCTCAGTCATTACTAAGATCTTTCACTTTTGCTGATTTATCAGGAAGACTCAATCACCAGAAAAGACTAGAAAGGCTGCTTCATCCATATATTTCATCAAAGGTTTGGGGATTTAGTACTCTGAGAATGGTATGCATCTCTGTTTCCCTCATGAGTTGACTCTTTCTATATAATTTAATTATATTAATATTGAAAACTGAAAAAAAAATGTAAGCAAATCCATCTATCTGATAAGGGTATAAAATAAGCTGCTTTCCCATCTTAATATATGCCTCAGGATGACCCCCTTCTGCTAATTTTAAGAAATGTTACTTCCATACACCCCACCCCCCTGAACTGGATTATGAAACTCGTATTCCACCTTCTAAAACTCTTTTTTGGTCTTGATTTCAAATCCTTTACAGGTTCTTTTTGTCACTTTTTAGAAACTTGTAGTTTTTCAGTTTTTGATTTTACATCTTACAAAAACTTAGAAACTTTTCGTTTGCAATCCAAAATGCAATGTACCAGCTATAATATGTAAGACAGTAGCATAGTTACCAATGCACTAGATAATATCCTTGCTTGAAAGTGAAAACAAGAAGTTTTGTTCATTTCTAAACAAAAAACTCACATCAGCTGCTCTTCTGTGCAGTTAAGTGAGGTGATAGAGTTTTCAGATAGGAAAGTATCTCTTGGTTTATGAAAGGAGGGAAACCTTCAGTTTGAACTCTGCCCTCTGCATGCATATCCTAAAGGCATAGTGGAGCAGTAGGACTTTGGTAGTAGCATCAACTGCCCCATAGACAGAACATAAACATATTCTGCACAAAGCCAGACCACAGACCTATCTAAGCGGGTAGCCAGTCTCCAACAGTGGCCATAAAAAGATCCTTGGAAGGCCAAGAAAAGAATAAGAGCAAGGCACATATTTGTCGTACATTCCCAGTCTTCAACTTTCCTTAGCTTAATGGATTTCCTGAAGTAGATGCGATTTTCTGTCTTTATTAAAGCTTCAGTAGATTTTTGCTCCAAGTGCTTGTCCAGAATTTCCTTTCACCCTGTATAAATTATAGCATCCAAAAAGTCCTTTTCTTGTTTCCTTGTGTACCAGGAAGAACCACCTCCTTGTGTGATTTTGAACTCTCCTCTTACTATTTAATTTGCTGCTAGCCAATTCTTGTATCAGGAAGGACAGTATACAACGAGTTACTAGACGTGTACTCTAGGCTACCTTGATTTCTGCAGATATCTGTGACACTCCCTCATCCCCAAATGTCCATTTTCCCATTTGAAGTGTCCTAAACTGCTCCAGAATTCCTCATACACAATCTGCTCCATGCCTTTGATCACCCTTGCTGCCTCTTGAACATTTTCAGCTTTAATGTGTTCTGCTTGGAATAAGGGGATCAGAACGGCATACAGTGTTCAAAGAGGCAGTGAACCAGGGCTTTATATGGTGGCACCGTAATGTTTTCTGTTTTATTTGCTTGTTTTGAGCCCTGAGCAGAAGATAATGCTTTCCCTGAATTTGTAGCCCCAAGGTGCTACTCCAGCAGTGGTAATGGTCACTTTCTGAGCCTCCTTTTTTATATGTGGAGTTGAGATTGATTTTTCCAGTATACATGTATTGGGTTTGTATGGCAGGGTTTTGGTAGCAGGGGGGCTACAGGGGTGGCTTCTGTGAGAAGCTGCTAGAAGCTTCCCCTATGACAGAGCCATGCAGGAAAGGAATTGTGCCAAAAAATTGTGCCAAAGGCAGTGGGGCTCCAAGATGGGCCTGCCGCTGGCCAAGGGTGAGACCATCAGTGACAGTGGTAGCACCTCTGTGATAATGTATTTAAGAAAGGGAAAAAATGTTACTGAGCAAGAGCAATTGCAGAGAGAGAGAGGAATGAGAATATGTGAGAGAAACACCTCTGCAGACACCAAGGTCAGTGAAGAAAGAGGAGGAGGGGGTGCTCCAGGTGCCAGAGCAGAGATTCCCCTGCAGCCCATAGTGAAGACCATGTGTGTCCATGGTGGAGCAGAGAGCCACCTGTAACATGTGGAGGACCCCAGGGTGGAGCAGGTGAATGTCTGAAGGAGGCTATGACCCTGTGGGAAGTCTGCACTGCCGCAGGCTCCTGGCAGGACCTGTAGATCCGTGGAGAGTGGAGCCCACACTCAAGCAGGTTTGCTGCTGGGATATGTGACCCCATAAGGGACCCATACCAGAGCAGTCTGTTCCTGAAGGACTGCAGCCCACGGAAGGGACCCATGCTGGAGCAGTTTGCGAAGAACTGCAGCACAGGGGAGAGACTCACCTTAGAGAAGTTCATGGAGGACTGTCTCCCATGTCAGGGACCCCACGCTGGAGCAGGGGAAGAGTGTGAGGAGTCCTTCCCCTGAGGAGGAAGGAGCAGCAGAATCAGCCAGAGTCAACCCACCACAATATATCATGTTCTGTTTACTGATGCTAGCTTTCATTCACCTTGTGTTTTGTTGCCCACTCAGTGGACCTAGCCCTTACAGATTTATTAAGTTATCTAGCAAGCCAACACCTTATACAGTTTTTTTTTTCAGGTCGTTTTACTTACACAGCACGTTACTTGCTTTTTCTCATGACTTTACTGTAGTATTCTGTAAGGCCCTTTTTTCTCTGAAAGCAAACTTCTTTTACTATAAAAAGAAACGATGAAGAGACACATGTTGCTGCCTTCTCATCTTTCAAGGATATATTACATTCCTGCCCACAACTGGAAATGCAAATGTGACAAGGTCGAAGTGAAATCACCTACAATAGCATCTGAGAAGGATGTTCAAGTTTTATGATCAGCAATACAGCTGGGACAGGATTTCCACAGGCATGTCCTGGTATGCAACAGGGCTGACAGCACTTCGGGAAGGCTCTGGCCACCACTGCTGCTGGCGGGGACCTCCCCCCTGCCCCTTACCGCACCTTCTTGTTAGCCTCTGCAGCCTGCACTGAACCGCAGACAGAGGGCTTTCATTTCCTTGCCCTTCACCTACGCTTTTCAAAATCCGCTCTCTTTTAAAAGGTCTTAAAACTCTCTGTAATGCTGCCATTGGCCTCAGTATCAAGGTGAAGATTCAGGAGTCACATTAAAAGGTAACAATAAACAAATTACAATGCACCTATAAGGAGTTTATTTCCTGCTATTTTGAATACTACAGAGTATTTTAATAAACACCAACAAACTAATATAAAATTAATTAATATTAAATATCACTTGGAATATTATCTATTTTTGCATCTGATTATTGCTAGAGTTGAGTAATATGTTCAGGAGAAAGAAACTACAGCAAACTCGGGATGTCATTGAGGGTGCAATTTAGAGATAAAAATACTTGTATTACAATTGCAGTGCTACTTTTTCTACGAGTCAAAGCTCGATAATCACGTCTGTGCAGCTGCACACTGACAAGAGGTGGTGCTGCAACACTGATGTTGGGATTGTTTCACTTCTACCTACTTTCTTTTTCTGGCTTTCCTCAGGAATAAGCAAGTTAGGGACAACCAAGTGGATCACAGCAACACTTTTTCCTCAAGTTGGAAAATGAAGTTATTCAGCAGAACTTTTAATAATTTGTGGGTTTTAAATGGTTGTAGGTTTGTGGGGTTTCTGTTCTTTGGCCCTCCTCCTGCATACCAAGGTAATAAAAACACACAAGAGATTTTTTTTTTTTTCCTCCCAATAAAAATGGAATTTTTTTTACACCTTCAAACTTTTGCTGGACTAAATTCAGCAATGACTATGAGATAGGACTTTATTCAGATAGGCTATGGTGAGCACCCAAGCAAAGTGTTGATGCCTGAATCTGCTAAATGCTAGTATCGACTACTTGGGAACAGAAATACTTTTACAGTTCTGTATTCTGGAGATTGCAATTCTGAAAATCTCTTCTAGGAAATGGAATATTCTAATTCTTAAGTGAGCTTGAGGGAGAGAGGGGCAAAAGACCTCTTAAGTGAGCTGACAAAAGCTTAGTTACACATACATGTGTTTTTTCTGCATGACTTCAGTGCTCCTGAAAGTGAGAAACTAATAGCAATGGCTTTGATCTGACACGGTGCAGACAACGACTGTGAAATCCTCCCTATGTAGCTCTTTTAACACACCTCAGCACTGGTTGTGGTGTCCCTCTCCCTCTTGGTTCCAGTCCTGGACTTTTCTTGAGTGGAGGCTGCCAACTGTATCGCAATGTGCCAGATTCCATGGTGGTTTTCAGATATGTACAAATTGTGCCAAAGAGAGGTTTATTTAAAGAAATGAATCAGGTGTTGAGATGCTGTTATAAATAAACCAGCACCATTTATATGATGAGCTGATTTCTAATGTCTCTTTTGATATGCAAATCTAAACAATGCAACTCTTGGTTTTTATTGTTTGTTTTTTTTCCCAGATATAAAATAAGAAAGCCATGCTGACCAGGCTCATCTGAGAAATGGTTGGTTATTTAGTATGCATAATAGCAACCCTAGGAATTAAGCTGAGAAGAACCAAAAGAACAACAGATTCAACAGCACAATCTCTTCTGAAGGTTTAAGGGTTCCCTTCTCGGAGCTTGTTTGTTTGGCACACAAAGCAACAGAATGACTTGTGTTCCCATGTAGCCCACATGTTGCTGTATCCCTCAGTAGTACAGATGTGCGGACATAAGACAGGAAAATTTGTTTTAGATTCAGCCACTGCCAGATGAAAAAAACCACAGAGCATAAAATCATAACGGAAATATTTTTAACAAGGTAATACTGCATACCCTGACTTGTTTCTTGATTCCATTGTTTTGAAACTAGCATTGATGAATAAGAAAACAAAAGTCCTGGTTACTATGTTAAAAGTGTATCTGAAGGGTAGGATTTTCGAAAGTGTTTAGTGCTGGCCTTTATTTGCCCCCTCAAACATCAACAGGAGCAGAAATAACAGTGTTGACAATGCTGTCCTGACCTTAACATGTTCTGTAGAACTTACACCTCATGTGATGCCACATTATTCCTCTTCTCTCTCATCTAATTAATGCTCTGGTTTAATTCATTTACTCTACAAATTATTTAACCAGGAATATTCAATGGCTGAAGTCACTTTTATTGCTTCATCCTTAAAAAGACTTACTGCTTTTAGGGAATGTAGGACAAATGTAGGCAATTTCAGAAGCTATCCAAGTGTCATGGAAACATACTGGCTAATGCAAGAAAAGTCTGGGAGTTCTGTTAAGTGTAAAAAAATTGATGATTGGTCAGAGCTGTCTAGTCTGCAAAATGGTCTAGAAATCTTGCAAATGCAATAAGGCATTCTATGAGGTTGCTAGTATATCTTGGGTTTAGCCCATCTGAAAGGATCACAGCAACAAACTTTTTTTTTTTTTCCTTTTCTTTCTGATTGCCTGATAGTTTCTCTTGTCACTGAACCTAAAGGGTAAAGAGGTAAAAAACCCCACATACTTAAATGGTTAAAAATTTTAAATGCACCTTTGTCTGTAAACTCAGGCCTGTGTTTTTTAATGGCATCATAAATTTCAAAATAATGTAATGGCACAATTTTCCCCTTTAAATCTGATCTAAAATTGAAGGCTCAAATTTCTGTTCTTGGTTACATCACAGCAAGACTGGGCTAGTACTAATAAATGAATTTGCAGTAATATCCTACATAAACACTAAACAAATTAGGATTTAGCACACAGATTATTTTTTTTTTTTGTCCCAAACACTAACATTGTAATGCATAGAGAGTAAGATTTCAAAACCTGTTCTTTCCTGGTAACTCTACATTAGAACTAGCCTAACATCCCCGTAAGCATCTCGTTTCTACCTGACAAAAATGCTGAAATCAAGAAGTTTTTACAAAATTCTGGAAAAAATTACAGAAGAGTTAATATTACCAATTAATTGCTACATGCAGCAATCCAGTTCTTCAGTGGTGAACAAGAGAAACATGCATCACCACCACTGGTCATTGTTTTCTTAGTTTTCCACTACCTACCTCATTTAGAGATGGTTAGAATCAGCAAAGAGCACTTGTAGGATTGTAATCCTAGATTTGAAAATGGAGGAAATCTGGATGTGTGTAGATCCACATCCAAACAGCCTGGATTAGACTCATCATTGTTCTTTTGTCCATAGATTTCACTGCCAGACACTACTGGCTGATTTTTTCCAAGTAGGTAGTTTAATAGGGACTTATGTTTTTTGTTTGTTTGTTTTTGTTTTTGTTTTGGGTTTTTTTTGTGGTGATTTAATGGAATTGCTCAATACCACAACTTTGTTAGAAATCATTTTAGGTATAGTATCCTCTCATTCTCCTCAGTTTTCCAGTCAAACAGTATACTTTTCAGCAATGGTAGTATTTTCCCTTATGTATGAAATGTTAATTGTTAAGGTAGTTGTAATCAGTTTTTAAACATGGGATGAAATTATTAGGATTAGTTTTAGTTAACATTAAGTGGTAAGAACTTTTCCTGCCATAACCCTGCAAGCTTCAGTTGTTGTGACAGCTATTGTGTGTGTAACTTTTTAATACAGGGAGATTATTGCTGCTGCTTAATACAACTTTCCAAGAGACTTTTTTTTTTTTTCTTTTCTTTTCTGAACCATAGATACCATAAAAGAGAATTCAACAACTCAGCTGCTAAAACAGTAATATGGAGCACTGACATATCTCCCTCTTTCAACATGGAAGATTCTAAACAGCAGGCAACAGTGACCTAGTTATAAGAGAGTATAAGAAATAAAAATAAAAATAAAAATATCACAGACTGCTTTTTCTTACTATCATGGCTCCTCCTGCGAATAATTTAGAAATAAAAGGATTCTTCATCTTATGACACTAAGATTGTTCACCTGTGACAACAGAAAGAGATGAATTAGAATATATTGATAGAATACCAAAGCTAAATTATTTTTGAAAAATATTTTGGAGTGTGCTTTTCCTCCCTTTTCCCTTTCTTTGCCGATGAGCTAGTAGATTCAAGTGTAAATTAACCAGCAGGTGGTAGCAGTGTTTAAGATTTCTAAAACTGGTATCTAAATCATGCAAGTTACTAATACATAGACAGAGAGAGTATTTCAGAGAGTACAGACCACACAGTCAATGCCTCTGCAAGTTTACCTTCATGGTCAGGTTCTTCCATGTTTGTTGATGATGAATGGACATTTACTTGACAGCTTTAAGACATTTCAAATATTATTGCATGTGCAGGGTAATAAGTCTAATAGGTCTTTTTTTTAGGGCAGGAGCTGAAATATTAGCCTAATGGTTCATCTTCACTGTAGTCCTTATTTCACCACTTCTTCCTCTGCATCTACAAAACGTAGAAATAATTTGAAACAGTTCACCTTAGAGGTTTTTTTTTCCATATCCACTTCAATTCTAGGACTTTTCAGCTCTATCCTTTTTACTATTTGGCTTCCTTTATAGTAGTCATTAAAATGAATGGAAAGAATGTGTTTCATGCTATCTTCTCTTTTTAATTAGTTAACTAAGATAAATAATTGCAAACAATGTGAGAGTTCTAGGTGTTTTAGCACAAAAAAGTTTGATTTTAACAGAAGAAATTTTCTGTTAATAAGACAGTTCAGGGGCATGATACACACAGTCTTTCTTAATGGCTAGTTCATTTCTGAAGAATGCCCGAGGCAGACATCCATGCTGTGGCAAAGCAGCTGCACTTTAATAGGTGACCATGTTCAAATAAGAAATTTTGATCCATACTAGACAATCCCTAAGAACAGCTTAATTATGTTAAAATTACTGATCCATATAGCCACTGAGTTTCCCACATGAATAGTAGAGTAAAAGAGGTGTGTATCTCCCCAGATCTAAGCTTTAAGAGGTTACAATTAATGCATTCAAATAATATTTAAGATCCTTTCAACAACTGCCCACATTCATGTAAATATTAGCAAGAATACAGCAACAAACTATAACATTCAACGTTGTTGTTATATCTGGGCTTGTCTTTTGCATTTAAGGCATATTCATTGCTCTTCTCCATATTAGACAATGCAAAATCTCACAAAATGGGAGGGAAAAGCATGACTATTACGATATAATTATGATAGAAACAGAAAACAACTTACAGTGTACTGCAAAATAGTTTCAGTAACTTATTTTTGCAGTCTCTACCCTCTCTAATCTTAGGAGGGAGAAAAAAAATACAAGAAATGTAAGCAGTGAAATGCAATAAGAAAACCGTAGATCTGAGTCACAAGTTGAAAACAGAGAATTATTTAGTCATAACACCATCTAAATATAGCCATAGTAAACTAATGCAAATGATCAGCAGAGAAATAAAAGGGTCTCAAAACAATTCATTTGGTTGAGGTAATTTTGTCTGATATTCCTAGTGACTTCATTTGTCAGTTAATAAGGTCTATCTGTACAACAAGATGTATTCACTTATTTAAACAAATACACTCTGTTTCAGCTAAATTGATACAGCTGCCCTGCATAGACATTGCATCCAGAATACGTCATTAGAAACTCTCTGCAGTTATTCTGGCATTAAAATGAATACATCATATGATTTTAATGTGATTCTTTAGTATAAACATATAACATGCATTTCACATTGTAACTATCAGAAATCTATGCTGGTACAGCAGCACATTGCAATTCCCAGCCAGGGATGTATAGTTTCTCTCAGTGCCTTAACATGTTACATCTTTTAAGAAACAGAGATCTTGTGTCCTTCTTGGTACTTCAGAGGTAGTTGCAATGTATAAACCTGATACAGCTGCCAAGAGCTGTTCCTTTTGGCAGGGTCAACCACATTTTTGCGAACCCAACTTCCTCTCTTCCATTTACTGCTAGAAATTTATGAAAATTATTTTAATTTCTTCAGGTTGTTTTCTTATATATTTCTTTTTGATGAATGCTTTGTAATCAATTAATCTTTGATTCAAGGAACTCACTAGATGTTGTCAATAAAATTTTCTCTTTCTTCCATGAGTTTGATTGTGAGTAATGCTAGTCAAACATCATTTACTGTCTTCCATCTGTTAACAGTATGAAGAACAGATAACTGTGGTTGTTTGAAAAAAGAGAACTACTAAATAGTGTAGAATTTGGTTAAATATTTGGCTGCACATACATCTTCACAAAGCGTCCTTAAAATTGTAAATGTAGGCAGCAGATGAACTAAGTCATTCATGAATTACCACGTGTTATTCTTGCTAACTTGTAAGAATTCAGGACAAGTAGACTAGAAAAGCTTTGCTGGCCCTTCTCAGTAACCAGGTGCAATTCAGCAGTTGCCTAGAAGTTATAGAGATGTGTCAGCACATCATGTCTGAAGTTAAATGGGTCGAACACCACAGTTATACAGCTTCCAGACCAGATCTGTCTTCTTTGGGCTGGCTTGGGCTAGAAGAATTGAGCTAACATCTCCCTGCAGCTGCCTATACAGAGTCGCCTTGAGAACTGAGGTACTTGTTGCAGTCTGCTGTTCGCTTTCTTTCTTTTCCCTGTGTTTGCTACAGATTTTTCACACTGGTACTCTCTATAGCAAAGGGTGCCAAGTTAGTGTGAATGGGATACCTCAGATTGTGACACTATTGTTTCAGACATTCTGGTGCTTGTTCAGAACTTCTGACCTCCTACTACATGTTAGTTTCAGAGAACAAATAATATTTATGGCAACACATGTAAACTCAATCCATGGTGCTGGGTTAGGCTTGGATGAGAGACAAAGCCTAGAGATACTGGTGTGGGGCTGTATCTACATTTAGCCTGTACCTGGAGCTAAACTGTAACAGTTACTCTATCATCCAATGAACCCTCACCAACAAGAGAGGAGAATCAGGAAAAGGAGAGCAGACCCGTGGGTAGAAGTAGAACAGATTTGATGAAAACACTGCCAATACAAACAGAAATACACTCAAAAAAATGAATACTAGATTGTGCTGTTGCCACAATCTCCTGGAGAGCAGTCCTCAGCAGAAGCCAGAGGAGGAGCCCCACAGGCACTGCCTCTCCTCAGTAAGACTTCTCCCTTTATAATAACCATGACATTATGGTATGGGCTACACCTGTAGCTATCTCAGGTCAGCTGCCCTGGCTGACGAGCCTGCCTAGAGTGGCTGGGTTATGATCCTATCCCAGCCAAACCAGGACAGGATGCAAAGATGCTGCCAAAGGAAGATGTGAGCTGCAAAAAGGTTTCTCTCCTAAGAACATTTTCCCCTGAGCCCTGGGGTGCATTAAGGCTATCCAGGCTGTGCTTAAACTAGCCTTGTCCTGCTCACCACAGAGAAGTATCTGAGTCATGTGCTCTATTTTATATATGTGTTATATTGATCTCAACCATGTGAGCATATCTATGGCTTGCAGAGTGTAGAAGGTTGGACGTGCCTATAGTGGGTAGATAAGACACATAAGTGATTTTTAAAGGATAAATTGAGCACAATCAATGTTAATTATTATAAAATTAATCACCTTTATGTGATTGTTTGTTTGTTCGTGGTATACTGAAGGTCTAATCTGAATCTTAGTCAACAGATGATCTTGAAATATTGCTTCCGTACACTGCCTCCATGAATGAATATCAAAAGTTTGCTCTTTTATGTGGAAATCAACTTCATTTCTTCATAAGAAGGGCATAGCCTTATTCTCTGGATTGCTCATGAAAAAAGAAACAGTAATTTATCCCACTGCATGATGAATCACACGTTCACTGTTAATTTCTGAGAGTTTTTTAGTCAGCTTTTTCATATCAGTGCACATGGAAACATAGCTTAAATTTGTTTATGGACTCTATTCTTAATAAGGTCTTAATCCAGTCCTTGGTTGGGCTTTTTCTTGTTGATTACTTGAAAGGTTTGGTCATTTGGTGCTTTTTGGTTTTCAGTTAGTTAGTTTCTGGAATGAGAAGTAGGCTTTGATATGTGGTCTTTCATTTACTTTTGTTTCAGCTGCCCTTCTTTCAAAATTTATAGGTGCCTTTCATATCAACACTTGCTTTATGAAACTCTTTACCTTGCCTATATTACACATTTAATGAGTAATGTATTGCACATTTAATAAGTCATTTTCATATTCACTTTGCAAAAAGAATCATAGTAATGATTAGAAGTCTGCAGTACTTACTATCTTCTTTGGTTGTGCCTCATACGTACTCATAAATATGTTATACTGCCAGCCACTAAGCGACTCCAAACACTTTTTTTCAGTCAAGCAGAGCCCTCTTGTACTTCAGCTAGTGTTGAGAAAACATCTTCCAGAAAGACAGACATCTGGAACAGCTGAGCTCTTAAGCGTTTGGCTAATTCACAATATTTCTATACTTCTGTATAGAAAACACTTAATCCCTCCCTACATTTTTTTTACCTATCAGTACCTGCCAGTGTGAGCATTCCTCTCAGTAGAGTGTTCTACTGCGACTAAATAAAAATTAGTAATGCCGTACTGACATTCCCTATTGAGCTTAATAAGCCCATTTTGTTTGAGGTTTTCTTCTAATTTCCTGCCATAACTTCTTCCTATTGAAAGGCTGAGTGAACTTTTATGCAGTAGGCATGTCAGGTATTGCTAAACCATTTAGTCCATACGATAGCTGTCTTACTAAGGTAAAAGTTAAGACTTGCTTCTGGTTTTGAACATTGGAAAATACTCTTCCATGTTTTATTTTAATAAAATTCATCTATGTAAGAGATGATTACCCTCCTGGGTGAAAGTGATATTGAGATGCTAAGAAGCAAGGAAGATAAAGTGACCTGCTTATTGTACTGATTCATGAGAAAGGAATCCAAGGACATACAGTAACACAAAGAAACTGCAGCATTTGTCCAACTGACCTACCTTCTCACCAGGCACTAATAATTAGCATAGTCCTAAAAAATATGCTGCAAAAAATCAAGTGCCTTGTTTCTGTGTTGCAGCACCTGGACTTGTTTAAGGAAGGCCATCATGTTCACGAGTGGCCTAGGGAAACTTATCAGATGCTGTAGGTGCTGCAGTCAGTCTGTGCATGTCATTTTGCCTTTATAGGATTGTTCCGTGGATAGATCAGCCATGAAAAATTATTTCTTCTATTTTATAATTTAGGGCACTAGAAATTACTGAGGAAAACTGAAGCAGTTGAAATATATTTAAAATTAAACTCGCAAGTTGTTTATTTATTTTTCAGAGTATAAACTGAGAACTCTGCAAAAAGATCAGTCTCCTCTCCAGTAACGATTCACACTGTCCCTCCAAGCTCTGTGCTATCACAACCTATTACTTCACTTCCCTTTGCTAGTGTTGCCATCTAAATTTCATTGAAATGTGTAAACTGGCAAAAGTTTATTCAATAATTTAACTCTGCCATTCTGGATAACCTCTCCAGTTTCCTGGTTAGATTACTTACAGTGACTGTAACATGAAGAGCTAATCAGCTGTAATCAGCTAGCAAGCTTGCCCTGTGGTTGGACACATCTGTTGCTTCTTATTGTTGCCCTTTGAAAATGCACACACTTTTCTGTAACCAAGAGTTGAACTGATAATTACAAAGCAATGCATAACGATGATAAGCAAAGTTCTGCAAGCTGGAAACAAGAACTAAGGAACACAGGCTATATTTTAGTTTAGTAATATTTTGGTTTAATCTGAGGTTTTTGTTTTGGTTTTGGCATTGTTTTTTTTCTGACAGAGCTTAATTCTAGGGAACGGCTACACACTTTGTTGCAAGAGGATGGCTTGGGAGGATAACTGGGCTGAAATTTGTGTTTAGAATGAAAATTAGGAAAAAGTATTTGGAAATATCCGTGTCAAGACATGTAGCTGGTAGACTATTAAAATATCTTATTTTGTAAGTGCTTTTTATTTAGCTAGTTTGTGGCTGGGAAAATCACGCACAAATGTTTACAGTGCTTCCTTCTTTTCTTTTCTTTTGGCAGGGGGCTAATCAGGTTTGTTCTACATTACTGTTTCCAGAGTATTTTTTTTCCAACAGTAAATCAATTCCTGCAGTATATGTTCTCGGATATTTTCACCAGTGTGCTTAAGCTTCAAGTTGGACTAGATAGGAAACCACTCTTAATCTTGATAGTAATGATCTGTTCAGCAGACAGTGTAAATGCCTACTAGATCTACATAACCTTTCCCCCTTCAGTGAGACATTGCTAATAACTCAGTTAAGGAATCTTGCAGAGTTGACAAAAACTTCCTAAAGTGTCGATTCAACTCCTGTTTAGAAGATCTCATGGCATTGAGTAATTGCTATTCCTCTGTGGGAGACCATGTCTATGACATCCCTGTTTTCAAATCAATCACCCGTCTCTGCTGATATATAAGTATACACACACACACATGTGCATACACACATAGCTATCTGTATACACACACACACACACACAATATCCGTATATGAACATGTATGAAACTAGCTGTAAGAAATTATGAGTTGCAAGAGTGATAAGACTCATATAACCAAGTAGAACCTTTCAGACCATGACTCCAAATTTGTAAATATTTTTTTGGATATTGCCCTCTAGTATGCTTACTCTTTCCTCCATTTTGTTACAAATCTGATAAACATTATTTAGCCATTCTTCAGTTAATGAGGGAAAAAATTAGGTTAAAAAACCCCAACCAACCAAACAAAGGAAAACCATATGTGACACTGTGCTCAAGCCAGTGCTGTGTTGGTAGTGTGCTCATAATGACTACTGCCCCTTTGGCATTACTCTGTACAATTTTTCTCTGGCTCATGCTTCTGTAGTTGCATATAATGTCATGTGCAACGTTGTCAAAAGCTTTTCTAAACAAACCCAATACATGTGCTTGGTGCTTTCCTTTGCTCAGGAGGCTATTAATCTGTTAGAAGAAGAAAAGAGATTGTTTCAATGTGATTTGGTTTTTGATGATGTTTTCAATTCGGATTGTTCTCATCTTGTTTTATTCAAAGAACTGACATTCATTTGAACTGACATCAGAACTGATGTCATGGACGTTAAATTAAGGGATATGTACATACCTCACAGGATCACAGAATGGTTGCTGTTGGGAGGCACCTCTGGTAGTTATCTGCTTCAGTTCCCCCCTGCTCCAGCAAGGCCACCTACAGCCAATTGCCAAGGTCTATGTCTAGACAGTTTTTTAGTATCTCTAAGGACGGAGACTCCACAGCCTCTCTGGGCAACCTAGTCCAGTGGTCCTTCTCCTGTTCCTGTTACAGCTGACCATCACTCTTGCTTCCAGTTCTTATCTGTCATTGCCACTGAACAGGTTCCTGATCTTTTCAACTTGAAATCAGAGGGACTAAACTTGAATTACCTTGAAAGCGACTGTAAACTAACCTGGTTGCACCAAAATGGACTAACAGTGCTGTGTAGGGGCTCTTACTGTAGCATAAGGTAGTAATTTATATATATATATAACTGTTGGGAAGGCAATGCATGAATTTCTTCTTACTCCATCTTTTTACTCCATCTTACTCCACATCTTTTTGATGATGTGGTTATGCTCAGTTGCAAACCTTGTATTTACCTACTTCAGATCCTTGACATTTACCTTCTCCTTTGTAATTATTAAGCCTGTTGTGGGAAATATTTCCTTGGTAATAGCAAATTGGATGAGAATGATGTACTCTTCACCTTGCAAACAAGGACTGTAAGAGACGTCATCTCTACCTGTTCTTGTTCTCAGGCTTTGTTGTTTTTTTTCCCTATTTAATTTGCAGTTGGAATTTGACAGATGTGAAAAAGCTGAGTTAAATTCATGAAGCTGAGTTAAATTCAATACATAATTCTAGCTGAAAGAAAAGATGTTGGGGCCAGATCTAGAATCCCCAAATTGGTGGTGCTGCTGCTGCCAAAATCCCCACTGTTTTAGCTAATCATTGACTGAGTGTATGGAAGGCAACATTCATATCTTTCCTTCCCTTTCAGGTGAAAAATAAGCCTTACCTTATGTCCTCAGGAAAGGCGTTCTGATCATCAGGCTATAAGATGTTTTGAAATGGGTTGTTTTCTGTCCAATTCAATATTCATTAGATCAGTTTTAGATATCCCATCATGAATGCCCTAAACAACCTCCATTCTGAACTTTTAATCAGATATTATTTATATTAAACATCTGATAAAATTTGCAGTATCATCTAACTAATGGAAAGAGTGTCATAATACCCTATAGCCTGCGAGTGATGTTCCCTGAGAGGAAAGGCATCCCAAGCTTCTCTTTCTCCTCTCTATCTCTGATAGAGAGCACAGATTTTTGCTCAGGGCTCCCTGACCTTGGTGAAGATTGTCACCTGAAGGTCAGGTATTTTCTGCCGTGAGAGGAAAGCACTGGACAGAGGTCACAAGATACTAGTGTCAAATAAAAATAACTTGCCCCTTGAAGTTTTGAGGTGTGGCGTTTAAGGCTTACTCCTTTAAGCATAACATTATTACAAGTAATTTTAGAACCAAGAGAGTGCTATGAAAAAAGATACAAATTGTCCTAGCATTTTTGCTCACTGAAGTCTAGTTAGGCAGTTTAAGTGTATGAAATATGCAACATACATACTGGCAGTGCATAATTTAAGATTCTGTCATCTGTGGCTAAATTCTAGACCAGGTATCCTGTTCAGTTCAGCAGTAGGCCAGCTGTTACAGTTTACCAACTACTATATAAACACTTCAAGCTTGGATAGATTTCAAGAATACTAATGCAATTTGCTTTTCTAATCTGGAAAATGACCTATTAGCTCTTCATCTACTGTACATAAACTACAAACTAGACTATTTCAGCTATAAACTTGTAGCTCTTTCTGTAAATTGATTTATTTCAGTATAAAAGCATAATTGTTTGGCTTATTATAGATAGTAATGGACTTATTTTCCATTAGAAAGCAGCATTACCTCAATAGAGTACAGGATGAACAATTAGGGTTGTTAACTTCTGTGCGTGGTTCTTTCAATGATTTGTTTTATTATTGTATGTAAATCGCTTTCTTATCTTGCCAAATGCATTCCTCATCTTTAACTACCTTCCAGGTTACAATACTGATATTTGTAAAACCACTTGATATCTTTGAATAAGCAGTATGATAAGTAAGAAAAGCTCTTTCTAGATACCAGAAAGTTCAGAAGTAAATCTGAATGTAACTGTATTGGATCCACCTGTCCTGTATTAATAATACTATATTCTTCCATTTTCTTAGATCTCGTGCAACAGTAATAAAAAAAATCATTAATTACTTTACTTTGAGTAGACAATCCCAATTACTTCTTCCCTTTGTCTTCAGCTTGTAACTTTCGTTAGTGTCGGTCAGAATTCCATATGTAGATCCAAGATTAAGGAGGAAAAGTTGCCTTTTAAAGTACATTACCTGGCAAAGGTGCATATTATCTAGAGTCCTGGGCATCCTTTCCTGCTTCTTTCACTAGTTCTGGATTTGCAGATATTTGCCTTCCATTTATAGGAATTCCAAATCATGCTAGTTGTAGAAATTAAAAACACTTAGCATCATTTAAGTATCAGTTTTGTCGGAAAGCGGCAGGTAAGTGTTGCGCCTTTGCTTACATGTTTTGCCATATAGAAATATAGATAATATCTCGCTTTTTCTGTATTAGGTCTCACATACAGTGCTACAGAAGGGTACATTCTACTCAGGTTGTGTTAAAGACAGCATGTGTGAAAGTTAAGAAAAAAGCATAATAAATAAAATGGAAATAGTATCTATAAGTAACTATAGTGGATAAAATAGAAAGAATCATAGAATCTTAGAAGGATTTGGGTTGGAAGGAGCCTTAAAGATCATCTAGTTCCAACCTCCCTGCCATGGGCAGGGACACCTCCAGTATGTCTTTGCTCAAAACCCCATCCAACCTGGCTTTGAACACATCCAGGGAGCGGGCAGCCACAGCTTCTCTGGGCAACCTGTTCTGGTGCTCACCACCCTCACCATAAAGAGTTTCTTCCTAATATCAAATCTAGATCTCTTCTCTTTTAGTCTGAAACCATTACCCCTCATCCTATCACTACACTCTCAGATGAAGAGTCCCTCCCCACCTTTCCTGTAGGCCCCCTTTAAGTACTGGAAGGCCACTATCAGGTCTCTCCAGAGTCTTCTGTTCTCCAGCCTGAACAACTCCAACTCTCTCAGCCTGTCCTTGTAGGGGAGGTACTCCAGACCTCTGATCATCTTCATAACTCTCCTCTGGACCCACTTGAGCAGATCCATGCCTTTCTTGTGCTGGGGGCCCCAAAGCTGGACACAGTACTCCAGGTGGGTAGAGTAGAACGGGAGAAATCACCTCCCTCGACTTGCTGGCCACACTTCACAGAATCACAGAATTGCAGAATGGTAGGAGTTGGAAGGGACCTCTGAAGATCACCTAGTCCAACCCCCCTGCTAAAGCAGGTTCACCTGCAGCAGGTAGCACAGGACTATGTCCAGAAGGGTTTTGAATATCACCAGAGTAAGAGACTCCACAGCCTCCCTGGGCAGCCTGTTCCAGGGCTCTGCCACCCTCATGTTCAGGTGGAACATCCTGTGCTCCAGTTTGTGCCCGTTGCCCCTTGTCGTGTCCCTGGACACCACTGAAAAGAGCCTGGCCCCATCCTCTTGTCACCTGCCTTTTAGATATTTATAGGCATTGATAAGATCCCCTCTCAGTCTTCTCTTCTCCAGGCTAAACAGACCCAGGTCTCTCAGCCTTTCCTTGTAGGAGAGATGCTCCAGTCCCCTCATCATCTTTGTAGGCCTCCGCTAGACTCTCTCCAGTAGTTCTTTGTTTCTTTTGACCTGAGGAGCCCAGAACTGGACACAGTACTCCAGATGTGGCCTCACCAGGGCAGAGTATAGGGGAAGAAGAACCTCCCTCGACCTACTGGCCACACTCCTCTTAATGCACCCCAGGATACCATTGGCCTTCTTGGCCACAAGGGCACATTGCTGGCTCATGGCCAATTTGCTGTCCAACACAACTCCCAGAGCTGCTCTCCAGCAGGTCGCCCCCCAGTCTGTACTGGTGCATGGGGTTGTTCCTCTCCAGGTGCAGGACCCCACACTTGCCCTTATTGAACCTCATTAGATTTCTCTGTGCCCATCTCTCCTGTCTGTCCAGGTCTCACTGAATGGCAGCACAGCCCTCTGGTGTGTCAGTATATCAGCCACTGCTCCCAGTTTTGTATTGTCAGCAAAGTTGCTGAGGGTGCACTCTGTCCACTCATTCAGATCATTGTTGAATATATTGAATAAGACCGGGCACAGTACTGACCTGTGGGGAACACCACTAGCTTGAGGCCTCCAACTGGACTCTGTGCCGCTGATCACAGCCCTCTGAGTCTGACCTTCAGCCAGTTCTCAATCCACCTCACTGTCCACTCATCTAACCCACACTTCCTAAGCTTACCTATGAGGATGTGATGGGAGTCAGTGTCAAAAACCTTGCTTGACACTTGTCAATGTCTAATTTTTAATATCTTTTTACAGATAAATATAGTCCAATTTGCTTGAACTCTGAGAATAGTTGCCTGTATAAAACTCCTTTATGTGCTTGCAGAAATTAGTTTTTTTTCAAAGGTAATTAGGTCAACAGCCCTTGTCTTTGGGTTACTTTGAAGGGAAATTAGTGCTATCAGTCTTCAAAGTGCTAAGACAAAAACATTTAGTCTCCAATGCAGCCCCGGAGGCCACATAGCTCTGCACTGCCTGAAGAGATCATTTCCCTGAAATATAGCAGTTTAAATGAGGGAAAGATATTTGCAACACAATTTTTAAGCTTGATCACTGTGCTGAAGCAACAGGTCCGCTTGATGACAAGTGTTGCAAAGCTGCAAGGCTAAAATATTTATTCTTTTGAGCTGTGAAGCTGAGACAACGTTCTACATGAAGGTGACGCAATTTAGGTCTTCATCTCACTACAGAGGTGATGAACTTGTAATCATAAACTCTCTGTAGAGTCTCAGTGTATCCTTCGGCTTTCTTCTTATCAGATGAGATCAACAACTCAGACGTTCTTGTGGCTTTGTGTCTTCTCCTCAGAGGCATGTGGAAAGCACAGCTGATCAAATTTGACATGTTGATGAAAACCAGAAACTAACATTCTGAATTATTTTCATTTTTGTTTTTCATCATATATTTCACTTTTAGCCAGGAAGAAGGGCTGGCAGAACTGGAAAAGAGAAGTAGATCATTAATCTGAGTGGTCCCACCAGGAAGTCTTAGCAAAACACAATTAGGTTACAAGGAATGATCAACTCCTTATGTGATTACTTTTGAAATTTCAAAATTGCCCTATGCAGGAGATGCTATCACAGTTTTTGGAGCTGGTAGGAGCTGAAGGTTTCATGTGGGGAAAGCTAAATAAATGTTAGAAAAACTGGAATAAATGATCCAAATAAATACTTTAAAATATTTTCTTTATAAGAGATAGCAAGCATAACACTAAAGTTGTCGTAAGCTGTTCTATGTTCTATGAAAAGACACTGCGTGTTTAGCGAAGTTTTAGCCACCAAACTAAGGAACAGACCCTTTTTCTGCCTTACCTGAAAATTTCAGCAGAGAATTAAAAGATGGAGATGCTAGTAACAAAATCACTACCGTGTAATGAGCTCAGACATTAACTGAAATGCAGGACAAGTTAATTTGCATTACAATTATTAATTACTGGCATTTGAGAGGTGAAAATATTGTAATGGATTTTTTTGTATTAACAAATTATTTAACTTGTTAATTAAAAGGTCAAAATATTTAATTTGTTTTGCACTAACTGATTACTTCCATGAAACGGCTAAATATATTTTAATGATAAATATAATAATTAATTGATTAATCATAAATGAACTGTTTAATGTGTGTTGCTGTAGTTAAATATAGATATGTAAGAGCCATTCTGTTCTAACAATGACATCCTGTACCAAAACAAAAAAAATATTCTAAATACAGTGTCATTTCAGGCTGACCATTATAATGCTTGCTTGTTACAGTGCCAAAGTAGTTATGTACCTGGGATGAAATTAAATCTTAGTGCAAAAGGAACAAGCTTCTGTGATTTCAAGGGAATTATTCCTACATATTGTGGGTCAACTTCTACGGCCCTTTACTCATTACCTGTTAAATCTCTGTAACACCTCTCTTGCTTCCGTCCTTGTTTTTGCTAAAAGACTTTGGCCAGGAATATTGAATTATGAGACAAAGCTGTGTAAGTTCACTTCAACAATCCATTGCATAGATATAAGAAATATTATGGTCCTCTATTCTTCATTGGTATTCATTCTCTGTGATGTTCCCACCTCATGGCAAAATATCCGAATATTGTATACTGAAACTCAGTCCTGCAATGCCTTGACAATGCATACCCAGATAACTGCATATTAAATATAGGAGAATTTGGATAAATGGATAGTGATACCTCTGAAGTTGTTGTCTCTCTGACTGTGTAGTACTTCTATTTTACTTCGTGCAATGGATTCTTTATTCTTTGTCTGTAGGTATCTTAAAGGAATTAAGACACAAGATAGTCTTCCAAGCTTTTACAGTTAAGGTTCCTTGACTATATAATATGCCATAACTACCTTCATTGATTGCTTTGGGCCAGAAAAACATCAAAACAAACTCCAATACTACATAAAAGCCTTTATTTTGGAAAATAATCAAAGGTGTTTATCCAAATGTTTGTCTCAGCCTAAGAAAGGTAAGTACAAGGCAAAAAAAAAAAAAAAAGGATTTAGCCCAAGAGTTACACCTGCCAGACAGCTTTCTGAGCATGTGAACCACTCATGGTATCACATAAAGGCTTATGTTGGAGACAGGCTCAGTCCTGTATACGAATTTGCTCTGCTGGATCCATGCGGGATCCCACTGATACCATCAGGACTCAGGGAGGCGTTAAGCCGACCAGGTCCGCATGTATTTATTTGCAAGGATCAGAGGGTTACATGGTGAACATGTGAATTTTGTTGAATGGTTCATTAATTTTTAACAGCTTTGGGGGAAACACAATGAATGACAAAACTATTAGTTTCACAGCTCACAGATCATAACTCACAGAGAAGGAGAGAGTGACCAGGCCCCCACTAAGGGCTCCCATCATCAGGAGCACAAACTTCCTGTTACATGGTGGGCCAGCATCCGGCTGCATTTGGCAGCAGACATCAATTATTTCAGAAGTTTAGTTTGCCACAATGCACAGGTGTAGGATTTTGAAGAATAATTCATAGGAATACTAATGATTTTTTTTGCCAGTATTTTACCAATAGTGGGATATATACTTAGACTATTGAAAACGGATCCATAGATTTAAGTGGATTTGAGCCTTTACAGTGAATAGCCTTGAAAGCAGGACATCTTTTCCTCTAACTACATAATTTTTGAATTGGAAAGTGCAGTATTGGTCCCTGTACTTTTCAATTATCAGGTTTTTTAAAAACACTTCAGGTTTTAATTGTTTCTCTTAACAGAGCCGAAATAAAGGCAAAGGTAAGCAAGACTATGAAAGTAGAATATAATTTTCTTCTGTGCCCAGGAAAATTGTCATTGCCTACTGATGGGCTTCTTCAATAGCTGGAGGAAAGAACAGTGAATCCAAATTTTTCTCTAGGAGAGATTTCCAGCAGTAGCACACCTGGAAAGCTCTGACCTACACTGCAACCCCTGCTAGGCAGGGCAAGACTTCCAGGACCATGGCAGAGAGGGCAATGGATAAAATGCTTGTTCAGAAAGGTGATCCAATAAATGGTATTTTCTTTAATGGGATCACTCACTAAGGGACCACAGTGTGAATGAATACTCTTAATGAGAAAGAAAAAAAAAAAGACTCCATATTAACAATAGGTTGATGTGACAGGGCTAAGGATGGAAAAGAGTGGCTAAGAGTGGAAATCAAGTTCATAATTGGTCTGAGACGTTTGCTGTTCTGGAGTTAACAGTTTAATGGAGGCAAACAACTAAAGTTTGCCTTTAACGCTTTAAAGATTATACATAATACGAAGAAGTAGGTTTCTTTAAGCTTAAAGAATAATTTTTACTTAATATGCTTAATATGCAGGACTTGGTAAAATGCATATTCTTACTGGCTTGCCCAAACTTAGAACTGGCATAAAATTTGAAATTTTTCTTTCACCTGGAATATCTGAAGTACCATAGTTTTTTCTCATGCTGAGCAAAGCTGAAGAATTGAACTTTCAGAATGCTAATTCCGGAAAAACTGTCAGAAACTTTCAGTTCATTAAAGAATTATACATGTCGTGATGGACATACTATTTAAAAAAAAAGTGTGTAAAGTCTTCAAATGTTTTTGTTTCGCTTGCTGAACTGCCTGTCCTCCTTTATGGAGATTTAATGGAGGAAGATTTTTTGATTCTGCAGGTACCTGGGAGATGATATCTCGTAGATGAGGCCCAAGATAAGGCTTGGTAGGATGGAAGGATGCACTGCATTGCAGGAGAAGAAATCTTCAATGGATCTGGGCTCAGAAAAAGAATATACCTTGGTTTACATGCTTTATGGGGCAGGGGACCACTAAGAAAATGTGGAACTGATTAAATTCAACAAAAAAAACGATACTGATAGATGAAATATTTTATATCTGTTCCATTGATAAAGAAGAATTTTTAAGCCTAAACAATATAACTTTTCAAATAAGACTTTGGTTAGGTGGAAAATGTTGATGAGTTACATTTTAATTTTTGAGTAAGTCTTCATATTAAACTATCTTGGTACTGATGTTATATTTGATGACATTTCTTTTGACAAGCGGTAGAAACTCTTGAGTGTCAATTTGGTTCATTGACAGAATGTGTTCAGAAACTGCTGTCCCTAAAACACTAATTTTGACACATCCAACATCTGCATCACATTAGATTTAATTCATACAGAATAATTCTAGTCATTTACAGTAAGTATTGAAAGCAATTTGAAACATATGTCTCATAAACTGTCTGCCATAATCTATGTAGATTTCATTGCTACAGCACAGATGCTTAGGCCCAGAATGCTAAAGAACGAATTTAAGCATATTTTTACGTTTACTGAAAATCTTTAACACTTTCTGTCAGTTCTTGGCTTCTGTGTATCATATACAACTATCAGCCAGACCTTTTCTTTTTACAGTCCCTAAAGAGCTTTTGTGTGATTCTGAGAGTAGGCATGAACTGGTTTTTATCAGGAAAAGCTACCACAATGACACACCACTAGTTGAGCTGGACACATGCACTCAGATAAATTTATGAGTGGAAACATTTGTTTATGGGTGAATCCATCCTTTCATGGGTGTGTCATGCATTTTAATGGCCATGACAGATAGTTTATAGTTCTGTATATATGTGTGTATTCCTGTGATGTGTCCATGGTTATTCTACAGAATGTGTCGTAGAAAATACGACTGTCTTAGAATATATGTCTGTGCTAGCACATAGAACGTTATCTGCCTTCACTCAGTATAATTTTCAATCTAATAAAATTAATTTAAAACTCTGGTTTAATTGTGAGAAATAGGATGCTTCTCATATTTGTAGTAAAAGTTACTGTCACAAAGTATTCACTCTGACTGTGGCTGCCTTTTTTTTTTTAGGAAAAAGAAATCTGAGGAGAGACATTGGATATAAACTAATTTTAAAAGTAGAAGGAGAGACATGGTGCATGGGACATGATGACTTTTATTCACTTTCTGGGTACTATGTTGCTTTAATTCCCTGCTTAAATGGGCAGTGGAAACCTTGTCTCGGTACTCGAGTCTGTAGAATAGTGCAACACCATTATGTTCCTTAAGACTTTGTCCTGGAAATGCAAGAAAAGGAGACAAATTATTGAATAGAGCAATTTAATTACTTAGGGCTTCAGGGAGTGCACACACATGTACATATATAAATGTATATGTGTGTGTATATATATAAAACCACACATACTCATATATTTTTGAACACATGTATGTATATGAAGATAAGTACAGACTTGAACATTGGCCCAGCCCCCACTGAGGTGTTTTGACTTCCAGTTGCATCAGATAGGGATTCTCCTGGTTAACAATCACAGGAATAAATTTTACTTCCATGAAGTGGTGATAGGATTCATCTGCATCAGTTTTAGAGGTATAAGGGAACAAATGTACTGTGTGACAAATGTCACACTGTTTTAATGAGTAAGTCTGCTTCTTTTCCTAAGCTACAACAGGACATCCACTTTGAGATCTCCAGACCTTCTCTTTCAATGTTTATACCTGTCCACTTTTCATAAAGTTGTTTTAAATGTATGAGGTAAACAAAATAACTGCATGGAAATAGTATTTTTTTATACCTTGTATTCACATTCAACATAGGTTAGTGTTCCAATGTATTAGCAAACCTTTAGTAAAGTGAAAGTAAACTGTGTCCAATATAATTTTCTTATGAAATGTTACAAGAAGTCTATACATCCAGCAATCCTTGAATTTCTTGGGTAAAATTTTGGCATCGCTGCAATCAGCTGAGGTTTTGCCATTCTACCTTCTGGGACAGGACACGCCCTTCTGTTTCTCACCACCTAGTAAAATGAAAATAGAGGTAGCATTAGCTCTATGACTTTAGCAATGTCAGTGTCAGAAACACATTTTGTTTTCTATCAATTTTAGTTGCAGATAAGACACTATATCTTACATGCCACTGACAGACCATTAATAATAAGTGAATTGCTAACTAATTTTTTAATTAGACATATTCCTGAAAAAAAATTGTTTCTTTCATTACAGTGAAAAGAGGATAGAAGTCACAGACATTTCATGGCCACAACTCTGAAAAAGCCACATGCAAGTTAATAACCATCCTCCTGACCTTTCAGAAACATCTATCCAAAATCTACAAGAAACCTACCAGGAAACGGGAATCTTAGTCAGTAGTCCCTAAAGTAGTTAAGCATTGGTTGCTAAAGTAAAGAGCTCTTTGTCACCCGAACACTTCCTTTGATTTAACTTGGAAAGGTTTATGGAAAGTTGTTTGAGTTGGCTTTTTCCCATACAGTGATTTCTGTGTAGTCCACATCTAACTAAATATGCAATCACAACAGCATAGAATTGTGTTAAAATCCGACTCTAGAATAGTAAAGGTTTTAGCAGCTTTGTCAAAGTGAAATATTTTTTGTTGAAATGCTAATTGTCACTTTAATTTTGAAATGTGTGTTCTGTAGCTCAGCTTGTTAGAGCTGGATGAAGGTGCAAGCAAAAACAAAATGAGAATTGGTTTTCTTCCTTTTGTGCCTAGAAAAATATGAAGAATTTTATTTGATTAATCATTGACTTCACAGGTCATGTGTGGCCTTTACACATATTTGGAGGTTAATATCACAAACAAGACTATTTTTTTCTATGAAAGGTCATTATTGTTCAGCATTGTTTGATCTGAAAAAAACTTATTTAATTTTTCCCTGCCTTGCTATCGGTATGTTCTAAACTAGAACTATTAAACTCAGTATGAGGAAAAATTTTCTGTAGGCAATAACTTCCCTGTGAGCTTGGCGATTAGACCAGATCACCTGAGATAGAAATATCACTCTCAAAAAATGCCTTCAGTGAGGCTAAACGTAAGAATTTCTGAGGATTCTCTGCCTTGCCTTTTCACAGTTGACAGATATTTGAGGGGGCCAAGGAAGCAAAGATAAGCCATTTATGGCCCATTAGAAGGAGTGCTGGTTCATTCAGGTTCTCAGAACCCTACAAAATACTGCCTAGACAAAATCAGATTCTTGCAAAAAAGGACAAATCAGAGAATAATGCTGTATTGAACAATTTCTGGGACAAATGACAACAAGGAATATAGTGAAATAAAATTTTGAAGGAAATGCACATTGAAATTGGTGTAATTTGTGGTCTACTGCTGTACTAGTGAATACAGAAAATCTAATTCTCCATGAAATTCTGACATTCAGCATTGAATTTCTTAAGAATCTAATCAGTATATTATGAAGCAACCTACAAAATCACTTTCCATTAAGTTGAAACAAGTCCTTTCCTCTCCCCTTTCATTTTTATGCCTGCCTTTCTTTTCTTTCTGTTGCTTTCTATCAAATCCTGCAATGAATTTCTAAAATCCTAGAAAGCTGATAATGAATGCATAGAGATTTGAATCATCAGTCAGTTCCAGGAAAAATACTGGAACAAATAATCATTGTGGTGCAATCCAGTGTTATCTAAATTCTCCTTTCCAATTTCTAAGAACAGATTTTATCTTTTAAAATAAACATGTTTAAATAATTTAATGGACTACAGAGACCATGTAAGACTAAATAAATTTGTCTTTTGCACATATATTTTCACAAATACACAGTGTTATATCTCAAATACACAGATCCAGTTATTCAGCTGACCAGGGAATACATGAAGGATATTTCATGTTTCTCTTTAATCCTTTTTACTGAAAATTATTTCCAGTCTTCAGTTTCCATCTTTATTTTCCAGTGTCAAAGACCTTATGGCTTGGAGAAATCACCAAGGTGACCTTTTTATGGAAGAATAATATGCAAATATAAAAAAACCAACCCAGAATAACAGGGAATGTGAGCAGAATTTGGTGCAGAATACTTGAATTCTGAGACTTCATATAACAACATTCCTATCTTTACTTGGGGATGATAATGAAATTTCCTATCTGTATGTTTTGCTTTACAAAGGCAAAAATATTTCTGAATCCACTCCCATTTACTGCTGTGAGAGGTTTCTTTTGCCATTAGTTTCCATGAACTTGAGTTGAGATCAAGATGAATAGTGCTTTGAAGCATTTGTGAATTGAAAAAAAAAAAACAAAAAACATCAGATGATTTTTTAGTTGCTCATCTCCTTAAAAGCCTAACAGGGGCCTTTCTGTAGACAATATATTGGGGTTTGAGTGTCTCTGATTTTTGCAGTTTTCACCTTGCAATGTTCAGGTTTTCTGCATTCACCTTGTCAAGAAACGTTTGACTGACACTGATACAATAGCCCAGTCATATCTACAACTAACCGAGAAGGTGACAGCCTGTTGAGACAGAAGATTTCTTATAAAGAAACTATGTAAAAGTCTTAATCCTGCTTCCTATAGAGTTCAGTGAGAGTTTTGCATTTGACTATGTGGAAGCCAAACTGGTCCCCAGTTGAACAGAAAACAATCACTTACTGCATAGCAAGAATTTATATCCTGCAAAAAATGATGTCTGTTATTAAAATGGACTGACTTAGGGGTCACTGGAAAATTTTAGTAGCCTACAGATCATTACATTTAGTACTCAGGTTTTTTTGTTTTTATGCAAGAAAAACTCACAGTGACTTCAGTAAGTTTTTCTTACTTAAGGACTACAGGATTGAGTACTTAGTTAAGAAGTAAAGCAGCATTAATGACTTCCATATGTCATTGCATAAGCCTTATTCATGTGTATTTGATTTAATGGATTACAAAACAGAAAACAAAACTATTCTGTGTAACTTTTTGTGAGAAGCAGAAATGTTTTAAAGATCACGGATTAGAACAATTGGATTTTAGTTAGATGTGCAGTAATTGTTTGAACCCTGGAAATCACTTCTACAAAACAGTCTCTTGTTCTTTTTATTCAGTCTATCCATCTTACATACTGTTTCCATTCTCTTGTCTTCACCTTTTTTATTTCCAAAAGCCCTGTGGGGATACTGTGTCAGCACTTCTTGACCTCATGTGGTGAAGTTGTCAATGTTGAATTAATTATTTTTTTAATATAACCATACCAATCCCATGCACAGATCTTCCATGCAGTGTCCTTGACTGTATAGTGAGGTGAAAATATATAGGGTAATGCTGTAACCAAAATAAAGTCAGAATGTGGAAGCTAGTAAAAGAGTATGAACTGCCTACATAATGACTGATTAATAGTGTTCACCTCTTAGTTATATGCAGAAATTCTTAAGCACAATCCCCTGATTTAGGATATGAGTTTGCAAGGAGAGCAAGACTAAAAAAGAAAATAGAAATAAAACCTTTTGCCACTGAATGTGTAAATAATACTAGCAGCATCCTTAGGTACTGAAAATAGCCTTTTTTTTTTTTTTTTTTGGTTGCTTTAAAGTTTATACTAAAATGTCATATATAACTCAATCCTGTAAGGACAACTGTCCAAAGTGGACTTGTACTTTGAGCTCAGGATCAGGAATTAGCAATTATTTGTGTTCTCTAACTCAGGTTTTCCCCCATGGCTATCATTTGGGTTCCTCTGCCAGATAGCTGTAGGCAGACAGCACGAAAACATCTGCTGTTTTTGCATTTACTGTATTCAAAATTTAGCTTGTAATTTACCTGGGTGTGAACCATGTAAAATAGTGTAAGGCTTAGATCACAATAGAAGGAATTGGTCTCTTTCTTCATATTTATTTAATGAACTGTGCTGTATTATTCTTTTACTGATGAAGGGAGGAAGAAAACATTAATATAATAATCTTTTAATGAGATGTGGTAATGCTGGACTAGCAGTTTTCAAGCAAACTTGCTGTGGCTAGAGATTTAGGTCAATAGGTCGGGGATTACTCTTTTAGAGTAAAAAAGGTTGACCCTGACCAACAAGGCTGTAAAATTTAGCAGCACATGTTGAAACAGACATACGTAAAACCAGCAAATAATGCAAACTGAAATTAAATAAAAGGACCAAGGCACTAGAAATATCTCCAGGCCTCTTCCTGTGGATTATTACATTTTTAAGGGCTTTACTGAAGGCATTGTAAACTCTTGAGGAAGGAAGACAAGTCAGTAGAAAGAAATGAATAAGCAGTCATCTTTTCATACATGCAAAATGCAATTTTCCTACTGCCTACAATCTAAATATTTTCATAGAATCACAGAATCATTCACTTTGGAAGAGATCTTTGAGATCATCAAGTCCAACCATCAACCCTTCTCTACCAAGTACACCCCTAAACCATATCGCGAAGCACCACATCTAAATGACCTTTAAAGAGATGAAGGGAAGGTGACCACCTCCCTGGGCAGCCTATTCCAATGTCTGACAACAGTGAAAAAGTTTTTCCTAATGTCTAGCCTAAACCTGCCCTGGTGAAGCTTGAGTCCATTCCCTCTTGTTCTATCATTAATTGTCTGTAAGAAGAGACAAACACCTAGCTCTCTACAATGTCCTCTCAGGTAGTTGTAGAGAGCAATAAGGTCTCCCCTCAGCTTCCTATTCTTAAGACTAAATAGCCCCAGTTCCCTCAGCTGCTCTTCATAAGACCTGTTCTCCAGGCCTTTCACCAGCTTTGTTGCCCTTCTCTGCACTCTCCAGCACCTCAGTGTCTTTCTTGTATTGAGGTGCCCAGAACTAAACACAGTACTCGAGGTGTGGCCTCACCAATGCTGAGTAGACGGGGACGATCACCTCCCTACTCCTGCTGGCCACGCTATTCCTAATACAAACCAGGAGGCCATTGGCTTTTTTGGCCACCTGGGCACACTGCTGACTCACGTTCAAAGGCTTGTCAATCAGCACCCCCAGGTCCTTTTCTGCCGGGCAGCTTTCCAGCCACTCTTCCCCAAGCCTGTAGCGCTGCATGGGGTTGTTGTGGCCCAAGTGCAGGTCCCAGCACTCCACCTTGTTGAAGCTCATCCAGTTGGCCTCGGCCTATTGATCCAGCCTGTCCAAGTCCCTCTGTAGATCCTCCCTACCCTCAAGCAGATCAACACTCCCACCCAACTTGGTGTTGTCTGCAAACTTACTGAGGGTGCGTTCTATCCCTTTGTCAAGATCATTGATAAATAAACACAAGCATCCCTAGTGCTGACCCCTGCAGAACACCACTTGTGACCAGCCACCAGCTGGATTTGACTCCATTGGTCACCACTCTCTGAGCCCGGCTGTCCAGCCAGTGTTTTACCCAGCAGAGTGTATGCTCATCCAAGCCATGAGCAGCGAGTTTCTTCACTAGAATTCCATGGGAAACAATGTCGAAGGCTTTATGGAGGTCGAGGTAAACAATATCCACAGCCTTTCCCTCATCCATCAGGCAGGTCATCTTGTCACAGAAGGAGATCAGGTTCGTTAAGCAGGACCTGCTTTTCATAAACCCATGCTGACAGGGCCTGATCACCTGGTTGTTCTGTAAACGACTTGTAATGGCACTCAAGATGATCTGCTCCATGACCTTCCCTGGCACTGAGGTCAGACTGACAGGTCTGTAGTTTCGTGGATCCTCCTTTTGGCCTTCCGAATGAGGATGGGTGTCACATTTTCCCCAGTAGTTCATACATCTCTTTCCCTGTCAAGTAAGTTTAGAACTTCTACTACTCCACTTGCCGGCCTTTGAGGCCCTCCACTCTTTGAAGCATTTTCTCTCTCATCTCTCCTCATTCTTTCAGTGGTGCCTGGTGTCTCCTCTCAGAGTGGTCATTCTCTGCAGTGTTGCCTGGATGGGGGACTCTGGAGCACTGTCTTCTGAAGCTAGCAGAGAGAAACAAGAGAGTTCGTGGAGAACAGGCCATGGAAAAGGAATGAGGTGGTAGTTATTACAGCATTTTCCATCCCTCACCATTCCTCTGAAATCATGACAGAGATTTCCAGCTGAATGATATGACCACTGAAGTATTACTTATCTAATCCTAAACTGTTTACTTGTCATTGATGAGGAATGCCGTTTCTCCATTTTGATCTTAAGGAAATTGTTCGATCAATGTGAGCAAACAAGTGAACAATCCCCCACTTCTTTACTCTTGCAAGTTGCTGAAGAGTTCTGTCTCCTCTGTTTGGATTGCTAACACAGGTGCTGATTGCTAATACAGGTAAGAGATTTTTTATCAGGATATACATGATCCATCTTTGTTGGTAGCCATATTAATGCTTATGTTTTAGCTATGTAAGCAATATTTTGAATTGTATTTATCTTGATTTTAGGTAGATTGGACCTCTTAGAATAAATTAGAAACAGTAAACTGTTATATAAACTTGACAGGAGAAAGAATCCTTTTACAGTGAGAACAATCAATCACTGGAGCAACGCCTCCACGGACATGGTGAAGTCTCCATCTCTGGAGATTTTCATGATATGATTGGATAGGATGCTAGATAATTTCATCTAGGCTCCTTTTCCCATGAAATGTTGAACCAGATGATCTTTTGAGGTCCCTTCCAACATGAGCTGTTCTATGACTCTATCATTTGATGATTAAATCTAAAATGTCAAAAAAACACACAAAAGATGTTACTCAGCAAAAAGAATCTCTGTCTTTAACAAGGTTTTGCCTTAATGTTGACAGTAAGTTTTCAAGGCATTTAAAATTAGAGGTGGGGGGTCACCTTGGACAACTCTTTTCATTGCCCTGCACATTTGATCTATCTAAAGTTCCCAGCAAAACACACCAGGAGCTTGTGACCCAGCCAGAACCAGGAAGTCCTTACAATTTCTACAGGTCCACTGTTCTTGCTGGCTTTCTAGACAAGTTTTTGTTATTTAGGTAGGCATCCAAATTCAATGCAAACCCTCTTTTTGCTGGAATTTAGTAGTTTCCTCCACTAAAGGTACTGGTAGCTGCTCACTATGTAAACAGTTGAAAAAATGTATATACTCATCCACTCTACAGTTATGTAGTAGAAAATTAAAGGGAAACATTGTATACAATTTATTTCTGGGGCTACACTGCAGGGTAGGCTTTGAATGTAGCGTGTTACTGTATTATTAGTGAAAAATTACCGTGAGGCCTTTTGAGTATGTAGATAAAACAATAACTCAAGATCAACTAAAAAAGTGGCTAGCTGCGATCAACATTTAAAAAAAATACACTCTTCAGCCACTATCCCCCAAACCCTCAGCATTTGTTTTTCATTTATAAACTTCGGTGGCAGAACATTGATCACATTGTGTCAAAGACTTGGAGAAGTATCACTTTGAGAAGACAGATTTAGTTAGACAACGTACTTTGTTAACAGGGATGGTAGTAATAACGTGTGGAGTGTAACATACACGCAGGGCATGGCTTCCAGCTGTTTGGCTTCACAATTATTATGTGCACTGTGAAAGAATAAACGAATCTTTTGATAATGAAAAAAAACATTTTGAGTCCGTCAGTTACTCTTTCTGAAGACGTAAGGAAAATTTCCTTTCACTATTAATTATGAGGTACATAATAACCTCTACTGGGTAGATCCTAAAAAATTAGGAGGATCAGTGAATTTTGAGAGTGAACTTAAAGGTTAGTTCAAGAAAATCCACTACCTTTTCTTAGATATAAACATATTCACTGTCTTAAAATTGTTAGCTTTCCAGAAGGAAACACAATTTCAAGTCAGTAGTACAGTTAATATTATTTCAGAGTCTTCTATTCTGATACCGATTTAAATCTAGGCAAGTATAAAGGAAAATTTTGGCAAATTCAGCTTTTAGAGGGAATATGTATTTGGGATAATTGTTTCAGGTCAGTGTGTACTAAAAACGTGGCAGTATTTTTCTAATTTCTGCTGTTCTGATTTTTTTTTTTTTCCACTTTTATGCCAATTATTCTACATCTCCAAACTTCACGTGAGGGAAATTCTTTGACGCAGCTTTGTTGATTTTTCAATACTTTTGAGGGATCACATTTTCAATAGAAAGTATTTCTACTTCTTGAGATTTTTTTGTATGTGGGTGTAAACTCTTGATGATATAACCTGAATCCATATTTACACCTAGGAAGAAGTGTACATGTCCAGAAAAAGAACAGAAACTAAAAATGGGGGTAAATGCAAAATAACATTTGACTTCTAATGCTTGGGTTGAAGGAGACTTTGTTCTGGTGTCACCACATCCCACTGGCTACAATAGTCTTGTTAATGAGAAACTAGAAAGTTGAGTTTTAAATAAAATATAAGGATTTTCTGAACTAGGTAATTCCTTACAACACAGCATTTAATGATCAACACTGAGATTTAAATATGAAATGTACAAATTGTGCGATTGAAAGAGCTTGAAATTGACTGAACGAGACCTGATATGCTTGGGCAGATGGGAATCCTATTTGTGAACCTGCATTTACAGGCTGATATTTTGGCCATTAACACGAGTACAATTTACAAACAAGAACTTCTCTTGTTAACCTCCCGATAATTTTGCCAAGAAATTTTAGAACTGTAAGATAACGGAAAGTAAGAGACATGATTTAAGAGGTTAACTATCTCTTCAGTCTGCTTTCTGGGCTCCAGGCTGAGATATGAAGGTGGCTGCCAACTCACCAAAATATAACAAAAGTTAAGCAATGAAATGAATTACAGTATTTCTCCTAGGTGTTTCATTTCAGCAAATGGCCTGTATGCTGGAACAAGATACAAACACAGTAATTATGCCTGTATATAATGCAGGGCTGTAGGTGTGTGTGTGTGTATATATATATGCCTTATTATGCAGTAACTTAAACCTCTTGTTAAGCCATTATTTTTTTCATCTTGGTGTCCCGATTTCACTTAAAGGAAAAATGACAGGATTTAGCTCTATTACTATCATTTCAGGAAAATATTCATGTTGGGAGAATAGCCACTGGGAATTTTGGGTTTACCCAATGAGCCAGAGCATTTCTTTTTGTTATTCCATCCAACTCACTGGTATTTCTGCATTCATCTTACAGTACTACACTTGACCCCATCCTTTTATCTGAGGTGAAGGTATTCACCACTACTATCTTCTTTTGATCACTAACATAATTTTTTTGTCCTGTCTTGCTGTTAATAGTGTTCCTGGCTGGCCTTCTGCATTGGTCTTCATGGTTAAACTAGCAAAATTTTTTTTCTTAGTTCACATAATTTAGTCCATGGTTTAGCTGTTTCTTTTCATTGCTATTGTAAGAAAAAAAAAGTGCATTGATGGTTCTGATTCTGAGTCTGGAACAGCAT
Organism: Leptosomus discolor; assembly: GCF_034619465.1. Taxonomy (NCBI): domain Eukaryota; kingdom Metazoa; phylum Chordata; class Aves; order Leptosomiformes; family Leptosomidae; genus Leptosomus; species Leptosomus discolor. Next base: position 46,323,164 of record NC_141419.1, on the reverse strand, counting down.
GATTGGAGCCTCAAGCTTCTAGGCAGCTGCTTTAAAGATAAATAATAAAAAAAGAAGATAATAAACTCCATAAACCCAAAAAGGTTTATTCACATGGGACTAGTTATGGGATTGGGGTCCACAAATTATGTCACTTTTGCATGTCCTTACAAATGGTCTGTAAATAACTTCTCTTTGGCCGTGTACTCCTTTGTTATTTTGGTTACTTGTCTAAGTCATATCACTACCACAACACCTGTGGGGGTTCCAAAGGCATAATTATATTTCAGAACCGGGCACACTTGTACAAATTGCTAAAATGACTCATCAAGGACCACAGAGGAAGGCTGGTGCAGAAAAAGAATGGAATTTGCATTTCCAGATATCTTGCCCGGTCCTTGAACCACTGTCACATCCTTCTGTTTCACTGTTACTGTCAGCACTGTGACTCACAAGTTGTCCAATCTGCAGCCAGGCTTCAATTACCCAGCTTATTAGAGCTTTGTAACTTGAAAAAGAAGAGGAACTGTTCAAATAAATTTGCAAAAAAAAGGGGACTTTGGTCAACTGTGAACGCCATTTGTATTCACTGTGCATTGTTAATTACACAACTGAACCTCCTTAGAATGAGTTTCTTCTGAGAAAGAAAGGCAAGTGGTGGATATTTTTCATACATAACTTCTCTATAACATACAACATCCTGCAATGCGTGCTCAGTTATAGACAACTGGGCTCAAAAAAAAAGAAAAATTCCACATCTAGGATGGAATATAAAATCAGAGTGGAAAAACATCACTGATATTAAGAAGGCTATCATTTCACTTTCAAATTTTTAGCTCTGAGTGGACCATTTCACCCATTTTCATGGGTAAAAAGGGATAAACAGTTCTGTGTGTTAAGAAATATGAGAAGATTGTGTTCCTCTATAAGGAATTCTGAGGAAAAAAAATTACAATCTTTATAAACTTAATGAATAATTACATAAAGACTGATTTACCTCTCTTGTTTCTTGTCTTTTTAGCTAGATCAACACAAATTAAACCATTAAATTTAGTTTATGCTGAAGAAATCTCTCCTGATCTTCATGAGTTACGAGCTTCTGTTGTGAGCAGGATGTTTGTCATGTATTTCAAAGCTATTTAACATTGTTTTCTCAAAAGAGTAGTTTTCTTTAAAAAAACATTTTATGTCTTAAAGTCACTATATTTTATTTTTTTGCTCATCTCTAAAGCTTACCTCTCTTGTTGGCACTTTCTTTCTCCTTGGAAAATTGACATACAATTTATTTATTGCAGCTTCACAGTTGTTTCTGCGTCATCTGTCACTAAGTTCTCCTTACACAAGTGCAGAAGTATGCAACAATGAAAAATAATGGCAGGAAAACACTTAAACATTTCCAAGGCTGCAAGAGAATTTGGTCTGGCATGAGAGGAAAGTTTGAAGGTTCAGGTCATGGGGGTAAAATGGCTTCCTTATTTTTTTCTATACTGTTTTCCCCTCCTCTCAGTGATACCATAAACCAAAATCTGATAGTAACACAAAATATTAAGCCACTGCTTCAGTGAATTTGTGCAAACCTATATTCCAGGAACTGCTGCACTAAGGGAGAAGCCATTCTTACTTTGTGAGGCGAAACTTGATCAAATTTTTAAGGAATGATGCAACTAAGGTAACTAGCAATAAAAATAGTTTTGCAATTTTCAGTTTACTAAAATGCACCTTGGGCCTCTAAGATACAGATTTTTTTTTCTGTTACTATTTTCTTTTCAAGTGTCTGTAAGTGATAGTCATCTATGACATCCCCACTGAAAGCTCTCAGATTTAAGAGGGAAAAAATTACCACTTCACTGTGTGTGAAGACGGGTGAGACTGCCTTAGCAGTCCTCATTTGGGTGCTTTGGGGGAAAAAATCAAGGTCACTCACTTTAATCAGCTCTAGCAAATATAGTTTGGGCACTGATTTCAGCTGCAGGTTGCCTGCTTGCAGCTAGTGCGGGGGTCACCAGGCATGCGCATTAAATGAGCTTCTGTCTGCACTTATCTCCTCTTCCACTTCTCTCTAGTACAAAGCCAAAGACAGTATCTTAAAACTGCTTAACCTCATCTGCTTGCCTAGAAAGAAAGAGAAGTATTAAAAGTTAGAAAGATTTGAAATACCACTTTAGAAGAAACCATCTCATGCTTATTGCTTACTGTCCTTTATTTCAGCCCAGAAACTAACTGTACATTTGTGAATGGGCCTAGGTACCTGTTAGCAAGTCAAAAATGAATGAACAGGCAATTTATGAACAAATCTAGACTGAAAATTCGCAGGTACACCTCTGTTGCAGTATTTCCTAAGAAAGCACTTCAGTAGTGCATGGATCCCCTTAATACTGAGAGACAGTTCTGCACAGGGCACTGCTGCCTTCCATGCTCTCCTGACTCACCAGAAAATTCCATCTTCCTCTCTTTCCTCTTCAAGAAGACAATGAACTTCCCATGTAAGATACTGAAATGTGGAGGACCAGGCAAAATGGTATGTGGATGAGTGTGGAGCTGAAAACTAAGGTGAACTTTTTCTATATTTTAAACAATATGCATACAAAAATTTGTGAAGCATTATCCAAAACCAAAGACTATTCATTTTTGTGTGATTTTACCACAGTATCATACATGGCTACTCTTTTGTGCAAAAGCCTGTTCTAAATAGAAATTTCAGTCCAAAAATCAACACAAATATCTAGGCAGCTAGACACCCAGAGATGTAGAGCACAGAGTCCAGTGGGACTTGCATGCATAAATACTTTTGTGGAGCTGAGCTGTAGTACTTATGACTGGAATGGTTAAGGTCATATTGGGGATGTCTTGCAGTTGAAGCTGCTTAAATATGTTTGAAATATTAGTGAGTTAGTACAGCAAACAGGAGAGGTTACTTAAGCATTTCTTACACTGTTCAAGTTTTTTATCAAGTTCAGCCAAAGTTAAATGTTATGTTCAATGCACTTCAAGTTTTATAGGTGGTATGGGGATAGATACATGGAGGGTTGTGCTGCTTCTGCTTGTGTTCAGCAATTGCTAACCTTCTTTTGCTCATTATCTAAAGCTGGTCTCCATGAGTCTCAACTATTTGGGACACATACATTTAGCAACACCCCTATGTTAATATGGCTCTCCTGAGATCGCAGCTGGGACACAGAGTTTCTGTAGCTGCCTATGATTAGACTAAGACTTTTCTCTTTCCAGCTTTTGCTTCTTATGTCACTAGAATCACAGATCTTGGTTATGCAACTTGTGCCCACTTAAATTCTGGACACACCTCAGGGACATGATGGTTTCTTGATTTTATTTATTTATTTTTGATTAGTCCTGCTGTCATTGAAAGGGTTTTTTTCTGTAAAGACTTTGAAACTGCTCTTATTCCTGAAGGAATTAACAAAGCAATATGTTCACATCCACCTTCTCTTGTTCTCTTTTGTGAAAAAGGAAAGTATGTTCATCACTGCATTCATACCAGAGGGTGCTATTTGCTTAAAGCTGCCATCTAAGTTGCTCATACAACACTTACTTAACCTGCTTCAGTTGAAATCTGCTATGTGACTGTAAGCTATGTACTGTGTGTGCCCTGAATGCACTTATTTTAACTGAAAAAAAGGATAAGGCATATCAGATAAGTGCCTTTACCACCAGATCCAAAGGGATGTGTTGCCTGAGGGAGTCTGCAGTGGGGGACTGTAATTTCCTGTATTGACAGAGCTAGATTTCAAAAAGGATGCCCAATGCCTGAAAGTGGGCTCCTAGACCGGTGCAAATACATTTTGGAGTCCTGAAAACCTCAGATTCCTTTCACATGAGAGATTCTGCAAGTTTTGGTTCTGCTGTGTCTAGGTTTGACCTCCCTGCATCCAAAGTGCATAGTTGTACATATATGCACAGTCTTTCAAACCGATGATATTTCTCTGCTGCTATAAGTGGTGCATTACATTCACTCTTCTATACGACCAGAGGCTGCTTTACTGTTCTTTGATTCCTTTTGCAGCGTTCGTCATGGCTGCCCCAATATGCCAAAGCTCTTATCTTGTGACTGTTTCAGTGCAGCCAGTTTTCTGTCTCCCTGTTAGACAGGGTACACTTGTACATCTGCAGAGGTGTACAGGTGTTGTGTGCTGAGTGAAGAGACATACTGAGTGTTTTCACGTGTAGGATTGTCTGTACATCCTGGCAGAGGACAAGTCAGGAGAGGTCTAAGTCTATCAGGGAGTTCTCTGGGACAAGTGAATAGATGATGCTTCCTATTTAGTAAAGAAAAAAATCTGCAATTCATATTGTTTAAATGTGTTTATTGTTGCAAGGATTTTTCTTAGGTGAAGCATTTAGTTTGATTTTGTTTAGTGCTGTCCTTGCTAAGATCCTCCAAAAATTAGTTGATCCACATTCTTCCTGTTCTGCTTTTCTGGAAATATCTGGAGAAATGCAGTTAAGTTTTGATGTCTGTCATATCATGAAAGACTATCAGAACATCACATGTGAAATATGAAGGAAATTAACTACACATCCATAACCTCTGTTTCATTACTTTTTCAAATTTATATGCATGTTGAAAGAACAAGCAATTCAGATACCACCTATTTCTGTAGTGTCCCTTACTTCCAAGGCTGCGAGTGGGGGAACAGCAGTGCTGTTATCAACCTCCAACAATAATACGAAATAGTATTTACCAAAATATATAAATAACGAGGCAGTGGTTTCTGTCTCCACTCTCCTTTCACTATAAACTTTAGAATAATTATACCATCTGTGGTTTGACAACCACTTTGACATTCACTTATTAACTATCTCGCAAAAACACTGTGGTCATATCTTCTGTCCCTGAAATACAGCATAATGGGATGAAAAGAGAGACCAAAATGACACAATGGCACCAATGAAGCACACAAATGCAAGAGTAAAATCATCTGTTTAGGGTGTAGTGTTCTTCACAAGCAGAGCAGTCTGACATACTGCACCCATATGGTATGGCTCAATCCCCCCAGTTTTGCATTAGATGCATAAACAACTGAAGAAAGGCTGAGCTGCTCTCCAGCTCCTCTCCTCCTTCCCTTTTTATCACCCAGCTGTGAGAATTCATGCAGACAGTTTTATTGATGCAGTGTTAGTCCTGTTTTGCAGGATAAAGCTCTTAACATGTCACAGCCTCCCAACGAGTGATAACTTTGCAGTTAGGGAATTTGGTCAAAATTCTTTTCTGTCTTCTTCCCTTCTTCTTTCCCTCCCCGCTTGTCTGCCTTTAACTTCATAATAGACATTTTGGAAAAAAAACTATGAAATAATTGCTGAAAACTTGCTTACTCTTAAGGTCCAGTTTAGTCATTGCAAGAACATGTGTGTAACATATATATGGATTTAATTTTTAATATATTGCATGTATTTTACAACTTTTGCATGATGTTGATATTTCCTATGTAATAGATGGTCACATGTGGTGCATATGCACTATGATGACACTACGCTGAGGACTTAGTGACATTCAAATATGTAGCTGGTAGCTGACACTTCAAGAAATAAACAAAGATGCTCTTCATCCTCTCAATTCTTCTATTTACTGACACTGCAAATGTGCAAATAATCATAAGTCACTGAACTGGTGTAGTATGTACTTCCCTACAGAAGTACATGATGATTTGAAAAATCCCTGCAAAAATTATTGTTAAAAAAGAATGGCAATTTAATCTAATGTAAGACAGGGCTAGTCTTACAACTGAGCCTTGTAGGCATTGAAGTTATTAATTATTTTTATTGATTTTGCATTGTCTGCTTTTTAAAAATTTTCATTTTAATTTTTATTTATATATTTACTTTTATTTAAATTTTAATTTTATTTTATTTCCTTCTGTCTTCTGTACCAGTGAGCACTTTATCAGCTGGCTTATTGCTGAGCAGGCTTTAAGGAGGGACCTCAACACAGTGACAGCAGCCAGAGCTGATAGTTGTTCTTGCCATTTACATGGTGGTCATAGCCTGCGATGTAGGATTCAAAGAGATGCAGAGAAAGTTCTGTATCTGTAACAGATTGAAAGACAAATTTTGAAAATTTTGTACATTTGAATATTTGTAGCAGTGCTACCAGTTCACATGATTTTTATTGTTAGTGTTGCAGCATTTGTTTGTTTTTCCTAAATATCCTAACTTCTGAATGCTTGTGATTGAATGAAAATTTTAACTCAGAACATACATTTCTAACCCTCATTTTATCACCACCCCTCCATATCTTCTCCCCAATCTCCTAAAATTCAGTCCTAGATTTGAAGCTCTGTAGGGTGTAAAGAAAACCAAAAATAATTTGAAAACAATTTTTCAAATCCATGTATTAGCTGATAGTAAAATATTAACTATGTTGCAGGTCGCATCTTTAGACCCTTCTCATGAATGTTTTCTGTCACAGTGGTCTTAGATTTTAAATATATTATAGCACTGAAAAATTATGTTTGTTGCACATGTGTGGCTAATGTAGACCGTGAAAGAATGGACATAAATCAGCTCAGGCTGTAAATGATATTGTATATGTCGGTACTATTAGTTCAGCTTTTTAAAACTGGTAAAAGAGTATGTGAACAATAATCCATCATAACGACATTTTATACCATTAACTGAAAGAGCTGAGAATTTTAACAAGTTCACATTTACCCAATTTAATTTATTAAGTTTAATAAATTCTTTTAAAATTGTCATAAACATTGATTTGACACAGATTGGGAAAACAACTGGAGTTCCTCCAACCTGAAAGTATGCATAATTGCTGTACTCCATACAGAGTTTCACTTCATAGGTAGTTTCACGAATATCACAGGCTTTAGAGGAACTTTTTCCTATCAGTCTCTTAGTTTCTTCACTATTGAAGATACAGAACTTCAGAACTCCAAAAGGTATAGTGACAGTGAATTTGCAAAAAAAAAATGTAGGGGCTTCAGTACAACCTAAAGCACCAAGTCAGACTTCGATAATTTAGAAATACATTGACTTGAGTTTGGTTTTAGACTGTGGAAATTTCAAAGAAATGTATTTCTAATAGACAGGACTTATTTTTGTTTACTTTCTATTCAATCTCTCTTCTACTTTGTGCACAGCTCCTTTGTGGTTCTCTATCAGATCCGACAAGCTCTCTAATCTCTAGGATCCACAGACTGTGCACCTGGACTTTGCAGAGCAAGTCTTGAAAGTGGTAAAAAACTGCAAAACATAAGGCTTGGTTTTGCTTCTGTATCCTTTCTTAGGGGGGGTGCGGGGGGGGGGGTGCGGGGAATGAAGGTCTTTTGCCTAGTTCAGAACAATTGGTTGAATTTGATTGTTGCATGGTAAATTACTGTAGGACTTGATTTAATTGCAACATCCTGGAATAATTTGAGTATACAGTAGAATAAAGATTTTCAATAATTTAATTTGTTAGTTGAGGATTTTCTAGTTGGTTTTTTCCCTTCTTTATTTTTTTTTTTTCTTTTTGGCAAAGTTCAGCTTGGTAAATTCCCTTCCCTCCTTACAACTGAGAACAAAAATAATTTAGAAGTGAACACTGAACTCCTTTGCCTAGCCAAAGTCTTGCAAAAGACCTGAGAAAGAAGTCCATTATTTCCTTCCAGTTCTTCAGATGGTGTCGTCTGACAAGTCTGTAATCGAGCAACAACCTAAAAATCCCAGTGAAATGAGAGGTCAGTACCTAGATTCCTTTTCTTTTTTGTCCCAGTTATACTGCATGTCTTTCTCTCTGTCTGTTTGTCTTTTTTCCTAAAGTAGAGAAATGTAGTAATGTGATCAGAAAACATAAGTAAATAGAATTTCAAAAAGACTTTAGTTCTAGAGTTAAGTGAAGATTGAGTAAAGAAGCTATGATATTTTGTGTTATGAGTTCACCCCATTAGCGTCATCTAATGCTGTGGAATCTGCTACAAATGAGCATTCTAATCCATAAGATAAATATTTTTTAGTTCTGTAAGCAAAATTGTGAATGAGAACATGTGGCTGAAACAAATGGTGATAAAACTCTTTTTTCACCACGTCATATCAGCATGAAATACGTGTTCTGTCATTTATAGCAATAAAGGGATTCATTATTAAAGAGTTGTTTGTTCACACACGTTACAATTTTATATAAAAATCTAAGCCAAAAATTTGGCTTAGGAGAACAAATAGGATTTGCAAACACTATGCAGCTGTTAATGTCAGTTTATCATTATGATTTTGTTTTGTTCATTACGTGGCAGCTGGAGATGTGCTCTCTGCGGGCTCTGCAGAGGTCAACAAAAGACTTTCCTGTGATCTCAAAGGCTCTATTCCTGTCCTTAAAAAGACCTTGACATCTTTCAGGACATAGTCCAATTTGCTAATACCAAACTATTCTGTACAGCTATACATTTGAGATGTTTTTTCAAATGAGGTATTATATATACAGGAATGTTTATATCCTGTGTGACAAATTTGGTGGCCTTCTACGATGGGGTTACAGTGATGGTGGATAAAGGAAAAGCAACCGACATCATCTACCTGGACTTGTGCAAGGCTTTTTGCATGGTTCCACATGACATCCTTGTCTCTAAACTGGAGAGACATGGATTTGATGGATGGACCACTCGGTGGATCAGGGATTATCTGGGTGGTCTCACCCACTGTCATGGTCAATGGCTTGATGTCCGAGTGGAGAGCAGTGACGAGTGGAGTTCCTCAAAGATCTGTACTGGGACAAGGGCTGTTTAACATCTTTGTCAGCGACATGGACAGTGGGATTGAGTGCACCCCCAGCAAGCTTGCTGATGACACCAAGCTGTGTGGTGCGGTGGACACACTGGAGGGAAGGGAGGGAAGGGAGGCCATCCAGAGGGACCTCAACAGGTGGCCCAGGCCCACCTCATGAAGTTCAACAAGGCCAAGAGTAAGGTCCTGCACCTGGGTCGAGGCAATCCCAAGTACAGATACAGGCTGGGCAATGAGCGGATAGAGAGCAGTCCTGGGGAGAAAGACTTGGGTGGGCTGGCAGATGATAGGATGAACATGAGCCAACAGTGTGCGTTTGCAGCCTAGAAAGCCAACTGTATCCTGGTCTGCATCAAAAGCTGTGTGGCCAGGAGGTCGAGGGAGGTGATTCTGCCCCTCTACTCTGCTCTGGTGAGACCCCACCTGCAGTACTGGGTCCAGCTCTGGGGCCCTCAGCATAAGAAAGACATGGACCTGCTCAAGTGAGTCCAGAGGAGGGCTAACAAGATGATCATGGGGCTGGAGCACCTCCCCTACTGGAGCACCTCCCCTATGAAGACAGGCTGAGAGTTGGGGTTGTTCAGATTGGAGAAGAGAAGACTCTGTTGAGACCTGATAGCAGCCTTCCAGTGCTTTAAGGGGGCCTAAAGGAAAGATGGGGAGGGACTCTTCACCAGGGAGTGTAGTGATAGGATGAGGGGTAACGGTTGCAAACTGAAAGAGAGTAGATTTAGATTAGATATTAGGAAGAAGTTTTTGACTACAAGGGTGGTGAGAGACTGGAACAGGTTGCCCAGAGAAGTTGTGGATGCGCTATCTGTGGAAGTGTGTGGAAGTGTTCAAGGCCAGGTTGGATGGGGCTTTGAGCAACCTGGTTAGTGGAAGGTATCCCTGCCCATGGCATGGGGCTTGGACTAGTTGATCTTTGAGGTCCCTTCCAACTCAAACCATTCTATGATTTTATGATCCTATGATTTTTGTTTCTGTTATTTCTGTGGACTCCTAAAAATCTGTCTCCCTTATCAAATACCGTTTCAGAGTTTGGGCTTTTTTTAATGATTTATTATAATGGTACAGTAAAGCAGTGGGATCAATTGGTTATATGACTTAGCAACTTCATTTGTATTTCATACTTCGTTCTTCCTTACTGATTTGATGTGCAACTGACTGAAACACATAACAAATTTAAATGTTTCTGTTTCTTTCGGAAAAGATATAATGTGGTGGAACTGTGATTTCAGTTTCTTCGAAACTGGAGAAATAATAATGTGGTGAAGGATTTATAATATCTATATTATAGATATGTCTTAGCTATAATAGGAAATGACCGTGAAACAACTGATTTTATTTTCCAGATTTCTTTGACAGGAGCCTGTGAGTGCGCTTGTGTGTATATGCAAAGTAAACACTATTATTTTTAGGGCTTACTTTAAAATACAAGAGACTTTGGAGTTTCATTTAGGAAGTGGATAGAACTACTATAATTATTTGGGGTTTTTTACTCAAATTTAGGAATGTTAGTTATACTAATATTTTTCTTTCTTATTTTTCCTTGAGGGCAGGAAGAACTGGAGTGAGATGTTTCACACTTTTGTTTTTTCCGGACAGAAGAAAACATCTAATCTGAGTGTGCTCATTTGAGTGTAATTTCAGTGGAGAGAAGAGTAAATTTCCTATTTAGGTATTAACTAAGGACTGTTTTCTTCAGAGGGACTTGGAGGATGATGGGGCCAGCTATTTGCATGATGATAAAGGTTACACTTCCCTGAAAACCTTAAAACAAGTATGTGTAAGTCTGTATGGTTTGGAGAATAATTCTGGTATAAACTGCCTAGCATTTTCACAGAATTAAAGCAACCCAGGGGAAAGAAGAGGCTTTTGTCCTGTGTAATCCTAGATCATCTTCTCTGTCTTCTTGACCTTTTTTTGTTCAGCCTATCAGGGCCCAAACTCTTACATAGCATAATAACTTGAGCATTTCCCATCTAGTTTAGTTTAAGTAATTGTTTGATTTTCTCAAGTTCAGTTCTAAATCGTGGAGAGAGTTTTAAAGATGTCCTTTATGTTTAAACCGCTATAAGGAATACCTCTCCAAGGAATTACACACCTACCTTTCAGTCCAACACTGTTGTCTGAGACACCCTTTATCAACTTCTACAATTTCTAACTGTGCCACCATTTTCACATTTGAAGTGTCTTATTTGTTTGAACAGTAGTGAGTGAATTAACATGGTAATGACCCTGTAAATTTTGTTACAAACATTTGGATTCTATGACATATAACAGCAAGACTACCTTAAAGCCAATAAAAACGATTTCTTAAAATAAAGATTACAGTATCAAAAGCAGTTAGTTTTCCAAGATCTAATTCTTTCGAATTGTAATTATTATTGGAAATCTAGGGAATAAAATAATAGATATGCTATTTTATATAGCAGGATGAAAATAGACGTAAAATACTAATGTCCTTCAACTTTCAAGAGTACAAACTTAGTTTGTTAGATTTAATTTATTTTTATCATTAAACAGTTCAATGTTAATTTGTCTTCCAGCTTTAACAGTGTGAGAAAAGTACCTTTTTTCTTTCTCTGATTATTTCTCTTCTTTTTTAAGAAATAATCTACTTTCCTACTTGAGACACAAAGTTTGTATGAGGACAAGCATAAAGTTTGTTCCAGATTCACTTTTATTCCAAGTATGTGACTACAATGATGTAAGGCACAGAGGAATACATAACTTGGATTAATATTCACAGATCCTTTCTAACAATATACATATCTTATATTTCCATACTTCACATTTTTCAGATTTTTACATGCATTATTCAGTGTTCCTTTATAAGGCAATGGAGACAACAATCAGTTTCTTCATTGAACACTATTTTGTCTGGAATTCTTAATATACAGGTTTTTAACATTGCATTAGAATGTTTTGTAACAGATGGCTCTAAAAATACTTCAAGAACATACATTTAGAGTAAAACTGTTCTTCAAAGAATACACAAACACTATATTTTGCTGGGCAAAGCAAATTAATCTACTAATCTAAAAATACTTACATACTAACATTTCTGGTGATTAATCAAGTTTACTTGAGAGTTTTAGTGTAACTGTAGATGATCAGTCATGTTTGTCAATTTCATGCTAATAGTGTTCCATAGTATTCTAGTTCTTTTATGTCCCTATCTTAAAGTCTTTATTCTCGTAAACTTCTCACTCATGCTGTTTCGTACTCATGTGCAAAAGATTAGTAATGAACCAGAGTAAATACACTTGAGTCCTGTCCCCCTTTTGCTGATTTTTTTTAAAAAAGTTGCTATTCAGTTTTAGTTCTTCCTGATACTTCCTGATGAATTGCAAAAGTTTTGAGATAATTTTTCTGATTTCTTTTTGAAAGAGAAGGGACTTAATGTATTATTCTACTGTTTCCAAAACACTACTATATTCTGAAATGTGGTATCTCACATTATATATGTGTTTATATAGTATATTTTGGCAAGAGGTCTCCTGCTATATTGTCAGATGTCTGTGCTCTCTGGAAAGTCCAAGTCCTGTACATGGTTGACTCTGCATCCATAATGATGTTCTTAGTGACATAATAGTGTATGTGCACATTTTTACACTTTGTAATACTGAAATGTAAAGCTGAAAAAATGATCCTACTTTATTATTCTACTTTCTTTTTGATAGGCTCGTATAAACTGGGCAGGCAAAAAAAGCCAATAAGCTATTTTCACTGTTTCTTTCATGATGTATCTAATCAATGTCAAAATATTCATCAATGTAAACAGTAATTTTTAAATCAGTCTTTTAATAGACCTTCATCATCATATGTATACGGCCTTCCCCAAATTTAATAGGAAGATGCTAAAAAAAGAGACGTTGCTATCAAAGATGCCGTACCCATAATAATAGCAGGGGACTTCAAAGGAACACTGCTGCTTTTATCTCTGATTCATTGGAGTACATTATACAGTATTGCAGATTTATACCTAACAGTTCTTAGGTCTTCTAACTAGGTTCATTGTAACTTGAGTAATTTCCAGTATCAGTGAAATACAACAGACTATTCAGTAAGTACTCAGTACCAATCTTGGAAAATGTACTCAGGAAGTGACTGTTAATAATATTTTTGATGTTACAGCTCTGAGATATTAGTATGTGGTATCAAATAATTTCCTATGAATTAGAGGTTTTAAATGTTAATGCACTTTCTTATTACCTGGGTCCTAGTGCTAGTATCTTGTAATTTACATTAGAAAAATCCCACTTCTGTTTAGAAAGGAACTGTAAATTGTGGTATCATTAATACATACACAAATCATGTGAAATTCACTGCCTTCGGAAATATTTCTTTATCAGTAAATAACTAGGTAAGCCCTATACTGGTAGTCATAACAAACAGATGGAAATAAAAGTATGTGTCTAAAAACCATGTCTTCACAGTATGATTAAAGCAAGACACAAAACATTGTAAACAACTTTTTTATCTGCCAAAACATGAGTTCGGAGTGATGCTTTTCTTTTATAACAGATAACCCCACAAACATCCAAAGCAGCAATACAAATTCACTCCTTGTATTTGCTTTGCATATTAGAGATGGCATCAACTATAACTGGCAAAAAAAGAACTCTCAGAAATACAACCAACAAGACAGAGAACTACGAACAGACTTCATTACCCCAGATTTTGGTATTCAAATGGGGAAATAATTAATTTTAAACAGCTTGGTTTTAAAATTTATTTTAAAAGCATTTATTCTAAATTTGGCTAAAACTTGAAGAACTTTTGCATTTTAGAACAAAAATACTTTAGTTTACCTTGAAATTAAATTTAATAGTATTTTTTGACTGAAGATCCAAAACCAGTTTAAAAGCATAGGAATACAAAACATCATGCACCTTTCCAGATAGGTAAGGCAGCAGCTGCCCCTGGTAATTCTAGTGCAGGATGGGAAACACAAGTGAATGTGCCCCGTCTTCAACCAGCTCCAGTGTCCTTGTTGTACATTCCCTACACCAGCAGCTCAGTATGGAAACAACCCCAAGTGCTTGGGCCAGAGGTATGTGGGCCCAGTTCAATTTATGACTGCACTATCTACACCAGCTGCACCATATCACTGAATAAATGGATGAGGAGAGAAGGAGGCGATGGCCACAGCAATAAGAAGAGAAGAAAACAAACAAGAAGTGGCAGATGCCCATGAGCAGCTACAGAACATTGCTTATTTTCTCAGGTTACAAAAATGGCTGGAAACCAGTACCTGTAAGGCTACTTGCATTTATCCTTCTTTTGCTTGTAAAGGAGGTCTGAACACTTTCACTTGGGAAGTACTGAGTGCACAAACTATTTGATTCAATAGATAGGCAGACTGCTATTTCAAAGGACCAGTAATCACAAGCATATTCTTTGAAGGTAATTAGTAAGTACTTTAATAAATTTGCATATTTCCATTCTTTTCAGTTAAATTCAGTTATTCAAAGTGTAATAACAAATAAACGGAGTATATAGACCTTGGACAGTGAACGTTAGCATACATTTGAACATATTTAAAAGTTATGAATGTAAACATTCATTATGGTCTATTTATGCTGCTGAATGCAATAAAAACTTTCAGCAGTGCTTTACACAAGACAAAAATCACAGTAGGAAGTTGATAGACACTTCTGTCTGAAAATTATTCCATTCATATTCTTTGGTTTTACTCTTGATTTTCAAAATCTGAATTTACAAATACAAATCAGTTGTCCATGGTAGGGTAGTATTGCTTATCAATGTTTTCTGAATTCCTTTTAATACCATATGTCTGCACATACGTGCAGATGGGATTTCAGTGGTGTGAAAATAGGTAGATTTGTGGAAAAAAAGGAAAAAGTTCATTTCAAAGTGTTTTATTTTGCAATATGTAATGAATGTAGAAGAACTGCTGAAATGGCCCATTATGAATCTAGTCTCACAGCAATCTAGAGGCAATGAATGTTAAAATCACATAGGAATTATGCTATGGAGATCTAATATAAAGTAACAGATAATAAATACACAAGAGAGCTCTCAAATGTACAGCATTTGTACTCACAAAAGGCACAGTGGGGTCTCAGAGAAATCCATGAGTCTATCTCAGAGCAGACAAGCTAACTAAGTAATTTAAGGCATTTTCACCTCTTTGCTTATGCCTTCTTCTGCATATGCATGAGAATTCATATCAAAGAACGTATACCAAAGTAAATGCATTTCAAAGTGAAACAAAATGACTCATGAAAGTGAATCTTCTTATCAAACGTAAATACTGTAACACAATCAAGGAAGCAAAAAAATGTGAATAACTTTACAGCTGACTTGGGGTGCAAACAGTTTCCAAGGAGTTCTATCACCTTTCCTTGTGATAAAATATAATCCAATTTTCACTGCAAATTTGAGTGAACACCTGTCTGCTTTGCTCAAGCTGAGTTATGAAATAGCCAAAGACACAGCTGCTAGCTCCAAAATAAGGTGGCCATTTTTTACCCTGAATCTACAGATTCAGTGCCTGCAGCACAGTTGCTGTTGTGGTCTATTCATGAAGCCTGTGGACCAGGACAGGATGTTTATGGGGGCAGGTGAATTGCTGGGCTGTTCTGCAAGTTCTTATCTGCTCCTGCAAATTTCTCTTAGCTATGTGATTATATTTCTACATGTCTTTATTGCCTGTATATTTGAAATTGTCTCTCTTTTTGCTATGCCAGCAGGCTTGAGCACTATCATGCACTGTTAAGTGCCCAAGTGTAGACACTGAGGCTTTATCTGTATTGCTAAATAAAATAAACCAGGGCCCATATTCTGGCTCCAAAGTCAAGTAGCAAAGCCTGGGTGGAGTCCACATATCTCCTAAAACAGAACAGTCACACTGGAGTCTTCCTAATCAGAATAGTTCCTGGAATTTGGTAGCTCCCAGATTATGCTTGGGAAAGCACGAGCTGGTCTCAGCCAAAACAGCACCAGAGAGCATCCTAACGACAAAGCAGAGCAGGCAGGCACAGGAGAGAATTCACACTATCGCTAAATTAGCATGCAGACCCATCTTTTTGCCTTTGGGGTCCTTACAAGCTTGCATGATCCTGGTACAGAGCTCACTCAAGGCTGGCCCCTACTGAAACCGAGACCTTATGGAAAAGGCAGGACCTGCTAATTTGCTCCTCTCTTGCAATGAATTGTTGTAGTGCTGTTTGGACCTTATTCTGAATGATCATTTTATTAGAAAGAAAAGTCATTTGTGCCTACTGAAATGCAAATATATGATGGAAAAGTGGTAAAGCAGATTGACTTATTTCTGCCTTATACTTCAACTGCAGAAGGAGTGATCTAGTTACTAGTTCACACTAGGAATGTTTTCCCAGGTAAGGCTGATCAAATGGACCTCAATTCTATTCCTCTAGCAGGTCTGTAACTTCAAATTTGTAGATAATTTCATTAATGTCAATGGGACTGTTCACATTTTTAAAGTTATAAAGATACAGGGCAGTGTCTTTGGTATACGCTTAAACTTTACCTCCTTCCCATCTTTTGACAGTTTTCAGTCACACTTCGATAAGAGCTGCATATTTACATTAACTCTTCTTGAGACAGTACATCTAGATAGCCACTCTGATATGAAAAAGAATATTCTTTCCAATATGCTTACTAATTTTTTCTTATTCAAGGTACATTAGCCTTCTCTTCAATTAAAACATAGCGTGTGATCTGACAGTCATGAGCAAAACCCACAAAACATCAGACAAACTATAGAATAAGTACTGTACAGATACTTCTGTAGAAATGGGAGGCATCTGTAAACATTTCCAGAAGAGAACGTAAACACAACAAGTGTCAGAGAATTTATATGGGACAATATTCTGAGTGGGTCTAATAAGAATAACCTCTCTTTAACAAGAGACATGCTATTGCCGTGAACTAGTTTAAAAGCATTTATAATTAATAGCCATTTACAATTGATGTAGCTATTAGTGCTGTTTGCTTTCAAGTGTAAGTTTTGGAAAGCACTGGCACTCTTTTTCAATCCAGAATAATTGGTTTAGATAACATTGAATGGATTTTTATTTTTCTTCTCATTTTGTGCACTGAAATCTTTCTCCAAATTGTATGTAGTGTAGGTATTTTTCCTCACCTTGAGGATTGCTTAACAGTTTGGGACATTAAAAATATCTCTAGGCTCATTTTTAGCCTGGTTTCCTGAGGAAACAAGGCTTAGGCAGTCATGCTGTCTGTGTGTCTGTATCTCTCTTGCTAGTATCCTGGAGTCCCTTGGACAGTTTCAACAAAATTTGACAAAGGCATCAAGCTTTCAAAGATATTAAGCACTTTCAACCAGCCTGCACAAAATATTGCCCAGGGGCCTCTTTCAGGCTCCAGAGCTGTTTGTTTGATCCACTAAAGTTGAGTTCTTCTGTTTAGGCTCACCCAGCAGCCAAGAAACAGCAACCAGCCAGGCAGTCAGCTCATGGAGAGCTGCTGGTCAGTTGGCATGGCTGTGATTTTTACTAAGCCACAGCATGTGCTATTTCTTGCCAGGCTGTCAGGCCAATAAGAGATAGATAGATACCTGACAGGTTGTGGGCAAGCTCAAACACGAGTAAGGATATGGCTGTGTAGGACTGCAGGGCACTGGGATTCAAATTTTCTATATAATAAATATTTTTTAAAAATCAAGAACAAAACCTCTATAGCTTTATTTGTCTCTTATCACAGAACTACTTAAATGATGAAACAAAACACAGGGTTCAACACAGTTCTCAAAACTATGTGCACAATACATCTGTTAGGAAACAAACAATATCTAGAAGCTACAGGAACAGACACACACATCCAAAACACATGTGAGCAGGTATGTGTGTGAAGATATATAGACTAAGAGTGCACCAATCCTGGAACCTTTGTAATCTGATGTACATAGTCCATATAAAGAATCTCAAATTCTTGTTATTTTCAGTGCATTTTGGCAACAGGACACTCATTTGTTAATTCACTCCTAGATAGTGGAGCAGAGTATTTGACCATGAAGATTAGGGTCAAGCCTAACAATTTTACAGTAAATCTTACTGATTTGGTTTGTATAAATAAGATTTTTGGATAAACTAGGTTGTTTGTCACCAGCAGGGCTTATATTGCATAATTACATTGTGAGCCTCAAATAAGCTTTGCAAGGGCAATGGTGTCACAGAAACTTTCTAGTAGTTCTACTAAGCATCTTTGTTTCAGAAAAAGTCAGAAACTATTTCACAAATTTCTTTCATTGCCAAAAATATATCTTAAAATGTGTTAACCATTTGCCTTTACTTTTTACAGTGAACTGCTGTCTGTCTTTGGTTAAGAGCTAAGTGATTGGAGCCAAATGTTTAAGGCAACAATTTAATATTTTTCTTTAATTTAATGAAAAGTCTATATTAAAAATGAAGAAAAAAAAAAAGCATTGAGAGGGCACAGCAGAGTGGTGGACAGCAAATGCCTTGTGAGTAATGCCAGCAGGCAGGAAATAACATATATTAAATTCAAAGCAGCCATTCGTGTCTTCAGTCTCTCCAAGAATGCTAGTACAAATCCAGCTGGCACCTCAGGTAGATTCTCCAGCCACATCTGCCTGACGCATTTGGCTGTGTCTGATACTTTTTTTTTTCTTTAAGGAAAGGTCTAAATGCTAAGAAAAGTGTAATTCATTTATTTCAGGATTTCAAGGAACAGATAATCCACCACGTGGCAACATTTCTCCTCATCATTTTTTTCCTACTGTTGCAGTGGTGAGCAGGAACAACTGAACAGCTAAAACTACCATGCTTCATATTATTTAGAGACACATGGCTGTATTTCCATCATGTATTTGCAGTGTGGTTTTCCTTATCCAGCAAGATGCCCAGTTATTAGCTTGAAGAAATGTTGGTTTCTTCCTTTTGTGCCTAGAAAGCCCTGAAGCAAAGATAGTAGTACACCAAATAGCAAGCAAATAGGAGTTCATTCTGACTATATAAAACACTAGATGTTTAGCATCAAGTTGGTCCAAAATGTTTTTATAAAATACTAGAAATCATTTACATCACAAATTATTTGGCCAGATCCCTCCTTCATTTAATTCTGTTGACTTTTGGCTTAAAATCAGGAAGGATTGGGGTAACTGGCTAGAAATGGGCTGTAGCCTCAAAATGTGAATCTAAACATTTAAATGCCTCTAACTTGGAAGCGGGGTTTTGTTACAAGCTGTCTTTCTTTGTAACAGCAGGACAACATGGGATCGTGGAATTTAAATGCTTTGCATTTTGGTTATATGCTTTTCAGTTCATGAAAGTGCAAGCTATTTGTCTACTTGAAATAAAGTTTTGTATATCTGCCTGCATGAAGTCACCCTGGAAAATTGTATATAAATTCCCAGTTCAGTTTGAGTTACAAGTGTCTATGTGAAACCTCAAAATGACAATAATCTATTGCACAAAAAAAGAACATTAGAAATAAAGAAGAACATTATTCAACCCATTTCTTTATGTCTGCACAGCATCAGGCAAACAACCAGCTCTCAATAAACTGTATGAAATAACAAATAAGCACGAGAGAGTACAACTGAAATAATTCCAAAGAATTAAGGCCAAGCAATTAGAGCTTTTTAGATATATTGACTATAAAAAAGTCTTTTCCTTGAGGGAACTTGAGGTTAACCATATGGCATACTGACCTAATCTTCAAAAGTACAAGAATGAGAGGCTTTTGATGAAGCATGGCATTGCTATCTACACTTCTGACACAGGAGAACAAATTACGTAACTCTGTAGATAATTTGGTAGTCTTTATTAATAATTGTAGTCCAGCAAGTTAATATGACGGCAAACATTCAAGTATAATGTTTTAGGATATGAACTGAGCAGCAATGGAGCCAGGAAATCAAGTCCCCTATGTGGAACAGTGACTCATGGCAGTATGAATCATTTATGTCTAAAAGCAGAACTAGTGCTATTGTGTTTTGCGTTGTGTCAATATTTCCATGGTAAATCATTGTTCTCAGGGCTACTATCAGGGGAAAATGGATTTTTTATTAAAGTTGATACACAAAACACCAAGCCAACAGCACAAATGTTACTTACTGTAAGCAATAGGTATTTTCCCATGCAAAAGCAATTTGGGTCATTTATATAGATTTCAAGACAAATTTGATTTTCAAATGAATATTTGAACCATATTTAGATTTTGTGAACTTAGGAGGAAAAAATTCATGTATTTGAACATATCTCGTTACTCAGCTTTTATATTTTTGTTCATTCTTTCCACTATCTTTTCTCCCAATCCTTTCGACTTTGTACCACAGACATGTTTGCTTCAGGATTTGTTTAGCTACACATGTAAACCCAGTGGACTTCTGAGGACCTGATTCTTTAGTCAAAACCAGAAGAATTTTAGCTCCCTATGTGTTCCCTGTAGTTGGATTTATACTTACGGTTCATTTCCTAAATGTTTCGCAACAGGTATAATGAAAATCTTGGCTACAAGTATAAATGTTTATAGACCGCAGATTTTATTCAAACCTTCATGACCAAAGAAAATCTTTCTCATTTATGACAGTACATGAATAGCCCTAGATTTGCCAGACAGTTTGAACCCAGGTTTCATTGGTTTCAGGTTGACATGTGACTGGGATAACTAAAGATTCAGGTTTGACAAACTCCTACTCCTTAGCAAAATTATAGAGAGGGAAGTAGAGCTTTTTGTGTCCAGTTTCAGAGATGGATCAACTGGACATTTCTGTGTAACCAGTTACCTGTGTATTAAACCTCAGTAATACATCTGCATAACTTGAAGATTTCCACCATGAAAATGATTTTTTTTTCTTAACTACTTTTCTCCAGATTTCAGTGCTTTGGGCTCTTGCATGCATGCATTTCACTACCAGGCACCTACCCTGAAATAAGTAGGGACTGCCTGACACATTTTGATGAAAGTGGGGTGCGGGAGCTGCGTGAGGACACTGACACAATCAATGCCAATCTTTTTAATATTCTTTTGCAGATTTTGTATATGCTTGTGAAATGATCAGAAAGATTCATGCAACACAATCCCTCAAAATCTTCACACCCATGACCTAATGCCAATAACAAAAAATCTATAGCAGCTCTATTCTGTAATACTGCACGTCTAACACTATCTACAGTGGGGGAATTTAATAAATATTGAAAAACGATTATTAGTAGTAAGGCATCTTTATGCATTCCGAGTCCTGTGAAACTTCTCTATTATAGTACAGTCTATCCTGTGAATATTTGAAATGTTCTGGTCTAATTCAATGTGGTTTTGTCTTTGGGGTTCTATTTTGATTATTTTTCTTTTTGGCATAATGCAAAACAACAAGGTCAAGTTTATGCAAAATGAAAAAAATCTACCTTATAAAAATTTTTGCTAAGATGAACTTTAACTTCTGAAGATATTATGGGGTTTAGACAGTTTTTGCTTTCTCTGATATGATGTTTTCTTCTTACAGTCTGCTTGTTGTAACTTCACCTGTCCCAAAACTTTAGAAGCCGTATCATGTTGCCAAAACAAAGAATTATCTTTTTATCCATGACTATATCTATTGCTAAGGTAAGTAAAATTACCACCTCACAATTATGACAATAATTATTGAAATTAATAACATCACATTTTAATGATCATTAAAATGTTTTAATGATCATTAAAATGTTTTTGGGACAGCAAATATAAACTCTGATAAGTATTAAATAAGGCATCAAGTACGAAACATGATGCTGCTTAATAAATACCGAGGACAAAATTTACTACTACTACTACTACTACTACTACTACTACAATACTACAACAACAACAACTAAACCCTGGCATTCTATCATTTCCTGTACAGTATGAGAAAGTCAGCTCGAGAGTCAGAATGAAAGTATAGAAACCTAAGAGCAGTTAGCAGTGTTTAATTTTGCAGTTGTCAGATAAAACCCACCCAGAAAAGTGAAAATAAACTTGCTTGTGACTAGTTGTTACAGTGTTTCCAATAAGACAGAAAAGAATCTAAGAAATATGACCTGTAATCTGACATTTTTGCTCTGGCTCTAATGTCATCTTGGAGCTCTGAGAAAGGGGACGATTATTCTTTTCTTGTTTATCTGATTTCTCAGCATAAAATGATGTGACATTTTTTTCTTTTCTTTTAACATGGACATTTATAGTTGAAGACTGCCTAGATCCTCTTCTTTGTGTCATCTGGACTACCTTGACTTTCTTTTCTAACTCTTCTCATCCTTTCTTTCAAGAAGTCTTATAAATATCTTCCACTGAGGTCAATACTAAAATGCTCACTCTCTTTAATATTAAGAGCTTTTAAAAAATAGTTTTAGTTTTGTCAAATTAAAAGAACAACTCAGAATGACTACCTCACTGTGGTGACTTCACCTTTATCATCATCTGTTACCCATGCAGTCATGTTCTATCACTTGTCTCATGATAGTTCCTTCTTTTGCAATGAGATATTCAAAATCCCATGGAAAATCATAGAATCATAGAATCATGGAATGGTTTGGGTTGGAAGGGACCTCAAAGATCATCTAGTTCCAACCACCTTGCCATGGCAGGGACACCTCCCACTAGACCAGGTTCCTCCATCCAACCTGGTCTTGAGCACTTCCAGGGATGGAGCATCCACAATTTCCTTATACAACTTGTTCCAGTGTCTCATCACCCTCAGGGTGAAGAACTTCTTCCTTGTATCTAATCTAACCCTGCCCTCTCCCAGCTTCCAACCATTACCCCTCTTCCTACCCCTGCAGGCCCTTGTAAAATTCCCTCCCCAGGGTTCTTGTAGGCCCCCTTCAAGTACTGCAAGGCTGCTAGAAGGTCTCCCCAGAGACTGTTACAGCTGCTTTCAGCTAAGGATCAGATCAAATGTGGATGACCAGCTATTTTCCTTGTACATCCATACATATGTAAAGAGCAGGATGAGAATTCCGTATCAGAAAATTAGGGTATAATTATTTATTGTACTTAATACTTAAAAATAATCTGATTACTTACTTGCTAAATTAATACATTACTGAGTGGCTCTATGAGTGAGGGATGGGAAAGATTACTAACATCAGTTTACTCTGACTATTTTGTGGTACGTATGTAACTTACAGGTATACACAGGGAGGTTAGATGGCCCTTAATTCAGAAATATTACTAGTAAAATTTTGTTCTGAAAATCGCTGGTGCAATTTTGATCACACAGATAATTAAGAGCAAGAAATTCAAAGGGCTTCAATTCAGAAATTCAGAATCACTTGCATTTCCCACGAATTGGCAGACAATTATGAAAACTTTTATGCATCCAGCTGCCATCGGGCACAATTAGCAGTTGAGGTGCAAACAGTGCATGGTGCAAATATGTACTCAGTTACTTTTCAACACAGAATTGAATGCTCATTTTCAAAAATTACCTTTGTTCCTTAGAAGAGAATTTCATTACTTCTGGAACTAATATGTAAGACAGTAGGATACTTTGGAATTTACCACGTCACTAAATTGTAGATTTTTCCAAACTTCCCTTTTTCTCTGTACTTTTCCAAAAGTTATTATGAAATAAACAAGCTTCAGTAATAAAAAAAAGGAAAACCTAGAAAGAAAACAAATACCAGCTAATGACCACTGAATAATTCTTTTTAAAGTGTCAAGAAAATTATTATTTTTACTCGGACGAGGAATTCAGGTCTAAAATTAAGAAAGATGAAGAGTTTTCCTAAAATGGCCCTTTTCTGAAAAAAGTTAACAAGTTGAACATCTACTGCCAATTCTTTGTGGGAAATACCTTGTCTTTCAGGATTTTTCTTTCTCTTTTCCTACTCTAGCCTAAAGTAATAGTATGAGTTCAGGTTTTAACCCAAAAGTACTCAGGGTAGAAGATGGGAGAAATCACCATCCTTCCACTTCTTGGAGCAGAAGATTACTGACAACCATGCACCAGCCTACATGAAACATGTAGGAGAAACAGATGGGAGTAGAAATCATAATCTTGCTTTCTTCTCCATATGAGTCAGAAGACACATACTTCATTCAAAGGATGTGACATTTCCATTCTGCCCTTGTAGCCCAGGAGAAAAGAGATGTACATATGTCACAAATCTTTTGACTCGAAGCAAGCAGGAGGTTGTTAGGTGAAGGGGCACAGTTAAAGGTCTTGGGTTTCCTGTGGTATACTCACTGTGGATACTATAAGAAAATATGTCACACCTGCTATAGCCTTTATTTTTCCAAAATGAGAAAATTTTCTCTGAAGTATTAGTCAGTGTCCCAAGGATACATTTTCTCTGGCACAGATTATCTGTGCATCTGCAGGGGGAGGTTGCTCTGTAACCTTTTAGCAAAGGTCTTACAAGAGACACTAGGAGCTGCCTCCAACACTTTGCTGTCTCATTTGATTATTTCATCCTTCATGCTGCCAAGTGGAACTTTAGCTAATGCCTACAGATGATGTAGCTGTAATACTTTGCCCACTGCACTCCATGGCAAGGCAAGCCTGTATAAGCTCTCAGTAGGCTTGCAATGTATTAGGATTGTCAGCAACATGGACAGTGGCATTGAGTGCACCCTCAGCATGTTTGCCGATGACACCAAGTTGTGTGGTGAGGTCGACATGCTGGAGGGAAAGGAGGCCATCCAGAGGGACCTCAACAGGCTGGAGAGGTGCACCCAGGCCCACCTCATGAAGTTCAACAAGGCCAAGAGTAAGGTCCTGCACCTGGGTCGAGGCAATCCCAAGCACAGATACAGGCAGGGCAATGAGCGGATAGAGAGCAGTCCCGGGGAGAGGGACTTGGCCGGACTGGTGGGTGATAGGATGAACATGAGCCAACAGTGTGCACTTGCAGCCCAGAAAGCTGACCATATCCTGGTCTGCATCAAGAGATGTGTGGCCAGCAGGTCGAGGGAGGTGATTCTGCCCCTCTACTCTGGTCTCATGAGACCCCACCTGGAATACTGCATCCAGCTCTGGAGCCCCCAGCACAAGAAAGACATGGAGCTGTTGGAGCGAGTCCAGGGGAGGGCTATCAAGATGGTCAGAGGGTTAGAACACCTTTCCTATGAGGACAGGCTGAGAGAGTTGAGGTTGTTCAGCCTGGAAAAGAGAAGGCTCTGGGGAGACCTGATAGTGGTCTTCCAGTACCTGAAGGGGGCCTACAAGAAGCCTGCAGAGGGACTTTTTACAAGGGCCTGCAGTGATGAGATGAGGAGTAATGGTTGGAAGCTGGGAGAGGGCAGGTTTAGACTAGATGTAAGGAAGAAGTTCTTAATCCTGAGGGCGATGAGACATTGGAGCAGGTTGTGTAAGAAAGTTGTGGATGCTCCACCCCTGGAAGTGTTCAAGACGAGCAACCTGATCTAGTGGCAGAGGTGCTGGAACTAGATGATATTTGAGGTCCCTTCCAACCCAAACCATTCTATGATTCTATGATTTCTTTGGAATAACTGTTTATTTTGGAAACTTGTCGTTAATAGGAAACACTTTCCTACCCTTAAAGGTACGTGTTATTTTTGCCATCCCTAGGTGTTGCATTCAGAAGTCTGTCAAGTTTGCAAGTGACTCCTTAGTCAACATTAAAAGTGTTTTATACCATATTCATAAAGACCTGAGTTTTCTCAAGTGAAGATTAACAAAGCTATTATGGTTGCCGAACAGTGGCAGCTGTCTGCTCAGGTGGAAACTAGGTATTCAGTAACAGGAGTTGCCGTGATGCAGCTTGCTGTGTATACAAGGATGTAGATGAAAAAGAATTTATAGTATCAGCCTAACAGACTCTTGAATCAGGTGAGATAAATTAAAAAGTAAGTACCAACTCCTTTTGTGCCTCAAGGGGAGGTCTATTATATAAACATGATTCTATTAAAGTATTGAGTAATACCCAAGGGCCTCGATGTCACGCACCCGCGAGTGCTGAGGGAGCTGGCCGATGCTATTGCAAAGCCTCTCTCCATTATCTTTGAGAGGTCATGGAGGACAGGAGAGGTGCCTCAGGACTGGAGAAAAGCCAATGTCACTCCAGTCTTCAAAAAGGGCAAGAAGGAGGACCCAGGAAACTACAGGCCAGTCAGCTTCATCTTCATCCCTGGAAAGATGATGGCACAGCCCATTCTGGATGTCATCTCTAAGCATGTAGAGAAAAAGAACATTATCAGAAATAGTCAACATGGATTGACCAAGGGGAAATCATGCTTGACCAACCTGGTAGCCTTCTATGATGGCATGACTGGCTGGGTGGATGAGGGGAGAGCAGTGGATGTTGTTTACCTTGACTTCAGCAAGGCTTTTGACACTGTCTCCCACCACATCCTCATAGGCAAGCTTAGAAAGTGTGGGTTAGATGAGTGGACAGTGAGGTGGATTGAGAACTGGCTGAAGGACACAGCTCAGAGCGTTGTGACCAGCGGCGCAGAGACTAGTTGTAGGCCTGTGACTAGTGGTGTTCCCCAGGTGTCAGTACTGAGTCCAGTCTTATTCAATGTATTCATCAACGACCTACATGAAGGGACACACTTTTCCCTCAACAAGTTTCCTGATGACACAAAACTGGGAGCAGTGGCTGACACACCAGAAGGCTGTGCTGCCATTCAGCGAGACCTGGACAGGCTGGATAGTTGGGCAGAGAGGATCCTAATAAGATTCAACAAGGACAAGTGTAGGGTCCTGCACCTGGGGAGGAATAATCCCATGCACCAGTACAGACTGGGGGGCGACCTGGTCGAGAGCAGCTCTGCGGAGAAGGACCTGGGAGTTGTGTTGGACAGCAAATTGGCCATGAGCCAGCAATGTGCCCTTGTGGCCAAGAAGGCCAATGGTGTCCTGGGGTGCATTAAGAGGAGTGTGGCCAGTAGGTTGAGGGAGGTTCTCCTCCCCCTCTACTCTGCCCTGATGAGGACACATCTGGAGTACTGTGTCCAGTTCTGGGCTCCTCAGGTCAAAAGAAACAAAGAACTACTGGAGAGAGTCCAGTGGAGGCCTACAAAGATGATGAGGGGACTGGAGCATCTCTCCTACAAGGAAAGGCTGAGAGACCTGGGTCTGTTTAGCCTGGAGAAGAGAAGACTGAGAGGGGATCTTATCAATGCCTATAAATATCTAAAGGGCAGGTGACAAGAGGATGGGGCCAGGCTCTTTTCAGTGGTGTCCAGGGACACGACAAGGGGCAACGGGCACAAACTGGAGCACAGGATGTTCCACCTGAACATGAGGAAAATCTTCTTTACATTGAGGGTGACAGAGCATGAACAGGCTGCCCAGGGAGGTTGTGGAGTCCCCTTCCCTGGAGATGCTCAAAATCCCCCCAGACACGGTCCTGTGTGACTGCTGTAGGTGAACGTGCTTTAGCAGAGAGGTTGGACTAGATGATCTTCAGAGGTCCGTTCCAACCCCTACCATTCTGATTCTGTGATTTTGTGATGTCCACGCTTGGAGATATCCAAAGCCTGACTGGACACAACACTGAGCAACCTGCTCCAGCTGCCCCTAAATTGAGCTCCTACTGGGAGTTATACTTATATCCTTGTCAATCTAGAAATAGGGTGTGAAAAATGGTAAGTCTTTTTCATCCTTGAAATGTCAATACTAGAAGTCCAACACTAAAAGCTCCTAAGACACGAGATTTTATATTTGTATTTTTTTCTGGATGAAAAAAATAGTGAAAGTCATTCTGGCTTTTTAATAACTATACCCAGTGGAGGTAGTTTCATAGTAATTGAAGTACTGGGGGTTGCAAATTCAACACAGAAACAACAAATTAAATTGAACTTCACACTCAACTGCAGTAGGTAGTTTCTATAATGTAAATCCAGAGATTTGTTTTTTTCTTGTTTGTTCTGATCCAAATGGCATGCAGGCTCCTCTTTTAAAGATTATTGTTTCAGGTTGTGAGTTTCAGGGTTTGCAAGTTGATAATTAGCTTATTAAAAGCATTGCATTGTGGAAAGATACCGATATAAATGTTGTAGGCAATGGGTCTGGATAAGCTATCCTTAAAACAGACAAATGGCCAGTTTTGTATGTGTATCTGGGGTTTTTTGGTAGGTTTTAGTTGTTATTGTCTTGGTGTTTTTCTTTCTTTGAATTAATCTATTTTGTTTTATTTAGTTGTACAGATCTTTTGCCTTTCAAGGGTTAAACCATACACCACACAAACTAAGGAGTCTCCCCCACCCTGCTTCCATTAGAAGCCTTTGAACTCAATTAATGTCTGCAGTCCTTCCATTACAAAGTAATGTCAAGATTTCTGCAAAGACTGTGGTCTGTTAAATGTCTTATTTGTCACGTAGTTAAATCCTACTGTTTGACATTTAGAAATACGTCTAATAGCTTACCACTTTCCTAGGGTCTTTGTCCCCATTCAGCATAGCCTTTTTATAATCTTTGCTAAAATACTATGCCTAAAAACAAATAACACGTATGTTACATAGGTTTTAAAATTGTAAATAGCTATATAAATATCAAGTCCATGGAGATTCAATTATGTAATTTCAACTGTAAAAAAAAGAAAACAGTGCTATACACTAGATTTAAAGTACCTTAGTCATAAACAGAAAAGATTTTTAAAAGGGAGAGACTCATTGTTGCTGTTACTATTACTACAGTCAGCTTCAAGATCACTTCTCCAGTTCTCCACTTTTTAAAATGGAATTTACAAAAGAGCTGGGCAGATTACGTCCAATGAAAAATTTATGCAGTTACTTTTTTTAATATACATATTCTTCAGCAAAAATATTTTTTCCTAATATTTCTTCATCAATATGAATTAAGGGAATATTTTCCACTACACTGCAGACTTGTTTGTAGAGTAGTTCAATTAGTCTGATATTCAGACTAAACTTCTCTCTTTGAGATAGTAATTTAAATTACTGTTAAAATGCTGTTTTAGTCTGCAGTATAGATCATTATATTTCTTAGGCTCCAACTTCACTATTTAGATGGAGAGTCAACTTTTTTTTTTGTCAGAATTTATTTTTCTCAATTTTTCAGAAGCATTTGGCACACAAATCCATCACCACTTTCTTCAGGGAGCAAAGCTAAACAAAGACATACCCATCCCCTCCTCTAACCTCCAAATGGTGCCTGTTTCCATGACCCACCATACAGAGTCTTTGGTTGTTCCTCTGCAATTCTTCATGGGATAACATTGAAAATAAAGTCAGTGAATTTACATGCATATATAGTGCAACAGATAAACTTGAAAGACTCATCCATTAGCAAGTATAGCTATAGTGATGGTGAGGATCTTAGCATCCAGGACATTCTGGCTTCTTGGTGTTGCTTTGACTAGGAAAAGCTCTCTGCCTAGGTGTTGTATCTAGTGACAATGCAATGTACTGAGATGGTGGTAAAGCATTCATTGTGATGTGGTGACTCAGCCTAAAATGCAACGGAGAACTACTTTTTCCTGTGTTTAGAGAAACAGGAGTTGCCAGAGAAGAGTACAAAAGTACACATCATATACATCCAATTGACTTCTCTGACAGGGATAAGGAAACTCACATCAATCAAGTTTGTTGTGACCGTCTGTGGATGCACCATCTGCAGTTAGCATGATGAAAATACCTTCTGAATGGCATATATTGCCCCTTGAATCATAGTTAGATGCTGACTTACACCAAAATAACTAGAAGCAGCACAATACGTGTCTGTGGCTGGCTGCTTTCAAACAACCCTGGCACTTCTTTGCCTAGCAGAAATCTCCTGTTGGTCAGATTCCTTAATAGTGTAAACACTGATGTCCATGGAAACAAGTTTCCTCAACCTGACATTTTCCCCAAATTCTGAAGTCTGTGACACAGTTCTCTGCCACCCATCCTGTTATAGAAATTTGTCATTGTATTTAAGCTTTTGTTGACAGTATTGTCTGACCTTAAAAGCCAAGTCAGTTCCTAGGATAACCACCAGGAACTAAGCTCAATCATCAACTCATGAGGTGACCATACTGATGGTGATAGACTCAGCATCACAGACATGTATGGAATACGATCCCACCACTATGACACAAGAAGAGAACAAACACAAGCAATCAGAACCATAGGTGACAATCTTGTGGCAAATACTACATAAACACCTAGTTATACGCTCCAGCTAATTAATTCAAAACTGATCTGTTTTATATTATCCAGTGATTAAGCAGTGCAAATACCTGATATCAGAGTTCACCAGATCCTGTCAAGGGTGAGAGGGAGGAGGCTATAAGGAGCAACATTGTTTGCACAGGGGGGATGAATCATGCTTAAGTAATGCATTTTCCATATCTTAGCCTCAATGTTTAAATCAATTTTCAGGAAACTTTTGAAAATTTATGAAGAATATAAATGAAGAAAATTGCCTTAAATGGCCAGATAAATTGGCTTGCTTCAGTAATGCAGAAGCCTGGGTATGACTGCAAATAATCTGGAGAATCTATTTTTAGTGATTCTGTAGTGTGGAAGTTAGACATGCTTCTTTGCTTTGAATCAAACACTAAATATGGAGCTTAAGAGCAGTAAAAGAATAGAAACAGAAGTGTTCAAAGTGCTTGGGAACTGATCAAAAAGCTAAAGGAGAAAAGGCCATTATAAACTGAGAAATAAAAGATGAATTAACACATTCACTTCATTAGAGCTAAGAATACTGCAATTGTGTTGGGGTTCAATCCAGGACGTGTGGTGTTAGTTACAGAGAGGTATCTATAGTATGTAGCAAAGAAGCAAATGCAGCTTCTGGTGCTCAGCAGGTTTCAAAGTGTGATTTGTATTCATGATCACTATGCAACATAGAAGGAAAAGTACCATGAAAGATTTCGAGAAGTTGTTCCTAGGGAACTGCCTTTGGGCAAGGTGACACAACTGACTGTACAAGCACATATGTTTATTACTGGAAAGGTATTGAAAGAGTACATACTCAGAACTCATGTTAACTCTCACAAACACATATCCAGCGCAATCAAATTGACACTCTATTCTATACAGAATACCAAAAACTGTATGGAAATACATTGTTTCCTATATAGGCAACTACAAAACACAACTTGTAAAATAATAAAGCCATGCAGCACAATCTACTCAATTGCCTTCACTGTCTCTGTCTTAAAAGACGAGTTTGAGAGACTTAACAAACTGCGTTACATTGTGTTTAGCTGAGAAAAGGGAAGCACATTGTAAAATTGAGTTTGTTTTTAAAAAACAAACAAACAAACAAACAAACAAACTGAAAAACTCCTTGCTGAAATTCTGTTCAGAAAGAAACGAAATTCCAACTTGGGACCACTACATGATTGCAGCTGTCATGGTATGAGGTGGGTGGCAAGGCAGCCTGAGGCAGACTTGGGCTCTGTGTGCCCCATACCTTCAGCTCTGTCCAGATGTGCAGCAGAGCCAGGGCACGTCCTGGGAACTGCAGTTCCTAAAGCTTCCAGTGGGAAAGGCAACATACCAGAGCACCCTGAAAGCCTTTGCATTCTGGTCTGTGTTGGAGTAAAACTACAGTAACCTCCTAATGACTCATACGTGGCTACTTCACTGTCACAGAACAGGAAATCTGCCTAAAATTTCCCAGTGTTGAGAATTTTTTGATGAAAAGTACACCCATGCTGTATCAAATGCAGAGTAACCAAACCCAAACAATGCTTTATGCAGCCTTTGTCTTAAACAGATGATAAACTGCCATCTCTGAAGTTATGCTGACCAGTCCAGGAGGGCATCATTTTACCATTACAGTCAGCATGAGACCAAACCAAATTGAGCAAAAAGGGACTAACAGCAGCTCTCTTCAACCTGGTGGGGACATGTGATTTCATCACATTCACTCACTCTTGAGTTAATACAAGCCCTGCTCTGTTATGTGTGTTCAGCCACCCTCCTTGACTGCATCTCTGCTTGACTTCTTCCCATCAGCTCAGTAACTGGAGTAATGAAATACCTTTGGTTTACAGTGTATGTGTAAGTATTAGGACTCCCTTGTGGGGCTTTCTGTTAAATCCTGTTGTCTCGCTAGAAGCAACTTGGTTCATCACGGTCTGTTGTGACACAGCATGCCAGGAGACGGCAGCAGACTTATGCTCCCAATTACTCTTCCAGCCCTCGGAAGAGCTGGCATTTTGGTTGTAAGAGGAATTTTTTGTACTGCAAAAGGAATCTGCCATCTGTAATGGTTAAGCACAGCACTGCAAGAATTATGCTTTGTTCTGTAGTGGGCAGTGTTAGTTATAATGTAAGAGCAAGCAATCATGTGTAGCTAGAAACTGAGATCTTATTGCAGAGCTCTGGCCCTGCAAATGTTAGATTAGCTCATTTAGAAAGAATATGTCAAATCTTCACAAATATTTTCCTTTCCCCTGTTCAGACCAGCTGTTTGTAGTGTATGTATATAACAATTCAGTTTTCTGAAAAATTATGTATAAATTATATGTACAAAATATCAGTAAAAAAATATTTTTTAAAAAATAATTTTTAAAACACATGCTCTTGTCTGTTTCTGGCGTATATTTTACCCACCTCTAACTTTAATCTGTTTAATATCTTGGTCATTCCTAATAAAAATGCCATACAAGTCTCATACAGTTCAGTCTTTCCCTACTTTTCAGTCCTTCTTTGACTCTCCCCTATCCCAAGACAATGTGAGTTCCCAGATTTTCTTGCCTTTCTACATCATCCTCTTTTAATGGGATACTATTGCTAAGTAGCAAACCTTAGTACGTTTTCAAAATCAATTTCTCCTTTCCTCTTAAAAGCCATTTTGCTGACTGTAGAGACAAGACAAGCCATGAGAAAGCCTCCCCTGAAGTACTGTACTTATGTCTAATGTTTTTATGGCTATTATGCATGTCCAACACAAGGCCACTCTGCTATCTATAACGTCAGAGGAACATAGAGCATAGATCCCAGGCATATTTCTGCTTGAAAAAAATATCTAAAATATTTCCACATTATTATAAACTTAAACTGCTCAGTACAGTTATTTGCAAAACTGCCAATATGTCAAGCTTGCCCACTTATCTAGCCCACCAACTTTGCATACCTTCAGTCAGATTGTCCACTTTATGCTGAAATCTACTTCTTCTTCAGCTCTCACTGTAAAGTGCTTAGAAAATAATTTCAGTGTAGGTTGATGTTTCACTTGTCTCTTAATTGTCAGTTCTTCTCACACAAAGTATAGCAGTCAAACAAATATTAGAAAAAACTGTACAAATTTTTAACTTTTGCAGATGATGAAGGCCATAGCTGATTGTTTTTTCTTCCCTTAAAAGTGTCTTAATTAACTTCCAAGCAGGACACAGTATCATATTTTCATTCAAATTCATGACCTGAACAAGTAATATTTTTGTAAGATTTTTTTTTAACATCTACTGTCTGACAATATTAATGACAACCAATTAAAGTATTCAGTGATAATACTTCTTTTGCAAATAGTTTTTAAAAATTCTGTGATGAAGAGATGAGTTTGCTCTGAACAGCTTGGTCTGGTTTTTTCTCCAGTCTGTGAGACTGTGAGATGCACAAGTAACTGCGGTAATTCTTGAAGCGCTTGTAGTTCAGATGGAGACAGTTATAGAATTGACATGTCATGGCCGTGTCATATATTACTGACAGAATGGATAGGTACACTTTTTTGGGGAAAAAAATGGCTTTCATATGGAAAAGGGGAAAAAAAAATCCAAACCCAAAACCAAACCACCATCAAATTTTCTGTAGCTGTGTGCTCCCAGGACTTAGAATATAGGAAAGGCAATCCATCTTGAGATTTTCTGTAGACCTGCGATTTCTCCCCAGAGACTTGTTTGAAGCCATTCATTCAGCCATCCACTGACTGAAACAAAAAAATCTTTATATTCTTAGGCTAGTATAGGATAAAACTCTGGTTTTGCAAAAAGAGAAAAGTAAGATTCTAATGTATTCATAGTCTTAAAGTACAAATTAAGCTTCATAATTAAATGGAAACAGTAAAGGAGCTGTGGTAAGTATCCTGGACGAGTGCACAGAAAAAAATAGCAGAATCCAGAAAATACATGCATTTGTAAAAAACAGATTAACAAAGAAGTAACTCAAGACAAATCTGCTGCAAATCACAGAATCTAGCAATAACTTACAAACAGAAATTAAAATGCATTGAAAACCTTTGAAACTTTCCCTTCTGAATTTTTTAGATTAAAAGGATTAATCAGAATGATCTACTCAGTGATTCAGTAGAGAAATATCATCTTTTTTTGCCTTCACATGCAAACTGATGTTGATTCTAATCAGGTAATTCATAAAGCTGAAACCGAAGTAATTTTCAGAGCTTCAATATCTGCAATAGCTGGCCTTTAAATATCTTTCTAAAGATTAACATAATTCTAAAGATGTTTATAAAGTATTTTTCACACATGCAATGTGTCTTTAAAAAAAACAGCTAGTGACCTCTATCAATATATCAAGAAGACTGATGAGGGGAAGGGATACATGCAGGAAAACCAAATGAGTGCAAACCTGTTATGAGTAAACGCAGACTGGAAATTTGATTTCTAAGAATTCAAGGAATAAGATTTTGGAGGAACTTTCCTAGAGCGATTAAAAGGGACAAGTTAATTTTAAATGGAAGTTTACATGTTGATGGAAGACTACATGTTTATGGAAGGCTATTTTTGAACTGACAGTTTAAGCAAATTATTGTTTTTGCTGACAACACTCTGTAAGTTGTGGCTCAACAGATATTTACCGCATTTATATGCTTGAATAGCCCAGCTTGTGATTGATTCTTAATCGAATTTTTGGTTAGCCAAGGTATGCTTTCTAAAAGAAAGCTGTGAAAAAAATATGGGCACTTAAACCTGGTTGCAACATTGCATAAACCCTTAACTGAGAATAGGCACGATGATGGAAAAAATAAATAGTGTATCAATATTAGGCTCTTTTTTTTTTTTTTCCTATGAAAAGATCTGTTTCTGCTTGTGAGTTTCACTGTGCTCCTTCCCATGCCAGTATGTCTGAAGGCACGCAGCGGAGGCAGCAAGGAACACTTTCTTCTGGTTTCACGGCATAGCCCTATCTCCTACAGACAACAGCTGGTAATTAATCATAAAAATCCCAGTGCTATCCAGACACATTTATATTCCAGGTGTCTTTCTGCAAATTTAGGCTGTGAATGAGATTATGTCTGCCTTTTTTATATTGCTTGCTCTGTGAGCTTTACAGCACAGTTCCCCAAGTGGCCTGTTTAAGTCAGAAATCAAACACAACAGTTCACTGATGGTTTTTTAATGAACAAAGCTGAAACTGAACTAAGATTTAAAAAATAGAGAGTAGCAGGGAACACTTCAAAGAATCCTGTGTAAACAAAACATCAGCTCAGTGGTGACGTCAGAGGAAATGAATGTTTTTCTTAAAAACATGCAGAAGACAATCACCCAAATTTTCACTTTGCGATGCCTTTCAGTGGCCTGTGGGTCCTGGCTAGTGCTTTCACTCAGATTGTCTGTAAAGTGGTAACGCTAATGCTTGGAAGTAATTTTTTTTTTCTCCTTCACAGAGGTTTTCTATGATCATGAGCCAAGAAGGACTGGGTAGAGCTCAAACTTATTATCATGGTTATCACATGGCATATAAAACAGCAGCACAAACAGTAGACTGATGACAGTAACACTGAGAGGATGGCAGGAAGGAGAGGAAAGGGGAGAGGGAACTATACCAGGACTTTTTTTTTTTTTTAAATTGGCAGCTTCTCTTAATGTTTATTTATGAACTAAAATGTACTACATTTTGTACTGGCAACTTCTGCTTGAGGTAGTCAGTCAGTCTGTTGAAGTAAAAATTCTTGTGAGAGTTGTCATCAAGTGTTTTGACTGAAACTGTGCTGTTTTAAACAGATGCAGGGCCATACTCTTCAAGGAGCTGAGTGCTTAACAGTTCCACTGCATTTACTAGGAGGTAAAGTCATACTGGTATCAGTCACGGAGCGTGCAGTACCTTCTTCAATGTGCAGCCAGAGTCAGAGGTACTGGCTCCATAATTGGCTGGGGACTACTGAGTACACTGAAAACACCTGTTGCTGTAGCCTTTACTGCTTGCCCAGTGAGAGTTATTCTGGAGCTGAATGCTGAGGCAGAGGGCGAGGGAACATTTGTTACAAGGTCTGCCTGGCTTACGT
Source organism: Leptosomus discolor (assembly GCF_034619465.1). Taxonomy (NCBI): domain Eukaryota; kingdom Metazoa; phylum Chordata; class Aves; order Leptosomiformes; family Leptosomidae; genus Leptosomus; species Leptosomus discolor. The sequence continues at coordinate 46,287,355 of NC_141419.1, read as the reverse complement.
ACGACAATAAGGATGTTTGCATCCGATTTTTCCTACCATTGGCATAATCATTACATAAAAGCTACTAGATACTGCAGTCACTGTCTTTCACTGCAGTATGGTAGAACACCATGCCTTGAACAGAGGTTTTTGGAATATAATGCTCTGAATACTGTCAGTCAATTCAGCTGACTGAAGGACAAGATGATAATGTGACAGCAGTCAAAGGGTTTCATGTAATAGGATACTTTTAGGATTTTTGCTCTTGTTTTAAAATATTAAATATATAGCACTGTGTGTGATTAGAATTTAGTGTCAAAGGCAAATTTTACCTTATTGAATACAATGGTTGAGTAGTACTGCCAATTAAAATAACCAAGTTAAAATAAAGCACACACTGTCAGAGTCCGCATGGTGGTTTACACAGGAACTGATATGCTGGGTTAGTATTGCTGTTTCAAAGGTGGTGCCAAAAACGGCTGGATGGAATTATAGTAGCAGTAGTTACAAGAAGCCAGCAACTTACATTTTAGATTTTATTTCTTTTTCACCATATTATTACTTCATCAAATAAAAACAAAAGGAATAGTGAGCTGAAAATAAAATGGAAGACTTAGGATTTGATACAGTACTATAGACAACTCTGAGTGTTTGAGGGTCTTCTATTAAGGGCTGTGTTCAAGTAACTCTGTCCAGCTTCCCCATCATGGCAGCTCACCCACAGCCAAGGCAGCATGGCTTGCACAGGCTCCCGCCAGCAGAACTGGTGAATCTGCACCTTCATTTTTAGGAAGGTGTACTAGTCTGGAAATTTCATTACTCTCTGACAACGATCATGATAATGATAATGGAATGTCATATGGTAGATTAAAGAGCAAAATATTGAAAACTGCATGGAAACTGTAACTGACCCTCTCCATTTCTTTTATTATTAATGGCATCATCTCAAGATGCTGCCAACATGCACAGGAAAAGAAGTTTTCCTCCCCAAAGGACTTACAGTCCAAGGAATTGATCCTGCATACTGTTGTATATGACTGTACTATATACTAGCATATATTTTGTTGCCTGTGGACTAAGATGCTTAAAATTGCAGTTTATTTGAGAAAAGCTCCCACCTATATCAAAGCTAATTCTGATAGGCTAATTGTGGTATGCATTTTTTGATCACTAGCTAGTACTAGTATCCATTTAAAAAATCCATATAAACTGACTGGCAAGTATATTGATGTACATCAGACTGTAGGTTTGTAAATCTGTCTAATAAAACAAGCATTTCCAAGTAGTCCTATGACTACTTAATTCAACTACTTAGATAATGTCTTTTTTCTTTCCTAAATCACTTGGTTTTGCTGGTTTGTTACTTCTTGAATTTAGAATTTGTTATATTATTTCTATATTTTTCTTATTACTTCCCCGCCTCTGAATACTTTACCCTCTAGAGTCCTATCATTTCATTAAAAAATGGGATTAATCTTGTAGCCAGTCAGTTGTTGGCTATTCATCTTTACCTTGTTATTCCAAACTGTAAAGATTACACAATTTGGATTATGTTACTTGTTTGGAGTTTTTTTGTTATTGCTTTATGGGCTAACTGGGCCTGCATAAAATATATTTGTACATCAGAACTGACAAAGCATATAATTTCAGTATTTTTAAATAATTCCTGTCATTTTTGTGCAATTTCAGAGAAGTCCAGTGTAGTTCTGTAAGTGGAATTTGGTCCAAATAATGTTATTTCTTTTTCAGTGCTCCCTTACACAGGTACGTATGAGGATGGCAGAATATTTTCCTGCATTTTTAAAAGAAAATCTTAAACTAAATGTTACTTAGCTGGTACAGCAGTCAAAATTTACGTTTCTGAATAAGAGTTTTGAGGTTGAAGAGTCATAGTTTCTGCAAACTGTAACAACTTGCCTATCATAATTTGAGAGTGAATGCTGCATATTCCATCCTTAAAAAAAAAAAACCTCATTGAGAGAATAGTAGCTGTGTAAAAGCAATTATTTTCTTACTTCATAGTCTTTGTTCACGGACAATCCGACATGGTGGTTTTCTTCAAAGAAAACTTATTTAGCATTTCTTATGAGATTGGTGTGCAAAAGCAGAGAAAATCAGCTCTGTCATACAAGAAACTTGAGTATTCTGTAATGAATTTTCTTCAAGCTGTCCTGCTTAAACAACATACTCCTAAAATACATAACTGTCTTCATTATTCCTATTTTTCATATTTAGATTAAAAAAGCCCTGTGAATAACCTTGGTTTTCAAAGAAACTCTTTTATCTTTTTTTATTTTCATGTAAATTTTCCACCTATAGAACATTGCCTGTCTTACAACAACCTTACTTTTGCTGAAATGCTCAGTCACGCATTAAGCAATTCTTATCTGGACTATTGCTAATCCCTCTTTATAGTATTTACAAACCCTTTTTATCTCAACCTCAGGTGGTCTGAAGTATCACAGCCAGACAGTTCTGCCTATCCAGTAAATATTGCTATATAGAATCATAGAATCATAGAATAATCTCGGTTGGAAGGGACATTTAAAGGCCATCTAGTCCAACACCCTGCAGTGAGCAGGAACATCTTTAGCTAGATCAGGTTGCTCAGAACCCCGTCCAACCTGACCTGGAATGTTTCCAGAGATGAGGCTTCTATTACCTCTCTGGGCAGCCTGTTCCAGTGTTTTACCACCCTCAGCTTCATCTTCCAGACCATTCCCTATCTTTCTACCTGGACTGACCTTCTAATCAACTTCAAAATGGTGTTTTTCAAAATTTTTCATAAATTATTCAAATTCACTATATCATCTTGTCCAACTACACCTAACTTTGCCCTTCCATCTTGGTATCTTCTCTGTCTCTGTTTCATAATTTGAGCTGACTACTAAGGTCTCCTTTAAGCCAAATGAGATTCCCCATCTTTGCAGTATCTCTGTGACCAAGTAATTTTAAACATCACATTACTTTTTTTAGGTTGCTTGATTTTCTGCAAATCCTTGTATAATAGTTTTATACATAATTGTATTTCAGAATTTGCCAATATGAGACTGCAGAATAAAACAAGAAGGTAATCCTGTGTAATTCAGTAGTTTCTTTCATTTCATACTGGACGACTTAAGCTGATATATACAATTTCAGTATACCTTTTGTTTGCATGTGTTCTCCCCAAAATGGTCCATAATATTTGTTCTTTTTAATACCTAAAATTGAAAAGTGAGTGTACATTAAAAAAACATATATAAAAATATAAAACCCATAGCTGCATGGTGAATTTGAAGTTTTTCAATTTTATAAACCAATGCATTTCATATATATTTACTGCATTTATTTTCTGAGATGTAGGCATAAAAATAAAAGAAATTTGAACAAGCAATAATCTTTTTTTCTTTTAATTTTTGCATGAACGTTTAAAAATCTTTAGCTTAAGGTATGAAAAAAAGTTTATGAAAATTCTCTGGTATGAAGCATGATATAAGTGGTGAGAAACGCATTACAGAAGAAGAGAAGCATTCAAAGAAATAAATTAAATACTTATTCTTAATCCCAATGCTAAAATCTGCATTAGTTTTCTCTAATACAGAGGCTTTTGTGACAAATTCCCTTCCAAGCTGAGTAAATGTCCTCTGTTCATAAAAGCAACAAAACTTTGTGAGGCTATAAGAATGTGACATTTTAGTACGGCCTGAAAGAACAGACTTACAACTGTCAAAATCACCACATGCTGATGGCAAGACTTAAATTTATCCCAGAGTCCACTTTTAGGCAAATTTACACTGCGAAGTTCTCTTTCTAATAAATGGAAAGTGATATCCTTTCTAATCATTCTTTGAAGGATTTTGTTTCATTCTTTCTATAGGCCACACTTTGAACACTATATAAAAAAAGACAAAAATTCAAGTATAGGTATTTTACTTGATGAATTCTCATCTGTGTCACAATGAGGCTAATTTATAACGTGTGAACTCTGTTTTCTCTCATTTTGTAAAATGTTGACTTGCTAACTGAAGTAGGAAGTAATTGAACTACTGCAGGCACTTTCCACAGTTTTACTGCCCTGGTTTTACAGCAGAATCCTTACTTTTAGCAGACTAATAGAAGGATTTTTATTTCTTTTTAAACTTGGGTTATGAATTACTGTAGGATTTATCTTGAAGACCTGCTCTGTAAGATCTAATTTAAAGTAATAAGGATGCTACAATCCAGGAGACTGTTTTTATGAAACACCCTGACTTTTCAATGAGGTACAAAACATCACGTGGTATATGAAAGCTGCCAGTAGAAAAGTAATAGAGAGAATCAGAAACAGAAAACAGGGACAAGGTCAAGTCTGGAACATTTCAGAGACTTAGCAAATGACAGATGAGTGTAATGGAGGCATGAAGGAATAGATTCCTAGAAACTTATTTTGTAATTAGGACATGGGTCCTGAGTATCTGGTGGACACTCTTCAAGTACAGCTAGGTTGACAGTTTAAATAACTTTGTATATTCTTTTCATGTAACAGCAAGGTCACCACAACCTTTCATGTTCAAACTGCAATATGGCACACTGAGAGTGGTTGGCTGTTTACCATTTCTTTTCTAATTCAGATTCTCCTGAATAGAAGGCAGAATGTTGGACAGAAAGTATCTTAACAAAAGGAAAGAAATACTAGATGTCAGAATTGTGTCATTTCTCCGGAGGTTGCACTGTGTACATTTAAATTAAATGCCAGTGCAGAGGCTTGGGAGATCACATTTTGCACCATTTAAGCACATCTTCTGAGAAATCCCGTTCTTATTTGTGATATGGTGTGATTGAGCACAATGAAATCAGCCTATAGACCAGGATTTATCCTATGAATTTTCTAAAAGAAGCATAAGCAAAAAATAAAGACTTATTAAGAGGGAAATTGTTTGTGGTTTAGCATGGCATCTAGCATTGCAAGTGACAACTCTATTTCAAGTAAAGCAGAAATAAAAAGTTTAGTGTACAGTAAATGCTCAGATTGATGTATTATGCTATGCTGCTGTTTATTTTGTTCATGTCAGAAAAATTAAATTAGCTTGTTTAGTAAATCTTACTTTACAATAGAGCTATACTATGACTGTCATTAATCATTTCCATGCTATACACACATCTTGAAAAAAGTTTATATATGCCTGAAATTAACGTTGCATGTATTGTTTTGATTTTGTGGAAACATGTTTACATGTTTTTTTTCATTTCCAAATGGAGAAAAAACCAAAAAGTTGGTTTGCAGCAGGGCTTTTCTTTCTTTCTTTTTTTTTTTTTTTGCTTCTTTTTTTTTTTTTTTTAACATCTCTTCATATTCTTATGGTCTGCTTGGCTGCTAAGAATGACAAACCCCTGTTTTTTGGCAGGTATGAAAGAGAACACAACCCTATTGAACAACTTCTTACAAATATCTGCACATATAAGGATCTTTTCAATATATGTATCAAGTGGTTTTACTATTCATGCTGTCTCTTCACCACAGTCTCACTTTTCCAGTGCCATACCTAAAAGCATTTTCCTTCCTATTCTGATCACCTTACAGCTGAGTGTGAATAATAAGGACAAGGGAGCTGAGGAAGATACAGGGGTGAGGATGGGACCAGGGACAGGACTTGAACTGGGTGGGGGAAATGGCTGCAAGGGAATGTTTTCTTGGTTGAAAGAAGTCATGGGGGATAAACCAGCCCTGTAGGGCAATGATGTGGAAGAGGGGAAAGGCCACTGTGATGGTGAGAGCCAGAAGGAAGTTGGAAGAACCCAGGAGCTGACAGAATACTGACATCTGTTTAGGCAGTGCTTAAAAAGTTAAAATTTCAGCAGTTGACTGCATCTTAACCATTCTGGGAGATGTTTGTGTTTTGCTGAGGCTGTGGTCAAAACCACCCAAAGATGAAGAAAAAAGATGAAGATGTTAAAACGGAGACAGTACTTGTGGTAGCATCTTCAAATATCTTAAGTATTTCACCAAAGTAACTATGCAGCCAATGACTCCACCCAAGAAGAGTGTCTTAGCTACAACTGGAGAATGAATTCAGGTGGTAAAGTCTGCAACAGAGAGGCAGCCCTACTTTTAGAGTCACATCCCAGTGCAGCCTGAAAGGCAGAATGATTAGTGATCTTTCACAGTTTTAGGGCAGAAAAATTCACTTCTGTCTTTATCTTGGTACAACAAAATTGGAAGGGAAGTCAGTGGAAGAGCCATAACTAACTGCTACTATCAGAACTGCAAGTTTTGAACAAATAAAACCCAAAGTGAACATTCAAATCATTAAGGTTTTAGGATGGGCTTAACTGTCCCCAGCATGTTTCTGTGTCAATACAAAAGAGGTGTCTCAATACATATCTAAGAGGAAGATAGTGTATGGGGTGAAGCACTGCTTGTGAGGGTGAGTTCTGCAGCACACAGGTGCTGAAGCCAGCTTAGCTTGAAAATAAAGGTTGTGTCCTGCACAGCCATGCTCACCGTGAGCTCAGCCATCCCTACAGCATGCTCTCTGGGGTAACAATTGTGATCGATGCGGTTGAGAGGGAGATGTTGGGCTCCTAAGCCTTGTAGACAGTAGCAGTGTTTTGGGTCACAACTGTTAGCTGAGCAGGGTAGAGGAAGTCTGCAGCCTTGCAATGTGTGAAGGAACAGTTTGTCTGACATGTAGCTTGTTTTTCATGGACATGATGTAGTGGGAGCATTTTTCCTATTCCCTACGGAAGTGAAGGAGGCCATCACTGGACTAGCAGCTGCAGAGCATAATTACTATTAGTCTCAATCTCAAATGAGGTCATAAAAATACATATCATAAACACTGTAAAGTATATTTAATGGTCTCTTCCAACATTAGTAGTTTAGTCAGTATTTGTGGCAGCCATCACTTTATGGAACAGAAAAAGATAAATATTTTTGCTAAAAAAATTATTCTAAATTTTCTGTTTCCATCTTTCCCCTTCTTTATTCCTACACTAACTCTCTTAATCTTTTTTTAAGTAATCTAGTATTTAGATCTTTTTTTGCTAAGGCCCAGATTCCTGCTAAGAATATCTTACAGAGGGACAGCGGGTAAGAGACCACGATACAAGGCAGACACTGTTTTGCAGTAGAATTTCTTAGATTCTGGCAAAACTATTTCTCTGTAGTAAATGTATGTTTTCCATCAGACTTTGCTCTACAATGTGGCCTAATCTTCTTGATATTTTGCCCAACATATTATGAGCTCAAACTACTATTTCTTTCCTTTGTACAAGCCAGTAATATAAATGCTGGAGCAAATGGTATAAACCCCAATGGAAAGCACATATCTATTTCATTGGGGTTATTAGTTGCCAATGGGAATAAACAGATTCTTGTCTTTGAAGAGCTCATTAGCTTCTAAGGAAAAAAAAAAATTATACAAAAACCCTTTCTAACCTTGTAAATCTATTGGGACCCAAAAGCAAAATTTCATTTAGTATTTTTGGGAGCGTCTGCTGACCTTGGCTTCAACAAGCCTTGTGAGCTGTACTTTAGCCCACACAGCTTTAGATGCGCACAGTTAACTTAGAGGATATCCATTACTGCTTATGTCCAAACTGAAAAAGGGTGTTGGTTTAGAAAACAACTGCCTGAGCTTCCAAGATGAACTCCTCTATTAGATCATCCCTATTGCTAGCTTTTCCCTACTATTTGAATACTTACCTGTTCCCCAAGGCTGGCCAAGGGAATACCTTTCTTCGACAGTGCAAGGCACCTATCAATATTCCCTGAAAATCCTATTTCCATATGTGTATGCAGTACAGAAGTGCAGTGTATGCAGGAGATGCAAATCCCAAGCTACCTGTCTCATTCTCTATTTCCATTAAAAAAGAGAAGGAAACCAGCAAGATATATTGGGTCAAATATTGTGATTCTTACTTGATCTAAATTGATATCAATTGTTGAAAGGAGGATTGTTCAAGAAAATGCCAGGAAGTCTACTGCTTTTGTTTTCCCAGAAGACAGTCACATCCTGCTGCCAGTCTTGTCTCCAGACTGAATCTCTGGAGGGAATTCTAAGAACCACTTTTAATCATATGTGCTTCATATAATCATATAAATCATTTTACAAAATGGAAAAAGAGCCTGTGGATAAACAGGACATATCAGAAAAAGGTAGGAAGATTACTTTTTATTTGGCACCAATTTTACTGGTTCCATACCACTTAAAGTAATGGTTTTATGGTGAAGAACACTATGTAGAAAGAATCAAGTAGTTAAACTGAAATTGAATGATTTTCATCCAAAATGTACACACGTGACCTTGGACATTCTGGCAAACTGATTAAAACTTCCAGACTTGAAAACACAAATCTCTGAATAAATTTTCTAAAATTTAATAAATAAATTTAATTGTACAGCTAAATCTATAAATCACATTTTCAAGTGGATTTTAAAAGTCATCAAGGGTAATTGACAATGTATTTCAATCTAAATTCAACTTCCGTAGTCTAGGCTAAACAGTAAATACAATATCTCAGTTGTTCACAGCTATATACAGAAATTACTTATTTGACCTAAGGGAATAGTACCAACATATTCATAATAAATTGTAAGTTTTTAAAGAATGTTTTTACTGTATCGGTAGAACTGGTTAGTGAATATAACTTCAGGTTTTATTGAGATATGAAATGGCCATAGGTAGCATGACTATTAGTCCTCCAAGAACAAAGCCACAGTAACATCAGAATTCAGATTCCTATCATCACCATCTCCATGTCATATCTTGTAGCTGCCCACACACTTGACTCTGCTTAAAAAGAACTGGTAAAATCAAAATTTCTATTACTGAAAATCATGAACAGGGTCTTTCTTTTACTTCAAGTACTATTAATGAGAGGTTTTTTAATTTTGTGCCCAGCCTTTCTCCTACTATAAGCATGGCTACCAACTTTTCAGAAGGGGTAGGCAACAAAGAAGAGGTGGCGGGGTGGCCCTCTATATTAGGGAGATATACGAATGCACACAAATTAATGTCAGTGATGATAGGGTCGAGTCACTATGGGTAAGAATTAGGGGAAAGGCAAACAAGGCTGACATCGTGGTGAGAACCTCTTATACACCACCCAACCAGGATGAAGAGGTGGAGGGAATATTTTATAAGCAGTTGGGAGAAGTTTCACAATCGCTACCCCTTGTTCTCGTGGGGGACTTCAATTTTCCTGATATCTGCTGGAAATACAATACAGCAGAGAGAGAACAGTCCCAGAGGTTCCTGGAGTGTGTGGAAGATAACTTCCTGACACAACTGGTAAGGGAGCCAACTAAGGAAGGTGCCCTCCTGGACCTGCTCCTTGTGAACAGAGAGGATCTTGGGGGGGAAATTTACTTGGAGGCCATCCAGGGCATAGCGATCATGAAATGATAAGAGTTTTCAATCCTTGGGGAAGCAAGGAGATGGGTCAGTAAAACTGCTGTCTTGGAGTTCTGGAGGGCAGACTTTGGCCTGTTCAGGAGACTGATTGACAAAGTCCCTTGGGAGGCAGCCCTGAAGGGTAAAGGAGTTCAGGAAGGCTGGACATACTTCAAGAAGGAAGTCTTAAAGGCACAGGAGCAGGCTGTCCCTGTGTGCCAAAAAACAAGTCGGTGGGGAAGAAAACTGGCCTGGCTGAACAGTGACCTTTGGCATGACCTTAGGAACAAAAGGAGAGTTTATGGCCTTTGGAAGAGGGGGCAGGTCTCTCATGAGGACTATGCAGGGAGAAAATTAGGAAAGGCAAAGCCCAATTAGAACTTAACCTAGCTACAGCTGTTAAGGACCATAAAAACTGTTTCTATAAATACATCAACAACAAAAGGAGGGCTAGGGAAAATCTTCCTCCTTTACCAGATAGAAGGGGAAACACAGTGACAAAGGATGAGGAGAAGGCTGAGGTGCTCAATGCCTTCTTTGCCTCAGTCTCTAGTAGCAGAACTAGTTGTTCCCTAGACACCCAGGCCCTTGAGCTGGAAGACAGAGAGAAGGGGCAGAATGTGGCCTTCACAACTGAAGAGGAAGTGGTCAGTGACCTACTACACCACTTAGATGCACACAAGCCTATGGGGCCGGATGGGCTACATCCAAGAGTACTGAAAGAGCTGGCAGATGTGCATATCGGGTCTCTTTCCATCACCTACCAGAAGTCCTGGCTAACTGGGTACATCCCACTGGACTGGAGAATAGTAAATGTAACACCCATCTACACGACAGGCTGAAAGGAGGATCCAGGAAACTACAGACCTGTCAGTCTGACCTCAGTGCCAGGGAAGGTCATCTTGAGTACCATCACTGAACAACCAGGTGCTCAGGCCCCGTCAGCATGGGTTTATGAAAGGCAGGTCCTGCTTAACGAACCTGATCTCCTGCTGTGACCCCCCTGATGGATGAGGGAAAGGCTGTGGATGTTGTTTACCTTGACCTCCGTAAAGCCTTCGACACTGTTTCCCACAGAATTCTAGTGAAGAAACGGGATGCTCACGGCTTAAATGAGCACACGCTCTGCTGGGTGAAACACTGGCTGGACGGCCGGTCCCAGAGAGTGGTGACCAATGGAGTTAAATCCAGCTGGTGGCTGGTCACAAGTGGTGTTCTGCAGGGGTCAGCACTAGGGACGCTTCTGTTTAACCTATTTATCAATGATCTTGACAAAGGGATAGAATGCACCCTCAGTAAGTTTGCAGACAACACCAAGTTAGGTGGGAGTGTTGATCTGCTTGAGGGTAGGGAGGATCTACAGAGGGACTTGGACAGGCTGGATCAATGGGCCAAGGCCAACTGGATGAGCTTCAACAAGGTGAAGTGCTGTGTCCTGCACTTGGGCCACAACAACCCCGTGAAGGCTTGGGGAAGAGCGGCTGGAAAGCTGCCTGGTGGAAAAGGACCTGAGGGTGCTGACTGACAAGCATCTGAACATGAGTCAGCAGTGTGCCCAGGTGGTTAAAAAAGCCAATGGCCTCCTGGTTTGCATTAGGAATAGTGTGGCCTGCAGAAGTAGGGAGGTGATCGTCCCCGTCTATTCGGCATTGGTGAGGCCACACCTTGAGTACTGTTCAGTTCTGGGCACCTCAATACAAGAAAGACATTGAGGTGCTGCAGAGAGTGCAGAGAAGGGCAACAAAGCTGGTGAAAGGCCTGGAGACCAAGTCTTATGAAGAGCAGCTGAGGGAACTGGGATTGTTTAGTCTTAAGGAGGCTGAGGGGAGACCTTATTGCTCTCTACAATTACCTGAGAGGACATTGTAGAGAGGTAGGTGCTGGTCTCTTCTCACAGGTAGCTAGAGATAGCACAAGAGGGAACGGACTCAAGCTGCACCAGGGCAGGTTTAGGCTAGACATTAGGAAAAACTTTTTCACTGAAAGGGTTGTCAGACATTGGAATAGCTGCCCAGGGAGGTGGTTGAGTCACCAACCCTTAATGTGTTTAAAAATCATTTAGATGTGGTGCTTGGAGATATGGTTTAGGGGCATACTATACAGAGTAGGGTTGATGGTTGGACGTCATGATCTTCAAGGTCTTTTCCAACCTGAACGATTCTATGATTCTGTGATTGGATGTTTTTCATAGATGTAGTCTTGTCCTCACTGTGAAAATGACCTATAGGCAGGAATATGTCAGCAGCTGTTTCTTTTTTTACTGTAATGCCATTGGTTGTTATTAAGAGGACCTCAGTAGTGCTCACTAAAGGAACAAGATCACTTTCATCAACTGTAGAGAAAAAAACATCAGGGAGAATTTGCCTACCATGTTTGCACCGCCTTTTCTTTAGTAGTGCTGGTATTTCTTCCTGTCCCTTTGAGGACAGTGATAGGATTGTGTTCAGATTTAGTGACCCAGCTCACTGTCAGCTCTGGGTCATCATGAAGCAGAAACCTTGGCTCTTCTATGTAGCACAATGAATAGCAGTAGTCAAGCATATTGTCTGTAGACTGAGCAACCTTATCTCTCAACTCCCACCTACGTTAAGAAAGTGTTCACCCTTCAGAAAAATACCCAGCATTTTTCAGCATGCCTCTCTATGTAAAAAAGTAGCCGTACAGCATTTTAAGCTTCCTAATAGAATACAATAAATACGATCACAAATAAGTATTCATACCCAACCTCTTATCAAGGCTATTTGCTTCTGAACAAACATGGTGGTTTCATGTGTACCATAGTCCCAGAATTTACATATTTTTATGGAGCCACAAACAGAATCAGAAGATCTTGCACAGAAATTTGAATCCAATGATAAAGTTTCTTTAGTCATGTAAACAAAGAGCATAAAGGTGGTGGCACAATGCAGAGAAGACAGAATTGAAAGGGCAGACAATAGAAGCATAAGCCAAAATTAAATTAGTATTTTACCTTTCCAGAAGATGCTAAAGTTGAACTCAAGGGCCAAGGCAGGATGGCTAAATGGCATGAAAGTATGGAACTAGAAATTAAGTTAAAGATGGAAACAGGATTTCAATAATTTACTGCCCCCAAGTTGGAGTAACTTCATGATCTTCACTGTAGAATCCTGCAAAGCCCTCCCCTATGGTATAGTAGGGCTCAGAGATAGGTCTTTAATACAGAGTGAAAATCTAACCTGATTTTTTGTGTGCATGTGATTCATGTGCTACATGTTTGCGAACTATAAAACAAGTTTTCCTTTCTAAACTGGAGGCTAACCTTTCAGAAGCAGAAAAGAAAAAAGGCATAAAGCTCATTGTATTACTAATCATAGGAATGTGATGGCATACTGTTGTGATTGCAGCAGATGCTATCCCAAGCTTTACTAAGAAAAATAATTTCCAGCAGAGATCAAGAAATGCTATTGCTTTTCTAGTATGCAAAGAGAGGTCCCACCTGTAATGAAGATGGATGCAGAGTGAAATAGGTGACGAGAAGGGATTTTTTGACAAATTGAATAGAAAGTGTTTCACAAGAGAATAATAAATGGGCTTTTTTGTTTTGTCAGAATTCTTCCAAATAGAAGGCTTTATAGATACATGAGCTATTAAGGTGAATAATGGTAATGACATAAAAGCAAATACATATAAATCATCAGTATCTATAAGCTAAATATTTCTAACCATCAGTAGTGCTGTAGAACAAACTTCCAACAGGAATAGTGATGGGAAATTGTTCTTAATCCATTTGTGATGAGATTACTTGGCAAGCTGAGCAGATGATAGGATTCAATTCTGCATTAGGACATTCCTAGTTCTGTGCTTTTCAGAGTGTAGAGACCTGTTCTTGCCTGTTATAAACATAGTCAGCGAAGTTGTATTTCCCCATTGCAAGTAATCTTGTAAAGTTTCTTCCTTGTAGTACAAGATACTTCAAAAAGATGAGAAATAGCTTCTAGTCTGAAAATGTCTGTGTAAAAACAGAGAATCTAAAAGAGAAAAATCAGTAAGGTTGAGTGAGGAATTTTCTGGATTCTCACTGATCTCACTGATCCTGAGGAATCTCAGGATCTCACTGAGTCAGATGTCTGAAGGAAGAACCACAGGTAGACTTCCAGGAATGTCGGATGACATCTGTAACTGGCAGACTTTTTTGAAAGTAGGACAAAACATGAAAGGTACCAGTTTTGGAGGTATAGAAATCTCAATCAGGGGACTTGTATTAGCATATGCCTAAACACTATGTATTTAAGGGTATCTGAAGGTGCTTGCACCTTTCCTGGCCCTGTCACGGTTTAATGCCAGTAGGCAGTATGTGGCATCCCTTTGGTCAGTTGGGGTCAGTTGTCCCAGCTATGTCCCCACAAAAACTCTTGTGGACCCCCAGCCTACTTGCTGGCATGGCAGTGTGAGGAGCAGAAAAGCTGTTGACACTGCATAAGCACTGTTGAGTATTAACTAAAGCATCAATGTGTTAACACTGTTTTCATCACAAATCCAAACCACAGTGCTATACAAATCACTATGAAAAAACCCCTAACTCTACTCCAGCCAAAACCAGCACAGTCTGTCCATAATTTCTGTCATATTTGCAGTATTTATTAAAAATATTTTCCCTTTAAGACACAGCTGTCAAAGAGTAAATAAAGAAAGGAACTGCCATTTTGGGCATGGAAACCCAGTTTGGGATGTTTTCCAGCTTTGAAAAAAAAATAAAAATAGAAGCAGCACATGCCTCAGCATTTCTCTGATACAGATATGAGGCTTCAACCCTCCAGGCAGACCCCATAGGCAGTTCCTGTTGAAATCTTAAGTACTTTCTATAATCCATGTGTGAATTGCTTATATATAAGCCTAATCAACATTTACAATATGGTAAGAAATTCTCACCTTACATGTGGAATAAAAAATACATTTCTTGAGCCATGCATTTTCATTGAGTTTATGCAAGCTTGACAACATCATCCAATCGTAGATTCTGCAGGTATGTTATAGGTTCTGTGGATATTGCACTGTGACATCTGTTTTGGACATGGTAGAAGTCACGTACCTCAGTTTACTCTTACAACAACTGTCATCGTTTGAGCCTACCCAGCTGGCTCCAAAAGCAACACGCAGCTGCTCACTCACCCCTACCCCATCCCCTGAGGAATAGGGAGGAGTAAATACAAGCAAAAGGGCTTGAGGGTCGAGACACTGGACAGGGAGGGCTCACGGGCAACAGACAGACTCAACTTGGGTATAACAACAAACATTTAATACAAACAACCACCACCATCAAGGAGAATGAGAGACACAACCAGGTCTTAAATACAACACACCTTCCCCACCCCCCCACCCCCGGTCTCCCCGGTCTCAGCTCTGCTCCCTCTTCCCCCCCAGCAGCACAGGGGGCAGGGAATGGGGGTCACAGTCCGTCCGGCACAAGGTGTCCCCGCTGCTCCTTCCCCCTCAGGGAGAGGGGCCCTCGCAGCCCTCCCCTGCCCCACCGCGGGGTCCCTCTCCCGGCAGACAGCCCTCCAGGAACTGCCCCAACGCGAGTCCTTCCCGCGGGGCCGCAGCTCCCCAGAACCCCCCAGCGCGGGGCCCTCCCGGGGCTGCCGCCCTCCCACCGACGGGCGGCTCCAGCGCGGCCGCAGTCGCGCTCTGCTCCGGGCCCGGACCCTGCTCCTCCGGCCCGGGGCCCTCCGCGGGCTGCAGGGCGACCTCTGGGCCACCGCTGGGCTCCAGGGGCTGCAGGGGCTCAGCCGCCACCCCACCGCGGGCCGCAGGGGAACCTCTGCAGCGGCACAGCTCCCCCTCCCCTTCCTCACCGACCGGGTGTCCGCAGGGCTCTCTCCCATCCCCCTTCGCGCAACACAGACAGAACAAAGAGACGCGATCAATGGGTTCTTTCACTCTTAAATAGTTATTCGCAGAGGCGCCATTGGTCTGGCCTTGGCCAGAGGCAGGACCGAAATTGGAGCCGAGGGAGCTTCTCGAAGCCCCTTACAGGAGCCACCTCCGTTGCCCCCTCCCCTGCTACCAAAACCGCGCCAAAACCCTGCCGGACACCAAACCACCACAACAACAAAATTAAATTTGAAGACACTAATGTCCAACTGGGTCACTTTCTCCTGCTTACTAGGCTGGCTGCATCAAGATTCATCAAACATAGGTTGCGTTAAAATCCCTGCCAGTTTCTGAGCTGCTGTGGCTGATTCTTCTTTTCCTGCTGTACTTCCCCAGCAATTCTGCTGTCAAGCCCAAACTGCTAAGCCTAACAGAGTCTATTAATTCTGGTTCCTCTCTGCACACACTGTATCACATTTAGTATTAGGGTGTTTGGTTCGTTGGAAGTAGTGGTCCAATGGTTTAATAAAACATTATAGTTTCAGGTAAAGTTTTGAACATTAACATTCACTTTAATGTTAGACCCAGACACCCCTTGTTAATCAGTGGTACATTTCAAACACACTAACTTGACTACCCCAATTGCATACTTTACCTACATGAGGTATCCTTAGCCTTTCTGAATTGCTACCAATTATGCATAGCATTTTGCTGTTAAGTTATGGTGCCATTTTTAGAATTACTTACAACTCTGGTTGCGTGGCATACACCATGGGTGAAATCCTGGCCAAATGGAATGACTGATGAACTTCCCTTGTTCCAGAATGTTACTGAAGTATTTATATTAGCGTTTTCCAATTTCCCATTTAAATACATAGCAATATTTTATTTTAAATTAACTACTTAAATAATTTCATTTAGCTGAGTAAAACACTTCTACTTGAGCTGATCAAGTATGAAGAAACTTACTGCCCTGGGCAATTGTAGTACCCATATGAACATCAGATCCTCAGAACAACTTCAAAATTTCACAGTTTCTGTAAGTAGCAATGAAAGGAATAATTAAGGTCATTATGGACCCTGCATATTTAGTGTGTCTTTCTCTGGATCTTGCTTTTCATATAGGATGGGAGATAGCAACAGTGTAGCATACAGAGTCCATATTCTATACAAACAACAATTAGAAATCACCCTAATACATTATGATTAAGGATTTCCTTGTTATAGTCTTGTTGCAGCAGCAAATGCTGACCCAAACTGGCTGTAAATAGCTCTGAAGAAGATCTGTTTCGCTGTCTATGAAGTCACTGTTAAACTGGTGTGCTCACAACTGTAGATGCAATGCTGCCTAATAATAGTTTTCAAGACTTAGCATAGAAATTTCCTAAAGTATCACAGGAGATAACTAGGGTGTCAGTGACAAAGATGCTGGTAAAGACTGTGTTTTATGCCACAACTGTTCAAGAAACAATATATGAGCTTTCTTTTCCATGACATCTGTAACATGTCAGTCAGTGACTAGTTCCAAGTAATTGTCTACTCTGGGGGTTAGTTGAGTGTTTCATGATGAGGAATTTTTGTTATACTTGGATAAACTCACTAAAACTCAGACTTGACTTTTGGCTTGCAAAGAAAAAGGCTGGCTTCAGAAAGGACAAATGTTTTTTTGGCTTGAGTTTTGGTCAACAGTATCTCTTGGTGAGACTCTAGAAGCACTGGGGGAATTTCAAATTGATAAATAAGCCAAAACCACAAATTGCTTTTGATCATTGAAACTACTGGGAGAAGAAAGACACCACTTAATTTGTAGTTAAAACTGGTGAAAACCTGCTTTAGTTCTCATTTCTTTGTGCACTGACAAATTCTCTAATTACCAACTCACTATCAAATACTCTTTCTGTGGCATCACATGTAGTCAGAGTGAAAAAATCTAAATCCTTCTTTTTCTCATGTTTTATGTTTTCTGGCACAATACTACACTGATATTTAATGCTTATTTGCCACTTCACAATAAATGAGAATAGAGTGTAAACTCTAGCCACTGATGCTAATTGAACAAAATGAGTTATAACCATAGTCCAATGTGACAGAAATAAATCCAACTTGGAGCATTTATTCATGTATTTATGTATTTATTTATTTATTTATTTATTTTAGTTAGTTATAGGCTAAGAACAATCTTCTGTGTCTTCTACTCCTGTTTTCAAGACAATTTGTGATGGTGATCATAGAATCATAGAAGGGTTTGGGTTGGAAGGGACCTTAAAGCCCATCCAATTCCAACCCCCCTGCTATGGGCAGGAACACCTCACACTAGACCAGGTTGCTCAAAGCCCATCCAGTCTGGTCTTGAATACTTCCAGGGAGGGGGCAGCCACAGATTCTCTGGGCAACCTGTTCCAGGTTCCTGACTACCCTCACCATAAAGAATTTCTTCCGAATATCTAATCTAAATCTCCCCTCTTTCAGTTTGAAACCATTACCCTCATCATATCACTACACTCCCTGATAAAAAGTCCCTCACCACCTTTCCTGTAGGCCCCCTTTAAGTACTGGAAGGCCACTATCGGGTCTCCTCAGAGTCTTCTCTTCTCCAGGCTGAACTCTCAGCCAACTGCCCCAACTCTTTCAGCCTGTCTTCATAGGGGAGGTGCTCCAGCCCCAGGATCATCTTCATGGCTCTCCTCTGGACCCACTGGAGCAGGTCTGTGTCTGCCTTTTGTTGGTGGCCCTAGAGCTGAACACAGCACTGCAGATGGGGTTCATGAGAAGCAGAGTAGAGGGACAGAATCACCTCCCTTGAGCTGCTGGCCACTCTTCTTTTGATGCAGCCCAGGATGCAATTGGCTTTCTGGGCTGCGAGTATACATGGCTGGCTCATACTCAGTTTTTCATCCACCAGCCCACCCAAGTCCTTCTCCCCAGAACTGCTCTCAATCCACTCATTGCCCAGCCTGTATCTGTGCTTGGGATTGCCCCGACCCAGGTGCAGGACCTTGTGCTTGACCTTGTTGAACTTCATGAGGTTTGCACGGGCCCACCTCTCCAGCCTGTCTAGGTCCCTCTGGATGGCCTTCCTTCCCTCCAACGTGTTGACTGCACCACACACCTTGGTGTGGTCGGCAAACTTGCTGAGGGTGCACTCGATGCCACTGTCCATGTCACCAGCAAAGATATTAAACAGCGCGAATCCCAATACCAATCCCTGAGGAACGCCACTTGTCCTTGGCCTCCACTTGGAAGTTGAGCTGTCAACCGTGACTCTCTGAGTGAGACTATCTAGCCAATTCCTGATCCATCGAGTGGTCCACCCATCAAATCCACGTCTCTCCAGTTTAGCGACAAGGATATCGTGCAGGACAGTGTCAAATGCTTTGCACTAGTCCAGGTGATAAAATAGTATTATTTGTATCTATTACTTCAGCTTTACATTGTAATTTACTAGGTAGAATACCACTAGGCATCTTGTCTCTTTTATTCAGAGCATGTATGCAGGTAAGATTATGAGGAATGAAAATAAGCAGAATTACCTTTGTAAAACTCATCAGAAGAGCTAATGGTGTTGTCCTACCTTCTGTTAGGAGGGGGTTGTAACTGGGACTGTGTCCCAGAGCTTTCAGCCGAGAGGATTACAGGAATTGTTAGCAAGAGTTTCTCAGAAAGGAAATTTCTGCAATGTTCAGCTTTCACTTCATGTCTGGATGTAACACAAAGTTTGGGTTTGTATTTTGTTTTTATTTTTGTTTTTGCAACTTCTATCTCCTTTATTTCATTGGTTCCTATGTGGCTCAAAGACAGCTACTCTCAGAACAAGGCTACCACAGCAGATGAGAATGTCTTCAGTAGTCAGTCTAAGACTGACTGTTTATTGATGACAAATTGGAAGCAAGGTCTTTTTGAATGAAGGGATTTTCATAGTTAAAAATCCCAGATGGGGTTATTGTAATCTTTTGTGAAGATGCTAATCAGAATATGTGAAATCCACAAAAGTAACTCCAATTCATCTATGCTAAATTGTAATCATTATTAGGATAATGCTAGCAGAACTAACAAAGATAACTGGTAGATTTCTTGCTCTCTGATCCCTGATGTGCCTCTTGTTTGGGTTACAAATGATCAGTCCTGTCTTTGCTGTGCCTGTAGTGAGACCAAAGGCCTAGACCTTTGACATAGATTTTCAAGTGTAATACTCAGGGACGTTCTAGTCCTTTCCTTATGGGATTAGACAGGGCTCCCTACACGCAGTCCTACTGCTGCATGAGCAGGTTTGCCACTAAGCATAGTTTCCAGTGTTTGTCCTTCTTGTTGTACGTATCCCGTTTTGGAGCAAATCCTTTTGTTGAAGTGTGTTTTACTTGACTTTCATTTATTTGTCATTTTCTAGTATTAGGCCTGTTTCCCTCAGTCGTTATTACAATTTTCCTTCTTTTTACTATAATGACTGTTTCTTTGCTTTTCTTCCTGTTCCCTTATTCACTCATACTGTTCAGGGAGTCACCTTCTCTTTGCCAAAAAAGATAATTCTTCCTTTGACTCCTTCCTTACAGCTTTCTGTTTCAATTTCTTGTCTGATATTCCTGTTTTTTCCTCCCTGGAAACCTCAAGTTATCCTCATTAATTTTACTTATCCAACACATTCGTCAGTTGAGAAAGGGGAACACAGACACTGTGTTTGTGTGCAGGTGTATTCACATGCAGTATGGACACTCCTTTTACTGACAGGCCTGTGGGTTTGTCCATATGCTTGGGCAGCATTTCCAAATTCCTGGGTGAACCAGGGGAACACAGAGCAAGACTTTCTGCTTATGGTAACCTCCCAGGAGCTGCATTTCAAGCCTATGACTTAGGTTGTCTTTGGTGTCTCTGTCCATCAGTCCATTAACACATGGTTCCTCTCAATCTATTACAAATTCCCCTATAAACTCAAAGGTAAAGATCCCGTTTCTTCATCTTGCCTGAATAGCGGGATACCAATTTTCTTTCTCTGTGTGTATGTGTATGTCTATGTGTGTATCTGTCTGGTCCGGTTGCTTTTCACAATCACTTACTAAAACCTAATGAAAGTATTGTATTTGGGGGTGTGCCTGGGGGAAAATATTCATGATCTCAGTGGATTTTAGATTGTTCCTGGTATCCTTGTTTTTGTTGAACATGATCTAAGGCAAGCTTCAAATATATGTCCAGAACAAAACTGGACATTAAGTTCATTCTAGCTTTCATGGCACAAATTCAAAACTTGTTATGATTGAAGGGAAAAATGGCAATTCACACAAATATCTTTCTGTGCAATTAAACCATACCTCTAGATTGTTCCTGGTACTCTGCAGTTGGAATCCTCAGTTCGTACTCAGAAAAATACAAGCTTCTTGGTATGCATCTCTTCAGACTGTGAACAAACACATTATGTTGACCATTGGTTCTATATTGTTGTTGACTAAATGAAAACTGAATTTTTCTAACCAATTCAGATCACCTAAAGTTGAAAAATGACAGCATTTATTGTCGTTTGTACTCATTTGAACCAAATAACATGTTATTAAAGAAAAGAAAAGAAAAATAAAAAAGAAAGCTAAATCTCAAACCCACATTTCTCTTACATAAACTGGTTTGCAAAAAACACCAGCAAGTGCTATAATTCATGTATACATAGACATATGAAAGTGGCTGATCTAGGAGCATATTATAACTCATCCTAGTCACTTGCTGTTGTAAAACTGAGAACTAAGATTGTAATTTAAGACAGCCATGGTGAAATATAATGAGATTTTGGTTCCCAGGTGGTAACAGTTGAAAGAAAAGAATGATAGCCTCATGGAAAGGGATAAAGAAAGATCTTCCAGAACAGAAATGTAATTAATTGGTCACTGAGGTAAAATATATGATCTATTTGACTGTAGCTGACCCACTGTAAATAAATAAATAAATAAATAGCTCAGAGGCTATCAGATACCCTGGTAGTCTTACCAGATGTTCAAGTCCATAAACATATGGAACTGCGATGTGGGAATAAATTTATTTATTTATTTATTTAGTATAGTAAAACAATTTTGTCTCTTTCCTTGAGTATTACTTTCCTAATTTTTTGTCACCTGGATTGCCTAGGCTTTTGCATAGTGAAAAACAGTGCTTGGTCCCACAGCTGCTGAAGCTAATGAAAAATTCTATCTGCATGATAAAAGCAGAACAATCTTTACTGCTAGAGGGCTAGCAACAGTTTTCTATAGCATTCATTCTACCTGTTATTTTATTTCCACTATTATTACCAATCTAATTTTCTGTTGTAATTCTCTGGCTTCCTGACTCTTACATCAGGTAGGGCTTTTTTGCTTTAAATAATCCTTTAAAATTCCATTAGGCGTGATAGCTTCCATAAATTCAGTCTTGCCTTGTCCTGACAGAACATATATTCTGGTTTTTTTCCTTGATAGGTTGAATTTCCATGGGTTTTTTTAAGATACTCTTTATCTATTTTGCTTTTACGCTTAAGGTTATGCATTCCCTCTCTGATATTTTTAAGGTGCTCCCATGCTGAGCTGAGTGACTCTACTGATTTGTTGATGTCATATTGTGGAGCATTTAGCTCTGTCTTTTAAGTACCTTATACTTAGCACACAGATTTTTTTATTTTGTTTTGTATTATTTCTTTCCTCCAGACTGTTGTACTTTTCTCTAATGTGGAGAGTAATAGTAATTGTGATCTTACTGTGTTATCGTTCAATGCCATGATCCTATTAACTAATTCAGACATATCTTTACCACAAAAGAAAGTGAATACTCTCTGACTGCCACGCGCTCCAGCATTTTAGTTGCACATGTAGTTGTAAGTTTGTATATGCTCCTAGATTTTCACACAGACCATACACAATTTCTGTCTGCTATTGAATACATGCCCTCATTGTACCCATATGTGTTGCAGGAAAAGAGCATATCTCTGGCCATTATAAAGGCTACCAAACATGTTAAAGGATAGCATTATCAGATTCTGTATTAAACGCTTACTTTAATTACTCTGGTGCTGGATGCTGCGATAGAGAACAGGAAGGTTGTTCTGACTAGTTTATAGGGAGTGCAAAGGAGAAATGATGAAACAGCTCAGCAGCCTTACTAAGCTATGGCTGATTCCCATCCCCTTCCCACCGCCTTGTAGCAGGAGGGGAACTGAGACAGAAGGTTAAAAGGACAAAGAGGAAAATGTAAGTGCATAAGAAAACAAAAGGATGATGAGGAGGAGAAGGTTTATAACTACACTTACAGAGCTTGAGAACCTGACCTCTCCAGCAAATGTCTCACTTCCCTCCAGAGGATGGCTCATGAAAATACGCTTGCACTGTGCTAGTACATTTATTCTCTGCTCTTGATTGCATAACCCCAAGGTTGGGAAAACTAGAATAATAGTTGCCAGTGAAATTAAGTTGGAGTTCCTTTCACATGAGCATCATGTAGTATTTCCAAAAAAGGTAATGCTAGTAGTAACCATGATGTTTTTGGAGGCAGACTTTTGGTGAGATCACTGTATTTGCTTTCAGTTAGATTAGATTAGGTGAGATCATTATAGAAACAGGTGAATAGTTTTTTCGGTAGTAAATTTTGTGCTTTCTGTGAAACTACTACATTCTGATTATTTATTTAAAAATTGTAGTCTGCAGTCTTGTATTTTTAGAAGTTCTTTCTGTTTGTTGACTATTGAATCAAGAGAGAGGTTTACTAGAAGATTGTACCTACCATTTCTAAGAGCAACTGAAATTGAAGGCCATTTGGAAGAAACAGTTCTTACAGCTGTCACAGGCTGATAAAATGTCCATGTGGATGGGCATAACTTTTTGGCTTATGACTACAGAGTCTACTAAGGAGAATAACAAATGACCATAATGTTTTCTATTGAAACACGGATGAATGTTGAATCTGAAAGACATGAGAAATCTTAGGGAGGCAGAGAGCACTCTGAAATGCACCTTGAGGAAGTTTCTATACAGTTTGTTCCAGCTAATACTTGGAATATACCTCGCTCAGAGATAATAGGAATCCCTCGTTACTAATTTCACTCTTAACAGCAAAATAGGGAAGATCAAAGGATGCTCTGTATGCTGTATTTCTCCCTCCACTCTTGTTTTCACTAGTCCTTTGAATATAGCAAAATCTATCATATTTCTATGTGTCTTTGCTTTTTCATAATATTTATTCTAGAAGAAGAAATGGTATATTGTCCTGGAATACAATGTACCAATACTGACTTCACTTAGTCATTTTGGAATGCATTTCCTATGAAATAACACAAGATAAGTATGTTACATAGTTAGCTCTTATGCTTACAAAAGATTTAAAATCATGTGAGTTGTCTTGTCTGGGATCAGGCCCAAACTCTATGTCAACAAATTTCCATAAGGGTTGCTGGATGCCTTCTTGTAAGTCCTAAATAGTTGTGCTTTTTTAAAGCCAAGGAAACAAAATATTTTTATGCACTTTTTCTTCAAATGTGCTGTTGATGAAGAAAAGCATTAGGAAACACTGAAAAGAAACTGAACTGCTGTGAAAGACCCTCCTGTTGAACAGAATCGTTCATCAAGTTCAACAGTAGCAGAAAGTAAATAAAAACTTGACCTGAATCAGCAGCTGAAAAAAAGAGTAGAAGTTAAGCCCATTAGAAATGCTTCTGTCAGATTTTTGGCATAGTTTTGCCCTTATATTATATGTCTACAATACTGTAGGTATGTTCTCAAAATAATAATAATAATAAAACTGTAGTAGACATTAAAGCAATTCTTCTTGAAGAAGCAATAGAAGTTTAATAGAAACCATCTGTTCAAATGCTTGGACTCAAGAGGCCATTGTTTTAGCTGGTTATTTTGATCTTTTTCTACGATATTTTTAACAACAAATTCTTTGCAAAAATACCCTATTTAAATAATTTCTAAATTAGAATGTCTGTATTTTCCTATTTTAAGGGGGAAAAAAATTCAATTATGCTGTACTTTTTAACTTTATAACTGCTTATATGCTGTCTTATTAATGGCAATAAGCTCCTCCTGGAACCATTTGCTACCTTGTATTTAATGAAGTCTTACACTAAAGTTTTTTTGTAAGCATAGCATAGGAAGCTGAAGCATGTCACTAATATCTTGTAATAGTCAGCTCTTCTTCCTTGTTTTTTAACACTGAGCTCTGTCTTCTGCTCAGTAAGATGTATGTGGGAGGGAGGTAAAGCCAGAAGTCAGTAATCAGAAGAACTGTGTATCTGCAATGATTAATAAATAAAATGCTTTTATTAAAACAAAAGCACTAACAAAGAAATTCTTGGATTTTTTCTTACCACACACTTCTTAACTTTGTACTATCCTTTGTTTAGAGGCCATCTCTGGGCATAGCACTGCAGTGTACAGTACAGTCCTCTAAAAATGGCCTTAACTATTAGTTAGCAATACAGTTACAGTGGCTAGAACACTTAGCACAGGTAAAATGTCAGAATATTTTCTTGCTCCACACAGGTTTTGCACTCGGGCCATTTCACACAAGGGAATTTCATGCTGCCTTGACTACTAGCAACGCCAGGACATACTAATGTAAAGCAGACACTTAGAGGTCATGGCAGCACAGCTGCATGGAGGTAGCAAATTGAACAGTGGGTAAGAAGGTAGACTTACCTACTGAGGAATGAGCAGATGAGTGAACTGAGAATTTGACTGTAATTCATGGGCCTAACTGAGAAAAGGAGTTGAATTCTTGTTCAGCTTAAAGCACATGAATAGAAATTGTAACTTTTTTAGAGCTCATATGTTTTGTCCGGTTGTACCCTGAAACCAATGGATGTTTTGCCTAACATAGGATCAGGTTTTTCACTGTATTTCTTGTACAACAGCATGTTCTCTGTCTACATTTATGTTTGAAAATAGGAAAGAAAGTTTATTCCTTATCATATAACATTATTCATGCTTTTGCATCCATAACAGAACTACCATGTAAAGATACTGCTGCTAAAAGCAGACTCTAATTTGATGAAAAAATAAACAATCAACCCAAAACCTAATGTTTTCATTAGTAACCTAGATGTTGTGCTGGGGATCACGTACAATATATGTATGCTATCTCAAGTTCTTGTTAATTTATCATAATTCTGTGTAGTGCCATGGAAATTACACACACCAGCCGCCATAACAAGGTTCAACACTAGGTTTCTGCTGAATCAATAAGCCAAAAAAAGAGACTAAAGCCCTTTTTATTAATAGTGCTACAGCTCAAGCTAGGTGCCTCTGAAGAGGGATCTCAGACAAAGAAACCCCTGGGCGATTATACTCTTATGATCTGAGTTCCCCACCCCTCATGCGATGGTGTGGACCAATGGTAATATTAAGGTCTGGGGTCTTTTTGCTTTTTTATTGGTTTGATTTGTTTCCTGTTTCATTACTAAGTGGTTGCTAAGTGGTCATCTTCTTATACAATATCTCAGTTTTCTGTAATTCTGTAGTTAGCTACTTGGCATGTCGTAATATGGTGATTACAGTTCATGTGCCATGATCTATAAGTTTTGTCTACTCCAGCTATTAATGTTTAAGCTTCTAGCTCTGTCTGCTTAGCTATTATTAATGTTTAAGCTGCTAACTCCAAGTATCGACTAACTTTGTCTGCAACACTAGGTAGATTGCAAATTCTTGTGAAGTTCACTTGTTCGAGTAAATATGTAGCTGCAGAGCTCCCTCTAGCAGAGTTTAGTTATTCCCAGTCATTTTATCCACTGTATCCTCTGAAGTGGCTCAACAACTAGTTGGCTTTTCTCTTTGTTTTCCTAAAAAAAATTGCTTCACAAAGATGCTTTTTGAGAGAGAGGTTAGGGCCAGATATTCTGGGAATCAAACTTATTTTGAAAGAGATCAATACAATACAGGAATATTATTTTCATCACAGACCTAAGAGAGGAGAAAAAACACTTTTATTTTGAAAAGACGTGAAAAGTTACCTGAAAAGAGCTTTGAAATTTGCAGTCACCTGTACCCTCTTGTGAACATTTCAAATGTGCTTTAAAAAGATGATGACAACTACATCACTACCAAAAAAGACAGACCATTCTTTTTCACTGTGTATAAAATTCAGAGTGGTTCTTAAGAAGTCTGTAATTGGTAAATTGGAAAGATACATTAACTAAAGAAAAGCAAGTTCATTCTTTCTATGGAAGTTGTTCTTACAGAAAATAAAACTGAACTTTCATTTTTTACTAAAGTGAAAATGCATTAATCTTACTGTGAAACTTGACTGCAACACTTTAATTGATAGCATTTGCTTTCTTAATAGAAGGTTTTTTTACTTATCTTCATTATACATATCCGCTTTATGATTTGTATTGATTAAAATATATTTGATATGCAGCAGATTTTCTTACGATCCCCATTTGCTAGCTGCTTTACTTTTTGTACTCAGAAACAAGTTTATTTTTCTTAATTAAATAAATTAAATACGTTTCTTAAAAAATTGATTGAAGGTGTAGGAAGAAATCAAGCAAAAAATAAAAGGGTAATAAAAGCCATCATGACCAATTTCAACCAATGTCACCTTGAAGCTTTGAGGAACAGAAACTGAGCAGTCTCATTAATACATGAGTGTCTCCACCAAAATACTAAACCACAAAACTTATATTTGAATACTCAGTAAAACAGAAAGGAGGTTTTTTTCAAGATCAAGCCACAACAGCCATAGAATTTTAGTAGCTACAGCTGATCTACTATGACTGGCATATTCATTTGTCTAAAAATAATGACAGCATTTGTTTTTCTTAAATGGTATAAAATATTGATGGATATTAGGAAAACAAATGATATAAACTACCGATAGATGCTAGAGATTGAAAATTAGTCATTTGAAAGTTGGAACTGGGATTCATTTTATTTGGATGGGTTTTTCTTTTTTAATAGAAACTCTTTTACAAAAGAGCATGAAAAAGTTTGACATAATGCCCTAAATTCCTTAAAGTGGTATGCTCTTTGCAAAGCTCTGTAGCCTACTATGGCAGGAGCAAATCTTCAGCAGGTTTCAAGCTGAGAGCTGGTATGTCAGAGAGACACTGCAGGAACCTTGCAGTATTTATAATGGTTAAAGGGAAAAGGACGGTCTGTTTTTTCTCTTACCTTTTTTTTTTTTCCCCCTTTTTTAGTTGTCTCCTCACTCATTCATCAATTTTGCTTGTATTTATGAATATGAATCACATTTCTTAACAGAACAGACAATCGATTTTTCTTACCGGCAAGTATTTAAGAAAGGAAGAAAAGTAATTAGGGAAAAATTATGATGTGTTAGTACGGGCAAGATGACACTCCACTGCCAGACAGATCTGAACTGCACATTCGTGCTGGTTCAACAAATGCAGTTGATCTCCTGTGTACTAAGGACTGAACAGTTTACTACAGCATGTTTTGCAGTGCCTAGAAGGGGACGAAGATTTTGCCCTCTAAGTACATTTGTTTGAATGAGGCAGTGGTCCTTCTCACTAGCTTTTTCATAGGTCAACAGGGAGAAGAGGAGGAACAACTTGCTCATTTGGCTTATTTCCATTACTGAGATGGCCATTTTATAGGTCAGGAGGGACAGATAGAGGAAGAGCTTGCTTATTTGGCCAATTTCCACATAATTTCCTGCAATCAAACCGTATCCCTGTTTGCTTTTGCTGTGCCTTCATCTCTTCTTTCTCTAGAACTAACACTAAAGGAGAATAAAAACTCTATGGTCCTCTTTGCATGTAAGAACACATGTGTTTCTTAAAGGACACTAACCTTCACTACCTCAGGATAAAAAGGAATCAAAATTGATCTACCTTTATATAAATATCAAGCAGAAAAAAGATAATATCAATTATGCTTTTATATAAATTGTGAAATATCAGTGATGGCTACTGTGGTGCATATGTACTATAAACAACTATATTTATCTTCCTTGCCACCACCAAGCTAAGCCTGAATGCAGGTTTCTGGACACTTCTGAGCAAAATGGTTTAAAGCTGAACTTTAGATGCTGATTAAATGGTGAGAGTCCTTTCACAACCCCCATAGCTCTAGCTAAAGTCATCAGGCCATTTGTGCTGGAACACCTGGCTACAAAGGAGGAAGTTATTAAACCAGGCAAGGCACCCTACTCTTCCCTTTCATCTGTAATAACTTGAATTTCTAATTCACAAGTTGTATTGCAAAGCCTCCACCTCCCCATCCCCACTCAGGTTTCTTCATTGCTTTGCAAAAATTATTTCTTTCTCTCCATTTAACATTTTGAGAAAATTTTCCAGAAGAGATACCCTTATTTCTGAAGATCAAAAAGGAAGACTTTCTCCTAATATCTGCAGACTGACAAATGAGGGAATAAGTAACATACAAAGAAATCTTGCTATGTTATTAAGGAAACTGGAAGTGCTGCTTTGGCACCAATGTCCAGATACCAGACACAAGTTTCCTGAGCCAAAAAACCAGACCCATTGCTCTCTGATCTGTAATCTGCAAATACTTACCTTTCCTAGGTAACTGCAAGATTTAAAAGTATATTCCATTTTTTAAAAAAGAGCACAGGCCAGACAGGCATAACACATTTAAAGTATGATATTCTCGCTCTAAAGCCATCTTCTAAGTATATTTATGAACAAGTTAGTTTGTACAACAGGTTAAGCCAGTTTCAAGTCACATCTAATTCACACTTACACAAAGGTCTTGCTCAGCAGCTATAATCCTGTTTGATTTTATTGCTACATGTCTCTGTTTCTAAGGATATCTAATTGAGTTCATGTCCTATTGCACCATTATTTTGATGTGAGAAACTTGAAAAGTCTAACTGGGATGCTCAAAACCCACTATTTAATCATAATCCCAAGACCTTATTAGTTCTTACTCTATAAACAGAAAATTCTGTTTATAGATTATTCTGATTTCAAACACAAAAAGATAGTTCAAAATATCCCTAGAGGCATTACAGACTGGACTAAGGCCTTCAGAACCCAGAGAGTTAATTTTTGCTTTTACTTACTGAGAAGCGGTGAGGCTTCAGAAAGAACCCATTTTGGGTAATTGCATTTCCAGAAAGATGTGTGCCAGTTTGAGAATCCAGGAAAGAGCAACAGTGCCCATCAGTGGTCTAGAAAACACGAATCCGAAAACATGACCAGTGGGAAAACACTGAAAAAATGTGTTGGGTCTAGAGGACAAAGATCCCAGAGAAATGTCTGGTAGACTGCTGTTGAAAGCAGAAAGGGAAACAAATTTTCTTCCTACCTATAGCTAGCAAAGTAACAGGTTGAAAATGGAACAAAAAAAATTAGATCAGATCTAAGGAAAAATAGGCTTTCTAACAGTTAGGGTAGTTTAATACTGGAATTGATATCAACTAGAGACCAGGGATTTTTCATTCCTAAGGTTGTAAATCTCCTGATTGATTTGATGAACAACTGCCAGACAGGGTGCTGGCATTACAAATGTTTCTTGGGCAGGAAGGTGGATAAATGGCCTGCTCAAACATATTTTTCAGAATTATGTGATGTGGAGAGGTGAGGGAGAAAGAAGCTCTTTGGTATGCTTACCTTATCTCTCCCTATCATCATGATGAGTAGCTATGTTTACTTAAGGTCAGCTTCCTTAGGAAAGAAAACGGGAAACACATCTAAGCCTTTCTTTGAGCATCTTCCCACACTTTTACATTTCCTTGAATGTGTGTGCTACTGGAAAATAAGCTATAAGTCAGAACTGGCTGTATTGGTTGCAAGTCTTCATTCTTCTCTGGCTGCTAGGAAGACTTAAGGAAAGAAAACAGGGTTAGGAAATGCTGTATAGAAATCAAGTGTCTGTGAGTCAGAATTACAATTGCTGAATGGATGAGCTTATTTCCACTTCATGGATGAAATCCTCAAAAAAATTCTTCCGTGGAGGAAGAGGTGGACAACTTCATGAGGAGACATCCCTCATGAAGAGAAAGTCGAACTCTAAATTTTGTAGTGTTTCACTGAAAAAATGTGCGACTGCATATCTTAAAACGTTGTCAGCGATACACAACTGAGAATCCAAATCAAGGCCTAAATCAAAGTAAGTAGCAGTGAAATGAACACCAGAAACATAAGAGTACCTTCTGTCATTGGACATTGTCTCTGAAAACCTGTGACACTGACACTGGCCTTCTCCAGTCAGGCACCCCTATTGATATGCCTCTAGAGCCTGGTCCTCTCCTTTTCTTCAGCAAAATTAAGGTAAAAGACGGGAGGGGAAAAGTGCAGATAATCTTACTTGTTTAGGAAGTGAATGAATGTGTAACAACTAGGATTAACATCTTTTTTACATAACATAAATATCAAAATAACTGGGTCTGGTATCAAGGACACCAGCTTGGGCAGTGAGAGATGACAGAATCATAGAATCCTAGATATGACTTTAAACTCAGCTTTTGCTACTTTGTCTTTGTGTATCTTTAAACAGATCACTGATTTGTGTCTAGATTCTTTGTTTCACCAAAAAATTTCCTATCTTTCAGACATGTGAGTAGATTGAAAGTACTGAAAACTCTAAAAGGCTATGATAGTAGGACCCTCAAAAGTTAGGATTAGGTACCACATAACTGGAATTGTAATAAGCCATTACTTTGAGGTCCTATGGGAAATATCTCTATTGACAGGAAAATTCTTCCATGTATTTCTTATTATCAGAATGACTGCTAGCCTTTTCTTGGCAAGATAGCTATCCTTCTGTTTTTTTAGTGATATGTTTATACTACCTGTCCCAGGTGTCATACAGTATAGTACTCACTTTGAACACGTAGAAAATTGTTTCCTTCATATTGGCCATGAAACAGGTTTGGTATACAAGCTTTTACACTGGCAGAAAAAGCAGGAGCAATCATGGACACCAGATTTACATCAGCTGGTTTAGGAAAGGTATTTATAAATAATCCCAAGGTTTTCTGACAATACATCATAGTTTGAATTTTTTCTGGACAGCAGAGC
The DNA here is from genome assembly GCF_034619465.1 of Leptosomus discolor. Taxonomy (NCBI): domain Eukaryota; kingdom Metazoa; phylum Chordata; class Aves; order Leptosomiformes; family Leptosomidae; genus Leptosomus; species Leptosomus discolor. The sequence goes on along the minus strand of NC_141419.1, from coordinate 46,256,242 downwards.
TTTTTGGAAAGTAATGACATATAGCACTTTTAATCTTCAGAGTGCCCTGCAAAAAGGAACTAATCTCTCCTCTATAACAGAGATCTTTGAGCTCTCCTTTGACTGACATTTCCTGGCTTTGGCCAGGAACATGATCACTATTGTGCTGCTTGTCAATTTGTTTATTTCTACTGCCTGACCTTACTTAAGTACACCAACATTTGTGCTTTTATTCTTATCTATCTCAGCCTAACGGGAGGCAGAGGGAGGTGCAGATTAAGAATTGAGAGGCAAAACTGAGAACATCTCATGTGACACCAGTATTTTTTTTTCCGTCTCAATTCAAGCAAAAGACTACTAGAGAGTAGCTTGGAAACGCTTTAGGCATGTGTCCTTGGCTGTGTGCCTGTTTAACAGAGGTCTTGCACAACCTGTGTTTTATGTGCCGTCACCTTGATTTCTCTATATTTTAGCTGGTCTCCTGGTGCCACTGTTTGCCATTGGCCTGCCTTCAAAGCGAGTGCCTGTGGACAGTACTCATACGGTATGTAACATACTGTATGCTTTGACAACTCATGTGGTCTTAATGGCTTTCCCAGTTACAGAGGCTAAAAGAGCAAGGCAGCTTGTTCTGCAGGCTACCACACGGCAGTTCTTATGAATAAATCCTTTGGACAGGAAAAAATAAATCATTTCTACAATGTTTGTTTTTTATCTGGTAGATATAATGAAGTCTTTCTCTCCTGTGGTAGGGGAAAGTGCAAATAGGATATCCGCAGTGTCATTTAAATGAATAATGACTTGGAGACTAGCTAACTTTATTTCTATAAGGCTTCATGATATCTTCAGTGGTTGCAGCTAGGTGACGTGTTGAAGAAGGATGTCTAGAAATCAGTGATTATCTTTGTTCAGCTATCATATTGCATGCTTTCTTTATACGGAAAGAAAGATGTGTTTCAGAAAGCAAGGTTATTTATATGCCTTACCTCACAAAACAGCAAGGAAATGAACCTTGATGCATGGACCACTTCCTTTGATTTACTTACAGCATTTGAAGTGGTATCTCATTATGTTCTCTTTATCCTCTCTTGTTTTCCTTGACTTTGTTATCTTGATCAGCTTTCAGTCACCTCTAACCTGGCTTCTCCTGATCCTGGCTCCATTCTCCTGCCTTGTCTTCTTTTTCTCTGTGTGCATTAATAGTGTAATATATACAGTTATACAATAAAAATAGTATTGCATCTATACTGATAAAGAAAGGCTATACAGCAATTTAACTGCTAGAATCTCTAAAACTCATTCAGTTTTTTAAACCTTTCTTGGGTCCGTATTTCATGTTATACAAGATTTGCCTGCGTTGCCTGTCGTATTTCTCACTTTCATATGATCATTCCCATTTCTGTATTCTTTATTTTTATCTTCAAGTTTATAAGGTTTTGAATTATACTGATTCCTTGACACACAAAAAAGGGTGAGGGTGTGCTGTCTTTTTTTGAAACTAAAATGGTGTAAATACATTATAATGGTAATGCCAGTCAGCCATTTAAACTGTGTATATAAGTAATGGAAAGGTATTTTTAACTCACTGTATAATTCTTAACATGATTGCATCATTTCTCTGCATAGAATCAGAATAAATTCTGAAACAGACTGGTTGCATAGTAGGGCTGGGATAACTGTGGCTTATAGAATCTTTTAAACTTACTCATTTAAACACAGCAGACATCTACTACCTACCGTTCACTAATAATCTAATGTACTTGTCAACTATTCTGGTTTGATCATAAATGCCACAGAGCTTTATACCCAGTCCCAGATGTTTGTAGTTCCTACTAAACACTATCCTTTGTTGTACAGCTTGTATTTGTGCTGGCAGTCCCCACTGTCTTTTAATGTGGGGACATGCGGGTAGGAAAAGAATGAAGTAGCCTAGTCAAGTTTGCTGAATTTGTTTCTGATATAAATTAGAAAAGGTTAGAACTTTGTAAAATGCCAATGCTACAGTCACAACTGGTATAATTTTCCAACCGGATGCACAATTCTAATTTTTCACCATTTTTGATGACGAAAAATTTCTTTGATCTTCTAACCTGCTCGTACAGTCTGGCAGAGGAGTCAGTTTCATTATATTTATTTCGGAGTGAGACTTCCCTTCGCTATAAGAATTCATGTCCATCAAGCTATGTTAAGGATATTTTCCATTATTGCTTTTTTCCTCAGCAGTTAATGTTTCCATGTTCTCATATATATTTACAAATTAAAATACAGTTGTAAACAGTATTTTTATTTTGAAGACATGACTATTTTAATACACACATATTGTAATATTTTAAAATGTAACTGTCAAGGAAAACCATGCAGTGTTAGTTAATAATGTGAATGTATTCCCTATAAGTAGTCTATGCTATAGCACCTCTCCTACACACTATGATACCAATAGTGATATACAGGTTTCTGTGGTAAATTGTACATGCTGTTGAGTACAGGCAGAGTTTTATAAAGATTGGAGCAAGATTTCAACAGCATCTATAAAACAACAACTTTAAGCTTATACACATTGACCTGAAAAGGATTACCATTCTAGAAAATTCAGGATGCATGTGAACCATGGAAGTGTTGGAACCTTAATTCTTACTGAAGATCTAAATCAAAAGGCAATCTCAAAAGCTCTTAAAAACTACCGTATTTATCAGCTTTACCTTTTGAATAATAAAGTTATGAAATCACAGGACAAAAGTCTAAAGGATAGACTAATTAAACTGTTATTATTTCCAAATATTTTTTATTGTGCTTGTCATTTTTTCTATCACTTTAAACCAAGTAATTTCTTTCAGAACCAAAGCAAGTACATTTTTACTGTCAATGGGAGTAATTCTTATCGGAAAGCCTCAATGCCACACAAGGTCCTGAATTGTTATTTTTACCTTTTCTCTGGTTAGAGATAGAAGCTTTTAAATAGAACTCTGCATTTCTTCGAAAGTTTACATGTTGACAATTCTCAGCTATGTCCTGAAATGCAAATTAAGCTGTCCTTTGCCATCTTCTTAATTAGGAAGAAACTCAGAAAGACGTTCTTTTCCTGCTCTTGAAAATTCAGCAAATACACTTTCTTCCTAAGTTATTTGAATTTGAAGAAAAGCTCTGAATCTTGATCGATTTGCTTTTGTATTGGAAGAAATTATACAGAGCTTTGAAACCTTTAATGTATAAAAGAAACCTTACAAACTGGGTGATGACCCACAGGCAGAGTTTTAGTGTCGAGGGACGGAATATGTGTTCAGGGCTTTTTTTAAGACCTACTAAATTGTTTCTTGTGTTGGTTTAACCTTCTTTTTATGTTCAAAAGTGAGAGATCCGATCTCTGCCTCAGAGAAGCTTTCTTGCAAATTAACAATTTCTTTTTCTCCAACCGGTGACTTGCATGTTTCAAATTTGAAGCCTTATTCTTCTAAGGTCTTCCAAAAATGGGATCTATTTGTTGATCATTCTGGATTAGCCTTTTCCCCATAACTGAATAAGTGACATATTTGCTTGGTAGATGATTTCCAGTTTATAAATTTGAGGAAGCTTGGTTTTGTGGGAGACTTTAGCTTGGCAAGTTGTGTGAGAGTCAGGTTCACACAGAGAGCCTTGCTGTCTTTTAAGTGGCTTCAACTTAAGTACAGTACTCTGGTACCTTCCATTGTACAGACTGAGCTTTCAGTCAAATTGTCAACAATTGCCAAGCATAATTTTTTCTGAGGAAAAAAGTCACCAAATGAAAAGGATATAATAAAAGAGCTGTGAAAGTCTCTTCTGGTTATATTGTGACTCTGCCAAACATTCTACATAAATAGGGTGTGGAAAGTGTATGTTTACCTATGTGTATCAGCCACAAAGATCTCAGCCAATTTCATGATATGACCTTGTGAAGTAACTCACAAGGTAACACCTATAACTTAGAAGTAAATTTCACCAGATTACCTAAACTCAATAGGATCATAAGAATTGGTGGCATAGCATAGTACCATTGAGCTGCTACGAGCTTAGCTTTGCACTTTTAAAATACTTGCACTTTAAACCAGTAGAGGTATTAAGCTCACAATAGTTCGACACGCATCTTACTCCACTGGTCATCTGATTGTGCTACTGAGTTTAGACATAACTCTAAGATCTGCTGTGAAGCAAGATCTGCTAAAGAGAATTGTTTGAAGTGATCTTAAATACATACGTTTTAAATAAACCCTTCATTTTGAGCATGTAAATAACAGTATAGAATTACAGACTAAATTCAGAGTCCGTGAGCTAACAGGCAGTGGAAATTCACTGTTCATTTCCAGCAATACAAGCACAACTTTTTCTAAAATGGAAAAAAAATAATTTCATTCATGCTTAAGTGGAGAAAATTTGCATGAGTTCACATATATCTTTCAGCTAAAAAAACAAAAGGTAGTTCAATCTCCTTTTAAACAAGTTTATTTATACTGAGATAACATTTGCAAAGCACCCTAGAAACAGGAAGATGTGAGTTTCTGTTTCTAATCTCAACGGTCATATGATACGTGGCCTTAAGGTAGTAAGCACCCTTCAAAAGAGAATAGATTTTTACCGTTCATCTAGCGTATTTTGTTAAGTTGTAAAAATTTGAAACAAATGTACTCAAAGATTTTTAAAAAAATCAATATCATCATCAACAGGTATATATGTAAAACATATGCACAAATAATTAACAACTGTTTCCCTGTGGATTAAAGGTTTGTGTTTTTTTGTTAACAATTACTTGAGGCAATCTTGTGTATATTGTAAAGCTGAGGTAATTTTAAATCAATTTTGTTTGTATAAACTTGATAGCTTTTACAGTTAGATGATAAAGTAAAGAGAAGAAATAAACCAAGGAAAGTCCCTGACTGATGGTGGTGTCTATGTTGCTAGAAGCTGACATTTCAAATTCAACAGTATGATTTGTCCATACTCATCTTAATCCCCAGAATTAAATCAGTGAAACAGATTCGCTATGAGAATGCTCACATAAGGTAAGACAGTAACTGAAGCACAGATTTAAATAAAATCATAGTGGTGAAGGGTGTGGAGGTCAAAGAACATTATCCACATCTTTGAAAGATGGCTCGAGACTGATATGTTACCAGTGATTAGGGCACTACCAAGAGTGATCTTGGCACGCTGAAGAAATGAAAAGTCAGCCTGTGGTGGGACCTGAGCGAGCCCTGGCCTTGCCAGCCCCTAAGGGACCAATGGCACAGTTCTGTAAATTTAACATCAGGGAGTACTAAAAGAGAGGAAATTGCCAAATCTTTATTGATTTCAACAAAATTAGGCTGATTTATCTCAATCAGGAAGGACTGATGAGGACACATTATTTACCTCATTTTCTGTAATTTTTTTCTCATGTCAGTGAGATGGCCTGGAACATTGTTATACTTTACAAATCAACACATTCTTTACTTAATACATTTGTGATTCCGCATGAGTCCCTTAGAATGCTAAAAGGCTTAGACCTTCAGAGAGGAAGTGCATTTTTAAGGATCTACTGGAGCAAAGTAAATGTTTCTTTTTATTTTGCTTTATATTGTTTGGAGAAACTATTTCTTCCAATTTTACAAAGGCATAGTCAATACTAGCCCACGTGCAAGATGTTCTATAAAATAAAAAATATTTTGCAAAAAGTTTTGGTGGCTTTGTGATTAAGAAAATGAAGTCTTTTGTATAGTACATGTGGATACAATATTACTCTCTCTGCAAAATAACTGCAGTACGAAAGCATTGTTTTGTTCTTTTAATTCTTATTCTTTTAGACATAGATTTCTCTGCACCAGTTTCACGGTGACGACAGTTAGCATGTGGTGGGCTACAATACCATCTACCAGTATTAACCTGTGACCAGACTCTTTGTTAAAACTAATGAACGCCAGCAGGGGCTCTATTTTATAGTGCACTTTCCCCAAAGTTAAACATAGAGAACTTCCCCCTATATTTTTACTTTAACTATTGAAACGATAAAAGGAAAACATAAAATAAGCTAAGGAAATTTGTTGCAGCTCCACGTTGACTTTAGCTTGTCTTCTATTCATAGGTGGAGACTTACTTGAAAAGTTCCTCTTTCTTTGGCTGGTGATAAAGTCCAACATATTAAAGTTTTTCTCAACTGGCTTCATACAGTATCTTTACCCCCTGCAGCTTGTGCTGGAAAGGCCAGATCTGCTTACCTTACTGACAAAAGCAGTTCTTATGTCTTTTCTAGTAAGATTATACATGAGAATCAGAGAAGCAGAATTTGGTCCAAAGGGACTAACTTAACTTCAGCAGATTGAAAACTATTACAGCAATTCACAGTTTTAAAATGAGCAAACACGCATGCCATGTCTTTTTTCCTTCTTCCTGCTGATCGTCCACTTGTGTCTTTTGGGATCTAATATGCACTGTAAGTAAAGATTTTTCTCATGTATTTTTGCATCTTGTCTATATAATCTGGTTTGTTAATTAGTAAGTATGGATGTTGTTATTTACTTGGGAAACACAACTTCACTTAAAACGCATTTTTGCATTTTTAAAGTAACTTAATTATCAGGCAAATACTAGTTTGCAGCCTTTGCAAAACCCCCCTCTTCCTAAACTGCTAGATGCAAGTCTAACACCTTGTTTTTCCTAAGTCCCTCTGAATTTGCTTCGTTTAAGTTGTCTCAGATGCCAAAAAAAAAAAAAAAAAAAAAAAAAAAAAAAAAAAAAAAAAAAAGGACCACTGTACAGTAACTTTTTTCCTATGAAAACAACTAATCAAGAATACAGTTTGGAGGTATTTGAGAATACATATCTATGCAGGAAGGGTTTCAAATGGCGATTGAACACAGCAGAGAGCAAACCCCAGCTGCATTTGGCTTCTGTGGAGTCTGAACATGTTTTTTATTTGAGCCCTAACATGTGATTTTTGTTTGTTTGTTTGGCTTTTCATTTCATACTTTTAGAAAAAAATCTTGCAACTTTGTAGCTTGCCCTTGGCGGCACAGATGGCTTTCCTCTCCACACTAGGTTGCTCCACTCTCCCCTAGGGCAGAGCGGTCACCTTTGACACCACCAACAGCAGAAAAAGCAGCAGAAGTTGTAAGAAATCAGGCTTTTAAAAGGAGGTGTCTACCTGTTGCTCCTGCAGTTTATGCTGTTGTTAGATGTGCATTTAAAGCTTTTGCTCGACTCCTCATTTACTCACTCCTCTGCTGATAAGGGTTGGAGTGGAAAGTGATGGGTTTCCATGGAGACCTGCGTAGCGGGGGCACAATGAGTTTAAAACCAAACGGCACAGAAGCAGGCAGAAAAAGTCAACCTCTGCCGCTCCCCCAGCTGGAGGCGAAGGCTGCGCCGAACGTGCTGCTGGCTACGGGGGCGAGGGTAGCCCCCCCCTCGCCGCCGCCCGGAGGCACGCGGTGGGTGCCCCTGCGCCGCGGCGGGCGGTGTGCGAGACGCGGTCTCCCGGGGGGCCGCGCCCGCGCAAGGTGCCCGCGGGGCGCGGCCGGGCCCCGGCTGCCTGCGGAGCCTCCCGGGCTCCGGTCCGCGGCGCGGCGGCTGGACTGCCGGGTCCGGTGGGTGGGAACGAAGGGGGGCCGCGCCGGGTGCCCGCCCGGGCGGGGCGGGGCGGGGCCGGACGGGACGGGGCCCGACGCGTCCCGCCCCGTGGGGGCGAGCGGCGGGCGGGGGCAGCGCGGTCGCCGCCGCTGCCGGGGCGCAGCTGCCCGCCCGCCGCCGGGCGCTGTGTGCGCGCACGGGCCGCGCTCCTGCCTGCCTGTGCCCGCCCGCACAGCGCGCACGCAGCGTGCACACACCGCACGCGCCCGCCGTGCGCCGCGCACCCGGCGCTGCCCGCCCGCTTCGCGCTCGCCTGTAGTTTCTCCGCGGGCGCCCAGGTGGCTGCGCCCCGCGGCGCTCCCCGCTCGGCTCGGCCCGGCCCGGCTCGGCCCGCCCTGCCCTGCCCTGCCCGACGGCGTCCCGCGGGCGCGGAGCCGATGGGGATGGGCGGGAGGATGCGCCTGAGCCGCGTCTGCTGCGTTTTCTACCAGCTGTGCGTGCTGTCAAGCGGGCTCGCCGCAGGTAAGTGCGCCCGTTCCGCGTGACGGGACGGGGCCGAGCCTCGGGGCGGCCCCAGTGCCCCGCCGGCTGCCGGTGGCCGGTACCTGCCCATTGTTAAACGCCTTAACAGCTGTGCCCGTCCCCTGTAACGGCTGGGTGATCGGATCATGCGTACCTCCACTCTGGGGATGCGTTGCAATGCCCTCGTCCGTGCGAGATACTAATTTTTGTATGCAGCCCTGTCGTCTCAGCAGTGCTGTTCTTAGCGTGAGTTGGATGAATGTGTAAATAAAACTGTATTCTGTCTCAGGCTGGTGGAGATTGTGTGTACTCGTGTTCATAAACATAATGCTGGTATGCTGGGAATTTCAGATAAATTGTGATATGGTGTGTGTAATGCGCAGACATCACTAATTAGTCATTATAATTCGGTTTGACTATAACGATAATGATGATACAGAATGTGCATGCATCTGCCACTTGTACGTGCACTCGCAAATGTGCGGCTGTGGGGTGAGTGTGCATTTGGCCGCACTTTTGAAATCGTAGTGGTCCTTGCAAAACATGCTGAGGACAACATTGAAATTTTCAAATTTTTTTTGTTCACACTTTCCCTGCTAAAATAACAATATTTTTTTAGCTGTATGAAGAAGTTGCCACTTTGTCTAAATGGTGAAAGGTTTGTGCAACTCTTCTTCTGTGGAGGTGGTGGTTGTGAAGAAGAACATCCTTCTGCCCAGCTTGAGCTCCAGATCACTGTCAGTGTTTACCAGGACCATGGTGTGTCCCAGACCCCTGAACAGGCACAGAGACGTGTAGTGGCTGTCCTGTCCGCCCTGTGGAAGGGCCAAATGGAGCCCACTGTATTTTGGTTGGCATGCTTGGTGGGCTGGGAGCCAGAAGGAGCATGTTGTAGGGGGGTATAGGATAGGTTTCTGGCAAGTGCTGTGCCCAGCTGGCTGCTCCACTCATTTAAAGCATCTACTGGCCTTCCCGCAGGTTTCCATGCTTCAGAAGAAACTGAGGAGTGGGAGATCGTCTTTCCTGCTTTGTGGAGCAGGGGTCAGCAGGAGCCGGCGGGTGGCAGCGGTGGTGGTGGGGGCTGCAGTGCCGACCCCACCTGTGGGAACCAGAGCAGCACCTTCAGCGCCTCCATCATACCTAGCCCAGTGGCTGGCAGTTCCCGGGAGGTGCGTTCAGTCTCCTCCTCGGTGGAGGGGCAGGCTCAGGCTGTGGGGGAGGCCGCAGAGGAAGAGGACACTGAGGATGAGTATGAGTCTCAGGAGTTTTACCACTGGTCCCCCCTGCCCCAGGGGTCTGGTGCTGCCTCTCAGTTGCCACCACCACCATCCCCCCCGCCACCACCTCCAGCAGAGGATGGAGATGAGGTGCTGCTGAGGATCCCGGCTTTTGCTCGGGAGCTCTACCTGCTGCTCAAGAGGGACAGCCGCTTCCTGGCTCCTGGCTTTGCGGTGGAGGAGCGGCTCGGGGGTGAGGGCAAAAGTCCACCCTCTGCTGCACAGTTGCAACCTGAGAGAGCTTGTTACTACAGTGGTGCTGTCCTCCACTACCCGGGCTCCTTCGCCTCCTTCAGTACCTGTGGTGGATTGGTAAGATGACCTTGCATGCAGGGGTAGCACCAAGGTCTCCATCCAAGTGTCAGCTTCATCTGCTGCTTTTCACTCCCGCCCCTTTCCTGAGATCATCTTTCTTTCATACCTTCTTGGGTCGTACCTCTGTATTTACCCTTATTTTTAACCATCTTGCCATTCATGCTTTTATTATCCCACTCATAATTTTTCTCAAATCCTACTTCTGCCCTTATCCTGTAAAGTTCTTTGTCCCATTTCCAGATACACTGATGGCTTTCAATCCAATACCTTTCTTTTTTGGATCTAATTTTTCTTATGCATTCTTTCTTCAGCTTTTCATGTCTCCATCCCTAATTTTATCTTGGTCTTCAGTGTGCACCTGTAATTAGTTACTTCCATGCTCACTCTCTTTTCTTTTCCCTGTGTCATCATCTCTCCTCCAGTCCATCTGTAATCCATTTGTTCTTCATTCCCATCCTGTATTCTAAAGTTACCTTTCTCATCTGTGTTATCTTCCTTATCTTCTACATCTCAGTTTTCAGACTGTTCTTTCTTTGCTACTTCTACGAATATTTTATGTCTGCTTTCTCATCTTCATTATTCTTTTTCTTTCATTCTCATCCCTTTGGCCTTTCTTCTCTACCTCACAACTTCCCACATGTGATACTTGTAGTTATTTGGATTTGGGACTCTGTACCCTTCTTTTCTTTCAGTTCCTCTATAAAAGTATAAAATGAGTATATTCTCAGCCGAAATGTTAATACAGTTAAACCTTTTGAACGGTTATTACTTCTGTGGTGTATCTCTCTTCTTCAAAACAAATTGCACCTGCTGTAATTTCTGTTGGATCAGTTGTGATTTTTACCAGATAGAGACCAGAACTGGGCACACTGACAACAGCAGTGGTGATCCAGTGAGCTACAATCCCAAGATACTTGGAGATGGTTGGAAAGAGTAGAAACCAGCTGGGATGATGTAAAATACTGGCAGGATTTAAACCAGAACCAATTATTACTACTATTATTCTTATTTTGGGCCTTTATATAGCATAAATGCATGTGCCTGCAGCATTTTGCAAAATATAGAGTACAAACAGTAATGGTGCTAGGGAGAGTTAACACCATCATGACCCTGCATTTTTTGGGTGGCTAGATGGGCGTAAATCACCACAATCACATGATAGATGTCTTCTTGTATTTCTTTCTGAATCTGAGCATCTTAACTTCTTTCATTGTTGATTCATGAAGATATCCTTGCCTGGTTTTTATTTGCATGGTTATGAAGTAAAACAAGGCAGAATGTGGAAATTTTGACTGCTTATTCATTTGCCTGTTTGGACTTACTCAAAAGTCAAAACCTAAAGTGAAAGGATTGACACCAAATAAAATATTTGCCTGCACTCCTGCGAAGTGAAACTGCCAAGTTTCACACAGCTCTAGCTGGTTGGCATCTAATTATTGACAGTTTGTCAGATTTTCCGAAGCATGGTAGCAGAATTAATTGTGGAGAGAAATATGGAAAGTCAACTGAAGGTGGTTTGAAAGCAATCAGGTAAAGGATTTTTATGTTCTGGAAAAGCATTTGACTTCTGTACTCCTTGTTCTTGTTAGAATGTTACTTCTTTCTACATTGTGTATGGGTAAAATCAGGTTAGAGAAAATCTTTGTGAAGAAGTTGGTAGAGATAATTATCAAAAATGTCTGCTCAAGAGTAGTGTACATCATTGCATATCTGTAATTCCTTTGACTTGACTTGTGAATTGAAGATCATTGTTTAAATAGACCCCAGTTCCTTAGGAGCCCCATTAGTAATTTTAGATTCAGTCAAAACTTTTCCTAGGAGTACCAACTTACTCCCAGCCTACTGGCCATTCAAGTATGCTTGTGCCTAGATTGTGTTCCCCATTCAGAAAGCTGCAGCTGAAATATAAACTATTGTATGTATCTCAAATAAAACTGGAAACTGTGGTTGATGCTGACTGGTGTTTCATGACCCTCAACTGCATAGTCTTGTTTGCAGTGAAATAGTTAAGCAGCTGTTCTACCCAAGAGTGTTGCTGCATCAGGCACATAGTTAAAACAAATTGCACAGTGTTATTATGTCAAAGTTGTCATAACAAATCTTAAGTTATTTGTCGTTCTTCATTCAGTCACTGCTTGGTCTCTATTGCATATGTAAGTTGCTCTGTTTCCAAGAGTCTTGAAAAAACATCATACATACATTGCATATTCCACCTTGTTTCCTCTTGTCCTTGCCCTGCAAAAAGAGCCAAGCAATATTTCAAACTACATTTTCTCTTTTATGATGTAAAAATCCATTGAAACTTGAACGTACAAATATTTTATTGTAGTTACCTCAATTACAATTTTTTTTTTTTCATTTTAAATATAAAGAAATTTCAGAGAAAATATGGTATGGGTATGACTGTCTTAGATGTACTCTGATTTCAAAGCCCTGCAGACTTTTGGTTAAGGATTACGAGGCTACATTATTTTTGGAAAGCCAAACAAATGGGCTGTAAGTCCCTTAATATGCAGCTTAGATTCCACTCAGCAATTTTTCTTTTCAGTGTGAAATACAGCATTTGTGTCTAACAACAAAACTTCTACCATTCTGCTCTTTAGATAGTTCCTCTTTATTCACAGAGGAAACTAACTAGTCTGACAGACAACAGTGATTTTGCCATGCAGGAGGGAAGGTGAAGAAGTGTAAAGCCAATAGAAAAGGTTTGGCCATCATATGCAGGGGAGGGTCATACATGGCAGTACAGGTGTGTGGCTGATGCTGTAGAGCTAGTTTTGTGAAAAGATACTGGATCTTCAATAAAATGAAAAAAAAAGGGCTTGCGTGAAATTGTTGTGCCATCCAAGTTGGGATGTTGGTGTTGGTTCCAGCTTCTCAAGGCATGGAGATACCAGTGATATTCAGCAAATTGAAAAATTACCTATGTAGAGGTCTTAACTGCTCCTTCTATGGGCAGAAAGAATATTGTTGCAGATGTTAGGTACCTTATCCCCTTGAAGTGGGGTTTAGATGCTTTTTTGAATAGTTCACTGATTGCGGTTAGGTAAAGCATGTAGCGTACTGCACATTAAAGCTTCCCCACATTTCTTATTTCACAGTTCTTGAAAACTTCAGTAGTATGTTTTTTCTAGAGCTGATCATCAAAACCCAATATGGTGGGGTGATAATAACAGGGTTCATAACATACCATATTAAGCATGTGAATATACAAGTGAAAAATGACAGCTGTACTCCCAGATAATTACTAACCATATTCTGACTGCCAGCCTTGGCTTCATTTGACAACCTATCTTGACAAATGAAGGAAACATAACTCGGTGGATATTTTCTAATCAAACTAAGGACTGGAGATATGCATGGACTGTCTAGAAACTCCATCACCGTGTGACCTTGGTAATCTTAGAACTCACATGAGCAATGGTGACAGCCCTATCCAATTCTGTGGTAAAACACTTCTGGATTCCTACATCCTGTTGTAGCTCAATGGGATTTGCTCTGGAGTACATTTTGGGATTCTGCACTCGTGCTGTGGGAAGATTAATCAGGAGGGGTTTCCACGAATTCCCCATCGGTATGCTGACTGCCTAATTGTTGTTCATCGTTAGCCAAATACCAGGATGTAAGCAGTCCTGCTGATGCCAGTGAGACTGCTCTTCTGAAGGTGATGAATTGCAGAGCTGGACCATTAATTATTTAAATGGTCGTTTCTACTGATGGCTTGTGTTTTGCCATAATATTTGAAATAAGAAAAAACAGCATGTCAAATGTTATTGAACAGTTTTTTATTTGTAATGGTAATATATATGGCTTACAACTGGTAGTTCTTTTAGAGTGTGCTGCAGGAGAAACTTACTGTGGACTTAGAGTTAAGAAATCTGGCTACTGATTCTTTACCAACAATCTGCTCTGCTGCTAGCATGGAAGTTGAAGTAGTTTTACTGCATTCCCCCAAAGAAAGCTGTAAACATGGCAAATGTGTGGTTTATCCCCCACTCCTTTCATTTCAGAAAGAGAGGCATTGAATGTCATTTTTTCTCAGCACTGAATTTCTTAGGTAGTACTCTGGCTGTGTGGTGACAGTCATGGATTTTCTCAATGTTTCTTTTTAACTAAAGCAGTCTAACATAAATGGGGAACAGCTAGGTAGAGAAAGGATTCATGTGTCTTCTTATACCTAAGGCAATGGGATGCATTTAGACTGTTAGGTAGTGCAAACAGGAGCAGATGTATACACAGAGGATGGATGGGAGTATACACCTCCATACAGCTATGCTGTTCATCACAGGACTTAGCAGGTTGTCTTAACAGAATACATGTGGAGATCTGCCTAAACAGACAGCGTTGCCAGCGGGGTTAATTTACTGGAGAGACACTTTGAAAGTCATCTCTGTGGTTGTATATTTTCATTGGATCTTAAGAATGTGAAATGGTCAATAGCATATTTATAGTTCTCTTGAATCCCCGAAGAGTCAGTGTCAAATACTATTTGCAATGGAAATTAACGTGCATTTTCCCAGTGACTTGAGTGCGAACAAGTCTTAACACATCTCCAATCCAATCTCAGGAAAAGCTCTCTCTAGAGATGTGTATGGTGCTTTTATTAGGCCTCATTGCCATTAAGAAGAAGGTATTTAAAAATCTGATCAATAGCTTATAGACAGTTAGCCACAGATTTACTCCAGCTGTTACATATACATTTAAAGAGCACTATCCAAAGCAATGCTTCCAGCATCAGCAAAAGAGTGGACGTCAGCAGTTCTGTGTCATGCAAGGAGATGCCAGACATTGTTGGACAACAACATTTTAACGAATATTTCCAATGGTAACATTCTACTTTTACAGTAACACTGAAATAAATTGGGATTTGAAAAAAGCTGTGTGCCTTCTTCAGCTAATGGAATGCTCATATGGTACTTCAGCAAGATTTGAAAAAAAACTGAAGCACCTTTGCAGGAAATGTATGATTTTTTTTTTTATTTCGGACACAAACTGTGTTTTGAAGATCAGTGCTATGAACTAATAGTAGGGGAATGACACATGATGGATTAAAAATATTCTAGCATTTTTAGGATATTCTAAATTCACATGAACCTTAAATTGAGGACACAAAATACAGCTTCTACAAAACTGGAATTTTTTATTTTGTGCTTGTCCATCAAGGACAGTCTGACTTTACATGTTGTCTCAGAACAAGCAGAATGAAATTGTAATAGAACAATAGTGATTAAAAAAAATAATTTCTGTATTCCTACAATTCTGCACGCAGTCACTTTTGAGGATAGGATTCAGCATTAGAAAAGGCTGGATCCTTTTTTTGACATCTTTCCTCGTAAAGAAGGATTTTAACCACAGTGTTTCAACCTTTTCATATGGGAGAACTCCCAATGAATATAGTTCTTAGTTACACTTCCTAGTGATTCCTGCAGTGAGACTAGTGTCTGACATGGCAAGTCTACTTGCACTTTTGGATAACTTGGACAGTTTTGGAGAGTTGTATTGAACTTCTGCCTTTTGATTGTACAGCTTCTTTTTTGTGGCAATACAATACTTAACTTGCTGCAACTCCTTTTCTGGTGTAGGGTCAGACTGATTGGGAATGCATAGATTGTTTGTGTGGGGTGTGAGTAGTGAGCCTGACATTTGCTGCACAGTGCACATGCAAGGCAAATCCTCATTTTTGTAAGCATCCCTGCTTTTGTGGAGCTCTTGAAGCAGCTAGTCAGGGGCTTCATAAATTGCCCTGGGAAGTTGTGCTATTACAGGCTGTGAGATCCTGGTGTAAGGCTCTGAGACTTCTTGATAAGACTTCTTGCTTCAATCAAGCTGGAGAGTGACTATCCCATTACACATCCTGGACCATACAGTACCAACATACAAGATTGAAATGGGTTAAATACCAAGCCTTCTATCAAACAAAAATAGTACTCCTGCCTCCCCACTTCAGATTGATATTGAATCACTTCCACACCAGACGCTTTTCCAAAAGAAACTGGAGACAATTACAGCTTTTTTTTTTTGTGCTGGGGGTAAGCATTAGGAAACAGAGATCACTAACAATGTTTCATAAAAGGGGAAACAAAAATGGTGTTAGCAATATTTGTGGTCCATTTGATACCCACAGGCTGAATTTCAACATTTCAGAAGGAAGATTATAAAATTAAATAGGATTATCCTTAAAGACTGACAGGATGAAGTGAAGTATACACTGCCTCCTTCTACACACCTAGCTTCCTGTGATCCTTAAATGAAAGAGAGGACAAAGACAAGCAGTAAAATATGTGTTTAGATCCCCTTTTTGTAAAAACTAGGGCTAACTCAAGACAGAAAGATGTGGTAAATCACAGGTGGGGTTTTGGAGGCTTTTTCAGTTACCTATTTAGAATGTCAGTTACCTATTTAGAATGCTAAACTCTATTTCTTAGCGCACAGTCCGCCTGCCATGTGTTGTGAGTTTGTTAGAAAACAACTTTCCTGAGAGGGACAGAAATAAATATGTGGATGAGGGTACCCTGTGAGTATCCCTTACTGAGAGGTCACAGGTTCACCAGGTTTTGCTTTATTACTTTAGCTTATGTCTTATTTGTGTTTTAAATATCTTTAAATAGGCAATATAACATTTGTCATCAGTAGAAGAAGGTGGGCGAGGCAGGGCATGAGTGGGAAGCAGCTTTGCTCTGTCATGAAAGTGTGTTCCTTTGCAAAAAAAAAAAACAGAAACACCCCTGGGAAGATAAATTGTTGGACTAAAATTTTGGCTTCCCATTTCTGCATAAGGTAGTGGAACCAATGAAATGTGGTGGTGCTTCTGGGAGAGTACGCATGCTTTCCATGTATGTGTTGAATCTGAGCTGTGTTGTTCCTCCTGGCTTTACGTGGCAGTGGAACTTGGGAGAGAGGAGGGCAGCCAGGCTTCTAGGAAGTCTGGTCTCCAACAGGGCAAAAAAAGTTCTTTATATGAGGTTTCTTTGGCATGCTTGAACACAGACGCATCTTCGTTCAGCAGAGGCTTATCTGCTCTTCTTGTTAATCTCTCTGTTATATTAAAATCTCTTCATTATAATTTCACCTTGAACATCTAATAAGGTTCGACTGAAGACACAGCAGAGCAGCCAGAGAAAATGAAAATCGAGAATGTGACTATGGACAGCTGGAATAGCTGTCCGACCTGTACAAGCAAAGCCCTATTAACAAACATTGCTTTATCCTACCTGAACAGCAAGTTAGTTACAAACAGAACTACTAAATGTGGTTCATTTTTATTTTTGTTGTAGAGAAAAGGAATAATAAAGATGGTATCCCTTGAAATGTGTCATTAGTGTCATTAAGAACCATAAACTAACAAAGCTCTGTGTAAAGAAAAAAAGGTCTTTGTTTCTGTTTTCCTATTTGAGCTCTGATGCTGCAGTCTGTTGCTATTAATCTTTGCCTTTATGGATGAAACATCAGTTGGTTGGATTTTTGTTTTCTGTATTTGAGAACTCTTGCTGATTGATAAGAAGGGTAAGTCTTTTAAACGTAACAACAGCAGTGTTTGTTAATGTAAAGCTGAAAGGTTTAGAAAATCAGTTTTTGTTTTGTCCGAAGCTACATTGGAACTGTAATGACCTTGGTTTCATTTAATATTAAACACTGTGGCATGGTATGCAAGATATTGGGCCAAGATGCCTCAGACCATGTGGTATTGATTCTTTTCTCCTTCTGAGAGCTATCCTATAATCATGTAATCACTCCATCTTGAGGCAGGTTTGATTTGTGTTTCCAATCCTGCTTATAATAGTCTGGTGTTCTCTTAAAGTGCTTAGTTTCAGTACAAATGCTTCCTTTGCGATATATTTCCAAGCCATAATTAGAAATGTGAAAAATGCTATCTCCAGGGTAGCTTTATTTAAAAAAACTGAGGCTGTTGTGAACCACTTGAGATCTCTACTCATCATAGTTTCTAAGTATAAAATTATCAAGGTTATTTTGCAAGATATAGAAGTGAGATGGTAAATCAGAAAAACTGGGCAAGTCCATTAATGAGCAAAGTGTTGCTGTTAATTAAATTGGTAAAGTATCAACCCCCTAATTTGAAGGTAGCTGCTTTAAAAAGGCCGAGAGCTGAGCCTCTCCCAGCTACAACTGTTAAGGCTAGTGAAATTAGCATTTTCTCCAAGTCTTGTATCCCTGACTTTGGTTCTTACCTACTGATATCTGCCAATTGTTTCTTCTATAGTAAGTGCACCAGTATTTTTAAAAGAAACAAAGGTTCTCCATGTTGCAGCCCTTGTCATTTTATTTTAAAAGCACTGTTCTTTGTCTTTATTTTTTTAAGAGTTCTTGGACATGCAAGAATGGAGATTGTTTTTTTGGTAGTTAATGACAGATTGTAACAGGGGAAAAAAATAGGAACATCCATCGTTTCCAAGATGTAATACCATAAAAATAGAGGATCTGGGAAATAGGGAGGAAACAATAGAAAGCGTCAGGTGGGAGTCATTGTGGTGTTGATGGTAGGTGAGGTTGTTTGAGGAGGAGTCTTTGAAAATTTACTGTCATGTAGAGGTAGCATGCAAATGATGCACATCTCTTTTTGCTGTGTGATAAGGAGAGCTACCATGGTAGAAAAGGATGAGTCAAAACCGTTTGGATTTTGAGGAGAATGAAGTGTTTGCAGAAGTTCTGCTGTAGAGTGTGTGCCTTTCCTTGGTTTACTCAGGTGTCTCACTGATGACTTTAGGGACATAGCAAGGGGTTGGTTGCTCCTTGTTTAGCAGAGGCAGCAATGTAATGGAAATAGCGTGAAATATGCTGAGCATGTGCATGTGTGTGTTATATTGCGTATCCAGACGGTAGTTGGTCAAACTTCTATAAACCAATAGCCCAAAGTATCTGTATTAGATTTAAAATCAGATGTATAGCTGTTGTGCATTAACAGTTCAGTTAACCTTTTGTTGTTAACCTGTCATTGCCTGGACAATCTCGTCTTCTTGGTTATTTCTATTGCTTCTAATAATGGCATAAGTAAGCAAAGAAGTATTATTTGGAAGTGAAAGAATGAAGAACAATTTAGTATTAATTGTAGAACGACGTATTCAGAATGAAAAATCAGTATCGTAACATTAGTTGCTAATAATACATGCATCTGCATGTAAGTGAATAAAAGTAAAATTGTTTGGAAGCCTGCGCTGTGAATGTTTTTCTTGGGTCCACCACTACTTCAGTCAGAATTATTTTCTGAATGAGTTTTTCATCCAAAAATGTAGAATTGTGCCCAAAACTGACTTGTGAAGTGATTTAGTTTCTGTGTGATTATCCTCCAACAATTGCATATGCTTGTTTTATGGTCTCAGCTGTGCTACCTTAATTTCTCATCAGATGTCAGAAGCTTAACTGGGTCAAGTCAGGTCAAGCTTATTTAGATAGCAATATATTAAGGAAAATACAGATAATTCTGCACGTGATGTTAATTCAACTGGGGACAACTTTTTATGATTCAGTACAGAGTGACACTATGTCCTGTTATGTCCTCCTGGGCTTAAGGGGATGCTGGCTGGGAGACGTGACCGAGTAATGGCTATAGCTGTTATAGTAATGCCATTTTTTATATAAAATGTTAAACTATGCTTCAGATGTGCTTAAACTCTCAGTGCTCTTTTGCTCAGTGAGAACACTGCTTAGCCTGATGATCAGGTTATAGTGTAACTTTGCTTCAAGTTTTCTTGTATGAAGTCCTTTGCTTTTCTTCTGAAGATGTGAGACAGGAAAAAAAAGGGATATGATAAGGGGTAAAAAAGAAGCTGAATGCGTATTATTCTGGGACACAGCAGTGGGTGAAGGGTGAGTTCTTTTTCTTGGTATGTGCAGGGAACATAATGCTAGGTTTGTACACATATTCTCAGGACTTAATATTTAACTGTGGTTTTGCTTAATTTGCTTTTTAAAAATATTCTCTAAGCATAAAGCTGCCTTGACCTATGCTCCTGTTGAAGCTCTACGTGAAACTTTTTTAACTTAGGCAATTTTTACAATCTTCTGAGAATTCACAAGCTTGTTGCAAGTTAGAGGACAGAAAGTTGCTTAGGTGATGTTATGCTCAGAGAGATCCCCGATCTCTTTTGTCCATCTATGACATAAATGGACATCACCCAAATATTTATTATGTAACATACGAGGGGAGTGTGAGAGTTAAAATTAGAAGAGGAGTTATAGACTATAATGGATACAATTATGCGTGTAAAAAACTTACTTTTCCAATTTCTGGATGATAGTCCTAGCATGTTTCCCATTTTTTTCCTGATCATCTGTTTCTTCTCTAATAACCTATCTAAGGAAGCAGAATAACAAAGATTTCTGCTATGTCCCTCTTTTTTTTTTTTTTTTTTTTTTTTTGTCTTCTAATACTAAATTATTTGCATTGGAAATAATGGAAGGAAATAATACCTTCCTTTTTTATTTCATTTTGGGTGATAAATCTTTTGTTTGTTTCATATAAACAAATTTGCTTAAAAGTAACCAGACTGATGCTACTTGGTTCAGGATGCCAGTATCAAAGCTCCATTCTGCTCACCATTTGTATTTTTATCCACATAAAATCAAAATCTCTAGCTTTTTTAAAAAAGGAAAAAAGTCTTCTTCCTAAATCCATCTTTCCCTTTTTAGTTAAAGTAATAGTTCTTGAAAAATAATTAGGTACTGTTCCTTCTTTCATGAGGGTAGAAGAATTTTAGTTTTTGTGTGCAACAAAAGGTGAATTAATATTTTTTTCCCCCAAAAGGGTAAGGAGAATCTAGCTGTAGAAGTTAGAAGGAAAAAAATATGCATAGTTTGGAAAAAAAATTAGATATGAATTTCAGTTAGGAGTGGAGTCATAGAAGTATATGACTTTTATATACATTTAAATTTTTTAAGCAATATGAGTCTAAAATAAAAATAAATTGTGAGAGTCTTGTTTATTTTTCTTAAAGCCATCACTTCTGGATTCATGTACTTCTAGACAGAGATATAAAAATCCTAAGCATAACTTTATTTTATGGATGGTGTAACTAGATTTATTGAATTATAGTTCTATGCCCATAAATATAATTTATTTTCCTTTTCTTGAATTACTGTTTTCCACAGTTAGTAGTTTTGGCAAATTGTAGATTTGAATGAAACTGAGTTTCATGGAGTGTTGCCTTGAATTAAATAGTCTTTGAAAACAGTTCAGCCCCTCTCTCAGAAGAAAGCCAAAATAATGGAGTCGTGGATAGATATTTCAGTAAGGATTAGCAGAGATTAAATTTCTCTATGGGCAATCATGGGCAGGTTTTGGAGCTGTGCCACATCCCTCTGTGGCTACAATAAAAGCAATTTCGATGGTAGCTCATTGGTATGCACTATCTGAGTGTTTTCCACAGATGAATCAATTTAAACTTGGATCTTTTTTGGTCTTTTTGGTACTAGTCTAGGTGTTTTATTTAATCTAGGTTACATACACAGTTGCTGATATTTTCTGTTTAAAACTGCATGGGACTCAGTGTAGAATGTTTTGTGCTCATCCTTCGTGTACTATTACATTTTTGCCTTCATAAAATAGCCTTTCAGATTCTGATAGGATTAAATCCAGGCTTGCACTAAAGAAATGTGGTTAAAGCTGTTCCGTAAGGTACAGGTACAGCAGTTTGTTTCACACCACAAGAACTGCTAAGTTATTCATATTACACCAAAACTCTATAAAGAAACACATCTTTACAAGCACTGAGTCTTTAATTGCAAGGATTTTTTCCATAGGTGCTGTGTTTCCATAGGTGTTGCTTTTTCTAGGACTAGTCATATTTAGTTATGCAAGGTGACTTTCTTATACAAATTTAATAATTACTTAAATGTTGTTGTATGATAAATGATCTGAAATATCACTAAACCAGTTCATTGTAAAGAATTTTTAACTTTTTTATGGAATAAAGATTTTTAAATCTTGGCTTATGTTAGAGAACTATTGTATTTATTCTGGAAAGAAGGTATGGTTGGGGTTGTGAATTTTTTCTTTCTTTAATAGTAAATCAGTGGTGGTGTTCCATTTAATATAGTACATACTTGATGAGCAAAACCAAGTGATTGTTAACATCATGGATTACTCAGTTATGACAGCATGATAGACATAATTTACAGGTTATACCACTGTTTTAAAAATGCATTTTTATGCCATTTTTCTGCTTTGAATCATGCAAGTAAAGGTCTGTATCATGCTTGTTCAAGCATAATTGTATCTTGATTTTCAGTTTGATTGTAGCTTATTTTATTAGTCTATATTAGTCACCTGTGGTTGGTTAAGCATGGTGCTCCAGCATACTTTTTGGAGCAAAATAAAGTAAGGCTTTCCAGAAAATTGAGGGAACAGATAAGAAGCATCTTTATTCATTAGTCAGCTGGTGCATGCACCAGCAATGGAGCTGAAGTCATGCAACCACATAAAACATCAGTTTAATTTATGGTTGTGTGGGGGACAAAATGAAGATCTTTGTCCATGGGAGTCAAGTGTTTGGTATCTTTGAATGTTTTCCTTTGGTTTAGCAGCCTTAATAGTTGGTTAATGCTTCATCTTGTAACGGTAGTTACTTCCTTTAGTTTATTTGAAAACTGTGCTTGAATCATGGTTAGCTCTGATCATTGTGTTTCTGAAGAGTCAAACTGAAGGCCTAGCCCTTGTGAGATGCTGTACTGTTAAGAGTGCCTTCCAGTTTTTTGAAATGTAGGCCTACATGAAAATGAGAACTCATAAAAATAGGAAAGTAATTCTCTAGACCACTTAAGGACAGATCAAAATATGAAACCTGAAGGCGAAAATGCTGGGAGACCACTGAAAGGACTTCTTTAAAAAAACACAAAGGTTCTGATTGTAGTTGACCTTTTAAAGCTGCGAGTACAGAAAGTTTATGTGTTCTCTTAGGAGAATAATAAATTCCATTTTACTTAAACTGATTTCTGCTAAATAGTACTTTTTTCAAGCAAATTAAGAGGAATCAGCTAGGTGGCCAATTCATTACTTTTGCATGGATGTTGCCTTCTAGTTTTCTTCTCTTTGTTATATCTAGCTCTATTTATTAATTATTATTTTAAAATAAATTAATTTTGTAACATAGAGATATGGGCAGTGAATTTCTCTACGCACCATAAAAATCAGAATCTTGACTATATAACATAACTTTATATTTACTATCACAGCACTACAATCGATCTAAATTGGTATGAAATTAAATCTGGATCTGCTTAGGATTTAGACAGAGAGGGTAGAATACTATATCTTGCTTTATTGAGCTTATATTGACCAGAGCAGACTGAGAGTTTTGAGAGCTGTATCCATTTAATTATTTTTCTGTAGCAACAACCTCGTTTGTCTACCCTTTTAACATTCTAAAATTGAGAAAGTCTCTTCTGATCTTAGCTATGTGGTTACCCTCTTACTGTAATATCAGGGCTTGGTCATAGTTGACATAAATGCAGTGGTTTTGAAAGACACATAGGAAGGTCTTTATTGTCATTATTCATGAAAAATAACTAATACTTAATGTTAGGCAAGGTTTATGAGTAAAAGATACCTATTTTATTAATTCAGCTCATGTCATTGGAATAAACAGACAACATTTAAGGCTTTCTAGCCCATCCTCAGAGCTTCTGTTTCTACTGTAACAGAATAAAAAGTACTTGAAAGATAAGCATAATTCCAGAATCTAACTTATTTTACTAGTCAATTCAATCTTCTGAGTTTAAGAGTAGGAGCTACTGAGTGAAGGGAGAAATGATCAGAGAGAGACAAGTAATTTATTACACAGTGGGTTGGTAGAATAAGTGATGTTTTCTTTTGTGGCATAGTCATGGTTGCCATAAAATCTGTATTGTTTTAGGCATCTAAGATTGAAAATATAGTTGTTTTCTTAAGGATTGCAGAGTGTACCTTGTGTGCAGTTATGAATATTCTGCACATTTAATAGCTGCACCACTGATGAAGTCTGGCTTGCGGTCTCTGTTCTTAGTGATATTAGTCAATCTTTGTGTAGTTACGTGGACAAGTGTGTACAATGCAGTTTTTAAATTTAAGTTAGTTTAAAAATCGTGTTTTTTCAGTGTGTCTTTAACCCAATGTGTCTTGAAAATAGTTTTTTAAATGACTGTCACATATGTAATGTAAAATTTCACTTCTGATTTCAAGAATGGCTTGTAGCACTTGGATCAGAAATGCTAATTTGATTTTAAAATTTTATAAAATAAAGTCATCTGTGCTGAGTAGTAGGCTATCTGTACCTCATCAACTTCTGTACAACTGCATAAGGAGAAGAAATGCCTGCATTTCTTAGTTTGTAGTCTCTAAGTGTAAATCTTTCGGTGTTAATAATTTTGAATTTATGATTTTAAAGATACACCTGTGGAATACTTGTCTTCAGTGAAAATTAAACTGTGTATGTGAGAGAAAATGAAATTTCATGTACTGCAAACTAAGTCCAGATCTTCTCTATATTGTATAGTCTCTCTCTCTCTTCCTTCTCGCTTTTCTCCCTTTGTTTAAAGGAGGTAGGGCCTAAACACCTGATAGATTAATAGATATATAGCTGCGGAGAATGTGTGTTTGTAACCTAGGTAGCTGCAATTTAGTAAAAAAATATGTTTAGTTACACAGTAATTTCAGCTGTGTAACATGGTAACAGGAAAAAAAAGAGGAATTTAGAACATTTATGCCTCTGTCAAACATTTTTCGTGGATGCACATTTGCATGCAACTGCAGTTGGTTTTTTTTTGTAGATGTTGCAGTTGAAAGTTAGGCTTTAAGTTGTGGTTTATGTCAAAATTTTAGAATACAGCCACTAGTTTTGAATGTCTGAGATTATTAGTATTTAGGTTATATGTATACACTCTGCAAACTGAATGCTAGTTAAGAATACATGAGCATAAATATCTAGGCTAAATTTATATTGCAAGTCAGTGACAGAACAAGATTAGAATTCAAAACTTCAAACAAAGACAGAGAAAAAGTAAATAATACAGTTGGACTAGAATTTAGAGATGAGGATAGTATCAACTTAGTACAACATCACAGCCAAGTACATGTCCCATCTGTGAGAGGTGATGATGTTGATATAGGCAGTGGCATATTTCAGCTGTTATTACCAAGAAATACAAATTCCAGTGGAACAGAGTTGTAGGGATTTTTCAGCCTAAACAGAGGAAGTCCTGAATGAGCTGTTACATCTTTCAGAAACTGTATACACAACAATGTTATAATGTAGGAGGATTGCAGCACTGTTGATTTTTTTTTTTAAATACCTTGGACAACAATATTTGAGTAAATTTTCTTTCTCTCTGAATGTATGTTACACTTCAGAAGGATGAAGAAATTTTTCATTATGCTTTTTCTTTTTATTTGCATATATCCATTTGTTTTATTCCATGCTCCACCTACTGCCCACAAGCACCACTAGGCCCATTTTAGCAGATCTGCTTGTGATTCATCCATCCATCAACCCAATGGGAAGTCTGTACCAGTGCAAGGGGTGAATCTGTCCCAGGGGCTGGACTTGGCACTCAGCTTTGCTGAATTTAATGAGATTCCTGCTGATACCTATTCATAAATATATATTTATACATGTATTTTTTATGTATAGGTTGGATGGCACTAAAATGAGGTTACACAAATGATTGGTATCTCCATGAGTCCCACATTTCTATTGTTCTGTGGCTTCAGTAAAGATGCTGGGGCTCTTGTTGGCTGTCTCTGCTCTTTATGTTTTTAACTGGCTCATAGATAATGTTCTTTGTCTGGTCATACCTCTTCAACCCCAAAATTTTAAATTATCTGAAGTTTTCAAGTATCTGTAGTGCAAATCATTAGGTAACAGAATTATCTTCATGTGACACGTTGGGAGTAAGTTAGCTGTGGTTAGACACCATTGGTTTGGTTGTCATCTATTTTTTAGAAGAATAGACTGTACAACAGGAATGATAGCTTTAGCTTTAGGAGTTTTTAATTCATATTTGTTACATTTCTGTTTGAAGCATTTGAAAATAGCACTTAGAATTGCCTTAAGGAGGTAGTTTTCAGTGAATTACTATTGAAGATAGTTCAGTTACCTCAAACTGGAGCAGATTAGACTTGTCACTAAAGAGAGAAAGAACAGCATACACGTATCTAGTTCTTGGGACAGTCTGTGTAGGGTAGTGGTTGTTTATTAAGGTTTCTGTAGTTGTTCCAGAAAGAGTCATCCTAAGAACTATAGGGTTTCAGTCAACACCAGTGTCCTATTTACCTCCATTTAACATTTGATATTTTGAAACTTGAGTTATGGTGCAATAGTGACTTTGAAATTTTTCATGTATGTTTAAATTATGCCTTCTCAGTGCGAGACTTAAAAGGGTTTGTGATGAGTTCTGCGTTTTAAAGCATTGAGCCTCTTCCAGTGTTTTGACACAACTAATTTGACTAAAGCAAACTACAATTAAACTATACTTCTGTGTAACTGCTGCCAAAAAAAGAGTGTACGTTGGAGTCCATTTACAATGTGCTGTTGAAGCAATAAATCTGTGAAAAGAGTAACATATGTTTAATTTCAGTAAACTTCTTCTTAAAGTTGTTTTTTTTTTTAATTTTATTTTTTGTAACAAGGAGAATCTATGAAAGCTTATAGATGATGTTGTAATAAACCTGCTGGCACATTACTTAGGAGATACAATTTTGACCACCGTATCTAGCTAGTAGCATGCTGTATGCCTTACGATACGAGAAAAGAGAATAATGTCAAAGACAGACAAAACTAGTTAGATCTAGGAAACTGCAATGAAAAAAGGTATTTTTGTAAAAACATTGTCAGATACAATGAGGACCTTAAAATAACAAATAGGAAATAACAAGTAGTGGGAGTTCTGTTATCCCTAATGATCGCATTATGTGTTTGACTGTTGTTCTGTACTTTCCTACTTCTTAAGGACTTCATTCTCCATGTGAAGCTGGTTGCCTTTCAGTGGAAGATGTATGTTTGTTGTAACTTGGTATGATCATTCTGAAGTCCCGTTCTCACAGATTTAGCTGTCAGAGTGAGAGACAGGGTTCTGGTAATTTTTGCCTGGTTTTCAGTGTCACTTCTGTTCATATGAATGTGGAGAAAAGGCAGTATTTTACGTGATAAAGAGGATATTCTTTTTGATGATTCAATCTTTTTGAAGGAAAAAACCCTCTTTTGCTGGAAAGCTTTGGCCAGTTCTAGTTTTGAAGAACCTAGCTTGGATACTTTATATGAACAAGAGGTAAGATTGGAAGTGTCAACTAAAGCAACTAACTGGGGAGTTGACTTTGCTTTAGTAGTAAATCTAGAACTGGGAGGCACAGGAGAATTTAACAGACTAAAGGCTAGTATAAGTGGTTTTTAGTGTGACTTACTAGTTTTATACTACATTTACAGATTTGCTTTATAGACTGATGATTTAGCTGGAAGTGACAGGAGGAGGAAAATATTGTATTTGCTGATCACAGTATCATTATGAGCAATCAGGCATCATGTGGCTGTGAAAGATGCATCTAACTGGGGAAGGACATTTAGTGGGGATTCAGAAACTTTATTCTCATTTCACGAAGTTGCAGTGAAATGATGGCTGAAATGTCGTTTTCAGTTCTGTTTGCTGATGTTCAGAGAGAAGAATTCAATTGTGGCTATAGGGATAATTATAGTAGTAAAGCCTGTTTCACTGAGCAACAGTCAAAGGCTGGTGTGTTTATCATCACACAGCAGAAACTGCAATACAGTATGATTACCTTTTATAAAAAACACTGGAGTGAATATCAAGAAGCCTGGAAAGCTGGCCAAGGAGGAAAACAATGTAGACTCAGGATCAGATGGATTTAAAATAATGGCCATGAGTAAATTAAGGTTAGAAAATTGGAAAGATTTCCAACTATTAGAAAAATCTGAAACAAATTTCAAATATCAATACTAAAATAATAGTAACATAATAAGAGTGGCAGTTGTATTGAAATGACTTTAATTAACAGTAGCAGCAAGGAAATACATTAAAAGAAATCTAGGCTGATAAAGGATCTGTGTTACAAGGATAAGTGTAAGGAAGCCTCTATTTTACAAAGTCTTGAATGCATAGGGGGCTGGACTTGATCTGTGGATCTAAGACATCTAAAATACAAAGGCAATTTGCATTATCTGTTCTAGACTGTTTCTTATCCTTTATTAATTTTTCAGTACTACAGGACTAAAGCAGTGAAAATTAAGGTAGTATGATGAGACTAATGAAATAATACATGCTGCACAATGACATAACGAGAAAATTGGATTTGATTTACCATTTTGAGTTTAGCTGAGTTTGTTTTTAATATTCAGGTGAAAATCATAAGCAAACCTACAATTTCATGAGTGATGTATAATTCTCTTTGTTTGATTTCCTGGCTAGAGTAAAAGATTAAATGGCTTTTAAAAGGCTTTTTATGAGTTTCAGACAGTAATAAAAAACCTGAAAATCCATTGTGCTAGGTAAGTCACTAGAGGAATCAGCCAATTGTTCTCTCGTCTGGTGCTTCTTTCAAGCAATGTCATTTTTTCAGAAAAATATGCATGATGTGTTAATACCAAATGCTCCAATCAGCACTGGAGAAGTCCAGATGATTCACTTGGCAACAAGTAGTCTTATCCTGCCAGGTTTTTTTCCCATTTCACAGAATACACACCTTTTTCATGTATTGGGCTGTGTTTTCCTTTGTCACAGGTGCTTCTTAAGTTTGGGGTTTTTTTTGATCCTTTAAGACATATCTTAGTCAACCAGAACCTGGGCAAGATCTTCTTGGGCAGGGGAAAGGAAAGTAAGTTTAAACAGGTAATTTCAGCATATTACAATTGATTTATCAGTTCTACTGAATTCTTTTGTAGATCAAAAGGTGAGTGTACAGTAGTTGAAAATCCATTGACTTTCTGGAAA
This sequence comes from Leptosomus discolor, assembly GCF_034619465.1. Classification (NCBI taxonomy): domain Eukaryota; kingdom Metazoa; phylum Chordata; class Aves; order Leptosomiformes; family Leptosomidae; genus Leptosomus; species Leptosomus discolor. The sequence goes on along the minus strand of NC_141419.1, from coordinate 46,227,668 downwards.
CAGTGGCACAAGCTGCACTAGTGGACTTAATGAGTGGTGTGACAGTATTGTTGCAAGGGTCTATAGCCAGTTGATGTTTCTAGTAAGAAGAAGAGAAAGTAGTCGTCATGTGAAGAGATGGTCGCTTGAACCTGATGGCCAGCCTGTTACATTGCACAGAAAGCTGTGGCGCTTAGAGGGACTTGTGTCAAGTTCATGACTTTCACTGCTGATAGCAGTGACTGAACATCTGATTTTAGAACACAACCACAAGTTTATGAGGCACATTTTGTGGTTTTGCCTAAAAAATCCACTGAAAAGAAATGACAGAGATTAGAATCGACAAATTTTATGTATTTTATTATCAATTTCATTTTTTGTGTAGTGAATGCCTGTTTACTAGTGAGTAGCATAGTGAGTGCTGCTGAGTAATAACGTAATTATTTTCCTGATTCTATGTGGATTTTTCAGAAGAGTGAGGAGTGTGCATTTCTGTGTGTATATAGTTATTATAAAACACTAATAAATGACAAGAGAAGCAAGGGTAATGACTACTTCAGCATTTTATTGTTATTCTTCAAAAATTACAGATTTTTAAACAGTATCTCCTTAAGATGGTGATCATGAAAGATGGATATACTGTGCTGGTAAACAAGGGAATTTGTACTTGCTCTGAAATTTCTGCTAGTCTTTAGCAAAAAAGGATTTTGTACCCTTGTGTTCACCCTTGTGAGGAGTTGTGTATGAATTCATAACACACCCTTTTAGATAATATCTTGATTAAAAAGAATCTCAACCATACATCACATAGGCTAAAGCCCATTTGGTATAAAGTCCCTGAAACATAAATATGGTATATTCATTACACATTTATGATGACAATCATATATTGTATCATGGGAAAATTTAAGCTTTTTATCTTTGGCATGGGTTCTTGTGGATTTAGAAAACTCCATGAGACAGAAGAAAGCAAAAGAGATGAGAACTTTTATGGTAAACCCAGATACCATGGGACGTATGATAAAAGTGACAATGCTGAAACAAAAAACAGATGTGAAACATGGATAAAGAGTTTATAAAGTTGTAGTGATAGAGAGAGGTTTTTGACCTAGACATTTGTTGAAATATGTCCCTTCACAGCTTTCCCCTTCCTTTCTTTCAAGCTGGAATTAATTGAAACATTTTAAAGCTTACTGTTCTTAATGAGAACTTTACCTGTAAGCATTTAAAAGCTTTTTTGAAATGCTTGGAAAATCACACTTTGAACTAGCTATGCATATGTTAATTTTATAGCATCTGGTTTTGTTGTTTTATCACAACAAAATGCATCCTCTACCTTTAAAGACATTGTATTGCACCTCTGCATACAGGGTACATCTTGAGGGTTAATTATTTCATATGTGACATGAGAATTTCCTGAAACGCCCTACAAAAATTCTGACTTTTGAGTCTTGGAGGTGTGAGTACTGATCATTATAAGCTATGGACTTCATAGCCTCATGATATACTGAAGCATTTTTGTCTAATTTCCAATAAAATCTAAGTCCATCACAAAGAACACATTAAACAGAACTGAGACATTTCTGCAGATGCCTTTCACATAAATTAAAAATACGTCCCAAATGTGAAAAGCTACCCACATGACTTACGTTATTTACACTCTGTAAATGGCCACTGTGTAAATAAGCCTATGTAGAATTTTTTATGTCTTTTATGTCTTAGAAATGCAGTTTAAGGTTTAGAGATACACATTCTAATCTTAGAGGTTTACCTTCTAATATCAGTTTTTTATCTAGGGAAAAGAAATGTGAGCTTCTCATTCAACAGATTGGCACTATTTAGAACCATTTGGGTAAGCAGGTTTTTGCAGAGCTGTGGGATTCTTGCAGATAGACTATAACCTGTCACCAGCTTCCCAGTTGAAACTCAAATACCATTTTTTAGCTTAGCTGTATTTCAGCAAAATGCCATTGGAAGAACCCGTTCAACTGTACAGATTGCACATCACTGAGAACTGAGTAACTAAAATTCAGAACCTGAAACCATCATGTGAAGCTTGTAGGTAGGGGGCTTGGAGCATAGCTATGAAACCATATATTACTTGTGAGATATTCTTGTCACCATCTAAATTTACAGCTTCTCCACTGCTCTTCAGTGAGTAGAAAACTGAAAGGTATAGAACCCTGTACAGGCCAGATAACAGGTTTTCTTCTCTAGGTCTGACAGGAAGAACTCTCTCCACAATGAGATGCATTTTGTTTTTACTTGGAAAACTATTCTAGCTAAATAAAGTTTTTTTTTTTTAAAAAAAAGTTAATGCAGCATTAATGTTGCAGAGCTAGAAAATAGAATATCGTTTGAACAAAAGTGAATGTTGCCTTTGGAACTTTATTTTGGCAGTGCTGCAGTATTTGCTATTGTGGATTATTTTTTTTTAATGTTATGACTTAACTGCACATATAATAAAATATGCATGGTTTCTAATGGAGATGATTTAACTTTGGGTTGGAACTTTTAATTTATAAGCATAATTCAGAAAGAATAGGGAAAAGTTTAAGTAGGATTAATAGATTTCTAAAGCATTTTTATGAAAAAAAAAAGAAAAGAGGTTGAGGAATTAATTCTACCTGTATCTTGTTGCGACTCACCATATATAATGTGGTATGTCTTAAAATGGTATTTTTGAATGTTCCCTGGTAATCTTCAGAATGTACAGCTATACTGAATTTATTTTAAAATCAAGTGATAGTTCATGTGTTTCCAGTTACGTTTCATAAATATGCAATGTTTTATATGTGACCATTAATAAATATACTTAAGGTATTAAAAGTTACGGAAATGGCTGCTAAGTTGTTAACATGTTACCGTTTTAGAGAATAACTGATAAAATTACAGCTGATGTAATTTACATCCTCCAGACTAAAATATCCAGACATAAATATCTGTTGTCTTATAATGACAGTTGAAGCATTAGGAAATTCTACCTTGCACAGGTGCAAGATGCCAACAAGTAGCTGAATGGCAGTGCCTTATGTAAAGAGATTATTTCATGTGCTTTACATCACCTGCAAGAAATATGGGCGGTCCAGCTGGCTGTAAAGGAAGAGGCACACTTTGGTAGTGGAGGCAGGGAAGAAGTAGCTGGTAAGGAAGAGGCTGGTAAGAGTGTGAGAGGTTTTAGGGGTGTAGGTTTTATTTTGAGTAGGTCTGGGTGTGGTGTGTGTTGATAAGGCATTCATGGAGTGGGATGGAAGAACTGAGATGTGCAAAGGGACTTCAGATTGCAAGATACAAGTTAATGATCAATTTAATGAGGAAAAAGTAGCTGTATGAAAGAAGCCTTTCTTGATGGCCTAGTGAATGTAAACTTGAATAAAAATCAATAAGTATTTCACAGTCCTATCAGTTTCACAGTTGTGACCATATATCATGTTGCCTCAATTGCCTTGTTTCCAAGGTATGTTAAATTTGTCACAGATCTGAAGTGATTTTTAGGAGGCTGTCAACATTTTGCGTGTTGTGAGATTATTAGTCAATATTTGACAACATTGAATCATTTCCAAAGCTATGACTCTTCGTTTCTTTGAGTTCTGGTCTGCTGAAAGACAGCACTGGACTTGGAAGCAGCAATATCTATAACTGTCTTGGAACTGTCTTGGAACCAGTTCAGGGATCACAAGAATAGTTTATATGTTACTCATTATAAAGTGGGAAAAAAAAGAATGTTTTTTAAAATAAATGTCAAAGAAAATGCAGTCTATGTCATGGAAAGTTAAATAATCCCTTGTCCACCTTTCAATATGTTAGGATCTTAATAGATCCTTTTCCGTATTTTTCTTATAATAATTTTTATTAATAGTTTTGATATATTTTTGATATCTCATTCACTGTGGTTGAGAAAAGAAAGATAACTAGTTTTACCCTCGTATCTTGTCAGCCTTTTTTCATACTCCACAACTTGAATCCTTTCTGCATGGCAAATAAGTCTTTAATAGTGCTTTTTGACTTAATCTTGTAAATGAGCAAAAGCAGAGGAGGAATTGTTCTGTTTATTTCCACTGGAGTTAAAGTTTTGCATACCATAAAGCTACTGGTACCACTTCCCTGCTGTAGGCATGCAAACTACATGTTTGCTGAGTTCTTATGTTCTTTCTTGTTATCTGTTTTGCACTGTCAGAGGGAGGATGCTGTATGGGGTGGACCTTTGTTCTGACCCTGTCCAGTTGTTCATATGTACTTAACACAGATGTGATTGTGTTCTTAATATTGTCAGTTGGTGATTTTATCAGTGGTACAGGTGATTAGCCAGTCTGGCAAAACAGGGTGAGGACAACTTTGCTAGGTGGAAAATTTCCTTGAGAAACAGGATGCCAAGGTCTGAGGAGGGGAAATTCTGAAAAAATGATGCAATTTACGTATTTTTGTTGAAAGATTTCTCTGTAAAAAATTATTGAGAAATGAAAATATTTCAGATGTGGTTCCTAAACAGGAAGGGCACAAATGCTAAAATCTATTTTAGGACCTTACATTCAGTGAAACTAACATCTGAAATAACTGGTAATGTCTTGTGATAGATCTCAAACTTGTATTACAAAATAATTTGTTGCACCACAACACAGCCGTATTAAAATATTTTTATTATGGAGGTAGTCAGTGATTGTGGTCACTTCTTACGTAGACTGTACTTTGTTTAGATATCATCCTGCACTGTGAAGACAATTTAAAAATCATCACAAATATTGGAATATTGGCAATTTAAGCAGCACTTGAGCCAAATACAGAAGTAATTTCTAATAATGTGTTTATAGAGCGAGATTTTGGTCTAAAAATAGGAAATATTTTATTTCTGGCTAGGAGACATGAAATTTTGAATCTGGAGGAAATGCTAAACATCTTAGGGTTTGGCTGGCAGTGAATTTATGGGCAGATCAAAGTCTGAGAGGTAACAACCACAGACCCTCTGGGTGGATCTGATGACTATAATTTGTTCATTGGTCTTCTTTATTTTCTTTTCAACAAATTGAAATTCCTTTGGATTTGTGTCCTTTCTGGAATCAGTTTACACTTCACTCTCCACGGTCTGCTTGAGAGATTCTTGCTCAGCTGAGTAAGTTTATGTGAATAATAGCACCTGCTGAAATGTGCATATGCAAACCTGTCTCAATTTTGCATACTTCACTGTTCTACTCCATTCTTATTCTAATAAAAATGAAGGAATTATTTTGCACATGCAACATCAGCTTCTTTTGATAAAAGTAGTCATCATCTTATATATCATGAAAGCAGCATCCTATAGAGACTGATTTTCCAAAAGATTCAGGGTAGTGTGTATCTTAAACCAAACTGTAAGCGGAGGACTTTGGAAGAGTTTAAAAGCTATGGAAATATTGTTTCTACAGATCTTAAATTTGGAGGCCAGTACCCAAATGCATGCTTTTAACTCAGTAGTCTCTGCATAAAAGTCTGAATGTTTTTCCTCTGTCAGGACTATAAAGTATGGCATTATGCATATTCGTGTACTTCCTTACTGCACAGTCCTACCATTAAAAAAAAAAAGTCCAGAAAAGATTGGATTGAATGCTATGTTGGCAGCTGAAAGTCAGTCAACAGAAGTAATACTGACTCTCTCCCTGCTGTGACTGCTCATAACTATGCAGCAGAGTGGAGTGAGCAGGTAGATGGAGAAAACCTCTAGGAGAAATACAATGCGTATGCTGTGCAAAGCCCGGAAATGCAGTTAATTGAAGACAGACGTTGCTGGCACTTACAAATTGTTTCTTCAGCCTTCAGCAATGAAGGTACTTAGAGATGGAAAGCTCTGGTGTGCTTGAATAACAAGAACACATGAAGTTCTAACCCTGTTATTTACGCAGTTTGAAAAGTTGTTTAAGCTTGCTTTATTATATGCATTAGTAAGAGCTGGTGACTTTGATTTTTGTTGCGTTCCGGCTGAAGTTGGGTCCCGATAGCACTGTTAGAATCATGGTATTAAGTTTAATCTTGACTTTTAAAATAATGGAGGAAAAAATTTTTCAGTCAGATACTGTTATGTAAATGAAAGGTTTTGCCTCTTTAGTCAAAATCTATCTTCAGTTCTGGGACATTTTACAAACAGTACAAAGTCTAAGATTACCATAATGTTTTTCAACACTAGTAAGTATTGAACTAGTAGAAGAGAATTGTCTTTTGCACTGTGTGTTGAAGAAAGCCTTTCATTTTTAGACTTCAGATGACATTACTATTTTTGTACCGCTGATTCTAATATGCTTATTAAACTATATGTTCATTTTCTGCATCTGATAGGGATGCATTTTTCCTATGGCAGTGTTGCTACTTGCCTTGGGCAGTATGGTCAGAGCATGGAGAAGTACAGTTTCACACAGTCTGTCCTTGCACACTGTGTGCATCTGCTTCCTAAGACAGCAGAGAGTAGACTGCAGGGAAATTTTTTATTGGGATCATGACATGGCTATGCCCATTTATTACTGAAATCTAGTTTAAGATGCCCGTTGAATGGATGATGAGACAAAAGAGTAGTGAGAAAACAGGAAAAGTGTAACACAGTGGGAGTTTACTTCAGGTGAGAATTAGGAAATTTTGAATCTATTACTTGTATAGGGGAACAAACCATTATTAGATACACCTGTGTCCATGCAAGCATGCAGCTGGTAGTAATAACCTGCAAGAGGAGGACAGGTGTGTAATTCTGTGCGGGTGGTCTCTGTGGGATGACACCTGGGACTGCCATGTGCCAGCCACCACCTGTTTAAGTGGGCTCCAGCAGACCCGCTGCAGGGCACAGCTGAGTCCCTCAGCCAAGATAGCAATGTCACTGGGAACAGGAAAAAGTAAAATGCTGCCCAGTCACGTGAGGAATGAGGATAAAAAGTGAAACATCCCTGTAGACACCAAGGGTAGAGGAGGAGGAGGTGGTGTTCCAGGAGCTGGAGCAGATATCGCCATTGCGTGGGAAGACCCACGGAGGACCCCAGGCTAGAGCAGGTGTGCATGCTTTGAAGGAAACTGCAGGCCGTGGAGAGGGAGGAAGGGCAAAGTGTGAGGATGAGGGAGCAGCAGAGAGAAGCTATTACATGCTGGCATTCTGCCATTCCCCACCCACCCTGTGCTGCTTGGGGTGAAGGGGAAAGGTGTTCTTTTCATTTGTCTTTGCTTCTTATGCTCCAAATCTGTTTTAACTGGCAATAAATTAAAATAATTTTCTGCAAGTCAAGTTTTATTTGCCCATGATGATAACAGCTAACTGACCTCCCTGTCCTTTTCTCAACCCATGATTTTTTTTTTTATTTTTTTTTTTTTCCATCTTATTTTCTCCCCCATTCTGTTGGAGAGAGGGGAAGTAGGAGAGTGGCTGGGTGGGCATCTGGGACCTGGCCGAAGTCAACACAGCATATTGGGTGGTGAATTGTTTAGTGAATTAAATATTTTGGTTTGACATGTCAAGCCATCGGATTAGAAACTGCTACTACATAAGTGACTAATGAAAAATTGTAGACCTTTGGAGCTGGCAAACTACTTTGTTTAAAAAAGTAAAAAAGCCTCAATATTCTGACATTTTTTTCAAGTCTGTTATCTCGTCTCCATTTATTACTGCATTTCATTGAATCTGTCTGATGAAGACAGCACAATATTTTGTCAAAATGCTGTTTCATAATTGTGGTATGTAAAGTCTCCTTTTTGGCACAGTATTATCTGTGCCCCATCTCTTCTCTGGGATACTAAAATGGGAATGACCTTATCTCTGACTGTAGTGCATGCTTGTGCACATTAATCTGTCATCCTGGTGGGGTTTTTTGTGATAATGATAAGGGAAATACATTTTCTTCTTTTCTTATATCTCTATTCTGGTCTTAGGAAAGCATATTAATTTTTTTTTTTTTTTTTACATTCCTTTGCTGCCTTATTTGTATAAATTCTGCAAGAAACAATATTATGTTCAAAATCTGCATTGTTTCAACTTTGAATGATAACAAGCTGCCACTCTGAATTAGTATGCAAGGAATAATACATATGAGTTTAAAGAAATCTTTACCAATCTTGACATTTCCTGACTTATACCCAATACCTGGTAACTATATGCATAGGTGGTCTTCAAAAATTTACTTCACTTTTATGTTTGTATAACTTCTCATGGTAATACAACTTTATTGGAAACAGTAGACTTACTTCAGGTCTTCATAGGGTACAGGACAGAATGTCAAATCCATTTATACGCTCCAAACAGGGAAAAAGAAATTACTGTCCTTTTAGGAAAAAAATGCTGGGCAGAAAAGGTTAGCATGAGTGTTCCAACATAGATGTTAGAAATAGGATGGCATAGCAGTTTCTGTTACAGTGTCTTTTATCAGATACAATTGCCCAGAATATTCAGGTATTTTTCATTCTTCATATCTCATCTATGGTATTTCCAATTGGATGTAAGAAAAAAACCCAACCAGTTTTCATATTTCAGAAGAATTATGATCTGCCTACTTTTTGTGGTTATTGGCATATTTCAGATGTGAACTATTTTCATTTTAGATAAGACAAAATGTTCATTTTTATTTAGGGGTGGTGTTTCCACATGGCTTTTTTTGTGTTTGTTTCTTTTAATAAAGTGAAAAATCTTGATGTGATGTGAATGTATGTATTGGAAAGCTTTCATTTATAAGGGCAAGTGTCCACTTTAAAATACGTGTGGTGGACGTGAGTCCATTTCAAAGTGCTTGTACTTAGTTCCATGTAATGCTTTACATGCTTATTTGATGAAGTCTGCCCTGTACTTAAGGTCTCACTCTACTGCATAAAGTAAATAAAATTCGGAGCAAGGACCCAGTTCATCCTCGGAAGGATCAACTTAGGAGGTGTGAGCAGTTGTTTGCCGAATGAGATTGTCCTGGGCTTGAACTGTACTGACATGTATGTGTGCTACACTTAAGTTTCATTTTGTTTCGTGTAAGAAACTTGAAAATGCAGGGATATATGACTACAGGGAGAAGAATGTCATATTATGTTAACTTTGCATGAGATAAGTCCACCGTCGTGGCAGCCTTTTCAATTGCAGCTGTGAGCAGTGGAAGCTTTTCAGATGAAACTGTTGGGAGATGAATCAGTTCCTCAGAACTCACTTACAGTTCTACCCCAGCTGCATATTTTTTTTTTAATATTTTTTTATTCTTTGTTTTGCTTTCATTTTCATGACATGGAGGTTTTGTTATTTGAACTGTCTGAAGCCTGTATTTTGCCCTGGCATACAGTATCTGAAAACATGTTACAACTGTGGTGCTTTAATGCATAGCTTTGATTTTCTCTGCTTTCTATGTTTAGTTTTATGGCAGAAGATATTCACTCCACTTCTAATGATTATGAAAACAATAAGGGCATGGTTGGCAAGGATATTACTTCATCTTCCCTTTCCTACCTGTGAAATTGTCCAAGAGATGGAGAAGGGGTCATGTTTTTTTCAAAGTCAGTCAAAGTGATTACAGAGATTATTTGGTTATCCAAATTTGTCTGAAGATTACCCATTTGAATATATATAACTGAGGCTGATTTTATTCAATAAATTTTACATCACTGTTCAGTTCTTTAACTTCTGACTCAGGGGACGGGTAATAATATTTGGAGTTCTCTACCAATGGATTAGCCTTCAATTTATGCAAGGAGCGGAAAGAAAGCAATGTCAGCTTGGTCTTGCACAGCTTCTCAGTATGTCTAGTTGACAGTCTGAAGAATAGCATCTTAAAGCCCTGGTTTCATTTTGCAGCAAAAAGAATGAAGAGAAACGAAATAAGGCAAGTGTGCTATGATTGAGTCTTTGTTCAATGTGGAATAAGGCCTTGGTTTTTGTACGTGGACAGGGGAAACCTGCAGCACAACCTGATGGGCTGCTATTCCTGTTCTATATTCAGACTTTATCAGTGTCTTTCATAGGCTAAATAGTTATTTAAAAATAAAAATTAAAAATCTATGCCTCAGTGAAATTCAGCATTAGACATAAAAGTCGAATGAAAAATAGTTTATGATTTTACTAGTATTTGAGAACTATGCTTTTGTATAAACTTTCATTTAACATAATTTATAGTTTGTATTAGAAAAGCTAATTGTTTTGTAAAGGTAACACTATTCAAGATATATAGAAGTGGTATCTGGTAGGTGTACAGAAAGTACCTAGCAATATGTAAGTAGGTAATCTTCTGAATTTGTAACATTTAAAGCTCATGATGAAGATAAACTGACCTAAAAAGTAAGTGCAAAGAGGAAATGGAACAACCAAACCTAGCTACTCTTATGTTTCTGTACAACATTAATGATGATCTTTCAACATCTGTTCTGCATTCTGCAGCTAGTGTAACTGACTGAAAAATTAAATGCATGTATTCACATTTATTTAATGCGATCAACAAAGAGATTGTGTTGGGTTCGTTCTTTTTAAAGTAATGCCCATTTGTATTTGAAGGGAATTGTATTTTGTACCACCTATAAAATTTAATTTTGTTTTCTTGCTTGGATTGGTATTTCTTTTTGATGATTTATCCAAATGTCAGGCAGGATGTCCAGTGTGACAATAGCATCTACATAATTCCAGAAGAAACAAAGTTCTTTTCTATTTCTCCCTATTTATACTACGTGGAAATATACAGAAGAGCTCTTTGCTTCTCTTACCCAGATGTATTAAATTTTTTTTTCTTTCTGTAGCAAAACTGTTTAATAGGTTTTTAAGTTTAAAGAATGAGAAAGTTAACTGTCAGTCTTGCTCATAACATTTTCTAGGAGGAACAAAACCCACAAAACCTTGCTGTCTCCAGCTTTACTCTTGATAAGAACTCGTGTGTGTTGGCAGCTTAACAATTTGAGCTGAGTTAGATTTATATGGTATTTATATATATAGGTTTTATAGTAATTTTAAGTTTGACCACACCCTTGTAATATTAGATGTGCATCTAGTGTGCTTGCTTTTTATGTATGTTTGTGTGTATACATATGTTGGGGTGGGGGGAAGCTGACCAACTAGATGGCTGCATTAGAATGTTTTTCTGTTTTAGGTGCGGGCAGCCAAGGAGGAGTGGCTGACTTTTCTTATACTTTTTTTTTTAAAAAAATTTGAAAAAGCGTGAAAGGAGTGTCATAAGATGTATTTTCCATTTTCATAGTTGTTCAGGACATATTCTTATGCCCTAAATTATTCCTGTTATTTCGTGAAATAGGTTTTTATATATGTATATATATATAATAAATATATTAAATATATTTAAATATAAATCGTTATCTAAAAATGTGACAATACACTGAGTAATAAAACTAGTGGTATTGACTTTTCTGTACATGTTGTACATATTTAAATGACCCCTTAGGTCTCCCAAAGCAAACTTTTAACATTCCAGATCTTTTACCATACATCTGCTACTGGCATGTAGGCACCCACCCACCCAGGTTTAGTTAAACAGAATTTATTCTAGTTCACTTAAGTAGAAAGGCTTGTAAAATATAAAAGTAGTCACCTTGCTGGTAAGGTTACTAAAACAAAAGGTTTTCTTAAATGGAGTTTTGTGGGGGGGTTTTCTTCTGCAGGACTGTGCACAATTTCATACTTTCTTAAATTCTTATCTTACATGTTCCTTTTGTTTTCCTTTGCAGATGGGATTTATACAGATTAATGAGGACTTCATATTTATTGAGCCACTCAATCGCACTTTGGCTGTGACAGGTCATGCACACAGGGCGTACAGACGAAAAAGGTCCATAGAGGAGAAAATTACTGAAAAGCCAGCTTCTCAGAATCAGTACTGTGGTGTTGTTACAGGTAATACACAAATCTCACTGAAAAGATCTAATGTAGCAGACGTATTTTTAAGATATGTAGGTAATAATTAAAAGCACATCTGATTATTCTTGTAGCAGTAACTCATGGTGGACTTTGAGGTAGCATGCTGAGGCTGCCATTTCACTTGTCAGAAGAGGGAACTGTCCACTGGGGAATAGGCACTGCTTCTTAATGTCCGTTTATATTTGAAAGTAGGAATCTTTGGGTCATTTTTTTCACTTCAGCTTATTAATTACAACCTATTTCTTGTCCCTCTCTGTCTTAATAGTTGCTTAATTACTTAGTACATGCAGTGCTTGTACTTAATTTTTTGTTTTAAAACATTAGCACAGTTCATCCCAGTTTCGGTTAGTAGTAAGTCTTGAACTTCCCCATGGGGCTGACATTGAATTTAAAAGATTTTTATAAGAGTGTTCTTGTTCTATAATTGACACTTAGAACTGTATGAAACGATCCTAATGCATCTTCCTTATGGTGGGTAGAAGAAGTTGTTGAACGGTTTTGACAAAAATTTGGCACATAGTGATGAGTTAATAGTTTTCAAGGGAGATGGGAAAAATTACTTTTGTGAAAGAAGACATTCTGTTGTTCCTGCTTCATCATCAGCTCGTCTTCTTCAAAGGGTAGAGGACATCTCAGTCTTTTGCCCTCAGCATTAGCCGAGAGTGTTTGTAGTGTTGCTGTGAGTATTTTTTTTTTTTTTTTGCCAGGAAATAAACCAGAATGAGTACACATTTATAGGCATTTTTCCCTGTCTCCTGACCTAGTATAAGTGAGACACTGATAAAGTGGAAAGAAATAGCAGAGGTGCACTGTCATAGCTAGGGACTTAGATTATATGACATTTAGGGCGAGGCAGAAGGAACCGGGTTGTTTCAAACAGGTAAAGAAGGGTAAAGGAAAGATGCAGCTGCAGTCTTGTGATACCTAAGGTGCTGCGAAGAGAACATGAAGCCAGACTTTCCTTAGAGGTGTGCTGTCACAGGATGAAAGATAACAGTAGTAACTTGGATTCAAGGAAATTTCAGTTGGGCATAAGGTAAAAAAGTCTCAAAAAGAATGCTTAGGACTGGAAGAGGTTGCTTAGAGAGGGTGTGGAGTCTACATCCTGAAATGTTTACAAAACATAGCTTAAAATGACTCTAAGATAGCTGTTCTTACTTCAGTGCTTGTCCTGACCAGAGCAGGAGGTTGGCCTAGCAGACCTCCTTAGATCCCTTCCAGCCTAAACTTTTCTGTGGCTGTGAAAACACATTTCTGTGTCCTGAACATTTATACTGCTTTATCCGATTTGTATGGGTAGAGAATAAATGTGACAGGATTTTTTTTTTTTCCATTTTGGAAGTACTGTTTTTATAATTAGGCATCCCTCCACAGGTTGAAATCAAAAATGAATCAGCAAAGCAAGGCTCTTTTTGTAGTTATTAAAATGGACTAAGTAAATTACATGTAACTTCCTCCATCAGGCTTTATATTTCTCTTCTAGGCATTATATTACTTTGCCACTGCTTATTTAGAAGTGAAGTTCACGTAAAGTAAAGCTGGTTATTTTTCCTTATTAGTGGTAAGCAAGTTAGAGCACACATGCCTGCATGTGTTTGGGAGTGAGAAAAAGAGAGAAAATGAAAAGCATGCATGATGTGTGCACAGGGAAGGGGGAGAGGGGTACCTGATAAGTAGCAAACCATTATGTATATGAAAATGAGTAAAGATACAAAGTGTTCTGTAGGGACATTATTTTTCTGTCATGTTCATTACCAGTCATCCTTTCACTTTCTTTTATGCTCTAAAATGGGAAAGTCAGCTTATTCTGTTCTAATAATCTTATGCTCAAGGCTCTGACTTGGTGCAAGTAATTCTGTCAACAGAGATTCAAATATTTGCTTGAAATAAGTTCCATTATCTCGGCTATCAGCCTGAAATTTCAAAACTCAAGCTGTGCATAACTGATTAGCATCTGCTGGCATAACCTTATTGCCAGGGGTTTATAAATATCTGCAATTTTTAACTGACTCTTTTGTACTAGCCAGACCAGTCCCTCACTCTGCTGCTGCAGGTTATTTTACTAAGTGGGGCTGCAGCCCATTACATGCATAAAATCTCTGTCTATTCTAGGAGGAATTTCCTGGTGTGACATGCAGTTACCTAGTGTCACCAAAACATTTGTGGTACAGGCACAGCCTTAAAGGTGGGTTGAAGCAACAAAAATAAGACTTTACAGCAATATTTGAGAATTTAAAGTCAAATCCTAAGCTAGGTAGATCAGTGAAACAAAGATAAAGCAGATGAGTATATGGGGCTTTCTGATACTGTCAGGTTATGCGCAGCTGCCTTTGGTAGAGTTGTAGCTGTGTGACACAGGGAATCTGTTATCTTGGCAATATGGCAACTTCCCAGCAATATGGGCCTCTCTTACAACAGGATCTTTTGCTTCTACAGTACTTGTGTGTCAGAATGGGTGCTCTGTGACAGGTGCTTATGCTGCTGATTTTGAGCCAGATTGATCTCAAAGACTGGCTACCTATCAAGCAAATGTGTATTGCCAGCGATGAGTTGTAATTATTAGAAGGAATGAACGTCTGTGCTGGAGATGTTGAAAGATCACAATCAGAAATAATAGCTTTTCGTGCAGAACTAGAAGAGGCAATCAAAGAAGGTATTGTTTGTTGTCCGTTACTGTTGTGGACTGGATTGAAAGAAGCTACACAGTCAAACTTTTTTGGAGAGAACAAAGAGCTTGTTTTTGTGAATGGGATGTATTTTTCTTACTAATTAGGGGAGGAGAGATTCATAGCAACAGAGGCAGATACTTTCTGGCTTTGTGAGAGCATGCATGTGTATCCTTTTGTAGAATGTTTGTGTGATTTATTTACATATGTGAGACAGTTGCACTATACAGACCTCACACTCCACACCTTTGTTTAGCACATGGCCCATGAAACCTTTCAAAGCAACCGGTTCGTAAGTGTGTTATAGAGAAAATGTGAGAGAAGCAGTTGCTGTTAAAGGGCCACATTGGAAAGCTGAGCTCTTTTCCTTCTACGTAATCTGAAGCGCTTGTTCCAGGCTGAAACTTTTCGTACAGTGAACCTAACTCATTATAAAGGCATAGCATGCTTTGGGGTGAAAAAAAAAAAATCATCTTCTCAAATGGTCATTCCTTTTTGACATAGACTAGTGAGCAAGAGCTCTTATCTGAGATACACTAGATCTGAGTTTTGAATTCCTTCTGTATTTCAGAGACTGGAAGCCTCCTCTTTTTAATTCTCAGTTCTGGTGATAAACAATGTACTGTTCAAAGGTATGAGTAGATTGTATTTCTCCTTAGAGTGATGGCATTTTGCAGGAAAAAGCCTTCTAGTTTCACTAGGTCAAAAGCAGAAGTTTGACTTTATGGGATGTAAACTGGGCAGTCAGCTGGGAGAGCTGTGTTGATTCTTGCTCTGCAGACTGGTCACTGTGATAAACATGAAATAAAATGCATAAACAATCTTGGTCATAGGTCTAGATCTGTGAGATCGCACTAGATGGAGACTGGTGCTGCTTGAGGTATTAGTTTCCATTCCTTGGGTCAGAAACAAGTTGCCGCTCTGCATTAAGATATTTAAATCCCTATCCAAATTATAGTGGAGGTATAGCTCGTGGCTTCCTAAGGTCCTGAACATTCCCTCCGTAGCCAGAATACTGCAATCTCTGTATGGCTAGGGTACCCATTTTCTTTTCCCTCGGAAGAGAAATCCTGGGGAGTGATGGTGATTGCTCTGTACTCTGGGCCTCATGTGGATGTGCTCAGGGAATGCACTTGTGCCTGAGGGCTTCTAAGTGTCCAGGAGTCCTGTAGTCACAGCCTGTTCTTGGTGTTGGCTCAGATACTTTATGCTGCAGTATTTCTAGCCTTTCTGCTGGAGTACTGGAGTATTTTCTAGCTTTCCTTTCAGTCAGCTGAGTTTGAGTAATAAATTGATACAAAATCTTCATATTTTCTGCAGTTGCGCAGAACGTAGAAGTCTTATTTTACAGAGTGCTCCTGTGGCATTTATTTTTTATTTTACCAATGTAATTAAATTTTTAAGATTAATTTATGCATCTTTAATCCCAAGAAGCAGTTTTTTCAGTTAATCTGACATTTCTCTTCTTAGCATATGCATTATTGATGTAGATTTTTGCAGGAGTTGTTATCTCTTATATACTGTACTTTCTATAATGAGCAATTCTTTGCAATTTTTTACTTATTTATGAGTATGTAAAGAAACAAGTGGTTTTGCCTAAATCCTGTTTTGCCTGTTATCTGGCAGTAATCATGGCAGTTGTTTGAATACCACTGGTACCAAAAGTGCTAATTTTATTTATTTGAAGATCTTATGGAAGAGCTGAAATGTTCAGATAAATGTGATGGGGAATTCTGCCAGCAATTTGGAAAAGGTTGACTGACCAAGAACAGATTGTCCTTTGGTTTGTTAACCCAGCAGATATCTGAGGCAAATGATGGGCACTGCCCCTTGCAGCCAGCTTGTCTACAGAGCTTGCAGTCTTCTCATCCATTATAATCCTGAAAAACAGAGATTTTAACAGTTTATGGGACTGCGGTGACCTTAGTATTTAGCACAATGCTGTGTTTTATTATGGGCTGCCTACTGTCAATTCTGAATAAAAATGCATCGCTAGCTAAGAGAAGTATGTTAGCAGACTTCTCTGAACAGCCATGCTAATGTCAAATTTAAAATTTTCAACTCCTAGCTGCTGTTTTTTACAAAGTAGTGAACAATCAATAAACTGTGTTGGTGGAATCAATCAATATTCCTAGGAGGAAGGTGGATGGTCCAGATGGGTCATGAAAGATCTTTTTTAACCCAAATGAGCTTACTATTTAAACTTAGATCTGTAGCCTACTCTTGCAGCATTAGATGCTTGTATGGTAAGTCATAGTTGTATAGCTTACAGGGTGTGGGTTTTTTGGCACAATTCCTGACACTGAAGTTTCATTAAAAATTATTCTCAAAAGAGTGACGAAAACCCACATTAATGTTCTATAAACTAGACTGTAGATCCATAGTTAGCAAACCCAAATGAAACTAGAGGCTAGCTGTATGTGTAAGGCCAAGCAACTATCTGAAGGATCAAAATGAGATTAGTATTAATTTTAGAAGACAGTTTATGAATTTATGAGTTGTTTCTACTTCTAGGCATTCAAATACCAAATGTTTATTTCTGGAGAATAGTTACTTTTTTCTTTTACTAAATTTGTATACTTATCAGTGTTAATAAGTCTTACATTGTCACCAGTGGTACAGATATCAGTAAGCCCTTCAGAAATGTAGTGGGATGGATGAAATCACTCACATATGTAGTCTTTAACAAATGGCTAAAGAGAAAGCTATCAAACTTTTTTTTTAGTGTGGATAGTTTTTACATTGAAAAGTATACATCTGCATTACATTTACATTAAATCTATATTACCCATACATTTATATGAAGTCACAAATCCTTCTTCTACTGGTATCTTATATTTTAAAGTTAATTTGTGAGTTCAGTGATTTTAAGGCATATTTTTAGCACTTTCCTGAAGAGCGACTTATTTTTTGGAGAGTAGTCATGTGTTGTAAAATGAACTTCAGGAACTTTCCTATTAGAGATGAGACTGATTAATTGCAAAACATTTCCTCAAAATTTCTGAATATTTGATTGTTTCCAGAACATATATTTGTAATTGTCATCTCAAGCATCACTTTTGTTGTAAACAGAGAGCCCAATATTCCATTGTGGAAGCTGGAAAAAATTTCACTTGATTTCGGTGACTTCAATTAGATCAGTCCCAGAAGTTTTATGTCCTCTCAAGGGGATCTAACCAAATTTGGCCATTACAACAGGGAGTTTCATTTTATATTTTGTTTTAAATTAAATTATTTTAAATATCATTGCTAACTGCTGTATGCATATCTGACTGTCTTCTGGCTTGTAGTAGTGATAGGGATTTTGTTGTGTTTTTGAAGGGGAAACTTAAAATTAGCAAGAGCTGTAACTTCTAGCTTACTATAAATATAACATGTTTTCAATTTGGAGCTTTCTGTAGATTTAGAAACCTGTTTGCAGGGTTTGATTTTGCTGTTTTAACTTCAGCTGCTTATAGTGACAGCAGCACTGACTTTGAAGTCATGTTAGTAAAACTTCACTTTTTTGTTTCCAACAAACCTGTATCTTACATATTGTTCCCTGTCATTCAACTGAAATATTCTTTCATTCTTTCGTCTTTGCAAATCACTGAATTGTTCCATGATTTTTCTTAATACTGAATTTGTGGCAAATTGTATTTGCCATCTTTTATGCTAGGATATTATTACATTAAATGTTTCCTCTGTGATTTATGAAGATGAACAGATAACAATTTTGCAATCACAGTGAGGCTATTTTTCTGTCAAACCTAACATGAATTAAGATTTTTCCCACAAACTGAACTATGAGGCTTATACTGTTTTATAAATACATTAGGTGAAAGGATGCAAAGAGTGTGACTTTATTTGAGCAGCTAGATAAGATTCCTGTTTTCTTTGTCTGAACTAACATTTATATGATGTACAGGCCTTCAGTCTGAGCCTTAGGATTGGCAGTGCTAAATAGGCATATATCAGGGTTCATAGCTCATTTTTAACATTCTACATAATCAGAGTTATACTATACTCACAGATAGCAAATCTCAAAAGTACTGTATGAGTAGTTTGAAGGATGAGTTTGTCAAGCAATGTTTTATGTTACAGATAAAAGAAAATCCAAGAACCAAAAAGTATCAGAAAGTGGAAGAGGAAAACGATACTCTTACAAGTTACCTCAGGAGTACAATATAGAAACTATTGTGGTGGCAGATCCAGCTATGGTTTTGTATCATGGAACAGGTGCTGCCAGAAGATTTATTCTAACCATCTTAAACATGGTAGGAAATTTAAAATTAATTTTGGCATTTTGACAAGAATGCAATCACCACGGGCTGATTTCATTGCTTATTTTGATTATTCTGACTGAGCATCTGTAATAGACAGTCAGTACATGACCATCTGTGGGCTATCAAAACTTACTCCATATATTTTACAGAATAAAACTGTGGTGCTGCAAACTTGTCTATACTGTCTGGTCTTGTATCATCAGAGAAGCCAGAAAGTGAGAGCTGAACAAGATGAATTTTTGGGTAGAAGCCAATGATGTTGTTGGGAAGGCTGGAGTATTGGGTGATTTCTCATTATCTATGCTTGATATGAAGATGACAATGTTGTTGAGAAGGATTGTGTGATCATTAGTGGCTGAAAAAAAACTAAAGGGTAATGCACTCAGACAATTACATCCTATCACAGCTCTGTCTGGAACTCTAGTGCATTGATTTGGTGCATGAAGTGAAAAATAGCATCTGTAATATACAAGGAAAGATTGTTCTAAAGAAGAAGCATAAGCAGAACCATAAATAAAAACTTCAACTATTCTAAATGATAGGAAGAGTTATTGCCATGTCCTGGCTCAGACCACTTGAGCCACGATCCTGGATTTAACTGAATAGAAATTTTCATTTGACTAGTATTATACGCCTCTGTAAGTATTTAGAGAAACAGGCTACAATTTATAAAGTGGTCATGGCCATTGAGGGGAAAAGGTCTTTTTTGTGCTCCAGGGATGAATACTGCCTAAAGAAGTAGACCAAGACAATACATTAGCTTAACATTCTGTTCAAATTACAGAAAAATAAAGCAGTCACAGTAGGATATGAGAAATTTTTGGGGTTCTTCAAGGTTCTGTTATTTTTAGTCTACAGTGTGTTGTGTGCAATACAAGCATGTCTTTTTATTTACTGTTTTTTATCTTAGGTTTTTAACCTTTTCCAGCACAAGAGCCTTGGACTACAAGTAAATCTTCGGGTGACTAAGCTTGTCCTCCTTCATGAGGCTCCAGTAAGTGTATATGATCTTTGTCTTAGCCTGTAGAGGGTAATACTACTTAGTTTGTTGCAATATTCACCAGCTTCAATGGCTGACAAATTTACTCTGTTAACTTTCGTGCCTTATTTAGTTATTTAGTTATTTACACTGCTGGGCAGCCCCATTAAAGATTAAGCTTCTCCTAATTTATGTGCTGCCCATTTTCTGTGCTTGCAGTTGGAAGTCAATCAAACATTTTTCTTGTTTGGAAATCAGCTAGTTCTTATCAAAATCTTCTTGTGCTCTGCTTTTTGTGCATTCATATAGCTTGATACAAAAATCATCTTGCTTAAACCCAGTGGATAGAGAAGGAGAACTGATGTTCTTTGTCAGCCAGACCCTAAATGAATAGAGTGTGCCATGATATAGCAGTATTCTTTTCATTGCAGCTTTCAGGCATCATCTCAAATCCTGTTCTCCTTTCTGAATATGAGTCAGCTGATATCTTGATTGAACCTTTCTATTAACCTATGGTTTGTATATCCTATTTCAGGATAAAGTCAACTTTATTTCCTCTTTTTTTCTACAAGATACTATGGACATCCTTTCATACTTCAGTTGGTTCATAAGAAAAAGGGGTTCCATTATCCATGTTTCTAATTTTAAAATATTTTTCCAGTCAAAAACAAAGTATTTCTTTCTTCGGTGTCTTCTCAGCTGGTGGAGAAGTCTCGCTTCATGATCAAATTCTGGATCTCCACATCATTAATCTTTTTTTCACTATGTGTAGTAAAAAATCAGCAAATAAATGAGACAGCAATTCAGATGAACAGATCCACTGTATGCCTCTCAGCGCACTGTCTTCACCTGTATCTTTAACAAGAGAAAAAGATGGTCTCTGCTCCTAAAGCTCAAGTCATTCTGCCATGAATATATTATGCCATAAAAAGAATATTTTTGCTAACTCAGTCAAAAAATGTTCTTAATTGTCTTTACAGAATGCTCATTTTAATAAAATGGATTGTTTTTTATTTCCAGGCAGATATGTATATTGGACATCATGGGGAAAAAATGCTGGAAAGCTTTTGTAAATGGCAACATGAAGAATTTGGCAAGAAGAATGATATACACTTAGAAATGTCAACAAGCTGGGGAGAAGACACGTCTTCAGTTGATGCAGCCGTACTGATCACAAGGTAAAATAGTGAAAGATGAGCATTAAAACATGGGCAGTGGCTTAGTATGAACATAGATCAAAGGAACTTATAGATGACAAACATAGTTAGGATTCTGCATAGATGCAATGCAGAAGAGCGCAACTTGAGGCTTTTTTCCAGATCTCAAATGTGCTGGTAAAGATGGTTCAGAAAATAATAGTTCCCAGATGGTAAACATCTGAAATGACAAACAAGTCACTCTCTCTTGTTTCTTCTTTGGCTATATAGCAAAGGCCATAGGTTGGATGCCTCTCTCTGTGTGCCTTCATTTAAAAGAGGCAGCACACACAGAGCTGTAGATATTTTCATTCAAAGCAGAAAAGCATATTTAGACCATTCAGAGCTGTATCAGCATGACAGTAGGCAAATTACTGGGTTATGCTTCCCTCTAAAGGATCTAGATCTAGTATGTTTCATTGTGTGCTGAAGGTACATTGTGTATACAGTGCGTGCTCTGCAGCCACAGCAGTGTGATCTCAGATCTGCAGTTCCTTATAACTCTTTAAGTATGAGGCATTTCACACATTCAGAAGGAAATATGCCTCCAGCTCACCACCTTCCTCCCAAGCAAATAATGTCATGGTTTAGGCTGTAAGTGGTGCACAGGTGGATGCATCTTCATGTTCAGAGAGCATACAGCTGTTATCCAAAGAAAAGGGCAGAATGATGGTTCGACCGTTCTAGGGTTGAGCTTAGTGCCATTTTTGAGGTGGGCCTTGGACTGGATGACCTTCAGGATGCCCTTCCAAAGTTCCTGTGATTGGATATACTGGAATACTGTTGTGCTGTCCCATGCTAATTGTTGACATGGGTCAGTATTGGGACCAGTGTTGTTTAACATCTTTATTGGCAACATGGACAGTGGGATTGAGTGCACCCTCAGCAAGTCTGGCAACGGCACCAAGCTGTGTGGTGCGGTGGACACGTTGGAGGGAAGGGAGGCCATCCAGAGGGACCTGGACAGGCTGGAGAGGTGGGCCCGTGCAAACCTCATGAAGTTCAACAAGGCCAAGTGCAAGGTCCTGAACCTGGGCTAGGGCAATCCCAAGCACAGATACAGGCTGGGCAATGAGTGGATTGAGAGCAGTCCTGCAGAGAAGGACTTGGGTGGGCTGGTGGATGAAAAACTGAGTATGAGCCAGCCATGTATACTCGCAGCCCAGAAAGCAAATTGCATCCTGGGCTGCATCAAAAGAAGTGTGGCCAGCAGCTCGAGGGAGGTGATTCTGCCCCTCTACTCTGCTTCTCATGAACCCCACCTGGAGTGCTGTGTTCAGCTCTAGGGCCACCAACAAAAGGCAGACACAGACCTGCTCCAGTGGGTCCAGAGGAGAGCCATGAAGATGATCCTGGGGCTGGAGCACCTCCCCTATGAGGACAGGCTGAGAGCGATGGGGTTGTTCAGCCCTTGAGAAGGCTCCAGGGAGACCTTATAGCGGCCTTCCAGTACTTAAAAGGGGGCCTACAGGAAAGGTGGTGAGGCACTTTTTATCAGGGAGTGTAGTGGTAGGATGGGGGTTAATAGTTTCAAACTGAAAGGGAGTAAATTTAGGTTAAGTGTTAGGAAGAAATTCTTTGCTGTGAGGGTGGTGAGACACTGGCAAAGGCTGCCCAGAGAAGTTGTGGAAGCCCTGTCTGTAGAAGTGTTCAAGGCCAGGTTGGATCGGGCTTTGAGCAACCTGGTCTGGTGGAAGGTGTCCCTGCCCATGGCATGGGGCTTGGACTAGATGATCTTTGAGGTCCCTTCCAACCCAAATCATTCTATGATTCCATAATTCTGTGGTATCCTAAACCGATGTGTAGTCTTTAAAGTTACATGTAGCCTTATACCATTTATTCAGGGGAATCTCACTAGAAGCTTTATACATTTAAAAAAAATTTGTTTACAATCTGATTGCTCCAATATTTATAATGTATTTCAATTTTCTGAAGCAGAAAAATGCTTCCCTAAATTTCCCTGTTTTGGAGAGCCAGTCACATACTGGAAGCAGGAAATGAAGTCCAGATTATCTGTGGTGACAGCTTTGTTGCTACTTTTGCTGTTTTTCTCAGAAAAGCCCATGATCGTCTCTTCTTACCCTATGCCATCCTCCTCTATTTGTTGTGTTTGTCAGTTTTATGGATTGATGGGTCTTTTAGGGGGCAGATCAGGGTTTTTTATACATTTATACCTTAGCTATGTGTGCTTCACACAGGCTTCTATGAACTGCCTTGGAGGACATGAGAAATAATGTTCTCTGTAGCAAATTTCCATTAGCTCATCACAAAACATACTTAGGATGACAGACTGGAAAGAAATTTTTCAGATTAAGACACAAAACTGATTGTAATAGCAGTGAGTGTTTTGGTGGGGGAAGAGGCTAGATGGAGAAGGAAAGGTGTGAGTAATAGGAAAGAGTGAACTTGGTCCAAGGCATAAAGGATGGCTGAGTATTGTGTGGGGCATTGGGTTGATGAGCATAGCTAAAGCGGAATAGACCTTCTTACGTCTAGTTGTACTTGGTGACTGTCCAAGGATAATGGAGCAATTACATACTGCTTGGTTGCTAGAAACATGGTGTTGTTGAGTGACCTCTCACCTATCCCCTGACTCTCTTATTTGAGACAGCGGGGACAGTCAGCAGCATCTGCAGCAGCAGTAGTTTGAGGGAGCATCCAACCCTTCAAGCCTGCATCTGCCAGGAGAGTGAGTCTAGGGCTGCATTCTTTAACTTGTGAAGTGTATGTCACAAGTAGTAAGTTACTATGAAATAAAGCATGTGACGTGTCTTTCCTCTCATCTTCGCCTTAACCAGCCTTTATGGGAAGAGGCAGAAGAGTTCTGAACGGATGCAACTGAAGCATTAGTTAAGCAGGCGAAAGGCAGTGATCTGGAGATGTCTTTAGCAGCTAGCACATTTGGCCACAGAGCTTTTTGAATTTCATGCAGCATTTCTAAATTGTAAAAAAGCTTTTGGAAAGTCTGATCATATGTTAAGACATGCTCTTCTGATGTGCTTTGTGATAACAGTATTCTGATTGCATCACCTACAATTTTTTACCTGTCCATTTTTATGGTTTTTTTAGAGTGAATCTCTGATCAGTGTTA
The DNA here is from genome assembly GCF_034619465.1 of Leptosomus discolor. Classification (NCBI taxonomy): domain Eukaryota; kingdom Metazoa; phylum Chordata; class Aves; order Leptosomiformes; family Leptosomidae; genus Leptosomus; species Leptosomus discolor. The sequence continues at coordinate 46,203,668 of NC_141419.1, read as the reverse complement.
AGAAAATTGAAGTAAAGAGCAGGGAAGTAGTTGGTTGAATGTCAGATAGTAAGTCCATGCTGGAGCCAGAAATTAAAGATCCCTTCTTCTGACATTTTAATTTTTTCAGCGGTATTATTCTCTGGACTATACTGCCTCCCATCTCAGAGCTGCTTTAGCTACTAATAAATCATACCAATGTGGTTTGCTGATAGTGGGAATGTTTTGCTAATCCAGGCTCCCCTCTGCACATCATCAGGTTTATGGTATAGCTAACCCCCTGTGTGGCTCCACTTGTGTGTTTTGTTAATTCAGACTCTTACTCTGTTTTGCAAACACAGAACAAGCTTCTTTGTCACAACTTCCAAACAGCTTTGGACAGCAGACCTGCTTTATTGAGAGAAATAATTTTTTTAGACAGATGAACACCAACTGCTTGGTGTTTTTCAAGTAAAAACGTAAAGCTTTGCTTATCTAACACATTCTGTGGCAGACCTCCTAAAACTTACCCCTACCTCCTTTTTTTTATCTTGCATGGTGATAGAACAGCAAGAGTGCTTTGAAAAAAGTTCACTGTGCTTTCACATGCCGGTTGTGACTAGTAACCAAAAGAGTTAGAAATGAAGTATTGAGTATTCTGCAGAGCTTATTTTTAACACCTAACTACAAAGAGCATAGTGTGTATGTAATAGAGACTGTCGTGTAACAGTCAAAGAGCCATCATAGACTTTTCATGAAAAAGCTACTTTTTAAGACTTATTTTTGTATTTCTTATGTAAAGCAAAAGGCAAAACCAGCTTCTCCCCACGACTTTCTCTGCTGCTCAAATAAACTGTAATATTACATATTAATCTGCTACCAGATTGGTCGTTTCACTTTACTGTAGTTCTATTTCAGCCTGTGAGTTTTTCTTTAGTTTCCCTTTAAATTGGCTTGTTCTGATGAAGCAATGTCCTGTTTAAAATATGGTGCCATAAAGTAAAAAGAAGACAGAAAGAAAAAGTTTGAATAGTGTATTTAGAAAAGATCCTCAGGGAGCTTAGCTATAAAAAGAATGTGAGAATTAAGACAGAAATTGTTTTAAGGGCTATCTTGGTAAAAATATGTTATTCACAGTTATAAATTAGCACTATTACTTTAGAGATATACATGTCAGGAAGTACTTTTCTCTGGCACATCACATCCTGCTTGCCTTTTAAATTACGGAATGCAAGTACACAGAGATAAGGCCCAATTTTGTTGGCCACTAAGATGGTATTACCAATTGCTGTCTGCATAGGTTGTCTGACCTGTGTCAGGTAACTGAAAGTAAGGCAGGAAAAGGCCCATGGCATCCACAGTTGCTCGATGACAATACTTAAGTTCTTACGTTGCCCCTATTGCAAACAAGGTAATGAAAGCTTTGAAGTGTATTTAAAAAAGGAGAAAGGGTACAAGAATGAGTGAGAATCTACCTTCACTTAAATATTATGCATCATGCTGCTTTTTCAGTGCATAGGTCAATCTGTGTTGCAGTGGTTTTTAGAAAAAATATGTAAAAATGAAATTAAATTAAAAAGATCAAGTTCTGTATTCTCCTTCTCAGAATTGCCATTTTCACATGTGCTTGTGATAGAAAGTAGATCTCTGATTTTCCTAATATTCGTCAGATAGACAGCACTATACCATGCTTACAGTATACATCAGCTATTTGTATTGATCTGCAGTATCTGAAATCTCTTTGCTCTGGGTGATGTATAATTGAGTGCCTCATTCTGTAGAAGTAGACAGTGGCATAAACAGCACTTAGATTTGCTAAATATTGTTTAATTACCAATTGTTCCAATCCTCCAAGATTGGACAAGAATTTTCCTTTCTAATGCACACAAGTACAGCTCTTTTTCTGAATTTGCTTTTTACTACGTTTTTGATGATAATGGTTTGAACCTAAAAATGCCTCCTCAATAAAGTCAGAGCTGGAAGTCTGTGAATGACCCCTGAACAGAAACTAACATTACAGGGTTACCCAAAAAGTTTGCAGTGTTTGGCAGTCCAAAATTGTTGAAATGTAACAGGGTAGAGATTGGGTTATTAAGAATCTACTGCTGCCTTAAAGTTCTAGTGAAGTTCACTAGAAAAATGATTTCTTGCAAGTGCATGGTGAGAGATGAAATTATTCTTAATTTTGTGTTCATAGTGGTATTTTGTCATCACTATAACTTCAGTTCTGCCAACTCTCGATATTTTTGCAAAGTTTTACAGTGTTTACTGTTTTTCTTTTGACATCAATGGCATCAAGGGAGTTAATGAAGAATCTCACATGTCCTTACTGTTGATTAGTTACTAATATGATTGTGGATGCAGCAGGAAGCATGAAAGAACCATACTTTAGAATCAAGTGTCTTTTTAAAAAAAAAACCCACAATCTCCTGTATTTGTAACTTTAATGTTAAGACATGTACTTTTATCTTGTGTATTATAAAAATTCCACTAATTTTAAGTATTCACATACTGTTGGTTTTGGTTTTGTTTATTTCTTCTCCAAGTTCAAGATATTTGAGTCTGTAAAGTGGTGGTGCTTGCAGTAATACATGTGAGGAAAAAATGCATGAATTTACATTTCTGTTATCTTGTTCTTTTCAGCTTTAGAACTCAGACTACGTATGTTCGGTTCACTTTTACATATCCATGTAGCATTGCATGGACCTAAACTGAATTTTACATCTCTGATTATCTAGTGCAAGTCCCTAAAATGAAATTTGATCAGTTATTGTTACATATTATTTTTTCTGGAGAATAAGAAAGCTAAACAGTCTTGAGACAAAGATTATAAAAAAAAAGGAAGATTAACTGTGTTCTGAAGCAGACCATTGCCACAGTTACTTACTTTCAGAATGGACAGTTGTGTCTTATTTCTGAATTTTGTTACTTCAGCTTTCAACCATGGATCTCTTTGTACTCTTTGCTGCTAAAGAGCTGTTAGAAAGCTCCTCGCTGTGTAAATACTTGTAGGCTGTGCTAAAGTCACAACTCATCTTTCTCTTAGATTAACTTAGAGAGGTTTTTAAGCCTGCTTCTCAGACATGTGATTGTTCTGTTAGCTCTTTCCAGACCTTTAACCTGTTTTCCAAATTGTTTTTTGAAGCGTAAGTGCCGAAATTGGACACGATAGTGTGTGAATGGTTGTACTGGTGCCACGTCTGATATTTTCTTGCATCTTTATCCAAGGATTCTGTTTACTCCTGCTGCCTGTTTTCAGATGCTAATTTCTTTTTGTTGTTATTGTCATTCTGTTTCTGTATCTGATCAAGTTTGGGGGCCCAGTTTTGGCTACATTAAAATAAAAGTTACTCAAATGAGTCATCTTTAAAAATTGGTTTGCTTCATTCCTATTTGTATGCTCCAGAACTCACTTAATTTTCAAACCTTACCAATAGAGCTCTCTTATTTTCTTCCAGATCACTGCTTAATGCTAATGCTGAGTATGGATTCTGTTGGACACCACTCAAAAACACCTTCCTTGGCTTCCTAACATTTCTATACCTGTTTTGAGATGTTAAATACACATTCAATTCAGTTATTAGTTCACTTACTACACTTCTGAGCTGTTATTTTTTAGTTTGGCTGAAACATGAACTCTAGAAGAAGGCCTATCTATACTATCATTTTACTTTACAAAGCCTAAGTGATCTGTTAACTATTTAAAATATTTAAGTGGAGTATTTCCTGATTTGCTAAAATACAATGTCGAGTGAATACCAATGCATTTGAGGTTTACCCTCAAAATACTAAACATTTTCTGAAATAGCATTTACAGTAGTAATGTTATCCTTTTGTTTAAGTTTCCAACTGAATAGGAAATGTGTAATTTATCTTGCGGTTCATTAACTCTAAAATTGTTTTTAATTATTTTTTTTTCAGTGAATTTATTAGTTAGTAGGTATGTGCTTAGTTTATATGTGGGAATCATTTCAGAATATCCTATTACGTGAAGAGACAAGAACATCTGCAGTGTTGACATTATTCATTTAGCACAATGCAAACGAAGGCGTTTGCAATGTGATTATAATGGTATTTGCCACGGGGGCCATTAATTGCAACTGTTCTTTTATAGAAACCTTATGATTTGAGAAAACTTGTTGCTTGGGCAAGAAGCCTCAAATAGATCTTAAAAAGTTGTAAATCCTAGAATCAATGACAACAGCAGGAGTTAGAATGCAGTTTCAAACCTACACTGCTTCTTTCAAAATTATGAACATTAAGAAGTTAAGAAATTGAAAGTAGGGTGAAAGCCAGAACGGAGGTTTGGTAGACTGGTGAAATCCTTTATCTGTCCTCTTCTGTTTCTTCTTTTCTCCAGTCTGGCATATGGAAGGAAATGATAAACCAGCTTGGACAGGAAATAGATCTTTTGACAAGTACGCCTAAAACAAGTGTTAAATTTACCTAAAAAGACAAATTGGTGCAAACTATTAATAAAAAATAAGTCTGGATTCTTCTTTAGTCTTCCTCTTCTGTTCTTGATGTCTTTTGTTGTACATCCCATCTACGCATCAGGATTTATTTTAACAAACAGAATGTCGTGAGATATTTTATATTTAGAAGTAGGATAGTTGTCGGTTTACCTTGAAGACCTTTCATAATGCTCCATGGCTTTCCTGAGGGATTGTGCTTTTTGCTTTGTTTTATACCACCCCTTACTTGGAAGAGCCTATATTTTTGTTTCATGTAGTTTCAGTATACCAATTCTATATGTACATACAAAGTGTAGAAGGGTATATATATATGTGTGTGTTTGTGTGTGTGTATTTTATATAGACACACAGGAATGTAGTTATAATATGATGGAATATTTAAGTTACCTTGTGAGAATTAGAGAATGATTTCTGTGAGAATCATTGGTAGGTCTGGCTAGATCTGTGAATCTTTACGAAGGAGCCTAGTCTCAAATGTATGTAATACATTCATATTCTTGGAAATTAAAGGAGGTATTACATTTTTTTAATGTAAGTCAGGAACTGAGAATGGTTTATTGTACTTCCCTCTTGCCAAATCATAGCAGTACCATTTCCCTCAAGTCCCATAATGAAACTCTGGATGCATAGCATAACCATAGTCACAGTCAGCCAAGAAGGAAAAACAAAACAAAGGCAACTCCTTAAGTTTATGTGAACAAAGCTATTACATAAGCAATAACCTCTTGGATATTGGCAGTTTTAAAATGTCAGATGGTATTCTTTAACATTTGAAGGTATGCTCTTTTTTTCACTTGTTACAACAGTTAATATTTATGGCAGTTGTATGAGTGTGCATGGAAGACAACCTATGTCCTTAGATTGTCTTTACGCCTGTTCTCTTGCTTCACCACAAGTCCCATATTTCTAATCGTTCTGTCATGTTGCTTAACAAGACAGTAAGTCCCTTGTGTCACATAGCATGAAACAAAGAACTGTGTTACTACCAGTGCGATAATGCAATTTGTTGCAGGTTTGAAAAAATAAAAGTTATTCCTTCTGTATCCCATTATAGTTTCTTGTTCACCACCTTTGGCTCAATTTCCAGGGCTCTTCTAAATGAATTACCAGAGTTTCTTTACCAGTTTGTTCACAAGATTTGTTTCTAGCACTGTTGTTTTTGTTTTCTACTCTCTAATTATCTGGCAATGGTGTTGGGAGAATCAAAAGCTGTATAACCCCATGTCTTTGGCTCTGTGGCCCTTAACAAGTGTCAGAAATTTACCAGCCTGTTCAGATTGCTTTTGGGTCTAAATCACTCTGTGGGAATAATCTATGTGAAACAAACAAACAAACAAACAAAATTTCTTGAAGTACTTACATTGGTAAAAATTATCAGTATCACCAGTCTGCTGTCTGATCTCAAGCACCAAACAATTCCTGCATTTTGTTCCTGGAAAATGAATGTTTCTATATGTGTGTATCTTTATCATTATCAGTCTATGTGTGTATCTATGTAGCTGTGTAGACAGAATATAAAAATGAAATATGTCCAGCTCTTATGATCCCTCTCTAAAAAAACGGATGATTATTCTGTGGTACAGCTGAAAAACAGAAATGTCTTTATTTGAATCATGTCGGAATGAAGTACATGTAACTAGGTGGTATTTTGCTTAGGTGCTATACGTGGGGATTTTTTGTTGTTTGTTCCCTGTAGTTCCCTTCCCTCCTCCCTGCTTCATGCATACCTCAACAGCCCTATTTTTACTTAAAATGAAAAATTAGCATGAGTTGTAAACACTCCAGTAAAAATAGCTTTTCCTTTGCTCTTTTGGTAACTTTGTTAGGTGTCTCCAAGAACACCTAAAATCGGTGTGAAATTAAAATTAATCCCAAGCAGATGTTGTTTAACACAGAGATCGGCTATTTATTCTGCTTCGTACAATTGAGTGATCTTATTTATAGAGCTATGGCTAGACTAAAATCCGTGTTGGAGATAGGATAGTCTTCTCCCAGTGAGTTAGTTTGTAAGTCTTCTGATTAGTACTAGAGTGGGATGCCTTAGCAGAAAAGCTTCTCCAGCATGTATTCCTATTAGTCATTTTAACCATTGACTTTTTAGGACAAAACATTTCTGACTCTATCCCTGATCTAAATGCTGGATTACAATGCTGCGTTTCAACCTGATACTAAGCACTAAAGATATTTTCATTTTAAATGAAAGAAAGACAAAATTTAGCTTCATTACATTTCAAGATATTTATATGGGAAAAAAACCCCAGAAATTAGGTACAATGCAATTTAAATATATGGTACATGTTTTGTTACCTGACTACTCCTAAATCTATTCTGAGAATAAACTGAAGTGTAAGTGTTCTGGGTAATCCTGGCCTTTGCTTCCCCATGCTCTTTGTTGAGATAATGGTGTTCTGTATTTATTCATTGAGCCATGCAAAATATTTGTAAATAGGTCACATAGTCGTTACCGGTCTGACAGCTTGGCTTGCTTAACATTTTTCTTTTCCCCCCCAATTCTAGGAAGGATTTCTGTGTACATAAAGATGAACCATGTGATACTGTTGGTAAGTAAATAAATGTAAGAGGCCGTGCGCATAAACCAGATCATAAAATAAGTGTTACATAAATAGAGATGTGAAGCTAAAATATGACAACAGCATCGGATAGCTGTAACTAGCTAAAATGCAAAATACATCTCAAATGCCAGTAATACTGTGTTAGACTTGTGTATGCCTCTAGCAAAATAATATAAGTACAATATGTCCATCTCATTCATAGAGCAAACTTTTAAAACTTTTTTCTTTTTAATCTCACTGACAGTTTAATACAAAAATGTTTTAATATTCCTAATTCAGAATATGAAGCTAAACAAATGTGTTTATGGTTGTGGTTTTTTTTTTTTTTTTATGCAGTGGATTTATCTTTGGTAAGAATATATCTATAATGTTTAACCAAAGATTTCATAGGAATATAATGTAACATAGTAAAGTGATACAGTGTTTATGAACTACATTACTTCAGAAGAGTACAGGAGGTGAACTGTTGTGCAAGGCATCTTCTGACATCTTCAGTTAAATTGAGTGCTGTCTGCACTGAGTTTTTCTATCAAGAGACATTAATTTAGTTCACACCCTTTTTGGAAAACGAGTTTTCAGTGTAAAGGTCTGGAGGAAAAGGTAGCAAAAAGTAGCAGTTGTTCTGTTCTGTCATAATTCTCGGTAAAAACATGCCATGACACTAAATGAAGGATGTAATGACATGTTTTTACCCTAGGATTTAATTTGGCTAATAGAAGTCTTTAACAGTTCTATATATAAATACAAGTATTCAGAAACTAAATTTTTTCAGTAAGATTAGGATGATAGTAATGGACAATTAACTATTGTCATGGTTGTGCTCCCTCTTATGTAGAGAAGTAGATTTCTTTTTCCTGATCAATTTCAGTGGCAAAGGTTTGAGGAGAATTCTTATGTAAACTGTATTATCTCACTACTTGCTAGTCTTTTTTCTTTTGCTACTGTATCGTCTCAAGTCTATGTAAGTGTGTCTGTGGGGTGGATATCAATAAAGAATCCTTCTAAATGAAGAATGGAATGTTTCTCACAGCAGCTAAGTGTTAAAGAATTCATAGTGTTCTTCCACTCATTGGTGAATTTTGTATGAATGCTTTGTGCTCAGAGGCATTTATTTTTGTCTTATAAGTGGAAAAATGTTTCCTTCCAGCTGAAAGGGGAAGCAATGTGACAAGAAGTGTTGAGCATCTTGTGCTGATCTAAGGTGAAGGTCAAATCTGGAGTACTTCCAGTATATCTAAATCAGGATAGGCTGCTGTGTGGATTTCACAGATGAAGTGAATGTATGCAAGAATTTTCCCTGAAGAATGTTTCCTCTTTGGTTGAACCTTGGCAGTAATAGAATGACTGTTTATATCTGAATTTGTCCATCGTATTGTAAATGAGATAAGATTGAACTGATTCAAGTATCAATCATTCATGTTTCTATGATGAAGAAGCTTGGATGAAACTTGAAAACAAGGCAGTGCATTAATTGTAAGTGCATAGGAAGAGTTTACAGTGTTAATATAGTGATAAGCAAAATGAAGCAGAGACCTTGGCTGTCTAATTTGGCATTTTGTTGAAAGGCTGTTGTAGACTTAGAACTCTGCATATGTTGTTTAGAGTTTTCTTCAGGAATTGAAGCATAGATCATATGTGTAGTTCTTTCCACATAGCTACACTCGTGCAGCAAAAGCTTTTCCTGTTGTTCCATCAGTGATTAATTTTATCAGTAGTTTTCCAGATGAATATAGCAACTTTCCATAAATTCAGTGTGTAGTTTCTTCCATACACATTTACAGTACTGTGGGTCCATGCACACTTTTAAGATGATAATGTCTTTCTGGAGCTCTTGTCTACTATCATCCATGAGCTGAGCTGAGAAAGAGTATTCAAAAACTAGGGAGAACTTTGTGCATGTCTTTTGAAGAGAAATTTTAAATTGTCTTACTGGCATGGATATATTACGTCAATATTTTTAGGATTGGAGGTTTATATGCAAAATTTTTGAGAGTACATGTAGGCAATTCTCTGTGAAATGTTAACATAACTGTATATGTACATGAGGCAGTCAAGGTGATTTTTGTAGCACATTACACAATCCAGAAATGAAAGTCATGAGAAAGGAACATTTACAGGACAGACCTCATTATTGGAAAGGATTGTCACATTGGATCATAGTTCTTCCCAGTGATGGATACTAAACAGACAAATACTGGATTTATTGTTTATTCATCACATGCCAAGACTCACAGTTTTCAGACTGGACATGATGATGTAAGCCAGATGAGTAAGTAATTCTGTTATATAGACAAAAGTTTTCATGTATTTAGATGGCAAATAAAGCATTTCTCTGTGCTTCCAGTCTTGTTCTAATCAAAAAGCAGAGTTTGTGCACTCTTCAATTAGTACTTCTTCATTTTATCTTCTAACAGTGATTTACATGAAGATTTAATGCTTTTAAGGTAACATTAACCAAGAACTCTGTTAACCAGGAAAAAAATGTTTACTCAAGATCAAAAATGTGTCAAAACTCCCTAGAAATACATAATTTCATGCTTAAATTTGAAACAAAATACATGATGCGAATCTTCCAAGTATTCCTTCACAAAAGCATTAAGGTGGACAAATACAAGAATTTCTTTCCATAATGATAGAAAGCATGTTTTGGAATGTTTGTCAGATTTTTACATTTTTAATCAGGAAAAAAAGTTTTGGCTATCTTGGTGATCAAGCACAAAATGTATTAACACTTCATATTTGATAGTTTTGAAAAATACGCAGAAATAGAAGAACTAGTTTTGGACTTTTGCTCAATTTCCCAAAGGATATTGAAGTTTAGGAAGTAAAATGTCTTTATTTTATGTTTTTCAGAGCTATATTAACTATTTTACTATTGGTAGAATTGTTTGGAAATCTCTGCTGTAGCCAGGGGAGTTATGGGGCTACTTTCTTACTTCACAGTGTAAATTCAGAGTAAGTCAAATGAATGCCCTCCTTGACTAATCTCACATGTCTGTAAAACAATAAGCTAAGACTCTCATGTATTATCAGTCAGCCCAGGTCAATTAATTTCAGCTAAGCTATTCAGATTTCGGCATTGTCAATTGTCACAGCCCCTGTCAAATTCTTTCTGGGTGGAAAACCACAACGCAGTTGTTTTAGGCTCAAAATCAACCAGACCCAAGTGTTCTTGAGCATCCTCTGGTTGGCTGGCTGCAGCACTCTTTTATTTTTATTTTTTTTACCTGCTGTTCTGCTCATGTGTATGCTCTCTGTCTCCTGTTCCTGCACAGAAGCAAGATCCTGTTGCTCTGCCACTGGTTCTCACAGCTTTTCTGTAGCTTAAAGAGAGATTTCAGACCTTGCTTTACCAGGAAGGGACATACTACGATTAAAACAAACAGAGGGCTTGTTTGGGGGTGGAAGGATATGAAGATGTTTATATACAAATTAAATTTACTTTAGCTAATGAAAAAAATTAGTTTAAATCTGTAATTGTCCAAGATTCTTTTCCTCTGGAAGATAACTGTTTTTTTTTGGGATCACAGCATTTCTATCCTCCAAGCAGCTATTGTTAGCTTAGTCAGAGGGAACCATCTTAAATTTGTGGTGATTTGGAGTGGTGTTCTTTTTCTGGTGCTGTGGACAGGTAAAATTACGCGTGTAGCTGACTTAACAAATTTCTGAAAAATCTTAGGAAGTAATTCAGTTGTCAATTTTCAGAAAATTAAGTCTGTGCTAAAAGAATCAGCAAAAAATCTAAACTGGGGTCTAGTACATGCTGTGTTGTTCTTGTGCATGCATCTTCTGGTATTATCATATTTAAGTAACTGAAAGGAGCAATGATTGATAGGGCAGCTTGTTAGTGCGTTATTGCACAAACCTTAGTACCAGCAGATAGAAATCAACAGATATTTTCTCACTCCCTTCAAGGATTAGGCTAACAAATAAACACAGGGAGGCATTTCTTGAAGGAACTGTATGCACATTTGAATTTCCCTTCCTTTGTCTACTTTTCCACACAATTAAGATTTCAAGTCTCTGGGACAATAGTTCTTTTGATTACATTCATTGTTTGCTGCTAACTAATGTCTTCTGAGGAAACGCTATTATAATAGAGAGTTCTTAGTGTGAAATGTTACAGGCACAGGCAGATTGTAAAATGATGCTCCTCTTGTGTTGGCATCAGTTTGGAGGCTTATTAATCTGCAGGAACTGAGGGAATGAGTCTTTTAAGGGAGGCTGTGTCCTTTCTGGGACTGCCCTGCTTGGAGGCTCCTTACTGTCTTGGTTTAGCATCCCTCCTTTTGCAGTCTTTTTTTTTTGTGCCAGCAAAATGACTCAGCAAGTCTTAGCACGAACACATAGTCGTGTTTAGTGGAAATTGTGATTGTTTACTTAACTAGATGTAAAATTTTGTTTGTAGCTTCCATGCAGCTCACTATTTGCAGCTCACTATTTGCATCAAAGCTGTAGGTTAGATTGATAGGTAAGTTCTAGCAGGATGCTTGGGAGCTTCTGATGCCCTGGGAATGTTCAGGGATGCATAGTGTTATTCTCACGGTAGTATCATCTCGAAATAGTTTTCAAAAAGCATAGGAATGAGCATAATTGCTACAGCTGGAAATACTGGCAGGCTGAATGACCTGCACAAGATCAATGAATTTGCAAGTGAGAGGATCGGGAAGGGAACCCAGCATGTTCTTCTTCTCTGTTCAGTCTGTTACATTGTCTGCATTTCTAGTGCCTGTGATGTGGCTGTTAAGAAAATCTAAAATGTTGGTATGCTGTCATCACTGTAAGTTTTAAAGCGCCAAGTAATTTTTTTCCTTAAAGAACTTGCAGAATTTGAAAATAATTTGCAGATAAAAAATCTTCTACTATGTGAAAAGCTGTTGCTTTAGTGATACTGTCCTACAGTGAATATTAATTGCAGATTCTTCTTTACTGAAGATAGGCCTTTCCAGATATCAGACTAAGCACCTGGATCTTTATATTATACCTTATCTTATGGTATCTGATTCTTCAGGTAATATCTTCTCTCATCCCTTGTCAAAAGTCTGCAGATGTACAACACATGCTCTGTAAAATGTTGTGACCATAGTTAATGTTTTGAAAGATTTATGATAGCTAGTAAAATGTCCTAGTAACACTGATTACAATAAAATGGAAAACAAAAAATGGTATTTCCAGATTCAATTACTGTAGGCCTTTTACTGCACTCAATTAAAAAAAATATGCCTCTGTCAAAGGAAGGTCAGGAATTTTCTTGGCATGTATAAATTGAGTTCCGTTTGACCTAATATGTCAGAATTATGAGTCATTTCTAAGATAGCTTTTGCCTTAAATAGAGTGTCCTGAGTTGATTGTTTCAATACTATCTTCTTACTACAGCACAATGAGTCTTCTTATTTTTTTACATACATCTGCGGCTGCACAGACACGTTTCCTTTAAGCTGATACCGTTTGCTTATACTCTTAGTCCTGGTTGAAATTCCGAAGTAAAGGATGTTTCAGGAATAGTAAATGGAGCTTTTCTGATCCTTTATGGAAGACAGGGTTTCCAGCATTGCATTGATCTCAGAGGAGTGTAAGTGCAAAGGTCTGATTGTGATCTCCTGGAGAGAAAGTAGTTAAATGCTGTTTTCAAACAGTGTGTTGAATCTTATGATATCAGAGAAGAGCAGGGTTTCCTTAAAAAATTAAAATACTATATTTAAAAGCTGATACTGTATCATTTGATCCGTATTTTCAGATACCATTTTCAGTTAAAACATCAGCTGTAAGAGCATTGATTCCCAAAAATGTGCTTCAATCTCAACTTTTAACTAGAAAACATTTTCCAATAGAATGCTGACATTGCAATCTCTAAACAGAACTCCCTTAAAAACTCTTGTCAGATTGTTTGAGGGGGGTGGTACAGTAGATTATAAATGTCTAACTTTGGTAACAGCTAGTGTTACAGAGATAAAACAATAGCAGAAAATTGAGGTGCCATCACATCTTCATTCTGTGGCAAAGGATACAAATAATGACCAGTAAGAAATCAGTCAAACCGTGAATCAAAACGAAGTGGAAGAACACATCATCCGTCCAATTTATCAAAATGCCAAAGATAGATGTATTTGCTTCTCTTTTCTAATGTGAAAGCTGTAGATCTTTAACATAAAGGACTTGGCCTTTTCCTCCAAAACTTGTCCCCGGAGCAAAGGTTTAGCCCAACCTTATGCATTAGAGATAGGAGAGAAATAGGGAATTGGGCAGGCTACCACTGTCCAGTGGAGGTTAATGCAGGAAAGACTGAAGATGAATGCTTAGGGCTTGTTACCAATAAAAAAGCAGCCAAAGAAATTGCACAGAACATGGGCTTCAGTGCTGCAGGAGTGAAGTTAGGAAGTCTGTTTCCCTATGCTTTCTCGTCTGTATCCATCTGATGTCCCTCCTCTTACCCAGAAAATCACTCTGTTGTAGTCTTGCGTAGCTGTCCTTAGCCTAACTAGATGGGGGGTGGTAACAGTTTGCTGAGAAGCAGGGTGAACTCACTTACGCCGAGCCGTATGTCACTGTGGCTGAACTCCTGTGGGCCCTTGATGTTGCTGATTTAAAGCTAGTGCAGAACAGGAACCTTGTGACCTAAGCCTTGTAGGCCAGGTTAGTCTTTCTGCCTCTCTAACACTTCATGTGGCTAGACAGTATGGGATTACTGGACCCTGCGCTGTGTTTCTTCAGAGGAAGGGAAAGGAAGGAAGAGCTGCTGCCACTGTGTTCTCAGTGGGCATATTTGGTTTAACTGCGATAAAGAAGCAAGGAGAAGTCTGTCCCCCCTCTTCCAGGCCCTCCCCACCATCAGAACTGGATCCTGCAGTATGTGTCTGTTTTTCTATAAGACGCTAACAAGGGCTCATCCTGTTTGTATTCACTAGCAAAGTTTTTTTGTTTGTTTGTTTCTTCTCTTTTTTTGAGGCACAATTGTGGAAGAAATGCTCTTAAAGCAGTTACAAATCAGTACTGTGAGTTGTTCAGTTGCTGGCACTTGCAGGGGGCAAGGTAGATTTCTGATGGGTCAAGGCCAACAGGAATCCATAAGCCCTGAGGCCTGCTGTTTACGGTATGTCCTAACTTTAACATGAATTTTTGGGAACCGGTTTCTCCACAAGATGGATAAGGCCCAAATAGGGGGTGGCCCAGAACTACTTCTACAAAGGATGGAGTATAGAACCTATGTACTAATTTGAACTATGTAACAGTGTAGAAATGCAAAAGATCCCTAGGAAGTGATATCCATAGGATAGTACAGTATCTCTAATATACAAATACCTTCAATACATGAGATTTTTTTAAATCATCAGGGAAGTTTTAACTACTATAGTCTACAGAATAAAATTTGCTTTTGTTGGCGAGTTACATGTTTCTGTATTTAGTCTCAACTTATCTAAGGTATTTAAAATTCTGTCTTAAAGGGATTTAAAACATAGAGACTTAATATACATAAAGAGTTTTAACATTACACTGGATAGCATTTAGAATATTTGTGTGCTTGGGGCTGGAGCTTCGATTCCTTTCACAGGTAAAACTCCTGTGTCCATCGGAAATAGGCATTCGCAAGTAAGGACAACAGAATCTGTAATATTATACAGTGCATATTTGCTTTGTGTTAAAGAAAACAAAATGAAATTGCAAGCTGATTATCACAATAATTTGTGTTTGTCTTGTGAATAGTGTGTATTTTCTAACTTCAAATATCAATCATTCAGCTGTGCATGCCATATTCAAAAGTGAAAAATCAGTGAAGCATCAGAACAATACTGCCGTGGTATGCAAGAGATGCTCAAGTCAAGGCTAGGGAAGGGTCGTGAGACACAAAGCAGAGGACAGAAGTGGGCTCAGGTCTCTGCTGGCAAAAATTCTTTCACCAGGAGAAAATTTACAGCTTTAGCTAATCAGACTGCAAGAGATAAACGAATGAGTGATTTAGTGACCCTCTTACTTCGCTGAACAGTGAATTGTGTCCTGTGGCACTTTATTCATCCAAAGTGTTGAAAAACTGAATCAGGTCCAAGCAGCTGTGAGCTCTTTCGTTGTCTCCTGGATTTTACAGCTTCAGTACTTATCCTTTATAGGTTGTTTTTATGTGAAAAACATTTAGGTGAAATCTTGTGTACATTCATAATGGAATCATGTGAGTTGGCAACTGTAAATAATCAGTTACTCTCTATGTATGCTGTTAATAATGATTTATATTCTATATTGGTTTGTACAAGAAATTACTCTTTACTTCGTGTAGCATGCATACAATTAAATTTTTAAAATGAAAAATAAAAATTAGTGTCAATCATTACAAATAAAGACATCCAAAATATATGGCTGTAAATTAAGGTAGACCTGTTCTCTAGCTAGCCAGCCATTTCTCTAGTATTAGAGTCTTGTGTTTAGCTCTAGGTAGGTATCCTTGTGTGTAGTGTTTCCATCCCTTCAAAAGAAATGTTTGCAAAGTTATGTTTTAGTAGAGTCGTCAGCCTTGTATAGTATTCTGCACTGAAACATTCCACTGTTTTTTGTTGGAAGTTTTTTCAAGATAAGAGCTACCACGTAGCTCCTTGTGACTAATGCATCAGTTTCTGTGTCTAATAGCTACATAATGGAAAAAGTCATCAGTGTAATGGAATTAAATAGACTGTGTAATGAATGCATATTTTTCTCTGGATTTTGAAGAATAGGGTGGGTAGGCAGTGATACATGGGTCCTTTAACTGAGAAGGAAACAAAAGGAGCTCCATATTTGTAGAGAAAACTGCAGATGATCCATACAACTGCATCTAACTGTTGTCAAAATACAAGGAAAAGTGCTCCACAAATACAAGCAGGAAGGAACAGAGGGACAGGGCTAAGGCTTACTCTTCATTTGAATGCCTTTGGGCAGATTTTCTGTTTTAATTGATCTCATAGCTCCCTTTTGTGACACTGAAATGGCAACAAGTTCTATTGTATTTCTGGTTTAAGTCTGTACTGAAGGTTTTATGTTCTTAGGATGATGGTACCCTACCCTGAATAAAACGTGAGTTTCTCATCAAGTCAGTCATCCTTTACTCAGCTTGCTCAAACAGGGACTAGTTAGGGTCTAGTGCTGCACATGTGAGATACAGGAGCCTCCTCTAGTTCTTGATTACCTTGCATCTTGCAGACTTTGCAAAGGTAGTTTGGTTAATAGATTCCCTGTAAGAAGAAAGACCTGATACTCTCAGCCTTTTCAGCTTGCTTTCATAGAGTTCGAATGTCTTGAGGACCACCTCAACAAACTCAAAGAAATTTTGAGTTGGAAACAGTTTGCAAGAATGTTACAGTATCATCTTGAAGAAACTCATCAGGTGCTGGGCCATGGATCAATTAGCACTGACTCTTACTTAGGCAGCATGATTGCTTTCATCACGTGTGCTAATACAGCATGAAACAATATATGCTTAGTTAAACTAGTGAAGACAGAATGTAGGATGGGTATCTGGAGATAACAGTAGTAATTTTAAATCAAATAATTTTAGCTGAAAAGAGATGTGATGGAAGACTCTTCTCAACACAGCTTTGCCTTTGTTTGTGTTTATCAGAAAGATACTAGTTAAGCTAGCCATCCACAGCTAGACAGTGTTTTCTGTGTAAAGGGAAAGTTAACTATTTAATTCACTTTTCCTAGAAGGTGTGCTGCTGGTGTCTGCTATAAGCAGTCCCGAGATCAGTCAGTTTCTTACAATGCATCTCTCTCATAGTGAAACAAAGTATAATTTCATCACATGAAAAACTTAAAGGTCACAAATGTCAAAACTTTGTCCAGAGAATAATAGATTGTTCTAGAAAACAAAGAAAAAGCTGACTAATACTTCTTTCAATCCCCTTTGCTGCCCCTTGTCTCACGCAAAAGAGAATACAGATTACACCATGCTTTAAAAGAAAAAAAAAATCATAAATATTTTCTTTAGATGGGGTCTCAACAACAGTAAAATAATCACTTTCATTTCACTTTTAGCTTGATTTCTCATGAAAACATGAGAAATGTTTTACAGGAATCACCCACATTGCAGAAAATGAGGAAATGTGTTACTGTCCTGAAGCACCGTTTGTCAAGGAACGATTTTACGTCTCTACTACACAGTGTCATTTCCATAGCACAGGTTTAATAAATTACAAAAGAAAGCAAGACAGGCTTGTTTTCCTTATATTTTGTTGTAGAAATGAAAATAGGTCTAAAGAAGATGTGTTAGAGTGAAAATTACATGGTCTCATGGGTGATTTTGCAGCACTTTTGTTTGCACAGAGAGTAGTACCAAGACAACGGGTAGAAGGCACCAGAAATTAAATTATAGGAAAATCAGATGTATCGGGTATCAAGGCTGGAATCTGTAAAGTGTTGATAATATATTAAGAGTAGATGGAGTTGGTAAGGGGAGTTGATGTTACACAAGTCTTGGAAGCAGATTCAGAAAAAAAATGATTTGATGGAATGAGACAAGAGATGAATTCAAAGGCATTGCAATGTGCATAGATATACAGAACATGGGCAACTTTAGCAGCTTCACAGTTTATGAATGTGAGAATTGACACCCACATGTCAGGAAGGCAAGAAAAGAGATAAGCACCTGGGTGAATATTTTCACAATTTGGATGGAGTGACATAATTCTTAATTACATCTAGTATATATTTTAGTCTGTGATGCTAATATATTTTGACCCAAGTATACAGAGTTGTAGGCTTATAGTATTTTAAAACATCTTAAAGTGAACTCATACTTCACAGCAGTGGAAGCAATTCTGACAACTAATTGGACTATCTTATGTTACAGTGTAACATCTATTCATCACATTTGTTCTCGAGAGAGTCAGATTTTCTCAGAAGCAGAATAAGAGACAAGAGACAATTTAAAAAATATAGCATTTGCATTAAAATAGGAATGCAATAAATATTTTCTGCTTTTTTTGACAAATTACAGAAAACATATAATCATTGTGAAATGACAGATGTGCTCCAGTTTCAAGGTCAGTACAATTTTTTTAAAGTCACAGAAGTTATGTAAAATTTCCATTTAGAAAATAGTGACTACCTCAAAACTGATTTTGAAAACTAGAGGAACTTCTAAAGTACCTGTAGTGTCCATAGCTCCCCTGGCATTCTAAAGCCTACCCTTACATCAGCATTTTCATAAACATGCTGTTCTGTGCACTGTGACTTCCTGTTTCCTTGGGCCAGAGCCCTTGACATTGAATGATGAGGCCTTTTTTTTTAAATATACTTTAAAATAAAGTTGGAGCTTTTTTAATGTATTCCAGACATCTAAAATATTTTTAAATCGACCAAGCCTTTCTGTACGTTATTTTTATAAAAGTATGTTTAAAATAGTGCTTACATTAAAAAGAAAAAAAGTAATTTAAACAGTTGACAGTGGTAATTAAGTATACAGTAGCAAAGCTGTAACAAATTATTAGAAAAGGTCATCTTCATAAAATGAGGTCAGTTTGTGTTTCTCAATGCTAGCAAGTAATTCAAATTGCAATTTCTTGTCCTGCTTTGGTATTCTTGGCAAACTAAAATTTTACTTGCCTTTTTGGCAAAGGTATGTGCCTTTGAATTCAGACTGGAGTCTGTGATTCCTACTTTTCATTTTAAACTCATATTGTAGCAGAAGCTTCAGTTTGCAAGCCTCTAAAAAGTTTTTACAAAGTATTTATTCTGAGATAGAAAATTAACTTGTTCCTCACTTTCTGTGAAAGACAACCGTTTTTAGACACTTGTCACAGTAAGTCTATGCCATCTATTCCTTACAGATTTTTGAATGGACAAATACCAGGTATAGTCACCCAGTATTCATCAGGCTTTTTAATCATCTAAGCTATTTGTTCTCATATATCAGGTGGTTTATTTCTCAAAAAGTCTGGAAGAAAATATATCGGCCTGATAATCATTTTCCACTGTTAACTGCTCTTACAATGGAACATTTGTTTTTAAACTCATCCGAAGAATAATTTTTCTCTTTAAAGAACTTCACATAGAATTTCCTACTTTCAAGAATGTTTACATCTCTCAGGCTTTTGTGTGGCACTATTAAATATAGATAGCTCCTTCACATCCCAAATGTTCATAGTGGTCCTCCTTACTTCCTGACAGGTTCAAGAGCTATCATATGCTAATGAGGTTAGTTTCCAGCAACTGAACAGAACTTAGACTGAAAACAATAGGGAAGAAAATGTCTTTTAGAAAAGGCTAATTCTGTATGTATGCTGTTACTTTTGCTTCCATCCTTTGAAAGAATATCCTCTATGGGGAGTGATGAAATGTGAAAGTATCAGAATCCTATACTCTCTGACCACGCTCTATTAGATGTTACACATGTGGAGGGTTTAATGTTTAAAACAATATTGACCTACCTGAAGATACGTGATGTTACATGGGATTTTGATTCAGCAGAGTAATACAGCAATGAACTGAAATCACAGTGCAAACACAGTATAACCATCGCAATATACAGATGATTCGCAGTACAAATCTAATTGCCATTACAAATCTAATTCCCATTACTGGCCTTCATATGCTGTCATGATGCTGAGTATCTCCAGGTGCTGGGAAGGAATATGTGAGTTAATGTCATCTCAAGCCCATTGTTCTGTTTAGTTCATTTTGTCAGTTGTTCAGTTTTTATGCTATCTATTGAGCTGAGCGCCATATGCTCTTAACCCTTGCTGGGCTGGCTAACTCAAGAAACCATTCACACTCTTTTGACTAACTCAGGGAAAAACATTTACACAAGCAGTTAATCCACTGAACTGATACAGACATTTATCTAAAACAAAACACTTGCCCATGTGACGCCCATCTACAAGAATGGCCAGAAGGAGGATCTGGGCAACTACAGGCCAGTCAGTTTGACCTCAGTACATGGGAAGGTTATGGAATGTTTCATCCTGAAAGCACTTACATGGCATGTGCAGGACAGCCAGGGACTCAGGCCCAGCCAGCATGGGTTCATGAAGGACAGGTCCTGCTTAACCAACCTGATCTCCTTCTATGACCAGGTGACCTACCTAGTCGATGAGGGGAAGGCTGTGGATGTCATCTACCTGGACTTTAGTAAAGCCTTTGACACCATCTCCCACAGCATTCTCTTAAGAAAGCTGGCGGCTCATGGCCTAGACAGGTGCACTCTAAGCTGGGTTAAAAACTGTCTGAACAGTCGAGCACAGAGAGTGGTGGTGAATGGAGTGAAATCCAGCTGGCAGACGGTCACAAGTGGCGTCCCCCAGGGCTCAGAATTGGGGCCAGTCTTGTTTAACATCTTTATCAATGATCTGGATGAGGGGATTGAGTGCTCCCTCAGTAAGTTTGCAGATGACTCTAAATTGAGTGAGAGTGTTGATCTGCTGGAGGGTAAGAAGGCTCTGCAGAGTGACCTGGGCAGGCTGGATCAGTGGGCTGAGGCCAATGCTATGAGGTTTAACAAGGCCAAGTGCTGGCTCTTGGACTTGGGTCATGACAACCCCATGCAGCGCTACAGGCTTGGGGATGAGTGGCTGGAAAGCTGCCTGGCAGAAAAGGACGTGGGGGTGCTGGTTGACAGCTGGCTGAACATGAGTCAGCGGTGTGCCCGGGTGGCCAAGAAGGGCAATAGCATCCTGGCCTATATGAGCAATAGTGTGGCCAGCAGGAGTAGGGAAGTTACCGTGCTCCTGTATTCGGCACTGGTGACGCCGCACCTAGAATCCTGTGTGCAGTTTTGGGCCCCTCACTACAAGAAAGGCATTGAGGTGCTGGAGCGTGTCCAGAGGAGGGCAACGAAGCTGGTGAAGGGTCTAGAGAACAGGTCTTATGAGGAGCGGCTGAGGGAACCGGGGCTGTTTAGCTTGGAGAAGAGGAAGCTGAGGGGAGACCTTATCGCCTCTCTACAGCTACCTGAAAGGAGGTTGTGGTGAGTTGGAGGTCAGTCTCTTCTCCCAAGTAGCAAGTGATAAGACAAGAGGAAATGACCTCAAGTTGCACCAAGGTAGATTTAGATTGGACATTAGGAAAAAATTTCTTTACCAAAAGAGTAGTCAAACATTGGAACAGGCTGCCTGGGGAAGTGGTGGAGTCACCATCCCTGGAGGTGTTCAAAAAACATGTAGATATGGCACTTCAGGACATGGTTTAGTGGGCATGGTGGTATTAGGTCAACAGTTGGACCTGATGATCTCAAAGGTCTATTCCAACCTAATGATTCTATGATTCTGTGAAACCCTCCAGTCCCTTTTCTGTTGAGGTTCAACTTTCTTTGCAACAGCTGTGGTTAGTAACTCCCTACATTCTTCCCTCAGTTTCATAAGCGCATTGTCCTTGCACATGTCGTCTGACCCTTCTTCTGTTTTAGGGGTTTATTGACTGAACACAAAAAGGTACACTTTTTTTTTTTTTTTTAATACACAGTTTTATTTAGGTAAAGCAGGTGTGGAAAAGAAAAATGAAAGATGGGATAAATAAGGATCAAAAGAGCAGAAGAAAAGTGTATATATATGTACACACAAATGTAGAGACAGTCAAAGAAAGAGAAACAGCCTTCATACCATGTGCACACATACCAACTTGTAACACTTTATACAACCGTGGGTGCCAGTCTGGAGTAGTGGTGTATGTGGTCACAACAGTAAATAAATAAAAGGAAAATGTATGATTTGGTTTATGTATTTTATAGTCATTGTGATGATCCATTAATAGCAGTCTTTCCTTAGCTTCTTGGTTAGGGTTCCTTCTATCAAAGAAAAGCAGAATTCAAGCTCTGCTTTTCTTCATCTAGCATAATGTTTTAAAAGATGTTTCTTCCTGATTGTCTTTTTTTGCTGTATATGTATATTAGGAAATAATGGACAATAATAAAAACTTGTCTTTGTACAGAGTAAATTCTTGCTCCTGTTTCACTACAGCTAATCCCAAGATCAGAAGTGCCATATACTTAGATACCGTGAGGACTGGAAATGGCTAGTTCACACAAATAGCTTTTCCTGTTCATTTTTGCCCCATGAAAAAATATGATCCCCAGAAAGGGTTGATAGAGTAAAGCTACAAATACAGCCTCAAAGACTGTAAAACAACATTGTCACATTGCCCACTGAAAGCAAATGTAATTGTAGAACAAGTTGGAAAACACAGAAAGCAAGTTTGAGTTGTTAAAAATACTTCCTGGGGAGTACCGCACTGTTCACTGTCATCATCTCCCTGTCTTGTCTGTAGAGCAGCAAGGGTTTTTACAACGACCAGAAACAGATTTTACAGTAGGAAACAGGCACCAACTCTTAATCTGAGGCATGTAATACTCATTCAAAGTAAACTGTGTATCTCTCATGCCTGTCCAATGCATCAGTGAAAGCATATCCTCAAGGTGAATTTATTTATGTCTGTATTTGATGTGAGCTGTTCTGAAATGGCTGGTGCTCAGCTTGAAACCTGTTTCTGTCTTTTTAAGTAATAAGCTTCTGCTTTACTGTGGAAAGTCCTGTTCTTTTTTTTTGTCAAAGAAGTGAAGTGTCTCCTTTTCAAAGTCACATTTTATTTGATTAGTATACAGCATAGTTCCATGAAGCTTTCGTAAGTCACTCTTGTGATTTACCCACATAATTTAAGGAATGAAAGTCTTTATTGTGTAAGTCTTAAAAATAGACTTTCCTACTTCTGTCCAAAAGTTAAACTTATAAATGTAGATCAAGATTATTAATAATTTTCTATGCCATGTAAAACAAACATCTAGAAAAATTGTTTATGCAAATCATGCCATGAGGAAGTTAGACTAATGGATCAAACTAGTTCAATTGCTTAGAAGAATATTGATTTATTGCTTAGAAAGATAACATTTGATTTTTCTTTCATATTAATAGTATGAGAAGATATGAAGCAAAGAAAATTATTGCATATTACTCCATATGCTGTGATTTTTCACATTTTCTTCTGAACAGAATGACTTAAGGCCTCTTCAAAATCAATTATACACAAGCTTTTTTCCATTTGTAGATTCCAGGTGCAAAAGAAAGTCAAATGTGGAAGAAAGGGAGTTGTGACTCTTTTCTTTTTCAATTTATGGCTTTTTTCTTTTCATTTTCTAGTATGCAGTTTTCTTTTGCATCTTTGCATTTTCCTGTTGATGCGTATTTTTGTGGACAGGTTTTCCATTTGATGATGTTGCCTTTACAAAAAAAAAAAAAAAGAAAAAAACAATTAAAAGATTTTAAAAGTATACTAACTGTACTCAGTGGTCATATTACAGTGTATTGTTGCTTTAAATTTTTTCCTTTAATTTTTTAAAAAAATTTTTTCATGTGTTGCTTAAAAGTTAAAAAATAAGACATGGGAATTATTTGTCAGCTTTCACATTAGTAGGAGGTGTCCTTGAGTTCAGAGCTGCCTCACTTCATAAAGTATTTGGAATACCATTGGCCTGAGTATGCTTTCATATAGTTTGAAGCATTCTGGATAGTTCAGTATAAAGCTGACGAGAAGTATTGTAGGTGAACATCATGATACTGCAAAGGTAGAGAAAGAGCAGTTGAAGTTAAGTATTGCAAAATACAAAGTAATGGATATTAAAAAAAAAAAAAAATAATCTCTTTAGACTATGTGTGAAACCATGAGCTTCGCTACCACTCAGGAAAGAGATCAGAGAATGATAGTGGACAGTTCTCTGAAAATGTCAGCTCACTGATCCGCTGAGTAAAGCATCTGTCAGGACTGACCAGGAAATAATAGAGAGTCATGGAAAGATCATAATGCTGGTCTTCTATTAACCAATGCTACACTTGTCACTTTTGACTATAACCACTTTTGTCAGAAAGACTATAGTAGAACACGAGAAGGTAAGGTACTCAGGGGGCTATAAGATGTCAGAAAGGTGTGGCTGGCTTCTGCTTGAGAAGATGCTAAATGTGCTAGAGCTTCTCATTTTGTCATTGAGATAGCTGACAGAGATCTAGGAGCAATACCCCCTCTGTAGTCTTCATAAAAAGAGAAAAAGGTCCTGTTGTACAGACTCTCCAGAGCTATTTGTCGTCACATCTTATGGACTCAAACTCTGAATCAGTTCAAGAAGGAATATCCTGATTCGGAGAGTAAATGCTTTGGTGGCTGTTAAAAATGACGGTATGGCTGCAGCCTTTAGCTTGGGGTATCCCTACAATGCTTGTCAGCGAAGGCCAGGAGTAGACAGTGGGGAAAATTCACTTACTGTCTCATCTGTGTATTCATCTTGAGAGAATTGTTTTCCATGTGGGCTGCCTTTTAGAAGAAAATTAGTATCTTTCGGCAGTTCTGCTGTCCCATCCCTATAATGACATATTAGATGTATGTGAACTGTTCATAAGGTGCAAGAGCTAAAGACCTAAAACTATACTATCACACATTCAGAATTTGTTCATGCAGATGTGGCATACATTGGTATGCCTTCCACATTTTGAGACTTTTCTCCCACTCCATGGATTAAAGTGTAGCAGTTTGTTTAAAGGGAGAAGAGTAAGCTTAGTAGTCTATTCTGAAACATAAAATCACATACTTACTAGATATTGATCAAGTATTTTTCTGAAAGCATTAATTTTTCTAAGATGTACATAAATCATAAACTAACAAAACAGGTGAATAAAATTTGAGTTACATTTGCATAAAATCCAGCAGAATTTCGGTTTTATCCCATTATTTCTAATATCTTTCATCTGTGTCTATGCATTTGTATATATACATACACATGCATAGAGGTGTGGTTATCATCACTGTTGATATCTCTTACTTTAAAAAAAGATATTTCTAGGCTTTTTTGTTTGCAGTTCAGATTCCTGTTTGTTGATTGTGTTGTCTTGATTGCTGCACTGTTTAAGGGCTGATGATGATTGTCGTTTTCACTGGAATGATTCACTGATGACTGTCATTTTCCTTGGAAATTGTCAGTCTGCGACTCTCTTCAGAGCAGCTTGTGCTAGTTAGACTTCTAAGTGTCAGCTCTGTGGAAAGCTTTTTCGTCCTGCTTAAGTAAATCATCTGGGCTGCTAAAAAAAGTAATTTGTTAGATTAGTAATCAAGTTCAGTTAAATACTATAATTTATGCTCACAGGCCTACTGGTTTGCCAGTTCAAATTTAAACTAGTTATGTTTGAATCAAAAGCCAGATGTACTTAGGCATTAAATTATGTTTCTATTGCAGTGGCTTGCAAGGTTTGGGCATCATCAATAATTCAAACTAAGGTCATGCTATTGGAAGTATATCGTTGCATGACACCTTCTGAAAGCTAAGATTTTTTTATAAAGTTTATCACTGAAATCGTCATGGGTTTTTCTGCATGTTTTCTGTGCATTTCAGGCTTACCTATATTTCATCAGTGATTTATGCTATTGTTTGTGAAGATTGGTGTAGAAATTTTAGAAGAAAATTCCATACATAAATATTGCATTTATTCATAGTATCTAATTAAGCAGTATCAGTTATATGTGTACTAATTTAATAAAAATAGATCCATCATTTGTGAAGTTCATGAACAGTTTCGATATTTTTTAAATTTTATCTGATGTGCATTCAATAGTAATAGTGTGCTTTGTTATTTTACCTGGATGACAGGGAATACAATAGGCACTGGAAATCTGTTCTGTTCTACTGTTTTTCATTATGGTCAAATTTGACAATTTTTATTGATGGATAGATAACACAACAAGGAGCATAGTATCCCTAGGTTCCTGAGAATATAACATACTCCTCCATTACAAAATCCTTTAAAATGGAAATACCTTTTTTTTTTTTTTTTTCCTGAACTGTGCTATACAAACATATCTTTTCAGTTCTTTCAGCTTGTGATTTCAAGTATTGGAAATGGAACATATATATTTGGGTTTTATGGAATTTTGATTTCATATGGACTGGAAATTCAGGTAAACTTTGCTCTTGATCAGTAGTAGAAGGGATATCTGGGTGATCTATCCCTCTTCATCAAAGAATATGTTATGTGAACTTTGTTCTGTATTTTTTCCAGTCGTTATTGCTTTATAATCTAGAAAAAAGTCTGTTGGGCAGAACATTGGGTAAAACAGAAGAACTGTAAAATATCTCAGGAATGTATAGAGGTGATATCCAGGTGTTATCAACGGATTAAACTGGTGGTATGTGGAAGGGTCTCCTTCTCTTTTAACAGCACCTAGAATTAGCAGGCAGATTTTAGAGCAACTGTGAGGGATTAAGAATAAGCACATAGCTAATGGTGTGAAAAACCAAGTTTGAATGTGTTGTGAAACTAAGGAAGTTCAGAGGAAAAGAAATTCAAATGTGCTAAGTAAGTAATTTGTGTGATTAAGACTTTCAGAATATTAATTCTATTTCATTGGATCACTGTAGAGGGAAAAATAATAATCATTATTGACCTTTTAGAATGCAATATTAGAAAAGCAGACATACTGAGGTCATACTTCCATATTTTATGGTCCCTGTAAGAAAGAGCAATGTTTGAATGTTTGACTGCCTATTTCTTAATGTGGTTTTCTTTTTTTTTTTTTACTATGAGGTTTTTTGTTCCTGTGGGCAATGCTGACAGTAGCCTTTTAATATAGATAGTGGATTTATGTTATGGGCAGCGGGCCATGAATGAGTAGGTAAAGCTGATAAATTTGTTTGGATGTTTTAGTTGGTAATGTGTTTTGTGTAACATCCCTGTGAGCTGAACTACGGCTTTTCAACACAAAAGTTGTAAATGTGTGCCTAATTTGAAAGAATAAATAGTTTGATGAGGGTGTGACATTAAGAAACCAGAAAGCCACATCCAGCAGCAGCTACTGGATGTAAATCAGCCAACTACTGATTTGATGAGTATGTTCATTAAGAAACCAGAAAATTTTAAAGAAAATTTGTCATATTATGTAGAATGAAATACCCATCTTTATGGGTAGCGTTAATGGTAATAGTAATAAACCATTGCTATGACTTTGGCACAAGTTCTGATTTTCTGAAGCAGCATGTATTTCATTTGGATATTTACATGTTTGATAAGAAAATGTAGTCCCTTATGTGGTTCTTCTAGGGCACAATGGTAAAGCTTTACTTTCTTAATTGATACTGCATGTGTTTTCTTCTGAATTAAGTTGAGAAATAGTTATCTACATAGTGAAGTAATTTGAATATTTTACGCTTGGCATGTATTCATTCAGTGTTTTTTTTGTTTCAAAACACATCTTTCTTTATAGATAAGTAACGGGATCCTTCCTTAAATTGTCAGTGAGATTATGTTACTGCTTTCTAGCCAACACTTTTCAGATACTAAGTGTTTTAGTTTGAAGCTGTGTGTTGAAACTGTGGGGTTCACTAGGAATACTTTAATCATAACAAGGGAGCAATTGTTCCTTTTTTTTTTTTTTTTCTTGTGGATTTAACCTTGGAGCAGTTCCAGCTGTGTTAACAAGCCACAGGAAGCTGCAGTGAACATACATATATTTAAAGAAGAAATTCCTTCTCTTACCTAATGCAGAGACAACTAAGCAAGAGCAGCTGCTTATTGAAGTCAGTTTCTTTTTCTCTACATGTGAAATTAATAACCAAGGACAAGACATGAAACTAGTTCATGGCTAGTAGTTGGCTGATTTACATCCAATAGCTGCTGTTGGATGTGGCTTTCACATGTGAGGTTGACTTTGTTTAATAGTGGGAAAGTCATAAAGTATTAATTGCATTTGATGCTTGTGGACATTTCTAGAATCAGAAATCTAATTTAATCTAAATGAAATACAGGCCTTATGTTTCATATGTTACACTTAAAAAGGTCAATTCCCTTCAAGGAACAACAAGTATAAAAACATTATTGCTGATATATATTGAATATTGTTGAAAATGCCCACTACCACTACTACTTCTTCTGCAGAATGGGTATGAAACTTGCAATGTGCAAAGTACTTTGGGAATAACTAGGAGAGCAGTCAGAGTAGTAGACAGCAACTGATAGTACTCATGTTTTTGTATGGAAAGATACTGCTAGTGTCCTTGAACCTGCCATTTTAGGGGCAAAAAGGAGGTTAGTGATTTCTTTTCCCTGCAATAATCTAGAGAGCATCAGACAGTTTTCAGTTAGTACTGAGTGTCAAAAGGCAGAGAGAGGTTTGAGAATTCTCTTTCTGTAGATCTCCGAAAGTAAGTTTTATGTGACTAAGGATACCCATCATCAGTAAGTGTCATGGTTTAACCCCAGCTGGCAACTAAGCACTGCACAGCTGCTTGCTCCCTCCCCTCCAGCGGAATGGAGGGAGAGAGTTGGAAGGGTAAAACTGAGAAAACTTGTGGGTTGAAATAAAAACAGTTTAATCATCATCATCATCATAAACAACAACGACAATAAACTTAATGAAAAAGAAAATAGCAGAGGAAGGTAAATAAAACCCAAGAAAGACAGCTGATGCAAAAGAAAATGCCCGGACAGTTCCCAAGCAGTGCCAGCTCTGCCAGCCTCCCCCCTAGTGTTATTGCTGAGCATGACATCATATGGTATGGTATATCCCTTTGGTCAGGTGGCGTCAGCTGTCCCGTCTGTGTCCCATCTCAACTTCTTGGGCACCCCCAGTCAACTCACCAGTGGGGTGGTGTGAGGAGCAGAAAAGGCCTTGATGCTGTGCAAGCACTGCTGAGCAGTAACAAAAACATCCCTCTATTATCAACACTGTTTCCAGCACAAATCCAAAACTTAGCTTCATACAAGCTACTATTAGGAAAATTGACTCTATCCCAGCCAAAACCAGCACAGTAAGGAAGGTGTTTCTAAACATTTTGCATTATAGTATTAGGAATGCCCACAATACTTCAAAATGCAGCACTGGATTTTGTCTATGGCAATCTGCATTATTCTATTTTGTTTTAGCACCTTGAAAATTCATTGGTGTTGGCTGAAGTCAGGGCCCTCATATCTGCTTCTTCTTGTATTGTTACCCACTCTACTACCTAGAGCTTCAGTATTAAAAGCAGCTCTGTCTTTTTTGGTTTGGTCATCAAAACTTAAAAGAAAATGTGTGTGATTGTGGAATTAAAAGGCATGAAATGCTTTTAGAAATAGTTTTCTTTATATTTTAGCCACTGGAATATAACATTCAAAATAAAACATTTCATTTCAGAGTGTTTCTTACTTCTATTATTTTCAGTAGAGTTAATATAAATGATACCTACATTTAACATGAGGTGTCATTTGAAGGACTTCAGGTTTTTTGCTTTGAACATGTTTTGGCTTTTTTTGTATTCCAAATTACTTTTATTCCTGCTCCATTTTTTCTCCCTTTTTTGGAAAGAGATAGTAAAAGTTGAAATATTCCGCCTTGTTCAAATCTAGTTTGTGATTGTTTTGTTCAGTCCTGAACAATATTTTTTGTCACATGAGTTCTGTGTCCAGAAACTTTCATCCAGCTCTGTTGAGAGCAACACTGCCAGACTAGTGATGGGGTTACTACTTGAATTTCATGTTGAGCATGATGCATTGTGCTCACAGACTGACAAATACTTGGATCGTAAAAAGAATGACTTTTATCTTGTTAACTTAGAATGCTAATGATGACTAAATTTCAAACACTGTCAAACATTTCAAACTTGACCTTTATATGCAAACATCCAGCAAATATGTTGATCCAGAGGGCACCATTCCACGGAAAGGATGTTCCTGGGAAGAAGGCCAAACACTTGAAACAGCGTTTTGGTTGCTTACTCTGAAATTTCAAACGAGTGACAACGAAAGGTCTCTGCTAAATATATTTGTGATCTGAAAAAAAATACCGTTACCCAAATTAAGCTGCATGTTCCTCAAGCTTTTACGATTATATACATTCTATATTTTATAAACTGAGCTTGAACACAAAAGCCTACCATTCAGGCTTTCATTTTTTTGAAGACTTAGGTATTATATAGTAAAGGCATTGGAGCTTCTACAATGAATGTGTTTGTCAGGCTGCAATCTCCTACAAATTCTTCTATGACTCTTTTACACATTTTTAGAATCATAAACACACTGGACACTGTATCAGTATTTAACAATGATAAAATAGGGACACGGCTCTGTGCTTTGCATTCTGTTCTTCTGAGTCTATCAGAGGAAAAACCTGTCCAGATTTGTGCCCTATTGTTGTAGACAACAGTTTTCGTTTGCGATAGTACTGACATTCATCTGTGTGTTCTATCACATCTCATTTAGGTACGTAGCAATGCTTCTGCATTTTCCACACGTTGCAGTCTATGTAATCAGGTAATATTACTATCAGGTAATATTACCACTGCTTGCAATTTCTTTCCTATCTTTTATCCAATTTTGTGCTAATGTCAGTCATTCTGGCTTATGAGTTAAGTAAACTTTTGTCAGATATCTGTTCATATATTTGGATGATTCTGACCACAATAAGGTTTCAGACGTGTTTGGGGTGAATAATGCCCTAATACATACAGTTAGTAATAACAACAAAAAAAATTTAATGTGCCGGTTGTATTTCCTAGGTATAGCATATCTGAGTGGAATGTGCAGTGAAAAACGGAAGTGTATAATTGCAGAGGACAATGGTCTGAATCTCGCTTTTACCATTGCCCATGAAATGGGTCACAAGTAAGTATGTGGATAACACACCCTAGCATTTGTTTGCATGTAATATTACTGTGATTTGGTTAATTTGACTATGTACTTCAGTTTTTCTTTTTTTCTTTTAGGAACGCTTTTAAATTTGATGAAAAATTTGGAAAACAATGGTTTTGTTATTAATAATAATAGTGACATGTATTGACATATAGTATGTAAATCAAGACAATGTTTACAACTTGGAGTAATACAGGAATCTTTCTATCTATCTATCTATCTATCTATCTATCTATCTATATAGCTACACAATAACTAGATTAGCTGGAAGGACTGACATTGGCTAGAGGAAAAGCAGGTGCCCCAGATGTATTTTCTCCTAGGACTGTGGTATTGTATATAAGATCCAACTCTGCCTATTGTTGCCAACAAACATTTTAATGAGATCATAAGTTGGAAGAACACTTATTTAATTTGGCTTTCTCAGGATAGATCCCATTAAAGTGTATAATGGTCATTCGTCGTCTCAACATTAATATTGTTTTTTCCTCCCCTTGGTAGAAAAGGATGACAAAGTGAAGGTGAAGGTAACTATCCTGTAGAATTGAATTGTGTGTTTCTACTCATTTCATGAGGAATATTTTGAAGCAGAAGCGAAAAATTCTCATGTTGTGATAATCAAATTTGTTAGTGAAAGTTCTATTTGATTTGTGGCTGCAGTACCTGTTAAAGAAAAATAAATAGGAGAGTTCTTACTCTAAAATACAATACAATACAATACAATGCAATACAATAAAAGGGTGGTGTTTATTAATCAGTCATCTTTACCTGCAGCGTCTGCTCCAGGTACGATAATACCAGATAGTTTAGAGAAATACAAGTACTGCTTTATACTCTGCAAAATGAAAATATGTTCAGAGAATAAAAAGCTTGGCAGCAGGATTACTGAATTGAAAAAAGGCATCTTGAGCAACAAGAAATGTAACACTTTATGCTTCCTGAGCAATGGTGCTGTATAAAATCCTAGATGCAGAAAACAGAAGCAGGTATAAAATTATTGCAAAGTTATGGGTTATGTGTTGGTTCTGCAGTAGCAAATTTGAGAAAGTGGGATACTGATTTTATGGAGAAATGTATGTCTTGCAACAGACAAGTCAGACCTATCTCTGACATTCTAAGGGGCTGCTGGATGCCAAACAGTATCCAGAACAAGTTAGACAGGGAAGCTCACTGGTGCTGCTTAGCAGTTCTTCCAAAACTGCTGCATAGGCCAGGCTGTATAACCCTTGTTGCATTCAGTCCTCAACTTGAAATATTTTCATGGCTTTGCATTGCAGTGGGACTGCAGAAGAGATATAGCATGACCTTCCTACAGGGACATAAAAACTAAATTGCTGATATATGAATCCTACGAAAAAATGTTAAAGGCTACACTATGAAATTTCAGAACTTTCAAATCCCTCCGTATTAATTTAAATAAATTTAGAAAAACAAATCATGATGGTATCCCAGCCATCATATTCTCACAGTAATAATGGCATTTGGATGTCCTTAGAGACACTCTCACATTTCTCTGCAGGTACTGTAAGAGACCTTTAAAAACAATGGCAGTAAAGGATAAATCAAATCTGGTTTCATGGTGAAGGACAGGATGTTTGAACCACACATATCTTCAAGAAAGTCAACCTCATGAACTCTAGTAACAGGCCACATAGAAATTAGGAAGACTACCACAAAAGTGAAAGAATAAGTGGCCAGAGATATATGAACAACTGCCACAAAAAAAGTAAAAAATAAGGGGCAGCCTCCACGGCAAAACATGCAGGGGCATTCAGCCTGAACCCTGCTCCGTTATGGAGCCAGTCCTTAACCGTTGCAATCTGAAACGGAGTGGTCTTGCACCAAAGAGAGTAAGGTGATAATTCAGAGACATTTGTTTTCTCTGAATGACTGTCTCTGCCTGCCTAGCCATGGTGATTGCAAAGAAGCATGCTACTAGTAGTTGACCCTTTGTGGAGAGACAGTATGAAAATATTTGAAGTCAAACATTTGAACGTAGATCCCATTGAAGACGACCTCAAGAGATTCACATGTAACAATAGTATTTCTCACAGAGATTTGTCTTGCTTGTTCTGAACTGTCTCAGAAATGGAGAAAAATTATCACCATCTAGACAAATCATAGATCTTTTCCTCTTTAAATACACGATGTTTTCTAGAAAATTTTCACAAACTCTTTCTTTGTCCTGAATTCACTTAACTGTTGCTTTTTTTTTTTTTGTCTAGTATCTTTAACTATTCTAGTTGCTCTTCTTGTGAAGAGAGTCCTATTCAGCAGCACAGGAGAAGGAAAAACTTTCTCAAAGACTTTGCCTCTCAAAATATGAAGAAAAAACCCTTATTTTTCTTGTCTTCTGTACAGCAAACAATATACTTGCCCATAAATTATCACTCAAAGCAGACTCCAAATGTATGTTGATCAGCCTAAGATCAGCCTAACAAGCAAATCCATTCACAATTGCCATTGTTTTGATGAGTATTGAAGTACCTTTGAAAAACAGCTTGCCTTTGGAAGGCTTGTTTTTATACACAAAACTCCATGCTGTTACCTATATATTTGAAATGGAATGGTCTCTGGTAAAATCTCATGATCATTTGCAAACTCAGAATAATTTTGCAGACCTCTGACGTCTCTGACATAATTTGCATAGTGACAGATTTAGGGGACTTTGGGGGGGATGGGGTTTTCTTGCACAGGAGCACAGCTGAAGAAGTACAGTTTTTTATATTAAATACTTCTGATACATGGACATTTATTAAGTGTTGTGTTGTGGTTTTCTTAGTTTTTCCAATTAAAATGGAAATATCCTCAATGAAATACAATGGCAAACAAAACCCTGCTTTTCGATATGAAGTGTCTTTGTTCTAGCCTTGTGTATCTGAAAGCAGATGATCTTTTAGTGACATTGAGAATTAATGTTTTAAGTCAACAGTTGGTTTTTGAGCTCCATCTTGAAATATTAGGAGCCAGTCTGTATAATCAGAGATTAAAAACTGTAATATATTAATGGATTTGGTTTTAATAATCAAATCCTACTTATGAAAATAAATTTAATTATCAATTAGGTAATTATTTAATGAAGACCTATTACAGAATAAAAACTAACAACACTGAATTAAAAGATACTGAATCCATGTGGAGAACAGAGAGAAGAGAGAGAATGATATTATTTTGGTTATCAAGCAACACATCTTCATTTTACTTACATGATTGCTGTCTGTGGGATATGACTCCTTCTTTACATATAGAGAAAAAAAAAGATACATGTAAACTGCAGTATCTCAAAATATATTGATTAACAATTATTATGTGCTCTAAGTGTACTTTAAAAGTTGTTTTAATTAGTTGAAAGAGATACTGATGGAATTTCTCAGAATCAATTTTATACACATCCGCATTCTTTTTCTGATAAGAATTTTGTGAAATATGAAATGCATCTATTTTTAAAATGCAGGATATTCTGCCAAGTATTTTGTAGTTCCAGACAGGAAGTCTGTGGAATTTTTCAATCCACTACTTAATAACTCATTAGCAAACCACATACATTTTTTTGTCATAATTATTTGAAATCCAGTGGAACTTGAAGAGAGCTTTAAATTGGCGATTGGGAAATGCTAGTAAAGCATCAGTTACTCCATGCATTTTTGTTATCACAATCCAAAATATGACAACAGAACACAATAAAATCAACAAGGGTAATAAAAGGAACTGTCTACTAATCTTTGTGAATGAGTGACTAATGTGGAGTAGGGCATCTCATAACTGAAAAAAGAGCTATCATGATATTTCTAACGTTAAAGTAGAATTTTACAATTGAGTCTGTATTCAACAAGGAACAAAATTAGCACATGGAAAGCAAACGTATTGATTAGGTTTGATAGAAGAACTTCTTACACGTTGAAAGTCATGTAATCACAAGTATAACGAGAAACTTCAGGAGCAGTAGTGGTCACTTCCACTGATAAAACTGTGCACAGTAGGATTCATATTAGTAAGGATCATTAAATTGAGGCATTTGAAATGTGGTATTTTGTCTCAGATGTTAAGTCAAAGTATTTGTCAGCATTTATTTTGATCTCTTATCATTCAGCTGTGAGGGAAAGAACAAAGCCTTACTTGATACATGGGTGGATATGAATACAGGCCACCCACTGTTTACATTTTAATGACTTTTCTGTATTGAGAAAGAATCATAGAGAGGTTTTACAGGATAGTGGCACTGTTTTCTGCTTCCAAAATACCTATCTGTGGGGTATATCAAGAATTTTGAGTCTCCTGCCTGTTAGCCCAGCAACTTTCTCAAAGGCTAGCTTCACCAGGAGAGGGTTTTGGGGCTTCATTTGATCATTGACAGCAGCCTTTCTTATGAATGATGAAAGAATCCCTCCCCTTCCAAGTGCTTTCCCCTTTGCTAGGAGAAAGGCAGAGTTTTTAATTCCTGCTTTCTATCTGTAGTGCAATTTTCTGCTCTGAGAAGGCAGCCAAATTAAGTTTTCTGAGTGCTCTGAACTTTTTAGTTGGTCAAGATCTGAACCATAAATGAATTCATATATAATCTCAGGCAGTGGACAACAGTATGAAATTATGAGGTAAGCAATTGTTGAAGTTGAAAACCTGTTTCCTGCAGAAATAAATGCAGGTGTGGTAAGTTGACAAATAGTCTGAAACAAAAGCTGATGGAAGTGCCAAGGAGCTCATACTGTAGGAGGTGGTCTTTTGAGGTTCCTCAACTGCAGAAATGTTTCAGTAAAATAGCATTTCCTTTGCAACTGCCTTCATTAGGAGAGTATTTTTCCCAAGTTTGTCTTACAATCTGTTGCTTAAGCTTTTCATACGAGTGAAAGAGTAAAAATATGAAACTACTAGGTTCAACATGTCTGTATTTTATTTTATTAGTGTTTTCAATGATCTCTTTTTTTTTTTCCCCGGCTTCAGACCTTCTCTTCTATAATATTAGAAATTTTAAGCCTCTACTTTCTTTTTTTTTTTTTTTTTTTTTTCGCTAATGCTGACTTACAACTTAATTCTTTGGAATTATAAAGTTAAGAGGCCAATAGTATTTCTAAAGTTGTTGATCTAGGAGTCTGAGGAATTCATTTCTTGGCACACACAAAGGCTTTTCTTTATTTTGGCTTTAAAATACCAACTTTACTCTTGATCGTGGGGTTCTTATTTCAGGTTATGCTTTTCTATCTCCCCTTTCCTTGATATGAAACTGTTCCTCTATTTCTGTCTGTAATTCCCATACATTCTGTAATTCCTATACATACACAAGATATACTTCCTAATTCAAATACATCCTCTTAAAATTTCAGTTGTTTTTTCTTGTTTGTGTAATTTGTATACTAGCATGATGAAGGCAGGCTATAAAAATTTTGGAGTCCTGTCATTCCAAGCACTAGAACATTCAAATGTGAGAAGTCCCATCATAGTTAAAAGCATAAACAATAAATGAGTAAATTTCTAGGAAGTATAGATGAATCTCAGAAGATACCTATCTTTTATATGCTCTGCATAACATTTCTCTTAATCAGCGTAAGAGAGGTACCATGATGTCATATATTTAGCCATCTCTGATTTGTTAATAGATTACTGGCTTAAAAGGTGTGTGCAAAGTGTAGGTTATTTAACCAAGGGTATATTGAGCTGACATGTTAGGATAATTACTCCATTTACTGATAATTAAGCTAAGCTTTTATTCAGTGATGGCCATAATATCACTCAGGCGTCCCTTTCTCTCAGAGCTCTTGCTACCCAGCATCCTGACTCATGTTATGTTGGGGTCCTACAATGTCAGGCGTTCCCATGGCAGTGACTACTGAGTAAGAAAGAAGCTGCTGCAGAACTGTTATGCCACTGAGGAGCATGCCTGTAACCTGTCCCCAAATAATGTACTTGCTTCCTTCTCTGTCCCATAAATTCCTGATTCCATGGGCTACAGCGGAAGTCCATAGAAGGTGCAGGGGAAGTGCCCGACATTGTGGCCTCCTCCCAGCTGCACAGACTCTCTCCTTTTCCCCCTATTGCCCCTTTCCTTAATTTTTCTGTCCTTTTTGGGTAACAGTCCAAAGCTGGGCTTCTCAGTCCAAGTTTAGATACATAAGTACAGATATTAATCTATCTGTAGGTGTAGAAATATCCATATATTCAAGTAGTTGGATACAGAAGCAGCCTGAGTGTCAGAGATGTTGAGTTTTAATTGTTTTGACTGACTTTCATCATTACTGAGTTTTTTGTTCAAAATAAAGGTATTCTTGACTGTCCACTGAAGTGTAGACAGGGGAACCTAACTTTGAGCAGTACAATTTGAAAAGCACAGCTGCAGTTTGTAAAACTGAGCTTTATAATGATTTTAAAACACGTGCACAACAAACTATAAGAAATTCTCTTTCCCATATACATATTTTTATCATTGACAGATGTACAGAGAAATGGTTATACTGCTCTTCAGTTTGTGGATAGCTGCATAAAACATGGACATATTTTTATATTATTTTTGGTATTGTTTTACTGTCTGTGGTAACATTTTTTGTCCTGTTTGTTCAAAATTGTTCACTTTACAGGACATTTTATCTCTAAAGCATACTAATTGTTTAATAAGAAACTACTTTTATTAAATTTACTCTTAACAAGAAAGATACAATGCTTTCCCTTTTCTTTGTTACTTGGTTTATTGTTTTGATAAAAGGTAATAAGGGGTTTTCACTTTGAATTGCATTTCAACATTGCATATTTTTTATTTTAAACATGATTTATACGAGAATCACCCCAGTAGTTTCATCACAAATGCTGCCTTTTTTTCTCTTAGATTAGGAAAAAAATCCATGAAATAACTGTTCACCTTATTTTAATGAAGTTCAAAGTGTCTAGTAGATGTTCAGCCATACAAGCAGGACATTTAGTACCCCTCCAATGACAGTAAATAGAAACTAATGGGAAAAAAAAAATAGCATTTTGCCAAAAAAGCAGTTGCAAGATCACCTTAGATTCTGTCATTCAGTTTTCATGCTTTGGTAGGTAAGTTCTTTAAAAATCAATAGCCTCTGATCTTCCTGCATGTGTATTAAAGTAGGTATATGTCTTCCACAGTCATGAAGTTATGCTGATTTAAATCAGCCTAGGATCTTATTGGGCAGATGGGTGCATCGTACCAAATTTCCCAGTGGTCTGGAAATTGTCCAACTAAATACGCTCACAATTAGAGATGACAAAAAAGGATGCAGTTTATTACACTGAATTTCCATTTACTCTTACTCTCAAAATTTGCATGGTGATTCAAAACCATGAAAAAAAAGTTTTGCTTAGTCCAATTCTAAGAACAGACAGAAGTTCAAAAAGATCTTACTTTATGCAAACGCATCACAAGAATGCCTAGCAGAATTAAAGCCTTGCTAGCCTTTTGCTGGGATCTAGGCAGCTGAAGAAAGAAACAGCTGAGGAAGAAATGAAGCACTGAGATGGTGAAGTAGCACTGCATCAGCCTTTTTAGTAAGTTAGAAAGATACGGTGATTTTATGCTTGAAATTTAGATTAGCCAACTCTTCCCCTAGCAGGATATCAATGCTGCCATTTCTGCCAGACTATAATGTTCCAGGATAGATATATGGTTAATTTTCCCTAGAATAACATTTGTAAATGGATTAGTTAGTAACTGAACAACAGCCTACATGATGTGATGATGTGTAGGCTTAATCAACAGTCTGATACTTTTAAAATAGCTGTGAAAATGTTGGCAAAAGATCATAATAGTGTCAATGCGTTTTATTAATAAGGAAACTTTTTTTTTTTTTTTGCCTGTTCATGATAGCTCAAAGTCTTTTCCCCGATTACATATTTTCTTCAATTTGAAGAAATGTTATGTGTCAGTGTTTTTCCCTGGCACAAGATTAAAGTCATAAACTGTAGAGATAATTGTTTATCTTGAAATATTGCAGTTTGTGGGATGTGGCATGGGTATTGTATTTGCCAGAAGTGAATACTTTGCCTGTATTGTATACTCTTGGTAAAAAACTTCAGCAAGGGGCAATATGTATCTTCATGTTATGATGCTAAATACATCTGTCACATCAAAGTTTTAAATTATTTCTATACTTCAGTCAAAGGACCATGACACAGTGCTATGTCTAGATCTAGCTTTTTGGAACATGTTGGTAGAAGTGTTGGAGTGGTAGAGACGAAAGCAGCTGTTCATCAAAAGTTACAAACTCAGCTGGACAGTAGCATGCAGTATGTGTTATTGTCCATATATTAATATACATGTTGTATGTTTTACCCAATTGTTTCAAGACATAAAATGTAATCTGAGTTGCCAACATCCTAGAGAATGAGTAATGATTCACAAAAGAGAAATATTGATTGCATAAACGTATTTCTTTTTATTTTTTTTTAATCATCAAATTATTAACAAGAAGATTGAGGTTTCCTTGTCCACTAGATTCTTCCTTTGCAAACAAAGTTTTTCTGAAATAAATCAACTTCTACCTTTTACCATCATAGTTTTTCTGTAGCTGGGTTACTTGCCTTTCAATTCACTTTAGGCTAAATAATTCATTTGCAAGTAGAACCACGTGCCTTATCCCATTTATGCAGTGATCTGTGAAGCCATCATATGTTTTAAAATACTTCTAAAAAATCATACAGGATTTATTTCACTAATAGGGATTTAAAAAAAAAAAATGAAACCCAAAACATAATATAGTAATATATATTTTTGCATTAATTCTGTAAAATAGCTTATAGAAACCTGCTGTTAGTCTGTTTGCATCATTTTCTCTGTAAAGATAGCAGTGTGATAGAACTTCTTTTGTTGAAAAAGTTCAATACAAGTACTAAGTAGTGCAGCTTCTATCTCCCTGTCTGTGATAGTCAATTGAGTGTCACTTATCCTTGTGATACTGTGATATGCAATATTTCAGATTAGACACATTGTTGCAACAATCATTGTGCTATTAAATGCCATATAAGCTTTTAAACCTTGTCATTTGCAAGTCCATTGTTTTAGGAAGTTTTGATTATTCTAACATAGCATTGCACATAATGATGACAAATAAGAAAACAGTGGAAATAATAGGGAGGATAACACTTTGTAATTAATAATGAATTTTAATGAATTCTTTTTTTATTATTTAAAATAATACTATGCATTGTATGTTTCTTATGTATTTGCTAGAAAGGAAAAAATCTATAGTATAATAATTGCAGTAAATTTACAAATGCTATGTAGAGACTATTTATAAAAATATGAATTTTGAAAGAAATCAGATGTCATCCTGATCACATCACAGGTATGAACTGGTAGCATTATTCAGAGATTTACTATCTCCTTCACAAAGGGAAAGTTTTTTCAATAATTTACGTTTTGTCATGAGCTTAAACTAGTACTATTATGCTGGACCTGCAGTTTACATTCATCATTCCTCTGCTGCTTATATTTCTTGGGCTGAACTCTTAAATTCTAGGATTTGGGAATCTATTTATTATACTGAGTACTCAACAACATAGCCCTGATTCCTTGGGTAATTGCTCTTGTGGTTTTTCTAATCCATCTCTTTATTTCCTAATCTGTCGCACTGTTAGTGACTCCAAAACTCTGAACAATAGTAGTTCTTTTTAATCTTTTTAATTCTAGCTTTTTTTTTTTTGTTTACAGATTGACCAAAAGTAGTTCTCCACATTTATCTGAACTCACACAATTAATTGCTCCTATATTAAGTTTTTGATACTACTTAGTTTTTGTGCCTGCATTCCCTGTTTCTGGTTTTATAGCATCATTCTTGTTCAGCTGGACTACCATGCATTTAAGTGGAATGTGATGGTGATAACCAGGTCATCATCTGCCATTTGCAAAGCACAATGAAAATAATGAATAAATAATAATAAGCTTTCCACTCAGGTGAGTGTGGGGTCAGTAAACAAATTCATGATGCCATGAATGTAGCACATGTAGGAGAATTTCGGAGTCCTATGGTGAGAAGAAATATGAAATAATACTTTATAATGCAGACGTCTCTCCAGAAGGTGTGTGCGTAGCCTTATTTAAATGTAGCATAATGACTGAGGACCCTTTGTTGAGACTTAGAAGAGCTTTTATTTCTTAATAGTCGACTATAATCAAATCAAAGTGTGGTACTTGTACTTCTTCGGTATGTGAGTTGACATGAGAATGCATTTTGTGCTTGCAAGAGTATAACCTATTCCCTTGATGGCAGCAGAGATGCTGTCGTCTATCTTGAATCCAGATGTGCGCATATAATTGCAGCAGTAGTGAACTGTAAAAGAACTATGTTTTAATTGAGAAATGGAGCTAATATTTGTTTCCTACTTTTGGTGGCCTGAGTTATTAATTCTGACTTCTAAGCACAGAAATTAAGGATTTTTCTTTGTATTGTTCGTACTGCACATTAAACATCAACAGGGATCATCTTCAAAATTTAGCAGAGATCATTCCAACTTTCTGCATGATACCAAAAAAAATAATAATAAAAAAATCTGGCAGTGTTTTTTAAACAAGTTTTTGAGGTATTATTTAATAAAAATATTTTTTCAGTTGACTTGACAACCATATGTAATGCTAGTGGACTTTATTTGACCAAGGCTTTTGTCAAAATACTTTTAAACTGAGATTATTAAAATATAGTTTAGTTGCATAGTGTGAGTTGACATATTGCTAATATTTTAGTTAGGAAATGCGTTCTATAGGTTGCTTCCTACTTTCATATTATATTTTCCTTATATAGTCTTTAACCAGAATGGGTGGAGTATTTTAATATATCAGTGAAAAAATAATGCTTCTGTTCTTGAAACAGAATTTGATTTATTTCCATATAGATAGAATCTACTACTTGTTAAACTACAGCACTGTCTTTGTTAATTACATTTTTTCAGACTGTTATAAAGCTATTCTCTTACCCCAAATTCCTTTGTCTTCCTCCCACATGCACATGATGTTTCTTTACTCTTGCATGAGGTTGAATGATCACAGCTGCAGGAGAGAGGAGGTTATAGACAGAGAGGGCAATGTGCCCCATGCTAGCATAATAAATTCTATAGAAAGACCACTGTAACCTTACACAAACACAGTTTCTGTGGTGGCTTTGTTTTAGTGATGTTTCTGTGTAATGGTGGCTAGTGGAATTGTTTTTTGAAACAGTGAAGACCTTTGTTCAGCTCAGCAGACATTTTACTGTGTGATTTTACAGAGTAGTTTGTGACAAAGGCTGACTTGAAGAATTGCTCTTCAGAGTGAATGGGAAGTAACAGTAATCAGATTTTTTTATTATTACTTTTAATTTAAAAAATGTTTTAAATAACATATAAATGTGTTAGTTCCCACTCTGCATTAATGGGAGCCATCAATTCTGTAATAAATTGTGCAAATAAGATTTTGTGTACTTGTATGGTGTAAATGCTTTATTTCATGTCATAGTATATATATGATACTAATAAATGTATCAATAAATGAGCACTTTTGCAGTGCATATATAACTTGAAGAGGTGTAATCCAAATCTATTTCTTGTGCAGTGAGTAAAAAGTGAAGTATCATTAGATTTTCTGTCTTCTTCCGTAGTTCTTATGGACATAACTCTGGCGATAAGGACATCCCAAATTCTGCATGTGAGGCATGTAAGGAGAATGTAAGGAGGGTGCAAAGGCACGTCCGTTAGTTGTTTTGTCCCATTCAGGCAGTTCAGGGAAAGACAGAAGCTGAGAGTCTGACAGATTTATTTACCTCGGTTACACTGTTTACAACTAACAAAATTATCCAATTCATGCAGAGGCAGCTGTTCCAGTGCTCCGGACTGTGGGGTGTACACGTTACTGTAAGAGACTGAGCACTCTGATAGGCAAGATAAAGCCCTACACGGCATTTAAATTCATTTTATTAGTAAACACAAGGTAATGCAACTTGCAAAATTATATAAAATATGATTTAGTGAGTGGAGAAGAAAAGTGAGCTGGTGTTTTCAGTGATGAGTGGCAGGCCTTTTTTGCCCTTTGGCACTGCAGTGTGGTGAAATATGAAGAAGCATGATGTACTCTAGTTTTTCTACAGAAGCAGCAAACTTCTCCCACCTTTGCAGTCTCTAAGTGTTTTGACTGCTCTTTGGATGAAGGAATCAATATAAGCTATAAAGCTTTATTCACTCTAAAGTTTTACTTTTCTGCAGAGTGGACTAGGGCTGCAAAATTCTAGCATCTCTTTGAATCCAGTGGGAATCTATTCTCCAGTGCTCTGGAGAGTAGTCCCATGATCATTTACAAATCTTCAAAAGCAGCTGAGAGTATTTTGATTTCTCTTAGTGCCAGTCAAGCATGTATCCACTTCGCTAATTTTGAAAACTTTGTTTTTATTTAAGTCTATCCTTTTCCTCTCTGTTTACTGGTTGTGAATGAGAGTAACAGTGAGTTTTCATGTCAGTTGAAGTAGCAACTTCAAGCAGACTTTTAGCAGAATTTTTCATTGCAGTGCCCTGTGTGAGCACTCACTGGCATGCATATGGATGCTGAGTCTTTAAGATCAAGATCCATTGAATTGCCTTATCAGTGTTATTTCTAACAATAGACATTGAAAACACATTTCAGATGATTTTTCTTTAGATACAGTAATTATACATTAAACTAATAAGCATTTTATGTTATATAAAATTTCAACAAACCAGTTCCATATGGAATTAAGATAGAATCACAGCCAAAATATCTAGCGATTCACTGATCTCAAGAAGTAAATTTCCATTATTTTCATTGCCCATTAGCGACAGAAGTACAGTTTGTTACACCTGCAATAGTTGTGCAGTTCTGAACATTCAAAAAATTGTCCGAAATATGTATGGAACAGCTGGTTAGATGCAATATTTCTTATCAAATGAATGAGGCTTGACTTTTACCTTTCAGCATAGAATGGTTCCGCAAACAGTTCCATGTAGTTCTGTGAAAGGTATCATGGGAAAAATCAAAATCCTACATGTAATATACATGAGTTTTTCAAAGCTTCTTGCAAGATTTTGAACTTACAAATATTTTGTAAACAACTTGTTATTTTATTGTGCTTTGATTAATTTTTAATAACTTCAAAATTCAGCATGGGGATAAACCACGACAATGACCACCCATCCTGTGCAGATGGTCTCCATATCATGTCTGGGGAGTGGATTAAAGGACAGAATCTTGGGGATGTTTCATGGTCTCGGTGCAGCAGGGAAGATCTGGAAAGATTTCTCAGGTATATCACTCAAGAAAAAGAACTCTTACATTTACACACAGTTGCAGGAAATATCCTGAAAAAAGAAATTTTCAATACTTCTGAATTTTCAATTTTCACTACTCCCCTTCTGTGGGGGATTTGTGTTTGCATATCTATAAAAACAATTTAAATCATCATGAACTATATAATATTTGACAGATTGGTTAAAGTCTGTTTTCAGCAGTTATTTGTATTTTTATGTTTTTGTGTGTTAATATATGATTATACTTCTATATATTTATATATACATTTTATTCATGTAAATATGTTTAAAATATATTAATATT
Organism: Leptosomus discolor; assembly: GCF_034619465.1. Taxonomy (NCBI): domain Eukaryota; kingdom Metazoa; phylum Chordata; class Aves; order Leptosomiformes; family Leptosomidae; genus Leptosomus; species Leptosomus discolor. The sequence continues at coordinate 46,159,546 of NC_141419.1, read as the reverse complement.
CTATGTATTGAAAAATGTTGGACAGTGAATGACCTATGAACATTATGTAGATTCTCTGACCTGTGTTGTGCCATTCAATATCTGACACATTTTTACTGAATCTAGACAGAAATCAAAACCATGACTTGGTGCTTTAACAGATTTAAGTATTTTCAAATATTTTCTGTTCTGTTTTTGAGAAAAGTTAAATTTCTGGCTACCAGCTCAGAAATGTATATATACATCTGAACTGATTAATTTGAGGCCCTGCTAGACGTGAAAACTAAGCTTCACAATTGCCTATACATTATAAATTGTGTACTTTTTTATAATTGTTTAAATCTCTATCTAAACCTTAATCAGTTAAATAAATTTTACAGTAAAATGTTGTCCAGCGCTTTCCTGAAATTCCTATTATAGCTGGTAAGTTATATTGTCTTTCTGCAAATGTGCAACATCAGAACACATCATTAACTTATCAAGTAAGACAGACTAATTTATATGGAGTCATTTCTCTGAATGACAGCCCAACACTGAAAAATAAAAAGTATCTTAGAAGTCCACATTTTTCTAATGTCAAATGCATGTTTAAGTCGGCATGACAATCAGACTTTTTAGGATTGCTCAGCTTATTAATCTCTGCATATTGCCAGGTCAAAGGCCAGTAGCTGTCTGCTGCAGACAAATCCTCAAAGCCTCAATTCTGTGATTATTCCCTCCAAGCTCCCAGGAATGACGTACACTGCAGATGAACAGTGTCAGATTCTTTTTGGACCAACTGCTTCTTTTTGCCAAGAAATGCAGGTAAGGATGGGTATATACTTCAGAAAATACACCTACCAATTCATTTTTCTATGAGAGATATTTTTGTGGATGTGTTTGAGAGAAAGAGAACACAGCACCTTTGAAACAAGTTTACACTTCACTTTTGAAAGTTAGTAAGAACATTTTCAGTCGTTTATCTTGTAAGGCTTGCTTTGGATCTCCAAACATCCTGAACAATGTTGTATCATATCATACCACTGATAGATTCCTTGGACTTTAGACATAGGAAATTTTCATAGTGTGAAGTCACCTCATTGCAGCAAGTGGAATATTTCCATTTATTCCGCTGGGACCAGATTTCGCATGTAGATTTCATTTCATTATGTTTTGGGTATTGGGTATATCTGACCTTCAGTAGACGATGCTGTGCCTGTGCGTGCTCCAAAGGACAACAGTGTTCACTGGGCTCACTGTACTGCTGAATATACCCTGCCTCCCAGCAGTCCCCTGTGAGCCCAGGCAGAGTTGTACAGTGCCGTGCCAATAGGAGTTCCAGTACTTAAGTGAGCTTGCTGACATTGCTTCATGCCATTGCGTGAAACAGTCACTATATGTTAACACTGAAAAAACATATGAAGAACATTGAAGAAGTCTTCATAAATTTATGGCCTAATGCTTGTAGACATCTGATCAAAGACGCGTTTTAAGGATGGTTTTAACAGAGAAAACATGTTCTTCTTTAACGTTGACAGGAGAGGCACTAAAAATGTTTGATGCCCTTGAGAAGGTAGCCAGGAGAAGGTGGGTAGATGATACTACAAATGTATACAGGGCATGGAGTATGAGATGATAGAACAAGGGCTAGAAGGAACTGTGAAATAAAATTTCACCAGTCAGAGTGGACAGATAGACTGGAAAGGTTAGGAGTATTTAATATGAAAGCATAAGTCTTTACTCCTTTAGTTCTTCAGTTCTCTTCATCTTTTCAGCTTGGACATAGTATCTTTTCTCTAGCGAGTTTCAGTGAGCGTAATCTTTATCCTAAAGATTCTCAAAGGAAGCATTGCAATACATGTATGACTGCTGCATGCTGAGAGTGGCATAGCTGGAGGAAAAAAAAAAAGGAGCTCTAGGTTACTGGTTATTATTTTCACTGTCTTACTGAAAGCATTTTCATTCTGAGAGATGATCAGTAGAACTCAATGTAATGCTTCTACAAATGTTCGTAATTACTTCCAAGTGCTTTTTTCATGAATTGCAATCTGTTTCTTGTTTTTTAGTACTTTGTTTTCAATTAAAGGATGTGATTTTCATTTCTTATTCTCTGGAAACCTATTTTCAACAAGAAAATGGTACAGCATTACCTTATTATTTCTTCCTGGTCTTCTTTACCAGGTAAAACGATTACAAAAGCAGTTGAAGAGACAGTCAAACCTGGAGACTTGCTGTTGCATAATACATTTATATGCTTTTTATTTCTCTGGACGCTTCCCATCCTTTAATACCCTTGTGTTCAGTTCTAATTCAGATTCAGGCATTTAAATTCAGATAGCCAAGTGGTCCCTTGCCTGTTGTGTTTCATTCACAGATGCAGTGAATATTCTGTCGGGGTCCTGACTCCAAGCTTTCTTTGGTTTTCATTATTATTTTAGAAATTTTAGGAAGTTAAATACAGTTAATGCTACCCTGGTAGTCTTCGACTGTTTGCACAAAGAGTACTTAGACTCTGGGTGCTGGTGCCTAATTGTCCCTTTCAAATCATCTTTAATAATTTTCTTCTCTTGTGGCATTTTGTATGTAAAAGAACACATTTCGGCTAAATCACTTATCTTTTTTTTTTCCACTTAGTGGATCATTGCTTTATATTAAAATAATTTAGGAAAATTCCTGTTAAATATTAGTATTAAGATACCATTGTAACTTAAATCCAAAGATACAGGAGCTTGATTTGAAGAAAGAACCTAGTAATGATGCAAGAGAATACAAAAGGCCGGTAGTCTTTTCAACTATTCTTGCAATTTAATTTTCAATTTTCTTCATAAACAAAGTCTGGTGCTTGTTAACCTTATGGTCTTAACAGTAAGAAAAAGAGAACTTGATAACAGTTTCTGAGAAGGGGAAAAACCTTCTGTGGTTTCACAAAAAAAAACCACTGCAAAACTTGTAACCCTGAACTGGAAATCATATAAACAAATACTGAACCACAAAATTTTTGCAATGCATCTTGCAGAGCTTTGGACCTATTAGAAATGACATAAAAATGAATAAAACATACTAAGGACAGAATTGAGAAAACCTGGTGAGGGCAGTGAGACAGAAAAGTTCTCCAAAGCTCCACTACCAACCTCTGTAAAGTTACCTTGTTGGTTTTGCTCTGCATTCTTTTGTGTGGAAGCAAAATTTACACTCTCACCTTCCCCCCAACAGAAAAGTCCAAGGTGTGTTCAGATATCCTTCTTTATTTCCCTGCTGCGAGTCTTAAATTTAGCTCTTCTGTTAGGGAAGTTAACAGTATCCTAAAGAAGATTTCTACAGTGAAAAGGAAACTCAGAGCAGTGGATAGAGCACAGCCCAAAGGGTAAGAAAGCCATCCTGGTTTTACATGTGTTTCTCCTATGTATGAGAAGGAAAAAAAAAAAATATGTTGCAATTTAAATTGGACTGAGGGACCAAGCTTCATAAACTTTCCAAAAATCCTTTGTGAGTTCTAGTACATAAACTGTGCAACACTAACATCACCTAACTGCAAAGTGCTGTTAGTCAGTAGCTAATTTGATCATCTCCTCTGAAATAGGAGGATGTTAGATGGAAATAACAAATATGTTGCATTTAACATACCAAATAATTACATTCCACATATTATGAAGGTGATTCAAAGTTCACTGTGTTGATTGTGCAGATTATTGTGGCTACCATTATAGAAATCAACATTTAGTAGACTTTTCTAAATGGAATACAGTGTTTCATTAGTTACAGTATTAATTTATTAAACTAATCGTATTATTTATTATACATTGGAAACCCTTGAATTTTCCATGAAATCCAAACTACTTTTTTTTATCTCTGTATTCTCTCTTCTGCTCTGCCCATAACTGGCAGTTTATTGTGGTTACAGTTGTCCACAAGCCAGGAAATGGGAGAGAAACATACTCCTTGAAGGTTCATTTAGACTTCAGTAAATCCAACAATTTATACTGAAGATTTCTTGGATACATTCTACTTGCTGAACAGTTCATGCGCTTCAGTGTAACTATGTAAAACATAAACTATTAACTATGTCAGAGTCTTACATTTTTTGTGACTGGAAGATAATTTGATGACCAGACTTCTATGCAGTCTTTTACATTAAGCAAGTATGTTTCATATATAGCAGCTATTCAGCTAAGAAAATAATTTTCTTAATGATCTAAAAATAATCTACAAATATCAGGGTACAATCAATACTGCAATTCTGATGAGATGTAATTTTCTACAAATGATATTACTGAGCAGCGCTTTAGGATAATTTACAGTCCCATTACATGACAGGCTCTGTGAAACACTGCACATGCCAATGATTTTCACTTACTGTCAGGAATTCCTCTTTCTAATTTAATGGCTAAAGCAACAGACTGAACGGACCATTGAGGGCCTACTCCCCTATTTTCCTAAGTGGGCCCCTCCCATTCCTCCTTCATGAATGGTGTCCAGACTTTATTTTTTTTCTTTTTCATCTTTATTTCAAAGACTTTTTTCATACCCTAAGCAAAATTTATAGAGCCTGAGAAAAGTGTGAGTGAATCTCAGAATACAAGATTTATACTATGTCGCCATGCTTATCTTGTAAGGGAGCCAAGTTTCCTTTTATGCCCATGATGTCTCGCAGAAGAATCAATTAGACCCTAACATTGTTTCACATAACAGATAGTGAGATCATGGCCCAGAAGTAGTTTTTGATGATTAAATGTGATTGTAGAACTTGACAATTTAATATAATTGTTGAACTATTAAATGTTGGCTTTTAAGATTAAAGTCCAGGATGCAAATTGTCTATCTAGTCAGTTCCACTAAAACAATTCTTGTCATAACACAGCTGTGATCTTTACGAAGAGGTAGGAGACTGGTTATACTTCATGGAGATTTTTAAAGCATTTCAGGGAAAGATCACAATGAAAAGAATGAAAGTCAGGGAAATATTATAGCCCTGGTGAAGTCTGTCCTCATCTCCACCACCATACTTTAAACAATCTTGACTTTGCACAAATACAGTCTAAAATGCTCTTTTTGTCTCTGGTCTTTCCTCTCAACTGGACCTTTTCTCCAGATGCTTATGTGATTGCCAAAGCATCTGTCTAATGCACACAGACTTGCCTCAGTCTTTTCATGTAAAAAAAAAAAAAAAAAAAAAATTCAAAAAGCTGGAATGACCTCTGCTATTTCTGTAGTACATTGTGACTTTCATGTTGTATTGTAAAAGCTTTTCCTGTTGAAAACTCAGGATTAAAACATTCTTTCAAAAAAAAAAGATATCCTTTGTGTGTGCTTGGCAATATTTTGTTTTCCAGTATACATGGTATGAAGTATTTTACAGATTGTGAATATTCTAAAATCATAAGTTTATAATCTCCAATAACTTACTTCCCCTAGCTAGTCTAAAAAAATGTATTGGCTATTGAACTGTGCTTATGACAGATAACTACTAAACCTCTGTGAACTTTATCTTAGCTAACCTGATTTTGACTGAATGAAACTTTCTCCCCGAAAGAGTAAATTTCTGGTTTAGAAGTTTGTGCTCTGATCTTGGATCTTGGAGTGACTGTAATATTGACACTGGCCTCCAGATTTATGTTAGTTTTCAAATCAGTCCTGATCTGCAGCATTGCAGGTTGTTACTGGGGGGGAAAAAAAAAAAAAAAAAAAAAAAAATTGTGCATCATGGTTTTTCCCCAGCTGCATACAGAAATCCCCAAATGACCAAAGTTAAATGGTAACAGTAATCTCTATTTCTCTTATTTCTGTGGCAGATGTACAATCTGAAGGGTAACTAAAGAGTCTATTTGTGATTTGACTGAAATGGAAAGCCCATGAAAAAAACTTAGAATTCATCTTCCAATTTTAGTAATTCCAAATCTCCATTTTATTGGGTTTGGGGAATCTCAAATTCTAGGATAAAATGTCATAGTAGTATTGAATGATTACTTTTAAAATTGATGAAGAGAAGTGAGTGGTTTTAGATTAGAGTTCGCTTAAGGCTCAGAGATGTGTCTAGCTGGAGAAGTTACATTCATGGTTCATAAGGAGGTCCTATACAAGTATTTGCAGAAAGATGCAGATGTATGCAAAGCATATTAGCAAGTCAAGTGTCTTGAGTTGATTTACTTGATTTACATAACACAGCTCAAGTGCATCTGTGTGTTCAGGTACCCAAATCCTTGTAAATCTGACTTCATGTGTCCCTAAATTTAGAGGAATTGTTTCCAGGTTTGTAAGGAAATGTAGGTTTGTTGTCAGCCATTCCACAGTCAAATGCAAGTGAAATTGAACACAAGATCAAAGTGTTTAGGAAACAAAACCACACACTTTAACATGCAATAACATAAACAAAAATTTGCCTTCATTGTTTGAAAACGTGGATGGCTTTTCCTCAAATGTAGTCATTGACACATAAAGATTTAGGGATACGAAAAATATTTTTTGAATTAGGAACGTTAAATTAGCAGACATATTTGTGGAGTTGTCTCAAAGTCTATCATTTCATAGTTGGTATGGAAGCACTTTGTCATGAACATGTGTTGTCTACATTGTCTTCCAAAACTGGCCCAGAACTCTTCTTGCTAAGTTTAGTTTCCTAGGCTCTGAAGTTATATGTTAAAGTGCATGTTTGAAAAAAAAAAAAAAAAAAAAAATTCTCTTTCTCTCTTGAGAACGAAAATTACAGTTTAATATTTGAAAAATGCTTGTTAAAATTATCTGGGAACAGGTTAGGACTTCTGTAGCTGTATTTTAGGATATGCATAAGCTCTCTGTTGTCTTGTTAGTTCAGCTTCAGCACAAAACTGTTACAGGATGAATCAGGAGTGAGTCTGCTGCCATCCTGTCTGTCATTTCTGTGCAATGCAAACAATGTTTCTGTGCAATTTCTACAATCTTTTTTTGAAAGCTGATGTTACAGATATTTTTACATGCAAGACTCCCACTAGATCTGTCCTGTTCCTGACACAGTCTTCTGTTGAATTATGTTTCCTGTGCCATAAGACTTTTTTCAAGGTAGCTTAAGGTTTATCACACATTTTTCATGCATAGTGTAAAAGACACTGAAATTCTAACTGGGTTTAGCAATGAAACAAGTCATTTCAGTCAGAAAAAGCACATCTTCTGTTTTACAACCCCCCCATGACCAAAGTTCTACATAGCTTCACAAAGACCCGTTAGTCCCTGTATATAGAAATGGACTCATTTTAAAACCTTTCTTTGTTGTTGGAGACAGTACTGTTTTTCTCACTTTTACACGAAATGAATGAGCACTAAATAAAAGGAGTAAAAATATGAATTAATTCTAAAAATAAGTCCAAGAAAGCTCACACCTCTTCCAGTCTCTGGGGGAGTGCACCTACGCAGTGGCCCCTTCACGTCATGGAGCAAAGTGGTTTCTATGTGCTCTGTTGGATCAGTCATATGCAAAGACCATGACCCCCAGGGTTAAACTTAGAGGGTTCTTCCACCTCTCTGTCAACACACCAGCTTGACTTGTTGCATGTGTTTGTGATTGGTAAAAGTCCAAGAAGAATCTGCCCACTTTGGTTTTTGTGCATATTTAACCTGTCTTTAAACGTACTTCAGTACCATCAAACTGGTAACTTTATGACAACTTTATGCATGCAGAAAGTAATTTTGCATGAGATAGTTTTTGGGCTTACCTGCATGTTTTGTTTTCAGCATGTCATTTGCACTGGGTTGTGGTGTAAGGTGGAAAGTGAGAATGAATGCAAAACTAAACTGGATCCACCAATGGATGGAACAGGCTGTGACACTGGAAAGGTATGTTTCTAGTGGAAAACCAATATGAGTTATATTGAACACCTAACAGTTAAGGAAATAAGCTGAATCGGTCTTTGTACTTGTTTAAAGTTCCCGCTTCCCTCAATTATTGTAAAAATCATACTTATATAGTTAAATGTATTATATATTATTTATTATATAATACAGATATGGTAAAAAAAGTTCATTTCCCTAAAAACACTGAATTTTTGAAAAAGTTAGCTAAAACCACAGACATTTTAATATTTACATTGTTATGTTTCAAATTTGTTCTGGTTTTGTATCCTATTTATGAATGGAATGTCATTGTTGCACTGCTTACTGTAAACAGAAATATAAGCTTTCAAAGATACAAAGTTCTGAGCTATGATTTAAGATTCAGAAATAGTCTCATCAAAGGAATTGATACAGATTTGTGATAAAACTTTTGAGGATAAGGTTTGTAAAGAAATATTTATAGTGTCAGTGCATGTAAAAGAATGATAAATGTCTTTAAAAAAATGCAATCAAAGACAAATTAAATGGTCACCTGAAGTCAGACTTACATTAAATGTCCTTCAGGATATTTCCTGTTTGAATAATCTCTGTCATCTCTGTATATAACTGTAAATGAAGATAAATAACCTCAAATAGATAACAGAGCAGGAGCATGCATCTATCTTGGGATTTTCTTGGTACTGTGCTGACAGCAGCCTCCCACAGGAGTGCTTTGCTCTTTGACATATTACATTCACAAGGACTGTTGTCCTTCCCCTGAAAAGGTGAACAAATCAATCAACTGAGTAAGATAAAAGTAGTGACATGAGTCTTGGGAAAGTCCAGTAAGGAAGGTAACACCATTCTCTTTATTGTGGAGCTTACCTAGTAGGAAGTAAATAACTAGTAAGGGTAAGACAAAGTACTGATTCTAATTAGAATGGCTCATTGAGCCTTGTACCAGTCTACAGAGATACCTTATTTATGTCTCATGGTAAAAAAACTAAGCAGATATCACTGAAACATCTCAGAGGATTAGAAAGAATTATTCTTTTTGTTTACTTTTATTATCTGTCCAAGATGAGCTTCAGATTACATAAATCACTGGCTTTGTATTGTTTTACTTATATTGTAGAGATAGAGCATTGTTGATTTGTGCTCCTGTTGGGATCTTAGGAAGTGATGGAAATGTTGTTTGCATAGCCTGTGCAGCTTAGTTGTTTTTTTAAGTCAAGGATTTATAATCATCCCTCAGATGCTACAGAAGGCAGATGGTGTCTTTAGAAAAAAAAATAATTTTCCCTGTTATATCTGGAGTGTCTTTACATAAATATGAGCATTTTTGATCTGAAACGTCCTAGAGCATTACAAAATTTGGAGCCATCCTATGTGAAGACTTCTGAAAGGTAGTATAATTATGCCGTCATTGTAATGCCATGATTTAAGAGAGAAAATTAAGATCAATCAGACAGTGAAGATTGAAACTACAGGTGAAGTTTAAGATTACCAGACAAGGATTTAGCGCAGTCACTGCAAGTAGTGGAAGTGTATTCTGAGAGTGACAAAGGCCTTTATTGACTGCATTAGTAACATGTTTTATTTTGCTTAAAATAAGAGACTTCTTCATGAACGTTATACATTGATAACAGCAATTCATCAATAATTCAGAGTGCAAAGAGAAATTAGTTAAATAACTGATGTTAATGGCATTAAGTGTTCATTATCTACTTCTAGCCTTATTGCTTTGCAGTTGCTGAAATTTCATAATACATGGGACGGGTATTCAGCTGGTGTAAGCTGATAAAGTACTAGTTTCTGCAGACTTACGATGATTTATACCAGATACGGGCATAGGGTTTAAAGCGTAACAATAGGGATTGGATAGTTTTTGAGCGAGAAATCGCAGTTGTCCTAGGAAATTATATATGCATACAAGATTATTGAGGTGATTATTATTATTTAAATAAATGCCAGAAATTTTCTTGATTTTCTCAACATGAGTTTATTGAGGCTTCTACTCTGAGAATAAAAACCCATTTTCTCTGTTACTTGTAATATATGCTTCTATTGAAATAGTCACTGGATAATCAGTGACAATGCCATTCCTACTACTTATGTGGGAGCTGTAATAGTGAACCAAACAAGTCCTCAGCACAGCCCTGAACACTGTGCTGTGAATTATCTGTACAGTTCAGCTGGAGGATGATCCTTGCAGTGGGTTTGGGCTGGGTCCAAAAGTGCTTTCCTAGGCAGTGCCCAGGCTCAAATGAAGGGGACACAATGGTCTGGAGACCATTTCGGGCAGGATATTCCTGGAGGTATCCTTTATTGGGAATGAACTTGTGCTCAAGTTTGTGGACAAGAGTTGCACCTACTCCTTGGCCACTGAGACACAGAAAGGTCTCTGGCTGTTGTATTTACTAGAATAGAAAAAAAAACCTATGGGGAACAATAGGAAAAAAATATATCTGACTCCTGTGAAAATGGATGTATTGAACAAAATGTTTCTCTTGTGCTTCCCATGTGCTTGTGGAGCAGTGAATTGTTTTGCATATGCCTTGATTTATTTACCCCAAGAGCTGAATTTTCACCTAGTGGTGTAAGGCTGGAGAGTGTATCAGTCGGACCTCTTTTGCGGAGCATGTGGAGGGGGAGTGGAGCACATGGAGCTCTTGTAGCCGTACTTGCAACACTGGAATCAGCAGTCGACAACGCAAATGCCCTGGGTAAAAACAAGTTCATTTCTCCATTGCTGTTCATCGGATTTTCCAAATATAATTTAAATCTTATGAGTACAGAAAACTATTAAGAAACCCCCTCCAATACATAAACAATTCATTTTTTATGAATACTGAAAAACGTGTAGGAGAATAGGTATTTCAGGGTTTTTATTGCATTCTAACACTTTTTTTCCTGTTTTCTGCTTCTGTCAAAATCTTAGATAATATTAATGGGAGAATATAACTTTCTTTTTAAGCTTCACCTGAAGAAGCAACAGAAAATTAAATTTGTAATTTTTGACTTGCAGAGCTATAGTGGGTAATTTTAGTCTTTCAATATTTTGCTGAAGATAATTGACTTCTGTCTCATTTGGAGAGCCAAGGAATTGCAGCTTTTACAAAGACATTTTTCTACCAGCTTCGCAATACCTGGGAACATCATTTAGATTCTGTATCTTGTGAAAATGAAAACCTTGTGCCATTGGGAATAGAGTTTTACCATTGACTTGAATGGAGTCTGTTTCACCGGATCTCAGTGGTCAGCTAAAGATTCTTTCCTTTTAATTAGTCAGTACCATTCTCTTTTGTGGGTCATTTATACACTAAGAGAAAAAGAATAAATAGACAGAGAAGTGGGAACAGAATAGAGCTGAGTAATGAAGACAAGTGTAGAGAAGACTAGACTGGACCAGAGCAGACCAGAGTAGAGTAGGGTAGGGCAGGGCAGGGCAGGGCAGAGTAGATGATTTAGGAAAATAATAGAAAAAAAAGGGGAAATAAAAACAGATGAAAGACAATATAACAGATTGGGCGGGAGGGGCGGGAATGATGACAGAAAAGACAGAGGGATTAAAAAAATAGAAGTCTGCATGAAGAAATGTGAGGAAAACTTGGATAAGGCTGTGCAAAAGCATGGTAGTTTAACAGAAGCCTTAGATATGCAGAACGTTTTCATATTTCCTGCCATCTAAATGCTACTTCTAGCTGTATGTCTAAAAGCTGTTTCTAGAATTGAGGGGTGTCTTAATTTTACTTTCATTCATTAACTTTTCCAGGCAAGGTTGCAAATTATTAGCTCCAGTTTCTGCAGTTCACTGTTCTTTTGCATTTGTTCATTGGGACCTGCAAGCACAACTGGAGCAACCAAAAAGAAACAAAGCATATTGTCTGAACTGCGCAACCCCACACTTGTAAAAAAGGAAAGGAAGCAAATCTGCAGGTTTTGCTTCCTTTCAGTGGCATCTTTGACTCAGTCCAGCTAGAGAAAAATCACCTGAACTAAATCAAAACTGCAGTTGAGGTTCTTCTTACTGAACACTCCTAGTCTTAGTGCTTCTTGGGGGCCAAGTGTAAGTTATGGTTTAGCACTCACAACTCTTTGTATGCAATGTAACCAGTACAAACAGAAGGCACATTTGTTTTGTTCTGGGACTTTGATTTTTTTGTGGGTGATTTCTTAATGTTATGTGTCAACAAAAAATCTGCTATTTAAATTGAATTTCTGTATAACATAAATGAACTGCGCTTAAGTTTGACAAAACATTACCAACAATAAAGCATGATTTTTATGCTATTTTTCTAGTTCAGGCCTTGAAGGAGATTGTCATGGTCCCACGATGCAGTATAGAGTATGTGAAAATCCTTCTTGTCCTGTTGGCGTGCCTGCCTTCAGGGACTGGCAGTGCCAGGCTTTCAGTGTCAGATCTTCATATCAGAAGCATGGGCACCAGTGGCAGGCTGTCATCGATGATGGTAAGTATAAACCGTCTCCCATGTTCTTATCATCTGCTCATATGGCTTATAGCTTGTTGGTATTGTTGTTGTTGAAGAAAGTTATGGCAAAATCTAGCACAAACAAACAAACCAACCCCAAGCCCAAGATTTTTGGTAATTAATTTTTATTTTGTAGACATGGTCTAGTGGTATTTTCACACACTCTGGAATCTTTTGTGTTATGTTCCTTTGTCCTTCTTATATATACTGACTACATTTGAACTGAAATTCAGTATCAGTTTGGTCCTATTTAATCAGAAATGTGGTATGAAGTGACTCAGAAATGCAGCTTTTTAAAGGAATGCTACATCATTAAGCATGCATCTATCAGTTATATATCTACCTATAAAGCTAAAAAGATGGTACGAATATTATGAGCTTCTATTTTTGAGGAAGGAGAGAGCACTTTTAGCTTAACATTTGAGTATTTCACATATCAGTGTTTGATTTTGGCAGAAATCCATATGTAATGCATGCTGCAAACTTAGATAAGATTTCTATAAATCCTAACAGCTACTGCATGCAAAGTCCTGGCATACTGCATGCATGCTTCAATGTAACAATTTTGCTTGGATAATGCTTCATTAGACATGTGCTCAAGTAGGACTATAGCAATGTTGAAATTACAGTATCTGCAAAGATAATGGTGTAAAATATCAGCAACTAGAAAACAAAATGTAGTACTCAAGTTCTTGCCGGGAATGTGAACAATAGCTGCCATTCCACTGAATTTTCTCTAAATAGTTATAATGTAATATGTCTAATTAAAAAGAAAAAATAACAGAAAGACCAGTTATGAAAACAGTTAATTTGAGAAATTAAAAAAATCATAGCAACTGGTGATAAAGAAAGGCCTGGAGTGACATAGAAGTACTGTAAGTGTGTGTTACCACGTTTTTAAGTAGTTTACTGTTGCCATGTATATTTAGCTATTGAAACAAATTATCAGAAACCATTGGAAAGAATAGATTTTAATAGAACTATTTTGCTAAATCACGAAAAATGTGAATTTATTGTCGAGAACTCATTTTAATGTATGCCTGGCTAAACAAGGAGTCTTTTTTTCTTCTAAGCCTTTTCTCAAGGTCCTAAAGTGAAATCTTGTGACACTATTTTCATTAGGCTTGTAGGTTAGCTCATTTTGTAGTAAGGAGAACTCTCTCCAGCTATTTTACAGGTGCTTATCTAGTGAATTAGTTTTGGTTTGTTTTACTAAATTTCATTGTAACACAGGAACACATGATTTATATCCTAAGGGATCAAAAGGTTTCAATCTGATTTTGAATAATTCAGTCATCTGATGAAACAACTTGACACTCTCCTATCCTGTGTTGAGGACTATGGAGAGTTGCTTTCATCTGACTTTGTTCCGAGACATCTTGTTATCTTGATGTGTCCCTCAGGAGACACAAAAGTGGACACCAGCTAAAGACTTCCAGTATTATAGAAAACATTGATCCCAGATCTTAATTATTTGCACTCCTAGCCTTTAGTAGACACTGATTGTGTGATGTCCAAAATAGTTGCTGCTTTTGACTGAGGTCTCTTATAGTCTGTTGAAGTTTGTTGAATTACTGTCTCTTTGAGTTCAGTATCCTTAAAATAATGTTTAGATTGTTAATCTTGTATTCCTTTAAAAAATGTTGATATATGCTTAAAGCTCCCAAGGAACGTTGGGATTGCTATTTAAGGAGCATACAGGAATGCAGAGGGCACAAACTCAGGCAGACACTGACACTTCTCCACAGAGATAGCTTGTGTCTGACTAGCTTCACATGTTGATAAAAGAGATCACATTTGTTTGCACCAGTCCACTAGAGATACCCAGAGGCTGTGTCAATTTTGGTAAAAAATGTGTCCAGACCACTCTCTGACAGGTACGTCAGCTGGCACAGAAGTCATGTGTCCATATTTTTCAATGCTTTTGCACTCTAAAAAGGATGGTGAGGTCCAAACTGCTTTTTGGAAATGGTCCTTTGCAAGTGACAATTTCCAGTCTAGACTGAGCTAGTGCTAGTTAGCATATGCAAAAAAATGTGGCACAGATTGTTTTAAAGTTCAGCTGTACAGACAGTAGAATTCCGGTGCCCATGGACATTTCCTGGAACTGTTTACTTTGCTAATAAAAATTCACTCCAGGAATCTAGAAGTCAGTATGAAGTTAAGAGTGGCGTAGAATGTGTCCAGGTGAAATCAGTTTCAATTTCAGATGGACTTTATCCTTTCAAAAACCAGCAACAGATTTAGGAAGAAGTTCTGACTCAGTACACTTGGGAATAAAGGTATGAAGCAATCACCTCATTTTGTACTCCGTTGACCACTGAGAGGAGGCTTAGTTTATTTTATTTGGTATTACTTTGGCAGTGTTGAAGCAAACTTCATAATTTATAAATTATGACCATTAGGAATACATGGATATATAGGATATTTTACTTTTTTATTATGTTTCAAAATTAGAAATTATTTTCAGAATGTTTTAGAAATGTAGTAGAAAATTGCCTGACCTTGGTAAAGATGTCAATTTTTGAAAGAATATGTTGGGGGGTTTTTGTGGTTTTGTTTTTTTTTTTTTTTTTTTTAAAGTGGACTTTGTAAATCTATATATTTTTCTTCCCAGGCTTTCTCAGTTACTTAATTTTTTTCTCTTTAACCTGCATAGTTAGAAAATCTGGAAAGTGTTAAGCTTCTTTTTTAACTAATATTTATGATCTGCCAAAGATATAGTAGAATAAAAATATAGATTACAAGCAAAGTACTCCAACAGCTGTAATGTGCATATTCTTAATTGCAGCAATGAACCTGACATGAGTACTATGTAGGTCAATTTTATAGCACCAGTATGCTCTAGCAGGAAGAAGAACTTGAGTTTTTCAAACAGCTGAGAAAAGGGTCAAAATGTTTTTATTTGCACTGTATCTAAGATAACTTGTTATGCTAACATAGTTTCATACCACACAGATAAGAAAATACCAGTTTTAAAAAGAATGTTGATAATAATTGTGTATTTGTTAAGTGACCTTTTACCAATTTAGTGGTTTTCCATCAATTGCTACTACAGAAAAGCCATGTGCCTTATTCTGTTCACCGGCTGGGAAGGATCAACCCGTTCTTCTAACAGAAAAGGTGATGGATGGGACTTCTTGTGGCCAGCATGGGTTAGATGTCTGTGCAGATGGTAGATGCCAGGTATGAATTACTTGTTTAGAACCTGGATACGCAGGTACCCATATGCATGTGCATACATTTGTTACGCATATGTATTATTTCTCTGATAGCCTGTTGCAGTACGCGTGACCAAGACGAATGGCTCTTCTTGTATCCTACTAAAATATTTTTAGCTAATTTCACTCAGTGCAACACAGCATGTGAAACAGCTGAAGGGTTAGCTTGGGGAGTGGGTGTCTGTGATTATAAGGATAGTTATAACAAACTGCTGCAGAGTGGAAAGTGAGTATAACTGATTTCATCTTCTAAGAGAAGCCTCAGCTTTCAACAGGTTGGGAAATTTTGCAATGGAGTGTACTTGCGTATGTCTAACTCTGCCTTTTTCAACAGTACAAAATTTTACATCTGAATAAACCATGATCAAAGGAGCAGAATAACAGATAATTAAAGCTGAGTGCATATTTTATTCCTGATCCTCAGAATTCGTTTGCTTCATAGAACTTCTTTTGTCACTTTTAAAGGCCTCATATGGAAACTATTCTATATAAAAATACCGAGGGCTGTTTTTTTTTCTTTGTCTGCTTCTCAGTGCACAAATTTAATTCAGTAGAAAATACAACCTTTAACACAGAAACAGCATTGCTAGATACTGTAATAACTTCAACAAACTGACTTACAGATGCATACATACAGGTATCTGTGCATAAAAATATGTATGTATAGTTAACCTTTCTCAAGTAACTGAATGTGTGTAACAGGAATACTCTTAAGTACTTTGCTGAATTGGGGCTTTAATTCACCATGTAACAATTACAGGTTTAATTGCAAAGGCAATATATAGCCCATTTTTCCTGAAAAAATGTCGTTTGTTTTGTCATTCACTTTTCACAACTGACTGATAAAGACCAAGAAAAAGCCTTAAACCAAACCCACCTGACTAGGACTGAGTTGGCCTCTTGGCATGTCAACATTCAGATAGGTGCTAATCAGCTTTGAAAGTCTAATTTGTAATTTTTACCACATTTTACCATGTCTTCTTAGACAACCCATTAGGAAAAACTGGGGGCTACAGCTGTAGAGTTAGGTATTTATATTAGTAGATGTGCAAATTTTGATACAGAGCTCTTTGTATGCTTATGCTGTAATCAGCATTTTGAAATCTATTGCTTTTTTAAGTAGAACTCTAATAAGAATTCTGTGCATAAAGTGAAGTAGCAGTCTTAATGTGCTTGGAAATGAGTGGCTCCTTGATAGACTGTGGTTTCTGTTCTCAATTTTCTCTTTAACCTAGCTTTTATCTTCATTATTTATCAAAAAATCATGAAGTTCAATTGCTTTTATCAGATACACAAGATTACCCTGTGATGACTTCTCTAGACTTTAAAAGGCTTTTATTTCATATCAGGCCAGCATATGATATTAACTGTACTACTGTTGTCAAGCTGCCACGGATATTTATTGATACAAATGTGTCTAACATAGTAATGTGGCAGTGCTTGAGTAAAATTCATTTGTTTTAAACTGAATGCTTTTTAGCAAAACACAAAAACAATTTTTATTTACTTATTCCAGATGTGTTCACACCCTGTTCAGAGTAAGACATTAGGTTGACACTAGACAGTTCTTTCCCATTGTGGATGTGGCAAAGGACCTCCCATATTTTGAGTAGAAAGCAGTAGAGTTGCACATTGCCGTCGCTGAGCAGGAGGACCTGTGGGGTGTGTGTTGCATAGTGGCTCAGAAGTGCCAGATGTCCTAGGGGGAGATGGGAACACAATTGTGTTTGTCTTGGAGAGCGGCTGGTAGAGGTACCCAACCATACAGGAAGAGCGAGTGCAACAATCTACATAAAATCATAGAAGAAATTACTATGGAAGGGATCTCTGCACACGAAGTAGTACAACCCTCATTCTGAGCAGGGCTAGATCATGTTGGCTAGGGTGTCTTGAAAAAGGGTGAGATACTTCTTCTAAAGGCAGCTTTATGAAAATGTGGCCTGTGTCTCAACAGCTTTATTTTCTTCTCCGGCAGAAATTTGGCTGTGATGGCATATTGGGATCTCTGGCTCGTGAAGATCATTGCGGTGTATGCAATGGTAATGGAAAGTCATGCAAAGTTATTAAAGGTGATTTTAACCATACCAGAGGAGCAGGTAAGTTTGTTTATTTCAAACGCTCAGGAAACCAGTAGTTGTTTGATTACTTTGAGCATATACTTATTAAAATTACACAGTTCCTCACAAGAACTTCAGATCTACTTTTATTGAGATAATAAGACATTTAAGATAGGAATGCATGAGTATTTTTAAATTTAATTGTTGCAAAAGTATTGCAAATTATTTTGATTATAAAATTAAGGAATTATCTAATTTCTCTTCCCTTAAGACACACATTATTACATAGAAGAGCCTGATTTCTAAAAAATATGTGAAATAAAATTTATATTTTTAGTAAATAAATGAACTGTAAATTCTTATAGTATTTAGATTCATTTAGTGTTCTTCAAAATAAATATCCAAATTATGATCTGTTACCTAGAGTAATTAAATCAAGACAGGTAGTGGGAGAACATAAAGCTGAATGTGTGAAAAAGTGTTATATCTTTTCATTATTCATTGTTTTATACTGGTAATAACATATCATAAAAACCAGATAGATTTTCTGATGCAGAATGAACATGAGATTTTGAAACACTTCTGTGATCTTTTCTTTGAATTAGAATAATTGACTGGTTCCAACACAATAGTGTTGACAGAGTAGACGATTGAAATCCTAATAATGTGCACCTTGCACCTTGTATACCTTCTGTCCAAGAGAAGTCTTTTCTTTGAAACGCATTTGGCCAACTGTTTTCAGCATTTGTTTGCCATTACCCTTTCAGTTTCTTCAGTAGAAAATGTTCAGAATGTCAAGACAGTAATTAAATCACATCAAAAAATACTGTGATTAGAAGCAGACAGTATATCTTAAAAAATCAAGGACTTCAGTGCACTATAGACTGAAGTATAGTACCTTAAAAAAACCCCAAAACCTTAGGCATAGTCTTCAGATGTTTATGTCTGGCCCTTCCTTAAGCTGAAGGTAATGTAGAGCAGTGATCCCAAACCATGGATGAGTCTGGAGGACTACAAGATCGAAAACTACAAAGAAGGTGTCTGCTAATAGAAATTACAATGTATCATCTCTCTTTTATAGCCAATGTGAATATCCACACACTTTCAAGTGTATTTGGTGTCAAGTTTATTTCTGTGTAAATCCACAATATTGTGGTATTGCCCTCTAAACAGCTGCGCAAGTTGTTTTCCTTCTCCAGAAGCTGGACTGTCAGCAATATTTAGAAAGTGTTATTAGCTCTTAAGGAAATTAAAGATAAATAATGCTGCTTTGCAGCAATTTAATTTTCATATTCAGTGTTTTGTTACAGAACATTACATAGCTACACAGAATAAAACCTTGGTTTACTGTCCGCTTTTTGAAGTGCACTTGGATAATCCAAAATACGTTTTTATTTATTTTTACCATTCCTGCTTGCTCAGTGTTTTTCACCTGCATTGCCTTTTGACCCCATACTGAAATCGTTCAACAGCATGTCTTTGTCCCAAAGTCTAAGGAAGCCATTGTAATCTCAAGCAAATAACTAATAAGTAGACTACAAAACTAAAGCCATTCATAGCCGAGTTTGAATGTGTTAAAGGAGAGGGAGACAGAGCACAAAATATTAAAACAAAACAAAAGAAAACAAAACCAAACAAAAAAAAAGCCAACCAAAAAGAAAAGAACAACAGTGGGAGGATGATTGGGTTTTAGTGCCATATCACATGTCTCTATATGCTGAAAGAAGCTGGAATTCTTTTATGGTCATCCGGTGGTCATGATGATACTTAACTACTTGGCCAGAGACATCTTCATGTCCTCCAGTCCCAAGCTGCCCAGCCTTATTTGTTATGTTTTACTTTGCTATGCTTTTAATTATATATCATGGCATATATATTACACATAATGCACAGTTGCATAGCTTGTTTCAAGATTTTGCAAGAACCCTCAAGCCATTGCTATATAAATTATAATTTATTACATTTTAAAAGCAAAATAGAAAAGAAGAAATTAAAAAACATACAAAATATACTTTTCTATGCTTTTGTATTTAACTCGGGACATCTGGTCTCATGTCTAGGTTATGTGGAAGCTTTGGTCATACCCGCAGGAGCAAGGAGAATCAAAGTAGTGGAAGAAAAACCAGCTCACAGTTATTTAGGTAAATGTCGTATGTTTTACTGTTCATGTCCTGTTTTGGTCAGCACTGAAGAGAGCAAGCTAAACAAGCTTTTGTGGTTAAACAAAACTGAGTGGAAAAAAAAAATCTGTGAGGAATATGTCTAAAGAAATTTTGTAGAACTAACAAAATTAAAGTATGTTTATAGCACTGTTCTTCATAAAGGTTTTAGTTTGAACTTTTGTTCCGTCTCGTGTTGTTTAGAGGATGTTGCAAAGAATGTATTTAGGTGATTTAAGAAAAATTCTGCATACTTAAACGTTTTCAGTTTTTCATATGGAAAGCACTAAAGAAAATACTTCCCGTTAAAACTAGTGAGAAGACTTTTATGCTGAAACATGGAATAATTTGTGCTCAGACAAAAAAACCCACAATGACCAACATATAGAAATCACCAACAAAGTCAAACAAAAGTTCTAAAATTAAAGTAAGGAAGCAGAAAAGTATGTCACAGAATCACAGAATGGCAGGAGTTGGAAGGGACCTCTGGAGATCATCTAGTCCAACCCCCTGCTAAAGCAGGTTCACCTATGGCAGGTTACACAGGACTGCATCCACACAAATTTTTAAAGTCTCCAGGGAAGGAGACTCCAAAACCTGTCTGGGCAGCCTGTTTGCATTATTTTGTGTAATATATAATAGACAAATTTAATCACAATTAGAATTTTTCTTTAGTTTTTCCATTTAGATGAAATTGTCTTTCGTTGAAAAAAAGTTTTTCTCTTATAATGAGTTCTAAAGCTGTTATGTAGAAGAGTATAATTTGTTACTATTATTGTTAAAGAGTTTAAGTGAATATATGAAATACTATAATTCGTCCTGTTCCGTGCACTGCTTAAGTTTAAATAGGCAGAGTCTTAGTATGAGAAACAGGACAATTAAATAAAAAATTTCCTGGTTTGATCAGTATTCTTAGTTCTGCTCATAAGTAGTATCTACACTTTAAAAACCTTCTTACCTGAGTGTTCTCAGTACTTCAATTGAGAGAATGTTGAAGATGGTGAATATTAATTATGACAGCTTAAGTTATGAATAGGTGACTCTTGGTTTATCGTGGTGCCTGCACCTGCCCTGTTAAGATATCACAGGACATTTAGAGATCTGGATTATTTCATTGTTCCTAAATGGACCACAGAAATAGGTATGTAAGAGTGTCAAATCCATAACTGAAGTTTCATTGACGTATTTTCTAAATTTTCCAAGGTTTTTTTGCCTTTGTGTCTACTGTGTTAACATACGCAGACAACAGAAGTACTATTATTTTCTATTTTTTTAAATATCACAAAAATAAATAAATGTTGGAATTGTATTTAGGGATGTTAAATCCTTTTTCATGAGTAGCAAACTGATTCATCCCTTACCTTACAAAAGCCAAAAAGAACATAATGTTTTTATGCCTTAGAAATAATGTCAGTCATGCTGCTTATTTTTGAGGGTACTAATTAACACATAATGAGGTCTTAATTGCTAGTCACTTTAATTTTACTTTTCTTAATTTCACTAATGTTGGTCTGAATGAGGATCAGCCAGTATTTCACTGCAGTATTTTTTTGTTAAGCATTCTGGGGAAGCAGGACAGGTCTGTTACAGTATTTTGAATTCAAGCCAGTCTTGTTGCACCCTTTTTTCTTGTTTTAATAGCAGAAGGTATTTAAACTTTCTTCAGTTACAGGAGATTTATTCTGAAAGCATAAAAATCTGAATTGAGAAGGAGTAACATTTTGAATAGGAACATTTTGAATAGGAACATTTTGATTTTCAAATAGGAGTAACATAATGAAAGTTTTGGGGAGAAGGCATAAATCTTTCATCTTTAGGAACAATATTCTTCAAAATACTGTTATTAAAAATGTGAAACGTAATACATATTAAATTCCCTTGTGTTTATGATTTGTTTTCCATCTTACAGTTCTGTATGCTAATTTTATGTTCATGGTACTTTGCTGTCTGCATTTCTGTATTTGAAATGAGTCAATACAGGCCAACACTGTTTCTGTTCTGCTAATTGTCATATACTCATTTTAGGATTAAGGTTTTTAAACAATATAGCTCATTATACAATTAGTAATTGTATAATAAGAGATATAGCTGTAACACAATTTAATCCAGCGTACACTAAGAGCTGTGGCTTACAAAGTAGAAGCTAATTTAAACTGAGGGAAGATATGATCCCCTGCACAGGTCAAATGCAGAGATAGTAAAACTGAAATGCCCTTCTCTGGATCTACTTGGTGGTCAGAAAGCAGAGTCACTATGATTTGGAAGCTACAATGATGTTGCTAAAGGGATTAATGAAACTACATCCCACATCAGTAGCATCATTGGGTGATTGCACTGAAGCAAATCTTCAGAGGAGTTCTACCTGAACACCTCAGGTACCTTCTTTATCTGAGGTATTTCAACATATACCACAGTTAGAGGAGCTCTGGCAACCTAGGAGGAAAGATAAGGTATAGCTTCCAACTGCATTTACTGAGTTGATTGATCTGTCGTGGTCTGTCCTGTCTCTCCTCCCCTGTGGGGAAGTAGAAGCAGTAATATAGCCACACATTAGGTATTCCTCCCTACTAAAGTCATGTGAGAAAATACAGAAGAGATTGTGATTCTTCTTTCATCAGTGGAGTATTCGGGAAAAGGAATTACGTGTAGCAAGGCAGGGGGAGGGTGTTTATTTAATTTGAGACTATTTCCTAAAGCATATACTTACTCATTTTGGAATTAGAATTCGTTATTTTAAGAAAGAATTTTGAGATTTAGTTTTAAAGAATAAACTAGCAGTGATAACCCTATCTGTTTATAGCCATGACTTGATTAATTGTCAGTTACTTTAAAAAAATTTATTGTAAGAAAAGTGATAAAACAGTTGTTTCAAGCATTGTCTAGATTCCTGTGGTCTTTTCTGTCACTAAATTTTCATTTATATTTGGCAGGTGTCAAAAGTTTTTTCAAAAAAAATGTTCTTAATGTAGGATACAAAAAGGAAGATTACAGTATTTTTTGTTTAAGAGATACACTAGGCTTTGAGATTAGAGAGCTCATTCCTGTGATGCTTGTATAATGGCATGACAGGTCCAGGACCCATAATGAATTGATAAGATTGGTTAATGGTATATAGCTATACAAATTACTTACAATCTAAAACCTGAAAATTTTCTGTGCTAATTGGAAATGAGAGAAATTACTTGTTTTCAGATGAACTAAAGAAGTCTATTAGCTGTATCATTATTCTCAAATATGAAATCAAGCTGCTTCAGGGCTATAGACCCTTTGGACCTGCAACTTCACACTGCCTGACATTGTAATTGCTGATTCTTTTATAGGTATCAAGTCCGTAGGTGTGTTTTGTTCTGTCTGACTTCCTTTATGAAACATGTTTCGTAGTTTAATAAGCCTGTTGGACCACATTTTGGGGACGAGGGTGTGGGAAAGCAGATCTGGTCTGACAAATAATACAAAATTTTGAATCCCTTATTTCTGACAATGCTAATAGTTTTAAATTACTTTGGACCAATCCTTAGACTGTGTAATTTCTAACTTCAAGGGAAGCTAGTTGAGGACCTGGTCACACAGCAGAGAGCAGAGAACTGAGACAAAAAATTTTTTCCTTTCATACATAGAGGGCCATAGAAGATGTAACAAGTGACACCTTTTGAAATCATTTTACATCAAAATGAAATAAATGCCTTCTATATAAAAAATGGATGGACTTCACAGAGCTGTCTTTCTTTGAAAAGCAGTGGTCGACAGTTTGAGGCCTTATGCATAAAAATTAGGGGCCAAGACAAGAAAGGAAACTTCGTGGTTGGTGTTTACTACAGGCTGTCCAGTCAAGGGGAGCCTGTTGGTGAAGAATTCTTACTTCAACTACAGGAAGCATTGTGCTTGCAGGCTCTGATCCTGCCTGGGGACTTCAGTAATCCAGTATCTGTTGGAAAACCAGGACAGCAAGCTGTAAACAGTCCAGGAGACTCTTGGAGTGCATCAGGGGTAATGTCTTAATCCAGGTGATAGCCCAACCAAAGAACAGCATTACTGGACCTTGTTTATTGCTTACAAACACAGATAACTACTTAGAGAGGTCAAGATTGGTGGCGGCACGATCTGCAGAGATCGTGTGCTGATGGAACTCATGATCTTGAGGGATATGGGTCAGATGAAGAGTAAAGCCGGGACTCTGAATGTTAGGAGAGTGAATCGTTGTTTAAGTCGTTTAAGGAATTAGTGGATGGGACCCCCTGTGAAACTGCCCTCAGGGGTAAAGAAGCAGAACAGAGCTGGCAGCTCTTTAAGGACATTTTTGCTAGATTGCAAGAGCTCTCAATTCTCCCATGTAAGAAATCAGACAAGGAAGGCAGGAGACCAGCGTGGCTAAGTAAGCACCTCCTGGTCAAACTACAGTAGAAGAAGGAAATGCATAGGCAGGGGAACCAGGAACATATATCCTGAGAAGAATGTAGGGATGCTGCTCAGATGTGTAGGGATATGATCAGGAAAGCTAGGGCACAGTTGGAGCTGAATTTGGCAAGGAATGCAAAGAATAATGATAATAATAATAAACAAGTATGTTAGTCAGAAAAGGAAGATTAAAGAAAATGTGTACACACACACACCCCCCGCCTGATAAGTAAGACAGGAGAACTAATGACAACATAGAGAAGGCTGAGGTACTCAACAGTTTTTTGCCTCAGTTCCAGTGGTAAACACTCATACCACATTTCTGAAGTCCCTGAACATCAAGGCAGGGACTAGTGGAATGAAGTCCCTCCCATCATAGATCAGCTTTGAGACCACCTCAGGAACCTGAACATACACAGGTATATGGGACTCAATGAGATGTATCCCAGGGTCCTGAGGGAACTGGTTGATGTAGTTGCCAAGCCACTCTTAAGCACATTTGAAAAATCAGGGCAGTCAGCTGAAGTCCCCAGTGACTGGAGAAAAGAGAGTATTGCACCATTTTTGAAAAGAGTAATAAGGAGGACTCTGGGAACTACTGACTAGTCAGCCTTACCTCAGTTGAAATTTTCAAAAAGTTACTCAAATCTCAAGTGTTAATGTTCTTAAGATGGCTTGAAGGGAACACATGATAACCTGAAAGGAATTGAAACAATGACTTGCTTGACAAAAGATATCAGTGAATGTACTCTCATTTAGAATTGAATTTCAGGTGTTTTTTGTATTTTCTCGAGAAAAATAAGGGTCAGTCAGAACACTTTTTGATACTTCTCTGGAGACTATGACTAAATTTTGTACAATGCAAAAGGCAAACTTCACAATTCACAAACGTGTCCACTTCCCTCTGATTTTGGAACAAATGCCTTTTTTCTTAATCTCGCTGTAAACTGTGGCTATTTCAACTTAAGCAAAAATTTAAGTTAATACAGTGGTGTAGTATTTTGTAGTTTTCCATGTGATGGAAGGATTGTAGGCAAGATTTAGCAAGTGGAGGGCCAGGACCAAGGCAGTGTTTCTCCCCACTGAACACCGGGAGATGCAGTAGCTGAACTGTGAAATGTTGCATCTCTATGGGTGTGCAGCCTCTCGCACCTCATTAAAATTGGAAGAGTATGTATCCCTGGTACAGTAATTAAAAAGTACATTGCAGTCATGACCGTCACTTAATTGTCATTGTGATGATGGCTATTTTATGCTCTGCAGAGATACAGTTATAATTAGCTCCCTTGTTTTAGTGCTGAAATTTTCGTCTTGGTTACAGTTGCAGTAGGTTTTCCCAATGTGAGTTTTCTTTGTCTTTTTAATTGTAGATGTGTTGCTCGATTTGTTTTGTAGCCTGAGAAAAGATACACTTGTGTGCTGAATTTTCTTCCTGTATTGTATGACTTTGTACAGGAAATCTGAAAAGCTAAGCAGAGCGGGAGTATGCATGTGCTGTGGAATAAAACTCAGTGAACTTGCTTACAATATGGGGTGTGACAGAGTCAAGAACAGAAAATGGACTGCATGAATCCAAGCCTGAATTTTAGGCTTGAGGATTCCCTTTCTTACTTTGTCTAAGCCCCATGGCTGAAGTGAGGAATCTTAAAGCAGAAAATGAAAGATCTGTCATATTTCTGTATTCTGGGTCTGGGATTCCTGTCCCCTGCACCTGTCTGCATGCTGTGTCTGCTGGGTCTGCTGCTCTCCAGGGAGAGAATGCTGCTCCATCTGAGCAGCATGACCCAACTGGACCTCAGCACTTTCGAGTACATTTGTTCTGTTTCTCCACTAGGAAGAGGATTGACCTTTACAGTTTAAACACTAAATAGAACTTAATAACCGTTAATAATAGAATATTTAAACCTAAAATACCAATTTTTAAATCTTGTAAAATCACTGGTTGTTTTTAGCACAGGACTGTTCTACAGCATTAATTGTTTTTATAGTCTTAACATTTATTACACAGTGCTGCAGTGGTACACATCAATGATGTCTTATGCAACTGGATTTCTGGAAGTCTATAGACCTGTTGCCATGTTTCCCATAGAAACAAAACATAACAGTATAAATATGAATAGGAGAGAAGATGATTACAGGAGTGACTCACATTAACTAACAACTTTAAAAAAGAAATTTTGGACAAGGCTTAAACTGTTGAGGTTCTCTTACAACAGTCTGATGCCAAACATGCAATTTCAATGAAGAGAAATGTGTAAAACTTCTTGTCCAGAGGTGACTTCAAGTATATTCTACTTCACATGATTATTCAGACCTGATCTGAATAAATAAAAGAAAATAAAGTAAAATAAAATAAAATAACATATCTTTCACAGAAGAATCTATTCTGTTTCCTGTAGAAAACTAATGTAAAATCCTATGTTCTCAATGTATGAAATATATCTTATTTGACTTGAACATAAATTAGGCCAGCAAGAAGAATGATTCAGCCAAAAAGAACAAGACTCTTCTATTTGTAGAAGCATCCAATTGTGTGGTGAAAGTGTATAAAATAAATGTTTAGGTAGGATGGCAGTAGTATTGTCACATTCTAAGCTGGAGAAAAAGGTAAATGTATTTATTGGAGGGGTAAGGATTGTGAACTAGAATATTTTTGAAGTTTTAGCCTAATTCCACAAATCTTGAAGAGTGTCTTCTGAAAATTTTGTTTCCCATGCCTTTATGAATTATAGAAATTACTACCCTGGGAATGTAGAATGGTTGCCTTTGCTTGTTAGTTCAGTGATCAAATTATGAATTATGATGGAGCCTGTCAGTCTCTTCAGGCGTTAAAATACTGATGTTAACTTCAGGTACGGTTAAACACATGTGGTTTTGCCAAGCATTTCTTCCTGAAAGTGTTTCTAAAGCATATTCCAATTGCAGTTCATGTATAGTAGGATCCATAAATATCAGTGTTAGGTGATTTCATCTACTTGTTAAATTATCCAAACAGGAAGTGAAAGGAGGCCCAAATCACTACTGAACAGACACCTCTTATATTGGTCTTTTTTCGTATATTTTGCAGCTCTTCGAGATGCTGGAAAACAGTCAATCAATAGTGACTGGAAGATAGAGCATTCAGGAACTTTCAATATTGCTGGGACCACTGTTCATTATGTTCGGAGAGGTCTTTGGGAGAAAATATCAGCCAAAGGTCCCACAACGTCACCTTTACATTTACTGGTATGACAATATGGATTGGGGTTTTTTACCTAATTCCTATCATATAGCATGGAAACTAATATTTTTTCCCAGGCTCCTGAAGATAATGAGATCTGTCTAAGATAGAACTGCTTTTATACATATATATATATACACAAACCTGCTTATATATATGTATCTATCAGCCCACTTTGAAAAAAAATGCATTTAAATGCAAGAATAATCTTTACATTGTTGAGGCAGGGTGGAAGGTCTCAGCATTCCTACAAATGTCACAAAAAGCTGATGCGCTGCTTTAGGAGAGACATTCAAATTAATATCAGAAGTTTTCTGTCCTGGCTTGCTATAGCACAGCATCACCATTTCAGGATTGCAGTCACCAGCTTCTCCATGAGGAAGCAGAGTTTTGATGCATTTCAGTGTAGGGGAGGAAAAGTTGATAGCCACCGGAAAGAAGGAGGGAGAGAGATGATAAGGAAGTACTTCACAATTCAAAGTCCTTCAAATGCAAGAAACTGTCTGGTATATCTAAAGTAGTTTGAAATCTGATGCATCTAGGAAAGACCTCCTCTATTTAAGAACACTGAAATCACAGGACGTAATCATCCTTCAGCTGTCTGGTGAATTTTGTTTGCTTATTTCATATGGAGAGCTTTTCGACCTTTATATTAAGTAAAATATTTTTTCCCATTGTCTTAATTTGGATACTCTCATTGATTGCTTCTGCTTAATCCATCAGGAGGGTTGAAGAGCTATAGAGCATCAGTCATTCTGTTGTATTTTTCAAGATTTTCTCCTTACTGTTAGGAGTTTTTCTTCCACAATGTCTGTGTAGATAGGTAGGTTTTCTTTCTCTATATCTTGCAGGTGCTGCTTTTCCATGACCAGAGCTATGGTCTACACTATGAGTACACAGTCCCACTGGATCCTCTTCCTGAGAATCAAAGCTCTAAAGTACCAGAGCCTCTTTTCATGTGGACACATTCTGGCTGGGAGGACTGTGATGCTGTATGTGGAGGAGGTAAAATAAAAGAAAAATATACAAACACACACACATATATGAAAAATGTATATGTATATACAATATGCATATTATATGCACAATAAATGTATGTGTGTGTATACCATATGCATATATATTTTATGTACACTCTGTGTGTGTGTGTATATATATATGCATCAATTAAAACTCATGGAGTATTAATTTTTGAGACTCGGATGATCAGTGTTGTATATTTAATAGTAATAGCCTCATTGCGACTTGTATGATTCCATACAATGGTGGACATACTTCAGTCTTATGCTTCCTGACTATATTAAAAGGATAGTGATAACTCTAGGAAAACATTCCAGCTAAATTAGGTAGAAAAAGGTGGTAGTGAAGGAACAAAATCTAGATTAGCCAAGCAAATTCAGGACCCAGTTTCCAAGAAGAAATACAAGTGCAGGAGCTAGAACAAGAATAGAAAGTTCGTATGCATTCCACTCTGTATTTGGAACTATTGAAGACAAATGATCTGTAAAAGACATTTCAAACTACAGAAAAGCTGAACCCCAGTCTCAGATCAAATATGCACAGTTTGTAATACGAGTTGAGGATGATCCAGAAACATATGGAACAAATATTACAACAGCAGGTATTAGTATGATGTGATGTGATGTTTTTCCTATGTTTATGTTTATAAACCATAAAAAATGTGAATTTGGAAGTACAAAATACGATTATGAAAACAAATATTGGAACATGAACAGTATTGCTGCAACAAAATCTTTTAAAACTGCTGTTTAGAAGATGGTTATTCAAATAGATAACTACATTGAAAAAATACTTCAGTTTTTTTAATAAATGCACCCTATAGACATCTGTTCATATCTTGTGCAATTAGTCAGACTTACACTGCATACTATATTGATTTTTGATACCTGTCTTTCCTGCTTACAACCTTGTCAGTCACGGTTGCTCTGATCAACACTTCTGAAAACTGCTGTGCACCTTGTGATTGAATAAGAAGGCCTGGAAATGCTTTACTTTCTCATAACGGCAGCGTAAGGAACACAGTGTTCTAGCTCCTTTGACACTGAACAGTCCTGGTGTCATGACAGATTACTGTAGTTTCCATAAACATGCTTTTTGTGGTTTGATAGGAAAGCTTCTTCCCTAAAGGTATTTTTTACGTGGTGCTAGTAGCATCCTCTCTTTCTTAGTATTCACTTGGAATATTCATGCTTTTTACAGTTTCCTGAAGTATTTTTAGAATAATTTTAATGTTACCACAATCTCTCATTATTGCCTCAAATATTTCTATGTCACTGATCATCTAGAGAAGTCTTAAAACACAGTATGTCAGTAAATTTGTCCTACATTAATGCTTAACTAAATATTTAGGTGTTTTACTGTAATGTTTATTTAATGTATTTTTTCTGTTGTAACTGGCCTTCATTTTATGTTATTATCTAAGCTGAGTTCCATAAAAGATATTTTTACTGCAAATATTCTGAAATACAAGTGGAAGATTTTTCTTACTTTAGACAAAACCATTTTAACTGTTCTTTTAGTTCTTGGCCTAAATATGAAGCAATAATGAAATTAAAATGCTGTGGCTTTTACAATATGTAAATATTTGTGTTTCAATTTTTAACATCAATATTTTGATGAATCTGATTAAAGACTATAACAATTATCAGTAGTTTTGCTTAAATGATTAAAATGTATCAGGATGAAACTATTGATGAAGCCGTGTGATTTCATGTATGCTTATATATGTAACTGGTCTGCAACCTCCAGCATTGCAGAAAAGCTTTCTTTGTATGGGAGAGAATATGAATACATAGATGTGTATGTAAATGCAGAAAGAATGGTCAAACATATCAAATGTTGTATATGATAGATTAGTTGCATGTGCTGTCACGTACACAAGCGCCTTGTAAAATGTCGGCTGTGGTCACACACATAATGCGCATCTATAACTTAACTGCTGCATCCACAGGCATATTTCTGACCTCTGGTACCATTGCATACTTAAGTTTGCCCTGCTCCTGCACACACCCTGTTTGCTGGTAAACTTCCAGATAGAAACAGGGGAGTGTTAAAATGTAACCATAGGAACAAGGGGTTATGGACCTATTTTCTACTAATTGAAGTCTTTAATTCCAGGGTTGCTAGTTTTCTAAAAATTAGTCTCCAGTCTAATTACAAGTTAGTGCTTGCAAATGGTATTACGTTAAATTCTGATTTATAACACTTCCAGCTTCCAGAGGCAACAGGATCCACCCCACCCATCAGGGCAGGGTTTCTGTACAGAACATGCACTAGGTCTCTGCAGGCAGTACCCAACTTCATAAATGATTACCCTACAGATCAGGTCAGTTATCTGGCCTCTTTAGTTAATGGGGAGTAGTGCAGACTCCTTATTGAAGGCTGGATGTGCTGATTCCCTTTAGCTGAATGCTGGCCAAGCCTGCCAGTATGCTGCTAAACCAGGCAGAACTGCTAAGCTTGAGCAAGATGGAGAAGCAGGATTTGTCCTTCCTTTCCTTATTTTGTATATTAGCTAACAAACATATTTTTCTTTGTAATTTTTCTGCAGTCTTTTCTCAACGCTGGGATCTCAGTGGTTGAGAAAGGAACAGTTATTCCAGTCAGACTAAGGGTTTGGCCTGCGACTACTTACAGCCATAAAGCAGTAAAACTCTGTTGACAGTGTTGTGCAAAGTGTGGTTTAGAAAATCACATTACTCTGTACAAGCTGTAATATGTCTCTTAGGCTCCCTGCTAGCTTTGATTTTCTTGTACAGGTTTTACAGTTCTTTTACCCAAACTGTACATGAAATAGTTGTATCTGACAAAGATAAAATTGTCTTTCTTTTTTTTTAACAAAGTTGCGTATTCCTGGTTTCCCCACATACCTGCTTTATTGTTTACTAGGTGAAAGAAAGACAACAGTCTCTTGCACAAAAATTATGAACAAGAATATCAGTCTTGTGGACAACAAGAAATGCAAATATTTAACAAAACCTGAACCACAGATCCGCAAGTGCAATGAACAGCCATGCCAGACCAGGTAACAGTGATTTGGTTAAATTAAACTGTAATATCTAAATGTAAAAATCTTAGGAGCTAAGAAAGATAACTGCCTCTGTTATACAGTAAATACATATATCCAAAATGTTGTAATGCAAAATGTAGGGAAAACAGAAACACTGGCTGTTGTTTCTCATGAGTTTTAATGAAAGAGAGCCCTTAAGCACCATGCCTAAATAAATTCTTACTCAATAAAGCAGCTAGTTACTTTCCTCAAGAAGTGTTCTCACAGACTGATGTGTACTATGAAATTGAAATTTAAAAGCTGTTTATATAAAGACAGATTTTATCCCATGCTTTTAATTAATGATATATTTTAGTGGGGTTTTGGAACAAGGCTTCACTCCTTTAAAAGCTCTCAGTAAGATCTGGGTGCATTAAGTAGCAAATAGGTAAATAAATAAATAACTATTAATTGGGTTTTCTACATTGGTGGAACTTGGAGAGTTAAAGAGCCTTCACCTCGCTCATCTTCTCCCTCTCCCTGCATCCCTTTGTATGTAAATCAAACTAGACTGATGGTGGAATGGCAGAAGAAGCAGGAGGAGCTTTTTTTCTCTGAACTTCACCCCAGGAGGCAACTGCAGCATGCAGCCTGTGCCCTGCAAAGCCCACCCCATTTGTTGTCCCTGCAGTCAAGCTGGCAGCCTGCTCCTTGCACTGGCTGACCAGGCTGGAACAGTGACCCATTTCAGTTTGCCACCCTGTTTCCATATGGAAGCTAAGGAGTATGACTAAGGAAGTGTCCAAGTGTTATAGAGAATCACAGAATCACAGAATGGTAGGAGTTGGAAGGGACCTCTGGAGATCATCTAGTCAACTCCCCCTGCCAAAGCTGGTTAGCCTAGAGCAGGTCACACAGGAACACATCCAGACGGGTTTTGAACATCTCCAGGGAAGGAGACCACAACCTCTCTGGGCAGCCTGTTCCAGTGCTCTGCCACCCTCAGAGTAAAGAAGTTCCTCCCTCATGTTCAAGCTGAACTTCCTGTATTCCAGCTTGTGCCCATTGCCCCTTGTCCTGTCACTGGGCACCACTGAAAAGAGCCTGGCCTCATCTTCTTGACACCCACTCCTTATTTATAAGTGTTGATAAGGTCCCCTCTCAGTCTTCTCTTCTCCAGGCTAAACAGACCCAGGTGTCTCAGCCTTTCCTCGTAGGAGAGATGCTCCAGCCCCCTAATCATCTTTGTAGCCCTCCGCTGGACTCTCTCCAGTAGCCTCTTGTCTCTCTTGAATTGGGGGGCCCAGACTTGGTTGAAGTATCTGCCACCTTTCAAGGGAGGGGACAGCAGCTAGCAATACTTCATTAACATCCCCAGGAGTAAGCACTGGGGTAGGTCTACCTCAGTCATCTGGAGGAGAGGTAGATGGTATTTTTAAAGAAATCAATGCAAAGCAAATAAAATGCAAATATCGTTAAAGAAAGTATGTAAAGTGAACCAGAAGACATAGCTTGCTTGGAAAGGATGAAATACTGAAATGGATAAAATGCAAGGTATGATACATTTTAAGTTACAGCAAACCACTGAGGTTTGGACTTCCCCAGACTAGGGCATTACGCTTTGGAGGGTTTATTTCTAT
This sequence comes from Leptosomus discolor, assembly GCF_034619465.1. Classification (NCBI taxonomy): domain Eukaryota; kingdom Metazoa; phylum Chordata; class Aves; order Leptosomiformes; family Leptosomidae; genus Leptosomus; species Leptosomus discolor. Next base: position 46,126,615 of record NC_141419.1, on the reverse strand, counting down.
TTCATTATATACATACTCGAGGAGATCTTTATTTTCTTTTATTAACATCACTGTGCACTTAATGGAGAGAAAGGGAATAGTCTGATCTTTTTCTGAGGCATTGTCAACGATAAATTTTCAAAGTTACATACTTTTTACAGCTTATTAAATGAAACATTTTAAATGTTGCTAATTGCTACTCAGAGATGCTGTGCTGAGAAATGTGGAAAGACATCATGATCCTTAACATATATCCAGTTTTTAATACAGTGTTAGTGATTTTTACAAAACAAATATTGTTAGCTTTCAACAGAAATGTAACTAAAGTATATGCTTGTATAACTAGTTGTTATTGGCACTTGAAGAAGCGTCTTAAACTCTGTTGCATTATCTTGACAGGCTGTGATTTGTAGATTGAGTTTCTGAACTGCTAACAAAAAAACCTCAGTTAAATGTTTTGTTTTCTTACAACAAATGCATGACAGAAGGTTGGAACAGATTTGTTAAATCTCAGTTTCCTAAAACCTCTCTCTTGCAATCTAAGTCTCCTGGGATACGCTTGTGTGTGGCATCAGTGGCAGAGCTGTTTGATTTTTAAGGGTGTATGGCCATAGTCTGTAGCTACAGAATATTTGGGAAAAATTACATTCTAGAACAATTGCTCTCTTGGTAGTGGTCCCTGCCAAGCTGCATCAGTCTTCCTTGCTGCTGCAATTTAAACTATGCGACCTGAGTTAGGCCTGACCCTGAAGGATATGAAGAAATCCGAGCTTTTATACTTCCTTATACAAGCGTTTCACACAGGAATGATGCTGTCTTGCAACAATTTTCGAAGAATGCTGAATATTACATGCATTGCATGCACTTGATTGTTATATAGAGAATAAAGACAGGCTGATCAGTGATCTGTCACCTTTAAAATGTGTATATATTGGAGCTTTTCTAATTGGATTTATAATGAGAAGAGAATACTCCGAAAGCATAGGGAAAACGGTCTGGGGAATGAAATTATGTGATCATTAACACCTTATATAATGTAAAATAGGTTAGAATAATAAGTAGTCCATTAACAAAGTGAAGTTAAAAGGAGGCAGAAAACATGCAAGTATGTCTTAGGTGTATGTACTGGTAAGCAAGAGAGTAAGATGGTGTGATGGTATTTTTCCCTTCCTGATTTCTTGTTACTGCATTGCCTGTATTTCGTTGCAGATGGATGATGACAGAATGGACTCCGTGTTCAAGGACGTGTGGAAAAGGGACCCAGAACAGACAAGTAGCCTGCACACAGCAGCTCAGAAATGGGACCCTGATCAGAGCTAGGGAGAGGGATTGCCTTGGGCCAAAACCTGCTTCTGCACAGCGCTGTGAAGGCCAGGACTGCATGACTGTGTGGGAGGCGGGAGTCTGGTCTGAGGTGCTGCATTTAGTTATGCAAGTAGTCTGTAGTGATTATTTATGCCTTACTATTTTCTGGGAATATGATTTTTTTTTTCTGCAGCAAGTAGCACAGCTCAGCCTAATGATTTTCACGATCCTCATGCAATGATTTGGCAAAGGGATCAGGGTCTAGGAAAACCAGCCATGTAGACCTACTACATTTTACCTAGTTACTGTCCTGGAACAATTTCTTTTGGCCAGTTTTCAAGCACGTATAATCAAGTATGTCCTGACTATAGTAGTTGGTAACCAGGGGTAAATGGAATTAAGGCTGTCACTTACTAGCTACCAGATCTTGGGTTCAGAATGGGAACATCTCTGACATTCTTTTATATGAAGAGATATTAAACAGCAGATGGTTGCTGCTGTTCTGCTTCAGAGAGGCTGTGAGGGTAGCTGCTTGCAAAGAAGGACATTTCCTTCCCTTACTTTCTCTTCTCACCCCTTTTTCTAAGAACAGCACAAGCAGTGGGCAAAAGGGCTTGTAAATAACACAATTTCACGTATGTTGCATTCTGAAGCATTGCTGTAGTAATGTAAGATCTTTCAGTGTGCATGTCCATTTGGCTTTCTTCTTCTAAAAAGCTATACTACTTCTAATAGTAATTGACTGTGGAGGAAGAAGGGTGTTATCACTGCCATCTGAACAAGCTGAAGGTGTTATTTGGAGCTTCTCCTTCCATTGGAAGAGCAAAGGCAATTCTGATTGCCTCCCATACCAGAAGCTGTGCTATGGGTCCCTCCAGGTTCAAAATACAAATAGCAGCTTTCGAAGTGGGTGCAGTACCTTCTTTGGACTCCTCTGCTTAGCAGCAGCACTTGATCCTCAAGCAAGAAAGAGCTAAGACATAGGGAATGTTTTCAAAGATGAAAAGCAGATGCTAAGGTAGAGATAAGAGAAGTAAATAGCAGCAGTTTGTCCACAGAGGTTTATAATGCAAGGGTTGGTTGTGAGAAGAATGGGATTCACTTACAGATGTGCGAGAAAGAAACCCGAATTGTTTAGTTGTGGTTTTTGGTTTGTTTTTTTTTTTACTTGAGAGATGAGGAATAAGTAAGCGTGTTTTTGTTGGAAGCAATAAATATATTTTGGAGAGTGAGGTGTTTCCCATGGTCATTCCTACCATCACCGTTATATTGGAAGCTAGCCATTACTGCTTCCTGCATTTATAATCAGCTTGGCAAAGGAGAGTTTTGATCTGCAAGCAGTGGGATGATCAAAAGCAGTGATAATGTTTTGAGAAGGAAATGGCATAATTTTTGGCAGTGTAAGTGGGAATGATGGAAAAAAACTCCATAGATTAAGACCTTTTGTGCAACTTGAAGAGATTTTTCACATGCTGCATATGCAGTGACTTTTCAAATTCAGTCTGGGTTGTTGCATAGTTTTAGAATATTTACTTCTCCATTTTAACGTTTTTCCCTCCCAAAAAAAAGGCCTCTTAGACACTAGCAGAGTTTTTCTGAAGTTGCTTTGTATCTTATTCTTGTGAACGTTATTTAGATTTTCTTTCATTATATTTCTTTGCTTTCATAGAACAAAGATTGCCTAATATTTTCAGTATAATGTTTCACATTCACCTCATCATCACATCAACATTTCAGATGTTTTCTTCTCCAAAAGCGTAGTTTTTTTCCTTAAGCAAATAATTTTTGATTTAATTATATATTTTAGCTGAAAATGCAGCAATTATCATTCTGCCCCATAAGGAATTTTTGTTCATTTGTTGGTTTTTAACAAATCCAGTGTCTACGTATTTGAAGACTGGAAGTCAGGAAATCACTGAAGTCTTGAAATTTCTGTGTTAGCCTGGCAGAAGTCATTAGTAGATGATAAAATGGGACATCTATGACTTTTGTGGAAACCTGAAAACCATCTTTTTCCAACAGTGCTCTGTGAAGTGTGGTAAGGGAGTACGGCATCGGACTGTGAGGTGCACCAATCCCCGCAAAAAGTGTGTTTTGTCCACAAGACCTAAAGAAGCAGAGGACTGTGAGGACTATTCCAAATGCTACATCTGGAGAATGGGAGACTGGTCTAAGGTGAGGCATCCTTGACACTAGTGCCCCACAGCATAGTACATTTTGCAAGCCGAGTTCTTTGTAGGAGTTGCCTTTATTGGAAGCGTAGGAGTCTCCCAGCGGGGGGAACAATAAGGCTACAAAGAAAATAACCAAAACGCCAAAACATGTAGTCACACTGAGACCACAGTATAAAAAGCAGAAATATGAGCAAAGCATGAGTTGAATCTTCAGTATCATGCAAATTTGGCATAAATTTGCTGTTGTCAGCAGGCAGGCAAACAACTCCAGAAACAGCAGCTGACTCCAACCTTGCAGTTTGCACATTTCATTAATTTGTGTTGCAAATTTTTTGTGTGTTTCCAATAAGTCACACCCTCCAGCCTTACCAGGAAGCACCTTTAGCCTATTAAATTTCCACATAGACCATTTAATATCTAGGAAGCATCTGTTACTGTCTGTTCTGAATGCTTGATGTAGCTGTCAGTACATTATTTCTTGGCATATGGGTTTTGATTTCAGTGAGTGCATAAGTGTAGGCCAAACTGTAACAGAACGTATTGGTTAGATCTGTAATTGTGTGTGTTACCAAGCTGTGAACTTGAACATCTGACACAGTTTTGAATACCAAAACATGTTGAAATGCTGAAAATGAACCTTGTCTGCCGTATTGCAGACCACGCTTTAGCAGAAAGATTGTAATCTATTTTTTTTTCATTTGCTTCTCTTCATAACTCTGCACACAACACTTCTACTTTCAGTGCCTAACATTATTGTAGCAGTTTTTAACTTTCTTGTATGGAGAAGTATTTAATGTATTTTTAGTTGTCTTTCATGTGATGTAACAGCTGGAAACAAGGACTAAAGCCAGCAGTGTATGACTAGCCAGCCTTCCAAGAATTAGCTGCAAGTACTCTGTGGGCAACTAGTGTTTCATAGAATTCTGCTTGGGAGCTCCCCAAGCATCTCTTTATGATGATGCGGTACAAACTGTTACTATCACATTACTATTTATTCCATAGTCTTTACTTTTTCACATTTAAAGGATAAAGGATAGTGTCAAACGATTATTTTTGTTGTAGTGGTGATCATTTAAAATATTGGGAAATATTTTGGAATAGCCTCACAAAACTAGAAGGTAACCCCCTTACCTTAGTTACTTCAAAAGCACAAAGTAGTATAACCATTAATTTTTTAAACAACAGAAGCAACTAACCTTCAGTAGCAGGGTTACTTTTACAAGTGTTTGGCAATGAAGTTTAGTATTTGCATTTCCATACCACAGAACTGCAGTAAAAACCTGCATCATTTAGTGCTACCACCAACAGGGAGAAGACTATTGAGAAATGATCATCTGCTTTCCTGGTTGAAGCAGTCATTCAAATTGGGGTTGCTGAGGCTATGTGGGGACACTCAGATGCTTACACTGTGTTTCCAGTGCTCTCTGGAGAAAGGAAGAGCTTCGTTCTCTAGTTCAGTACTTCACAAACATACATATCATGGATGAATGTACAAGAACTCACTTCTTCCTGTTTAAAATTTACTCACATCTTGCATGTTCTGCTTTCCTCTTACAGTCAAAGCTGTAACACTGTCATCTAAATTGTGCTTTAAACTTCAAAACTAGGAGATGAGAAAATATTTCATATGGAATTGACAAAGCCTTTTGAACAGTTAACATACAGACTGATTGTGACTTGTGCAGCTGAGATTTTCCAAGATTTATAAAAAAAAAATAGGTACTTTAATTTCTCTACAGAGACATGAGTTCAATTTAAAATATACTTGGATTTCCTTTTTTATTCACTGTTACTATTCTGTTCCATTGCTAGAGTACATAGCAACATGAAGTCATGGCATACATGTTAATATGTCTGCAATGGGAGAAACAAATGGAAACCTCAGATAATTGTTAATCTTTGCTCACTGTTTATTTCTAACTCAGAGGTTCAGTGCAGCTTTCTGAGTTCACTATTTTTACTCTTTAGGATTGTTCTTGACATTGACAGAAGGCTGTTCCTATGAGCAGAGCCAAGTTCCCCTAAGCTAATGCCAAGACTTGGCTTGAAAAATTTGAATGACGCTTCTCACACATTGAAACAAGGGGCTTAATGTGATCCTTATTGGCTTTGCTGCTCCCCTTAAACTCCTAAGGTGTAATTTTAAATGAAGCTTAAATTGCACTATTACTGAAAATATAACATTATTCATAATCATAGTAGTACTGTAATGGAGATAATTTGTTTCAGAGGTACAGTCACATAGAGATCAAGTAATTCTTTTGCTCAATGTTTTAACAATAGTACCAAGATCAAAGAAAATTTGACCAAAATTGCAAGCTCCAATCGGTCAATAAACACATCAGTCCTTCTAAAATCCTGACTTAATTTAAAAGTGTGCTGTATAACCTGGCCTGTATGCAGCATTAAACTCCATAATAGCTCTTAAGTCAGCAAGGTGGGTCAATGCGCTGAACGTTGCTGTCCTTAACATCAGTTGGGCTCTGTGCCTGCCCTTGTAAGGAAAATGAGTATGATGAGAAAGTAAAGGATAAAGGGTCAGACGGAGCTTCTGGAACCAGCACCTAGCAACATTACCAATTACATTGCCTTTTCCTTGGAAATACTATACTTAACAATGTAAAAGTTACCATCAGATGAGGAAAGCTTATAGCTACTATAGCACCAGTTAGGACAAAGCGAAGCTCAGTCTAATTAGCAGCAGTGTCCTTCACTAAACTGCCCATTGCCACCCAGTTCAGGGCTATACAAGGACAGAATCAAGCTTATAGGAATTCATTATCTAAGGATAAACAAGTAGGCAAGGGAGAGGTGAAATGAAAAGCATATGAACTGAATGTTTACACATCTGCCTGGCTTACTAGAAAAGTTCATATCACTGTAGAAGTCATTCTCCAAAAAAGACTTAAATGTCAACAGCACAGGGTGCTTGAAGGGCAGGTCTAGGGTACTTTACCCTATGTAGGAAGCTGTGTATATATTTTTTTTGCTATTATCTAGAAACTTCAGAACATTGGTGGAATAAATGGAGCATGAGTGGCAGGATGAATTTTGGAAGACAGAATGATTTGGAAAGTAGGTTTTGAAAATAATAATTAAAACCTTAAGTTTGATATGATATTAGACCAGAAACTTTTGGAGACATTCAGTGGGAGATAATAGGATCAGAATACTAGACAATGGAGCAGAATTTAGGAACAGCAATTTGTAAGATGAAGAAATATAAAGTATGTGTGTATATGAGACCAAAGAAGATAATATGGAACAAGTTCTAAAAGGAAATTTGGCTATGGAAGCTGTAAAGTGGATCCATTCAGTAGAAACTAAAGAAGCAGCAGCAGCAGAATTTTTAAATAGTGTCTGTGCGTTAGACCAGATATGCAGAGGAGTCAAATATGACACCTGGGAAAATGGTCCCAATGGTTGGGATGGAGTTCACTTTTTCACTTTTTCTGTAGCCTGAACAAGCAAAAATGGGGAACAAACGTTAGGCTGCTAAATTTATTGCAGTGAGTCTGAAAAGACATCTGAGCAACTGCTTAGTTTTTACCAATGAGTCCCAGAATTCATGGCCTATTCCAAATTATTTATTTAAGACAGTACATGCAGTGCCCTCTAGAAATGGGGGGGGGTGTGTGTATTGGGCGGGAAGTCAAATCTCCAGCTGTTGGGACGAGACAGAGTGAACCCAACAGGTCACGGAGTGATCTTCCAATTCAGTGGTAAAAAAGCAGCTGCCAGTGCTGAGGACTGCTGGTTTTATGTCCCAGTCAAAGAGCATGTGAGAATGAAGAGAGGAAAAAAAAAAAAATTCATTTTTTTATTCAACAAGATGGGACATTCAACCTTTAAATTGTGGGCTTAAAGATTTAAACAACGCCTAAATTTCCATAGCAAATAGACTCAACTGATTTTGTCTAGAATTTGGGTAATATTCATGTTACAGTTTTAGTGACAAGGTAATTAGCCTTGGTTTTATTCTTTCGATCCTTATCAAAAATTGTTAGCTCTTTTAGATTACAGAAACAGAACGGTGTTGGCCATGAATCAAAATATGACACTATTAATAGATTTATGGACATAGAAATTATGTGACTTTTATGAAATGATAGAAGCCAAAATAATACTGGCATCACGTTAATAACTTTTATATTGACTTAATTATACAGTTAGTTTCCAGAAAATGAGGTATGACTTTGTTTCAGAAATGAAGTATGAACAAATCATATGGAAGATGTCAATATAATGAAATGAGAGTGAGAAGTTTTTTGTATGTTTCTAGCCAATCCTGTAATATTAACATAATTTGTTTCAGCTAAAGGTTTTTATAGATCAGTGTACTGTAATATTTTGCCTGCAATAAATGTAATGTCATGTTAGTTTCTAGATAAACAGTACAAGACCACCCTTAATAATAGACGAAAGCACTGATGAGACTGGGAAGGGTTGTAATAGTAGACATTACCCATTTTGCAAACACACAAAATGAGGCATGAATGGGAAATTTTGGTATCTGTATCACACTTAAGCCTATTGGGACACCTTTGCTGGTTTTCTGCTACAAGCCTCTTTGGATGAGCAGAGATTTTGGGAGTGCCAAACTGGAATCAAAAGGTAATTATGGGCTGATGTTGTGTTGTCTCCTGAATTGCGTTATCTGTAAGTGGGGTTATATTAGAAAAAAATTAAGTTGTGGTACATCAATAATTCCCATCAGGATTGAGCCTTGCTAAGCCCCATAGAAAAATAAAGCAAGAACAAACAAGAACAAAAGAAGCTTAGAGGTCCTGCTGAAAGATGCTTGCAGTCTTATCTGAGAAGTGACATGGTAGGGGGAGAACTATATAATCAAATAAAAAACTGAAAGGAAAGGAAAGGAAAAGAAAGGAAAAAACGTTATAAATCCACCTGATAAGAGCTACTCTTTTTTTTTTTTTTTCCTATGCATCCTAAGAGAAGGTCTCCAGCAGAAGGTACAGCTTTTATACATTTGTTTTGAACATTCTCTTCAAGAAGTAAACAAATGACCTTCTCATGGAGTGCAAGAGATGGTATAATGCAAAAAGAAGGGGAACAGATAAAACCACAACTCTCATAGCTAGAAGAGGATACCTGGAAGGTGGTGGCACATAGCAGAGGCAAATACAGCACCACAGTTAAGAGGGTCTGTACAGCCACAGTCTCATTGCATGGTGTACATCATGCTGCAGGGTGAGATCTGGAAGAGCCATATGGAGAAAAAGGAGATTCGCTTACACAGCCACTGTTGTTGCGTGTCTGAGAAAGCAAAGGTAACATCAATGAGTTCAGCAATTGCATGAAATTGCTTTGGACTATGCTGATTTTAAAGAGTCGTTTTCAGGGAGGCATGCTGAGATGCATGCTAGGAACACAAACCTCTAGTGAAAAAGCTGACTACTGAGTCACCTTCATAAACATTAACAGTTAGAGGAAGTCTAGGAAATTCCAGGAGAAAAGGAGATCAGAAATATATCTCAACAAGCTACATTTTTCTTACTCCCTGGTAGTAGAAGTAAAATTCTGAAAATGCTGCTAAAATAGTTAATAGCAAAATTTATAAATAAATTACTTTTTCTTCCATGTATGCCCAGCGATATTTCAGGACAAAATATTGCTAGTATTAGTATATAGTTATAGCCTTTGAACCTTTGTGCAGCTTTATGAATTTTCTGGGTGCTCCTTCCAGCCATATCTTCTGTGTTCTACCTACAGCCTGAAACCAGACATGTAAGTAACTAGCAATAGGATGAGAGGAAATGGCCTCATGTTGTGCCAGGGGAGGTTTCAATTGGATATTAGAAAAATGTCATTACTGAAAGAATGGTCAAGTATTGGAACAGGCTGCCCAGGGAAGTGGTAGAGTCACCGTCCCTGGAGGTGTTCAAAAAACGTGTAGATGTGGCACTTCAGGACATGGTTTAGTGGGCATGGTGGTGTTGGGTTGATGGTTCGACTTGGTGATCTTACAGGTGTTTTCCAACCCTAATGATTCTATTCTATAAGCGAAGCAGTCTGGCTGCTATTTGCCTTGCCAGTGTTTAGCACTCATTAAAATTGACAGGTATGATTGACTGGATTCTGTCTTAATGTTTTGAGAAAGATGTGTCTATATCATCAAAGCAGACTTTCAATTCTAGCGAAGCAGAAATTGCTACGTCATCATGAATTTTAAAACACTTTTACTACACAATCCAGCCCATTTTATCTGAAGTTGAATAGACCTAGGTATCCATGCTGATCTGTTTTGCTGTTTTCTATTGTTGACAACTGACTGTTCTTTTTACCTTCTCTAATTACCCTCTGTAATTACCTTTCATATTGGCAGGTTGTCTAGCTGTTTATTGAATTGCCAGATTTGGCAAGCTGGCACTACCCAAAGGAATAGATAGCTGTGATAGATATTTTAGTGGTATACGGATTCAGAGATCCAGGGCATTCACTGAGCTTTGTGATCTGACACCTTTCTTTCTGTACAAATGACTGTGTTTGAAGAAATTACTCTTCCTACAGCCTTACTGAAAAGTGACAGGTGTTCTCTGTTAGCTTTAATGGCCTTTTTCAGCTGTGAAATCTGGAGTCCAAGAACTGCATATATCAGATTTCCAAAATGCAAATTTGTAATAAAATTTTTGTCGTTTTAGAAGTCATCCTTGACTATACACAATAAGGTAAAAAATTTGAATGTCTAGAATGTAAGAATATTTTTCAAGCATTCTTTAAAATTAAAAATTAATTACTTCAGCTCCCAAAAATTAAGCTGCAATGTTTTCATGAGAAGTGGATGAATCAAACAAGATACTGTCAACTGAATAATTCTTGGAATGACTTTTTTTTGACCAACTAGGTGAAAGACTCCTTGCAATTTTACAGAGTAATATAAAATACGGCTTCAGAGAGAAAGTTTGGTTAAACAGTTAAGCATCATGGCATTTACTGAACGTATTCAGAAAGAGAAAATCATACATGTACATCTGTGTTGCAACATTAAACTTTGATATGGGATCTTATTTTTAAGAAGGAGATGGGAAAAACTTTTTTGCTATGAGGGTTGCAGAGCACTGGAACAGGCTGCTCAGAGAGGTTGTGGAGTCTCCTCTGGAGATATTCAAAACCTGCCTGGACGCGTTCCTGTGCAACCTGCTGTAGGTGAACCTGCTTTAGTAGGGGGGGTTGGACTAGACGATCTCCAGAGGTCCCTTCCACACCCCACCATTCTGTGATTCTGTGATACAGGGACTACCTTCAAGGGAAAAAAAGTGATTTAGAAATAAGAAAACTAGAATTAGAAAAAAACCCCTTAGCTATGATTATTAGAGGTAAAAGTACAAGTAGGATGCCTTTGAATAAATGTTAAGTGTTTCTACTACAGAGATGATAGCAAGAAACAACTTGCTTGTGCTGAGGCTTGCCCAGAACTGTCTATCAACATTCAGATGTTGATCTCTTGGACCAAACATATCCTGGTGAAGGAGACAAGATCACACCTAGCAGGAGGTGTGTAATGCAGCTACAAAGGCAGAAGTCCCAGAGGAGCAACAGCAACTTCCCATCCCTTCCTGTGCCACTGCCGCTGTCTTCCAAGCCATTCTAATGCAATCTAGATCAGGCCAAATACCAATTCCCAAACTTTTCTCGTTGTAAGCCTTACAGTGCCAGGTCAGGCATTACTGCTGCAGGGGACTTACATATGCATACATAAGCATATGAATACAGATTTAAATAAAGAAAAACATTCTTGTGAATTGCTGAATAGAAGAAATGCCCTATATCCATGACTTCACTATGTGCTTTCCCAGAAATGCCTACCAATTTTTGTTGAGATCTTTGCTGGCATCTTTGAACAGTCTTCTGGAAGGCAAATGCATAATTCAGGAAGTAGATAAATGATGCAGTGAAATCTTGAACATTCTGCTACACAACCATTGCAATGCAGAACTTTATAGCCCAAGTAGCAGGATGCATATCCCGGAGTACTCTACTGAATGAGGAAGAGTAGTAATACTGAGCATCCCTTCAGTGTCCTTGTGCTGGCACTGATTCTTGCTCAATCAGGCTCAGTCTAAAAACATTATTCTCAACAAAATTTTGTAAGATAAGAACTACACTGACCATCAGAATTTCTGTGTCCCATGGAGCTATGCTGAATTTATGTGCAAAAAAAACCCCATCACATAACATCACAACTAAGAAAGGAGCTAATGGAATTGGAAGTAACATGGGATGGCAAAGGGAAGGGCAGAACAAACAAGAGCAACAACTTGTGTTTTATCTTCTCAGAATTTCATTTAACTGAAATGAATATGTTTTGTGTGGACAGCCCATTCTATGTAAGGAATTCAAGTCTCTTCACAATAACTGATTATGTTCTTGAGTCTACACTCTAAGACTATCTCAGTATACAAACAGAAAAACACTACAGTTTGTATGACACTTCATGGCTGGTCTGACAGTTTGGAGGAGAACACCAGTCCCCTGACGTTTTGAACCACTTTTTTATCTTTTCAGTGTAGGCTTTTGCTGCATATTCTTTACTCTGATTTCTGTCTTAATGTTCTTTCTTGCTTTTGCTTAGTGATACACATTTGGCAAATCATTTCATCAGTCCATACATGATAATGACTAGATTTTCTTCTCTGATAGCTGTCAGGTAATTCCAAAGCTGTCAATGTCTGCAGGAAAATTCAGTTACTCAGTCCAGTGCGGAGTCTCAGTCCCATAGGCATTCTTTTGCTTGCTGTATCTCCATCTCTAAGATAGTCTCTCTCTCTTTCCAAATGTTTTCCTCGGAATCTATGGCTGTGTCATCTGCCAACATGTAACTCATTTAGCCAGTTCATTTGGGTTCTGTTAGAATTTATGTAATCCTTCTGCCTTTGTGGGCTTTAATTGATTTTTGTGTGTTGGAAAACTTTTCATACATTTTTTATTCTGTCTTTCACACAGTTAATGTAGATAATACTGCCTCAGGTGTTCGTTCTTGCGATAAACTCATCTTCTGTAAAGTACTTATTTTGTCACAAAAGTAGCTATTGTTTATTTTTTGTTATTTTGTTTTAATCTGTGTGATTCTCACTTTTTACTGTTTTCTAATAGCTTGTAAGTAACAAGAAGCTGAAAATACTTTGAAAATAAAATTAATAACTAATACTTGAAAATTTATTTTGAAATAATTGTTTCAAATTAAAGTTTGTGATTTCTGACTGGCTACTTAACATTATTCATTTACCGGTTTTAAAGAATTATAGGCAGTCTTACCTATTTCTAAATAATCTATGGAAGTTTTACTTTTCTACTTGATCTGTGCTGTTTCAGACTGTTGTTCATAGATTTATGTTTAATCTCCAGAGTTCCCTCATCTAATCTTACCATAAGTACTTCCAATAATGTTTATATAAACCAGAATTCATCCCAAAATAATGATCATTCTTTGGTAAGTTTATCATAGGATCACAACAACTCAGGTCAACATTGTCTGTCTCCTGGCCCTCTGATAGCTCCCTCAGGGCCGTCGTGCTGTTGGGTGACCTCATCACACATAATGGAAGTGTTACACTTCAATGTGGTTTTCCTACTAACAAAGCAGTTAAGAGTAATTTTCTGGTAATCTATTTTCTTCCAATGAAGAATGTGGTTAGACATTTTGAAGAGAAAATTAATGGGTGGAAGTTTTATTTATAGTTGTAAGTTATTTTTCTACTTCATTTTCCATTTCTCTTTCGTTTTTAGTTCAAAAGTAATGGCCTGTTTGTGGATCATGGTATTTCAGCTAAAAAAGGAGTCCTTAGGTTTCACTTTCCTCATAAACTTTCAATTTCTTATGTTTTTTTTTTTTTTTAATATGTTTAATATCCATTTAGCTGAGTTACTGCTATCCCTTCAGATCGTCATGATTTAAAATTTGGTAGATACAGTGGATGGAAGTAAAGTCATTGATAGGGATGAGCTCTTTCATTTACTTATAATTCTACTGGAAAAACTTGAGAGTGCTACACAGTGTGATGCCACTTAAAGGCAAGTACTTAAGTTTATGTGGCAGAAACCAGTTTTTTGACATATGTTTCTTTGATTTCTGAAAAGTAAATAGATAAAATAGTAAAAAGTTTGAAGAGGAAGGGTTTTCTTGAAGGCTTTTTTCCCCCTCTTCTGAAATTTCCTTTATGTCCTTAATGGGTTCATTAAATTGTCTTTTCATTAGAAATGCATAATCCTTTAATTACGTTTTTGTGCTGATGAGCTGTGCCTTTCCGGGGAAGGTTTTCTACAGAGCAGCAGGCCAGCACTGTGATATAAGCTAACATGTTAAATTATATACTCAAAGGCTAATATTTCTAATTCTTTTTAAGAGTACATTTTCATTGGTCCAGAATGACCTACTCAACTAATTTCATCAGAAAGATAAAGGTAATTGTGAGGTCATCAAATCTAACTGCTTCCAGATTTGATAGTTATAGTCAATGGAAAGTCATTTTCTGCCAAAATACCATGCAGTGGTATCTCAGATATGAAAGTGCGAGATATAATAATGTCTTCTTCATCACTAAGCACTAATGGCAGTAATATATACAGTATGCCATATAAAGGATTTTTTACAAAGTGTTGGTAGTATAATATTCAGTCTAATCCACTAAGTGTGAATCCTCTTACAGAGTTGAGTAGCATCTGTACAACCAGTTTTATCACATTGCACTAAAAAATAATTGTCACCTTCCAATTTCTTTGCTGACATACTTTAAAACTAACATACATCCTTAGACAAACCTTTAGTATCTTTAGAATTGATAAAGTATCCATAAAAACGTTGAAAACAAGCCATTATTCAGTAGAAGTGCTGTTGACTGGAGTTGTTTGTTTCCTTGGCTGGAGGGTAAAGATCCTAAAGAAATGGTGCTTATACGGTTTGCTTTCATTTCTCTTATTTCAGAATATCACAACAATCATATATTTATTTTATAAAACAAACAAACAAACAAACAAAAAACAACAACAACAAAGTTGAATATTTGGGTTCAACTTTTATCTGCATTGCCTTATGAAACCGTGAAGGCAAAATACAGTTTGCAGACCTGGGAAAATACAAGCTAAGGCTTCACATCACTGAGAAACATAGAAGTTATTTTATGGTTGTCTTGTAGATCTATAAATTGTAATGGTCTTCAGTCAATTTAGAGAGGATTTCGTATTTAAGCTTAAGCAGGGATACACATTTTGCTGGGCACCTTTACCTGAAAGAAAGAGATAATAATGTGATGGTGAAACTGTTGGCTTGAGTTTTGGACCAATTACCTTACTCTTTTTTTTAAAAAAAATAGAAAAGTGAAGCTTGCCCTGCAATTTAAAAAGTGTTCCTTGAGGATATATTTGTATAGTATCAATAAGTCTGAACCTCCACTTTTTATTGTAGAATACTGCGGCCATGTAGAATGCTGATGTGTAATTAATCATTTGTCAGCATTCACTAGCTTATTTTTTATAAAATCTGCTAGTGTTGTGATGTCAAATACTATTTAACAGTGTGCCTAAGGTCCTGAATAAGAATAAAGAACTGATTTTTCAGGTGGAGGTACGTTTAAAATGGTCTTAAAACTTAAATATGTTTTTGTATTAAATATAGATCTATAGAAAGTATAAACACAAAATGGAAAATTACATGAAAGTAAAGTACATCTGAGAAACATGGCTTCTTGTATCTATTATGATAAAACAGGTTTTGTCCATGCTTTGACATAGATCATTACTGGTAAGAGAAAAGTGCTAGTACCTTCCTTGATTTGGGAGAAAATGAGGGACTGTTGTACAGTCTGTTGTTTTTATGGATCAAGACTCCAGGTTGTCATTCATGGAGTTTTTGCAGCTTAATGCTGAAGTTCAGTCTTCACTTTGAAGTTTTTGGGAACTTTAGTTCCAAAAGAAGAAAGGTCCAGTCTTGAGATGAGGTGATGAGGGTTTCCTCCATAGGAACTCTGTCTCTAGCCTGACTTACCAAAGGTGAGCTGAGGCTCTCTCTGTCTTTAAAATCTTATCTCTTTTGAACAGTTATCCACTACTAATTCTTACTCCAGAAAGAAAAGCTAGAAAGCCACATGAAGGGGCAGGGGGCAGCAGGGACAAAAGAAAAATAAAATAAACAAGGACAACTCAAACTTACTTGCTAAACATAGGAGAGACCAACAGCAGAATTTTTTCAGCTAAACTTAACTCAAGCTCTGAATTTTAAATTTGGCATTCACATACTGAGGTGTTGGGTGTGTCAGAAATGAGAGGCAAAAAGACCTTCCTAGAAATGATGCATGGGACAACTCAGACTCCATCTTATGTTTGGATCCATTAGTCCCTCTTTTTGTATTAGCAACACTATTCAGAAGTGCATTTTTTATATATAAAAAAAGAGTGCTGAAATAAACTGCAGATTATTTGGTTTATATAGATGACCTTTAAGAGTCTTGCCAAACTCAGAAGTCTTTGTTGAAAACTATGCACCAGTTTATCTACTACCTGCCTTCAAAAGCAAACTTCATAAAAACACAAGATATACAAAAAGTTTGCAAGCGTGTCAGCAAATGTGAATCCTGTTGTTAAATCTGATTGCTTGCTATCCTTGTATATCACACTCACTTTATGAAAAGGTTGAAACTGCTTAAATTCTGGAACTGATGAACCTATACATAAATGATTAGGAATGCTCTGCTAATAATTTCCAGTAGAACTCATCACTGAGTTTCCTTACAAGCACGTTGCTCTTGACTTTGAATGCTACTTAGACTTGTAAAAAATTTTTACTGAACAATCCATTTATTCTTGAAAATAAATTGTCAAAGTCAATTCTGTTGATATCGTCACAGATTAGGTTTTTGTTGTGGATTGTATCAGCCTTTGCTGTGATTGCCTGTTGTCTTGGCAGAAAGATGCATTTTAACCGTTACTGTCTGCCAATGACAATTTTTCCCTTAATTTAGGAATTCCTACTTCTTATGAAGGCCAGCTGGAAGCAGCTAACGAATTACAGCACCTTCCTCAGCTGTTGGCCTTGGGAATATGTATTTTCTCCAGAATTTATATCTTTGGCAGGGAACAGAAAGAAGGAATCTTGGGTAATGGGTGTGCACGCCAAGTGTAAGGATTGTTATATTTAACGCCTAGGTTTCTGTCCTTCAAATTATGTCTAAAAGAAGTTCAAAAGTAGGACAAAATTCAAACAGGGCAGGTAGATTTTATTTGAAAGAAAGAAAAACTTTCAAAAAAAAAAACCTGTTAACTATATTTATCCAGGAATTTTTTGTAATCTTTAACAGAAATGTTTTACATATCTTGCTGCTTGAACGGTTTTACAGTACCTTTAGGACTGTGTCCAAAATGCACAGATTAACAGCCACATAAAAAACCTCTGGCTACGTATTAGAACATTTAGTCTAAACCTACAAACACAGTTGTCCTATGGGAATTTTTGCTAATCAGCCACATGGCCTTAAAGTGTAGGTCATCTGAACAGTCAGAAATAAAATGAAATTAACCACCACAAAAATATAGTATTTGCAAGAGTGACATTTGGGAGGTTGGAGGGGGTGGGAAGAAGAGCTATAGAAAAGTATTCATTCACTAGTATTAAAAGCTAGAGTTCTGCTGAATTGAGACAAGTTGCTACAGATTGGTTTGGAGTGGGGATTTTCTGTACATTTTATATATGTCATATTAATATAGATATCTGTATATAAAATCATGGAAAATACAAGCTGTTTTGACAGATTGCTTTCTGATTAAATTCACTGCTTAATAGGTAAAAATGAAAGTATTTTTTCTTTCCTGTAAGTTGGAAGCTTTGTTACAGTTTTAAACATGGAAACTCCAGAAGTATACAGAAGCTATGCAGCTTTAGCTACATACCGCAAGTGCTACCTAAAATGTGACAGCTGCTCAGTGAGAGGTATTTGCCTCAGGCTGAATATTTTCAGTGAGAGAAATCCAAAAATGAGGCAAGCTTAGGAGACAGTTTTGGAAGAATCTGCTTCATCTAGAATGTGCACATGCATATGCAGTAAAATGAGTATGAAAATGAGTTAGAGCTGTTACTCTGAGTTGCATCTAGCTGGTTTGCAGAAGTTGAGGTGTCTCCTAGTGAAATTGGACCTAGTCTATACCTTCACAGAGTGAAAAAAAGATATTATAGATGCCTTTTATCATCCAACATTCAATGGCTGCTCTTACTTATACCAGCAGTTGGCTGGTATGTATGCAGCACAAATTCAGGTTTAAGACAACTTCATGGAGACAAACAAAAATCCCACATTTTGTCTGTGTAGCTAGCAAATGCACTGCTAAATGCCATACCTGAAGTGTGTTTTCCCTGTTTCATACTACTTTGAATATGAGATAATACAGATATTGTAAAAAGATTTTTTTTTTTTTTCTGGCTTCAAATCCAGTAGAATTCTTAATTCTGAAGTCAGACACCGCTGATGATGATGATGTGTGAACAGGGAAAAGCACAGCTTGCCTATCAGATCCCTGGTTGATTTTAAAACACTAGTGGTTTGGAAAAACTTCTCTACTTGTAAACTGATCAGGCTGGCTTTGAAAATTTTGGATTGCAAATCAATGTGATAGCCCTGCCTCTTCACAGTTTTCCCCAGACATCTTGCAAGACTTAATATAAGTTCTTAGTTTTATAACATAAGAATAAATACGAAGTTAAAAATGAGTACGTTTCTGTGAAAAGAAAAGAAGATAAAACAGAAGAATAAAGAATAAGGAATAAAGAATTTTCTTTATTTCCTGCTTCGCCACATATTTCCTATATGAAGTGTGACATTTTATTTTGTCATTCTATGTCAGTTTCTTCCTCTAAAGTTGGGATGTTAATAAGTAGATCATGCAAGACTAAAATCAATTGTTTGCAAGATGTGTACATTTTGGATAGAAAATGACATTGTAATGCTTCGTAATACTCCTTAAAGTAGTTCACAAAGGCCAGTAGCAGCTCAGTCGTTAAAGGGATGTTAGTTCACCAGTGAAGATCTTAATGCCAAAATCTTGCCAAATTCTGCATAGAAACTTGAAGCCTAAATAGTGATTAGCCGAGAGAGAGAGAGATCTGCTTGTTGCATATTTTCTTGGTTGCAGTCACGAAAAGCTTCCAGGACAGAGCTCATTTGATAGAGAGATGTGATTGCTGCCAGAGTGCGCTCCTCAAAGACACCTGCATACATGAATTGTTATGTATTGTCAATGAGCAGATAAACCTTTGGACCCCATTTTATCAGCAGGTGTCTAGTGTTTTCGAATCCCATTCTCCCCTCCAGTACTCCAGAGGCCTAGGTTGCACCTACTCATTTTAAGATAACCAAAGGTTAAGGGCAGATAAATTATTTTTTAGGCGTTCTTATGTACCAGATCCTGCTGGTTCTGGCCTCCTTCTCTGTAGCCAATAAAAGAAGATACATACATACTACAAGCTCACACATACCCTAAGTTTGGTTAATAAACATGGAACTGTTTTACTGAAGGAAAAAAATACAATACTGTGTGCAAAATTACTCTAAATTAAGATCCCTGTGTTATTGTTTAAAAATTATCTTAATCTCATTGGCTTCATCATATTATCTTCATCATACTACATTCATCTTTCCTTCATTCTCAGGTTTGGGGTTTTTTTGTGTTGTTGTTCTTTTTTTTTTTTAGTTTTGCTATTCCATTGTCTCACTTGCTATTCCATTAGAATATTCCAAAGAGAAACCTCTCTGAAATTATGGAGAGAGGAATCCAAGAAGTGGATGGAATTTTGGCAAGATTAAAATTCATGTTCTGGCTGCTATTGGTGATTGAATTTGGGTATGTGTATATGTGATTATACTTGTTTACCGTGTGAATATTGTTGGCCATTATAGGAAGTCAGATTATTTTTAGCTGCTGAGGGAAAAGGTGAAGAATTCAGGAAAAGGAATTCTGTTGAGAGGCTTTTTGTTGTGCAATTTAAAAGCAGTATACCAAGTTCAAAGTTGATGACAGACTTCTACTTTGAAAATACTTCAGTACTAGCTGGATTCCCTGCTGTGAACAACATATTTGCTCATATGTTAAGCTGTGGTTGCTATTGAATAGAAAATTATGTATTCATAATTTAATATCTTTGCATGCCTTGGCTCATGCAGGCTGTATCTGATTGACTTTGCAAGAAATTATAGTTCTTTATTGACTTTATGGAGTTACTCCTGATACACATCACTGAGGACAGAAATAAAATCATGTCCACTTGCTGCCTCTATAGAATGCCAGTGTTTGATTTCATGTGGTTACAAGTTGAAGTATGCTTTGACCCTTGTTCAGTCACTTGTGAAAACACCCTTTGAGTGTGTATCCTATTCTCTTGTACCTGTCTTGGAGTCTCGTGAGTCCAAAAGACATGAATCTTATTTCTTTTGGTGTACATATGTGGGTGTAAGCCCTCTGTTTCCCATTTGGCATGTGTAAATCTCTTCTCCAAGTAACAGTGTTTAAAATGTCACTCAAAAGCACATAGACAACAAAACTAAAAGCTCTATAACATAAAAAGGTAGAAACCCCTTTAGTGCCTCCTACACTCAAAATTTATTGTTTCTTTGCAGAAAACTATACTTTTCCATCTCCATCGTGAGACAGGTTGGTTGGGAAACTTCTTTTATTATAGAACCCTCTCCTTGTCTTTCTCTGTGATTTCAATATTTTTTGAGCTGCTTCTTGAAGACTCCCAAAGAAATGTATTCTGAATATTTATGTAATTAAGATTTTTAAGAATAAAAGTATTTCCAGGATTTTGTGTATGGTAGTGGCATAAATTTTCAGCCAGTGCTCATATCATTTAAAGCAAGAAATTAATATTTGAAGATGTCCTGTATTGTAAATTTCTCCAAAACATAAGGAAATTTGTGGGTATTTGATTCAAAATCATTAGCAGGTAGGAGCAAATTGCAATTATAATTTTTTAAATTAATTTGTAGTTTAAGCAATAGAACATATGTCAATGGAGACAAAAGTAATTCATACCCTGTGAAATTTTGTTCACAGAAAGTCAGCAAAGGGGAAGGCATGTGTTTTGTTGATGTGGAATAGGTTGTGTATGAATCTGTACAGCACTGCCCAAGCTTTCATTCTAATACATTATGTTACTGTGATAGAAGTAGAATCGTTACAGTGCTCAGCTGTTTTATTTTCTCACCTTATTCTCTGTGGTGACAAGATGGGAGGCCAGGCAGCATGTCTCACATGTTGCATTTCTGAGACGCACATGAAAACATGAAGATGTGGTGCAAAGACAGGAGGCATACACTCTGCTCAGTAGGAAGAGCACTTTTGCACTGGCAGGAATAATGGCTTAATTAAAAATGCTTCTGTTTGTCAGGGTCTGTGAGCATTTTCCTTTTTTCCATCACTTTCACCTCTAATAACAGTAAATTGGGATACAGATACAGCAGAATAGCCCCTTCTCGTTTCAGGCACATCGCTGATTTTTAGTTTCATCACAGGCTAGCTACACAAAGTGGATCTTGAGCGCAACAGGATGCTGGAATCAGTCCTTCAATAAATACTGCCAATTTATTTGTGATTTTTTGATTTTTATTTAGCTAATGGAATGGAAGGCAGAAATCTTGGAATGCTGACAACTGACTTCACCTGGACTGGCATTTCACCTTCACATTTACAGGCACAAATACCATTCCAATTAATGTGTTTGCTGTGTGTTTCAGTGCTCCATCACCTGTGGCAAAGGGATGCAGTCCCGAGTCATCCAGTGCATGCACAAGATCACGGGAAGGCATGGCAATGAATGCTTTTCCTCAGAAAAGCCTGCAGCTTACAGACCCTGTCATCTCCACCCCTGCAATGAGAAAATTAATGTTAACACAATAACATCACCCAGGTTAGGTAAGCAGTCAAAATGACACATTCCGACTGGAAGTCTCTTTTTACTTCTTTCTCTCCATAGAGTAATGACCATCACAGTTTAAAAACAGAAGGCTAGGACTCAGGATATGTAAATTCTACTCAGTGACTCATCTCTGCCTCAGTTTTCCAGTGTGTGCATCAGAGACTGTACCTCAGAGTGGTGAAGGGTTTTGCTATCCAAAGAAGAACCATATTGTGGGATGGTATGATATTATGGACACAAAACATCGTAGATGAAAATATGTTTGTACTAGAGGCATTATAAACATATTATATATGTTTATATGTATTTGTCCACTCAATTTTATCGAACACTTCTAAAGTAAGAAAATACCTTGTTTTCCCTTTAAAAGCTCTG
The DNA here is from genome assembly GCF_034619465.1 of Leptosomus discolor. Taxonomy (NCBI): domain Eukaryota; kingdom Metazoa; phylum Chordata; class Aves; order Leptosomiformes; family Leptosomidae; genus Leptosomus; species Leptosomus discolor. Next base: position 46,104,865 of record NC_141419.1, on the reverse strand, counting down.
CAAACCATGTTCTCATTATATTTGTGAGATCAAGGAGGCCCTTATTTGTTCCTCAGATACAAATAACTCTTTCCACTTGTCTTTAGTTCACATGTTTGCAATCCATGCCTGATGGATTAGAATGTGTGAAGGAAAATTACTGACATGAAGAGATTTGCTCTTCCTGAAGGAACTCTGGTCTCAGTTGGTCTTGAAGAAACTTTGTTACTGCGTAACTACAGAACTGTTGATTCTGTTAATTGTTATTTTGTAGTGGGTTGATGATGTTGGTCTTACCATTAGCTCCTCAAATCATTCATCTGCTTCTTGAGCATGACTGGAGAATATTCAAAGGCTTGCTGTAAGACTGCATGCCCTTTCCAGAGCCCTTGTTAAGATAAACCCTCTTGTCAAATAGATTACTCCTGCATGGAAAGCAAGTCTAAGATTTCAGGCTGTATGTAATCCTTCCTTTAAATCAGTGAAGGGTATTTCCCTTTGAAGTTTTTAACCCTTAAACATTTTGGTATAGTAGTCATTGTTTCAGTTTGCTGGATGAGATGAGACCTGTTGCTTATGGCACTCTCTTCTGCTGTTTCACTGTTTTAAGGTTGCCCTTCATACTTTATCTTTCTTTGTTCAACTGATCTGTAAGAAGCAAGAGGCCATTACTTCATCACTGACGCTTTCCCTCTATAAGCAGCTTTGTGTCACAGAGTAAAGTGAATCACAAAGTTTCACAGGAAAAATGCAGTGTCAGATTCATTAAAATTTGACTTAATCTGAAGTGCACAAAAAGATTGGGCTATGTTGTCCTCATAGAATGGATTATGTAGCACTGATGTTAGTAAACTACAGGTCAGCCTTATCCAGCAGGAGTCAGAATCCAGTCCAGTAGAAACATTAACATCTCCAAAATACAAAATGCAATGCTTCTATTGAATATATTGATCATTTTTGCCTCCAGTTCTATTCCTATTGTGCAGTACAGATCCTCTGGATTTAGGGGCAGGGCTAGTGGAAGCTGATGTGGATTGCACCATCTCTACTCATATAAATATGCTTTAATTTCTCTTTCATTTCTATTAAAAAAGGAGAGTAAAATCTTCTGTGAGACTGACTTTCTTTCAGTTCAATGTTTATGATGATTTTTGGATTATGTCTGTTTCTTTTGCCCTGTTTTTCACTGTTTTCCCATATTCGAGCACTGGAACAGGCTGCCCAGAGAGGCTGTGGGGTCTCCTTCTCTGGAGATATTCAAAACCCGTCTGGATGCACTACTGTGCGACCTACTGTAGGTTAACCTGCTTTAGCAGGGGGGTTGGACTAGATGATCTGTAGAAGTCCCTTCCAACCCCTACCATTCTGTAATTCTGACTTTCTGTGATATTAATTCCATATATGCACTATGGCTTTAATAACTGAATATGCAAAGATCCAAATTTGGTACCAGGGTCCTTCTATGTTAAGCACTGTAAGAGGCTTTCATAAGTGAAAGAGGTGGGTGGATTAATAGATGGCTTCACAAGGAAGCCACACACATGAAAATATGCCTGTTTTGTATAACAGGCACACAACAGAAGTCAGGCTTCTGCATCTGAATGTTTGTGACTGCTAGAGAAAACCGAATACTTAAAACAACCATGAGAGCAGGTAGAGTAAGCCGAACAGTGGCTTTTCAGGCTACAGTGATGTCCTTGTCATTTTAGAAGGTTTCTGAGGAAGAATTTGGTAGTCCAGGATTCCCACAGTTAGAAAGCAGCGACAGACTGCTAATAGAGCAACCTGAATAATTGGGTGAAGAGAAGACATGAAAGATGTGAAGGTAAAGATTAATAGCAAATTAATAATTTGACACAGAAAAAGGAAGACCCATTGGAGTGATTAAAAAGAGAGTGATGCAGTCAGACCAATGTATTGGAAGACTTTTTTTTTTTTTAAAAAAAAAAGGACTTTTTGAGGACAGAAAAAGGTCAAGAAGGTAAGAAAAGCAATGTTTGTGCATTTGAGAAGCACAAAATGCAACAATTAGGCCTGGACAAGTATGTTTGCCCACATATCAACTGTCATTGATTCCATACTGTAAGTTTCATTCTTCTACACAAAATGGATTTGCATTATGAAACATACTATGGGTCTTAGTGTCTTCAAACCTGGTAAGAGTGCCTCATAGTGTGGCATCTGTAGCATTCAAGTTAGTAAGACAGTATATTTCTGTTCCTGTGAACAAAGAATCTAGACGAAACTAAAGGTCTAGTAGGGTATTTCACTAACAAGGAAAGATAATGTAAGACATCACATAGTTTTGTTCAGTTTCCATTCATTGACAACATGGCACAAAGTCTTGATTTCTTGAGCAAAACCTGATCAGAAAACCAGCAGTGATCCCCATGCTTTATTTCCTACTTTTCCCTACCTGCCTCTGATTAAAAAAAATCCCCTTACAGATGTCATTGAGAACCTAATTCTGTGTAACTATTCAAGCTGAGGCTTCCTGTTTTTCCAGCAGCAACTTTTGTCTCAGACTGAGGGCAACTTCATCTGGAGCTGCTGTTTCATGTGACTTTGCTGGAACTGGCTCTGCAGCCCCCACATAGACCTGGCCCCAGCCCCAACCTGCCTGCGTATAGGGCAGAAAGATGGGCTTCACTCTCTCATGAGGAGACAGCTGCATGACATAAAACCAATTCATTTCAATGCAACTTAATCCAATTTATAAATTAAGCTGGCTATAAAAAATTGTAATGTTGAAAATACTGGCAGCTGGAGGATTTCTTTTGTCTTCCTTTTGATGAATATCTACATCTATTCTCCTTTCCCTTCCCCAGATAAACTTGTGGTGTTCTTGTCACCTTTGCTACCTGATTCTTCACTAATAAATGTAAGAGTAAAGTATATTTGATTTTGTTCTTGTTTTTTCACAGCTGCTTTGACATTCAAGTGCTTGGGAGACCAGTGGCCTGTGTACTGCAGGGTGATAAGAGAGAAGAACCTGTGTCAAGACATGAGGTGGTATCAGCGGTGCTGTGAGACATGCAGGGACTTTTATGCGCAAAAAATGCAACAAAAGAGTTGACCTTTGTCAGGCTGGCTGACTCTCAGCTCTTTGCAATATTATTATTTATAAACACACACACATACACAGACACACACACACACACGCTTCTTCGGACCAAATACTATCAGATTACATATAATTTAATCAAATTAATTTATTTTTGCCTGCCAGACATCCTTAATTGTTTTGGTTAGACAGTCAACTTGTTTTATCCTCTGACATTTTCATAATTAATTTTTATATGAACAATTTTTGATACATTTATCAGAATTTTTAAAAAATAGTAACTAGTATTTTAAATGTTTATTTTCAGTAGGGTCGTCACTCTGTTGCCAAAAAAAACCCAAACCACCATGTCATCTTGAATTTATTTTAATTTAGCTGAATAGTTTTGTTGTATATGGAAATAAAGCCCTTTTTAATTTTATTATATTTTTGGCATTCAGAGTCAGAATGATCTTGTGTATTTTGCAACAGATGTTGAGGTGAGTAAGCTAACATTATTGAACAGGTTATTACAGAATGTATTGTGAAATCAGTTCATTTGATTTAGAAACATACTGAAGGGGATAATCTACTGTAACTTATATTATAAACAAGAAAATTAAAATAGCTAAGTAGAAATTTTGATCATTCTCATGGACACATACTTGAAAACAAGTATTGAATCAATGAAACACTGTAGAGATTTACACTGAATCACTGTTGCACTGTTTGAGGTAGTGTAGAGAAATGCAGCCTTAGAACTTGTACCATCCTATGAATCCACGTCTGTACTGTTTTAACATGTCACTTGATTTTAAACGTTTTGAAACAAAAAACCTGTGCCCCTCTATACCTTTGTGTGTCCTCTTGCAGACTTACAAATGGAACAATCCTTCCTCCTGCCACTTGTATGAATTAGTCAATTCTTCATTGACGATTTAGAAAATAGCTTTGTAATACACTTTAGTTTTGTCTTTGTTTTATGAAAGTCTTTATAAAATGAAATGTTTTACAGTTTTGTGAAACGTTATGAAACAGCTAAAATTTTCCTTATGAGAAAATATTGTACATGATTCACATGATTTTTACATTTTCAATAAAAAGTAAAGCTTCTTTTGTTATTTGCATTTTTCCTCTTTTGCACATCCGTGTCTGGTGGGTGAATGTATCAAGCCCTGCATTGCAGCAGGTACAGCAAAAGTAGTCCCTACAAGGAATGCCTCCTGCCTCTTGACTTAGGCACCTTTCTGCAGCTGCAGACATGCCACTCTGTGAGCCTTGATATATGGAAAGCTGGGTACAACAGAGTAATATTCAATGGAGGAGAAGTTATTTATCTCAGGTGAATTCTTTTACCACAGAATTTGACAAGAGGAGAGGGCTAGGTCCTCTGCCTCCATTTTGAGATGCAAGCCTTTGGGCATGGTCTGAAAGTACATAGGACAGGAAATCCTGAAGGCAAGACAGCCAGAGAAATTAGTCTGAAAGGCATCATATTTTCTACTCAAAAAGGGAAAGCATCTTTATTTGAGTGATTGTTCCTTTTAATTCTCGCAAAGAGTCTACTGTGTAGATGCGATGTAGATACCCACATAATTTAATAAACTGAGGCCCCCAATCAGGACTCTGTTACTCTGTCCAGGAAGAATACTTAGCTGCGGTCTTAACTCCTATTGAAATCAACATACGTCCTTCATTTGAAATACCTGTACTGTCAAAATCTTTGGTTTGACATCTTACTGCTCTGCATTCAAAAACTGCAGCTTTAATGATGTGCTAATGTATAATTTTAGATTAAATATCTTCTGTTTCTAAAAAGTAAAGAAAGAAAGAAAAACAACTCTGATATCATGGTATGTGATATTATCTTTTGTATCATTAAAAAGTTTCAATGCACAGAAAATGCAGTTGCTCTTGGGCATAACTCATCAATGCCACAGACAGACATTTCAAAGTCTGATAGAATTACTGTAGTTGGCAGGCAAAAGAAACAATCATTATTTTAAATTTTATGCATACTTACTTAGTACCCAGTCCTGCTAGTACTCCTGCACTTGCTAGAGTCACAACATCAAGCGAAAGGAAAGATGCCTCCAGGGTACGGGCCAGAGGACAGTGTTTTATCAGCCAGTGATATCATCTGCACAATTTTGAGTATTTATGCTCTGCTGTTTCTGAATATTCCACTAATACAAATGTCGGCATTATCTCAAAATGGAAAAGTACATTTTAAGTCTGCCTGTGTCCATTGAAAACAGATGAGTGACTTGTGCTGAAATTATGACCCTTACACAACATCATAAAAGAAAAGACTTTTGGTTGGGAATCAGGGATGGAAAGTTGCACTGTAAATGACGTTCTTTTTGAATGTAATGAGTGAAATCAGGATGTTATAATGCTGATAGGTCTAGTTCTGATTCCTTTGGCTCTGATTCTGTAGTACAAAACTATTAATTACATGTGCATGAATCATTTTGAAGCAGTTTTGTGTCTGCATAGCAAAAATGCCTCTTCCTGCTCTGCATGAATTTGAAAACAAGTTAATTTTACTGCTTCGATACATTCTGTCATCATTCAGAGACGCAGCACAGACCAAAATACCTGCTTTGTCAGAAAATGCTAAGAACGTTTTGAGAAAGTGCTCAGCCTGTGGCCCAAGTCTCAGCACACTGGGACACTGTGCATGCATGTGCCTGCCCTGCAGAGCTCTGCCACAGCCCTGGGCGACAGCAGTCAGCCCTTTGCAGCTGTGTTCAGGGAAGCAATAGCCTTCTGCACTCATAGACACTCCTACCTACATTTACTCGCTTTTTGGATTTCATCTTTTTTTTTTTTTCAGCAACAATCCCTCTGCATTGATCCGTTTTCCTTCCAGCCTGATGAATATATAAAATTTCAACTGATGAATCACACAGAAATTACAGAATCACAGAATGGTAGGGGTTGGAAGGGACCTTAAAGATCAACTAGTCCAACCCACCTGCTAAAGCAGGTTAGCCTAGAGCAGGTCACACAGGAACACGTCCAGACGGGTTTTGAACACCTCCAGAGAAGGAGACTCCGCAACCTCTCTGGGCAGCCTGTTCCAGTGCACTGTCACCCTCAATGAAAAGTTTTTCCTCATGTTCAAGCGGAACTTCCTGTGCTGCAATTTGTGCCTGTTGCCTCTTGTCCTGCCACTGGGCACCACAGAAAAGAGTCTGGCCCCAGCCTCTTGACACCCACCCTTTAGATATTTATAAGCATTGATAAGGTCCCCTCTCAGTCTTCTCCAGGCTAAACAGACCCACGTCTCTCAGCTTTTCCTCAAAATAGAGGTGCTCTGGTCCCCTCATCATCTTTGTAGCCCTCTGCTGGAGCTCCCTGTCCCTCTTGAACTGGGGAGCCCAGAACTGGATGCAGTATTCCAGATATGGCCTCATCAGGTCAGAGCGGAGGGGGAGGAGAACCTCCCTCGGCCTGCTGACCACACTCTTCTTCGTGCAACCCAGGATACCATAGGCCTTCTTGGCCACAAGGGCACATTGCTGGCTCATGGCCAACTTGCTGTCCACCAGGACTCCCAGGTTCTTCTCGACAGCACTGCTCTCCAGCAGGTTGACCCCTAACCTGTACTGGTGCGTGGGGTTATTCCTTCCCAGGTGCAGGACCGAAAACTTGCCCTTGAACCTCATTAGGTTCCTCTCTGCCCAGCTCTCCAGCCCATCCAGGTCTTGCTGAATGGCAGCACAGCATTCTGGGGTGTCAGCCACTCCTCTCAGCTTTGTATAATCAGCAAACTTGCTGAGGGTACACTCTGTCCCTTCATCCAGGTTATTGATGAATACATTGAATAAGACAAGCCCTAATACCGTCCCTTAGGGAACACAGCTGAGTCACAGTGACTCAGCACCACTGATCACAACTCTCTAAGCTCTTTCCTTCAGCCAGTTCTCAATCCACCTCATTGTCCACTCATCTATCCCACACTTCCTAAGCTTACCTGTGAGGATACGGTGGGAGACAGTGTCAAAAGCTTTGCTAAAGTCAAGGTAGACAACATCCACTGCTTTCCCCTCATCCAGCCAGCCAGTCATGCCATCATAGAAGGCTATCAGGTTGGTCAGGCATGATTTCCCCTTGGCAAATCCATGCTGACTACTCCTGATAATCTTCTTATCCTCCACTTGTTTGGAGATAACAGCCAGAATGAGCTGTTTCATTCTGAATGAATGTCAAATCAGTCAAATTCAGCTGACAAGCAAGGGTGAAATTCACTCCAGCTAGACTAGGCCTCTCTACTAATTAGATCTCACTTTATCTTGCTGTATAAAGTGAGATTGAAGTGGTGCACAGGGTTTGTGCTAGGCTGGTGCACAGTGAGCTTACATCTTCCCAGATACATGCTGGCTAGCTTCAGTTACAATACCAATACAGTACAAAAGTTACAATAGTTACCACTTCTCATGCCTTTCTTAAAGAAAAGAAATACCTGAATTTTAATTGTCATTTATTCTGGAGGGAATTTGCTGCTTTGTTCCAGAGGATGTGATTTAGATTTTGGGTGTTTTGAGGTTTCTTTTATTCAGTTTTTATTATCGTCTTCAGTGACAGAGAAGCAGCCATTTGCTTATTCTAAAAGTATATTAAAAAGGGAAAGCTTGCCTGCATGAGGAGACCAGTGGAGATCAGTTGTGAAAAGAAAATTAAGAGCACTCAGAAAGAATTTGAAGAGATCTGTAGAAAATATGCTCAAACTAATAGTAAAAGGGACTTGATACACATCAAAAGTAGGAAGCCAGCTAGGGAGTCAGTGGGACCACCTCGTAACTTAAGTGTGAAAGGGACTCTCAGGGATGATAAAGCTATAAAAGGTAAGTTCAGTGAATCATTTGTATTGGCCTTTCCAGCTGAAATGTTGCAGAGGTTCTCATACCTTTCACGTTCCTTATAGCAGACATGTCAGAGAGGCTGGATTAAGTTGAAGGAAATACATGAGAATGTAAGACCAAATAGGTATGTTAGATGCTAACAGGTATCTAGGGTGGCAGTCATGTGAGATTCCTGGAAGAATGCAATTGGAAAACTACAGAACTGCTTGTCATGGTGCGTAAACTGTTGTTTCAAGTAGCCTCTCTGGCAGAGGACTCCAGATTGCAGTGTAATTCCTGCCTGTGGAAAACAGGATCTTTAGGGGATCCTTTGAACTACAGACTAGGGAGTCTTGAGTTCCTTTTCTGGTGCTGTAATAGCCAATAAGAAAGAATAAGATCCCTGAGCAACTGGATAAGCATGGGCTGTTAGGAGAGAGTCAGCATGGCTTCAGTTTTGTTCTGGGCAAAGAGGATCTAGTTGGCAGAGAAGTCTCTGGCAAGGTTCCGCATTACAGGATATTCAAGAAACTACATTCACACAGGACTAGAGGAGTAATCTTTATGGCTTGAAAGCTGGTTAAACAATTGCAAGCAAAATGGTTATCTTTCAGGATGGAGATGTGGCATCAGTATGGTTCCCCAAGGAATGATGCTTTATTTACTTTTTTCAACATTTTCATCAATGGCATGAGGAAGAGAGTAAAAACTGAGATCTCCATCTCTGCAGGTGACATTAAGCTCTTCTGGTTAACCAGCTGTTCCCTCACTTGGCAAGAAACTCACAAGACTGAGTGATTAGGAAAGACATTAGCAAATAAACTTTGATGTGGGTAAATATAAGGTACTATAGCTGTGGAAAATAGCCTGAACTACAGATGCTGAACTTAACAACTGACAGTCATAGAGGTGGAGAAAAATCATAGTGTCATTGATTACTGTAGTCTGAAATTGTTAATTCTATGAGAATAGCAGGAAAAAAATCCAAAAACTGATGAATGTTGTCAGAAGAGGGGGCATTATTTTTCCTGATTTTGGAACTGTGGTGTATCCACAGCTTGAGCACTGCATTCATTTACGGTTGCTGTGTTCTCATGAACAATGTAGTGGAATTACATAGTAACACACTAAAAAAGGCAAATAAATGAGCAAGGGGATAGACTAGGTGGTTTATGAGATGAGACTGAAAAAAGCTGATACTTTTGGATTCATTAGGTTCCTCAATACAGATTGGAGAGGAAGAGGCTCAGATGAGCATGGCCAACATCTAAAACATCCTGGAGGTGATAGATGAGCTGCATGTGGAGCTCTTGTTCTTAAAATCCTGCAGTACAGCAAAGAGGGCATCCTTGATAAAACTGGTATGGAAATTAGTTTAAAACGCATAAAAGTAAGCCCCTTAGACAGATGGTCATGAGGTTCTGAAGATTTTTTTTCTAAATGAGGTAGTATCAGAAGATTCAAAAAGCAATTAGATGAATTCATGGACAACAAGTCAATAAATAGATAATAAAAGGCCTGGGAAGAGACACTCTAGCACAAAAAATTGTGTGGCTTCTGGGGGAGTAAAAGGAGAACAAACTGCAGAAAGTAGCCAGCTGTACATAGCCTCCCTAAACAGCATCTCTTCTTGCCTTTTTCAAACACAGTGATAGATCCTGGGCTTAGGGGGGTCTGACCTAGTGAGATGTTTTTTACACTCTTATATCATGTCACATCTAATGAAATGAAGTAGTGTCAATAAGTAAATTCACACAGACGCATACCACATTGTATGCTACAGTAGCACGGAAAAGTCCTGTATTCAGAGAGATGCTGGAAATGTTATACATGTTCAAGAAAGAAGGTGTGGTTGTATATAATTAGCTATTTTAGAACATAAATTATTACTGTCTTAGCTCCCTAGGGAGAAAGGGGGACTACATGTCATGGTAAGTCTAAAACAGAAGCTTCATGCTAGTCCTTTAGGCTACACTGTGAAGGCGTGTTAGTGTTTCTGGGCTTCATTACGCTAGGGAGAAACAGTTCTAAAGGTGGCAGCAGGTTCCCCAGAAGCATGAACATCCACTCAAAAACACAGTCACTATTGTCTCTTTTGTGGCTGCTCACAAATACTCTGAGTATCTACTTGAAAGACAACAGATTAATAATTTTTAACAGATATGCTATAAAATAATCACCAATAAATACGTGCAAGGAAAAATCATGAGCTTTCTAAGTAGATAAGCGGTTTGACTTACATGTATATCAAAGTGTTCATTTATTACATTAGGGTCACACATTATTACATTTAAAAAAAAAACAAAACAGTTTACTCACTTTATTTTCTTTTTCATTTTCAGAAATCTTTTGTAAGGAAAATAGATTGGTCTAATTCTCTGACCTAAGTACAAGGGTAAAAGTTTTGTGATGCCCTAATTCTCAGCACTGATTTGATCCAAGAAAGGTTTTCCTGGATTTCAAACAACAAACTTTCAAAAACCTATCCTCTATGACAGTGTCATCAAAAAAACCCCAAAAATATCTTAGAAAAACAGAAAGATTTGGAAAAAAAAATGTTAAAATAAAAAATGTTAAAATAAAACCAACTTTTGCTGGTTGTAAGTAATGGCAATGATGAGAGGGGAAATTTCATTAGCTGAAAGTCAAAAGAACTTAAGATATATAAAATGATGATTAAAATATCAAAACCTAAAATAAAATAATAAAAGTGAATGAACTGAGACTAGACTATTCAAGTCAGTAAGAGTTTTTTCACTTGAACAGGAGCAGAATCAATTCCCTGAAAACTTCTGTTATCAATTACTTGAAACGATCTAATATTTCCCAGGGTCAAGAAGAATTTTCTGTGAATCTAAAAAAAGTTCACGTCATAACTGTCATGGTAAATGGTACTGACCCACACAGCACAACGGAGCCTCTTAGTATCTGCCGCAGAAAAGGAGGACTTGCTTTGGGCTGGGAGCTGCTTCTAATTTTCTGGGAAAAAAAAGCTTGCTTTGAAGTATTGTAAGCTTGACATTTTTGGCAGGTCACTTGAGGAAGTGCTGGTATGCATTTGAGTGTCTCATGCATCTACTCACTGGTACTCTGTTAGCTTTAATGAGCACATATGTATCTATCAAAATAGGCCTTGAACTTGAAATCTTAAGCTAGGCACTTTCAGAAACATGTTCTGTCTGCTCTGCCACTTCTAAACAATCTTTTATCATTGGTAGATGATATAAGTGAGCCTGACACCAAACAGGGGTCAGATACAGTTTCAGGAAACTGTCGTATCCTTCTTCACATCATTAATAATAGAAAGAGTGTGCACAGCCAGGAAGCAGAAGCTGGGACTGTTTTCATTATTACTCTACAGGACAGAAACATGGACCTCTCTGTTTTACCAAACAACAACCATCCTGATAAATTCCTGCAACTGGAGGTGAAGTCTTTAGTGAAAAACTCTGCCTTTCTACAAGCCAGCCTGGCAAAATTCCCAGAAGCAGCTTTACCTGGAGTGCAACGGTGGCACAACAGGGTCTATTTACAGGTAAGATCTAAAAGAGGCTGGCATTTTTCCTGATTTTTCTACCTCTTTTTTGGGAGCAGGAGACAAATGACATGAAGTTGAGACTTCCACTGTGGATTCAGCTTTCTGCATCTCTGAATCTGCCTCACTAATATCCCTGCAAGTTTTCCCTTTGACTTCAGTGAGGATCAGGCTCCAAGAGAAGAGTTCCTGTCTTCAGGGCAGTCTGCTTACTTTATTTCAGTACATTAGGTTTTCTGCTGCTCATTGTAACATTTTCATAGCATTTCCCAGAAAGTCTACTGATGTCAAATATCGATTAATTGTACTAAAGGGGCGAAGGGAACATGCTGTCCGAAGAAATAAGAAAAAATTCCAGGCTTAAATCTGAAAGCCAGGTCATATTCCTCAAACTCATTGAAAAGACATGGTAGACAGCGCATCAGAGATTCTTTCTAGTGTCTCACAAGCTTATGTATGTCTACATAGTTCACTGGAGCTTTCTCTTTATTCGTTTTTCTTATTGTACTTCAACCTTCTGTTATCCTGGCAGACAGCTGTTGAAAGTGTGAAACACACTGACTGTATTAATCGAAGTTATTATATAAAGGTAGCAGCAGTTTCTTGGTAAAAATGTAGATGTGTGCTGCTTAGTAGAGGCTCTGGAGCCAGCAGAGGAGAAGTTCATGTCTGGATCAGCAGCAGTACAGCTGCATCAGCTCACACCCTTCTGGGCCCCACTTGCTGCTCCACAGTGCTCCTTGCCTGCTTCCTGGGGAGCCCCTTGCTTTTCCCCATCCCTAGCATGAGCAAAAGCTCCGAGGTCTGGTTCTTGTCAAAGATGGAGACTCACATAAGCAGTTGGGGGTGGGGGGGTAGAGAAGGGTCTGCATCCTGAGGATCCTTAGGGTGGGTGTCCAATTCCGCAGGGGTATAAGGAGTAGGAGCTGAAAAACCATCAACCTGGGGGAGGGGAGGGGAAGAGAAAGATCCTTAAAGTTTCCCACAGCTACTTCCAGTTGCACATCTCCCCTCTCAGACATTTCTCCCCATCAGCTGCCCAAACCTCCCTTCCAGAGTCCTTCCCAGTACTCATCCACACGCAAAAGCCCTTTGCCTCCTGTCACCTGCTTCCATGACACTCCCCCCCTTACCTTCCCTAGCCTCTTCCCCACCCGAGACGCCTTTCCTTCTGCCTATCCCAATGCCTCCAGCCACCTCTCCTTGCGTTGTATAATCTTTGCTGGCAATTCCCCCAGGACAGCTGGAAGAGAGGGGACACACAGTTACCCATCATCTCCCATGCAAAGAGCACAAACTAAGGGAAGGAGCCTGCGGCATCCCAAACAATGCTAGGGTATGGTGCAATCCTGGCCTTGCTCCCCACCCCACCTAAGCCCCTCTTTTGTGCAGGAGGGAGGCAGCCACACACAGAGTCTCCTCCGCAGCAGGGATCCTTCTTCCCATTGTTGTTAAACAGGACGCACTGTCACTGAGCCAGGGCTGCAGAGCTGCAGGGGGATTAAAAATGTGTGGGGAGCCCTCTGCTTTTTCGTCTTGTGCTCTGCCCTTCGCCACCAGCAAGAGGGTTTTCCTGGAACTCTGTTCCCAGCCCCGGGATGGCCATTTCAAAAGAAATGTTTGTGCTCACCATTCTGTCTCCAAAATGCAGTTTGCAGTGCAGTATCTTTTATAAATGTTAAACCTAGGGCACAACCTATATTTTTAAATGCAGTCATTAGTGAATTCAAGCTGTCCAGACAAAATTCATTGTGCCTTATTCCCTCTCCCTTATGAGCTCGCCTCCTTTTTTTTCCCTTTTGCTGACAGTCAAATAAAGAGAAAAGAACTGATGAGTTCCAGACATTAGAATAAACATGATGGCACAGTGGAGAACTAATGGTGCAGGAATAAGGTGTTTTGCTTTAAGATGAGAGAGCTAATGGGGTTAAGGGTTAGTTAATTCAGAAACGGAAACAGGGTGGGGGGCAAGGGAGGAGAATTCATTTCAGAACATATGTGCGTGACCTACAGACACCCAAAGTCATTAAACCTTGAAAGTAGCCTAAATTTCCTCTTCAGAAATGCATTTTCTTTTAAGAAACTATTGCTTCTCAGAGCTCCCCGTGTAAAGCAACTTCTCAGTGGTGTGTTTGTGGTCTCTTCCAGACCTTTATTATGAGATCACTTAAATTCAAGTGCATTTAGGTGCTTATGTGTTTTCTCCACCTATAAGTTTTAAAATTTATTTCCATCATAAAAAGCAACTTGACATAATGACAATTCCTATTGCTGACCAAAAATTTGCTGCTCTTTCTCCTTACTTTCCTCTTTTGTACCAGCCAAACTGAACAGCTTCCCTGCTTAGCATATTTTTTCATCATCTACTTTGAATAAAACAAGCCATAAAGCAGTCCAGGAATCTTGGCCCTTCCTTGGAAAAGCAGCATAAAAAGCACAGGCTGTTTCTCCTGCAAATGGCTAGCTATGGACTGCTTTCTGATTGCCCTGAGAATATCCAGTCCCACTGGGCTCTCTGCCCCGCAATATGTTTTAATGCTCAGCATGCACCAGATGATTAATCCCCTATATGTGCTTCTGATAGCCAGGATGCATGTCTCCCCTGTAGTCTACCTGGTCATTTTCTGCAGTTCTCAGACTTCCCTTTCCTGCTTCTGTTTCCATTTCTTCACTTTTTCTTGAAGATAAGAGAGAGCATTTGGTCTTTAAACACTGTGTTACTTCTTGTCATGCTGTTCTTGCTTAGAAATTCACAACTCCGAACAAATTTTGGACTGCTAACTACACTTGTAACCCCTCCTGGTGTCTCAGCTGAGTTAACACCTGTGTCCTGCCTTTGCTTGTTTCTTAGTGTACCAGGACAAGAGATTTTTTTTTTTTTTTTACTTATAAGTTAGGTGCTGGGTTACAGCCACTTGTTTGTCCCCTGGCTCATATGCGTGTTACATATTTCCACTCTTTCCCTTATTCTTCCCTAGACATCTGTAACTGGCCACAATCAGAGCCAGCTGCAAGGTCAGCAGGAGCTTTGGTCTGACACCACACAGAAGTTTTTATATAATGTACTCACAACCCTGCAAAACCCTGTTGCCAATGCAAACAAAAGAGCTTTCAAGTAAACAATTAGTTACAAGGACAGTACTCTCAATGCTGCACAAATAAAATTATCTGTATGAATTCAGAGAGACCTTATTGCGGCCTTTCAGTACTTAAAGGGGATCTATAAGAAAGATGGGGGCAATCTTTTGGGCCAGCAGGGCCTGTTGCAATAGTACACGGGGTAATGGTTTGAAACTAAAAGTGGTTAGATTTAGATTAAGAAAGAAACTTTTACAATGAGGGTAATGAAACACTGAAATGGGCTGCCCAAAGTGATAGTAGAAGCCCCATCTCTGGTAACATTCCAGGTCAGGTTGGATGGGGCTCTGAACAACCTGATCTGGCTAAAGATGTCCCTGTTCACTGCAAGGGGGTTGGACCTAGATGGCCTTTAAAGATCCCTCCCAACCCAAACTATTCTATGATTTTATGATTCTATGCCTACTTTAAATATTCCTGTCACATCAGCTTAAGTGTTTATAACCATCTACTGATCTTCTTCCTTATCCATGTCAGGTGGCTTCCCAGGTTGCTTTGTAGTACCTGGTGCTGTCTTATGTCTCGAGCAAGCAGTTCTGATCTCTTTCAGTTCCTTTCATAAGAAAACTTGCACTCTCAGGAATCATTGATGTGAGATGTCTGCCCTGCTGTCTTTCAGATCTGCTTACCCTCCCTTGGTTACTCCTTGCCTTCCTGATTGCTTTTCCACAGCATCCTCTATGAGATCAGATTTGCTCAGGAGATTCTAAAGAGCTAATAATTACTTATCCTGGTAAACGAGCTTTTTTCATTGACCAAATGCAATACCTATACAGCTGTTACAACTATCACAGGGATTCTTGGGTTACTACATAGCAGCTGTTTGTCTGTCAGACATTTTGCCTCTCTTAGAAACAGGTCTCTGTGTCAGAAAAATGCCCCTCCAAGTGCTGAAAGAGTCCTCCAGGGTGCCTTAGAAGGTGCTTGTACAACAGAGGGTTATAGTCTTAAACAAATTATGTGCAAATATAATAATCACCCTGCTACCCACTTTCATTAGCATTGAGGATGTTTTTACAAAACAAATCTTGCAGTATCTGGTGGCCCTAAGTTTCTTAAAGACTCCGTTGGTTAAAATTTTTAGTCATAGTCATTGACAGCGTTTGTCGTTTTCATTGATTATTTCAATGACTTCTTTGCCTCAGTCTTCACCAGCAAGAGCTCTAGCTGCACTGGTCGAAGCTGCAGAAGCCGAAGGCAGGGACTGGGAGAAGGAAGATCTGCCCACTGTAAGCGAAGGGCAGATTTGTGACTATCTAAAGAACCTGAAGGTGTACAAGTCCATGGGACATGATGAGATCCAGCCACGGATGCTGAGATATCTAGCAGACCAAGTTGCTAGACCACTGTCCGTCATATTTGAGAAATCATGGAAGTCTAGTGAAGTGCCTGCTGACTGGAAAAGGGGAAACATCACCCTCATTTTCAAAAAGGGAAAAAAGGTAGACCCAGACAACTACAGGCCAGTCAGTCTCACCTCTGTTCCTGGCAAGATCATGGAGCAGATCCTCCTGAAGGCTCAGCTGCGGCACATGGAAAATGTGGAGATGATTGGTGGCAACCAACATGGCTTCACCAAGGGAAAGTCCTGCCTGATGAATCTGGTGGCCTTTTATGACGGAGTAACAGCACCAATTGACAAGGGAAGAGCAACAGATGTCATCTGTCTGGTCTTGTGCAAAGCTTTCAACACTGTCCCGCATGACACCCTGGTCTCCAAATTGGAAAGACATGGATTTGAGGGATGGACCACTTGGTAGATAAGAAATTGGCTGGAAGGTCGCTCTCAAAGAGTTGCGATCAATGGGTCAATGTCTGAGTGGAGACCAGTGACAAGTGGCGTTCCTCAGTGATCAGTACTGGGACCAGTGCTGTTTAACATCTTTGTCAGCAACATGGACACTGGCATCGAGTGCATCCTCAGCAAGTGTGCCAATGACACCAAGCTGTGTGCTGAGGCTGACACACTGGAGGGAAGGGAGGCCATCCAGAGGGACCTTGACAGGCTGGAGAGGTGGGCCCAGGCCCACCTCATGAAGTTCAACAAGGCCAAGGGCAAGGTCCTGCACCTGATTCGAGGCAATCCCAAGCACAGATACAAGCTGGTCAATGAGTGGATTGAGAGCAGTCCTGGGGAGAAGGACTTGGGTGGGCTGGTGGATGATAGGATGAACATGAGCCAACAGTGTGCGTTTGCAGCCTAAAAAGCCAACTGTATCCTGGGCTGCATCAAAAGCTTTGTGGCCAGCAGGTCGAGGGAGGTGATTCTGCCCCTCTACTCTGCCCTCGTGAGACCCCACCTGCAATACTGCGTCCAGCTCTGGAGCCCCCAACACAAGAAAGACATGGAGCTGTTGGAATGAGTCCCTGGGAGGGCTACCAAGATGGTCAGAGGCTTGGAACACCTTTCCTATGAGGACAGGCTGGGAGAGTTGGGCTTGTTCAGCCTGGAAAAGAGAAGGCTCCAGGGAGACCTTCTAGCAGCCTTCCAGTATCTAAAGAAGGCCTACAGGAAGGCTGGGGAGGGACTTTTTACAAGGGTCTGCAGTGGTAGGACAAGGAGTAATGGTTGGAAGCTGGGAGAGTGTAAGTTTAGACTAGATACAAGGGAGAAGCTCTTCACCCTGAGGGTGGTGAGCCGCTGGAACAGGTTGTGTAAGGAAGCTGTGGACCTGGTCTAGTGGGAGGTGTCCCTGCCCATGGCAGGGGGGTTGGAACTAGAGGGTCTTTGAGACCACTTCCAACCCAAACCATTCTGTGATTCTATGATCTCCCCTGGCGGCAGCTGGAGACCATGGCTGGCCACAGGACAAGAGGAACTAACTGTCTTTCGGGGGAGTAAGGAAAGATTTAACTTTCAGGATGTAAATTTCCTTAATTTTTTAGGTGTCTCTTTGATCTCTTCTTGCAGGTGGACAGGCTTGAGACAAAGGCCTAGCCTTCACTTTTGACATCTTGTTTTTTGTGGGTGATTACCTTGATGTCTCATATCACAGACTGAGGAAAGAACAGTTAGACTCTAGTTGTTTCAGTGCTAACAACAATGACAACAGCAGGAACGAAAGGATAAAGTCAGGATAAAAATCAAATAAAAGTGTTTCCTACCAATATAGATTCATTTATATTTTTAATTATATATATTGTAACATACTTACATGCATAATTTGTATTATGAAATAATCAGCAAGAAAAACCTATGGAGTAAGCACATTTTGACCCAGGGATGGAACTAACACTGACTCTCTGTAGATCTTCAGGCTTTTTAAAGAACTCTCTTTTTGTACATGCCAGCTGTCTGGATCTGTCAGAGAGACAAACTGTTCTCAGTGAAACACGAGTTATAAACCCTGACAGCTTTCTTGCTCATGAGCTACATGTAGATCAAATACAGTTATATGTTTGCAGGGTTGAGCACTTTTCAATGTTAAATGAGTATTTCGTCAACTTCATCTACAGTTTCTCGGAGTTCTTCATAACTATTGCTGCTTTGAGTATTTGCTGTTACCTCCTTCTGTTCAGTGAATATTAACATAAACTGCCTTTGATTTGATCTGTTTCGCCCTCATTTACACTGGCTTCTTAGACACAGTGTATATCATATAAATTCTGGCATTGTAAACCTAAGATTACAATTCTTTCCTCTTTCTTTGAACATTTGCTTCATAAATCAGAATCAAAACACAGAAGTCTGTGAAAACTGTTGGGGAATGTTTTCAATATTAAAAGAAAAAATATTTTGTTTTTGCTAGAATTGAAATTAGCAGGCATATTTTTATTACTCAATCTTATGTTTCTCTGGTTCTATAAATGCATGTTTCACCCAATGTTCTTCATATTTCTCTGTATCATTTCTTAGACCTAAGCCTTTTTTTTTTTTTTTTGTATGTGCTTCAGGCTTCTCTCTTTCCTTTTCGCTAACTAGTCCCTAGGACATATCTACCGTAGAAGTTTCACAGTCAAGCATTTGCCTGAAATCAAGAGTATTCTCCTAATCAGCTTGGCACTTTAAGCTGTTCTCCAAAACTTTTGCAAACTATCTCCTACCCCAAATTCCAGTTCAGTTCTCACAGTAAACCCCTGTTGCCCCTCTGATCCTATTCCCTCTCTACCTGTGCTCCACATTCTCCTGTACTCATGCATGTGAACAGGAAGGTACTCCAGATAGGAGGGGCAAGAACTTTTGCCACGAAGCACTCTCTTTATGAACAAATTTTGCATCATGTCATCTATTCCAAGTTTTGGAGCATTTTATTTAAAACAGCTTTAGAAATTACTGTCAAGTTGCATTCTTTTCACAACATTTTAGCCTACGGAGACCAAGCAAGCCCTGGTGAGACAGTTTGATTTCTTCAACCAAATGTTCTCCAAGTTCAATTATCTACCAAGCCTGAGGGAAGCATCATTAAGGTCAATGACAAATTTTAAAAAGAAGGAAAGGAAAGGAAAGGAAAGGAAAGGAAAGGAAAGGAAAGGAAAGGAAAGGAAAGGAAAGGAAAGGAAAGGAAAGGAAAGGAAAGGAAAGGAAAGGAAAGGAAAGGAAAGGAAAGGAAAGGAAAGGAAAGGAAAGGAAAGGAAAGGAAAGGAAAGGAAAGGAAAGGAAAGGAAAGGAAAGGAAAGGAAAGGAAAGGAAAGGAAAGGAAAGGAAAGGAAAGGAAAGGAAAGGAAAGGAAAGGAAATTTAAAAATAAAAATTAAAAAAAAAAAAAAAGCAGTCAGAAAGAAATTATAGTTAAAAACACCAGCTCAGCTGAAATCTGGCCATTACAACCCATAGAGTTTCAGTGCCAGCTGTAACTGGAATGCAAAGAGTAATATTGTCAAGGGATATGTCAAGGCTAAGGAATGACATACGGAAATTAAGAACTAATAGGGGGACTAGGAGGGCACCAAAGTTCCACCCACCTACTAATGGTAATTATTGGCAGGAAACATGCTTAGTCACTTGTGCACGATTTAGTGACAACAATGCCAGTATAATGCTTCCTCCTAGTGTTTCTTAGACAAAGGTTATTGTTTTCTCTTCTCCACCTTTCCTTTCCATAGGACACCAGTCCTCCCACTTCCTTCTACATCTGCCTGCCCCAGACCTACTCACACATGTCTATGAACGTGTGTAGGCACTGAGGCATTAAGCAGGTGACAACACAGAGCAGCTGGCTTCCCCTTAGAGTGGATTCACCAGCTCACAAAAGGGGCAGACATTACTCAAGCAGAAGAAGCCAACACTTTGCTATCAGCTTAGGGACCTGCACTGGCTGATGTTGGAGCTGAGCAGCTCCCAGAGACAGCATGCAGGAGGAGGTGGGATCCCCTGGGCTTCCACCAGAAAGGTGGAAGGAGAAGCAGAACATGCCCCTAGCAGCAGCAAGCCCTTTGGCCACTGAAATCTGTCCAATCTGTGGCACCTTAACAGCTGGAGATCTCAATGGAAGTGAAATATCCTGGGAAAGATGTCCTTTCATGGAAGGAAATTTCTCAGGTCCCAGCCTCTTCATTGGCTGTTTATGATGTGCACTCCCTTTATGCGAGTCTGGCAGATGGTACTGCCCACACTGTTGTGATTTCTGGGGGTGGGAGAGGACTGGAGTGTGCCCTCTTCCCAGCACACCTGCTGCAGGGCCACCGTGTCAGGCCAAGGCAACCCTTGTCTCAACACAGAGTTCCTAAGGACAAAAGTGCTAATGGGGAAGTGCTGCTTGCTAATAAGGAAAGCTGAATTTGCACCTTGATGGTTCTGTAGAAGCAGTCCTGAGACACAGGATAAGTGTTAGCATGAGGCAAGGGCTCTGCCAGAAGCGGGTCTCTCAGGAAGCTAGCACTGCCAGAATCACAGATCAGTGACAGATGAATTCATAGTCTTGGGGACAGAAAATTGTGGTGAACCAAAATATTGAACAGTTGAATTGGAAAGTCTGATTGCATTCCTCCATGCAATTACAGATCAAAAAATACAGTAACAACCATCTCACCGGCTCCTGAGGAGGGTCTTAGTGCTGTGTTACGCAGCAGCTTATGAGTTCTCCAAAAATGTGATCCCACCAGGGCTGTTCGTCCTTCTCCCTTGCCCCCCCCCCCGCCCTGTTCTAAAAGATCTGATTTAACTATTGTTGTTGCTGAGACACTTCTCAGATATTTGACCACCTTTGAGTTCTGACAGTGCTTGAATTAAGGACCGTCCCTCAGTGGAATGAAGGGCTCTTTGAAATCTTGACACACGTCTAGCATTCAATAATGTGAACAGAACTGCTAATCACACCCCTGCTGTCAGAGGTGCAGCTCCAGTCAAGGCAATCACTTACACACCATTACCACTATGCCTCGTTCTGCTTTGTCCTTATAGCTCTGCTTCTGCATCATACGCCCTTGGCTTTCATCAGAACTGCATCTTTTACTGGAGTGCTCCATAGCACCGTTTTGCTAAAGCAGAGGCTTGCTTTCAGCAGGCATTATAACGTCAGTTCACGTTTGCAAAAGAATTCAATGATTAGATTGTACCCGCCTTCTTTCCCCAGGAGGAAGAAATCTGCGCAGAGTGAACAGTCAGGCTCCCTTACTGCACTGTAGATATTTGCCATCACAAGAAAAAGTGTTGCATGTATAATTAAAAAAAATTATTCTATTGTATTACAAATTATAATCCTGGAAGGGGGCTGGCATCATAGGTAAATGAAGATGAAAGCCAAATTCTGATCTAACTTGTGCCTTACAGAGAGAAAACAGAAATGTCACTGAGCTGCCGGGCTTAGTCTTGAATGGGGTCAGTCAGGATATGGTAGACAAAGCCCTCGGGAAACACATTACACCCATCACCTTGAAATCCACAATCAAAAGCAACCCCTTGTATAGTGATATCCAGCTGGATGATGACAAGGAGGAGAAGAAAAAGACGCCTTCCTGGACTGTGCAAGACTATGACAGGAACTCGCTGCACTCTAACTTGGCCAGCCACATAAAGGTAACGCGCTGTTGCACTGCGTTTAAGCAAAGTGAATTGATACAAGCTGTGTGGTGTGTGCATGAACCATTGTGGTTCTTTTGGTGGGATTCCAGAAGTAAATATTAATGTATTTTCTAGTACAGACATGACACTATCATGAGTCTGATCAGGAAAAGAAGTCTACATATCTGGTTAGACTCCAGGAACTTCAGTTCTGCACAACATGACCTGTGTGACTAGAGAAAGTCTTAAACCACAACACCGCACAACTCAGCTTCCCCATTTATATAGGAAAGAACGATAAACAAGGTGCTTAAATACTATATCCTCACTTTAATAACTGTTCATAACACCATCCTGTTATCAAATAGCATACATTTTCTCAGCCTCAACCACACTATGCAGGATGCTGCCTGCTTGTGGTTTGGCACAAATCACTTTCAGGGTTAGTTTTGTGAGGTTTTTTTCTCTGTTCCATTTTTCAGAAAGGGACTCAGATCTGTGTTTATGAATTGACATTTCTTTTTGAGAAGACAACATGGTTTCTTCTGGGTTTTTTAATCATGTTTCAATGGCTGGTGTCCTACATGTGATTCCTGGCCAAAAAGCACAGTTTTAATTTTCCCCTGTGGGACATTTGCAGCATCTGGCAAGTAGGACAATCTATGTTCAAGTGAAAGTTTCTTGCATTTGTGTTGTGATGACTTAAATCCATTAATTATTACCTGATGATAGCCAAAATAATTCTGGCTATGTTCTAATGACTTATATGCAAGAGAGAGGAACTGAGTTCATTTTCTGATTTTTCTTTTAGGAAAATCCTAATGATCTACAGTTCTGGATGGGGGATATTTATACTCCTGGGTATGATACCTTGTTAAAAAAGAAAGAGAGAGAAAAAAAGCATTCCAAATGTTGCCGAATCATCCTGCTCATGTTGCTACCTGTTTGCATCCTAATTACCATAGTCACGCTCAGCATTTTACTTACTTAAAAGAGTCAAATTGTGTTGATGGGAATTTTTTCAATAAATATTTTATTAGGTTATACCCCTCCCTTGTTTTATTTGAATTCCAATTTTTTGTCACAAATACAATATTTGACATCACTATTTTACAATGTTCCTGTGCAGCATAAGGAATTGTTCCGGAAAAGAGACAAATAGTCTGAGCATGGCAGAATGTCTCCTTATGGATATAATAAAAAAAAAAAAAAAGAAAACTATAAATATGCTACTTTTCTTAGTGCCTTCTTCTTTGGGCTAGTAATTTGGGTTAATATGTGTGGCATGGTACATCTAGTATGTACAGACAACCAGCTGACTATTTGTTCAAATAAACATCTACCATCCTGTTCAGCTTTTCAGGATAGCCATTGTTGGAATACAGAAAAGTATGACGAAGTGGCATTCAAGATATCCGAAAAAAAATCTAAAAAAAATTTTACGCATTGCTTAGTGACTGAATGCATTGCTGCACTGATGCAGCACTTAGTAAAAAGCTAGCCTAAATACACAATTGTTTTCTTATATGTTTTCAGAGAAGAAAAACAAAAAATAGACCGCTGAGCTTCTACCAAAAGAATTCTCTGAGACCTGAGGCAGGTCTGTGTCATGTTCTTTGAACATGTAGCATCTCTGTCACCCCAGAATATGAGTGATGTTTTTAGTCTGAGACATAAAAATATATGGTTTTAGTCCGAGACATCAAAAACTGTAGCAAAATTGGTGCAGTACTAGATATAACCTGGCATTAGAAGACACCTGAAGAAAATTAAAGTTATATAACCTTGTTGTGAAAAAGGGTCTTTGTAAAAGAAAGGACCAAAATTAAATTTTAAAAACACTCAGGCAATTAAGTTCATACGCCTCAGAATAACTCAGGAGAATGAAAACATGAGATAAAATGACAAAATAAAAAGTAAGTGAACAGAGAGAGAAGAACTGAAATTATTTCTTTCCTTTACGAAAAATGCCCTGAGTGTCGCAAACCCTTTATAACTCTGTGTTAGGGTAAGGGCCTATGAATACTATTGAGACAGGGATCTCCCCTCACTCACGCAAGACAATCTTGCAGATGCACAAAGGCTGAAAATTTTGGGTTATACCAAATCTGTTGCTTTTCACAAAAAACATGGTTTGGAGCAAGTCGGGAAAAGGACAAGGTACAGGGTGTGTGTTGCCCCGTCTAAATTCTAGCACGTGCCCAACTTACAGCAGATTTTAAGTCCTTTAACTCAGGTCAAGATGGCTTCATCAAGCACAGTATGGCAGTAAGATGAGTGTGTTTAATTCCTTTCTTCCTCACCTGGTCCATGTTTGAATCTCATTTGTGCTGTAAATACTTGGACAGTAGCCTAGCTTGTAACTGATTTGACGACCCAAGCTAAAATAGGTTACTGCTTTAATCTGGTGAGCAGCCAAGAGCCATAGTGTCACAGCATTGGCATAAAACTAGTATCACTATTACAAAGTTGAACATTGCTGTAGGTATACAGGGAAACTCAGTGTAAATGGGTGTTTTTATCTGACAGATCAGGTCCGTTCAGCTTATGAAAGTAAGAACTTGGGAGCATTTTACAAGACTAATAGCTGACATTACAGAGTAATTATTGACATTAAAACTACCATACTTAACCATTTTCTCCCAGCCCAAGTACATTTGCTTTAAGTGCACTGCGTACACTGTAGAGATGTATTTTTGTAAATTACTGAGGCCTGCAGGCGGGAAGCCTAAAAGCAAAGGGCTCTGTATTTTCCAGGAAAACAGCCAATAACGCGAGTTTCTTAACTGCGTTGCTGAGAGTTTAGCAGTAGGGATAGAACCGTTGTCTCCCCAAGCCCATTACGGGCTGTTTCAGTCTGGTTGCGCTGCTGACATCTAGCGGAGAGTCGGAAAAGAGGAAAAACGCTTCAGGCACGGAGGTGCCAGTTTGAAGTAATTTACCTTCTTTTCCTCCCCGGCCTCTTCTTTGTTTGGTTTTTTTTTTTTTTTTTTCTCTTTTTTGAGGGGGTAGGAGCTATATTTTTATTTTCCTCTCGCGCCGTTGCGATGCGCATTCCTTTGCTGACACCTCGTGGCGGAGCGCGGCTGACGGGCGCAGTGACCCCGCCCCGCCCCGCCCCGCTGAAAACCGCGGGGGGCGGGGGCAGGTAGGTGTCCCGCTCGTGCCCTGTGGCCGCCTCTGAGGAAGGGGTGGCGGCGGCGGCGCCCTCGGGAGAGCGTTCACGGCGGGGGGGGGGGGGTGGGGAGAGGCAGCCCACTGCCTGCCTAAATGTGAGCTGTGTTGCGGGATTTGAGAAAATAAACCGAGCCCTCTGAGCCGGGGGTGGGGGAGCAACAGTCTGAGAGACAAAGGCCGCTCTTCATGGGAACCTCGGGATCCTTTGTGCAATGTGTTAAGGCTAAAATTAACGAAGGAGACACCCCTCCTTTAGCCGCTTGATGCAATATTAGTTTACGTGTTGTACAAGAACAATTTTAATTTTTGTTTGGAAAGATTGCTTTGTGTTGCTGCTTTTACTGTGTAATTTTTTTTTTTTTTTTTTTTTTGTAATTCATTAGTGACAGGGTCTGAAGAGGAAAAGTTATCACGTGACATTTATAAACTAGGATCAGTATTGGAGTTTGAAGAACAGAATTGTGTTCCAAAAGTGCTTACAAAACTGGATGAAATAAAACAAATCTACTAGATAATGACACTAAAATGGGGCATGCGGAGTTTTTTCCATGGTGAGTAATCTCTGACATGTACGTTCATTGGCCTTTTCCTGGCCCGAGAGAATGCTTATGCACACTTTTCGTTTGACTTCAATAGGATTTAAGGAGGTGCTTAAAGATAAAAAAGTAGTCAATTTTGGATCGGAACAGAAACAAATCTTGGCATGGATTTAAATTTTTTTATTCCAATGTTAATCAGCTCACATGTTAGCAAAGTCTCCCACTTAATAGTCAGCAAAATCTCTTAACATGCAACACAGGCTGATACATGAATATCTTAACAGCACCTCCTCATAAGATGTAGAACAAGGATGTAACTGTGATAGAATACTACCTTTGACTGGGAAAAATGGCGTTTGCAATGAGATCTAGCAGGAATTAGCAATTATAAACTGTACAGCTGCAACCTGGAAGCAAATAAGAGCGCTTATTCACGCAGATTCTTATAATTGCCCTGGCAATTACTGTATTCCACAAGTGACTTTAGAAAAAATAGCTTCCTTCTGTCTCGCAAATAAGCATTAGCTTTCAAAACTACCTAAGTGATTGAACTTTATTTTTTATGGGCTTTTAGTACAACTGCCCTCCCAAATCACTACAACATCTTGGAAGATTCTGATGAGAAATTCCCAGTCTTCCTCTTCCTTTGCTACATTCTTCCTTTCCCAAAAGTGACCATAAGTACGCAACTGAGTTCTCATGCTACTTGTTTTTAGCCTGTGAAGTTGCTGAACACAGGCTCCTGGCTGGCTCTAGTGCTCCATCAGGCACTATTTGGAGAAATTACAGCTACTGCTGTACATCAGTAAAGTACAGAGCTGGCCCACGGAAAGGATTTTGCAGGGGTGTTACTTTAGCAGCAGGGTACATGTCTTCACAATTTCCAGCTTCATCATTTTTCTTCTTTAATGCACTCATTAAACAAGACAAGGTCTAAAAGTGGAAAGGGAGAGGGAAAGAGACATTTTTGAGTTTGCCATGGGTAAAGTTACCTTGGTCACATCAGGATTTGAAAAAGGAAGATGCGATGTGAATTGTGAGGTGAGAACCATAACAACAGAACTTGTGTGGGTGCTAAACATCTCTGCTATCTACCACTGAAAGATCAGGAAGATCTCCATGAATTCCCCTACCCAAGGAGACGGTCCCACTGGTTAGTTCAGAGATGTTTTGAAGAAGATCAGACTACAGAGTCTGCTCTAAGGACCTAGCTCTGCATGGTTATGCTCTTGTAAATGGAATAATTCACTGAAATACAAATTTGCAGGGCTACTAGTCAGACGAACTAAGCATCAGACAGCCTTCCAGCACAACAAATGTGATATACCTGTCAACTGTTTTCTCATATGATTTTACTGGTTAGAAGATGCTTCTAGATTTAAAAAGCTAGAGCAGTAGTTACCTGCTTTAACAAGTGACAGGTGTAACATAAGGTGTACTATCTCTTTTTTTTTTGGATAAGATAAATTTTAAATGTTTTTAGCACCCAGTATTTTAAGTGGAATGCAATTTCTGATTTAACAACAGTGCATTCTTCCTATATACTTTCATTTACAAAAAGTGCTTTTTGCACTATTTTTGTCCTTTTTTTAGGGTTTCCTAGAAAGCTTTACCATGTGGACAAAGAAAAATACAAACCCAGAGCACTTCTATGGATTCACAGTTCTGCTGTGACCATACCTATACAGCTGTAGCCTGATTATTTGCATTGTGTAGGAGTGCATTAAGAAATACAGGAGAGACTCTCATGTCTGTGAGCTCCTGTTTACATTGAAAGGCTTTCTCAGTTCCAAGTCTATATCCTGTGACATTGATTCAGACTCAAGCCACTGCTACACACAGACACAGGGTACCCAGATTCGTGGGTAAGACATGACATGTGCCATGGTTCAGCTTGTTTCTCAGCAGCCTGGTGGCACTGCAAAGCCAGAATTCTAAGTCAAGTTTGACAGACCTGTGCCCATTTCCAGTATGTTGGCTGGAAGGAAGACAACACAACAATGGCTTAAAGAAGAATAAATCTCATCATGAAATGCTTGTCTGTAAGTCTATGAATCTAAATCTACAAAAGATTTTTCCCTTCCCTTCCCACCTTTCTCTTTTTTCTCTTTCCTCTTTTTTCTCTTCTCTCTTTTTTCTTTTTTCTCTCTTTTCTTCTCTCCTCTCTCAGTTGGTTTTATCTGCAGTCTTTCATTTAAGTTCCCTAGGGCTGGGATTTGTGTTTCTGACAGGTGCGCGACCTATGCCATTGAGCTAGGCTCAAACCATAAGCTTACTGAGATAAATCTTGAAAACAGCCAGCTGCCTAGGTTTGCAGGTGCTCAGCTTCTCTGGACATAACCAGCTACAAAGAGCAATGGGCGGTGGTTGCAGCTATCCACGTACACTCATCACAAGACTGCCCCTAGATGGGTGCTTCCCAAACACAACCTCAATCCAGGCAGATTTCTGCTGGAGTACAGATCAGTTCAAGTTTGAACCGAGGTGGAGTCTGAGTGCGCATGTGGTTTAGGTAAAGGGCTTTTGATCAGATCCCCCAGGTGGTGTGACACTGACTTCTCCCTTTTACAGCTGCTTTTCAGTGGACTTCTCCTTGGGAGCAGCCAGTCTAGTCAGTGGTGGTGGTGCATCCTGGCAGGCAACCTTCTTCCTGACAGAAGGACTTGTCAGGATTTTCTAGTTGTGGAGGCCAACTTAGTGAATCTCTGCACTGGACATGCTTTGGAATGCTCCTGATGCTGCTCTAATACTGACCGTGACACACTGAATCCAAGAGCAAGAATATTCAGTTGTAAATTACATATTGTTAAGGGTTTTTTTTTTCCTCACCAGACCTAAGTCATCTGGTTGTGGAAAATAAACGCTGGACACCCTCTCCTCTGATATATTACGTTCTATTAAGGCAACACAGCAACAAAATTCCTGTACACAGTTATATTTTCAATGCATTACTGCAATAAGCTGGCAGACAATTTTTTGTTACATTGAGAGAGAGGAATAGTTAACTCATACAATATGACATGCTGTATTTTCAGGAAAACATGCAAATCTTGAGTGATGTGCAATATTTTTTCCACCCAAATATTTAGGTTCACAGACAGCCCAGCATATGAACCAGCCTTCCCAAAGAGGGCTTGTTTCCCTCTGGGGTGTTCTCTGTGCCAATTATGCTCTTCTTGGAAATTCTCCAAAATGCCACTTTCAGCTCAGAAATCAGTTTGCTGCAGTTGCTGCAGTAAATGGAAACTCTTGTAGCTGTAAGTGGGTTCATCTGTGGGGATTCTTGTTGCATGTGGTAAGGTTAGTCTTGTTGGAGGAAGTGTTGTGGAGGTAAGGTGGAAAGCAGAGAATTTTATGACAGCACACAGTTGTACCACACGCAGCATAAACCTACCGGATATCAGGCTTATTTGCTTCAAATTTGGTGGACTGCTGTTTTTTAATACCTGTGGGTGTGTGGTATATGAAGTAAATGTTCAGCCTTTAAACCTTCTTCTCTCTAGGCACGACTGAATACTGAAAGCACACACATAAATGTGCATGCTGAAGCAGTATTTTATGTTCAACTGTTTGGGACTCTCTCTTCTAAGTAACTTGGTTCTTTCTCAGAAAGGGAGGTGATAGGATGATCCGTAGTAAAGATGCAAAGGATGGTTTTGCTGTGGAAGATGATTGCTTTTGTTCCAAGTCTGATTTCTCTTCTTCCCACCCTCACCTGCTTTTTCATTATCTGAACTTCAAGTACAGTAACCTTTTGAAAGTGCTTGGGATATATGACAATCTGGAGTCACAGACAGAGAAGCTGTATGTGACTAATGTTCTGTGTGTGGCTAGCACTGTTAGTATAAATTGCTAAAGCAAAGGCTGTGTGCCTTATAAAACCAGCTGTTAGGATAAAAAAGTCACAGGGCCTTCAATCTTTAAATTTGCATTAGTTCTCTTTCTTTTTAATGAGCAATGTCATAAATGCTGCCTCAGCTCAATGAGAAGTGAGGTGAACCAAGTATTACTAAATTGGCATGTGGGTAATCTAGATAGTCAGGAGCCAAAAGTGCTATTTCTTTTTTTAATTACTTTTTTTTTTTTAAGGCTGTTTCTTAAAATTAACTGCACTGAATTTCAGAACCATTTGTGTTAAATATGTGGGGAGAAATTCAAATCAGGATTTGGAAAGCTCTGTTTTGCACTGAAATGATCTGTATTGCTCTAAAGGTCTGACAAGTTATTGTACCTTCATTGCACCCCATCAGAACTTCTGAAATGCCTCCAATATCAAGTTACCATATAGCATAGTTTTCAGTACAATATAATGTGAGAGAGCATTTAATCAGATCATTTAAAAATAAAATAACAAGAAAGGAAAAGGGAAGCCTCCTAACTTGTCAAGACTAAGCTGAAGATAAAGAAACAGCCATGACAATAAATCAGGCTTCATCTTTGGTTGAAATGTGACACAGAAAGTGATCTATACTTAGAACAAGAATAAATCCTGAACAAGGCATTTAGAATTGAATGAGCTGATACAACAGCAGCTCTGGCTTTGTGCATATGGGTAAAAAATTAAAATACTAGAAGTAATTAGGTCTGAACATATAAGATTATGCAAAGAGCAAAACCAGAGAAGAAGGGGGTCTCCTAGCAAATGGAGTAAAGATACTGTTTGCAGCCTGGATGCCAGTGCCTTAAACTGACAAGTTGTCAAATCCTCTGGCAATAGAAAACACATGAGTAAAACCGAGGGTTTGTAGCAGTAATGTGTGGAAAGGAATGTTAAAATACAATAACTAACTGCTGAGGGAGAGAGGAATTTGCTAAGGAGCTAAATGCATGTCTGACCTGAAGTGAGAAAGCAGCTTCCTTGTGGTTTTCTTGAGAGAGAAAAATAAAGTATGTGATAGTGGGGTCTATATAGTGACACTCCTTAAATTTTCCCTTACTGACTATGTTTAACTGTACATATCTTGGTCAGATACTTTCCCCAGTGCTGTGTCTGTACCCCTCTGACAACCAAGGAGACAGTGACCTCATTTTCACAAGACAACTCTCGACCAAAATACCTGCTTCCATTCCAAGTGAGTTCTTCCATCACAGTAGATTAGTCTCTGCTCCCCAGTTTAGACATAACGATCAGGACAATGGGCCAGTTGGAAGCTGCAAACATGCCTGGCCTTACTCACTCTGCATCCTGGAAGTGGGGACATATTAGTGACCTTCCCATTTGTTTGACCACCTGTTACATTTCTCGAAGGCTCAGTCACGTATACCTCTGGCTTAAGGCATGCTGTCCAGTGCATTTTCAGCTGCTTTTTGTAAATTTTTTTTCTTTCAGAAAACCGGTTTGCCCAGTCAGGGATTTGGGGCAAGCTTCGCCTTCACTGCTACCCAGAACAAGTGTCTGGGCTTACCAGGTTACAGTGCATTGGCCAATGAAGTTTAGCAAGTTTATGCATACATATGTATGTATACATGTAGGTATATGTATGTATACATACATATGCATGATAGTTATTTATGTACGTGTATGTATACACACCTGAAAAAAACATTTGCCCTATGAAGCTGTTAACTCATAAAAGGAACAGGTGATGTGTTTTTTCCAGTGTCCAAAGCAGAAAATCTCCAGTGTCAAGAACAATTTTGCTTAAAAAGTAATAATTAGGGTTTACTAAGACAGACAAGACCCAGAGCATAGTACTTGTGAAACAGATGGCATTAGTCCCCTGTTATGTATTACTAACAACTGCTACTGATCCTTCTTTGAGGAAGGCTGTCAGGCAATCAGCGAGGGAAGGCAACTAGGGTGCCAGCTGGAGACCATCACATGCCTTCTATTTGCCTGTTATGAGTCTGTGCTGAACATCCCTTTCCACTTGTAAGCCCACTTGAGGAAGATGTAACGAAGTGGCTTTTTGAGATGTTGGTTTGGCAGCTGGAGGCAAATCCGTGAATTATGCAGAGGACTGTGAAGCTGCGTTTCTCACACAGCTGCAAGATGGGCAGCTTGGACAAGGAGCTGGGCAGCTGGATGCTGCAGCGACTTGATAGGCTGTACTGGCTGCCTAGGGAGTGAGGCAGCCTTGCAGCTGAGTGAAACCAGGCAGGCAGCATTGCCCATCTCTGCCTGCTCCTGCTGAAACTTCTGGTGGGGTCAGTTCGCTCCAGAGAGATGGCATCCTGTCTCTTAAACAACTGAAGAGCCCCGTCACTTTCTCACCTGCACATGTTTTTACATGCTAACTAGAGACAGAATGCTTGCTGAAAATAAAACTTCTTTTTGCTGTTGTTTTCTTAATCCATTTTGCCTTCATTATTCAGCGCAGTGGTGTGGACCATAAGGGTGAGAAACAGTGTAAGCTCACCAAACCCAAAATTATATGTACTTCTGTGAATTATCAGGATCTATTTAGTGTTCAAAATCAGTTTCATATCTAGTAATTCAGTAAATTGATGATGCATGCTTATGAAGTATCAAAGAATAAGCTGTTACTGATCATGTGTCTTCATATGCCTTATGGCTTCATAAGCCTGTGGCTTCACCAAGGGTAAGTTCTGCCTGACCATTCTAATGGCCTACTATGATGGAGTGACTACATCAGTGGACAAAGGAAGAGACACAGATATAATCTGTCTGGACTTCTATAAGGCCTTTGACACGGACCCCAAAACCATCCTTCTCTCTAAATTGGAGAGATATTGATTTGATGGATGAACTGTTCAGTGAGTGAGAATTGGTCACATCCAGATGGCAGTGGTCAATGGCTCAATATCCAGATGGGATCGGTGACAAATGGCATCCCTCAGGAGTGTGTACTGAGACCACTGGTGTTTAATATCTTCACCAATGACATCAACAGTGGCATCAAGTGCACCCTCAGCAAATTTGCCGATGACACCAAGCTGTGGTGCAGCTGACACAGTGGAGGGAAGGGAGGCCGTCTAGAGGGACCTGGACAGGCTTGAGAAGTGGGACATGTGAACCTTATGATGTTCACCAAGGCCAAGTGCAAGGTCCTGCACCTGGGCTAGGACAATCCCAAGCACGGATACAGGCTGGGCGATGAGTGGATTGAGAGCATCTCTGCGGAGAATGACTTGGGGGTGCTGATGGATGAAAAGCTGGACATGAGCCAGCACTGTGCACTCACAGATCAGAAAGCCAACCGCATCCTGGGCTGCATCAGAAGAAGCATGGCCAGCAGGTCAAGGGAGGTGATTCTTCCTGTCTACTCTGTTCTCATAAGACTCCACCTGCACTACTGCGTCAAGCTCTGGAGTCCTGAGCAAAAGAAAGACTTGGACCTGCTCAAGCGGGTCCAGAGTAGGGTCACAAAGATGACTGGGGGGGCTGGAGCTCCTCCTCCATGAGAACAGGCTGAGAGTGTTGGGGTTGTTCAGCCTGGAGCAGAGAAGGCTCCAGGGAGACCTTCTAGCAGCCTTCCCATACTTAAAGGGGACTTACAAGAAAGATGGGGGCAATCTTTTTAGCAGGGCCTGATGTGATAGAACAAGGAGTAATGGTCTGAAATGAAAAAATGAGTAGATTTAGACTAGATGTAAGGAAGACATTTTCTACAATGCAGGTAGTGAAACACTGGAACAGGCTGCCCAGCAAGATGGTAGATGCCCCATCCCTGGTAACATTCCAGGTCAGGTTGGACAGGGCTCTAAGCAACCTGAACTAGCTAAAGATGTCCCTGCTCACTGCAGTGGGGTTGGACTAGATGGCCTTTAAAGGTCTCTTCCAACACAAACTATTCTATGATTCTATCATATCAGCAGAATCCATTTGAGGAAGCTGTTGATTAATGAGATGATGAGGAAGGCATCCATTATAAAGTAATACAAACTGAAAAGAGCTAAATTCTGTTCTTAGTAGCACAGTGTTATGCAAAACTTAATTGACAAATACTAAAGTCCAGGAGGCTTTCCCTGCCTGCTCTCTGTTTTTCCCTTATATTAGGAGTCATACTTCTAGCTATGCCTTTAAAACTTGATAAGAACTTGGGCATGCATTGAGGATTCCTCCTAATGAATGAGAATAATGTCCTTCTCATAAAAATGTTCAATGTTTTCAGACTATGTTTATTTTTCGTTTCATACATGGCATTCAGAGAGGATGTCAGGATGCCCAGGAAGATGTTCTTCATAACTTCAGCAGAGCTGATGTTATATCTATCATCCTTTTACAGTGTAGTTACAGGATTCTTCTCAAATTTCTTTTCTGACACAAAATTCACCCTTACTGATCCATCCTGGTTACATCTGAATATGCCAAGAGTGTATTTGGTTACCTGCCAAAGTTCAAGTTTATGGAGCCAGCTACATCCACAGCTTGCTTCTAGCACCAGCCAGTTTGTGTTTGTGCTGCACACTGGCAGTATGCGAGTTTGACAGGCACACTTAAGCTTCAAAATCATTCAGTATATTTTTGCAGCTCATTATGATATGTCTTTCAGTGTACTGTATTCACAACACAGGCAACTCAATATTCTATAGAGACTGGCTGACTACATTGAACTACCTCAGCCAGTGTCTTGCCAGCCACAGGTAAGATGCACCAGCAGCTGCAACAGAGAGCCAGCTGAAAGTTATCTACAGCTTTGTGTCAGGGCCAGAGATCTCGAAAAGTGGCCATTGTGCTTTTAAATAAACAGACTCCAAAATTAAATGAGTAAAGACTAATGAAAATAGATAGACATTGAAACATAGTGCTCTCGGAGGCAGGCTGCAGGTGATCAGGTGCTGTTAAGCAACGATCCAGGTCCACTTTGAGAGGTGGGGAGTTGGGACTCCTTGGGAGTCGGTGGCTCTGGCTGTCACTAAATCCTCACCCAGCTCCTGGGTGAGCAAATCCTCCTCCCAAGTAATTGTAGTAATGTGGCAGTAGCTGAGAGCTGCCTGACACAGAGACGCTGCCTTCATTATCATTGTGCTGCTTCTGACAAGAAAGCAGTAGGTGTTTGTGTATTTTTTTTTCTTTCCTACACTCTGTAAAGAGATGAATAGTTTTGACTGGTCTTGCACGTGTCACATCATACATGTGGTAATGCTAAAGCACAGAATGACTTACTATCCATTCCAGAAAGAGAAAATCAAGTGGTTCTGGGTAATTTAACGTGATGCTCATAAATACGGATTTTGTTCTGCTGTAATTACACTGGCAGAATATGCAAAAAATGTAGATAGTCCCCTTTTTTCCAGCAAGTAGCAGCACACTGTTCTCCCTTCGAGCCTGGTTCTGCCGTCTACGACCTCTGGCTTTGGAATTTCAAAAGAAAAGAAAAGGAAAAAAAAAAATCTGAAGAATATAAAAGTTGGTTTTATAAAGTAATTGACTGTAATTGCTATGCATTATAATTGCAGGGTTGGGTTCTATTTTACATCCACCTTTTTCTTCCCAAAGAATATTAACACACCAAACAAGATGATAAGCTCTATTACATTAGAAAAGGACTTTTTTTGATGACGTAACGTAAATTCGCCTTCCGATAAGTATAACCTCGCCATCTACATCTAGAATTCTCAGATGATAATTTATGTTAAAATAAAAGTGAAGTCTTAAGCAAACTGCTATTCCCTTGATAAAGATACTGGCAGCAAGCTGGGGAACATGTGTGATTACTGTTGCATTTTGTAGTTTCTTAAAGCTTCTTAAATCCTTAAGCTTTCCCTCAGAGCTTAATTTGATGCTCATTTTGGAGGTAGAAATAACAGAAGAACTAGGAAGAAGAATGCTTATCTCTAATTTTAGAGGGCTGATCTTTGATTTTATCTTTCAATTCTTTATATGAAAAAAAAAAAACAAAAAACAAAAAGCAAACAACGCAAACCTTAACAAAATAATTTAACTTTTTGTGAATTAAACTTTTTTGGTGTGAAATGCATCCTGACAAAACTTACTGCTAAAAAACCCTTCAAATATAAACCAAATCCTTTTCTCCTAAGACATCATGACATTGCACACCTCAAATAAAAATTTCAAAAACCTCAAACTTATTAGTGGCTTTTATTTTGGAGACTTCTGTTAAAATATGTTATCACAGGCACTGTGCTCATAACCTAGATAGGGAAATGGCGGGCAAGGAGGATAGGTTTTTGGAAAGAATTTCTCGCTGTCAATGTACCAGCAGATGCTTGCCCAAAATGAGCACAAGCATGTTTTATTGCACACTCTCAGAGAGTGGTGTGCACAGCATTGACACGGCAGAAAATCACTTGCTCTGGCAGGGCATTAGAGCCTCCATATAGAAACCTCGACAGAAGTCTTTGGAAAAATTCATCCAAGTCCAAGACAGTGCAGAAGTACTATGGAGGTGCCCAGTGGAACTAAAAGGAGAAACTGAGGTCCCTTGAGCTTAGACAGAGAACAGATGGGAGCTCCTGAGCAGAACGAAGGTGGAGGGCTTTTAAAGTAAAAACATCAGTGCAGACTCAGTTTTCAATGTCAGTCTCAGTAGAGGACCTGAAGAACCTGAATAGAGTCAAAGAATTGGTAGTATCTTGATTTGCCCCTGCTCTAATAGGATCTTTGAGTAACTGAACCTGAGTCATCTTTGAGAAATGCTACTTTGATTATACGAAGCCCCTTAATGTTTCAGGACATGTTTTTGTTATTGTCAAGAACAGAGATGGTTCAAGCACAGCCCCTCCTGCTCAGGAGAGCCCCTTGCTCAGGAGAGCTTTCCACTCTCAGCTCTTGATATGTTTTTAGATAATAAGAAATAGGTACAGTTGCTTCAGGTTGGTCTCTCTAGAAGCCATAGTTAGGCAAATTGATCAGTTTTTAAGCACAGAATTTATATTAGTCCTGTTCTGTTCTCTTAGCATTTCACCAAACTTGCTATTCTCAGGTACCCTATGGCTTTACAGCTGCTCCCCAGTTCTCCAAGCATCTTCAATTGAAGCTTTGCCATTTCAGCCAACCTTAGCAACACCTAACTTTTCTAAGGGCTCTGTCTGGTATCTTCGTTCCACATTCTAAACTGAATTCTTATGTCTTTGGTGCTGATACATTCTGTGTTATCAACCAGTTCACAGATAGCCTTTTCAGTGAAAATGAATGAAAAAGATAAATATGATGGCATTTTAAAGGAAAGAAAGGTATAAAGATGTCCCTGTCCATGGCACGGGGGGGTTGGAACTAGATGATCTTTAAGGTTGCTTCCAGCCCAGATCATTCTGTGATTTTATGATAATCAGTGCTTACATGCATTCCCTCTGGCCTGCTCAGCATCATTGCTTTCCTGACACATGCTTTCTGTATGCCTACAAGATAAGTTCTTTTTACCTCTGATACCTGTTGTTATCTTGCATCCTTTGGGTCCCTGGATGCTTGGTGACATTTTCATCCTTGTCTTTAGTAATTTGGCTTATTTTTCACTTTCAGCATGCTTAATTCTTTTATTTAGACAATAAAGAATGTACAATTAAGTCAGGTTGTTCTGCTGTTGCACGTAACAGTGGGTGCACTTGAAGTGCACATAACAGGAATTCCTTTAAAGACAGCAACACAGGATTCTTCAAACACACCAGTGGCAAAAGGAAGACCAGGGAAAATGTGGGGCCACTGCTGAACGAGGTAGGAAGACCAGGGAAAATGTGGGGCCACTGCTGAATGAGGTAGGTGCCCTGGTGATGGATGATACAGAGAAGGCGGAGTTACTAAATGCCTTCTTCACCTCAGTCTTTACTGCTAAGGCTGGTCCTCAAGAATCCCAGACCTTGGAAGTAGGAGAGAAAATCTGGAGAAAGGAAGACTGCCCCTTGGTCAAGGAGGATTGGGTTAGGGATCTCTTAGCCTGACTGGGTACTCACAAATCCATCAGCCCCTATGGGATGCACCTGTGAGTGCTGAGGGAGCTGGCAGATGTTATTGCTAAGCCACTCTCCATCACATCTTTGACAGGTCATGGAGGACAGGAGAGGTGTCTAAGGACTGGAGGAAAGCCAAAGTCACTCCGGTCTTCAAAAAGGGCAAAAAGAGGACCCAGGAAACTACAGGCCAGTCATCCTTGCCTTCATTCCTGGAAAGGTGAAGAAACAGCTCATTCTGGCTGTTATCTCTAAGCATTTGGAGGAAAAGAGGATTATCAAGAGTAGTCAGCATGGATTCGCCAAGGGGAAATCATGCCTGACCAACCTGATAGCCTTCTATGATGGCATGACTGGCTGGCTGGATGAGGGGAAAGCACTGGATGTTGTCTACCTCAACTTTACCAAAGCTTTTAACATTGTCTCCCATCACATCCTCGTAGGCAAGCTTAGGAAGTGTGGGATAGATGAGTGGACAGTGAGATGGATTAAGAACTGGATGAAGAGACAGAGCTCAGAGGGTTCTGATCAGTGATGCTGAGTCTAGTTGGAAGCCTGTGACTAGCTGTGTTCCCCAGGAGTCACTACTGGGTCCAGTCTTATTCAATGTAGTCATCGATGACCTTGATGAAGGGACAGAGTGCACGCTCAGCATTTTGCTGATTATACAAAACTGAGAGGAGTGGCTGACACACCAGAAAGCTGTGCTGCCGCTCAGTGAGGCCTGGACAGGCTGGAGAGCTGGGCGGAGAGGAACCTGCTGAAGTTCAAGGGCAAGTGTAGGGTCCTGCATTTGGGAAGGAATAACCCCATGAGCCAGTAGAAGCTGGGGGTTGACCTGCTGGAGAACAGCTCTGCGGAGAAGGACCTGGAAGTTCTGGTGGACAGCAAGTTGGCCATGAGCCAGCAATGTGCCCTTGCGGCCAAGAAGGCCAATGGTATCCTGGGGTGCATGAAGAAGAGTGTGGCCAGTAGGCCGAGGGAGGTTCTTCTCCCCCTTTGCCCTGGTGAGGCCACTTCTGGTGTACTGTGTCCAGTTCTGGACCCCCCAGTTCAAGAGGGATGGGAAACTCCTGGAGAGGGTCCAGTGGATGGCTATGAAGATGATTAGGGGACTGGAGCATCTCTCCTACAAGGAAAGGCTGAGAGACCTGGGTCTGTTTAGCCTGGAGAAGACTGAGAGGGGAACTTTTCAATGCTTATAAATATCCAAAGGGTGGGTGTCAAGAGTATGGGGCCAGGCTCTTTTCACTGGTGCCTAGTGACAGGACAAGGGGCACCAGGCACAAACTGAAGCACAGAAAGTTCTGCTAGAACATGAGGAAAAATTTCTTTTCATTGAGGGTGACAGAGCACTGGAACAGGCTGCCCAAGGAGGTTGTGGAGTCTCCTTAGAGATACGCAGGACCTGCTGGGATACAGTCCTGTGCGGCCTGCTGTAGGTGAACTTGCTTTGGCAGGGGTGCTGGACTACATGATCTGCAGAAGTCCCTTCCAACCTCTACCATTCTGTGATTCTGTGGTTCTTTCTCTTAGCTCTGGCATTGTTTTTTGATGAATCGCTTCTTCACTTCCTTTACCTCCCAAGGCATTTTTACTTGGCAGTGCTCTGAGCTTATTCAAGCCTGCCAATTCTGTAACGTAGCACTCTGCTGAAAACACGTGTCAGTGGCAGGGTCTCTTCCAATGCAAAAAAAAAAAAAAAATTAACACCCCCATGCTAATGTCAGCTTCATTGAAAAAGAAGCTCTTTCCCTTACTTTGCATCTGTCAGCTAGTGCTTAAGCATAAAGCAGCACACTGAACACTCTTCAGCATGAAGAGGCTTTCAAATACAACTCTGAAAACAGAAGAGATGAATTACTGAGTGTATTGAAGGTGATGATATGACTCTTCCCTTTGTCCCAGGGTTAAAAGAGTGAAGCTAAATAAATGAAAGGGAATGGCAATCTTAAATCTTCAATAGAATCTATAATTTCCTGTCTGACATTGCAAGAGACAGATAAGGAATCCTCTGTCTCCTCTCTGCTCAGAAAATCATACTTTGGGGAAAAATGGATTATGAGATGAGTTGAGGTCAGTATCTTTACATCAGAATAGGGAGGTCAACCTCTAGAAAATAAATAAAATAAATATTTCCGTGCAAATAAACTTTGCAGCCTTATGTTGTTTGGAGAATGATACTTTCAAGGTACTAGCAGGGATCTTGATGTGTACTCAATTGGTCTAAGGAAAAATACGTATGAGTTATACTTACTGATTTAAGTATCAGTTGTTTTAACATGTTAACCCCATTTCTTACCATGGCAGCTGCTAAAGGCTGCAAATGACATAGCATGGATTGTTAGATGTGGTTTTAGATTGCACTGCCTGCTGAATAGGTGAAATCTGTGTAAAATATTGTTAAGAGAAAAAAGTTCTTAGCTGTCAAATATATCATTTAGCCTTGAAATTCCTAGGAGTGATTACCTGAATGAAAGAAGCCAGATGTAAGGATTAATGGTATAGACACAGCAAGGGCAAAGGAATCCTGATGCCTTACTTTCTTATTTATTATTACTGGTGAAATAAAGACAAATATAGATAAGAATAGACTTGAACCACTAACTTCCATATAAAAATATCTTTAGGAGATGATATTGAGTGTTGTTGACTGTCCATGTTGCCGCTATGCCTTCAGGTGTATCTCCAGCCTTACAAAGTTTGGTTTGGTAAGTTGGCTTTTTTTTTTTTTTTCCCCCTTTTGCTTTTTAAAAGATTTGATCAAGGAAAATAAGAGCGGGTGAGCTTTGACAGCCATCGCAGTCAGTCTTATCAGTCCATCCAAAATGAGTGGTGCATTCTCTTCTGCAGGATTCTGCGTGGCTGTTTCCTTTGGGTGGCCAGATGGTACCACTCTGTATCACTCCTGAAATGCCCTGGTACCAGCCATCTGAGAAGAACTCTACATAATGGAAGTGATGGAATAGATTATTTCAGGAATGATTTCTAGGTGGTCAGTGTGTTGATCAAGGGGAATCAGCAATTTAGCTTTCCTGCCCCAAGGGAAATTTCCTGCCTTTGTCTACAGAGCACTCAGAAGATCTTCCCATCCCCTTACTGCTATGGCTGCCACATATGCCATAGCAGCTCAGAGGCACAAGATACCACATGGCATATAAAGTTGTTCAGGGTTTTTTTTTTTGGTTTTTAATAAAGGTAATTAATTCGTCACCTCAGCCAAAGGCTACAGTGTTGCTTAGGACCAGACAGAAAAGTTTTCTAGCCTATATGAAAAGTCAGGATGCTCACAGGAAAACACTAAAAAGCATGCTTACTGCCTTCTTTGTGGACTCTGAATGCTGCCTGTTTTGCCTAAAATAACACCCCGACATTCTACCTTGAAGCAGAGCAGTTCAGACTGATTTACTCTGAGCCAAGTCAGCATCTCGGTCAGAACTGCACAGAGAGCAATTTAAGAGCTATTTAATGCTATTTAGCTGGAGCTCTGAGGGATCTGTCACCAAGTGAGGCAGAGCAAAGCCAGATGCTCTAGTGGGGCATGATACCCTGGAGAACAATGGACTTCCTTAGTAGAAATTACATTAAAATTCATCAGGATCAGCCTACTGACAACAATCTTGCATCTTCTAGCCTAGAAGGAGGGGTTCCTGTGCAGTACAGGAGCCGGACTAACTAGACTACTTTGAAATCCAAAGCCTTTTTGCTTTAACCCATATTCTGCATAGCCACAGTTCTTGGAGAAAGACATAGTCTAGATAATCCAAAAGAAAATAAGACACATAGACTATCTTGTCATCAGAGGAATTTATTCAGAACAAATAAATTCAGACTGTCTTATGATCATCTGGAATTTTAAAAGCTTGCCCATGTGGAGATGTCTCTTTGAAACTTGTGGCATGAGACTCTAGATATGTAAATTCTCTGCATTCTCACCACAAGGCCACAAGATAAGTTGACTAACTGTTCTGAGTCCCAGATAGTCTCTGCACTGTGTTACATGAAGATGTCACATGGTGATGTTAGTGGTGTAAATGGCAGCTTCCTAATAAGCAAACTTTTTCCTCACAAATTTTGCAGGAAAAAAAAATAGCTATGTAAGCAGCAGGATTTTGCAAAGCAAATTTGCTAGACCTCACACTTGAGGCCATTGCTCTGAGAATGTTAATTGCTAAATGCGTATCACTCACAAACAGTGAATTTCGTAATGTCTCTCTTCACTCTAACCACATCCTCTTAAGTCTAAAGATTCAGTCAACTGGTAAACTACATTTTGAGTTATGTTTCAATGTGTTTAGGCTTAAGAAAATGATGAATTTTCTTATTAAAAAAGTTAAAATGGACATAATTTCAAACACATCCTTTCCATAATCACGACAGGTTTTCTAGTTAGGAAAACCAAGGCCCTGATAGAATTAAACCTGGCCAGGGACATCAAGGGCAACAAGAAAAAATTCTATAGGTATGTTAGTGACTAAAGGAAGATCAGAGATAATGTGGGCCCTCTCTGGAAGGAAACGGAAATCTGATTACCCAGGATATGGAGAGCGCTGAGGTACTTAATGGCTTTTTTTTGCCTCAGTCTTCACTGGCAAGTGCTCCAGCCACACCACCCAAGTCACAGAAGGCAAGGCAGGGGCTGGTAGAATGAAGAACCACCCACTGTAGGAGGGGATCAGGTTCAAGACCATCTAAAGAACCTGAAGGTGCACAAGTCCATGGGACCTGATGAGATGCATCCATGGGTCCTGAGGGAATTGGTGGATGAAGTGGCTAAGCCACTATCCATTATATCTGAGAAGCTGTGGCATTCCAGCAAAGTTCCTGCCAACTGGAAAAGAAGAAACATAACCCCCATATTTAAAAAGGGAAAAAAGGAAGACCTGGGGAATTATAGGCCACTCAGTCTCACCTATGCGCCTAGCAAGATCATGGAGTGGATCCTCCTGCAAACTATGCTAGGGTAGATGGAAAAAAAGGAGGTGACGGGTGAAAGCCAACACGGCTTCACTAAGGGCAAATCGTGCCTGACAAACTTGGTGGCCTTCTATGATAGGGTTACAGCATTGGTGGATAAGGGAACCGACATCGTCTACCTGGACTTGTGCAAAGCATTTAACACTGTCCTGCATGACATCCTTGTCTCTAAACTGGAGAGACATCGATTTGATGGATGGACCACTCAGTGGATCAGGAATTGGCTGGATAGTCACACTCAAAGACTCACGGTCAACGGCTCGATGTCAGAGTGGAGACCAGCGAATATTGGGACTGGCGTTGTTTAACATCTTTGTTGGCAACATGGACAGTGGCACCCTCAGCAAGTTTGCCAGCACCAAGCTGCGTGGTGCAGTGGACATGCTGGAGGGAAGGGAGGCCATCCAGAGGGACCTTGACAGGCTAGAGAGGTGGGCCTGTGCAAACCTCGTGAAGTTCAACAAGGCCAAGGGCAAGATCCTGCACCTGGGTCAGGGCAATCCCAAATACATGCTGGGCGACGAATGGATCAAGAGCAGCCCTGTGGAGAAGGACTTGGGGGTGCTGGTGGGTGAAAAACTGAGCATGAGCCAGCAATGTGCGCTCGCAGCCCAGAAAGCTGATAGCCTCCTGGGCTGCATTAAGAGAAGCGTGGCCAGCAGGTTGAGGGAGGTGATTCTGCTCCTCTGCTCTGGTGAGACCCCACCTTCTGTGTTCAGCTCTGGGGCCACCAACAAAAGACAGACACAGACCTGCTCGAATGGGTCCAGAGGAGAGCCACAAAGATGATCAGGGGCTGGAGCACTTCCACTACGAGGACAGGCTGAGAGCGTTGGGGTTGTTCAGCTTGGAGAAGAGAAGGCTCCGAGGAGACCTTCTAGTAGCTTTCTGATACCTAAAGGGGGCCTACAGGAAAGATGGGGAGGGACTCTGTCAGGGAGTGTAGCAATAGGATGAGTCACGGTTTCAAAGTGAAAGAGGGAAGATTTAGATTAGATATTAGGTAGAAATTATTTGCTGTGAGGGTGGTGAGACACTGGAACAGGTTGCCCAGAGAAGTTGTGGATGCTTCATCCCTGGCAGTGTTCAAGGCCAGGTTGGATGGGGCTTTGAGCAACCTAGTCTAGTGGAAGGTGTCCCTGCCCATGGCAGAGGGGGTGCGACTAGGTGATCTTTAAGGTCCCTTCCAACTAAAACCTTTCTATGATTCTATGACAAGTTTAATACCCATATTAGTGATTGTAACTGGTGCTTCCAAATGTAAACCAATACTTTTACTTGGTAGCACCTCTGACATTTTCAAACAATATAGCCATTATAAAGCAAAATTTTGTGGCGTCTTCTTAATTTCATGCACAAAATGAACTTTCCACACTTATTCTTTTGAGAGATGTCTAGAATCTAATGTCCTAGTTACATTAGGATTGCTTCTGTGCTAAAAAGAATATATCCTGCTGAATTTGGGCCACCATATGTTGGGTAACTGAGTAGCCAAAATATGCCACAAATTACTCATTAATCAAATGAAAGGGTTGAAAGGAAATATGTGGTGATTTATTCTTTAACTCTTGGATTTTCTTCAGTCAAATGAAGGTTTAAAACATTACTAATTCAATCTTCTATTCCTACTATAGGTAAACAATGACAGTAAAAATCATGATGTGTTAATTTTATGTGATCTGGTTTTGAAGTAAAGCAACTGTTTCCTTGTTTGCAGAACTGATTTCATGATTGGTATTTCATGCACATATTTTTGCTACACGAAGGTCATATCTTTAAAATCAAAAAATATTTTTTCTAATTGGTTTGTATTTTTTTTTCCTTCTTGAGCTCAGTTATAAAATGATAAAACACACAATTTGACTTCTCCCTTAGAAATTTCCCTATGCCTCTAGAATATTTGTTTGGCTGGTTGGTTTTCCCCCTCAAAATTTGAGATTCTCTGGATGAGACATTTTATATAAATTGGTTGATATTTTTGCCAAAGATACAATTCATTTGGAAATTCTATCTATCAAGAGCTATCTACTCTTTGTACAACTTGTTCCAGCTACATATGGCAGGAAAAAAGCAGGTAAAAGATAATGTTTTCAAAACTGTAATGGAATTGTCAGCAAACAATTCAGAAAGGAAGCAGAGAAGCAGCTTCTTCTAAAGTATTTTCTAATAAAAGGTATAAAATAAAATGGTGTAATAATAACTTGGTCCTGTAGATATCACATGATGGTTTGAATTATAATGAGATGCTGCCAGAAGCCATCAGACTGCAACCACAGTATTGTTTCACAAGGTAGCGCAATTAGTCTTCATATTGTGCATGTATATTTTTCCTTCAATCACCCTGAAGTGGTTAACACCTAATCAACCTCCCAATGTAACTCTAAAGGAGCCTACCTGTATTCAAATGCAGAAAGCATAAGCAAGTCTTCAGGCCCAGTCCCAGGCTTGTTGAAAACAATAAGCAGATTTCCAGTGTCTTCGATGGGAATTTAACAGTTTATCCACAGTGTATTTAAACTCCCCTGCTAGGCTTTCTAATCCTGTGCGTGATTAGCTACAGCAGACAACTTATTAAACTTCTCAGGAAAAATAAACTCATAATGCTTAGCTCTCATCTGGCTTTTTAGAAATCTTTGTATGATTGCTAATAAACTCAGCTAGTAATAAGAAATAGAAACTGAATTGACACTTCCATAGTACTGCCAAATTCAATGAGACTGCTAAGTAAATTCAAAGCACATACTGCAGAAGTGATTTCTGATTAGAATTCTTGATATTTTGCACTCTTAATGTTT
Source organism: Leptosomus discolor (assembly GCF_034619465.1). Classification (NCBI taxonomy): domain Eukaryota; kingdom Metazoa; phylum Chordata; class Aves; order Leptosomiformes; family Leptosomidae; genus Leptosomus; species Leptosomus discolor. The sequence continues at coordinate 46,060,082 of NC_141419.1, read as the reverse complement.
CAGCACAAGTCTTTATATTCTCAATTCAAACTCTGGAAATTCATTGCTAGGATCAAGAGGTAAGTGACATGATATCCAAACTAAATCTATTTTTTCTAGATTTATATAACAATTGTGAAACAATGTTATTGCAATATTTAATGCAAAGAGTGAGTCTTTTAAGTGTCATCATTTGTCCTTCATCCAGGCATTTCAAGTTGCAGACTAGAAGGACATTCCATTAGGTGACTTTGGTGCCAAGTCTGAGGAAAAGTAACATATGAGTAAAATTCCTAGCAAATTTAGGAGAAAAATCAGTTTGTTATCGATTTGTTAATATCCTCTTCAACAATTCTTAAAAGAGAGCTGCATAAAAGAAAAGACTGGAGGAAACTCACCAAACCAACATGCCTAGGATCAGAAGAAAGCATGTTTTAAAGACTTCTGGTCTCACAGTTCTCTTCTTTTAGTTTTTCTTTTTGAGATGTCACACAGTTCATGACACTAAATGTTGGAGAAGGGTATGTGTATGTTTCTTGTCACTTCTGTTTTGGCTGATTTATCATGAAAGAAAACTATTCAGTTCTTCCTCTGGGAGCAATAGCCACTCACTTCTGTAGGTATCCTGCTGTTTCCTTCCTAGAGTTTTCTTCTAAGCATTTTTTTTCCTTTTTTTTTTTTTTTTAAATTTATTTTACATTTTTATTTCCCCTGCCAGATTTCTCTTTTCAAATGGCTTGAACAATCTTCAGAGTTTTTGGCATCAACTTCTCAAGCAGTGCCCTCTGTCTTCACAAGAAACCAAAATAAAATATATTCCGTGCAGCTTCCTCACATGCATTGCTTCAGCCTGCAGATTAACCACTAAGGTATTTTTGTTCAGAGGATATTGCTATTAGAACTTAATCTTGTATTTTACCTTCTTTTGTTTCTTTTGTTTCCCAGCAAAAAGGAAAAAAAAGGCATCCTGTGCCAGGTTGATCAAATGGTGGTGTTACGATTGGTATTACAACAAGTACCTTTTCTGCCTCATGAACATATTTTAAAATTTTGAAAGAAGTATCACACAGGTTCTTTTCTTACTGTACATATTGTAGGGAAGTTATGTTAAGCAAGAAAGGTTTTTATTTTCAATCTTAATCTTTCTCCATACAGTCAGTTTTCAGAGTACATTGGGAACCAAATGTTTCTGCTGAGGTCTTTAAAGAGAAATCTTCTGTTATACTCCTTATGACTGTAGCTACCTCTTTACTAGGATTGATGTACATGGCTTTCTCTGTATCCTAAGCACATATGGAAATGCAGCACATTGCTAACTTTCTTTCAAAGGGCAGAAATTACTCTGCTTAATCCTTATAACTGACACTAGAATCGTAGTCAATAAAGTGTAACAGAAGTGTTAATACAGGAAAAAACACTCCATTCTCTAGTATCACAAATGTGCAAGAACCTATGAGAAACAGACTCCTTCTGCCAACAATTCCCCAGGGATGAACAGGTCCTCAATTCCCCTGAAACGTTCTCCAGGTTCCCCTGCTTGGGATTCCTTCAGCAACACTACCCCAAGCCACCCAGCCAAGGCCAAAGCACACTTCTTGGGGCAATATTTGCAGAACATGCTCCAAATTTGGAAACTTCCAGTTTTTGCAGGATTTTGGAAAAGTCTTTCTGGCTACAGCCTCTGTCAGAGCGTGCATACTGAGAGTGCTTTCCTGTTTCCAGGTGAGAGCATCTTTGTTGGCACAAGAGTTGCCCACACACCTAACTGTTTCATCCTGCAGCTTGAAAGGAGAAGATGCTGTGCCTGTGAACTGGAAGGATGCCACAGTACTCTCCAACCACATGCCTGTGTCAGGATCAAAGCCTGTGAGGTGTGTTGCAAAACCTACAGGTTAGATGGCATGACAGTGACATGGACCTGTGATGCTGGGAAAGATGCACTTTTCCTAACTTACCTGAGTTATTTCCTCTAAAGGTCAGCCCCTGTGGGGAGAAATTATATGCAATCTCCCAAAGCCGTTAAAGCCACGTGAGACTGTGCCTTCCATACAAGTCCACAGCTATTGCAGCACCTGGGGAGGAAGAGAGTAGATGCTGCTCTCCACCACACCACACAGGACCATTTAATGTATCACACATAGAGGTGGGAGCCATGTATGGATGTCTCCTATTCATAAGAGAGAGTGGTTTAGTCTCATTTATTTCTATTCTAAGATGAGAGGAAAAACTACTACAAAACACAAAAAAATAAACAGTTTGAAAGAGGAGTAAAATAAAACAGGTTAAATAAAATTTACATATAAATTGCCAATGTAAACCTAAGTGCAATAACAATTCTTCATAAATAAGTGTCGCAAATGTTGAATCTGAAAGGATTTTCTTAAGTATGGATTTCACAGCCTAGCCTATCATGCGTATTATTTCAATTTGGCTTTAATCCAAAAATAAATTACAGGGGTATGAAGTTCCATGTTTTTCTTTCATTACATTGCAGATCGAGTACATTCATTTCACAAGTAAAAGATGGGTTTGGTAACAGCTGATGTTGCAATCTCACCTTGAACCTAAAATTCAAGTTACTGCTGGATTTTCAGAACTGCATATAATCCTGGAAGATACAAAGGTTTTGCTTTCAGTAATGCCTGTTGCACTTCACTGATCTCAGTCTGGAGCAGGACTGAGTACATGGAACTTCAGAAATGGCTCTATGGACAGCAGCAAAGGAGCAAGACACTGCAGTTGAATTGCTGCTCCAGTAGCTGTCATTGCTCTACAAGAAGATGGTGGTAACACCGGAAGTGTGTGGACGTGACTGAATATAGGGCTATGCTTATCCAAGATCTGGCTGGGTCCAGTGCTCAGTAAAATCAACAGAAAAGTCTTTAATCAAATTCAGTCAGATAGCTGTGAGGGTTAGTAGGTTGGACCTACAATTGTTTTCCAAAATCAAACTGCATGTAGAAATGCTAATGGCTGCAGAGTCAGATGTTGCGATAACACAGGTACCACATAACAATACCAAGTTCAGCATAAACACCTTGAAGTTTTAGAACGTAAGAATAAAAATAAACACACACACCCCTATTTTTCAGTCAATATACCATTAAAGCATCTGATTACATAGAAGTATCTATTCATAAATATATGCTTATAAAATTGTTAAAGGGTAGTTGGCAGTTACAACCACTGCTCTGTAAGTAACGTGAGTATGCCTCCATAATACTGAATGCCCAAGGGGAATTTCAAGCTTAATGTTCTCAAAAGTTTGCTCTACAAGACAAATGAAATTTCTCTGTCTTTTGCAGATGGCCATGCTTGCTCTGACATGAGTCGTTTTTGTGGGGTCGGCACATTACAGTCTCTCACTTAGAGCCGAATGCTATAAATTTTCTGTAATCTCACACACGTAAAAGGGAGTTATTCACTGCTTCCTGGTGACATTTTAAAGGACAAAAGAGAAAAAGCAGTGAAAAATTTTTTTTTAGTTTCAAAGACTGAGAGCACACCGTAAAATTTTCAGACCTGTCTGATTAGTGATACTAATCAGTCCTTTCAATAATTAATATTTCAGTCCTGAGTTTCTCCTTTCTTGCATCAAGCAGATTCGTCACCATTATTTTTTTAGGCTTTTTGGGTTGGTTTTTTTTTTTTTTTTTTGGAAAATGGCATTCATCACCATACTATTTCTTAACTTCCTAACAGATCTTGAGTTGACTGTACCAGTTGCTACAACATCAATTGAAGCCAACCCTAAGGCTACATTTTGAATTCACACAATATGTTACCATGATCCTCTTAAAAAGAGCACAAAATAGATATCTGAAATAGTTTTCCATCTCTGAAATTCTCTAAACCTGTCCTTAATACTGCAAAATCTAAACAAAAAACCTAATTATATGTTAAAGTGGATTTTGGTCTGCTTTGGGGGAACCATACATCATATGACTTCCACACCAACAAAACTCATATTGAAAGCTGAGACACTCATCATACTGACAATCCCAAGTAAATGGTCCCTTAGCTGGAATGGCACTAAGCTACTTTATCAACGAATACCACCACAGCTACTTGATCTGTGATACCTGTGCCTGTATTTATGTATATATTTAATCTTACTATTGCATAAACCTCTCTTTAGAGCAAAACTTGGCACAGTTAAGGGTCAGGAGTTCTATCTGAAGTAACAGCTCTAATTCAACTGTAGCAATTAATTTCTCCTTAGAATTGCCCTTCAGTTTTCTTTTACAGCTAACGTATTGCATGTTTTAGCAACTATTTACTAATGCAGAAGAGAAATCCCGCTGTTCTAACAGATCTGTTTGTCTATGTGGGATATCTCGGGTTGCGTGACATAAAGCTGGAACGGAATTCAATGCAGTGAGCTCCTTTCTGACAGCAGAATCAAAACGGATGCTTTCTCTTCCCTGTTCAGGTCTAACCTGCTCCTGGGCTATGTCTGTTTCAGCTGATCAACACACAGTGTTAAAGGGCTGTTTCTTGAGATGTCTGACACAGGACATGGGACCAGCAGGATAAAAGACTGTGCCCAAAGATAGTTTCACAACTTACCCTCAGCCTCACTTAAAATGCAGCTAGCTTTATTCAGTGCTTTTCACCTACAGCTACTGTGAAGAGATTGTGAATAGTGTTAGGGCTATCTTATTTTAGATGCCCTTTACATGATAGGTACAATTTGTAAACGGCAGCTCAAGTGTCAGCAACACCTCAGCAAGCTAGTTGAGTAAAAACATCCAAGAACGCATTCAAGAATCATCTTCCTTTACTTTCTGTATCGTGTTGAATTTGAAGCTTACTAGTAATTCCTAGCAATCTGTCACCGGTAACTTTGGGCTTGCACCTGAGAAGAAAAAGTAGTAAGACTACTATTGAGGTGCAGGAGAAAACCTTTGGGACAAACCAGCTCTCTTCCTCTCTGATACTGCAGACATGTCAACCACCCCTTCAGTCTGGGGCTTTGTGCCTGTTGAATACAAAATGACTGGGTTCTGTGTGGCCAGAATGACTTTCAAAAAGCCAAAGTGAAAGTGAGGAGTTGATACCCACCCGTTGGAACTCTGGATTCTGCTGGTATCATTGTGTAAGAAAGACTGGCCACTTTGTCTAAAGCTAAAAATAATATTATTTTAGTTTAAAAGTATTAATAAGGACAAGGATACCCCTATGTTTCTGACTTTCCTTCATCAAAGGATATCGTGTAAAATTTGATTAGAAGCTGTAAAACTACAGGCATGAAATGGGAGATTGTTATTTTCCACATTTTTAACAAAAGAAAAACAAACAAACAAAAATGTTAAGAGACTCCCCTGAGATTATGGTTAGAAACACATAGCACAGTGGACACAAGGTAGATTTTCTAATATGCAACTGAATTTTTGTTACAAAATTATCTTTCAAGTTTTTGAAGCTATTGCCTGGCCCTGGCATCTCCCATTCCCTCCAAGCACATTCAATGTGATTACTCTTATCAAATTCATTTTAACGTGTAACAAACCATGTAGACATGAGCTCACAATACCCAGCTCAACAGTAAGTAATTATATCAAGTATTTATTTTAATTAGAAAGGTATTCTAGGTTTCACTCCTTTACTGAGCACAAGTACAGGATTGTTATTATTAACCACTAGATGCCACCGTTGCTCCTATAAAAGCGAGGCAGTCTGTGTAGCAGTCTTCTTGGTCTGTCCATAAAACCCCACAAACCTTCCACAGATTTCCCCACGGTGTATCAAAACACTGGTATAGCATGGAACTAAAGATATAAATGCAGGTACGGACTTGTAATATTTCTGCTCCAAATATCCTTATACTCAATTCCTTTATAAACTGGCTTTATAACACAGAACACATAAAGGACCATTTTCATCTTGGAAGTGTGCAAAAGGGTTTATGGTCATCTCTCACAGGTCCACCTGCTCTTTTTGTAACAAAAGTAAGTGTTGTTAGACCTGAGGAGTAGCCACAGCTGACACTGACTGGAGTAATTTCAGTGTATGCATATGCAACAGAAATGGCTTAGTGATGTACACTGTACCTCTGCAACCCATAGCAGTAAGTTGTCTGAAAATTTAGGACACCATGATGATAGGGTTGTGTAGCTGTAAAGCAGCTCTTACTACCTGAGGTTGTACTGTGCATGACTTACTGGGACCCAGCAACCCCCAGCTATTTGCAGGGAGCGGGGTAGAAGGAGTGGAAAATAGTATTTTTTTAAGTGGAAGACATACTGAGAGCTGAGACACTTGTAACACTGGTAATTCCCAATGCCATGGTAAAGGCTTTCTGTAGGACAGCCTTCCCACTTAGCCTGCAGCCTGCTAGTACCTCGGTGAAGACAGACCCAGGATCCGCCACCTTGTTGCTTGCAGAACATCTTGGGTGGTATTTACATGCCTAGACACATCACAGAATCACAGAATCACAGAATATTAGGGATTGGAAGGGACCTCAAAAGACCATCTAGTCCAACACTCCTGCCAGAGGAGGACCACCTAAAGTAGATCACACAGGAACACGTCCAGGAGTATTGCTTGGGCCGTTGTTTCTAGTGGCGATAGCTGGAGTGAATACATATGTGTGCCTAGTACCTAGTGCCTTGCTGCTTGGCATAATAAAAGCTCCAGGCTGTGTGTGCATAGAGAGGAAGTTAATGATGGGCTGTTTTGGAAAGGATTCTCAGCCCTGGGGAAGCTAGAGGGTACGTTTTTTGAGCCTGATGCTTGCACATCTCAAAACCACAAAGAGCACGCAGCCTGCTCACTGTGTGTGGTGGAGGCACAAGGAAAAACTGAAAATTACTTCAGTAAGTGACCTCTTCATAGCCAAAGACTATGCAGAGTAGGCTTTTTTCTTCATTAGGTGGGTGAAGAAATATCTGTCCTTTTGGAAAGAGGCTTGAAATTTTTCTCTCGCTATTTTTCTCTCACTATCACTTACCTTTGCTAGCATCACACACAATACCAGCTTCCACACTCCTCCTCTTGCCTTGACATATGTGTCTCACAATTAATAAGGTCGTGTGAAGTGATAGTCAGTCCCATAGATTTAGCTACAAAAATGGGTGACAATTAAACATATGCTACTGGATCTTCAGTAACTTGAATGTGTTTCCGTGAAATGGCAAATGGATGTGAGGAACGATTAATTTCTTTTGTTGAAGATAAGCATCTTGCATAATTAATTTAGGGATGCATATAAATATGGCAGGTATGAGGCAGATCTTGGACTTCAGAATTTCAGCTGTGCCCATAGGCACAGCAGCCTGGACAATTAATTCCTGTCGTCGGTCATAATGGGCTGTGGACAGTGCAGTCACCCTGAGGCCGGGAGGATGAGGCAGCAATGCCCCAGCATCTTGGAGCTCGTGATAATAATAATACACTCAGGCTGAGGGAATCCACGCCACAGGAAAAGACGCGGTCAGGAAGGGCAACAGTTCTTAGCTGGAAAGTTGTTAACTCTTCGGGGCAGAGTAGCGGCAGAGGAGACGGCTTCCCTCCTCCTGAATCTACACCCCCGACCTGCCTTTCCCTTTGGATAAGAAATCAGGGCCCCGTGGCCGCCCTCGAGCAACGCGAAGCCGCGGCCGCAGCTGGGCTCCCGGCCTCTCCCGACGCGGCGGCGAGAGTGGGGCGCACCGGTGCGCGGCCGCGGCCAAGCGGCGCGGCCGGGGCACCCCTCCCCACCGCCTGGAGGGCGGGCGGCCCCGGTCTTGCTCCTGGCCCGGCGGTGGAGGCGGGCGCCGGCGGGTGGAGGCGGGCGCCGGCGGGCGGTGCGGCCAGGCTGGGTGGCGGGGTCGCAGCGCAGATCCGCGAGCGGCACCTAAAAAAATCGTTTCCTTCCGGAGCGGCGGCGGCGGCTGCGGCCGCCACTTCCCCCGCGCGAGTCGGGAACCGGCGGCGGTGCCCTCCGGGGTGAGGCGCTCGGAAGCTACGGAGAAGCCGGCTGAGCGGCGAGCGCGGAGTGTGGGCTGCCGCCGTGTGGAGGAGGCTGAGCGGTGGGAGGGGCGGGGAGGGACCAGCCGCCGCGGTGACAAGGTGCCAGCGGAGCGGAGGAGCGGCCGCTAGTGCTCCGCTGCCCTCCCGCCCGGAGAAGTTTGACTGGGGAGCAGCGCAGCCGCCCCGGCCGCTGCGGCGGGGCGGGGAGCCGCGGCGGCAGTCGCCGGGCCCGGGGGCCGCCGCGGGACGGGGGTCGCCTACAGCGGGAGGCGGCGTGGGGACGCCGGCGGCGGCGACGGCGCTCCAGGAGCCGCCCCTCCCGCGCCATGGCAGCGCGGTCCCGGAGACCCTGGCTGAGCGTGGTGCTGGGGCTGGTGCTGGGCTTCACCGCCGCCTCCTGGCTCATCGCCCCCAAAGTGGCGGAGCTGAGCGAGAAGAAGAGGCGCGGCGCCAGCCTCTGCTCCTACTACGGCCGGTCGGCGGGGCCGGGGGCGGCCGGGGGCGCGGCGGCGCCGGGCGGGCATCAGGCGCCGCCGGAGGCAGCGGCGGTGCTGGGCGGCACGAGTTTCAGGAGCAGCCCCTGGGAGCTGCCGGCGGCGGCGGCGGCGGCGGCGGAGGGCACGGTTTCCAGCCCCGCCGCCGGCGGGGAAGGGGAACCGGAGGAGGAGGAGGAAGGCGGCGAGAAGCGGAGCGGGCGGCCTGGCGGCAGCCACAACGGGAGCGGGTACTGGGGGGGCGCCCCGGGCTGCGCCAAGCCCCGCAACTTCCTCTACGTGGGGGTGATGACGGCCCAGAAGTACCTGGGCAGCCGGGCGGTGGCGGCGCAGCGGACGTGGGCGCCCTCGGTGCCGGGCCGTGTCGAGTTCTTCTCCAGCCAGGGCTCGGCCGCGCCCCCCGGGCTGCCCCCGCTGCCCGTCGTCGCCCTGCCCGGCGTGGACGACTCCTACCCACCGCAGAAAAAGTCCTTCATGATGATCAAGTACATGCACGACCACTACCTGGACAAGTACGAGTGGTTCATGCGGGCGGACGACGACGTCTACATTAAAGGTGACCGGGGCGCGCCCCGCCGGCAGGAGGGTGGGAGGGAGGAGAGCGGTGCCCTGCGGGCCCGGCGGGGTCCCCCTGCGGGTGGGGAGACTTGGTTCCCGCCCGCGGGGGGAGCGCAAGGGGTACCTCGACCCAGACCCCGCCCCGGCAGCGTTTGCTGCCAGCCCCCGTGTGCGGGGCGCGCGGTGCCGTCCTGGCGCGGAGGTACCGGGGGGGCCCTTGCGGGGCCCGGCCGGGCCGTCCCTGGGGAGGCCTGGGCGCGTTGGAGGGCCAAGGCGGCGGGTCGGACAGCGGCGGGCGCGGTGAGCGGTCCCTGCGTGGGCGTGGGATCACGGTGCTGCCGCCCCCGGGCGAGGCTCCGCCGCGGGCCGGCGGGGAGGGTCCGGCCCGGCCTGGCGGGCGGCGGGGCCGGGCGCGGGCAGGGGAGCGGCGGGGTGGTACGGCCCCGCGTCCCCGCTGCGCAGCCTGGGGGTGGCCGTCCTGCCGCGGCGGCGGGGACCGCTGCCGGCGGCGTCCTGACCCGGCCGGGCAGCCCCCGCCGCGGCTGCGGCTCAGCCCGAAGGCTTCCAATCGGTGCTCCTCGGCAATGATGCTTTCGGCAGGAGGGAAAGTTCGCCGCTGGCTCACTGACACTTGGGCTGAGCAAACGCAGCCTCTGAGGGCTACTTGTAGAGCCGCCGTTCTCCTCTGCAGCGTGTGTCTCTGAAAGGTTCTGGCTCTATTTCTGTGCGAGCTTTACATCACCATTAGAAAATGAGGTCCTGCGGCCCCGCTTCCTTTTGGTCTGCGCTTGTTGCTGCCGTTACTCGTGCAGCGTCCTGCTCTTAGGGGAGAAACAGAAGCTGGAGCTCGTAAGCCTGGCTTGTGAGTGTGGTTGCTTACACTGTTGCAAGCACTGTTGAGAATTAACTGGAGGTAACTGTACACTTACCTATTTGTCACTTGATTTTGTTTGAGTCGTTTAATGGGCTGCTTGCTTGTCAGCTGTCATTCATCTGTGAAATAGACACGTACACATGTATGTATGTATATCTATTAGGCTGCAGACATAAAAGTTGTCAGTGTTTTCTTTGGGCTCGTTTCAGAGTTGGAACAAACCTGTCTTTAGCTGGTTCCAAGTTAAACCTATACAGAAACTTTTAATTGCAAGTAAATATGAAATCTCAGCTTCTTAAAAGAAATAGGTAAGAGTTTTGGAGGAAAAGTGGGTAGACATTGTTGCACTGGAAATACGTTGGAAGGAGCCTGAGTTTTACTTTGTTCTGACAGTTGTTCTGTAATCAAACATATTTATCTTGGTTAATTTAGGTTTGCTCTGGATTTTTAAAAAATTAGTCCTATTAAAATAATACCTGGCATTTCCCCTCCCCTCCCTTCCCCTCGTCTTCCTCCGCAGCCTGGAACCATATTGGCAAATTGTCCTACTTTAGAGAGAGTTTTAAACTAGCAAGGGAGCGCTTTCCATCAGTGTTGGTTGAACAGAACAAGCTTTACTGATAAAATTAAGTTTTTATCATATTCTGGCTTTTGTCATTGTAATGTTAATTAATAATATATTTTTTAAAAAAAGTCTTCAAAAGGTTAACTTGTCCAAGGATATTTTCAATTAGGTATAGGATACTGCTTTGGAAGTGATTTCCTGTGACAGTCTCAGTTGTCTGTTATATTTTTATAAAAGCTTATGGTACAGGAAAAGAGATGGCTGGCAGACTAGGCAGAGAAATAACAGTAATATTTCCTCTTTTTCAGGTGAAAAATTGGAGGAGTTTCTTCGGTCACTTAACAGCAGTAAACCTCTGTATTTGGGACAGACTGGTCTGGGTAATATTGAAGAACTTGGAAAACTTGGGCTGGAGCCTGGAGAGAATTTCTGCATGGGAGGGCCAGGAATGATCTTCAGCCGGGAGGTTCTCAGGAGGATGGTGCCACATATAGGTGAATGCCTTCGAGAAATGTACACCACTCATGAGGATGTGGAGGTGGGCAGGTGTGTCCGACGGTTTGGAGGAACTCAGTGTGTTTGGTCGTATGAGGTAAGTGACAGTGTAAATTGCAATGTGCTGTTTGTTTATAGAGTTTTACATTTGCAACGTAAGTGGCTGTATCAGCAGTCTTTTTCCACCACAATTATATTTTAATGCATGCATAAGAATGTAAACTGCAGAGTGTAAGGAAAAAAAGAGAGGAAAACATTCATGGCATGTTGTTGCAAGCGTATTTATTTCTGCTTGTGTCTTTGAATCTTCATTGGTGACGATTACTGCAGCCATGTTCTAAGTATCACTATGCTGCAAGTTGCTAAAGTATTACCTTGAGCGTTTCTATGTATCTTTTTTGACAGGATGCTGCTGTCTTTGAGGTATGCTGTTCAGGTTGGAACTTTTTAAGAACTTGTTTTTGGATAAGCATGTGGCATATCTGTTTGTTCTGTATCACAGTTTCTTAAATGTTGTGATATTTGCAGAAGAATTGCCTTCTTAATTACTCAGATGTATTTTAAAGGACTTCATTACTTGCAAAGGCAGAAATAGGGGTTGGTTGGTTTTTTTTTCCTGGTACAGAAATGAAATTTTTTACACTACCTGTATCTATGATACACTTTTAACTGTTTTTCTTAGTGTAGAACTTTTACAATGTGTTAAGGACACATGCAGTATAACAAGTCTTCCTATGCTGAAGTAATTTTTGAAGCAAAGGACTTCATTCAATAGTAGCATTTTCTAAAGTAATAAAGATGTGTTGCAATACCCGAAAAGTTTGTTTGCAGTGCCATAACTAAAATTCAGGCCTATTTTTCTGGAAATATTGTTGTTAGTGGCAAACTATCTTTGTAGATAAAAATAGACTAGCCATGCAACTGCCAGAAAGGGTAAAGGCTGATAGCTGATGAATATGATTTTAGTTCTTTTGACCGGTTCTTTAATATTAATATATGCTTGCCTTTGTGGCACTATCTTGTTAAGCAGGAAAAATCATTTAAATGGGACACCGAAACAGGTCATGTGCTATTAATGACAAAAAGCCAGAAAAAATAATTAATTTTGTGGATTAGTATTTTTCTGAATGGCCTGGGGAGAAGTGGCCATATTAAAAATGGTAGGCTACAGTTCATGTAAACAGGTGAACAAAAGTAAATACTGAATAGTTGATACTAACTAGGTAGAAATCTTAGAGGTGGAAATCTTATCCTTTACTTCACAATAGAAAGGTGCTTTTAGAGACTATTTCAATAAATGTTGTAAATGCCAATTTAAAATGATACACTTGTTGCACTGGCAGAGCACGGAAGGCATTTATTGTGCAGATGGGTGTCGATGTAGGACTAGTGGCTTGTAATCAGACTTTCAAACCTCATGCTACATTTGCAGCTTAATCTTACACTCTGATGTGTTTGGGCTGTGCTGTACAAGGCCGTTTTCAAATCCTTACGGGCATGTGATACCTGCTGGTCTGTATTAGATAGAATTATGAAGGGGGGTTGGTTTTGTTTTTCTAGTTTTCCTTCTTGGGAAGAAATCAGGGGAAGGGAAGAAAATTGATATAATTATTAACATTATCACTATGGTTATAATTTATTTTGATGTTGAATGTCAGGAAATTTTGGCTCCAGGCACTGAGCGTAAGTGGGGTAGAGTGAAAAAATATGTTTACTTTCTTCAGTTTTTGAGACCAAGTTCCATGACTGCCCAGAAGCTCAGCTTTTCGTGGTAGGATTGGGGCATGAAAACAGAAGCTTTTTGGAAAAAAAATGTGGTTTTATGGGATCTGGAATAGAGTGACACCAGTCTTGACTGTCAGCTGCTCTTGAAGGCCCTAGGTCTATATAACAAAGACAGAAAAAGGAAAAAAATATGTTAGGCATTGCAATAGTAACTGCTCGTTTCTGACCAGTATTTCCTTCTGTTAGAAGAATCTTTGACTCCATTGCTGGTGCAGGAGGTGCTCTTAAGGCTAAGCTGCTTAGGATGCTATCCCAGCATCAGATCTGTGTGGAAAAGAAGGAGCGAAATAGGGTGTCCAGAGAGAAAGAAGTTGCATTCGTGCTTTAGCATGGTCAGTGTTGTGTCGCTGGTTGTTTCAAGCAGACTGATACCACACCTGAACAGGTTGGTGTGTTGTGTGTTGGTAAATTAGACAATGACAAGGATGACTTATTTCCTAGAGCACTGAAATGCTTGCTGTGTGCTTTTTCATTCCTGCCTTAGATCAGCAACACTCTTTGTGTGCTAGAAGGGGAATTATTCCCTTGGATACACGTGTGCAAAACTGAAGACTGGGGCCAGGACTTTCTGCCATAGCCAGTTGCACTTTTGTCCTGAAGTCCTCTTGTTGTATGTAAGGGTTAAGCAGAGTCCTGGTGAGCTGCAAGGTTTTTATGAACTTCATTGCTTTTGGGAAGATGCATAATTTGTATTTAGTATGTCTTGCTGAAGACTAATATAAACTGGAAACAATTCCATTAAAATTCATAGAAGCAGAAAAGCTCTAGAAAAGTTGAATCACTGTTGCATCATTTTTTACTAGATTTATTTTCTAAGAACTGGATCAGAAAGTCTCTTCCTGGTGAGGATGAAAGAAATCAAAGAGTTCAAGAGAAAACCTGAAATGTTTGATCTTTGCTGGGTGACTCAACTGGTGTAGGTAAGACTGGCTGTCTGTCAGGGTTTATTCTTCTGCCATTTAGAATTAGCGAGTAAGCTGTGCTAGCTGATATGCATAATATGCTTGCTAGCAAGGAGAGGGTTACAATTTTGACTTTTGTTTGTTTGTTTGGTTGTTTTTTTTTCATCAGAATGAATAAAAAAAGAAGAGGTGTACAAGCCTGCAGTAAGCCACTCTTATTCTCGGGGCTTTCTAGAGTTTAATTCTTGTTCTGCCAGGTTTGAAGCCAGGGCTAAAGGCTGGGTCTCCCACAAATGACTTTTGGCTGAGGGGATGAGTCTTTCTCTGTCTCTGCTGATGGAGCTTCTCCACCTTAACAAAAGATTGCTGAGAGAGTGAATCTAATAACAGCCTTTTTAGGGCACTTGTGTGGTATGGAGGAGACAAAAACTTGCCCTCAGGCTGCAAGCTGACAGTTGCTCTAAGCCGACACAAATGTGGGCTTTAACTGCAGGGTGGTTGCTCCTTTTGATTGCTGGCCTATTCTGCAGGACTTGTGCAGTCCTGTGGTGAGCTGGATCAGGGGCAGGATCCACTTGAAACCTGAACTTGACCAAAAGTGTTTTCTTCAGCTGAATCAGTACTCACAGCAAAGCTTGGCTGAGCACGAGTGTCAGAAGAAATAAGAGGTGGTCACGTTCAGCCAGGAATGAAGGGGCAGGAGAGTGTCAAACTGCCCTTCTTGGCAGCAAATTACATTCAAATTGGCTGGAGGCATCAGTTGAACTGTAGCCTAAATCTAGTATATTTCCTTGCTACATGAGGAAGTATCTGCTAGAAGCATTGTAGTTTGGATGGACTGTTTTCTTTCAACAGGAGATCCATCCTTGTTCTCATACATTTTTCAACTATATCTTAATTTATCCTCCAGGTTTGATTAAGATGTAATTATGATTAAGGGGTAATAAACCTCACAAATTTGTCTAAAATATCTCTGTAAAAAACTTTCTGGTTTTGTTAGGTATTAGCAACTTCTGCTTCCCCAAATCAATAACAGTAGAGATTAAAAGGGTGTTTTCCCTTTGTGCTTTCAGAATCCATATTTCAAGCTAGCACTCTCTCTTCCACTAATTTTGAAGCCTTGAAATGTTTTTCTTTAAATGAATGAAGAAAATAGCTTGATTTTAGTGACTCATACTTGTTTTATTCTTTGGAAACAATATGGTTAAAAAACAGATGCTGTGTTGTTCCTCGCTTTGCTGTTTAGGAGAGAGTTGACAACAGAGGACCATTTGGGAAAAAAGGCTGATTGCTTTATCCTCTCCCCTCTCCCCCCCTTTTTTTTTTAAATGGTATTTCTGGTTTCAGAAGACGATTTTGTTTTGTAACCTAAGTTTATAATAGATCAAGAAGTGTAGTTCCACAAAAGGGCAAAATCAAACGCAAGGCATGAATTAAGTGGCTATAACGATTCAAGCAGAAATCAAACATGGTCAGGGTGTAAGTACTGTTAAAAAAGATTTTTCTTCAGAAAATTAAAAATTGCAAATGCAGCATAAAAACATTTAAAGACCATTCGTCAGTGTATTCGGGACATTTATTCTAGTGTTAAATTTGCAAACCCTTCTTTTTGTAGCCTGTTTTTTTCCTTTCTGTGGGAGAAATATCATAGAGACATAGAATATCTCTAGTTAGAAGGGACCCATCAGGATCATCAAGTCCATCGCCTGCTACACTCATTTCAAACTTTAAAACTACATTAATTTCAAACTTTAAAACTACATTCATACAAAAAACTACATTCGTACAAACCACCCTGTATACTTTTGATCTTTTGGTAATGCGTACATTGATATTGAAAGAAAATACAAGCAGTTCACATTAACGATTGTATCTGTTTTCCTATTTTTTTTCCTTTTACGAAGTTCTATGACAATCAAGGAATACAGTTTTATTACTATAACATTTTTTTAATAATACAGCTCTCTGATATCCTATTGGTTGTTGATTCCCAGTAGTTACAGTAAATATTACAGTAAATACCCTGGGAGAATGCCTATTTGGATCAAACTGCATGCTCAAAAAGGAATGCATTCCCTTTGCAGTGCACTGCTATTGTGACTGTTTCCAGAGGTGCTGGAACCTTGGTAAGCCATCTTCTGGCTTCCTTGAAAAATCCTTTATTGTTTCCTTTCCAACATCAGCTTTCCTTCCTGATGTATTTTAACTTTTCATTCGAGGCTTTGTGTTTCTCTTTGGTGAAGATGTTGGTGGATCACCGCTTTGGGTTGAATACTACAGAAGCATTAGAAGTGTATTTGCCTTTGATGATGATAAAGATGGTACTTTGTTCATTTGGGTACTGGATTGATCAGTCTTGAAGCAGCAGTATCCATCCCAACTAAAGCTGTTGATTTTGGGTAGCTTCATTAGGTAGCTACATAAATGCAGCCATCATTTTAAAAAAGCATAGAGCGAGCTATCAGTGACCCTGCAATAGAAATGTATGGAAGAGTGGATAATTAAGACTGTAGCAGAGGTCTCTGGAGTATATGGAGAGGAACAGGATGATCATAGAGGCCTCAGAACTATTTGCATAAATGGCCAATTACTGATACAGGGTTGTGTATGTGTTCTCTTAACTATTTGTAATAATAGCTATCTGATTACAGCAATGTTAAAGGTAGTTATCAAACCTTTTTACTTTAAAGTGATTCTCACCTGGTTAGAAAAGTGAGTTATATTTCCATACCCTTGTAATAATTGTTTCTGTGTGTACGTGATATTGAATAAAATGCAAATCATTAAATGCATCTCCTGTTGCATTAACCGTGGTGCTAAAATTGGGTCATTGCCGTTGCTCTATGTGGCTCTGTCTCGTCCCCATCTGAGCTGCCTGTCCCTGTTGTACTGTGCAGACTCCGTGCTCTTTCTCTGGTTTTGTAAGTAACCTCCTGCCTTTCATTTGCTCTTTTACCTGGGGAATTTGGGAAGACTGCCCAGCGGTGCTGCCTCTCTTGGGTTCACATACCCTGGGACTCCCTGTCTTCTTGCCCTTCCTGATCCTGCAAGGTCAGCTTGTCTGGGAGTTGAGGAAGTTCATGATGAGCACACCTAGTCAGTTGTCCCTGGTACTTGCATGTTATTGAGGGTCTTAAACGTTTCCCCATGCAGCTCAGCAGGACTGCGAGAGTTGGAGATACCCTTTTTTTGGAGTCTTTATTGTGAAGCATTCAGATGGTATTCCCACAGCTACCATGGAGGTGTGCACCAACACACACAAGCCCACAGCTGTGGTCCACTGTATGGTGGCATTTTAGATGTGGAGCTGAGAGCTAAGGCGGGTGTTTCTCAGCCTGGCTGAGAGTTAGCTGCTCTTAGGTTTCTGGCTTGTTTGCAGATTGGGTGTCCTGTCTTTCCCGCTGTGCCTCAAGAGGAAATACTGCTCATGCCTTTTTAGAGTTTGTCAGAGACTTAATTCTGACTCCTGGTGACAAGTTACTAAGGTGCTGGAGGACTCGGAGGGTTTGTTTTCATGTCCATGATGTGAAGAAAGCATGGATACACTTCTTAATGTGTCCTCTTCTGAGACGCCTGCAGCTATTTATGTGCAGGACCAGTGGGCTAGCTAACAGCTTTCTAGTCTGTCTTTAATGTTTGTACGTTCTTAACGCAAATATTTCAACGGTTTTCCTCTTTAAGAATAAACTCGTTTGAATTACCAAAGCATCCCAAAGACAAGCAAAAGAAAAAAAATAGGAAAAGTCCTTAAATGATTAAAAATGTATCTTTAGTTCTTCATATGGGTATCCTGAACCATCTGTTAACCTATATGGAAATTCAAACCTAAACATTTTCAACTTTTTCTCATGTTTGCTCTCATTTTTTTGGAAATGTTTTCTCAAGACTTTTGTGCAATTGCTACATTGGAGGTGCTATTTCCATAGTGCAGAAGGCTAGCTGTTCAAGTGTGTTTAGAAATAGTGTTCGACATGAGACAACACAATTGTGGGACAACTTGGTTAAGAGTCATCTCATTTAAACTCATCACATCATCACTCTTGACAGTGCCTGTCACATTATACAAGGAAAAATCTTGATATTGAAAAAAAGACCTATAGATGAAGAACTTGTCTTGAAGAACAAGTAAACTAAACCACATGGGAAGCATTACTTTCTACAGATATTCCCAGAATTTTTATTTTCAAAATTTTGTCTTTCCTAGATGTCCTGAAATAAATTTCCTTTTCACGCATACAGATTTGTTAGTGGTTATTGATTGTACTTTGACAAAGTTTTGTTAAACTGTTCTGCTTGAGCCTTCTTGAAGATGAAGTGTTTGTTGTACATTAGCAGGTAAATCAAATAGTATAGAGTTGCTTGAAGTGTGTATAGTCTTCTCAAAGACACTGATAGTCCACAGGTTGTTTCCTTCTGCTCCCTCTCGGCCCCCAGAGCTGGTGCGTTTTGTTACTTTTTCTGGACTGTTATTTGTATGTCTTCTTGTCCTGACTTAGAAAATCTCCCAGAGACAACTTTTTCCTGACTTTCACTTTCCAACTTCTCGTCTTTTGGTAAGATCAAAAGACGTGCTAGTACTGAAATGGGAAATGCTTACAAAGAGAGAAGCTGAAACAAGTAGAGTTACAGAAATTATTTGAAATAAGTGCTAATTAAATATACTTCTATTTACCGTGGTATTTCATTAGGAATCAAAAATAGCAATTTTTTTTGTTGTTTGTTTTTTTTAGAAAAAAAATAAGCTTTCAAGCTACCCTTCCAGTTCTGTGTGTTTCTTGGGAGTGTTCTGCAAGTAGACAAATAGGCATGAAGAGTAGCTGGATCATTTTTGGTCTTCAGACTTTATTTACTCTGTGGTTCTCATTACCACACTGTTTTCCACCTATTTTCAGTTCTTATGTGAGAAGATATGTATTAAGTCATTGTCAGTATATGCTGCTGTAGTGTATTCTCTAAAAGATGCTTTTATTTAGTTATTTGATTTCACTATACAACATGAAATGAAATTTCATATTCATATTCATGAAATATTCAAAGAACACATGTATTATTTTGTATTATTTAAAATGTAGCAGGAACTGCTATGCTTTGAGGAGTTTATTCCATCTGACCAGCACTGGCTAATGGTTTAAGCTCAAGATGAGTGCACACGTTGGTTACTCTTTAGTGCCTATTTGGAACTAGGCAGCAAGTGAATGCATAGTTCCATGCTGGCTGCAATATTTTGGCTTCCTGGGCATCATACTAAGAAAAGATTTTTGGCCTGATTAAAGAATTCTTTTAAAGCATATATATACTTTAGGAAACAAAGAACATCTTAAACTAGAGGTATAATTTTAGGAAATTCTGGAGGAGGTTAAGCAGGCTAGTAACTGATACAGGCTTCTTGAATGCTGTTTTATGTATGATTTAGTCTTGATATGAACCTAGGAAAGGGAAGACTACCTTGTAATTTATTTTTTATTTAGTGCTTTTGAGACACATTTTCCACAGTCCTTTTCCACATCGGTTGAAATTTTAATGAAGTAACCTTTCTGAACATTTAAAAATAATTTAAAATAAGGCTAAAATAAATCTCTTCTGGAATGCATTGGTTTAACCAGGCAGTTAGAATACTGAAGATTAAAACATGAGGTTCTAACTGGACAGACTGTTTGTTTTGTTGGTTTTTTTTAATTTTTAGTTTGTGATAAAATATTTTATTTAGAAACTTGGAAGTATTCCCTTTAATAACTTTCAAAAAGGATTGTCATTTTATGCCATGTTTTTTATGCACTTGATACTTAGAAGGATGTTTTATTTTCAAGATTGCTTTAAAGTATAGTGTCCCTAAACTTTTTTTTTGCTTTTTGTTTCTTTATTGTTTTTTGTTTGTTTGTTTGTTTAACAACCATTCAAGGGCAAATTAATATCTGAAGCACAACAATTTGATCACCAGGGACTCTGCATTTACTGGTATCAGGGAGGTGTTTTTTCATGCGTCCTTTTCTGAGTGTGGCATGCTCCTCATGGCATGGAAGCAGACGCACTAAACAAATGCGGCATTTATTTAGTTATATATGTGGGCGCAGTGCAGTGGAAGTATATGTGGCCATAACTACTACATAAGGCACACACTGTAAATCTGTGTGCACAGAAATGTGCATTTGTACGTACACATGCATATATTTAAAGCTTGTGCCTAGTTGATAACCAAGCTCCCAGGGGTGTAAGTGAAGGTCCTTCAGAGCTTTGAAGCTGTACTTCTAGGTATTTATTAAAGTCTCTCTGCTGTAAATCGTAAGAATTTAGCTTTCAGCTTGTTTTTCATTTCTCTTAATAATTATATCTGTGTCCTTCTGTTCTGTATATACATGTATTTGGGCTTCAAGCTTCAATTTAACATAGCTTTTTGGTTTTCCATTTTTCTTGAAAGCTTTTTCTTTCCAGCTATAGACTTTAGCACACCTATTATCATAATACCTTTTCATCACCAAAGGGGACTGTCTTATGGACCAGCTCTTATCCTGCGAGAATTGCACAGCTTCCTAATGTTGATCCATGACACAGTGACTTTTTCTGTCACTTTTTATCAATTTTGGGCAAAATTTTCTGAAGTGGATGAGTCTTGGTTCTAGAAATTAGGGAATTTAACTAGAACAGATGTAGCTGACATCAAAGCTTTTAGGAAAGTGCTTAACTTGGGAAATTAAACTGTTTTGGTTTTGCTATTGGTATTTTTAATTGTTGTTTTAAAATAATTTGTTAGGTATACATTTGTCTTTCTAGAATGCATGAAAGCAGGTACTAGTATTTTGGATTCTTCTTTCCTTCTACTCTATTTTTTTTGTGATTGAAGGTATTTTTCTTCATGTGGTAGGGGGAAATAATTGTGCCTAACTGAGGATAGTTGACTATAATAAAAAATATTGTCAAACAGTATTTTTTCTTAATATTTGGCTTCAGTAATTTAGGGAAGTGTAATGTTAGTGTATCCAAGAGGGTCCTGTAAGTGTACATACATTTCTCTTTATGCTTGAAGTTTGCTTAAAGTTGTAGAGCATGCCTGTTACATCTTTGCAAAACCTGATTATTTTTTGTACCTTCAAGAAAGAATTCTGTACCAAAACTATGCATTAGGTATTCCTCCATCCTGGTCATGGTAAGTTGGTGCTCGCTTCCCTCTTCCAAATCTGTTAGCATTAGTTTTTGCTGCATTAAATCCAAGAATAAACCTATTCAGGCTCTGTTCTTAAATTCCTACCCACGCTGTGCTGTTGACGTGTATGCTTGAAGGTGACAAATCTGTCATGCAAGAGAGATGTAAGAGATGTCTGGTCTTTATGGGGCAGAGAGCCTTGAATGAGTAAGGGCTGGTCTTCTTTCTTCAGTATGCTTATCAACTATCCCAGCCCAGCCTCAGTATCCTAACTCATCACTGGAAACATGTTTTGAACAGCAGTGGCTTTATTATTTTAGCTGCACATCATTCTAGAAGCAGGAGAGGGAAATGCTGGAAGAAGGTAGGTTGGAATAATAGACTGACATGCCTTCATTGAGTTTGGCATGTTAGAAAACAGCTACTATGAATCAGCTGCTCATGACTGGCAGTTGCACCCTCACTAACAAGACTAATGAGTTTTCGCCTTAAAGCAGGATGTGTTGCTGCTGTTTTCTGTGTGTATGTGTGTGTAGATGTGTATATATGTGGGAGGGGGGTGTGTGTGTATGTATATTCTTAAAAATAATGCAGTGTATTGCCATTTGCCTTTTTGCTCCACTTTGAGCACTATATAGTCATAAGTCCATTAAATTTATATCATTTACCTGGTTACCAGCTGTTTCTGGAGACCAATGACTATTGTAATTGTTGTACCTAGACCTATCTGGGATTGCAGGAACCTCACCCCCATGTGAGAATCCAGTGTTATAACACTGTTTTGTTTCTACTAAACATGCCAGTTATCTTCTATAGTATTCATCTACTGACTGTGTTCTGCTAGTTCATTGAG
This sequence comes from Leptosomus discolor, assembly GCF_034619465.1. Taxonomy (NCBI): domain Eukaryota; kingdom Metazoa; phylum Chordata; class Aves; order Leptosomiformes; family Leptosomidae; genus Leptosomus; species Leptosomus discolor. The sequence goes on along the minus strand of NC_141419.1, from coordinate 46,038,483 downwards.
GGTTGTGAAAGCACTTAGGCTCTCACATTGATCTGAATAGGATTTCTATTAGAATTGTGTGCTGTTGATAAAATGCTGATAAAAGTTCATTAGTTCAGAAGGGGAAAAATCTAACTGAGGCCCTCGAAACAAATGTGTTAAAATATGCTCCTGAGTGTAGGTTTTTTACTGACTTGATTAAATAGGAGCTTTCAAATTTTTCATATTTCTGAACATTGGTGATACCTGCTCTGGTATCTGAAAATATGCTTCAGTAGTAGCATTCCTGCAGGTAAGTCCAGAACTGCAAGAGCTTCCCGCTCATCTCAGTTGAAAAGAACTTTGCTGTTGCTAATTGGAATGTTTACTTTAGTACTAAACTCATAATTTTAGTGAATAACTTCATTGTTAATTTTTCATTGCTAAACGTCATTTGGAGACATACTGTTTTCCTTGGAAATGGCCTTTGAAAAGATTTATTTGGAGATTCTGCCGTAATCCTGTGGAGTGGCCAATGAAAACAAACTAGCTGATGGTTTACCAGTTTTAATCTTCACGTTACCTTCAATGCAGGTACACTTTGTGTTCTTCCAGACTTCAAAGAAAATAAAATGCAATGCCTTGTGTTGGGGGAGGAACGGATTTGAGCTTTTCTTGTTGATTTTTATCTAGTTGTTTCTGTTTAGCTGTAATTACATTAATCAGCTTGGTCAAAATAAGTCTTTCTCTTCAGACTAGATACTACCTTGTTCAAAAGAAGTAACTTTTTGCCCTTGTCACATCCATTATGATCATGTAGATAAGTAACAAAAATAGTTGCTGGACTAAGTATTTCAGTTATATGGGAAGAGAAGCTTTAATGACTAGTACAAGGATAGAATCATTCAGTGTTGCTCTGTTATTTTTTAAACAGTTTCAAGAAAATTTTTGTACATTTATTGTTCTTTGTTCACTGGGGATAAATACATAGTAATGAGAGATAACCTGGCATCTGTTCATCAGTACAGATAATAAAAGAGCAACAGTATAGTATTTAGAGGTTGATATTTCCATTAATTTGCACACTCTGAGGAGGTATTTAAGATACCTTCCACACTTCCCGTAATTCTTTCTATAAATGTATTAAGATCCATCTAAAATACTGTGGTTTTCTATTTCACATGTGCTGTGGGACTGGAATACTGTTACAAAAACGCAATTGCCATAATAAGTAGCTTCTTTACTTACGCTTCTAACGTTACGTAGCCATTTGTTCTTCTATGAATTGTTACTATTTACTTTAGAAAGCTCCTGTTTCATCCCTTGTACTTACCAATTCATATTGATAAATGCTACAGAGCTTTTATTCCGTGAGATACAAGAATCCATGCTTTCTGTACCTCTTGTTCTGTTAATCACCCTTCCTTTTATTTGCCTCAGTCTCTTTTTTTTTTTTTTTTTCCCCAATCCTATTTTAAATGTGTGGTCAGGGTTAGTTATGGTACTATGGATGGGAACTCATCTGTAACTTTAACAGTGGTGCTCAATATTCAGCTTCACTACTGCAGCTCAGGTTTACATTTACCATTTTTAAGGCTTCATCACACTGTAAATTCAATCATCGTTTTGCAGTTGATTAGTACTACTAGGTCAGTGTCATCTTTGGCCATTTTCACCTATTGAGCTTCTGACTGGTGGAATATTTCACTTGTGTTAAAGTTTACTAGTATAGTAGTTGCATGTTTAATCCTGTTGCTATTGGAAAACTGTGCTGTCCTAAACATGATATTGCAGTATCAGATAAAAATTGCCTTTTCCTGCATGAAGGGAATGTTCCTGGTTAGCACAGTGACCCCCACAGCAAGGGCTGTGGAGGTAGTAGGAGAGGGAATGTGCTGTATTGCATGATCACATCCCATGTGAAAAATGCTAGCCGTTGTTCCAAGTCTACTTGTACCTCCTAGGAGGCGAATGATTAATGAATAAGAAAGATTTCATCTTGCAAGAAGCTTAATCACACATGATGTTAATTCTTGAGGGCTTTCATTCCAACTAAAGCAAGCAATCCATTGCATCTTAGAGGAAAGTTCCTTCTAGTCTTTCAACTTTATACTCTTTGATTTGCCATTTTCTTTTTTGATGTTGTTCATTGTGAAATTACTGCAAATAAACATGTAAATTGTTAGAAACCCCAAAAGGAGGTCATGTTTATTTGCAGTAATTTCACAATGAACAACATCTTTGAATATAGGACCTTTTTTCAAGTCAGTTACTTGAATCCAAAGTTGAACATCTGTGTAAGACAAACATGCAGTAGTTTCCAGTTTTGCTCTACAACCATTGTATCCAGGTTAAATACTGAATGAATACTGGTAGAGTTATTGTTTCTGATTGAAGTACGTGAACTGTGTAGTGAAGATCTTTTCATGCTATGACTGCATACCTAATTTGGAAAAAATAAAAATCCTGTGTGTACTGTTTATGAATGCTTTAATCCATGAAGAATTTAAGCTGGAGGCTGCAATTAATTGTTTAAGGAAGTAAAGCTTTAGGATGTGTGTATGTATATGTGTGCACACACACACACACGTATGTGTGTTTGTATATACATATAAAAAATGCTAGGAGAGTGTGCCAGTACTTTTTAGTGTGACAGCTTGATGCAATTTCCTTGAAATATCTACAATAAAATACAGACTTTTAAAAGAGGATTTTGGAAAATATATTCCCTTGAAAACAAGTCTTACATAAATGCAACGGTTATTTCCAGTGTTAATGCTTCTTCAGAGCTTTTCAACTTCAGTAATAAGTAGTAAAAATATGTGTGTTAAATCTCATGTGTACCTATATTCCTTAGGCAGTTTAGATCATGCCTGTGACTTTAGATTGGCACCAGTCCTGCAACTAGTATGAAACAAACAGCTCAGTCTTTGCAACATACAAGCAGCCTGCTCCTGCCAGCTCTGGGAGCTTTCTTGGATGTCGACTTTTGCAGAACTCAACTTTTTCTAAGTAAATAAATTAATGGAAATTGTAGACCTAAAACTGCCTCTGGACTCTCCTTGCAGTGACCTTTGCTACATGCTGCTACATCCTCAGGTATGAAAAAATCTTCAGTGCCCTTCTGGCATTTGAATGATAATAAGAGCCGTAAAACTCATGAGGAAGCTCTGGGGGGCTATAGCACACACAGGTGTTAAAGCTACTGTCCATGACAGGTGATGTGAGCTGAGGTGGAATCAGTCCACCTTCTCTCTTTGCTCTAAACAAAATCACTGTCTTCTTATATCCTTTTCTTATAGCTGTAACAGGAAACCTGTGGCCTGTAGGAAAGATGCAGCCCTTCAGTTTAGCGTAAAAAAGCATGTAATGGCTTTTTTGTGTTTTGCTTTTGGCTAACACAAAACCATGTGGTAGCAGGAAACTTCACCAGTGTTTGTTAAGTGCAGTCAGCCCTCACCCAGGGAAAGTTTGTCTCCTTTCCTATCTTACTCCACTTGCTGTCTGTATACAGGGAGACAACAGTGTTCATTCCTACATCTGATCTCTTTAGCCTACTTTGTGGGAAGTCTCTTCAATTTAAAATTCATTTGTATGTCACATACTGAATATAGTAACTTATTTTCTGCCATGAAATTGCCTCCTTGCTCAGGGCTCTCACTCGCTCCATCCTCTGTCCCTTTCTGTGGCTTTGCCCTTCATGTTCTCTTGGCACCTTGTCTCGTTTGCAGTAAAATTTTTGCTCTGGCTCTTGTCCCTGCTTTTGAAGTGACATGAAAGCCTATAGAACCATAAGGAATTACTCCGTGTTACTGTGAGAATGAAACTGTTTCGATAAAAGCTACAATCTGTCTATAAAAAGAAAAAAGTCTTGTTAATGAAATAGATGTGCAAGGCAAACATATTAAAGGAATAATGTAGGCTGTTAAAGTTTCATTCAGTGGTTTGAACATACCTAGAAAGAGGAGATGTAATTTTCAGTGCATGAAACATTAATAACTCTTGGAGGTTATTGAGGAGGAAGTATGTTTTTTCTAGTATTTTTGAAATTTTTTTTTCCAGTGTCAGAAAAGTAGCTCTACTTTCCTCTGCTTGCTTAAAATCAAGAGATAGGTGCACAGACACTTCTCACCTACATTCTCTTCATCAAATCTTCAGTTGAAAAAGCTTTTTTTTTTTTTTTAATCAATATGCACATTTTCCTAAGAATACGGCTTACGTCTTATGTTTCTGGAGAAAGTCTTACAATTGTTTTAAAGGGTTTTCAATTTTGCTATTGTAGGAACATGACAACTGGGATGTAATTCTCTGAGGTTTGGTGGGGAGTAGGTTACTGCTGTGTTGATCTGCAGTGCAGTGCAGTCCACCCTGGAATGGAAGACTGTAAGTCACCAGATTTGTGTTCTCACACAGTGATGAAGCCACTGAAGATAGTGCTCTTCCTTCTTCCTTCTGTGTTACCCTGTAGTGCTGAGCACCTGAGTGCGGTTGCCTGAAGTGTTGCTCTGGCACCAGACATACCAAGATAAACTCCGTTTTCTTGGAGATTCCTGTACACCTTTATGTCTTGAGTATTTTGTTATTATTAGTTTATCTTCAGTACAATTGTTCTGTTGCACAAAGTCATACAACCTGCTGCTGAACTCACAAGGCCACATTATTTATATGTACCCTTTCCGTTCATTCATAATCAAAAGTTCTTCAGCTATTAAGTATTCATGATACATAGCATTCTTTGTCACAGATTTCCAAAAACTGAAGAATGTTATCATTATGGGGCACATGTCTTCAAGGTTTTGCCTAAACTGAGGGAAGAAATAGCTTTTAGGAAGCATTTTTAATGTTTAATAATTTCATATGCATTAATAACATAATGTTTTCTAGGGGATGAAATTGCTCAGCAATAAAAATGCTTTCAACACAGTAATATATGTTTTCTTAGAATTTCTCCTTGAATGCCTGCCGCCATGTTCTGTGTTCTAAATCTTTCAGATTTAATCAGTTAAATGTGGTTAGTTCTCAACATTATTTGGATGGGAGACTTATGGAAGATCTTAGGCGTTTGAAAGAAATTATTTGGCAATACCTGGTGCAATTCTTACCTTCCTGAATCCACAGTGTCATCAGTGAAAGCCTCCAGACTGTAGTGAAGAATGGAGCTCCTGGGGTAGCGCTTGTTGAGATGCTGTCTCTATAAAAGACATCAATTTGTGCTTCTGGCAATTAATGACCCAAAGAGATCCCATGTTAATCTACCTGTCAGCCTTTGTCTAACTTCTGTTGTTTTATAGTCAGCCTACATAAATCTCTTTGCAAAATGTTACAGTATTGCCACATGTTATCAGACAGCTCATTAATGTTCATTTTTAGCTAGATGAATCCTTGCCCTGTAGAAGAGCGGAACTCCTTTCAGTGTTCAGATGGTCTACAACCTTCATGCAGGTGACTTTTCTTTCACTACTACTTCAGTAAGCAGTTTAAGTAATTGATGGTATGCAAAGCTGAACAGGTTCTTTGGATTATGACCTGGCAATGCATGCTGTTGGGTTGGCTGTAGAGTTCCTACAACAGTATTGTAAAGTGTTCCTGAAACGTCATTACAGAAAAAAATGCATTAAAACTTTTATTTTAAAGCATTAAGAGGCTATATACTTTCAAGGGATGAACAAACTAAATTAATTGCCTTTAAATAAAGATCATGTAAGTTAATCTATGTGTATGTGTGTGTGACTATACATACACAAATGTAAGTACACATACATAAATAAAATCTTCTTGAGAAAAAGAATATTTAAGTAAACTTTTCTGCTAAAACCTATGGAATATGTTAAATGTTTGCATAGGTTTTATAATTATAATTAAGCAATAATCTGTTTTACCAAACTGATAGGTTTATAAACCAGTCATTAAAATGATTTAAATCTATCATTTAGATGATTTAGAAGCTTGTACAGGAATTAAATAAAGTCCTCAGACTAAAAACTGTCTTTGCATGCGTATTTACCACTAGTAGAGGTTATTCTCTATGCTGGTGAAAAATTGCATTGTAGCCAAGATGCAAGGAATGCTGTTGTTTCCAAAGAGTTCACAAGACAAGACCTGACCCAGAGGGTGATTCGGTGCTAGCAAAGCCCTGCAGCCCTGAGGAGCTGGGAGGGGTGGGAGCATCACACCCGAAGCTCGTACATCTGCCTGATCAGTGCTGAAGACAGAAGGCGAGAAGATGGAAGGCGAGATTGTGAGAATCTATTAGTAGGCAGAATGAGGCTACCTGAGCAGATGCTCACCTGAAAAGTTTTCTACAAGCTCTTGAGAGACAAAAAGAACTCCATGCAACAGTCTCACCATCTTCTCCCGTATAGGGGCAGAAGGATGTAACAAAGCAAGAGCTTGAAAGAGGAAGACAGAGAGTAAGAAAAAATGTGGTTATCTAGGAAGGGATAAAAACAAGTATGTCCAGTCTAGAGTGACATGTATAGCTTTGGGGCACATCCTTGAAGTTGAGGACTTTTAACTAAATGCTATTAGAGTTGGAAACAGAGGGAGGCTTTCTGTGACTGTGAATGACTTGTTTCCAGCAAAGGAGATCCATCTGGGGCTTTGTAGGCAGGTGAAGAAAGGATAAATTGGAAGAACTACTAAATGCTAATAATGTCAAAAGGCAGCCAGTTTAAAACATAATGGTAATGGTGATGGGATGTTCTGAGTGAAATTGAAGTTTCACTAAGAAAGAACTTAAGACATGATGTATGTTTGGCAGAAGCAGCTAATGTGCTGTCTTATTCTTTAAAAGAGCCAGCCTTATACCTAACACAAACGAAAGTTGAATGAAGGGTTTAGTAACTGTAGTTTTAATAATAAAAAATTCTGTCCCTGAGTAGTTTTAAAAAATTGGAAATTTCTTTACATCTCACCAGGTTAGTTTAGGTTTTTTTTTTTTTTTTTTAGGTTTTTTTTTTTTAGTTTTACAGCAGAGGTGGTGGGCACCCAAATCAACACAAAATGAATAAAGCTGTACAAAAATGCAATGATCCACGAATGAAAGTGCGTGAGTAAGTTTAAATGTATGAAGGTATGTTTTATAGTGGTTTGCCACTATTGCTGTTTTGGTTTTGTTGCTCTTTTTCTTTTTTTCCAGTTTCATGGATTAGTGTTGTCACTCAGTCCTTCTTGGTCTGTAATTTCTTGGGACTATAAGCAAGAAGAAGAAGTCACATCAGCATCTGTGTGGTATGCTGCTGATGTTCACCTTCACTTTCAGAACGCACACATGTATCTTGTTTACTTGTCAAGTGTTGGATTGAAACACCCAATTGTAGCACCTGGTTGCTTCATCAGTTAGGTCAGACAGGACTGAGGATGTCCGTCCTACTAGGTCTGCCTCCGGTTAGGAACTAAATTTTTTCTTCTGTAAGAGTCCAGTCTAAACAGGCAGCAGGAGGAAAAGTATAAAATTGCAGCTTAGTGATCCCTAACTAACTTATGGCAATCATTTCTAGGTAGAAGTTCTACTGTGTAGTGCCCATTTAATACTGAATAGGCTCATGTTTTCCTTCAGTTACTGCTTTTCAGGCATTGGATAAAAGCAAACATCTTTTTCTATAGTTCACATACACAGTCCAAGTCAAGACCATCAGTCTGTCCAGAGGCTGTGGTTCCTGCCATTTCAAACTGGCTTCCCAGGCTATGGGGAGTAATATGGGGTTTGAACCCATGATTTTCAAATTCATGGAGGTATTTTTTGCTCTCTACTTATTGGATGCTTCTTGCATGAAGTAGTTTTTTGGTTTCAGCCAATTTATTCTCTCCTTGTGGAAAATTATCAGAAAAAAATAAAACAATGGGAAAATGCATTCCTGTTTATTCTGTCAGTTTTACTGTTTTGCCTCATTGGCAGTCTCATTATCAAACTTCAATCAATTTTTGATTCTACTTGGTGATTTTTTTGGATATTATGCCGCATACTGTCCTCTTATACAGATTTTCAGTTGAAAGTGTATGCTTCTACTTCATTCCTGTCAACAGTTATCTTCAGTAAGCCTACTGAATTTAATATGCTGCAGCATAAAGCAACTTCTGCAACTGTGAGTGAAAGGTAAAATTCTGTTGTCTTGGCAAGGTGTCAGTTTTTGCAGACTGTGTCCTGTGTGGTACAGAAGTGGAAAAGCAAACTTACTTCAGAACAGCTATTGTGTAGAAATAGATTAATAACAGCATATTTGATCCCTGTCCCAGCACAGTTCACAGCCTTGCAAGGTTTTTAGTAGCTTGTCTAAAGACAGTAGCTTTAAATAGTGTGTAAATTGTGTAATGATTTATCTTACTCAATTTTAGCATTTTTTTTCTGACAAGTAACAAAATGCGATTTCTTTCAAATGTTTACTAGCTGGATGGTGTAATTTGTCTGGTTTTGCTCCCAATACATTTCAAGAGTTATACTGAAGGTAGGAATCCAACATGAAAGCAAATTACCGTCTCATAAAATAAAGCCTATAAACCAAGGGCAGGTGAATGAATTCTGATTTTTCTTTTTTTGCCATAGTCCACAACACTTCCATTACCACTGTCATCTGTTCAAAAAAGTTCTTTGTGAGGAAGCACTGTTAGAAAATTCTGCAACAGTGCATTTGTTAGTGTGAGGAAGTGGTGGGAGACAGAAAGGGGGTGGTGAAATACTGCCATCATCAGCTGGCTGAGGAATGCAAAAGAAAAAGCACGAGCTTTCCTTTTGGCAGCCAGAGAGTGGCAGGAACATGTTTTGCCTTTCTGGGTGCAAACAGCCAGGAACTGGTATATGAGAGGTAGAGTTCAGGTAGTCTTTCTTCCCTTCAGCCTGCTTATCAGTATCCTCTGAGACCCTCAGTATGCATGGGAGGGTCCTCACATTCTGGGTGGTCATTCACTTGCCATGACATAGGAGGAAAATAATGTGTTCCAGGGTGAAGGCAGGGGGGAAGACTGTAAAATAGGGGCTTTTCTGAAAGCATTTTTCTTTATTCTCTACCATTAGCCACTCCTAAGATTTGTCCCATAAAGAAAAGGCAGGTTTGTAATGGTGCGATTTGCCATGTGACTTGCCAGCTCTGTAAGAATTGGGACTTTTTGTTTAGTTCTAAATTTTAATCTCAGACTTTTTTAAAGTATCTAGCGTATATATGACACAACATGACCTTGCTGCCTGCCTGACTTTCAAATGAATACTTTTACAAACATTCATTGTGCCTTTTTGTCCCACAAAGTTTAAAAGAATGAGGCTTTTCTTTAGTTGCAGAACACACGTTTCCCTTTTGTGGACTTTTTTTTGGTGTGAATCTGCCTGAGAAGCACAGAAGACCAAAAAAAGTCAATTATTAGGTCAATGGTAAATTGTGATTGCATATTTAATACTCTGAACACTTTTCTGCTTCCTGATTACATTATCAAGATTGTTTCATTCAAGGTTTCGTTTGCACCACTTATTTAAAGCCCATACTAACTGTAACCATGTCAGCATCATACTTGGGAGTTCCTATGACAAGTAAGCCAATGTCATTTACAAGATGCATCCTATCTACTCTCAGCTTCTTACCTTCTTAATACTTCTGAAATATGCTGTTCTATGTAGATGCTTATGTTGTTCTTCTGTTTGCAAGCCCTTATTTCCAAGCCCAAGCTCTGCTCCCTCTTACTAGTTATGTTACAGCTGTGCAAAGAAACCTGCTTTTTAATACGTATTTTTTAAGTAAAGGAATACTTAAATATATGTACTTCTGATACATTTTAATTTGTTTACATTATTAATAGAGAAGATGGAATACTATATGACAATTCCAAAAGTGTTAAAAAAAAGTTTGGGCAGATCTCCAACACCAACTGAAAGTGTCCTTTATGTCAGTACTGTCTGTGTTCAGACAGTAATTACAAATGCAAATAATTTGCCTTCGCTACGTCACGGAAAAAATAAAAAGAGATCAAAGTTGTGGAGAAGCCTTCTTTGTTGGCCACAAACATTATATCTTTGTCGCATTCATTTGCATATACAAAGTGAGTTTTATTTCAGTCCATTAGTATGGCACAAGAGCAGGATATAGCAGGAAAAAACACTTTAAATATTTGGTATCAACTGAGACAATTCTTACTTATTGAAGGAAATACAGTAAAACCACATAACAAAAACAATAGCAAGGACAATCTGTGTATTGTATGTTTTCTCCCAGTGGTGAAATAGTTCCAGGCAATCCTAACACAGATTGCAAAAACTGCTTCTCCATTTTGAGTTCTGAAAAAAGGCATTTTTAACAAAAAATGTTTCTGTAGTTCTATTAATTGGTCCCTTTTGCAAATTCAGTTTTGATGAAATTTTGGTTTTCTTGATTTTTGGTTTTTTTTTTGATTGCTAATGCCTCATTTAAATGGCATAAATAGCTCATGTATTTGCTAATGAAAATGCCATTGTAATGAGCACACAGTCAGAAAGATGTCACCACTATTCTAGTAATAATCTTTATTTTTTATACCCTGTATCTCATGAGCAAATCATTACCTGTTTTGAAAATGAGCCTGAAATATTTTCCCTGGAGGAGTTCTTTTTCCTTTCCTTTAGTCTTAAATAGTTTTTTGTGGCTTTGAGTAGTCTCTTTACTTATATACTAGGTTTAGATTTGCTAAATATAAAAGGTACAAAAAAAGGGAGATTAATTAATTTACTGAGATGTGCACAGCAGGAAGGGGTTCTCCGGTTGTGCTGGGATGAGCAGATGTTGCACACTACTCGGACAGCTCAAATCCTCAGGGATGACTGCAGTACTTTCCCTGTAACAGGGAAATAAGGTAATCAAGAAGAGTTAATGTTATTAAGGCAAACAATGCTTGACCAGTCTCATTGTCTCTATGATGAAATGACAGGCTTTGCAGATGAGGGGCGAGTGGTGGACTGAATATACTTTCACTTTGATGCTCCTGTGTTATTCTCATTTGTAAGGTGAAGAAGTATAAGCTGGATGAACAGAGCACTAGGTGGGCTGAAAAATGCCTGGACTGCTGGGTCTAATGGGTGTAAGTGATAGTTCAATGTCCAGTTAGCGTCAGTGAAAAGTGGTGTTGGGGTTGAGTTCTGGGTGCAGTATTGTTCAGTATCCCTGTATCAAGAGCCTGGTCGGTGAGATGGAAAGGAAGGCTGTACCCTCAGCAAGTCTGCAGAAAACATTAAACTTGGGGAGTGACACAGATGGAAGAGATGAGGTGCAGTACAGAGGAACCTTGAGACACCTGAGGAGTGGGCATTCAGAAACCTCATGAGTTAAACAAGAAATATTGCAAAGTTCTGTAGATGGGGTGAAATAGGCCCATGGTCTATACAGTCCGGGAGGGGACTGGCTGAGGAGCAGATGTGCTGGAAAGAGCTTGAGGTTTCCAGTGGACACCAAGTTGAGCCAGAAGTATGCTCATGTTGAAAATAAAGCAAGCCACACGTTGGGCTGTATTAGGAAGAGCATGGTCAATAGACTGAGGGAAAATTTGTTACCCTCTATTCCCTGCTGGAAGGATTATGCTCAATTCTAAGGGAAATGTAATAGTGGCCTTTTTAAAAATACTAGAACAGTTACAAAGATGATAGACCTGAGCTCTTCTCAATATTCTAGACAGTGTAAGAAGGGGACAGTTATCATGTCACAAATTGTGCCTTGGGAGGTTCATGTTGCACATTAGGAACTCTTCACAAGGAGTGCACAGCAGTAGTGGGACAGGTTACCCAGAAGGTTGTGCAATTTCCATGGAAGAAGGTTTGGAAGCTGCACTTCAAGCCAGAGGCTGGACTAGGTGATCCCCTAGACCCCTGCAAATCAGTGTGCCTGTGAAGAGAAGATGCTCTGAAGAATAAGGAGGAAACAGGGCATGTTGGATGATGGTGAGATCTCAGCAAAGCTCACGTGGGGTCCAAGTCTGTAACGCAGCAGACTCTTAAGGTAGTTCTGAAGCAGAATGTAGTGGTTTTAGGCCAGTTCTGCTTGCATAATAACTATAATAGTCAGCCTCTAAAGAAAACAGTGACTATGAAATGCATTGAAAATTGCCAGCTTGTTTTTATATTTGCTGCTTCTAACATAAAAGAAGAACGACTTTATTATACATCTGGAAAATCGGAGCAGAAGCTAATCCAAACACCTAACAAGAATCTCAGTGCATCACTGCAATGAGATGCTCTGGAACTGTCTGTGTTACAATAACACTAACCTAGTTTTTTAATAAAACCCTATCTTAAAACTGCATTTCTCTCAGTATTAAAATGCTGTTTGTTGATATCAGTTTGAAATTAAACTTCAGGGTAGAAACAGGTGTGGAACTATGACAACAGAATAGAAACGGCTCATGATAACTCTTAGTTTCTAAGAATTTTTTTATTTTATTTTTCAACTCTCTATCAAAAGTGACTTTTTAGTCAGTGCTTGACAAAACTGGACTGCCTAATCAATTGCAAGTATTTTTAGAATATGTTTTTGTGTTATTAATATGCTGGGTTTGTGCTTCATGAGCTCTCAAGCTACAGCAGATTATGTAGTTCATATGGAAGTATGATGATAATTTATAGTTTACACTCTTTGATAAGAATTGTAATTTTTGTATTTGATTAAGAATAATGTAGTGCAGTTTCTCTGCACTTCCAGGAAGTAAATTTCTTTTGAAGGCTCTCCTAAAAATGGTTTTGATATCATAATGGCGATATCCAGTCTCTGACAAAGATCTAAAGGAAGATGGGTTTGTTTGGCCAGTGGATTTCAATGTGGTAATTTAGATCTGTATGCAGAAGGCAACTAATCCAATGCACTGTCCGCTACTTTCCTTGTCCACAAAATCACAGTAAAATACTGCTCTGGTTAGTCAAGGGATCAAGGCTTGGTGAAGCTCTGCAGATCTAGTCGGTCTACAGAGGCAAAATGTTGAAAATGGAAAAAAAATGTGTTATGGTTTTCACCTTGTATCCTGAATAATGATATGGCTGTAGGGAGTAAATTAAGCTGATAAAAAGTTGTTTTGGCTCTATGTGGAAGTAGGCTTGCTCCACATCTCTGAGGCAGATGAATAGGGAGAACAACAAAATAGTAAGAAAAAAATGGAGAAGGCTTGGATTGTAATGCTGTTTGAATAAAAATACTCTGGGTTAAGCAATATACAGAAAAAGTGGGAAAAAGTATGTACTTTTTTTCTTAATGGAGAATACTAAGTAGATACTAAGGTCTATTCTATGGGTTGCAAATGCAGGCTTCATATTTACTATTTAACCACTAAAAAGTAGGAACTGAGTATTGTAGGTCACTGATTGTTTTTAGTCTCTGGATACCAGCTCTTTTTATTCCTTGACAAAGGAAAGATGTGTGCTCTGCTTGACAACTTACTGACCTAATAATGTGTATTTCTCTGTTATATTTACTGTGACCAGTCCTTTAGGAAAGGCAAATTAAATATTTTATATTTGTAAATTGAACAATTCGATACTAATCCTGTTTAGTAATTTTAATTCTTTAATAACAAAAAGAATATAACACTTCTTTTTTTTCTATTATTTTAAATATTACTGCCAGTAGTAGTGTTAAGTCTGTAAATCTCAGCAGAACATTGTCATCTCTATGATGTGTTCATTTCTTCCCCATTAAATGCTCAAGAATACTGTTTTTTTTTAATCTGATGTCATGTCAATCTCCAATTTAGAATTTGAGCAATTGTGTTGACTGGACAACACATTGTGTGTAGGAACTACTTTGATTTGTACCAAAAGTACACTAAGCTGCTGACCCTTGCCAGTAATTAGTCTACAATGCTGCCCGGTGCTAGGGAGATCTGTCCAAGTTACGAATTGTTTGAGTGAAGCGTGATCACACCAATTTTATGTTTTGCAAATTTGGATGACTCTGCTGTACAAATGCAGCATGTTATACAAATATCTGTGGAGTAATAGGCATGCTTCATTAACTGTACTTACCCTAAAAAATTAACTATGGACCAAGACAGGAATTTACTTCACGAGAAAACAGTGGGAAAAAATGGGTTGTTTTCATAATTTCTAGCATTTTATAACAATAAAGTTATGGCACTAGAATTTCCTAAGGCATTTAGAAAAATTGAGGTTTTGGCATTCATATGCTAAAAGTAGAGAGAAAAAATAAATGTGACAAGTTTGAGAAAGGCAAAATGATGTAAGTCAGTAGCTTAAATATTGTTTTTCATCAGAGCACCGCCTTGTAAAAAACATGAAAATGGATATCTTTCCATTACAGTTTTAAATGGCATATATTTTTTGGTTGTATTGATTGGCCATTTTAATTTTCATAAACGTAGTTCAGGCATAAAGCAGGATTATAGTACCTCTTATAGAATCATAGAATGGTTTGGGTCGGAAAGGACCTTAAAGACCATCCAGTTCCAACTCCCCTGCCATGGGCAGGGACACTTTCCACTAGACCAGGTTGCTCCAAGCCCCATCCAACCTGGCCTTGAACACTGCCAGGGAGGGGGCAGCCTCAGCTTCTCTGGGCAACCTGTTCCAGTGCCTCACCACACTCACCATAAAGAATTTCTTCCTGATATCTAATCTAAATCTCCCCTCTTTCAGTTTGAAACTGTTACCCCTCGTCCTATCACCTCACTCCCCGATGAAGAGTCCCTCCCCACCTTTCCTGTAGGCCCCCTTTAGGTACTGGAAAGCTGCTATACGGTCTCCCCGGAGCCTTCTCTTCTCCAGGCTGAACAATCCCAACTCTCTCAGCCTGTCCTCATAGGGGAGGTGCTCCAGCCCCGTGATCAACTTTGTGACTTTCCTCTGGACATGCTCTAGCAGGTACATGTCTTCCTTATGCTGGAGGCCCCAGAGCTGGATGCAGTCCTGCAGGTGAGGTCTCATGAGAACAGAGTAGAGGGGGAAAATCACCTTCCTCGACCTGCTGGCCACGCTTCTTTTGATGCAGCCCAGGATGTGATTTGCTTTCTGGGCTGCGAGCGCACATTTCTGGCTCATATTCAGTTTTTCATCCACCAGCCCGCCCAAGTCCTTCTCCCCAAGGCTGCTCTCAATCCACTCATCGCCCAGCCTGTATCTGTGCTTGGGATTGCCCCGACCCAGGTGCAGGACCTTGCCCTTGGCCTTGTTGAACTTCATGAGGTGGGCCTGGGCCCAACTCTCCAGCCTGTCCAGGTCCCTCTGGATGGCCTCCCTTCCCTCCAGTGTGTCCCCTGCACCATGCAGCTTGGTGTCATCAGCAAACTTGCTTAGAGTGCACTCGATGCCACTGTCCATGTTGCCAACAAAGATGTTAAACAACACTGGTCCCAATACTGACCCCTGAGGAATGCCACTCCTTGGTGGTCTCCACTTGGGACATCGAGCCATTGACCGTGAGTCTTTGAATGCAACCTTCCAGCCAATTCCTGATCCACCAAGTGATCCATCCATCAAATCGATGTCTCTCCAGTTTAGAGACAAGGATGTCATTCAGGACAGTGTCAAACGCTTTGCACAAGTCCAGGTAGATGACGTCTGTTCCCTTATCCACCAATGCTGTAATCGTGTGGCAGGCGGCCACCAAGTTTCTCAGGCATTATTTGCCCTTAGTGAAGCCGTGTTGGCTGTCACCAGTCACCTCCTTTTTTTCCATGTGCCCTAGTGTAGTTTGCAGGAGGATCCACTCTGTGATCTTGCCGGGCACATAGGTGAGGCTGAGTGGCCTATAATTCCCCAGGGCTTCCTTTTTTTTCTTGTTAAATATGGTAGTTGTGTTTCCTCTTTTACAGTTGGCAAGAACTTTGCTGAAAAGATTTTAAACAGCACTGGTCCCAATGCTCATATACCTGACTCGAGAACCAGTGTTTCATATTTGTATCTCAAATTTTGCTAGTTGTTGCCATGGAAAAATTAGTGTCAGTTGTATAAACACTTTAACTTTCACCTTTTGATAATACCAAATTGCAGCAATATTCTATCTCTAAGAAGCTGAACAGAGTTTTTTCTTTGTCAGATTGGCCTTAAGTCATAGGGACTTGGGGTCATTTTTCTGCCTCTTTTTAGCCTTTTTTTCCTCATATTGTAGCAAACAGATTTATTTAATTTATGAGATTACAAGGTCGGAACATGTTGTATAATAATGTATAATTAACAAAAACAACTGTCAATATATGTAGCAAACCCAAATGTATTAAAGAATGAAAATGCACAGTTGTCATCAGAATGAAATTCTTTCTGTAATGACCGTTGTTAGTAGCATATATTGATAAATAAGGTTTGTGGTCTTGTAGTATTGATGATAACAAATTAGACTAATGGCTTTTTTTTCCTGCAGATTGCACCAGAGTTGAGGTTAGTCAAAGAAAGTGGGCCAGAAGGCTGCAATTAAAACAAGGAATCAACCAAACTCACAAATTTATAACAGAATTCTTCCTTCCTTTCTTTCTTCCTTCCTCTCTTCCTCCCTTCCCCCCTCTCTCCCTTCCTTCCTCCCTCCCTCTTCCTTCCCCCCTCCCTTCCTTCCTCTCTTCCTTCCTTCCCCACTCTTTCTTCCTTCCCCCCCTTCCTTCCTCTCTCCCTTCCTTCCTTCCTCTCTCCCTTCCTTCCTTCCTCCCTCCCTTCCTCCTTTCCTCTCTTCCTTCTTTCCCTTATGAAATAATTATAATCCACTTTTAAAGCTGATCTCAGCAGGTTTTTGGGTGTTGTCTGTGTCCATGTCCCACCCCCCATCCCTGTCACCCCCAGTTACATTCTTAAATCCTGTTGACATGATCCCAAGTGCATGATTTCTGTAGGAGTATTTCCTTGGTTGGTGTCACAAGGAAAGTGCGTATACCCTGCACCTTTATTAAAGCTTTGCACTTTACAACTCGGAGAGAAATAATAATGTCGCTTACATAAGTGAAAGATTCAAGAAAGGTGCCTGGATATTTATAATTCTATCTAGTGCATAATATGAACAAAAATGTGTAAACTAGACAGTTCAATAGAAAAATATTTTTCTTGTTACAGGAGCAAAATTTCCAAACATTAAATAATGTGCATATTTTATTTTATGATGTATGCAGAAAAACCTCACTTGCATGTTCTGATTCTCCAAAGGTAGTTGTTTATCCTCTTTGAAGGAGAGGGGAAAAAAATCCCTAAACAACCACTAAAACCAATTTTCAGGCATACTTTCTAGCAATAATGTATTTTATAAGTTGAAGTCTCTTACAGCTTGATTTCAGACACTTAGAAGCTTTGTGAGGGGTAAATGAGCAAGAAAGCTGACTCTGTAGATGAGTCATGTAGATGAGATGAGTTTATGGAAATTTCTGTGTTACTTAAATTTATTTATGCATTTTACAAATTAGTCTGAGGAAGCAAAGACTAAGGGCTTTAAATACAGAAACCAGCAATTTTGCTGAAAATGAGTTATGTGTATTTAGTATGTTGCTAGAAAATATTAATTAGTTTGAACTGGATTACTGCAGAAGCTTATGCTTGAAGCTTTTTCAAGGAGCACATCGAATTAGGTTTATCTTTTTCAGAGCTGAACCCCTTTTAAACTGTTTGAAGCTGCTTATCTGTGATAGACATCAATATATGTCTCAGGTGCATATTGTAAAGTCAAGCTGTTGCTTTTTTAAGTACAGATGGGTGATCCAGCTTCTTCATCATAGGAAATTTTTCCAAGTTGCTGAATGCTTTGAGTAATAAATTCTCTTTTGTAAATTCTCTAGTTTTTTATAAATTTTAAATCATCCTCTGTGGCCCTTTGGTGACTGTTTAGCTGTCTGGGACTTGTATGAACAAAGATGCTGACCTGTTAGGCCACTGTGCGGTGAGATGTTGGCCATCATCAGCTGCTGCCAAAGTCCTGAAGCTCCCAAGTATGAGCCTGATTCAGTGGTCTGGCCAGCTTCTGCACAGCATGAACACACCATCTTTGTCTTATGCCTTCGTAGAAATTTTGGTCTGGCAAAGGTAGAACAGAATTGAATGCCCTCAGAACAAAAAGGAGTGGTAATACTAGACTATCTTTTTAAAATGGAATACATGCAAATGTATGTATATGTATTATTGATTATAAATTACTATCTATATGAAACTTACAATAAGTAAGCTTGCCTAAGTGTAAACACACACAAGCAGAGATGCGATTCTCGTACTTTGTGCTGCTATGTATTTCAAACTTGCAAAAGTTTTAACACTCAAATGTTTTAAGAGCCAACTCTACTGAAGTAACTTAGTATTTTTTTTAAGCCTTTTGCAAATTGGAAGTTACTTGGCTTCTTTCTTGGCAGTTACTTTCTGATCAAAAATGCAAAAATATATTAAAATAAAATAGTATTTTAGTGTTTCAAAAAGGATGTAGTAGTCTGTTTCAACCCCCCTGTTGGCTAAATACAGTCTAGTTACTGAGGATTACTCTGTTTAATTCCATTTTTGTTAGATCTGCTATAGACAGGGATATACATAATCTCTTGAAATAAAGCAGACAATATAATAGCTGTACAAACTTCTGTAACTGTAGTAGTAACCTCTGTCTAAAGTGTGGAGACAGAAGAATGAAATGGAGACCCTGCTGTGAAACATTACACTTCTGAGGACAGTAAAAAAATGAAGATATTTCCTTTCCTTGTTATGGATTGCCTCTCCTTGTATATAGATCAATTAAAGGAATCCTTCAGCATAAACTGCATTAAAAAAGAAGACTATTTAATGACATGTGGTCAAGTAATATGACTTAAAAGTAGTCTGATGTGAAAACATAAAAGGAATACAAAAATATTTCAAAACTCAATGTAGCTTATTTTTGCATTTGTATATTTTATAACAAAATCTGGAACATTTTTAGCACAGATGTATCCTCAAGTATCCTGTTTAAAAAACTGCTGTTTGCTATTAAGCAAGGCAATTATATGTTGCTTTATGGGTCTGGAAGAGTAATGGGGTGATGTGCCTCGAAGAGTCATGAAAAGACTGCATAGTACATTATAATAGGAATTGATAATTAAAGTTGTGATAAATCTTAGCACCATGATCCTGCTGAGGGCTAGATAGTTCTGTCACCTGCTGATAAAAGTCTAGAGATGACTTCCACAATGGTGTTTTGCTCCCTGGTAGCAATGTTAGGTCTGTACCAACTCTTGGGACAAATCTGTGTGACAAGGCTTTTGTTGTGTTGTGGTTTGTTTTGGTTTGTGGTGGTTTTTTTAAGCTCTGCACTGGATTCAGTTATCACAGTATGTTTTTAAATTACTGTTGGTACAGTGAAAGGAAAGAACTGAGTGTACTTAATTGGACATACTTCTGAAATTGTTCTGTGAAACTTAATTCTGGAAGCTGCTGAATTCTATCTAAAATAATTTTCCATTTGACAGTGAATTAAAAGCAAATAAACCCCATCTATTTAAAAGCATTAAGGTTGCTTTGTGAAATGCTTAAAACTTGAAGCACCAGGATGCAATTTAAATGTGTCTTGCTTGTGTTAAAATAGAATTTCTAATTATAGGCTTGTATAGACTTGTAGGTGTTCTTTCAGTGGATAAATGTAAAATCTTGCTTTAAAGGATTTTCCCAAAATCATGAACAGGTGGAGCATTCATTACCGTACAGTAGCATGTAGTGACCTTGATAATGTGACAGCTCATCATTTCTCTTGTAGCTAATACACATCTCATCACAAGTGATGTCAATCCTATAAATGGAATAGTATGATGAATAATGAATTCTTCTTTCTAAGGCATATTCCTAATCCTTATGTATGTGTTTTGTAGCCTATAAAAACAGGTTTTAGTATCATAACTACTTACTGTGGTTTACATTTTATACATGAGAGCAAATAATGAGTAAGGTAGCCTTGTACTCTATTTTGGCATGTGTTTTTTTCTTTTTTCAAGTCAGAGGTCTAACCTGAATTGGCAGCATACTTGCCACTTTCGTAGTTTTTTAGTTAAATGATTGGGTGCATTTCTTCCTACTCCCTGCCATGCTGTGACATGAACTTTCTCATAATTTTTTTTTTTAAGTCTTTAAATTATTTTTACTGAAATTTTAATAAAAGGAAAAAAGGACTAGAAGGACAGGCAAAATGTGGCATGGGGCACTTTAGTGGAACTATCTGCCATAGTGAAGTCTGACACTGCATTATTTCAAAACTTACTGTTGATGCGGTACTACATACTAATACCGCAGCCCCAAGGGGTATTATTCTAGAACACAGCCAAGCACTGGAAGAAGACTTTATAATGAGAAACAAAATACTGTAAATGTAATCTTTACAGCAGTAATACATCTAAACTGGACAGAATTACACAGGATAAGAAATCTTTAAAAAAAAAGTTATAGTGCTGTGTCTGTGCTGGTGTCACCTAGTTTCTTGTGTAGCTAGTGCAGATGGCAAGTGGCACGTGGCCCCATGCTTTTTGTGTGACCTGGTATGTTAGATGGCCATGCATGATCTCGTATAAAATAGACCTTGCTCTGAGTCATATTAGCTAGCCAGCTTAACAAAGCACATTAATGAATATGTAGTGACTTCCTGGGGTGGATTCAAGCAGCTCAGGTTGCCTCCAACTTGATTATCCAGAGGAGAATGCTGAGGTAGGTAAAGCCACCTGAGGAGTGCTTGTTCTGATGTAGTGTAAAGACACCAAACTTTTGGATGAGTATTAGTAGGTAGCAGCTGATGATGCTATGTGCTTGATGCCTTCTGAGTAGGTTTGAATAACTTAAGAGTGTAGGAAAGTGTTCCTGCTTCCCATCTATTTACTGTATCTAGCCTTTACTGATGTTTGAAATGGGAGAAATTTCGATCTATCAGCCATGGCCCACTTCTCAAGCTTGTCCAGGTCCCTCTGGATAGAATCCCTTCCCTCCATTGTGTCAACTGCACCGCACAGCTTAGTGTCATTGGCAAACTTGCTGAGGGTGCACTTGATGCCACCATCTGTGTCGTTGATGAAGATAGTAAACAGCACTGGTCCCATTACAGCCCCCAGAGGCACACCGCCTGTCACCAATCTCCATCTGGATATTGAGCCGTTGACCACTACCATCTGGATGTGACCATCCAACCAGTTCCTCATCCATTGAACAGTCCACCCATCAAATCCATATCTCTCCAATTTAGAGAGAAGGATGTTGTGAGGAACCGTGTCAAAGTTTGAGTTCATTGAGTTCATTCCCCCAGTCCCTGCCTTAAGATTCAGGGAGTCAAGAATGTGGGAGAAGCCCTTGCCAGTGAAAACTGAGGCTCTTCCTCTGTATTTGTGGGATCCTGCTTTCTCTTTCCTCTTCTTCCTCCTCCCTACCCTCCCTAGCTAGTGTCTGGTGATGCGAATTGATTCAAGATGCAAATCCTTTTCATTTTTTTATGTTTCTCTCTATTCTACTCCCTCCGTGCCTCCAGTTATATTTCATTATCCTATAACTTCTTCCAGATCTGCTTGACTACAAAGTCCTTTTGTTCCTGTACTTGGGATGACTAAAACTTGGCTCTAACTAGTATGACTGTATGCTGCTCAACACCTCACTGATACACAGTCTTTGTCTGCAGCTGTGATATTAGCTTCTGTTGTGAAACATTTTGTGTTACGTTGCAAAAATGTTACAAATGTATTAATCTCAACACAATTTTTGTTGTGATTTCTAATAACAGATTGGAGCTAGATGTTCTTCATGCATTAGAATTTTAAAAATAAATTTTGACACACACCTCTCCAGTGAACAATGTTAAACTGTCTGTTGGTCATTTTTGTGATTCACGTTATTTTCTGCAATAGATCAGTATTGTTGACATTATCAGAATCCTATATATCTTCAAAGCATGTCTTCATATTATAAGAGAAGCCATCATTTCTTGAACACTGCTGATAATAAATAACTGAATTAGATATAAACTCATTCTCCAAAGATTTCTTCTTGAATTATTAACTGATGACATTTTATGATGCTTATTTTCTCCCACCTATTGCTAGTCTTCAATTGACATTAAATTGTTTTATTTATTAGGACAAGCCAAACATATTGGAGTTCCTTAGCAAAAACATATTGATTGTCATTAAGACAGAATTACCGTAGAGACCTTTAAGCCTTCATCTGCATCTTATTAACTGGTTTATGATTTTCTAGAATGGCCATTAGTTGTACACCAGACACTGAGTGAATATAACGGATGATTCAAAGACAAACTGTCTTGACAGCTGGTTTTGGTCCTTAGGCATTACACCTTTTCACTGACAGGTCTTAATTAAACTGAATATTTAAGTTTTGCTATGATAAAGGCCTAAAGAGTCACACCCAAATTTGTCATTTGTATTTGGAATCCTTTTAATTTAGTCTGTTGTCAAGCCATTTATCCTAATGTCTTTGTTGGAGGCTTCTGATAAAAGCAGCAAATAGAGTTCAGGATGTATAATCTGACAAAATCTGACAAAAAGAGTGATCCCTCTTAATGTGAAATCCTACTCAAGCTGTAAATGATGCTGACAAGCTGTTAAAGAAGTGCCACTGTGAGTTATACTGTAATGTGTTACTGTGATGTAAATGCTTGCAGTTCAGGATATAATTACACGTTTTATGAAGTTGTGTCAATGAGTATGCTGTGCCTTGTTAACCACATCATTTATGAGAAGTTTTCTATTTTGTGCTTGCCATGGTTATATAGTTAAACTTGGTTATGACTGCATGCTTTAAAAAGGAAACAAGGTGTATTTTCAGCAACCTAGTGATAAAATCAGTCGTATTTGACTGAAATTTAGAGGAACCATGTGTTAAAGGATGGGTTTTTTTTGCATGGGGAAGTACTAGCTCATGGGATCATCACACTCTACAAGTCTTTTGGAAGGCTCAAAACTTCAGTTAGTACAGCGTAAGGAGAGAGAGGTGAAAGATTTAAAGCAGGGGCAAAGGTATCTTGCTACTGATTGGAAGCACTAATAAAAATACACTTACTTAAGGTCTTGACTTGGTATTGCTGTCTTACTCGATGTGTTTGAGGAGAGATTGGAGGAGATGTGATATAAAGTAGGCTGCAATAGTAAAGAGAGAATGGATTAAGTTTAAATTTTAGGCAGACTAAATCTGTTGAGAAGACAAATGAGACAGTGGTGTGGTCTACTGAAGAGCGTAAAAGTCCTAATTAGTTATGTCCTGACAAAAGAAGTTAGGGAGCTCACTAAATAGTGGATGATATGCTACCTGTAACCTTGAAAGAACATTTGCTCATGTTTTTGTTAAAGTTGCTATTGTGCTAGAGAGGAAAATGGGAAAAGAACAAAAAAAGTAGTAGTAGAAGATATGACACTCCTCCCTCTCCCTCCCGTCTTTTATTTTTTTAAATGAAATGAGGGGTGGATGGAGGAACTCTTCTTCCTTCTTCATTTCCATATCAAAAATCACTAGTAATAATGTAATCTTTGTATCACATTAAAAAAAAAAAAGAAGAATTAATGTTTTGGAAAAAACCCATAGTGGGAACACCCTTAAGTACAGGTCTCTTTAAAAAAACCTTTCATATTTTAATCTATGAAGCATCCTGCCTCTTTGCCTGTGATCACACATGTTATTTGCATTTGGTAATGATCCTAAGTTGGGCAGGGCAAATGTCAGTGAAAACTTGGAGTTGCACCCAGTGAGGAGGTGTTGGTTTTGGCTTGTGCATGCCCCTGCTAGAATCACCATTTATCCGCTTTGAATCAGGACAGAAACTGAAAGGCATTGGTGTAGGGGATGGGAATTGGCTCCACTAACACCAACGCTCTCTGTGATACAGAAGCTGTGTCTGCCTGAAAGGATGAGGAGTACCACGTGGTCTGAAAACTTAGTGGAGAACTCTGGAAACAATGTCAGGATGGAGAAATGGGACACATTTTAAGGCGCTTGGCTTTGCTGGGAGAAATAAATTTTTGACCCAACAGATTTGAATTGATTTCATAAATGTTGCTGACTGGGTAACAGATTTTATCATTTATGGTAATTCCTGAGACAGAAAGTGTCTGTCTTGGCTCTAAGCCTTGTCTAAATTTGCAGTACTTCCAGTTAGGAAAGGTTTTTGTCTACGACCTGAACAAATTTTGTATGGAATCTGTGAGACAAGATAAATAGTGAATGCCCAGATGCTTTTTCTAGAGGCTTCTTTTGGAACTGAGTCACACTTAGAGGTCATTTATTTCCAAGGCATATCTCTTTTATAGGATTGTGAGCTAAATTAGTGTTTTTATGTAATCATTATAATCCTGATTCACGTGATCTTCAGCTGGAAGAGCCAACACTGTGTTTAGAAATTACTTCTGGAATAACGCTGATTTTCCTTTTGATGTTGCAAAAATTGTTTCAGTGGGCAGAATGGTGTAATTTCTATAGTTTTCAGTTCAGCGTGTATCTCATTCATATCCGTAAATAGAAAGGAAAAAAAAAAAAAAAAAGTGATCTCTTTACAATTGATGAATACCTATATGGAAAGTATAACTGATGAAAACTTCATGAAACACATTGTAGAATCACAGTCACAATCTGAAAATGACAGCGATATGAACTCAAAGTAAATCTAAAATCATGCCCAGAAAGAGGAAAACCAAAGCATTTTAACCACTTGCCTAGGCAGCTGATGTAGTTTTTTAATGAAAACTAGGTCTCTTTCTATCAGATAATACCTATGTATATCTATATGACTGTATGGAGCAATGGAAATCAAGATTCCAGTAAAGCTTTTTATCTGACATTGTAAAATAGATCAGATTACTATAATACTTTTTCTGATGCTGTTACAGTTGCGGTACTGTCAGTCTTAATACTGCATTAAGTAGTTCAAATAGCAGTGCTAATTTGTTTCTGTAAAGATTAAATGTATTCTAAAGATTAAATATATTCACTGAAGCTATGTCCTTCTAAAGCACAACCGTTTTCTAATTCCTGCTACTGCCAAGGTGTTTGGGCTCTTGCTTTGGAGCTTGTGTAGCTCGTAGGGTGCATTGTTGCAAGTTCAGAGAGAGAACAATCGAGTAGTAGTATAATGCAATACAGAGCAATGAACCTTTTTAACTGTGAATTTCCACTTCACACCCACACACCCACCCCCACAAACACCCCCACACCCCCTTCACACCCCCACATACCCCACACACATACTTACACACACACACACGCTCCCCCCACACCCCCTACACTCTGCAGCAGAAGAGTAGTCGGTCCTGTGGTTCACTGGTGGCTAGTGGTTTGTTTGGACTTTTTAATGAGGTACTTGAGGGCGAGTATTGTCCTTGCTTGTTTGCAGGGTGGTTGGACTGGGGGCGAATAAGCATCATTCCTACTGCTTTGTGTCACATGAGGGAAATCTCAATGGTGTCATTGGTGTCATGGCCTGCAGTTGCTGGGGTGCTTCTGTGTCAGATGATCCATGAGCATAGCATGAATATTTGTACTGATCTTTAAATGAAGAATTTCTCAGGCCCTATTTTATGGGCTTTTCTGAGTAGTGAAACAGCCATTTTTGTCTGGGTTTGTAGTCCTGGTTTGGTAGTGGGAAGTCTATATAAGTACTGAAAATGGAAGAATAGCAAAAGGAAGGATCTTCAGTCTGGGGAAAAAAGTTGGATTTTTTTTTTAATTATTATTATCTCAGGTAACCTTGTGTAACTGTTCATTGGCTTTTGAGTTTGTCTTGTGGTTGCTTAGAGGAAGTAGGCACCTATGCTGGGGTGCTGCTGCATGACAGGTGAGGGGACAGCCTTCCTGAGGGAGACCCTGCATGGTCCCCCATATTCTTACCTTCACTATGTGGTGAGCTAGCAGTGGCTACTGCCTTCCTCTGTGAGCCATGGAGAGGTTAAGCCTCAGGGACACACTGCCATTTTCCAACCTTGGACTAATCCCAGGGTTTTGCCTCCACCCGAGTTTTGGAAGTTGTGATTCTTGAATGTATGAAGTTTTTTTAATGTGGTCAGAAAGATTCATGCCTCTGTGAAGTCCCATATAAATGGTGTGGGGAGAGCTTTTTTTCAACAAATGCGATACGCAGGAAGTGATTGACTTGGATCATTATGAAGTAGAAACTTCAGCAGATCTTTCCTGCCATGTTAATTCAAAAGCACAGCACAACCTGTTCTGGAGAGTTGAAGAGTATTTAAATATCTTCAACGTGTCAGAACTAGTCATGTGTATTTTTATTTGGTGGGTTTTTTTTATCAGTCAAGTAGCTTAGCCACAGGTATACATTCTCTGGAGCATCAAAAAGTGTGTGGTTTTCTTTTTTGGATGAGTTCACATCACTATCACTAAGTTAATTGAGCTAGTGGGAGAGATACCTTCTTCTGCTCCAAAATCAGAAAGTTGTGATGTTTTTGTTTCTTGAGTTCCCACATAACTTTGCGTTTGGAAACTAATTTCAACTTTATGTAAAAATACATAGCATGCTAAAATAAAACTTGCAAACAAACTATGTATATCATTCAGTCTGAAACTTATTTTCCTTGATTTGTCATTTGTAAAACAAGCCAGAGCTTCCATTGATCCCAAAGTCATTTGGCTGGCACAGCTCTTACACAAAATGGCAATTTTTACTGGAATGCACAAGTTGCATTTTTTTGTTTTAAATGTGCTGCAGTCACTGGATGGGCCAAGGTTCGGAAGCTTATTACCTGCCTTATCATTGTGAATAGGCAGCACCAGCTTTAGGACTACAATAGGAAAAAACATTACTTGTTGCTTAGAAATGTGGTGGAAAATCCAAAAATAGAGTATTATTTCACTAGGTACCTGCACCACTTGATGGGCTTGGTGTAAGTGCCTATTGGCTATAACTTGCAGAAGATGTGGTAGCTGAAAGTCAAGAGACACTTAAAAGGAGTTTACATAGTAAAAAGTTCCTACTGAAACATTTTTCTTGCTAGGACTTGACCACTCAGCAGTCAGCGCTTCTCAATTTGGAGATGAGTATATAGATAGAATAATAAAGCATGAATGGAATGTAAATTTTTATTTTAACCTCTTTCATATTTTCTGGTAGAGGCCACAGTTAAATTGAGAAGTATCAAATTTAAAAATAATATGAAGGCTTCTCGGTGTGGTGTGTGTGCAAACTGGGAAACAAAAGCCTGTGAGAGACCACAATCAAGAACTTAGGAAAAAAAGTTTTATGGATGAATGACATCTACAGTTACATTAAGGATGATTAAAAAAAAATACTCTAAAACCTTATCATTTATAGCATAAATTTGCTTTGATTGTGTAGGCAATGAAGATACTTCCTTTGTCTGCATATGCTTCTTACATGTTTCAGGACTTGTGGACCACCTTCTGAACTGTCTGATTATGTATAACATGTCTAAGTGAAAGACAGGATACTGAATTACATGAATCATGAGTCTGTTGATGACAATTTTTACGATCTCAAGATCCTAACTCTCATTTGTAGGAAACATGACATGATAGACTATTTGAAGAATTATCTGCTATCACAGTTACTTGGCTAAGACAGTTTGAAATAGAAGTAACAAGAGAAACTGCAAGCTCTGTGTATATTTTTTTTTCTTGTTTTGAAAATGAAGCTAGCGTTAGATGAACCACAACTAAACTTTAAAAGTATATTGCTTTTGTGGTTCTTTTAACTTTGAAAATTTAATATAGCTGAGTATAAATAGTTTCAGATTTAATTGTGTGTGAGAGAGAGAGACTGAAATTATTACTTTCATGCTACAGGTCTCTGATATTGCCATTTCTACACAAAACACCTAGAACAGTTCAGCCCAAGCGTGTGCGATATAAGCATGTCTACACAGACACACATATATTTGTTTTCCAGATTGTGTATGTGTATCAATTTATTTTCATGCTTCATTTGCATTATCCCATATGTTCTGCTGAGCAGTACATAATGTCAAGATGCACTTTCCAAAAATTTTTAACTGCGGTAACAGAGCAAATGTTCTCCTTTGAGTAAGTAGGAGACATGCTGATTTTATGTATCAAAAATCTTTTTTTTTTTTCAGTGCATATATGTGAATGACTACTCAAACCATGGCTGTTGTTAAATAAACACGTGTACTTTGCAGTGTTTTTGTTGTAATTGACCACATAATTGTACAGTGTCATTTTGTAATTGGCTGAAGCAGTTAGGTATCTTTCTCAAGATAATTTTTTTGAAGTCTGTTCAAGACTAACAAAGCCCATTAGTATAAAAAACAAAATGGTGGTGGTATGCTCCTGTGCTCTAATCCAGCTCTCACTTGGTGATGAAGGTGGACTTAAACATGCTGACAAAGTTTTAGAAGATAGCACATACAGGCTTCAACAGAAGCAAGTAAAGATTTTGTTTGAGCTTTCAGTTATAAAATTAGCACTGGAACAAAACAAATTTGCTAGGAACAGCCTAGGCAATAGAAATAGACAGTGATTTATAATGTAGTTGCGTGTAAAATAGCTGTCTCTCTAAAGATAAATGACTGCACTGCTTACAGTCACTTGCATAGGATGTTTGCAAGGCCTGGAGCAGTCAGCTGTAAATGGGGAGATGTGTTGTCTCCCTTGTTGCTACTGGTGCTGAGCTTGCCTGCTGAGTTGCTTGGTGTGCTAGGGCTTTCCAGACCTGAACACACACCAAACCTAAGGCCCTGATGTTTTGCAGCGTACATATTGACACAGAGCTGGCTTCTGATTGTTTGCTTCAGTGAGGATATGTGAAACTGTGTTAGAACTGTAAATGCAAATTCTGGATTTTGTTCCTTCCTTCCTTGCGTTTCACATTTTAAGTTAGTTAGGTGTACTAAAAGAAGTTTTAATGAAAGTATTTCAGAAAGTAGAAACGCAAATATTCTTTGAAGCCCTGAAAACTGCTCCTTCAAGTGAGAACACATTCTTGTTTTCCTTTTGTGGTCCTTTCATTTTTTCCAGGCATTCCTGTGTGAATTTTTAGCGCTTTGCTTAGGTCAAGTGGAGGCTTGTAATCTGCTATGTGATACTAATGATAGTCATGTTAACTTGCTGGTGTTTGTAGCATATGAAAGTACATCCCTGTCAAACCTTCTACGAACTGACAAGAAGCTTTGTAGGGTCATGTTTTGTAAAGCAAGTTAATTTAAAGCAGTGAAGGATGAAAAATAAAAGCACAACCCAAAAAACCCTAAAGCCAAATACAATGCAATCTGTGCTTACTATCCCAAATAAGTATATGAAGTGAATAGTGAGTGTACCCGGAGTTTAGGTCCTAGAGAAAAACACTGAAGTGCTGATACCCTTAGAGTCTGTGTTTCGCGAGCTTCATCTGTATATGAAGTCCCATTTGCACTGACATACAAAACTCCATATCTACAATTATAATCATATTCCCTCTTCTCCATTACCCATGGGGAAAACCACTGCTAGCCTGTGATCCAATTGTATTAATGTAAGTAGCTTACAGAAGTACAGGGCGAATGGTGGTACATCTTCCACAGCGTGTGCATAACATGTTTAACTTGTGGTGTTCTGCACAGTTGTTCACAGAAAGGTTGCAGGATTTGGTTTGTTGGCTGAAAGAGGTGGATTAATGTTTCAGGCTTCTGAAATAAATCCAGACATTCCCATGGTGAAAAGCAGAGTACATTTTATCCTTGACATGATTTGAGAATCTAGTGGTTTCTTTCAGCGATATCAGAGTGAAAAACAGAGATGAGATGCTCAAAATGCATACAAAATATGAGACAGTCGATTGGTGTTGTGTTTGTTGCAGTGAAACAAAGGAACATTTTTAAAGCTCTTCTGATACTGATTTGGACATTTAAAGTATATCCTAAATGAGGCTGTTAATTTTTTTTTCTTTTAATTTTTGCGAGAACATAAAGAACTTCTACAAGGTTGTTTTTAACTCTCCAGTCCTATTTTGCTACTGTGACTAGGAGACTGGGATACTTTAGGGAATATAGGAATATATCCTTGTTAAGATGGAAGTAACTTTCCCTAGCTTGACTTTTCTCATTCCCGGTAGGTAGAGTAGTCCACTAACAACTCAGATCTTAGAGTTTATTTGAATTTTTCTGAGCTTTTAAAGTCTTTTGATCCAGCTTTTCTTTGTTTTTCTCTGACAGTGAAGTGAGTGTTGTGGTTTTAGAATACTGTGTATTTGATCCCATGGAAATAATTGTTCCCTATCCAAAAACTGACAAAGTGGTAGACACTGCCTTTCTATCTGTGACAACATCATCAGGCTGAGCAGAACATGATATTTTACACTGGGAAAAGCAGATGTAACTGTGATGAGTATTCGATGGTCATAAAATGCAAGTATGTAAGATCTGGGATTTT
Source organism: Leptosomus discolor (assembly GCF_034619465.1). Classification (NCBI taxonomy): domain Eukaryota; kingdom Metazoa; phylum Chordata; class Aves; order Leptosomiformes; family Leptosomidae; genus Leptosomus; species Leptosomus discolor. The sequence goes on along the minus strand of NC_141419.1, from coordinate 46,008,287 downwards.
GTTGAACAGTGTGCCTATAGGAGAGGGTGAGGCTTGGGGGGTCTTCATGGGATTAGACTTTTCTTTAGAAACAACTAAAAAAAAAAAAAAAAAGCCCAGCTACCAGGAACAGCCTGCAGAGAATTTATTTCACAGTATTGGTGTTTTGGTCACAGGCCCGGTAACTCCACACTCAGAGCAGTCACAAATGTTTGTTACATTAGACTACAGGATGAAACTAAGACAGGCATTGTATTTGCAAGCACTGACTTTAGACAGAAAGGTTATCCTGTATAGCTGAGAAGAGATGCCTGCTCTGCATTACGCTTGGTTGCAAATTCACCTTTCGCTACTGGCTGTGGAGGAAAGTGAGTTAATGCCTGTAAGGATCTATAAGCTTGTGCCCATTCTGAGAAGAGCAGCTTGCCATTTCAATTGAACTAATGTGTCTTGGCAAATCTATCTTTTGAGTATCTGCTGTTGTTGTCCAGTGATTGGTTTTGAGCAATAAGATAATAATAAGCAATAAGACTAAAATCTCTAAATAAAACTCAAAGGCAGAGGAATGGGTACGCTTTCATTGTTTTGTTGCTGAGTTGTAAGGCATAGTCACTGCCTTGTCACCTGCAGAAAAATTAAACTGCTAATAACTGGCAAACTTTCAGAGCTGACAACAAGAGAAAGTTTCCTGGAGAGGAGAGGAATGTATACCGATCTTGACTAACAAGGATTTGTGCCAAAATACTAGAGAGTGTTCTGCTTTAAATGGTGAAAGTACAACAGTAAATTCTGGTTTACTAACCATATATAATGACTGACTAGAGAGGAAGAAACAGTGGCGTCTTTCAAGAGGGTATAGCAGTCAGAGGGTCTGGGTACTGTAATTGAGATGGCATGAAAAGATTCCAATTTTGTGCATGAAAATAAGATAGTCAGATTGAAACAATTAGGCTTGTAGGATTCTGGAGAACTATTATAAAGATAATTTTATGTGGTAATTTATATCTAAAATTTTGTAAGTTACCTTTAATCTCTAGTCTGCTCACTGTAATGAGTAAATTTACAATATGGAAGGAATAATACTATTACTTCTGTGAAGCAACTCCAGTTTCTGGTGACTCATCATTTGATTTGACAGGAAGAGAAAGAGCACTTGCCTCAGAGAGGATTATAGAGAGAGGGATGGAAGCAGGTACATTGTTGAAATTTTAGATTGATTCTAGTACAATTAGGTTTCAAGCTTACGTTCTGCTCTTAAAAGCTTGTGGGCTTTCCTCCACAAATGCCAATCAACCGTGACCTCTCTTGCTCTTTGCTGGAATGATCTGTGCTCACTGGTCTGTAAATCAATTGTAGATCCATTGTAATCTGGGAAGTAGAATTATCTAATCTCTTACATAATCTGGGTATATTCAGGAAAGGCATCAATGAAAAACCTTTAAACCTTCATGAATCACTGAGCAAAGCATAGTATTAGTTGTGTGAATCATCCATATGGCACTCGTTATCTTTTAAGTGCAGATGTACTGTGACAGTTGGACACCTCTGCTATCAAAGACTGCTTTATAAGTTACTGCTTCTCCATCAGTCTTTTGGGAACCATGTCATATATGGGTTTTCTGTAGGCTTTTATGAAGTTACGCACTAGCTTCCAGACAATATGCACCTTAAAACACAGGGTTAGTCAAGTTATATGAAAAATTGGAAGTCACTGTACCTTAATTTGAAAGTTTCAGTTAGCTTGTGCTGTTCCCTCCTGTTCAAGCTGTGTCACAGGTCAGTTTACTGAATGAAGTACTGAGGTGTAGTAATCAGAACCCAACTTGAACTTTTTAGCTGCAATGTTTAGCTTCAATATCATGACGTGGAATAGTAAGAGTATTTTGAAATATTTAGTCCTGAGTTAAGTAAATGTATGAACTACAGTAGGGAGAAAATATGTAATCAACTAGTCACGTGATTCTTGGTATCTTGTCAAGCCACAATTGCTCTTCAAGTGTTAATTCCAGAATGTTCATATTTATTTATTTATGTCTTAGTCGTGAACTTTATGCTTATCTTATGTATATGCAGTATAAAACTGTGATATGTTCTTCTTTGTTGTAACACAGCTTTTTAGATAAACAAACAGAATCTCTACACACGTTGTAGAGATTTTATTCTGATGATCTCTGCCCAGGACAAACAAAACAATGATTTGTTTTTAAATCCTTGGCCTTCTACAATAATTCATGGCTTGTCTCTCAACAGGTATTTCACAGTTGTTGGTTTCTTTCTCAGAGACCTCAACGCTAAACATTGATTCTCTGACTTTCAGCAAATAAAACTAAGGTCCAAATTCTATGTGGGATGATCTTAGTTGCTGAAGACTGAGATATGCATTCTCACCTATCCTCCTAGGTCAGTAGAACGTGGTGTCCAGGGCTTTATTGTTATTCGTGTCCAGAAGCATTTATTTTGGCAGACGTTAGCAGATGTTGTTCATGTCTAAGGCTCTTTGGATTTAATGGTGTGTTTTAACACTGCAAATTTTACATTGGTTTTAAAGCCAAACCTGTCACAGAAGCACAGTCAGTGCTAACATGTCTACGCAAGGAGATATCTCCATCACAGCCATGGAGTTGTGATCTCTTTCTGTTATCATCAGTTTTCTTTTTTTTTTTAAATAACTCCTCACTTGCAGCCCAAAGTCCTGGGAAACAGTAAGATTTCAGGCATACCCTGTCTTAGGTGCTTCATTTGGCTGACTTAATCAGCGTACTGAGGTAGGGAGAGGGCTGGGATATTTTAGATGCTGCAATTTTTAATGTTTTTTTCCTCAAGCTCTATACCCTTTTGATGAATTGTGCAGGGAACTTGACAGGGTAATTTGGGTTGTGATGGCAGAAGCCCAACAGTTAGGTACTTCTATGCTCAGTATCACCATGTGTTAATACTTTTTTTCGTATCTGATTCTGAAAGTGTATTTCTGGAAACCTGGTGTCTAAAGCCTGATGTGGAAACAATTCCCCCAGATATGTCCCTTCTCCTTCTTGTGTACATTATTAGTTGGCACAGACTGCTGTACAGCTGTGTTGTCCAAAGGTAAGTGATCACCGAGACCAAAGGTGACAGTTTCTGGCATTTGAGTGCAAGTCCTATAGCCCAGAAAAAACGAGGAAAAAAGGTAGGAAACAGCGTAACAGCCTTCTGCAAGGTCTGAGGCAGATGACTCTTGGGTAGTTTTTTCCACTAGTGTAGGATACAGCAGGAGCTACTCAAAATGACAAGGTGACTGTGCAAGTTCAGCATGACATGAGCTTTTAAACCTGGCCCTTGATGCTGCTTATCAAGTCTTGCAGAAGTCACATTTCTTTGTAACATACTTGTTTTTCCTCCAAACCTTTGTTTTCTTGCTCTTCTAGCTGTTCTAGTGTTTTAGTCTGTTGTCTGCTTTCTAGACTGTAGTTATTGTTATTTTAAACACTTTTAAAATCTAAAACTTTCCTGAAGGTTGTGAAACATATACTTTTGGTTTTCTACATTTACAGCTACTCCTGTCAGTGCTTCCACAGTTAGTCTTGTGTTTTGTTGGGAAGACTCACATTTCTCACTTGACTGTCTTCTGTGATGCATTTTCTGAAGTTCTTAATACCTGGATGTATCAACCAGATACCGTCTTTTAGACAAGCAGACTCTAGAGCAATGACTTTTTAAGTGGTAGTCTTACAGTTATGTCTTGTGACCAGTGCAGCTACTGGTTCCTTGTGTGGTGTTAAAAAATGGTATCTTTGTCACAAGTGCAGGAAGAACTGGTGAAAAATTTGAAAGACAGAACATTAAAGTTAGTTGATGATGCTCAAAGGCAACTGTTGAGTAGCAGTGAGTGAAAAAAGTCAAATTTTATTTGTCCTAAATTGTAAGTGTAGAAATGCTAACACGGAGGAAAGGAGGATCAAATGAAAGGAGTTTCTTCTATGTTGATGGCTACTTCCTGGATGTGATTTCTCGATTTTGCCCTGAAATATTAACCATTTTTTATTAAATGAGAAAAAAAAATTTACTCATTGAATTTTGAACTGCTGTGTAATTTTCTTTTCCCTTGAAGCCCTGTGGTTGCACAAGATGAATTTCTTATCCTGTATGTCTTGTGTTCTCACTCTCTGAGGCTTCTGCAAGGAGAAGAACATGAAGTTTGGCCAAAAGACACTGATCCAAAGCAGACTGTTTTCCAAAAGTCTGTGAAATCCTTGGATAAAAGATAGAGGAGATTCACATAGGCCAAAATTATTTTCATCTTGAAAACTGGAGACACTTTGAAATAAAGGAGACACTTTGAATTGGAAAAATAAAATATTTTGTCTTTGACTAAGTAGCATTTGCCTTGATGTTAAAATAGAAATATTGCCAGTGTGATTTTGTAATCACAGTAGTGCAACACAGTGTGTAACTACTACTATTAATTCCATTTAATTCGATTTTTTTAAAACAAATTTCATCATGGAAGGGGATTTAGAAATGTGGATTTTTCTATTACCTTTCATTTTACTCCATGCTAGAGAGTGGTACGTCCATGCTATTAGAGCACACAAATTTTAAGTCTACCTGAAGACTTTGGGAATAAATTAATATACAGTAATGGCAGACAAAAAATCAATGTTTCTTTCTGCTGAAGAAAATAAAAATTAAAACCTTAAATTGTGCTTGGGGTGTATTAGCTTAGTATTAATTTTTAAAATAAGACTTACTAAATTAACTTCTGTTTTAATTAAAGGTAAATATATTTAATGGGGACTTAAAATCTGAGGAGGATTTGTGTAGGAGTAGGACTTTTTGTTTTAACAGCAGTAACAGATCACTCTTCTGGTTGGATTATGGTAAAGTATAGCTGTTCACATAAAGGGCCACAACTATGATCCTCTGATATCCTTTTTCACAGCATATGATGTCATTTTAATTCAACACATTGTTCCATCTTGTGATACAGTAACAAATTAGCAATAATTGCCAATCTTCCAGAGAACTGCTTGACTTTTTAAATCAAGATTTAATTTTTGGAATACAACTTCTTTCAGGGCTTGGCACTTCAAGTGTAAGCAGTAGAACCTATTGAGGTCAGTTTTGTATTTGGGGTGAAGGCATAGCTCAATGCTTGTGCATCCTATAGTGCTTTTATCCATGTAAGAAGCACTGCAGTGTGGCCATTGAGAATATTAGAAAAAGCTAAAATGTTGAGGTTTTTGTCTTCCAGGTCAATGCAATGCTATATTAGAAATAGAGTTTTATAGAATCAGAATATAGATGTGAATTGATTTGCAAAATAGGTTTTCTTATTTTAGCTTGCAGCTTTTGTAGAAATATGAGTTAACTGTCCCAGATGAAAGAATAGAAGCATAAATAGAAGATCTCTGAATATTTGTCTGACAGCAATCCCCCACAGAAGAGACTGATACTGAGTCTGTCTAGGTTTCCTCAGAATTTGTAAAGCCATTTCCTTGGTCTGTCCCTGAAGTAAGCACAGGTTTTCTAATTCCCACTTCGGTAAAACTGAAAATTTTGTTTAGGTACTAAGAGTAATAATGACTATCACAGGAATTGCTGTTTGGTCTGTTTCAAAATTTTATTGCTTGATTTCCCTTGAACTTTTGCAATTATAATCTTGTCTGCTCGTGTTATATAAACAATTACGCTATAGCTATGCCTCTGGCATTTGTCTGAGCAGTGTGTCAGTGCCATCTATCCTAAGACAAATTGTCCTTGTTTTACTCTTACAAATACTTATATAGAAATAAAGAGGTTAATTGTTATTAGGCATTTCCTTGCTTGAAATAATTTCCCTTTTATTGTAATTAGTCATTGCTTTGAATTTTAACAAGTATTAGTAGCATTTGTAGCAAATTTTATTACTAGAAGTTGTGTGAATGACTGAAGCATTTATTATAAATGTGAAAAATGCATAATTTTGAAAAGCGTCAACCATGTTAGTAATAGGTTCCATTATTTGACATAACTGATTTATATGAATAATCTCTTTGCAGTGCTGATTTCTTTTTTTTTTTTTTTATTACTAGATATAAGCCAGTTTAGCATTTTTGCATTTGGAGAGGAAAAATGGAAATCAATAGGACTGAAGACTAACCAGAATTTATGCTGTTACATTCGCTTTTGTATAGAAGTGCAGTATATAATGGCTGGTGATATTTCAGTTTGCTTCACTATTTTTTTATTTGTTTCCCTTTTCTATGTTTCATGCTAAAGAATGGTTGGGATTTTTTTTCCTGTGATGTTATATCCTTGGAATGGGGTTGGATTGGATTATGGGGAAGTATTTTTTCTTTCTTATGTGCTATTCTCTGCTATTTGGAAGAGAATTTTGAGTGACTGTAGTGACTTTGCTGCAAAGGATCCCCTGCAGTGGCAGATCACTATACATCAGTAGTCTGTGTGTTTGGAAGGTAATGAGAAGGTTAGTCTTGTGCAAGGTCCCTAGGCAGTGCTTGAAATCAGATACAGAAGAGGTGAATTGCTGTCTTACTCTTGACCTTACTGTCTGGAAGGCAACCTGAGTAAAGGGGTTGTTATCTACACTTCCTGGACTTAACTCTCTGATCTTGTGCTCCCGTTTTTTTCAGTCTGTTGACTCTCCATACCTTTCCTCTGTTTTCTTTCCATGTGTAGAAATGAATCAGTAGCTTTTATACTCATGAGCCTTTACATTTTTACTGTGTGTTGTACTTAGAGTGGAGAACAAGTGAATATTCCCTGGGTATTTATGTATTTATTTTTATTACGCAGCTACCACAGGTTCCTGAAAGGAACTAGACCTCTCCAGCATCTTAATGTTAACAGTTGGTCACTGGGCTTCCATTCTGTCTAGTGGATTAAACAATTCTGTAAGTGAGTAGTCTGTTTTTAAAGAGCAACAGGAGATATATTTTTTTGTTGTTGTGTTTAATTCCTTTTTAAGTTTCTCTTTTGGCTGCCTTTCCCTCCTCTTTTGTCCCAGTGATTGACCCAGCACCTGGGGTGCCTGACTTGACTCTCTAAAATTTCATCAGATGTCTTTTGAGACTGAGAGCATGGGAAGATGTTATCTAATAGTCGTCATATTTATTCCATTGGATGCATACACGAAGTTTCTTTATGACTCCTTTGTATGTATTTGGTACGGACACTTTTTTACGGATTTTGCAAACTCTGACAGTTTTATTTTCAGGAATCTTAAACACATCTCAGGTGCTCTCATTCATCTGGCATGTGAGCATCTTTTTCTACTGCAAGAATGGTATTCTCCTTTCCCTTTAATGCTCTTCTACAGATTCCCCTGTGATTGTTATGTGCAATCCTTGTATCTTCAGAGTTATCTCATTTTAAATTATACCAAGGGAACCTGGTATCTCTATTGATTTTCCAAAATAATAAGGATATAGATGTTGCACATTTTTATTGGTAGTAGTATAGTAACTATTTCATGTTATTTCTCTGTGTTTTGTTTTTGGTTGGTTGGTTTGTTTTTTCCTTTTTAAAATTTCGTTTGAATACTCCCTAGTTAGGTTAAAGAAGCTGGTTATTTTACCCAATCAGAAAATAATTTAATTTTAACTGTGTTTCATAATTTTGAAATATTGTTTCTTGAATATTAGTGACTTAATTCCTATTTGGTTAACTCATCTAAGGAAAGGATTTAATGGAAAAATGTATGAAAACGTCATTAAATATAATCCTCTTATTTAATCTTACTGCAGGTTAAATACAAGGTTGAGTTCCCTTCTGACACAATTGTACAGTTGCTATTTTTGAGCATCTGAGGATTTAGATCAGTGCAAAATTGTATTTCTTGCAGAGCAATACATAATATATGTTGCAAAATTATGGTAATGACATTCCCATTCCATTGGAATGGTATATGGGTTTTTCTGTATTGCAGCCTTCAGGATAATAAGAAGCTACATGAAGTAGATTAGATAAGTAAGGTGCAGAAGGCATGGCAGTGTGGAGTTTATATGCAGTAATGTAGCCATCATCACCTGGGTTTCAGTAAATTATTGGAGGGTAGCATACAGCATACTGTAACTGTGGAGCTCTAAGCCACAGAAGGCCTGTTATGTTTGGGCGAAGCACAATATAAGAGTAGATTTATAGTAAGATAGGGTAAGAACCTGATCCCGTGAGAAAAAAAATTATAACTATTTTTTATTCCTTATTTCTGTGATGTTTAGTATTTAACTTCTACCGCCTTCTTTCACAACCAGTTTCAGGACAGGGAGGAAAAGAAATTGAGATTCCCTGGTCTTTCCTCCTTGTTGCCAGCAGTAGAGAAAGGTGTAGTGAACTACAATTTACAAGCAGTTTTGTCTGTAATGATACTTGTCCATCTATAATGAAGGCACAAAACTCATTCTATTCATGTCTGATTTAAAAACAGTCATGGTAATTCTTGTGGGTGAATCACTGACAAGAGATCCCCTCAAGTCTTTGTTTTGCTACAGGGCATGCTGTTGCAGTTGCACAGAAATGCGTAATTTGTCTCCAAATCTCCTGTTGGATCCAGGGCAAAATTAGACTTATTAACTTACTACAAGTAGCAAGAAATTTCAATCTCTTGAGCTGTAATTTTGTTGTTCAGAATACAAGCATAATGTTTGGGCAAGTTTTTTAAGTTCAGCTTTAAGAACAGAAGTCATCATCACTGAAGTCCTTTTGTCCTCAAGAAGCTGCTGATTCTGGTAGCCTCTAAACCTTGCTAAGTTTGTTCTCAGTAGGATCATGTTGGAAAGGGGATATCACATCTTTCAAGCATTTTCTGTTCCATCAAGACTGGCCAAAGCGAGGCATGTTTTACTAGCACTTCGTATGTTTCTTTTTCCTTGAGCCAGTTTTAAAGTTTTGTTCCTCGGTGAACTCATCGCTCACTTTCTAAAGCTGCAGTTCAATGTAATGTTTTTGGAAACATTTCAAAGAAGCCTTAGTGTTAAGAACTGACAGTGTGATCTATTTCTGCTTCCTCTAAAAAAATGCATATCATGGACCGGAGCTTCTGCATCTGAAACCAATGCTCTAGTCTGTCAGTTCTGTAATTGCTTCCAGAAGGTGACGTTTAAAACTGCAGGCTATCGGTGTCATCTTCACTTCCTCTTTACTAACTGTCTGAAATTTAATCCATTTGAATATGTACTGTCAGCACAGTCCAACAGTATTTTCTGCTTAAACTGTATAACCATTACCTCTTGGAGCCTTATTCATTATTGTACAAACAATATACCATTAAACGTGACTAACTAGAAGTTTCAGTCTCTCCTTTATGGTCTTCACTGAACATAAAATGAATTTTTCTATAGTATATTACTTCGCCAGTCACCTAGGTTGCCTATATTTATTCCAAATGTGTTGCACTCAGAAGGGAAAAACATTTGGTAACATTACTTTGCCCTTTGTTGAGTCAAAACCTGAAAACATGGGAAATAATGTCTTTTTCAGTATAAACATCAACTTTCTGAAAACATGCCAACTTTTTTATTGCTGTTACCTTAATTATTATTTTATGGTACTCAATCTCTTTTTCCATCCAAGCACCCGTACTGTTTTCTGTTTCCCATGATACCACTCAATCTGTTCCTGTACATACTTAGAATGGGAATAATGTGCCCTTTCATGTAACGGTGTTGTTGGGCTCTGTTCTCTCACACCTCACCACAAATATGTCACTGTCAGCAACAGCAGTTCTGTGGTACTAGAAAATCTACTGTTACAGGCACTCATCTGCTTTAATTAACATACAATGACACATACTCTACCTCTGCAAAAAGTTATCTTGTGCTGTCAAGAATCAGTTATCAGCCCTATGAACAAGAAGTACAAAACCAGGCTCCTGAAATGAGTTGAGCTCTACGTGTGGAGACGAAATAAAAAAGATTTGCTGCTTTGAAGGTGTGTTTAAGGAGAGAAGTTGATGGGAAACGAAGTGGCAGCTAGGTAATATGTAATAAGAGTAGTAAGACCAGAAAAGGTTTTTAATGAAGCATAAAATAGTGAACAATATTGTTCAGCCTTTTCAAAAAATTATTCTTGTTCATATAAACTCATATGTACTTTGGAGGTTGAATACACTTCAAAATAAAGTAGGTAATTTCTTGAATTTTAGTTCTGTCCTTCTCTAACTCACTGTGTGAAAAAATATAGATGTGTGTACTTCTATATGATAGGAAAATTGTGAAGTATATGATGATGCTTCTTATAGGAAAGTATTATTTACAGAATTAGATTTGATACCTCTAATAATGTAAGTTAAAATATAATTTAATCTGTAATACTTTCATGTACTATTTGAGAGCAGAGATAGTAACAGTCATACTTTCTCCCCTTGAGCCAGGATTATTCATTCTATTTTTTCTAATATAACAAATCTGGGGAATTTTGTTCTGTTCTGTGTATAGTTTCAGGCAAATATTTTTGTTGAATTTACTTTTTTAATTGTTTGGCTGTTTACCTGCTTGTTTTATCAAATAGCTTTTGGAGCCAGTAAGATGATCTTGTGTCTGCAGACTTCCCATGAAAAGTGGTTCATAAAAGCTATGTAAGTATGCCCTTTTTAGCAACCTAGTGGCCAATGTAATCTCCAAGGAGAGGAAAAACATTCCACAGACACACTGCAGAAGCATTTGAAGGGAACCATGTCACTATTATAAAGGTGCAGCACTTCAGAGGGTTCTCATTTTAAACAGGGAAGTTTGGCACTTGAGACTTTGTTCTTTTTTTTGTATTATGCCTCTTTGTGGCACAAGCTTTCTTCATGTAAATGGAAGGTAAATGTATTTTTACAGCTGCTCTTCTTCACTGAAAATGTTAAAGAACCATTGATTTCATTCTTTTTTCTTTAGTAATGTGTATTACTAAAAAGAATCAAGAATTCACTGTACAGAAATTGTTGGCAAAGTTAAGGAAAAAATATATGCGTGTACCTATGTCATGATGCAAAATCTTTGTAGTACTATTGTTGTGGCACCTAGTCATCCAATATACACAGATGTATCAATTATTGACCAGGCTGCAGGTGTCAGAGGCAGGATTATGTGACCCTGTGATGTAAACCAGAAAAGCTTCTGCAAGGAGTAAATCAGATGCTGCACTGTACTGCCATAGAAGTTAGTTCCTCTGAAGACAGATAAGCAAATAAAGGCCTCGCCTGTTAAGGTCTGGGACAGTAGTCAGATACTCTGAACAGAATAGAAACTGTGAAGGTTGTGTGAAGCTTAGCCCCTTTTGATAGAAAAACTACGTAGAAGAATGAATGAATTTGTTGCTGTTGGTGTGATAAGGCAGAAAGCTGTACAAGATATCCAGCAATCAGGTAACTAACCCTCTGCTCAAATTCCTTATTTGTGGCCAAACCAAGATGAGCTAGAGATTTGCTTGAGCTACTAGAGAAAGTTACCTATTTTTGTAAAAAGTACTGAATTCTGAAGGGAGGGTCCAAAGATAACAGAACCAGGCTATTTCCAGCGGCACCCAGGGATATGACCAGGGTGCACAAACTGAAACACAGGAGGGAGGATCCTCCTTGGGAGGTTCCTCCTCAGCATCAGGAAAGACTTGTTTACTGAGGGTGATCAAGCACGGGTACAGGCTGCCCAGAGAGCTGGTGGAGTCTCTATTACTAGAGATCTTCAAGCTCATCTGGACATATTTCTGGGTGATGCATTCTATATGAGCCTGCCTGAGATGGCATGTTGAACCAGATGACCTCCATAGATCCCCTCCAACCCCAAACAATCTGTTATCGTGTCACTTTCTCTCTGGCAACAAGGGGCACATCCTTCTCCCCAGACAGCCCGAACAGGAGCTGAGTCGGAGCACTCCGTTGGCACCAAATTGCTCATCAGATATTCCCTGGGCCTTTGTGCTCAGGGCACCAGCCTCTTCTCACAGCACCTGGCCAGCCTGAGCTTAAAACCTGCCCACCAGGCCACGAGAAGGCGGCAAGTATCTGGTGGAGCAGGCCTTCCCCCTTTGGGGCATCTAGAAGGAAATAGTTGTCTTTCTTTTTTTATTATTTTTATTTTAGGATTATGCATAAATATAGTTTGTAAAGAAAACATGGAGTATTTTTGGTGCCTCAGCATTGTCTAAACCCAGCATCTTGATGTAATTGGTTGCTGTAAGAATTAATGTTCTGATATAGATGTATTTTACTGCTAATGTAATTATTAGCAAATTGTATGCCTGTACTGCATTTTCTTCTCTATGAGCTCATAATTGGTTTGAAATGTTTATATGTGTACATCTTTTAAGTTTTTCGCCTTGTTTTCGTAAAAGCCTATTGTGTTTGTATTGTGTGCATTGAAGCCTGTTAATAGCATGTAATTATCTGACCTTTTGGAAGTAGAGGAATACTGAAGAATGTGACATGAGGAAATACAGATACTTCTGAGCAGAAAAGCCTATGGTCTTAAGTTTTCTAGGCTCTTCATATCTTTAGAGGAACCTCTCCGATGTCAACTAAGGCCAAAGACTTTAGCATCCTGCCGTTACAAGTTCTGCTGTTCTATACATTCAGACATTTGTTTGTTTGGTTAGGCAAAAATTGGATTTTCTCGATTTGAAAAAACCAGTCTGTCCTTTAACATTACCTGTAACTAATGCACATTCTATTTATCAGAACCTAAAATAACTGAAAGGCAAAATCACCCAAAGTCTAGTAAGTTAATTGCTGCTGCTGAATGTAACAGTGCTTTAGCATTAGCACAGTGATTTATGTATTTAACCACTCATGAATTAAGTCTATATCTCTCAAACTAGAAACAGAGAGCTAGTGCATACTTAGGATCTTAATCTGTTTCTATTCCTTCATTTGTTAAAGTGGACAAAACTTACAGGCCTGTTGTAAGAGGGAGAAAGCTATTAATCTTTGTGAGACATGTTCACTGTAAATATGATCACTGCAGAGCATATGAAAAACTAATCATTGCTACTTCAGAGAATAATTTAAGTGATAAACAATAAGACCTATGCAGGAAAAAGGGGTAGTGAATAGTTTTTCATTAACAACTGCAGTACATTCTGTGCCTTCGTGGAAGTGCTAGCCCTTTTGGAGAGACGTATACCCAAGATTATATTCCACAAACACGTGATCCAAACTAAGACTACATTAGGAACCTACACAGTGGTATTTCTGAGCTTTTGGAATGTTGGACTTTGCAACTGCAGTCCTTCAAATGTTATATAATATGATTTGTCTTTGAAGCGTACTGTTTTGCACAACAATTTTTCCAAAAAGATAGCAGAAAGCAACATCCCTTCACTCAGTTTCTGCAAAATTTCAAGTATCTTCTTTCTGCTTGCAGCTGTGCCAGAGCAGTTCTCAAGAATTTTTATACGATCAAACAGTGTTTTGCTTAGTTGGCATGACATTTCTCTTGTTTGGCCTAAATCCTTTATTTCCCAGAAAACAACTTTTATTCTGAGGTAGATATTGACAATTTCCATGCTGAAACTTGGTGGTAAAGACTTTGATAAAGTTAATTCCAAGGGAGGAAGGAATTGAGAAAAACCCCAATTGCTTATTAGTGATTTCTGGTAATACATGCCACTGGGCAAGTAGCATGACAGCAGCCAGGTAGCTGTATTGGCCTTTTATCCACAGCAAAACAACATCAATACTTATATGCAATTCACAAATGGATTTCTGGTCTAGTCTAGTTTAGTCTTTTTCCTCATGTCCTTCTTTTAAATTGAAATAACATTGGCCAGCTTCCAGTCAGTGGGGACCTCCCCAAACTCCCAAGACCTTTGGCAGATGAGTGAGAGGGGTCCTGCCGTAACATCCACTAGCTCCTTCAGTACTCTTGGATGAATCCCACCAGGCCCCATGGACTTAGGAACATTCTGCAGATATCGCTGGTCTCTTACGATTTCAATGTCCACAGATGGAAAGTCAGTGTTCCTGCAGGTGGAACACTGCGGTTTGAGGACTCCCGTGGTCCTCAAACTCAGAGGACTGGACAGCCCAAGGTCTATCATTAGTATTGAAGACTGATGCAAAAAGAGCACTGAATGCCTCGTTTTATTGTGCATCCCTAATTGCCAGGGGACCATCTTCACCAAGTATGAGTCTGTGGTGGATTGACGCTGGCTGGACGCCAGGTGCCCACCAAAGCTGCTCCATTGCTCCCCTCCTCAGCTGCACAGGGGAGAGAAAATATGAGTGGCTCATGGGTTGAGATAAGGACAGGGAGGGATCATTCACCAATTATCATGACAGGCAAACCAGACTCAACTTGGGAAAAAAGATGAATTTAATTTATTACCAATCAAATCAGAGAAGGATATGAGAAATAAAAACAAAATGTTAAAAACATCTTCCCCCCACCGCTCCCTTCTTCCTGGCCTTAACTTCATACTCCCAAACTCTTTACCTTCTCCCACCACCGCAGTGCAGGAGGATGTGTTCCTTGGACCTTCTCTTGCTATTACCATACTTTAAAAATCCTTTCTTGTTGTCTGGTGCAACAATAGCCAGTTTGAACTCTCATTGAGCTTTGACCTTTCGTGTTGTCTCCCCGCATATGCTGAACGGCAGCTCTCTAATGTTCCCGCGAAGTTTGACCTTGCTTCCAGAGATCATCCAATCTCTTTTTCCAAGAGGAAATCCTTCCTGTTGAGCCAAGCTGGCATTCCGCCCCACTTGCTTGACTTTCGACACAACAGAGTGGCCTGCCCGTGTGCTTTTAAACAGTGTTTTTTCAGGTCTGACCAGCACTCGTGGACCCTTAAGTCCTCAAAGGCAGATTCCCAGGGGACACTGCTAAAGATTTTTGGGCAGCCCTGCCCTGGTGCTTGGGAGTGGGAGGCTGGGAGAGCACAAGGGACACGTACATGTTGCCTGCTGCAGCATTTAGGTAAAACTGAATCATGGTGCACTCCAAGAAATCCTCCCCTTTGGCTTCATGCACTGCCAAGACAGTGTTGGAAAGCATTCCCTGCAGTGGGTTGCTCCTTGGTCATGAAACACACACGCCCTGGGAAGCATCAGGGTGTTGATTGGACGTGAAAGAGGTGGATACTGAGGGGCTGCCGCTACACTGCGTCATTGCGTGTGTCCGAGGGAGCAGCAGGGCCAGCCGGGCACTCGTCTGCGCTCGGTGCGTTTGACTGCTGAGGAGCCCTCGGTGGTGTTGGATCCCGAGATGAGCTTGATGGCGTTGGCTCCAAAGGAGTCCCTGACAGTGTTGGCTCCTGATGAGAGCTCAGTGGTGTTGGCTCCCAGGAATCACTGGGTGCAGGAGCAGGAGCCTGCTGGGAGGTGGCATTGGTGGGCCCCAGAGCTGTACCCTGCCTCTGTGCACTGTCGTTCCCCACAGGCCTGCTTCTACCAGCCAAGGGGTGGTTGTTGGTGGGCCGCCTGCACAGGTTGTAGTGCCACTGCGGGCCCTCTCCATGGCCATCCTCCTGCGCAAGTGGGGGGACAAGCCAACCATGTAGCCCTCATAGTCATCATCCCCTTGCACCGAGTGCAGCAGCTGCTCCAAAAGCTGCCTGCAGACTGGAAGGTATCTCTTCTCCTGGCCCACTGCCAGATGCAGGCAAAGCAGAAGCAGTGCAAGCAGAAGGCCACGTAGGCAGCGTTTTTCATGTCTCCCAGGCAGATGGGGCACTGGGAGTCTGCTCCTGCCTCTGCCGGCCCTGCCTGTGGCAGCTGGCTCAAGCCTCCATCCTTCCACACCTCCCCAGTGCTCACGCTGGGATGGGTGAAATTCCTGGGGTGGACTCTGGTGAGCTGTTGGAGGGCCCTGGGGGAAGAGCCCCCATGCTCTCACCCAGACACCACCAGGTTAGCACAGGGTACCTGCAGTAGGTGGTCAGGGCAGCTGGAGTAACTCGCCAGGAGTTTTCGCCATTGCCAATGTCCCCGGTGACCTCCTTGCACCCACAGGCACCGATGGGACGTGTAGCACTAGGCAGCCAGGCAGAGGGGAGAGGAGCCCTGTAAGGGCTGCCCTTGCACGGTGTCCACAGCTGTTTTTCTCCTCCACCGAAGCCGGTAGAGGAAACCGAAGGTCCTGATGCAGCCTGCACACCTCTGTGTGCACCCGCAGAATCCCTGGACAAAATGTGTGGGGACAGACGTTGTGGCTGCTGAAAAGCAGCGAGGTCAGGGAGTTGTCACAGCTGTTCCATGGTGATATTACTGGGATGTTGGGGGCTGCCCCTGTGAGCCACCTAGCCAGGGAGGCAGATGCCCTGAAGGGGGAAGGCCTGCTCCACCAGATACTTGCCACCTTCTCGTGGCCTGGTGGGCAGGTTTTAAGCTCAGGCTGGCCAGGTGCTGTGAGAAGAGGCTGGTGCCCTGAGCACAAAGGCCCAGGGAATATCTGATGAGCAATTTGGTGCCAACGGAGTGCTCCGACTCAGCTCCTGTTCGGGCTGTCTGGGGAGAAGGATGTGCCCCTTGTTGCCAGAGAGAAAGTGACACGATAACAGATTGTTTGGGGTTGGAGGGGATCTATGGAGGTCATCTGGTTCAACATGCCATCTCAGGCAGGCTCACATAGAATGCATCACCCAGAAATATGTCCAGATGAGCTTGAAGATCTCTAGTAATAGAGACTCCATCAGCTCTCTGGGCAGCCTGTACCAGTGCTCGATCACCCTCAGTAAACAAGTCTTTCCTGATGCTGAGGAGGAACCTCCCAAGGAGGATCCTCCCTCCTGTGTTTCAGTTCATGCACCCTGGTCATATCCCTGGGTGCCACTGGAAATAGCCTGGTTCTGTTGTCTTTGGACCCTCCCTTCAGATATCTTTCCAGCTTGATGTGATCTGATCTGAGACTTCTCCTCTCCAAGCTAAACAGTGTGCGCTGTCTGTGCCTTTCTTCCTATGAGAGATGCTCTGATCCCTTCATCATATTAGTCCAGCCCTTGGCTGGACCCTTTTTAGTAGCCCCATCAAGAGTCACAAACTGGAGAAAGCACTCCACGTGTGGCCTTTGCAATACTGCTGAGTAGAGTCAAATGGCCACCTCTCTCAACCTTCTGGCAACAGTTTTCTGATGCAATCCAGAATATCAGTGGCCTCTTTGCAGCAATGGTACAGTTCTGGCTCATGTTCAACTCGGTGTCCATCAGGAGATCTGTTTTCCAGCCTGTTGGCCCCCAGTATGTATTGGTGCGTAGGGTTGCTCTTGTTCAGGGGGAGGACTTTGTGCTTCTTACCGAAACTTCATGAGGTTCCCATCAGCCCACTTCTCCAGCCTGTTGCGGTCCCTCTGGATGGCACAACAATGCTCCGTTGTATTAGCTGCTCCTCTCAATTTTGTATTTTTGGCAAACTTGCTCTGGGTACACTCTGCCCGAACATCAAGATCATTAATGAAGACGTTCAACAGAATTGGACTGAGTAGTGATCCCTGGTGTATGCTACTAGTTACTGGCCTCCATCTAGGCTTTGCGTCACTAAACAGCACCCTTCGAGTGCAGACATTCAGCCAGTGTTCAGTCTCCCTCACTGTCTGCTCATTCAGTCTATCCTTCATCAGCTTCTCTATGAGGATATCTGTGGGGATCTCTCTATGGGGAAACAGTCTCAAAAGTCTTACTTAAGTCCATGTAGACAATATCTGCTGCTCTCCCTTTTCTCCAGTCATTTCATTTTAGAATGACACAAAGTTTGTCAATCATAACTTCCCCTTGTGAATCCGTGCTGACTATTCCTGATCATCTTCTTGTCCTTCATGTGCCTGGAAATGGTTCACAGGATTCGCTGCTCCATCACATTCTCAAGGATCAAGGTGAGGCTGACTGGTCTGTATTTCTCTGAGTACTTATTCTTGCCCTTCTTGAAGATAGACTAACGTTTGCTTTCCTTGAGTTCTCAAGCACTTCTTCCTGTAGCATGATTATTCAAAGATTATCAAATCACTGTCACCTTAACAAGACAGCAGTCCCATCCTCTCCTGGTCCAGCTCATGTTCCCCTGTCAGAAACTGCATCTGCTTACTGAAACAGTGAATTAATGACCCCAGAAACATTAATATTTTGAAGTGGCTTAGTGGAATTCAAGTTCTGTTTGAAGGACATCAGAATTAGGCCAAGGTAAGCAGTGGTTACACACGGTCAAGAGGTGAGAGTCGTGGGGGAGAAAGGAGAGAAAAAACCTGGGAGAAACCTGTTAATTCAGTTCAGTAGTATGGAGAAAATGTTCTCTAATAAATGAGACAAGGAACTACTGGAGAGAATCCAGCTTAGGGCCACAAAGATTATTAGGGAACTGGAACATCTCTCTTATAAAGAAAGGCTGAGAGACCTGGAGCCCTTTAGCCTGGAAAAGAGAAGACTGAGAAGAGACCTTATCGACACTTATAAATATCTAAAGGGTAGCTGCCAAGAGGATGGGGCCAGACTGTTTTCAGTGGTGCCCAGTGACAGTGACAAACTGGAGCACAGGAAGTTCCACCTCAACATGAGGGAAAATCTTATTTCCTTTGGGGGTGACAGAGCACTGAAACAGGCTGCCCAGGGAGGATGTGGAGTCTCCTTCTCTGGAGATATTTAAAACCAACCTGTGCGACTGCAGGTGAACCTGCTTTAGCAGGGGGTTGGACTAGGTGATCTCCAGAGGTCCCTTGCAACCCCTGCCATTCTGTGATTCTGTGAGTCTGGAATTCTGTGAGACTGAACAGTGACAGGATCAAAGCAGTTAAATTTAGGAAGGAAGAAGAATATGTATTGATTCAGAGAAGAAACACAAGTTTTAGAATCAGTGAGTTAATTACAGTGACAGTTCATTGAAAATCTTTTAAGTGATTTGTGTCTTAAAATATAAGGCAAGTATGTGAGTATTTGAGCGTAGTAATAGTCATAGCTTCAGGTACATTTCAGTTAGTTTTGCTGGTAAGTCTATATTTAATTTTTTTTAATTTAATAAAATTAAATAAATTAAGTAAATTTAATTTAATTTAATTTTAAAATTTAATTTAATTTAAAATTTAATTTAAATATTGCTGACATGTGTTACAACAGTATAATTGTCTATTTAATGAAGAGTAAGTAATTTTTTTTGGTTTAATATTAAGCCACTTTTCAGGATTACTGCTTTGAAAGCAGCTTGTTGTTCATCGTATACACAGTGCAATGTAAATTACTAACACATTCTGGGTATGCAAATCTTCATGGCTGTGCTTGGATTTGCATCAGAATTTGAAGTAGCAGCTCTCTTGCAAGTATTCTGGTTTTGTGATGAGGTATTTGTTCACTTTGTTGTAGTTCAGTTTTACAGAGCATTACTTTGTTCATTCAGCAGTTTAGTCTCTTGCCTGCCAAGAAGATCCTGATGAGTTCCAGTTTTCCTTTTGAAGAACAGAAGCACTTGAACACTGCAAAACAAACATGCTTTCAAAATGATTACCACTAACTGCTGGCAGGGTGTCTACGTCCTTTGTCCATTTCATTGCAAAACAGAGTGTGTTTATATAGAAGGCTTTCTATGGTACCTTTGTTAATACCAAAGATGCAGGTAATGTGCCGTAAATGGCTTCTCCATTTCACCACAACTGTGAACCTCTGTTTTGAAGAAAGGAATGGTTATTTCTATTAAAGCACTATCACCTCAGACAGTATTTCAGGCAAGTCTGCAAATTCCGCACTTCATAGAGTACATATATATTACTGAAGAGTCTCAGTTCTAACAGTCCAAAATCATTGTATTGGTTGGTAGTCATGAAGATTTCATACTTTTTGTGTTGTAGTGCTGCGGGAGAAAACTTTGTAAAACGTGAGATTAGATAGCAAGGTAAATCTACTGTGAAACTTGAGAGTTTGGCAGTTGTAAGACAATGTAGCATTTGCATTATTGCTTTAAGGCATAATGAGTTTTTATATAAACAAGCAGTAAACACAGGACTCGGTGTTATTAAAGGGGACTGAGTCTGTGCAAGCATTGGGTAAATACAAGTAAAGGTCAGTGTAACATTAGTTTAAATGAAGCTTATTTTCCAGTCCTTTAAGTTATTTCAGCAAGCACACTTACTTCCTTAGTTGTGTGTTATGCAATAGCATTTGATTTACAAAGGATTTTAATGTTTTGATTATATTAGGCACACTGAGATTCTTTTGTGTATATACTGTCAAAAGGAGCTGGCACTAGATGAGAAAATAGAAAGACAGAACAAACTAAAATTATAAAACGATGCTGGGGGAAGGTGTCGGGGGTTGTTTTGTTTCTCCGAACTAAAACTGTAAGGAGTTTTTAGCAGCATGTTATGGTGACTTTCTTGACCAGTGCTTCCAACTGTTGCTTTAGAAAGGAGTGCGTGAACCACTTTAGTCTCACAGTACATTAATCACTAACACAGGGAGCTCATTCTCTATGATATCACAAAAAGAAATATGGCTTTATTCCTGGAGCCAACACTGTATTTTGAAAGCAAGATATTTGTGCATTCCCTTGGAGAAAAATGCAGTTGTGTGTGAAATAATTATGGCAATTGTATTGCAGTTCATTTTCAGCATTGCGTTTCTTGGTAATGCTGTTTCCCATATCATCTGTAGAAGCTTATATTATGCCTTTAATTTCGGATTGTTGGATGTCACATGTCACAAAGAAAAAAAAAAAGCAAACTTTTGGAGTATCTAAGTAATCCCTATTGTGTTTTGTTCTTACAAATGGTATTTTAAAATAACCATATTCTTAGGCAGAGAATTGTCGTGGTTTTGCAGTTTCATAATTCTGAGATTATATGTGCCTGCTATTTATTTGACATGGTAGTTGATCTGATTCAAACAAATGCTTTCTCTTTTGAAGATAGGCTTATACACTTTTTTGTGCGTTATGTTTATTTAAACCTCCTCATTTATTAACATTTCTGACCAAGAAAGAGGCCATCACTTTTGTTTCAACAGTATATGTCCTCCCTTCATCCATTCTGTCATATAAACTGTGTTTCTCTTACCTAATAAGATTTTCTAACCCTTTCCTTTATCTACTGTTCAGCTGCAGTATAACTATGTCCCTACTGACTTCTGATACTATTCTTCTCTATTTTAACATATTTGGAGGTCTCTTTAGGTCCTTAATGTGTCCTCCTTTACGTTCTAGTTCTATGGATTGCTTTGGGACTTTATACCCCTCCCATTTTTCACTGTCAGTATTGTTCATCAAGTCATACTTCCTATCTGTCTAAATTATTCTTATGGTTTACATCATTATTTTACAATGATGGATTTTTTTTAATCCATCATTGCCTTCTCCTATGTAAAAACATAACCTTTTTTTTTTTTCATTTGGAGAAGAGAATCCTTCTCCTGGACCTTTTTTTTTTTTGAAAGTGATTCTTTACTGCAGTCTCAAATGCATTTGGTATTGCATTTGTCACACTATATTGTTTTTATCAGAAATTGATGTCCAGGAAGAGCTGTTCAAAGTAATTTTTTGGTTGTTCTCTCCAGTCACCTGCATATTTATATTAGGCATTACTTACTGTGTTTATTCTTATCTTTCACTATTATTTTTTCTGTAATTTTGTTTTTCTTAATCTTTCGTATTTCTGTCAGTCTTTGTTAATACCTTGTCAGTATTCAGTGTTTTCTGAATTCTCCTGTCATCTTTCTTTATCTTATGTTTTGGACTATTTTCTTTCTTTTGAGTTAAAACATTTGCCATTTTATATTAGGGTGCTGTTTCTGGTGGTTTGCATCAGCATACATTCTGTTCAGTTCACATTCTAAAAGGTATCAGTCTTCTCATGGTGTCTGTATATACACCTCCAATTCTGAAGTGTATACACAGACACCAAAAATAAAGATCTGTTCTATACATTTTTTTTTTCCTTTCTTTTTTTCCCCGTTTCATAAAAGGGGAAGAAGATTTTCTATAACTATTTAACACATTTCTTGTTCTGTACACTGACTGAGACTACCTATATTCTTAGGCTGTTTTTTTCTTACATGTTTTCCTAAATCCTGTGTACTCTCAACAGTCTTCTTTCAGTTAATTTCATATTATTTGTTAAAAACTATTCTAATTGTGATTTTTTCATCCTTCTGTTAAGGTCCTTATTTCTACTTATGATTCCTCTCTCTGATGAAGTCATCAAAGTCCTTTCTGGAATCAGGGTCTATTCTGTCTTCCATCTGTTATGAATTGCAAAGTGCATGGGATTTTTTAACAACGGTCTTTTAATATGTGCATTGAAGTGCTTTTTTGAGTTATTATGTCTAGGAAGACTTTTTTTTTTTTTTTCCTTCTGGGAGAATAACCTTTCAACTAAGTCTGCTTCTGTGTTTTGACCACTCTACTAATATTCCTTCCATAAAATTAATGGGATCATGAAGTGACTGTAGATTTTTCACACCTCTGTTGTGAATGTCTAATGCTTTGTGTATTGTATAACATGGACTGAGATTTAACATGTTTAAACCTAAATGCTAATCACTGGTTGTATTTTCATGTGCTTGTTCCAACAGGAACTGGGATTTCACTTAAGGCTCTGTAGTAGGTTGTTGCAGGGCTGCTTCTTTTTGGGTTTTGTTTTTTGGTTTGGGGGTTCTTTTTAGCTGTGCTTCATATATGATAGTAATTCCAAGAGTTGTATGTTTTTATTTCTGCTGTCCGCACTGTGGTGATGATCTTCGTTATTTACAAACACCATCTTACGTCTGTTAAATGTTTGCACAAAAGTGTATATTACAATGGAATGGTATTTTAACACAAAATAGATTTTGAGTAAAAAAGAAAAAATCTCTATAGTTCACACGGTAGCTATTTAGGTATTTTGGGTTCATGTGGTTTTTTTGGGTTTTTAATCTTAGCTCTGACTCATCAGAAAATATCATCTGGCTGGCTGTTTCTTTGAAAATGTAGCTATGAGACTATTCATAGCACTGTGCATGGGTGAGAGACAGAGAAAGTGATTTGGTTTTTAGGCTGCCTCATTAAGCATTCCATTCCACCCCTTCTTCTGAGTTGTCCCTTTAATCAACTCTGGCAAACTGCTACTTATGGGAACTGAATCACAGAAATGTTGGTGGTTTTTCTTCTAGTGGCTTAATGAGGGTCATGTTCTTCCCAACTAGCTGATGCCAGAGCAACCAGAGAAGAAATTTAATGAAAATCAGGCCCAAAGTTGGTGCCTAGATCAAACAGGACCATTCCTGAGGATTTTAAAGGAGCTCAGAAGAAGCTCGTCAGTCTGAGCAGCACACAACAGGAAAGTCATGGTTTTTTTAAGAGTAGTTTCTAAATATTCAAATAACTTGTTGACAGTGATTCTACAGATTCCTAACACAGTCTTCTGTCATACGTGATCTAGTTTGTTACCCTGTGCAAGATAATGTAATTGTATAAAAATGCTGTGATTAGTCATAGGGAAAAATATGTAAGTATAGAAATGAAATAGATTGCTAATAATATGTGGTTTATTGAGAACTGTAGGAAATCAGAACTGCTTAAAACTTTATGGATGTGAGCAAAAAGCTCACTTATTCTCTTCACCACGTTTGGATTGCTGAAATATTTTGATACTTAATGCAGTGCACAATGTAGTATTATATTGCTCAGGTATTGTTTAAGTAGAAAAAAAGAATCAAAATTAAAGAGATATACTGGAAATCTCTTTAATTAGAAATGTGTTAAACACTTGGATGTTCCACTGAAATGTTTTGAATTTGATTTAATAGAATTTAGTGAAAGCTATATTATATTATAAATGGTTTTTCAACAGTTTTTTAAAGTTTTTTTTAAACAG
Organism: Leptosomus discolor; assembly: GCF_034619465.1. Classification (NCBI taxonomy): domain Eukaryota; kingdom Metazoa; phylum Chordata; class Aves; order Leptosomiformes; family Leptosomidae; genus Leptosomus; species Leptosomus discolor. Next base: position 45,984,594 of record NC_141419.1, on the reverse strand, counting down.
TTTTTTTAACTTTTTTTTTCCTAATTGCCAATAGCCTCAGATTTTAGCAACAAAATACTTCATATTGAGCTTTATTGAATGTAAAAAAGTCTCATAGAATGTGTTTCAGGGAAGAATTTTTTTAAACCCTGCTTTGTACATGCGTTTTACACAAATATAGCTTCCAATGCTCTGTCAAGTGCAAGTCAGATTTTTACTTAATTTTCATCGCTGGATATTAAGTCACAGCTAGATTGGTTTTTTTCTTCACACTATATTTGTTTGTTTGGCTATTTTGTATAATTATTGTAGAGTAGCTGAGTTGGCAGCTGTGAGATGTAAGACAGCCAGCATGAGAGTCAGTGCTAAAACAAGCACCACGTTGTTGAGATAGGTAAATACTGTCAAGGGAGGTGCTTGCTCAGAATTTTCCTTAAACAGTGTGTAATTCACTTCATGAAGTGGGAGAGTGAGCCTCTCAGCTAGGTTTATGTGTTGCTGAATAGCTAGTGTGAGAGTGAGCCTCTCAGCTATGTTGATGTGCTGCTGAATAGCTGCAGTTCTAATTGGTTCTGAATCTTAAGAAATATTATGCTTAAGGTAAAATTAAGTAACTGTTTCTGCTGAAAAGTCTCCTAACATTTCTATTTGTACCTATTCTAAAATCTGTGGTGCTTAAAGATTCTGTGCTTCCTTTTTCAGCTATCACAGCAGAGCAGAAACTGCAATTACGGTTAGATCATAGCAAACACATAGCCTTTTGGCTTGAGTTTTAAGATATGCATATACCTTGAACAAATAAAGAAATGGTGAGAGTATTATGGGGCAGGAAGAGGAAACAGAGGAGTAGACGATGTTTTAGAATCTGTTTGAATCCAGTAGAAATAGTTTTGAATGTTAAGAATGTTCTGCTTATAATTGGAAACTTTCAGAAAAAAGTAATTTCTCAAGAGTTTGTGGGAAACATTGAAACAGAAGTGGTTTTATTGTTTTGATACAATTTGACAAAATCCTGATGAACTCAAGAAACTGATTTGCTGTAAGTTTTCTTATTTTTAACACCTGGAATAGTTTTAGTTGGAAATTTCATGCAATTCTTCTGAAAGTTAGAGCCTCTTCCTTGGTTTACTTTTCTTGACTGGGAACTTTGTTGAAATCACATCCATATTTTTGTGCACTGAAATGTCCTCTAATAGTTGTCTTACTCATGTGGACTCCAGTATTACTTCTGAAATGCTTCTATTTTCTGAAGATTTTTAGTTTCTCACACATTTTTTGACAAATTATTGTGGGATTTTTAAAAGTTGGGGGTTTGTTTCAAGTAATTGTTATTTGTTTCTAAAGATGAATTGAATCTTCCCGTTTAGCTTGATACATTCTGAGAACCAGCTTGGCTCTTTACATGGTTTGCCATATTACAAGGTTGAGGTCTGGGCTCTGTTCCATATCTCCTTTTAGTTTATTGCTTTAGTTAGCTTATCTTATTTCTTCCAATTCAAGTATTTCCTCTCTGGAGAATTATGTTGTGAACTATTGTAAAAGGTTTCAAATTTTCTCTATATATAAAACTATGGAAGTATGACTATTTTTACTGTGTAATCTTCCTGCCCTCTTTGCTTGATCTGTCTATATTTTTTGCAGAGAGATTTATCAATCCTTTTTCAGCTCACTACCAGGTTTGCTACAAGATATGACAACTCCATTTTGCAGCTCTCTCTTTTGCATTCTTCAAGTATTTTTATTTTTGAACCTGGAACTAAATGGAGTGGGGTTTCATTCATCATTTATTTATTCTGGAAGGCAGTCTGTAGGTTGAGTAATTTCTTAAATATATGTCAACCCTCATCAAATGTAAAGGAAAAATTTCTGTGTCTTAGTTTGGCATTTGGTGAATATCTTAAAAAAGATTGATAAAACACTTTAGATTTTTACACCTTATATGTATTAGCACAGAGAAGGCACACCTCAGATTTTATGGCAGCTATAGGCAAAATTACTGTAACAGTCTCGTGACAAAAATATGCAAGGAGCAGAGTTAAATGAGCTGGGTGGAGAAGGAAAATGATTCATTCATCTAACTGTTGGACTGAGATTTACAACTAAGTGAAGAACTTTATGTTTTCCTTTTGAGGCTTTTTCAATGTGACTTAAGCTTTTCTAAATGTCCTTAGAGTAACTGTTTACCTTCATCCCCCTCTATGTTCCGCTGGGTTTTTTTTTCCCTCTTATGAAATAAAACCCAAACCTGTAAATATTGTCCCTGAAAGACTGAAAAAAGTATTCTTAGTTATTAGCTGAAATGGAATAATATTATTGTATTTTGCTTTATAATTTGTTTTTGCAGGTGTTGTTGAAGAATTTCAGAAGCATAATTTTTTCTTACTTTTCAATGGAATTACTGATTAGAAAGAGTGCTATTGCCAGTGGTATTGCCCTTCATTTATGGCAAGACAGAAATACCACATATTAAACCTTTATTACGCTTCACTTTACCTGTCATTTACTACAATATTCCAATATCCTAGGTTGAAAAATTATTTTACATAGGAACAAATATTCAAATGTATTGTAACAAAACCAGAAATGACCCATGTACTGTGTACTGTGAACTTTATCTCATTGGGGCATTCTGTTTGATTTAATTTTTGTGATATTTAATAATTTGAATTTCCTTTGTATCTTAAGACAGTGTTTTAATTTCAAAGCAAATGGGCCTTGGAAGTGTAGCTTTGCAGGTAGTATGTATTTTTGGTTCACAGTTCATGGAATGTGTGTAATGTTACCAATAAGAAGATACTGAAACTTGAAATTTAGTTTGCTGTGGCTAATATTTAGTGTCACATACTTACCCAGATTCTGTTGTATTGAGAGAAAATACCAATTGAGGTAAGCGAGACTCCTTAAATGGTTGTGATAAGCTTTGAGTAACAATAATTGTTGTGTAACTGAAGTCTTTGATAACAGAGCTATGAAGCCAGGGCCTATGTTGTTGCCAGCAGTCAATGTTAAACAGAAGTGTTCACTGTACTGTATGCTGGAAAACTGAATATTGACTTCATTATGTGGAATAATTCTCTATAAATCAGCTATCTTTTTCTAAGACTAATACTAATACTATCAATCAATCATTTTCTAATACTGCACCTTGTTCTGTGCAGTCTTACAAAAACAAAGCCAACCAACTAGAAACTACTGTATACTTAAGCTATGAAAACAATGACAAAAATCTTTAAATCAAATATGTTCTGTAATAAAGGTTATCTCCACAGAGATTATAGAGGAAGATGCATTTTGCCAAATCATTTTTTTCACTGTTCTTTGCCAGTGAACTGTACCCTGCATAGATTCACCAACAATTTCCGTTTCATAGCCTTTCATTGCATGGCTTTATTTGTTAATGGTTAGCTACAGAACTGTTTCTACTTTGTATTAATGTTTCAAAATGGCATATATTTCATTATTTAGAATTGGTTCAGAGAAATTAACCCCTCTCCAGGAAATTAAGTTTTCTAACTATTAGAAGACTGTGAATGCTATTAAAAACTGTCTTCCTTTGCATCTATATTCATTTAAGGTATAAAATAAGCAGCTAGTGCTACCATTGTTATTTTGATGTTCTTTTTAGGGATGCAATGTTTAGTTCATGCACCGTTGGTTAACTATGACAGATTGCACAGATATTTAGGGTCTCTGCTGTTCTTCATTTCCATACAGGCAGTATAAATGAGCACATATGCATAGAATTGATTTAAGGACAAAATATTCAGATGCGGATCCAAAATCAATGAAGTGGCTAAAATACATTGACCTCTTTTTGATCAGATCCAAATTAAAGTAGCAGTATTAGAAAAAAAGGAAATGCCTTCACAATACTTTGTTGTATCATCTGTTAGTTTGTCTGGTATGTTAAATAAAAAGCAATTTATAAAGTACTCAAATCTCTGTTACTGTTTGGTTCTGATCTTTTGAAGGATAATAGGCACAGGTACATCAACTTGATTCAGGGCAACTGAACAAATCTGTTAAGTGTTGGTTCATGCTTTGAAAAAGTTCTGAAACGTCAATTTAAATAGACTTTAGAAAAAATAAGGAAAAGTGTTTTCTTTCCTTTTATGTAATTATTACAATTTATATATTTATTTTTTTCAAGTTAAAAACTATCCAGACAAGAAAATATTTTCCCATTCTCCCTCCTATCAGACAGTTTATTTTTGTTACTGCAGTTTTTACTGCAATTTCCCTGCAGTTCCCGCTGTCACTTCTGCTGGTTTTAGCATGTGGTTTAGCATCTGAAACTGCTTCTTCATGTCATTATGTGAAGTTAATTTTAAAATTTGTATTTCAAATGCAGCCCACCAGTTTGGTGAAACAATTATTTAAATTGTGATTACAAGCTTGTGACCTGATTCAGTGTGACTCTGAGGAAACTTTATTGAATAGTAGGTCAGTGACTGTGAGAAGCTTAATGTTACCTGCATATTGCTTCTTTCCACAGGAAATGTCCTTAGCAGACAGATGTTCTTTCTGTCTTTGTTATCATCAGAATTCAGTTATTAACTTAAATAGGTGCTTGGTTTTGCAGAGGTAAAACTGATTGAATTCATTGAACAGTTCCATTTAAAAGGCTTGGATGGAGAAAAAAACCTGTTAAACATACATGTCCTCTCTGTCAGTCCTGCTGTACTGTTAATGAGAAGTGAACTCTGACTTGAAAAGTCTAACTTCATATCATGGATGTCAATAAATAGGAAGTTTCTTCTTGTGAAGTTCTCTAATCATTGTCTTATCCATGAAAAAATAGTATATATATAAAAAAATTTTGACCATATCTCTTATAACAAAAGGCTCCTATTCAATGATACTTGTAGCTTGATTTTGTTACGCATTGTGGTAGCTTAGCCCTTCATGTGGAAGACACAGTAAAGTAAGAATATGCATTTTCATTTTCTCAAAAGAAAATGTGTGAATTTCATAGATCAGAGTTGGAACTCTGGACACTTGGGGTGGAAAAGGGAAGGAGCAGCTGCTAGCTACTAACTGCTTGAGCAGGGTGTGTAGCATGAGGCTTTAAGAGCCACTTTATCCTGATTGTCTCCAAATAATGTTTCGGGAAATGTATACCAGAACTTTTTTAAAGTTGTTATAGTTTATTTACTTGCCTGGATTTTTTTTTTCCCTGAAAATTGTAGTTGGCCTCCTGAGCTCTTGCTCTTCAGATCAGTCCATATTAACTTGACAGACTCTTTACATCAACAGAGTTGGATAAACTGCACAGTTATAACCAACTCTGTTGATGTAAATATAAACAATATTTATTGCATTATATTATACCTTCCAAATGTTTCTAGGTTTTTTTCGGGAGTGGGGATTGTTGAGTTTCGGTTTGGGTTTTTTAGTGTCTCTTTAATTAAGTTCCATTAGGAGTTGGACTGCACATTTTGCATTTGAATTGTGCTTGAATTCTTTATTCTGCAGAGTATTAAGCATGACTTTAAACAGTGTCTATGTGTAATACTCTTGGTCAACGATTTTGCAAGTTTAATTTGGAGACGAAGATATGACTCGTAATTGACAGCGTTTGTAAAAACATTAAAGATGATGGAAGATAGTACGTCTGCTAATGAAATCTTAGAACAGTAATGCAGTAAGAAATCAGCATAATCAGAATCAGATGTTAAGGACAATACTAGTTCTAAAACAGTTCCATAGACATACAGTGTATATTAACCCACTTTGAATCTCACTAGCTATTCATACTCTTATCTGCTTACAGTTCTTGAAAAACATATTATCTAATTAAAAAATTAGCTCTGGTTGTTTGTCCACACCAATGGCAATATTTTCTACTGAATTTTCTATAAATAAAAAGCTAAAGAGGAAACTCTGAACAATTAATTTAAATTTACTTTTTATATTTTAGGGTTTTTTTTGTTGATGCAGTACTAGTTTAGAAGATTGGCTGATGTGCAGTGATCCCTCAGGCCAACAGTTAATCAACTTTAAACTTTATAACTCTGACTTGGCTTCAACAGAGTTCCAGATAAATGCAAATCAACTTTCACTTTTAACAGAAGAAAAGAAGCTCCTCTTCTCTGTTTCATACTTCTGAAACTAAACACTAGGTTTTCTCCCCTATTTTGACCTTGTTCAGAATTTCAGAGCTGGACAAACAGTGAGTTAGGTAGGCAGGCAGGCAGGCAGGCAGGCAGGAAGTCAGGCAGGAAGGGAGGAAGGCAGGAAGGCAGGCAGGAAGGGAGGAAGGCAGGAAGGCAGGCAGGAAGAAAGAAAGAAAAGAAAGGAAAGCAAGCAAGAAAGAAAGTAAGCAAGAAAGTAAGAAAGAAAAGAAAGCAAGAAAGCAAGAAAGCAAGCAAGAAAGAAAGAGCTACACTTTTGGTGTGGCACTGAGGAGAATTAAGTTATGTTTTTTGATGGTAAAAACTAAAACAGTGCTAAGGAAAAAAGAGGAATTTACAGTATTTTATTCTGAAGTGGTAACTGAGCATTAATTTGGATCTTCATAGCAGTCATTCAAATAAATAGGAAAACTTTTTGATAATTGCACGTCAGCTACAAATATTACTGTCAGATGATTTGTTCATAATAGCTTCGATAATAACTAAGACACATGTTTTACTTAGCGGAGCTTATTTTAGAAGAAGAATGCCTTTTTTAAAGTATTTTTCGTTTCAGTTTGATTCCCTTCAATATACTTCAGGATAACTGAAAATCTGAAAGAAAGTTTGTTCTGTGATGGAGGCTTTATGAATCAGAAAGAAGCTGAAGCAAGGCTTTGATTCTGTCAAACAATCTGGAGAATGTTACTCAGGACTACTTTGGGGAAGGACTTGGGATCCAGCATTTGGCAGGAAAAAAATGAAAACCTTGAAGCAACCTTTACTCCTACAGAGAAAGCAATTTCTTATTTTAGATCTTGAACTTCTGTCTTTTACGGAAAGTGTGTTTCGCCGTTTCTGCCTTAATTTATTGGCCAGAGTGCACAGAGCCAAATGGTATGGCAGTTTCCTTCCTTTTCTTTCTGTCACTGTAGCTGTCACAAACAAAGTTCTCACTTCTACAGAACTATAAAGACTTTAAATTGTCCATGTAGGAGTGTATCATAAATAGTTTTTACAACTGTAATGGAATAAGTTGGTTTTCAGGTTTTTTTTTTAATATTTAAGTTTCCTGAGTCTTAGCATTTTGAGTCAGCAATGTGCCCAGGTGGCCAAAAAAGCCAATGGCCTCCTGGCTTTTATTAGGAATAGCGTGGCCAGCAGGAGTAGGGAGGTGATCGTACCCATCTGCTCAGCATTGGTGAGGTCACACCTCGAGTACTGTGTTCAATTCTGGGCACCTCAGTACAAGAAAGACATTGAGGTGCTGGAGAGAGTGCAGAGAAGGGCAATGATGCTGGTGAAAGGCCAGGAGAACAAGTCTTATGAAGAGCAGCTGAGGGAACTGGGGCTATTTAGCCTTAAGAAAAGGAGGCTGAGGGGAGACCTTGTTGCTCTCTACAACTACCTGAGAGGACATAGTAGAGAGGTAGGTGCTGCTCTCTTCTCACAGATAATTAATGATAGAACAAGAGGTAACAGACTCAAGCTGCACCAGGGCAGGTTTAGGCTAGACATTAGGAAAAATTTTTTCACTGAAAGGGTTGTCAGACCCTGTCAGATTGGAGTAGGCTGCCCAGGGAGGTGGTTGAGTCACCTTCCCTTCACGTGCTTAAAGGTCATTTAGATGTGGTGCTTGGAGATATGGTTTAGGGGTGTACTTGGTAGAGTAGGGCTGATGGCTGGACTTGATGATCTCAAAGCTCTTTTACAACCTGAATGATTCTATGATTCTAAGGGAATGTGTGAAAAAAGATTCAAAACCTCCATTTTCAATCAGAGAAATCACATTTAGAAAAGCTTTCCTTGTTTTACCTCTCCAAGTACTGATGGTCATCACTAGTCTCTGTGTTGAGACCTACTAAAAAAAATTAATTTTATTTCCAAACTTACACCTCATTAATAATGTTTTGTTCTGTGTTTTTTAATTAGAAAAGCCTTAAAAAACTCAGTTATAATATTCAAACAGAGTGTTTCTATAAGTAGTATTTCTAACAATGGATTTTAAAAGACGCTTGGCAGCTATTTCTGGTTTAAAGCTGGAAAAAAAAAATCAGATTCTGTGTTTTCTTATTGCCAATGACAATCTATCCTGCATGAAGAGTGTTATAATATAGAGCACAGTCACAACAAAAAAAAGCATAGCAATACAGTAAAAGTGTATGTGCACTATTCTGATCAATGATATCTTGAAATTTTAGTCTGCTTCTCTTCGATACTTAGATTTCGGGATCAGCTAGTTGTTGCAGCTTTGACGGATCCCTCCTTTTATTTTCCAGCTCAGAAACACTGAAATTTTATTTCCAACGTTATAAATACTTGTATTTGAAATGCTCTACAATGCTGATTTCTGGGGTTTGTTGAGTTCCTAGATTACCTTATTCTGTAATACTGTAAATTATTTGGAAGCAAGCTTGTGAAGATTATCAAGATGTACTTAATTTTTATCTGATGACCTGCTTACAGTAATTAAAAGGTGCAAGATTAAGTAGTGTCTTGGTTTTGCATCTACATGATTTTTACTTTTTTCTTGCTTTTGAGGAATCCCGCTGAGTATTCGTCAATAAAGGTATATTTTTATGAAGAAACTTAACAATAACTGTGAAAAAAAATCATGACTTCAAATGAATTTGGACAGTGCCCAGTTCAATGGGGTTCCAATCTTGGAGGAGATGTCTAGGTGTTACCAAAAATTATGCAGTCACAGGCCTAGCTTCAGAGTATATGGGGGTGCTTTGCAGAACTGCTGGCTGCAGCTGAGTTTCAATGAGTTCGGGTGGTAATAAAAAGGGAGGAGGGTGGCCTCTGTTAGCCTGCCTACACTTTAAAAAGTGTAGTACCTCAGTAGGGGTAAGAAAATTCAAGGAGCAGATATTTTGTAACCTTATTCTGGAAATTCTGGTTAGCTGCAAAATGAACAAAACTCCTTTGTCTTAACTCTCAACAGCCAGTCTAGGAAATACAGCTTTCGATTGCACTCTTTGTTGAGGGATTGCTAAAAGTAAGACAATAAGGATTTTGGTATAGGGAGAATTATTAGAGTCAGATGTGAAGGAAAACAAGGGACTTCTTAAAGTTCAAGAAGAGAGGTCTGTCAGGCGAGGACAGAATCCCATTTAGATCTGACAGTAAGTCAGAATAATAACGTTACAGAAACTAACAATCAAACCTGAAGATTTTTATCATGCCATGTCATATTATTATTGTTCATTCAGCAGACTATCAGTTTCAGTTTTCCAGGGTAGAGAATCGTAAAATATTTTCCATCCTAACTTACTTTTTTGACTGTTCAAACGTGCATTGTATTGACCTCAGCCATTCATATTATCAATATGCATGACTTAGTCTGTCTTTTATTATGCTTTAATCTCTTTCATATTTATCCCCAGAAGTTAATATTTTTTTCCTTCTTATTTTCAGGAACGCTATTGTTAATTAACATTTTAAAAACTTTATTTTATGATTTGTGATAGAAGTTTTAGTTTTATTTTTGGCTCCAGACTGATACAGGGAACAGATTGTAAGGAATGTATTAATATACATGTTGTGCATATATATATGTATATAAGTGACAAATTTACCAGCTTCTAGAATGAGGTTGGTTGGTAGTGTAACACACAGATATTTAGGACAGGAAATGGAGAAACAACTTTTCAGTTAAAAGGGAAAGGCTGTCTGGTGCTATAACATGTGTTGATTCAACTTGGAGTCGGGATTGGGGTACTAAATTTTTTAGGTTTAAAAAGGGGGAGAGCATGAAAGGAGACAATCTGCCTTTAAATTAAGTCTCCTATGTAGTTGAATTAGTTGCACTGTAGATATACAGACATACACAGCGTAGAAACTGAATGTTAGAATTCAATCTGAACATAACCTTGAATGATGCTTACTGCTGATAGAATTTAGTCAGGCTTTAGTGGCATACTTGATCCTTAGTCTATTTATAGAAGATACGTGGTCTCAACATTTTTCTGTTATAGACAAGTTTTGCCACATGAGTATTAACTGAAGGAGGCTTGATGGTGAGAAGGAATCCTTACAGAGTAGATAGATATGTATCCTTATCCTCTTAATAAAAATGCTTTGAAGCTTCTTTCAGAGAAGGTGAATTTTTAAAGATTCAGATTCAAGTTCACAGCTAGTAATCCAATAAAAGAAGCAGCAAATTCACGTTTTCTGAAGAGCGATTAATAATATTGTGTGTACATCTGTGTGTATATATATACATTTAATTAATTAAAACGTAACAATTTGGACATAACATGTCAAAGGAAACTCATGCATCTTAAAACTGATTCTTGTTGCGTGCTCGCTTATTGTTTGTTTAAATGTAAGTATTCAGTTTTTACTTTTTAATACCATTTGTATGTGAAGATACGATGCTTAGATATGAAATGTTTAGCACTGAAATCAAAAGCATTTGCTGGTGTGGAAGGAGTGTAGGGAATGACTTACTATCAAAGCAAGAACCTTTGTTCAATGAAGCTAAATCTCACCATTTTTAGAAGAAAAACCTGAAGCAGTTCTTTCTCTTTCAAACAGAAACACGTATGTCAGTGAGAAAGGATCATTACCACAGAAAGTTCAACAGTTAGATTGTTGTTTGTAATGGTAGATTGAAGATTCTCCCAGGCGTACGTGTTACGCAGCCCCACAGAGCTGGCTGTGAAACTGACCTTGCAAGTCAGGTGAACAGGATACTGAGCAATTTCTGTGAAGCTCAAATGCCTCAAGCAACACAATAGTAGCATTCTTTTCCATAACTTCTGTTGAGCCATTCTGTAGAGATTCATGCAAAGTATAGATAATTTTATTAAATTTGATGAGTGTTCACAGAACTGTGTGGAAATCTTGCACTTTCCTATTAAATTGAATATGAATATTCTGTAAGAAAAAGCAGTTTGCATGAAACATAGGCTGGAGTTAACTGTGCATCTTAGAGAATAATCTGCCAGATCTTTCCTCTGAGGGCCAGTGCACAGGTCTGTGAGTGTGTCAAATCAGCACTGTTTATACGTTAGCTTGTGACAAAAATACCTGGCAGCGTGCTGTAAAATACTAAAGCTTTTGCTGCTTTTTCTGGCCTTCTGAAGAACTGCAGTTGGTCTCATGTTTTTTTCCAAAAAAGCAAGTACCTGCCTGTGTCCTGCACTGTAGTTAATGCCCTGTGAGTTCCTCCTCATGAAATCCATGAGTTGGTGCTGCTTGTCCCTCAGCAGTGCACAGGAGTTACGGAAACCTTCTGCTGCATCAAGTGAGGCTTGCAGTCCTGGCAGCAGCCTTCTCTGCCTCGACCTTGAAGAAGTGTTACCAAAGTAAGCACAAAACCACCTCCTGCAGCTAAGTGGTAGCATTTCTTCTATGTATCAACTATGGATCCCTTTTTTTTTTTTTGTTAATAGGACACATTTCAGCAACGCTGCTGCATAAGCGCCTTTGATGCTCTGTTGTCTCCAGGGCAGTACATTGCCCCAAAGGTGACTGAAAAAACCTGTCTACTATCCCAGACATCGTATAGAAATAGCTGCCACAGGAGTCTTGCTGATTCTCCAGGTCATCCTTGAAATGCAGAAATGTGGTGTGTCCATGTTCCTAACAGAGGGACTGAGGAATTTCTGAGGGAAATGATAGAAAATTCCTGGGTAAAGAAGTGTGAAATGATAGTGTTTGTGTTTTAAGTCTGAAGAAACCATTACTGAAATCTAATCAAATCTTGGTCAAGAATCGGTTCCAGAGTCTGTGTTAAACCTGTAATTTGTGATTGAGCTAAACTGAATTGTTCATTTCAGTTGTTCATTATTTTTTCTAAATCACTTTTTATGAATGCGCTTCATGAGACTCCATGGCTGTAATTTCGGAATTGCATTTATTTTTATCTTTGGAGTAGCCTGCATATTCTCAGTAGAGAAGAATGTATTTAATGGCGTTTCAGGAAAGTTAGAATTCATTTCATGGTTACTATCAAGTCTTTGAAATTTGATTTTGTTATGCAAATAGAGGTAAATACCTAAGAATATTTCAGAAAAACAGAATTGTTGGAGGTTTGACTGTATCAGTATCACATCAAATAAGTAGTGACTAACATGCTGCCCAGTACCTGTCATCTTTTTCCACTAGTGTCTACAAATGTCTGTGGAGGTAGGCCTGGTTAAACTTTTGTGTGGGAGTGTCCCAACCCATGGGCATACACGCAACAGAGTGCAAGAGAGGGAATATAAGATCCCTGTTACTTGTGGCCATTGGTTTGAACTAGGTACCATATGAGTTTCTGGTCTTAATTCTGTCTCTAGATTCTTTACAAACTCGTCTGTCTGACTGTTATAGTACCATTATGTTTTAAATATCTGTGGTTACTACATTCTGTGAAATTTGATTGCAAACCAGCAAATTGTCATTATTTCAGATGTTTTAAATATTTGAAACATAGAACAGTTTGGGTTGGAAGGGACATTTAAGGTCATCTTGTCCAACCTCCCTGCAGTAAGCATAGACAGCTTCAACTAGATCAGGTTGCTCGAGCCCCGTCCAGCCTGACTGTGGAGGGCTGTCTGCTGTGAGAGGGATGCCATGGTGGGGCAGGGGAGGGCTGTGAGGGCCCCGCTCCCTGAGGACAAAGGAGCAGTGGGGACACCTTGTGCCGGCCGGACTGTGACCCCCATTCCCTGCCGCCTGTGCTGCTAGGGGGGAAGAGGGAGCAGAGCTGAGCCTGGGGAGACTGGAGGAGTGGGGGGGGAGGTCTGTTGTATTTCAGACCTGGTTGTGTCTCTCATTCTCCTTGATGGCGGTGGTTGTTTTATATTAAATTTATGTTGTCATCCCCAAGTTGAGTCTGTCTGTTGCACGTGACCATAACTGATGCCTGAGCCCTCCCTGTCGATTGTCTCGACCCTCACGCCCTTTTGGTTGCATTTTCTCCTCCCCATCCCTCAGGCGACAGGATAGGGCTGTAGGGGTGAGTGAGCGGCTCGGCTTTTGTTGCCAGCTGGGTAGGCTCAAACCATAACACTAGTCTAAATCTACCCTCTTTTAATTTAAAACCTTCACCCCTTGTCCTGTCTCAACAGGCCCTGCTAAAAAGGTTGCCCCCATCTTTCTTATAGGCCCCCTTTAAGTACTGAAAGGCCACAATAAGATCTCCCCAGAGCCTTCTTTTCTCAGGTTGAACAACCCCAACTTTCTCAGCCTTTCCTCATAGGAAAGGTGTATCTTTTATGTAAGCTTTCTTGTGTGTGGTTTTTTGTGTTTTATTTTGTATTTGTGTAATAACAACATGTTATTTTGTTAAAATTGCCAAGAGAATTCTGAAAAAGCCTCCTCCACCTGTACTTGGGTCTCCTCCTGCAGAATCCTACTTTAGGCTGGAGATGGTCTGGGCAATGAGATTACTAGTGAGTGGGTAGTGATGAGGTACCATCTTCATATTTGAAAAGATTTGTAGTAAAGCGAAATGGAGCATGGGGAGGTCTTTCTCATTATTTGACACTTACTATTATGTTAAGAAGGCACAGAGGATAGCTTTTGGCTGCATCATCTCCATAATTTTCTTTTGACTGCGTTATCAATTTCCAGTTTGATGGAATTAGGTCTGGATTATTAGACACATAAGGACAAAAAAAAAAAAAGCCTTTAAATGAAGTTGAGAGTAGCCTTGTAGACTGAAGCATCTTCATTTTGAGGAAAAACTTTGTTAAAATTGTGTGTACTTCTTGATTATTGCTTAAGATAACTGGCCTAAAACAGTGCACAAAACAGATGTAGGCTATATGCTGGCCTGAGATTGGGCCATGTGCCAGCAATTTTTATTATAGCATTAAGAAACATATATGGATTTTTAGAAAGTTACACTGTTTTGTTAAAGAGAATTGAAATATCACTTGTTTCATATCTACAGGAAAACTGAACAGTCTGTAAGTATCTTTTCAGAGAGAAAATGAAGGATATATGTTTATTTAGCAACTTGACTGACATCAAAGAAATTAAAAGTTGTCTCTCCTGTAATTCAGTTTACCTAATTTGTAAGTTTAAAATCAATGGAGCAGTACAAATAGCTTTTAATGTAGCCGTGGAAATAGAATATGCACCTAGTTCAACAGTAAATAAGTACCTTCTGCTCAGAGTAAGGGAAGCCTCTGATATTGAGGCAGCTAGAGGAGGACTAACTTGCATAGCTGCTGATGAAAGGGGGATTGGACACACATAGGCAGGCTAACACAACCTGGGCTCAAGTCAATGTAAAATGCAATGGCACTGCAACCTGCAGTGTGTTGCAGCCAGTGGAGAATGTATTTGCATGAGTTCCTTGACTGTTTCACCAATTTTATCACTCTGGGCCATGCAGAGTTTTTAGCTCTTAACTATGACATGGAATTACCACTGTAGCAAATTAGCTATGAATAGGTCAAAGTGCTCAGGGGAGTTTGTTGTTTTGTTTTGGTTTTGATATAGATGATAGAAATGTTATTATTAAGTTAGACCTAAATAAAGAAATAATTTATTCAGGTCAGTCCTGTTGATTCAGTCAAACTCTAGCTCTGTGCATGTTACATGCTCCGGCCTTTGAAATCAAAATTTAAATTCCCACGTGAAGCGTAGTCGTCCTAATGTGCATAAGCTATACTGATTAATTGAATTAGTAGCTTCCTTTAACAGGTCTTCAGGGACTGTCAGATTTTTTAATACTTTAAATGTGGTTTCTTGCTCATACTTTTATCCTTTTCACTGTTTTCAGTTGTAAAGGGCACAACCTTTGTGTGAACTTGTAGGTCACTTACAAACTGTGATGACTATTTGCGTACTGAGTTCTAAAAGTATCGCAGAATTTCATCTCCCTTGAACTACTGCACAGGCCTGTTACAGAAAATGTAGCATTAGGCTTCTAAGTGGAATTAATCAAGAATCTTTCAGGGTAGCTTAAAGAGAATGAATGTAATCAACTGAAGTTCCAAGTGAAGTCAATTTAAAATAAAAGAATGGAAGTAGCCAAGTTTTTGCTAAATGTTCTTATTTCTCTAGTTGTCTACAAGAATGTTCTTAACATAAAAGGAAAATAGAAATGCTACCTTGCATGAAGTCATGGTCAGTAAGTGTAAAATTATAGATGAGCTGGTTCATATTCTGTTCATTTATTCAGGCTTCTACAATCCTGAAAGGCACAGGCTGAGCTGAGAATAAATAAAAATTATACACTTCTTCCCATTTTATTTCTGCTTTTTCAATCTGCATCTGAGTTAGTGGATTTTGCTTCACTTAGTTAAAATTCTGCTCTCCAGAAAGAATTCTGATGATGCTTGAATAACAGGGTTTTTCTGGTAGCAAACTGAGAAGAGGTTTTCATGAAATATGGCTGAAGTTCATGCAGAGGGTCTACTATGCTGCATCATCATTTCATTCCCTATTAAAATTGTGAGTTTCATATTCGTGCACTTGCTACATTAAAATTGTATTTTGAAATCTGTAATTGCACAACTCCTTAAATGCTTCATGAATTGGTGTCTTATTTCAGCACATTTCTGCGTGCTCTTATAGAACCACTTAAAAAAATTATTATGAATGTATGTTTTCTCAAGCTCGGTAACATTTGTTTTGAGTTTATTACAAAGAATTGCAGTAAATTTAATGGATTTCACATTGATTGCTTTTGCAGTTTTCTGTAAATTAGATAGGCTTTTGCTTTCTAAATTTATAAATGCCAAAACCCAGTCTCACAGTATTCAGTTTGATTTTTAAGAATCAGATAAGAGAAGATGCTTTCAGTAAGAATTCTAATTTTCAAAGTTACAGTTTCAAAATCTAGGAAAAGCATTAACATTTCATACTATATACATTTTATTCTGTTATTAGCAAATTTATTTATATGGCATTTAGTTTTATTACCGTTTCTTTTTCTTAGTGAAAGCAAGAGATTTTTTTAATTTATTTTTTTTTACTTTAAAAGACCTGCAAGTCAAAACTTTAGGTTTACCCAGAAATATTCTTTTTTACATATGTAGAATGAAAAGCATTCAGAAGTATTTAGGGTAAGATAAAGGTCATTTTGATTGAAGCACATTAGATGAAATGCAAAGATGACTTTTGAGACATCCGTTTACAAAGCCATTAACTGCACCCACTTAGTATATTGCTGAGTAATATATGCTTTCATTCTCAATCTAAGTCTATAATCAGACTTAAGCTTTAAATAGTACTCCTTCTGATGAAGATTACAAGGAGCAATACTAAAAGTACAGAAGCTGCTAACAAGATACTTGCTACATTAGATATGTTTAATGTGTTTAATGAATCTTGTATTTCAGCTATTATGTGATAATTGTTTATTTTTAAAGGAATGTTAGTCTTTTTCAGTAGTTTCCTTTACCAACATACAATGATGGATCAAAACTGATCAACTATATTTCGGCTTCCCCCTACAGTGTCTAGATGGTTGCAAAGATTCTTGTTTGACCTTTTTTTTTGGGTTTTGTTTGGGTTTTTTTGTTTGTTTGTTTTACATATTGTCCATAAGAAAATTATATAGGAAAAAGAAATTACCATAGAAGAAGAAAACATACAACATTGCAATGAGTTTTTGAGCATTTCTAACACCCTTTTTTCTTGTAGAATCTGTCATGCCATCTTTATATACCTAGCTAGATAATGTTTATCTCAACTTTGTGAACTACATGGACAAAAGAGAAGGGGAAGTGTGTAAGAAATAAGTGCACAAACATTCAGTATCCACGTAAGAATATTTGCAATTTCAAGCTTTTCTATTACAGTTAACTAATAGAGCTCAACATCCTGCATTTCACAGAGGCAAACATACAGCGGCATTAATTGAATAATCAGCTTCATGTCATGCTTAAATCTCTACATTGTTTTAATGTAGATTTTAATGTAGGTTTTTCTAAAACGTAATCAGAGCACATGCCTAAAATCCTCCTCTGTAATTATAGGAGTGGAATTCTGGTCCAGCTGTGAAGCTGAGAGCAAAACTTCAGCTCACTCCAAGGCAGAATTTAGTTGTAAATGCCAAAGACATACACTCAGCAGGCTTTTTAAATACTCTTAGGCATGAGCTCATGAACATTGCCTGCAGGTCTGTTCACATGCTGGTAGTTGGTCATTTTAATTATTTGAAGGCTTTGATGTTTTTTGGAACACCAAGAAACATTATGGAGTGTTAATATTTCAAATGTATTTTGGTGTCAACAGCTATCGTGTGCAGTAATAATCAGTGATATTCAGTACAATTATACAGGTTGGAACTTTTTATATATTTTTTTTTACTGTATGTAGTAATTTTCTCTGTTGAAATACACCAAATTATTTAATAACTTTCCCCCAAAACTTAACCATAGTCACGTACTTGTGAGATAGCATCCCCGTTGTCAGATTAATACAGAAAGAAGAGAAACAGATCCTTGGCAAGACTTGCTCTAAAGCTTGCCTGTCCGTATTACTCCTTTTCCCACCTCTTCTTAAGTGCGGACCAATCTAAGCATCAAATATTGGTGAATTAAGCTAAAAATTCTCATTATAATTCATCTTTACTATTTTACCCAGAAACAAAATACGATCTGACTTGTCCTAAGAAATTTTAAGCAGTGCGGAAGTGCACAAGGCAATGAAATAGAATCAGTGTAGAGTAGCCTACACCACACCTTGAATTTGAGTGACGTTGTATAAAACTGTTCTGTTTCATTTGTTCAGTTGTTCCTTTTCAGCCTAATTAATCAGTCTGATTAATAGAGGGCATGTGAGATTCAGTATTCTTCCGCATACTACCTCTTATTTAAGTGTTTTCTTCACATGTTAATCGATGGATGTAAGGAATTTTGTCCATGTGGCTTGGCAGTTTTGCAATCCAGAATATCAGCACCCTGAATTATACAATTAAAAGCACACTCGTTTTTTCAAGATTAGTATTGGAACAAGGGGCATTTTGGAAGATGAGGAGGCTATGCTGTTTCAGTAACTCATAGGGCAGCTGTTCCCTTATTTATGAGCCATCAAAAAGGAGGTAAACTGTATCAGCACTGCATCTGAAATGAAGTTACTTTGTTCTACTCAAAGTCTAGAAGAGCCAAACACTAATTTAGTTCATTGTTATCTTGCATTAGGTCAAAAGTTGCCATCTGAAAACTTTTCTTCAGGCTTTTCAAGACCTTACTGGACTGTTATCTTTGTGCTGAGATATGTTGCTATCTTGAAAATCCGGCACTTCTGCTTTGTTTCTGTGCACATCTTTGCTTCACCGCAGTGAATACAATTCATTGACCCAGAAAGCCTTTGATGGCAGCTACTGGGCACTTGAATCAAACTGTCTGGCTCCACTGGTTAAAGCTGTGCCCCATCAAAGATGAGAGAGAAAAACCTGATAGTGTGGTGTTCATGCAAAGATGAAGGATAAAAGATAGTACTGTGTTAAGAACAAAATAAAATTTGTGGTAAAAGATTTTTGTGTTAAAGGCTTCTTTCCTGCCTCTTTTTTCTACTGCTGTTTTTGCTGATATATTTGGCTTAGGCTATAAGCATAATAAAAACAAGCTTTCTTTAAGGAACTACTTGATGCATATGAATGTTTTGGTGACAGTAAACACTGGAGCTTTTAAAGCCACACAAACTGATAGGTATCTGTGTTTAATAATTTACTAGATTATTTAATTGACTATATAGCAACAAAATAATACTATTAATCATCACAGAAAATCATATCTGCTGTCTTTTTTTGCTTGTGGACATTAATCTTACCAGTATTAGAAACCTGAGCTCCCCTTTCCTGGCAATGCCATCTCTCAGACACCTGGAGTCATATTCTTCCAATTATTGTATTGTATCTTAATTATGTACTGCTAAATGCTTTATTCCACCAGTATAAGTACTCTCAGAAGAAGCATACTCTCCAATAATTTCAACTGAACTAAGCAGAGGTTTGTGGAGTGCACTTTCACTTTGCACTTAGATTTCAGCTTCTCAATGTCTACTTACCTCATTTACAATGCTTAGTTTTTTAATTGTGAATTAAGTACCCACAATTGTTGAAAATATAAATAAAAGTGATAATATAGCAGAAACTTTACCCTGCCATACCACAGCTTCAGAACTCGATTGCATGGTAGTGAAGCTTTTGGGGTTCTTATCCTTGTCCATATTTTCTCAGTGCAGCTTCTTTAAGACCGGAGTATACTGGTTTTAAAAGGAAGTTGAGACACTTATAAATATGCAGGCTGAAGGCCATTGTTTCCTATTGCCACTGTCATTCCAGGGAAGGTCACTTGTCTCTGTGACTGTTGTCCCTGGAATGCACCCTGTCCTATTTTAATGAAAGTGAACTGGAGTTATTTAAACATTAGTTTAACTTAAGTAGCCTGACTGATATATCGAGGGCCCAGAAGCCGCTGGCTGTGATGGGCACATTGAGCTGGTATTGCTCTCATGTCAGCTGTAACAGCTACCCCTAAAGTGAATCTGTGGTCCAAGCCTAAGCTGGCTGTCACCTATGTCAGTCACCAAATACTTGATATAAAAAGCACAATAAATGGATACATTTAGTTATACTAACAGGATGAAACTGCTTAGCTGATATTGATTTTCCTTTTGCTACACAGTGTAAATATCAAAAGTTTGTGCTTGCTAGAAGCTGGTAGTGTTGTAGCTGCTATTTTCTTAAGGTTAGAGCAGACAAAGAGAAGATTTTGAGACTCTCTTAAATCTCATTTAGCCTATAAGCACTTTTGTGGACTGTAGCATTGCATAGTTTTTGTGGAGAGATATTACATGTAACTTAAGGTCTTTCATTTAGAAACATATCTCTAGGAAAGATGGCCTTCTGGAGATAGTGAGATGGACATTTTAAATGTAGAAGCAACTGTAGTCTTCTTCCTTAGCCAGAAGCTGTAAGACAACTTGAAAAATAAACATGGAAAGTTAGAAATAACAAGCAGAACTCTTGGTAACTTAAGTCCCTACTTACAATGAAGCCAGTTTTTTGTGAGTAGTAGGTAGGAACATGGTTCTTTTTGCCATAGGTATAGGTTAGTATTTATTTGTTAATATTACAAAGGCACATAAGCATGTACTTATTTAAATCTCAAATAATAAATTTAAAATCTCTATGTAATTTAATAATTAACAACTGTCAGCTGAGATGTAGTCCAATACATTACTTATAATAAAAAATATTATTGGGTATTACACAACCTCGATATTTGATTATTAGTTTGAATGATAACTCTGATCATGCGTGTCTGTGGATTCTGATATATGGATGTAAAAAATGCTTCAAGAGCTTGTATGTAGGGGGGAAATCCCTTAATTAACTCCTGCTGTTTGTGTGTGTCTTTATTTATTTTGCACTGGTTTCATCTAGTTCCAAAGTATTTCAGCTGGAATGAGGATATTATTCATATATATGTGTGTGTGCATAATTATATAAAATTTAAGTTCAAACAGCTCTTAGTTTTTGAATTCTATTTGATTCAATAGACTTGTGTAGGCAGGCTTCAATACATGATACACTGTCCTAAACTGGGATTACTTCTTCGTTGAAGAGGATCTGGTCAGTATCAGCAATATCCCATTTTTATTAATTATTTAGCTTTATAGTGTGGCATTTATAAGAAGTGCAAAAATATTTTTGCGTCTTATGTTATTCCTCTTCTCCTTTGTTTGGAATAGCATATATTGCTTTTATCTCCAAACGGCAAAAACCCTGCAGCAAGTTTTGAATCTGGTTTACAAAAGTGCAGTTATGGAAAAGGTAGATCTCTAAAGATGGTATTTTCTGTTACTGCCTTCCTCCGTTCTTTTGCAAACAATGCACAGATCTTTCTCAAATACCTTTTATTTCTACATTTTAGGTCTTAGCAGCAGCCTAATTCAGTAAAAATCCATAGCTGATTCATTACAGAGCTTTAGTTATTCTATCAGACATTGCTCTGATGAGGAGGTTCACTTTTAGAAAATGGCTTCACAAATTAAGTTATTTTCATAAATGTTTTCATAGTCACCATTAATTCTAAGAGAAAGTAAAGAAGCTTGAGTTAATTTTAATAAAAGCAATTAGAAAAAGGCTGTATTATGTTTAACAGTGATACTATAAAGTCTCTAGAGACTCAATATAGAAGTTATGTAATTAAACAGCTTTTTAATTTAAAATAACAAAAATAAATTGCAATCAATGTCTTCACAAGCCACTCTGCTACTACTGTCTTCATAAATATGATATCCTTGCTATTTTTTTAAACTTGGACTGTAACATAATTGACCACAATGCTGACAGAAATCAGTGTTATCATCTCTTCTGTAACAGTTGGTGTATCCTCTTGGTGTGTAAACTATGCATTTGGAACATAAAGAAAAAAAGCTGAGTAGATTGACCTCTCTGTGTGAACGAAGAGGATGATTAATCTTAAAATATTCTTAGAACTTCCTAACATAATTAATTTCTATTTTTGATATATAGTTCATCACTTTCACCCTGATAATCTTGTAGCTTTAAATTAAGGTTGTATTTTTATACTTTTTTGAGAAAAGTTGCTGGAATCAAATGCCTTTCCCATCACAATAGATACACAATTAGGGATTTTTTTTTCCTACCTAGGACTTCTTTCTCAAAGACTTACAAAATAGTTAACTACCAAAAAAAAAAAAAAAAATCTGATTTCAATGGTAAAATCTGTCTTTTTTTTTTTTTTTGGTTAGTTAGTATTAAAAAGTAGCACCTTTGCTCCATTAAGACCTGTCAGGCTCTTACTCTGCCTTTCATGAAAATATTCATGATAAGCTATTGTAAAGATAGTACTTGTTTTTCCAGCATTGTAGATAGTTCTGAGTAATTTTGGAGAGAAAGGAGAGTGAAAAAGATGAGGTCAGTCACACCACAGCTTTATTTATTTTTCCTTCTGCAATGTGAGTGTGAAGGAGACACTGAGAGCACCAGGGCTGCAATTGTTTACGTCTTTGATTTAAGATTCTTATGAGTCAAATTGAAAAGTGCCTGTTAAACTCTTATGAAAAATCTTGATTGTCATTCAGAGGGTTTTGATTTTAATTTCATGATGACTCTTGTATAATGGAAATATACTGAAAATGTGTTCTAGGGGTGAAATGAATATAAATGCCTGTGCTCTCATTAGGCAGATTGGCAAATGGTTTTGCAACAATAATGGCTCTTTTTGAAGATTTGCTTATTTACAGACCTGACAGTCTAAGCAATTGTAGGCAGCAGAAGAGACTTTATTAGCTGATAAAGTAAACAAGGATGCATGTACTTTCCATTTTTCATAAAACGTGGAATATTGGACAGACATGCTATGCAAGGTTTATCTTTTTTGATTGATTTTCTTACTATGTGCTGTAAATATAACTTGACTTCTGTAATTTTTTTTGGTTAACACAAACTCAGTATTTGGCTGAAAGCCTTATATGTGCATTCCACAGAATAAACATGTTCTTCCTTGCATAATCTTTTTTCACATTAAGCATAGGAAAATAAATATTATTTTTGTGAACCACAAACTAGTCTGATATTGGCTAAACAGCCTAAGAAATGTGTTTAGATTACATCTGCTATGTTCTTTGTAATCTTGGAATTCTACTTACATATATAAATTACTGATAGTAAATAATGCACAAATTGTTTGGGAAGACATCATAATAAATGAAAAAAAAGTAATGAAAACAATGACTTAAAATTGAGCAACAATCATCGCTTGCATCGCTTTTTTCTCTCAACTTGGTATGTATGTCGTTGAAGTTAGTGGAAAAGTATTTTATTTTAATCCAAAGTGGGTTAAGTCTTCCACCTATTTTCTGTGTGTATATATATAAGGAAGATTAATTATATTTGCTTGTTGCAGAGCCATTCATTCCAGTGGCTGTTTCGAACCATTTTGTCCCTAGCTTTAAAACATGATGTATGTTGCTGTCCTGGGTTACAGTGTAAAATGTGCCAAAAGGAAAAAAAAAAAATATTCTATTACCATCTTCAGGAGCTGTTGAGACCAGGTGGGGCGGTGCTCCCTGCCTCCCCCCTCTGGACTATCTCCTGTTACTGGGCACAACAATGCCTTATCGCCTGACCCATCGATAACTCGCTCCTGGGCTATCTCCTGTTAATGGCCCAGCAAGGAACTGCCTCACGACTCGCCATCCCATTGTGAGATGCTCCGCCCGGGGGGAAGGAGCCAAGCAGTCCATGCCAAATAAAAACGGAGACTTTGAACACCCTAGCAGCCTTCTTCCACTGGATTCCCAGAGGAGCTTTTCCCCCACTGGAGTTCCAGAGGACAAGAGCTACCTACCTACCACTGGACCTTCGGAGGAAGACCAGACTCTTTTTCCCAGTTCAACAACACTACATCCATCGCTTCAGGAGGACTGCAGCCAGCATCTTATCGGACTGCTACTGCCACCCTAACAGGGTGTCAAGTTGTATTTTCTGACTCTGTCAGTGTAAACCAGTGGGTTGTTTGTTTTTCCCTGCCTTGTGTTATATATATATATATTAGTAAAGAACTGTTATTCCTATTCCCCATATCTTTGCCTGAAGGCCCGTTAATTTCAAAATTATAATAATTTGGAGGGAAGGGGGTTGCACTTTCCATTTCAAGGGAGGCTCCTGCCTTCCTCCACAGACACCTGTCTTTTCAAACCAAGACAGTTGCCTAAGCTTTACAACCCAGCCCTGCCACATCCCCACACATGGGATAATTTTGCTTCAGATGTCAGATTTAGATGTCTTTGCGTTTACCCTTCACATCACAATTCTCTCTTGCTTGGTTACTTTCCTTTTTGTGGCAGAGGTCATTTTTGTAAGAGAAGTTTTTTTATAAAATGACTAGAATAGAGTATCTCATTTACGTCACTGTTTAATAAGGGACATTAATATTATTGATGTTGCTGTAACTTCTATTGTGTCATCTCCATGGAAGGACTGACTAAAATTTCACTTCTGGAAGTGAATGTTGTAAAGTTTGGCTGTTAAGTAACTTTAAATTCTTTGCCAAAATATCTATGGTAATAATATATCACCTTTGTTTCACACGTGTTCTACTACATTTTTAGGTAAGTACAATGTTAAAGAAAACAGATGAACCTAGAGGATGGGTTTCAAAATCTAAGATACAGCACATTACACAGAATTAAAGAAATAATCCTTGAATTGTATTCTTACCTCTAGGATGGTACCTTTAAACATTAGGGTCCTGTAAACTACAGTTTAACATTGTGCAGAAACATATCGTTGCACAGAAAAGCTTCCAGCAAGTGTAGCATAAAATGGTCACATTTTACAGGTAATTTGCTGTCCGTTCAGTTGAGCTTCATTTTATCACTCTATATTTAGAACAGTCCAGTTAATATGTGCCATTAATAAGACATCAGCATACTTTAATTTGGAAAGGGAAACAGCTAATTTAAAATTGAACAAAGGATAAGACTTAATTAATTGACAACTCGAATATTCCTGTAAGAACTTGGTTCATTGATTTTCTGATCCATTGATGAATCAGCTATCATATGCATCTAGGTTATATGAACTTCTCATTACGTAAAACCAGACTGAGCAGTTTGATACTGTATAAAAGGTACCAGCATGTCTTCTGATACATTTTTGCCTGTTTCTTGAGGATGCTTTGTATTACTAAGGATTTTTTTTGGTGGTTTCTTCTCCTTCCCCCTTCTCACCAATCTTAATATTGTTGTTGCTGTTACACTGCTTCTTCTCTTCCTTTTAATATGTGAGCATCACTACAAACAACCATATATTTTATGAAGAACCATGTAGGCTAAGGAGGACAGCAGATGGCTAATAACTTCTAAAGTCAAAATGACACGAAGAGACATCTGGGAAGAGTAGAGGAGGTACTAGCAAAGCCAAGAGCAGATTAGAGCAGAAACTTCACAGCCATAAAGCTTCCAATGGTATGATGTCTGTACTGCTAGGAAAGAAAGCTGAAAAGAGGTTGTAGTGAGGTGGGTGTTGGTTTCTTCTCCCAAGTAACTAGCGATAGCATGACAGGAAATGGCCTCAAGCTGCACCAGGGGAGGTTTAGACTGGTTATTAGGAAAAATTTCCTTACTGAAAGAGTGATCAAACATTGGAACAAGCTGTCCAGGGAGATGGTAGAGTCACCATCCCTAGAGATGTTCAAAAAATGTGCAGATGTGGCACTTCAGGACATGGTTTAATGGGCATGATGGTGTTGAGTTGACAGTTGGACTTGATGATCTTAGAGGTCTTTTCCAACCTTAATGATTCTATGAAATGCCTGCAAGAGAAATTGCAAAAATTTGTTTTTATTAGTAATCGTGTGTTACAAGTTTGCCATATGTGTTACATGTTTGCCATGCCTTGGAGGAGTCTTCAGTAGGTAGCAACTGTGAGGAGCATTGTGTCTGGGGTGTTAGAGGGGAAACTTAGAACACAGTGTTTTTTCAGAGATGATGAAAGTAGTGACAAAGCTTAAGAACCTTTTTTGCTATTTATATTTGAGAAAGATGGCGTTCAGTTCTTCTGGACTGGTTATTTCTACAGAAATAGAAAGTTCAGATAATTATGTTCTTTACAGCCAGATTACTGTGTATGGGCAAAGGACTCCAGGAGCTGTCACATTTTAGGGTGCGAATACAGCCCCTCATTTCTGTTTTGTTTGCAGTTTTGAATAATGACTGCTTCTTGTGGCAAGGCACTGGGAGCTTCTCATTCTTAAGACAGACATAAAAGTGATGAAATTGACACTATCACACAGAAAACATCAGATATTACTGAACAGAAGTATTTTGAGGATTACTGATAGTGTAAACCTCTGGCATTTAATACACTACAAATTATCCTGAATATGTTCACATTTAAGAAGAGTATACTTTCTCTAAAGCACATCATCTTTCTGATGGGTTGGAAACTCTGAATTCTGTTAGTAAGAATTCTTACTTAGAAGTACTGAAAACTAATGAACAGCAGTAACTACTAGAAGAAATAAGCTGCACCTTGGCTTTGGAAAACAAGTGTGAGAGCTTACTGCATATCTGTTATGAAGCAGTGTAAGTAGAGGGACAACATGTTTGTACGCGCACATGCTCTACTTTCAGCTCAGTCGTGATCCAATGGATAGAGTAGTAGCCCCACACTCGAGAGGTCTGAGTGTTGAGGCATTAAGCACTTCTATAGAATTGAGAATGTCAGTACATCCTGTTGCTGGCTCCATCCATCAACAAATATCAGTTTACCCCTTCTTACTGACAATGTTTGTTCAACGAGCGAATAGAAACATTGAATTAATAAGATGACTTGAAAGTAAATCCTTTGATTACTGTTAAAGCTTTAAAAAAGATTCCCCCCCCAAAAAAAAAAAAAAAAAAAATTGAAAAAGCTTTAAAAACTTATTTTCCCTAAAGAGTTTTTTAAGAGATTTAACACACTCATTTTGACCAGGGAAAATTGTTACTTTTGAAAATGGAGGACAGACAACTTTGTCTACCTGGTTGTGACATATGCGTTTCTAAAGCCTATTGTTAGCCCTGTGAGCTCACCTGTAAGCCCTTAAAAAAGTAAATTTGTGAACCCAGCTGCTCTGTGTTAACTTAAAAGTATCCCTTCATCCAAGTCAACTTGGGCACCACATATCTTGCCAGCCTTTGCTATCTGCTGTGTTGGGAAAAAAAAGAATCCTTTCATAAAATCAGATGCAAGGTTGTACTGCATCAGTTGTCAGTTTAAGGGTTTATTCAGAGCCTTTCAGTCTCCATGGCAGGGAAATTCATAGAACACTGACCATTCCCAATCTCCCCAAGAGAATTT
Source organism: Leptosomus discolor (assembly GCF_034619465.1). Taxonomy (NCBI): domain Eukaryota; kingdom Metazoa; phylum Chordata; class Aves; order Leptosomiformes; family Leptosomidae; genus Leptosomus; species Leptosomus discolor. Next base: position 45,957,723 of record NC_141419.1, on the reverse strand, counting down.
TGCCACTCTGCAATCTGTCAACATTTGGTTGTAGAAGGAAAGCAGAGAAGTACAATTCTTACGATTTTTTTGGTGTTGTGTGTGTCAAATAAAAAGAAATATCTGTAGGATAAAAATAAATATCTCTAGGATAAGTCAGTTGTTTTGCTCATTTTATACTGTTCTTGAATTTATATGCTTGAAAGCTGTTGGAGGGAGACAGTTTCATCAGTGTGCTGGCTGTTCATGAAAATATTTAATGCCTAGAGTGTTAGTATTAGAAGTTGTGGGAAAAGGATGGCAATGCTTTGTTTTTCAGTCTTATCACTGGTTAAGAAACATGAAATGTTAGTTTTAAAATACGGTATTTGTCTTCTTTTCTGGGTGAAGAGAAAGGATGTAAAAGGGAGAGTTCATCTTGGTTTTCACTGATGAGAAATGTCACATCTGTCTTTACTTGCCAATAATTTCAGGGAAATCCTGAAAGTATTAAAAAAGCATGTCATCAGACTCTGAAACTTGCCGATATACAGAGGAAGAAATTTTAAGACTAGTTTTAAAAAAGGATTTTGTTGTCCCCCTGTTTAACCTTACTTTTTAAAATTGGCCATTGTGCCTGAGCATACTCTAACATGAAGTATTTTGAATAGCATAAATATACCTTTTAATTTCCTTAATATTAGGTTGTAAGTTTAGTGTACCTTCGGTAGCTGGGTTTGAAAGACCTTTTGTCAAAGGTTTTCTGAAAAAAGCTAGATGAAATTATCCTTAATGTTTTTATATTCTAGATAATTCTATATTTTTATTGCAAAATGCAAATATGCCTAAGAGAAGAAAGGCCTTCAGCATATTTCAGAGCACTGTTAACAAACCTCAAAATCATTCCTTCTCTACTACATCTGTAAAGCAAACAGTCAGGAGGAAATTGGTTTATAATTAAGTTAGAGGTACTTATTGTTGAACCCTATTGTCAGGGGTTTTCATCTATAAGCAATGTAAATGTATAATATTTTAGAAAGTAGAAATGCTTTTCTTCCATCTTGCACCATTCTGTTTATAAAATGGAGAACTTTATTGAAGGTCTTTCTGAATGCTGAGCTGTTGTACTGTATCTCTGTAACGTTCTTGTTGCATTTTCTTTTGAATATTTTTGTTTGGGTTTTTAAATTTAAAAAATGGCCATCTGAAAAAAAATATTCTGTGTCATACACCCATGGGAAGAAATCAAGTTTCGTTTTGGTTTTTTTTTTTTGTTTTAAGGTGCTTGTGTACTTCATGCTCTGTTACAGTTCTGTTCCCTTATCTAAGGAGAATTACTTATTATGGTGTACAGGTTTATGTTGCACAAAATCGAGCTATACTGAACTGACATTTAAATTAATATCTGATACATCTCATACAACAATTAATTATCAGGAATTATAATAACTAATGTGATTCCTTCTGAAGCAGAAGTGTACGTGATTGCCCGTTTGATAGAATTCATCTATGTTTCCAGTATAATGTCTAGCTTACGTCAGTTCCTAAGCAGTTAAATGTGATTTCCTAAATGTAATACTGTATTTGTGAGAACAGTATATCCTGATTTGTTCTCTAAGTCATCCATTTGTATGCTTTCAGTATTACTGTAGAGGCCTCTGCAGTGCAGAGTGTCATTGGGCCAGATTAAAAGACTGTAGGACTTTTGACAGTGAGCATTGGGTAGAATAAAAATAACAGTTCAGGAGAGGAATACAATACAGTTATCTGAAATGCTATAATACACCTCAAACTGTTACTGGAAATTTTCAAAAGCTTTTACATTTGTTAGGAGGTCTACAGAATCTTTGCTAACCTGTATTCATAAGACGCATCCTATCTAAAGATGTTTGAGATGCAGAAATTAGTTTTACCTAAATAGAAAATATTGATCTTGTGGAGCTGAAGATGCTTTCAGGCTTATCTTTACAGGGACACTGAACTTTACACTGCAGTATGTGCTCAAATCCATACAACAGACAGGGATTTTGACAAATCCTTGTTTTGAGTGTTGGGCTTGGCATGCCATTGATTAGACCGTTGGCTTTTCTAAATCCTGATCTAGCATGTACCTCTGTCACATCTGAGGTTTAAGGAACCACAACTGTATAACATTACTTACATCCTACTTCTGGAATCGGTCTTGTAGGTATCTCCATGTGCAACCTCCTGCTGTCTTAAGTTCAATTAGAAAGCTTGATTTAGCATAAAGAATAAATATAAATGTATTGATAATTTTGGATGCTATTATCTAAACACCTGGTAGTTTTGACCATAAATAACCACTGAAGTTGAAAAACTATACAGCTAGAGAGCTGTATATTTACATACACTGTGAGAATCTTTCCTAGTCCTTCCAGTAGTATGTGAAAATCGGTGGAAAAGTAGAGATAGCAGTGCAGAATAAAAAAAAAAATTAAAAAAAGTTTTTCGTCAAAACATTGACACAAGAAATTATGATAATTAGGATTAGATATCCACCTTTCATGAATTCAGCTGGAGACCATTCACCAGATTTTTTTCATTGCTACCTACTAAAATTTTTTATATCAGCTGTTAAGATATTTGTTTGTGGAAACGACATGTGAAAGTTTATCTTCTTCTCCTCCTTCAGGGAGAGTCTGGTTTCATTCACATATTTTCTTTCTTCTATCAGTTGGTCTACAGAAACAGTGGAAGAACTATTTTAGACATGCTGTACAAGAGCAATATAAGTTCTTGCTTCATAGAATAACTCTATCTTTCTGTCCTTACAATAGGACCTGTCAGATATTATTTAATTGCTCTATCATTTGCTGGTTTTAATTCTGAAATGTTTTATTTAACTTTCAAGTTGGGTAAATCAAACATTGAGACCTCTACGAAACAGAAGGTTGAATAACACTTCCTGATTTCCCTACTCTAATGGTGAGCTTTTATCAATACAGAGTTAAGCTTGTCGTCCACAGACAATATTCAGTCATGTAGTTGTGAAGATAAGGAAGCCGTCATTTTAGTTTTGAAATTGTGATGTTAACCTGATGATTAATTTCAGGAAGTATTTAGTTCTTTAGCATACTATATTCCTTTGAGTAAATCTTCACTCATGTACACCTGCATATTTTCTTTATTGATTTCACCTAACTTAGTTTTGTATCCTAGACAAATTGAAAATTAAAGTTTTCAGTAAATTTTAAGATTTACTGAAATGGATGCCTGGGAAAGCCCACTATTTGAGTGGATTCTGGCAGCCTTAAAAAAATAAAAGCAGATAAAAAAAATCTACTTCCGTTTTCAGCTGCAAATCCACTGCTCAGCCCAGTGATGTTTGTAGTTGCAAATGTGAAAGAAGTTTCAGTTCTAGTGTCCTTGCAGTTGCTAGAATAGCACTTCAAATTACTCCTTCCATCCATTTCAAATTAATCACTCACAACCTGCCAGTGTTATCACCTTAGGAGAACGTGCTTATGATGCTGCTTCTATAGGCTGAAGAATATCCTGAAAAAATAAGAAAGCTGGAGAAGCTGACCATTCCAAACTTCGGCCTTAGTTTATGCCATTTATCATTGAATATTGTTGTAACTCCTATAATCTTTTCTGTGGATCCCTCACACTGTGTGGAAAAGAAGACAAAGAAAGATTTCCACTATGCAGAAGCTTGTTCTGCTAAATTCAACGGTAATCGTTGGAATTCAAGTGGAATTTTCTTTAGTGAAAAAATGTTTCCTGATCTATTTATTTTTTCCTCTTTGAAATATAAAGCAGCAAGGAGAGAAGATATTCAGCAGCAATTATCATTTACTGACATTTTCTTTTCTATGTTGTTCATCCAATGTTTTTGCTACAAGCATACCCTGCTTCAGATCATACTAACCAGTGGTGCAGAGGTACAGTACATATAGATAGACTTGGATATAGAAAGAGTACTGTCTCCTAATGGTAGTTGTTGACTCATTTTTACTTTAAATCTGCACTTAATAGAATTTTTCATTCTTATGAAGAGAGTGAAAAACGAGCAGGAAAACATGAAGGGAACCTGGTTGGTCTTCACTAAGTTCAATGTTCTATGGCTTGACGTGGCAAAAACACTTATATATATGTACACATATATCTCTTTATCTACTGATAATAAAGGTGAAATATTGGAAATAGGAAGCAAATAACAACTGTGAGCTCCAGTTAGTAAAAAAAATGAGATTAGAACTTTCTGAAAGAGCAGTCTCCGAGTTCGTAGGTTGTTAAACATAAGTGAAGATGATCTCCCCTAACACATACTGCAAATCATATATATATATATATATATAAAAGCTTTTGAATTGTTTGTTGTTGTTGTTTCAAGGAAAAGGCGTACTGTTTTAAAGGCATATTCAGATTTTCTTCTGGGACTATTTGTTGCCAACACAGCAAAATAAAATTATTTTGTCTATCAGAAAACATTTTGCTAATGAAAAACACTGTAGATTGTTATGAATTTTGGCTGTCTAAGAAACCTGTTGGAAGCAGGACAATTGTGAGGGAATTGGACTTGTAGAAGTTGGCTATCCAGTAGCTAGAGGATATTGCTATTTTTCAGATGGCTTAAATCCAATTTTTCTGTCACAGAGGCACGCACGCAACAAGCAGAACAGTCACTCAGAACACCCCTACAGACCTAAGCAAACTGCAAGCACGGGTGCTAGACAGAGGCACCCACAAAACAGACAGACCAACTACTCCAAAAATGGGGATTTATTCCAACTAAAGTTAGATAGCACACAAATAGACAAAAGTAAGGTTCAGATGTCAGTCAGGAATATATTACTACATAGCTGTCTTAAGAATTTTAGAGAAAAAAATCCGAAATGTGAACTTGTTCATCCACAAAAAAGGGAAAATCTCTCACTCAAGGGTGTGGTACCCAGAAGCTATAATCACTCACCCAAAAGGGCAAGGGCTCACTCCAGGATATATCCAGCAGAAAGCACTCACCAAAGGTTGGAGGACTGAGGCACTCAACCCTGGGGAGTTTCCTCAGGTGGCGTCCCAACCCAAGGGGAGAGCCCGCAACTGCAGACCCACTGCTCCAAAGAAAACCAATGCCAGTCAGCTCTCCGGCGGGGCCCCATTTATACCCAAGTTGAGTCTGGCCTGTGGCCCGTGTTAATTAAGTTGGCACCATCAGGAGAAGGCAAGGTATCAAAGTTCCCAAAGGCCAGCAATCCACCATCTCCGGGTCTTTGTCTAGTCTGCTGAGATACCTTATCGTTATTGGGTCTTTAGCGAGCCCTGGTCGTTTTCAGGTCCGGGCAGGAGCAGGTACACCTGCCACAGTATGTTTTGGGTGTTACTGAGTACACAGGTGGATTCTGGATTCTATATTACTTCTTGTTTTCTTCTTTGTGATTGAGTTGCCATGTGGATGCTGCAGATTTCATTTATGATAAAACTTCATTTATGATAACAGGCCTGGCTATTACTGCAGACACTGGAGTGCAGAGGATACATAAGACATGCAAGCTGTGCTTACTAGTGGTGATCACCTTCTGCTGAAAGGGTGGTGATGAATTCCTATATTCATATAGTATCTGAATTGGATAATGGCACTAGAGGAATAAAAATTATTTTGTAATTTTGGGCTTCTGCAGTATTTTTGCTAGTAGAGTGGGGAGGGGCAGTTTCCGTGTGTGTGTGTGTATGTGATTGCGTGAACTTCACTCCTGCTAATGTGGTATTCATTGCCAAGTAATTTTCTGAGATATTGAAGAATATATTCTTTGGGTTGTCCATGAAAAGAATACTCACTGTGTAACTGAGGCTGTTAATCTTCCAGGTAATTTGCGGCACACATGCGCGCACACACATGCAAACACAGTGATGGGTTGACCTTGGCTGGCTGCCAGATGCCTATCCAGCTGCTCTGTCACTCTCCTTCCTCAACTGGACAAGGGCAGAAAATAAGACAGAAAAGCTCCTGGGTTGAAATAGACAGAGAGATCACTTACCAATTAGGGTCACAGGCAAAACAGACTCAACTTGGGGGAAATTAATTTTGTTTTATTGCCAATTAAAAATACAGTAGAATGGAGAGAATAAAGGCAAAACTAAAACCACCTGCTCCCCAGTCCCCTTTTTTCCCAGAGTCAACTTCACTCCCTTTTTCCCAACTCTTCTGCCTCTTTCTTCCCCCCAGAGCACCCTGTAGATAGCAGAAATGTTTGTGTTTTGGCTATTGGGATTATGTTGGCTCCAAATTTTCTTCTGATTTCAGAGTAGACTATCTTGCTTTTTTGATGTGTTTTATTACTGTGTTGGCCACTATCGGCCTCTACCATTTGTAGCAAGTATACATATTAGTCACATTGTGTGTAGAATAAATTATACGTATTTTCTCTTCCATTTCCAGTGGGTGTGCTTTGTTGTTGTTTTTTTTTTTTTAATTTACGTCTGCTGTTTCTCACACTGGGAGATTTTCCAGTGCCTGTTAAGTGAATGATTTGTTAAATTTTCCAGATGCATGATTGATGAACAAATTGTCAAATAAATTTAATTATTTCTATTGCAAAGTTTTCAACACAATTCTTTCAGTGATATTGTGAAATCTAAATCTAAAAATCTATCATGTTCTATTTACTGCCCAAAGCAGCAACATAAAATTGAAATAATTCTATCATCTCTGTAACAGAGCTAGTTACAGGGGCCTATGTTTATTCCAAGTGATAATAAAACTTAAGTTTGCCTACTAGTTTGAAGAAAATTACATTGTAATATTTAAATATTTTTCACTCATGTAATATAAAACATTGTGGGGGAGAGGGCATTTGTTCCTTCAACTGTTACACTATGAAAACTTTGAATGTGTACATTCAACAAATGGCAAAGGTGTGTTTTTGTTTCACGAGCAGTGCTTCTTTTCTGGCTCTAAGTGGTGCTTTGATGTTATTTTAGAGTTGGTTAGTTCAGGATAGCAATATTTTCTTAACAGGTATTAACGTATATAAAAACCACTAAATTGATATACTAAAATTTCATGAGTTGATGACTGCATCTCATTGCTTTGATAAGATTAGTATTGCCCTTTAAAATGTTCATAAATATGATCTTGAAAAGATTGTACTGAATTTTAGTAAGTTGGTAATTGATGCTTTAGACTTTAACTGCTGCAAGTAGTGTATTAAAGGTTACTTGTTTGACTATGTAGATAGTATATTCAAGGGTATGTTGTACAGTCACATTTAAAAATGTGTCAGTGTAAAGATTGACCATACCAGCCTAATTTGTTCACCTCATTCCTGTATATTTTGATGCAATTTCCAGTTTTATATCCATATACTTTTTTACCTCGGTACAGGAAAAGTAATGCTTAGGAAATAGTTGCAGCTCTTGCCAGTGCAACAAAGGATAGCACATAATGAGTGACATAAGTGATTACAAGCATGAAGTAGGTTTATACCCAAAATAAATATAAACCTAGTCATTAATTTCTCTGCCATAGTTCCTCCTTTATAAAAGAGAAAGTTATCAACCTATTCTCATAAGTTATATTGGAAAACTGCAAATTTCCCCATTGTACTTGCTGGGAATAGTGTAGTGTAGGTTATAAGTATGGTTTGAGAAAAGTAATTTTAATGGTGTACCAAATGAAATATATGATCATAAATATCAAGAGTCTATTTCCATGTTGATAAACAAGAATTTCTATCCTCTGACTCTTATTGCTCACATCTCGATCAGCCTGAATCCTTCCAACAGTGGTGTTGCCTTGCCAAGGAGCCAGATGCCTTATATCTTCAGATTTCTGCTTTGTGCATAAAGACACGTATCATCCCCTCTTCTTCCCCTGACACCTCCCCTTTCTTCCCTCTGTTTTACTGGTAGCAAATGACATGGTAATTCAAGCTACGCAACAAGCCTGAAAAGACTCAGAGGGAACTGAGATGAGTGGATGGGGAAAGAAACTTGAGGGCTTGAGCAGGTGGTAAAGGAAGGGAAGGACTCAGGAACTACAGGAGGTACACAGAAGAGGAAATAGATTTGGGAAGCTGGAGCTGTTGCTACATGTTCTCAGCCACCTATGGGGATAGTAAAAGCATTTGTCACAGATTTGCTTGTAGGGTGGACTATGGCTGGGGACTGTCATTAGAGATCCTTTACAAGCCACATTGGGACAATAGCCTCCACTGTTGTTTTTTTTTTCTCTGGTTTTATTGTTTGCTTTTTCTTCAAAAGTTAGCTATTCTTTGGTATGTATGAAACATGATACAATGTGAGTTTGATTTCTGTCATGTGTACAGTAGCATAAGTAGACCCTGAATGTAGCTCTGAGTACTGTAGCAGTAAGCATGTTCTTCTGTAAGATGCCCCTCAGCTTGTAAAAGGCATGAACATTACTGATGTATTTTAAAGCATGGCAACCCCACTTTCCAGTTTATCAAAATTTGAGTGCAATTGCCAGTCTTACTGTGAAATATTTGTTACTGACGTTTTACCAGAAGATAAATTTTAATGAATTTTGAACATGGCCAGGAAGAGAGTGGTGGGGTTTTGGTTTGGATTTTGAGGAGGGGGGAAAAGGGAGGGGGTGGTGTTTGGGTTTTTTTGGGTTGAGTTTTCTTTTTTTTTTTTCCTGGAAAACTTTCTTGTTCAGTTTAATTATGCAGGCGTTATTTATTTTATCTTATCTCACTTTCTCAGAGTCCAAGTTCTTTTGATATATAATTGTTTTGAGCCTTCTCTGGTTTGTAGAAATAGTAATAGTTTATTAAAAGAGAAAAATTAGCAGATAGTATTGCAAAGGGAGAGGTTAAAAAGAACATATGACTGATTTTACTTTAGCTATCCCGTAATGGTGTCTTGATCATGAGATATGAAGCAGTTGTATTAGTAGCTGAGACCATGAAAATATTTCTTTAAGGTCTGCCTCTTTGTAGTAGGTGAGAATATTGTCTTAGGCCTCTCCTGTTGTTTGAAGAGCAAGATATTAATTATATTCCTGAGAAACTATATAATTTTACTCTTCACAAAGGTGTTTGAGTTTTGCATTCCAGAAGTCATTCCTACAGATCTGACATTTATGTGCTGCTGTGTGTGGGTTTTAATAAAAAGGTGAATTTTGTATGTATTAGTTCCCAAAGTATTATAAGCCCTCTTTATGAACATATTTTTGGTCTTAGGAGTGAGCATAATGCAAATAGTCATCTGATTCATAACTCAAACCTGTCTTTTTTCTCCATCCTTTCCTATCCAGAAACAGTTTTCTTAGGTTTCTCTCTTTGATGGCTACGTTGGAATGTTGTGCTAGTATGTTCATGCTAGGCTGACACTTTACTGAATTTTCCATAACCTGCAGTCTAATTATCTGATTTTTAAAAGCTGAGGTATAATAGGGGAATGCACAAAGTGGGAAAAAGAAATACATGTCATAGATATCAGAATTTATATTATGGAGTATCCCAAGTGGTTTGGGGCAAATAAATTTTTTTATAGCATATAAAAATTACATGAGGAAAATAATAGCTGGCTTCTTGCCAAGCATGTTGTTAGGCTAAGAGATAATGTTTGTAAAGTGGTTTGAGATCCTCAAAGCAAATAGTGTTGAAAGTGGTCTCTGATTTAATTCTAATATAATTAATGTATTAAGGTTGTTGGTCAGTGCTGTCTCTGGTGTCACTAATGATCAGTGTCCTGCTAAAATAGTGTGATACTAATCAGCATATCACGAGAATACTCAAGTGCAGATATTATGAATAAACTGCACTTTAGGAGTTCTGGCTACGTATTCACTTTACATTTGGAGCTAGATCATAGAGACCAAGAAGAAAACTATGCTTTATTAGTTGATGAAAAGTTGCGTTCTTGGTCTAGGAATTACAAAAATGTGCTCTCCTTTTAGCAAGATGAAGCAGTATTTGCTGTTTTCACACTTGGTTACTAACACCTTCACATGAAAAGAGGTAGATTTTACTCCAAGCCAAAAAGAAGAAGATTCATGCCAAGCCCTAGCTAGAGTTATAGGTATCTTGCAATATCTCGTAAAAAGTAAAACTTCTTGTAGTGCAGTTCTGTTAACATACTTGAGTTTTCATTGATAGTGTTTTTACTTTAATCTGGTTTATACTTGTTGCCATTTTGAAAATACTCAGTTATTTGTCTAACTATTTTTAAATGCTGTTAAATAAACCCTATATATTATCTATAGAAAACATCCTTTTGTCTTGGGTGATTCCTTATTTCTATTTTATGAAATGCATAATGTAAAGTAATGAAAATAGGGTGAGATATCCTATTTTGTTACCTTGCAAACGAAGCTGTCTTATGAGGTGCAGTGTACAATTTGAGTATATATTCTCATATATATCATGACTAGGTATGTACTGATAATAGTGAAAGATCTTGCATGATAAGACCATAATAAAATTGCTTGGTAGTTTTAAGGTATTTATATAATTAAGGAGTGAAAATGACTAGAAGAATATTAAGTGAAATTAGAAATTCACGTTCATTAGCAATTGTAGCCAAAGCAAATTCATATCGCAGCCAGATAATAACCAAATATCTTATGAGATCTAGCTAACTTGGCCAGATAATTCTGTACGAACAGGGTACCTTAACAATTCTCTCTTCAGGGTTATTGTCTTGGTTTGAAAAAGACAGGTGTCTGTGGAGGAAGGCAGGAGCCTCCCTTGAAATGGAGAGTGCAACCCCCTTCCCTCCAAACTATTATAATTTTGAAATTAACGGGCCTTCAGGCAAAGATATGGGGAATAGGAATAACAGTTCTTTACTAATATATATATATATATAACACAAGGCAGGGAAAAACAAACAACCCACTGGTTTGCACTGACAGAGTCAGGAATACAACCTGACACCCTGTTAGGGTGGCAGTAGCAGTCCGATAAGATGCTGGCTGCAGTCCTCCTGAAGTGATGGGTGTAGTTCTGTGGAAGCAGCAATCAGGTAAAAGAGTCTGGTCTTCCTCCGAAGGTCCAGTGGTCGGCAGGTAGCTCTCGTCCTCTGGAACTCCAGTGGGGGAAAAGCTCCTCTGGGAATCCAGTGGAAGAAAGGCGGCTAGGGTGTTCAAAATCTCCGTTTTTATTTGGCATGGACTGCTTGGCTCCTTCCCCCCGGGCGGAGCATCTCACAATGGGATGGGGAGTCGTGAGGCAGTTCCTTGATGGGCCATTAACAGGAGATAGCCCAGGAGCGAGTTACCGATGGGTCAGGCGATAAGGCATTGTTGTGCCCATTGACAGGAGATAGTCCAGAGGGGGGAGGCAGGGAGCACCGCCCCACCTGGTCTCAACAGCTCCTGAAGATGGTAATAGAATATATTTTTTTTTCTTTTGGCACATTTTACACTGTAACCCAGGACAGTTATGTATCTTTTTCAGGATTTTGTTTCACTTTCAGTCTACAGTGACAGACTTTGATTGCGGTCCCATCTTCTTTCTGTTTTCATTTCTCTCTCTCCTCATACCTCTGTTTCTGCTCTATTTGTTTCCTCTGTTATTTGATTTATTTTTTCTCACTGCCATGCCAAGCTCCGGTAAATACACTGTTCATAATGGTAGATGCTAGTCTTGATCACCTAACATTTTTTTACATTTATTCGAATTATTGATCTGTAAACTTGTTTTGCCAGCATTCCAGAAACTCGGACTAGCCTCATTCTCTTTCTGCTGTCTTTCTGCTTTCTATTGATGTGATGTGGAATTAATCAAAGAGCCTGTTTAATATGGTAGTCTGTGTTTCTTAATTACCGTAATTTGTAACCTCTCTTCAGTTACTTCCCTGTGGATTCTTTACTTTTACTCTCCCATCTTCCAATTTTACTACTTGTGTTATCATAAGAATTATGTTATTAACTCTGCTGTATTCTGTGGGTCATGTTGTCTCTTGAACATTACGTCAGTAAGCACCAATTGGATGCATGATTACAGCTGGGGCTGAAAATTCAGTATTTATCCAGTACTTGCTATCTTATTCTACTTTTTTTCACAAGTAAGAACTTTCCCAGAAAACTTTCAAACTGGCAATACATTTTCAAGTTATACATAAATAAATGTCAAATCATTTGTTAATACAATCAATTACATAATATTATTTTAATATTGCTATATTAAATGTCTCCAGGCAGGAGACTATTTCCTTGGGAGGGGTAGTAGGTGATGCTATACAGGGCAGATCCTTGCTGACAGATGCGGAGGAAGAAATGTGTCTCCAAGGCTAGTCAGATCCATTAGCTTTGATGTTGACTTCATGCAACTACCTAAGAACCTACATTTCGTATAATGTATAGATTTTTCTGTTCCAGTTTTAGTGCATAAATTTCATTTCCTGTTGTATTTCCCAAATTATTTGAATGCATACAATCCATAGGCATTATGTTTCCGTTAGCTGTCTCCTTCGTTAGTATTGTCTAGTTTTGGCACATTGTGAGGCAACAATATTTTCCTATGTGTGCCATCTTTGTATTATCTTCAGTGTTAAACTTAGCCGAACAGATGATCTCATCTTCACGCTCTTCTTTGTTGGAGAAACTCTAAAAAAAACCCCAAAACACACCTGCCTGTGTGCTGTTGGAAACAATTCTGAATAACTAGACGAAAAAGGAATGCAAAGACAGAGAAGGTTCAATGCAAAAGGGTAAGATGAGCTGAACTTTGGAAAACTTGTCAGATATGAAAGGGAAGGGATTTAAGGGGTCTAACCACCTTCTTATAGGTTTGCTTTACAATACTATGGGCTAAGTTTGTGAGGAGGGAAGGGGCTTGTGGGCTTTCTAAAAAAAGGTGGTTCTTAATTTGTATTTGAGTCTTCACTGTTTACTACATCCCTGCATGTGATGGTCATATGAGGATGTTGAGAGCTCTGATTCTCTTTTTAGGAGGACCGGAGCTCAAGTGTTGGAAGAAATGTTGTTTCAGAAATTCTTACGTATGTATCCTTACATGTCTTAAATAATATGACTGACTGTAGGAATGCCGTTAATAGTGTGGTAACCTCCTGTAGGAGAAAACTAATACATTCCATTTTAAAAGTACTAACAGGGTGAGCTGATAACTGCAAATCAGTGGAGGTCCAATTTCCATCTTGTGTAATTTCTGTATGTCACTGCTATAATTTATTGTTACTTCAGACCTTTTCCTATGAGGGATTTATCTTTACTCTTCTGTGCAATGAATTTAGAGTGGTATTGTGGTTTTCTTTCTAAATCTACCTTTGGATTACAATAGCTTGGCTTGTCTGTGCCTTTGATGAAGAAAGGAAAAAAAAAAAACAGTTTAGTAAGTGCAGAAGCACTAATTCAACTCAAGAAAAAGGGAAAGGATAAATATTTTCCTTTCATTCATAGTGGAAAAAATAAATTTCATACATTAAAGGTCTGTACAGTTCCTTTATGTTATGCTTAGAATATAAGATTTGAACAGATTACATTAATAATAAGGACTTCTAACACGTCTGGGCTTGTTTTTTTAAAATTATTTTCTCAGTCTATGGCAATAATATTTTCCACAGCAAACAATTTATCAAATTTATCTGCCTCAGTAAATCACAGTCTTTGTACACAGGAAAAGAAGCAGTTTATATATGACATTTTAAGTAAAGTGCTAATTTGCAGAAGGCAAAGTAGCATTGTAAGAAACTACCAAACTGCAAACCCGGACTACTTTGGTATTAACCAAATACTACATTTGCTGTAACTTACCACTAACAAAATATCTATGGAAATAAATTAAGGAACGGTTTAGGGTTTGAGGGGTTTTTTGGTGTTGTTTTTTTTTTTGTTTTCTTTGAATGAACAATTTCCCATTGCAATTTATACTTAAATGAAAACTATTTTTAAAATGTGGTGAAACATTAAATATCAGTGCTATCTAGTTGATAAAAATATGTTGCATCAAAGTTTGTCTTTTTCTGGCAATGATTTATTGCCCTGGACTCTCCTGAAGGAGGTTAAATTGCTAGCAAAGCAATGTAGTTTTACGTTCGAACACATCTATTCTGATGCAATTTTTAACTTTATTATGCTAAGTATATTATTAGAATGAATAAACATGATCACTTTGATGGGTCAGTCACCGCTTGGCAGAATTGTATCACAGGCCAAGTCATAGACATGAGAAGTGAATAATCTGCTGCAGTTATTCAGCTTCATGAAATTTGATTCTTCTGTTTCTCATGACAGCTAATTTAATCACAAGAATTTCTTCTCTTCTAAAAAATCCAGTTGAATTCACCAATATTAACAAAAGACACTAGCAGTTCTCACTCTTCTTGAAGAACTTCGTGAAAGACATTTACTGGCAGACGTACTTATACATTAGATATGCCTGAAGAATTGTGGTGCAATAGGAGACTTCTACCATCATAATGCAAACTGATTGCTCCCAGTAACGGAAGACTGTTTCCGAAGGGTGTTAGGAATACCACGTCATGCTCTTCTAGTACAGTACATACATACATTTAACAGATTTTTAAACACTTTTAGAAAGCTGTGAGCACTTTTTTTGACATTAATTTCTCTTTGTTTCATCTGTCCATGTTGAAAGGTTCATTTGGGAACAAATGTCCCCAAACACCAAACACATGCTTTAAACTCTAAAAATGATTGAAATCGATTTTCTCTTTGAATAGATTCTTCAGATTTTAAGATGTGACTTTTTTTTTTTTTTTTTTTTTTTTTCTCTGTGACTGCTTTAAAAAAAAGAAACAAGGACTGAAAAAAAAAAAAAAAAAAGAATCTTCTTTCCATTAACATGTGTTTCCAGTTAACCTCATCTGGAAAATTGGAAAAGTGAAATATATATTCATACAGTAAAGTTACTATTTTTATTTCAAATTATAAGTAAACATGCCACGTTTTACTGCAAGCAAATCCCATTAATTCAGTTGCAGGGATAGTGATGAGTACTGCTTCTGCAACCCAAAATTGCATCTGCAAATATACTTTATGCAATTATGTGCGTATATAACTTTCTCCTACTGCAGTCACATGGTGTTATTTTTTTTAATTTAATTTTTACTATAGAATCATGATTTCATGAGTTCATAACTATATTTGAGAAGCTGTCATGCTAGCTGAAATGAAATGGTGGAAGTTAGTGATTTGAAACATAGTGCTATAAGTTTTTGAAGATTCGGCGTATCTATCTAAGTCTGACACATAATTTAAAAGTTTAAAAGTCTAATGTAGCCGGGAACTTTTTCTACAAGAATGGAACTAAATTGTGTGACCAGTGATATTTGAGATTTGCAGTAAGTTATGTCAGCAGAAATATAATGATATCAGAATTCTAGACTAAGCCTTATTTGTATTATATTCAAAATCAGTTTTTATAAATACACAGTTGCTTTGCTTTTCATTATAACTGAGTGTTAGTTTCTGCCTAAGTAATGCCTTACCTCACCAGCTGATTGTTTGAAATGCCTGTTTTGTTTAAAGCCATGATTATACCTTTTAGAATCTTAATTGTAGTACATGGTTGTCTTGCAGTTGTTATATTTTACTGAATTTTACTGCAGTAGTCTTTGGTGAACTTGCCTTAATATAATAGAGCATATTAAAGTCATAGAAGTAGACTGAAGTGTCTTCTTGAGTTTTACACTAATTTTTAAGGTTTCCGAAAACTTTTCAGAGAATACATTCTCAAGAGTATTTTACATGCTAAAAATATAGTGTACATTACAGCTGGAACAAAATGGACTGTACTATTACTAGCTGATAAATACAGCCTTTGAAACATTAAGAGGAGCGATATTTATTATTAGAGTTATACCCAGTATCTGTATATATGGGCAGACAGTACACTGAAGGTTTGCTTATTACAGCTCTTAAGCCTGGCTTTTTCTGTCTGTTGTTAATAAATGCTTTTACCATTCACTGGAGATTGAACCTCGTGTATTATTTTTAATATTAAAATTAAATATTAAATAATAAAATATGAAATTAAAACAATTTAAAATTCAGTAGGAATTAATCTGGGCCCTGTTCTATTTTTAAGCCAATACAAATCCTGATGCTGAAAGAACAATGATGTTTGTGCTTCAGGATTGTAATCTATCATTACAACTCCCTCATATGTTCCCCAATTTCCAGTAGTATTGTAATATTTTACTCTGGTACATTTTGCTTGCTAGTAGTAGTTTTAAGACACCTCTAAATTACGTATCCATTAAAGAAGAAAAAATCTTTCAAGTTCTGTAAATGCAATTTGCAGTCTAAAAATAATTTCTCTTTAAACTCATTTTTTTTCTTTCTTTTTTATCTTATTTTCTCTGTGTGACTTTCTTCTCCACAAATTCGGTACAAGTAGACACATAAGTATACCTGTACTAATTCTATGTTCGACAGTGCTCTGTACCATTTGTTTACATTTAACTCATTTTGGACAGATACTCGTATTTGTGTGTTTAGTGATTTCATGCTAGAACAACACACACATTTAAGCTAAAAATCTACCACGTTAAGATAATATACTCTTCATGAGAATTTGACTTTAACACTTGATACTAGAAGGATTGGAAAGAACTTGACTTTTTTTCTCTCTTTTCTATGTTGTTTCATGGTTATTTCTTGTTTGGTGAAGTATTGCAGAAAAAAATAATGAATAAATTTATAGATGGAACCATACCTTTGGGAAGTGGAATGCTGCTGTGTTATGTGGGAACAGACATGAAGGGTTACATGTGACTTTAACTTTGACTCAGCTGATTACTACAATGTGACAGCTAATTAGAAATGCTTTTATACATTTTTTGAAACAATAAATTATGATGGCTATCTACTTTAGTTATTTTAGAGCTTCAGATTAAATCAAACCCAACCAACAAATAACCCAGCCAACCCTAAATCTAAGTGTTAGGCTTTCTGGATTGCTTTTGAATTGATTGTGCTTTTCCTACTCATCTAGGACAATCAAGAATGTGTTGCTTTAGTCAAACCTTACTGAAATACTTGTGTGGGTGAAAAGTTGAACAGATTATTTGTACTATCTGAGAATTGGGGATTTTGTAATTATTGCTTCTGTTCTAATGTAGGTTGAGATTAATTCAGTTAATACTGAAGTCTTATGTGTGTGTTTAACTTTAAAAAAAGCCTTCTGAGTTTTGCTGCATTCAAAATAACATTTTTCAATAAACAGTCTATATGGTTTTAGATAGCTTGATATATGGTGTCATCTACCAGTAAGGCAGAATATATAGTGAAATAAAGCTTCCAAAACATATGGAGTTTAAGTATAATTTCTTTATGTGTGAAATCCTTGTACGATCTCAGGAAAGTAGGTAGCAGGCAAGTGGAATAACCCTTAAGGAATCCTTTCTTACACTTTTATATATAAAAGTCACAATACTAGTGAGGGGGTTTCTATTTATTATTTTTGAATGCTTCTAAAAGAAATCTAATCTCTGAAGCCAGTTGCCTTCTGTGTTGAAAACATTTATGAAAGTGGATTCACTATAAATAGATTTAACAAACTTTCAAAAATCAATCTCAGTCTGTAGGAATATGGGACTATTGATTTAAAACTAATACATGGCAAATATCTCTTGTATGGAATTCAAAAATTGTTTCAGGTGGCAGGAATACCAAATGTCAAATCTGAATAAAGATATAGAGAGTTATATATTAGTTTAGGTACTGTAAATGATGTCATTGTTTTAATACAACCTGTGTTGATGAACGATTTATCTTCTCTTCCTTCGCAAAAAGAGAAGTTACTAAATTTTGGGGCATCTACAACAGCTATAGTGATGCTTGAATCCACAGTGCTGGACAAAATACACACTGGCCCAGCACACCATGAAAGGAGCAAGGATCACAGAAACACTAAAGAATTCTGTGTTTTAGGAGAGACTGAAGGCAGTGCTGCATTTGCAGATTTTCAGACTTGTGATGGGAACTGATGTGATATGGTCAATCTAACATACAGTTTCTTGAGTAAACACTGATACCCAACCATATTCATGACTACAATTTCTTTCAATGCAATATTCTGTCCTATGGGGGGGGGGAGGGGGCATGAAATGACTAGTGTTTCCATTAACACTTTCAAATTGAAGCATTCTTTCCCCTTTTATCTTTTTCTCTCCCCCTGCCCCCCCCCATATTTCCATTTTGATTGTATCTCTACTATTAACAGGAGAGGAAAATATGGAGTCTGCATATAAAGACTTAAAAAGTTAAGTGAGTAGAAATACTGCAAGAAAAAATGGTTTGTCAGGTACTTGTCCTAATAGAGGAAAATCTGGTAAAATAAATTTCAGAGATAGAATCCATCCAGGTAGAAGTAGCAATGAAAGTAATCAAGGGTGAGCAGACAAGCAGTAATCTGAAACAAGAAATTTGAAATTGAGAGAGTAGCCTCAGGGTAGGAAACACAACTGGTGAGAATAGAGAGAATCCAATTAAATGAGAGCACATCTAATGAATATAGTAGGAACTAGTGCAGGATGAAAATACAATTAAGTAAATATCTTCAGATGGATTTAAATAGAATTCATTATGGTGAAAGATACAGTTTCATTCCTCTATGTATTTCATTACATATGGTACATGTATCTGCTGCTGACAGATATGTTGTCTGTCAACATAAACATGCCAATCCAGTAAGTCCATATTTATTACCAAGTGAATAGTTTCCTATTTATACCATTTGTCCTTTCACATTGAGAGGATTTTACATCTGTCATAGACTGAATACTGCAATATTTTACTGTTGGTTTAGCTCAAACAATAGTCAGGCTCTCCAGCGTAACATGTGGGGTTTGGTTTTTTTTTTGAAAAATCAGTGTAATCTGTATTTTCTGAAGACAATTAAGTATTTTTCTTTTAAATTACATTAGTTACATCTAGAGCTGCCACTCTAGATGTTTGACAGTGAAGTCTGTGTTGACATTCTGTCTTGATGGATACGAACCTGATGATAGTGTTTAGCACCATTTACTTACAGATTGCCCAACATACTCTTACAAACTCTTCAGCTACTTTACATGGAAGATTTGTTTGAAAAATTATAGTTCTAAACTAGCACTTTCAGACTACATCGGCTCAAATGACTCTCATAGAGCTGGAGTATATCTATGGATGATTTTGAGATGAGGACACCTGGGCAAGAGATTATTGGTGGGGAGATTGTTCTGGAAATTTTTTCGGGTTTATGTGCTTACTTTGGTATTAAATTTTATTTGATCAAAATTGATTGATGGTGTATGTTTGTTGCCCCCTCATAGGGCACTGGAAGTGCACTTTGGCTGTAACAGTGCAAGGCTCTTGCCTTAGGTATAGGGGAGTCCATCCACAGCAGAACTTTACACAACTTGCTAAAATCATTCATTTTGCTATAGTGGTGTGCGCAGTAACAGCATGGTGCGGTGGAAGTTTAAGAGAGCACTGCTACACAAAACAAGAATGGTACAAGTTATTCAGCATAAAAAAAGTACTAACAAGATAGAAATAACTGTTACGTGCTCGAGAACAGAAAAATTGATTCCTTGTGGCTGTCTCCTGCATCACTCTTTTTGGGTTCAGCCCGAGCTACCCCATCTGTGCAAGCTCGGGGTTGGCAAAGTTCTTACTGACAACTAACTACCTTTCAGGTGCAGTGTTGTTTTCTGTGAAAACACGTCATAGCCTACGGAAGGGACAACCAAGGCATGTCTATAGGAATTGTGTTATGTAAGTGTGGTGGGTTGACCCTGGCCAAAATGCCAGGTGCCCACCAAAGCCACTCTATCATTCCCCCTCCTTAACTGGACAGGAGAGAGGAGAGGAAAAAAAAATAACAACAGGCTTGTGGGGTTGAGATAAGGACAGGGAGATCACTCAGCATTTACCGTCACGGGCAAAACAGACTCAACTAAAGGAAAATGTAATTTATTACCAATTAACTCAGAGAAGAGTAATGAGAAATAAAACCAAATCTTAAAACATCTTCCCCCTACCCCTCCCTTCTTTCCTGGGCTTAACTTTGATCCTGATTTCTCTTCCTCCTCCCCCCCCCAGCGGTGCAGGGGGGGGAACAGTGAATGGGGGTTGTGGTCAGTTCATCACTCTGTTGTTTTCTGCTGCTTCTTCCTCCTCAGGGGGAGGACTCCTCACATGTTTCCCCTGCTCCAATGTGGGGTCTCCCTCACGGGAGAAAGTCCTCCATGAGTCTTCCCACGGGTTCAGTCCTTCATGAACTGCTCCAACATGGGTCTCCTTCATGGTGTGCAGTCCTTCAGGAACCGACTGCTCCAGCGTGAGCCCACCTCACGGAGTCTCTAGGAGCAAACCTGCTCCAGCGTGGGCTTCTCTTTCTCCATGGGCCACAGGTCCTGCCAGGAGCCTGCTCCAGTGCAGGCTTCCCACGGGGTCACAGCTTCCTTCAGGTGTCCACCTACTCCGGCGTGGGGGCCCTGCACGGGGTGTAGGCAGTCATCTGCTCCACTGCCCACAGGCTGCAGGGGGACGGCCTGCCTCACCATGGTCTTCACCACAGGTTGCAGGGGAATCTCTGCTCCGGCACCTGGAGCATCTTCTCCCCCCGCTTCTTCACTGACCTTGGTGTCTGCAGGATGTTTCTCTCACATATTCTCACTCCTCTCACTCGCTGCAATTACTGCTGCGCAACAACTTTTTCACTCTCTTAAACACATTATCACAGAGGCGAAAAACGCTGTTGCTGATTGGCTCAGCCTTGGCCAGCGGTGGGTCTGTCTTAAAGCCGGCTGGCATTGGCTACATCCGACTGGCATTGGCTATATCCAACATAGGGGAAACTGCTAGCAACTTCATACAGAAGCCACCACTGTAACCCCCCTGCTACCAAAATCTTGCCACGCAGACCCGTTACAGTAAGTTTTTAAAATGTATGTACCTGGGCACCATGCAACACTGAGAAGTCTTGACAATGATTAACCTGTACTGTTCTTCTCTTGGGCAATAGTGTTCTCTTCCACTGTCAATGTATGCCTGTGCATGTGAACAGATACCTACCCACGTACCAGCTACAGAACTTTCAGTTGAGCTCTCCACCACTGGAAAAGCATAGGATCCCCCATGGGATCATTTTAGCTTTCTGTGTATAGAAACTAAGGTCTGGTTTTCTCTCTGTATGTTCTGTGATTTGTTGCAATTCAGACTATCTCCGTGTTTGGCATTTCCTTGAGGGATCTCTTCTGTCTCAAGTGCATGTTCATTTTTTATTCTGCAGTGAGCTATGTACATGAGAAATTTGCTAATTTTAATGCCTCATTTTAGAGCAATTCCTGATTAATCATTTTCAATAATTTCATATTTTATCTGGACAAAGTGGATGCATTTCAGGTAGGCAATTTCAGTAACAGAATAGTAGAGATTCTGTTGTATATTTAGCTATGACTAACGTGTTATATCTATATATTATTAGTTGTAATAATAAACAGACAAAATTCAGTAATTGATTCAGATCCAATTCCTTTGTTATCCTGTCCCTGTTCCTGTAAAGAAAAGCAGGCTGAGATGCATTTATTCTATATTTGGAGACATTAAAATGAAAAAGTTGAGGTGTTACAAAACCGAAAAAGTTGATATGGTACCAATATTTACATCTTTTACTGCAAGTTAAAGCTAATGAGGAGGTTACAGTTTTCTATGACTGGCAGTGAGACAAGATATAAGAAATAAACTAAAAAACTAAGTGATTACTGTGGAAGTCTAATATAGTTTCCATTGAAAATGATGGGCTTTTTCAAATGCAATATGTAACCTATAATGCTTTTCAGCTATGAATTCTGTAGAAGGCAGTGATGATAATTTAGTGATTGTATCAGAATTGCAAGAAAATAAGCAAAAATAGCTGATCACATTGTAAATATTTACTGATATAATATTATTTTTTCCCTCTTTGACAGAATCCTTATCTTTATTCAGCATAGAGATTTAAAAGTATTTCCTCAAAACTTTCAAAAAGCTCAGACAGCTAGCTTTGTTATTCTTATCGTATTTTTTATTTGGTACTACTGTTTTACTATAATAAGAAAGTTATAGGTAAATAGATCTAGATTTCTTTAATATCTGTAATAGTTATAGAAGTGTATAACTATGAACTATCTGCAATAGTTATAGAAGTCACTGTGATTTAAATATGTGTTTCGTCTATGGGACAAGCCTGGGAGACCTACATGGAGCCTGAAACTGTGGGAAAAATCTTCCTGTGGTAGCAAATCTTGATTACATGTCTATGATTAATAGCAAAACACTGATTGTTATCATTTAAAAACATATCCCTATTCACCTACAGTTAGCATTTTAATTGTGGGAAGAGTGTGCTTTTAAAGTAAATCTTCCAGTCATAGCCACTTATTGCATCTCTCTCCTGACTGAATAGCTTTTCACTTCGGCCTCTAAATCTGTTTATGATTTGTGTTTCAAAAAGTACATGTTTTTGTATGAATATTTCATTTCTAAATATCTGACTTGTAGTATAGTTTTGCCTCACTACACAATTAGTGATTACTAATTACTGCTTTTGCTCATTAATCATCCTTACAAAAGCTGTGGGTACAAACTTTTGCCGGTGAATGTTGTCAGCCTGAGTTGACAGCCTGAACTTTTGAGCTAGCTCATTTCTTCTTCTTTCTTCTTTCTTCTTTCTTCTTTCTTCTTTCTTCTTTCTTCTTTCTTCTTTCTTCTTTCTTCTTTCTTCTTTCTTCTTTCTTCTTTCTTCTTTCTTCTTCGTCTTCTTCTTTCTGTTGAGTAATTTTCAGCTGGATAGCTCTGTGCCGTTGCCACAAGCTTTCCTGTTGACTAGAAGCTTGAAAAAAGCATAATTAAGTTATGCTTAGTCATTCTGTAATGTGATCTTGCCTCCTAAGTCACCTCTTCTGGATTTTAGGTGGTGTAATGCTGAGGTTTTACAGATCTGTACTTCAAAATATTTAATTTTTACTGTAGGGAAAAAAAGAGTGTCACTAACATGTCTAGTTAAAATATCAGCAC
This sequence comes from Leptosomus discolor, assembly GCF_034619465.1. Taxonomy (NCBI): domain Eukaryota; kingdom Metazoa; phylum Chordata; class Aves; order Leptosomiformes; family Leptosomidae; genus Leptosomus; species Leptosomus discolor. Next base: position 45,934,805 of record NC_141419.1, on the reverse strand, counting down.
TAAACTTTAAACTACAACTGTGTTTTCCTGTGACTCTTCATCCACAAAACAGTATTTCGGCTTTTCCAAAAACACTGATGTAATTTAGAAGGTGATCATCCACCTGGGGTTGATCATCAAGGCCTTGGGACCTAGAAGATTTTGGTGCTTTTTTTTTTTAACTTATTAATTGCTTTTATTTCTTTTTTTCCACTCTATAATCTTGTGATAGCAAACTGCTGAATTCTGGTGACGTATCAACCAGAATGTACAGCATACACTGTTTGTTTCAAAGAAATAAGTTGGACTTTCTTTAATAAAAAGAAGGAAAAAAAAACAACATAAACCGTCTTTGTCCTCAGAAGAAAGACTTGGAAAAGTTTTGACATGAAATGCCAAACTCTTGGAAGCGCTTCAATGCAAGACACCCAGCAGGAAAAAAAAAAGCAGTTTATCAGCAGGACAGTAGGACACAAGTTGTTTGCCTCCATCTGCCTGTTTTCTCCCTAAAGTGAAGCTTCTATGCGGTGCTGGCCTCAGCGTGTCAGAAAGCAGAAAACGGGTTATGTTTTGCATGTTCACTATGCATGTAGGTCTTCTGTGGCAAGTCCTTGCATGATAGTATCATTGTAGATATCTGCTTCTAGCTGAATTAGAGAGATTTGAATGCTGAACAGAATAAAAAAGATTAAACCACCTCTTTGATTTCACCATTAGTGCACATAGAGGAAGTGTTCTCTGAGGAGCAAGCAATACTGTTGCACGTTAATAAAGAACAAGGAAGGTTTCTGTAACCAAGTGGCATGTCCAGAGTTTAACCAGCTCCGACATTTACCTAAGCTAAACAACTTTCCTAAATTTTTTGGCTGAAAGAGCCCTTTTATCCATTAGCCCTAATGGGAGCTGTCAGTGCTTAAAATGGATTCTCATTCCTGTGTGAAGTTAGATAGTGTTGACACCAGAGTGATGATCATTGGTTTTGTTTTATCTTTGTTTGATCCTAAATGTGGAAAGCGGGACCTGCTATTTATACACTCAGGTCAAGCAAGTCCCCTCTCTTTGCAGCTCAGGGTAACATATGAAGGAAAAGAGAGCTAGCAAGTGAAGGTCAGAGGATTTATGATCACTTGTAAAAATCATTTTGAATTCATTCTTCTAAAAGTTCAAGAAGCAATTGCTTGCAAAATGATTCTAAGCCACACGGTCGTAGCAACCTTACCTGAATTACCCCAGGTAAAAGCTATATTTCAGGCTTAGTGTGTTTGGGTGGAACTCTGAAAGATTCACTGCTGGTTTATCAACAGCACCTTGAAGTGTTTTGCTATAGTGGCTGGGTTTGGGGTGGGGGTGGCAGAGGAAGCCTGAAAATATGTTCTGAGAAGAGTTTCAAATGGCTCTAGGAACTATAAATTGTTACAGTATATAGTACATAGTCCATTTCTTTTCTTCAACAGAATGTACTGGAGTCAGATTGGTTTACAACAGCTTTTTCTTGAAAAACATCTTGCATAATAATATGTTTGATTTTTAAAAGAAACCTTTAATTTTTTGATACTGTAAATCACACTTTGAGAACCACACAGAAGAGTGAAAATTCTTTTATTAATGATGCAAAGTGGAAGACAGCAAAAAATCACTCTTTTAAAGTGATATTTATTTTATCCTACTGGTTCATGGTATCATACTCTTGGCATGTTTAATTTTCTGTTTTCTGGAAACCAAAAAACTGTCCCTAGGATACACAAAATCCGTTGTCTCAATTGCTCTTTGCAATATTTTCTCCTGTACCATCTTCCTAATCTGTCTCACCGAAGCAGTACATCTGTTCTCTTTTATATCCTTCCATAACATTTGCTTTTTCTGGGGCAATTACAACTGATTAATTAGTAAAATATGCTGATATAATTAAAGGATTATTATTATTGTTATTGTCATTGATGATGATTATTATTGGTTAATTATTAATAATTTGATAAATTTTATTTATTAATAGCTTTTTAATGAAAGAAATAGTTTTCATTTGAGCCAGAAGGGTAGCAACAACAGGAATTGCGGCTGGGTATTACACTGGAGGAGAAGGAAGAATTTATTGAATTTAGCATTAAATATATATAACCAGAAATCTGTGTATAATACATTCTTCAGGTTTTTTTCCTTGTAAGTTAAATCCTTCAGATGCTTTAAAGCTGAGCAAAGACATACTTTGTAGTGTAGGTAACACTTTAAAAATTGCTACAATCAGACAGTGGTATTTGTGAACAGTTCCAGATCAATTTCCAGTGTCTTCCCATGTGATCTTGCAAATCTTATCTTCATTAATAGGTTTCCATTCCTGCTAATTTTTGTGTCGATAATTAATTGCTTTACTATTTGAGGTCTACATGGTAGTTTATTTCCTGTCAAGACTTTTAAATATTCTGTCTTTAAATATTACATGAAAGCTACTTATTAGTATCCACAGATTTGTCTCTTATTTTTTACGTGTATCCTAATTAGCCATAAAGCTTAAAAGTGAGTTGATGCTGAAAGCCAAATAAATCAGGATGATTAGTGGAATAATGCAAGTTTTAAGTACTATGATCTTTCAGGTGAGCACTTTAAAACAAGGACTTGTGTTCCTTTTATTCATTCAAAAGTGCAGAAGGATGGGCTTAATAAGCCAAGGATAACACCCTCGAAGATGGAAAGGTACAGATGGAAATTTTGTGGTTGCATACTTTTGAGTCTACATATCAGCTTACTGCATATCAGCTTCATCATCTCATTTTCCAGGACTCTTTCTACACAGAGTGGAAGAAGATGCCTCCATCTTTTTGAAGGTGATTCAGGGAGGGAGATTCTTCGTTGAGACAATTCAATTGTTTGTCTTACAGAGCCTTCCTGTTCTACCTGCTGTATAAGTTATCTGTCCTGATACCTGTCTGGTCAAGGACGGCAAAGAATTAGATGCTGGGGTCATGTAACTGACTGTGACAGACCCATACTGTCCCTTCTAACTGCTTCTGGGTATGCCACATCCCGTTTCAGCTTAGGGTCTTTTCAGAGCAGCGGCTTCGCATAGATGGGCTTTGCTGTACCAACATCCTACTTCTATGGGGCCTCTAAAGGCTGTTGCATTATGTTGTCACATAGATAACCTTATAACAGATTTTTGAAATATCCTCTAATTAAGAGGAATCATGATTTTCTGAAAATATTTGGAGAATGCTCATGTAACAGGTTGTACCCATAAATGGGATCTATACAGATTTAGGTAACTTCATCCACAAATTCACAATACAAAGGTGGCAAAATGTCATTTACCTGGTTTCCAAATCAGACAAATATGGCAAGACTTGCAAAATTTACTAATGCTGTTTCATAAAGCTTCTCTTAAACCTAAAGAAAGCAAGGTCTGGAATCTTTGTAGGATGTGGCCCCTTCCTGTAGCTGCCACTCTTGCATGGTGCAGAGCTGATTTGCTGCCAGAGTTCTGTGTTTGTATTCACGTTCAGAACTTGCTGAAATCATGAGAGGGTAAGAAATCTGAGGCCTATTGGTGTTTGTAGATAAAGTGATTTAAGTTGGTTAAACCAATTTAAGTTCCTTTCCTTAAGTTCTCATGGAAGCTCCTTTACAAATGATTAATTTGGTTGTAGTGCAGTTCAGTTTCATTTAGCCTCTGTTAATAAGGAGTTTATTTGAATTCCTGTTAGTATTTTAAGCACTTTAAAGTACTCCTTTTAGCCAAACTGTTAAGATTTACTTTTACAGAAAGCATCTGCTTTTGTAAAAAGTGGAGTGTGTGTAATGCAGTCTGAACCCATTTCCGTGTCAGATGAATGAGCCAAGGAGATGTGTTCTCTGACAGTAACCGTGCCAGTGAAAAAAGTGGATTAGTTAGGTATAAATCCAGATTCTACCTACTGGTCACATTAGCCATGGAAGTTTGCATATATATAGTTAAAAATTAACAAGACAAAGACATGTGTGAGGCAGGACCTTTCTTAGCCCACCTGAACAGTACATCTCTGTGTTTCAGAATGTCAGGATATTGCTTCCCCACAGAAGCACAAAAACCCAAGCTTTCCTGCTTGTAGAGTTTGCAGCAAGTGTGTGAAATCATACATTCAATACAGAAATATTGGTCAAAAGGCATAGTCAAGAATTTGTGCTCAAAACCAACTCTGCAAACACACATCATGAACGTTTTGCTGTCAGACTCTCCCTGCGGCCCATCTGCCGGGCTAGCATGCTGCATGCCCACATGGTAGCTGGGTGTCTGCCCTGTATTTAGATCCAGGCAGCAGGAACTTTAGATGAGTAGTTCTGACACCACCACTGATTTTCTTCAAACTTGCTGATGTGTTTGAAACTTAATGGCCAAGCCCAGACTGGTGATGAGCATTAACTGAACTGTACATAAGATTTCTATAAGGGGGAAGCTCTTATTACTTCATCTGTTAGCTGAAAATTTCAAATTCAACATTGTATTTCTTTCCTCTCCTGATTGACTGCTATGTTATCTTTCGTATGTGGAATGGCATGCTGCTTCTCTATGTGTTCTGAGAAGGGAATGGTGGTTTGAGTTTGGAAAAAAAAAGTAGCAAGGCAGGAAATACAGTTCTGAGCTGGAGGAAAGGTAGAAAAGATAAGAGTGGGGAAAACCAGTTTGCAATGAGAAAGAAACAGGAGAGTGACCAAACTTCCATTCCAAATAAAGAGAGAACAGGACTATTAAGAAGGAATAGTGTGAAAGCAGTAACTTCAGCATTCTTTACTCAATTTTATGTATTAGTGTGAATAATTCTAGTCACAAGCAATGTTCTCCAGTCACAAGCGGTGTTCCCCAGGGCTCAGTTTTGGGGCTCAGTCTTGTTTAACATCTTTATCAATGATCTGGATGAGGGGATCAAGTGCACCCTTGGTAAGTTTGCAGATGACATGAAATTAAGCGGGAATGTCCATCTGCCTGTGGGTAGAGAGGCTCTGCAGAGGGAACTGGACAGGCTGGGTCGATGGGCTGGGGTCAGTTGTATGAAGTTTAACAAGGCCAAGTGCTGGCTCCCGCACTTGGGTCACAACAACCCCATGCAGTGCTGCAGGCTTGGGGATGAGTGGCTGTAAAGCTGCCCGTTAGAAAAGGACCTGGGGGTGCTGGTCGACAGCCAGCTGAACATGAGCCAGCAGTGTGCCCAGGTGGCCAAGAAGGCCAACAGCATCCTGGCCTGTATCAGAAATAGTGTGGCCAGCAGGACTAGGGAAGTGGTCGTGCCCCTATACTCAGCACTGTTGAGACCACACCTTGAGTACTGTATGCAGTTTTGAGCGCCACAGTATAGGAAAGATGTTGAGGTGCTGAAGTGGGTGCCAGAGAAGGGCAATGAACCTGGTGAAGGGTCTGGAAAAGATGTCTTATGAGGAGCAGCTGAGGGAACTGGGGTTGTTTAGCCTGGTGAAGAGGAGGCTGAGAGGAGACCTTACTGCTCTCTACGAGCACCTAAAAGGAAGATGTAGTGAGGCTGGTGTTGGTCTCTTCTCCCAAGTAAATAGTGACAGGACAAGACATAATAGCCTCAAGCTGTCCCAAGGGAGATTTATATTGGATATTAGGAAAAATTTCTTTATCGAAACAGTGATTAGGCATTGGAACAGGCTGCCCAGGGAGATGGTGGAGTCACCATCCTTGGAGGTGTTCAAAAGACTTATAGATGTGGTGCTTAGGGACACGGTCTAGTGGTGGACTTGGTAGTGCTAGGTTAATGGTTGGACCTGATGATCTGAAAGGTCTTTTCCAACCAAAATGATTCTGTGATTCTGTATTAAGTGATCAAAAAGCTCATACAAATACAAGCAATAATGAATAATTTGTCTTCAAAATATTTTATACATCTCTTCTCTTTCTATTCCAAAAGACTTAGTCTTCAATAAATATTCTAGTAATTGTGTGAGAATAATATCACTGAGCATTTTTTCATGTGTTTTATTTTTAATTAGTATTTAACACCTACATGTTTATTTATAGTCATGGATTTTTATTTCACTTTTCTCTTGATTATGGAAAGTTTGACTTTGCCTACCTGAATTTTCATAAACGCACTATAATATCCTTGACTTTGTGATCCAGCTTCTTCTAGGTATATGTATTTTATGAATGGCAGAATGCTCTTCCAGTAATTCCTATACTGTTTTTTTTTTTCTTTTTCCATGTTTTCTTCATTCACATTCCTTATAACTATTTTTCTTGTTCATCTCCTCCGTTCCTACCTCTTATTTCTGTGTCCACATCCCTTCTGTTCTGCTATCTCCTTTTCTAAATTTATAACTGAAGGAAGGTTAGAGGAGCACTCACTGATAAGGATAGTGACAGTTTCTACTTTCTCCATCCTTGTCCATTTAGTTCCTAAAATTCTGTCTGTTGTGTTTGCCCACAACCTAGTACTGAGCTGAAATTATTAGAGTACCTATTAAAATGCCAAGATTTTTTTTTTTTTTTATGTTGTTGGTTGTTGTTTTAAAACACACCAAAGTGCATAAAGGCTTTTTTCAGTATGATTTGAGCATTGCATGTTCCATGGTGAGAGACAGCTACATCATGACATTTTCATATCACCCTGAAAATAATAAATAATAAACAAAATTTCAGTTTAATAAAATGGGTGAAACTGTTATTCACTGACAATCTGTTTATAAAATAACTGAGTGGAAGAAACTCAGGTCAGTGTCTCATTTTGAACCCTGAGTTAGAGGGACTGGAGGAGGGTGGAAAAATCAATGAAAGGGGAAGATTATACTGCTGACTTCACAGGTGGGATTTCCAGGTATGCCTGTTCAAGTGGACATGGGTTTTGCCACCCAAGTTGAACTTAAGTATACTCCTCTGAACATGGGCTTTAAAGAGCTCTGGCAGGGTGTAAACTCTGGAAGGTTGCTGCTTGTCCTTGGTGTGGTATTGGTTCTGTTCAGAGCTCTGATATCTTACTGGCAGAAATGAGTGGGAACATATGGCTGCTGCCCACATGCTGGAGAGCTTGAGCTCTTCTAGGCAAGGTAGTGTTACAGCCTTTTTGCCATTTGATTATGAATGAGTTGCCACATGTTCTATGTCCTTGGGAACGTTTTAGAAAGAAAATTTGATCACTTCCCTTTACAAAGCAGTCAGTAAATGGGACTAAAAAAGCAATGAGAGTTATAAAATAAACTTTAGTGCCTCTGAGCAAGAGTATTGTAGTGGTCTTCAGGAGAACAAATTTAAGAGGGAGACATTTTGTTCTACCTGACATGTATAAAAGCTTTGATAATTTCAAGAGTAGACACAGCACTTCTCAGTTAGTTCATGAAAGTCATTCCTTTGAGGAAACCATGAATGTTTTGACCTATCTTTGTATTTTAGAGTCAAACAAAGTATATCCTTTGAGTTAGAACCAATTTTTTATTGCTGAGTATTGGGTTTGAGCAGTTCAGAAAACTCCAAGGTTACTGGAAGACCTCCAAAAAGAATATGTTTTTTTCTAGATACTGATGGTCTTACTCAGATCCTATACCAGTCATTCACAGGTTTGGGGGGGTCTTGGTTTGCTTTTTTTTTTAATTATTGTTGATACTATTTAAAATTCAGAAGTGTTTATAAAACTGTATCTGTATAGAAGTAGATGTTTCTGTATATAAATTATTATTTCATGAATCCTCAGACATTTTTACAAAGGATCATTTTTTAACCTAGTTCACTAATAAAAGTATATTTAATTTCTGATTTTTTGCTTCTGATATGGGTACATACATTTTTAATGGATGAATTTAACATGTAGGTGTAGCTTTTTCAGGTATATTTAGACACACAGAAATATAACTGTGTGAAGGTCATCTGACCTCAACTGATTCGGTTCATTGAGGCCTGTTTACTTAAAGCACACCTTATGTAAGTTTAAGAACATAGAAATATGTTCCTAAAAGTCTCCAAGATAGAACACTCATGACGTATCCTATTTAATGATGTCATATAATTTTTTCCACTGTATATATAGCTAAAAGGCCTGTTTCTAATTTGTGAGCAAAATAACCTTGCTACAATCCTGTTCCTTATATCCTTTCCCTAGAGGCCCAATAGACATGAGGAAAAGTTCATAACCACATTCTTGATAGTGATTTTGTGGAGTACTGGAAGGTTGCTACCTGATTTTCACTCGTTCTTCCCTTTGTAGTTCTTTCTCTTTTCTCAAGCTAGACTGTGTTTCCAGCATAAGCTGGTTTTGTGCTTTCCCCAACCTGTGTAGATTGTTGATATCTTAATTACAAAATTATACCCCAAACTGAAGAAGATATTCAAGGTAAGCTATCACCATATGGAATATGTTTCAGAATCGTTTTTTTTAGATCCCTTTACCTTCATTTAAACTTGATGGTCAGCATACATCTGTCTTCTGAAAGCTGTATCTATAAAAACAAGAGCATCTTAGGCTATGAATTGTCTAAACTAAAAAAAAAATTGACTTTTCTTTTGTCCTGTTCTTAAATAAGCAACAAGGATTCTGTCTATGTATTACCACTTCTCCATGAGATCAACATCGCCTGCGTTCTCTGCTGTTTGCCTTGACAGAGGAAGCTCTTAACACTAAATCTTGGAAAAAACAGACTTCTGCAGACCTCACAGGATCATTTAGTTCTTGCAGGATCAATTCCTATGTTATTCCAGCTAAATTTTGGCTTCAGTTCTTTTTAGAAAGCTCCGTGAGGGATATCCCATAACCTCATTAGGAAGTCTCTTTCAGTATTAACCAAGGTACCTTTCACTACCTTTTTTCTCCCTTCCTCTCTCATGCTGCAGTTTAATATTAATACTTGCCAAATCCACTATGGAGACAAGGAACATCTCTTTGCATAAAACAGCATGTTTCTCCTCAGTCTTTTCTAAAGTAGTGAAAAGACTTAAATTTAAGAATTGTGTCTCAACTAGGATTTCTGATGGTGTTTTCTATAGAAATTATTTTCTACTCTTTCTCATTTAGGCTTTTGAAGATTTGTTGGAAAACAGTATTATCAGTATTATCGGAAGAAGATTGCACCTGGATCTCCAAATTGCTTGTTGTTTACTTCTTCCCTTTCCAGTTTATGAAGAGATTAGACACTGGGTTTTAGTAATGAGAAAGAGGAATGATGATGCTTACAGCTAATGTTGTATATTGACTTTTCTTTCCTTTTGATGCTGTGTCTGTGTAACCTGTTCTGTTTCTCCATCCTCTCCTCTGGTAGATGTCTACTATTCTTCTCATTTGCATCCTTTGTCACAACTTTCAGTTTCTGATAAACACAAAGGATCTTGTCATCATTCTGTTCCCACTGGCTTAAGTGACTTTCTTAATGCTTTCTGACGTACATTGTCTACAGCATCTTGAGAAGAAAGGTGAAACTTGATTTGTTGACCTAGATGCTCTCTGCCTTAGGGTCATATTAAAAAAAAAAAAAAGTTTTAAAAACTGAAAAGCTGTGTACCCCTTACTGCTCCCAAACTCTGCATTCCTTCTTGGTATCTTCCCATACTCTATAATAAGTTTAGCCCCGGACTACATAGACCTATCCTCTGTTGGTGTGGTGGGTTGACCCTGGCCAGATGCCATGTACCCACAAAAGCCTCCCCCTCCTTAACTGTCCTTAACTGGACAGGAGAGAGGAGAGGAAAAAAAAATAACAACAGGCTTGTGGAGTTGAGATAAGGACAGGGAGATCACTCAGCATTTGCCGTCACGGGCAAAACAGACTCAACTGAAGGGAAATGTAATTTATTACTAATTAACTCAGGGAGGAGTGATGAGAAAAAAACCCAAATCTTAAAACACCTTCCCCCCACCCCTCCCTCCTTTCCTGGTCATAACTTTGATCCCGATTTTCCTCCCTCCTCCCCCCCCAGCAGCACAGGAGGGAAAACAGGGAATGGGGGTTGGGGTCAGTTCATCACACTGTTGTTTTCTGCCGCTTCTTCCTCCTCAGGGGGAGGACTCCTCACATGTTTCCTCTGCTCCAATGTGGGGTCTCCCTCACGGGAGAAAGTCCTCCATGAGTCTTCCCACGGGTTCAGTCCTTCATGAACTGCTCCAACATGGGTCTCCTTCATGGTGTGCAGTCCTTCAGGAACCGACTGCTCCAGCGTGAGCCCACCTCACGGAGTCTCTAGGAGCAAACCTGCTCCAGCGTGGGCTTCTCTTTCTCCATGGGCCACAGGTCCTGCCAGGAGCCTGCTCCAGTGCAGGCTTCCCACGGGGTCACAGCTTCCTTCAGGTGTCCACCTACTCCAGCATGGGGGCCCTGCACGGGGTGTAGGCAGTCATCTGCTCCACCGCCCAGCGGCTGCAGGGGGACAGCCTGCTTCACCATGGTCTTCACCACAGGTTGCAGGGGAATCACTGCTCCGGCACCTGGAGCATCTCCTCCCCCTCCTTCTTCACTGACCTTGGTGTCTGCAGGATGTTTCTCTCACATATTCTCACTCCTCTCACTCGCTGCAATTACTGCTGCACAACAACTTTTTCACTCTCTTAAATACGTTATCACAGAGGCAAAAAACGGTGTCGCTGATTGGCTCAGCCTTGGCCAGCGGCGGGTCTGTCTTAAAGCCGGCTGGCATTGGCTACATCCGACTGGCATTGGCTACATCCGACATAGGGGAAACTTCTAGAAACTTCATACAGAAGCCACCACTGTAACCCCCCCGCTACCAAAATCTTGCCACGCAGACCAGTTACAGTTGGAGAGGAAAGAGTAGGGCATGTTTCTAGGGTGGTTTGTTGTTGCTTTGCGGTTTTTTTAAATCTTTTGATGGCCATTATGCAACAGTTGTTTCATTAGGCTAGAGCATTAAATGCATATAACCATTAGAGAATTTTTCTCTTCTACTGCTTTGGAGCTGTTAAAATACCAATACTGCTGAAGCTTGGCTGAGTGAAAAGCTGATTTCTAGAAGAATGAAGGAACAACTGTTACATTTCTTTCTGTCACTTTGTCACTGAATTCTGTCTCTAAAGAATGTTCTATAGATATGCATATTTTCGAGAAGGTCAGCCATCACTCCGATGCCATATTGAAAAAGATACAGACTGAATATATCAGTTACATTTTTCAGTAATTTAGATAAAATTTATTCTTTAATCCTAGAATTAATGTTGCATCATCATTTGTCCTCTAAGCATATTGTATTAACTAGATACTCAGTGAGTTGTACTTTGATTTAGTTACATTGGGAGAAACTTAAGTCTTTGCTAAGATATAGCTATTGGTCACGGTTTTATGTAGCTCAGTAAACCTAGGCTATATTCAAAATGAGTTTTGTTGCTGCTGCAGTCTGGAATTCTGGATTCAAGCTTGCTTTCAGCTTTCTGGCTCAGTGTTCTTGGTGTAATGTATCCTGGCAGCTCTTTCCAGACAAAATTAGAAAATTAGGTCAGAACAGGCCTTGTGATCAAATATATTGTTGTGTCTGGAATGTAGAAGCGTTTCATGCCAAAGAAGCGTTTGGACACTATTGCTTTGGTAGTTGCCCTTGTAAAACTGGAAGATGCTTGTGAAGCATTTGACCCCGTGTGGTGGGTTAGCCTTGGCTAAGGACCAAACTCCCACCCAGCTGCTCGCTCACTCCCCTGCCTCAGTGCATGGGGGGAGAAAAGATGAAGACAGGGAGATCACTTATCAATTGCCATCATGGGCAAAGCAGACTCAGCTTGGGGAAAGTTAATTCAATTTATTGTCAATTAAAATGACACCTCCTTCTCCTCCTTCTCTGACCTTGATATTCTCGCTGCTGTTTCTGTCTTTTTGTTCCCTCTTCCTGTCTTTGTCCCATGTTTTTGCTTTTTCTTAAATATGCTTTCACACAGCCGTCACCCATGTGGTCAATGGGCTTGTCTCTGTCCTGTGGTGGGTCTGTCAGAGGTGGTTAGAACCGGCTGTAACTGGCGATGATGGGCGTGGGCTATAACTGCACAGCCCTCTCCCACCGGCACTGGGACATGGACTCACTATACACCCAGCATATGGAGTCAGATACATTCTGTAAAATCCCAGCTTTGCAGGAGCTAGAAGACGTTACCTCTTGATATAGTCTAACATCTTGATACAAACCTCCAAATTTAAATATTACTCCCTCAGTGCAAATAGCATTTTACTTTTTCACTTGGTGGATTCAAAAGTTACAAATAACTGTCTAGCTACTGGCCTGAGCATGTAGAAATGGTGGAATTTTCACCCTATGATTTTATGATGGAAAGAAGACTGAATACTCGGTGGAATTTCCTTTTAGGCTTTTTTTTACAGCACAATATAAATTCATGCAGCTTTTATGTGGGAAAAAGGAAAACTTTTCTGTTTATGAAGGTATGTTTGATTCTGTGCTTAAAAACTGAACAATAATGAACTCTAATTTTTCCTCAACATACAGGTTATAAATTGATCTAGAGGATTTCATCCTTTCTTCATGTAAATCTATTCGTAGTTGTGGGCATACTACTAGCAGTAACATGGATATTATTAGGTTTTTCTCCACCGATATCATTGGTAATAATCCTATTAGAGCTCGTTACTATCTATAAGGCACTCTGTAAGCCTATTTTTTAAAATTCTTTTAAAGTGTTTTTAGGAGCTTAAGCTAATTGTTGTTAGTAAGTGCAATCTGATTTATCAAGCTCTCTGTTCGCAATGAGTTGGACCGCTGCTTTGCACTGAAAGACCTTTGCCGCTTCTGGAAGGCAGAGTGAGACCTCATTTTGTCTCTTGTTTGTTGTTTCTGTTTGTTTAAATAATGGAAACTTCCATATCCTGGCTGGTTTTTGGCTGAGAAGCCTGCAGAGAGTACACTGAAATAGCCAGTGCTTGCATCTCCAGCGTGTATTGTTAGAGCGTGTTGTCATCTACTGCCAGGATCTGCAGACACAGCAGATGCTGGTTGTTCCTGTAGAGCTGCCTGCCAAGATGAATGAAATGGTGATGGAGGAGACCTGTGAGTGGCAGATGCTTGAAAAAGCAGAGTATCAGTAGGATTACGGGAGCTTGACTATGTGGGTCCTACCTCATGACATACAGTTAACAGATGTATTTAATGTCATAGATATATAGTGCATAGGGTGGGAGGATGTTACATGCACTTTAAGCCATCAGTGCTCCATGCGAATCTCTGCTCCTTGCTCTGAAACCTAAGCGCGGAGAAATGAAAAACATCTGGGATAAGCTGCTACTTATCTGTTGCATAAGGAATTATCTAGGGGAACTGTATATGCCACAAATGTTGTGTGGTTTTGTGTTTATGAAACTTCCATTTCCTTAGATCGTCTACTTGTAAAACAATTGGTTTTTTGCATAGGTGATGTTTGTCATGCTCACTATGGGTATTTGACAGCAAAGCAGTTATGATTATCCACGGATTTGAAATTGAGTTAAAAAAAAAAAAAAGAACATGTATAATCAATCTGGTTCCTCTTACTGTGATGCTATATATAATGTATTGTCATTTTATGGCTAAAGTACTGTAATTGCAGAGTTTCTATATGTCTATTTATACATTTAGGATTCTGGGAGCTCTTGTTTCTGGAAAAGGAGCAATGTAAAAAAGGGTCATGTGTATTTTTTTCCCTTTGAGATTTGAATCTCTGGTGCCTAATGATACTACCATAAAATCAGCAGATCTTTCTCTGTGTTTGCCTACCACATTAGCTATATTGTTATAGTCAACCACTTTTACTAGACTTGTCTTGTGTGGTAAGGTGAAAAGATTATGAACGTGAAAAGGTTGGGATATAACCTGGTCTTTTGGAGTCTGAAATCTAATGAATGCAGAAAAGCATCCGATTATATAGAGATTGGATTCCCTTGAAATAAATCTGGATGAAACAGTCAAACTAATGACCGTTTTTAATGGAACTGAAAAATAATCAGTGCAGAAAATTAAAATAAAATAAGCATTGGGGGAAAAAAACAGCATTTATTTATTTGTTGCCACAGTCTCTGAAAAAGAAATAAAATATTTTGAAATGTGCATGAGAGCACATTTATACCCTTGTCCTTGTTGGTTACTGACACCACTGGAAGTTAGATCCAAAGGAGATCAGTTATCTTAATTTTTAAATCCAAGGAGATTTATTTACAAATTGTGGCTAGAGAGAACATTTGGTGGTAAATTCAGGCAGATGTTGTCCTAAATACTCTTGTTCTGTTTATGAATAGGGTAAACGAAGAATGATAGATTTGCCTTCAATCTTGAAAAGCCTTTTGGAAATTGAAATAAGCTGAATAATATGACAGTGTTTTCAACCCCTTCCAGAATATATTTTTAGTGAACCTGTTTATTTTGCTGTCCTTGGTTTTTTTGTGAAGACTGTTGTATACAAGCTTAAGATGTTAATATCTTCTTTACTGTAACATGTATGGGTTTATATTATTCAGATATGTTTACATAATGTGCAGTAAATATTAATCTGGCCAAGCAGTATTGTTGCCTTTTTTTAATGCTATATTCCTTTGTCCTTATCTCTTTCTTCTTTAGCATCATTACTAGTTTAATTCCTCCAATTCTTTCTCATTTTAAATTCTCATGTTCTTAAATGTTCTTCGCCTCTATTTTTAAGAGTCAAGTCAAAGCAAAAAAAATTATAAAATATGCTTTGTAGGTTAATCAGTTGTATACTCTTAAACATATAGACACAGGCAGTTTCCTGAATTCAGTCAGCTGTGATCCCTGTGTTATAGACACTGATGGCAGTTCATGTTATGCTTAATTTTTGTGACTTCTAGTGAGTGCTATATGCAGTGTACTTATCAACAGAAATTATTCCTCTGATAAAATGAGTTGCACCAACACTTATTAAAAATGCTTTTTTAGAGGGAGCGGATAAGTATGTTAGAGGCTGTTCTTGTGATCACTTTGTATGACCCCTGACGGACTGCTTGTATGATGACTACAGGTTATCTTTTGGGTCACACTTTCCTGATAAGATATTATCTGATGAATATGTTCCATGGATTTCATTAATATATTCCTGTTTCATTGTAATTTATTTTAAAAAAAAGTAGTTGGCTTTTCTGTCTTCTCCCAGCTAACATGCAGCAAGCACTAACTGTATTTAAACAATTTATGGTGGTTTGTTTCTTTTTATTTTCTAGGTAGCTCATATCTGACTCTAATACTTCATTTTCTGAGTAAAAATGAGCTTTTATATGATCATATTTTACTATTTTATAGTATTCTGTGCATTTAATGATGAACTTTAAAACACAGGATAAGATTTCAGGACATACCTTAGCTACAGACTTTTTGACAGTATACTCACAATAGTAGATTTCAGCCAGGAGTTTCAAGCATTAGCTCAAAAATATGATGTCATCTGGTAATAGGATTACAACTGTGAAATTACATAACTTACTGTAAAAGCACAGTCAGACTATTTGGTTATTTTGGCTGCTGCCCTCAGCCAGTTATATTCAGACAGAAGAAACTTTGTTCACTTTGGAGGTTTCACTCTTGCAATCCACAGAATGCATATTATCTCCTCTCAGGTTGTGGCCATTCTGTTTGCTCTTATCTTTACATTTCCCTGACCTGGATATTTTGTGATAGTTCTTCAGCAAAAAAGTAAGAGATAACTATGCTTGAGACCAGCTCAATGTTCTCAATATTTCTTGTAACATTGTAGGTGGATTCTGTACTTAAGGGGGATAAGAAAAGGGAGAAGCTTTGGCTGAAAAAAGAGTGATTTTCATTTGAATTTTTTTAACAGGACTTTCATATGTCTCAAAAAAACCCCAACCAACCAAACAAAAACATGCCATTACACATGCCATTGAAATAGTGGTGTGTTAAGACCTTATTTTACTGTCTTAGATCATATTGTGTCTGTCATAGATTGGGATAGCTGTTTTGCAGTTGCCAGGTAACTTTCTTGTATGTTGCTGGTGATTTCGTTTCTGCATATCCATAGAAAGATTGTCTTGCTTTGTCCTTATGATGTGGGATGGAATCATAGGCCCTGCAGCCTTTTCAAATCGAACTCATTTCAAAATTTAGTAACATAAAGGAAATGTCTTGAATGTAGCCTGTTTTGTACTCTGTTTCAGAGGAATTCTGCAAGCGCACGCCTTGGCAGCTCTGAGTCCCTGTTTGCTCCTTCATCATGGACTGTACTTCTTCCACAACTCATTTCTGTAAATTCATTCTGGAACCAGATCAATATCTTTAAGTTCAGTAGTCCACTATTAGTTGCAATTTTTGGAAGAAAAACTGAGTTAAATATTAAGAATGTAGGTAACATTCATCAGAACTATTATATGAAATATAAAAACTGTCAGCCAGATTCAATTGCATCCCTTGCTGAGTGTCAGGTTTGCTCAATAAAGGTAAATTGTATAGAAGTAATGATTTTTGTTAACTTTAATACTGCTTAGCATAATTTTTCTTGACAGCATTGTGTAGTATGAAGAGAGTGCATGTTAAAGCTGTTAAGATACAATTAACAACGTGTCAGATCTTTAAAAATATTTGTCAACTGGGAGAGATCATCAGCAGTTGTTTCTAGGAATTGCATTTTCTGCTAGACCTGACACAGACAGTGAAAGGCACAATTGAAAGACGGTTAAAAGAGCAGAAAGTGATGGTAAATTTGACCAGCATATTCTTTTAACTAGGACAAGTGAAGAGTTAGTGCTTCAGTAACATGGAAAGGAAACTGTTCCTATAAAATGTGACGGGAGGCTTCTTGTGCCTGAAAACAGCTCCATATAGGATTCAAGGGTCAGAGCAGAAAACACTGAACCTGATCTCACAGTGTGGCTGCCAGTTAGTGAAATTCTTGAAAATGAGGAAGAAGTAAATAGAAAAGAAGTGGGTTTACTTCTACCAAGAAAACCTGTGAATGTCAGGTGTATAGCATTTGCATTTTGAAAAATGAGAGTAGTTCAAAAGAGAACCAGAAAACTGTCCAGGAGTTAGAGAAAATGTCAGTAGGGGTGAACATAGCTGTTCAGCGGTTTAGCTTGTAGGAAAGAGATGGAGACGTGACTGGATTACTTGAACACAGAAGTGAAAAAATTACTGGTAGTAAATGGTTCTTCTTGTCAAAATAAACAAAACAAAAACAAAGAGCTGGAAGTTACAAGCAATCAAACTCAAGCTGAAAATTTTACAGTCTTAAAAGGAATGTGTTTAATTCCTGGATCAACAATCAAGGCACAAAGAAGATACACTTCCCTTTGAAGCCTTCAAATCAGGGCATGCCTTTTGGAAAGCTGCTTCTTTTTCAAAGACAATATATAGAGTTTAATACCTGGCTTAACTAGAAGGTATGTAGGTGCCTGTGGTTTGTAAGGTTGACTGTGTACTGTAATGAATGTTCTGATCTATTAGCCTGTCTGTTAGTCCATGAAAATGGGTGACCCTTTTTGGCTTGCTGCCAGGTTGCTCTTGGATGTGTTACCTAATTAAATTGCATTCTCTGATCTTTCTGCAGTGAAATGAAGAAAATGGCAAGAGCACAATGCCTCCAAATAGCAGAGAAGATAGAAGGAAAGCATGCACAATACTGTAGAAAATGAGAATACAGTGCTGGCACTAAGATGGAGTAAATAGGGAGGGAGGGTGGGGCTGAGGAAGTTGGGTGCGTGGTGTGGAGGTTGGTCACCTTTTAAAGGAAAGAACTTTAAGAAAGAAGCGGAGTTCTTGGCAGTGCTGATCAAAAGAACGTGGAGATAGCTACTGATATTTTTGCTGATACAAATAAGCAGGGTAGAAATTGTAACAACAACTGAAGGAGCATATTGAACAACTCATCTGTATTACTCTAACTTCCTGGTGGGCTGAAATAATAAGATAATTAAAATCAAACAAAGGTTGAAAACTATCAGCACAAAGGGGAAAAAATGAACAGATTGGCACTTGAAACATGAGGCAACTATTGTTTGATCAGAATGAAGCAAATATGGCATGGAGAGACCTGAGAGTTTGGGAATGAGACCCAAACAGATGAAGCAACGTGTAAGAGAAAACCTAGGGCAAGACCTGTCCTTTGGCTCCTGTCTGTGGCTGTGATGACCTAAATGGGCAGCAGCAACACAGTGGGGAGTTCTTCAGTTGCAGCAGTAATTCTGGTTTTGTACCAATCCCTTCTTTAAATGTGTTTCCTTGGGTTTATGAACAGCAGATGACATCCATGCTATGCTGTTCACTATTCCCACTCAGAGCTGCAAAGTGTGTAGAAGAGGGAATGTGAAGATGCAGTGTGCAAGTTTAAAAGGCAGTTAAAAAAAATAATTAAAGTATTAAAATTTGAATAGATACAGTAGAGTTCTGCCTTTCTGTTCTAGGTACAGTCAGGAACTGCTCAAAGCTAGTGCACTCACAGGAATATGAGAGGCATCCAGTAAGTGATAAAAATAGACCCTGAGTAGCAATAATTTTTTCAATCATTAAAAAAACCCCAACCCTAAAAAACCAAACTTTTAGTTTTTTTAAGAGCATACTGTTCCAAATCAGAATAACTGCATTGCTAACTGAGATGATAATTTAAATTAATGAGATTGCTTCATTTATTTCAGCATCTTTTTTTATTGAAAAATATTTTACCAGACTGAGGTCCAAATTATCTACAGTTCAGAAAATACACAATAGATGGTGCCAGACTAAGAAGAAGTTAGTATATTCATTAAGCTGCATAAATACTCCTGTAATTCCTTTCTCAAAACTGGTGCAGAAAATAGGGTAGTCATCCCTCCCTAACTACTAGATTTTCATACTGACTTCATTTCATCCTGAGAGTTTTTCATTGGTTTCCATACCACATGAAGAGCAAAACATGACAGTTTAAATACATCTGAAAGTGAGAATCTCTGGGGTTTGCTTGTCTGTGCAGAAAGCAGATCTGCAAGGAAATTGGTGATCACCATTTTATGCGCATTTTACTTAGGCAGTCTTATATTTGCTGATATTTTAAGTGATGCTTTGGAGCATTAAGACACTGTGGTTGGGTTTGTAAGGGAAATTAATATTCCTGTATGGTTTCACTAACTGTGCTAAGAACTTTTGTATGTTTTATATTACATAAAAACTATTTTATATATTATATATACAATTTTACATAAGGTAATAGATCTTTATAAAATACAAGAAATACTTTATATGGATGAGTTCTTTCACTTGCTTCTCTTATCCACCGTGCAATATACAAGACCTCTCTCTTTTTCGCATTCTGTCCATTAAAAGTTTATGTGTTTTCCATAGCTTTTCTTTTAAAGGCAGGGCCATGTAATTTATTATCTTTTGAATTAAGGAACAAACATGTAATGCAGAAAAGGAAGAAGGTTTTGTTCACGATGTCTAAAGCTGTATTTTATTTTAACACCTGCTGATCTCAATTACAGTTTAAAAAGATGAATGAAATTACATGTTTACTAAATATTCAGAATATCCAAGTGTCTCCAATTAAAAGCAGAAAACACAGAAATGTCTTGCTATGTCAATCAAATCTTTCTAAAGACCTAATTCCAAGAAAAGACAGTTTGATTTTCCTGTTATTTCTATGGCTGAGAGTCTGGAAAGGTAACACAAACCTTTCTAACTTTTTGTTTATGAAATTGAGGCAAAGGGGTAAAACTATTGTTTTATTTCAGTGAAACTCTAACTGTAGTCAGGCTCACAGATGCTGGCAATTCAAATTTTGATATCTTTCTTTTGAAGTTAAAATGGAAAACTTGATGCTAAAGGTGCTATATGTGAAAAGGGACTAAATTGTATGGACTATTGAACTGAAATATCAATTTTAAGTTTATGCTAGTTGAGAATCAAAAGGTATTAACTTTTTAGATACTGGTGCTGAATCTTATTACGTGTTATTTGAGTGATTTCCAAATTCTACCATCATGAGTTTCTTTGGCCTTTAAAAACTAGAAATTCCTAAAGAGATTAACGATCAAAGAATACTAGTGAGTTAGAACTTTCAGATTGTTTTATTTCTTCCAGTATTGGCTTGGCAAGGAAAAATATCCAAAACTGTGAGTATCTTGGAGTTCTGTCTATTTCTTCATAAACTGCAGCTTTTTATTCTGCTAATACTGCTTTGTGATAATATTCATAGATTGTCTTGTTCTGTGAATCTTAAGATGATAACAATGGAGAAGAAAAACTGATTGTTTTCTGTGGAAGAATAGAACAACAGTCAGTTCATGTTTCTTATACCAGCATCTTAGAGAGAAATATATAGGAACTATTTGAAAGGAATTATTCTAACATCTTAAATATACAGAGATTATATTGCTGCTATGTTTAGAATTTCTATGCTGTCTATAGAGTGAGAAAATCTAAAAGTAGGGCATTTTGCTTTTCATATTTGAAAAACAAATTCAACGTTTAAAAAGAAATAGATATCAGGTCCAGCTCTATTCTGAAAATAAAACACCTGTCACCTTATATAGCAAACCCAAGGAGATTTTTCATTTTTTCACAGGCTACTGTATTTTTTGGGAGCGGGTTCATGAGTTCTTCTGAATGCCTTGAAGCGTGTTAGCATGTTTCCAGCTTTTCACATTGCTGTTTTTCTCCTGCATTTCTTTCCCCTTCTCTTGAGCCTAATTCCTCTGCTCAACTGAGAATAGCAAACATTTAACTGTTTTCTCAATTTCTGTTCTGGATGTCTATCTGTCTTTTCTTCCCCTCTTCCTTTCTGCTCTCTCTTCCTTTCTGCTCTCGTTACCTCTCTCTTTCACTTTTTCTTTCTTTCCTTTGTGTTGAATACTGTCTGTGCCCTTCTCGTTGACATTGCCTTTCTTCAAATTGCCACCAGGTACCTGGTCTTGTGTGTTGGCTGCAAAAACTCAGGCAAATAATGCTAATTTGAGAAGCCAGTGGTAGAATTTGGTTATATTCTCCTGTCATTTGGGCACCATTGTTTAACCTAGATTTGAGGTCTGAGACAGTATTTTGTATACATCTTTGATATTCAGTAATGTTTAGGGTCTGCTTAGGAACAGTTGTTTCATTTTTCCTTTTATAGTGGTCAGTATTTATCCTTTTTTCTGGTTTGAAAACATGGAGTCTCGTTTCTTTGTGTTACTTCAGAAGATGGTAAAATACCAAAGACAAAAATATTGGCTGACTCAACAGTCAGGATTGATCTTTGATAAAATTAAAAATGTGTTGCACTGCTTCCAATTCCTTTGCAGGTTTGATTTGTTTTGAGACATCTTTAAAGCTGTATTAGTAAGTTCCTGGAACATTAAAGTCAGATTGATTTTCTGCCTTTCAAATTACTGCTTTGTATAGTAAAAAGGCAGATAGTACAGTAAAAAAGGAGGAGTTAAATGATAAATTAATTTATACCCAGGTCTCCTGTAAATACTGTGAATTGTGTACTTACGGGACAGAAAATTAGAAATACATAAGCCACAAGTACAAACGGTGAAATAGAAAGTTGGACACTTCTGATATAGAGAGGAAATTCTTTCTTCTCCCTTCATTTGCCTGCACACTTGTCCTTCTTCCTACTCAGAATGTCCAGCAGTATTCAGTTTTTTTAAGTACATATAAATAATTCACTTAAAGACACATGTTTAAATCTCTCTGAGTAGAAACACTGGATTTCCACAAAACTACCTCCATCTTACATTCCCCAGGCATTCCTAATCTCTTTTGGCACTGAAAATTTTGCATGGGTAGAATATTTTGGTTTGGTGAACACTTTTCTGTCCTAAAGGCATTGAAAGATACAAAACCAAACAAAACTATAAAAAAGACAAATTTAGACAGGAAGCAAGGCGCAATACTTAGTGATTAGGGAAATTGAAACAATTTAATTGTAGGTATGTAAGCTTTTTCTCTCCAGATCTTTTAAGATTGACAGTCTTTTCAAAAGATGTGGCCTTATCAGAATTTATAAGATTGTTTCAGGTATTTCAGTGTAAACTATTATAGAATATGTGATATAGAAAGTCAAGGTAAATTATCATAATGGTGCTTGCTGGCCTCAAGGGGGGGGGGGGGGGGATGGAGAGGAGCTGCTGAAGTCTCTCCTATTAGGCTATTCAAGATATCGTCTTAACAAGTTTCAGAAAAGTGGTTCTTGGATCCATTTCCAGAATAGATCATGATAGATATTCTCATGTCTTTCCTTTGAGGTGCCCTGTGGGCATATCTCAAAGTTCTTCAATATTTTATCTGGAAAGCTGGCATTGCTCATACTCGCTTCAGTGATAACCAGGGAGATCGTTAGAACTGGCCTTGGAATTCCATGTTGAAGTACAAGGAGAACTACCTAGGAGGGTGCATAAGAAAGTGTCAAAAAAAGTCTATTTTGTTAAATATTGTCAGACAAACTGACATAGAGAGACTGTATGAGTTTGGCTTATGCCAACTGCTGCACATGAAAGCATGTCCAAGTGTTCAGTACGCTTCAAACCATTGGCTGTTAGAGCTTTCTACCATGTCAGAAAAGTCTTATTCATCTTGTTCATGTCAAATCACTGACAGATTTCCTGTGCTTTTAAACAAGTCTTTCCTTAATACACTGCAAGTCTCTATTTATTCTAAGTATGTTTATTCTGTCAGACTAAATGAGCTCAGAAAACTTGGTCTTATGAGTATGGTCGTCTCACGGAAAAATACTAAGCAGTCATACAGTATTTGGTGTTTCAGATACAGAGACTTGTATCTGTCAAATAGTTGCTATGTAAACCTTTTAAACACTTCATTAAAACACAGAAAGGAGCGAAAACACTAAAGCATTTGAAAGACAAATTTTTAAGGAAGGTTTGCATTTTTTACCATCTCCTTTTCTTTAACTGCAGAGTTGTTTTGTTTTGTTTTGTTTTAATGAGGAACACTGTTCTTAGCATTCTTTTGGAAAGTTTTGGAAGTGGAGCAGTGTGAAACTTTGTTGAACTGAGCTGTGTTTTAATCTTACTTCCGTGAATATCCCTTTCCTCTCACTTCCAGAGAAGAGGCCAGAAAAAAAAATAGCCCTGCACAACATGGAAGAGAAGAACAGGAATAGGATGCAAAACTGGAAGTCTCATGTTCCTTGAGGTAGTTTAGATTTAGCAGAAACCCTTGCACGAGCTTGAGCTTGTCAGATCTTTGGGAGTAAATTCAGTGACACCAAACAGTATCATGGTGCATCTAGAGGTGTACTCATATGTGCAGTCAGTGCCTGTTGTTGCTGATGTTATTTAGCCAATTTTTTGAACACCTTTTCGCAGTCAGTACTGCTCCGTGCAAACACAAGGCTGGGGTGAGTACCTGCCAAGTGTTGCCTTGGGTACATGCAAGCATCAGCATAAGCATTAGCATTAGCATAAGCTTCAGTGAGACTTTGGGTTCTAAGTGCTCAAGTCTATTTAGTGCTTTCTTGCTTGTGTGCTTTAGTTTTTTCATCATAACTCAAAGTGACTACCAGTAGATTTGTGGTGGTGTAAGAAACTGAATAGAAGTTCCTCAACTGCAGTGGCTAAATCATGGAATTGACATTCGTTTAATTTTTATTTATCTACTCTTATTCTATTTGCTTAATGAATACTTGAGTTACAACAATGAAAAAGAAATCACTATTTTTACAAGTATTATGTCAGTCCATTTCTGGGATGAATACATCTAGTTTTCAAAACTATGAAGAGGCTCCTTTTTTCCTGTTGAAAAAAAAGAAAACCACACAAAAAGCAACACTTTATGCACTCATTAAGCAATCTATAGCAATAGATCTTGCAGTCATACATTTCTGTAGACCCAGAAAGGTTTTGCCATCGAGTCTGCTGCCTAAAGCAAACAAAAGGTGGGACTGACTCTCTCTTTATGAAAGAAGCAGGGGACCAGTAGGGAGTATGATAAAATGTGCTGACATAGCAGCAAGGTTTCATATTTTGGCAAGCATTCTGCAGCTGCAAGGTGTTCCCTAATGGAAACTTGAGGTTAGTAATTCTTAAGCAATTTTGGCACACAAGTCAGGCGTGCTGGAGAGTAACTGCAGAAAAAGCTACCCTTAAGTAGACATCTGGTGTTAGAAAGTCAGCAGAGAAAAGCAAAGTGCTCTCTTTCCAGTGAAAAACTTATTGCTTCTAAGCTCAGTGAGATGGGTTTTTTTCCCCTTGCAGAATCATTTTCCTGTATAAGTTTTTGGCATGTCAGTGTAGGAGTTAGTGTTACACAATTAGTTATTTTTCAGAATTTTTTTTTTTAGGGGTTGAAAGGGGCCTCTGGAGATCGTCTAGTCCAACCATCCTGCTAAAGTAGGTTCACCCACAGCACAGGACTGCATCCGGGTGAGTTTTTGATATCTTCAGAGAAGGAGACTCTGGGCAGCTTGTTCCAGTGCTCTGTCACCCTCAGAGTAAAGAAGTTTTTCCTCATGTTCAGGTGGAACTTCCCATGTTCCAGTCTGTGCCCATTGCCCCTTGTCCTGTCACTGGTCACCACTGAAAAGCGCCTGGTCCCATCCTCTTGACATCCACCCTTTAGATATTTATAAGCATTGAAAAGATCCCCTCTCAGTCTTCTCTTCTCCAGGCTAAACAGACCCAGGTCTCTCAGCCTTTCCTCATAGGAGAGATGCTCCAGTCCTCTCATCATCTTCATAGCCCTCCGCTGGACTCTCTCCAGTAGTTCCCTGTCTCTCTTGAACTGGGGAGCCCAGAACTGGACACAATACTCCAGATGTGGCCTCACCAGGGCAGAGCAGAGGGGGAGAATAACCTCCCTCGACTTGCTGGCCACACTCTTCTTAATGCACGCCAGGACACCACCAGCCTTCTTGGCCACAAGGGAACACTGCTGGCTCGTGGTCAACTTGTCCA
This sequence comes from Leptosomus discolor, assembly GCF_034619465.1. Classification (NCBI taxonomy): domain Eukaryota; kingdom Metazoa; phylum Chordata; class Aves; order Leptosomiformes; family Leptosomidae; genus Leptosomus; species Leptosomus discolor. Next base: position 45,910,049 of record NC_141419.1, on the reverse strand, counting down.
CCAGAACTCCCAGGTCCTTCTCCGCAGAGCTGCTCTCCAGCAGGTCGATCCCCTGCCTGTACTAGTGTGTGGGATTATTCCTTCCCAAGTGCAGGACCCTACACTTGCCCTTATTGAACCTCATTAGGTTCCTCTCCGCCTAGCTCTCCGGCCTGTCCAGGTCTCGCTGAATGGCAGCACAGCATTCTGGAGCGTCAGCCACTCCTCCCAGTTTTGTATCGTCAGCCAACTTGCTGAGGGTGCACTCTGTCCCATTCCCACAAGTTTCCTTTGTGACACCCAGTGCTAGGGTCCTGTGGGTTGAAAATGCAGCAGGTAGATAAGTGTAAGCATTTTGCAGGGTGCAGTTTGTTTATATGCCTTTTCCTGCTGGAAATGTTATTTACAGTACTGAAATAATAAAATGATATGTGGCTATCCAAAATGGAACTCAATTTCTAGATAAATTCTAAAGGATGTTTGAGAAACTCTATGCACGAAGACTTTATATTCCACTATGTTGAAAAAGCACTTGTGAACTGTAATAGAATGTGACAGCTAAAATATATATAGCCTCGTGGTGGGTTTGGTTTTCTGGATTCTTCATTTTTAATTGTAAAAGAGCCATCTTCAGTCCAGCAACCGTAATGGACATCCATCACCCCATTACCTTACCTAAGGATGGGAGTACATTAACACTAGTGGCTGGGGAGAGCTACTATTTAAAAGTATTTTTTAACCAGTTTGGAGGAAAGTGTGATAACAGGAACTGTTAATTTTTCTGCAGTTTGAGCACTGGAAACGGATTTTTTATTATATTGAAAAATATATTTGCCCATCATTAGATGCCAATTTAATGCCACATCTTGATGGTATATGTAGGGGGGAGAGCAGAGTTATTGCAGCAAACTTACCATAAAAACTGAATAAGCTCCCTCTCCAGCATAAACATAACTTTGAATTGGCAGTGGACACAAACAGCAATCCTTAGGAGTTTTTATCCTGATTGCTATTAATTATTTTTTTTTTTCTGGATTCTCTTCTAATGGTGTTTCATTTAGAAATTGTTTTTGTCTCAAAAACCGGAATTTGAGTTTCAAAAAACAAGTCATAAGGCTTCTGATTCCTTTCTTTTAGTCAGATGACAAAAGAAGTATTGGAGTAATCCAGAAAAGTAATAAAAAGTGTTGCTTCTCCTTTTCTGGCTTTCCACCACATATGTGGAGGTGACTCTAATGTGCAGTGAGCGTAATACTACATTTCATGGTGAAAAGAGATGGTGAGATAGAAGGTAATGGGACACAATTTCCTTTATGCCCATGGTTGCTCACATGTAACTGGGATCCTTTTGCTGCAGAAAGGTTGCGTAAGTGCTCTCAGATTCTCTGCAGAATCGTTTAGCTACATTGCTGCCCAGTGCTTCAAGTGGGCTGTGATTTCACCCCCAATGTTTCTGCTGGACGAAGTCAACCTATTTGCCAGAGGAAAATACAGTGTTTGGCCCTGAAGACAGAAGACCAGCATTTTTTTATTTTGTTTGGTTTGGTTTTTTGGTGGCTCTTGAATGATTTTATGATTTGAGAGAAGCAAGCCCCCAGCATGTTTCCTTCTGAGATTATGTGAATATCTATCACCAACTGCCTATGGTTAAGTTGTTAAACCCAAATGTTTATTACGCCATGTTATTTTTTCAGGCTTGAAGAATATTTTATCTGTTAGATTTAATACCTCCGTTAGGTATATCTGAGTATTGGAACAAAGTGAGTTGGAACAAACATATGAGTCTAGAAATTTGAGAACACATAGGATCTTCAAACCAGAAACTAGCAGTTTCTCTCTAAATAATCCTTATCCTTTAGTGAAGGTAGCAAACTCTAACACTTAATGCAGGCATAGTAATGAGATAGTAATTTTTAGCATACTCGTTAGATCAGTTTTTCAATATAGCACAAGAATTCCAGTCTTGTGTCACCGTTACAACTTTTTTTTATATTAACACAGAAATAATTAGAAAATAAATGTAATAGGAAATGTGTTTCTTTTTTGCTTTAGCATGAAAACAAGCATTTTCTGTGGAGCATAGTATGTGTGAAGCAAGCCTACAGATGACAGGGAAAACAGTTTTGCAAGCTAAGTTGTGTTACTTTGTGCTTGCAGATAAGGGTATTAAAAAACAATTGTGTTGGGAATACAATCTACAAGATTGCTCTATTTTGGTTTACTTTGTGATAGAATAATAATGATTGCTATATTGTTATAGCACTATTAGTTGCTCTTGACCATCTTTTGGCAGAAAAGAAAATTTAGTCTGCTGAAAATTCGGTCTTTTTTTCTTACAATGTTTTGCATGTGAGAAACCTACAATACAAGCTGGGAAAAAGCATAAGGAGGTGAAAAAGTATGATAAAATCATGTTTTGATCAGATTAGTGAAATACTGGAAATCAGCTCCCAGAAAAGTATTGCAAAAAAGTTTCGTAATAAACCATGTTTTTCAGTAACATATAGTGGTTGTATTTATAAGAAGGGAACTAAGTGAAACATAACTCAGTGTTTTAAGTGTAATATCTAAAGATATCTGCAGGTATCTGACTCAAATGGCTGGCTTTGTTTTGGTTGAAATTTTACTGTTTTCATCAGTCAAAGTCTTTTTGTGCTTGTGCTTGTGTGTGTGCTTTTGTGCAAGTTAACATGATCTGTGCTCATATTAAGCCTATCCCCCTTAAATTGCAGGAGTGCTTACCTTTCTAAGTTTATCCATTCAACTTTACAATAAAAGTAATCGGTAACTTAGGCTCCCTGCAGTGTTTATTTTGAGATGTCCCTTCAAGGATTCAGTAGGTTAGGGAGAGATTTATAAACACTGATGCATGTGTCTTTGGATTGAGCCGTGTGTTACAGCATTGTCAGTTGTCTATATTATATGTTGAATATAGTGTTCCAGCAAATTACCAGCTCTGGTGTTATGGCTTGATGTTACCATAGTCTATATAATAGACCAAAATAATTCTGTTGTTGCACATAAAAATACCACCTCTTCAATTTTAATGATGTCTTAAATTGCAATTTTCTTCTTAAGGTTTTTGACAGATGAAAAAAAAGGCTGTCTAAAAGGCAGCTCAGTTACAAGTAGCCATTCCAAGTCAGGGCAAAGGGGGGAAGTAGTGGTCAAGGAAAGTGACGACCTGTGACAAGATTCATAACTAGGTAATATTTCCAGATGTCACATTAAAGCTTTATCTTAATCAGATTTCATCATATTTATCTTGTACTCTGACTGGAACACTTTCAGGTTCTTTGAATGATTTAATTTCCTGGCACAAAATACTAATCTTGGAGAAAAAAAAAAAAAACAAAACCAAAAAACAACACAACCAAAAGGTGGGTACAATTGATTCTCTCTCTCCTTGTTTAGGGTTTAATTTAATCTTTTTATGCATACTTGCATGCTCCTCCCTGTTTCTAATTTTATCTCTTGAAAGTTTTACCTTTGATCAAGCTACCATAATTGCAGAATATTCAATAAATTGTTTAAGGTTCTGTCTTGAGGAATGTAAGGAAAAAAAAGTGGGAGAAATGCATGGTTCTATGTAATAGTCTGTGAAGCTATCAGATTAGCTACAGGCTACTGGACATTAGCTCAAAATTCAGATGCTGGTATAAACTTAGTGCATGTCTTGATAATGTCTTTTTAACTTCCCCTGTGTTATTCAGAAATCTATTTCCACGTTTAGCTGAAATAAGTTCAGGTGAGTCTCCAGTTATTCTCTGTGGTCTCTACAATGCATATTTGTTTATCTCTTTTGGGGAGAAAAAGGTGTTGAACATTTGGTTTACCAGGATATCATTATAGAAGCAGTGTTTCTTTGTGACTACTTACTGAAACAGTCTCAACAAATCTCAAATGATTGTGCTCAATCACCTTCTGAGACTCCTGTTTTTTCAGAACTTGATCTTGGGTACAATTCACCATTGTACGTTGTCCTGTCTCTGCAGTGAGACATGCCGGAACTCTGCAGCAGTGGTCATAGGTGATGGTGTTTACATCTGGATGTTTCTTAAAATCTTAGGGTCTGAGATTGGGTGATCAGCTAAACTATTTAAATTTATTATTTTAGGACATAGAAATTCTTAAGTTACAAATTCTGGTGTTAAAAATTCTCTCCTTTGTTTTTTCATGCTAGAATTTACTGTATTTCCATTTATCTGTTTCCAGTGAATCGTGTCTTATTGAAAATCTTTATAAGTGTTAGTTTTCTGCAAAGTGCTAGACTTCGTCTGTTAAGTATTTAACTTGTCTTGTTATTGCTTTCTTTTCTTTTTTGACTTCAGTGCTGAGTTTTCTAAAGAATCTTACAGAAGAGGAATCTGGTTTTCTTCTATTTAAATAAGGAGAACTATGATAGCCATGTCTGGGGAAAGAACAACTTTAGTATCTTTTCACACTAGGTAACAGAGGAAATCCAACTATATAGATTTAAACGGCTAAAGTACCTATAAAAATCAAAACATATAGCTTTAGATGACTAAAATAAATAGAATGCGAATGAGAACTTTTTGGGAAGCAGTGTCATTAAAAAGTAATGTGTGTGGCAAAACCCATTAGATTTATAGTATCCATCTTTTTCTGTTGTTGTATTTTTTGAAACTTACATTATTTTCTTGGATCAAATGCTGTTTATGTCCTTCTTGGAGCAAAGGGATGGCACAAGGGTGTTTATCATGCACTCTTTCAAAGCAATGTCTGGTTTTCTCAAAGGTTTAGCTAATTTAAAATTCCTTATGGGCTATTAGGAATCCTCATTTCTGAGTGAAAGCGTCATATGCAAGGCACTGTCAGCTGAGGTAAACATAGAAGGAAGGGTTTCATATACATATCAATAGCCTGATTTTTTCGGGGGGGTACACACCCTTCTAGATTGTAGGAATTCATCAATATGTTGATGCTGTGAGTATGCAGACATGAAAAATTAATATGCTTTTGATAAAGACGTGCAATAGTGAAACTCGTTGAAAAGTTTTTCTGTGTGAGATAGCATGGGACTGTAGTGTTTGTCACTCTCACTTCCTATACACATGTACAGTCCTTTGTGAATAAAGTAAGAAATGTTTAAAGCCATTTGCAAACTCTATGGAAACTGCGGTAGACATAGCTAGACATAAGAACGTGAATAATCATCTCTCTAGTTGTCGCACAAGAAAGATCAGAAAAATCCCTTGCACTTTACGGTAGATGGATTTTGTCGTTTCCATTGCCTAGGCAGCATTAACAAGGAACACACCTGCAAGTTTTAATATACACATAAACCCACTTTTGGACTTGGATGAGTGGTCTACAATACTTCAGAAATCAGATTTAGAATGGTCACTGCAATATATGATGCTTCTGCAAGCAACAGAAGACTCCGTTGCTGCAGTTTGTTGTCTTGTGTGATAGGTGGTACAGGTGGCTTAGAGGTCATCTTCTCTGTGCTCCCAGATTTCTTGCAGGGTTCTCACTTGAATTACTCAAGGCAGGATTAATTGACCCGCAAATTGAGTCGGGTATGGACAGACACACGGAGCTGGTCCCTTGTCAAGCTGGCTCAGGGCGTGTAGAGTGTATTTGCTCCAGTGCCTTCTTCACAGATACAGCCCTGTGGCTCCTAGGTGGAGAAGTGGTATGACTGCCTCAGGGCAATGCTGTGCTTGGGCTGATAAACTTGTAGCAGACAGCACTTAGGCCCATGCACGTGCCTGCAGAATGCCACTGGCTGTCCATTCCCATTGCTGTCTGTTACTGTGTGACCTGTTTTATTCCATCGTCACAGGAATCCTCTTTCTCCTTTCTCTCCATTACTCAAGATAACGAAGGTGGACTATCATTGGTGTGGCCTTTTACTCATTTTCTATACAAAAATCCTTGATTTGGCTTAAGTGGTCACTTAAGCTAACATCAGGCAGCCCAGGTCACAGTGTGGAAAGGGGCCCTAAAACCTGCACGATGCTGGCAACTGGACGGTAATTCAGGGAGCTGTGGAAGCTAGAGTTACGGAAGTGGTCAAGATCACAATCAGTCATGCTGGCTTCAGTATTGATTCATAGGATGACTGTTTTCACTTAGGCTAAAATGAGTAGCTGGGCTAAAGGAGAGAATTCAGGGAGCTGTGGAAGCTAGAGTTACGGAAGTGGTCAAGATCACAATCAGTCATGCTGGCTTCAGTATTGATTCATAGGATGACTGTTTTCACTTAGGCTAAAATGAGTAGCTGGGCTAAAGGAGAGTAGTTGAGGTATAATAACTTGAGGTAACTGCTCCAATAAAGCCCTCACCCTGACTTAACAGGACTAAATGAGGTAAATTTGCTTGATAAATTATTTCTTTTTGAAAGACTTCCTAATGTTATATGATAACTGGTATGAAAGTGTGATCTTAATCTAAAATTAAGATCAAGCACAACAAAATACAGTTTTGAAGTTTTTTCTTGGTGGTGATTACAATGAAAAGGATAACAGTTTAGTTAACATCCTATGTTCTTGGTCAGTGATGCACTTTGGTGTGTGCAATTTGTTAGTTCCTAGGGAAGGATCCTTTCAGATGTTAGCTTCTAGTAAAACACTTCAGCTGTCATATAGTTGGCTACCATGTTCTCATATTTCAGAGTAGCTCTGATATAAAGTAAATGCAGCTGCTGTTTACAAAGAATGGTAGCATATAGTTTTTGCTTTCCTCCATCATTATTATTATACCAGTGTGATTATTGTGAGGTCAAATGTCAATTGGGCTACAATTTGATCCCATTTGTATCAGGCTATTGAAAAGTTGCATGCGTTCTTAAAAGACTTTCAGAATTTGGAGTGATATACATATTAGCCTGTGGCTACACTAGTGCTTTTCTGCAGGCTTCGTACATCGCTTTGCTTATACTAGAATGTTACCATTGGCATGTAGTTATTTCTCAGCAATTGGTCTTGGAGAGGAAATTATTTATGAGCTGTAGTGATAAATGCTTATCATGTTTTACACTCCATTTGGTTGGAAACATCTCACAAGTGTAGAAAAAACCAGGATTAAAAAAATGTGCCAGAAAATATTTCATCTCTTAAAGCAACCATGCTAGATTTACTAAACCAGGTGATCAGTTCTAAGGAGTTAACTATTCCATTTTCCTAAATTTTATATATTCACATACATAAGCTCCCAACTGTGAATAGCGAACTGAATCAATTGTACTATTTTCTTACTGTTGCTGTGGTTCCTAATGACCTTTTAAGCACCTGTGCCATTTAGAGGGGGTTGTGTTAAAATCTTAAAAATGTTCGTAACAGGACCCTCGTTCTGTTTTATGGCTTTACAAAAAAAACCCCGCATTCTTAAGGGGAAGTGCTGCCAGTTTCTCTTTACGTTCAGGATTACATCAAAATCAGAATGAGTCTGTCCAAGTTTGAACTGGGAATTATACAAATTGTATCTTATTGTTTACATTAAAAACTGACAGATGTTTTCATAAAAACTGAGATAAGAGTTTGTGGATTTGCAGAGACAATTGTAATGCAACTTTGCGCAAGCTTCATGCAAAATGAGGTGGAATTGAACATTGAATTAATGTATATATTATTTTGTCTTGTCAACAGAACAGGTTTTTACAATTAGCTGATAAAATATAGGGGCTAATAAAGGCAACTGCTGTTAAAGTTCTTTGCAGTTTATGTAGTTATTTGTGATGACATGTCCTATCTGTACTGTCTTTAAAAGATGCATCATCACTTTCATAAGGAAAATTAAGTTATTTGCCTTCTTCAGTATAGACGGTAACTAAATAGGTGGAGATGGATATCTTACTAAAACAGGAAATAAATCAGTAATTAAACTACACAGATGGAACAGAGATAATTAAAATATATATAAACATTGGGTTTACAAGCCATAAAAAGAAAACCATCTGTTTTAAAAGAAAATATAACCAAGTATAAAATCAGCTTGACTTGTAATTTTTTCATAGCTCTTGAACATCTGTGCAAAGCATTTCACTAGTGTAAGTGATGGAGTTTTTATCAGCAAAGATTTCATTCATAAGAGAAAACTATAAATACAATACAAGCACTGCTGAGCTCACACGTATAAGTTAGACTGCTTCCATCAAAGGTTTGTCACAGGGATGCTGCAGTTCTGCTTTGAGGCTTTTATTAGCACAAGCTCCTGTCTCCTTGTCGCATCCCGCTGGAGTGTCATGGGAGCAGTCATGGTCTGCATGATCATGCATTCTGAAGAAAATAGCATGTAGGAATTCATTCTGTGAAATAATTTATTGCATTACTTTCCCTTCCAAATTTTGGATATATTCACACAGCGAGACTGTACTGAGAATTGCCTGTCTTATTTTGATTTTTTGACCTTTCAGGACTTAAATTTAGCTGTTCCATAATACAAAGAAATCCCCTTCCGTATTTTTTTTTACTTAATTGTCAGATTAGGGGTTTTCTTCTACATTTTCAGCATAGTTCAAACCTAAGGTAATACGTTGCAAGAAAAATCCCTGAACTTCAATTGTGTATTTAGTGCCTGCAATACGCTGTATTCAAATTTCTAAAGTACCCAATGCACCTTTGGGTAGTTAGGTACTCACCTGGAACCCAAAATAGCTCCTCTCAAAAATCTGGCCAAAACTGAGGAGTCCTAAATTTTATAGTTAGCTACTGTCTGCAGTGTTATGTCCAGAGCAAATAGTTCTTTGGAGATAGAAAGAATACTAAAGAGCCTTGGGTAAAATACAGTGTTTTCTGTAACTGGAAATCTGAAGGAGCAATTGCAAAGATCAAACTTTGAATTTTTTTTTTACCTGCAAATATAAAAGTATTGGCTAGTCTCATCCAAACATGTAACAGCAGTTTCCTTAAAAATTAATTAACTTTTCTGATAGATGGAAATAAATTATGCGTTTTCCTATCAAAACTTTAAAAATCTCTGATGTGAAATGAACATTAGATTGATCTAAATTTTGGTTAATGTCAGGGCACAGTGTTTCTCTTAATGGGGAAAAAAATCTGCTATGACTTGCTTAAAAGATGATAGAAAATAATGTTAAAAGAGAGAAATATATATAAGTAAAATAATGAAAAAGTAATTAAAAATTCCAAGATTTTAAGTCTTAAGTGAATTTTTAAATCTTAAGCAAAATATTTAAAATCTTTACACAATGAAATTAATATTCAGACAGCTGCTAATCTAGCCAAAAACGCTGAGGAGCTGAGCTCATTTATCAAGCACAGAGACTATAGTAATAGAAATGGTAGGAAATTTTGGATAAATCAGAACATATCATGTAAAGACACCTGGACGTTTGAGCAAAGACATTTATTTTTCTTTTGCTTCAGTGAGCAGAAGGAAAACTTCATTCTGTGTAAGAAGCCCAAGATTGTACATGTTCTTCTACAATGCGTATGCTATTATTTAGTGTAGCCTGGGCTAATTGTGCTGCTGTTAATTACAGGCTGCATAAATCTTCCTAGAAAAGGGCTATATTTTCTTTGTTTGTAATTTTGCGAGATTTGAACCATTTGGTCTGAAATTTTCTATGCCCCAAACAGATTTGTTTAAATTTTGTGAAAGATGTTGCTGTCCTTGAAGGAGAAGATTAAGGAAACTATATTGTTGATCTGTATGAAGGAAAACAGAAATGCCTTCTTACTGATGAATTGCTTCATATTCATACTTGGGGGTGGCTACTTGAAAGTTAACATCTTGGTGACCAAGGTGGAGATGTGTACTTACCATCACTGTGAAAATTTACCCCCAAACTGGCTGTGGTTTTGTAGGAAGGGTGGAGACAATGGCACTCTCCAAAGATATCATTTAGTGGAAGGAAGGTTTGCCATCTGACAGCTCCTGCCTGCCAAAAGGACTCATTATGCTTCCAAAGCACTTCGATGCAGTGACTTGAGGAGTTGAAACTGAAACCTCATTGTGCAGCAGAGCGGAGTGGGGTGGGACACAAAATTGCACAGGAATGCGGATAGGAAAGGAACAGGGGACTGTAGACTGCAACTGGCAGAGGAGCACTGTCCAGGGCCAAGGCTTTAAGGAGAAAACACAGTAGGAGTGATCACAGGTACCAACAGGGACAGAGACAGAAGAACCTGTAGGTTATAAACCATGCACCTTTTGGAGCAAACAGGACTACTCATTTCTACATTTCTACACTCCTTTTTGTTCAGCAGTAGCTAAAAGCAGACTGGATATTTTTTTCTAATTGGCCTTCATTAATTCAAAGGATTAAGCCTGTGCTGAGGATCTAGGAGACCAAACTGATTTCACAGTAGCAGCCAGGAGTCAAAATGGCCCCACCTGGCTATTTCTGGACCAGGCTTGAGCCTTTGTGCTTTGAATTCTCTAATCTTCCAGCCCTAGGCTTCTATGTCTCATACCTTTGATCCTGAACTTTCTCGTGAAGTCCAGAATTGGACAAGAGCAATTATTTATGTAGTATGGATGGGATAGCACGTACTTGTTTAATTTTTTTTTCTTGGCAAGAAATGGGAAAATGACAGCCAGAATTTAGTAAAGAATAGAAACATTGAAATCTCTTGCACTCAGAAACTTGGGAAGGTCAGGCTTACTTCTTTCCTTGCATCAATGCTTTTGAGTTTTTATAAAAGAAAAGGTGTGTAGGGAGATGTAATGCTGTTTATTATGTCCATCTGATATAGTGGAAAACCAGAATTTGGACATAAAACCACTTTTCAAGTCTGCAATACAGCATTAATTTCCAATTAAATACAACCTGAAAATAATTTTTTGACACTTCATTATATGAAGTCATTTAGATCATCTGAGGAAAAATTGCAGTGAGTGGGAAGAACTGTTGACAGAGTTGGATATGTGATGAAGTCACTTATTCTGATGGGATGCTATGCTATGGGCTATCTTTTTCCTTGCAGAATACGGGAAGTGATTTATGTTTTAATCCTTTTAGAAACATACTAAAATGCATTTGATTGCATTTTAAAGGGCTCTGTGTTTCTTAACTTCTACATCTTGATTTGGAAACAATTAAAATTATTGCAAATAATGTAATATGTGTAGTGGTTTTGGGAATTGAATATTTTAGCTGCTTGTATTTCCAAATACTGTATTTAGGCAGGTTTTAATTCTTTACTACTTTGTTCACTTGGGGATATTGAGCTTACTGAATATATAACCCATCTCTGGAAGGTAAATGTGTAGGTAATGGAGAGAGTTTTAAGGGTGTTGACATGCTTACTGTAATTCTCAGATGGCTGGCAGCTTCAGAAAAATAGAGTTTATATCATGAGGTTTAAAGTTAAGTGTTCTGAAAATCTCTTTGATTATGGTGAACAGCCGTTATGTAGTGTTTGAACTGATAAGTTCTGGTTCATTTTCATTGATCCTAAATTGGAAAGTTATTCATGCATTTCCCTCGTTATCTTTGAAAACCTTTATTAAAAAAAAAAAAACAAAAAAACCAAACCACCACTGTATAGTGCTTGTTTGAAATAAGAGCAATAAGCATCTAGGTTTTGTATACACCTAGATATAGTAGAACTGGCAAGCAGATGTAGCCTGTACATACAACACAATAAGCATGTAGAAAATGTTTTCAAAGACTAATGAAGACATTACACTAATAATTCTGTATATTACTTCTCATCTTCTGTGTTTATTTACAGAGTCAGGAATAAAGCTGTCTGGCAGTCAGTCAGTGTCAGTTAAACTAGTTATGTTACTAGCCTATGGAGATGGAAAGTGATAAATAGAAAAAGATATGAGTATGAAATCAGTTCAATTTGTGTCTTAAAATACAAATCTTCCTTTAGCATATATTCTAGCCTATTTGCAGAAAAGGAGTATTGTGGATCCTCCCTTGGTGGATATGACTGCTGTCCAAGAGAAAGGTAGTATTTGTTTCAACTGAGAAATGCTGAGCCACTGTTTCTCTGAACTTAGTAATCACAGAATCATAGAATGGTTTGGACTTTAAGCGACCTCAAAGATCACTTAGTTCCAACCCCCCTGCCATGGGCAGGGACACCTTCCAGTAGACCAGATTGCTCAAAGACTCATCCAGCCTGGCCTTGAACACTCCTAGGGAGGGGGCATTAAGTAAATGTTGTCTTATTTTTTGGTGTTAGCTAAGTTGTTACACTTAACCTTTTTAAAAATCAAGGCTTTTCCAGATGCTAAGTGAAGACTTCAGAGACCAGCATGAGCAGGGGCCTGTGGCTCTGTTAGGTTAACAAAAGTCAATTAAAGTAGATTAAAAAAAGCTACTCTGGGTCAGCCTCCTGGGAATTATCAAATAAGATATTTCAGCTTCTTGAAGGCAGTTACATGCGTACGTTTATAGGCATTTAAAGGCATTATAAAACTGCTATTCAAGGATCTCCAGAAACAGGCTTTAGTAAGAAAGAATGGGTTTGGATCACTTCGTATTTTAAGTGGTTCTGGGTTTTGTCCTGTCATACATTTAATCTAAGTCAACAGTATGAAATTAATAGATCAAACTGCACTGAAAATACACCTCCTATACCAGAAATTGCCGTGTTAAAGCAGTGATTAAGTGTAATTGTCTGTAGATGCTCCTTGCTGTGTGTGCTGCATCCAGGTTTTGCTTTCTCTTCCAAGTCTTGCATGGGAAGGATTTTTGTGAAGAAAATTTATGAAAATTTAGTGATTATGATTCTGAATTTGTTTTATACAAAATCAGATTTCATGTTATTATGTGTTAAGGCTTCTAATATGGGCATTTTAAAATTAGGGGTTGGTGAGAAATTACTTTGTAGACATCCATCTTGGAAAGAGAAGTGAGGACCAGTTCATATACGTACAGTTTCTTTAAGCTGAATGAAAGAAAGAGTAAAATTGTAAAATGGGAAAAGAGGTTTTTCAATTTGATTCAAGTATAGAAATAAGTTGATGCAACTTATGTGCTTCCTAATTATGTAAATACAGAAAGATCCTTTTGGATAGATGGGGTTTTCTTCATTGCTGTGGTGTTGAGATGTTCTGTGTTACCAGTGTACCTATAATTCAGACCGGTAGTGATTGAAATAATAGTGATTAACACATAGCAGCTGTTTTATTTTTCCTTTTACAAAGAGATTAAATACAAGATGCCTATTTGGTGAAAGAGGTCGCTGCAATTCCAAATCGTGACATATCTGTGTATTTAGACCCCTTTTTGAAACAAACTCCTGTTGGTGATATGTATAAGGGAAATATGTTGACAGATACTTTAAATGTTAAAAAACCCAGCAGACACTAAAGAAAAAAGACCAAAACTAATTTCCAAAGTGAAGATAGCTGAATCTTCTGCTTGCTTGGTGAAATCTTTCAGCAAAAAATTCATCAGTTCAGCATATTCGCAATAGTGGTAAGAACAATAACCAGTTATGTCTTTAATTCCTAGTCTTAGTGCATTTTAGCTTATTAGCAGGAAGTCCCAAAATGTTATTTCTTTCTTCCTTTTTGATAAGATTTGTGAACTCCATACATAAGTAAGGTCGTTTGCACATTATAGTATATTGTTTTTCTCAGAAGGCAAAGTCTACCTGGTTTTGAGATAGGTACAGTGACATTTCAACCCATCCTTCTAAACCCTATTACAGTTCAACTTCAGTGTCAATAACTTTGTGCCTTGCTGCTTGCATCCTCACATTCCACATCTGTCTCCAGTCACAGGACAGGAAAAATAATTTTATTGCCACATTTTTGAATGAACTTATTCCTATTATCATCTCTCTCTAAAGTTCTTTGTTGTTTTCCCCATTTTGTTCATTATTTTAAACAAATGTCTGGTTTTACTCTTTATAGGAATTGATAGGCATGGTTGTAACAAAAATAACACCTCCCTGTAGGTATACATCCAAGAAAACAAATGTAATGATCCTGTTAGGTAGTTTCAAACAGCTCTGTCATATTTTTTCAAGCTGATCATAAAATGAAATTGTGAGAGAAAGAGTTTGTCTTACTGTATGATGATGCCATCATTAGGAGATAGAACTATTGACTACCTTGACAGAGGAATCATTTTCTTAATATTCATCCTATTAAAAGCAAATGAAATGTTATCCTACAGAAATAGCTCCAGCTCTCTATGGTTCTGGTCACATTCTTCAAGGTATTTTACAGTGAGAGACAGCAGAAAATTAAAATGAGCTATTGCACTTCATTTTGATTTTTACTTTCCTTGTTTCCTTCTGCTCTAAGTTGTCCACTGAAAACACAAATCAAGCCAGCCAACAATTTAGTAAAAACAAAGGCCAACTCATTTCTGAATGATTTAGGTCAACTGTATTGGTAAAATCTGAAGTCCTTAATTTTTTTTCTGAATTGTTTTCACAAGGAATTTCCTTCTTTTGAGTATTTCTCCAAATATATCAGTACCGGCCGTTTGTTGTACCTCATTGCACTTCCCCATTTGTCATCTTTTTTTGCTTTGTTTTGTTCCAAAATCTCAATGGTAAGCATTTGTAGAACTGCTCTCTGTATATTTGATTATGCTATGACAGATTTGGTATGAAACAGAATTATGTGATATAATGTTATACAAGACAGAGTACATTTAGATTATGAATTCCTTAATGAGTTAATCTCCAAGCTAGACATGCTTTTGTGATTTGTAAGAAAATAGCTAGGGTTTATTACTCAAGAGCCAATGAATGCACAGGTCTTTTACTACTAGTTTGAGTTATGTGACTTGAATTAGAAATTTCCATTAGGAAGGTAATACCACTTTTTTCATAACATACATATTCAAATGTGTGCTAAAAACAGTAACATTTTCAGCCATAAAGACATATGAGGTGGTATAAAATGGGTTTTAAATTACCACTTTGTAGCTGGAAGACTTTCTTTTTTACTAATCAACAGCACTTTCCAGTTCAGAAATCCAGCAATGAAGTATCTTCTTAAGGATATTTTATAATAGTGGGAGGATGAAGAGTCACTGTTCAATACAGTATCTCGAGTCCCCATGAAGTTTATAACTCACTAGGCTTGGATTTTTTTTTATTTTTAGTATAAGATTAACTCTCAGTGATGCTGCAAGAATACATTCCTGTTAATTAATGCTATATTTTCGTTCCATCCAGTCAGAAAACACAGCTATGCCTGTGGAAAAGTGTAATGGCAATATAATTAGCATTCCTTCTAAGAAAAACATTGTAACAGACATCCTGCCATGCTTATATTATTTTAATTGGATGTTTAGCTCAAGGGCAGTTCATAATTTATCATAAACTTTAATGTTAATAAAATCAGCTGGAAGGAAGCTATACTTAATCTCCTTGATTACACCATAATAAGTAAAATCTTAATTTGAACTTTTTTTTTTATATATATACTTTTACTGTCAAAGAAAGAAGGGAAAACTGGGTTGACAGATCGTGCTGTTCACTTCCTCAGCTGAGTAATGATTCAATGTAGTGCGAGTGTAGGAAAATTAAAACAAAAAGAGATTATATCTGGCCTGTCATGCCATCTATCAGTATGCAGATGCAGACTGCTGAGCAGCATTTAAGCATTTATGTCAAGGGAATGGAGGAGCGTAACAGAAAGTCTTACTATACTGATTTTGCCTGTTGTTTCTTTGGCAGAATTATGAGGTTTTGGCTGCTCTAATTCAGTCTTTAGTTCTCCAGTAGTAACTTCTGGGAAACCACTTTTATATCTACTGGCCACCAGAACCAGTTTCAGTCATTCCCAAATTTTGTAGAGGTTGCTATAAATTTGATGTTTAACTTTATTGTAAGAAGGGAGTATTTAATCAGCAGAGATCAAATAGAGAGCCTTAGTACATTATAGGTAAGTCTGCTGATGCTTCTGTTTCCTTGCTTAACATAAGAGTTGAAAGTGGGAGTTTGCAATATATTTAAGTGTTCCTGAGATGTGCTTACAAAGTTAAAAAAGAAAAAAGTTCTTTTTTCACCACTCTACGTTTATTGTTTTGTTGTCAAAAGGTACTGAAAATTTTGGTTTCAGTGTGTTAATGCGGCATATGTGAGAGTGGTCAAATTCTCATTTTTTGCTAAATACATTTCTCTGGGAAGAGTTATAAATATTGCATTCTTTAGCCTTGATCTTTGCAGTGAGCTTGTGCTGAGACCTTGCAATGGGTTGTTACTGAGCTAGCAAATTGCTTTTGCCGTGGAGCAGCAAGGGTTCTCACTGCTTCTGTCCCTTATAATGTCATCCTGGATGTTCTTATTATCTGTATGTTTAATTCTTTTAGCTTCATAGTAAGTTCTGAGCTTTAGTAATACTAAGAAGCACTGGCTCCCTTAGGTGTTTTATCACACACAGACTTTTTCCTTTTCTCAGTTTTGTACCTAATGAT
Source organism: Leptosomus discolor (assembly GCF_034619465.1). Classification (NCBI taxonomy): domain Eukaryota; kingdom Metazoa; phylum Chordata; class Aves; order Leptosomiformes; family Leptosomidae; genus Leptosomus; species Leptosomus discolor. The sequence goes on along the minus strand of NC_141419.1, from coordinate 45,893,737 downwards.
TTTCTGTTTCTTTGTCCTACTGAAAAAAAAAAAAAAAAAAAAAGAGTCTGATTTCCATTATCTATTGTTTGTAAATTAATCCTGTGGTATTGTAGCTGTATGACTGTATGTTTCCTCTGTAAAGTTAGTATTCCTAGTATCGGAAAATACACCTGCCACTGCAGGCAGGTTTTAGTTACAGTTATCTTCGGGGCTCTGCTCCTAATGCCAGACTCGGTCACCTACCCCTGCCTGGGAAGGCACCCGGACAGGCAAGACCTCAGCATAGTGAGAATACTAAGCCCCACCACTAATTGAGTGAGCAAAGAGCGGAACCTAGACTTAGCTCTGCAGAAAAGGCTTCTGTAAAACTCCTTGGTGATAAGGTGTCACGTCTGAACACTGTATTCACACCTGCATCCTCAAAGGTGAGCCTAAAAGTATAAAGAAGGTCTGGACACAGCAGGCAAACCCTGTAGCATGGCCAAAGAAAGTGGAAGAAGAAAGATTTCCTCCCTCTTACCACATGCAGATAGATATGGCACCCTGAGCGGGGCATTGCTCAGTGACTTGCTGTAAAAATACAATTTAAGCCTGTTTTTTCAGTCATGTAAGAAAGGTCAAGATTACTACTCAGCAGTATTTCCTGCTGTGGGCAGCCCTTTGTCATAACTCTTAAATCTCCCAAATCACTTCCATATAAATGTATACAAATAGATTAAGTCATGGCTGAGTGCTTAAACAGAGTCCAGTGCTTGTGTCAACTATCTATCAAGCCTATATATACTGAAATTGCATGAAGTGGGATGACATTCATGGTCTCATATCCAGACAGATGTGTGCAAAAGGGCTTCTGGCTTCTGCCAGATTTAAAAATCATGTTATGTTTTTTTAGGCACTTTTTGGTTGGGTTTTTTTTTCCCCTGGACACTGTCTTTCAGGGCTCCTCTGCTCCAGCATGTCCATAACTGAACATCTACTCCAACCAACAGCTTTTGCAAGATGGCAGATTTCAAGGGCATTTTGAATAAACACACAGGCTTCAAAGCAAATCAGATAGATTTAATGTCCTGAAATAGAAAGTCGGTGGTCTGCTACAGGTGCTGATTTTTGTGAGATTGCCTGGTTTTATATTAACAGTATGTTCTTCCTTGTAAGTCTAATGTACACACTAGCCCTGATATATTTCTCTTTTTGGTTTGCCGTTTTCCATCATCCTTTATCCATTTTGATACCTCAGATTTCGTCAATATGTTGCATTTATTACCAGAAAACATCAATCCAAACATCACAGCCTGAGCTTGAAGCAAGGAAGTTAGCAAGCTAAAGTGCCTAAAATGCTTCCAGGCAGCTTTTTAGGTCCTTAAACTTTTCTTCCCCTAGAAGCATGTTTATATTGTCCTTTTATGCTAGTTAGTTTTAAAAATGTGTATTACCTCTATCTCACATTCTTGCCTCTATCGTTATACCAGCACTGCATAAAAGATTGCAATGATTTTTTACCCGATGGTGCCTGGCTAAGTGTAATTTAAAATGGGTGCTGCAGGTTGAATTTTATTTCTCCTTCTTTAAAGATAGAACCAAGTAGCAGTCCTATGCCAAGCTTTTAAGTTTTTCAGTTACAGATGTGTCTTTATAACGCTTGTCCTTTATTTTGTGTGGAAAATCTATTCAAATGAGGCTGATGGACTGGGGAATGGAAATACTTAAACTAATTATTTGTGAAATATGGCTAATTGTGAATAAACAAAGATATTTGAGGCCAGGTGTTTTTCCTCCACTGTTTTTGTTGTAGGTGTTTAGGTGGTAATATAAAGAAATGTGTAATATATTTAGTTGATTTGTTTGATTGATGAAATATTCAAACAGAATTCATGGTATTACTTAATGGAAGTTGTGGATGCTGTTCTTCATACATCATTTGAACATTACCTGATATTGCTAGAATATAAATCTATACTTAATTAGTTATGCAGGCATTTGTTGAATATTCTTCTAATAATTAAATGCTTCAAAAGTTTCTTTAAAGGGTAAAACCATCCGTTTTCTGAAGTGTATTTGCAGTAGAATGATAACTTCTTAAGATAAAAAAAAAAATGTAGTTGGTGAACAGTAGAGAAGAAAACAATGTGCGTGCCTGTGCCTCAAGAGAAATAACATTTTAGCTGAATAATTATGGATTATGTTGAAATATAGATAGAGTTATGGGGTTTTCTTTCAGCCAATCTCATTTTTTCCTGAGGACCTCAATGACTTTTTAAACAATTTTTCTCATTTCAGTGCTTGGGTTAGTTTTTTGTTACTAATCTGATTTTCTATTATTAGTTATGAATATTTTCAGACTTGAAACACTTCAGATGTGCCTATACTGAGGAGAAAATATCTCTAAAAATAACAAACAACAGTGAAGGCAAATGCAGTATTCTGTTGTAGTTCTTCTTTTGCTTCTGTTTATGTTTTGTCTTTGTTGTTTTTCTTCTTGATCAGTTTGGATTAGAGATCTGAACAAACTGTGTTGAGAAACTTCCCAGGCTCCCTTCTATTTGGTTCCAGTCCACAGGGGGTAGTAAACTTTAATCTCCGGGCATTCCAGCCAGGGATCAGCACTGCTCTGGCTAGCAGCCCCAGGCCACTTTGGGGTTCATCTTCTGACTATCAACCCTTCAGTATTAGAAAAGCTGCCTTTTTCATGAACCTAGTGCTTATTTCTCATGGTCTTCTCTAGCTGTGTGAACATTCCTGGTACGGCTTAATTTGCCAGTGGGAGGAGGTGGATGTAGCCAAAACTTACATTGCAGTGGTGTTAGAGGCACACCATCAGTATTTACCTGTTGACATAAAAATACAGTTTCCAACAAAGCAAGCACCACAAACAGTTCCCTGCCTTGTCATCTTTATAGTTCAGAAGCATTTTATTAGCAGAGATCTGCTGGTGCATTTCATTCTTCTACATGGGGCAAGACGTGTTTTCTGATCAAGAAATTCGTTCCACTATGTTTCACCTTCCAGGCTCTTGCTTGGTCATGTAAGTGAATTGATCCTCACTACTCCCCAGGACAGGCTGGCATCCCATCCTTGTCCTCTTGTGATGCTTTCTCTTTCAATTTTTTGTTTTGACTTTTTAAAATGTCTATTTTCTATTCCCACCTTCATGGGCTTTTCAGAGAAGTTTAGCAAACTGATTTTTCTGCTCGGGCAGTACTTTAATAGCTCTACATTGACCAAGACATAAGTATCGAGTACTCAATATTAAGCTGAATATTCTCATTCGCCATTTATCTGGTAGGTGTGCATACTCTCCTGTTAGCGAAAAAAAGAAATATCATATTCTTCACAATATGTTATACAGAACTCCTCATGGCATCAAATGCATGCTGCTAAAATATCAGTCAGCTTTTTGAAGTTGCATGGAAGTTCAGCTGATGAAATGGCCATTGGTGTAATTTTGTTTAACTGGCCATGTACAATACTTTTTGTTGAGACTATGTATTTAATCTGCAGGAGTGTTGTGGTACTCTTTTCATAGCGCTCCTGATACAATGTTCTAGGCCTATAGAAACTATTCAGTTTTAGACCTACGGGGGGTGGAGGGGAAGAGGAAAAAAAAACTTAGATTAATTGAAAGTGTGTCAACTAAGCACAGGAGAATGGTTATATTTTCTGCTATATCTAAGTACTTTCCAGAAGTCTACAGAAGAGAGACACTCTCAAGAAAAGAAGTAGCTGAGAAAATTAACTGTGAGTAAGATAAATGGAAAAAGGATAAATGAACAGAGGAAGCAGCATCTCTTTAACGCTGAGTTACTCCAAAAAGTTTTGAATCATGCTATATGTTTGCCTCTGCATATGCCATATAACATAGTCATGTACTAACAAATTAAAAATACCCTGAATTGCCAGTGTTTCCAGCCTCCCAAAGCTTATATTTTTGTGAAAGACTTTTGGAGGATGCCAGGTGCAGATTCCCTAATATTAATGGTAGAGCAGAAATTTCTACTGCATGTTCCTCTTCAAATTATGTGTTATAATATCAGAATACTTATTAATATAGAATTGTAGGGTCATAGAATAATTTAAGTTAAAGAAACCTTGAAGATCATGTGGTCCAGTCTCTTGCTCTTCAAGCAGGATTAGCTTCAAGGTTGGAGATCAAGGTTGCATCAGGTTGCACTGGATTAACTTCTCTGAACTCACTCAGAGTATTTCCGTTTTGTAGGCTACAATGATAAATACACCAGGAAAATTAAATGCAAATAATTGTTTTCACTTAGAACTTTTCATTTAGCTGGAAATATGACCAACTAGTGAGGCAGAGAAGCATTTCTACTTTGAAGCACTTAGATCTCAGGGTTTGTAGCCCTGAACTTTGTTTTTTAATATTATTTTTCAGATTAATTAGAAATGATCATGACTTTTTCTTAATGTTTTGTTGAACATTTGAATTGCTGAATTACTTCAAAAGTAAAGATATATATATCTGAATCAGTAAGGAAACCTTTCAAGCTCCTGCAGACCAATATAAAATGTACATTTTCTGTAGTGGATAATTGGTTAAGTAAGGTACAGTCATGCAGATTCTTCAGTTAGATTTGTTTCCCAAGGGAAATCATAAATATGAGGGAACCCTTTGTGTCAGACTGTTGTAGTTTGCAAAGATGCTCATCTTCCAGTAAGGATGATTGTGCCATGTAAAATATCACCATTGTATAACGATTTTTCATGAGAAAGAAGTCTTGTACTGTTTATAGCTAGTGTGGTTACTGGGACAAGGGCACGAAGGGGGCTGCTTTCTCTTGCTGTATAAAATTGTTCTGTCCCACTGTATTAAGATTACCCACTCAGAACACTTGACACATAATGGTTATAGAAAAATTAAATTTTTGTATTGCACCATAAAATTGAGGCACAGAAGAAAATCTCCCCATTCTTCATTCACTAGTAGAGATTTCATGCATTGTACGTGGCAGGGTTGTGCATGGAGGGAATTACTTTCCGATGTCAGGTGATGGGACATGCAAATCACGGGCTGAGCCTCTCTGTCTGTGTGTCAGCTTGTATGATAGGAGTGAAATCATGGCACCAGGCAGCACGGCCTCATGCCCTGTACAGGATGTTAATTCCCTGGCCCCAGCTGCAGTTAGTTAGCATGAAACAGGGCTGGATGGATGAAGGCTCACAAACGTACAAGAAGATTGGTCTCTATAAGTGAAGAGCAGAGAGGATGCATTACAGCTATTTTTTTAAGAATACCTCTACCCAAATGTCTATGAAATACTGTCCTGCGAACCTTTGTATAATCGTAGAACAAACTCCTGTCTGGTGGAGAACTTCAGCCTTCTTACTGTGCTGAGTACATCCATGCTAAAAAATGTTGAGCTTCCTATCGAGATTTGGATGGTTTCTTTGGAAGTCTGTTTTATTTTGTGGGAGGGAGGGATGTTGGGATGAGCTGAATATAAATATATGACCACTTCGGGGAACATGAGAATGGAAAGGACGATAATTGTAGATTAATGACAACAATTATAGGCGAACACCTACTAGCTGCTTGATGCACAAGGATCCAGGGAACATCCACACCGTATGTCACAAGCCACAACATGTTCCCTGATTCTCTATAATAAAACACAGGATCAGAAAATCAAAAGCTTGAAAACCCAGCCTGTCATGAAAATAGTGGACTTGCCCGTGGCCTTTGTCCATGTAACAAAAAGGAAATTGTTCAGCAAAAATTCCTTCTGGGTTATGTTGCTAGTCCAAACATGATTTTACCCATATAGCACAAAAAATATCAGTTTTCCAATTTCTGTGTCATTTATATGTGTGGAGTCAACTTTTGTGCTATTAATGCACTTACAAGAATGATGACAGTGTTCAGATCTTTGATCGGATACACAAATGTGCAACTCCATGTTTTAGTAGTTTATTGTTAAACAAATATACTACCTCATTTCACAAGACACTGAAACGATTCAGAAAAGATAATCAATCACATCACCATTTCATCTTTCTTCTGTAATCTAAAGGATAGAATCTGGTATTTCTGACTAAATATGTGACCTTTAAAGACTTTTAAAATTTTTTTCTGATGTAAGTCTTGGAGGCTTATAATTAAACAGGTTTTAATATTTTTGCCTGTGTATGATCAAATTTATTATACAGGGTGAAAAGGACAGTTTAAGATCAAGAAGTAAAAATACTTACACAGTTCAAAATACATGTATTAAGTAATAGATTTAGTTGTAACTTTCACTTATTTTAATAAATAATTCCATAGTCACAATGAAACTTTAATTATTATTATTTTTGCTAACAGAAAAACTGGGGTTTTAATTTTATGATTCAGTGGTGGTTGTAAAATACCTTCAGAAATGGTCTATGCTTAAGGGTAAGATGTTGGCAAGGTAATTTTCCTCTTCTTTTGCTCCTTGAAGAATTAAGCATTTTTCTCAGCTGCATATTAAAAATATTTTTAAATGCTCCGATGAAGTGTTGTGTGTGAACCTTCACCAAGTTTTAGTGACTAACACTAAAATGTATTCTTCTTTTCCTGCCAGTGAATATGGATCACTTTTGTTATCAAATTTTGCAATGCTTTTTTAAAAAATATAATATGAATTCTGTTAATCATAATGCAAGTACATTAAAAAGTTAGTGTTTCTTTTACCTGTATCTTTGATACAGATTACAGGTAACTAGTAGACCATCATAATGAAATGAAATGTGCTATTTTAGTGGTGAAATATTTTAAGGACTTGATACAGATGCTGAAAGAGTTCATTTTTATTGTTTCTGACATGCTGAATAAAAGTTATGAAATGTATCTTAAAATTTATGAAATACCACTTATTAATGAACTCTGCAGCTGTCTCGTGCTGTATATCTAAAAGATAAATCACTGACATCCAGGTCTTAATATTGGTAATGAAAATTAATTTTCTTCACTGTGATCACAGCAAATTACTTAAGAGCTCTGCATGAGAGCATTTTACTGTACTACTTGTTGATCCTAGAACAACAGCATTTACATCTGAAGACAGAATTTCAGTATATGAAGAATTGTATTTTCTGAATTCTTTATGTAGATACCTCTGTAGGATGTTACGCAGCTTCAAGTTCTCTGAGCTGCATACAAAGCTACTAAAAGGTCTTCTTGTTTTTAGGAAAACTCCAATGAAAAATAATTGATTGGGAATAAACATTAACTGTCAGCAAGCTCAGATAACAAAAAAAAAGTTAGACAAAGTCAATACCCTTGATACAGTTCTTCCAGATCTGAATATTTTTTTAGAGCTCACTGACAAGTGGTGAACAGCTATCAGCTCTCATGTCTCCCAGAGGTGGAACAGTTTACTCAAAAGGCAGCAATCTCTTAAATCTTCCAGTGGGGTACCAGCTAACAGATACTGGGCGTCTTTCTTTAATGCAGGGATAAAATCAGAATCCGTATTTCTGGGAGAGCTTCCAGACAAAGTACCTGAGGCACAGCCCCCACCAGTGACCAAGGGGCAGACCCCTGGGGAAAGGTGGTTGTACAGGGAGCTTCAGCAGCCTTTGCAGCATGGCATGAACCTGGACAAGATCCAGTTTGGCAGTATGACCCTGAGGGCTTGGGAGGGTGTGACTTGCAGGAGGGTGAATGACTTCACATGACTGGGGGGAGCCTGAGAATGGTTTTATCATTTGGAAAAGTTTTAAGCACAGACCTGTTGCCTGAGGAAGTGCATGTATCCTGCCACCTGCCAAAAAGCATATAAAGTACATGAATGCTTAGGGCTGTCACCTGGGTGCAATAGCAGGCAAAGCTACAGTGATGAATCACCTTCAGTAATGAGGCAAATGAACAGCAAAACTGCACCTGGATTTACCTGCTGGACTGCAGGTGTATTCAGTTAGTGCTGAGGAGTGCATGTTCAGCTCCCAGGACTGATATTGTAAACATGTAGCTGGTCCCAGCACACTTGCCAGTGTCTCACTGTGTAACTCCATAAGAACGTGGATGTGCTTTCCTCTCTTGAGCTCTCTCAATGACCTGAGGATGTAGGAGCAACCACAAGTCTGAAGATCACTGAATTACACAAAGCTTAAGCTGACAGGAAAATTAGTTATACGTTCTCTATGATCACTTCTCTTTTTTCATCCAGAATAAGGAATGAATCAGATCTTCAGCATCATCAAAACCCCTCGGCCTAGACTTTTCCCTTTTGCATGCCAATGGAAAGAAGGTTGGCAGTGAGTGGGGGGCTGCTGTTCATTGTCACTGCTGCACTGTTACCAATTTGTTAATCACTCACCCCTTCCCCATTATCCACGGGTCTCCTACTCTGAAGGCTCACTTGTGCCAAAGAAGGGGGTTAGTGACACCAGGCAGACCAAACCTGAGCAAGCTGAAAGAGTGACAACCTGGTTTCCTTAAACCTGGTGATTTCTGAAATGCAGCCTTTTGCACAATTGTTCCACTTAGATAATGAAGAGGGTAATTTAAAACATTTTGCTGTTTTCTCACATGTATGCTGCTGTACTTGCATGTCAGTGCTGTTTAATTTGTCTGTTTATAGGCTAAACTACAAACTTCAAGTGTTTACGATTGTTTTTCTAACGTATGCTTATTTTGCCTGGACAGATTTGTTGGATTTTATTATGTTGTGTACTAGGTGAAGTATCCCTATAGCAGAAGGGTAGCTAGACTCCTAAACAAAACAGCATGTCTTTATACATCCTTCTTGTATTGTCTGTCCTACATTGCAGGAAAACTTTGGGATTTGCAGTGGGTTTTTTAGTTTAAAGCTCTAAAGAGATGAGATGACAAAAAAGTCTGCTAATATTATCAGAACAGCACTGTTACATAAGCGCTTTATTTTAGCTTTTCTTGATATCACTTGGCTTACCGTGTGTGGAGCTGATTTCAGTCCAATGGCTTGACTGATGTGAGAAAGGAGGTGGGGGGAAATTGTCAAAAGGATTTGCAATTAACCTTTATTTATTAACCTCATTAAGGTGAGGGCCAGCAGAGGAGTTACAAATAATTAATGCACAGTTCTACTTTTAAAGAGTCTACAGAAATAAACTCTTTTTTTATTTTGGTCACTACATATCATACCTAGCTAATCTGCAAATAAGGATTTAGATCCCTTACTGTTGAGTGAATAGTCCTAATACTGAAGAAAGTATTAATTCAGTTTGTGGTCTGCACTTGGTAATTTTTCTGCTTGCTAACCCCTACATACTAGAGCCGGACTCAATACATCAAATTTTGTTCATCCTGGGGTTGATGTCAGCAAGAAGACTGTTGATTCTGATGTTTATTTAATATGTCTGTTAATAATGTGTGAAACGGAATAGTATTCAGAGCTTTATTCTGTGGCTGTGTTGGCTCAAACTTATTTCTCTAGGAACAATTGACGGACATGCCTTTCAATGTGCAGCAAGAGGTAACTCTCATATACATGGCATTTTAGTATTACTTATAATTCCCTGTTGTTTCTGAGTGCATGGTACGCTAAAGCAATGGGCATAATATAAAGCAGGTTTTAAGCCCTTACGATAATTTGAATAGTGAAACATGAATCCTTGTTCTGGTTTTGTGGCAAAATGTTTCGCAATGTTATTACTCAGATGCATTACAAACTACAAACAAATGGTTGTGTTATAAAGCTATTACATTACCAGGCAATGTTTTTACAGATATAAAGCTGGTTTGTTAGGTCTTACACTAAGGGGAAACATAAGGAACTACTCTTGGCTGAGGACTGTAAATAGAATAGGTATTTTCAATGTAATATCTGTTTGTAGGAAGGTTGGCTGCTGTCACAATTAATAATATGTAATTAATTCTTACTAAAATCCAAACACTGTATCATTGGGAAAAAATTAATAGATCTCTCAGGTCATTGATTCCCCTACTCACAAACCAGATAGGTTTTTATAACCTGATTAAACTGTATGCATTATTTGTATTGAAAATCTGATCTAAACCCTTTTCCTCTGACAGCTAGAAATTTTCCTTTAATTTCCTGCCCAGGGAAACCAAAGGCTGGTTTGTTTTCATTATCTCTCTCTTATTTACTTAATGTATTTAAAGACAATATGATTCCCATCCTTCATTTTGGAAGGATAAACAAGCCAAATAACATTAACCTCTTCTCATAGGATAGTTTCTGGTCCTGGCAAATCTCTTTTGCATTAATTCAGTCCCACACATTTGATAAACGTGCAGGTTCAGAATTGTGTGAAATTGTCTACTGTATTTTTCAGAAATATTCTGACTGATGCCACACAAAATCTTGTTTTCCTTTTCTGTGGAGGTTTCACACTGATGTTTCATAATCTTTCTCTGTCATCTTACTGTGTGCTAATATTCTTATGTCCTCCTTATTTGTGAGTTATTTCCAGTTTAAAAAGTCAACTTTCTTAAGATATTTAGTCACCTACCTCTTAAAACCATGGGTGTAGGGTTATCTGTGTTTTATTACTATAAAAATTTAATTTCTGTGGTGTTGCTTCTCCAAGTTCTCTGGCTCTTCTTGTGGGGTGTCTTCTTCTCGTGGCTTTTCATGATGTCTTCAACTTTGTGTCATGAGCAGTGTCCCAGATTTGCCGGTGTCACTAAGTATGACAGTGTTCCTCAGAAGCTTCTGTGATGATTTCCCTCCAAACTGATAGTAGCCCATTTAAACATAGCTTCTCTGTTGTGTGGTTGATATACACTTCTTAATGCCAGTCTTAGTCCTTATCTTCTCCAGGCTGACAGTTTTTATCGTAGCCCTGTACCAAATGACTTGCTGAAATCTGGGGGTTTTTTGTTCAGAAACTTATGCTCACCTATAGCCTAGTGTTGCATTTTATTATAGTACACATTATTGAGAACATCCTAATGTGCTCATAGTTACCTGAATTTTTTAAATTTTTTTCAATTGTCCTTCGGTTAGGATACTCAGCTTACTACTGTTCAGCCAAACAGTATCATCTCAAACTCAGGAGATTTTACATTTGTTCTTCATATGGGGATGAAATGCACCTTGAAGTCACTGGAAACAGGGAATAAATCTTTATCTTTGGGAGATCTAGGCTCTAAAGAGCAGGGTGAAGAAAGACTAGGAATAGTTCCTGATCATCTTATTTTTAAATTTATTAAAAGTCCAATTTAGATTAAATGCTCAATAGTTTAGTACCACTGTATCTTTAGGAAGAGGTAGAGTGTGTTGAGGATTAAGTTCCATGTCTTCTCTCTTAAATGGGAGAAATTCTTCTTAAACAATGCTCAAACAAAAATTGTGTTAATTTAAAAAGCACCATTTACATTCAGTCTTTTAATATGTGATAGTCTTGCAATAATAAAGTAGGTTGGTTTGGGCTTTTGTGTATATGTAATCTGAGCTTTCCTTCTTTATTACACCAGTAAATCACAGAGATTACAATGATTTCAGAACTTGCAATGCAAATTACATTGTGCTTACATATTAGCTATTGCATTTCTCTGCCATGATAATAAAGCATTGCCTCTACTCTGTTTCTTCTCATTCTTTTTGTTCCTGCTTGCAGTTCAGAGTTCCTCAGAGCACAGATTATTCACATTTCTTGCCAACTTCTAGTTTCAGCTGGCTTGAAAAGAGGCAAGCAGAAGTCCATGCCAACTCTTGTGTTAGTTGTGCTGTAATTATTGCTCAGAAGAAAGCCAATGCAGAGCCACAAAGATGATTAAGGGAGTGAAACATTTCCCTTACGATGAAAGGCTGAGGGAGCTGGGTCTCTTTAGCTTGGAGAAGAGGAGAGTGAGGGGTGACCTCATTACTGTTTATAATACGTAAAGGGCGAGTGTCAGGAGGATGGAGCCAGGCTCTTCTTGGTGATGTCCAATGACAGGACAAGGGGCAACAGGTGCAAGCTGGAGCATAGGAGGTTCCACATCAACATAAGAAAAAACTTTTTCACTGTGAGGGTGACAGAGCACTGGAACAGGCTGCCCAGAGAGGTGGTGGAGTCTCCTTCTCTGGAGACATTCAAAACCTGCCTGGGCATGTTCCTGTGTGACCTACTGTAGGTGGTCCTGCTTTGGCAGGGGGGTTGGACTAGATGATCTTTCAAGGTATCTTCCAACATTATGTGATTCTGTGTAATTCTGTGAAACCCTTCAGGAAAGTCACAAAATCATGCAATATGAAAAAATAAAATGCTGTGCCTCCATGTATTACATTGAATTGAAGACAACTTCTCCCATTCACTGCTTTCAGTAAATGTAAAGTGGTTGTATCATGTCAGACTAAAAGTTCATTTGACAAAATATCCTCTCTCTGCAGTAACCAGTCGAAGAAGCCAAGGCAAGAGTGTAAGACAATAAAGATATGTTGTGATATAGCCTCAGGACTCTGCAGTACAGCAATGTTGTGGAGAAAGTTTACCTTTGTGTTTGACATAGTAATGGTGGAAGTCTCCTACTAAGCTGTTGGCTCACTCTTTGAAGCCATGCAAAATTTTACCATCAGCAGCTTGCTGTGCCAGTAAGTTCTGTGGCTGAGCTACATAAGTATTTCCTTCTCTGTTTTTTAATCTGGAGAGCATCATTGTATGTCGTAGTTCTTCATGTGAGAAGACACAGTGACTATTCCTATCTATTTCCCTTGTGGTGTTACTGACTTTGTAGAGCTTGGGGTTGGCTCTCTTTGGATTACTCCCTTTCTCCCTGGTAATCTGGTGGCCTTGGTTAGTACCTTTCTACTCATGTTATCGATTTCAGATGGAACATCACAATATTGACAAGGTACCTGCCCACAGCCTTCAAATTCAGGTGCACTGTGGACACAATCATATAATGATGTTTCTGATTCACTCTAGACTTGTCCTCATGCTATTTGCTTTTCCTTTCCTCACTACTGAACATTGACGTGACATTTGTATAGAATTGCCTACTGTGTAACTAGGTTCTCTTTCCAGAAAGAGCGCTAACAGCTTACATACAGTCTGACATTCTCCAGGTATGATTAGGATTGCCTTCTTCACATGCACTTTGCATTTATCTACACAAAATTTAATCTATGATTTTATTGCCTAGACGTTCAAAATCATGAGAACTTTTGCAGGCAGGTTGACTTTTACCATGCTGAACAATTTTAATTTATATTCAGTAAATCTCGCCACCTCCCAGATCTCCTTCTTTTCTAGGTTGCTTAGGACTACATTGACCAATTCAGGCCCTTGCACAGATCCATGCTTCAGGAAACTTACTCATCTTTCCCTTTGCCTGCTAGGCTTCACCACCTTGCTTAGAAATTTCAAAGCAAAGTTATGATCACATTGAATTGCTTTCATCTAGATGTTAATAATTTGAGTAGTAAAAAGACATTTTTGTCCTGCAATATTGAAAACAAATTTCTGTGTGGCACCAAGACTAAAACCTGCTATCTTCAGGAAGAGTTTACGATTTCAGTGTCATACCTGTTCTGAAGTGTTTTCTCTGTATTGAGATCTATTAAAAGTGTTCAATGACATCATTTAAAATGGATCAGTACAGTTTTGCATATGTGTAATAATACTCTATTACTGAGTTGATTCAAATCTTTTTTTCATTGCTGCTGTTAATCTGTTGTTGATTATCAAAAGCAAAATCATTAGTATAATGGAGTACATCCTCTCGCTATGATTTCAGAGGAGCATATCTAATAAACCAAGCATCTGAAATTGGAATGTAATAAAAATGCGGTATTTATGCTAATAGCATATTCCTGTTAAATTAGTGCTGCTAATGAATCTGCTGTGAAGCTGAGCTTGTAATAAGCCAAGGGTTGCAGAAGAATTTGCACAATAGGACAGCATTTAGTTTTTCGGCAATAGTTTGTCATCTATTAAAAATCTTTTGGATAAAATACATTATACTACTTTAGATAAAACTTACTGTGGAAATTTCGGTACCATAAGTTACTTTTTTTAAAGGTAGTTAATCATTGTTTCAGATACACTCAGATACCATTCTTCATTGTAGATGAAGAAAACTCTAATGATTCTTTACGATTAGAGGACTTAGGAAAGAGTGGAGTGTCTGGGTTTGTGAGGAAGGTTGCTGATACCATTCAGAAACCAAGCAGCCTCCCCTTCTTTCTTTTGTTTTCAGTTTTTCTTTTTTGTCCTATAAGTGGATTCTAATGTGAAATTCAAAACGTTAAAATCATGGATTCAACTTTTTACAGAAAAAGTGGGGAATACAAAATTACAGTCTCCTTGCAGAGCACACAGTAGACAGCTTTAAATAAAAGGGGCCAGGAAGGGAGTGTGGCTTGTAACTGGAGAGATGGAAATCTCACCTGATGAGCTGATCTAATCTTTTTTCATTATTCGATATGTAAATAGTAGAGAAAGTAGGGAAAATGGTTGTTCCAAATATCCTCACCCAGCCCTTTCCCAGACACTTTTCTCTAGTTCAGTTCCTAATCTCTAACCTGCCTGTCCTGCCAGTGTTCAGCTCTTGTGCTCAAGGAAGCTGTAGTTCGATTTTGCCAGCACTGCTAATTAAATGCTGATTCAGTACCAATGGTACTGGTTCCTGTTCTCTGTGATAGCAAGGAAACTACCCAAACCATCATATCCCTGGTTCGTTTCATCTTACGTGACAAGCAAAATACCCACCTCCCAAGACAGAACATGTGTTCTGACAACTTTAGGTGGGAGTTCTGTGAAGAAGTATTTGAGTAATTTTGTAGCTATGTGTGTTTTTTCATGCTCACTTTTGCTTTAATAGAATGGAAATACCTGTTTTATTGAAGGCAAATTTAAGATAGCTTAAGGTAATTCCTAGAACTAAGCTGTTGCTTTTCTTCATGTTATATGACTGTAGCCTCAAAAACGCTGACCTGACGAATAGTAGTAGCTATGTTTGCTCAAGCAGAGTCATTTGGGGTCTGAATGGGGTGGGAGGGAGATTCTAGAAATTTTGTATTAAAATTGTTTTTCTAAATATGGCAATGTGTATTTCTCATACATGCTACTGGATTTTAAATAATTGACATGGTTCTTAGCTTCGTTAGGGGTTGTTTTACATTTATGGCCCTATGCTTAATATGACTTCTAGTAGCAAAACCTCTATCCTACAAAGGATTACAGTAAAATGAACTAAGTGTTTTGAGTCTGAGACATTGTGTCATCAGACCTCATTCTCTTGATTTCCTCAGCATAAAAAAGACAAATTTCAATATCCGTCTCAAAATCTGATTATAGCTCAAGCTTACACCACCTTCTTGAACCACATTTTCTACCTAATTAGCACATTTTCCTTATGTGTTAATTACAGACCAGACTGTTTGCAGATGAAAAAGAGCAGCCTCTTCTCCTTTATCTGCTACTCATGGGAAATAATAGTTTCTCTGGAGTTAGAAGGTGTTAGCTTAGCAAAGAGCGGCAGGCCTTAAATGTATTTGTGATGTTAATAATTTACTACTCCATATCACTTCTCATTTAAGAATAAATATTCATCACATAAATTAATCATGAGCTAAGTTTTCTTTTAGGGTGGAAATTGAGTCAAAGAATGTTATGATTTGCTCACAGTTTAGCTGTAAGCACGGAAAGGTATAAAGGCCAGATACTTTAAATCCTAGACCTATGCTTCAGCCATAAAATTTATCTCTCCGCTCTTTAGAAGATATTACAATTACTAATTTGTCAGAAGTAGAATGTGTTTTCTTGCCATAGAAATACATTGGAAATTGCTTAGGGTGAGTTATACTAGCATGTTCTATAGCTTAACTGGCATACTCTGTTATGTGTATCCCTGCTATCACACCTATTCCAATTATTCTATTTCAGTCATAGAGATAAATCCAAGGTCCTCTTAAAAAACATCTTCAATACTGCTAGCCTTTCAGGAAGGATCTGTGCTAGTAAGGGTTCAGATATAGGTGAAGACTTAGTGTTTCATGCATAGCAGCATTCAGTCTGCAGCTAGGAACTCAGAAATATTACCTACAAACCTTTGGTTAAGTGTTTCTTATAGTTTTGCGGTTAGATGCAGTAAAGGTAAACCCAAGATATCTGCCTGTCTGTTTAGTTAGAGGACAACATTTGCTTACTGTGGGCAGTACTGAAACTGAGACCAAAACAGTGTAAATAATTCCTACTGAATACTTTAAAGTTCTGTGCCTAAAAATAGCCATGATCTATAAGAATAGGTAATGATCAACAGTACTAATGTGGGTTCTTTTGTGGGTAGAAGCTCTTCCACTTAATGTCTTTTTTTTTCTCTCTTTCTAGATGCAGCAGTTGTTCCATGAAAACTATGAACACAACCGCAAGGGTTACATTCAAGATCTTCACAACAGCAAGATTCACACAGCCATAACACTTCATCCAAACAAAAGACCAGCCTACCAGTACAGGCTGCACAATTACATACTGAGTCGTAAAATTTCTGAATTGCGCTATCGGACCATCCAGCTCCATAGAGAAAGTGCCCTGATGAGCAAGCTCAGTAACAGTGAAATAAATAAGGAAGATCAGCAACTGGGAGTGCTGCCATCTTTCAATCATTTCCAGCCACACAAAAGGGACGAAGTCATTGAGTGGGAGTTCCTGACAGGAAAATTTCTTTACTCGATGGTGGAGAGCCAGCCACCCCGGCAGAGCCTGAGCAGCATCCTGCAGGCTGCACTGGATGACACTGTGATGCAAGTCATGGAAATGATAAATGAGAACTCCAGATCTAGAGGAAGGCTCATTGATTTCAAGGAAATACAGTATGGCTACCGCAGGGTTGACCCTCTGCATGGAGTGGAGTACATACTGGATTTGTTGCTTTTGTACAAAAGGCACAAAGGAAGGAAAGTTACTGTTCCAGTGAGACGCCACGCTTACCTTCAGCAATTATTTAGCAAACCTTTCTTCCAAGAAGCAGAGGCACTGGATATAAGAAGCCTGCTGGAGGATACCAACAGTGATACTCAGTCTTTCTCTTTTCTTTCAAATTCTTTAAAGATTTTTTCCTCATCATTCCAAGGCACCAAAGGTGTTGGGGGCCGCAGTGACAAGAAAATACATATTCTTGTCCCTCTCACAGGAAGATTTGACATTTTCTCAAGATTTATGGATAACTTTGAGAAGACTTGCCTGATTCCCAGGCAGAATGTAAAGTTGGCAATAATTCTCTTTGGTTCCGAATCAGGCCAAGATTCCAACAAACACATACAACTAATGAAAGAATACAGCATTAAGTATCCTAAGGCAGATATGACCCTGATTCCAATGGCAGGAAAGTTTTCTAGAGGTTTAGGTCTTGAAATGGCCTCATCTCGATTTGACAACAGCACTTTATTGCTCTTCTGTGATGTTGATCTTGTATTCACACCAGACTTCCTCCAGCGATGCAGAGATAACACTATTCAGGGAGAACAGGTTTACTACCCTATCATCTTTAGCCAATATGATCCGAAAGTAATATATGGAGGCAAACCTCCAACTGACAGTAGTTTTGTTTTCACAAAAAGGACTGGATTTTGGAGGGAGTATGGGTTTGGAATCACCTGTATTTATAAAAGTGATCTACTTACTGCTGGTGGATTTGATACCTCGATTCAAGGCTGGGGACTTGAGGATGTTGACCTCTTTACTAAAGTGATAACATCTGGCTTGAAGGCTTTCAGAAGTCAAGAAATAGGAGTCGTCCATATTTTTCATCCTGTTCAGTGTGACCCCAATTTAGATCCGAAACAATATAAAATGTGCTTAGGGTCCAAAGCAAGTACATTTGCCTCTACCATGCAGCTCGCTGAACTCTGGCTACAGAAACATTTGGGTGTCGGGTACAATCGAACTCTCTCCTGACATCTCAGCCTATTTGGCCTTTTTAGGGGAGTTTACCTCATTATTGTTATTATTATTTGATTTTGCTGTCATAAACTCCTTCCTTGTTGTCTTCCAAAGATTGTTGACCTCAAATGGGATGGGTCTGCTGTTCACTGATGTTTCTTATACCTATTGAACCGGTGAGGTGCATTCCTTCACATTTCCTTTATTTGAAATTCAGTCAAGTCAAGGCAGTCATATGATCCCATGGAGCATATCCATCACAAGAGACTACATCAGAAGAATGTTCTCTTTTGGCTTTGGGATGCAGTATCATCTTTGTTGCATTTCTCAGAATTGATGTGATACAAGTATTTACTGGTGAAGTTACCACAAAAGTGCTTTATGCTTCTTCTGGGGATGGAACTCTATAAGATAAACTTGAGTTTTATAATTTATATGAGGACTTATATGTATAAACGCTACTTTTCTTCATCTTTAGAATTTTTAAAGTAAATTAATAACTATGATTGTACCTTTATTTAAAAAAAACAAAAACAAACAAAAAAAAACGGCTGAGGAGCTACTTGCAAATGCAACTGGTACTGGCTACCAAGGTCCTTAAATGTCTTATTATGATAACAAACTCCTCATTGTTGTTTACTCTAAGCGTAAATGAACTTTATTTTCACAAGGAACAGGATTTAATCAAATGCTCATGTACACTTTAGAAGACTTGTGAACCAACATCCTTCATTTGCAGGCAAGAAGAAACTGTGACTTAACATTATCATTTATGAGTAAAGACACACAGTATTCTTTTTTGAAACACACAGAATAAGTTGCTTTTTAGAATATTACATCATTTTCTTTTACATTCCTTTCATAACTCTGCATTTGATACAGAGAGTTAGAAATTAAAGCTGTATTTTTATTTTTTTTTCACATTTTCCATGGTTATTGGTACTCAGTAGCTATTTGTTGTTAAAATTAAAATAATTGTAGAATATTATTTAAGTTTCAAAATTTACTTTTGCTGGTCAAAGTTCCTTGCCAATATATTTATATTAGTGGAGGTTATAAGACTGTGTTAAGATTTATCTCTCTGGATAGCCTGAAGTTGTCTTATTGTGGATTCGCGGAGTAAAGTATTTAAAATGATGCCAACGTAAGAAATAATAAAATCAATTTCTGTATTTTGGAAAAATGTTTATATAGGGATATGTATGTGCGTGTGTCTGTGTGTGTGTGTATATCCCTATATATATAGATGGAGAGAGAGAAAGAGAGAGTAATTTCAATATATGTTTCTCTCTTCAGCTCAGGCAGCGATTTGTTACAATCGTTGTAATTATTTTACCACACACTTGGAACATTTCACATTATGATGTGGTAAGAGCTCAAAGGCATCCAAGAAACCATCAGAACTCAGCCAAACTTAAATTAATACAGTGGGTACATATAATAACCTCAGTACCCTTGATTTCAAACTATATTTCAAATAGAGCTGGGCAACAGAAAGTAAGCAATTATTGAATTATTGTAAGTTTTTCAGCTGTAACTGGCTCGTTCTGTATATTCTTTCAAAAAACAACTAAGAGATTGGAATTCACTGACACTTCTATTTGTATGAAGATATCCTGATAAATATCCTAAGACATGAGGAGGGTGTGTAGGTCAGCTAATGTTTCTTATCTGTGGTTCCCTGTTCTGGATTTACCTTGCAAGGAAAAAGGCACCTCCTGAAAAGGAGTGAGTAAACTCAGAATTGAAAGGCTGGCCATAGCTTCTTGTATGCTTTAAAAAAGGCCATCCCCATTGCTTGGAAGAGGTAGCAGTTGTGGTAGATGAAAACAGACAGAAAGTACTGCATGCTTGTCTGCCCTCCCCAAGGAGAGCTCCTGGCTTGTTATTCTCCTGGAGGTTCTTGCCTTCCTAGCCCAGTATTGTTAGCTCAAATGTCTGGCGAAAGTAAAATTCAGTGTTACTTATGAAATAATTCTTGGGAACCACTCTTTAAATTGAGTGCAAAGATTACACTTTGTTCAATTGGAGAGCCAAGAACAAGAGACATATCACTTATTTGATCAATCTCAACTAACTGATGTGACGTCAGATTGTAAATATCAAAAACTGAATGCCTGTTGATAAATGCTTGTGACGATTTCATAAAGATGAAAAAAAAATATTTACAAAGACATCTAAGGAAATAATTGTCTACTGGGATGTATTCCAGTGCTTATTTCAATTACTTAACTTAGTGGCCAGAAAGTATTTGCTCAGCTCAAAGTAAAATAGTAGATTAGAACAAGAAATGAAACCTATCGTTCAGTGGGGATAAAGTTGTATACAGAGGGCTTGCAGGATCAGGTCCTACATGATGTAAGCAAAATGCTAGTATTTACCAGTATAAATATTTATTTAGTGTCTGACTGATTCATTTGTTTATATGATGAATTACTTTGTTAAAAACCTGATTATAAATGTTTATTATGAAATATTGCATTGTCTTTTGAAATAACTATCCTGAGATAACTTGAGAACTTGTGTTAGTTTGTTTAAGGAATAATATGCCTTCTAAGGTTATCGTATTAAAAGAACAAAAAAGCACAAAAGTGTTAGAGTAATGCTATGGATGTATAGATTAAGATGGGAATGTCTGTGCTAATCAACTGTTTGCTTTAGTCTAGTCTGAAACATAATCTTATTGTAAAATGAAATTTCTGTGTGTATGGTGTCCCTTTGTACATGCATAACTAATGAATTCACAATAGAACATAATGACCAATTTTTCCCAAAACCTCCTTACCCTGGGAGTAGGTTGTCTAGTTTCATTGCTGGGAATTGAGTTGTGAACTACTCGTACTTTGGCTTTTCAGACACTGCCTTTTATAAAAAAACCTCTCAGCAGTCCCCACGTAGAAACCTCAGAAATCCCTACACCACTGCCATCCTGTCATGTTTTGCCATTCATAGTACGTAATTTAACAGAGCATTTGCATTTTACAGATGAAGGAAAAAAAATTGGGTTGGCCTTCCTAAGACTTGCTGTGTATACTCTGCATCAGAGTACTGGTTCTCAAGCTGGAGAAAGGCTGAGGGCCAGGGGGAGGCATGACACTCAGCCGTGGGAGTCAGTACCTTCTGCCCAAGTCACCTCCTTGCTGCCACCAGCTGCTTTTGAGAAGCAAAAGGTCCATTTTAATCTGGGCTTGGGAGGAGTGAAAGGAGGGTGTGGAACTGAGGTTTCGTTGGCTTGGGGCGGCAGGGTATCTTGTGCAGCTCCTGTGTCTCCCTGTCTCCGGGTGGAAAGAGAGTCTGGTCCCACAGCTCTTCCCTGTTTCCTCTCAAGGAGCATTGTGAAGGAAGGAGCAAAACCAGCAGTCCTTCCACTCAGTGGGGCTAGTGGGCCTGGACCACACACTTAGGAGTCCTACTATATCATGGGACATGTGGGAAAAAAGTGCCAAATGGTATTCCAAAAAAGCAGTGCAGAGAGAAGCACCTTCTGCAGTCACCAAAGCCCAGAAGGATGTGTGCAAAAGTGCCTTTTGGAGCCTTCGTGCCAGTGTGTGCTTAACAGTGCCTCAAGACTCTTGCAAAAATTATAATGCTGGTAAAATCATTCATAGGATTGTACTGCAGATCCTGAGGAACTGTGGAGACTTCCAAGGAGCATGATTTAACTACTTTCTTTAAATAGAGCAAATAAGCAATTTAAGCTTCTTTTGGTTTCTTAAGAAGTAATTCTAGTGATCAGTTAAGAGATAGTTTGCCACACAGAAGATTTCTCTCCAGAGAACAATGCTTGCTTTCAGATATAAAAAACACATGTGCAGTCTACATCTGATTGTCCTGCAATTTTATATTGGTTTAAATTTTTGGAAAAAAATATGGACTAAGAATAGGCAAGATGCTGGCTGTAGGAAAGTTTTGTGTTTTAGCTCTGATTTTAGCAGAGAATCAGATGAGAAGAAAACAAAAAGTGCCTATAGTAGATACACACAAAAATCAGCCATGATGTGAGGGCAGCAGTGATGATTATGGTCCTAAACTGCAGCACAATAAGCTGTTTCACAAAAGTCTAACTGTTTACAGTATCTGAATATCACTTAAAGTTATACTTTGTGACGTAAGTCTGTAACATACAAAGTTACATCAGTCTGTCTTTAATGATTTCATTTCTTAGAATAATTATTTTTACATTTTCTTCTGTCAGCATTTTTTCACCTGATTAATGAGCTGGCTTTTCATGACTTGCTCTCTCTTTCCTATTTTTCTCTTCCTTGGGTCTTCCCATTTGCAGCATGTATTGCCACAGTATCTGAAACTTTTTGAGCTAGCATGATATTTCTGTTGGTGTTTTATGATGTCACTGCCATATCAGACTGCTGAACTAAAGTATTTTGCTGAATGATTTTTCAGTCCTGCTTCAAATTGTTTCCATTTTCCTGTCATTGTAAGTTAAAAGTGTTCTGAATATTATTACTTCATCCCTTCCTCTGGTCTCCTTCATACTAGAATCCCACCAAGGCACACAAAAATGCGAAAAGTTTCTAATCCTTAAGTCTAGGAAAATGAACAGTATCTGGGGATTTTCTTGACCTAATTTTTCTGTTTGATTGTTTGGGGTGTTTTTGCCTTCAAATATTTTATCTGGAATTCCAGAAGTGTATCAATTCCGTAATTTTAGGAAAATAACTAGTGGCTATTAAGATGTAAGACAGCACATATATGGATTGTATGTCACAACCTGTAATTTTACATCCTTGTTTTCTAGGCATCTAATTATTCAACAGATGTTTCCCATTTATAGGAACTTTGAAGAGAAATTAAAAGCATCCTTATTTAGCATTAGTGGAAAGCTTAAAGGCAGAGATCAAAAGATGTACTATATACTGTAGGCTGCTGGATTGTTTCTTTTGTAGTGCTGGTGGGAGGATCTCCTCAGCTCTGCATAGGATGCCTGCGGTGTGGTAGTGTTCTTCACAAATCAGCCTCATCTAGCAATGATTTTAAGTGACTTCAAAGCTATGGACATAGCATCCAGCTTCATACAGCAGGCGAGACTTAATGAACTTACTGAAACGTGAGAGTCAGTCTAATCCTCAGATTCAGAGGGACTCTGGTGTGGCGTAATCAGATGGTGGGTACACAGGTCAAATATATCTGCTGCCACAAATTCTGGGCACACCCACTGAAGGCATCCCTCTAAAAAGAAGGCCACAACAATGCCACGGGCTCTGTGAAGATATTCCTAAAAGATATATATGCTAGCTAATGTAGACGCCAAATACTTTTACTTAGAGCAGGTAAATTTCTTTTAGGTGATTTAATCAAAAAAAAAAAAAAGAATAAAATTAATGATGAAAAAAGTGCTTGTGCTTGAGATCATGAACATTTTTGATATTGGTTATTTGGGAAGCCTTCATGTATTGCTCTTGCCCTTGTATAGGGTATTATGGAGCAATTAACTATGCTTATTTTACACATTCATCCATACACTGCTGAAGAAAAGATAAGATACCTAAACACTTTGAAGATGGTGGTTGAACCATGAGTTACCAGGAGAGAACTGCTGAGCATAATTCAACCTCAAAACCAAACCTCAGATCTGCTCCCAAGTAAGGAAAATTCTCCTAGTTAGCTGTCTTGGACAGGCATAAGTAGAAGCCTGAGTTTGTACAAAGCATCATGATATCCAGGGATCCACCTTCATGCTTCTAGTGTGTGATTGCTGGGAGCCGGGACAAAGTACAAACACAGTGCTACCACGACCTGAAGAAAAAAAAAGGAATGCAGTTCAGAGAGGAATGTGGTAAAAAATGTTTCATGCGTGACAGGATGGGTAGGAGTAATGTAAATCCAGAGAGGTGTGTGTGTGTCTTTATTAAGAGAGTGGAACACAAACCTTGTTTTAAAATAGAACTCAGGTTTCCTTTCTTCCTAAAAGCTTTTTGCCTTGCTTTGCATTCCACTTGTACATGCAGTGACAAATGCTGAAACCCTCTGGAGCAATACCAAAACAGGAGACCTTTCACATCTGGTTTGTTCTGACCAGTAAGCCTAACTTCCCTGAAGTGATAGTTTAACTGCCTAGTTATGGCTTTTTCCTGTTGTCTTTTTAGACATGACACACTGTACTGTTCTGTAACTGGGAGTGAGATCTTTGATAGCTTTGTTCTATTTGTGCCTAAGATGTTCTAGTCTTTCCATTGTAAATGCATATATTGCACTGCTATGTGGCACATCACTGCTTTAAATGAGGAAGAGTTTCTTTAAGCGAAGGCTTCTGGGCAGTAGTATACAGCTGGTGTAACCTTGCAACCACAGTTACATGGTTGAAATAAAATAATGTTCACCTATGGTCTTTTATTTGCTGCATTGATACAGTGGTTTTGCTTGATGAGAAATCCAGAATGAATATGAGCTATGACTTAATATTCTCTATTGACGAAGCTGAGCAAATTTATTTAAAGAACTGGGGCCAAGCGATGAGCCATACACCCAGCATGTGCTGATACTGGAGGATATCCAGATACTATAGGTGCTTTTAACAAAACAATATGTAGGAAGATGCCTCTGGTACCCATGAATGAGAAATGCTGTGTTTTCCACTCCAGAACTACTGCTAGCAGAAGATTTGTATTACTTTAGAATTATATCAGTCATAATTTCGGCCATGATCAACAGGTGTTTAAGGGAAGGGCGTAAGGTCAGATCACTGGATCTTGCCCTCATGTGTGAAAGAGAGCAGAGAGATCAAGATTTAGCCTAGAACACCCTTAGAAGAGACCCACTCTGAGAAAAATATGAGGCTGGGCAAAGAAGATGCAAGAAAACAAAGACAAGATTCCGTTTCTTCTTTTTCTTTATACTTGATGTGTTGCTGTGCTCTGCAAGGAGCTATGAAGTCTGCCTGAATTCAGCTCAGCACTAGGTAGGGAAGGCCATTCATTAAGCATTGTGGAAAGAAAGCATAATTGGTGTGTATGTGACAGGAACAGATACTGGGGAAGCAAAGTGCATGGGAAATCATATAAGGAGCCGAGAAAATGGATATTTTTTTTGCTTATGAAGTAGAAATTCAGACTGTGGGTAAGCAATTTTACTAGCCCTGATTTGTAAGGGCAAAAGCCAGTAATAAAGAGAGGGAGAAATAAGAGGACATAAATTTGAAGGGGAGGAGAAGATACAGACACACTGCAGAAAACAGAGTACCTGGGTAAACACAACATTTAATTAAAGTAGACATTAGAGCGGAAAAAATAGCACAAGAAATAGAAGGAAAGAAACTGCAGGAAAAAAAGAACAACTTTGAAAGGTTTAATAAAAAACAATGGAAGGACTATTGTAGATGTAACCGTTAGGCGTTGGGTACAGAATGGTTTGCAGTGCTGTCTGAGAAATATGAGAAATATGTTATGGGAAACATATCTGCAGCACTGCAACCCACCGCTTTACCTGAGGGTGGCTTAAGGAGCAAATGCCACGCTAATATTAAAATATTCCTAGTTTTGTTTTCTTTTTATCGGAGCCTAAAATAACTACATTTGTTTTCATGTTGGTTTGCCTCCATCCTGTGTGGTAGATATCTATTCCGATGCTGTGGTACTGGGATTTTCATTTTCTGAACTGAGTAAATAAGATGGGAGAGATGTCTTTAGTACTAACAGTTGAAGCTTAGTGGTGGACAAATGGCAATATTAATGCTACAGTAGATCTTCTGATGACAAACTCAGAGCACTGAGGAAATCTATCTCCTTTTTAGTGACGCCATAGCAAGGAATTAGATTTTGGGCACAAATTTTGTTGTGAACTTATGCATTTAACCCAAAATTGTATATTCCAGGTAAAATTATTTTTCAACACCTTGGTGGTTTATTCATACAGATATGATTAATTTAGACACTGTAATGATGTCACTGCTGTGTGAAATTGCTGAACTACAGCACTTTGTGGAATTAGTTCCCAGCTCTGTTGCAAGCCATTTCCATTTGCCTGTCACTTCTCTTTAAACTATCCTGAACTTTATTACCACTTCCCTCAGTCTCTTCTCCTGACAGCTTGAGTTTCTTGCCATGAACAGGAACACCAAACCTTTCCAGACTTTAAAATGCATCTCCAAAATTAGAGCTGATGCGTACAAGACTCACTGATTCAGCAGATGTTAAAGGGCTCAGAGATGCAGAGAAGGAAACTCTTGAAAATGGAGAGATAAAATGTTGAAGAAGCAGGAACTGCTTAGTTCCTGAGATATGTATTAGACTTTGTGAGGTTACATGTTTATAATACTCTTTTTCCTGCCAACACTCGTGACAACTGTGTTGCTATAGTACAGACTTAACTGCTAAGTATTTCTAATGGTACTACATGTGAGGTAAATTAAAATGTCACAAAAAATGTTTGGGAGAGACATGACGAGGAAAAATGCACCCATACTTCTCTACTGCAAGGCTGGTTCTGTTAGTGCTCCCAGAATTGTGGAGACAGCAGGGCCTCTGGAGGGCACCCTCCCTTCCATAGTGGAATTGGGTTCCCTGAAGATTAATAAGCATCTACCTGAAAACTCTCATACTTGTGTACTGAATGTATCTTACAGAATCACACATGATCACAGAATGGCTGAGATGGGAACAAACCTCTGGACATCATCTAGTCCAAACCCCTGCTCAAAGCAGAATCATTTAGCACAGGTTGCACATGACTCTGTCCAATTAGGTTTTGAATATCTCCACAGGTGGACAGTCTACAGACTCAAAGGGCAACCACTGCCCATTTAACCAGACCCACTGGACACTGCTGAGAAGAGTCTAGCTCTTGTCTTTATTCCCCTCCATCAGGTCTGTATACATATGGATAAGATCCTCACGAGCCTTCTCTTCTCCAGCTTCCCAACTCTCTCAGCTTCTCCTTGTATGGCAGATGCTCCAGTCCCTTAATCATCTTTGCGACCCTTCACTGGACTCACTCCAGTTTGTCCATGTCTCCATGTTCTGAGGAATCCAGAACTGGACTCAGAGGTGTTTCACCAGTGCTGAGCGGAGAGGAAGGATTACCTCCCTCTTCCCACTGGAAATGGTCTTCCTAATGCAGTGCAGAAAGCTGTTGCCCTCCTTTGCTGCATGGGCCCATTGCTGGCTTATGATCAACTTGTTGTTCACTGGGACCTGAGGTTCTCCTCTGCAGAGCTGCTTTCCAGTCCTGGTCAGCTCCTAGTAAATACTGTTGCCTGGGATTATCCCTGCCCATGACCAGAACTTTGCACTTACCTTTGTTGAACTTTTTAAGGTTCCTATTAGTGTATTTCTCCAGCTTCTCAAGGATACTTTGAATGGTAGCACCTACCTGCTATATTAATTATTCCTCCTAATTTTTTTATCACCTTTGAACTTGCTGAGAGTGCACTTGGTCCCATTGTCCAGGTCATTAATGACAAGAAGTAATATTGTCCCCGGTATTGACTGCTGAGGTATACCACTGTGACTGGCCTCGATCGGATCTGGACTTGGGCCTGGCCATTCAGATAGTTTTCAGTCCACCTCAGCATCTATTTATCTAGTCCGTAGATCTTCTGCTTGCCTGTGGGGATGTTATGGAATTGTTGAAGGCCCTGCTAAAGTCCAAATAAGCAGCATCCACTGCCCTCCCCTTAGTCACCAAGTCAGTCATTTCATTGTAGAAGGTTACCAGGTTGGTCAAGCACGATTCTTCTTTGAAAATCCATGCTAACTGCTCCCAGTCACCTGCTTGTTCTTCACATATTTGGAAATGGTTTCCAGCTTTATTTGCTCCTTGTTCCGCCCTGGAACCAAGGAGAAGATGACCAGCCTGTAGTTCCCTGGATCCTCCATCTTGCTAGTTGGTGTGGCATTTGTTTTCTTCCAATTCTCAAGAACCTTCCTTGAGTCCCATTACCTTTCAAAGATGTTCAAGAGTGGGCTTGCTGGGCCATCAGAGAGATCCCCAAGCACTCATGGGTGTATCCTATCTGGTCTCATGGACTTGTATATATCCAAACAGTTTGTTCATATATGTGCCAAATTTGTTGCATCATAAGGCTGCTAAAACAGATTCACCTACAGATGAAAACTCTGGAGAGTAGCAAGTAACCAATTAAATTTTTGCTGGTGACATTTAACAGTTAGAAGGAGGAAGAAATGACAGTTTTGTGAAGCTATTAAGGAGTACCTCTAAGACTGAAGGATCAATACTGAAGTGCTCTAAGGCTTCCTATAACTAAAAAGCAACTGACCTTATAGTGGCAAGATATGCGCTCCAGATTACTATAGCAATTTCAGAATTTACAGAGTAATACCAGTAATACAGATTGTGTGTTTCACACACTCTGGAATTAGAAGGCTTTTCCCTGTAAATATACTTAATGGCATATTTACACTGTCTTTCTGGCTAGTTCACTTACCAATTTTGGCATGAGTCAGACCACATAAAGCAGTAACCTAACTTCCAAACAGTCTTTGAGAGCCTGCCAGCGCTAAAAGAGGAGCATAAAGCTGATATGATTCCTACCCAACACACAGTATCAGAGAGAGTGAGACACGGTTTCTGCTACTTGACATAGGAGCTCAAGTGGTATCACAGTAGTCTTGAGTTTGCTCAGAAAACAAGCATCCATAAGAAAATGGATGTGTTGGGAATGGCTTGACACTTGTGGACAGTGTCAAGGCAGCCACTCACTAAGATCACATTTGGACAGCACTCAGGATCTGGTTCTATATCTACAGTCTAATGAAATAAAGCTTTGCTTAGGAAGCAAGCCTTTCAACGCTGCCAATAAAACATCTTTAGATGTCCAACCTCTCTCATTCTTGCAAAATCTTTTCCTTCTTTTTTTTTATATACATTTAAACATTAACTCATGATTATTTAGTATTTTGATGCCATATTGTCTTCCAAGAAAATTTGATGTGAACTGGAGTTTCCTGTTCTTTCTGACCCACTAATGGATGAGATCAGTGGGGAGTGGGGAGACACAAGCCAGCTCAGTTGCTCACCTTTTCTAAAAGCTTTCAGCTGCTGAGAAACTGAAAAGCAGTCCTTCAGAGCAGGACATGTTTATCCTATTTGGATACAGAGTGAGCTTCTGTATCAAAGGACTGTATCAAAGTGAAGCCATTGAGACAGTGCTTTTTGCAGCCAGATAAGATTCATAAATCAGACTGATAAGACAGATTGCAGTAGGCTATACTCTACATAAACCATATTTTTATGATGCAATATATGCATTTTTTAATAAATTAACTTTTATAAATGATTTTTGAAATCTGTATCAATTTCATTCAGCTGTATGAGTGAATCATAGTTGCCTCTTCATCAGCCCACACTTCGGGAGTAAGACAGAAGGCATTTCTGTTATTTCGTAGGCTATTTATATGAAGCCATCTTTAAAGAAGGCTTTGATGGTGGATTTTAAAAATTTTCTGCAGGGAGTTTTTTCATTGAAATGGAATTCTGGATGGAAAGGTAATAGAGTGAAGGATGAATGTCATTTGGATAACATTATTTGGCTGATTAGAGCTACACTAGACATCATTTGAAACTCCTAAATTGTCTCAGAAGATTTGCAGCATCTTTGCTGCAAAGGTAAGGGTAAGATCAGCTTTTGAAAAAGTGGTGTAAAAAACATTATCTAGGAGAAAGCAGATAATGACACATGCAAAGAATTGAGATTACTGGACAAAATTATACTGAAAGCTGAAATAAGATTAAAGCCGGTTTTCTTGTGAGCCCTGTCACTCTTTATAAAGCTTCATACCTAGGAAGTGGGTTGGTGATTACTGAGGTTACAAAGGCTGCACCCAGCTTCAGGAAAGGTGGAGACAGGTTGCTTGAACTGAGCAGGTTTGGAGACAAAAGGATTCCTGCAGCTGTTGGAAGAGAAGGACTGTGAACTATCTACTCAGGTAAGTTTCATTACTGGGATTTAGAATCCACAACTTAGAGGTTTTGAGAAGGAGAAAGCAAGATTGACAGTGCATGTGTCTGTAGAGTGAGAGTACAGGAATGATGGCTGCCAACAGCCCACAGAGGCATCGTGAGAGGTTGTTAGGGCCTATCATCAGGTTTTCCTGAATGGGATGGAGTTAGCAAAACCCAATGAAGACATTGACAAAGATTGCTATGCTAGTCTTACACAGCTGGTGAGCGCACACTGGAGCAACCCTATATTTGCTCTAATTTATGCCAGGACTGGTTGGGTCACATGAGATTAACTGACAGTCACTATCTGTGCTGCTGATATCCCACAGGCAACTATGGCACTACATTTGCAAATAGTGCTTCCAGTTCTGGAGAGAAATACGGGACATCTTAAGGAAGCACAGGGTGACAGAGAGAAATAACTGCTGTGGAGGTGTGCCACCTCTTCTTTTACCTAGAGTAGAAAAGGATTATTTCATATGGCCAAATGTCACAGGAAGAAAGGATGATCTAGCTTTCAGGCTTGCACATCAAGGGTGCAAGAAAAAAAGGGAGAATGGAAAAGATGCTGGAGGTGGGTTTTGAGATTAAATTCCCGGTGGCTGGTGAAGCATAATGACAAGGTGCACATAGTGCCTACTTCTGTGGGGTCTATGCCCAGCCCCACTGCATTCCATGATTGTGTAGATAAGAATGAGAATATAGGAAGAAATCTACTGCTTACCCTGGAAAATAGGTTGTTCACTTGTTCACAGGAAGAGGTGAGGATACAAACATCACTGAAGCTAGGGAACTGTTTGAGAAAGTCTGTGCTGTGAGAGATGAAATGGCTCAGAGGACCTTACTGGCAGAAGCTGGAGGAAAACTTATCCAGGCACAGGAGCTGTTCTTGTACAAATGCCAAAGGAATCAAACATGACTCGCCTTGTTAGCTAGTATATTTCTGATAGTGGGAACAATCGGTTTGCAGCTCAAAATTTAATCAAAGCAATGCAATTTGGCGACCAGCTAAACACCATGAGATCAAGATGCCTTTCCTAGAAATAGGATGCCATTAAACATCACCATCACCATTGACCCTTTAGAAATCCTCCCAGTTTCAGCATTATCAGTTTCAATTAACAGTAACGGTTTGTGGAAGGTACCTGTCTGGCTTGAGTAACATTTGACCGATTGACAACACGTGTTCTGTTTTGCATAATGCAGTTTCCTGAAGTTTTCTTAAAGAGATCGTAATTCACGTGAAGCGTACATTTTTCACAAGGGCAATTACATTTATCATGTGAGGAAAAATTTGGCCATGTCCTTATTTTTTCCTTGATATGCTTAATAAATTTGATGGAAGCCATGCTAGAACTCAAATGTAGGATGAGAACCATTAGAAACCCAGGCAAAGCCAAAACAGAATATGCAATAATATTTTTTCATTATGTACTTTCAGTAAACCTAAGCTAGGAATTCAGCACCATGGCATACAACCATCTTCTGTATCCCCTAAAATGAATGCTGTTTTTCTGCAATTCAGGAGCTGAACTCACCTCCATACACACCACCTCTCTGTTGTCATCAACATGATAGATGTTATAAACTTGAACGTTAGAAAAATTTCTGTTATAGTAGCTTCCAATCACTTAATGTATAAATACTTCAGTTGGTGGAAATGCTAAGTAACAAAATACGCCTGAACAGCTATACGTACATTTGCAAATAAACATAGGGTTTCAGCCATGCAATTTGTGTTAAGATCAATGAGTTCTGCAGCTAGGTCCCCCTGCAACTTGAATTTCAGTTGAATTATTCTGGTTTTTTTATAGCTGGGGCATTCAATGGCAAAAAAATATGTGTTCCAGAAAACTGTGTCTGCTTACAGAGGCTTACCTCTACTACTGTATAGATCTTCCACTTTAAGTAGCTTTCTATCAGGCTCAAGAGTCAAACTAATTTGGTCATATAAAAATTTTACATATGTTTGCCTTTGATGTTTCTTGCCTGAAAAACAAGGTAGAGAAACAGTTCCAGTAAGAGGGAATTTGTCTTCATGGGTCAGTAAAAAAAATCCCCAGTTGAAAACACAGTTATCTTATAAAGGTTGTCTTTATAAAGGTAGGGTTACCCTACCTTTGAACATACTTGTTCTGAAGCTGTCAGCTGGAAGTTATCCATGGAACAATATTTGTGTTTGTAACTCTGTTCAGCATTTTGCTTTTGTCAGCTGGGAGTGAGCAAAGTATATTACCTGCAGTTCATCCCTGTAAATGTTATACAGCTAAAGCCTATTCCTGCCACATGTTGGCACTGGCAAGCAGGTGGGAACATCTGATGCCTACATAGGAGCAGGTAGCAGAGAACCGTCCAGGAAACTGGACTGAAGCCACAATCAGGTCCAGATAAAATGTGATGAAATCTGTTTTGGTCTCCTTCCCTTGTACACATGCTGGACATTGGTCTTACTTTAATTCACATCAAAGCCTTATCTTCTGAAATAACTGCACAAAAGTGAGAGCCATGGTGTGGCTGCCTAATCATTTGTGTGTGGTGAGGCATTTTAGTCCTGTGTTAACTCCATTTGCTGGAGTCATTGCCTTCAATTCAGTAGGATGAAAACGTGAAAAAAGGACACTGAATGAGTTTATCAAAGAATGTAGAACAAAATTACTGTAATTAAGAGCCAGTTATGAAAGGGCAAAGTGTAAAACTAATGACAGGCTAATGCAGAAAGGCATATTGAAAGCATTTCCATAATCTCAGATGAGCTGACAACTTTGACAAAGTGAGAGGGGAAAGGGAAAACCTATTAATGAGCACAGCTCCCTGCTCTGTCAAGACTCCCATCTTTGTCTCATCTCCCACAAATTTTACATGCTTTGTAAAGTGAAGAAACTGCACAGATAATTCAGCATAGCTTATCACAGTTGTGTTGTAGTTCTGGGCCACAATAAGCAACCAGAAATTCCAATGGGTTTTCATTATGAAAACTGACGAAGTGTGGAGTTCATCTTTGTTTCCATGAGCCAGCAACTTTCCTCCAGTTTTCTCACTGCTCTTGCAGTGTTTTTGAAGCCAGCAAAAATATAGTTGCATTTGATTGCTGGTTAGTTTTAAAAGAACAAAGGTATAAAACCTCTCACCGTTCTAGCACTGAAGTTAACTGTTTGTTGAGCAGTATCTGACTACATAAAAATGAGGGAGCTCTTTTCTTGTCACTTCTATTCATCTTTTTTTGTCAAAAAATCTCTCTCTCTGTCAAGAGGGGTGTGTGTTTTGGCCCTACTAAGAGACATCCAAGTATGGGAACAGTATGTCTGAAAGCTAACGATGTAATATTACAGAATCACAGAATGGTAGGGGTTGGAAGGGACTTCCGGAGACCATGTAGTCCAAACCCCTGCTAAAGCAGGTTCACCTATAGCAGGCTGCACAAGAGTGCACCCAGGTGGGTTTTGAGTATCTCCAGGGAAGGAGACTTCACAACCTTCCTGGGCAGGCTGTTCCAGTGCTCTGTCATCCTCAATATAAAGAAGCTTTTCCTTATGTTCAGGTGGAACTTCCTGCGCACCACTTGTCGTGTCACCGGGCACCACGGAAAAGAACCTGGCCCCATCCTCTTGACACCTACCCTTTAGATATTTATAAGTGTTGATAAGGTCCCCTCTTAGTCTTCTCTTCTCCAGGCTAAACAGCTCCAAGTCTTTCAGCCTTTCCTCACAAGAGAGATGCTCCAGTCTCCTCATCATCTTCGTAGCCCTCCACTGGACTCTCTCCAGTAGCTCCCCGTCCCTCTTGTACAGGGGGGTCCAGAACTGGACACTGTACTCCAGATGTGGCCTCACCAGGGCAGAGTAGAGGGGGAAGAGAACCTCCCTCAACCTGCCAACCACACTCTTCTTAATGCACCACAGAGCAACATTGGCCTTCTTGGCCACAAGGGCACATTGCTGTCTCATGGCCAACTTGCTGTCCACCAGAACTCTCAGGTCCTTCTCCGCAGAGCTGCCTTCCAGCAGGTCAACCCCCAGCCTGCACTAGTGCGTGGGGTTATTCCTTCCCCAAGTGCAGTACCCTACACTTGCCCTTATTTAACCTCATTATGTTCCTCTCCACCCAGCTCTCCAGCCTTTCCAGGTCTTGCATGGCAGCACAGCCCTCTAGTGTGTCAGCCACTCCTCCCACTTTTATATCGTCAGCAAACTTGCTGAGGGAACACTCTGTCCCTTTATCCATGTCATTGATGAATCTGTTGAACAGGACTGGACTCAGTACTGACTCCTGGGGAACACAGCTAGTCACAGGCTTCCAGCTAGGCTCAGCACCACTGATCACAACCCTGTGAGCTCTGTCCTTCAGCCAGTTCTCAGTCCACCTCTCTGTCCTCTCATCTACCCCCCACTTCCTAAGCTTACCTATGAGGATGTGGTGGGATACTAGTGTCGAAAGCTTTGTTAAATTTGAGGTAGACAACATCCACTGCTTTCTCCTTGTCCACCCAGCCAGTCATGCCATCATAGAAGGCTATCAGGTTGGTCAGGCATGGTTTCCCCTTGGTGAATCCATGCTGACTACTCCTAATAATCTTCTTTTCCTCTACCTGTTTAGAGATAACATCCAGAATGAGCTGTTCCATCAGCTTTCCAGGGATGGAGGTGAGGCTGACTGTACTGTAGTTTCATGGATCCTCCTTCTCACGCTTTTTGAATATTGGAATGACACTGGCTTTCCTCCAGTCCTCAGGCACCTCTCCTGTCCTCCATGACCTGTCAAAGATGATGGAGAGCGGCTTAATAATAACATCTGCCAGCTCCCTCAGCCCTCATGGGTGCATCCCATTGGGGCCCATGGATTTGTGAGTGACCAATCGGGCTAAGAGATCCCTAACCCAATCCTCCTTGACCGAGGGACAGTCTTCCTTTCTCCAGACTTCCTCTCCTGCCTCCAAGGTCTGTGATTCTTGAGGACCAGCCTTAGCAGTAAAGACTGAGGCAAAGAAGGCATTCAGTAACTCCGCCTTCTCTGTATCCTCCATCACCAGGGCACCCTCCTTGTTTGTTAGGGGTCCCACATTTTCCCATTCTTCCTTTTGCTACTGATGTGTTTGAAGAATCCCTTCTTGTTGTCTTTGACATCCCTAGCCAGACTTAATTCCAAACAGGCCTTAACCTTCCTCGTTGCATCCCTGCATACTTTGACATTTCTATATTTCTCCCAAGTAGTCAGTCCCTTTTTCCACATTCTGTAAAGTTCCTTCTTTCCTTTGTGTGTTTCCAGAAGCTCCTTGCTCATCCAAGCAGGCCTTCTGCCTCCTTTGCTCAATTTCTTCCTCATAGGAATGGACCAGTTTGGGGCTTGGAGGAGGTGGTGCTTGAATAGCAACCAGCTGTCTTGGGCCCCCCTACCTTCTAGAAACCTAGCTCATGGGATTTCTCCAAGTAAGTCTTTGAAGTTGCTAAAGTTAGCTCTCTTGAAGTCCAGGGTTGCAATCTTACTGATTGCTCTGCTTCTTCCAAGCAGGATTCTGAACTCTATCATCTTGTACTTACTACAACCAAGACTGCCCCTAACCTTCACATCCCGGACCAGTTCTTCTTTGTTTGTTAGTATGAGATCCAGCAATGCATTTCTCCTCATTGGTTCCTCCACCATCTGAATTAAAAAGTTATCATCAATGTTTTGCAGAAACCTCTTGGACTGTGGTTGCTTGATACCGAGACTTGAATCAGGTACCTAGATCAAGTGAAGCAGAGCTAATTTCTACTCAAGTCAGTGGTCTTCGATATTAGGTTTGATTTTGACTGAGCTTACACTCCAGGCCTTTGGAGCATCTCCTAGCTCTGGAAGGATATTCAAGCCCTCTCCTAGAACATGGTGCAAACAAGATTTTTGCACACAGCTGTTTCCCTTCCACACTCACCTACTAGCAGGTGAGGGGAGCCATGGGGTAGACTGAGACGGTTCCTCCAGTGACCAGCTCAGGCTGTGATGTGTGTGAGAAAAGCAAACACTGAGTGCAGGGCTGTCCTCTGGTCACCTTACCACCACTGTGATCACAGCAGTTACAGCCGGCAGCAGCACTGGTGCTCTTTGCTCTACCCCTCATGCCTTAATACTTTATCAGTCTTCATTTCAGCATTAATTTAAAGCAGTGGGGAAGGCTATCCAAAAGCAGCTAGCAATGAAAAGGTTCTCTAATTCTATTATTTTTACATCCCTTCTTAGATATTAGAATAACTCAGGGTTTTAATTTAAGCCATGGCAGCTTCAGCTGAAGTCTTGATATCAAGGTGGGAATCTCAATGTATGTGCTTCCATTTGATTTTAAAATTTTTCCCCCTTCCCCAGATAAATCTTTATTAAAAACAATTTTTTAATTCTAGGCCATCAAAGAACATGTTCTATGACTCTTAAATGCACCCTTGACCTTCTTCTGGTTGTTTCAATGGATGACACTTTACAAGGTTTTCTCCACATAGAGTGTTGCTGTTTGCTACTTTGAAAATCAAGTATTTTAGTAACCAGTGAGATAGCCATGAGTTGAAGATAGTTGCCATCTCCTTTCCAAACTGCATTGCTCAATTCTACCTGCAAAACATGGCTGTAGAATATTTTCACTTCATATTTACAGTCTTTCATGGATTTCAGATATGAATCTGTTTGCATATGTGATTCCTATTTGGATTTAAAGATTTTCTATAAAAAGAATGTACATGCATTTAAATATTTTCCTTATAAGATATATAATATATACTATTAAGTTAGGTTTTTCCATCCAGAGAAAAAAGGAAATGTAAATCAAAGTGTCTAATTTTAACATTAGAATTTTCAGAGTTGCCATAGCATTTTTAGTGTTCACATGTTTCACTTCAATTTGACAGCATCTGTATTTACAAGAAGTGACTCCTGTAAAGAAAAGAGTTACAGCATCACACTGTCAGTTGGCTGGCAGTGTCTGATAGCGTTTGGTATAGTAAAAAAACAGGCTTTCAGAGGGATAAGGGTGTAAGGGACACCTTTAGCATACTTTTTCTGTGACCATTTTGTAACTAGTTCTGGATTTACTTATGCTTGTATGTTCATATGCTGGTCCTACCTGATAATGCTGTGTTATAGTTTGGTCACAAAGTGAATAGGAATTATCATTCTGATTCAGGCATGTAGCATTTCCAGTACAGTAGTTCAACTGACCTCCTTGAGAGGAGGGTTCAGAGCTTCTTGTAACGGGAACTAGGGAAAAAAATAGAGACATAATTGTCTGTTTAAAATTCAGAATGTCCTGACAAATCCTTACAGTCTGACAAATTTAAAGTTACCTTTTTCCATTTTAGGAATCTAACTGTAATTATATTTGAGCCTTGAATATGTAATTTTCCAGTTAATATGAACATAAGAAAATGTGTCAAGAGCATTAATTTGCAAACTAGATTGATACCTCTCTGCTCTCTTCTACTTTGACAGGAATACTGAGAAGAAGCTTATGCAGTTGTTTCATCATGGAGCAATGCATCTAGCAGTCAGCACATACTAGCGCATACATCTGGAAAAAATGCAGTATTTCCACATGAAGGATAAAAACTTGTACCTTGAAACAGGAAGGACAAAGGATGACAGAAACACGTGTTTCCAGAGTTGCCGTTGTTGCTAGAGTCTACAGTCCCTCTTCATTTTAAGAACAGCTTGAAGAAGATTAATGCTGCACATACTCATCAGCACACTTCTTTGTATGACTAGAGTAATGTTCATGCTCAGCTTTCAGCCTTTCCACTATATTGCATTGCCAGAACACTAGATTTCCTGGAGATAAAATATAACAAAAAAGACTTCTGGGCATGATAGTCATATTTCTAAACAACACTGGGTTTGTTTTTAGGACCCAAAAAGAACTAGATAATGTAACTCAAAATTCATACTCGCCCTTTTGACACTTGAAACTCCAGTTTAACTTATTCTGGAGAAAACAGTAAGACTTAAAAATTGTATAAACCAGTGTAGTACAAGCTATATTATTTGCAATTCCATTGACCAAAGAAAGAAAAAAAACCCAACCTGACTTGGATTCAAGTAAGAAAATTTAGGCAAATAGATAAGGGGGTTACTCAGCACTATCTTCATGCCTTTTTCCTGGAGGGAATGGCTCTATGAGAGAGTTAAAGTGAAATAAATCATCTTTCTGTCTGCTTACAAAAAAAAAGCAGTTGCAGGGAGAATTTGTGATCCAGCCAGCAGAAGCCTGCTACAGTGGGCTTAAACTCTGAGTACTAACGAACAGAGGCTTCTGACATGTATTATGCAAGCAGGGACTATATGTTGATTTCACTTTTACCACATTAGGAAAATTCGAGAAATTCTAACACATCATGAAATAATTTGAAATTAATCTCTCATGGTTTAATTTTAATGAAGTACTACATGCCATGCAATAGGGCGCACCTGTGGATGGAATAATCTTGCTTTCCTTTTTATGTGTTGCCTTCGCAACACTTTATCTTGCTTTCATAGTTCTATTTTCCTAACAGTGTACTCTGCCTTGATTGTACTGAAAAAGTGGCTTTGTATATATTAGAGGGGCTTGACATTAAGTCTTAGAATTGCTGGGGTACTTTTGCTCTCCATCATATTTTGCCTGCCTCAGGCTTTATCCTGAAGGTGCACGTTTAGGCCACAGAGAGCACAACACTCCACAGAGTGGGAAAAGCTGAATTTCCAAATTCAATGAAAGAATACCACAAAAGAAAAGATTAGAAGAAAATACCAGCACATATATAGCTTCTTCAAACCATAGATCCTGAGAACAACAGAACTTATTATTTCTACTGTACATAGCTGAAAGACAAGGAATTAACCCCCTTGCTCTATTATGGTTGATAGAAAGATGAACTAAAAGTAATACAGTCCAATAACCTAATTACTGTCTATAGGACCTTCTAAGCTCGCAACGAAGTCTGACTGATGCACTTCTTTTTATATACAAGGTCATTTTCGTATGGCTTTCCAGGTAGCACATTTCTGAGCCATTTGGCTTATAATCCACTGTCTTTTAGTGTTACTGCAAGGTTTGCTATATTTGCCCAGAAATGCATTGCCTGATTACTGATTTATTTTGCTTTAAGATGTGACACACATTGGTTTTACTTGCATGCAGTTTTTCTTGTGCTATAAACAAAAATAAGAGAAATGGAAATGGGAACAAAGAAGACACTGTTTCAAATGCGTGCTCTCAATTTACAGGAGAGCTGAACCTGAAGCAATGCTTCCTATGTTTTTCCTTTATAGTCATTATGGGCTGTTGATTAAGGAGACAATCTCATTTCAAAATACTCGGATATGCTATTTTATACATAAACTATTTCAAAGCCATCTTTTGGAAAAAATGAATAATGAAATATAGCAAATAAATCCCCAGATAAAAGATGTGCCATTTAAAAATAATAAGACAATATTGTGATGACAATGATTTTGAAACTGTATGATTCCACTGTTTGAGTTCTTTATACCAGTATAAGGTCAGGTGTAAAACTCCATCCACACAAAATTATGTAAAAGCTATGCCTCAGCTACTGGCTATATTTTTATGATAAGGATACATCATCAGAATCCTAAATAAGAATATTACCAAATAACCAAATTTATTTCTATCATTGAATTAGTCATTTGTATTTAATTTCAGTCCTCAAAGACTGAATATCTTCCTTTGATTAAATTGTATGCTGCTTTATGAATAATATTTGTCAAATCTACAGACATGGCTTTGAAAGCTTTGTTTATGAAAGACCAACTAGAATCTTTAAAACCGTTGAAGGGAAAACATTTCTACTTTAACTGCACAGAGAGTAAGAAATGTTTTGTTGTTTCTAGGCAAGTGCTAATCTGCTCAAATCATTTTGCTTGAAAGAGGGAGATGTCACCCATTCATCCCAGCCATTTGTGCTGGAAGAATAATCATTTGAATATTGCAACAACAGAAAAAAAGTCTACTTTTTAAATGCATTTTTTGGTAGGGGAATCTGTTAACATGCTGGCAAGTGCCAGCCCCTTTGAATGCAGCCTATTATCACTTTTCCTTAAAGAATTCATCACCACCTCTGACTTTTGAGGTAAACACAGCGGGAGAAAAGTAACATAAAAGTACTTTCTATTTTAGAGCTTTTGGCAGTCATAGTACATGAGGAACTTTTAATCCAAAATATTATATGCACATTTTTTTAGCCCTGCCAATTTGTTAAGAAAAGTCTGAAACATTTATTATTATTATTACAATACCCTAAATTCACAAGTGACCAACAAAGTTCAGTGAGATAAAGCAATGTAGTCTGCAGGTTATGCTGCCATGAAGCACTGCATCACAGCCAGCACCTGCTGCTGGAGCAAGCAGACAGGTGAGTGTGAGGTGCTCTATAGTTCAATAACTCTGAAACGACTACTGTAAATGTGGGGAGGAGGAGTAACATCAATACAGTACTCTGGGAGAATCTTTATAATTAAATATTTAGGCGTAAAGGATGACAAGTGGCTTAGTACAGATGCTGTATTTTCTTTGAATCATGCAAAAGATGATGTGGGTTCCTGTGACTTTTTTTTAAGATGGTAATTTCTTACGTTTTAAAGCATTTTTCTTTCTCAGTGTAACAGATTTAGTTAAATGGCAAAGAAAGTGAATAATTTTTTGGTTTATGAAGACAGCTTATGAAATTCATTGAATAGACACTGAAGTAAAATGGTAAAAGTGCTGCAATATCCCTTAGTTTTAGCTCCTCAGTAAGAAGAAATGTGCCAGAAAAGTAATGATTCAAATATCTGCCAGACCTTTGCAGAGTGGTGTTTCCAAGTACTCTCTGAAGATATTTCTTGGAAGTATAAGTAGATTAAACCCTTGTGTCTCTGATGCTCTGTAGGGTTTGTATTATTCAAATTGAACGTGAGGAAGAGCAGCAAATACCGAATGAGAAGTATTCTGTATTTTTGCATGCAGCATCTTAGCAGATTCAGTTCTCATTAAAATGTTACCATATTTTTCTGGGTACGGATTAGGCACTGTTTGTATGTATCACTGACGATATGATAGTCTTGTGATCATATGGTATTCACAAGTTCTCCAAATCTGTTAAAATTTCTTCTAACCTGAGATGAGTAAATTTTAAGTTGTTTTACAGCTGCTCTGGCCAGACATCCTATACAGGATTTCTGGATAAATTAGTTGTTTTCACAGTCATGGTTCCCTTTAATATGTGATTATAAGGAAAAGAGTGCAGTGAACTTACTGGAAGAGATTCATATTGAAACAAAATTTTTACCCAGATGTCTAGGAAGTATTAATTAATACTCTTTGCTTACATCGTTCACTGCTGTGAGGTTACAGTGAAGTAAAGCAGTCTAATGTTAAAGCTTAGACCAACTGAAAGATATGCAAAGAATTCAAAACTTTTCTAAGTATCTGCTTGCACAGTAAGAATGACAATTTTGGGATTCACTCATAAAATATCAGGTGTACGCAGGATCTCAAGAAATTAACCTGTGTATACAAAGATTTTCTGTCTGCTTTACCCTCATGTTCCCTCACCTGAATAACAGCTACATTCGCAAGCCTTTTCTATGTAATCCAAAGGAAATACGTTTCAGGCAAACAACTTGTGCAGCTTTGAGTATTTGAGATAATCACATAGCCATCTTTGGCAGAGAGAGGCAGAGAGCTAGGTTAAAAGCAATTGCAGAGTTAAAGAGAAAGGGAAAAAAGAGGGAGAGCTCAGCGTCCCACATCAGTCCTACAACATGTACCCGCTTAGCAATGAGCAAATGCCAGCCAAATTCTCTGAGGTCCTGGGGATGATGTTCTTCTCTTTACAACCCTGGCATCCACACAGCCTAATCTGCAGTGTGCTTGAAGAGGAGGTATTGCTGGATGCTCCTGCTGCTGCTACCCAGAACAATGTCTTTGGACATCACTCATGTTGATCAGGGCGAATCTCACTTGTTTGATGTTCTGGCTGTTTTCTTGAAGAAGAATTATTTAAGACCCCAAAACCAGTCCAGGGAAGGCTCTAATTTTAATTCAAGGTGTGGAACAGATGGTTAAGAACAAATTCCGCTAACTGTGAAGCTAACAGCCTGATCCTATATTAATTTCACAGCCAAAATTCAAAGTTTTTCTAGGTTGCAGTTTATCACTGGATTTAATCTACATTCACACCTTCTAGTTTGAAAGCTTAATAATAATAGACCTTCTCTAAAGGGAGATCAAAACTTAAAACCTCAAAAGATCCTAACTATACTCTTCATATATGCTTGTTTTTGAAGACACATATTTTATTCTGTCTTTTTCTTGATTAACTATTCTGTCAAGTATACGGCATTTTCCTATTTCCTACTGCTTTGATTTCCTTACTTCTTTCCTTCCTCCTTCTGTCTTTTCTCCAGACAATGACTTGGCCTTCAATCACTGACTTTCTGCCTTATTGCAAAGAAGATATTTATATTCTACATGTAACAGCAAGACCTCGCTCTTTCACCCTTCCCTTCTTTTCTCCTACAAAGTGCTGTCACAAGAGTACTTGAGCAGCTATCCAGTTAAATTCACTTTATATGTCCCTCTGGCTGGAGCATAAAGGGAAAAATTTGAAATATAATGGAAGTGTCTATATTCTAGTGCAGTAAAGCCTTTTGTCACAATGTAAACTCAAGCAGCTACATATTTCTGCCTTTTTTCCCTTATAGCAATATTCTTCTCCAAAGGCATGCAGTCAGTGGCCATCTTGTGTTGTTAATATGGGATGTGCCAGAAAATTTTGCTGAGCTGCAAATCAGTGTTTCATAAAATAACTGCCGTATATCAGTTTGGAGTACCTCAGGATGTATGATAGACTATTGAATATGCTGTATACTGGCTGAGAAGAAGAAATTGCACTTAGGCTGCTAGAGAGGTGCAGCCTGTATGTCTGGGAGAATGGTTTAAAAGTGGCTTAAATAGGCAGCTGCTTAGTATATTAATGGCATCTGAAACAGAGCCCTTGAACAGTACTAGGATTACCATAGCTATTCATCTGAAGGCCACCCAAATGCATTGTCTCTTTATCCTTCCTTTAAAAATTTATTCCTCTTTCAGTTTGGCTGATACAGC
This sequence comes from Leptosomus discolor, assembly GCF_034619465.1. Taxonomy (NCBI): domain Eukaryota; kingdom Metazoa; phylum Chordata; class Aves; order Leptosomiformes; family Leptosomidae; genus Leptosomus; species Leptosomus discolor. The sequence continues at coordinate 45,850,956 of NC_141419.1, read as the reverse complement.
TGGCATGCCTTAATTTCAGTTGCATGCCCAGAATCTGTGTAAAATGTTCCTGTAATTGATTGAGAGGATTTTGAGATGGATTTGCAGGAATCAAAAGCAGCTGCCATGACTTTGAGGATGCTGGGATACCCATTTGCAGAGTAGAGACTGATGATAAAAAGCAGTATAAAAAGCTAATGCCCATGCCATTGTGTTCCATCTCTGGCCAATGATGTGTTTCCATAAGTGATTTACTGTCTGCCCATGGCATTTCACTTGGATAGCAGAGGTGGAGCATCTCTATCCAGCTTGGCCTTATTGGGCACTACTAGCGTCTGCTTTATGAAGACGGTGGCTGGGGCATGAGGAGAAGATACTGAGCTCCTCTGTCATTATCTGCCTCCCAAGAGAATGAAGCAATTGATGGGGTAGTGTAGCTTACAAAATTGGAAAAGGCTAAGCATAAAACATATTTCCAGAAAAACTTCAGGAAGTTCTTTGGAAATGTAAATTACTTTGTGTTTCTTTTTCTTTTCCCAGTTACACACGCACTGTGATGAATGAATAAAAGATGCAGCAGTCAATGGACTGATAGCTTTATCAATACAAAGCAAGGGTGCAAGAAGAGAAAGAATACAAAATGCAGCACAGATGTCAGGAGTTTGTTTAGTTACGTATTTACTGGCTAGTCCCTAAACTTTTTATGTCACCTAGCTGCCTCTGGGTAAGCAGCACATGAGGACAAAAGAGATTATGAAATAGAAAACTAAGGTTTTATTCAGGTGAAAAACAGATGATCTGCTAGGTTAGGCAGAATTTTTTGAGGTCTGTACGATTCTTTCATGTGGTTGTAGTTTTTTTCTTCTCAAAACTGTATGTTAAGCTCAAAAAATAAAATCATCCTGCTGTCTCTTTATTTAGTGAGAGTATAAATTAAATATGTCATCATGAGAAGTCTTCAGTACCTTTAATCTCATTTCTTTTATAATTTCTTTCCACATTCTCAGCTGGATTTTTTTTTAAAAAGGAAAAAAGTGACATTGTTAATTGCTAGAATTAGAGCTACTGCTGCTAAAGCAATTATCCTTATAAATAATAATAATAAAAAAGAAATCACAGCAGACCCCAAATCGCATTAACATTTCAATTTCAGCAAGCTGAGAAATAAAATTCACACAAAGGCTACTACTCTATACTGAAGGTACACTTTTGTATGTTCCATGAAGATTCTGGGGGATCTGATGTTATTCACTGTCGCTGTCCACACCTTGTCCTTGTTGAAATGAAAAGGTAATATTCATATTCACTTCATGGAGAAAAGTGTATTCTCTGCCTCAATTCCATTTGTCTTTTATCACAGTTTATTTCAAATTTTATTATCGCATGAGAATCAGTAAACCTGGACTTGCATTATTAATGATCGGAGATCTCAAATTTATTGTAATTTGTTGGTATGTGTGATGCTGATATCTAATGATACTGAAAGTGACTAGGTTGATGGATAAAGCTGATATGAATCATATAAACAGTCCAAATACAGTCTTACACTTGCAATTTCATAGAATCACATAGTGGTTTATGCTAGAAGGAACCTCTGGACACTGTCTAGTCTACTACCTTGTGCTCAAAGAAGGGTTGCCTGAACCAGGTATCTCAGGACCAAGTCCAGTCAGATTTTGAATATTTCCAAAGACAAAGAGTCCACAAACTTGGTGAGCAACCTGTTCCAACGTTTTACCACCCTCACAATTAAAAAAAAAAAAAAAAAAAAAAGTTTTCTTGTGTTTGGATTGAATTTCATGTTTTGGTTGGTTCGTTCTTTTGGTTTTGCCCATCGTCTCCTGCCTTGTCAGTGGGCACCACTGAGAAGGGTCTGCCTCTGTCTTCCTTGTACCCCCCGCCATCAAATATTTATACACAAGGATAAGATCCCCATGTGCTTTCTTTCCAGGTTGAACACTCCCTGCTTTGTCAGCCTCTTGTTGTATATGCAATTCCTTAATCATCTTTGTAGCCCTCCACTGGACTCACTCCAGTGTGTCCATGACTCCCTGTTCTGGGGAACCCAGAACTGGACCCAGAGCTCCAGAAGTCTTTCACCAGTGATGAGCAGAGGGGAAGGATCACTTCCCTCTTGCTACTGGCAACGATCTTCCTAAGGCAGTGCAGAAGGCTGTTGGCCGCCTTTTCTGCACTGGCACATTGCTGGCTCATGGCCAGCTTGTTGTCCACTGGGACCTGAGGTCCTCCTCTGCAAAGCTGCTTTCCAGTCCTGGTCAGCTCCTAGCAAGTGCTGTTGCCTGGGATTATCCTTGCCCATGAGAGAACCTTGCACTTCCCTTTTTTGAACTTCATGAGAGTTTTTTTGGTCTGTTTCTCCAGCTTGTTAATGTCTCTTTAAATGGTAGCAATGGCATATTAATTATTCCTCCTAGTTTTGTATTACCTGCAAACTTGCTGATAAGATGCTAAACAGCGTTGATCACAGTATTAACCCCTGAGGTACACCACTGGTATACTACAAACAGGACTTTGTGCACAGATCACCACCCTCTAGGCCCAGATATTCAGCCAATTTTCAATCCACCTCACTGTCCATTTATCTAACCCATAGTTTGTCATGATGTCTACATTACGGGACACTGTCAAAAATCTTGCTAAAGTCAAGGTAAACAATATCCACTGCTCTCCCCTCATCCACCAAGATGGTTATCTCATTATAAGAAGCTATTTCACTAAGAATAATTTCCTCCTTGTAAATCCCTGCTGACCACACACAATCACATTCTTACCCTTCATGTGGGTCTCCAGGATTAGCTGTTCCATCACGTCTCCAGGGGTCAAGGTGAGGCTGACCAGCCTTTAGTTCCCTGGGTCTTTCTTCTTGCCCTATTTGAAGCTAGGAATGATATTTTCTTTCATCCAGTCCTTGGGCAGCTGTACCAGTCAATATGACTATTTAAAGATTATCAAGAGTGGCCTTGCAATGAAATCAGCTCCCTCAGCACCCATCTGTGCATCACATCAGACCCCACGGACTTATTTGTGTCCATTTTTTTTAAGTGCTTCCCAATCTGGTTTTCCTCTATAAAGCTTTGCTACAGACTTTCCTTGTGGTCTCAGGGGCCTGAGGTTCCTTGAAGGCCATTTTTACTGATAAAGATGGAGTCAAAGATGATCACGGAATCACATAGAATCACAGAATTTTAAGGGTTGGAAGGGACCTTGAAAGATTATCTAGTCCGACCCCCCCTACCAGAGCAGGACCACCTAGAGTAGATCACACAGGAACGCATCCAGGCATGTTTTGAATGTCTCCAGAGAAGGAGACTCCACAACCTCTCTGACCTGCCTGTTCCAGTGCTTTGTCACCGTCACAGTGAAAAAAATTTTCCTTATGTTAATATGGACCACTCTACACTCCAGCTTGCAGCCGTTGCCCCTTGTCCTGTCATTGGCCATCACTGAGAAGAGCCCGGCTCCATCCTCCTGACACTCGCCCTTTATGTATTTTTAAACATTAATGATGTCACCCCTCAGTCTCCTCTTCTTCAAACCAAAGAGACCCAGCTCCCTCACCCTTTCATCATAAGGGAGGTGTTCCACTCCCTTAACCATCTTTGTGGCTCTGCGCTGGACTCTTTCAAGCAGTTTCCTGTCCTAGTACCTTGGCTTTTGTCATGTCACCAGCTCCCCTGCCCCATTCAGTGGCGGGCCCATGTTTTATCTAGTCTTCCTTTTGCTGTTTATGTATTTGTGGAAGCCTTTCTTTTTTTTTGCTTCACTTCCCATGCCCACTGCAGCAACTCCAGGTCAGCCTTGACTTTCCTAACCCCATCCCTGCAAGATGGGACAGCAGCTCTATACCTCTCCTGGGCCACGTGCTGCTGCTTTCACCTCTTGCACACTTTTTATGTCTGAATTCAATCAAGAGCTCCTTGCTCATCCATGTAGTCCTCCTGTCACCTTTGCTTGATTCCGTACTTGATGGGATGGGCCATTTTTGAGCTGGGAGGACATGATCCTTGAATATCAACTTCTGAAAGGACAGTGGAATCTCAACAAAAACTGTGTCCATATGAAAAACAAAATCAGATGACAAAATTTATGGAGACACTGTGAAACTAAATTTGGCCTACTAACAGTATGCTTAAAATTAGCCCTATTATTGCACTTCACAGGCAAGTCCACAGTACTGAGTGGGAAAATGTTATTTTTTGCTCAGTGATGTAGTGGTTTTTGATATTGTAAAAAAGCAATTTCCATGACTTTTTGACTTTTTTACTATGGTACTTTGGTAATTTATCCTGAAATAGCTATGACAGAATCATCTCCCACTTTAAGGTATAATCATTTACTAGGCACATGCTGACAGTATATATGTAAAAAAAAAAAAGTTGCCATTGAATCTAGAATGGGCAGAAAATCCTTGTAAGATCACACATTGCTCAGTTCTCTCTCTTGTCACAACAGCAATAACACTCTGGCATTCCTGTCCCCAAACCATTCTTCTTTGCTCCTTCCAAATACCCACTGTATTCTGTCCCTGACAGCTAACACCTTTTCTTTTTTTATGCCACCAGATGTATGTTTATACAAAACTGTTCATCTTTCAAAGGCATGACTTCTTTAGCCAGAATAATTTTCCTCAAATTTATTGACTGTATAGTCCATAGTATATGCACAGACTGAGGTAAAATCTTTCTAATGTAAGATTTTTTCTTAAATATTCTCCTTATGTGCCCAATGCAGTCCATCTTTCCCCAAACCTGTGTTCCCTACCATCTGCTCCATTTGCCTACTATTCCTTCCCAAAATATTTGAACGTAAATATAATAAAGCACGATGTGCTGAAATATGAGTCTGGAATCCATATAGACAGGATTTATTGCAGGTTGTCCCTGAATGAGGCAGACAGGATGGCAGAAATCTGGAGGAGGAAAAAAAAAAAAAAAAAAAAAAAAAAGAGAGAGAAAGAAAGAAAAGAAAAGAAAAAGATTTCATCAGAATATTTTCAGCCAGTAAAAGTTTCCTTTCCAACTGGTCAGGACTTGGGAAAAACAGATCTGACCAGAATTGAAATAAAGGATGGAGCTGGAATTGATATAGTTAAGTTTAAGGTATGCTTAGTTCCCAGTAAAGGAAACTCCCATTTTGTTTCAGTTTTGATTCAGCCTTCACTGTTACACATCCATGCATAGGATTGAAGTTGGGGAGAGATCTTAAGAAGAACACTAGTAAGATATCGCTAATGCTACTAGACAGCTCCATGATAAACGGACCTGATCTTTTTTTTTTTCTCATGTTCAGAATTATAAATTACAGTCATTGTGTTGAGGGCATACCCTGGGAATAACCCAGCTCAGAAAATCTGCAACATTCCTCACTAAGGTTACATACCCAGGTACTTTCGTTATTCTGTCAGGTTGAAAAAGGAAGCCTTTCTTGTCACACTCCTTGCCTTTGGCTACATGGATCTCAGAGGTTTCCAGTGCTGCAACACGGCTGAAAAGAAACCTCCTCCAGCCTTTTGCACTCTGCTTCACATGGAAAATCACTCTTCTTTAATGTGTTGAACTTCAACAGGTCATAACATAGTTTACAAGAGGTGGCTGTATTCAGTAGCTTTGAAATAGCTTTGAAATAGCTTTAATCTCCTAGCAGACTGGAACTGTCCTCTTCGGGTCTCAACATGGTGTTGTTTGTGAAGGGAAGACTTGAGCACTTTGACCCAGCTCAAGATCAAGTAAGCTGGAAAAGCATTCTTGCAACTCTAGCCCCTGCCCCAAGCCTATACATGGACTTGTCCTGATGCCAGCAAACCCTTCTGCCTGAGAAGGGCAGTGAAGGGGAGAGGGCTTTCCCTCTACATCTCTGTTGTATTTCTCTGGCTAAACGTGTTGAGTTAGTAAAGTTGGCTCAACGTCTGTCTTTGAAGCAAATGCACCAAATTACTTGCACTACAGTAAGCAGATGAATTGAGGCTGGCAGATTCATATGAAAGTAAACCAGACCCTTTCCCTTAAGAACAAGTGAAATATCCTGTCAGGTCAACTGATCAGCTCTTGAAGAAAGAAGGAGTCGGGGAAGGAGGAGGGAGAGCGAATTCATTGGTAATTCAAGGTGTCAGTCTCTTTGGCTGCTCAGGAGCCTGAAGCTATGTGGTTATGCTTGGAAGAGAAACACCGCGGGGCTCAGCCATGCAGGACCACAGGCTGACAGTCAGCCAGGGATGCCCAGGAAGCCTGAGGGCAGCACTGGAAATGTAACATCAAGTCATTATGTTTCAAAAATACTGGAAAGATTGCTAAGTCAATCTCTTGGAAATTAAGAACTGTGAGAATTAAAGTTGGCAATATAATTGATTCTGCAACTCTGTCTTACTTTGAAGTGCTGTCTTCCTGACATGGTTACATGTTACTTCTTTTTCCCCTGGAGCCCTTTCTACATTTCTCCATGCACTTTTGGGCATTTTTAAAGCCTCCCCTTGACCTTTTCTACTTAAAAAAGAAATAGAAAGTGGCAGGAGAAATTTGCATGTGCAAAAGTAGAAAGAGTTAAACAGTTGTAAATGAAGAGTCAGATAGTCTAAGAAAAATATTTTTAAAGCTGGAGTGAAAGAGTGAGTTACCTATTCCCATTCTAGCAACCTATTTCCCCCACTTGGTGGGATCATCTGTTCTGGAAAGCAAACTCAGTACTTAAGTCGACAATTGCAGTGCTTAGGCAGATGGGCATTCTGAGTCTTACAAGGTTCATTGCTGTGTTGCCATTATTTTCCCATGAGCAAATCCAGTGTTGCTAGGGCGGGATAACTGATTTCCGTGAGGGTCTCAGCACGAGACCTGGCTTGGAGCAGCTGGTTTAGACACTGAGGTAGAAGGGTACCAGAACAGTTAAGCAGAGTAAACCAATCTATGTTAAACTGGATGCTTATCAGAACATGAGCTGACCACTTTGAAATTGTTGCTGAAATGTAGGGACAAGAATAACATAGTGAAGCATTTGCAATACTGGAAATTATAATCTTACCTTTTTAATTATTTTTATTATTATTTTGCCTTTTTTTTTTTTTCTGGTAAAAATGTCTGGGTTTTTGTATTGTACTAAGGCTCCTGATACATCTTCTGCGCTTCATTTTGTATATGAAGCAAAATAGTCATTCTGGTTTCCCCACCTATTATAAAAGACAGTTTTTCAATTACTTTAAATTACATATTAAGAAAAAAGAAAAAAAAAAAACAAAAAACAAAAACCCTTAAAGCCTTTTCTAGCTAATTGCCTTCCAGCATGTGCTGGAGAAACTAATGCGAGTCTGTCAGAAATACTGTGACTTTGTAACATTTGATATTCCATTAAGTTAAAGATAAAGAAGTTCCTTCTTGTTTACAAAAGGGCTTTTAAATCTGATACGTGTGTGCCTTTTGCTTTCTACACGCTTTTTACGTGTTGATTGATTCACTTTGTTATCAGCTCAATCTATCTAGCTTATAAATGGCAAGAATTTCCTCTCTTTGTGAAGTGTGGAGAGGTTCTTTGGAGCAATTAGCCCAATGTTAATGATGTAAACTCCTCTTTTGTCCTTGAATTGCAAAGAAATATTGTGGTGTTGAGTTGCCTCAGCAAGAAGGAGCAGGGTAGACTTTGTACTCAAAGGTGGCCATATAATGTATTAAGCTTTGCAGTGGGAAGAAAATGGCTTTTGGGGGGTAAGGCAGGGTTATATGAAGTAACGAACATATTTTAACAGTCCTGTTAAAAATTAGTAAGAGAGAGAAGGCTCTGCATTTCTTGTTCACAACGAAAGCTGTCCAGAGATGAGATTATAGTGCTGTCTTCTTTTAACTTTTGTGTAGTGAAAGCTTCAATGTCCTGCCTTGTCCTTATAATGCTGAGTGATAAAGTCCAGGATATAATCCCGTCAGGCCATGCTGTATTAGACAGAGTGATTTTGTGGACATGCCACAGAATTACTTTTTCTGGAGGTTAACACATGCTTCCTCACCAGGAAGCTGCAGCATTTACCACCACTGCTACGCAGCCTAGGAACAAAGAAAGCAGTTTTAAAGTCCCTGTGTTTTGATTGTTTTAAGAGTGGCCACAGACAGGATGGAATCTAGGAGAAAGCAGGAAGGGATAGGAAAAGAAGAAAAGCAGGGTGATATCCAGTTGTCTGTTTATTTTTTATTTTGTCTGAATGTTTTTAGGCTGATCTTAATTCAGTATTTATGCCGCCCTGTTGGAGCTGTGTCTACTTTCAAAGACATGCTCATTGTGACATATGAAATGCTCTTAGAGCCTGACTGTTTTTCCCTTCACTGTCTCTTTCTGTATCAATTACAAATAAATGAGTGAAGAACTAGCCAAGCTGCTGGGAAGGAGTTCTCACCACATTCTTACATGCAAACCTAAATGGTGTTCATGGTTAAATGGTGTCCACTGCAGTTCAAAACAGCTCCTTGCAGACCTGAATCGAAAAGGGAACTTCCCTCCCTGAGATGAATATATCATGGTTGCACTAATACTGCATTGTCAGTCTCTTGATTACATCATCTTTCAAGCAAACTGAGCACTTCCAGGGCAGCACAAGCACTGGGGAGGCAACTCTGGAGCTGGTCATTTTGGGGACTTTAGTTTGTATCTGAGTTTACTGCTGAATGGTTGGTGCTGGCCAAAAAAGAGGAACATGGTGGCATGGTCCTTCCTGGGATGGCAGGTTGGCCGTAGTTGCACGTGTTCACCCACAATTGTGAAGATCCTAACAGTGAAAAGCAGTACTTTATTTTTTCCAGGCTTCTGCTGCATCAACATTCAGTTAATATGTTAAGATTTACCTTGCTGATTAGGAGATAATTGGGCAGTGCCAGGGAACACTGATTATGCTAATAACAGATGTGTCAGGTGGAAGTAAATGGAAGACGAACACTTCTAACTTGCTATTGTAGTTATGGCACTGATGACAGATTTTGGTAGTTATTAAAGTTAAAGAAATTTCTGGGTATGGGAAAGATAGCTTTCGTTTGTACATAGTTGTTTTCATTGCAAACTTCTACTGAGGCTGTAAAAAAAAAATAAATATAATATATTGCCTCAAATGTATCAAAAGGAATACAGGGGCTCAGTTCAGGTCATAACAATTAGTTTGTTATCCTCTGAGACCCCCATGAAGAAGAGCAAACAAATAATACAGGGACTCAAGAGCCCCTGAAGAACCTTGAGTATAAACCTCATTTAATATTAGTTGTAATCTGTTTTTTGACATTCAGTATGATCCTTTTTAGAGGAAAGTAGGAGAAAGAGAACAGAGGAATTCTGCCAAAAGAGATATTAATGAAATCAACCCTGAGCGTATTCAGATGCACTGAAAAGGAAGAGAGCAATAAATACAGAAAGCCAATTACATGTGCCTTAATTTACTATATTTAATTTCACAGAGTGGCCCAGCTGCCTTAGTGACTCAGCTGTAGCTAAGAAAATTGCTTTAAGTTCTGCACACTAATGTATATGATTTCAGCATGGCTCTGTTTGCCTTACCACCTTACAGTATTCTGGAATATGTAAATCAAATCATGAATGTATTTATTTTTTCCAGTCTCATTTCAACCAGTTTACAGCAGAGGTCTGAAAACATGAAACTGAACCCTGCATAGCAATTGAATACCCATGTTTGCTTTGGACAGTGTCTTAAAGTGTCTCGGTATTTTTCTTGATTAACTTTTATTGCAACTTTCTTCTCTTTGTTGTCAGCCTTTATTTCTTGGGGCTGTGACAGTGAATGAAACCAAACATGCTGAAAATATCTGCTCCAAAAGTGAACACATTCTTTCATTGAAAATACAGTGCAGCTCCCCTTGCTCTCGTTGCTTGACAGATTTTCTGGGAATAGTAGTGCTGAGATTTAATTCATAGGGTGATATAATTATTCCCTTGAATTGCTCTCAGCCAGCTTTTTCTGTCCTTCATCAAACAAGAGAGGCTGTCTGGCACACTGTTAATGCAAAAAGCCAAGGACTATGCAGTCTGTTTTTAATCAAAATCATGTTTAAAGCATCAAAAAACCATTCCTATCTCAATTTGTTTACTAATAGAATCTTTTCAGAAATTCCACTGAATCGTCTAAGACTCAGTGAGATGGGATAATAATTTTTTTTCTTTTTGCCTTGTTTTTCTTTTTAACTAGTCATTTCCTTCCCTTGATGTCACATTGAGATTTTGCTTTAAACAAAGCTCATAGGAAAGAAATCTAACCTTTCACACTGTGTTTCCTAATTCTGCATGACAGATAATTACAGAAGTTTCCCAAGAGTGTCAGAAAGCGTATCTGTGAACATCTCATGTAGCTGGGAGGTATAAACTAAGATGATAACAATAAACTAAAAGTCAGACCAAGAAAGGAAGTGGGAGCATTAAAAAAAACCATAAATCACATTTTGACATTTCCTCAGAACATTCTTGTACATTCACCAGACATTATCACAGAGGGAAACCTTCCTCATCTGAAAGTCTTGGCTGAACAGTATAACACAAGAAAGGAATAAAATTCCCCTCTTCCACCCACAGTTCAGGACTTTAAACTATTTCAAACTGTAGGATGAAGACTTCTCAGTGAATGTTTATCTCCAAATCTCCTCCCTTTGTGGTTGTCTCACCTTAACTCTGAGGCTATAGTAAGCCTTCTACAGACTACTGGTCTGACTACTGCTTCCCTACAATCTATTCAATTTTTTTTTGTTTTGGTTTTTGGGGTTTTTCTTTATGTACAACACTTCTGAAGTGAAATAGCTGACCTAGCGGTAATTTGGTTTACCTACATCACCACTATTTGTCCAAAACAAATTTACTGAAAACTCTAGTGGAAGGCCACATTGAATGCTTGACATTGCAGCAGAGTAGCAATATATGAATTGTTCCTGGGCTCTACATCTCTGATGTTTTAAAAATTAATAGGGGAGGGGGGAAATAAAAAGAAAATGAGTGGAAATTATTTTGCTATGATTTGGCTTGAAATCCATTTCTGGGTTTTTTTGGTTTTGTTTGGGGTTTTTTGTTTGTTTGGTTGGTTGGTTGGTTGTTTTTTTAAATAATCCTCCTGCTTACTAAAGTCTCTCTGATCTCATAGCTCTACTGGCAGAATTTGTAAAAGCTGGAGGCTCCAGGTCATTGGCAAACTTATACCTTTCCACCTCCCATAATACTATGGCCTTTCAACTTAATTTTATTAGATTGGATTTGCTCCACGAAGCTGAACAACTCCTGCTTCTCCAACCAGTGAGCACTGAGCCTGAAAATGCCTTGAATTGCAGAAAACTTTTGTCCATGGTGAAGCAGATAATTTAAACAATTCTTATGCTGAAAATACTATATCCTTGATAACAATGGTCTCTATGAAATAAACTACTTTCCTTTTTACTGGAGTTTCTAGTTTCTGAGTTATGGGTTGGTCTGAGCATGACTTTTCTGTTTGGAATATAGAAGAAGAGAAATGTTTTCACTGTCACATACCTAAAAAACAACTACATTTGCTTATACTGTGGAAAGACATTCATATTTTAAACAGAGACCAAGTACAGGAAATATTTGTCTCAAAGACATGTATCAGGGAAAGTAAGAAGCAACTGAAAAGAAGCGGCTAGAATGAAAGTATCACTTCAGCCTTGTTTCTGTGATCTGCTTTAGAGAAGGATAATGATGTGCACAAAAGAACAATAAATATATATTTTTCATTTATTCATAAGAGAGCTACTCTTCAGCATTCTATTGTACTTCGTGTCAATGCGTTTCACTGTATAAGAAAGAACAGTTACTGTCAAAGAATCACAGATTTTGTAAAAGACCTGATTATGGTTTTAATTACTATGGGTTTTTCACCTGCAGTAAACAGTAACTGGAGCAGCATCAGCCTCCCAGGTCTGAGGACATGCATTGTAATTAACTTAAAATGAAAAAAATTTCATACGATGAGCTGTTTCTTTCCTTCTGTTTTCAGATTATTTTTAATATTGCATAAAGTTCTGTGGTTTGAAGTGTGTTGTAAGACTATAATGCATCCTGACAAGTTTATCTCATTCTGTTGAAGTGTTGTTGTGTGCATTGTCTTTGTCTTTATTAAATTTTTTTCTGTTATGTGCTGTTCTTGAGAAATTGTTCTTGACACTGTTCTTGTTCAAAATATTAAAATGAGGTCAAAAGAATGGTTTAAAAGCACATAAACTGTTTGAAAACAACAATCACAGAAACATAGTGTAGTTGAGGTTGGAAGGAACCTCTGGAGATCACGTAGTCCAACTCCCTGCTTAAAGGGCTGTGTTTGGTCAGTTTTTTCATATCTCCGTAAGTGCAAACTCCACACCCACTAATAACCTGTGCCAGTGTTCAACAACATGCACAGTAAAAAAAGTGTTTTCTTGTGTTTAATCAGCTTTTCTTATATTTCAATTTGTGCATCCATTGCCTCTTTTCGTGTCAGTGGGTACCACTGAGAAAAATCTGGCTCCCTCATTTTTGTTCCTCCCATCAGGTATTTATATACACATACAAGATCCTCCTGAGGCTTCTCTAGATTGAATAGATTCAGCTCTTTCAACCTCTCCTCATATGGAAGATGTTCCAGACTCTTAATTGTATTCACTGGACTCTTGGTAGTTCAGCCCCTTGTCTAATTTATGTTTCATAAATTGTTCAATGAGGATGTTATGGGAGACACTGGCAAAAGATTTGCTGAAGTACAGATAAAGAACAGCCACTGCTTTCCTGATGTCCACCAAGCCACTCATCCCATTGTAGAAGGCTGTCAGTTTGGTCAGGGATGATTTCTCCTTTTTTAAATGCTTGCTGACTACTCCAAATCATCTGTTTTCCATTGGAAACAGCTTACAGGATTTTGCCCCAACACCATCCCAGGGATCAAGGTTCCCTGGCTCCTCCTTGCTCTTTTTGTAGAAAGGAGTGATACTTGCTTTCTTCCAGTCCTCAAGAACCACCTTCCTCCTCTGATCCCCCGATTGCTATCAGTTTTCAAAGAGAATCTAGACTGGCCTTATAATGATATCAGCCATATCCCCAAGTAGTCATGTGTGCATCCCGTTCATGGACTTATATATAAAAATGTCCAATTTTTTTTCCCCTGCTTCTAATTGCTATATACTTCCTTGTTATGTTTGAGTATAATCAGGAACTCCTCGTTCATCCATGCAGCCCTTCTACTATGTTTGCTTGATTTCTTGCTCATGGGTCTCTTGAGCTTAGATAAAGTGATCCTTGAAAATCAACTAGTTCTTGTGAACTCTCTGTTCTCCATAACCACCTCCCATGAGATTCTTCCGAGCAGGTCCTTGAACAGGATTTTTCTCTTGAAGTCCAGGGCTGTGATCCTGTTATTTGCCTTGTTCCCTCCATTCAGGCTTCTGAACTCCAGCCTCCCTTATTTGCTGCAGTCCATGCTACCCTTGCATCCCTGACCAGTTCTTGTGTGTATGTACCAGGTTCAACGGAACACCTTCTCTCATCCATTCCTCAGTCACCTGTCTTAGGAAGTTATCAATTAACTTCAGATACCTCCAGAACTGCACATATCCTGCTTTGTTGTCCCTGCAGCAGATTACCTGCGTTGTTCAAGTCCCCCATGAGGACCAGGGTCTCCAAATGTGAGGCTTCTTCCACCTGACTGAAGAAGGCATATCTACTTCTCCCTAATCAGTCGGTGTAGCAGACGTACACCACAATGCTACTCACACTGGTTTGACCCTCTGATCCTAACCTATAATCTCCCAGACAGCTGACTGCCCCAGGCAGAGCTCAAGGTGTTCTTGCTGCTCTCCCACATTCAGGGCAACTCTGCCTTCTTGAAGTCCCGATCTGTCCTTTACAAAGGGCCTGTACCCATCCATTGCAGAACTCCAGCCATGTGAGTTTTTACACTGTTCTTCTGTGATCTAAGTGTGACACTAGCCCTGTAATGGCACACAGACCTCCAGTTCACAGAATCCCAGAATCCCAGAATGTTAGGGGCTGGAAGGGACCATCCTGCCTGTATTAGTGTTCAGGCACTGCAGAGATGCACCTGGTCATGATGATTTCTCAGACACAGTGTAAGAGCTTCCCTCACAATGCTCTGTAATTACTGTGAAAATAGTGAAACAAATTAAAAACTGATTTGTTTTCATTTAGACTAGAGGATCACTCTTGGATTTACTTGCTGGTATGTATTACAAATGATGCTTTGAAAGTCATGCAAATTATTTAGTGGAAATTAGTTAAGCTTTCTCTTTGCCAGGTAGAAGATATTCAATAAATCATAAGAGAAGTAACTGTGCCTGCTTGACTGTCTTCAAGGGAAACTAATTTTGATAATTTTATATATATATATGTAATTTTTTATCTGTAACACACACACACCTATGTCACAGAATGACAGAATGGTTGATATTGGTTCCAGGAGATCCAGGAGCTATAGCAAATATTAGACGAATGCAAAATACGTATTTGATAACAAATAGTTATGAAATTTAGATATCTAACTGGAGTGATAGAAACAGAGGGAATTTTTTCATCTGGAATTTACTATAAATAAAGCTTTAAAGAAAATGAAAAATACGAGAGTAAATTATATGATACAAAAGGTACAATATGTGTATTTCAAATAGAAATCTGAAGTCAGAGATAAAATCACCATCATTTCAGTACAGTTAGACCTAGATTTACAAATTCTTTGGAGACATCTTCTTCAGGGCTTATATTCCTTTATAATAATATAATAAAATTTCTCAATCGAGTTTGCTGTCTGCAAGGGTCTAGGTTTATGCCTGGGTAGAGAAATCTGAGATGCTGGGAAAAAACTGTATACCTTCTGCACTAGATCTTGAAGGTGGTAATAAATTGTCCAAAATAGATCCATTGAAAGCTCCCAGGAACAGCTACAGAAAGTCCCTTTAATGCTGCATGACTGCAAATGAGAGGGCAAACGTCATTCAGTATCAGTAAGTGCAAAGTAGTACATGCAGAAACAAGTAACCTTATCTTCACTTCATAAAGTACTCTAATTACTTGTTACCTTTAAGGAAGAAATCATGGGTTTGTTATGAACAGTTTTCTAAGAACTAGCTGCAGAGATGGTTAGAAGGATGAAGAGAGCATAGGGCTTTCTTGGGAAAGAAGAAGAGAACAGTCAAGTGAAGAATGTGGTGCTGTATACACCTACGGTTTCTATAAGCCTAGGACAAAATCTTCAGTCATCAGGCTGATGAGTTTGGAGTAGCACTTAGGCAAAGCAATGGAGGACAGCTACGTTATGTATTAAGTGTCTGGATGTAGCTGTAATTTCCCAACTGTCAGAGCTTTGGAAAATATACCTTATGCCTCTCCATTTAAGCCACAATTTTTTAGGCTTTTTTCCCAAAAGTCATGGTGGTCAGAGGCAGGAAACAAAAAAGCAGTTCATGTGTCCCTATTCACAACATCTTCAGAACTATTTTACCTCACATACTAAAGCATAAATCCGGTCTTATCTTCTCAATCAAGTGAAGTCCAGATGCCCCATCAACAGCCCACTTTTTTCCCCACTTCTAGGATACAAGGTCTGTACTCTGTCCTGCAGGGACACACACAATTGCTTTCTTGATTCTGTCAAAAATTAGGTGAGGGACTAGAAGTATATCTGTGAATAACTTCTCTTCTCTGCAGAAGAAAAAGGAAAGGCAGTAAGTTTAGAAAGCACAGGAAAACATAAACCAGTACATCAACCATGTATAATAAAAAACATATGAGGAAAATGTCTATAATCACTTCAGTAGGTTCTTATGATGACAAAAAGCTGAGATTTCAATCATTTTTATTTGGGAAGGCCATTTCCTTCCGTGGCTTCAAAGTTGTTAGTTTAAAAATTCCTTCCCTAAAATGTCACATTTCTTTCTGAAATGGCTTTGATGTGGAACATTGTCTGGTTGGGTTTTTTCTGTGTTATGTTAGAGTACTTCGTTTAAGGTAATTGCATCTTTTGATGTACTGTGATTTTGCATAATTTTATTAGCCACAGAGTAAAACCATGGAATTAAAAAAAAAACAAAACAAGACAAACCTTTGTGAGTGCATCTGACTGCTAGTGCTGTCTAGGGAAGTTATTGGTATTTCGAACATAATACCATGCTTGCAATGTTCAGCAATACAGCTTTGTATTAAAATTGTATGGATCGAGTGCCATTCAGCAAATGAAGACTTGATCCACCTCAATGCAGATTTTAAAATGGTAATTAAAGAAGTAATTTTTCTGACCTGCTCATCTGAAAAACAAAGAAAAAAAAATATGCTGTATGGGAGCATTAGAGTACTTAACAGAATACCACACCTGAGTGATTGTTCTGCAAAGGAAATGGCAAAACAGTTCTTCAAATGCAGCAGACCTTGCAGAGGGAATGATTTTTTAAGTTCTTTAAAGCGCAGCTCTGGGTGAATAATAACCAGAAGGATTAGCAGCTACTTAGTAAGTTAGGGCAAGGATGTTCTATAATATGTAGACTTTGTAATATGTAAAGGACAGAAAATCCCCAAACACTGCCACCAAAACCCTTAATACTCTGAAATTCTTTTAAAATTTGTTTTCCTGGGGAAACACTCAATTTGTGTTTCATTGTTGTTCTTTTTACCCCAAAGTCACACATTGCATATGGATACCCCTTAGAGCAAAATTATGTCCCCAGGAGACTGTCATTCTTCTCTGCAAAGGAAAGTTAGCATATATATTGCTCCTTTACACCATCTATGTGTTAGGGGCATCTCCACTGGGAAATTCCACAGGACTACATCCTGAGCATTTTCAAGGCAATGCCTAGTAAAAATAAAAGATGTGCTGAAGGTAGATTCAGTACATATTTTTTGAGTCTCTAATCCTTTAGAAATCCAGTTTACATCTTATGTTATGTCCTGTGATGAACTGCATCCCATATATAACAGCTTTGTGCACATTTGGAAATAGCCGTCTGAAACAAGTGGCTCTGGGCCCCCTTGGCTTTGCAGCAGGATGCTGATCCACTCAGACAGACAATGCACTTACTTTCAAGAATCTTAGCATCTAGACTAAGCAGCACATTTCACACCCTTAGAAAGGAGATTGGTTTCTGCACATGAAATCAGGTAATTTTGTATACCTGCAGTTACACTTGGCTGTATTTGCAGCAATAGCCTGATAACTGAGATACTGAAATGTGTCAAGCCAGAAATAAAACAAAACTCCCTGAAGCGCTGTGGTTAGTGTTACATACGAACAAATAAATTTTAACTGAGAAAAATATTTTAGGAAGGTGTCATCACTACAGCTGAAAAAGGCTTTAGTTGTAAGAAAAGGACAGATGCTGGACATCTAGTCTTAACATTGGTTTAGAAGACAAAATTGACACATTAATTATGTGCAGTTTCATATATATTTGAGTGTTCAAATGCAGTTCCTGCCTATAATTTTGCAAAATAAATTCATATAAAAGATACACAAATGCAGTGGCAGTGCATTCAACAAAAAGAACCACAAATATAAATTAAATGCTGAGTTGCTGGATCAGATCTTTGCTATATCAATCATCAGTTCTCAGTGAAATCTTTGTGAAACTGCTCCCACTCCCAGAGAAATGAGAAAGATGTAAAAAGTTGGTTTTCTTTTCTCATCTTCATTAGTGCAGTATGTTGTGCCACTTTTTCTTCTGCTTCGTCCTAAGTTGTATGTTTAAAATTCCATAAGAAACAGATCTTGCTGTAATAATCTGTTCACATTTGGTAAACGTAGAGAATAGTTGACACAGTCACCTGTTCATGACAAATAGTAGCTAATTATAACCATACATTTCATTGGTGCTAAATGGTGTGAAAGAACTACTCCTAGTTTTCACTGGAAACAAAGCAGAGGCTGGAGCATGGAGATTTAACAAGACTAGCGCAAGTGTTGAAAGGCCTGAAATTTGTACTTCACTGATGCAGTCTTCCTTATCTAGCAAGCACCCTTTATAACTTTGCCCTTCCCTTCTTAGTCCCATTTTTGTGTCATAAAGCTTTGCAATCTATGGCTTCCATACCATAACAGAAGAAGGCAAATCCTCTCCTGGCTCAGTGGAGCTGCTCGAAATCTGCGACCATTGTGTTCTATTTAAGGAAGGAACTTTATCACAGTTTGGTTTCTATATGAAGTGAAAGAATAGCTGCAGTGTAATACGGTACTGATGTCTTCACCAGTTAAGTGTCTAATCTAAAGCAATAAAATATTGATTTTCTTCTTACTACTATATTGAATTTCTCCTTATTTGTATATGCATATAGTAAATCAGAGTCAAACAAGTAATTGCTAGAGACATTTTATCATCCCATTCATATATCTCAAAGTGGCTTGGGTAAATTATTAAGTATGTGTTGAGGATGATTTGTACTCTTTGAAAGCATGTTGCAAATAATTTCCAAATAATTTCCCCAATCTCCATCTAATATCCAAAAAGCAAACTGTCCAGACGTGTTCATGTTAACACATTATAGCTTGCCAGCTACAGGAACTGCTGTGAAAAATCCCTGTATTACCAAAATCCAGGTCAAAATGGTTTTATAATCTCAAAAGGAATAGCACATTGACCTAAATCTAACAGCTTAGTAGCAACATAATATCCTGAATGTTTAAGACACCTTGAATTTTAGAGAAAATTAGGGTCTTTCTAACCATTCCTATGTATTTTCCATTTTCAAACTGGCATAGCAAACAATTAATTTTCCAATGGAAGAGCAAGAGTACATGCAGTATATAATGACAATGACCAAAAGAATACCTTTTGTCTCAAGAGTCTGACCAGTACCAGGGAGGGAAATGAGATAATCTATTTTTATTAAATTCGAGGGCTGCATTTGTGGTGAAGAAATTATTAAATTGAATAAGCAATGACAATGCTTCAAACACCCTTGTTTGTACACCTCTACATTTGTTACACTTTGAGAGTGTTAGGTCTTAGAATGATGACAAATCTTCACACGACTAGCACAGGACAGCTAGAAAATATTATAATGAATTATATATATGGGGGTTTTTTGCACAGCTTGGGCAAAAACTGACCATTGTGTTGCAGTGATTTGGGGGGACAGCAAGGAACAAGTTTCCTTTTATCTTTCACCACACAAAAGGCCCAAACCCAAAATGTCATATGTGCTTCTTTTGCACTTGTGGCTGCTGGTGAAGAAGGTGAGCAAAATATCCTGTATCATCAAGGATTTGTGATGAGTAAACTCACTTACAGTCTCTGCTCCTGCTTCCTGCCACACAGTGGGTAAACAACAAAACAGAGACCACACATTGCTCATTTTGGAGAAGCACTGATCATGTGTGGGTTGCACTCTGCTATGGTATGACCCTGCTGTCCCTCTGCATGGGCATTTGCCCTTCTGGTCACATGTTGCTGATAGTCCGCTTGGTCTAAGGGAGTTATATGCTGTTGTAGTACACAGTTAACAGAGAAAATAAGGGCAGAAAATATAAAGATTTGAAACATCAGATTTTGTGTTTGAAAGAGTGTTAGAGAATTTGAATTGGTGAGAAAGTTAACAAAGATTCACTTTTTGCATCCCTTGTAGTAAAATAACTCACGGGGGAAAGAAGTCTATTTAGCTGTTATCTCTGATGACACTAGCTCTCGGTAAAGGCAGCTACTTAAGATTTAACTCAATTTAAATTTAAACAATTTAAAGTTGAAGTAAACACTTAAGGAGCTATTTGACAATTAATGTTGCTACAGTGCTTACCTGAGTGCATGTGAACACATTCGATGCTCTGCTATAAGCTGTGTTTCTGAGATATACTTCCCACTTAAATAAGCTGAAGGGGACACATCCAGGGAAAGTTGTCCCTTATTTCACGCAAGATATAGTGAAGTAAGTGATGCAGAGGAGCCCCGGTTTAATAGAAAAATGCCAAAAGAGAAAGAAGACAACATGATTACAGAAAAAGCAAACTTTTTTTGTTATAGTTTATAGAATGTGAAACAGATGCCCGGCACACAGGGCTTCTGCCATTTTTCCTCATTTTGGCCTTGGTTTTTTCTGTAGCTCCCAAGCAGCAAATAAAGCTCTCACACAATTCAGTAGCACTCAACATAAGTGGGAACGGCACGCTGCACCCTATATGGAGTTAAAGCACCAAGTAATCCACATTTTTATGTATCACTACTAACTTGTGATAGCACCAAGCAGAGAACACATCCCTCAAGTTAATACACTGAAATAGAATTACAATGGTGCCTTGATAAATATGAAAAAATAAACCCATGGATGAGACTGTGTCGTTAGCCTGAAGTTCTCAAGTCAGAGGAGTCACCCACTGGCATTATTTTTTAAACAATCTTCACTCTGATATTTCCCATCTTTCACACAGCATCTATCTTTAACCTAACAAAATTAATTCAAAAATAAATGACAGTTTCTACATTGAGTAAAAATAGCACTCATGAAGCTATAAAGTTTAAAACAAAATCTACCCAAATTTTGCAAAGCTACCCAACATATTTATATAGAAGACTAAGTAAATGTTTAGATAAAAGGAATGTATCATGCCTCTTAAAAGTAACAGTTTTCTCAGATTAAAAAAAAAGGAGGAAAAGAAAATATTCCAGACATTTTAAATGAAAACAATTTAGATTTAGATCAAGTTAGTGACTGTATAGTGATGACAATTCTTTAATATTTTCAGTAAGAAAATTCAGGATCACATATCTTCTATTTACATAAAGGGGGTTGTTCTATATATCTGCATATGGAGATGAACGGGACATATTCATAGAAAGGCAAAATTACACCAAATAATGCTGTTTAATTGGCAGACATGATTGCCATCTTTTTCACTAATTTTGATTTGATGTCTGTTGTTTGGGATTTGTCTTTTTTTCATTACCCTCTGAAACCTTTGCTGACATTTCAACAGTAATCATATTTAAACCAAGAGGAATGTGGAGATTAAGAGGTCTTCGTTGTTCTACCAGATGGTACTAATATGCATATATAATAAAAAAGAAATAAAAAAAGAAAAGCAGGGGATATTTTTAAACGTCTTTACTGTCCAATATTGCCTAAAAAAAATATGATTAATCTCTCTATTTATTAGACATGCAAAATAAACAGATATTTTAATAATTGCAGTCATAGATATACAAGACATTTTAATGGTGTCCCTGAACTACCCTAAAAGGCAATAGGCTTGATATTCATTTCAAGATTATTAATTTTATGCAAAATTTCAATTTTTTACCATTTGATCTGTTTAATATGTGGTCTATAGGTAACATATTTTAAATTATCCTTTGGCCATTTACATGGAAAATGAATACAATTTGATAGAAAGTAAACCTCAGAAAGAAAAAAATTCAGATTTGAGCTAATTATGCCAAATATTATTATTAAAGTAAGATATAAGGATTTAACATTTCCCTACAAAAGTGGAAAAGAAAGAGATGTTTTCCTTAAAACAAAGTAGAGCAAAATCCAATGTAGATCAGAGGCCTGAGCAGCTACGTTGTCAGCAAAATTTCTGTCAACATTCAGAACAATAGGGCAAAATGAGGAATCTGTCTTCTTCCTCTTCAGGTTGTTTTCTCAGGTGGATATTTATTTAACGTTAAATACTAGTCCAGTCCATGTTACAACTCAACATGTAACCAGCCATTCAACTGGAACACCATTCAAGTTCTGAAACTCTTCTAGGAAGTGTTTGATTTGATATCAAACATTAGCTGTCTTCTACAACATTGCATAACCATGCAAAATTTAATCAAAGGTTTGTGCTGACTGATCTTCGACTTTTGGGTTTTATTACAAATGACCAGAACTGCCATGTTGAAATACAACACACAATACTGGAAGTGGAGAAAATTATATTTCACCCATCATTGAGGATTAAAATCATACGTAGTGGAAAATTAATACAATAACAAACCAGTATAAACTCTCAGCTACACCATGTTATCTGCTACACCATAATTAAAGCCCACGGCATCTGCAGAAGTTTTCAGCTAAGTGCTGTGGTGTTGTGCTCCCGCCTTCCCTTTTCTGCTTGCGCAATAGCCACCACTGGCAGTCATGATGGCTGCATCTGGCTTAAGTGGGACTTTGAGGAGACAGGAAACAATGCAATAGCTAAGGGCTATAAATCTTACTCAACAGCTGAGGGCTAGTTAAGCACGCACCAACAAAAATATAGCTGGTATGCAAATACAACTATAAGTCAATCATTTTACTCCATAAAAAACGGACAGGCCATGGCCCATTGAGCTCTCCTGCACAGCAGTGGGTTGCGCATCAGGATCTCCCTTTGAGTAGAGATGCTTCTCAAGGTTATTCCTCGAGGTGAGAGAATCCTTATTGTGTCAGATACTTGGTAACTGAATTGGCAATAAAAGTGCTGAAAATTTGAAACCTTAGCTAAGTGATATAAACAATTGATTGTGCACATATAATCCTTTAGACATAAAACATTGATTGGGACTAAGTCTTGATCCAGACACACCCAATCTCCACTCTAAGGAGTTTAGAATGCAAGGGGGTCCTTTCTGAACTCATGACTCAATGGGAAGATCTCCCTGACAGTTTTATCTAACCCTGTCCTCTGTGGAGTAAATACTCAAGTATACCTTGTCATCAAATCTTGTTAAACCACTGTTGCATTTACTATCAAACTTTCTTAAATTGCTGTTTTATATCAATAAAATTATTGTTACTTCTCTCTTACGAGTGAGTGTGCCACTTCATTCACGACATGCATTCAGTATCCTCCCCTCTACAAAAGTAAGCACACCCCAAGAGGCATTTGGCATTTTCAAGGCCAGGACTTTGATTTTCCAATCTGGCCCAGTCTTTGAACTGAAGTACCTTATTTCTGCAAGAGAAATTAGATGCCATTCTACATTTGAGATGATGATTTTTATAATGTGTATCTGTATATACACAAATGTACATTGTACATATACATATGTCAATGTATATATGAGAAAAAATGTGAGAATAATTGCTCTGATTCTCTCTACATTATAGTTTTCTTGGCACAATTCGCAGTAAAATTGTGTCTTAATGATTACTGATTGTTTTGTACACAGTTCTGATTTTAGACACGGCCTTTGGATTCAAGAAACATTTCCTATAATTTTAACTATATTTTTTAGTTCTTTGGGTTTTTAAAGTATTAGAGAGGCTGACCAATGATTCTCCATGTGTAAAAGCATTATCTGTGTATGGCAACTAGGGACAGATGCTCTTAATCTCTGCAATCTCATTTTACATGCTACAGCATAAAGTGCATTTTCTTAATTAGAATTTCTACTGTTGTTAAATGCTTTATTATGTGGTTGTATAACAGCAGCACTTTGCCCTTCCTGTTCAGAAATGTGTATGAGGAGATGATTAACTTAAATCCAGCAAAATAATCCACCTGAAAATTCCCCCCTCCCTTTTTTTTTTTTTCTTTTTTTTTCTTTCTTTTTTAAGGCTTGATATACTCCGAATTAATCTGAGCGAGTGTGTGATCCCATAAAAACTACTGGTGGCTTATCGGAGGCATGGCTAAAGTGACAAGGGGCAGCAAGCAGTGACACTTCTTTAGGGCTTCTCATGGGTGCAAAGCCACTTGCGATACACTAGCTTGTATTTTAGGTGATTTGGAGTGGAGGGTAACACTTGGGTAATGGGATTGCTTGCAGCATAGCACCTGCCACGTTGCTTGTGGAGGCAGACACTGCATGCCCAAACATGGTGCAAGCACAGCTTGGGAGATCACTTACCTCCTTTCCCCATTAACTTCCCCTGCCTTGTGCTTGCTCCTTTCTGGGAGCAGGGATGGCCAGTTGGACCATGCTGGCAGCTGGTGACTTAATTAGGCCGGGTGAGTGGAAAGCAAGGGTGGAAACTGAGAAACTGCAGTCAGAGAAGAGGGCTGGAGCAGGGTGTGGGAGACGGTAGGACCAGTACCACTTCTCTTTTTGCTTTTGTGTGGTTGTGTGGGTTGCAGCACACTAGTCTGAGAGCTCATCCTGCCTAGGAGAAGTCGGATAGGAGCAATTTGAGTTGGGTAATATGGGTTAGGAGAAGTGACATAAAGTGTCTTTCATGTCTCTAGGGAGTAAATCAAGCCTGTAGCTTGCAGCAAAAGCCATAAAATGTGCATAATGTGATTTTGCACACAGGCTGAAGATAAAGATGTACTGGAGGAAAACATAATTAGAAGTAAAATATATAACTTTTCCTGCCTTTCTCGGGTTTGGTCAGGGTGTTTTCCTTCTTAATTCTTCATTCTGGTAAGAGAATTGCACCATGGGTGGATGCTTGCAAAACACAGGGCATTTGGAAATCACAGGGCAGTTCAGTGACTGAACTGAGCCCTGTCCAGATTTATTTTCCTGTGTGATCAGGTAATAAGATTATAAACTCAAAATTGTCTTTAGTAAGGGGATGGGGAGAGGTTTTTTCCAAAGGATTATCTTGATATAATATCAGTAGGAATACTAAATCTCACCATAAAAGCAGTTAAGTCTTCCTGTAGCCAGAAACTTCAAAAGAAAGGCTGACATAATTGTCTCATGTGCTCTTCATGAAGAGGATGATACATATTTAGAAGAGTACAGGGGTGAGAGGGAGGACCCAGGCTGCTCCCATAGCAGAATCTGAACAGATGATTAGCATTTCCTCAGGTGAGGGTTAAGAACATTTGAACATTTTTAATAACGTTATAATTGCTACTGGCACTCAATTCTTAAACCAATAACATGTTACCACTTAATAAAAAGCATTTATAAATACAATGTGACTTTGGTGTACAGTTGTGGTTTTTGTCTTTTTTTTTTTTTAATCAATGGGCTTCATTTGTTGTGATATCTAATTAAGACAATGAACACTGTCTTTGAAAAGAAGTGGTTTTTTGATGACTGAAGTGTAAGCAAGAGAAATACTTGTAATGATAGTAACAAATCATACTTTTTTAACAGTTGAATGAAGTAAATCATGACTTTTAACTAATGGTGAAAAAAGGGATGGATCAAAACGATATGTAATGGAGAATGGATTGTTCTTTACAGTACACTTGTGGAGTGAGTTTTCCATATTTATTCTTGTATGTCACATGTCTCAGAATTTTCCTAGACATGTTAGTCACAAAACATCACTGGCAGATGTCACAGACTGTAATAACTACATTTATAACAGGAAGTTCAGTTACTCTCA
This sequence comes from Leptosomus discolor, assembly GCF_034619465.1. Taxonomy (NCBI): domain Eukaryota; kingdom Metazoa; phylum Chordata; class Aves; order Leptosomiformes; family Leptosomidae; genus Leptosomus; species Leptosomus discolor. The sequence goes on along the minus strand of NC_141419.1, from coordinate 45,825,771 downwards.
AAGATTGTGGAGGAGTTAAGGGATATCTTTGTTTTGTCTCTTGGTGATATACTGAACATTTACAAACCTGAAAAAACAGTTATAGATGACTCATAAATACATCACAGAAAATATGTTGTGGGATAAGACATATCCCACACATTCTGCTTCCTTGGGACATGCATTTCTTAGGGAGTATAAATTGTTTTGTAAAAATATTGCTTAGTCTAAAGTATTTAATACTCTTTGATCAACAATTGGAATTTATTCACGTGTTGTTGGCTATTACCTTTTAAAGATGGTGCGGCTATATTGTTGATATAGATAGACAGGTATAGATATATGGATAGATAAAAGGAGAAATATTTCATATAAATAAGACAGAATTAAACCTACAATTTCGAAAATAACTACGAATGGGTTTAGAGCTTTTCTTTACATGGTTTTAGTGCCTGACTTCACAAAAACGGCAGCTTTGGAAATAGGATCATAAACTTGGGCCCATAGCTGTAATTTTTCTTTCTAAAATGTGAGCTTGAATTAGTGTTCTTGTATGTAGAAGGATGGGCAAACTGCAGTCCCGAGCTCTTATTAAGAATTCCTTTCTCATTTCCATGGAGTAAGTAGATAAATATGCCCCTCTGCAGACTGGTTTATGGTAATAACATTGAAGGTTTTAGGCTAAGTGAGTATGAAAAACCTTAATGCATTAGCAGTTTTGTGACTTGATCTGAAATTCTATTATATAATGTGGTTTTTTAATTATAAAATTACTATGATTTTATAATTTAGAATGTCAGATCTGATATAACTCTGGAAAAAACAGAAATACATTTTAGTAGTAAGGAAGCTACATTTTGTCTCAGGCAAATTATCAAAATATCTTTGCATGAATGCATAATCCCCATTGCACGTTGCTTTTCTTTGTGTTGTTCCGTGGCTCTCATGTTCAAAATAGTAAAGACCTAAAAGCAAAACTTTTCATTTTAGGTTGAAGCTGCACTTATAAGAAAGTGCTATTGTGGCAGAATCTTTTGTACAGAGGCATCTTACACTGGGAAAATAATTTGTGTTCTTGTCCAGATGATGTCTTTGGCAGTGATTTAGAATGTTTTTCTGTTTCTCTACACCATGTTTCTGCTCAAGTCAGGGGTTTCCAACTCAGCTTGTTCAGGTGACACCACGTAGAACAGTAATGGCTCTGGATACTCCTCTCTGTTAGACAAGCACTGCTGAAAACATAGGTTATAGCTTTCTGTTACGTAAATGAGATAATGTCTTAGAAAATCAAGTACTCCAGAGAGCTTTGCGTCCAGATAACAGACACCTGAGGGACAAAAGCCACAGGCTTTATAAGCTATTTTTAGGACCTTTATGAAAGAGGAGAAAATTAGTCTACATGTAGTCTTGCCTTCACTCTCCATTTTATACCCTGTTGGAACTGCTCGGGAGCCCACAAAACAAGAAAGGTCAAGAGCTGTCGATATGAGACTTAAACCTCATGTGACAGCTGTGATCAGACATAAGTCACCTTCTTTTTTAAGAAAAAAAGTATAAATTATTTCAGCTGTCTTTTAAAGATACCTACAAATTGTTCAGGCACCGCTATCCTGATACCTGTACATAATCATCTACCAAGACTGGAAACAGAAAGAGGTATGACTTCCTGGAAGGCTGGTTTACATAGTAATAGTCATGATCTGATCTCTACTATTTTTTTTTTTTTGTCTATCATTCTGTATATGCCTTTCTGCTGGTTTTGGCCCTTTCTGGTAGATCTCTAAAGGCAAATCAGGTGTATCTTTTCTTTTTCTTCCCAGATATAGACACAGATTTGGAAGAATAGAAACTTCTGCTTCTATAGTGTGTGTTTATCAATATATCATGGGGTGTTTGGGGGCGTGGGTTGTTTTCTGTTTCTATTTCCTTAAGGAGCAGTAGTGTTAGAAATCAATACAGAAGATTTTTCTTCTTTTTTGAATCATAGATAGGCTCCTGTTTTTGAAAGGTTTTCAGTCGAATTTTGATAGGAGTCAGTAGACGACTAATAATTCAGGATATTTGTTTGCTAAGCACATCTAGTTTCATGAGCTTTCCTCTCACATCCATTATAGACTGCATTTTGAATAATCCCCAAACAGGCCTGCAGTAGTAGAAAACAAACTTGGCCTTCCAGACTTCCCAAAATTGCTTTTGCTTGTAGGGACCCAAAGGGATCATCTGCAATGCTACAAAGAATCCCAGCAATACCTATTATACTTGGCTGAGTTCAGATTAAAATTTTAAAATTTGCTACGTATCTAGTCTGGCAAAAGAGAGGGTTAAATTCTTGATTATAAATTTGGAAACTGTTTCATGTAAAAAAATAAAAGTTCTTTCACAGTGAGATCTCCCCTTAGCTGGAATAGGGCACAAACTGTCTGGTGTGGAGACAGAAAGTGTGATGAAAAGCTACCTTTTCTTACCCTTCTTGTATTTGTGGTGGAAACTGTTTTTTCTCTCTCATGTCTCCTTCCACAGAATTCCTCCTGGTTTTACTGTTGGGCAAAGTGAATGTAGCAGAAGGCACAGCCCACTTTCCATCTGTTCAAGGAGTTCACCTTTGTTCTCCTCTGAGCACCACTCAGAAAGTTCCTGCTGGCTTAAAGACCCTTTCTGCTGTCATAGGTATTTTCAAGATTGTTCCAATGCTTTATAAATCACGGCAGAGATTCACCATATTCCCATCTTATCAAACTGACAGCCTTTATCTTGCCATTTGTTCTTCATGCAGCTCATATGTGACATAGTGATCATAAAAATGCTGTATCTGTATTAGTTTTCTAAAACTTCTTACTCCTCTTTTCCTACTCATCCTTGTCAGGAAGTTCTGAAGTTATATTTGATAATCTTGTCCTGAAGTTATTAACTGAAATTAACATGACGTATTGGTTTTAATATTTAAAAAAGAATTTTTGCTTTAACATGAAAAAACAAAAAACACGTAACATGCAGAGCACACCTATGCAATGTATATTCTACAAAGATGCTCCCCCTGCATTTCCAGCTTTATTATTAGAGATTAAGTTAATTTAGTCTGTCAAAGACTTCAACATTTTTATTTGAATTAATTGAATTTGTAATTAGGTAGTTTAACTTCACTGCATGGCTAACACTTCTGAAGTGCAAGTATATCTTAGACTTAAGAGCTAAGCAGTCTGTATCACTGGATGTTTCTATAGTTTCTAGCAGAAAGATCTTTATCAACAGGTCTGACAGGTGGGTCCATAATAACTCCACATTCTGTTTTGGTTCTTTTTGGGGAGGGGGGGGTGGGGGCAAGGTGGTGTTCAATACAAATTTGATGCAATTTCAGTTTACAAATTAGTTACTGCATTTTCAAGACCATAAAAGTGCAGGGAACAAATCAACTGCATATCCTAGAAGACGCATGTCTGGGTACGAAGTATCAAATACCGCTTTTTTAAAAATAGTGGCCAGGATATTTTGGTTCTTTTAACTAGTTCATTTTAAATCCTCACTCTCAGGCATAACTGTCAAAGCTGATAATGCCTTCTGTTTATTTGCACTACCAAAACCAGTGCAAGCATTGACATAGTGAGGCCCTTGCCTGAACAGCAGGGACAATTAAATTTCTATGGCAATCAATCTTATCACTGACAGGTTAATTCTTCATCTGTTTCTAAGCTCACTACTGGAAGGTCAGCATGACTGAAGTAAAAGTGCTTGTAATCTTACAATGATGCATGCTGTCATACTATACTCACTGGAGACTGAGATGCTTCAAGAATATCAGCAAATTAACATTTAAAAATGATATATCATGCAGCAAATCTAATAACCACTGCACTTGATACTGTAGGGAATCAGAGTTGCAGGCAAGGTAATAATGCTTTTATTTTAAAACCATCAACTTACTAGTGTTAATTTACTTTTGTGTTACAGGGAGTTAGAAAGGCATAGTCTCTAATTAAGGGGACAAAGGTACTTGTGTCTCACAACAGGTGTCTTTTTTTGTATTTGCTTCTTGTAGGAACCGGTCAACTGTCATGGTGAAGGTCCACCTCTTGTAAGATTGTTAAATTTATATGTCTTCTTGATGTATCAAAAAGTATTCACAGATAGCTTTCTAATAGCTCAAATAAACTGTAAATAAGATGCCAAATATTAGCACAAAGTTCCTGTAATTCTCAGGCTGCAGCCTGCCAGAAACAAGAAGTCTGCCTGCAGTGAGGGTTGCGTGGTGATGTGGTGCTCTCCCAGGAGCTACTGTGTCACCTTGGTGGTGCACCCTGGTGTGGGACTGGAATTAGGGATGGGCTAATGCACTTTTCAGGGCACACGCCTTTTACAAATGTCTACAGCAGTAGTATTTGGTCTTCTGGAGATACCCCTTTAGTGCACCTCTGCTTTTACAGGTAAGCACTACATCTTCCCTGTCAAATTCTCTCTGCAACCTTTTGGTGGAGCCTGATATAAATATCGAGGTGGGGAAGGAGTAAGACAGACACCAGTAGGACTCTTGCTTGCTATGTAAGGTGCAGCTGAACAGCTTTTAGGGGAAATGGTCTTACAAAAGGGCTGTGCATCAGTCCTCCAAAAGAACCAGGCATATGCCTCCTTCTGCTATATACACAGGAACAGGAGATTGTATAAAGAAGGCTAAGGTGTAGTTGGGGAAAGATCTTTTCTTCCGTGCTCCTGAAGACGTACTTTTTCATTTGACACAAGCAATGGATAAATTGTTCGAGAATAATTAATCTTCTAGAGATATTACCCATGTAATCCAACTAATGGTATTGTATTTTTTTTTTACCACTGCCATACTGAGTTGGTGGTAGTCAACAAGGACTTGATGTAAGGAAAATACACTCTCTGTATTTGGATTTTGCATAAGAGAGAAAAACTCTTCAGTGACTTCAGAGAGCTTATGCAAAGTTTGTACAATATTTTGGATCTGGGAGCTAAAATAATTCTATAAATTGTGCTAATACAGTTTTTTTAACTGCTAGTAGGGTTAATTAGGGCATTTATTAGCATAAAGCCCTCTTTTCCTTAAGGACAGAGTAGACAGAAATTACACTGTCAGATTATGAAACTTATTTTTTCTCTACAGAGTATATCTCGAAATAACGTTGTTGAGAATAAGATTAGAGCATATACCGAACAAAACCACATGATCTTTTGCCTAGGTATGATGGATGAAAGATGGTGAGTGTGCTGGTTTCTTGTTTTTTTTCCTTCTTCTAGTCTTACATGAATCCAGTTTGTATGAATTCAGATGTACTTTCAACAGGATGGCTGCGAGGTTATACTGCGCATAGCACATGTTGAAGTGGGTACTTCTGAATGAATCCTTCACTTTACAGATCAGGAGTTAAGCACCAGTTGTTTTTTTGGTTTTTTTTGTTGTTTTTTTTTTTTTGATGGGAATACATGAGGTTATCTATTGGCATTGTGTATTTATATTGTGTAAAGCAAAATCAAATAATTATTTTGGGACTAAGGCTTGAGGAAATATGAGGCACAGCAAAAAGGCAAAAATGTTTCTGTGAAAATGAACTGCATGGTACATGTGCTCTTCAGCTTGTCAGGATGAATTGTTATGAAACAGAAAACACAGCTAAAATATGTATCTGAACAAATGTAATCACTTAAACTCAGATGCAAAATACTTCATGCATCCATAGCTAAGTAGAAGTGCCCATTTAATTTTAAATGACCTGTCAAACTAGCATTCAGTGGACTTCTTGGTGCTGTCTATCACGTTGTCCTTCCTGCAGACTCCAAGGGCAGGTTTATGTTGTGCCCATTTTAGATAAAAGATATCTAAGTACCTGGTGCACAGGCACATTCTAGCCTCTGTAGTCTGCACCAGCCACTTGCTAAACTGTTACTGAACAGAGGACAATAAGCCCATCCACATACAAGTCAAAGAAATAAAGTAAATTCAGTAACTTAACCTACATCTGTTTCTTTAGCATTTGCTATACAGCATACGAAGTTGACTGACGAAATAAATTTTGCAACCAGAAATTATGTCATCCGGATCCAGTTATAAAGAAATTACTGCCCACATGTTCTGAGTCCATAGTCTGCATTTGGTTACTCAGGTATAAACTGTGAAAACCCAAGGAAATTATCGGTATTATAGATCTACAGAAAAATGATAGATAGTTGTAATGGCAGCACCTTACACGTAAGTCTTCTTAAGTCAGGCTATTTTAGTACAACCTATTTTATCTAGTATCTTTTAATCACCTCTCCTTCATCAAACTAATGGGAAATAATGCTTACCTGTCCTTGATCTGGTATATTCTGCAGATTTCTTTTAGCTTCACTATGATTTTTGTAGTTAAAATAGGTAAGTTTTGACTGAATCTTGTGGTTAGCATTTTTACTGATTTTAAGTTTTAATATACACTTTTTAAAGCTGAAGAGAAAAATGGTTAATTCTATTGTGTGATCTGACTTAATAGCAATACTTTAGTCCTAGCAAAAAATTTAGACCAAAAATCAGCTTAAAGTTGGCAGTTGAAGTAAGGTAAAAAGGTGCCAGTTATTTCTGCCTTTTGTTATATTTTCTTCTTAGGCCTTGTTAATATGAAAAGGAGAGGGGAAAAAAAAAACTTATTTTTAGTGTGTGAAAAGGTTTTAGTGTGTCAGAAGGTTTCTTGTTTTATGCAGTCACGTCATGACCAGGAAACACCAGGATTCTCTTTCTTGCTGTAGCTTTTAGTATGTAAGCCACAAATAAGAGCTTCCCTGGACTAAAGCCATAAAAATCCCTTTGCCTTCAACACAGGTTACTCTTTTACTTGTTTGACATTTTAGCTTTAAAACTTGGGAGGTGCACAAGAAAGGATGAATTACCTGCTTGCTGATTTCAAGACAATTTACAGTCTCAGTATTTTTATACCACGGGAACAAAGTAAACTACAGTGAAGCCTGAATTTACTATGCTCCTGAGGCAGATGCTGGTTCAAATCAGAGCCTGGACAGGGTTTTGATTATTTGTTTGTTTCTAATTATGTGGATCATCAGTCAAACCAGATTGACATCTTCTGACACTTAAAGGCTTAAAGGATCCGCAGATTGCTTTTGTAACCATCAGGGCTATGGTTAGAAAACCTGTTAGCTACACAGGTAAATGTTAAAAGAAGTAGCTTAGAGGAGTCCCCCAGGTATCTTATCCTCAAAAGATATTTGTGAGAAGTGTGTTCCAAAGGGGAGTGTGTGCACATCAAGAGATAAAAATGTTAAATAGGAAGTGACAGGAGGTAAAAATGGCAGAGGACATCTCTAAGGTGTGATGGAGAAACTTGATGAGAAGATCGTTTGAGGTAATGTTTAAAGTAATTAATTTACTTGTAGAGTAAGCATCCTGCAACTGGATTTGCAGCAGAGGGGAGAAAGTCATAAATCATATTAAGTGGGGTTTACAAGAAAAATCGTTAGACAAAAGAGTACTAAATCAATAAAGGCAATTCAGTCTGGAAACAAACAACATAGCAACAAGGGACAGAAAGCACGCAGTAGAAATAGTGCTACTTGTTAAATTAAACTGCGCAGGTAATGGAGTTTCAGATGGAAGATTTGCCCTGTTTGGCCTCTTTGTGAGGAATGTTGAAACCACTTCAGATCATGTCCTTTCCAGCCAGCTGTCACAGTGTGAAGGTGCTAGGCTTTTGTAAGGCACTTGTAACGCTTACAGGAATTGGACTCTGTTGAGAGGGAATATACTTCTCCTAAATTGTAGGTGTAGACAGCTAAGAAACACTGCTAGGAAAGCCATTCTATCACGGCCCTAATACAGCACCAGTACAGGCATAACAAAGCCTCTGAGTACCTACTGTTGTCTATCTAGTTCAGCATGTTACACTTACATTTTGATGAGGGATTGCAGAATCAGGTCACTGCAGCTCCCCTGGATTTTTCACTATGGAGAGGAAATGCTGCTGGCATTTTGGCAGTCTCTGGGTTCTCAAGAGGCTCTGTGGCTGCTTGTGGCACTGCTGGCTCAATGTCAGGCACAAAGCTCTTAGAGTCACTCCGTGAGACAGTGATGCAGTAGCTGTAGGAGGGAGGCAGGAATGAAAGCTGAGGTCAACAAGGACTGGGAAGGCCTCTGGAGGTGTAGAGTGGGTGGGCAGTACTTTAAAATGGTTGACTGTCAAACATTTGCCTTTGCCACAGTATCTTGCGTGTTTTAACCCTCTGGGGCTTCTGCCTTCCGCCCCCCCCCCCCCCCCCCCCATTTTTCTGTTACTAAAACATAAATGCTTAATCAATACAACATAATAACGTTATGGAAACCCATTCTTGTGCAATAAAGAAAAAAATTTTCCACAGAAACATTTTCTTCCAATAGCACCAGTTAAAAATGAAAAAGCAATTAAAACAATATTGAGTGTGAAATATAAGGTGGGGGATATGCATAACATGAGTGATAGGAGGGAAAAAAATGTTTTTTTAAAAGTAATGGGAATTTCATTTTTATAAAATAGGTAGAGAAGTTTTCTTGACAGTGTTCAATTTGTTCAGTGTTAGATGATTCTGCATGTAGCCTACTAGTAATTGTCGACATGACTAAAGCATTCATTCAGTAAAGTTTCGTATGGAATTTCCAAAGGCGCTTGTGGGAAATAGCCCCCAAAATCAGCAAATTCCAGGAAATACTGGATATCCCATGTCCTTGCATTGTGAAAATTCTAGGTATTGGATCTGTGTCTTGCTTGGACACAGGGCCTTTTTGGAAATGGAGCTAGAGATACAGTACATTAAAAAGAGGGTACTACTGTGTTTAAATTTGAGTATCACAACTGCACTGGCATAGGCTCAACATAGCAGCTGTTTTTCATGGGTAGGAACACAGTCTTGAAAGAAGTTGTTTGAGCTGTGTGGAAGTGCAAGGCGTTCAGTACTTATTAGCTAATATTTAGAAGTTTTGCAGAATTTTCTAGAAAAGAAAGGATTTATTGCAAAATATGACAGATGCATACAAAACCGGATGTGATTAAAATAGGAATTGATTACTTCCAGTTGAGTGCAATCTTCACTTCTCAGTAGCACTTAAAAATTCTATGCTGCTCATTTTGTAGCTAAAAGCCACTTCTTCTCTGGTTTGTTCTTTGCCATTTTAAATATAATCATAAACCTAATGTCTTCAACCAAGAGAAGTAACAGTTACTTTTCGCTGTATTGGCTAGGTTAAAAGTATCATCTAGATTATAAAGAAAACACCAATAAATTTAAAAAAAAAAAAAAAAGTGTCTGATTAGCCTGGCTTTTTCTGAGCAGTAACGAAGACAGATGAATACATGCAGGAACCAAGCAGGTCACTGCTTACAGCAGAAAGAGGAAAAGACCATTTTATGAAGGCTTTTTATGAAAGCATAATTGAGCTTGAAGTTGACACCAGATGCAAAGCTTATTATCAATCAACACGAAGATTTAGGAAGTCACAAAGGTTATATGCTGGTTTTGAAGTTGAGGTTACTCTCTCTCCTCCCTGATGGACCACTTATTTCGTATTCCTCTAATATTTGTCCAAAGTGCTGGCTGAGAAATTTCACAGGCACCCCAATTATGAACCCTCATTAAATGGCTTAGAAAGGGATAGTATTTCAGGTAAAAAGGGTGATGAAGTTAATAAAGGCTCAAGGGGTTAATGGTTCTTTCTCTGACTAGTTTTTTTTGTTGACTATGTCTTTAATGGGGCACTACGTTTGAAAAGTGACAGAACTTGTCCATAGCAGGCAAAAAGGTTCTTTGCTGAGGCTTCTGGACATAACTAGGATTTTGGGAGTCCTTCTGACTTGTAGTTTCTTAGATTAATGCTTGGGTAACTCCAAGGGAAAGATTGTCATTAAATTGGTAAGTGGTCATGAAGCAGAGCGCTGACTCTGCTTCCAGGCTTGTGATATTATCTGCTTTTAGAAACCACCAGCAGAAAGCAGAAGGTAGCTAAGCACTGCTGTATTACGAAAATGAAGATAATTGGAAGTGTGGGTTAATCTAATTTAAAAAAAAAAATTCCCCTAGGATATGACCTCCAAGGATAATCTTAATGAAATGTAACTTACTGTGAAAAGGACTAGGTCAGGTACAACAGAGCGTTATCATCCTTTAGTTCAATACGTTTAGGGTTTCAACTACTGAGCTGCAGAATTTCATGTACATTCAGCAGTAAGTACACTAGGAACAGATCAAAGCAACCAGTTTTACTAAAAAAAAATAAAAATAAATTTGAATATATAAGGAAAAAAAAATTATTGTTTAAAAGCATGCCAAAAGGGAATTAATTTATTTGGAAACAAAACTTCCTTAACTGTAAAAAGGTCTTATTTTAGAAATGTGTGTGTGTGTATTCAATGTAAGCAAAACTGACTATGCATGTAAGAGTGAATAAAAAAGGATGGTTCCCATTTTCTGACAAAGGATTGACTGGATGAGTTAGTGAGGGAGAGCAGCCACCAATAGTATGGTATCCACTGGCAACTTTTTTCTTCCCAAAAGGGAAGCCTGGGATCTTTGACAAAGTATTTCCTTTACTACAAATCCCATTCAAAGTTTCTCTTAGTAGTGTCAATCCCAGAGAAAACTCTGCAGAAAATCTTCATTGATACAATTTACTTGAGAAGACAATGCAGTTAGAAATCACTTAGGTGAGGGAAAGGCAAAACTCTAAGCTAATTCTTTCTTGGCTTAATCAGAATGTCCCAGCTGCAGGATACTTGCTGTGCTGATCTTCACATTGGAAGCAAATTGAGGAAATGCTGAGAAAATAAAATGATACACTTCCCTTTATCGACACCCTTCTACCTTAGGAGCTGGTGATCAGCTCAGTGCACTTGGTGCAAAGCCCTATCATCTCTCTGAGTATTCAATGAAGTTTCCAGAAGGTCTGTTTTATTCAATGTAGCATGATTCATGGAGTGAAAATCTACAACTTCTGGTGATGCGTGAAATGGATTTTGCCCTGGTTCCCCCTGGCCAGGTGACCCTATCGGTAAGAGCCTGTCACTTCCAAGGTTATCCACGTTGAAAGCTCCAGCACTGAAATCTGAACGGGTGCAAGGTCCAAAATATGGTTCTGTCTCTGCAGGAGAATTGTAGCTGTATAATATAGAGAAGACACAACAGGTATATAGTACCTTCTCATGAGAGCAATAGAGGAACTCCAGCTCAATCTACCTCACACATCAACAAATCTTTGTGTGCGTACAGGTCCTACAGTGAATCCTTCGGAATAACAGCTACAGTTAGTATTAATTGTTACAGTGTAGAAATAATCTTGGAAATTTAAATTAAGGATACTGTTATTTTGCCATACATTTTTCTCCCTCCCAACAATCACTCGATCTAATTTTTACCTCAAGACTATTTTGTATAAAAACCCTCTTAAACCGAAAGCTGCTAGCAGAGAAATACAGCAGATAGTGGATGACTTGCTGATTTCATCAGCGCTGCCATGGTCATGAGGAGTATTTCTCCCCACATTAGAATTTTAAAAAAATTAAATGGTAGGGGGTTGTTTTTATTTTGAGCATGAAGTGCACTTTGTTCTGAAGTCTTCTGATAACCATGTTTTGTGCAAATTTCCAATGTGATAAACAGTCAATTAACTGCTGTCCTGAAAGTCATTCAACACAAGAACAGAGCACTCGTCTCTATGCATCTCATTTCCGTAATCCTTTTCAACACCTAATGCATAATAGAAAAAAAAAATTTCAAACAATTTTTCCAGACATACAGCATTCACCCCCTCCCTTCTCCTTCTGCTCTCATCTTGCTATTTTGCAGGGATGATTTATCCTCTGGATGAATGCCTTACTCTTTAATTACTTTAGGAGGAGCTTAACAGAGATACGAATAATCCAACAAAAAGAAAGTTCTATTCCTACAGCTACTTCTTCTGTTGCCAGCATCTGATCTGCTAACACTTGCCAGACACTTTCTGATGAATATATGAATTCTTACTGATATCAGAAGAAATTTAAGGAAACAATAATCCCAAGGTATAAGGTCTCTGTCTCTATAAACACTGATTTGCTACAGCTTTTAAAATGAAAATTTATCTGCTTCCTTATTAAATAAATTATATGACACCAAAGGAGATATTTCATATTTACTTCAATATGAAAAATATCTGGGAAATAGGGCCAGAGGAATATTGCATAAGTCATCCTCTAGCATGAAGCTCAACTTTAAACATCGTGGTATTTTATTCATAATCATCTTAATTTTTGTTATTTAAAGATGTTAAACATAAGTCTGCAAAATAGTTTGAAGCATACATTCAAGGAAGAATCATCTGTTGTAATTAATAAAATTAAAAAGTCACAGAGAGAGATAAAGAGATTTATCTTTTAATATGAAATAAAACTTGTTTACAAATAGTTGCAATTTATGTTAACAGGCAGAAAGCTTCCACTTAGAATCATAGAATAACCTGAGTTGGAAGGGACTCATAAGGATCATTGAGTCCAACTTCTGATTCCACACAGGGCAACCTCAACTTTAAACCTTATCTAATACAATTGTCCAGATGCTTCTTGAACAGACAGGCTTGAGGCCATCATCACTTCTTGGGTGAACTTATTCCAGTGCTTGGCCAACCTTTCGGTGAAGAACTTTTTCCTAATATGCAATCCAAACTTCCCATTATGTGCCTTTAAGCCTTTCCCTTGTGTCCTGTCATTGGACACCAGAGAGAAGAGATTGGCACCTCCCTCTCAGCTGGAAGTTGTAGACAGCAGAGGTCAACTCTCAGTCTTCTCTGAGCCGAACAAATTTTGTATCTTTATCCACTCTTCATAAGCTGTGCCCTCTAGTCCTTTTGTCATCTTTGGTGCCCTCTTCCTCTACTGCACACTGTATATGGTAGAAAAGTCAATGATTTTGCAGCCTGACATTATTTTGTTTAGTTTGGTTTGGGTTGAGTTTTTTACTTCCCCATTAGGATGACTGAAATGCAAAACTTGTTCTAGCAATGATCGTTTTGCCCTTGGTGCCCTTCAGATAATGTGAAATGCCTGAAATACATTCCTCTGTACAAAAAGAATATTCTGAAGACAATCTGTGTTTAATTATATCTATATATCTCTATATTTACATCTATATACATATCATACAATATAAATAAAAATCTCATCTATAATTTGGTATATTTCCTTTTTTTTTTTTTTTAACTTCTAAATTTTCCCAAACCAAGACAGTGTGATATAATATTTATTAGCAAGTACTTTGCTGTAGAAGGATTTACTTTTTCAAGTATGTTTTAAAAAATAAAATCAAAGACTCATTCCTGGAAGTGGTGATACTTTTTTGATGAGTTATCTTAATTCAAACCCACTGATGTGAGTTAAGAGGGCTGACGGTCTTGAGAAAATTTACATTTATTCTATTTTTGTTAATACTCATTCCTATATAAGGTCATGTTCAAGACAATGAATATTAACAAGCATCTTAAAACACCAGGCCTCTATTTCACAGTAATGATTAACTTCTATAGTACTGCTTATTGTTTATGTCTTATTCTCATTTTAAAGAAAATCTATAAAGCAACAAACCACTATGGCTTTTAAGTGATTTGTCCACATCACTAAATTTTGGTCACATCTCTGTATTCTGAATTAATTTAATGGCAGGTCTGCTCATCAGCTGAGTCTTAGCTTATGTTAGAGCTTACACAGGTGAACTAAAGCTTCTGGGTAAAACTAAGCTGAATTCTGTCTGTTATATACTAGTTTTAAACAGACACAGATATTTAAATATTTCAGGAAATTTTAAATCTTTAACAGGAAGTTGTTTCTATTGTTTCTTTACCTTAGACTATAGTAACTGTTTATATGCTGAAAGAAACTCCAGGGATTTGGCATCTCCCTTACATTAAGAAATGTGAAATGCTGTGTTGTATACTTATGTAAAGGAATCAAGAGGTTTACTTTGTAACAACTACTGAAAAGTTGGTTCTTTCAATAACAAAATTGTCTTAGGGAAAAAACTTCTTTCGTTCTTAATTTTGTGTTTCCCAGGATTTAAATGTCTTATTCACATTTGCAACTCTGGAGTCAGTGCTTTGCTTTCTAAATTACAAAGTCTTTGTTATCTCTTCTAAATTGGACCAAAATCATCCTGGCAGATCATCATTCTTGTTTTTCACTCCTACTTGTTTATGTTTGCCATTATTCCAAAAATACCACCATTTTGTGTCACAAAGGAACACTGAATATCACATTTGTTTATCTCTTCATCATCATCTCATATGGGCTATATCTGAATCTTGTACTTTATTCAGAACATTTTGAGGTGTGATATTTTCCTATGCGTTGCATAACTAAAACTCAAGACCTCTCATCTCACAACTTCGTGCTTGCAATGTGTTCTTCTTTCGCCTTAACAAAGGCAGTCAGGGTAGTACCGGGAAGCAAGCACTATATTAATTTACTATAACTAATTTATTTAATTACTCAGTTCAACACTAGTAAATTCTAATTGTTGCTACAACTCAGAAAATGACCGAGAAAACTGCAGGGATGTCATTATTATTTTCTATATCCAATTAGAATGTAATCTTTTCTGCTGTGTTCTAGCTTATGCAGTGTTTTTCCTTTTTATACCTTCTCACCAAAACAGATTTTTTGGCTATATAGCATCCAGCATAAAGATCCTGTGAAATGCGAGGGCATGTAGGGTTAATAGTGCTTAGTCGAGGGTACAATAGTAGCATTTCTTGCATTTAACGTATCTAGGTTTTGACAAAGGTGGACCTTCAGTCATTTTCTTGTCTGCTGCTGGCATTTAAAATTGAAGCACTAGAAGTGATGCAAACTAGTGCAATTTACAGCTGCACTTTCTTTTCCACTCTGAGAATTATTATGGCATATAAATAATTGACAAAAGCCTGCATGCTACAATCAAGCACATGACACTCCAAACAGCTGAATGAAGTTTCAGCTGCACTTGGTTCACATATCACTTCAGGGGGCATGTTCTCTGAGTCCAGCAAGTACCTGAGTTCAGGTTTCAGGCACTGTCAAGGGAATCGCTTGGTCTTGATAATGCGCTGGACAACAGGCTGACAATAACAGCAAGCATTGGAAGCAGGATCTAATAATGTGACATCTAACTAATCCAATGGGATAGAAGAGATGAAGTAGTAAGTTCTGTACTGCTGTCACTAATTCTGCCCTTTTAAATGACTTTAAAAAACTACTTCCTCCCTTTTGGCTGGTGTTGCTAACACCACTCCTAACTTGACAGGACAGAAAGTTCTCCCAAGAACTTTGAAAATGACAAGTTGAAATCCATTTTGAATTCTCAAAGCAAGTCACCACCATTCCACAGGAATTTTACAGAGAGAATCTTGCATATGTGACATGCCAAGCATTTCGTATTGCAGCTGAGACTTATAAAACAGGGAATCCAAAAGAACTTTGCACATGAGCTGTGAAACAAATTGGTGTTTCATCCATATAAATAAAAAAAAAGGTATCATACTTGAAAGAAAATTGTGCGGGGTTTTTGTTGTTGTTTTCTTTCTGTTAATTCAACATTGTACTTCTCATTCTCAAACTGGGCTTAAATGATGGTCTTCTTACAGCACCATCAATCCAGTAGGCAAAGCGCTCAATTTCAGTACCTAACAATTTGTCCACAGGAAGAGAAAAAAGAAGGCTAATTATAAACAGAAGCTACATTTTATAGGTTCAACTAAATAGAGTTTTTCAGTAGGACGACTTGTGTACCTGAAACAAGCTCATTGTACGTAGACCTACCATGTTTATCAGATATGCTTTTCTTTGCAACATATTACCCTTCTGCCACACTTAGCACCCAGATTATGTCCTATGAAAATGCCTATTCTATAAGCGAAAGTTGCCTGGAGGGTTTATGCACTTGCAGAGTTGTGTTTTTCCTAGGTTGGTTTGGTTGGTTTTGTTGGGGTTTTTTAGTTGCTAAGTTCACCTTAACTCTTCAAGCCTTCCCTTTCATGCCTCTTAGTTCTGTATATTCTTTTCTCTTCAGAAAAGAGCTGAACGTGTGAAAGCACTCCAAGGATCTAACTTCCTTAACACAGATTTAATGACGCAGAGATTGAAGTTTCATGTTCCATTACTCTCCTATTTGACTTACAAATCTGCACTTCCTATCTGGGGTACTTTTCCCAGAGGAATCCAGCTTGTTACTTTCTATGTACTTGAAATGTGCTTTGTTGCAGTGGAACCATCTTGACCTGTGCACTGATGGCTCAATCATCTTTTCCATTCAAAGTGTTTTAGCTTAGGGGTTTCAAGCTCAGCTATGAAGTATAATTTGAGAACATAGCCTCCTCTCAACTAATTTGTCAACTTATCTTTTGTAAACGTAAACATTGGAGAGTCATTTAGATTGCTTTTATTATTTTAAAAAAGTATATTCCAGGATTTTTTTTATTTTTAGAGCAACTTAATTTCTTTGAATTAAGTTTTGAGCAATGGTAGCAATTGTTCTGGTCTTATATTGTTCACTGAAGGATGACATAAAACAGTGGAGAATCTGACTGTTGAATATCTTACAGATACCGATGGCTTCAGGGTTGTATTGGTCCTAACTTTAAAACAAGACTAAAGTCTTACTCCATTCTCTTACGGAATAGATGGATTCTATGATGGAATTCCACATATATGTATAATGATGGGATTACTAATCTGCAGTAGTTTATGAATAGTGCATGTTGACCTTGTTGTTAATTGTAGTAGTATGTATAGTTATTTTCATAAAAGTGTTGTTGAGAGGAAAACATAAAACAAAAGGGAAAGCAGAGGCCCAAAGTAAGTCTGAACTAAAAATTAATTGTAAAATAAATACTTAACTCTTAGCCATCAAAAAATTTTGTGCCAGTGCTATCTGAATATTGCATATTTTCGCGAAGTCCAGTTCCACAGGCAGCTAAACCAAATTAATAGCTTGTTGCTTCCAAAGTGATAGGCTCTGTACCCCTCAAAAAGCTTCACAGTCTCAATCTTTCTCTTTCACTGGTTCTTGTGTTTAACAGCAGTCAATGTAAAATTTACACCAATTGGAATAAAAACAATACTTAGGCCCAAAATTGTAAGATATGTTAATGACCGTAACTGATACATTAAAATAATTCATTTTCAGTGGATTTATTAATCTCAGGTGAAGCCTGAGTGGATCAGTTAGAATTAATATTTAATTTTATTTCAGCTTTATTATCTACATGAATGCACTCAAAAATTCTCATAACTTGAATGATTATCGATATTTCAACTAAACCCTGAAAAAACAGATATTTCATTATAAAAGCATGATAGCTTTTTAACAGACTACAACTCACTCTGTTATCTCTGTGGAATGGACCCCTGTGCATTTCCATTCTACATTGCTGCACTACTATCGCACACCAAGGAGTGAAATAATTATTAGAATTCTATATCTGGCTTTGGTGGTATTATCAAGGTTTCTCTTTACCCTAGCTCTTTTACGTTTACGCAAAAATTTCTTCTTCTTTAAATATTGAGCTGGGAGCTCCATCCAGCTACTAACATGCATTTCTGTGGGGCAGTGCTCTCTGAATACCATGTCAAAGAAAAATTCTGCTTTCCTTTCCAAACATCATGAAGTCGACAATTAACATTAAGGTAATATCTCCATATAACTCTTCTTCAAAACAGCAGGAAAGACTCATGCATTGGAAAATACTCTTAGATTCTCCTGGATCATGTAAGTTCTCCACCTGAGAAACTCTGGTCCTTACAGTTTCTTTCACTTTCTTCTCAAAGCTGTTGTAGTCTTAGTAGGCTGGGGAAGATTTTACCGTTTATTTGCATAATCATCGTCTGTGGGTAAGAAGGGCTAATCTATACCTATTATTAATACAATCCATCCCTTACTGGGATATTATATCTATTTTTCTAAGGTTCAGCAAGTCCTAGATTGTCCATCAGCTACTCTACCTGGAGGGCACACTCTAATCAGGATTTTCTTGATTTTTTTTTCTGTGAATGTCAGAAGTTAAATTTATTTTGTGTCATTACACTGTTTCCTGAGCAGTCTTACTACCAGCAACTATCCATAATACACTGCACATCAGAAGAATCTGCCATTCAATTAGTTAACATTTATGGAGCAATCAGGGAATTATTATAATTACCAGTCACCCATACTGTGTAAGAAACAGAAGATGACCCTTACTACTATTTCAAATAGTCAGACAACCATATGTCTCAAGCCAGGAGGCATCACAATTTTATAAGTGTGGTACCTGTTTGCATAAGAACCTCCCCGTACCCATTAAATTACCAGGACAGGTCATTGCTGTGGCCATTTTTGCAGAGAAAGTACTTACAAAAAGCTGGCAGTACAAATTATATTAATCATGAAAGTACCTAGTCTCCAAATTATTGCAATTCATTTTGAGATAATGGTAACAGCTATGGTTGGTTGGTTGGTTTTTGATTCATGTTTGTCCAACAATTTTACAAACAGTAATTAAATTTTGTGTTTCTTGATTTACCTATTGAATTTATTCCTAAAACAGATGGGCTTTAAATTCTTTATGAGCTTATTTAAATGTCAGCTTTATATTTCAGTAGGAATCTGTCTATCCATCTATCTGAATGTGGTTTTAAAAACTTAAAATAACTACAACCTATACGATGACAAATGGGATAATACTGAAACAGTGAGTAGTTCATAAATTGCTTTTATTGCCTAATCGTTGATGTATATACAAAACAAATGTTTACTTTGAGCTTATCAACAGGTTAGGCCTGTTTGGGATCAGAATGAATTTGATTATGTAACCTATATATTAAAATCTTTTTGGATATATCTTTTTAAAAGAAAGTATAATACATCGAAAAGAATGCTTTTATGTCGTATACACATTCATGAAATATTCTTTCTTACATTGCGTTTTAGAATTACATTAAGCAAATGCTCAAACAGTATCAAGACTAGCCTAAGCAAACTGTCAATAACAAAATAGATACCAACACAGGAAAACATAGGAAATGGTGCAAAGCACAGGTTGCAGACGTTGCTATCATTTCTTCATCTGGAATATGCATATAATGACATCAGTAAACTGAAGTGCTGGACAAAATAAAAAAACAGAGCTGTTCTGAACTTCTCCTTTCTCAGAATATCCATATATTAACGTGCTGAAACAGTATGTAGGGGTTTACACAGAATGTTCTACAGTGTCACAGACAGAGGTGACTTCACAGTCCAAATGGAAAAACAGAATTTTAAAACTTCCCCTTTTTTTGTGGAATTTGAGCAGTTGGAGAAGGCAGAATGAGTGGCTGAAAGGATGAATCTTTCTCAAGCTCCTTGCAGAAGCCAGAGCCCATAGGAAATTATTGCAACCTCGCTGGTGTCAACTGCTCTGCCAAGGTCTGTAATTTCCATGAAAATAATAATTAAAAAAAAGCCAGCCCTATTTAAATTACTCTCCATTTCAAATGAATACGCAGATCAGTCAGGATGCCTGAGGGCTGTGTCTATAGATCTGTGAAAATATTTGCCACTTATTCTGAAACATCAACGTGTGGTCCAAAGATCAGAAACTGCAATAACCTCTGAAAGCCTTCCATTTGCTCCACTTAAACTGTCACCTTGGCCATTAAATTCTTGTTGTTGTCTTTGGAAGGAAAGAAAAAAAGACCTGCATCAGTATTTCTAAATTCTTGTCTGGTCATATTTGAAGAAAAACGAAACACATGACACTAATGGACTTTCTATTTTTGTTTCAGCTTACCCATGGAGTCCATGGATTTCTCTGCTGGGCTTTGCCCATGAAGTCCTCTTTCGCTTCCCTGGATGACATTGTTAAGACATCTATCCTAAATGATAAGATCTAAACTGTCACAGGATTTTTGTTTTTAAAAAAATGTGAAGTCCCAAATTGTAAATGCCTGACTAAAAGACTAAAAAGAATTCAGGCAGAGAAGCACAACAGAGAAATTAATTAGTTATGCCACTAAAATGTGCGTAATATGGGCACCTTTGGAGTGGGTGGTGAATTGTGCATGCACTTTTTCTAAAATGTCTTTAATATGGTGAGGAATAAGCCTTTTTCTGTTAAGAACAGTGTGAACAGGCTGGTTGATCTTTCCTTCTCAGAAGAGAACATCGAAGAGGGGTGACTTACACTTACAGAAGTACCATGTTTGTTTCAGTTTGGTATAACAGTTTGCACAGCTTTTGTAGGGAGACTGTGGGGGCTTCAAACAGAAGACTAGACTAACTAATCAAAACTTTCCTTAAGCTCTAGAGAGGATTTTCAGAATGAGGAAAACATAGAAATCAAGGCCAAGCACCTTTGGAAATCATGCTGCTGAAGAATTCAAGGAGTTATTATCATGGCTTTAACAGTATCATCTAAAAACAGCCTTAAGTTATCAGCGATGCTTTTTCCTTCTCTTACCCTCTTAAACAGTAACATTTATGAAGACAGGAACAGCAGACATCGTTCTGTTGCACCAGTGACACCGTGACTCTTCTCATTCTTGTGAACTACAATAAGGATTTTTTTCATTATCCTTGCAGGTAGTGCTCAAAACCTCTCAAAAGTTAAGACCTTTAGAAATTATACTTCTACCTTTTTGACATAAGGAAGGGGTTCAATATACCTGTTCAAAACCCAACTGCAAAACTCACCTCTGATACCCAACTAATTATGAAATTTTCTATGCACAATGCTGCATACGTGGCAAGTGACTGACAAGCACAGTCTTCAAAAATCCTTGAAGTCTGAAGCTGTAATAAAATGGACCAATTTTCGAAAGAAATCAGCCACTTATTGCCGGCTCTCAAATACAGCACAGTAATAATCAGCATGTTGTTAAAACATTCGGTCATTTGCTTCTCCAACTTTCAAATGATTCTTTTATGCTGTATTTTTAGCAACAATTAAAAAAAAAAAAAAGAAGCAACAGTGGAATATGTGCTTTATAGACTCCATTCCTAGTTGCTATAAAAATAGTTCAGAGCTTTAGTTCTAAAAAATACTGTTAAATAGTTCTTTGTCATTTGAGCACAGACATTGCCCAAGTCTATGAGGTTTATCTATTTGTTTAGTTGCCTTTCTTTTCAACTTGAGTTTGATCTCTCTGCGATGCTGAAGCTGATTCAGTGGTATTATTTCTGAGTTCAAACAAGAGGATATTGAATGGAAAGACATATCAGGAAAGGAATTAAAAGAGATTAAAAGCTTTGCAGTTACTGGATATTAGTGATCATCACAATAAATACTGTGGTTGCCCAGGTCTAAGCTTTTTCTAAATGTTCTTTTTGCTAGTAAAAGTAGTGTTTTATAGGACCTCAAATTGTAGTAGGAGCTTTGAAGAGATATTTAGAGGGTTTAGAGCTAGAGACTCTAGACTTCTATTTGATTTCAAGCAATAACACACAAAGGGGTGGCGGACAATATGAATCTGAGGGAACTCAAGAAGGTTGGGGAGGGTGGAGGTGGGGAACCCAGCAGAACTAGAGACAACAGTTTTCCATAGGTAAAGACAGGGCAGACAGACGTGCATTACAGTTTATTTCCTTTGGTCTGTTGTTAATTTGTATTTGTTTTTCTTGTTTCTGCTGGCTAGTCTTTTAAAATTTTATTTTCACTTCCAATATCACCTACCATTTTTACAGAAATAACTCCTCTAAAACCCTGCTTTTCATTCTGACTTTCAAATTACATCAGAGAAACTTGATAGTTCCTGTGTATTGCTCATTACCCAGTCTACCTGCCCTTATGTAAGGGCATAATTTAAGAAGTGCCAGTTTGTTACCTGATCTTCCTCTGAGTCAGAGAGCTCAAATAGCTGTAATTATCTAACTACTTTACAACCCTTTATTAACACCCAGGATGAAGTCAGTTTGTTAATAAGAAGTTAGAGTCTCAGAAGTTTGAAGCAATCAGTGCAAAAATGATCTCTCTACCAATCTCATCTGACAAGTCATTTGTCACTGACAAACTCCTCTACGGAGGGAAACAGAGCTCGGAAGTCTTCACGTTTTCTTCTCTCTACACTTTTGATAACAACAATAAGATGAAGAAGATTCTCCATAAAAGAATTTGAAGTGTTGGTTTCTACAAGGAGGTAAAATAAAATCCTTCATTCTCCTGGCTAAATGGTTTTGTAGGCTAACTCTCCAGCCTAACACTATGCCTTTTCAAATGAGTTAAGAATCCATCTACGTTTCTAAGTACGCAATTGACAATTAATTTCTTGTAACTTTTCCCTGATCATATTTTAATGCTTTGTTTTAAAATCTCTTCCCTCTGCTGCCAAATGTATCCATAATTTTATAACTTCCTGTCCTTATGAGACTGGTACTGATACAAGTGACTTCTGAAAACAGTCTTTTGACTCCAGTATGATACTAGATCTCTCACCCTAGTGAATGTTGTGAGTAGCATTTAAGATTCAAGTTGGATTCCATAACAGATTTTGACTGCTAATGAAAATTTTAGGTACTTACACTGCAAATCTAATTTTTAATTTTTCTTGAATTTTGGGCAACCAGCCATAAACTGACAATATTTCATTTCTAAGTAATTTTCTAAATTGTTGACTAGGAATATATATATTGGTTCTTTATTTGAAACTCAAGAGTGTTTCTATGTTCTGTCCTCACACTGAGTGGTCAAAATCGAGTAATTTAATTTCTTTTAACTTGGTTTCACTACAAAAAAATATTTTTAAAAAGCAACGTTTAGAACACTTGTTAAGTGATTTAAGCATTACTGAACAAAACCTATGATCTAACATAAAATGATCCCATATTTTTATTATAAATACAGATCATAGCAATCTGGATTTTGTACAGTGTTACTCAGCACTAACAACAATAATTTCCCTAGTTCCAGCCAGGTATGTGAATTCATACTGCTCTTCAAATAAAGGCATGTTTGCTATTTTGTCCTGAAATCCTACTTTAAAACAAACAAAAAAACCCCAAACAAAACAAAGCAAAAAAAACCCCAACCAACAACCCAAACCCAAAAAAACTTCCTAATGATTCAAATGCCACCAAATTTGTTGTGAGAGGTCCTTTTTCAGGTATCATCCTCTTTAGATGCCTCTGTCAGATCACATTTTTCCCAATGCAATCTAACTTTCTGCTCAAAGTGATGAGCAGATTTATCAACGGAATCTGTGTGTGGGCTCACTACCAAAGACAAATTAAGACAGACTACATAAGGTCAAACCACAGGAGCATCGGTACCTGAACTCTCTCCTCTTTACTGGTCACAGCGGAAACATTGTGAAATGAGAGCCAATACAGAGTTTCTAGAGCAAAATTCTAGTTTCCAGTAATCTCTGTTGCAGCACTCACTGAGCTGGGATATGTAGCGACAGTCAATCAATTCAATATCTGTGGTTTTTTCTACAATTCACTTACATAACAGATGGTTAGCCTACTTACTTTCTGATATCCTAAGCATCTTGCAGCGATGAGTTTCACATGGTAACTATATACTTCCTGAAAAAGAACTTTAATCATTCTTTCTTCTCTCCTTCAGGAGTTTGTAGACCTCTGTCATAATCTTCCCCAACTGCATCTTCTTCAGGATAAAAAGTCTTTGTCTATTTAATTTCACTTTATATGGAATTTTTTCCAAATATCTAATAATTCTGGTTGTTGTCCTTTGTACTTTTTAATTTCTAATGTATATTTTTGCATTAAATATTCAGATCTGCATGCAGAATTTCAGATGTAGATGTAGCTAGAATGTATATGGTAGTATAATTGTTTTGCTGTCTGGTCTTTTCCTCTTAATTCATACCATTTTATTTGCCTTTGATTAATATCAAGAAATTCATATATATTTTCAGAGCTCTCTAGATCCAGATCTTTTTTTTCTTAGAGTGATAACAGCCAGCTTAGAAGCAAGTGTTACATTTTTATGGCTGGAATAGATTTTTTGAAAGGGATGTTAATAAAAAAAAAAAAAAAAAGGTGATGAATGCGATGGGAGCATCTACAAACCTCACAATATCTTCAGCAAATTACTTTAGACGCTTTCACCCTGTTTTCCAATGTGTTTTATTCCACATGCAAGACTAGGTATTATGTTACTAACTACATGAATACACAATTGTACACTACTTAGGGACTTCAGGAATTATGGACTCACATAAATAATTCCCTGCTAATGCAAGCTATATTGATCAAAAATGGGATTGATGAACAACATACATGACACAAGTGTGTGTTCCTTGCCTGTCATATAAAATGTTTGAGGCAATTTCTCAAATATTCTAGAAAACAAGTTCAAAAATACAGATCTGTCTTTTTAAGAATGTCTAGTATTAGAAAAACTCCTTGTATTAAAAAATCGCCTTATGTTAAAGAATTAAAAGGTAAGTTGCCTTTTAAAACAAAGATAATGTGTAATGTCAAAGCTATGTTTTATGCAGCAAAAAGTAGGTTTCAAAATGTATTTGCAACACCTTTTATAAGCACTTATTTGACCCTAAATGCTCAATTCTGCAGTGTGCCATAACGCAAGTTAGTAGAACAGACACACATCCAAGTAAATGTGTGTGTATATAGTTCTTTTTTTCAAAGGAGAGTTTTTTCATTCCCAAGGTTAGGTCACTAGATGTTGCTAAATCATTCTATTGGCATTATAGAGTTGTAAACTTCCATCTTCCACTTAATGGTGCTTTGTTTTCAAAGACCTTGTAGCAACCTTCTCACTTTGCAGGACTGGGAAAAAAACTCATCTATGGGAGATCAAATGGTGCTGTCTTGGAGACAGAATATTTATTCAGCAAGGCTTGCAACTGACTGGTGATATCAGCTGTTTGGGGGAGCTGGGGGAGACTATCTTGCTTTAACTTTGTTATATCTAAAACTAAAGAATAAGAAGGAAACGGGAAAAATAATGTAGACAAACTCCCCATGGTTTCTTAGTACTTTGCTGTGATGCTTCAGCAAGGAGACAGCACTAAGAGGAAGCTAAACACAGTGAAAATTAAACACCACTATTGATTAACAACTCCTGTGCCAATGCAGAATCCCTACTTGGAGCATCAGTCTGCAGTTAACTTTTTCCTTGAATAATGAATAACAATTTTGAGCATCTGAGTACATCTTCAAACTTTCTACTTCTTACATGCAGAATTCTTCAGAGATATTAATAAAGGCTTCATTGATAATTCTAAAATTTGCTACCTGCTTATATTATTCACTGAAACATTTTAGACAGATGTTGGAATTTAATTTACAAGATAAGTGAATTTAGGATTTAGGAATTATCTATTGCATTTGCTTGAAAATATGCTTCAGAGATACGGAGAAATAAAGCACTTGAGATAGTTTACAGCTGAGTGGAATGAATGGATTCTTGACTTGTGTAAATTCCCCTGTTGTCTTTAAAGTTAATGTTAGGAACTGTAGCAATTTATGTAACTTGATAATGTGATCTCATTAAATTAAATATATTTGTCACACCTCTTGGAAAGAAAGTCTGGGATGAAATGCAGTCAGTAAAGTTTTTTGTAATTGCAACTTTTCCCAGGAGGGAGGGCTTAAGAGAAGTTGTAATCTGGGGTTCAAATAGGAAGTTTACAATGCGTATTTAGCTTCATCTCGACTACTTACCTGTGCGTCTGCACTTATGTACACACATTTTACAGCACTCTAGAACCTCACTGCTTACCTCAGTGGTTTACCACTAATCTACAATTTCCTTTACTACATGTGATTTGAAACTATATTTCTCAAGAAAGTCCAGCAACAGACTATTTAATGAAACTGGTTAATGCTAAATCCTAAATAATACATGCCATAGAACACTTTCAGATTATATGAATTAATATTCTATATCAAACTAAAAAACACAATGTGGCTTTTCTCTTAAAGCTGATGAAACATTAAATTAGCATAGTGCAGGATTGCTTTGTTACTAGCACTCAACATCAGTCTTAGATTAAACATCAGCTAAAGCAATTCTTCCATTGCACTTCCTTTCTAGTGTAATAATTTGTCTTAACTAATAATTTTTGAGTGAATAGCCCTCATAAGGAATCACTCCTTAAAATACACAGATGTTTTCACTGCACTTTACCCTGGTATTTCTTGCACTTAAACACCAGAAATTAAGCAAGGACAAAAGCTGAACTAAAGGTAGTATTTGAGCTCTTTTAAACTTTTCTCTATGAAGACAGGTGTAGTAAATTACAGAATTCTAATTCAGGGAAAATACTGACAATAGATCTCATAAATTCCGAGATATGTGTTATGTAGTATGCAAGATATAGGATGAGTATATATGATAATATAGTACATTTCTTTAAAAACTAGAATTTATATATAATAAATACAGCTATATTTAAAAGGATTAATAACACCAATTTACTTGTTGGCTGTGGAAAGCAAGTAGTGTACGAAACGTTTTTACTAATTGCTTAGCACTCAGCAGCTTAATAAGCCCAAATTAGTGAATACTCTGTAAGGTAGTCAAATGACTTTTTTCTGTATAGTAACAAGATAATTGATTTACGGTCTGTTAGCACACCATATAATTCTGTATGTTACCATATGTCCTGGGTTACAGTGTAAAATGTGCCAAAAGGAAAAAAATATTCTATTACCATCTTGAGGAGCTGTTGAGACCAGGTGGGGTGGTGCTCCCTGCCTCCCCCCTCTGGACTATCTCCTGTCAATGGGCACAACAATGCCTTATCGCCTGACCCATCGATAACTATCTCCTGTTAATGGCCCATCAAGGAACTGCCTCACGACTCCCCATCCCATTGTGAGATGCTCCGCCCGGGGAGGGTGGGGAAGGAGCGAAGCAGTCCATGCCAAATAAAAACGGAGATTTTGAACACCCTAGCAGCCTTTCTTCCACTGGATTCCCAGAGGAGCTTTTCCCCCCACTGGAGTTCCAGAGGACAAGAGCTACCTACCGACCACTGGACCTTCGGAGGAAGACCAGACTCTTTTACCTGATTGCTGCTTCCACAGAACTACATCCATCACTTCAGGAGGACTGCAGCCAGCATCTTGTCGGACTGCTACTGCCACCCTAACAGGGTGTCAGGTTGTATTCCTGACTCTGTCAGTGTAAACCAGTGGGTTGTTTGTTTTTTCCCTGCCTTGTGCTATATATATATATATGTTAGTAAAGAACTGTTATTCCTATTCCCCATATCTTTGCCTGAAGTCCTGTTAATTTCAAAATTATAATAATTTGGAGGGAAGGGGGTTGCACTTTCCATTTCAAGGGAGGCTCCTGCCTTCCTCCACAGACACCTGTCTTTTCAAACCAAGACACCATACAAAGCTATATACTTCCATGTCTTGTGTATGTTATTCTTAATACATCTTACACCCTACAGATTTTGGTATTTCTAAAAAGTATGGTTTCTTTCTTTTCCAGTTCTTAAGATTGGAGCTGATGTATTAATAACTGAAATAATGTACAGCAAAAAAAGCAAAGCAGTGATTTAAGTGTTCCTTAGCCTACCTGAAGTTATCATGGAAGAAGTAGCTTTATTAGTGCTCCTCATGGTATGAAGTTTTTCTTCAGTTTTTTATCTAATTTTATACAGAAGAGCTAGTGTAAAAATTCTGGAGTTTTTGTGATGAATTTATGCTGCTACACTAGAAATGAAAAAGTGTCTTTTCTTCTATAAAGAGACTGTATTAAGCCCTTGCACTGGGACTGCCTATTTCTGGATGTTATAAATAGATACAGAACAGCTAAATAGAGAGTTTTACAGACTGGAGATAAGACATTGTTTTTTCAACCACACATTCATGTTCAGAGGTTTTCCCCACCATTACATTTTCTCTTTTGCAGGCAAGAGTTATTTTATTTATGTCTGATCCATGGGTCTAAGCATCTACAGTCAGACACATTTTTATTGCAGTTGCCAGGAACCCCAAGCAATCATGACTGGTATGCTTTAGTCTGGGTCTGGGTTTGCTCTGCTTCTGGGGAATGAAGAAATGACTCATTCCAGATCCAGATCACTGCAGCTCCCATCATTATCACAATCTCTGTTGGTGACTAAAATGTTTTTGTTTTCTCAAACACTTGTACTAAAAATGACCATTTAAAATTTATAGCTGTATATATACAGTTGGTCCAGTGTGTTTTGTTGTGTTTTCACTCCTTGCTAAAAAATCTGGTAAACCTGCTGAGAACTCTTAGCAAAGAGCTGATGTGCGGTCTTCCCATTCCTCAAGTCTTTATAATCTTACTCATTGCTTCTAATCAACATGCCTGAGGAGCATCAGTTCCCACAGATGAGACATCATACAATACTTGCATGACCATATGAAGAATTAATACATGTTATTAAGATTTAATTTTTTTATCTCTTTGAAGTCAATGGAAGTCTCACTCCACTTCACTGGGATCATACTTTTTGTCCCCCAAAGTCAAATCAAGCAATTACGTGTGGGCCTGAGGAAGCCCTCGCAGTTTCTAATGAGTGTGATCAGCTGCCCTTGTGCCAGGGTGCCTGATGTCTTTGTTGCAGGAGCCCCCTGATTAGGGAGGGCCAAGCACCTTTTAGCCACTGCTCAGGAAAAGCCTATATAAGAGCCAGGACTAGAGCATAGCTCATGAAGACAGTCCATAGGTACAGCAGTTTGTGCAGAAAGGCATAAAGAAGGAGGCCTCAGCTGAATTACCAGTGTAAATAGCATCAGGGATGGTGGTTACACGCCCCAGGGCAGTTCCCCCAGCAAGTATTGAAGCAGCTCATGGCAGAGGCTTTGATGCAGGCAGAGCTTCAGATGTCTGGGAACTTCTCTCTGACACCAGGAGTGATGGCTCTCTGTCTAGCAGGAGGTGTACCATCTCGGAGGAGCTGAGTCCCCAAGTAGAGGATTTATGGAAGGAAGTGAGCTGTCTGCACAACATCATGGAAGATGAAAGGGAGATAGACAAGGATCTTCTCTGAGATGCAACAGTAGGCAGTGTCCATCTCTACTGTAAGTGTAACCTCTGGAGAACGATGGAACCTGGTGACTTCAGGTACAAAGAGGAAGGCTCCTGCCTTTTATTGTTTCGGTTAGGTTTTGGGGTTTTTTTTGTATTTAGTAGTACTTTGGTTACATAAAATTATTTATGTGTTTATAATTAAAAGCCTAATTTTTTTTCATTCCCTTAAAAGACTGCATAAAATTCCTGCAAATACTAACAGCTGAAAGTCCTTTATTACCCTCTTGTGATCTTATCATGGAATATTAAAGTGATTATCTAGTATTCTTCCTGATGTGGTTCTTGTAATTTCTGCAATGCACAATAAGGTAAATAATTAGCTTATGAGCTTCTTTAGGCAACTGCTCATTTTTTAAGTTGGTAGAAACCAATCTGAGTCGCTTATAAAAACACTGCATATGCTTTGGCTTTTCTCATCCACTTTTTATTGTCTCATGGCAAGGCAGTGCTCTTGGAAGGAGCGACTGCTTCTTTTCCTTTCATAATAAATAAACAGGTACTAAAGAAGACAATCATCAGGAAACAGGAACAGTAACAAATCACTGAGTGAAAGGGAATGAACGAAAAGATAAATCCAATTAAAGCAATTCAGCCAATGTCCTACAAGAAAACTTCTGGCCAGTTTCTACCTGTTTGCTGGAAGGCTCCAAGAGTTGTCTGATGGATATGGCATTTTGCTTTATTCTGGAGAAAAAAAATTAGACAGCAGACTGTATTTTTTTTAAACTTAGTCTGTTGGATGATGCTAACTAATGTTGCTAGTCCTACATTTCTTAGAAATTGGAAACTGGCTTACCAATTTCTCATTTGAAAAGTGGAAGAAATAGAAGCATAAGAATCTCTACATACTAGTACTCGGGCCGACGATTTCAAACTCTATGAAGCACAGACCACCTCCAAATAGAGAGAAACTCTATGGGACCTAAATACCCTATGGAGTTTCTGGGTTTTAATCTAATGTAATTCTTAAATAGTAATAAAAACAGTAGTATTTTTAGCACATAGAAAGATTTTTTCTGATTCAAGTTTCCGAGGAGATGTACAGGCGTTGAGTTTCAGGTGTATTTTGTGTAAGTCAGTAATACATTTTCAAAGTTTGATATCAAAGTGTTTTTCAAATCTCCTTTTCTTTGTCTACCTACAGCTCATGCTCTTTTGCCAGATAAGTAAAATCATTCTTAAAAATGGTTAAGTACTTGCTGTGGTATAAGTGGTACCTCTCTAGAATATGATGCTTTACAGGTTGTACACTGATTTTGTTTTCCTCATTTTTTTCGTTGTCCTTTTGATGCTCTTCGTCACCACTTTTCATTTCCTTCCACACTCTGATTTTAATTCTTCCTTTAATATCTGCTTATTCTCAGTGTGTCCCTTCTCATTCTCAAATCCACATGTCTCCTGCATCTGATTAACATTTCTATCCCTTTTTAAAGCCCTCTTTCTCTGTTGGTTTTGCTGTCTTCCCACTTGCTTTTCTATTTCTCATTCTCTCAGTAGCCCTGTACTCTTATCATAGCACTAAAGGCCATTTTCTGGGGCCTTTCTCTTTTCAGGACAGGGTATACAGTCATGGACAGATATAAACCTCTTTAGAGGCTATGTGCCTGCTTCCTCAGCAGGCAAGCTATGCATTCTTACAAGCTCAATTTCATCATTACCTAGCTGGTTTTTACCTCCTGTCTGTGTCATTATCAACATTATAATAAAATCCAGCAACCATATTTGTTCTATGCCCTGACAGAGAAAAACAAAATTCAAATCAAATACCATTTCTATTGAAGGCCTTTCAAAAAAAAGGAGGCCACATTGAAATTCATGAGCTTCAAGATACTAGCAGTGGGTAAAAAAAACCCCACATAATTATAAACTGGAATATCTAATTTTGTGTACAGAAATATTCCTCCTGATCTCACCTTATCCATTTGTTCTGTCACTTGATGAATCACCATGTCAATGTTGCTTGTTAAAATCTGACTGTCACCTTGCTGGGATCTTTACCCGTGGCAGCTAAAAATGATGCAATAGATTTAGTTATGAAGGGACTTTTTAAGGCAATCACTATTAGCCGAATAACAAGAAAACCCACTGCTAGAGTTTGGAAGAAATTTGCAGAGGCTAGTGCAAATTCAAACTCAAACTGAGTAAATGAGATACAGCAAGGAAGTTAGTATTGGAATGCTGGATTCCATTTTAAAATAGTCCAAAATTAATTGTTTCTGATACTGTACAAATGGCTCAGTCATCTGATATGTATTCATTCATTGCATTAACTTAATAAATATTCTGTAGGAGAGGAGAAAAATCACTTTACTCTTGGATGTATTGTTGAGTTTTGTATAATACTGATTGTAGTTTGAAGCATCTGAAGTGTGCTCTACTGCTTCTTCTGAATTTGACAAAAAAGTCTTTGTAAAGATTAAAGCCATACAGGTTTTAGTGAGATAATTGTACCTAATACAAGGAGCAAAGCCTGCAGTTTCATTTTCACTACACTTGCTTTCTCATCTAGCCAGAATTCCTTCAGATGTTGCTGTACTTTTCTATCACATACAGCTCTTTGTTTTCATTAAGTTTCCTAGGAACCATCTTTCTAAGTACTGCAAAAACTGAATCATAACAATTCAGATTTATTTTAAATGCTACCAATGGTCACAATGCAAACTCTGATTGGCAGGGAAGTTAAGATTTAAAAAAATTGCCACAATAAATTGCCATATAGTATTGTCCTATCAGAGTGACAAATTACATATGTCAGATGAACAAGAGATTTATCTCTTCATGTCTGTTCAGTACGATTGCCTAGCTGTTCCAATGATTGGTACCATGGTATTTTGAGCAAGAGCATTGTTCTAGCTATCTCCCAGTCATATTGTTCCATTTATATTCTTCTCAAACTAAGGACAGTGTGTGATCCAGACTCCTATGGTGTGCTGGTAAGTTTGTGCTGGAATTTGATGGGCCTGAGAGTACCAGCGCTTGTGGTTAAGAAGATCCCTTTTTAAAAAGAATATTCCAAACTCTAACTGGGTAGTACCACAGCAGGTAGGGTTTGCTGTAATAAAGCTCCATGCCCGTATGGAAGCTGTAATAGCTGACTAGTTTCTGTTTTCCTGCATTGAAGAGTAACATAATACTGTGACTGCTTGAGATTTGTACTTCTGCCATTATCCTGCCCTGGCAACACCCAGGATTTTTGCAGGAGAGGACAATTCACAAGAACAGAACCCACAAATCCAGGTCAAGAGTAGGCAGTGGCATGTGGTAAATTAGGCCAGAAAAAAAGCTCACCTATTTTGTTTTGTGAGGTAGAGGAAAGCTGTATGGGGACATTAGAGGTATGTTTCCTGTTTGTCTGCATGTTTCTGAACCGTATCACCAAATAAGACAGGATAAAAAAACAGCGCATTTTTCAGGCACCAAATATTTGTCTTTAGATTTGGTTACAATATGATCAATGAATCCTTGGTAATAAGATGAGAAGGTGTTTCTAGACTGTCAAGGAAAGAGCCGCTCGCTTCTTTGTGGTCTCTGTCTTCCAGGAGTTGGTAGGAAAGTTTTGCATTTGTATGGGTTGGCCAGGGGAAACATTTAGCCCCCAGCACACTGTGTGTGGTGGAAAGGGGGTGGAAGCTCTGTGTGTCCAAACTGTGCTCCCTTCCATGTCTAAATGAACCGCTTTTTTCTTCCAATCCAAAGGGGAGGATCTATCACGGGGGGTGGAACGGAAGTTTTCTTATAGGCAGCAGTACTGTGTGGGAAGAGTTTTCCAGCCACGTCCACAGGCAGGTAGGAGATAAGGAGATGATGTTCTGTTTGTAGTGATATTGCCATAATTGGCGATGATCCAGTCTCCTGAAAAACTACATAGTGATTCAAAACGAAACATCTCCCAAGAGCTAGTGGAAGAAAGCTAGGGGACTTCATGACTGGTACTGCAAGGCAACAACCCTCTCTATGGGCCTTGTCTATGCAGGGAGGGGAAGTTTCCCAAGAGTGAGCTCAGAACCAGCTGTGATAAGTCTTGGGGCTATGAAAATCCATTGCCTCATAGAAATGATTAAAGAAGAATCATGACTGTATTGACTAAGAGGTAGTCAGTCATTCCTGAATGAGTTAAACTCATAAGCATCTCACCTAATTAAGGCATAGTCCTTACCTTCTTTCACACATCTGAAACACTATTATTTTCTTGCTGATTACCTGAGAAACTGTATTTTAAGGACAGTGGAGAAAAAGCCAAATGACATGATACGGTAAGTCATTGCTCACAATAACACCCTACCTTGTAGTGGTTTCATATGGAGGGAAGCACAGCCTGTCAGGGCGGGCACTGAGACATTAATGAATGAAGAACTGAAATTACTCACCATGCAAGTGACCCTTAATAAAAGACCCTAAGCAGTGTCATGAATTCAGCACTTCATAATGTCTACAATTTATAGCAGTTTAACATTTCAACCATTTCTTCATATTAGGCTTTATTTCTTAAGCTGGCAGGACTCATTACACCTTTGAAATTTCACAAAGAATAAACAACAAAAAAGATTCTCCCTCACATCAGGCCTCAAAAATCAAAGCCTATGGACACAAGCCAAAACCCACTGAAGACCATTTTCCCACTTGACTTAAAAGCAACTTTTGTTCCCGTTTCACCCACACTAGAGGACAATAATTCCATTGGCACCAAGATTTGGTCCTAGTCAACTCTGAATAAAGCCTTTTAGCATGGGCTTAATTGCTGTTGTTGCAAATGAGAGAAACGTGACCCAAGCTCAGGCCTTGCCCTTCAACGTTGGAATTGTTTTGCTACAGTTTTGTCCATATTGATCTATGTGTTTTAACACAGAAAATAAACATATTTAACTAAAGTTGAGAGCAAAAAAAAAAGTGACACAGAAAACCTCCAAGGATAAGTAAAGCAGGGTGAATCTGGCTGAGCCAGGGCTTTGAGGGAGCATCTCAGTGAAAGCCTGTGCTGAATCATCACCATCAACACACCAAGCCATGGGAAGAGGCCTCTATAGATCAGATGTATTAGGAGCCAAAAGTAAATCAACAAACTTCTGCAGTAAAACATCCTTCATCTTGTGGTTAAAGCAAAACAAAAGGATCAGAAAACAATTCCAACTTCTATACCCAGGTCCTAGGCCAGGCCCCAAACACTACAGTCCCTGAAGAAGAAAACATTTTCTCCTCATAACTCTGATTTTGGAACTCAGAAGTGCACACGTTAAATAAATAGATGGGGTTTTTTCTCCTTAGCTGACCTGTTGCATTCACTGTAAAGTGTCTGTTTAATGCACAGGTTAACTTGCAACACATATAGTTTTTTAAACGTTGATTTTGCAGTATGAAAGGATTAAAAAAAAAAAAATCAAATTCAGCTTTGAAATAAGAAGACAGCTACAGAGTACAGCTATTGTTTTTGACCTGTTTTCAGTCCAGTTAAAAGTTTCCAAGAATGAAAAGCTGTGCTTCATTTTTCAGCCAGCAGATAAAAAGAGGAGCTAGGAAAGTCTCCTATGGAAAAATAATAGTCCTTTCTGTAAAGAAGTAGTTCTTCAATTTCATTTTAGTTGCACAGATCTTAGTGACACCTTGCAAGGAAATTTAGGGCACATAAAGGAGTTTATACCTTCTTTCTACACATGTACTTACTGCTATGAGTCTCAGGTAGAGGTTGCCAGACAAGGCAAACCACTGCCTAATGCCTTTCCTTGAATTCAGGTGTGTTTTCTACTGAAGTGGGTCAAAGCAGACTCCAGTATTAGCGAGGTTTGGGCTGGTGGCACTCTCTTAAATGGATTTTCTTCATGATATGTTCATAACTGAGAATCTCCCAGAAGTGGGTCTTTGGCAAACTATTTGTATAATGGAAAAGACTTCTTAAAAGTACCTATGATAAAAGCTTTTCTCCTCGTTGATATGTGCTGTGGGACTCTGGATAGAGGAATGGGCCTTTGAATAGCTTAGCTGCATACCCCTTCCCCCACTTTCTAGAGAGAATTCAATCAATTTATGCAACTAAAATAGTTATGCAGATCTGAAATATGAATACCACATTATTGAAAAAAGAGATGAATTTTCGTAAGTAATCTTGTTTTCAGAATGCATTTTGTTTCATTTTAAACCCTGGAGTTGCTTTCAGGAAAATGGATGTTTTGACAAATGACATACCTGCAAGAAAGTTTGTTAACTGATGACTCCTTGAGCGTGTTCATATCTTCCCAAGCCTCATGTTGAAGAGCTTCACTTGTTTCACAAATGTACCATTTCAGACTGATTGGATGCCCAAAGAGAGCATATGTCATCGTGATTTCAGGTTTGACATTGACTGACTGAAGTCAGGAAGAAACCATCATATGCAGTAGGTAACACCAAAGGTATCCACAGATGTCAGGAACCAAACTCCTCAGAAGTCAGGTGATTTGGGGGATGCGGGTGGGGAGGTGGAGGGTGTCTGTGAGAGGGGAGAAATTACGTGGTAAAGACCTTTTAGCTGTGCTTTCCTAGATCAGAGAATCAGGTATGCTGCCTTTTATCCAGATGCAAGAAATAGAGTTATGTTCTTTGTTCATATAGTAACTAGTCAGAAAAGCGTATTCCACAGAAGGTTATCGAATAACAATATATGAAAGCTAATAGAAGTAGTATACTATTATGATAGGGCCCAGGATCATCCTTATTTCCACAGGTGGAAAAAAAATAGCTACAGGGTTCCCAGTTGTCCTCCAAAAATTTACATAATTATCTTTTTTATGGGTTAGAAAAATGTCTACACAGTTTTACTGTGTACCATTATGTCAGTAATCACTCAAAACATATGATTTTGTAATGTGAGGCTTTGAATGCAGTTTGTATACCCAACAAAACTTGTTTTTCCTGCACCTTGTAGATGCTACTGAAATTTACAGGGCTCTCTGGGGCACAGTAGGGTGCATTCCTCTATGATCTACTCACATGATGTGAAAAAACCAGTCAGATATTTGGATGTGTAGCAAAGGCCACTACATCCTCGGACACATTTTCTTAATGCTGTTTACCATAGCATGAAGAAGAATGTTTCTCATTAATTTGTGCACCCCGCTGCATGGGGGCATGCAAACTAATGCCTTGAGAATAGACTGAGGATAGGGTGGAGAAAAGCTGACATGTGTCAGGATGTAGGAACATCCTTCCAGTATTCTCTGGCTGTATCTTAATGAAGTATAACAACTGTATCATGAAGTATAACAACTGTATCATGTTTGCCAACTTCTGGCCAGACGTTTGAGTTGTCACTGGAAAACCAGTGTCTGGAATAAATAGGTCAGAAGAAGTTACCTAGGTGTAACTTTGAGAGAATTTTTCCAGTGCACACACACAAATTTGATCTGATGTAAGGAATAATTCCTGCCTGTAGTTCATGTGCTAGACAAGTGTCCCTATAGCTATACCAACAACATCACTGCTGCAACGGCCATTCTTCAATGACGTGAAGAAGAACTCTTATAAATGGCTTACAAAATCTAAACCTGTTGAGATAATGCTGTCCCATTTTCAACATCGGAATTGCCTCAGAAATCCAGGAAATATGACAAACACATTTTGTTGCACAAATACCCTTGTACAAGTTTGGTCCAGGGATTTATTCCTGTAACCCTCCAGAACCTGTTGGGTATTTGATCATAAGCCCTTACAGGCATATCAGTTGTACCTATTAGAGTTTATTATTACACAGAACACAGCTAATCTCTAAGCTCTTAGTGCATTAAAGAACTAAAACATTTTAAGGAACTAAAACCTTACACAGCCAAAAAGCAAAAGGGTGTGATATTTACTGAGGTCATAATGTAAATCTTTGTGTACAATAGGTACGCTTCTAGTTCTATAGACTTAGTTTGAGTCTTCAGAAGGGTAGCTCACTTCCCAAGGAGAGATCCACACAGACATAATCAAAAAGAGAGATTTACATATGAAGCTTCCCCTGTGTGCTCTCCCAGTTTTGCTTAAGAGCATTTAACTGTCTGCCTTCATGCTCCTTTCTTGCAGGCACTACGTCACCTAATTAAATCAGAACAGAACATAGCTTCATTCTTCAACTGTTTTACAGAACAGACCCAAGCACCCTATAACAAGAGGAATTATTTTTCCAGTATTTTTTTTAAAGCTTCTTTTTTTCTGTGATGCTCACAGCAAATGGGTTGCATAGTTGACAAGCTGGGTCTCAGATTGCCTAGAACAGCATAGCTCTGCTAATACCAAATTTAGAAAAGTAGCCACAGGTGTCAATGATCTGTCTATGCCCCAGCAAGGAGTCAGTGAAACAGATCAAGCCTGGCTCTAAGTTAAGTTCTAGGTAAACATAAGTGAAGCTTGTTTTTACTGATCATGCCACCAACATTGTCCCCTTATGTTTATTCTTTGACAGATGAACATCAGGCCAGGCATCACACAGGTGCCTGGCCTGATGCTACGGTGATAGGTTTTGTTTAGGATCTTCTGGCAGTTACAGGATAGCTACATTCAGAAGGAGATGCTAGTTTAAGCATAGCATCAACCAAGCCTCGTAGCTATATCTAAGCCATCTGCTTGCAACGAGTGATAAACTTTAGGATGGGGTTAGGGTTCAGATCAGCAAAAGATATTTGCTTTAGATTAAAGGGGTTGTAGAAGGACCTCTGGACAGGATAAGATGTACCCTCTATGATGATAGAGCTAATGATTGAAAGGTCTTGTGGTAAGAGAATGAGTCAGTAAGTGTGAGTAAGCTAAAATAAGCTGTGGTTTGGAAAGAACAAAACTAAGTTTGAAATGTGCTAGTGTTGCTACATGTAGGTGTAAGCTTAACCTATCAGGGTTGCTGGTAAGTGCTGACATAAGAGTTGTGTGCTGCTTGGTAGGGACAAATTAATCTAGAATCCAAAATTTGTTTTGGTATTATCAAATTGACTTTTGGGATTATACTGGCTATTTAGTTGCATTTGAAGTTAAGCTGGCAGATATTTCTCATTTTGAAAGAGCCGGACTGTTAATCAACTACAATGCAGGCTTGGTCCTCAAGAGGTTCCCAGTGTGGGATCAAAGTGTTATAAGGCAGTCCGTACTGCTTATGTCTGAAAGGTTAATGCAGGTCACCTAAGTGCTCTGGTAGAATTGGAAGCCTACAAGCAGGTCTGCATCATGACAGGCCAAGCAAGTTCCTCATTTAGGTGTGTGTTTTCATCTTTCATGTGGAAAAACAGAAGTACCTTACCAGAATTTTCACTTCAGTTTTCCTTGTGTTCTCTTGTGTTTCCTCGTGTTCATGCCTGACACTCCAAGGTAGCTAATTTGTTCTTTCAGTATATTTTACCAAACATACCCTAGGAATTATGTCACTCCATGTTAAAGAGAATTTCTTCCCCTCCACTCCAGCAGGTGACTACTACAATATTAAAATTCTAATCTTCACTGTAAAGCGAAGATCAAATAAAGCAAAGGCACAGCTGTGCCTCACCTATATTCAAAGCCACAGAGCCTGTATGGAGAGCAACATCTTTGCTTTTTCTTTTACCAAGACATTAAAAAAAAAATTGGTTTGATTTTCTGGTTTTGTTTCTAATTGAGCCTGCCAATATGCTGTTTCTGCACAGTGCCTTGCGTTAAGGTGAAAAGTGTGTTAGACTATAAAATGCTCCCCTGTGGAATCTTTATGCCTCTTCAAAATAACTATGCAATGTGTTTTCTAAATTACCTTGACGCACTTGGAATCAAAATAGTGGTATATCTTTCTTTGCTTTCCCGAGTACATAAATTTTCATCCTACAGTGCTGTCCTTTACGATACTTTCTGGCAGAGCTATAACAAGTGACAATTGTTTCTGATCAATCGGTTCTGGTAGCTTGGTAGCCTAGTGAAATAAATTTAGATTTTTAAGTCAGCTGGAATGTCACACCAGTTACAGAAGTATAAACTGCTCAGCACACAGATGAGTGTACCATGAATTGAAGCAGAGCCCCATAGGTTTTGATCTCAATGCAGCGGATTTTGTGCATTTCGTTCTAAACAGGTGCATGATTTCTTCAGGCTGATAGCACTAACTCCCTGGGTATGACATGAGAAGACTCAGGTGTGTCATTTGTTCTACTGACTATTCAAACAAGTAGAGCTAACAGCATGTGTACAAGTGAGAAGCCACCTGTGATAAGTTTCTTGCTGGCAACTGGTAGAAATGAAAGAAATTGCTCTCCCTAGCCTCCCTAGGGAAAGGAGTGTTAGAAATCTATTGTTGTTCCCTTGCCAACCACAAAATGAGAGTCTGCTTGCCTTTCTCTCAGAAAAGGGGGAAAAGATGCCTACTTGCCTCGGTCACTGAAAGAGATCTTGTAAACAGTGGTGGGATAAGACACTTAATGCACACTGCTAGATGATGACACAGTGATCAAAACATTTCTTTCTGTTAAATGAGTGATCTGGTTTTTTGGTTTCCAGTGTTCTTTTCTCATCTGACTTCATCACTGTCTGATCAACAGGGGGCAAAACCACTAGCTTATGAAATGTTATAGCAAATTCTGAAGGGAACTGTTAAAATCCTTGCTAGAGTGAGTGTTCACTCAGGCTATTTTCAGGACAAAAAGAATGGTTAAACACATAGCAAAGCTGAGGATACCTGACTCTGGACATTGTTTAAGCTGTGAAATGATTAGTTATTAAGAGTAGAATGGACCATCTAAACCTTATATTTTTGCAACTATAGAAATCTTCGTCAATTGAGGAGAGAGGCTTTCTTGTTCTGTGTTAGTGGTTCACAGTAAAGTGACGTATGTGGCTACCATGAATTCAGTAGTTTAGAATTACTCTTGAAATTGTCATCAGCTTTACTGAAATTTATGTTTACAGAGTAAATAACCTCTGTGATACATGACTTTAAAATAAATACATACGCTGTGTTAATGACAGTGCAGTAAGTAGTGGCTCCCTTGGTTGGTTGTTCTCCATTCCACCTTACCTAAGCATGTGGTTCAGATGGGTGGAAAGTAATAGCTTTGGATTCACCGCAGTCATGGCAATAAAACCCTTTTCTACGTCACTGTCTTTTCACAGGCCTTGCTGCATGGTATAGGTGGATTGGAAGCTCCAGAAAGCAAGCAATTTTTTCCAGTATGTGAAACTGTTTGCTACCTAATAATATCTTACTGTAAAATGGAGATTTGAGAGTTGCAATCTAATACAGGGAAGATCCCTGGTCTATTTAAGAGTCAGTACATTTCTCTCCTGGAAGGGAGAAGGAAAGCAGCAAAAATAAGATTACCGTTTTACCTTCCAAAAAATTCTGGTGAATTATACTTGACTTTTTCTTACAGAAACTTGTAGCTCTCTGAGGATCTTCTGTTGTTCCAGAGAGAAAGTACATTTGCTTATCAGAAAATAAGAAGTTTAAATACAGTGTGATAAAGTTTCATAGCTTATTTAGCACTTCAGGATCCAAATATTGCCTTTTCTATTCCTATGAATGGCTCTCATATGTGACAATAATTTTGCCTCAGGTATACTTTCTGGCAAGCCTGATTTGGATGATTAAAAAGGGGACCTTTTACTATATTTTTCTACAGTAGCATTTTGCCACTTCAGTGTTTCAAAAATAGCTCACATAATTTATTTTACAGTTGGGTTAACGTTGACTAGCAACACAAAGCAATAACATCATGACTTCTTGCCAGAAAAAAAAAAAAAGATATAAGTAAAAGTGAATGTTGGAATGCAGTAAATGTAAACACCTACCTATTTTAGGGAACAAAGGTGCAGTGAATTTTGGGGTTTGTTTTGTTTTGTTTTGTTTTTCAATTAATGTTGAATCTCTGCAGCCTTTAGAAGATCTGATAAACTTCTACTTCACTGTTGAAAATTACAATCAGGGTAACACAAGCTACTCCAATAAGTTCAGTATAATTCACCTTCAGGCAGAGCTGTAGATGGGTTTCTCTCCAAGGAATAAAATATGTTGCCAAGGTCAGTACTCCACTTAAGGAAATAGAATGCCTCAAATTTGGCATCGTTGCCTTCCTTGTGTTTCAGTGGTTTAAGTGTTCTTACCTCAAGAACACAATGATAAGATAATCCTATTGTACAAAGGTTAAAAACAAAACCCAAACAGCTAAACAAATAAAATTATGTTTGACCTCTATTTTGTAGCAGTGACCACATTATTTATACAAACTTAAGTCAGATTTTACTGCATCTAATGAACAGTAAGATTGATGGACTATTTTGGTTAGGTAAGAGAAATGGATGTGTAAATTGCCAAATTAAATGTTCTTTCTCAAAACAGATGAGAGACTTGGTGTGAATGCTTTATGTCTTTAACTACAGGAGAACTGTAATAAGACTATTACCATTAGCAAATACAGCTGGGCAGATCCAAATAATAAGGCAATAGCTGAAGTGAAAGCAGAACACCAAGTCGTATTACCAAATCTCTGAACCAGTGTAGCTACTTTTAATGGGGAGCTGCTCTTATAAAGTCTTTGTGCTGTGAATACCTTAAAATCAGTGATTTTAAATAAAACCAAACCAAAAAACCTCAGAAAACAGGAAAAAGACTGTGAAGTTCGGTGTTGACTTCAGACTGTATTGTCAGACAAAATATTATGCATGTTTTGTGATGCTGAGACTACTTCTTTCTTGAGATGTCATACTATTCAGAAGAAAAGAAAGTAGTTCTATATTTGACAGTTTCTGTCAATTTTGCCCAAAAGTGCTCTATAAAAATCAGGTCCTGAATATTCAATCTCATTGACATAACTTTTGGGACCTGAATTTAAGCTACTTTCCATCAAAATACTCCATCAGGTTTAGGGACTACATTATCTTTGGATTTTTTTGAGTAATTCTTCTTAGAAAAGTACTATTTTCTTAGTAGTAGACCCTCCAGTATTATCTGATGAGACTTTTTTTTCTTAAAGTTTGAGCAGTTAAGCATCTTGAAAGTAGCGTCTGAAAGATTCTATATACCTTTTTCTAGTTCTTAAAAAAAAAAAAGAAATTATTGCTTTTTTTTTTTTTTTTCATTTCAGGAGCAAAGTACAAGTGAAACTGTAATCAGGCATTCCACTCTTCTCATAAATTCATATTCTACAATATCGTTAGACATTTTAAGGAAGAAACTGTATGTCTTTGGAAGCTAATTTGGTTAATTGTCAACCTAGTTCTCAATTTTCTGTGGCTTTTCTCAAGTTTTAATTTCCATCACAAAAAAGGTTTTTGAGAAAATAATGTTGTCAACATAATACTTCAGAGAATAAGGTAATCTTCTATTTAAACTTATCCATATAAACTCCAGGGAATATGAAGAGAAAATCTTGTTTGTTAAAATAGGAATGATCTAAGATGGACTTAGGGATCATCAATTTTCCTTAATGCTGTTTTGCTGTATTGGTTTTCTGTTGCTGACATGCCAATTCTGAAGTCAGTCATATAGGTAGCATCATTGAATTAAGTAAGCCTGATGTTTCTAAAGTTACAGCACCATCTTAATAGCCATAACTATTTGCAAGATCAGAGCTTAAGTAACAGCAATTACTAGATGCTGATGATATGTGAAGATACCATATCAGATTACAGAACTTTATTACATGCTAGTACAAATGTTTATTACAACCAAATGTGCTTGGGTATGGAAAAGACTTGTGAGGGCTATTTCTGTCCTCTTGCATATGATGACTCAAAATGCTCGAAGTTAGTAAAATTCAACAGAGAATTTAGATGAGCTTAATTAGAAGAAAAGATTCTTGAGCTGACCTTGCAATTCCTTGGAGTCACTCAATTTATCGTCTTAAGAGCTAGTTTTCTCTACCTTCCTAGAGAAATTGTGGCTCCTGGGGAAATGGTGGAATTAAATAATCACTGTGATCTCTTGTGATCTTTGTGATGAACCTGCATATCTTACAGACTATTCCCTTCTTAAGTGCTGTACAGGCCTGCAATGTAGTTATCAGTCTCTAAAAAGAACCAGTAATCTTGCTCCAGAAATGCAGAACCTGCTTGTGTTGTGGTTGTTTCTAATTTTTAATGCTCAGATAAATTCTGTAGGTTGCTTCCTCGCACTTTTCCATATGACAAATTTATGATGTATGTGCTACAGAAGTAGAAGTAGCTAGAGTGCAGGCACTTAGCTTTCTTAACTACCTGGCTGGTGTGTCTTGTCCAGTTAAAACTGGCAGATGTATTGAAGTTCTGGAAAGACCTTTCTCTCCATGTAGAGTGAAAGAGACCTTGAAGAGTTTCATTCCGCTTACAGTGCTGAGTAAATACCAGCTGCTGGACTTGCGGGGACAGACTTTGCCTGTTGGTTTCTTGACAGCTGTGCGCTTGTGACACTTGGTATATCCTGTTATTTTCCTTCAGCTCACATTCTTAAGTCTCCTAAGAACTGCAGTGATATAGCATAACTGAAGTACTCTATCTGGGTAGACTTATTGGCCTGACATGTCCAGAAGCCCAAGTGTGGTGGTCTTAATAGACTTTTTGCCTATATACTCTAGGGCCATATCTATAGTATTCACTTTTCACATGATACTTCTAAAGGAGGGAGGACGTTCTTGTTTTTTATATATTCCCAATGTTAAAATTTTTACAATTATATATATTTATTTCTAGAGCAAGGAAAACAGGAATGGAAGCAGGTTTCAGGAGGCATATAATGAGCTTGTTCAAAGGCTTTTTGAATACCAGCCTTCTTAGTATGTACAAGGTCAACAGGGAAATTACGGGTAGAAATCTTAAATGGCTGGTCATGGTTATACAGCCATCTAACAGAAAATTGTATTGTTTAGACAAAGAAATGACACAGTATTAACACTTAACATGTTGTGCATATAACTGTAGTGCATTAAAATCCAAATATTAAGCGGCCCAGTGATTTTGTCCTACATTTAATCTTTGTCATGTTAGTTTACCTCCTTGTTCATGTGTCAGTGCCTGCACGACACTAACAAAGTACAGTTCAGCTGTAATGCAACTCAAATTAAGCCAGTTCTAGACATGGGTCACTGCAATTTGCAGCTTTTAATTCACATCTGTACTGTCTCTTACTGACATAATCTTTGGCACCTAACTCCAATTTTAGCAGACTACTTTGATTATCCTTAAAGTCTGTTAATCACTCAACCTTAGAGCACAGCTGGAAAAAGTCTACAGAGAAATAAAATGGTCCATTTACTACATTGTTAATACTGTTAAATTAGAGACTTTTTTAGATTGACACAATCCAATGCACAAAATTTGGAAAAATAACAAATGTAAATGCTTTAAAATACACATACTGGCATATTTGGCAGA
Source organism: Leptosomus discolor (assembly GCF_034619465.1). Classification (NCBI taxonomy): domain Eukaryota; kingdom Metazoa; phylum Chordata; class Aves; order Leptosomiformes; family Leptosomidae; genus Leptosomus; species Leptosomus discolor. Next base: position 45,781,508 of record NC_141419.1, on the reverse strand, counting down.
GAAGATAATTATGTACTATATGACCTGTAAGAAACACCGGACATCTTGAAAAGGGATGGAAAATTCTTATTACATGATATTATAGCTTTGATTTTGCTCAGCAAAATATTCTCTCTGAATTTGCGTATATGGGAGGAAATGAATCCACAGCATGCCAAATACTACTATTTAGTCAGTTTGTAGAGCAGATTGTGGGGGGCCGCAGGGATCACTGGCTGCGTAGGTAACACACAAAGATTTCCCCTGCACCTAGCTACTTTGATTCAATGTAGCGTGGAGCTGACTCACTTGACAATAAAGACTTAACCTGCCTCTTCTGTGGTTTATTTTATCACAGATCTTCCAAAACCCAAAGAGACAGAACATACAAGGAGAAATAAATGGACAGCCACAAACAGGGTGTGGAAAATACCTTGATATATAGGGTAGTATTAGTGAGAAATAATCACAGAATGTTAGGGGTTGGAAGGGACCTCGAAAGATCATCTGGTCCAACCCCCCTGCCAGAGCAGCACCACCTAGAATAAATCACACAGGAATGAGTCCAGGCAGGTTTTGAACGTCTCCAGAGAAGGAGACTCCACAACCTCTCTGGGCAGCCTGTTCCAGTGCTTTGTCACCCTTGGAACCAGGAGATCCTTTCAAATTGAAAAGAATTAAAAGGACTAAAGGAAACAGAGAATATATAGAAGAAAGATCTGTGCGTGAGAATATAGGAAAAATAAGCAAATTGTAAACCTGAGGCTAGGAGTAATTTTGCACTGAACTGAATTTCTTTCTCTGCATTTCAAACAGATGTAATTTCTCCCTTTTTTCCTGCATTTGTACTGCTGAATTCTGTTGTTTTATTGCAATTCTTTAATAGCTGTATTCCTACTCAACTTGCATGGACAGTTGGCTGGATATATCTTTAGCCGACAAGTCACCCTGTGTCTCGTGCAGTGGATTTTCCATACCAGTCTAGTGCAGCACTGTTGTCAAAGTTCCTTACAGAGGAGGGTTTCAAAGAGGCTTTCTAGAGAGGTTTGGGTTCTGTAAGATTTTGTTATGCAGTGGGTTTTTGAAGGTGCTACACTTTGGGGAGGTCATGATTGGCTACAACTTGTACATCTGTATGGCTGGTGTGACAGCAACCCGTCTCATGATGAGCTAGCAGTGACACAGAGCTGACTGAGCAGAAATGACAAAGGTACTTGGGCAGAGCTTGTGCCAAAGCAATTCGAAGGTCCATGACTGTACATGGGGTCAAACACTGTGGAACAGAGTTGTCCAGCAGCTGGCAGGTTTCTGGCCCAGTCTAACAGCCAGTAGCGTTTTCAGCCAGGTGAGATTTTTGTTGCAATTAAGTGTGCACTCCACTGTGGCTCAGGCAGATTTTTATTTGGAAATGCAATGGCATCAATGTTAATTATGAGCTCTCCACAGCTGTAACTGGCAACTGGGTTTTCTTCTGTGCCTCTGCAGAAAATGAGGCACTTTCAGAGCCTTCAGCAACATCGGTTGAGATCTGTGATATCTTGAAAGAGAAGGTCAGAAAACTGATTATCTTAGTAACTATGAAAAACCTTCGATCTTTATTTTTTTTGTGAAAAAATGTTAAGTTTGAGGGCAGAACAGCATTGTTTCAAAAGGAAAAAATGGATATATATTGGAAATTAACATAGAGTTTGACAAATTCTTTAAAAATCTTTTGTTTAAAGACAAATGGAGATGGCTTATAACGAATTATTTTGAAGACATTTCACAATTGCAGTGACTAGGGAATTGAGAAAGACGTGTCACAGTTTTGGTTTTTGTAGAAACAGCTTCAGATTAATATAGTCTAATACATTATGATTGAGATTGTATGAAGCCATATTTTCAGTATTTTACCTATACTGATGGTCTTATCACAGATGGTAAAGGGGGAAAGAGATATCACACAAATGAAAGAGAGTATGCAGTGATCATTTTGTATTATTAAATAAGTACCCCAAGAAATTACTGTAGTTAGCTACAAGACTAGATTTATAAGATCCAGTTCTGCATCTATTTTTTCCATCCTTTGGGACTTTAGCTTGTAATAATGTTGAAAAAGTACAGATTTATACTGACGTTTCAATGAAATATGAAAGGTAAATTCTTGATATATTATTCTGCTACATTAATATAAAAATATTCTTGCTTTTTCAAAACTTTCATTGTTCTTATTTGTTGTGATTTTTGACTACTCATACAATAAGAGTGGCTTTTCTTGTCCCTCATATGCTCACTTCTAAGGACTAGATCTTACAAACACTCACTGCATATGAGTACTCAAGTATGTACTGCACTTATTCCCAGGAACAGTTCAATTAAGTTAAAGTGCACCTTGGATCAAATCCAAGACCCATTAAAGCAATTGAAGTGATTTGATTTACTTCAATGGTAGCTGGATCCAAGCCATTGCATTTGCAGCTCTACAGAAGTACCATCACTTATCCCAAATACACCTACTTAAATTCAGTTAAGAGTAGAATAAAATCTCCCAATATTTTACAAGACATTAAAATGTTTCTTGCTATAGTTGTAAGAAAGAAAATATGATCACACTCTGTACCTTAGAAAATACTTAAATGCTACATTGTGTCTAGTATAAAAAAACCCCAACAAATACTGTTACAAACGTGATGTCGGATGCAGAGATAAAGAACGGATTGAAATTTGTAAGAATTATTATCAGTCAGATCTTACTTATTTGCCTCATTCATTCATAAATCTTTCATTTACGTGTATACTGAGATATGGATACAGTATCTTAAAAGTTTCAAAGGAATTTGCCTGAATTGGTATTTAAAAAAGGCTGATACTTTTGCAGTTTTGAATTCAACATAATAGGTATGACCTGAGTTGAGTTATTTCTAAATTAATTGTTGTACATGCCTAGGAAATAGTTTCATATCTTTTCCTGAGGATTTTTTGTGTACTGAGCTATCACATGTGAATGGAAAAGGAGTGTGGATGAAATCATAGCTATCTGTGCAAGGTTCTTCAGATCTTTCACTGTAAGACCAATGGCAATACCTTTATGGTTCATTAGTAATCCATGACCTACTAAATGAGATCTCTGCGTGGTATTGAAAAGATGCATTAAAAAAAATAATTGGCCATTGTAGATTGCTAGACCACATACTTGCTATTGTGTCAATAAGTCAGAGATACAGAACTCAGTCATTCCTTTGAAATAATTCCTCTGAAAAACTAAGCAAAGCAATTTTGATTGTCTTCTATCCCTAAATAATTTAGTCTACAGCCTACACTATGTGACTCCTTTTCTCCCATTACAGCCAGAAAGGACTTAAACTGTTTTTCTGGATCAATTTACTTCTGGAAATTAACTCTCAGTGAAAAGTTACTTCATAATGGGTAATAAACGACATCTGAAGGAACTACCTCCATGAGGTACAATATATAATTAACTGCAATAAAATTAATGGGGCCATGAAACTAATTTTTTCAGTCTTCAGACTAGAACACATAGTCATGAATTTCAGGACAGATTAATAACTTTTCTGACATGCATTTGAATTTAACAGCTTCACTTAATCTATTTATTTCAGAGATGAGTGGGATCAGCTTGACAAAGGGCAGGTACAGTGCTGTCAGCAGCATCACAAAATCATTCTAATTATAAGGACTCACACTGTGAGCTCCACAAATTGTTCAGCAAAACATTTACCAGTGAAGTGCTATAGTTCAAAACGAATGGAAGGAAAGAGATTTTACCAGCTGTTTCAAACTAGCACTATGCAGTTCTTGGTTAGGAGCACATGCTTCCAAATGCAGTATTGGTGATAGCTGGTGAGCGTATAGTTGATTTTAACACTAGTCTTGCACTTACATTCTGCTTACTATCATGTATTTCCAGTAAGTAATTTATGCTACGAGGTTCAGCCTCTCTTTCTCTTTTCAAAGTACCCAGGGATTGTTTATAATGTTTATAAAGCCTATCATTATTTAAACAATTTACTGAAAAACCTCTATAGACGGATGTTGTTCTGCAAATTGCTTATTGAACATTTCTTCTAAGTATTGGTCACCCCAAATTCAAGTTGTTAATGCGGCTTGGTCAGATGTGTAGCTTACAGAGAAATAGTGAGGTAATGATTAAAACCAGTTTATGTTAAAGGAGGATCTAGGTTTCTTGGTTAGCCCAGTCTAATTTGAACAGTATGTGTTACAGCATAATTGAGGCTGTACACATAGAAAACAGAATTGGAAGTCATTTTTCCAGACAGATTTCTTTAGGAAAAGAAAATTGATTTAATAGCTTAGTTCTGACTTGTTTTGAAAGTTATAGTAAAGAAGCACAAAAAGCTACAAATAAATAGAATGATAAATGAAAGAGGTGTGGCCCATTACTGGACTGTGTCCAGTTCTGATACACTTGCTGCCCACGAAGTCTAGAACTTCTCCTTAATATAACATTAAAATTTTTATGAAGTTTCTCCAACAAAATAATTTATTTTCTCAAAACATAGCTGTTAATTTAGTTCTATTTAGTCAATGCCTCTGGCAAAATGCACACCACCAATAGGTGGAAAACATTCTTGCAACATATAATGTCTCTACTCTCAAACTTCTGAAAAAAAATTGCAGCCATAGCAAAGGTGGCATTTTCTCTCTATAAAATTTAACAATAAATTAGCGCTCAAAATGTTAGCCCTGTGGAACACATCAACCAGAATGCTTACAGTATGACAACATACTAATAGGTGAAACAGCTTTCAGCTACAGCTTTTCTGTCTGGCCATGTGTAATATGCTCTTATTCCTACTTGATGTAATAATGGGAAAGTACGAAAAGAGAAAGATTGAAGAGGTTTATAACAAGAGTATCCACATCCTGCAACTTCCTTACAAAATTCCAGAGCTACAAAACATAAATATTTTATTTAACTGTTCTGGGTGTCCGTTACTAGAGATGACAGTGTACTGGTACAAACAACAAAAACAAGATAAGCTCACATTCTAATAGATGAGCTGTGCAAATGGTTAATGCACTGAACAGTATGAATACATGCAGATGAAAAACTTTCAAGGCATTGAAATATTTCCTGAATAAGAATGAAAGCAATCCTATTTGACACCAAATGTTCCTTTGTTAATAGCAAATGGACAAAATGGGTATGACAGATGTAGTTGAACAAGTCCAAACAAAATCCAGTATTCAAATTCTAGGTCAAGATCACATCTTCCATCCATTTTTCTGTATCTGGTAACAAACTCCACAGCAGGCTCATTCCAAATGCTAGATTTGAATTTAAATTTTGAGGACTTTAAGAATTGAAGTTCAAAGGTCGTTCCTATGGTTTTCGTTCTCCTTCCTTATCCCTCTTCTAAACAGAGGCCCAATTTAAACATTCCCTATTGCAAACAGAGCACTTGAATGGCAAAGCAATTCTTAACCTAGCCAAAAAGACCTACTCCCCCTCTGTATGGCTCCATTTATACTTCTGTTTCTGCTCAGCAGTAGCTATAACAATAGCATTAGGTCTTTTAAGTATTCCTAGTCGTTTCTGCACAAGTACAAACTGATAATGCTCAAACCCAGTGTATGGCACTTGTAGAAGAGGACTCCATTGCTACATTTTGCACCACATCTGAGGAAAGAACAGAGAAAAAACAAACTTCTCTTCAAAAATTCTGTCCTTCTACAAAAAAATAAAGCCTCTGCTAAATGAATGGCAGAGGGATAGCTCCAAGAGTGTTTGTTTTCCTGCATTTGCACACCCTTGTCACTTCATATTAATGCACAGGCAAGAGGCAGAAGTGGTGATTAGAAGACATGAGAATATTGTATATACATTAAAAATTACACTTCTTGGAGAGTGGGTCTGGAACACAAAGCACAGTCTCCTTCCCACAGGTGTAGTTATTTTCTTGGTAGTAGGCATTTTCGTTCGTTATTAGGAATCTTGCCCTTCATCCTGGAAAGTGTAACAATTCTACTTATAATTACCAAATGCCTCAGTATTTTCATGTCATGTTTTAATTCTTCGTTTCAAGGACCATTATTTGGGCTGTATGTTATTTGTATAATACACTGCATTTGCTCTCCTTATAGGAAATTCAGAGATTTTTTTTCCCAAATCAGTTATCAGGGTGAGAGAAAAGACAGCAGAGTGTAGATGGTTGTCCTATTGTATTCTGATTTTATGAAACACTGTAACACTGATTACTATTGTATTTTTTCCCCTGGATAAAATTTTGATTATGTTTCAATTTGAGAAGACTAGACCAATCTGAACAAGTAAAAGTCATTATTACTTAAAGTGAAATTTTCACCCTGCCTCCGCTGGGTCAATTTACTATTCCTATGTGTCAGTTTGAAGGTACAGAAAGATGAAATCTTGTATTTGTTCAGAGCACACATACAGATAGTGGCAGGGCTGGCTTTGACATCCTATATCATACCCTTAAAGAATAATAAGAAACACAAATCGCAGCTCATAATGTTAGTTAGTTTATGAAAGCAGTATTGTAAGCAAGGCTGAAATGTTTTCAAGCAGCCAATCTACTACCCTGAATTATTGTTGCTGCCAGCCTTCAAGAGCACTAAGTATCATCCTAGCCATAGCACCTGCAATATTTGTAAGAAGCGAGGTCACATAAGAGAATCTGTTTCAGCAGAAGGACAAAAGGTCCCTTTTCTACTATTTTACTGTGTTGGAGTGGCTTTCTTTCCAGTCTTAGGTGAAAGTATTTTTCACTAGCATGATGGAAAGTCACCAAAAGAATGCCCTTTTCCCTGCACCATCAGTGACAGTCTAAGAAAGCTTCTGTTGTTTTGCTTATAAGTAGATACAGTGATGAAGACAGAAAAGACTTGTGCTTACTCCATTGCAGCTGTCAGCCATCAGCTGAAATGTTTTCGATTTTACTTCCAGTCATCTGAAACTTTAAGATGGTTTTTCTTTGTGTTTTCTCTTGCCTGCTTCTTTGCTTTATTTATTATCTCTGCATTTCTGATTTATCCACTGCTAAATAGAATCTCATTCAAAAAACTTCATCTTGTAGGGATATGATCACTTTCAATATGACTTGGGTTTGGAAGTGCCAGTGCAGAGTCATGCTCACAGTAAAAGTGTTTCCCAGTGTTTACACCTCCTACACATTCATCCTGTGATGAGCACATATAACGACATATCCACTCTTGAGCTCTGGGATAGACAGCAAAACCCATGTAGAGTGTTACTATGCAAGAACAGGATTGCCCTGGAAATAGTAATACACAGGAGTGCTACTTAGAAAAAATTATCAATGGACACCTGTCCGCCCCCCTAGGAGGCCCTTGACCTACACCAAAATCATGTGATTTCAGCAGAATCCAATATATTCCTACCTATCATCTTTGTCTTAGCATCCACAGAATCCTATTTCTTAAACTCACATGAGTGTATAATCACAGAAGAGCTAAGGTTAGAAGGGACCTTTGGAACTCCTCTGGTCCAACCTGTTTGAGCTTAATAGGGGGGGTTGGACTACATGGACCTAGAGCTCATTGCCCAGGACCATATCCAGATGGCTTTTGAAGATCTCAAAGGATGGAGACTCCATCATCTCTCTGGGCAACATGTGTGAGCGCTCAGTCACCCTCCCAGTATTTCCCGATGGTCATACAGAACATAAATATATATTATAATATAAATAATATATAATATCTATAATAAATAATACATAATCTTATATAAATATAAGATTCCCCACAAGCCTTTTTTTCTACAGACTGAACAGTCCCAGCTCTCTCATACTTCCCTCATAAGAGAGATGCTCCACCTTCTTCATCACCTTAGAGGCCCTTCATTGGACTCTCTCCAGTAACTCCATCTCTCTTTTCTACTGGGGAGCCCAGAATTGAGCATAGTACTCCACTGGCCTTGTCAGTGCCGAATAAATAGGAAGGATCATCTCCTTCAACCTGCTAGTAACACTCCTTCTCATGCAGCCCAAGACACCATTAGCTTTCTTTGCCACCAGAGCACAGTGCTGGCCTGTGTTCTACTTGGTGTCCAGTATGCCAGAACGCCCAGGCCTTTTCTGCAAAGATGATTTGCAGCCTGTTGGCACCCAGCATATACTGGGCTGTTACTTCCCAAAGGCAAGACTGCACTTCTCCATGTTAAAATTTGTGAGGTTCCTGTCAGCCTGTTTTTCCAGCCTGTCAAGGCTCAACTCAAAGGCAGCATGACCTTCTGGTGTTCTACCCACTCCTCCCAGTTTTATATGGTCAGCAAACTCACCTCAGGTACACTCTGCTCCATCATCCAGATCATTAATTTGTGCTGAACAGGATATGATCCAGTAGCAGGTACACTGCTAGTTACTGTCCTCCACCCAGGCTTCATGCCAGTGATCAGCAACTTCTAGGCTTAGCCATGCAGCCAGCTTTCAGTCTCCCTCACTGTCTGCTCATACAACTCATACTTCATTAACTTCTCCATGCAGATGTCATCTCTTTATGAGGAGACAGTTTCAAAAACTTTAGCGGTCAGGGGAGACAACATTCACTGCTTCTCCATCCTCTACCAAGCCAGTCACTTCATCACAGAACATTATCAGGTTGGTCAAGCAAGGCTTCCCCTTGGTAAATCCATGCTGACTACTCCTGACCACCCTCTCTTCCTTCACGTACCTGGAAATGGTTCCCAGGACTAGCTGCTCCATCACCCCCCCAGGGATTGAGGTGAGTTTAGAATCATAGAATCATAGAATGTATTGGGTTGGAAGGGACCTCTAAAGGTCATCTAGTCCAACCTCCCTACAATAAGTAGGGATATCTCTAATGAGATCAGGTTGCTCAGAGCCCCATCAAGCCTGACCTTGAATGTCTCCAGGGATGGGGCTTCCACTACCTCTTTGAGCAACCTGTTCCAGTGATCCACCACCCTCATATTAAAGAACTTTTTCCTAATGTCCAACCTAAATCTACCCTTTTCTAACTTAAAACCATTACCCCTTGTCCTATTGCTACAAACCCTTGTGAATAGTCCTTCCCCTGCCTTCTTGTAGGCCCCTTTCAGGTATTGGAAGGTCGCTATAAGGTCCTCCCAGAGTCTTCTCTTCTCCAGGCTGAACAACTCCAAGTCTCTCAGCCTAGAGAAGAGTGCTCCAGCCCTCTGATCATTTTCATGACCCTCCTCTGGACACACTCCAACAGGCCCACAGCCTTCTTGTGTTGAGGGCCCCAGAGCTGGACGCAGTACTCCAGGTGAGGTCTCACCAAAGCAAAGTAGAGGAGTAGAATCACCTCCCTCAACCTGCTGGCCACAAAGATTTTGATGCAGCCAAGGATGCAATTGGTGTTGTGCACTGCAATTGCAATGCTTGGCTTATGTCCAGCTTTTCATCCACCAGCACCCCCAAGTCTTTTTCCACAGGTCTGCTCTATAGCATGTCTTCTCCCAGCCTGTATTGATACCAGCAGTTGCCCCAGCCCAGGTGTATGATACTGCACTTGACCTTGTTGAACCTCGTGAGAGCCCACCACTTCAGGATATCCAGGTCCCTCTGGATGGCATCCTGTCCCTCTGGGACATTGACTGCACCACCCAGCTTCGTGTCATCAGCAAACTTGCTGAGGGTGCACTCAATGTCACTGTCAGTATCATTAATTAAGATATTAAACAGCATTGGTCCCAGTAAGGTGCCCTGAGGGACACCACTTGTCACCATTTTCCATCTGGACATTGAGCCGTTGACCACTATTCTCTGGCTGCGACCATCCAGCCAATTCCTTATCCACTGAACAGTCCACCCATTGAACCCGTATCTCTCCAGCCTAGAGAGAAGGACATTGTGGGGGACTGTGTTGAAGGCCTTGAAGAAGTCCAGACATCCATAGCTCTTCCCTTGTCCACTGATGCTGTCACTCCATTGTAGAAAGCCACTAGGTTGGTCAGGCAGGACGTGCCCCTAGTAAAGCCATGTTGACTGTTTTGAATCACCTCCCTGTCCTCCATGTGTCTTCGTACATCCTTTAGGAGGATCTGTTCCATGATCTTCCCAGGCACAGAGGTAAGGCTGACAGGTTGGTGGTTCCTAGGGTCCTTCTTTCTACCCTTTTTAAAAATGGGCCTAATGTTTCCTTTCTTCCCATCACTAGGGACTTCACCTGACTGCCATGACTTTTCAAATATCATGGAGAGTGGCTTGGCAACTGCATCAGCCAATTCCCTCAGGACTCTGGGATCCATCTCGTCAGGTCCCATGGACTTGTGTATGTTCAGTTCCTCAGATGGTCACAAACCTTGCCCTCACTTACGGTGGGAGGGACTTTGTCTCTCTGGTCCCCATCTTGTGGGCCATTAACTTGAGAGCTGTGAGGAGAGAGGTTGCCAGTTAAAACCGATGCAAAAAATTTGAGAACCTCAGCCGCCTTCTTGTCTGTTGTTACTAGTTCAACATTGATGCTCATCACAGGGAGTATACTTTCTTTGACCTTCCTTTTCTGGTTTACATACCTGTAGAAACTCTTCTTGTTTTTCTTTGCATCCCTTGCCAAGTTCAGCTCCAGCCACACCTAGGCCTTCCTGACCACGTCACTATGTGTACTCTTCCCAGGACACCTGTCCCTGCGTCCACTGCCTATGCCATTCCATCTTGCCTTTTAGTTTGACCAGCAGGTCTCAACTCAGCCATGCTGGTCTCTTGCCCTCCTTGCTCGATTTCTTACACCTGGGGATTGAGAGCTCTTACGCTTTATGGAAAGCATCCTTAAAGATCTGCCAGCTTTGCTCTACTTCCTTGTCCCTGATGGCTGTTTCCCAGGGGGTCCTATTGACTAATTCCTTGAAGAGCTGGAAGTTTTCTTTCCTAAAAATTAAGGTCCTGACTACGATTTCATTTGCTTCATACTCCTCAGGACAGTGAACTGCACTAGTGCACGATCACTGCAGCCCAGGATGCCTCCAGTCTTGACATCCCTGATGAGTTCACTTGCATTTGTGACCGTCAGGTCCAATATCACATCCCCTTGGGTAGGAGCCTCCTAGATTGCCTACAGCTTGCCATGCCACTTTTCCAACAGGTGTCAGGGTGGTTGAAATCCCCCATCAGGATGAGGGCTGTGTGAGCAATGTCTCCTGGAGCTGGAGTAAGAAGGCTTCATCAATAGGTTCCCCTTGATTGGGTGGACTGTAGTAGACACCAGCCACAAGGCTCCCTTTGTTGTCTCTGTCCCTAATTCTTACCCATAAGCTGTCGACCTTCTCATGGCTATTCTTCAGGGACAAGTCTCTCACACTCTGTCCATTTCTTAACATGGAGGGTAACACCTTCACCCCTTCTTCTCCTCCTTTCCCTTCTGAACAGCTTGTAACCGTGAATAGCCACACTCCAGTCATAAGATTCATCCCACTAAGGTTCAGTAATGGACACTATGTCATAGCCTTCCTGGAGCATGGTAGCTTCTAATGCCTCCATTGCCCATGCTGTGCACATTATTGTAGAGGCTCTTCAGCTGGACTGCCAGACGCGTCACCTTCTTAGAGGGACGCCCCTTTATTCCCCCAAGGCGCTTCATGGATGCTACCCTGTTGGCTCCTATTTCCTCAGGAGCCCCTGGCTCATCTCTATAAGACTTTGGCTGTGCTGCAGTGTCCACAACACGCCTTCAGATTGACTGAACTTCTTACTATTCTTAAAGACAGGAGTGGCATTTGCTTTCCTACAGCCCTCAGGCATTTCTTTCATCACCATGATAGTTCAAAGATTATCGAGAGAGGCCTTGCAATGATACCAACCAGCTTCTTCAGTGTTCATCCCATCAGGGCCCATGCACTTATATCTGATCAGTTCGCTCAAGCATTCCCCAATCTGATCATCTTCCACCAAAGGTGTCTTTCTTACTCCAGGCTTTCCCCCTGCTTTCTGAGACCTGGGATTCAGGAAGGCCAGTCTTGCATTCAGTACTTCAACCCTTCTTTTTGCCTTTTATGTCCCTCACCAGATTCAATTCTAGTTGGGCTTCGGCTTTCCTAACCTCATCCCTGCATGCTCAGACACTGTCACTGTACATCTTCCAGATAATTTGTCCCCACTTCCACCTTCTGAACGCTTCCTTTTTGTAACTGATTTTGGCCAGGAGCTTCTTGTGCATCCATACAGGTTTCCTGACAGTTTTGCCTGACTATCTGACTATCTGTTCGTTGGGATGGACTGCTCTTGAGCCTAGAGGAGATGATCCTTGAGTATTAACCAGCTTTCCTGCGTCCCTCTTCCCTCCAGGGTTTCGTTCTGTGCACATCTGTGAAGAGGCCAAAGTCTACTCTCCTGCGGTCCAAGGTTGTGATTTTGCTTTTTGCCCTGCTCACTCCCTCCTCTGCAGGTCCTGAACTCTACTGTCTCTTGGTCACTGCAGCCAAGGTTGCCTTCAGACTTCACATTCTCAATGAGGCCCTCATTCTTTTTGAGTATCAGGTCATTTCTTCATTGGTTTCTCTATTGGTTTGGTGAAGAAGTTCTTATTGATGCCCTCCATGGGCAATCCTCCTGCATTTCATATGTCCTGTTTGTTTTTTCTCCCCAGTAAACATCAGGGTTCTTGAAGTCTCCCAGGGCCTGTGGACACGAAACTGCTCCTATCTGTTTGTAGGAGGCCTCACCTACTTGCTCTTCCTTGTAATTTTTTTCAGCTAATACTACAAATGAAAGAGGCTTCTAACCTAAAAACCCATTGTAAGATATCTTAAAAGTTTACCTGACCAAATAACTTGAAGTTTATCAGACTTTATTCTGTGGCATGTCTGGCAGGGTCTGTCTTTTGCCTATTGAACTGATGAGATCAAGTGCTGTGACTTCTGTTTTTAGAGATACTTGTACTCACAGATTGACAGCATTGTGGATCAAACATTGTATTTCAAAAGCCATACCATCTCAGTGGTGATGTCAGTCTCTGGATGCTAATAGGGTATTTGTTTGTATGGATTAGAATTAATTATAACTTCCCTTGTAAAGAAGGGAGACTGTTACATTTTCTAGCACTGCAGGTCCATTGTAGCTTCCAAATTTGTCAATCATTCAACATCTTTCTTTGAAGCTAAAATGCCTAAAGGGACTTGTTCTACCCTTGTGTAATAGTATTTTTGCTGCTGGGTGCACATCTCATTTGTCAGTATCAATGCTGTATGGTTCATAACTCAATGTGATTATCAGTTTAACTTAAATAGTAAACACAGTGTAACCAATTTCATCCTTATCCTTGTGTTGCATTAGTCCCAGTCTTGGGTTTTATTTCACCCCATATAAAGTTTTGTGACCAAGCATTTGGTGGATCTTGAGAAGCTATTCAGGTGACTTAAGAGTGATCTACAGAAGGTAACTTTAACACTGGTTCAGTGTACTACCTAGATATGCCTCATTTTGTAATATATTACTCTTTTCTAAACTGATCCCAAATTTGAGCTCAAGTTAATGAAAGTGGTTTACATAAGAATATTCTAAATACTGTGCAAGGCCCCAAGGTTGCTTAAAGTTTCAAAATCCTTCATCAATTCACTTGTTCCAGATTTCTGTTTCTGCTTTGTAGGTTGTTTTTTGGTTTTTTTTTTAGGTGCCTGGAATTACATCTAATTGGATGTTTAAATAACAATCTACTCACTGTTGTGATTACAGAATTAATTTGTCTCTGTCCCTCTGTTGCCCTTACAATGACAGGCAGAACTTTGATTTCTTTCTAGGTAGAATTTCTTGAATTTTGCACTCTGACTGGTCCTTTATGCACTCTGTGAAAGAACTCCTATTCAAGTATGCTGACTTGATTCGACACTTGTGTATCTGTCTGAAACATGTGTCATCCTCCCCAAACAAAATGTTACGAAATCTTAACAATAAAACGAAAATGTAAAATGCTTTTAACACAGCAAAAGGTCAGATTTCTTGTGCCAAATCCATGCAAAGAAATATTTCAGTGGATGCAAGTGTCAAGCAAGGCGTTAAACAAGCGTGTACACTGATCAATCGTGTTCTTGAACTTTTCACGTACATGCTGGTCAGTGCATTGTGGATTTTTCACATTCACTGCGCATGTCTGTGTACCACTTGTACACATGTACTATCTGTTTGAGAAGACTAGTAGTTCCAATGGACAGAACCATCAGAGCCGCAGTTCCAACTTTCTAGCATTTACAAATCCCAGCAAAACTTGGACAGAAAAAAAAAGTTGTTTCTATTGCTGTCTTCACAGCTTCTTATTCAATGAGGTATTGGAAGAAAGCAGTAAAATATACTGGAGAAAAAGAATCTATACAATATTTAAAAAAAAAGCCATACTTAAGAGGCTTGGTTTGGACCAAGTCCTATGGCACCAGGGAACGCATGAAATTGCAAATAAAAAGACAGCATCACAAAAAGCTTAAGGCTAAATGTAAGCTATCAATAAACAACCATGTTCTCACCTTGCTCTCTCTTGTCTGGTCAGATAGGGTGTCATAATGGCTCAACTTCATTCACGTAGGAAAAACTGAGGTCTTTGTTTGCATTCACAATTAATAGTTACAGGGACAAAACTGATGTTAAGTGAGACAAAGGGCAGCTCCCTTAATGAATAAAGTAATCTCTAAAAACATTGACAGTTCATGGCAACGTCTTTATGAAATTGCATTCAACATCAAGTTGTCTGTAGCTAGAGACTGACATCATGGTGAATATTTTCTTGTTAGTGTCTTTACAACCAAGGAGCAAGCTGATAGTGTATCTGTGATCCTTCCTTAATAATACCTAAATGTAACAGCCAAACACTCAGACACACCATGGAAGCCAAGACACTAGTCACCTTGTACAGTGGAATTATACAATGTTTAGCCCATTCCAATAGAGGGTGAAACTTAGCACCTCACAGAATCACAGAATCACAGAATCACAGAATCACAGAATGACAGTATCACAGAATCACAGAATCACAGAATGTTAGGGGTTGGAAGAGACCTTGAAAGATCATTTAGATCAACCCCCTGCCAGAGCAGGACCACCTAGAGTAGATCACACAGGAACACGTCCAGGTGAGTTTTGAATGTCTCGAGAGGAGACTCCACAACCCCTCTGGGCAGCCTGTTCCAGTGCTCTGTCACCCTCACAGTGAACGTAAAGCTACATGGTAAAGCTACTGTTGTGACCCACAGGGAACGATTTACTGAGAGGTACTGAAAAGCTTTTCTCTTTTACAGCAAAGATCCTTTGACATAATTGTTCTTGCGTAACCTGATATATAGTACAGCTATTTATATGCAGAGTTGTATTGCAAACATCTTCACTTGACATTTCTCCAATAGCCAGGTCACTTTGGTTGCAGAAATTTTCAGTGGCCCTTTGAGGCCCATTTTATGAGTTACGAGACAGAAATGCAGAGGCAGCAGCACCTGACTCCCAGCCCATACCACTGAATTTAGTGAGAAATGCAACAGTCCTTAAATGTCTATAATCATTTCAAAGCAATCCTTAAAGTTATTAGTTTCTTTAAAATCACTGCTTGCCTTATTTTTTTTTCCTTATGAAAATAAACCCTTACATTTTAAAATGGTGTTTGACCACTCTCTGTACCTTGCCACTCCAGAAGGAGTGACTGGCAGTGTGGTCTGTGAAATGAGTAGTCCTGCCATGGCAGGCACCCATCAGAACATGTGGAGTAGGCAAAGATGGTGACCTGATCTTCCAGCCTAGAGTTGACATTCGTCTTTACAAAATCAGAACGTGCAGTAGACTTGGAGTGATAATTCTGCCCTGCCTCTGCAACTTTGCGATTACTTTGTTATTGTGGGAAAGCTGCACCAGAAGTATGAAGTGGCGTGAGTGGAAGAAGAACTCGGTGAAAAAAATACCCTTGCTTTCAGTACAGATTACTGCAAAAGCTGTATTTCTGGTTATGTTCATTCCAGTGCATGATAGTTCCTACCTAAAGGAGCATTCACATCTTTATTGGAGTTTTCCAATAAATATTTCAACAGGAAACTAACTCTCCTGATCTTTTTTAGGATGCAAAAAATTAGTCTCTGACCATGGCTGTCTGTTCTGGAATCTTAGCCCTACTTATACTGAAATTCTTTTTCTTCCACGATGCCATGATGCTGGGATCTGCCAGTCAGCATCGCTGTGGACAGAAAAAGAAAGTTCTGAACTGAAGGAACTGCTCAAATGGCAATGCTCTATTTGTGAAGTACTTAAAAGATGAGGTTTGTAGTTTTAATACCAAACTCTGTATTTGTTTTTTTCAGAAAAGCTGCTTCAAAATAGCAGCTTCCTCAAATTATCTTGACTGTAAACTGAGCAATGTGGCTGTGGGCATAAGAATGTGTGAAACTCAGCAAAACTGAGCGGGAGCACTAACTCTCTTTCCTCAAGATCTCTTTCTTTCTTTAGGAGCTTGGAATTCAATATGCCTATGTAAAGCTCTGTTTGGGACCCTGAATAGCAAGTAAGAGGAAAACATATGTGAATGTGGGATATCTTTCTGTATAGTTGTGTCTCATAATATTTAGAGACTATACTTTTAGCTTTTTATTAAGACATTATATATGTGCAACCTGCAAAATGGAAACAAATCATAAATATCTCCTGTGACATAAATAAATGGTTTGTTTCTTAACAAACAGATTAATATTTTATAAACTCATGACTGCTGGTAACTGCAGAATATGTTAATAATTGACACTGGGCACTATAACTTATATACTGTACCTCAATGGGTCTTTCAGCAGGTGTAGGTAGGAAGAGCAGACCAAAGCCAGACTAGAACTGTTTACTTTACTTTTCTGACTGTTTGGACTGGATTGCAGCCACCAAACCATACGTCATAATCTTCTGCCTCTTACTGACCTCATTGTAAAAAGTAGTCTTTTTAGCTGCTGGATATAAACTCATTATTACATAATTTTAGCCAAGACTTATAAAGGGACTTTATGAAAGTGGTGTTTGCTAGGCTAGACTAAGGTTTCCAAAACTAGGTGAATTCATCCAGAAAGATTTTTTAATAAGGACTTTATTCATGGAAAAAAATAACAGTTGTCCTGGTTGCCTTGGGTGGACTGTACAGTTTGTCTCTGTGTAGTGTGGAGGAGGGATTCTTCAGAATGTGCTGTTTAAAAAAAGCTCTCTGTTCTGTCAGGGAGTGGAGGCACTCACTGAAGTATTGCTCTGCCACTGGTGTCCGCCTCTATGCTGATTCTCACCTCTTTCTATTCTTGACTCACCATCTTCTCTATTGCCCGTCTGTGGAGACTGAAAGCTCAGTGCTTTTCCATGCTTTATGACAGCTTCTTCTCTCTTCTATATTCCAGTCCACAATGAAGCAATTCAAAACACTGTCTTTAATAAATGTGGCAGATACTTTCGGTCAGAAGATTCAGTGAAAAAAATCCCAAGAGATTTAATTTTTTCCTGAGAATTTTTAAGCTATTATTGCTGTGCGGATTGTATTTCAGACCTCAGTAAATTATAGGATTTGCAAACAAAATGTGTAAATGTTGCTGTATCTCTAAAGGAAGGTAAATAGGATCAATGCTGAAGTGTTCATGTGTGGTGCAAAGATAAGAAATAGGCATTATTAGCCTGAGCAACAATGTGGCAATTACTTAAGATCAGGCTCATTCATATACATAGTTGATTGCATTGTTCTAGAACTGGCTTAATTTTTCTCAGAACTACAATTATGTCTAAGGTGTGTGGTGTAAGAAGTGAGTTTTCAAATAGCTGTCTGACTTTTGTGCCTCAGGCTTCTGTGCTTATATGTCCCCCACAACAGGAACAAAATCAAACATATTGGAAATCTCATCATGTAAATTTACATGAAGATTTTGGATTCTGATGCTGCGAGAATATAATGAGTTAAAATCTAATGGTAAATAAATGTTAGTTCTCTCTTTCTAGAGACAACTCCTTACATTTAAGCATGGAATAAATAGTATTAATTTACAACCAGAAGGTTAACAGATACTCTTTGCAAATGTTAGGAAATTCTAAATCTTGTAACATTGTTCTTGCTTCCAGGAGGCTTCAAGTATTCTTCTGTCTCTCCCTTTCAAACATAAATATGCACACAGCTATATATAAACCTGGACTTTTTAAGACCACAATTTCTGACACTTCTGAGACTCTTACAAGGGCTATAATAAAGTGCAGAATGGAGGACAGTGAGATAAAGTGGAAAAGTGAAGAGCAGGTGACATAAGATCTTGAGGGTCCTTATAGCAAAAATTGATCTGCATCTCAGAATTCAAAGTCTGGTGTAATTTTTATAATATTGTGGGCAGAATGGACCAAGGCACTGTTCCCATTGAGGACTGTAAATTTTGAGTCCTGTTGTTTAAATATCTGATGTTGGTGACTCAGCACAATCTGCCTAAAACTGAATGGAGCTGTATACGTACAATTCACAGTGGAAAAAATCTCAAAAATTATGGCAAAGGTAGAAGAATTTGGAAGATGTACCTTCAAAGATGGATTAGGGAGCAGTTCCCTTCTGGTTTCCCTACAGCAAATGTTTTTGGACATCTTGAAGCAGCTAGTACCAGATCCTGCCAGAGAAAAAGTCAGAGGGATACTGACCACTTCTATAGCTGTCACTATAGTTAGTCACTCTAAACTCCTACAAGTGGTATTTTCTTGTACTAGCTTTTAACAATAGGGGTGTATAAATAAGATAACTTCAAAGGAAGCAACAGACATGAGCTTGGAGATCGCTGACATGATTCTGGGCTCCTCAGCATCTTCAGCTAGGTAAAAGTTCTCCCTTAGGCTGCTGCATCAAAACATAATATCGTTAGAAGTAAAGGCAATCCTGTCCCAGGGAAAGGATGTTGCTGCAGGTGCTAGTGACAGCACTTTAACTGCACTAGTAGCATATGCAGCTTGTGGAACAACATGATTCTTTGGAAGAATGCGTCTACGTATTCTAGATTCAGTAAATAGCCACCAAACCATCATCTAACTAGATTAAAACCGCAGCCTTCTGGAAACAATATTAAGTATCACTACCTCTGTATGAAGAATGCATCATCTACTGAAGATTAAATCTGATAGCAATATCTGGGACAGTTTGATTTTCAGGCAATCTCTTCCAAAAGCAGTTCCATGACTTAGGGTTTTACTTGTCACTTTTCTAAAAATTATTATGTTGATGCTCATGAAGAAGATGATGTTGTGGTGGGGAAAGAGAAGAATGTTGCTTTTTTATTGAAGGCATCAGTCTTCACTGGCAACTGCTCCAGCCACACCCACCCAAGTCACAGAAGACAAAGGCAGGGACTGGCAGAATGAAGAACCACCCACTGTAGCAGAGGATCAGGTTCAAGACCATCTAAGGAACCTGAAGGTGCACAAGTCCATGGAACTGGTAAGACGCATCCACAGGTCCTGAGGGAACAGGCAAATGAAGCTGCTAAGCCACTATCCATCATACTTGGGAAGTCATGGCAGTCCAGAGAAGTTCCCACTGACTGGAAAAGGGGAAACACAACCCTCGTGTTTAAAAAGTGAAAAAAGGAAAACCTGGGGAACAACAGGCCGGCCAGTCTCACCTCTACGCCTGGCAAGGTCATGGAGTGGATCCTCCTGGAAACTACGCTAGGGCACATGGAAAATAAGGAGATGATTGGTGACAGCCAACGTGGCTTCACTAAGGGCAAATCATGCTTTACAAATTTCATGGCCTTCTACGACAGGGTTACAGCATTGGTGGATAAAGGAAGAGCAACTGATATCATCTGCCTGGACTTGTGCAAAGCATTTGACACCATCCCACACGACATCTTTGTCTCTAAATGGGAGAGATGTGGATTTGACAGATGGACCACTTGGTGGATAAAGAATTGACTGGATCTACCTCCAGGGATTGTGACTCAACCACTTCCCTAGGAAACCTGTTCCAGTGCTTGATAACCCTTTCGGTGAAGAAACCTTTCCCTATATCCAGTCTAAAATCAATCAGTTTAAATCAATCTCTCTTTTCCTAATCATCACTTTGAAACACTCTTTCAAACTTGTCAATGCATCAGAATACTGTATAAAAGATAAGGCAGCAGTAACAATGCTTTGCAACTACTGTTATTAGAGTCCTTCATCTGCTATATGGCTTTACCACGGGTAATCTTCTAATACTGAATGCAGAAATACACAATATGGTGGCAGATGAAATGTTACTGAAAGCTCACAGGTCAGAATTTTTTTTTTTTTCTTTTATAACAACAGGAAATGTAATAATGATGAAGTTCTCCTGCTGAAAACACTGAGTGCTGTGGTATCCTAGGTCCTGCCCTTATTCTTTTGTTTGTAGTGAAGCTTGTGAAGCACAGTAGAAAATAACATAGACAGAAATCTGTTTTCACAATAAAACCTGGCTTCAGTTGTCTTCATTTATTATGGTACAGGCAAGTTTCTATCAGGGTAATGAAGGGCTCTGACAGGGAAACATGCAAAGGCAGAGAATAATCTTACTCCAAGAATAAGAAGATAGAACAGAGTTGTGGGAACAATGGGTCAGATGCTTCACCAGATCAGACAAGTCTCATGCCACTCACTGTGTTAAAGCAAAGCCAGGAAACCCACCACTGTGTTGTGGGTTAATAGCAAACTATTCCAGTTCGCTGAGCACTCTGGTTGAAAACAGGTATCAAAACATAAATAACACACACATTGCATGAAACCTGTCTGGTTTTTGTACAGTATGTTCTGGCTGTACCCAAGAGATGCTTCTCAGTGTGTGCTTTTTGCAAGTGGGGATGCACTGGTATTGCACTCAAGACAGAGAGTCTTTCTTCACTTCCCTGTCATCTTCTCCTTCATCTCTCCAATATTTTGTAAACTTTGAAAGCAGTGAAGTTGAGGAGAGGGGAGAGCTTCTGGTTTCCCTGTAATAGTACCAAAACCACCGATATTTGTGCGCTTTTCGGGAGGTGAAAAGAAAGTTTGGAAAAGTCATGTCTTTGCAATGTAGAGGTTGTCTCAGTGTGAGAAGGTGCTCTAAATCTGTGAATCTAAACCACATCTGGCTCATTAGCTGTCTTGCTAATCAAAATGTCTTGTTGTTAATGATAAACGATCAAGTTGGCTCAGGCTGCATGCTGTTAAAAATTGCACTTTATGTCTCTCCTCCCAGCCAAATGTAACATCTAATAATCACCACCAGTGTATAATAAATTTCAGACTTCTAGCCCGTGAAGAAAGCTGAAGTGCTATTTAGGAAGTGCTCTGTAGATCTCAGCACATTGTTTAGCTCTGTTTAATCTGTTGCTTTTAACTGTGGACATGTCCTTGGATTTTGCTATTACAGCCTGATATAATCATTGCTTCTATAAGGATTTCTTGAACAAATGTCTCAACAGCTTAGTACTCTGCCCACTAGTATCTGCAGATATCACTTAGATGCTGTACTTGTCCATTTCTGCCAGGCTACCACCTGTCCCTGCTGTTAGTGACAGCTATTTCCCATCAGAGATGGACACAGCCTTGTTTTCACAAAATGTTGGTAACTCCTGGAGCTTCATCTTCTGAACGTGTTGTTTCACCTTCTTTGTCCCTAGCTACCTTAATGTTGATTTGTAATGCAGGCTTTAAAAAGTCAGTGGTAACAAGCTATGTTTCATCAGTGCTGGTGTATTTTTTAACATAACTAAATAGCATGAAAGCCTGCCGGCATCATTTTGGTAGGATATATTTTATTATTTTCCCACTGTTTTCCATTAAGACACTTTGCATGGGAATAATGGGAAGTAGTATTTCACCTGTATTTTGTTGAAATGTGTGTGTGTCTGAAGCATTTTCATAACAGACACTTCAACTAGAAACAAAACATTTTATAAGCATAATCTCCTATTTACTTGCATTTTAGTAAGACTGTCTCAGGGAAGTTAACAGATAACTAACTCTTCCTGGCAGCAAGAACCTCTGCGTCTTCCAAGGACTATTTTTTACAGTGTGGGCAGCCCCATCTATTGTGCTTGCCTTTGCTTATTTTTGACCATATGCATTTCTCAGTGTGTCTATTCATTGAAGAAAAAAAAAAAAAAAAAGGGGGTTTTTTTTCAGATCTCAAATTATTTTCATGTACACTAAAAAAGATATTTCTTTCATGTCAAGCTGACAAATTGCCATTCTAATATCTTTAAACAAAGACTTATCTTAACTGAGAGTTGCCTCTTACCCAATAGTAGGGTGTGGACATATGCTCTTTGTCACATACTATGTCCCAAATGCTTTTAAAAAGGCTCATCTTTAACAGTGTCTCTAGTATACCTTGATGATGTACAGGCTTTTTGCTTATCTACTTGTCTGCTTATCTTGTACAAAAATTCAGGATCTTGATCTGCTTATCTTAGGGGTTTACCAAATGTAAGGAAATTTTTTTTTAATTCAAGTGTTAATTGAGCTTGTAATTCTGGTGTTTGTAACCACTTTATTCTTGGGTATGGCAGGGTTGATTTGGTGTTGCTTAGTAATGAAAATAAATGTTGACTTTAGCTAATCTTGACTTCTTGTTTGAAAAAAAAAAAAAGCAAGCAAACAAAATTGTCCACCTCTGTAGCTACAGGCCACTCCTCTCCATTTTCCTTCATTCGAGAGTACAGATGCCAAGCTTTCACTACTACCATAATGCACAAGAGTCCAATTTTGACCAATTTAAAGAGAATTATGCCAATACCTTTCTTGCATGTATCATACTCTTCTGTCTTAACTCCCTGGAGGCATTTTTTAGTGAAATCTTCAGCTTCATTTAAGGTTTTATTGAAAATGAAATCTCATGCCCATTGGATATCCCTTCCCAACAGTCTTTATGTGATGGTGTACCCAGATAGAATGGCAGCATGTTCTTTGCAGAGCTGGCCACATTATCTGCAACTGTTTCCATCACTCGCTTGTTGGGATAGGGCTGTGACCATACGTTTTGAATGTGCTTAGTGCAGATGCCTAATGTATCTTTCTGTCTTTGTTTCTGCTTTATAGCTCCTAGTCTAGAGCCTAGTAACTTTGGCTCTTTCAGTATTTTTGTGAAGCACTGTATCTGATGAATTCAGCCCAAACAACAAATCACCAATAAACAGTGCTTTTTGTTGACTGCACATCTGCTCTTCTCTGATCTGCTTTACTAATTGTACCTACTATTAATTAGCTGAACATCTAGCAAGGTATCAGACATTCCTCAAAGAATCTCTGCCTGGTAGATAGCACAAAATATGTCCTCTTTTTCTTATACTTGTTTATTATAGGATTTCATACGTAAGAAACAACTTTTTCTTTTTGAAAATGTTCTTTAGCTTTCAGACTAGCTTGCATTCAGGCAAAATATTCTGTACTGCAATATTTCTAAAGAAATACATAGCATTTGCAAGAATTATTTTGGCAAAAAATGTATAGTGAGAATCAGCGATACTAAGAAAGAGTTGTACTGTTATGCAAGTGGAACTGTATCTTTTATAGTTTTGTTAATGTCTCATTAGTAAAATACATAAAGGTTTATACAGGATGTATAGCTTGTTAAAAAAGAAAGGTAAGGTCTATCAATTTTTATTAGGTAAGGAAAATAGTCAGAAATATATTTTCTTCCTGCATCACTCTTTAGCAATATCTAGATAGCAAAATTCTTCAGTGATATTAAGGCAGAAATTTTCATCTTGATCTAAACTTTTGTGAAATTCGGTTATGTTCTGATTTCAGAATAAAATTTTGCCTGCAACAACTTCAATTGCAGAGCTGTGAGTGCAGGAAGGAGAAGACAATCTAGGCATTTTCTGTGTGCATCTACATTTCTGAGTAGGGCCTACGCTGGGCAGTAAATTTTGCGTACATTATTAGCAGCTACATAGAAGACACACGTAAGGTAGATTTTCCTCACTAGGCGGGAATATAACATACAGTATAGGGACATTGCTGATTTCTACCCTCCCTAAATCAGTCTAAGGTGATAAACCATTTTCCTGCTTCTATGGGTTTTTGATCAACTAGTGTCCATGCACAGTACTTCACATAGCCACTGTAGAGGTGTGCTGCACTTGAGAATTATTTCAGAAAGGAAACTTCACAGAAAAAACTCTGAATTGGAAATTTGCAACACATTCAAGTTGAAGAGAGAAAAGAATGACTGAGTGACTGTAAACCAACAGGAATTTAAATAAACAGTTCTTATTTCAAAGAAATCAGAAGAGTAAAACACATCAAAATATACGCTGATTTGAAAATCAGTTAAAAGTACTACCTTATTTAAATATTGGCATATATAAAAAATTACTATATAGTACTGAAGAACATAAGCAGATTTTTATTTAAAGAATGCCTTTAGATCAATGTTAAGAGCTAAAATAAACTCCATAATTTTTATTGTGCAGATAAAATCACTTTCATTCCTAAGTGGTTTTAGTACAGCTTTGTCAGTTTGACTGTGAACCTCCTGAGAAGCCAGTCTCAGTCTTTTGCCTGCTTTCCCTTGCTTATGTGTTTCTACAAAATGGACATTTTGTTTATCTGGAAATTTATGAACATCTATTTAGGCCAAAGTTTCCTTGTAGTTACAAGGGTGATACTTAGTGTTTCAGGTTCTAGTGATTCTGGCAACCTATAAGTCTTTATCAGAATTTACATTTAAAGATTTACAGAGGAATTTTTAAAACTCTTAAGCCTATTTGGACTGCGCTTTCATAATCAGCTGAACTGATTGAAATTATGTGAGTCTAATGCTATACTATTTTGAGTATCCTATGGTAAAGAGAAGACATTGGGATTTTATCTGATAAAATCACAGAATCAATGTTAGGGGTTGGAAGGGACCTCGAAAGATCATCTAGCTCAGATGATCCTGCCAGAACAGGACCACCTACAGTAGATCACACAGGAACATGTCCAGGCGGGTTTTGAATGTCTCGAGAGAAGGAGACTCCACAACCTCTCTGGGCAGCCTGTTCCAGTGCTCTGTCACCCTCACAGTGAAAAAATATGAGCCAGGATTGGAATTATTATATAGGCAATAACAAAAAGAAAGGTAACGACATGTCTGACTAACATTTATAGAAAGGGACAAGGGACTTAAACCTTGACAATATCAAGAAAATTTTCTAGATGTCTTACATAAAAATAAGGGTCTCTATAACTACAATCTACGCAGGAATCTTTGTTAGCATCAACCAAATATCAAACCCAGAAACCATGAGCATCTAAGCCTATGGTACAATGACATATGATAATACGGATCATATGACCATTTGGTACCTTATTTTCATATAATTTCTTTTTGAAAACACAATTTTAAGGTAAGAACTGACTGGGAAATGTTATACTCTAAAAAACTGTTAAATGATTGCAAGAAACCTTAATGCTCTACTAGGAAATAAAAAAATAGTTCTAAAAAAGCATCCTAAAATAAATCAAACTCGTGAAATTAAGCAATAATGTTAAGGTAAAAAAAAAAATGAAGCTGATATGTACCAGTTACGGTATGCATGCTACTTTTCATTATAGCCACC
This sequence comes from Leptosomus discolor, assembly GCF_034619465.1. Classification (NCBI taxonomy): domain Eukaryota; kingdom Metazoa; phylum Chordata; class Aves; order Leptosomiformes; family Leptosomidae; genus Leptosomus; species Leptosomus discolor. Next base: position 45,756,052 of record NC_141419.1, on the reverse strand, counting down.
AGTCATAGCAGGAAAGTAGTACATACAAATACTGTTGTAAGACAAATGAGGTGGGATTTATTTCAGCAACAGAAACTGCAAAACAAAGTAGTTAAAATTTGAGCAATTGTTTTGAAATCCCTATTTTATAGATACTTATCTATCTTTTATGTATTAATCACTTTTTAGAAACTTCTTCAGCTATGCTTGTTCAGATGATAGAGGACTCTCTGGTCAGGGACAGAAAACTTTTGGGAGGATGTCAAGGAAAATCATAGGCAGAGATCAGCCCACAATTATATGCATTCTTGGATAACTGACTTCCTTTACGCACAACAGAAAAGCAAAGGCTTATAATCTGTAACACTGATGGCAGAGTGGTGCTTCAGTGCTTTCTATACCACACTTTAGGCATGACTTTATTAACTTTTTTAATTCTTGAAATGCACTTTACATAATTCTACTTGCTTGGTCTTTCCTCAGGGACAATAACAAAGGAAAGGGCTTCAGTTAGGATCACAAAGAGGAACAAATTTGTATTTGGGGAATAATAAAAAACTTAGTTTTAACCTGACATTCTCCTACAGATAGAAGGAAATACTGTAGAAATTCTATAAATCAGGTGTTAGATTATCAGATTAACAAATGAAAGAGACATGTTTCTCTAACCACCACTTTATCCTTAGGTCATATTCATTATGACCTATTGCTGCTGCCAACGGAGTATGAGGACCAAAAATAAATGGATTATTTCCATAATTTTTGAAATGGACAATGAGTAATAACCATATTTTTGGGGCTCCTTGTACTTGTCTGTTTAGTGAGTGCTTGATATAGTGCTGATTAATATATGCAAAACACTAAAAGGTTCACTTTTAGATTTACTCTCTTGCTGGAATGTTAAGTTGCTTTTACATAAACAAGGTCATGCAATGGACTAGTAAGTATATTCCACTGACAATACTTCTGGAAAAGGAAATTACAGAACAGAAAGGCACCAGTTTCTATAATGAGGAGCATAGTCTGAAGAGTGTGTTTAAAATTATTTGTTTTTACAGAGAGATTCTCACTTCTAATCTCAACACCCATTTTAGGCAGAATGAAGCCCTCTGAAACAGAAAATTTCAGCAAGGGGTTTTCCAGCTGCAACATGCATTCACCCTGAAAGCAGTTGAATAAACAGACAGAATTTGACTGAAGAGGGAACACTCTCACATGAAAAATGACTACTTGAGTGGATAGAAGGTTTTATTATCCAGCCCACACTGTGTGCAAGCTGAGGAGATTTTGTGGCAAGATATAGCAGCTCAGTGTTGCATGCGGTATCATGCACAGTCATCACACCTTGTCTGGAAAGCTCCACAGAAGAGAAAACAGGCTTCATGTAGGGAGGTAGGTACTGAAATTCAGTTTTACAGCTGAGGAAACAGGCTTTGGAAATCTAAGGGCTCTGCAGTTCAGTGAGTGCCTGCTAGTTTATCCTGGCTACATACAGAAGAGAGTGGCTCACACTTAAGTACCCACAGTAGCAGTGGGAAATTTGCATTGGAGGTGACAATAGAAAGCTTCTCCAGCTTTAACTATGGACCTCAAAAGACTTTCTGTTATTCTATATGATTTGAAAGGCACTTACATTCTATTTTAAAAGTTTGGTGATAGATGTGCATTTTACTCTTAAACTTGCCATTTAGCTCCAATCTGCGTCACTTGATCCCTTCCCCTCCCTGCCCAACCCCCTCCCCCTCTTAAAAAGAAAGTTGAGAAGTGCTCTGGTCCTGTCAGGTTGTCTGCTACCATGAGCTGAAAATTAAAGCTTGTATAGTCAAAGCTTTGTCAACTCCAATGATTTCACCTTTTCAGAACTTATTTTATTCTCCTTATTCTCCAGTCATGATTATTACTTGCAGTTACTGGATAGTTTTCATCAGATATTTATAATGCATGCAGGGTATTTGGGAACTAAGTATGTTTGAATGTCGTTCTACTGTTATGTAATACTTTACAATTTATGCATAAATGGCTATCTCACAGAGTACTCCTACTCTTTCATTCTGCAAATGGGTCATCCCAAATGCCTACCAGAATTTCCTTGGACTGATCATCCAGGCCACTTTGCTTGTTCTTGTTTTCTTACCACATGTAGTTTCCCCACCTTGCTTTATGCAACTTCACTGTTGTTTGCACCTGTGGGAGGATGCTGCTATACAGCACACCTCATTCTGAGGACTGTCACTGGGAACATGTTTGACATGCTTAAACTGAGAATGCCTTCTTTTTGCTGAGTGCTTGATACTGTTTATGCACTGCAGACAACTCCTGCTATATGGCCAGGGCACTAGGGAAAAAACCATTTGCAAGAGAAGGCTCTGCAGATATACAGGGGGGCAGAACAAAGACAACCTCTGGCTAAACACTTTGTCAAAGCCTTCTGCCTGGAGACTACTTTTTCCAGACCAGCCAAGAAGAACAAGAGGCTGTGGAAAACAACAAGAAGAGGCAGTGGAGATGTAGCATCTTAATTCACTTGAATGTGGCAGTGGTTGAAAGAGATGGATCTAGCAAGTAGTTGGATGGCTTTCAATGTAATGTACCTTATCATCTTGTTTGGACACAGATCTGTGGCTGGAAGAAGGAGATACTGCAGCAGCACTTGTAATATGCTGAAATAGGAATCTTTCATGATGACTTCTGAGAGCCAAACTCCTGAGAGCTAGTGTAAGGCACATTGCTGGTTATTTTTTAAACAGTATCCGTTTGGAGTTGCTAATTAAGATAGGTCATAGGATAGATTAAGATAGGATAGAAGGCAAAATACAGCTGAAGTAGCCAAAGCCGCATAATAAAGTTGTTACAGGTGTGCAATTTTTTTCACTGATTTGACAGCTTGCTGTGTGGTCAAATATAGCCCTAGCAATTTTCTCACCCTCCAGACTTGAAGCAGGTGATTGTGGGGATGTGGCATTGAGCTGGTCTGCTTACTAGTTGCTGCAAGTTAACTACACCAAGCTATGTCCCTTGACCTGATCTTGTTGAGGCAACTTGAGGTAGTTAGTCCTTGCCAGCAGGGAGTTCTGCTGACTTTCATTTCAGTGATCTGACAAAAGAGCCTGTGGTGAAGTGTCTGCATTTTGGTGTTTAATTTTGTCATACGGTGTGATGGGCTGAATACTGCTATGTCAAACCAGTTGGGGAGGAGGAGGGAACCACGCAGTTGCTGATGCACAGCATTTACCTGAAACAGATACTTTGAGGCATTGCTGTCAGCCAAGAAGTTTGACAGTGGTAGGCCATAGTGGTAAGTTGTGGCTGTTGCCAGGGATGTTGATGGCTTTATTCAGAGGCTGGTGATGTGCAGAGTCAAAAGAAAGGCAATGACAGGGTGAGTTATGGATGCCTTTGCACAGATGTGGATCTTAGATTGTTTTAATGTAACAGAAGTTGCCCTAAGCCAGATGTAGCCACTGTTTGGTAGGGTGATGTGTACAGCACTGAACATCTTCTCCCTCACAATGTGACCTGTAGTATGTGCTGTGTCACACAGTGCTAATGAAAGAGCCCATGATTACCTCAGGGAATTGATACAGTTTCCTTGTCTTTTCTATTTATCTTCCAGGCCAGAGAAACATTATTTTGATCTGGGGAAGCATATCCTGTGGTGGTTTTCTGCCAGATTTCCCAAAATCAACGCTGTAATGATCTGTATCTGTTATACCAGACTTTCTAAAGAATCCTGTTGCCTTTGATGAGTCAAGGAAGAGAGGGGCTATTCCTCAAATGTCTCTCAGCTCTTTAGCAAAATATGACTGCTTCTATTACTCTGGAATAATTCCTTATAGTAAATACTTGAACAAGAAAAAAGCAGAGAAGTTTACATAAAGGAATTACACTGGAATGTGCTTCAAGAGTGAGAAGGTAAATGGGATTGCCCTATGAACAATTTTCTTGTCATGCACCTTCAAGTGGAAAATTAAGAGGCTCGTAAGAGTGTTCACTATCCCTGCATTAATTCTGTTATTAAAATAACTGAACATCTGGAAATGGTTTCCCTATACTTTGTGAGCTTATGGAAAGCCAGAGAGAAGTGCTTTGTTTAAAATTACAGTTAAAGAAAGGATCCTTACAGTTTAATGTCTCTGAACTGCGATTCTCCATCCCTTACACCCTCCACTTTATTTTTCTAAAGTGTTTTCAAGAAACTGTTCAGTTACATTCCTGTCTTAATGGAGTTCTGATGAATTCAGTTACAGAGAAGACCTGTTCTGGTTGTGACATTTACTTTAAAAAAAATTATTTTGGAGGGTTTTTTTGGCAAGACTCAACATCACTGTAAGCAGTACATAAAAAAGGTGGTCAAGATACACCTGTATTCCAGATCATAAAAGGCCCTCAAGCCTCGCACTAATTCTCAGATGAACTCTCTCTCCATGGACAATCATTTAGGGATCATCCCCAGTCCACGGCTGCTCTAGGAGATGTTGCTGAAATTGATCTATAAAGGCTTTTTGGTGTCTTTACTTTACTCCATTCTCCCAATACTGACCATGATGTGTTGTCTTTGGTACTATTTGGTAGTGGAATCCCTTGCAAAAGTAGTGCTCTAACTCCTCAAGCTATAAGCAGAAGTTGAGACCGTTAAGGGCATGGTTTTAGACCCTCCTCCTTCGATAACTCTAACAAAGATCTTCTGTTCAAATATCTGATTTGCAAATATTTGCAAATATCATGGGACCAAACAGAGAACAAATCCCTAAAAAGGAATAGAGTCCAGTACCTGGGAAGGACTCTCTGTGGAAGCATGGCCCCTCTGCTAGATAAAGTAAGCTCACATCTACTCAAAAGGGAAACTTTCTCCCATAGAAACCTCAAAAATTCTGAACTTAAAAACTGTCCGCATGTGAATACAAGGCACATCAGGACAAGCATACAAGATCTGCTCTATAATACACACTGGCTTTCTAGTCAATTGCTTCAGTTCTCACATCTGCTGAGCAGGGTCATATAAAGCAAGAAAAAGTGGATGGAAAATAATTCTTATTACCACCAGGCAAGAGGCCTACTGTGATGCTCAAATAATGAGAAACATGTTAACAATACACCAGCTTCTTCAACTGACCTTAGTTATCATTACCCAACAGTACTATTAAGAAAAGTCAGAGGAAAGTCAGCTTCCACTACCGACAGAAAGCTGAAGGAAAATAATCTAACGCCAAAAACAGCCCCTTGGAAAAGAAGAAAAAAACCCCATATATCTATAAAAATCTTAGAAGCACTAATAAAGATCTTCAACAAATAAAACTAAAACTAATGCTGTGTGTTTGAGTAAAGGACTGAGCTTTCCAGTGATTTTAATGATGTTTCTTGTGTCTATATTTATTTCTTAGCAATTAAGGAAGAAGCTCATGTTAAACTCCAAAGGAAGAAAATTACTAAAACTTAATTCAGTCCCTAAAACTTAATTCTGTCACTAAAACTTTGCAGTAGGTCTCTCACTATTCCAGGTTATTGCCGAGTTTTGAGACCTGATCATCAGTCCTCACAAGGCTGCTGCTTACTAAAAGCAAGCATTGCATGTCAAATGCTTTAAAATGCAGAATTCAAGATTAATAGTGATATGCTTTGATCCTGAACTTAGAGATAAGCTTTCAGACAAAAGTACATGTACATTTTTTTGCTAGGGAGACCACCATTTTCATGTTTCTGTTGTTCAGTCAGGTAACTAATACCCTGGTGTGAGCACCAGAGCTCCAGGGAGGTAAGCGGCACCCAGGCTGCAGTCCATTTCCCCTCAATATACTCTGCAAACTCTTTCAAGCTCTTCAAACTCTTTCAAACTCTTCGGATGCTATTGTCCGAAAATGTGGGAACTTTCACCCAATATGCAAAGCCAATACACACACAGGGTCAAGGTATTTCTTTATTTATAGGTTTGCACAAAGCTGGAAGCTAGGTGGTATTCCACAAAGCTAGCTTGACTGGCTACAGAAGCCACAGCCTATTTATCTTGACACATGCTTACAAAAAAAACACCCAAGTTTACATTCTTGAGTTTGATTGGTTCGTGCTTTGCCTGCCTCTGTTTAAAGTCACAATACCCTTGTAATTTACAGCACACGCTCAGAGAGGGGTAAGCAATAGTGAGTAGGGGGTTTTGAGTGAGTCAGTGGTCAAAATCTCCCCCTGCCACATTTACTTTTTCCCCAGTTACTGCAGATTTTGCTGACATCGTGCTTCTTTGATAATCATCCATCTTTCAGGCCTTCTGAGGCAGGATGTTCCCTTCTTATCACTCTTTCAGTTTTTTCTCAAGGATGCATTAGTGAGGCACGAATTGTTTATGCAACGTAACCAGACCTATACAACAGGACCGTTTATCAGTGTTACTTACTGTAGCATGGTATTCTTATAGCAGCAGCATCTGCAGCCTTGGTACATTAGACACTGAGTGTCCACCACTCCAGTCTTTTCCTTGCCCCTGGCAAGGTCATCTATTCCTAACTTATGTTTGAACACTTAGAGATGGTTTCTCAGTTGCTTCATCTTTGTAAAACTGTCTGTGTCAAGAGATAAGATAACATCTGAAAACAGCTGTCCACCACTTAAAGGTGCTCTTGGTGAATGCAGAACTGGCATAGCTCATCTGAGGCCACTGTTTACATTTGTGGGGATGGAGGTGAGGGCTATGCACCATAGCTCTTCCTCTCTGGCTATCTACAAGGCAGTAACCCAGAAACCACTCCAATACGTTCTGGTATCAGGAAAGAATAGCTATGTCCTGAAAGCAATAAGCTTTAATGCACTTTTCTGTTATGCCACTTCTCTGCTACATTAGACTGCATCTCAACAAAGCAGAGCATCGAAGCTACAGTCAGTGAGTGCCAAATGTTCCTGTTTTCCCCTCTACGCCATTTTTCAAATGCCACTGACATCCTTAAAACCCCCATGAAGGTGTTACTAAACTGTTAAATCCTATTTTGTGCCAGCAGGCTCCAGCATAAGTTCTAATGCAGTCCCACGGCTAATGAGCTGCTAAGAGCTGTTATCTGATGTTTGAAATCCCAGTGGTGCTGCATCCCAGAGTTTAGAGCCTGGACAAAAAATATACATCTCTGAAAGGATAGTAAGTGCCTTAGTTCCCATGGTGTTCACCTGATCAAGATCTGAATTCTTCAAGTATATTCAAAGATTTGTGTGTACTATAGACCCACTACACACTTAAAAGAGCTCAAAAAATTACAGTCGTGAAGCTTATTTTATAATGATGATTAATTAAAGTTACATGTCAGCACAGTTATGAGAAGTTTGACTTGTCGAATATATGCCCTGAGTTAGGTCACTTTCACAAACTCCTGTGTTTTAAAGACAGAGCAGGACTTTCCAGCTCTTTACTTAACTGACACAACTGAAGAAGGAAGGAATAGTTGTGATCTGGCAAATACTTATTTAAATCAACTACAAATTCTGCAATTCAGCAGTTACAGTTTTTCTACAGTACATCACTAAACTCTAGAAAAATATGGGGTCATGTGTAATGATACATTAATTAATACTATGTTTAAAATTAATTGTAATGATTCTGAGTAGGAATACCAAAGGAATATGTCTTAATCTTTGCTTTTACAAAGAATAAGATCAATTAATGATATGACATATAGACGGTCAGTGGTGTTATATTGCCTTATATTGGAGAAAATTGTAGTAAGGTAAAAATCACCACAGGCGAAAAGTGCAGTTGACTTCTTCTGAGAAGCCCAAAGTAGTATGTTTAAAGTCAAGTGATGACTCCTTTCCTGTTCCTGCCTTGTGCCTTGTACAGCTGGAAAATGCGGGTGGATGGTGGGGTGTGTGTGGAGGGGTGTAGGTTTTGAAGAGGTTTCTTTATCTAAGGGGTAACTTAGAAATATAATAAAGAAATATTACACACACACACATCTGTTTATGTAAAACCTGGTTAGGGCTGCCTGCCCAGGGTCGATGCTGTTTGGTACTGAGATGAATTTGGCACCTCAGCCCTGGGTGTAACGCAGCTGACAAAAAGTGTCCAGAGCTACTCAGGGTGAACTCAGCACAGCATGCAGCGATTGCAGTTATCCACCAGGAAATGCTGGGGATAAAAGAAGAGCTGAAATCCCATTCCTCTAAAATCTGAATGTATTACATCAGCATATATGCCTTTTTCTAAGGAGCATACCCAGACTTTCTTTAGGACAGGCAGATGTAATATCTAAGCCAGTGTAATGTCTTTGTATTTCCTAGGTTCAAAGGGACATTTCAATCACCTGCTGTGCAAGATTGGCTGTCCTTGTGAGCGTTTTAAAGTACAGTAGTAGATCTATTTCGGAGAGGAAATTTCAGTGGCACTTCAATATGTGGTCTGTGTAACGTGTTTCACTGTGACCAGGGAGGTGCCTGAGATCTGTTTTTCTATGGAGGGCAGCCTGAGGCAGGCAGCTCAAATCTTACCTAACATGCGCAATAAATTCAGCTCAAAGCAGAGTTAATGCCTTCCCCTGACCACCTCGACCTTTATAATACTATAGCTATGCCAGTGTGAAATACTGTGGTATGCTCAACCTGTTCTTTAGGCATCTTCTTGAAGAGCAAAGACAGGCTAGATCGACCTGGTCAAACCATCTTGTCAAGAAGCCAGGAAGATTACTGGGATCTTTGCCAGTCTGAGAGTACTTGAACAGATAGCTCTTCTTCCCTAGCAATATGTCTTAATCCTCCAGGACCATTTGGGAAATACAAAAGCAGAAAGTGTAATTGGAGTAGGGGAGAAAGTAAGCAGGAGACAATTTAACTCTGCTTTTAATGACAATAAGTTTTCCTTGGGAAGAAAAGTTGGTCAGGGAGTCCCAAATTATCTTTCTTCCAGAGTTACTGGATGTAACAGGAGCTTCATTAAGAGCAGAGACCAGAATTTGGGGCTCTCTGTGCTCACTAGCAGTGGGCTAGGATGCTCATGCCAGTGTTTTTTTGGGGGAATATGGATGTTGCATTCCTTTTGCACAGTGGCTCAAGCTTACAACAGGATGAAGTGTAGCTCTGGCATGGCATGCCCAATGACTAAAGTATGTCCTGTGAAGTTAGAGGGCTGAGTTCAAACTACAGTCCAAAGCCCCCAGACTGTACTTACCCCATACCCTAGGCAAGTACTGTACAATTCCGCAAAAAGCTGGCTATTGCTGCTTCCTTCTCGCCTTTATTAAATATGTTGGGTGGGTTTTTTTCTGTGCAGGATCAGGGCTCAGTACAGCCTTCTCTTCATAATGTTTGTAAGACTCCATTGTTCTTCTTCAATATCAAAATTGAAGTCATTAGTCAGGCAATAGAATTTCTAATGTCTTTTTTTCTCCCTAGATGACTAAATTAATATCCCACATCCTCAATACCTCCATTGCATAATGATGCTTCACATGCAGAGAAGCAAAGTTGTTCAGCATACAAACATTCTGGGGAGTCCTGTGGAGAAGGACTGTCCCAGGTTACAGTGTAAAATGTGCCAAAAGAAAAAAAAAAGTATTCTATTACCATCTTCAAGGAGCTGTTGAGACCAGGTGGGGAGGTGCTCCCTGCCTCCCCCCTCTGGACTATCTCCTGTCAATGGGCACAACAATGCCTTATCGCCTGACCCATCGATAACTCGCTCCTGGGCTATCTCCTGTTAATGGCCCATCAAGGAACTGCCTCACCACTCGCCATCCCATTGTGAGATGCTCCGCCCGGGCTGAAGGAGCCAAGCAGTCCATGCCAAATAAAAACGGAGATCTCGAACACCCTAGCAGCCTTCTTCCACTGGATTCCCAGAGGAGCTTTTCCCCCCACTGGAGTTCCAGAGGACAAGAGCTACCTACCTACCACTGGACCTTCTGAGGAAGACCGGACTCTTTTACCTGATCGTTGCTTCAACAGCACTACATCCATCGCTTCAGGAGGACTGCAGCCATCATCTTATCGGACTGCTACTGCCACCCTAACAGGGTGTCAGGTTGTATTTCTGACTCTGTCAGTGTAAACCAGGGGGTTGTTGTGGGTTTTTTTTCCTGCCTTGTATTTTTATATATATATATATATATATATATATATATATATATATATATATATATATTAGTAAAGAATTGTTATTCCTGTTCCCCATATCTTTGCCTGAAGGCCTGTTAATTTCAAAATTATAATAATTTGGAGGGAAAGGGGCTGCATTTTCCATTTCAAGGGAGGCTCCTGCCTTCCTCAGCAGACACCTGTCTTTCAAACCAAGACAAGGACTTGGGTGGGCTGGTGGGTGATAGGATGAATGTAAGCCAACAATGTGTGCTTGCAGCCCAAAAAGCCAACCGTATCCTGGGCTGCATCAAAAGCTGTGTGGCCAGCAGGCTGAGGGAGGTGACTGTCCCTCTACTCTACCCTCGTGAGACCTCACCTGGAATACTGCGTCCAGCTCTGGAGCCCCCAACACAAGAAAGACATGGAGCTATTGGAGTGAGTCCAGTGGAGGGCTACCAAGATAGTCAGGGGGTTGGAACACCTTTCCTGCGAGGACAGGCTGGAAGAGTTGGGTTTGTTCAGCCTGAAAAAGAGAAGGCTCTGGGGAGACCTTATAGTGGCCTTCCAGTACCTGAAGGGGGCCTACAAGAAGGCTGGGGAGGGACTTTTCACAAGAGCCTGCAGTGGTAGGACGAGAGGTGGTGAGACGCTGGAACTGGTTGTGTAAGGAAGTAGTGGATGCTCCATCCCTGGAAGTGTCCAAGATTTGAGCAACCTGGTCTAGTGGGAGGTGTCCCTGCCCATGGCAGGGGGGTTTGGAACTAGATGATCTTTGAGGTCACTTCCAACACAAACCATTCTATGATTCTATGATAAATCTATGTTTACTTTGATTTCCTTCCTGGGTATTTCTTCATGCATGGTTTTTAACAAGTGAAAAGTGCCCCGGTCTTTCCCGAAGTCAGCTGGAACTGAGGGAACTGCAATGTATAATAGACATAACCCCTTTCATATAGCAGGAATATTGATGTATAGATACACCAAAGAAAAAGCCAGTTTAAAAGCCATATAACAATTTCAAAAGGCAAATTTTTTATTTTTATCAAATCTGCAATTTCATCAGCCATCAGTCTTACTTGTCTCAAAAGGACTATCCCTTTGCTTCATGGCAATGTGTAACAGAAAAAAAAAAATTTTAAACGTATCATGTTATACATTTATCAAGAACTGAGGTCTACTTAAAGAACCCATCAGAAAATCTCTTTGCGTCTATGGTTTCCCCTTGACTTTTTCCTCCCACAACAGCAACCTGATCACTTCTTAACACTGATTTGCAGACATCAAGTCAGACATACAAATTCTTATAAAAAGCAACACCAACACCTCCCCCTCCAAAGCTCATTGATTTTTGCTAGTATTAATTTCACTTAATTTTTCTCTTCTGCAAGCGGTACACACACATGTTCATATGATGTGGGCTATGTTAACAAGAATCTTACACCAGGTTTCTAGATATAAAGGATATTCATAGGACTGCAATTCACTTTAAGTTCAGAATTAGTCCTGTGTCCCTCAAGTTAAAGCATGCTAAGTCCATAACTTGCCCAGAAAATAAACTAGTGTCCATCTGTAAGTAGTCTATATTTAATGTGTGGTTTCTTCAGTTTTTCAAGCATAATAACACTATTCTTTTATGGCATGCATGTTAAAAATTTTATCTTGTCTTGCAAACACAGCATTGTTGTTCCCACCGTACTTTTTCAGAAAATACTGCTATAAAGCAGAATAAGGTAATTCAATAAATTACTGGAAAGCATTTTTCCATGTACACTAAATCAACAAAGATTGCTTAGCAGTTAGAAAAAAAAATACCATAAAGTACTTCAATCTACGATATGTCTGGAGAAAGCCTAAACAAATTCAGTGCAGTTATTACTCTTGTTCAGTGAGTGCTGATGCTGTGCTTCACACTACTGAAAAAGTGGAATACGTGAACACTGGCTCAAAGATCTTGTAATTTTGCAAATCATAGCACAATTAGACTTCCAAATGACAGACATTCATAAGGAGAAACAGGATATTTCAGATATTCTACCTATGATTTTTTTTGTGCAAGCCAAGGGCTGCCCTTTATCCCTCACAAACCAGATACATGAATCTCCATTGCTCAGCTGAGTTAATTTTTATACAGATGACTACTTGCACTTTGATATCCTTGTACCCAGCTGCTTGGATGGGGAAGATTAGAGGTTAATTAACAAGGAGAGGTCACTAGAGTCATGATTCACTTCTGTGTTAATTTCCTTGAGTTAATAAAAAGAAACTGTTATTCTTGGTCTCCTTGCTACTATCTAATCTACCTCTTTCTCTGAGAGGGAGCTTCACAGGAAGCTGTGTGCCCAGTGCAAGCGGTGTAATAGGTGACCCGCAGCTCTCAGAATAAGTACATGCATTCTGAAGAACAAAGTATAATATTGGCTACAGGAATTAGAAGTGAAACAGATACATTATTTTACCCATTTTCCCAATTGTCATTGCAAATGAAAATACATGTTTAGCTTTTGTGCTTCAATCAAATTCTTAAATAGGTCACTTTACAGATTTTCTTGGAATTGTGCTTTACAACCAAGTTGTGCAATGCATAAAATATTGCCTGGTATTCCACCAAAGCATTCTCTTTCTTTAAGATTTTATTCTGGTTCCTGGTAATGACAGGAATAGGAAGCACAAATTATAATAACCTGAGAGTTTACGGTTTTTAAAAGTTTGGGACATGGAATGGTCGATTGTACCTACAAAGATTTTACAGTTAAGTACTATTTAGAACCACAGATTTTTTTCAATCTAGAAATGACCATTAGACTTTCTAATCTTAACTTCCTTCTTAGGCTATTAGCAAGATTTGTAATCTGTTTCTCCAAGTTGTATCTCAAAAAAAGTGTGTCCAACTGAGTTAAAACCACCACAACCAGAATCCATTGCTCCCCTTGGCAGAAGATAGTGACTTGACTTTAATTTATATCATTTGAGATGCCAACAACTTCTGAAAGAGACATATCAAGGAGGGTAAGGAGGATTTTAAACTGCTGTGTAACTTACTGTGATCAAGCGAAAGTTATCAATACACCATTTTGCAGTTGAAAATTTTCTCATATAGAAGACATTTAAGGAAGGATAAGAACAAATACCAGTGTGCTGGCTATGAATGCAGCACAACTGCTCCATGGCTGAGGCACTACATTGTATCTCCTCAGCTGCCAAGCTACAACCGGGGTTGCTTATTAGATAAAAATTTAATTATTCCTAGTACTTTCAAATGCTATGCAGAAATCCTGCTTGCAAGAGGAAAGAGGGGACAGGGGAGGTTTTCTCGGCTCTTCTCAGCTCCGCAGCGTTTCTGTGCAATATTGAGCCTGTGCTAGTCCTGCAAAAGAACTACAAATTTCTGTATTCTCCATGTGAAACTCTAGTTAATCCAAATGAAGATCAGTACTAGCTCTCATAATATCATTTGCAAACATCCATAAAACTAGTGAAGGTGTCTTTCTGTACCAGAATTACAAGCCAAATCTGTACCTGTTTATACAAAGAGTTAAAAATCATAAGAGTTTGACACGGGATTTTGTGAAGTGTCATTTCAAATAAGCTCACCTGTTCCAGAACCAAAGTTGCTAAATTCAGTCAAAATTAAACTCTAAGCCAAGTATGTGTTTGCTTCCCTCTATTTTTGACTCATGCAGGCAGGCTTTTCAAATAACCACATAACATTGTTTAGAAAATATAACATTAGTTAGAAAGCTATTTAACACTTACTAAAGTAAAAATTATTGCAATGTCAAAATAGCTCTTCATGTTTCAATCAGCACCTGTCATTTAGATAGTTAGCTACTTCTGGGTTTGAAACCATCACAGATGATCAATAAATTCCAACAAGTGTTCAGCAAAACTGCAGGCTGACGTTTCACTACAGTCTGGAAACCCTGCAAACACAACTGTGAAATTGGTTTTCTCCAAAATGAAGTTATTATTAAAAATATCTCACAGGCTGACCAGTAAATATTTGGTATGTTTCTTTTCTTCATTCATGGCTAAATAGTTGAAATTCTTACAGATTCTTATTTGCAAATCATTTTCATATCATGGTACTGATGTTGTGCAGTTCTCAGGGAATATTTCAGAAATGTGTCAGTAGTTGCAACTCTGCTAAATTGAGGGGAAGAAAAAACATTTTAAAAAAACCTAAAACTTTGTTTAGGGCTGCACTGCCTTTTGCAACACTGTCAACATGATCCAGGAAAGCCTGCCAGAGGTCTTCCAGAAAAGCGTATACCACAAGTGAAGTGGATGTCTCTTTACGTCACTTTAAATAGAGACAGTTACTGTTTGAGCTGAGCTATAAATTCGATTCCCTGCAGTAATTTAGCCTAAATTTCTTTAGAGATCCTCATACATCCTTCTAGTTCAGTTTGGGTTTTAGCACCAATTGAAGAGAAATGCTTTGTGGAGACTAACATAGGGGTATATTTAAGGAGGCAAGACATCCACTTATCTCTTTAGAGATTATGTTAAAATCAGTATTTTAGGATCAATAGAAGAAAATGGAAAAAATCCAAAGCATCCTGCCAAGTGTGGAAAGCCATGATTTACTCACTGAGGACTGAAAGTTACAAATCCAGTGGTCTCTAGTATAATGAATTGGCCCTTGACTGCTGAGGTGATGGCAAACATAATTTGTACATCTTGAAACCTGGGTGTCAGAGGTTTCAGGCTCCCCTTAGACCTCCAAGGTGTATTTCACCTCAAAATGCTGAAAGCAACCCTATGCTGTTGGGAATGTTACCAGTGGTAGGTTTGCAATTGAAACCACCTTGGCCAGGAATGGTTTTAAAATTAAAAAGAACATGTTTCCTGTGAGGAGTAATGTAGCTACATTTTTTGACTTTGGCAGGGATAGTGTGCACATGCAACTTTTCTGAAAGGTGATTTCAAGGGGATAAGATGAGGTGGGACCTCATTGAACTCTGTTAGGGCTGGAACTGAAGACAAAAGGAGCCCTCAGCTCCCCAGCCTGAACTTGCACTGGGAGGGCGGCAGGTGCTTCTCGTGGGCCCTGGCAATCCAGTTCAGTAACTCCAGCCTGCGGAAAAGAGGTACCTCTGAGTGCATAGCAGTAAGCAAAGCCATCTGTCCCTCTGTCTCACAAATTAACTGCCCCTTGTATGTCCTGTTTTTGCTTCCATTACGGGCTGCTAGCCAGCAGCTAAAGTCATTTCCTTTCAAAGCTTGCATCATGCCCTTTTATCCTTTAATTTGAGGCAAAGAAAGGGTTAATCAATGACCAGACAACTTTTAGAATACTATCTATTCTGGGCCAACAGTTCTGCAAAAGAAAAGACCCCCCCCCCAGCCCCACCCCATAAAAGTTGTGAAAAGTTCAACCAGCTGCTGATCTGATTTTAGCAAGCTGACAAACAATTTTCGCATGGTCCTTGCATCAGTGCAAGCAGAGGTATGTTCACTAAGGGCACATGTCCTCAGATCAAGTTTTAGTGATCCCTTTCTCCTTCCATCTGGGCTGTTGTTACCAGCTCAGAGGGTTTCAGTGTTTACTCTCAGGTTTGCAGAAACGAGTTAAATATGAGAGGTGAGAAAAGCTTCAAAAGACAATAAAATTACCACTAAAACTCACAATAAAAATTGCTACTAAAAGTCTCCTAGGGATTTAATACCTGAAGGTATATTTTTTACTTAATTGTCTCCCAAAAAACATACTGGAAAATACTGATATAATAGTCCTTGGATAAATCTATGATGTCTTTCAGAGGTCCCGCAGACTTGCTTGGACATTTTGGTTAAATCACTTGCTTTGTGCCTCATTTTTTTGGTTTTGTGAAATGGAAATAATGCTCTCACTTTTTTTTGAAGTACTGCTTTAGTGAACAGGATTCCGTGCCACATATTACTCTTCTTTGTTAACATTGATATGCAGCACCAGTAGTACATTTTCCCAAAACAAACCACCCGAAGATTTCCATTTCCTTTCCTCCCACCTTCCTCACTGTACAACCACAAGTGCCCTGGCCATACAGTAACAACACTGGAAAACACTAAAATTTTTGTGAAAACTCTCTGCAAATTAATTCAAATAGCTTGGATGAAGGTTGTAATCACCTGTTACTCTGCTGCCACTATCAAATATCGTTAGTGTCAGTGCTGTCCTTGCAGGCCTCATGCGATGTACAAAACCTGTTTCATCAATGTCCCATCCTATCCCTGCTATACGTATGTTTCTGCAGGCTTTTTGTCTCTATGAGGTCAGACTTTCACTGCCTCCCACAGAAAATGGAAGCATTTTCTTCTTGTGCAGCTATGTAAATCATTTGTCCTTACTTTTCTCCTAATTAAAAATATTGTTTGATTTCATGAGACATATCATTAATAATGAGGATGAAAATATGACAAAAAAGAATGGAAACATAGTTTGGTAGAAGAAAGATGTTGAAAACGTAGCAGAAACGTAAAAAAAGTTCTCATTGTTTCTTTACTGCAAGGGGGTGCTCAAAAACATTCCTACTATAAAGAATTTAAAAAAAGCTTCTAGGCTTCAGCTACACCCTTGTGCACAACAGAAAAAGATGTCATTGCTCATTTCAAACACTATCTGTTCTAGAGAAATATGTTAGGTATTTTTTATAATAAAAGAATGACAGGAAGAGAAAATTGCACCACAGCAACAAGCTATCTAATAAAAGATAAGCAAAGTCCACCAATTAACTTAAGAGCATGAGATAAAAACAGAGCAGAAATTAAGCCCTTCAGACTGACACTTCCATTTAGTATATTCCTGCACATTCAATGACCTAGCTTTGCTTTATGTATAGTTAGTAAAAAACTCTTGTAGCTTGGCATGATCTTGATTTCTTCTAAAGTTTTTATCTCTTTGAAAATGCTAACTTTTTTCCTATGCTGCAAATAGTGCTTGTTTTAAATTACTGTGAGATGGATTTTTCAGTAGAAGATGCGTATTTAATATTTTCTTGTTTAAAACCTTGATATATTACTACGTGTACCTTGCCTTGTATCAGAATTTATTTTTACTGTATCTTACCTAAGAATTATCTGAAAAAAAAAAAAAAAGTAAGATTTTTTTGCTACCTTCACTTTGTAGTCTTCAGATTGGTTTATAATTTGTCAAAAGGTTTGTAATAAGGAAGTTAAATAGTGAAGAGGATGTATAAAATCGGCAGACAGAACGTCTTCCTCTGTTACATGAAAATAAAAAAAAAAACCCTAAGACAGTAGTTTCATCATATGAATCCGTTTTGTCTTTATGAATACACGTATGTGCATGAGGAGAGTCCACGAGGGTCGTCTGAAAACTCCAAGCACTATCATATTTTTTTAACATCTAATAAAATTAGAAAAGAAACAGCTGGGTTTTAATTTTTTCCCCAAAATGACTGATATCAAATCGTCAGGTAAACATGCAATTACGTATTTGTATGTTTATGCCCCATTGATTGTCTCTATCTGTCATGCATTTCATAGATGTTTATTGCCTCAAAACTGTGTCACTTATTTTGATTTTATTAAAGGGTATGGCTGAATAACCAAATATTCATTTGAAAAAAAATGTCCATCTGCTTATTGGAGGGCACAGTAGGATTTTAGCTGTGCTGGGATAGATTCCTAACTGGTGAAAGAACCTGTGGAAGCCAGTTTACACTAGTTAAGTTGCTTCCTCCCTGCATTTTGAGTGCAGCTAGAATTGTGTTAGCAGGCTTCATAAGCATGACTGTTTGAATGATGTTATCTAGGAAGCTGCTTGAGAGTGTTTTAGAGGGAGTAAGGCAGTGATGGTTCATCTGCATAGGAAAAGTGAGCCAAGAAACAATGACTAGAGATTAGGACCATCTTCCAAAGCATAGAGCTCACTAGAAAAATGCCACTCTCACATTAAATAAGGAAAGATGCAAGCAGGATCATTTTGCAGAGGGTTAGTTAATTAGTATGGCAATCTTGTATTACAGGATGCAGCTGATGTATGGGCTATGATAGGCATTTGTGGTCTGTCTTTCAGTGTGGCCTTCGATGGGAAAAAGAAAAAATGAACTGTGCTAGGACAGTTCTAACAGCATTGAAAAATCCGTTCCCTATTCAGGGGACTACACAAGGCATAGACTCTTCCTGTGTTTTTATTTGAGTTTGTGGTAAATAACAGATATTGATTTGATCCAATCCATGTATTATATGGCAGTAGATACAAGCAGAGAGATTCTGTTGACATGTGATTTGTTTGTTATGAAAATACCTGTGCATTTTTAAAGCAAATTGACTTGGAAAACCTGTTAGAGCTGAAAACAGATTCATCTTTCACTGAGTAAATGTGATTTTCTACCTTTGGAAGGATTAAATAATACAAACCTCAGGTCGGAGGAAAATAGCTATATCACAGTTCAGTCAGTGTGTCTACTCTCTCAGCTTCACCCTACTTGAAATTCTGGAAATAGAGATTATTGTTGTTGTTTGGGTTTTTTTCACCTTTTTGTTCCCTTGGAGTCCATTTGATTTGTATGGGGTTTTTTTTCCATTCAGGAGGTCAAACTCAAGGAAAAGAAAATTTACATTTTCTTCTGTATGTATAAAACACACAGCAGACTTTTGCTATACGGGAAAGCATACTTGAAGTTGTTTTCAGAATAGAAAATTTATTCAAACAGCCTTAGTGACCTACATATATAAAAAAAATCAGTATGGGAGAAAAAAGGGGGAAACATGAGGTGAGTCTCAATGTTTAAATAGAGCTCTCAGGGCACTCAACTTCAAGGTGGACTCACCCCCTAACTCATAGATTTCCATTTTTACTGTTCTTCAGAAATGTACCTTCTACTATGCTGTGGCTTATGGAGAAAGTTTCTGCATTCTTTTTTGTGTGTGTCTTCAGTAAGCTCATCTTAGGAAGGTTTTTGTGCCTCCTGCCAGCACTTGGCTCCAGAGGGAAGGACAAGGGCAGGCTCTGACAGCGATGTCTGCTCTGAATTTTGCTCATTAAGCAATTGTGCAGGGCCAACCAGATCATCAGAAAGAGCCTACACCATGCTCTTAATTTCCAGGTCCACAGATGAGTTGAATAAACACAGCATCACTTCAAGAGGAATACAGAGTCCACTGTGCTGAAGTAAATCATTGTTTTTTCACCGCAGAAAGCAGAAAAAGAACAGCTGCTGAAGGACTGCAGGGCCTACATGAAGAGGAGAGAATAAACATAGCTCCAAGTTTGAGAATACTTATTAAATATGAAATTACTCAGATATAAAGAAATATGCAGAAACCTAAAAGAAACATCAAAGCTTAATTATACCATGACTGCAAGTGAAAGGAGTATCCATTAGGATCTGCTTCATGAGGAGCATCACAAAGCAAGTTCCAGTAGCAAAACAGCGCAGGGTAGGCATATTTAGATAAAATGTTTTGATAAAATATTGTATCAAGCTAACCTTTGAAAAATTAGCTTGTCATTCACAGTCACATTCATCGGTTCAAAAATCTGTTTTTGGTCAGCTTTGCTCCAGGTAGCAAAGTTACAGTTTATTCAGACAACAGTTCATTAATCATTCACAGGGACATAAAGTAGTAGGGTCTTATTGACCTTTTCCAGAATATTCTGAATATCTTCAATGTGTTGACCTTCACTGAGCGTCAGCTGTGACATTGAGATTTTTTTCAATTAAATCTGTACGTATCAGGTTACTGGGCATTCAAGGTAGAATTAATGCTACTATGGAAACCGATTTATTTAGAGGCTTCTATATCAGATTGATATTCATGTGGAATATTTAGCTGAGAACTTGGTGTTTTCAGCTTCTTTTTTTTTTTTTTTTCTGGCAGAAGAAAATTCACGTATGCTGATGGAGATTTTTGCTTCAATCCAGAGCAAAGTTTTTGCTGAAGTCAAAAAACTGTTTACCAGTTTACATATATAACATTACCAAATGTTAAAAACAGAACTTGTGGATTTTGGTCAAGTAGTTTGTGATTTATTTAAATACATTAGCTTAATCTTAGTGTTATATAGCCACCCCAAATCAGAAAGTTAATACAGTTTTATATTATTGATTAATGTCTCAAAATACCAAAAGGAACAATGGAAAATGACTAATTGGACATGGTCTCCTGAGACAGAGCCATTTCAGGTTTTTCATCACAAAGATGTAGGGGATGTGTGGCTATACACAAATTATCTTCAGATAATCTATCAAAGAGACCATCAGACTCCTTAAAAAAAAAAAAAAGATCACAAAGAATTATGTATGTTACTCCTTGGAAGCAGAATGAGTGTGTTCTAGGAAATTGGCATTTTTATCCAACATTTTATCACATACATACAATGTTTTCCTGGAAGAAGATAACAGGTGCTGAATCTATATAATAAATTCCATAGTAGAGAGATCTTCAAAGGTCAGAGAAAGCTGTATGCAAACTCATCCCCTTCCTCCCTGCCCTCCTATACATAAGGAAGGCCAATGAACCTGACAGAAAACAGAGTCAGTGAAACAATCAGTCAAAACTGAAAAAGAGCTAAAAGGAAAAAAAAAACCACTTTTAAACAAGAAAATTGCTCGTTACATGAGTAACATAATACTTTAACGAAAACTGAAAATAAGAAATAAGTCAGGTAGAATAAGAATTGGAAATCTGTCCAGAAGGAGTAGTGTTCTTCAGAGACAAACCTCATAAAGGCATAGAAGGGAAAATTCAGACAGTAACTGTATTTAAACGGTATTGGCTTTGGAAAAACATGAGCTTTTGAGAGAAACATAGATGTTCACAAGGGGTATAGAGAGCTCGCATGACACTGGATATATTTGCCACTAGCTTTGATAGCATGCCAGACTTAGTGAATAAAATCTGATATATTTGATTGTTCATGAAGTGTAAATTCACACTTAAATCTGGAGCTTCATCAAAAATTTTGAACTAGTAACTATGTTTCATGTTCTGAGTAGTCTCAGTTTCCAACAAAAATAAAGTATTCACAACACTCGTGTAAGGCATATTGCGTTTGACTTCTTACTTAATGAGTGATGGTGATAAAATTAAAAATGTTGAGTGGCACTCAGGCTTTTTGCAATTTTTGTTGCTATCCATATGTGCGAGGGGGGAAAAAAGGTGAATGTTTGCAAATTTTGTTTGATACATTCTGAACAATAAGAACATTGGAAGTAATGTCTCTAATAATAGAAGAGTGCTTGGGGCATTCCAGTATTTAGGATGTACAAAACGGCATGATCTGGAACAAACATTTGCAGTCTCCTAGGCATATTTCTGCTGACATGAAGACAGAACAATGAGATTTGTTTTTTTCAAGATGGACTAGTTGAAACAAGCATTTTGATTTGACTAAGTGTAAAGCTAAAGGAATTCAGAATAGGGAGTGAGAACTCACAAAGTAAAAGATTCCTTTGTATGTTATAGCTAAAAAAAGCCAATCTAGTCCTTTGTTGCGTTAATATTTACAGGAGACGGACGCAGCAGAAACTTTTTTACTTCCCTATATGACATGAAGAGGTCAAGCTTGGAGTTCTGCAGATGTGTTTTATGCTCTTGTTTTTAAAAAAAAGATATACTGAAAAACTGGTAATAATGCAGAAGGGCCATAAAAATGAGTCAAAAAATGAAGAAAAAGCCTTATACAGATTAAAAGAGCTTGAACTGTTCAACTTTCAAAAAACTGACAATCAGTTAGCTGGTTACAATGTACAAGCTGTTTCACACAATTGTGCTCTCCAAGTAGGCTATTTAGCTACAGTAACAACCACAACAACAATAATAATAATAAGAAGATGATGAAGAAGAACAACAACAAGCAGTAGCAGTAGTAGTAGTAGTAGTGGTAGTAGTATCTCTAAGCCCTGTTGAACGGCAAACTCTGGAGCCACTTGCAGTCCTGGTCTCCTGACTCCACAGACCCTCCCTGCCACTGGAAGGATCCTTTCCATGCAGGGGGAAGCTCTCACTGACACGCAGCCACAATGAGGCCAGGCTGTGTCCGGCCAAGAGTGGGAAAATGTTCTCAGGCAACAGAGTGACTGAAATCAGGACAAGTCAAAACAGTCATTAAAAATGTATGTTAATAAGACAGACATATCTCCAAGCATAGCGGGACTTCAGAAGATCAGGACTGAGTGCTCTTCTTCAGTAGTTTCAACTTTAGTAAGGCATTTGACACTGTTTCCCACAGCGTTCTCCTAGAGAAATTGACTGCTCTTGGCTTGGATGGCCATACGCTTTGCTGGGTGAAAAACTGGTTGGATGGATGAGTCCAGAGAGTTGTGGTCCACGCAGTTAAATCCAGTTAGTGGCAAGTTCATGAGTGGTGTCCCCCAGGCCTCAGTACTGGGACCACTCCTGTTTAACATCTTTATCAATGATTTGGACAAGGGGATGGAGTGTACGCTTAGTAAGTTTGCAGATGACACCAAGCTGGGTGGAAGTGTTGATCTGCTTGAGGGTAGGGAGGATCTACAGAGGGATCTAGACAGGCTGGATCAATGGGCCAAGGCCAATTCCATGAGTTTCAATAAGGCCAAGTGCCAGGTCCTATACTTCGGCCACAACAACACCCAGCAGCTTTACAGGCTTGGGGAGGAGTGGCTGGAGAGCTCCCCGGCAGAGAGGGACCTGGGAGTGTTGACTGACAACTGGCTGAACATGAGCCAGCAGTGTGCCCAGGTGACCAAGAAGGCAAATGGCATCCTGGCCTGTGTCAGGAACAGTGTTGTCAGCAGGAGCAGGGAGGTGATCATTCCCCTGTACTCGGCTTTGGTGAGGTTGCACCTTGAGTACTGTGTCCAGTTTTGGGCCCCTCTCTACAAGAATGTCACTGAGGTGCTGGAAAGGGTACAGAGATGGGCTACCAAGCTAGTAAAGGAACAGCTGAGGGATCTGGGGCTGTTTAGCTTGGAGAAGAGAAGGCTGAGGGGAGCCCTTATCACTTTCTACAACTACCTGAAAGGAAGTTGTAGTGAGATGGGGGTTGGTCTCTTCTCTGTAGCAACAAGTGATAGAACAAGGGGAAATGGCCTTAAGCTGCACTAGGGGAAGTTCAGGCTGGATATTAGGAAGAATTTCTTTACTGAAAGGGTTGTCAGGCATTGGAACAGGCTGCCCAAGGAGGTAGTGGAGTCACCATCCCTGGAGGTGCTTAAGAGACAGGTAGATGTTGCACTTAGGGACATGGTTTAGTGGTGTTGACAGACCTAGGACAAGGGTTGGACTCGATCTTGAAGGTCTCTTCCAACCGAAACTGTTCTATGGTTCTGTGATTCTAATACACGCTCAACTGAGTCCAAGCAGATGGGTTCAGTACTGTGTGGAGCATCCCTGTGCCTGCCTGAATTTGAACCAAGCAACCCGCTTACATATGTGTTCAGGATAATCTGACCGTTGCCTTTGGACTTAAACACTACAAATTTGTGCACAGATGTTGGTAAAGGTACAATTAGGAATCAATTGAATTGCAAAATATAAGTGGGAACCTAATTTTATCAACAGAACATGCATTACTGGTACAAGCAGACAAAATAGGAATTAAGCCTAATTTCCTAGGGCTAAAATGAGTGTACATGAGAAAATGACCTTTCCTACAAAGAGAGAGCACTTTATACACATGCAAAGTGAGGATCACTTTTAATTTTCTCATTTAGTGGTGTCATAATTTTAATTGTTTGTGGCACACTAACAATGTGCTTTAACATTTGCAGTCTCTGGCTGCATTTAGGTAGTGTATTGTGTAAAAAGTTGCTGTGATCTGGCAATTCATTGCCATAACTGTTTGTAAACATATTTTCAGACCTATTTCATAGTCTTACATTTCAATCATGATGTTAGACATGAATTACTGGGTTACATCTAGACAAAGTATGTGCTTTGTTTCTAAGTCCAGGTGCCCTGTAGAAACAGCACAGTTGACATGGGCTATGTGAAAATCACCAGTCGAGTACAAGCTCTTCATCTAGGGTAGGCTGAGACTGCCATACATAACTTTGGTTTGCTACCTATTTATAACCTGGAAAGGGAGTGACAGAAAAACATAACATCCGACAAGAGTAGGTTAATAGCTTAATCATTAGTAGAAATACTCAGCATTAGAAGGAGTGCACAGATTTTAATTAATCAGAACAGAAGAGAGAGGGGAATGGGAATTGGGGCTGTTGCAAAGCATTTGGTATGGTCTGGTGTTTCCCTTTTCTGTAATATGCTGTGGAGATTGCCACAAAAAAAAACCCACATACTGTCCTGGATTTCTTTACTTTTGTATCTCAAAACAGTTTTTTAACCTTAAGATGGTGTGGAATCTATACACAGCTTTAACCCATAGAACTGGTTATTCTGAACACGGAGTGAAATAAAATTACTTCTATTGCTTAGGAGTATTTCAGTAGTAGCAAAAAGGCATATTCTTGCAACTGTGTTCTGAGTCTGATTTGAACAGTCTTGTGACTAACCTGTTGGAAAAGACAACCAAGCAGAAAAAAGCCTTCTAGTAAGGTCAGTGATTAGCCACGAAACTGCTACAGAACAGCTTGGGGTTTTTATAATAAATGAGAGAGACGCAGAGAGAGAGAGAGGGGACTTTTCTTACGAAGCTCTGCTAGCACTTGGCAAATAGGTCTTATATTTCCTATGCACATATAATTTTCTTCTTAAATTATTTCAAATTAAGTTGCCCATGTTCCCCTTCTCCGTGAACCACAGCACCACAAATCTTAAAGGCCGAGTATCGCTCCGAAATTGATGCACATCTTTTGCTCCCATACGTTTTACTGCAGCACTTAAGCAAATATCTCTCTTGCAGAGAAAGAAAACAACTCATCTTTAAAGATTTGTAGCCTAAGCACATGGATTCAGGAAAGACCTGTTAGTTCTTACATTTATGCCCATATTTGGACTGATACAAACTGTTGAACTCGTGAAGTTTTGCCATCATTGGCTCACAATTTGCCCTATTTGTCTGTGGGCTGAGTCTTAGGTCACACTGGTTAATACACTCGTATTGTTTATTTGTTCATTTTTACTATTTAAACAACCAGAGGGAAGAATATTACCATTTTTCTGTCTGATGCACAAATGTATTACCACAGGCATCTTCTCGTAGCAGAGAACTTGAAAATGTATTACTCCTTGCTCACTCTTCCTTCCCAGCAGATGTTGTTTCTCTGTATTTAGAAACCATTTGAAAGAACAGGTAAATGCACACAAAGGAGCAAATGTCAACATCAGTTTCCCTAGCAGTGGCGTCCTGGAACAGGAGAGGCCAAAGCAGTCTCCATGTGAGATTCCACCACCCCACCCCAGTGCTGAACCAAAGGACCAGAGGCTGCTTTTTCAGAAACAGTTGTCAACTTACTTTACAGCTGTTACAGGACACCAGTCTTTAACCTTTCTTGCCTCCAGCCAAGTCTTAGAGCTCTGCATTTTGTTCTGTTTCCTGTCATCTTTGACCTATAAATTGGTTTTGTCACGACTTCATAAAAAGTACAGAAAGCAACAGTTGCTGGAAGATCCAGTATCAGGCTATAACTGAAGGCACATCTTTGCTTTGACGAGACTAGTGTAAAGCAACAGTGTATTGTACAAATTGACATGGAAAAGACTCTTTACAAAAAATTTCATATGCAGCAGAACTAGGCAAAGAACTTCTATGTCCTCTCCCAAACAGACATTCCTGTTCATTCTTGCCAATTTTATAGAAATATAACAGGAGAAAGATGCTTGAGAAACAACACGCACCTTCTGTGGTTGTTAGGCACCTCTCCAAACTCCCACAGGTTTCAAATGCCGAAAGGTCTGCATAGGAGCAAAATCCCTACAAACAAAACTCAAAAGGTCAACCATGTCACAGCACAAGTCAAAAATTAGCATGCCTTTCAGAACTACTTCTCCAAAGCACTTCTCAGTAAATGGATAAGGTCACATGCCACCGAGGGGAGGAAGAACAATGCATCCCTTCAGAGAAGAAAAAAAAAACCCGCTACAAATAATGTCCAGTATGTTCATACTGCTTAGTTTACTAAGGCCATTGTCAAACCTAGAACAACTTCAGCTAGTGGTAATACTCTACCAGGGGTAATTTGCCTAATGCTCTATTAGCAGAGGCTATTATTTTTCCTTTTTTTCCTTTTCCTTTCTTTTTTTTTTTTTTTTTCCTTTTTCCTCTTTCCCTGTCTTTCTGGTTTGCTTTGTCTTGCTTTCACTTTTATTTTTCCAAACAATTCTACCAAACAGAGATAAAGAATCTAATCAAATTTGAGAAAGTACATTTTCTGATTTATTTGAGTTATCTCCCTCTCGTTGCTTTCATTTCATTTACACTGTTTTACCCTTCCCCTCTTTCGGCTGTGTCACCATGTCATGCCAAGGTAAATTCAGTATGAGATTCCTGCTTCCAGAAAGCACCTTTTCTGGGGGAAAACAAACTATCCTGAAATAGCAAATTCAGAAGGAGACAAATTTAAGCACTGTCAGCAGAGACCAGAAATGACACTGTCAAAATCCAGGTATTAGATGACAGTTGAGCAAGGAACTACATAATCAGTTTAAGCTAAAAGAATGAAAGAAATTAGCAAGATAAATAGGTTATTTGACTCTGTTTATATTTAGGATGTGCCAGAACAAGAATCCTGTCTTAATAAAAAATATTTTTTCCTGTGAAAGATTAACAGATGAAAACAACCAACACAAGCAGAGGCTTCAAGCAGATTAATGACAGTAGAAATTTAGGACAGTGGAATCATTTGGCAAGAATTAGGGTTGGTGTATTTTTCCTTCACTTGTGCCATTAACACTTTAAAAGGAATGCTCCAACCTCTAGACCACGGAATAAGCTAAAAAGACTTCTGTATTTGTGCCTTGCCTCCTTTTTCTACTGTAAGAACTGGAATCCCACAAAGACCTGCTATCATTACATTTGAATTTCTGCAATGCAATTAAAAACCATTTTAAGCAAATTTGCAGATGCAGAATCTTCATCTGTACTTGACAGAGGCATTAGCGTCCCCTCAGAATTCAGTACTGTGTAAATCTTCCTGTAAAAACAACACATTTATAGCTCCCAATTGTATTTGAAAGATGATTGCAGATTCCAATAACTTGATCTAGCTAGGAATTTCCTGGAAACAAGCAACATACCATAATCTCTTCTGAGAACTTGGTTCAATGATTATATATACGAAAGACTCATATGAAACAGTTGTGATCTGTAAAATAATAAATATACTGATCTGCTACACATTACTGCCCTAGTAATCTGGAAAAATAGGTGTGAGGTTCTTTAGTTAAACATTTCCATCATGGCTGAAATACTGCAGATACAAAAAATCCTTGCATATAATTTATTTTTCTATGTACAGCTTGTGAAAAAAATGCATTATTCGAAAGTTTGTCAAGAACTACCGGAAATATTTGTCTGTTATATGCCTTTCTTTGATAGAAGTTCATTTCTTCTGGTAACTACCAATAAAGGGTATCAGCTCTGATTGATAGAAAACCTTTTTCTTGACACTGTCCAGTCTGTCTTTTGTTTATATAAACATTAAATTCCTTGCTTTTGTTTGAATCAGACCACAATTTTCATTACATGATAACTAAGATGATATTAGAAGATTTTTTTGCATGCGTCAGATATTCACTGCAACTGTTCTAACCAAAGTTATCTTTCAACATATATGTTTACACAGCTGCTGAATCATGAGCATGATGACAGACAAACATATCAGAAAAGCAGGTCTCTGAGATGCCATTCACACTTGGAGAAGAAAGTGCCATGACGTATTTATTTCAAGTAAGGTGTTACTTTTCAGATAGACAGGCATTATTACTACTAGTTATTTAACCATCACCTGTTGTTCACCAGAGTAGGAGTATCATGCATCACTTTTTTTTCTCATATTCATCATGTCTTTGACTATGTCATTTCCCATTTGATACTTTAGCAGAGTTTCAAAGTCATTGAACTTTCAGTTGCATGGAACAAAAAGAATTAAGCTGTACCACTGTAAACTCCAAATGTTGCATTTTATGCCTGAAGTGTGTTAATTTTGAATTCCTTACAGCCTTGTTTTTCATGCAAATAAGTTTTGATCAGGAGGTTAGGTACTATGTGCAGTAACAAGCAACCAAAGCCAACCTGTCAGAACAATCTTTCACCAAACTGACCAGCCCAGCAGAAAGAAATTGTTTCTGTCAGTTTCAAAGTAAAAATTAGACTTATTTATTCTCTCACATTGATACTTTCTCCAACTAGAAGAATTTGTTTGACAACCTTTACATTTCAGGCATATCACAATAGTATTAGTGTTACATGTTTTTGCAATGCATTTAGCACAATACAAAGAACTTAACGGTATGCCAAAAATTAATAAAATACCTACATCTCCTATGCATTTCTATGCCGGATTTGTATCAAATTTTTCACCTGGATTTATAGTCAAATGCTTGTTGTATTTATTCATTGTTTTTCACCCATGGTTAACTTTTACCAGTAAGTGCTTTAACTTACTACTTTTCTTCTGACTCTGGTTCTCCTTGTTTAGAAACTTCTGAGAACATCCATCACCACTGATTTTCATGATTTTTGAGATTTCAGGTCCTTAGTTATCAAACACACAAAATTATATAGTCATCAAAGTTAAGGATGTGGGAAAGACAAATTTGCTGAGAAAGTTCTCGAAGACCTTACCAAAGGTAATACCTTTATTACCTTTATAATGAGGGCTGTCAGTCTCTTAAAGTTTACACTAAAGACCCATGAGCTCCTAGACCAACACTGACTGAAGTCAGAAAAACACACCAGTATGTTCTTCATGGAACAATACAGAATTTATTTCTAGGCTTTACAAACCTTGATTGTTGTTCCTTATAGCTGACAACATCAAGAAGACTGAAAGGATTACATGCAGAGCCTGAAGGTCAGCAAGGAACAACCGGAGAGGGGAAGAACATATATTCTAGTTTGTGAACCTTTGTTTTGCACAAGGAATAATTTGGGGGGCTGAGGGGGAGGCAGAAGATAATTTCTCTTCCTCTCTTTTGACAGCTCTTACCATATTCAGTTTTCCGTTTTCATTGTATCTCCAAAGCATTGTTTACATCACATTTGACTTCCTGGTATTAAGCAAATAACTCAGTTCTTGAGGAGACAAAAAGTTCACAGAAAAGATCCCACCTCTGAGGAATCTCTTGGCTTTCTAGAGGGACTTCTCTGCCCAAGATGGGGAATGGTGCCAGTAGACACACTTTTTCTCCTGCCCTAGGTCCCATACAGGCTACTGGCTCTCATTTTTTCAACCTTTTGTAATCTGCAAGGCAAGTATTTATCCTAATAATAAATAACGAAAGCACAGCCAAATAATCACCAGTTATCATTCTCTGGCTCTAAAAAATAATATTTTGGAACAAGAATATCTGAGGAAGAGGCAGTAGTTTTGTGTGAGTAGCCTGAAGAACAAGAATATCCGAGTAAGAGGCAGTAGTTTTGTATGAGTAGCCTGAATAGCAAGAAAAGTGTTTAAGACCTACAATACTATCTGGACAGAAATATTAACCAATTCCAGAAAGCATAACCACCCTATATCTACTCATAAGAGTCTGCCACATCCACATCAATACTACTGGAGTGTTTTACCAAAAATATGGTGTTAAATGTGAACGGTTACACAAACCACAAATACCTGTAACACGAAACCATAGCAAGGACCAAAGGGACTCCTATTCACTCCTACTCCTAACCAGAACTATTCACCCTGCTTTCTTTCCATTTTGTTTCAATTAACAATAGAGATAACATTTAACCAAGTTAAAGTTTTATAGCAAATTTTAAATTCTAAAGCAAAGTTTTATAAAGAAAAGAAGAAGAAATAATGCCCACACAGTGAACAGCTGCATTGTACTAGTGCAATTAAGAATGGTGCTTGATTTCCACTCCTATTGGAAGATGCTCTTAGTCCCACAAAATAAACAACAGGCAAAGCAGCTCTCTAGTTCTGCAGCTTCTCTGGTCTGTGGTCTGGTTGACGTCTCAAAGTAATTGCTGAAGCAAAACCAAAATTAATCTATTCATAATCTGGTTTGGTTTTAAATTGCTCCGAAGTAAGAAACCCTAAGGAGCCTCTCAGTTAAAGAGTGGTCTGGAGACTTATGGCACAGCTCTTTCCACTCTGCCTTTGGCTCAAAACATGTGTCTCATATGCTGAGGGACACTGAAAGCAGTCTTATCACAGCCACATTTTTATTCAACCCTGCTTCTTGCATTCAAAGCCAAAAAGAGTCTCTGTGACTGCTGAAAACACCTATGTACTTGGTACACATGTTCACCAGCTTGCCTGCTGGCATTCCAGAAATGTTTGGGAGACTAGCTGCCATGAATAAACAGAGAAACTTATGAGGTCTTAACATTACAGGCAATCAGAATAGTTTAACCTGAATGATTAGCTATCTTTATCACTACACTGAAAGACAATCATGTGACTTAAGCCAGTGCCCAAAAGTGGACTTTCCTAGTGATTCATTAACTGTACAGTGAACTCAAAGAACCACAAAATGATTCAGGTTGGAAGGGCCCTCTGGAGATCATCTGATCCAACTTCCGCTCAAGCAAGGACATCTAGAGCAGGCTGCCTAGGACCATGTCCAGTTGACTTTTGAACGTCTCCAAGGACACAGATCCCACCACCCCTCTGGGCAACCTGTGCCAGTGCTTAGCCAACCTTACACAAAAATGCATTTCTTGAGGTTCATTTGTGCCCACTGCCTCTGGTCCTGTCACTGGGCACCACTGGAAAGAGCTTGGCTGCATCTTCTTCACACACTTCCTTCAGAGATGTATATAAACTGATAAGATCACCCCTTAAGCCTCCTTTTCTCCAGGTTAAACAATCCTAGCTCTATGAAATGGCCTTAGAAATTCTTGCTCTCTGCATTTAGAGCAAAAGATTGCCTTGACACCTCTCTGCAATCAAGAACGGCCAACCTCCAACCTGTCCTATCTACACCCATAACTATCAACACAACCTCTGGCATGCTCATGAGTCGTGTCGTCATCGTGTCCCATCCCAAGTCGTCGTCGCCCCACCCCCCCCACCCCCCCCTCCCAGAGGGCTTTTTGCACATGCTTTGTGTCCATCCAGATGCAATGAGGGTTTACGTTACAACTCTTAAGCTGCATGTGTTAGACCCATACCATTATAAAAGCTGATTCCTATTAGACTGTATGATTAACCTGTATTGCTGTAGTAAATAACCAGCAAGCTATTGTCTAGTAATCCCTTTAGCTATATGTCATCCTGAGAAATGCAGAGAAGCAGCTTCTCTCTTTCAAGAGAAAGGCAAGAGTAACATACCTAGAAGCAGCTAGATGGGCTGAGAAAAGAGAAAAGAACAAGTATATAGCTTCTTAGGGAGCTGCAGGGATGGTAGAGATGGGGTTCTTAAACCCCAAGGAAAGAAATATTGACATGAATTCAGAATGATGAATGATGCAAAATACTGATATAAAACTTGATGGATTCATATCTCCTGTCAGTGTACAGCCTCAAAGCAATCAAACCAAAATGAGGCAAAAAGATCCCACGTATAAAATGGCTGGGAGAATGGGCAAGAAAAAAACCCCACAACTGATCAAAGATTTGAAATGAGCCTTTTGTTACAGCAATCAACCAAACTGGGCTCTTTTGCTTTGCACTTCAAGCAGAATGGAGTTGTATTAAATGCTGTTTCAGCATTTTTAGCTCTGGTGGAATCCTACAAACACAAGAAAGAAAGTGGCTTGTTCTGATACTAGTAAAACCAGTGGAGTCATTTCACTAAGTGTGGCTTTTAAAAAGTGAGAGAGAAAGGAAATACAATTTTGTACAAGAAAGAATCCAATTTACCAATGCAAACACAAATTACTTCCGGGGGGCGGGGGGGGGCAGGCAGGGGTGAGGGTGTTGGGGGGCAGTGGGTTGGGCAGGGGAAGCAGCTGAATGAATGTACATCTATGTTCATCCATATCTGTGTTGAATTTGCATGCCCAGCATTTAGGCCCATATACTTTTCCTGCAGCCACAGACTATTCTGGTCAATGAATTTGTTTTCTGGTACTTCACAACTGGAAATTTTGATCTGATCAAAGTCTTCACTACACTGCCTTCCTGAGTAGAGGGACCACCCGCATCTGCAGACATACTATTTTGTCCACGCATGCAGGACTGAAGCTGAAGAGATCTAGGACAAGCTTTTCATGCCAGTTCACAAAACACAATGACAAACTTTATGAAAAAATTCTGCTATTGGGAAGGGCTGGAATGGTACAAAGGACAGCATAAAGGAAACCAGTGTACCTCAGAGGCAAGTTTTTTTATATGTTCTGCATAACACTATTAGAAAGAGTGAAAATCGGCAAGTTGTACAAGCACCATTAGTCAAGGCCACTTAACCTTCTCAGAGGTACATGGTCCCAATGACTTCATGTGGGCAGTTTGTGTTATTAACTAGTGTAATCTCACACCAGTTGTCATAGTAACTGTGTTACTAACTGCACTTTCCCATAGCAAGCATTTTATAAACAAAATACAGCAAAATTTTTTTTGCTTGGTGTAAATTGCAATGAAGAATAACCTGGCTAATAATAAAATAATTTTACAGCCAGCCACAGAAAATTTCAACTATGCTCTGTTAATATTTGAGACACTCTTTTAATGGATGGCTGTGGCTTTATTAGAAACACAGCTTTCAAAGGTTTAAACCAGAGTAATAGAAAACTTCATTCCACCAGTGATAATTTTTCTTTTTTTCTTTTTCTTTTTGAGGTACACAGATTATACAGATTAGAGGAGGGAAAAGAAGATAAAGGGAAATGCCCTCCCAGTTATTAATGCCCTGTATTTACAGCCTTGCAATTCCTATTTAAATATGTGATTATACGTTTTGAATGCAATTTCCTACAAAAAATATGAGCATCTGTTTTAACATAGTATTGGCAATGGGTTATTTAGCCTCAGAACCAGCCTTCCTTTCTTGCAGTTGATGCTGTTAGCCATAAAGGTTGTCCAACAGCTTCTTGAATATATTATTCTCAGTTTAATAAATAGAGAATGCTTGTTTTCATTACAAAAATAAACTACTGCAGTAATGGCACAAGAAGGAATACTGGTGTTAGCTTGTGTGTAAAATCCCTTGTAACCTTATAGGTGCTTAACTCAGGATAGGGAAGGGTATATCATAAAAACAGGTGTAAAATAGGGAAGACAACAGCCTTTCTTCCTTAGAAATAAGACTGCACATAAAAATCTCCCTCATGGAAGATTGTTTTGTGAGGTTTAATGAATGGGAAATTATTTTTTTTCTTATTCATACTTTTAAATCCCCATTTTTCATACCTCTACCTACCCTATAAAATTAACTGGTTGAAGAGCAGAAGCAGGGAAATAAAGACTCTCTTATCAGTGAGCAAGCATATCACACTACTCATTGATAAAACAAACAAAGTATAGATTTTGGAAACACAAGCAACTTATTTTACTTTTTTTTTTTTTTTTAGCTTGATAATAATAGGCAAAGTCAGTACAGGACATAATCTGACAACAGGAGCAATAACAAATTCATTGTTGGAGTCTGAAGTCCATTCTCGTCCCATCAGATTAAGCTCAAAGAAGCAGGAAGGGTAGTACTGCAGTTATAGGAGAATCAGCTAATTGTGTCAGGAGAGGGACTGTGAGGCTGGGAAGTGTGGCAAAAATGGTAACAATCTGGCCTAACTCTCCTTCACTAGTAGCTTCTACACACTGAAAGAAATCACTGTAAATCTTCCTCATGAAAAACAATTTAAGAAAAGAGAGGTGGGTAGGTCTCCCTCTATGTGAAAAATGGGATCAACTGCATGGAGCTATCTTTGAAGAACAGCAATGCGCAAGACGAGCTTATGAGTGAAAATTACAGAACAAGCCAACAAAGGAAACTTTGTGGTTGGTGTCTACTACAGGCCACTTGATCAAGAAGAAGAGGTTGATGAAGAGTTCCTTCTTCAACTGCAGGAAACATCACGCTCACAGGCCCTGAGCCTGACAGGGAACTTTAATCACCCAGACAACTGCTGGAAAAGCAGCAGAGTGAACTGCAAGCAGTCCAGGAAACTACTGGAGTCCATTGAGGACAACCTCCTGGTACAAGTGATGGAAAGACCAACCAGAGGAAAGGCACTGCTGGACCTGTTGCTCACTAATGCAGAAAAACTTATCGGTGTAGTCAAGACTGGAGGTAGTCTGGGCTTCAGTGATAGTGCTCCAGTAGAATTCTCTATCTTGAGGGATACAGGATGGGTAGAAACCTCAGAAACACAAACTTTCATCTGTTTAGGGTGTTAGTGCCCAAGATACCTTGGGAAACTGCCCTCAGAGGCAAAGGAGCAAATGAGAGCTGGGAGATATTTAAAGGCATTTTTCTTACCGCGCAAAAGATCTCAATCCCCATGTGCAAGAATTTGGGCAGCGGAGGCAACCTTGGCTAAGTCAAGACCTCTTAGTGAAACTGAAACCAAAATGCATAGGCAGTGGATGCAGGGGTACATATCCTGGTGAGATTACAGGGATATGGCCTGAGAGTGCAGGAAGGGCATCAGGAAAGCCATGGCACAGCGGGAGCTGAACTTGGCTAGGGATGTGAGACTTAACAAGAAGGGATTCCTCAGGTACATGGGACAACAAAGGAAGATGAAAGAAACTATACCCCATGATGAGTGAAATGGGAGACCTAGCTACAGCTGACATGGGGAAGGCTGAGGCACTCAACAACTTTTTTTCCTCAGTCTTTACCGGCAACTGCTCCAGCCACACCCACACAAGTCACAGAAGATAAAAGCAGGGACTGGCAGAATGAAGAACTACCCATTGCAGGAGAGGATCAAGTTCAAGACCATCTAAGGAACCCGAAGGTGCACAAGTCCATGGGACTGGTAAGACGCATCCACAGGTCCTGAGGAAACAGGCAAATGAAGCTGCTAAGCCACTATCCATCATACTTGGGAAGTCATGGCAGTCCAGAGAAGTTCCCACTGACTGGAAAAGGGGAAACACAACCCCCATGTTTAAAAAGTGAAAAAAGGAAAACCTGGGGAACAACAGGCCGGCCAGTCTCACCTCTACGCCTGGCAAGGTCATGGAGTAGATCCTCCTGGAAACTATGCTAGGACACATGGAAAATAAGGAGGTGATTCGTCACAGCCAACATGGCTTCACTAAGGGCAAATCATGCTTGACAAATTTCACGGCCTTCTACTAAAGGGCTACAGCATTGATGGATAAGGGAAAAGTGACCGACATCATCTGCCTGGACTTGTGCAAAGCATTTTACACCATCCCAAACAACATCCTTGTCTCTAAATTGGAAAGACACGGATTTGACAGATGGACCTCTTGGTGGATTAGGAATTGACTGGATGGTCGCACTCAAAGAGTTGCAATCCATGGCTTGATGTCTGAGTGGAAACCAGTGCCAACCGGTGTTCCTCAATGATCAGTACTGGGACTAGTGCTGTTTAACATCTTCCTTGGTGACATGGACAGTGGGATTGAGTGCACTCTCAGCAAGTTTGCCACCAAGCTATGTGGTGCTGCTGACATGGTGGAGGGAAGGGAGGCCATCCAGAGGGACCTTGATAGGCTGAAGAGTTGAGCCTGTGCAAACCTCATGAAGTTCTACAGTGCCAAGTGAAAGGTTGGGGCAATCCCAAGCACAAATACAGGTTGGGCAATGAGTGCATTGAGAGCAGCCCTGCGGAGAAGGACTTGGGGGTGTTGGTAGACGAAAAACCGAACATGAACCAGCAGTGTGCGCTTGCAGCCCAGAAAGCCAACCGCATCCTGGGCTGCATGAAAAGAAGCATGGCCAGCAGGCCAAGGGAGGTGATTCTCCCCCTCTACTGCTCTCATGAGACCACACCTGCGGTACTACGTCCAGCTCTGGGACCCCCCAGCACAAGAAAGACGTGGAGCTGCTCAAGCGAGTCCAGAGGAGGATCGCAAAGATGATCGGGGGGCTGGAGCACCTCCAAAATGAGGACAGGCTGAGAGAGTTTGGGGTTGTTCAGCCTGGAGAAGAGAAGGCTCTGGGGAGACCTTATAGTGGCCTTCCAGCACTTCAAGGGGGCCTGCAGGAGAGGTGAGGAGGGACTTTTCATCAGGGAGTGATAGGATGAGGGGTAATGGTTTCAAACTGAAAGGGGGTAAATTTAGATTAGATATTAGGAAGAAATTCTTTACTGTGAGAGTAGTGAGACACTTGAACAAGTTGCCTGGAGAAGTTGTGGCTGGCCCCTCCCTGGAAGTGTTCAAGGTCAGATTGGATGGGCTTTGAGCAACCTCGTCTAGTGGAAGGTGTCCCTGCCCATGGCAGGGGAGTTGGAACGAGATGATTTTAAAGTCCTTTCCAACCCAAACTGTTCTGTAATTCTATGATTCTAACTTCCAGTTAAAGCCAGAAGCAGACACACACAGCCTGGGCTCTGTTTCCAAAACCAAACCATCGCTCTAAATAAGCAAGAAGAAAAAGTCACTTTCAAGTTCTTTTTATTTCTCAGAAAGGAGAAAACCCTTAGGTTAAGCTACAATAACAAGTAATAAGACTCAACAGGAATGGATTTTAGAAAAAAAAAATTGCTAGGAACACGATGCCCACACTATGTGCCTTTCCCTAGGGATTTCCATACTGCTTGACATGCCTACATAATTTTTCTAGATCAAATTCAGGTTTCATTTAGCTGCAGTAAATTTTTAGGGTGAATTCTTGCCCCATTAAAAATCAATTGCAAAAATTTTGTTGACTGCTATGGCTTAGGATTTCATCTGAAGTGTCTTTACTTACATTTGTTGGAGGCACTTTAGATTTAAATTGAGGTCAGTGGAAACAGTTTATCACTTGTAGAAATAAATAGGTATCTATGGTCA
Source organism: Leptosomus discolor (assembly GCF_034619465.1). Taxonomy (NCBI): domain Eukaryota; kingdom Metazoa; phylum Chordata; class Aves; order Leptosomiformes; family Leptosomidae; genus Leptosomus; species Leptosomus discolor. Next base: position 45,719,111 of record NC_141419.1, on the reverse strand, counting down.
CATGCAGTGTATACATGCAAGTGTTCATTCTGTAATAGCAGTTTCTGTTTATTAGATTTTCAATAAATGTCATCTTATAAACCAAGCCACAGAAATACAGAAAATAATTGTTAAATTTTAAAATAAAAGAGCCATTTACACAATTAACACGCACTAATAGGTGCATTTCTTATATGCCAGATACGGTTATAATTTTCATTGTTTAAATAAAATATTTATCAAATCAATTCTCTTGAAAAACGTTAGCACTGACCTAAAATATGTTAGCTAGACCTAAAATATATTTTTAAAACTTTTAAACACTGCTTCTGCTCCAAACAAGTCAAATTCCCCAAGGAAGGACAGAAATTATACAAGACCACTTACTGATTGTAATACTTTACTAGCTGCAAGCTAAATTAAGTTAACCTAAATAAAATTTCCTGTAAATTTAGTACCTTGACATTCCTTTTTAATTTTCCCTGCAACTTTCACATCATATTTGTTAAGCTTGTAAAAATAAATAGATACTTACATAAATAAATAACTAACACTGGTATTCTTGCAGGGGTGGGGGGGTGGAATTAGCCCTGAGTAAAATCTAGTTCTACTGTGTTCTTTATGCTACACTCTCATATCAGCAACAGTCAAAATGTGCCTTCCATTGGGTAGTTACTCACATCATGTTACTGTGGTTACTTCTGTGTGATAACAGTTGCAAAGTGCTTACTACTTGCTAATAGTGATCCTGATAGGAGCGAGATACAAAGTGCCAACTGTTTTTCCAGTTTTAATTCAATCCATATGTAATGCACGTCTTACTAACCTTATCAGTGTATGAGATCAAACTACTGCAGCACAGTAGCAGGAAAGTTCCTGAGAAAAAATCATAAACAGCTAAAAAGAAGCAACAGTTTTGGCCCTTACTGAAGTGAAGATCAAGTTATTAAATATTTTGGCGAAACCCGATTAAAATTAAAAGAACTTTTGCATAAATAACAGAACGGACTGTATGAAAAGAAATCCTATTGCAATGCAGGAAAACACAGCACATTCTGAAGGAGAATTTTAACTTCCATCCAAGGTCCAGTAAGAACAAAGAAGTACATTTTTGTATGTTAATTAATTTTGGCATCAAATCCTACCAACACATAAATGAGAAAAAGTTATTTCTATACACTGTCCTGAATCTACCCCCTATGCTTTTTTTTTTCACCTCAAAAATAACACAGTTTGTTTTCTGTTATTGTTTTGTCCTATAAGGCTTTTTCCCTAGGCAAGAGATAAAGTACTTCGAGTGAAGACAGTAGAATGCATTTATTTCTAGTTATCAAATATTGATGTCCTTATCTAAACTCTTCTGAAATACATTTACATATTTTAAAAGTTATATTTCTCCTCTGCCCATTGTCTTTTTTGCTAAATAAGGCTCAGACTGATATATCCCCCCCGAATGCAAAAATACCTGTTAACTCCTGAAGTACCCAGACTCGTACAAGATTCACAACAGCTCACAGTGTAAGAGGAAACATAGCATGCATATTTCCCAGATGGTCACATCCAAGAGGGCTCCTAATCATGGCCAGAGTTTCGCATTCCCAAACACTTAACACCCAGCATCTGAGTCTTTCAGGAAAGGATAAGGAATAAAAGCCTATCAAAGTCATACCCTCAGGAGTATGTCAATGCCAGTGACAATCATCTTGAGAAAGAACAAGGCAGGGGAAATCTATGGGGCAATACTCCTACGCCTGTTCCACATCAGCTCCCTCAACACCAGCCTTGCTGGTCACAGAGGAGAAGAGAGATCGGTGTAAGATCTGTTCCCGTTGCCTAGCCATTAAAACTGAGGATGCAAGAAAGATCTAGCCAAAGAGGGCAATACAAAGAAATGTAACTTGGAGTTAAAGAATTTCCTTCAAATATTGGGTAAAATCAGATACCTAGGAAAAGGCACACATATTAAATGGAAAAAAGTTACACAGATAAATAACTATCTATCTGACATTTATCAAGAACATCTTCCAAAATTATCCACCAATTTTGAAATCACACTCAACTACCAACAAATGCTGAGCGCCAAAATAAATAAACCCACAAAGACTTGATCATACTTCTATTAAATGCACACTTAAAAATTAGTATAACAATAGAAACACAAAAGCCACATCTTTTTATTTACCAGATTAGAATCTTTCACTACATATAAAGTTGTCAGAAATCTCTTTTTATTTCTGCATAAGAATGAGTAGAGTCTCCTTGGCAAAATAGCAATGTTACATACACATACTATGCATATTTAAGATCATGCAGCGATGCATCTACCATCGTTATCACAAAATGCCTGTGTATTATGCTTTCTAAGTGTTTCACTTTGCTAAAATACACTAGTCTTTACTTTGACTGTCTCATAAGGGACCTGAAAACCTTTCTTCTCCTTTTTGTATTTCTTACAATCCCTAGCTGAACTACCATTCACAATCAGAACAGGAGCATAGAGTTAACAGCTTCACCTAACAAAGATCTGCAACATTAGTTCAATATAGCACTGCCCTGAAAAGAGGAGAAAAAACCCCACTAATTGTCTGCCACCAGCATTTGGAAAAAAGGAAATTTTGCTGTGACCAATTTTCTTATCAGTTGCTATAGTAATGCTTGGCAAAAATACAGCATCAGAAATCTCCTCCAGTGTTTGGGAGACAGTCTCTACTTTTTGGCTTAACTGTTTCTTTGGTGATGCTTCTTGCATCTCACTTTGCCTCCATGTCAGTTTTATGGCAAAGAAACTAAGCAATTACAAGCCCTGAAACTGTCCTGCACAACAGCTCTGTTTATCCAGTCTGCTTAAGGGAGAAGACCGTTTTTCTGTGAGTTTCATCTGATTACCATTTTCACCTCGCTTGCTGCTTTGGTCCATACATCCCTGAGCCTTCTCTCATGCCAGCTCTAGGATTCATGAGACTCGGTGTCAAGGCTGATGAATTACTTCGATTTTCTTCCTCCCCCCCAAGAGTTTCGGCCAGTTCAGGTCACTGATCCAACTTACCATGAAGCCGCAGCAATGCTATCCATGGCACAAGGGAGTGAGTCAGATCCTATTGAAGGACTAGGAGATGGAGACTGAGAGAAAAAGCTTTGCTGGCAGCAGACATTTGCATCTCCTTAAGTCACATAAGTACAGATTCTGGATGCTCCTTTGGATACCAGACTTGAAGAAAGCAGGTTTTAGTAATTCTGTATGCACACATATATCCTGAAAGATAATGTCTCAGAGATCTAGAAAGCTTATGGATTGAAACTATAAATACTACAGCACAGTCATTGCCAGCCTACTCTAAGCATTAAACAGGGAACTGAGGAAAGTGGAAAATAGGTGTAAGATTAGAACTGCTCTGAGACATTAACACCTATTCTCTGTGTTCTTGCATTAGTTAGTATTAACTATACTATCCAGGATTTCTGCTGTTTCCATTGCAGGTACTTGCATGCCATAGAAGACCTGTGTAACGAACTGCCCAAACAACAAAAGAGCAAAACAGTTACGACAATTTCTGTATCAAAAGGAGCAGGCTTAGAAAAGTTTTTTATTTGGACATCAAATTAGGAAGTATGCTTTAAAATTTTTATACAAATCATAAGATGAAGGAGTGTAATGACACAGGAGAATTAAACACAGTGATGTATAAACCAACTCAGTCTTTATATGTTGCGTATGAGAACTAGAACAGGATACTAAAAATATCATTACATAAGCTGTAAGTAGTCTTACAATCTTTGGTCCTCTGATACAAATAGAAAAATATCTAGCAAACCCACTATGAATGTTTGTAAAGCTACTTGCGTGTCCCCAAAATGCATAGCTGGAGTTCTGCTGTAGCATCTGCATAACGACTGAAAAGAGTTTAAAAGATTTAGAGCTATGCTGCCAGCAGTGTAGGAGCACCAGCCTAGCAGCCACTAAGCTCTATCAAAGCCATTAGCAGAGACTAGAAGGAGAAAAAGGGGGAATTATGCTGCCTTTCTACACTTTTTTTAAATTACTACTTATAACGCCTTTTTTTACTGGGATGTGTCTACCTCTATCAATAAAGAACCAGTTCTCATATTTTGTATAATTCTGGGTATACTATTTATCAGCCACCTGCCAACAGTTCGAAAGCAAAAACTCTGCTAACACTTTGAGGGTTTTGACTGCTTGAATAGTTATTTGACAACTTGAGAAGTGGGAGTAACTTCAAGTTTGAAGTTGAGTACTGGTATGGCTGTTCTGTCATCCAAGGTTAAATGTGGGTGGCAGCAATAGGCTCAGAAAAGCTTCAGAAAAAATGACTACATGATAACCTGGGAACGCAGTTGCTTTAAATAGACTAGTCTGAGGTTAAGCCATTCTATTTACATCACATATATATGCAAGGTAGCTCTAGAGAAACATCTGGACCAGGCAGGAAGTGGTAAGACCGGATTTAAGTCTGTAACAATTTACACAGGAGTGGAATGTGAGCAGAGTCTTCTGACTGGAGTTTAACATGCCATGTGAGTAAGTTCTCAGTAAGGCAATTCTTCATTCAAATAAAGCCAGGAAAACTTTTGGTGTTTCTGACACACACACACAAAAAAAAAAAAAAACCCCTGCAGAATATAATTTGTCAAAATTAAATACAATACTTAAAATTTTCACACAAAAGAAGTTTCTATGCAATGCCTGGACAAGTGTACATGTCAAATTTTGAGAGAAAAAAATGCTGATGTCTGTTCATGAGTCAAATTGCATAGACACGTGCAAAGCATTTTTCCACTACTTCTGTTACAATGCTACCTTTAGTCATTTCTGTTGCACCTCTGATATCCCTTGATCTTTCATTTTGCATCACTTACTTACACATAGGCCCCATCTATTCCAGAAGTCTCCCAGTCTTCTGATAAAAGCTTGTGTGTAACCCGGACTCAGATACATGTGCTAGAAAGTCTGTGAGCAAAATAAGTTAAGTGCATCCAAAAATGCATGTGTTTGAAAACAGTGGGGTTGAGCTTTTACTACTCAAACATTGGGAAAAACAAACAAATAAACAAACAAAACCTCCTAAAGACTTCTTCATTGCAAGAGTATGCTTTCATCTTCTCCCATGGACCTTGTTCATGCAATAGTTTTCACTTTCAGAAATATTCTGACTAGACGATAAATCCAGTCATTATCATTTGCACTAAAAATTTGATCCAAAGAGTTTCTGTCCTGCACAAACAATAGCATGGACCTTGAAGAGCTTTCTGAAATTAATATAAGTGATTTTTTTTTAAATAGCTAATACAAGTAAGAAATTCTTTTATTTTGACATTCATTTTTTAAGAGAGTAAGATTTTCCACATAAATTTTTCTTTATAGGGCTTTTTATTTTCTTTCCTTAACAAAAAACATATTCTTTGCCACTGTGCTAGGTATACCACTGGAACTTACTATTTACTTCTGGTCTTGAAGTAAAACAGAGATGGAAATTAGTTTTCTGAACAACTCATATACTTTATAGAACTAGTAAAGAACAACATTTTGAGAGATAAATTGCTGCCTTGACCATTTCAACCACCTGCATTTCACTGTCAAGTTACAACCATCCTATACAATTTCTTACATGGAAAACCAGTATTAAGAAAGTACTTTGTATCTTTGAATGAGCTGGAAATGCAGAAACATGACAGCATTGCTTCACCAGACGATTTTTCATAAACCTCGATCAGATGCTCTGAATCACTGATAGTCCACTAAGCCTTCCTCTTATCATCATTTTCTGCAGCACCATCTGCATCCATCGGGATGAAGATCTCTGACAGGACCTGGAAACATTTCACTCCACACTGTGTGATGTATTGAACTTCACTTCTTTAATAGCTTAAGTTTTTCTCCAACAACTCTTTCTTTCTTTTCTTTCCAAACCCAATAGCTCTTCACCAGCACTCCTTTGGTGACTACCCTCTAAACCTCAAAAAGCAGCCACCTTTGCCCGGTGCACGATTCACAATTTCCACTAGAACAGAATTACAAGTACGTCCCTGATGAATTAGTTGTCCACCACGCTGGCTTTCTGTCCCTACCAGTTGCAATCCTCACATTTGGAGGAGTGATTTTGGCACAAGAAAACAACCGGGCATCATGTTGTGAGAAGACAATCACATCTGTAGATAAATGTTTCTCTGCTCAGAAGCTTACCAATTATAGAACATTTATCACTATACCCTTTTAAAATTCATTACAGATCCAAAAGTTTCCTGAAACCTACTCAATTTACTTGAAACAGAATTTATTACATAAATCCATATTAACATCTGGCATGTCTACCCTCTTAAAAAACAGCTTTACAACAGCAGGAAAATTTATAATTAGTGCGAAGACTCCTTACAATAATTGAAATAAGGATGTTTCAATTGAGTAGGTTTTGTCTTGTACATGAAGGTTAAAACTTACAAAGAACACATTTTCTCTCTTGTCAAGCTGACATGACTGATAACAAAGCCCAATTAAATTGTTCTGACTGCTTCTGAAATATTAATTTGTCTACTCCACAGTTTTGTGTCATTTACAGACAGACAGCAAATATTAATATTTTACGTTTAGTTCTTTTATTTGGCTTGTTTTTCAAAATATGGGCCTGAAATAGTGTACTCAAAGATGTGCATAAAGCTGTACACCTAACTGAAAGTTCTAGGATGAAAAGGAAATTCAAGTCAGTTAATTGTTATTTTTGCAAGCCCTCTTATCAATCCAACCTGCCACTTCATGTGCAGTTGTCTTAACTTCTGTCACTCTTTAATAATATGTGCACAGTATTTGAGCCAGGATACTGCTGGGCCAACCACTGTATATGCACACACATGCACACAAACATGCACAGCTCTTCCTTTTCTAGAAAGCCTACAGCTTAGGTGATTGCATGCATAGTCATTTAAATATTCTCTTCATCCAGTTCACTAATCACACTCAGTTTCAAAAGCCAGCTGCAAAATCTCAGGGCTTAATCAGAAAAACACTTAATTTTACAGAGAATCAGTCTGGACATTACAAGAAGACCCTCTGAACCTTCACTGCTGGAACAGGCATGTAGCTATCCACATAAACACAGGAGCAGCCTAAAATAACCTTCTTCCTTCGTAACTGAACCACTTCTGACTTCAAGGGTCACTGAATATCAGTGTACCAACAAAACAGATCACCATATCAACCACATTGCACCCCTCGCTCAGTCTTATCCAGACATCTCCCTTAACAATAGCTACGTCCTCATCTAACCACAGTAACCTACAGCCAGGAATAACCACTGCTTACTTTTCTGGCTAGAAGTCTGCTAATTTTGAGGACAGCATATCATGGAAAGCAGAAACTTACTCCAGCTGCTCAGTGGGGAAGTCTGAACCTTTTGACTCTCTGATGTATTTTCCCAGCCTGAAGGAGTTCAATCCTAATGGCTCCTCCCTCTACCGACTCAGTTTCCACATAAGCTTATCCTCCTGTTCTCCTGGCTTCAGGAGAGTGAAAATAGCAATCATCAGTAACTGTCGGTCCTGTGGGATCATCTCCGTCTCCAAGTCACTCTCTCTGGCCACAGCCTACCGTCATGGAGGTCCTGTTGTACTGTAGGAGCTGTCTCACTGCTGAAATACCATTTCAATCTGCTTTTCCCCATCCCTGGAGAATGCTATTCACTGTCATCTCCATGCCCTGGGCATTCAAGCTCCAAGTACCATGACCCTGGTACTTTTTACTTGGTTACTCTTCCATACCAGAGAGATGTCTAAAGCAGAACGGATAACATTTTAACAACACACAGAACAGAAGCTCTGTGAACGCTGGCTGAATGTATGAGGCACAAGGCATATTTTAATGAGCAACAAATATATACCTATTATTAAAAGGAAAGTCCAACGAAACTCAGACACATCTTTGGAAATCACAGAGCTTATCTTTATCCATTTTTTCTCCTAAATAGCCTGATAGAACACATAGTAAATCTAATAGACAGCTACATAAAAAAGAAAAATCAAAATAAATTTAATATCCATGTTTTACAAGAAGTGACCCTTATTAACCCTGTCCAAAGTAGCTGAAACTGTTACACAACAAACCAGTATATGAACCAGTCCATGCATTCCACAGCCTTCCAGATTTCTAATCCAAGCAATGATAACCCTGCCAAGTCCAAAACGGTCATTGAAAGGTCTCATGAAAATAAAAGCAAGATCTGCTAAAGTTTAAGAGGAATGTTGATTTCTGTAAACAATTTACAAATGGGCAAATTACAGTCCCCTCACAACCACATATTCTACCCCACAACAATGGTCTTGGGCTGCAGCAGAAGGCAGGTAAGTGGTGGCACTGCCTGACCTGGCCTGGGCATACAGACCACTCAAAAGACCCCAAAGATCTCACCATCCTCACTGTCCTTGATTTTTTCTTTCTTCATCCCCTGGTTTCTTTAACGTAATTATGTCATCTGCTTTTCCTTAAAACTAGGGATGAATATTTGTTAGTTTATAGGCGGCAATTTTCACACCTCAGGAATTTCCACTTTCACAGTATTAAGGGGAATAATTTGCATCCTATAGAGCAACAGCTATTTTCAGACTACACTTGGGCTTGAAATTCAAGCCAGGTAACTACTGAGATTCAGGTGTGGAGTTATCGATGTTAAAAGACAGATTAATATTTTGGTGACAAACTCTAAAAGAAGATTAAGAACTTTTCAAGGGATCAGCAAATATCAAAATATTCTTCTCCAGCAAATGGTCAGCTTTATGAGATTTGCTGTTCTCAGGAAATTTTTGCCATTGCAAGAAAGCAACAGTTCCTATTATTCATACTGTTGTCCTGCAAGCGGGATCCAGTACCCAGTGTACAAAAAGCCAATATACACATGGAGTCAAGGTATTTTATTTCATTGATATGCATTAATGGGTGTCTGTCCCAAGACAGCACACCCAGCCTCAGAGTTTTCCTTAATTATACACTTAACTATTACTTATTCTTCATTATTCTCTTCGGTGATTAGTTCTTCTTCCTTGCTTCCAACACAAATTAGTGCACAGTCTCTGTCTTCTTCTTCTTCTGTCGTCCTTTTTGGGAAGATGGTATAATTTGGGTAGGTGGTCAATAAGTCAATGGTCACAATCTCTCCTTGTCAGAATTACCTTTTGCATTCTTCTTCTCCCATCTTGGCAGTCCCGAGCAGTTCTTCATTGTTTGTTGACCAAACCGCAATCCATCACCCCTTCTGACAAAGGCACATTGCCTAGTATCTAGTTCCTAAATCTATCCTTAAATTAAGTCTAGTTAGTGTTTTACCAAAGCAGGATTGGGACTATACAACGGACTTTTTAGCAGCTTCCTAGTTGCTTCAATCACATTTTACATTTCATTAATACTGATGATAACATCCCTGGCATCAGAAAAGTAGAGGTGGGTAATGACCAGATAAGTCTTCAGTAACGCAAAAAAATAATAGCTACATATGCAATGACATCATCAAAAATCCGAACACACTTGTCACTAGTTATAACTTCAGTTTGCCATTTATAACATAACTCCTCTATTTTGTTGAAATATTTTTATAAAATGCAGCACTCTAAATTAAATAATTTCATTCACAATTCTTCCAACGGTTAACATATCTTATTAAAGATTAGTCATCTCTCATAGCCCAATAAAAGTACTGACAGTTTAGCCTTTAAGTTTCCATTACTTAGTTTAAAAAAAATGGAGAAGAAAATCTCAAAAAGAGAGTAATAACTGTACCATCTTGTATAAAGGATTTTACTGTACTACAGGAAAGTGATAATTAAGAATGTCTTTCAACTTCAAATTTAAAAAAAAAAAAAACAAAAAACAACCTGAAAACCTCAGATCTCCTGGGGAAAAAAAAAAAATCAAAACCAAAGAAATATTACTCACCAATTACGTGTTATATAGCAGGATTTCTTTTTCAGATACTATGGAGCAAGAAGTGTTACAAGCCTTCAAAACTCAGGAATTACCACACACCATTTGATTTTACAGTGAGGCACCACACACATAAAGCTTGTCAGCTTTGATTTCTTTGATCACTTGCAGTGGGGATCTGCTTTTCACATATCGACACACTGATGGCACTATTGACCCACCTGTGAATTAATTGAAAAATAACTCCAGGAAATAATTTCTGTCTGAGATTCCATGACCTTTCATTTGACAAAGACTGCCATTCTTGTTATCAGTGTTACTCGCTAAATATATATAATCTGTCAAACAAATTCTGGATATAGTCTCTGGCTTATTTTTATGATAATCAGTTTTAAAGGAAAAATTGTTGAGTAGTTCCTGTGCTGAGGAACAGATTTAGTGTCTATACATCGATAAGAAAACAGGGCAAAATGCAAAAAAGGAAATGACACATTTGGGATTACTGCTTCTCCAGAGAAGATTAAAAATGAGGCTTAAAAGGGCTTCTATCATCTACATGGATGAGATCTAACCTTTCTGAAAAGGCTGCCAAGTATCAAGATGCTTAGTTTCATATGCTTTAATGTTGCTTTACATCACTTTATTTTTATACTCATGTCTGGAAGATTTAAGAAGTCAAGTTATCTGAAAAGTAGAATTTGGAGAAATTAAGTAAAGTCAGCGTCATTTTAGAAAGTTTAAAGCAGCCGAGCAATTACAAAGACAGTTTTGACTAACGAATTTCCAATGTTTTGAAGGACAGGGTCGCTTGTGAATCACCATCTCTTTTTAAAATGTTAACAAATGACATTCTAAGGTGTAAGTTATCAGTGCCATATTACTTTAAATGTATGTTGGATGAGTTACTGTGCTTTTCGTTTCATTCAGACCATGTTCTGAAACACCCATCACATCTTCCTACAATTAAAATTATTACATTTATCTAGTAGAATATCTCATTATTCACTGCAAAGTGTTTCTGGTGGACAATAATAAACATAGGAATTTAGGCAGACTGTTTCAAAATAATGTAAACATCATTGAAGGAAGTATTCAAAACTTAAAGGTTAAACCATAGTGTCTATTTCCCATAAAATACACATTTAATAAAGATAATGGTTTGTGTTGTATTTAAGATTCTGATAGAAAAACATTTAAATAGAGGTGTTTCTGAAATAATCGTTGTTATAATTGTTTAAAGAATGCTTCAGTTGCAAATGTAGCAGACATTGATCTTAGAAGTCATTAACTCATAATTCATCCTGAAATGGGCAGGGGGTGGGGATGTGGAGGGAGGGAAGGAGGCGGGAAGCAGAAGTAAACTGCATCTAGAGGCAGAATAACAAAACAAACTGTTCTAAACACCTTATGAGTTAAAAACTACGGTGATATTTCCCTAATGATGCAGTCAGCATCTATATATAACTCAAGATAAACAATAGAATTAATCCGTTTTCCAGATGAGAGGATGCTCTGTTACTTGTGAAGCAGTATATTTTACAGTATGTAGCAACTGAAAGTCTGGAGCAGATGCAGAAATCCCAGGGGATGATCATAGAAAAGGAAGAGAAAGAATTGAGAGAGATTTGGAGAATATCAATAGAGGAGGACAAAGCAAGGAAAGACTTTGCTGTCAATTCTGTTAGCAGAATTAGCAGGAAAAGACTCCCAGCAGTAAAAAGCAAAGGAAATAGAAACAGCAGAAAGACAGAGAAGGGAGATCTGAAGGGAAGAGTGCAGAGAGAGAGACACCATGTTCTGGCAAGAAGGTGTCATTAGTGACTTAATGAGAACTGCTACAGTTGAACGGGAAAAGCAGAATCAGACTAAGATAGTTGAGCAGAAAGGTCAGATAAGAGATATCATGTCTAAAATGACTAATTTATTCAGATAGTTCTAGGTTAATCATGAGGATTCAGTGAATAAGGACTGCAGGGTGCAGATCCACTTGGCAAAACAAATGAATTAGTGGTTTACATCTTACCTGTGAAATGTCACTCACTTAATGCAAATACTTTTCTTCAGAAACTAATTTAGGCAATATTCTTCTGAAGCTTATCTAAACACCTTACTGAATGACGCTTCTCTTCAAGTTTTGTTTTTAATTTTACTTCACAGATCTAACACCTAACACTTGATTCAACTTTTTTCTGAAAACTTACCAGAGTTCCTTCCTTATTTAATAAAATTGCAACATAATTCATACAGATCAGAAAAAGCATTCAGACTGGTACTTCTTGTGCTCCAATCTTCAACATTTGAACTTGGCTGTATGCACATATACAGAGTGGAGGAGCTCCCTATAGGTTGAGGACTTCCAGCCTTCACTAGAGTCTAAACAAAATTTTGAGCAAAAAGCATGCTGTGGGTAGCATCATGCTTTATGCTGTCAGTCTGGACTACCGTGGTAGCAGTGACTGCATTTCACACATAAGCCAGGGACAAATGGACATTGTTTTAAAATCACTTGAAGGACAACCAAACCAAAGTTGAATCACAGGCAAAGTTGCAACTTTCTTGTAAGAAAAAAATTTACGTTTTATAGACTTAACTGAGGTGACAATATATCTATCGAATGACCACAAAATGTCTTTCAGAAACTTCCATCACTGATCCAGGAACCATCACTAATCATTACTCACCTACGAATTAAATCAAGTGAACACTATGCAGTTCATCAAAGCAAGCCACCGCTCAAACCTATGCCAAACTGCTTGGTTTCTCAGTCTGAACCTGAACACAGTCAGCTTCCAACACAGTGAGACTTCATTGAAATACTTCAGGATATCAGCTGAAATCCCTACATCTTATGCTTTCACATAGCAAAAAATGCAATTAACATCAACCAGAGTGAAGTTCAAAACCGTTATAATTACAGAAAATTCAATATTTGAAAACAATGATAGAAAATAATACTGTTAGACTATTATGCCCATTTTATTACTGATACGGAACTTTTCCTTGTAACAATTTTTAGAAATTTACTGAGGGTATCAGTGTACAGAAATACAAAACAGATGGAGTTTTCATCACTTCCTTTGAACTATTTTTCCCTGGGATTTCCTTGCTGCTCAGATTGATTTTTTCCTTAGTTAGACATGTTTTAGTTATACTTTCCTGTGCTTGTTATTTTCATAAATATTCATAGGCTTGCTTTGCCCCCCATCTTGCTTCTTTTCTCAGTTATATTCAGAACTTATCTTTTATTCAAAAGCAGACTTTTATGTACTATTTCATATTTGCTTTTAGGAGTGCAGATAGGCAAAAAAGAGCAAGAAAAGGTCAAGGGAGAAGATGGTCTGACTTCTTTTGAATTCCCTTAAACTCTGTGCCTCCCTAGTGCTTTAGAAAAGCACATGGCATGCTAAGGGTAACCTGGTTGCCAGGTACCTAGATGGCTGTATCAAAGGAATGGAAAACAGCACATCAGGAAGTTACTGCATATCTAAATAGATGTGCACTGAGTTTAGTACCCTCTTTGCTTATATATTCCCTTGAATTGTAGGAAGTATTTTGTGTAGCATTAGCAATATAACCACCATAACTCTATGTGCATTGGCATGCTGTGGGATTTTCTCTATCAATGTAAAATAAGGGTCTTCTTTGCACTTGGGCTAAGAGTTGTACAGTGAGTGCCTTGAAGGTACTACATTCCACTTTGGAGCTGTAGCTTGACAGAGGGAAGACAGGGGTAAAAAAATTTATGTCTTTTTTGTACCCAGAATCATCACACTTGTGGATGTAAACAGGAATCTTCCTGTCTCTGTTTAAGGATTAGGTAAAGCAACTTTTTTAGTTCTTTTCACAGATGGGAGAAAAACAAGACCTCAAGTTATTTTGTGAAACAGCATTCTCATTTATGAGCCAGTAAAATGAATTTTTTATAGATATAAATCCTGATGCAAAACACCTGGCCATCATATATGGATTTGGATGCAGAAAATGAAGACACACTTAAAACTATGGTATCAAACAAGAGAAGTCTTCTGTTTGCAGCTGGAAGATCACACTGACTAATAGGGTTTCTGTTTCCTCTTCAAATAGAACAAAATCACAACTCTTGTAATAATTAATGGATGTTGGAAAGCCTGGGTGTCACCCGCTGAAGGCAATCTGGTTGCCATGGCTATTTTCCACATACTACAGAAGTTCCCTGACTTAGAGACTCAGCAGCAAGTGTCGTTAGTCCCAGATTTTTGTTTCGTCAGTCTTTCAGATTAAAGATACAACTATGGCTATGAGAACCTGTTAGTCTGCGTATCAGGATGCTCCCTTAAGCAGAATGGCTGTGAGTGTTCAGAAAGAAAATTATCCTGGGTTACCTATCTATTACCTGGGACAGTCTTCGGTACTGCTGTTGAGAGAAGAAAACTGCAGATGTTTGTGATGGGTGAGACTCTGCATGTCAAGTGAAAACAGTTTAGATCAGCCCTTAACTGTAACTGTGTGATTTGCTGCATTTCCTGTCTCTCTTGTTCCTAATACTAAGGACAGGATCCGTTTTCCCTGCACACATCACTGCTAGGGTGTCCCTGGTGAAAGTCACAGAACTGCCATGATGCACTCTGAACTTTCTTAGTCTTAAGCCAAAATGAACAGATGCAGGATTTATTACTTGTGTTAGCTATTGCAGGTAAAATGAAAATTTGTTTGAGATTCTTTCATTGCATTTCTTTCCACACCAGCAAAACAGGCTTCTGCAACAGCAGCATATTTCCATGCTTCTTGTAATATAACAATGTTCCATGCAAGGATTAGAGAGTTGTTAAATGTTCAGCAATAACAAAAGAGAACAATTTTTTTTTCCCTAGTCTGTTAAGCTCTCTTTTCTGCATAGATTAATTTCAGTCAAATGTTTTGATATAATGTCAGACTGGATGCTACATGAAGCACTCTGTGATCAAATTGGCTTCTTTGCTCTTCCCCATTCCCTCCACATCCACGATTTTGTTGTGAAGTAGGGACACTTCCTGGACTTTCTAAAGCTAGTGAGATGCAATGCTGTAGGATTAAAATTGTGCTATAGAGGTGCTTTAAGGAAAGTTCCAACTTTTTCTTGATAGCAAAGGCAGTTTATAAAGGTAAGGATGTGTTAACTACACACATATAATGAAAAATTAAAAACACACAAAATTTTAGAAAGAAAAAAGAAGTCTTCTGCAAATTTAAGTTTTTCTTTGAATGTCTTATCCTAAAACCAGGCATATTCAAAGCTAGCAAGCCTCTGCCATTTGGTTTCAAGCTGGATACAACCTAATTGCACTAGTTTACAGTATTGAAATCACAGGGTATGACATAAAATGCTTCTTTTCTTTGAACAAGTGCTTTGTACCCTTCAGCCTCTCTTCTTCAGAATGTTTTTGTGCACAATACATTACAGATGCTTTAGGTAAGAAAATTAGGCCTTTGAATGCTATATCTTTTCATCCTGGACAAGAATACCACAATGCACAAAACCAGTTCATTTACTTAGCAAAAAGAGAAGTGTTACTGTAATTTTCGTGTGAGGTCTTTGCATTATTTAGATCCAGTTTATATATACTAGACTTCATATAGCAAAACTGGAAAACTCACAGATAAAATTTGTGTTCAGGGAAAACAGGTTTCATAGGTGGTATCCTTATGCTTTAATTATTTTAGACTCAAGTTGGAAAACAATCAGAAGATGTAACTGAGAAGGCTGTTATTAGCTTGATTCTATCAAGGTAAAAAATCTCTTCTTTCTGGTGTGGACCATTTCCCTCTGAGCAATGGAAAATCTTTTTTTGTGGAGAAAGACAGGAATAGCAAAAAGTACAAGTGAGAATCTAACCTTCTGGTTACCTTTATTAAGAGCCTAGAGAGAGGCAAACTGCTAATAAACCAGTAAAAAAACCTTTGCATTTCTGCTCCATGGGCCCTGTCCCAAACAGTGACAGAATTAAAAGTGACTACAAAACATGGTTTCCTTTGAACAGCAGATCAGAACCCTTATTCAGACAGGAGCATTAGCTCTGAAGCAGTTTTGTATCTCTCTGCTTTATGATTTATTTCCTGACAAGAACTCTCTCCCCATAGGCTTCTTACTACAGATTGAAATAAGCACTGTGTATGTTCAACACCCTCGCAATGTACAAAATGTTCTGACCTGAAGAGAGTTTCATTCTTGAAGGATTTACAAGATGGGGTTCTTTATTTGTATACTAAATCCTTCCAACCGTATCAAATTTAATTTGTTGCTAGTTTGATTTATACAATGGTAACCTTAGAAGTGCTTGATGTACACAAATCAATTCAGTACAATCAATTAAGCATTCAAGATTTGTTGAGTCTTAGCTTCTTCTTCAAACGTCCTCTTGCACAATAACTTTCTGCAGCAGACTTCTGTGGATTCTCTCACCCTTAGTGCTGTTGCCTTCACTTTCCTACCAAGATAATTAAGGTGTTATTGTATTTATGTATTTCCGCACATTGTCTTTTGACAATAAGGTGAAATATTTCTGAACAAAATCTCTGTAGTTAAATCTCAAAAAGTCGATTCAATTAAATCTTTGAATGTATGGATACATTGAAATAATTTAAAACTAAAGCAAGTCTCCTTTCCTTTATTTTTTTTTGGCAAGACAGGCTTATTTTTCAGCAAGTAGTATCAGATTTGTCACTGCCATTTCTGCAGCAGAACAGAAAAATAAATAGGTTCTCTTTTTCGTTTCTTCCAATAGAGACTTGAGCTGTTATTACCAACTCTGTACACTGTCCACAAAAGGAAGCTCTCAGAATATCATTCACAACCATACCCACTGCTGTGCCTTCTTCCTGGGCCAGCCTCCAATCACACTAAGCACCATAAAAATACAAAAACTCACATAGTGAAAGCTGACCTGCTTCTGATAATTTGCCACTTGAAAGCCAAGTAAGTGATGGGATTTGTCTGTCAAAGCCACACAAGCCACTGCAGACATACAAGCTCTTCCTTCTCCCAAAAGTCAAGGCTATTATTGACTGCACTCTGTGATTTTGCTCCGTAAACCTTCCTACATTTTGACTGTGGTTTTGTCTCAGTCTGCTCAGACACAGTAGGAATCAGCCAGAGCCAACCCATCACAGTCTTTTTGGCACCCAACATCGGGCACGAAGAACTTGAGACAAGGATAATAATTGGGATAGGTGACAGAAAAATATGGACTGAACAATGCTAGAGAGCGGAATGATTGTGAAGAATTTATGTTGTAATTGTGGTGAAGGGACGATGGGTGGATTGTGTGCAAATTGTCCACTTCCATTCAGTATTGGGATGATGTTAATTTAATTTTGGTGTAGGGAATTCTTTTTGTTGATGTGAGTGAAGTTTATGAAGATCATGTGATGAATGTGGATTTTAATGATAATTCTTAAATATGTGATTCACAGAGGCTAGGGGTGGAATGTAATGGTTTTGCATGACAAGATTTTGGTAGCAGGGTGCGTTACAGGGGTGCCTTCTGTGAGAAGCTGATAGAAATTCCCCCTATGTCCAATACAGCATGTGCCAGCCAGCTCCAAGATGGACCTGCCACTGGCCAAGACCGAGCCCATCAGCAATGGTGGTAGTGCCTCTGTGACGACGTAATTAAGAAAGGGAAAAAAGCTATTGCACAGCAGCAATTGCAGTGAGTGAGAGGAGTGAGAATATGTGAGAGAAACATTTCTGCAGACACCAAGGTCAGTGGAGAAGGAGGGGGAGGAGATGCTCCAGGCACCGGAGCAGCGATTCCCCTGCGGCCTGTGGTGAAGACCATGGTGAAGCAGGCTGTCCCCCTGCAGCCCGTGGGCGGTGGAGCAGATGACTGCCTACACCCCATGGAGGACCCTCGCACTGGAGTAGGTGGATACCTGAAGGAAGCTGTGACCCCATGGGAAGCCTGCACCGGAGCAGGCTCCTGGCAGGACCTGTGGCCCGTGGAGAGAGAGAAGCCCACGCTGGAGCAGGTTTGCTGCTAGTACTTGTGACCCCATGAAGGAGACCCACGCTGGAGCAGTTTGTGAAGAACTGTAGCCTGTGGGAAGGACTCATGCTGGAGGAGTCATGGAGGACTGTCTCCCATGAGAGGGAGACATTCCCACATTGAGAGGGGAAACGTGTGAGGAATCCTCCCCCTGAGGAGGAAAGAGGGGCAGAAAGAACAGTTTCTGACTGCAACCTCCATTCCTTGTCCCCCTGTGTCACTTTGGGGGGAGAAGGGAGAGAAATCAGGAATAAAGTTAACCCCATGAAAGAAGGGAGGGGTGGGGGAAAGGTGTTTTAAGATTTATTTTTATTTCTCATTACTCCTCCCTGAGTTGACTGGTAATAAATTACATTTTTCCCCAAGTTGAGACTGTTTTGCCCATGACAGGAAATTCTGAGTGATCTCCCTTATCTCGACCCACAAGCCTGTTGTTATATTTTTCTCTCCCCTGTCTAGTTGAGGAGGGGCAGTGATAGAGCAGCTTTGGTGGGCACCTGGCATCCAGCCAGGGTCAACCCACCACAAATGCATAAAACAGCATATGTCCAAGCACAGTTGAAAGATGAGACTAACCAAAATGTTTGTCATACATCATCAGATGGTTAAAATAGCCCAGTATCCTGTAGTCACTTGAGCAGTGGACATGTTTTACTTAAAGTGTTATGGATTTAGATGAATGCTACTTTGATTTATTTCCATTACAATAACTTTCACAGGCCAAAAGCAAATGCAACCCTCCACATGCACCCCTTCATTATGATTTTAATCGTTTGATCTACTAGTTTATTTTCTCACAAAAATCTATTTTAAATTACTTTGGTCTAATTCATGAGCCCAGGATAATTGTTTTCATATATCATTTTAAGTTCATTATCATCTCTACCACTCCTCAGCTGGCTTTCCAAAGAGAAGACAGTGATTATCCTTTGCCTGTCAGACTAATTGCAAACACAACACAACGATTTCTTTCCAAAGAACTGGGCAGTATTTGCGCAACAGGAAGGATACAGTCATAGATAGGTAAACATGAAATAAGAAAACGGATGACAGGACAGAACAACACTCCACAGTCCTTGAATTTCACAGAGACTCACTCATGACACCCTGTGTTTACTATTCCTTCCAGACCACTGCAGTGCTGCTACATTAGGACCTGAAATCTTAACCTTTGCAAGCGGTACAGTAAATCTCAGTCTTTCTAAAAGGCATACATCCACTTTGACCTCTACATGTCCTAGTTCACATACATCCCATTAGAGATCAGTGCAATAGTTTGTCATTTTTCTCATCAACGAGTTTGTATCTTAAATATTCTGTACAGAATATACTGCTGACTATGAAATCATAGACAGTAGAAACAAAACTCAAATATTTTTGAAGTGTAGCAAATTATTTGAAGAAATCATGATATGATTCTAGACACTTACTGAGCTGAAGAAGAAATTAAATTATGACTAACATTTACTGGATAAACTGTGTTCTGAGCACAGGAAGCACTAAGAAATGGGAATATACAAGCAGTCATTCACAGATTATTTACAAGATTATCCTCCAGTGACGGTGCATCAGAACACACCTAAACACATATAACCAAAGCAAAACCAGACTACGAGGATACAAAAACAGGAGTATTGGGAAAGCACTAAGTAAATCAATAAAACAAATAATGTAAGGACCAAAATAATTTGGATTCTTTAAAAATTCCAATGAGATGATCACAGAACAAAATCTTCTGGAAGGAATATCTGGAAGTCATCCACTTCAGGTGTGCTGTGACCAGTCACATTATGGATATGTCCAAGGATGGGAGAATCCCTGGGCCACTCTTCCAGCATTTGATGACCCTCATCGGGAAAAGCTTCCCAGTGTTTAATTAGAATTTCCCCTGTTGCACTTTGTGTCCATTGCCTTTCCTCTTACCACCACTCACCTTCAAGGAGAGTCTCACTCTGTCTTCTCTATGTTCTCTCATTACAGAGCCAAAGACTGCAATGAGATTTCCCCATTACAATTCTCTTCTGCACGCTACACAAATCCAGCTGTTAACCTCTCCTGACACAACAGGTGACTCAGTCCCTTAATTATTTGGATGGCTCTTGGTGGGACTCACCTCAGTTTGTCAATGTCATGTTCCCTTGTACCAGTGAAGCCCAAAACTGGACATAACACTCCAAATGTGATCTCACATTTTGGGTTTGCAGGGGGTGCTTATGTGCATGTCCCTCTTTTTTTCCATAGGGCAAATGGAGCTTAGCAATATAAGAATTTCTAAATTACAAAGTTCACATGATCCATGTTCTCATGTGTATTTGCTGTAAATTGTCAACCAACAGGTGCTTATATTGCAAGATTGAATTTGGTTCACAAAAGTTTCTCTCAGTGTTTGCCATGTGCCTAAATAAGCTCTTACTTTCATGTGCTCAGTAACATCTGTCTTTTTGCAAAAAAAAGTTTTTTACCACAGCATATTTTGCTTGCAATATCAGTAAAAATCATCACTAAAAACTGCCATCTTTTGGGACATTTTGAGCTGATTCCTCTATAAGAAGCTTGTGCTTTTTGTAATCCGCTGCTTTGTCATGGAGAATGTTAAGGGTACAAGAATT
Organism: Leptosomus discolor; assembly: GCF_034619465.1. Lineage (NCBI taxonomy): Eukaryota > Metazoa > Chordata > Aves > Leptosomiformes > Leptosomidae > Leptosomus > Leptosomus discolor. The sequence continues at coordinate 45,698,601 of NC_141419.1, read as the reverse complement.
AAATTCAGTACCAATCATGCATACCTCATCATATTGATACAATTAAATTGTAAAAGAAATTGTGTACCTATCTTTCCCAGAGAATCTTTAATGAAACAGAAACGTTAAATAAGAAAGCAGAGAAATGTAATGAGCTGTTTTCATTTTGAAGCTCTGCTTCTTGCCAAGTACAGAACTGGAATAAAAAAGGAGTTTTAGCACCTTTTAGCTCTTTGGTTCAAGGTATCTCTAACATGCAAGAGCTTTCAGAGCCACTGGACTGGTGCAACACTATTATAATAAAAGGATTTCTAAACTCGCTCCTTTTCCTTTTTGCATAAGTGTAGATAGCGAGGACCTCTAAAGAAAAGGATGGCTGACAACCTTATTGTCTTACTAGTGGAGAGGGAAGCAGGGAGAGAGAGGCTTTTTTTTTTTCCTTCTGTTTTTATTTTTTTTTCCCAGAGTAGTCGGGTGCATCCCAGCCTGCCATGGGTTTGCTGCAGACTCAGTTCTGGAATATCTCTCCTTTTAATCCTAAACTAAGGACAAATACTTTGATGCAGAGGCTAATCATTTAAATCCTCAGGTTGTATCCATATGAGCTGTGTAGTGTGCAACGTTGGTTCTTTTCAGGTACGAACCTTCCACGTCCTTACATGTGAAGCTCTGTGCACCGCACTAATGCATGTCTATTGCTGCTCACGAAATGGCTTTCTTCTTTCTGAACCAAGTAAAGCATCTGTGTCCCTTGTGGAATTATTTTACGCCTTTGATTTTTCTTATTTATTTGAACGCACACATTTTAAAGAAATGAAAGGCAATAGTTACATAGATTCGTATCTATATTATTTTAGGAAAAAATTTTTTTAGCATTGCAGATTATGCAACAAAAACTGAAAAAAAAAAAAAGGAATACAACATTTGTGATACATGGAATTTAAAAGCAATTTCTTATTTTTTTAATTTTGTTTTCTTTTCTCAAAAAATATCTATGGTACAGTAGTAACACTAATAATATTTTTTATAAACAGGGAAAGTAAATCTATAGGTATTGCACCATGAAGACAAATTAAAGAGTACTTAAGGATCTTCAACCACCTAAAGATACACATAAGTCTCTACTTGGCTTTCTGATAGTGTCTGCATAAATAGCTCTGGGAATAAATGGGAATTATATGCCTTACTATTTTAGAAAGTTCTCTAGGCATTGATCGACATGACTAGGCAACAAGGAATTTCTGAAAAATGTTTTTGTTTTTAATCCATTGATTAATATTAGCTGGAATATCAGCCTCAATGACAAGGACCTCAAACAGTGATACAGTTCAGCTAGATCAGATCAATTACATTTCAGTGAAGTCAGGATAGCATTTTCAAAAGCCCCACAGTTCTACTTTTGATGTACTTTGTGGACTTGGAAGTTCAAATCCCACTGAAATGTAACACAACTCCTATTCATTTCATGAGCATTTGAAAGTTTGCTTAATAAACTTCCAAAGCCCAAATCTTCAGAGATACCTAAATGCCAAAGTCTCACAGCCTTCAGTGGGAGATTGCTAGGCACTCAAATGCTTTTAAGCAGTGTGGCATATATTTCTTTGCTGAAAATGGGATCGAGACTGCTTTGAAAATGTACATAGGTCTCAACAAGAAAGTTCCCCAAAGCTATGTGAAAAGAAATAGTAGGAGAAACGAACCACTCTTCTGAAAATAACTAACTTAGCATTGGCTGACACGTAGAGAAACAGATATTTGCTTGATGCCTTTGCTATAGTACAAAGTCTTCTGTCCTAGTTGAGCTGTGTCACAATGATTGGACTTTCAGCTCTGCACTGAATTCAGTTCTACCTTCTACAAATAACAGGGCAAAGGAAAATGTTTTGTATCATTTACAGTAGCAACTGAAATAGCTAAAAATCCCTCAGTTGAGGAAAGAGGTGGAGTTTTTAATCATGTACTGGGTCTGCCTGTGGTGGAGTTAATTTTCTTCAGGTCACCTCGTATGGTGCTACGTCGTGCATTTGTGACCACTGAGACCAGTGTTGATAACACACCTGCATTTTTGCTATTGCTGAACAGTACCTGCAGAGTGCCAAGTCTTTCTTTGTTTCTCACTCTTTCTCCCCCAAGAAAGTAGGCTGAGGGTGGATAAGAGTCTGGGAGGGCACACAGCTGGGACAACCAACTGACCAAACGGATATCCCATACGCTATACAGAACATCATGTTCAGCAATAAAACTGGGGCCAGTTTTCCGGTGTCGGCCTTGCCTGGGGACTGGCTGCATACTAGTCAGCTGGTGGTGAGTGATTGCTCTTGCATCACTTGTTTTTTGTCCTTTTTTTTTCTTCTCCTTTTTTCCCCTCTACCTATTAAACTGTCTTTAACTCAATCCACAAGTTTTCTTACCTTTGTCCTTCTGATACTTTCGCCCATCCCCCTGCAGGGAGCGAGTGAGCAGCTGTCTGGGCCTGAGCTGCCTAGTGGGGTTAAACCACAACAAATCAGCTCACACTTTTACGTTCAAAAATTTAACCTTACAAAGAGTATTTCAGCATACTTCCCACAGCTCGCATCATGACTTAACTTGCACAAAAAAAATCACATCACAGAATCAGCTGACAAGCCATGTGTGGGCACCAGCCTTCACTCTCAAAAAGCTGGAGGGCTAGGGAACCTAATTTAATTGCTATCTTTCTTTTTACAAAAACCTTGTCTGTACCGTTCCAGAGAGAAGGGGAGAGACTTCGTCACTCTCAAACGATTTAGTTCAGCAGTATTTCATAGGAAATTATTTCCTATTATTACAAAAATGGCAGGAAGCAAATGAAAGGAACAAAACAGATATTCTAGTTTTATTTTGTTTCTAAAGGATAGGCCCTTTCTTTGCGGCAATGCCCCTGTTTTCTCCTACCCCTTTGTCCTGTCAAGTTCTTGTTGCTGGAGTTTCAAACAGATGCAAGTGGCTTTGGAACAGCCCACAGGGCTGCTAACCGCAATAAAACCAAGATCACATTACTGAAAAACAGCATATGAAGTGCTTTAACATGTGCAAAATTATGCTATTTGAGCAACTGTAGTAATATCTCTCAAGACACTACTTGTAGAACCAAACACAAATTTATCAAATGGGGGTGGGGGGATGTGGGGGGTGTTATATCTTTTCTCTTTCTTTTTTTTTTAAAAATATGTCACTATATTTATATCTGTCAAAGTCTGAGGCTGGGCCGGCCACTAGTGAATGACAGACACTCTCTGTCAACCCCTCTCCCCTCCCAAAAGGAAAAGGAGAAAGAACAAGGGAGAGAGACTTTACGGTTTGGAAAAGAAAACTAAAACAGCTTTAATGAAATAATAACAATAAAAGAAAAGATAATAATAAGAATAAGGAAAAAAAATGAAATATATACAATATGTACTAATATATACAAAAGCAATACCCAACCAAACTCCCCCCACCCTGATGATGATACGTCACCACTACACTGCAGGGCTGGCACTAGGGCAGTCCCAGGCTGGACTCAGTAGCAGACAGGGACGGGATGCAGGAGCTGGATTCAGGCACTGGATTTGGGGATGCACAGGTTGGGATTGACAACAGAAGAACAGACAGAGTCCTCCTCAGATGTCGGCCATCGAAGAAGAGAGAGAGACCCTCGTGATCTCTCAGCTTTATCCTGAATATGACATATATGGGATGGAATACTCTGTTGGTCAGGTTTGGATCACCTGTCCAGTTCACTCCTCCCTGCAGGTGTGACCCTTTTCACTCCCAGCACCCCAACATGGAGTACAAGATTTAGCAGTGATCTTGGTTGCTACGAGAACAAGTATAAGCCAGGGCCTCTCTGCACACCGTTCTTTGGTACGAACTATAAACATCAGGCCTTATCACTGCTAGAAGCAGTCACTGTCTGGAAAAACATGCTGCTCTTTCAGAAAGTGCTGCTAGTTAGAGGAGACTTAACTGAAAAGTTAAAACACTAAACCAGAATTAGTTCTCGTTTAGCCCAAACCAGGACAGACATTTACAAGGCAGAATTCAGAATTTGCCTCTTAGATCCCTGCACATTTGTTCTTCATTCCCATATTCATCACTCACGTCTGTGTACAGACATAGGTGAGAGGGAGCCATGCACAGAAGCCAGGGTGTACTGCAGAAATCCAAGAGTGAGATGGTGGTCCAAAAGGAGGAGACGGGGAAGACATCAAGGCAGCTATGTATTATTTTGTCATTTGGTTGAACTCATCTTTTTTTCCTCCTGAAGCTACTTCAGTCACCTTGTGCAGCTACTACCAAGTTCCACTGTTTTGTATGAGTACATATTTTTTAAACCTGACAAGCAAAGTAGAAATTAATTACTGGGTTTTATGTCAATATGTCAAAAAACATCCTAGCACTGAGTTAAGTGTTAAACTGTTCTTAAAAAAGACAACATTTACATTGTATTATCTCTTTCACAGTAAAATTGTTGTTTGGTCTATTTAATAAGGCTAGGGTTGGAGTCTGACTGCATCCAATTCTTCTCAGATTTGAGAACCAGGCTTGCAGATTGCCTGAATTGCAAGAGTCGTGCCTATGTGCCATCTATAAAGTGCACAGTCATGTATACATGTTAGAAGCAAGGACCATCTTCAGGTGAATCCGTTAGGGATGCAAGATGAATTCAGAAGGCAATGGACTTAAAATATCTACCTTTTAATCTCCTTTAAAAGAACATTTTTAGAGGACTACTTTGAAGTGTGTGGAGTTAAGTGTAATGTTTGGCTTGTGGAACTGAAAATAAATTTTTCTACTCTTATGTGAGTTTATCAGGAAGATAAATGACTTCAGCACTTCATTCACACAGGTCCACAATATTTATAAAATTACTATTTTATATATATGTGTGTGTATATATATGAAAAAGCTGCTTGGAAAATTAAATAGGCCAAGGCTGAAGTTTTAGAACATGTCTGGACTTTTTAGTGATCTGAGAAATAAAAAGTCACTAAATATTTCATCTGCTGCTTGTCATCTATACTGCGCAAACAAATCTAGCACTGTTGCCCACTTCAAAATTGAAAACAGAATTTGATTTCTAATAGAATGGAAAATAGGTACTCTAGGAAAAGGTGGACACTGCTGGCTGATCCTAACTTATCCAAATACTTCATGCATTGCAATGAATGAAATTTACTGAAAAACAACACAGAGTGAGCTGAGATGCATAGCTGAACAAAAGTACCTTGCAGGAGTGGCAAAATTCAAGGCAAATGTTGCACTAAAATCTTTTCATTCTGCTCATAGAGCTCAGTGGGACATTGTCTGCTGCAAAGCCTGTCAATGTCCCAGACATAAGAGACCATAGGGACCCACAATTCCTGTTATCAGAATCAAGAGTTGCTCCAAGTAGAGTCGCTCAGAGCCACCACTGCGTCCTGTTCATCCTTGGCTCACCAGCAGCCCAGCCTGTCCATGGCACCAGCCTAACCAGCTTGCAGTTTGCTTTGCCTGACATCCCTGCAGCAGCACCATGGAGGTCAGGGCACCTGGGGGCTGCTCTCTTCCGTTTCAGCCCCTGACACTGCCTCAGCCTGAGGAATCACCAGCTGTGGGCAGCCTCCTCCTTGCCAAGCATTGCCAAGGCAACGGAAACTTGCAGACATGGAGCAAGGAATCAGAAATTTCCACAGTCTGGAATCACCCAGACTCATATTCACCTCAAAACCATCAAAAACCCTGGCTCTCACATGTTGATGTCCCTTCCTCTCTTGCACACACGCTCACCAGCAAAAGGAGGAGACAAACTGTCTTCACAAACAGGGACTTTTCTCAGATCAGTAAGCCATGTTTCAAACACACAAGTGGAAAATCAGAACAACCTGCCAAAAAACCCAAAAAACACTAAAACCTTGTGTTTTGCCACAAGCAAATCTATTTCTGTTATGAATACACTGCAGTCAGGCTAGCCTGCATCCTCAACATTTGTGCCATGGAGACCTATTCCCCAGGCCATAGACATGCTGATGCCCATTGCAGCTAACTGCCTGACCTGAAACCCATCACTCCTTCTGAAGGAAAGCAGATCTCATAGAGCACTCAACTTGTCCTTCCTTCAGCAAAAGACCTTGCTGCAAGCCCAGGGATATAAACTATGCAATGAATCAGAGCTCACCTGTTCCTTCTTTAGACAAGCAAATAAAACTTCACTGTTGTAACACCTTTTTGCATGTTAGTGGTCTCGGACTGTTCATTGTCTAAGTCTGAATGCTTCAAGTTTCAAACTCAGTGCTTATTTAAAAAAAAAAAAAAAAAAAAAAAAAGACATGAAAAAAGGATGAAACTTGCCAACAAGCTCCCTTAAGTGAAGCATAACAAAGGAACAGTCCTGTTGCACTGACCAAGGCTAGAGTTTTACAACCTTTTTCACCACAACCACAACAATGGTTTCTTCAGGAGCAGTGGGACCAAGAAGCAGACCAGGAATACAATATCCTTGATTCCCAGTCCCCTTCCCAACAGCCAGATTTCAGCTATTCCTGAATGAAATGCACAAAGCAGAAACAATCTGATCTATTTGGCCATTAATGATACTAACAGAGAGATTCCAAAGGAAGGAATTTTAACAGTTAAGGTTAATTTATCAAGACAGTTGTTCCATTGCTGTCCCCACAGTATTATTTCTCTTATTTATGTTTTGCCTAATACAAAACAGTAGTTTTCCTTAAGTTTTTTCCTGCTATTTAAAAGCAGCCACATGCAGAGCGCCTGACAGATACTCCCAGGAGGAACAGTCCCAACAGGACTGTTGCTTTTCTATGTTGTTTTAATCCTATATAAAATGATTTAGGGTGTTAACTAAAGCCAAAACACATGATCACTTCTCACACAAAGGCTCCTATTCCCGCATTCATTTATCCATCCCATTCTGCCAGTATTGTAGTTTATAATCCTAACTATTACATGTGCAGCTACATACAGTGGGAAAGAGAAAAAGCAGGAGGTTTGACTCTTAATTCAAAAGAATCTGAAAGTTATTTTACCACTGGGGAATTATGTCTACATCATTTCTTTAGCTCTGAGGTACTACTTTTGAAAGGGTGAAGGGAAGAGAGAGGAGTGAAAGAGAAGTCAGTAAGAGCTAACACTGAGTTTTATTGAACTTCCTGGTTCTATGTATAATTTTGTGGCCCATATTCTACAGTGTTAAGCTTTGCAGGCTCCATTTCTTCCTTGAACAGCTGCACAACCAAAAGGTTGAGAAAAGCAGGTAGAAATTAGAAGAAATTAATCAACACTTCGAAGATTCATTGGACACCAAAATATGAGATAGGAGGCCACATTACACAAATTACTGTAATAGATGTCTTTCTCTGTCAAACATGTTGTAGCAGCTATGATCTACTGAGGACTGTGCATTACAGTGTGTGAGCTTTCTTTTAACAGTATATCTAGTAGAACAAGCAGGAAGCAGTTGGACTAGGAGAGCTTCAAAACTGCTCCTAGTTGAGCCTGTTCACAGGCACGGCTGCAAAACCCTGTTTGACAATAAGCTGTTTAGAGACGAAATGGAAGCTTTCTTTTCCCATTGGTGTAAATGGGCCAAATCCTAAAGCATGTAGTTTGCACTCAAAAATACTAATATAGCGAGGCAAGTGAGATCACCTGTGTAACAGATATCTGTATCACCCCACTGCATGAAATTCCTGTCTTTCCTGCTAGATAAGCACTTCCTCCTTTTTTTCTTTTTTTCCTTGGAAGACACAGCAACCATTTCTCACATATACACACACATACACCCTTAGCATACGGCATTGCATTTACCTTGCCTCTGTTAGATGACAGAACCCCTAACCTTACAATGTTGGTACTGACTAGGGAAAAAGAAACAAAATGGTATGTCAGCCCACCGCAACCTAGTTTCACTCTGTGTGATTCCTGGATGGGAATCCAAACTTGTTTCTCAACAGTGGAGAATTCCCAGAGAAACCCATGTAATACAGGAACCATGGGAAGACTGTGATTTTCATCTTAAATGTAAAGAGTACAGTCCATGCAAACAGCCAATATCATCTGCTATGAATTACAGCTACTTTTGCCTAGATTTATTCCTGAGTACCCAGTACACATACTATACCCTGGAAAAAATTATGTCTCCATATTTTCCTTATATTTTTCCAGCCCGTTAGTCAGTCCAAACAGAAATTTTCATGGTATTAAGAGCCAAATTCAACTCAGATATGCTACATGTATCTGAGAATAACTCGGAGAAAAGTCCCGTGTAAGACTCCACTTCTGAAAAAGTTAATTTGGTTGACTCAAGCAGCTCTAATTTCACAATGCTGTGATAGCTTCTGTCTTTCTACAGCTAGATACACACTAAAGAGGAAACAGAGTTTGGGGGACAGTGGAAGAACTTCTGTCTTTAGCTGGAATTTTGCACAGTTGAGGTTGTATATCATAGTCACAATTCAGTTGTCATAACCCATACAGCAGGCCATCTTAGTACTACCTCTTGTGCTGTGCCTTTTAACTCAACATAAATGACTGAAAGGGATTTATATCACAATCTCTCAGTTCAGCCTAGAAAGTACTGTTTAGACAAGACCTCTGAAGAAGGAAAAGGCAGGTGTGTTGGCCAGTCATTTCCTCCCTGGTCATCCCCTCCCTCCCAGCAGTTACAGGGCATTGTCCTGCAGAAACAAGGGAGAAGAGAGTTTGCACTGCAGTGATTCTATGCTCCTCCTGGCAGCTACTGCAATACAGCGTAACTTACAACCATTCTTAGTGCTAGTCTAGCAAGAGACAAGGGTCCAACTGGCCTGAAATAGGCGACATCAGGACTTGCATGGGGATGAAACATCTGTCTTCCTACATGAAATCTTTTCTTTTTAGCTACTCTTAATTTAAGTATATTACTAAATGGCAAATTGGGGATTGAAACCTGTTGTACTAACCTATGCAAATACTTCCCTATAGTCTTCATTTAATGGCGAGAACATTGATTGAACAGTATCTTGTCACAGAATAACTGTATCCTACTGGAGGATGAAGGGCAGGCAAATGATGCAGCATAAGTAGAAAACACGAAGCGTTATGAACAACAGCACTGATTGGAAATCATTCAAGGACGTTCTCAAAACTATTGATTTGCCAAAACCAGGCATAGAAAAATTTGTCTGTCCAACTTGTGAACCCACCCAGCCTGTTCAAAATATCCACAGTCTCACCATTACAGCGGCCTCATGAGCATACATTTGAGCTCTCCAACACAGTGGAACATTTCTGCTAGGAAACTATTTGTTTGCAGAAGAAATACCACAAGTTTCCCTTGCTTCAATGTATTAACCTACTGCCATGTGTCTCCCACTGGTCTAGAATGGCTCACTCGGTCAGATGAAAGGTTAACAGGCTCTTTCATTCTGATCTCAGGCCACCTGCTTACAAACAAGTGCTGAGACAGGCACCTACCCTCTACAGTCTAACTTTTGTGAATTAATTTCTTGATGGTTCATGCTAGTCAGGGAAAAAAAATGAAATAAAAGGCAAAACAACAACAAATCAAGAATCGTCACCAAAAAAAAATGAAAACAAGCTTGCCAACAATCATCAGCTAAGACTTTTTATAGCCATCAATCTTGGTCAGACTTGAATTAGACAAAAAACTCTAAAATCCAATAATTAGTCCTCAGATTATATTCACCATTCCAAATCATATTTAAAACATAAATCAAACTCCTGACTGAGGGAAATTTCACTTTTCTGAAACCAACAACTAAAGACTACAGCTATGACTAATTTAGATTTTATTTGGTGAAATCTGGCATTAAAATGCTTCTTATTAATAACTATAAAACTTTTATCATGTACCCATTCTGTTAAGAAATATATTTCTAAGTTGCAAAATAAGGCAACTCAGGAGATGTTAATAACCATGTGTATTGGAAAGAAAAGCAGTTGAACCAACTACCAATACTCATGTGTTTTGGAAACTTAATGGTATTATTTTACTTTTTATGGTTTATAGGTCATACCAATCAAAATTTAATAGGCAACTGAAGCTGGACATATTTCAATCCGTGAAGGATCTTCACATGAGCACATTTCTATTGGTATTAAAATCTGCCACATGGCTGTACTACTTTAAAGTAGAAAGCGCTAAATAGGTAGCTAAATTCAATTAAATAATTGGTGTCTTCTGCATACAAAAATACACTAATTTATGCATAATGTTCTGTGTTTTCATTCCTCTATCTCTGAATAGCCTGTGTGTTGTTCTCCTGAGATATGTAAATTATTGTTTCCATCTGGCTTATTGCCACAAGGGATTGTTTGAGAATTTAGTTTATTAAAGCAGGTATGAATAAAAATATAGCAGTTTACTGGGAATCTTCTCTGCAAAAGTGTGAGTTTGTAGCTAACACTTCTTTCAGCATCCAGGCAGCCACATACGCATATGCAATGCAAACACTGGACAAAACAGCATGCAATTCGAGACACTACTTTACTCTTGCTCTATAGCGATAAAATATACTGGCAAAAAAGAAGTGGCTTATTGGCAAATATTGACAGCCTTTCAAGAAAATTGTTTGAAGCACTGAACACAAAGTCCTCCTTATTTCAGGTCAGATAACAGGTTATGTAAATCCTATCTCAGCAGCTCCTCAAATGTGAATTTCCTGCTCTAGCAAAGGGCTAATGCTTTCTACACTGACTTGGCCAACAACAGTCTGGGTGTGCCCACACCCTCAGATGGATACAATTTAGCTGAGGGCATTTTAAAAGAAAATCCTAGGAACCAGGACGAAGAACCCATGGTCCCAACTAGAAACTGCGTCTTGGAAAGTTCTGCACAGTACTGCTCACCCCAGCATCCCACACCTGTGCTGTAAGTAGCCAAGCTCAGGGTCCATTCTGCAAGTGTCTTAGCTAGTACTAACAACTTTCCAACTGCATCATTCCTTTCTTGTTTAATTAGGCAATTCTACATCCTGCTGGTTTGTCAGAAGGGATTAAAGACTAATATATGAAAACAGACCGTGGCAATCAAAAACACTGGATTGTAAGAGTTTTCTGTCCAATGAGCCTGGCTTCTTTTTTGCTGAGGTCTATAGGGAAATATTAAAAACTGATTATGGACGCATTTATACCAAGAAAGGTGGCATCAATTAATTTTAACATTTTAGAAGAATAGACTATTCAAATCTCAAGTATTCAAATACTAATTGGTGTTTTTTGGTAAATACAAATGGTATTGGTAAATGCAAATACAAAACCAACCAACCAACCAAACAAACAAACAAAAATCTCTGCGTAACTGGCCAAGGACTTTGGTTTTGTTGCTTTTTTCACTGTTGTTTTAATATTTGTTACTTTGGTAAATAATGAAACTTGGTTTCCTGTTCCAGCCCTGGTGTGATCTGGAACAGTACTAAAGACCTTCCGACACGGAAAATCAAGGCATAGCTGAGAACTGGACCTTTGCTGCCTATATTAGGGCTTTAACCTTCACAGCTGCTGATGAAAGACAGTACTTCTCTACCAAGGGCGGTCAGTACTAGAGAAAAAGATGTAGAAGACAAGTAAAGCTGCTCTAGTCTGCAAAGAAAATTTGTCCTATCAAGATGGGGGCAAAATGCTTATAACTTTATTGCTTTTTCTGAGCTAGCTCTGAGATGAGAAAAGCTGATGTCTCCTGTGAAGAGTATACTACAGGGTCATCTGCTATCATTCATTTTCATATATCCTGTGCTGTCTTAGATATTATCTAAAGGATAGGCAGTGTGAAAATAGCCAGGAAAACAAAGCATCATCCCAGCTGGATCCATACAAAAGATGCACCATCTTTTAATATAGCTCAATCTGCTGCAAAAGGGCAGTAGAATTCTTCTCTTGCAGAAATAGGATTTTTTGGGAAGATGGTGAGTCATTCATATGAAAATTAAGATAATGTAGGAAGCTAAAGCAGCTTGGGCTTTTCTCAGCCTCTGTATTTGCATATGAGTATGCCTTTTTTGTCTCTTTATGGCTGCATCTATATTCTGGCAGGCAAACGCTGCAATCTTTAGTAGTCACTGGTTACTTGACCTGGGAGATGAGCACAGGGCAGGATCACAACTCCCTCCTTGTCCACACTCAAGATTTTTTCAGAAAGAATCAAAGCATACAAGGGGGCATACGTGATAGACAAAGTAAAAGGAAAATTTACTTGAGCAGGAGCTAGGGCCAAATGAGACGTAGTGGTCCTTTCCAGCTTAAACTGTCCTGTGGTTCTGTGTCTAGTAGGCTGAGGCATCAAACATTGTTAGGAAGATGATTGAAAATAAACAGACTAACAAGGAGCATCTTGCTCATGTGAACAAGAGAAAAGGTACTTAAGCAAAACGGTATATACATTAGTTCTGATGTAAAACCTCTACTACATTCCAAAAGTAGCACTACAAAGATTTGTGTGGCGCCTACCTCCTGCACAATTGCCATGTTCTTCTTTAACTTATGCAGGTGGCTGTGTGGAGTTGCTCTGATACTGTGCCATATTAGCGTGATAGAAACAATTCGACTTTTCTTTTTTCTTTTGAAGTTGGAAGTCTGTTGCTTTCTGGCGAGGACAATATACTGTCTCTGTTCACTGAGGTCCCTGGAAGGTCCTGTGAAACAGAACTATGCTGTAAAAAGACCCTGCAGCATGAAACACGAGCAAATCAAGCTGATACAGCCACAGAGTTCTTCTGAACCAGTGTCAAAACACAGCTCTACAAAGTTTCAAATAAAGGACTTCGAAATATCAATTCATCATAAGTGGCTACTTAAGTACATTCAATATCAAAGGTATTGCAAAGCACACATTAACCCTGCAGACATTTTAAAAAAACAAAAGAAAACCAAAAAAACCCCACAGGAGACATAGCAGTGTTGCTGTTTAAAAATTTAAAAAAAAAATAAAATAAAAAAAAAAACAAAACACCACAAAAAAGACCCACAAACAAAACCTCAAACACAATAAAGAAACACAGACTAAACTATGTAACTTGATTTTCTTGTGACCAGAAAGACTAGGAATAGCCGTAACACTTTTTTTTTTTTTTTTGCAAAACAAGGTGCGTCAAGGAGCTTCCAAAGAAATACAATATTGGAGTGTATTGTTACTGTTTAAGAGCAGAACTCTGAAACATGCCCTTTGTAGTCTAACTGCTCCTCCCAGAAGGCTTTTCTAGAGCTCCACTCCTCCTATGGCTCAAAACCTCAGTTCAGCACAGAAGAAACGTAATACTTCCAAAACATTTTCACAAGCAGTTGCTGCACTGCAGAATAACCCTTCACCTGGGAAGGCTTTAGGATGTGAAGTGTTTGTGTTCAAAACTTGTATCTACTCAGTCTAGAGCACGGACATGAACTCATGTCTCTGGCTCAGTGGTTTGAGCATGAGAAAGTCAGATAATATATCTCTGGTTCAATTTTGTACAAAATGAAGAAGAAAGAAGAGAAAAGAAAAGCCAAAGGGAAGGGTCAGCAATGGGGAACATTTAGGATCCTGCCTCAAAAGAGGTGGTACAGGAATTTAACCTGAGTCTGCTTTATCCCAGACATACGGATCCTTCTCAGCCCAGCAGTCAGCCATCTTGGAACAAACTTCACCTCAAATGGAAGGAAAAAAAGGCAGTACTTGTAATTATCTTTAAGGAGGATAGGAGCTTCCAAAGCTCCTTCATCTCTTCTCTGCCTCACTTTTGGCCTTGAATAAAGGACTTCAACCTTTTGGTCTCTTTTCCTCCATCCTTCCTGCTATCACTAATCCCTCCTGGTGAGAATTAGGTTCACCTGTTCCAGGATATAGAGCTACCCAGGGTAACCAAGCCACCCTTCGGTCTTTCTTTTTGTAGCAGCAGGGTTGAACATAGCCATATCAGAAGAGGATGAGCTGTATTTATGTTATAAGCAGGAAGGTAAGAGCAGGGAGGGAACAGAGAAAGTGTTTCGTGCATTTCATTGTGAGCCTTGGTTAGAAGAAGCTTCTGCTGATACACATCATATATGGAGGTTTTTTTCTCTGACTAGCACTGCCTGCTAGCAGGGATGAATCTGGAGAACTGGCAAGCCTTCCTTCCATCTTGCCAAATGGACCCTCTTCCACTGAAGTACCAGTCCTCAGTACTGGACACCATAGTCACTCTTCTGCTTTGTGACAGGTACAGTGTCAATGATATAAACTAATTGTTCATGTATTCTCTGTTAGACACGGCATAAGCAGATGCATGTTTTAAACAATCACATGTTCTTACAAGATATCTAAGAAATATCTAGACCCATTTAGCACAGCTCATTGGCTTAACCACATTTAAAGTACTATTTTGCCTATTTGTAGATGTTTTTCCTTTGTGGTAGACTTGAGATACTATTTGAAAGGGAAAAAAGACAAAAACCTATCTTTTTTGTGAAGTACTAGTAACAAGTGCACCTCTGAGACTTGTCGGAAACACTGCAGAAGGATCTTTCAGATAATCAGACAACAGTTAACAAGTTCCTAGTGCAAACCATCAGGGCTTTCTACCTCTCCCTCCCCCTTATACATCGCAGATACAGTGATCTTGCTAGACAGCAGACTTATTTAATATTTCATAGAATAAATAATCTTTTTCAGCAGGCTGTCACCTCAGAAGATAAGGGAATTAACTCTCTTCTCACTTTATACCAGTCTTTTTATTTTCTTCCCCACAGTAATAGTGCTACAAGTTACACTTCTTCATCATATCTCCTTGTGCCCTTCATACTGCCTCTTTAGTGATGAATATTTCATGATTTCTTTCCAGGAACAGAGGGGAATGGATTTCAAAAACAGATAACAAACTAAGGCACAGAGAGTTTATATGATCAGCTCCATTTCACATAGGATGAAACTAGTGATAGTTAATTCTTTTTAATTGTATGCATGGTTTTTCTTTCTCAACATTTGCTGCACATTGCTGTTTTAATCAGCCATCACCACCCCCACACATATGTAGATATATATGTACACATACATTATGCTTTTCAAGGGAGATACTGTTTTCTTGTTTGAATCATGTACAGCATATTTGTGTTTTATCATAATCTTTGAGGCAAAAATAATGGCAGGGAACAGATGACTTTGGATCTTCAGTTGTACTCTAAACCCTTCATCTCCTGTACATCACTTGCACATCACTGTTTCTCATTACAAACGTACAGGTCCCATTCAACAAAACAGCAGGACCTTTCTATCTGTTCTGAAGAGAAATTTAAAGATAAATTCCTCTTCCTAAACAATGTCTTTACAGAGAGGCATTGCATCCAAATATTGATATAAAAATGATCAGACTGCTGAAGTAAGTAACATGATGGCCATTGGGCCTCACAGAAAACTCTCTATCACTTACAGCATTTTACCTAAAACGACAAAGCCACCACACAGAAGGTATGTCCAACATTATACAAAGCAGGCCTTCCTCAGCACAGAGGTTTTGGTTTAACTTCCCCAAGTCAAATGTTCATTTATTAGTCTGTCCACACAGGAAGGATCAACACTGTATTTTTCCAGGCTGACATAGTTACGGAACTGCAAAACCTAAGCTGATCCCCTGATTTCAGGAGTCTGAAGGAACTCTGAATCTATCAATTTCTGTTTCAGTATCTTCCACAACTGAATGAACACCTAGGTTTATATAATCAGCTGCATCTAGGAAATGCAGTTCACTCAAAAGTTTCAGCTTCTTCAACTGAATCTACTGTTTTGTTGCCAAGGCAGCAGAGTTCAAAAGTTTGCAAAGCAACAGAGTTTGAAAATAAGTGATTAGTAAAAATACTTGTATCCTACTATTTATCTTACTAGATGGTGTGCTGGGTATTCACAATGAACCTGCAATTAGTGATTAAAGTACAGCCATGAATGTCCTAACCACGCTGCTGCAGCAGGAATGGTGCACAGTAATTTTTGTGCTCTACAAGTTAGTATACGCATTTTTCATGGTACTTGAGACTTTAATTACACTTCCTTGCCAAGCATTGTAGGAAAACAAGTACTGATTGTATTCTGATATGCAAAAAACCTCACACTTTTTATCTGCCTGTACAATGACCATTAACACTTGAACTTCAGCCTGATGGAAGTTAATAGTTAACTCCATGTCTTTTGTTACAAATTTCTTTTTTCAGCCAGAGGCTCCATTGTGGTTTTAAAATACCATAAAGCAAGCCAGCTGGACAACAAACAGTGTAAAGCAGACTAGTTCAACCGAAGTGAGAGCTAGGAGGGAAAAAAGAAAGAAAACAAAGACACTTTAAAAAGTTCTAGAACTATTTCCCAGTTTAGCCACAATAAACTTAAAATGTCATTAGACACAGGTGAAAAAAGAATATAAATAGCTCTGAGATGTGCCTAATTCTGCTACTGTACCCCAGGAACCAGTGAGCACTTAGACCCAGTGAGCTGAAGCATTCCTACCCACACCAAGTGCGGCACAACCTCTGACCCACTGGGACCTGGCTCCGGCCCACAACATAGTCGGGCTGTTATGAAGAGGCTTTGTTAGGTCCTCTGACAGATATGCAGATTCAAAGTTTCCCCAGCAGGACATCCTGAGTGAAAACTGAAGCTCTGTCCCTTGCAACCATTTTTTTACTGTTTATAGCTGACACCAACACGATCTAATTTACATGCATTTGGGTAAACCTATCACCTTTGTTTTTTGAGAAGCTGCTCCTAAGCAAAAGGTGCAAGGTAGAGGGAACAAGTGGGTTAGATTAGCCCAGACCCCTGAGAAACTCTTATACATTAAGAGCTTTAAAACTTGAAAGCTTTTTAAATTTCACAGATTGTCTCTCAGCCTATCCTAACCACCAGAAACCTAGGAAGTACATTTTAGATAAAATGTTTGCCAACATCTGAAAGTCTGCAGACCATTTCCCTCCCACTCTCCCTCCCCAACAACTTACTATTATGTAATTAACTAAAAATAAGTTTCAGATTTCTTCCATGTAAAAGAGTTTGCCTTTCATCTGAGTCCAGAGCTACCTGAGAGAAATCTGTTGCAATTCAAAGCAGTATCATCACATTAACAGTTCCTGAAAGCCCTGAAAGCCAAATGTGTTTGTTTTATCAGTAGAAAACAGTCCTACAGCTCTCCAGTTTGCAACTAGGAATGCCATTGAACTTTATATTCTTCAGATATTCTCCACTGCCCTACTCTTCATGCACCTGTAAAATTCACATGCTAAGTATGTGAAAAAGAATATATGAAAATATAATTCCCATTTAGTACCATTTTATGTGCACATCCTGGGGTTGCAGTCCCAGGAGCTGAGCAGTGAGCTCCCAGCCAAAGCTAGAAAAGTTCAAGCAAATACTGGAGGAAAACCAGAAGCCTCATATCCGTGTCATGCCATCCTTGTCTTACATCAGTGTAATTGAAGGCATTACGTATAGTTCATGTTATTCCTTCAAAAACATTTCTGTCACTGGGGGCTCTTGCAGTGCCTGTGGACCTATAAAAGCAAGCAGACACACATTTTGCCTTCACACTTCCTTAAGCACAGTTAAGACTCCACAGAGAGATGTACCAGAGTAAGTCCCATGGAAAAGGAAAATATGCTAACCTAGAAAGGATTAAATCACCTTCCAATTTTACTGTCAGGTACAGTATAGGCAGTTCTCACTCAGCTGGGCACTCTTCCTTTTTCCTGAATTGTTAAAAATGTGAGGAAATCAGAGTTAAGAATGCTTTCCTCTTTGAAACAAGATCATCATAATCAGAGTGTTGGTACTGAGGTGCTGCAAGACAGCTAGGACATTCTGCATGTCTCTGATAATCAGGGATTACAATCAGTAGAGAGGGTGGTGTCTGCCTTCTCTCCACCATCAGCCTCTTACAGACCAGCTCCTGCAAGTCACACTTGGCCCTTGTGGGCAAATAAATAGTTCGAAATCTTAAGGATTCATATCTCATTGAGACAAATGTCTCTGTTACAGTAAAATTAACTGTCAGAATATGATGAAGCAAACACATCAGGAAAATACGTGTTTGCTGAAGAAAATAATTTCTTTCTAATAGTAACTCCATCTGAAACATCTAGGAACAGCAAAACCCCTAAAAGAGTTGAAAATGCATTTAAACTGGAAAATAAACCTGTATGTAAAAGAACTCTTACTGGCAGACAAACAGAAGCAAGTAGCAGCATTTATGCATGTGAAGAACAGACTTTGAATGCATGGTATAAGTGCCCACAATGGGGCTCAAGGCTTTTAAAGTGCGGCTGCTACCGTATTACCCGCTGAAATACCTTACTAAGCATCTGCAAGGTTTGCACGTCTCCAGCACCCACTGTTGCAAGTGATAGTTGTGTACACCTTAAGAAGGTGGATTTGCAAATTTAGATCCTGTGAATTAGACATCCCAGTGAGGCAGTATATTAACTATGACAAAACAAACCCTATTCTTTGTGGTTTACTAACATCAACTGAATCAATGCCCTGATACCTCACTGAAACAAAGTAGTCCACAGGCTGCTCTGTGCACTCCTTAAAGCACGAAAAACAGCAAGGTCTCAGGCACCTGCATCCCCAGTCAACACTGATAAACAGGATGAGGTAGAAGAGTGAACCTCATCATAAATATAATGTGACACTGGTTCTAAGTGAAAGGGCACATGTGTCTGAGGTTTATGATTCTCTGTACGAAGAACTACACCTATTGCTTAACATTTTGAGCACACAAAGCTTTAATTCAGCCAACCTGGAAGGGTTTATCCAAAAAATCTGTCCACCCATCCTTCCTGTCGTGGCTTACACGCTGATTTGCAAGATCAAAGCTTAAGCAGCTGGGGGAAGAAGTGTGATTGTCTGACATCCTGCAGAGAACTAAAAGCCTTGAGGCTGACTTCTTGTCCTTTTACTTGTGCTGAATCATACCTTAACCCAAGCAGTGTCACTGACTTGACAGGTACTATAAATGAGGTAAGATTTAATATAAAAAGAGTAATCTATTATATGTTAAGGTGCCTAATAAAACACAATATAATGCATGGAAGCTAAGAGTTTCTAAATGACAAATACTAAAATTCATAGGTCTGAGTTACAAGATGAGCAAAATTTAGATGTTACGTAAAGGTTTGTAGTAGTAGATTAAATGCGAATCCTGTGGCCAGATTGAACCATAGGTTAACCCCGATACAGGAATGGTTATGTGGGTCTGTGGCAGGTTATGTGCGTCTGTGTCCTGCAAATTCTTTCAACCTCATAGAATCACAGAATCATAGAATTGTTCAGGTTGGAAAAGACCTCAGAGATCACCAAGTCCGACCATCAACCCTATTCTACCAAGTACACCCCTAAACCATATCTCCAATCACCACATCCAAACGACCTTCAAACACATTAAGGGAAGGTGACTCAACCACCTCCCTGGGCAGCCTACTCGAATGTCTGATAACCTTTTCAGTGAAAAAATTTTTCCTAATGTCTAGCCTAAACCTACCCTGGTGCAGCGTGAGTCCGTTTCCTCTTGTTCTATCATTAACTACCTGCTATGAGAAGAGATCAGCACCTAGCTCTCTACAATGTCCTCTCAGGTAGTTGTAGAGAGCAATAAGGTCTCCCCTCAGCCTGCTTTTCTTAAGACTAAATAGTCCCAGTTCCCTCAGCCGCTCTTCGTAAGACTTGTTCTCCTGGCCTTTCACCAGATTTGTTGCCCTTCTCTGCACTCTCTCCAGCACCTCAATGTCTTCCTTGTATTGAGGGGCCCAAAACTGAAGATGGTACTCGAGGTGTGGCCTCACCAATGCCGAGTAGAGGGGGACGATCACATCCCTGCTCCTGCTGGCCACGCTATTCCTAATACAAACCAGGAGGCCATTGGCTTTTTTGGCCACCTGGGCACACTGCTGACCTATTTTCAGTCGCTTGTCAATCAGCACTCCCAGGTCCTTTTCTGCCAGACAGCTTTCCAGCCACTCTTCCCCAAGCCTGTAGCACTGCATGGGGTTGTTGTGGCCCAAGTGCAGGAGCCGGCACTTGGCCTTGTTAAACCTCGTATCATTGGCCTCGGCCCATCAATCCAGCCTGTCCAGGTCCCTCTGTAGAACCTTCCTACCCTCAAGCAGATCAACACTCCCACTCAACTTGGTGTCATATACAAACTTACTGAGAGTGCATTCTACTGCTTTGTCAAGATCATTGATAAATAAACACAAGCGTCCCTAGTGCTGACCCCTGAGGAACACCACTTGTGACCAGCCACCAGCTGGATTTAACTCCGTTGATCACCACTCGCTGGGCTCGGCTGTCCAGCCAGTGTTTTACCCAGCAGAGCGTGTGCTCATCCAAGCCATGAGCAGCCAGTTTCTTCACTGGAATTCCACGGGAAACAGTGTCAAAGGCTGTATGGAGGTTGAGGTAAACAATATCCACAGCCTTTCCCTCATCCATCAGGGGGGTCATCTTATCATGGAAGGAGATCAGGTTCGTTAAGCAGGACCTGCCTTTCATAAACCCATGGGTTTGCATATGGGCTGACTGGTTGTTCTGTAAATGACTTGTAATGGCACTCAACATGCTCTGCTCCATGACCTTCCCTGGCACTGAAGTCAGACTGACTGGTATGTAGTTTCCCAGATCCTCCTTTTGGCCTTTTTTGTAGATGGGTGTCACATTTGCTATTCTCCAGTCGAGTTGGACCTACCCAGTTAGCCAGCACTTCTGGCAGGTGATGGAAAGAGGCTCGGTGAGCACATCTGCCAACTCTTTCAGTACTCTTGGATGTAGCCTATCTGGCCCCACAGGCTTGTGTGCATCTAAGTGGTGTAGTAGGTCACTGACCACTTCCTCTTCAGTTGTGAAGGCCACATTCTGCCCCTTCTCCCTGTCTTCCAGCTCAAGGGCCTGGGTGTCTAGGGAACAACTAGTTCTACTACTAGAGACTGAGGCAAAGAAGGCATTGAGCACCTCAGCCTTCTCCTCATCCTTCGTCACTGTGTTTCACTCTCTATCTAGTAAAGGAGGAAGGTTCTCCCTAGCCCTCCTTTTGTTGTTGATGTATGTATAGAAACATTTTTTATTGTCCTTAACAGCTATTGTCTTTATCGTCCTTAACTTAACCTAGCTAAAGTTCTAATTGGGCTTTGTCTCTCCTAATTTACTCCCTGCATAGCCTCACTACTTCTTTATAGTCCTCATGAGAGACCTGCCCCCTCTTCCAAAGGTCGTAAACTCTCCTTTTGTTCCTGAAGTTAAGTCAAATGTCCCTATTCAGCCAGGCCGGTGTTCTTCCCTGCCGACTCATTTTTTGGCACATGGGGACAGCCTGCTCCTGCGCCTTTAAGACTTCCTTCTTGAAGTATGTCCAGCCTTCTTGAACACCTTTACCCTTCATGGCTGCCTCCCAAGGGACTTTGTCAATCAGTCTCCTGAACAGGCCAAAGTCTGCCCTCTGGAAGTCCAAGACAGCAGTTTTACTGACCCACCTCCTTACTTCCCCAAGGACTGAAAACTCTTATCATTTCATGATCATTATGCCCTGGACAGCCTCCAACCTTTACTTCCCCCACAAGATCCTCTCTGTTCACAAGGAGCAGGTCCAGGAGGGCACCTTCTCTGGTCGGTTCCCTTACCAGTTGTGTCAGGAAGTTATCTTCCACACACTCCAGGAACCTCTGGGACTGTTCTCTCTCTGCTGTATTGTATTTCCAGCAGATATCTGGAAAATTAAAGTCCCCCATGAGAACAAGGGGTAGCGATCATGAAACTTCTCCCAACTGCTTATAAAACATTTCATCCACTTCTTCAGCCTGGTTGGGTGGACTGTAACAGATTCCCATCACGATATCAGCCTTGTCCGTCTTTCCTCTGATTCTTACCCATAGTGACTCCCCTTTATCCCTTCAGAAGAGGTTGGCAATTTAAATTAGTCTAAACCATTAACTACACAGCACTGGACACAGCACAGCCACAAAACAGGGAGAAGAAACAAAGGTATACCTGTTTAGGAGGCATGGATGAAAAGCTAGATGTCTGGTCTCTGCTACTTGATCCTTCAAAGAGAAAATGCGCAGGTAAATAAACTAGTCAAATATCAGTATCCAAAGTACAGATAACCCAGCGTTAAAAATAAAAGTGATAGCCTTAAACCTAAGACCAGTGTCTCAGTGTCAGAGTAGTCTGGATGCTCAGTGAAGGACTCTGGAGAATGAGTCTGTTCTCTGTACATCAATATATTCAAAAATATTTTCAAAACATCAATATGTTCATATCAAATTAGCATAAATTTGCAAAGATGTTTCCACTCTAGACAAGTTGCATCTATTACTGCTAGTGGCGCAGGTGTCCTATAATACAGGCTTATCAAAAAGCAAAAAGGCATTTTGCAGTTGATATGTTCACTTAACATTCTGCCTTCTTTGCAATTCCAGAAATGAGAAATTTAGCTCCATAGGTTTTTGCATAAACCCTTTCTGTGACTGAAAGCTCTCCACCAGTCATTGACATGCCAATAGACCAGAGCTGTTGTTAGCACTGACATTAACCATTTCCTGGGTGCATCAAGGTTATAGAGATGGTGTCAAAACTATAATACATGAGAGTCCAAAGGTTCATAATTTAACCAGAAAGATTGTCACACAATACTTTCCTATCATTTCAATTCAGCCTCAAGTAATCCCTAGCTACTTCTGCCATTGCTTCCCGCTCATTTCTTGTGTTTTTTTTGTCTGCTACTTCTTTCATTTTCCTTAATGCTTTCTTCAAAGTATCTGCTGCAAACCCAGCAGACCTGTCTCCACTGCCCTAAGAAGCCCTTCCTATTGCTAGTGCAAAAGTTCAGGGAAGCATGTAAATTTATTATTTCCATTTCTCCGTTATAAATATAGCATAACTGTAAACTTCAGTGCCAATTAGAATGTGGTTTTGGAGAAGAAAATTTTGGAATAGATCATCAGAAATACTCACTTAAGGATCATTTCAGCTTCCTAAATATAGGAGTCCAGCTTCTTATGAGATGGCCCCATTATATCCAAATATCTTATCAAACATTAAAAGACATAGATATTCATATACTTATATAAGGCATTCTTAGTCCTATAATACTAAACTGGAAAAATCCCAACAGAGGAACAGAAAGGGTGGGAGAGCAGAATCTTGCTCATCAGTCTTTTTTAATAGGGAGAGCAAGCCTTCTCCTAAAAGAGACGCAGACTGCAACAGAACAACACAGCTCGAGGAATGGTGATGCAGAACTTCCCTCTTCCAAGTCCAGTCAGTGTCTCGGCAATATATGAGGATTTTGAGCAGCAGTGGCATGTGCTACTCTGCCTAGATCCATGATTTATTAGAGCTACCTACAAGGTTCATATGCACATTTCATCAATTTCCTCTTAAATTCATATGTTATATATTCCCCAAACAATGAAATCATTACAATTGAACTAAGGCATCTATGCACAGCTGGGAAGAGAGATAGAAAGCTGAAAAGACTTAGAAGATCTCAGCACTGACTTTTGAGGACGACTAGGCCATGAAATCCTTCTCTCAGGGAAGATGAATTATGAGATTGGACCTTGGTGTCTGCTTTAGGAGATCCATTATTGGAAGTACTGACTGGATTTAGGCTAAAGATTATATTTGGTTACAAAGAGGATAGACATCACCCCCCCGGCTACTCAACCAGGACTGCAGCTACTAGTTTATAAACAAGTTTCACTAAAGTTTAATCTTCTCCCTTTTAACCATGTAGAAGCAGTCATTATGATTAATGCTTTTATCACACAGAGCACCTTGCTTTCTATGAATATACCTATCCACAGGGTTCTCTAATGTTAATAACCCAGATCAACACATAGGATTTTTTTTTTCTTTTTTGTTTTTTTTTTTTTTTCAGATCAGGGGGAAGGGGTGATAGATTCCTAAATACCAAAGGTCCTAGAACTTCATTTTTTTTCCAAATTTATCAAATAGAAAAATAAAAAGCCATAAGCAGACTATTCCTGGCTGACTGGCAGCTTGAAGCTGTAGTGCTTTCATCTCCCCCGTGAAATCACACACAAGTCTGTCAGATCTCTTAAATTTACAGGACATGTTCTCTGTGATTTACACTTTATTTCACGAACTTAGTAAGAAAAATGACAAACAAACATAACAAACAAAGGCTCAATCCTCTTTTGCCCAGATTAGTCTGTCACGATAGTTCACTTATTAACCATTCCCATCATAAGGATTCATAACTTATAACCTATAACTCTTAATATCATTCACCTATAAACAAAAGATAAGACTTAGTTACCTAGCTCACCGTGAGAGGGCTCATCCTTCCTCCTCCATCATGGTACAGGCATCCCCTGTCATACTGGGAAGCATGAAAGACTCAGCAGTCCAGATGCAGTTGAAGCTGCTTCAAAAGCTTTTTGGGTAAACTGCTGGTTTATACCCTCCAGCTTGAGGTTTGGTCTATACCATTTCCATAAGTTAGTGGATTGTGAGGAAACTGCCAGACAAAAGATAACGGCTTCCAGAGACAGCAGTCTGCAGGTGGTCATGGCTGCACAATGGTACTTCAGCTCTTCCTGGCCACCTGTCCTGCCTATGTGGTTCTCTGGCTTTGACATAATGGTGCTGCTCCCAGCATACACCAGGCCTTAGCATGAGCTGGGTTAGCCAAAATCTAAGCAGCTTTGAGTGAATAGTCACACATGTCTACAATGTCTACTTACTGCTCAATTTCAGACAAAGTATGCTTCTTAGCAGTCAACACACCAATGCATTTTACATACCTAGTGCACAGTGCTGAAATGTCTTATAGCAGCTTTATCCTAGCAGGACCACCATATATACCAACATACTACGGTCGTTATTGAAATACAGAAGCATTATCATTTCTCAAACTGACTTTTTGCCAGACACCCAAAGAAAAGTTAGTGTTTTGCAGATTGTTACTGTCTGATTGCTTGTTTAATCTTTCCATTTCAAATGCTTACCCAGTGACGCCCATATGCTACCCCACCTTTAAACCACCTCATAGCTCTCATGTTAGTCCGCTTCTGTTTCTCCACCAACAACCACTTCTTCACACATTATGACTGCTGTGCGGTAGATTTCATTTTAAGACTGACACAATTTTGCCATGGCTAGGAGACTTCTAGACAAACTTCAAGCATCTCTGGACATAGTATAACTGAATTGAGCCTTGGTCTCTGCAATCACAAACATTTCTTTCTCATCATGTCATGAGAAAATTCTTCTTCCTGTTCAAACTCATAATTCTCTTCTAATGCTTCAGTGATTTTATTGTTCATTTTTTATTGTTATATGCAGTTACAGCTTGCTTGTCCTGATAGACAGCAGACAGTGCTACAGAGAATCACCATCTCAATCAGCATCAAGACCTAAATATCCTGCTAGAGCAATTCAGAGTGAATTTTAATTTGCCCAGTAAGTAACCAAGTTGCAGCCATGCTAGCCTTAATTAAAGTTAGTCAAATTGCCAAGACATGAGGAGAGTATCCTGCAGATTCAGGTTCTGCAAAAGATGCTTCCAAGTATTTGCTTTCTTCCTCCCTAAATAAACCCGGTAAATCCCCAAACAGAAGAGCTGTTGGCGCAAGGCAAAAATTAGAAGAATCTGCTAAATATTACTAAGTCCATCAAGCTTGAGTTTTGCATTACTTCTGCTGGAGAGCTATTCTGTATGTCCTTAAAAGGACTAAACAAACACAAAAAAATTGACTTTTGCCTAGCACCAGAGAAAGTCCAGCCCCAGGCAGTCCTAACATTTCACGTAGTCCTGGCACTAGTTCACTAGTCTAAATCTTAAAACACTTTTTTTTTTAATTAACTGCACATGCAAGAAACAGAGACAAATTCAGTTGTTAAGGCTCGCTGTATGACAGCATTCAACTTATTATATTAGGCATGAAAACTGAACCAAATCACAGACACTCTATGCAGAGAGAGGTGGAGCTTGGGTCCAGCTCAAGAGCCAAATGAGCTAGGGGCTAATGGTGAGAAGAAAAATTAGACTGATCATGTTTCAAAACCTCTTCTTTCTTAAAAAAACCCAAAGTCACAGATTTAACTCAGTAATTAATATATTGTTTGCCTGACTGCTGTCTCTGCAGGGAAGCATCTGCAGGAACTGCAGGAGGGAGGAGTCGTGTCCCAGGACAGGAGTCATGCAAGGCTGCCTGAGCCACTGGACACAGAAGTGCTTTAAGGGAGAGAAAAAGAACAAACAGGCTGGTTTGAATTCTGAATCCTTTCTCAGCACTTAACAGTTGACTGGCAGGCCTCTCAGCAAAGCCAGTTTTGAGTGTTCAGCTCTTAGAGGCTGGCCAGGTCTTTAGATGCTGTCAGATGGCCTGTGCCAATCTGTGAGCAATTACAGGACAATTTTTAAGCAATTTCATGAGAGCTGGGGTTTTTCAATTTCCCCCAAATGTCTGGTAAAAGTTCAGTATCTTTCTTTGTACTTAGTTTTAGGCTTCTAATTCCAGCAATAAAAACTGTTGTGGTACAAATCTGATCTCTACAGAAACTTTAAAAAAATCTAACCCATCAGACTCTCCAAACATTTCACCTTTCCTCTCATCCAGTCATCATACTGGAAACATGGTTCAATTCCCACCAAAGCTACGGGAAGACTTCACAGCTTGCTTCCACATTATTAAAAACAACAACAGTTCTGTGACTTCAGGAGTGGATTCCTAGCATTTCATACTTAAAGAACACCAGTACCCTGCTAAGAGAAGAACTGTTAGCCCTTCTTGTTGTAAAAGTTACTGCCTATTATAAGTTACTGAAAACAGCCTTGAAAGGTGGCTAAATCATACCTGTTTGGACCAAAATTTTGCAGGCTATTTTGGCCAAGTGAAGAAATATTGCATTATTGTTTTCCTTAAGAGACCTTGCTCCTTTACATGAGAGAATCAGAAAATGTGGCCAGAGGCAAACACATAGCAAAGGAGGAACTGATTTTGGAGGAACCAGTTCAGTCAAACAATACCAAGAAAGCGTAGCAATTAGCTAGTTGTAAAATAGAAAGGGGTGAAATCCCTTTAACATATGAAAGTGTAGTTACATGAAAGACAGGCTTTTTGCAGGCTAATTTAATTTCCCACAGGTAGCAGCATGAGCCACCAAAATCTTGAGGAAATCATAATACTGAAGATGAAAATGCAGTTACATACAGCTGCACTTCAGAAACCACTAATGACACTTAAAAGAAGGGCAAAACAGTGTTGTGTGTGTGCCAAGATCTTCCTCAGAAAAAAATTAGTTGAAAAATCTTGTGCAGTGAGCTTTAAAAACTGAGGTTGCCCAAGTTCATCACATAAGCAAGTAATAGCACTGTATGTTACAACCTGAGATCTAATCTTGCAGAATCCTGTTTACTCTGGTCCTGGGACTAATGAATTCTCACTGCCTCTGTGTGCACAGACCTTGCTAATCATCCTCTCCACAGGCAAAGGAAATCTATCGTTCTCTGGATAAATCCAGCAAATCCTCTGACGGCTGCTTTTTACCCTATTTTAACAGAGTCTCTTTAATGTGACAGGTGTATCATGAAGTTTCTTTCGTGTTGGCGTTTTAGTTTCCAATTCCACTATCTAATAGGGTCTGATGAAATAAGCTGAGAAGCACAAAGTAAAACTTTGAACCTACAGTGATGAACTGTTTCAAAGTTCCCTCAAAGCACACACCTGTGTTAAGATCTTCTTTTGTAGTTCATTCCTACTTCTGTACATCAGTTCCTCCCAATCATGCAGTGTGTACATGCAGTATAACTTGCTGAGTCCTGTTAAAGCAGATATCAATATCACAAAGAGTCTCCTAATGGCAATGATACAGCATTGCCCTAAGGATAATGTGAAAAATCCAGGTAGCACATTGCAGGTACAATTAGGAATTAGATCAGCAAATGATCAAGCAGCATAAATGCATACTGTTGTCTTTTTAATTCATCACAAGGGGGAAAAAAAGCTTTATCCATTTGCACAAGTATTTGCAAGAATTCTCAAACCAAGGCCCTTCATTGACAGCGTACAGATGTAGGGGGCCCACTCTTACATGTATTCAAGCATGAACAGTCCAACTCTAAAAATAGACCTGCATAAATCATTTCTGCCACTTGAGAAAAATTTATTTCTGTCCTGGAAATTGATGCAAAAGTCCAAACAGTTTTCTTTCAGACAAGGAAAAAAGTATGAGTTTTCATTGTCCCCATGCAAAATAAAATTGGGTTCGAAGTACCAGCTTGTATCAAAATAGTTGGCTAACTTCAGCAAAGAGGCTGCCAGAGGATTCAATGTGAAATGAACAATATAAGCTATAAGGACATTTTAGATTGTAATTTTTTTTTAAAGCAGATCAAAAGTCTTCCACACACCACTGTTTGCTGTACTCCTGCATAACTAGAAAAAACACGGGCCATAGTTTGTGAAAATTGAAAATGTTTTCTAAAGGAAATAATAAAGTAAAAATTGTTCTTTTGAGCAGGTGAAGAGAGACAAAATCTAAAAATAAGTTTTCCTGGGAAGACTGAGAATTTTGAATAGATTCAAGAACACATCCACCACAAATTTTAAAATAAGGATAACTTATTCCAGAATCATGGAAAGCAGGAGATTAACAGCTTCAAGACTGAAATTCTAGTGGTGACAAACATGGAGATGAACAAGAACTAGCTTCTCCGGGCCTTTAATGCAATAACACAGGCGTTCTGTAACCATATATCCCTGTAACGTGATATTGCCATTGCCGGCTACAGGCCATGAGCCTTGTGCTTGATTTGCAAGTCCTGAAACAGCCCTGGAAAAAAAAAAAAGCATGCAGTTGTGCAGGACAACAAAGCAGCATGACCCCTTTGTGCTTACTTTTGCCTGTGACGGTATCAGACATCCTGGCTCTTAGGCAGTATTGTCTCCAGTAAGAAGAGATTATTGTGAATTTGGCAGCAGCCAGTGTTGGAAAGGGTAGCCTCACTCAGCAACATCAGTCTTCACTTGTCCTTCCTGCCTCTCTGGGACAAAATAAAATCTCCAAGGCTTATCATCCTTTCTCGCTTCTCACATAAGAGCCCTCCCTGCACACCTTCCCTAAATCTCCCCTTCTCACAGCAGCGACAAAGCTGTGCAGACATCATTGACAATAGCATTGTGTATCTGACTTTTTGCTTTTCAGGACACGATACTTTTCTGATCTAAAAAGGAATTTACAGGTATGTTTAGGCAACAAAATTTAATTTATATATTTCCTTAATTCCATTTTCATAGTAATATATATATAAAATTTTAAGTCTGAAACATAGAGTATAACTTAGGAAAAAACATGTTGCCTATGTTTCATAAAAAAACATTTTTCCCAGACAAATGCATTTAAATATAGGGGAGAACTGGGGAGAACAAAGAACAACTTGCAGATAGTTCCTGTAATTCCAAGCCAAAACAACCTATTCCAGGTTTATCCTATCTTCACAGTCCCACATTTAGTAGTAGTTAATCCACTGCAGTAGAGTTGCTTTGGTTTCCATTTTCTATCTTTGATTACATCCTTTTTTTAATAACACGTTTATCTGCTAGGCCAAACACAGCACCACAGTTTAATTTGGCCTGTTCTTTGGGCTTTCCACACTCTATTTTCCTATTTGGCATATTCTGTATTTGCTATAGCACACTATCATTAATTAAAGCCTCTGTGGGAAACAGCTTCTAAGTTACACCCTGTACAAACTATTTCACCTTTATTTAAATAGAACAACAATAACATCTAGAGTGAATACACCCTGCAAATATGCCCTGCTGATAACTTAATGGGTATATCTAGTAATCATTGTGGACCATACAGAGTGTATGTAATAGATATGGAAATGAGTAGAGGAAAAGAAGCAGAAGCTGTGTGTTTTATATGTTCCATTTAAATGATGTTAGACAGCTGACATTTAAATAGTACCAGTTTTATTGTACAAAATCCTTAGCAGCTTGCTGTAGCTTTGGAAGCCTAGCAGATTCACGCAAAATGGACTGCTGCAACAAATGAAGGCATGCATGCTCTCTCCAGATCCAGAGTCGTTAAATTCACACCACCTTCTTTACACTGTATGCACAAGACAAACACTTCCCCTTTCCCCTTTGCTAAGTGAGTTTCAGTATACGAGCTGCCTGCTCTCCAGAGCAATTGTCCCTTTTGTGACACAATCAGGCCAAGAACTTCCTAATTACTTCCTTACTATCATATTCTTCCTCCATTTTGAAATATATTTCTTCTCTCTCCTGCATCGCCTTCCTGATTTTCCTGAACATGGGATTCCCAAAATACCAGGCAAGAACCAGAAGCCATAGAGGACAGAGCAGAGAAAGTGAAAATGTTCGTAAGAAACTGCGGAATACAATAATGAGTACATTAAAATTCTCATTGCATACAGTGGAGATCACACCAACAGTACTAGCTGAGAAGGAACATTCAGTGTTTCCTGCTCTGTAGGTCCATGCACATTCCAAAAGCATGGGGGGCTTAGTGGTTTCTGCATTCTCCTCTTCACAAATTCTAATCCTTAACAGGGGCAATGAAACAGTTTCCAGGAGCCTGTTGTAATCCATCACCCCATTTTTTCATCTTTTTCATCTGTATACAGAACAAAGAGCTGCCACACGCCAACAGATTCCTGCCTAGAAGGACTCTTGTCCAATATCTGCACAAGCTGGAAGTGTCATTAATAACAAGGTTGCTCTCCTGGCTTCCAGCATATTTAAAGTATAGATATAAACACGCAATATATTTTTCCCCAGAAAGTCCGTTCTATGCAGGCCTGCACCAGATATGTTGCTTTCTGCTGCCACTTAAATAGTTTTACATTAATTTGTCAAAATGTTGAGATACTATTAAAACATGCATGAAGTAAAGTTACCTATATATATATATATATATGTATATAAATCAGTATACTGAAGCAGTGTACTGAATGCACATCATCTGTGTTTGCTGTGTTTTCACAATTTGCTATCAAAATCTTTCACAATTTACTATCAAAGACTGAGCCATATATTTAGGCTACAGAATTAAAATTGACATTGTAGATGTGTGATCTTTTATAAAGTTGCCAAACAATAGCAAGTCCACCAGCCTCTCTGATAGGCTGTTTAAATATTTAAATATTGTCAAATTTCAGCTTCAAGCCACTGAATCTCATTATCCCCTTCTCTTATAAGTTCCCTAATATCTCTTTTCTGCCTCAATACAAGTCACCTCTCAACTTCCTCAATAATATGGATTTACTGGGTTTCTCAGGCCTGTTTTCCAGTCTCAGAATTATTTTTGTAGCCTTTCTTTTAACACCCTCTAGCACTGCTGGTATGCTCCATACACTTCTTGGAATCATTTAGTAACGGTTTTAAAATGCAGCGACGTGATGTCACTACACCCTTTTCTGCACAAGGACTTTGTTTTCTTCACAGAATCACAGAGTCACTGAATGGTAGGTGTTGGAAGGGACCTCTGGAGATCGTCTAGTCCAACACCCCTGTTAAAGCAGGTTCACCTACAGCAGGTTGCATAGGAGTGCATCCAGACATGTTTTGAATACCTCCAAGGAGACTCCACAACGTCCCTGGGCAGCCTGTTCCAGTGCTCTGTCACCATTAGTGTAGAAAGTTTTTCTTCATGTTGAGGTGGAACCTCCTGTGCTCCAGTTTGTGCCTGTTCCCTCTTGTCCTGTCACTGGGCACCAGTGAAAAGAGTCTGGCCCCACCCTCTTGCCACCCACCCTTTAGATATTTATAAGCATTGACAAGGTCCTCTCTCAGTCTTCTCTTCTCCAGGCTAAACAGACCCAGGTCTCTCAGCCATTCCTCAAAACAGAGATGCTCCAGTCCCCTAATCATCTTTGTGGCCCTCTACTGGGCTCTCTCCAATCGTTCCCTGTCCCTCTTGAACCGGGGAGGGGGGGGGGAGCAGAACTGGACACAGTACTCTAGATCTGGCCTCAGCAGGGCAGAGTAGAGAGGGAGGATAACCTCCCTCGACCTGCCGACCACACTCTTCTTAATGTACCCCAGAGAAACATTGGCCTTCTTGGCCACAAAGGCACATTGCTGGCTCATGGTCAACTTGCTGTCCACCAGGACTCCCAGGTCCTTCTCTGCAGAGCTGCTCTCCAGCAGATCAACCCTTAACCTATACTTGTGCATGGGGTTATTCCTTCCCAAGTGCAGGACCCTACACTTGCCCTTATTGAACCTCATGAGGTTCCTCTCCACCCAGCTCTCCAGCCTGTCCAGGTCTCACTGAATGGCAGCACAGCCTTATGGCATGTCAGCCACTCCTCCTACTTTTGTATCATCAGCAAACTTGCTGAGGGAACACTCTGTCCCTTCATCCAACTCATTGATGAATTTGTTGAATAAGACTGGACCCAGTACTGACCCCTGGGGAACACTACTAGCTTCAGACCTCCAACTGGACTCTGCACTGCTGATCGCAAGGCTCTGAGCTCTGTCCTTCAGCCAGTTCTCAATCCATCTCACTGTTCACTTGTCTAACTCACACTTCCTAAGCTTACCTATGAGGATGTGGTGGGAGACTAGTGTAAAAAGCTTTGTTGAAGTCGAGGTAGACAACAGCCACTGCTTTCCCCTTGTCCATCCAGCCAGTCATGCCATCTTAGAAGGCTTTCAGGTTGGTCAGGCATGATTTCCCCTTGGTGAATCCATGCTGACTACTGATAACCCTCTTTTCCTCCACCTGTTTAGAGAAGACATCCAGAATGAGCTGTTCCATCACCTTTCCAGGGATGGAGGTGAGGCTGACTGGTCTGTAGACCAAGATCCTCCTTCTTGCCCTTTTTTGAAGACTGGGACAGCACCTCTAGTCCTGAGGGACCTCTCCTGTCCTCCATGACCTGTCAAATATGATGGAGAGCGGTTTAGCAGTAACATCTGCCAGCTCTCTCAGCACTCACAGGTGCATCCCATTGGGGCCGATGGATTTGTGAGTATCCAGTCCAGCTAAGAGATCCCTAACCCAGTCCTCCTTGATCAAGGGGCAGTCTTTTTTTCTCCAGATTTTCTCTCCTACTTCCAAGGTCTGGGATTCCTGACAGCCAGCCTTAGCAGTAAAGACTGGGGCAAAGAAGGCATTCAGCATCTCCGCCTTCTCTGTATCCTCAGTCACCAGGGCACTCGCCTATTCAACAGGGGTCCCACATTTTCCCTGTTCTTCCTTTTGCTACTGACATGTTTAAAGAATCCCTTCTTATTGTCTTTGACATCCTTAGCCAGACTTAATTCCAAACAGGCTTTAGCCTTCCTTGTTGCATCCCTGTATACTCTGACAATATTTCTATATTCCTCCCAAGTGACCAGTGCCTTTTTCCACATGTTGTAAACTTCCTTCTTCCCTTTTGAGTGTTTCCAGGAGCTCCTTGCTTATCCAAGCAGGCCTTCTGCACACCTTCTTAGACCTATAGAAGTTCAGTGAAAGCTCATATAGTAACTCTTCTCTTTCATCATCCTAACCTTGGGTTTGCATCTCTGTTTTCCAGAGTAATATTTCACTCTCAGACGTATGTCAAGAACAGATGGTGGAATGACAGCAGTGAAGATCAGCAAGTACAATAAAGACATTCTGGTGCCAGTTCTCCAAGTAATGCAAGGCAGGAAGTGAAGGAACTTCCTCCTCCTAAACCCCCAAAAAAGTGTCCACTATTGCTTTGCATTTGCTATTATCGATCAAAGCTGGTATGTTGTGATTACTTAAACAAGAAATTTAGATCTCTAATAGTAATCTCATCATCTCCCATCTTGTATCTTGTACAAAATCTCTAGAGTTCAGTTTGCAGAACTCTATACTCACAGGTTAAGATAGGAAATATAATTGGACCAAAAACTAATCCATAAGATCCCAGCAGTAACACTCTTACTCATTTATAGAACCTGAGAGGGACCCATGGGTGAGATCACAAAAGGCCTTAATTTTAACTATATATACAGGTTTTTATAGTACCAAATTACTGTAAGAAATTATTCACATCTAGAGAAAGCTGATTATATCACTAGTTTCTCCTCTCAGTTTTCCCTTCACTTTAGGTGAAGTTGGTTTGTGTGAATATATTGAGAACCCATAAAGAAAAATACTGCCTGACTTTACATGGCCGCTCTTTAAGTTGGAAGAAACACAAGAATTCTGGCAATGTAAAAATACAACCTCAGAATAAAAAGCAGTGAAGTGCTTTGAGACGGAAAAGGCAAAGAAGGCAAAAGGGGCGGAACACTTGCATCTCCTACACACACCTTCAGTGAATCCCAAGGGGAAAAAAGGGGGCTGTTGAATTGCATATAAAAAGGGAGTGCTTGGAAATGTAAGTATAATACACAGAAATCAAAGGCCATTCCAGTTTCATACACTAGGTAAGCTCAGGAAGTATTTATACATGTAAATGTTTCACATTCAGAGATAATGAAGGAGGTTAAATTCATTAGCAATTGATTAACATCCATAGTACAGTAGCAAAAGCAAAGTGTAGGATAAGAAATAACCAGAGGAGGTACTGTGAGTGCTAAACTTGTCTTTTCAGGCTGTTTATTGAGGCAGATCTTAATCTAGGAAAACTTAAAGAGTATAACTACCAGAGATGATGTAATATTACTTCAACTACACAAGAGAATCAAGAAAAGAGCATCACAGTGAGAAATATCTAAAGAAAACTGTGGCTCTTACATAATACTGTTTTCTGGCTCAGATTTAGTGACCAGACAGTGCTGGGTTGCAAGTATCCAGCAGCCTTTGCAGAAATAACTATCCAGTTATTTGGTATTTGGAACAATCAAAAAAGGATGGATGGTCAGCTCAGTCAAACCCAAGTTTTACACCGAACTAAAACTTGCTAAATTAACACCAAAACAAGTTTGTTTGTCTGAATCTATTGGCCACTCAGCAATTTAGGTAAATTTATGCTCCACTGTTGTGATTTGGACCCAGCCAGGAGCAGGGCACCATTCAGCCACTCACTCACCCTCTCCCCGCGGCAGGGTGGGGAATTGGGAGAAAAGGGTCAAACCCCGCGGGTTAGGATAGGAACAGTTTAATGGAACAACACAAAGAGAGAAGAAACAACGGTAACAACAACACTAATGAAATAATAGGTACAGCGAGAGACACGGAATGCAACAGCTCACTGTCGGGACCACCAGCCGCGCTGCATGCACCTTCCTGCCACTTCTCCTCCTTATATACTGAGCATGATGGTATAGAATACCCCTTGGCTACTTCGGTTTGGCTGTCCCAGCTGTGGCCCCCTCCAAGCTTCTGGTGAATATTAACCCTACCATAGCCAAACCCAGGACATTATCCACCCCTTATTCTATACCACCTACATCATGTCCAGATCTTATACTTCGGGGTTCCGTCTGTAGGAAGAGGTGTTGGGTTGCTGCATGCTGCATCCGGAGCCTGTGGCTGGTGTATTTCAATGGGCCATGCTCACAATCTGCAGGTTGAAGCCGTTGATCTTGAGCAAGTTGCTGGCCGCCAGTTGCTGAAGCCAGTTCAAGTTCCATCACTGCTGATTCTCACTCTGCTTCATCAAAGTCCATCCTTCATTGATTTGAGTGACTCTCACTATAGCGCCACTGATATGACATACAGCAACTGTGGTAAGGGCAGCATACAATGGCAGGCTTATCTAGCAATTAACATAATACAGTTTAATTCACTGGCTAGTCTCACCCAGAATTAAATCCCCCTGGGGTATGCATTGAAATTCCCCCCCCTCCCACATCATCCACCAAGTGTACCCAGGTCCCTGAGCAAAAGCAATCCCATGGATGGGTTTGCCTTTGCCTGCAGCAGGACTAGCCAAACTGTCTTTCCTAACATGTTCTTCATGTGTACCACAGGGACTTTATCCCCCTCTACAGTACGGAGGAGGTTTGATTGGGCAGGGCCAGCTCAACTGGTAGATCCTCTAGTGTTTACTAACCAGGTTTCTTCTGCTAAATGTGTATCCCAGTGTTTGAAGGTCCCATCCCTCATTGGTCTCAGTGTAGTTTTTAGCAGACTATTGCACCATTCAATCTTCCCGGAGGCTGGTGCATGATAGGAGATGTGATATACCCACTCAATGTCATGCTCTTCGGCCCAAGTGTCTGTGAGGTTGTTTCGGAAATGGGTCCCGTTGTCTGACTCAATCCTTTCCGGGGAGAGTTGCCTCAAATGAACAGTGATTTGTGTAGATGTGCTCCCATTACACATCTTTATTACAGACTGGTTTCTGAAGTCTGGAGAGTTCAATCTGTCTGAAAATTTGCCAGCCAAACAGAATTTTACATGCAGTTTATTTCATCTCAAATCCCATGGCATTTCTTGCACAAGCTTCCAACTTGCCACAGACCAAACATAGAAATGGTACAGCTATTGCTCTGATCATTGAATTGGAACAGATACTGGTAAGGTAGATATATATTTAGGTAAAATAAAACAAACGAGCAAAGGAAGCAGGTTAATGAAACCATATGAAATCACAAAGTCTAGAGGTCAATACTTGTCAAAAGGACACAGAGAATGGTGACAGCCATACACAAATTTGGCTAGTAATGTTGTAACTCATGCTACTAAAGCAAACACCCAGTAGATATTGTGACTGACAAAGTTTAAAAAAATCTTTTTTTTTTTTGTAATTTTTCAGTGCTAAAAGCAGTCACACTTTAGTAACCAATTTACTGGTTGCATTCCTTTTACATAAAGTCATTAGACTGGAAATACTATGGAATAGACATTTAACTGCTAATTTTCCAGATCTGTGGAACATTTAAAGGCATTATTCAATATGTCTAGTAAATAGTGAGTTCAAGATATTCTAATCACTACTTAGTTATAGCAAGACTACATCAGCAAAACAGCAAATCTAAAGTAGGTCTGTGCAACATTAATCCACCGACCCAGATTCTGCCACTGTCTCCTTTGGCACTGCTACCCAAAACCTTGCCTTACCCTGTCCATACCAGGCTGTTGTTGCCACCTCTCTCCCACAACCTCACAGGAATTATTGGATTCTGTGCTTTCATGTTGCTCAGTGAAGGGAAAATTCGAATTGTAACTGCTCAGCAGTGGTAATTTGTGACCAAGGAATTATCTGGCATCTAGGGCAAGAAGGGGTTAAACTGCTTGGAAGCAGGGATGCCAGAGACAGCGCGGCTCCCCGCAAGGCAGTGAAGTTTCCCTGGGTGATGAGTTAAGCCTCTGCATTGTCTTGTAGATATCTTGGAACAGGAGTGCTCAGGAGCCCTAGCTCAGGGGCTGCCACTCTGGGCTGGGGGATGGACCCAGGGCCCGGCTGAGGTGCCCCATGCAGCCGCTCTCCGGATGGCTGCTGGTGCGATTGGATATAAGGCATCTGCTCCTGAGGCATCTTAGGACTCTGAACAATGCATCGATCATTAAATTTTCCTTTTCTATTTGAGTATAAATGTCTCTCTAATTCACCTCGAGGGGTACCATAAAAATTCCTCAACACTCAGAAATTGGGAACTGGAGGATTAGAAAAGATAAGACTTTTGTTCCTGTTATCAGTAGGAAAATATGCATAATTTCCTTCTAGGACTCACTCTTCGCTCCCTACTCCACCTCCACAGGAAAAAGTAATATTTCTTTCAGTAAACTTAACCTGGATTTTGTGACATTTTGTAATATTTACTCCCAGCACCACGTATTTTTAGGCAAGAATGAGACACCTCTTAGAGAAAAATCTAAAGAAAGCTCAGCCTCTCGATGAGCCTCTGGGATTCTTTGTATCATGTCTGTCAGCACCTCTTAAACCATCAGCATTTGTCTAGTTTCAGTAAAATCTCTACCTAGGATAGCTGTATTCCCTAATGGCAGAATATTTCTAGCCTTGGCCATTCTGTGGCATTAGACTTAATTATCTCCTTTAAGGACTGCTTCTCAGCAGTCATACACCACATTTCCTCTGTAAAGCTGGCAACTAAAGATGTGCTTTCTTATATATAACATAATCCTGAGCCTAGGTGAACTGCACATTTTTCAAATGCTCAGTTCATGTGCCCTCCTCTACGAGTCTCCCACAGGTTTGTATTCAACATTCAAGTTTCCCTTGCAAGTTCCTGGGGTTAAAGTTCTACTTACCATTGAACATAGGCAGTTTCTGAACAACTTTATGCAATGTGTAGACTGGTGGCCTCCAGTCTCAGCCACACCACAATGAAAGGACGGCAGCAACACTTTTCTGAGAAATGCATTTCTCCTCAGCTGAGTTTTGTGCTTACTGAAGTCCTCAGCCAACCTTACCTAGCTAGTTAAATTACTAATAAAAGCGAGTAATAAATGTAAGTAAGCAGGACTGCATCAGTGAACATGGCTCACAGCTAACAGATTTCACATTACCATGAGAAAGAAGATTGCTCCATACATTTCAGTCAGCAAGAATTTATAGATGTCTTTGCCTTCTGTTCTTGAAGATTTGTGATCACTGAGTTTCGCTCAAGGTGTGTTGAAATTCCACATCAAGATACAAAATACTGTTGACTTGTCCACTAGCTAACCAAAAACCTCCTTTTCATCTGCTGGAGTTTTAACACTCATTACAAATTTGGCTGATTTGCACCAGTCCCCATATGCTTTAAAAAGACTTCTTGCCCTTTATCAGCACGTGGTGTTTTCAGCTACTAGTTCAACAAATACAGTCATCACTGAATGGAAAAGCACACTGCATATTGTGTTCATAAATGACAGTAACAGACAGCACTAAAATTACAAACACTTTCTATGCCATCTTTCTGAGCAATTAAAGCCTAGCAAAATCCAAGTTGAAAGCTATTCTTCCAAACAACAAGACACAGTTTAAAGGAAGCCAGGGAAAAATGCTTTGGCTATACACTTTCAAAAGCCAGCTTCCAAAAGAATGTCATAGTATCCTAGAGTCATAGAATGAATTGGGTTGGAAAGGACCTTAAAGACCATCTAGTCCCGCGCCCCTGCCATGGGCAGGGACACCTTCCACTAGACCAGGTTGCTCAAAGCCCCATCCAATCTGGCCTTGAACACTGCCAGGGAGGGGGCAGCCACAGCTTCTCTATTCTAGTGTCTCACTACTCTCACAGTAAAGAATTTCTTCCTAATTTCTAATCTAAATCTACCTCCTTTCAATTTGAAACCATTACCCCTCATCCTATCACTCCCTGATGAAGAGTCCCTCCCCACCTTTCCTGCAGGCCCCCTTGAAGTACTGGAGGCCACTAGAAGGTCTCCCCAGAGCCTTCTCTTCTCCAGGCTGAACAACCCCAACTCTCTCAGCCTGTCCTCACAGGGGAGGTGCTCCAAGTCCCCAGTCATCTTCATGACTCTCCTCTGGATCCGCTTGAGCGGGTCCATGCCTTTCTTGCGCTGGGGGTCCCAGAGCTGGATGCAGTACTGCAGACAGGGTCTCACCAGAGCAGAATAGAGGGAGAGAATTATCTCCATTGACCTGCTGGCCACGCTTCTTTTGATACAGCCCAGGATGCAATTGGCTTTCTGGGCTGCGAGCACACATGGCTGGCTCATATTCAGTTTTTCATCCACCAACACTCCAAAGTCCCTCTCCCAAGAACTGCCCTAAATCCACTCATTGCCCAGCCTGTATTTTTCCTTGGGATTGCCCCAGCCTGGGTGCACGACCTTGCCCTTGGCCTTGTGGAACTTCGTAAAGTTTGCACAGGCCCACCTCTCCAGCCTATCAAGGTCCCTCTGGATGGCCTCCCTTCCGTGCAGCATGTCCACCACACCACACAGCTTGGTGCCATCAGCAAACTTGCTGAGGGTGCACTCAATCCCACTGTCCATGTTGTCGACAAAGATGTTAAACAACACTGGTCCCTATAGCAACCCTTGAGGGACACCGCTCATCACTGGTCTCCACTCAGACATTGAGCTGTTGACTGTGACTCTTTGAGTGTGACCATCGAGCCAATTCCTGATCCACCAAGTGGTGCCACCTATTTAGGTCTGACTAAAACCTTAGATATATATTATTTAAAATGTTAAAATCCTGAAAACAGAAAGCTGTTCTGGAACACAGCAGTTCAAAAATATAGTGAATAATGACTAAAAGCCGAGTTGGTGGTAAACATACACATTCAAACTACAAAAATCAAACAGCACCAATTTCTCAAAAATCTGTATACCAGCTAAATGCAGTGTATAAAGAGTGTGAAATGTGCATGGTCTGTGAAAGTTACAGCCAACTTAAATCAAACTCACTCACTTTCATTTCACTCCTTGGTGCCAGTAACTCCATAGAAAGATTTATGAGGCAGGAATCTTGATTTTTGAAGGACTTCATTATTATTCTTGTGCAAGGAAATGGGAAAGGCTTTTAAAAAAATGTTTTAAAACACTCCTGAACGTGATCTCTCCATTAGGCTTGATTATACAATCCAAGTTATAAGAAAGTCTAGAGAAATAGCGCTGGCACAAAAAGAGAATTTTGGTCTCATTATATCACCAGCTCCAGCAGGCAGGCTAATCCTGATGGTACAAATTAAATACTAGACAGGATAAAGTGAGCACCACACAAACATACAGGGGAAAGAAAATCAGTTCATTCTATTGACAATGGAACTAATTGCATTCAGAAGTCACTACAAAGGATGAAGAGTTTAAGATAGTGGGCCACTAAAGCAGTTTGTGATTATCTGAAACAACTACATGCTATCTAGTTTATCTTTGCTAAGTGTTAATAGTGGAGAATAAAACAGATTGGTATTCACCAGCCTGTGTCTTATTTTATCATTACACTTCTGGGGTATTGTCATACGGGAGGAAAAGAAACATGGTCTCAGAGGTCTCTTCCAACCTAATGATTCTGTGATTCTATGATTCTGTGGTGGTTTGTTCCACTCAAGAAACAGAGGTTAAAGTGAATACCGACAGCATACAATACTAGTAACAATGCCCATACCATGCAATACATACAACGCCACAGAATACAATACATACATTAAAATAAATACCTTGCAAAGCACAACCCAATTCCACATAATACATGCAATACCATACGATACCACACCACCCAATACAATAAATACCATACCATATTGTACAATATATAATATACAATACAAAATAAAATACAGTCCAATAAATAACATACAATAAATACATACAATACAAAACATGATACAAAATACAATACATAGTACATACAATATCATACAGTACTATACAACGCAATATATGGAATACAATACGTACAATTCAGTAAATATCATACCATATATGCGGTAACATAAAATGCAGTATGTACACAACATGTACATTACAATACAATAAATACCAAACCATACCATACATTACATTGCATTAAAGACAACACATAAAATACAATACATAAGATATAACATACAAATACAAGATAAAGTAAAAAATACATACAAGACTACATACACGAAAAAAACCCACAATAAAAAGTACAGTAGAAAACAAACAATACATACCATGCCATAGATAGCACAGAATAGATACCATACACACCATACCATAAACTACATACAGTACATGCAATACAACATACAACACAAAACACAATATAGACAAGACATACAATAAAATACCAAACCATACCATACAAAATAAAATACATACAACACAATGAGTACCAAACCATACAATTCAATACAATACATTAAAGATAACACATGAAATAAAATACAATACAAGACATGCAATACAAATCCTATCATACCATACACACAATATCCTACCACATACACAATGCTCTACCATACAAAATATGCACTTTTCAAAATACACCATATTATCAAAACACACCATACCATACAAAGCACCATACATGCCACACCACACGTACAATAAATGCAATGGAAAATGTATCGCCACACAAAATATAACGCAACACATACAACCCAATATCATACCATACCCCACATCATGCTTCATACCATGCCATACACACAATACAAAATACAGTACCATACCATACATACAATAAAAAATGCAGTATCATACCTACAATACAAACCATACCATACCTACTGTACAAAATACAATACCATACAAAATACAAAAACATACCATTCAAAATACAATACTGTGCAACACATACCTAACAATACAATTCAAAATGCCATACAAACCATAAAAACATCATCCTGCACAATAAATACAATGCACAGTACAAAACACGGTACACAATACAAAAGACAGGACACAATACATACCATACCAACCAGTACTCACCATACCACACAACACAATGCCATACAATGCAATAGAATACAACACATTCTCCTCATTACCTGTAGAATACCTCATCAGTGCTAACATCCTGGCTGAGCAATAGGTTGTAGAGCCCCTTTATGATGTCTGCTCTGTTTCCCATCCCTGAAATCCTCCCCAGAGGCTCTCAGTCACATCATCCATAACTGTAAGGGCTGCACAGTCAAACCTCTCCTTTAAATACAATGCCAGTCCTCCATGATCCTCACAGGGATTTAGTTTTTTCTTCCTTATCTCCAGCCTGGACCTCTCTCGTTTCAGGAGGTGCTACCATCTCTCACCCTCCCACCAGGCAGTGCTGGGAAAAGCCTGTCCCCATCTCCTTGATGCCTTTCCCACAGGCACTGGGGTGTGCTGTGAGGTGCCCCGATGCCTTCTCTGCTCCATGCTGAACAAGCCCCAGCCCCACAGAACCTCCTTGCCTCCCCTGAGCCCCTCCAGTTTGCCAAGTCGTCTCCAGGCCTGCCAGAGAGGACACAGTGCCAGGTTGAGGCCTGATGGGTGCTGAGCCAAGGGAATCACCCTGTTGCCTACTGGCTAGGGGAGA
Source organism: Leptosomus discolor (assembly GCF_034619465.1). Lineage (NCBI taxonomy): Eukaryota > Metazoa > Chordata > Aves > Leptosomiformes > Leptosomidae > Leptosomus > Leptosomus discolor. The sequence continues at coordinate 45,655,819 of NC_141419.1, read as the reverse complement.
AAGGTAGGAGAAGACCTTCCAGAACAAGGCAAGTGCCTCCAGTGGCCTCCCCTGGGAGGAAGCAGGGGAGCCCAGAGGGCTGGCCAGCAGTGCTGGGGTGCAGGGAGAGCCTGTGGGACCTCGTCTTGCAGCTTCCCAGGGAGGCACGAGGTGTTATCCAATGAACCCTCTTGCTGCATGTGCCTGGAGAGGACTGCCATGGCCAGAGTGACCTGACGGGCCCTGGGAAGACACAGCTGAGGCCTCGGTGACCGGCGTCAAACACCGATGCAGACCGCAAGCCAAGAGATGAGGGGATTGAGGGGGCAGTGGCATGGCAGTAATCCCACATGTATGTGCTGGGGCTGCAGAACTGCCGGGGTGAGCACCGTGGGCAAGGATGGCGCGTTGTGATGTTCCCTGATGATGTATTGTGACTGGGAGGCCTTTGCTACTTATAACCAGGTGCCGAGGCTCACCCAGCCAGTTTGTGTCCACACTCCAGCTGAGAGAGTTCGCAAGGCTGGAGTGTTGAGTGAAAACTTGGTTCTGGTGTCATGCTTGGGCAGTTGCTCCTTGCAGTTCTCCATGTCAAACCCCAGAGCCATCAGAGGATTTTCCCCAGCCCTGCCAGCTTCAGGCAGCCGGGGCACCCAGGAGGCATGTGCACAGTAGCAGACGTGAAGCTAGGCAGGGGCACCTCACCCTAGGGAGCTGGGAGGGTGTCCTTCCTGAGGGACCTGGGGATTTCTTCCACTCCTCCCTGGACCAGCCAATGACCATGGACTCTCTTCCTTTCTAGTGTGCCTCCCACTGCTGCAACACCTATTACAGGGAGCGGCTCAACATCAACAGCTCCCCACAAGTCCACCGCAGCACGTGGAGAGCATGGCCACAGAGCTGGAGAACCACTGTCCCATATGCCTGGACAGCTGGGAGGAGGCCAGCTTTGTGCTGCCGTGCCTCCACCAATTCTGCTACGCCTGCATCCTGCGGTGGGCTGAGAACAAGCCCCAGTGCCCCCTCTACAAAAGGAGAATCCTCTCCATCCTGCACTCAGAGTGGGGGGATGATGACTACATGGAGCATGTCATCACACCGTCCATGACACCACCAGTTATCGTCCGCCAGGAAGGAGTTTATCCTAGACACTCAGGTGCCCACAACCTCCATGACTCTGGACCACCCCAATGGTGGCCTGCAGAAGGGGTGCCCAGGCATCCTGTGGGCAGCATCCAGACTGAGGGATGGATGACCCTTTTCCAAAACTGTCCAATGTTCCTCCAGACCCTGCAGCCCTGGATCCATCGGGAGCTGGAGGAGACATTTGGCAACAGGGTGTTGGAGGCAGCCATGGTGGAGAAGAACACTGTCACAGACATCCTGACTATCCACAGGATGGATACAGAGGTGCTGGCCTGGATTCTGAGGCTCTTCCTCCAAAACTGCTTGGCAACGTTCGTGCAACGGCTTTTCCATGTCACTGTGCGATGGTGCAGCAGCGAGGCCCGCCGTCTGCTGAGCCAGCAGAACGCCCATGCTGCCAGGGGGCAGGAAGGCAGCCCCGTGGGTGCCCCCAGCCCTGCTGCCTCCTGTGGATGGTCTCCTACCCCTGACCCATCCCCCTCTGGCAGCCCCGCCAGACCCAGCGCAGGCGAGCTCCCAGGGACCTGATCCACTGCCGTTGGTGGGGGTCCTGGCAGCCACACCTCTGCTCCCATTGTCGCACCCACAGAGCAAGAAGAACCCCAGGAGGAGCCAGGGGGAACTGTGCCCAGGACCTCCATTTCCAGCCTGGGCAATAAACGTCCCCTTGGTGGTCCATGACAACCCCCAAACAGATGGACCAGCACCTCCGAAGACTCACCAACAACTCTAGCCAACAAGAAGCCAGCACCTTGTTGGTGATGTTGGAGGGTGTCTTGGGGACGGCCAAACCAGGACTGGGCCTCAAGGGCTCCCAGAACTGCAAAACCCATTATCCAAACAAAATAAATTCGTGAAAACTACAGAAAAAATCTCAGTGCAAATTAACAGTGCAGGTGGTGGTGCTGTCTTTGTCATTTTCTGCTTTTTTTGCTGTCAGGGGTGGGATGTTAACACTGAGAGGTCCTTGTACACATGCCAGGTACTATTTTGTTGTTCCCCCTGATGGAAGTGCTGCCCAGCTCCAGGCCGACATCTCTGCAGCTCGTCCCAGGGTAGGTGTTTCCAGCCAGGGGCTCTATTGGGCCAGCCTGTGCCCTACCGCTCGTCACCCCAGGCCTGCCCTCCTCCTCTCCACACCCTCTGCTCCCATGTCCTGCAGCTCTGCTCCCCTACCACCCTGCACTGCTGGGTGCAGCCTCGCTATGGCAGTGCCAAAATCCTCCTCCTGCACAGAGTCACAACTCGGTGCTGCTCTCTGCATCCACCTAGGGTCATACCCGGCCAAGGCAGGAGCCCCAGGAAGTTCAACAAGTGGAAGCACAAAGTCCTGCACCTGGGGAGTGACAACCCCAGGCACCAGCACATGTGGCGGACTGCCTGGCTGGAAAGCAGCTGGGGAAGGTGACGGTGCTGCTGCCCTCAAGCACAGGCTTTTTAACCATTCCTTGGTAGAGCTAGTGATGAACCTTTGCTTTAATACCAGCCATCTGTGTCACATGTACTCTAACCTGATTAAATGTGGCTGGCCAGACAGCAAAGCATAAGAACAGGCAAGGGCTGCCCCAGGAGGGATTCAGCCCCTTTGTCTGCAGCACCAAGGGCTACTCTTGAGCATCACGTGTGGCTGAAAGAGGGATGGCAAGTGCAGAATAATTGCTCGTGACCCATGGATTTTGCCTAGCCAGATGACACTCATCGAACTTCTCAGCCTCTCACACTCCTATACCATCAGGCAAAGAATCAAGCGCCAGTTTTTCTGGTTTATGTCTTGGTTTAGATACTTAACACACCAAGAAAGACTTGACAGCAACTGCCAACCAGCCATAAACAACAGCAAGTCTGGGCCTGTTTCTCCACTGTACTGAAAGCAGTAGAGGTGCAACACTAAAATAAAAGAAATTTTGGAAAAAATGAATGAAAGAAAAACCTGGCACACCGATTCTCAGCACCAATATGAAGGTGCTTTGGCTCACCTGTTTCTCTCTGCCCTCCCGAAAAAAAAAAAAGAATAAAGAAGTGTGACAGCACCACAGTACAATGGTGGCATGGCATTTAACCAGAGGGCCTTACAAGACTCTGTTTTTGAGTCCTGTTAGAAAGGCAATGAGAAAAGTTTAGATTTCCTCATTCTTTTGTGCCATCATCTGTACAGAGGCAGAGAAGACACTTCCACCCTTCTTTCTTGTGCCTAGCTGCCTGCATAGCATGTAGACCCACACAGGCTGTATACTGTTTCCGCATCCAAGTATCCTCCCATACTGATGTCAATGGCATTTCAGTTTTTAATAGAAAACTCAGCTCAGCAGAAGACCTCTATCTCAGTGCTTATCATTAGATTGGGATGACTGAAGAAATATATTACATGATATTGAAAGAGAGCTATTGTGAGCAAAACACTGATTAGAACCAGGACTAAGTTCATTAGTATGATCCAAGGAAACAGGGTAGTTTTGCTGTGCAACAAAAAAGGGACAACTTCCCCTTCCTGCAACTCTGAGAGAGAAGAATTAGCTGACAAATTTCCATGCTGGGCGCTGCAGTAGGAAATGCAGCTGTTACTACATAAGAGTATAGGGATAACAGACTTCATGAACTCACCTGACTAAAGCAGGTGTAAGATGCCCACTCTGGCCAGTCTCCATGTTGTGAGGATCCTGCTAATGTCTGAATCACCGAAGTCCTGTTAGAGAGGGGACTGCTCCTTAGCTGTTGTACAACTGAATCGTATAAGGACACTCTGCCTGCCTCTGGGGACAAAAGGGATGTAGAATACAGGAGAGAGAAGGCTGATCAATTCATAACTGCTCCTCACTGCAAGCAAAATGCATCTCCCATATTATAGAAGAAATTGGCAAGAGATCCAGGATAGGCCTAAGGAATTAAATTACTGCACTTCCATGGGGAAGGTCCCATTACCCAGAGGAAGAAGCTCTTAATAAAGCCCATGTACTTGGATGATGTCCCAGAGAAAGAACTCAAAAATATTTACTTCAGTTCCAACTTTTTTGGACTCACTCAGGGAAGACAATAGCATAAACTATTAGCCAGAATGAAGACACAATCCAAGAGAAAAGAGCTGCAGAAATGTGACAGCCACACAAATGACCTAAAGATGGGTAGGAAAGTTGAATGGGCTGCAAGGTAACAGAGAATGCAGCACTAGTGAAACTTAACCCAAAAGACCTAGCTTTCTCTTGTGACTTAATTTCAGCAAAGAACAAACAACAAGTAAACAAAAAAAAAAAATCAGTAATAAAGTGTATATTTAAGACAATCCCAAAGACCCCTGTGCCCCCTGAAGCCTCCTCGGCAATCCTACAGCAGCTTTCTATTTCCATAAAATTGCAGGCAGAACTGTAGTACCCAGACTTCTGTCAGCTGAGCTCCCATAGGAGCCTGGTGCCCAGTTGAGAGTCAGGGTTTGCTTTCTCTGCCCACAAATCTGTGTGCTTCCTCCACAAGTGTGGGCAAGGGAGATGAAGTGGTGACTGCCAGGAGGAAGAAGAACCACAACCAGGCATCCATGTCAGTCAGGGATCTTGTCAGTGCAGAAAGTGGGAGCACACAGGCCTGGAACTGCAGAGTTTTAGCCATTGCCTCTGCCGGCAGCTCTACCTCCCCATAAGGCAAGCCTACTGCAGTAGCCAAACTACACCCCATCTTCTGTCGAGTTCCTTCTCATAAACAGAGGGACCATAATAGCTCTTAGAGGTGTTCATACCAAAGTGTCACAATCATGCATCAAAAATGGATGCAAAGACATCCATGACAGGGCATGGTTTTTCACTCCTCCTCTCACAGGCTTTCTTGGCTTCCCACCCAAGGCTTTACTTTATTATCATGGACTGGGTCCAGGCCACAGCACAGACTCCAGCCCGCTCTTGGTGGGAAGGGATAGAGGGAGGCAGGAGAGCTTTCTCAGACACTTATTGTTATTCCTTTCTAAATATAAGGGCCTGTTTCTCCATGGAAATGAAAGACAAACAAAAACAACAAATAAAGCACAGGAAACAATAACAGGTATTTTCCTCCATTTGCCATGCAGCTATTTTCATGCGTTCCTACTCATGCATGCTTTGGGAGGCAATTACTAAGCAGAGAAACAGAAACCTAAGGCAAGGGCTGAACCAGACCTGCCAGCTTAGGCATTTATAGGTTAGCAGACATCACTATAAAAGGTTTACCGTGTTCATCTCTATTATCAGAGGAAGTCTGTCACAGGAAGATTCACATCATACTTATAACAAAGCCTAGATCCCACTTTCCATTTGTTCTGGACAGCACAGACGACACCCAAACAATATTTTTATTGTGTTCAACTGTTACTAGGGAGTCAAATCCTGAAGTCTTAACTCAGGGCCATAGTATCTCTCAGATTTATTTTAAGGCATTGAGCTTAGAGCAGTCAACGTTCTGCATTAGAGAATATCTGTTTCTGTGCAGAGCCCCTGGGCCAACTAACTTCGTCACAGGTAAAGCCAGGTGACAGCATGGTGAGAAAGCACCCACACTCCATATTCCCACAGGGATATAAGCATCCACAGCCAATAAGTGAATTGTGTTCACTTACATCTTTGGCTTGGAGAGAGAACTGAGGAGGAAGTATTTGCAAATTTCACACCAGGAAGTGATAATCAAGACAGGAATTTATTAAGAATATCTCACTGATCTCCAAGAAATGACTTCTTGCTATCTGCAGGGAACTGTATCTTGAAGTTTTTAGAGCAGCTAGCTGGAACTGGTTGCTGTGCCGACTTAGCATTTGGACAGGGGTAAAAAAAAAAAACCAAAAATCAAAACCAAAGAAAAAGACGCAAAGCAGTGTCAAACTCTGCTTCCAAGAATATCTGAACAGGACATGCTTGAGGCAAAACTAACAACCTATGGAAGAACAGCATCACTGAAAGCACACTCTGGAGAAGACACCAGCATTTCATGGAGTCTGCAAGTGATGCGTGCAAAAACAGCAGCTGGAAACCAAGCATTTGAAACCAGTTGATTGTGAAACACTAGGCAGCCCCAGTGGAGGGCTAACTGTCAATATAATGAGAATGAAAAAAAAAAAAAAAGAAAGAAAAAAAATGTGTAATATTTTCTTCAGATGGAGAGGACAGAAAAAAAGATAAAAATTCCTAAGACCCTGTACTGAATGATCGAGGATTGAAAAGGCAGCTTAGAGTTGCAAGTGCTAACTGAGTCCCTCGTGTAAGCCCAGTTATGACTGGGAGGAGAAAGGACTGTGAAGAACCCTGAAGATGACAGAGGCTCCTGAAAGGAAAATAGTCTTTGACAAAGTAAAAAGATGTGCTAAGCAATACAAATTGCTCAGCCCAGACAGGACATCATTTCCTGAATTGCTGTCTTAAAGAATAAAGCTGGCAAAAGAAGTTTTTTCTCTGAAGGCTTGGCCAAAACTTCACTGAACTGTACCTTGAAGTGATTCTTACAGAAGCCAGTGGGAAGTGGTTGTGCTGAGCTGAGGAACAGTGCTTAGAAGCCTGAGCTCAGATAAAGGATGAAGCAAACTGGTGTCAAAGTCCTAGGCTCTGAGCTCTTTCTAACACGACATGGTTCTAGGCAAAACTTTTAAAAGCATTCTGAGTAGAGGAAGACCAGGCACTAGGACTGTATCACTGAAAGAATTCATGTAAGGAATCTCTTTTCTTTCTTGAAACATCCAAGATGTTACATCACAAATTGCTAAACTTTGCTACTGAGGCTGGCATCTCACAAACTATGCCCCAAGGTGTAAAGTGGGAGGACTGATAATGATGCTGTAATTTATGATTCTTTTTTAATAATGTCCATTAAAACAAATCAAAACCTTCAGGCAGAAGAGAACATGGAGCTCGGTGTCCAAGCTCACAAAAAATATAAACATATGGGACTACACGTGCTCTGGCCAACAGCAGGGGCCAAGGAAATGCCCAGCATTCGAAAAGCAATACAACTGTAATGGATTACTGCACTTTGCAAGAGTATGCAACACCACCACATGGACAAAGACGATGGCAGCAGCACACACCATGAGGTCAGAGGAAATTTTCTAGCAGCCTGCAAGCAAATAAAGATTCTGACATTTCCACTTGATGGCAAGAAAATGCACAGATGTGGTGCTAGAAATACTGATACTAGTACTAAAGAGGAGCTAGAGAAATAGCAGTTACATTCAGTGAAAGCCAGAGCCAACCATCATGAAATTAAGTATATGCATTAAAAAAAATTATACCCAGGTAAAATGCAATCTGTTCTAGCACTTCTCTGGACACACATTGGTAGTTAGTAAGCTGTCCATATGCTTTTCAAACCACACATAATATTATTGTTCATTACTGTTATTAGTTTGCTGGGAAAGCAGTAGGCAGGGAGCTGTCCCTCCCAGAAATCACCACACAAACCAGGTGGCACAAGGGTCACTATTGAGCATAAAGAGGGGGATTGAGGGGGCAGAGGGCTGATGTACACAGAGCCATCCAGTTGAAACACGCTGAACACTACATGCCTGGAGAGGCTTTGATTGAAGAAAGCCCAAAAGACTCCTCTTTCTAGAAAACAAGGATGGATTTTCCCAGACAACAAAGGAGACAGAAGATATATTCATAGGCATGGACCTAGATTTCTCAGAAGATTCAGACCATCTCTGCAGAACCCCTAGTTCTCACAAAGGCATTTATGTTGCAGCTCTCATCCTCTGCACAAACAGCAGAGGTTATCTGAAGTGCAGCATACTCAGGGAATAACTCAGGCGTGCTGTCAAGGTACTCCTTCATGTAGGGACTAGGAACAGGAGTATGACAAAGCAGGACCTCTTTTACCTGGCAGAGAGGCCCTGCAGGCAAGAGAGATTTATACCCTTGGTGAAGTACGTCCAAGGGAATCACAGCATAAAACTAAAAATCTGATAGACCATCTTGCTTTAAGCATTAATAATTCAAAGAATTTCCAGGGCCACTGCTTTAAAAAAAAAAATCATGAAGAAAGCTATCAATGAGATAAAACTACCCCGTTGGTATTGTCTCCTGTTCAAACAAGTTCCTAATAATTAGGCAAGAATAGCATTCTTTTCTCTCCTTAATGAGCTGCTTACTTTCTAGAGACACTTTATGCATTAGTGTCTCATGATTGTCCCTGGCTTTGTTGTTATCAGACAACTATTTTAAGTCACAGAGGAATAGTCAATCCCCCTTTTCCTTTCCTGACCATAATAGCAAGTTTCCATTTTCCACTTAGAAGTATTTTTAAAATATCTGCTGCAAGAGAAACAAGAGCTAGAGCCTTTTAAACTTTAATTTCCAGCTAATATAGTATTCCCTTGAGTGATTCTATTCTGCAGTTTTGAATGGCTTTGGCATAGCAGAGATTAATTACTGGACAGTGACTCACAGGGACACTTGGCTTCACTGTGTTGGATTTTGAAATGGGAAGGGAGACAAAGACAGAACATGAGCTGGTTTGCTTTTTGCAGAATGCAATAACCTTCACTCTGTGAAGTTTCAGCCATGGGTGTTGTCTTTAAATGGGATAACTACACCTTACGCTGAATGCAGTGACATAGTCATAGCTGATCATCAAAGCTTGGTTGGATGAGCCTAAAAAGGAATTATTTACTCTAAAATAAGTTATGCAAGGAAGACAAATTTTATACCTGGAAAGCTAATATCTCTTTATGTCCATAAATATGCACATGCACACACACACACGCACAGACAAAATATTTACCCCTTCAGCTCATACTGAAAGCATTGTGGGAGGTGATCGACTCTAGGGAAAGCAGAGGGATGCTCATACACCCCATGCCATGCAGGTGCCCCACACTCTCGTTCTCAGTGCTGTCCAGTTTTCTGAGACAAAGTGAGACAAGGAGCCTCCTTGCTTCATGTCCTTCCCGTTCTCATTGCAATCATTTGCATAGGCACAAGGCTGCACACACAAGTATATTTAGCCCTTGCACTAGGACATGTTTTCATTCTCCACTTTTTCATGCATTTCTTGCAGGCCTCCAACAGTGCCAAGTGGGTGGAAAACACCACAGTTCAGGTAGTACCCTCTACCTGCCTTGCACCAAAATAAAATACTATGTGGCAGTCCAGTTAAGTATAGCAAGAGCATGAAAGAACACTGCTACACACTTTCTTCCCTCCAGGGTCCCTCTTATTTGCTAGGGGCAAAGAGAAGTTTATTCCTCAGTTGATACATATTTAAGGTTCCTATATATAGTAAACTGAAGCAGCCCTTGACAGACTTTTCATCTTCTCTTGTATCTACCTGAAACATAAAAAACCCACTGCAACACCAGCATTTTTCCAGAGAAGGAATGAACTGCTCAGATAGAGTTACTACTTGTGCTAATAAAAATTTTCAGAAACCAGAGCAGGTAAGCACGGTTTGGTCTTCAATTCAGTAAGGCAATTTGATGAAGAAAGATATGTAGACCCTGTCTCCCACTCCACCAATATCCATTTAGTGGGTACATTTGTGTATTTCTTGGTTATTGAAGGCTTTCTGAATTTTATAAGTGTCTTTTCATCAGTCTGAAGTAAAATTTTTCTCTCTGCATATAACATTCACCAACAGAGTTGTTATGATCAAGATTGTGTGTTAAAATCTGTGGCCTGCGCAATAACGCACACAGTTTGCAATCCGTGCAAAGATTCCCAACAGAGCATTTACCTGTCAGGGGCAAATATCTGAACAACATCAGAGCCCTACACTGCTGTCTGCTTCCCTCCTGTTACAAGGAACATCAGAGAACTCAAGAAACAAGGAAGAGGCACTCATGATTCTCCACTAACACAGGACATTTTGAGGACCATTTTTTCCTTGCTTTAAAGAAGCCTGAGGCTGAGAATTAGGGAGACAGGCTTGCTCTCTAACATAACTAGTCAAGAATTTTCCAACAGAACCGAGGTTTGGGAGCTTTTTTGAAACCAAAAAATTGAATTCAACATTTTTTATTACTTCATAGTGCCTAGCAGAAGAGTTATTTAACACAGTAGATAACCACATCAATTCTTATGTGCCTGTCGAAATAATTTATTTTTGCTGTGACACACGGTTCCTGCAAAGCTGTTATACTTGCAAGCAGGTTTTACTGCTGCTTGTCAGCCCGTGCAACCCCTTGCAGACACAGGGTGGCAAATGAGTCCTGGCAGGAAAACCAAGTAGCAGGCTGCAGGAACAGGGCCAAAGCGTACACCTCACATAAAGTAAGAACTTGATCCAAAATGCCCTCTTCCCTTTAGCATGAAGTCAAGATCAAGCCTAAAATGCCCTTCAGTCTTGGCACAGAGTAGGAAGCTGACAAATATTCCTACAATTTAAAGCACTTTCCTCCCTGTGCCAATGCCCCAGACTTGGGGTAGATGGCACTGCCACAAGTCACTGTGGGCTGAGGACTGCCGAAAAAATGGGAAGACAAGAGAGATCCCTACTTGAATCATTGCAGGGAAATAGCAATGCCTGAAGCTGCAGACCTTCCCAAAGTTACTGTGGAATCAGACATCACTAAATGCACGTGCCTTCACAACTACGAGCTGCTAAGAAACCATGCAGAAATTCATTAAGCCCTTGTAAGACAATGGCCACGGAAACAGCTCTCAAAGAGGCATAAGCTCAAGTGTTTTGCCTTGCAACTGCAACATGTCTGGTGAGTGAACTGCACAGGCAAAGGGGCCATTATTTTCAGCTGCAGTCAGCACCTCTGCAAACCTGCTCTGCCAGGTACAGCAAAAGACATAAGGTGGTGCTGACACAAAAGCCCTCAAAACCAGTGAGTTTTTCCTCATTTGACAGGCTTACACCCCTGGGAGATCTTAGGGTCTACTGTGAATAGTTAACTGTGTCTTAAAAGACATATCCTCAATGAATAGATGTGGGTTTAAGGTCTGTTGTTAGTTAACAAAAAATTACAGACATGCCTCCCTTTTTGGTCTACTCTAGCAAAAAATCTGGCTAGTAAGAAAACACCACCACCATACATACCACCCCGTGCCTAACAGCTTAGAAAAATGACCACAAGGCAAATATTTTAAGAGACTGTGTCCAGAGCACATACAGTACTGCAGAAGGCACCAGTGTTCATGAAGAAATAGCTGATACCATCTTCATGAGAAAAAGAGGCTCATATGGTTGGGATGTTAGTCACACTTTGCATATGGCACAATTGATAGGGCATTATGAGATGTATCCACACAGAGCTTTCTGAAGGATCAAGGCCCAATTCCAAAATTTCTTAAACTTTCAACTATACAGGGGGGAACCTATATTATAATTTCTTTACAGTTTATTACAGTTTCTTCACAAAAACCACTCTGAAGAGTCAGGTTTCAAACAAACCCTAATATTTTCTACAGCACACCCACTTAGTGCTCAGGGATCCTAATGTTCTCTAATGCATATGTGTGTGATCACCTGTTATATCTGAACTTACATAAAGCCTCAGACATCAGCAAGTACATTATATAAACTTTGGTACCAGTTGAGCATGTGATGAACTTCAAATGACCTAGAAGCTTGACACCATGTTCTTGTTTTTAAAATGTCAGTGTTGGTACCATCACACACTGCTTTCTTTTAATGGTACATATAAGATCCAACTCTTCCCTTTTAGGGATGTCATGCTGAAAACCTCTTTTGCTGCAGCCCCAGAAAGAGACATTTTGGCAAATTAATTAATATGAAATATGAAATACATTACTTTGTCACAAATCCAGACATCTGAGATGACTAGGGCCAAATCTAGGCTCTAGCAAGTTAAGCAGTTTACCTTAGAGGACCAAATTACTGAGGGGCGCCAAATGGAACCACCACCTACTTTGCTGCCAAGGTGAGAGTGGCTAGTCCTGGGATGGGGAGAATGTTTCTGTCTCCTGAGAAAAGCAGACTCGTTTTGCAGAGCTGTTCCTCTGCTGGTCCATCCTAGCTTGTCTGTGACGGGCGGCTGCAAAGGTGCAGTCCAGCCTCTGGTGTGTTCTCAGCAACCTCTGCACCCCAAGGAAGCGTTGAGATGGCTCAGAGCAGGATGCACTGCCCAGCTGCACTCTCTGGGACATACACACTTCTACTAGAAAGTACATGCTAAAAAAACCCAAAGTACAAAATTTGTTTCGTTCTAACAATTCCTCAGCGCTAGCAAATATTACCACAGATTGAAGTGAAAAAGATTGAAAGTTGCTAGTCTCTTCATACTGTCTTAAGCAGAACTAAATGTTTCCTAATACTAGCTGCTTGGAATCTAGGACTAAATGGGGATGGCAGGTTTGTTTATTTACAGATTTCTTTGCACACTGTGTGCATGATCCACTACTCTTTGATTTCAGTGGGTATTTTTTCACTAAATCTAGTGGGCGCAAGAGAGGGTTGTTGAGGAGGAAACTGCTTGAGATATGCAATGCTGGTTTAGCAAAGTAGTAGTACTACTTCCTGTAGTGTGAAGGAGTTACTATTTCATTTAAGTTTACTTGGCTGTTGTGTGGATTTCTGCACAAGCATGTACTCTCTTATCCCAGAGAATGTTACTGGGAAAAAAAAAAGTTAATTTCAATAGCCAAATGAGAGACTTTGAAAAAAACCATTTTGTTCCACAACTGACAGTTCTGCAGATTTCTAACAGCACATTCCTGATTAGTGAAGTAGGAAATGACAAACGACTAGCCATGCCTGTGCTAGATATACTTTTGCCTTTGACCTTGCAAAGAACTTTTCCAGCGGTACCAGGAAAGCAGGAATCTCTTGCATGCAGCACAGAGTAAGTAATGCACCACACAGAGAAGGGGCTAACTTGTCTGCTCAAGTAAGGTAGTGCAGCTCATGTAGGAGTGCAATTATTTTTCCATACCAACTAAACAGATTTTGTAGTTTCAAAAACAGATTCCTCCAAGAATTGACTGTAAATATTAACTGCCCCGAATAATAAAAGCTTGTAATGTCAGTTTTAAGCACAATAAAAGCTTACTTGGATAGCCAAGTAGCCTCCAAGTAAAAGACAGCCCAGATCTCACTCCTTCTCTTGTGCCTGCTCAGCATAGTATTTTCATTTCCCCTCCATGGAAAAAACAAGCAGAAAAAAAATCACTGCATGTGTGGCTTCTCTACCCCAAAGATAGAAAACATGTGAGAGGAAGGATCTGAACTCCCCAACCTGGCAGCCAGGGCTTCAAGGAGATTTGGGGGTTTTGGACGTCTTCTGAAAGTAGCAGCTGGAGTAGCTGACGGAGACTGACAGTATCATCACGTTCTCAAATGATTCAGGCATGGCCCTGTGCAACAGGTCCATAAAGATGTGCTACAGGAAACAGACAGGCATGGAATCTTCTCATGTCCCTAATTCAACAACAGCGGATGCCAGGGGAATACGAAGGGAATGACACATGGAAAGAGGGGAGGCTCCCACATTTCAAAGAGTCACAGACAGTGCCCTGTCTCAGTCTAGGCTAATCCTTCAGTGCCTCCTTGTAAGGCAGCGCAGTGAAAGGTGAAAATGACAGCACTTGTGAAGGTAGCAGTGGTGTCATCTTAGGAGCTGGGGCTATAGCTGTACATTAGAGACACACACTCTACTCCTGCCACAGAAATACACTGCGCTGTCACTCTGCTCTCAGGCTGGCCCCTTGACGAAAGAGGATCATGTAGATATCCCACAAAGGTGTTTTCATGGGTACACAGACAGGGCAGACAAAGATCAAGGTATGAATTTCCTCTCACCATGAAGAAGCCAGGACTTCTGGCTTCAGTGCTACTCCTTGGGCAAGTCTTTTCAGCAGCAGACATGCCAGCACATAATGAAAGAGATTTACTGCGTGCACCTTCTGTCTGGTTGCATCACAATTTTATGTGTAGTAAAAGGAGATCTGGGAAGGGCATTCTGCAACTGCAAAACCAAATTTATTGCATAAGAGGAGAAGACTGTCAACAGAAACAGCGAAATCCATTTCGCCTAGTCTACTGGTAGGCCTTGAACTGACTCTGGGCATCTGCAGTCAGTGATGTCTTGGTAAATGTATTTGGTGGATGGGAGGAACCCATACAGTTCTGGCAGGATTGTTCAAAAAGCTGTCAGGAGTTTCAGAAACAATTTGGGACTTTTCATCTCTTCTGACTTTCTTACAAACCACATACTCACTGCCTTCACCTTAGATGCCATAGATGTATCACAGTGGACATCTAAACCCTGTAACTAGTAGTGCTTTGAGGAAGTTTACACAGCAATAGTTCATCTACCCCTATCAAACCCCAGATCCAATCTCCTGACACTCAACAAGCACCGATACAAAGTCCTGGTCAGCACAGTTGCTGACTAGTTAATTATTTAGCTTTCATCTGATGCTTTATGCAATGACTTCAACCAGCACTAGATTCTATAGAAGCTGTCAAGATTTGCCTAGGAGTTTATCTGTGGTGAACACTCAGTACTCATACACTGGCTATTGATGCAAAAGTGACAAGAGAAACAGTATTCAAGAAGGTACATATAAGAACTGGATCCACCTCCAAACACATCTGAGTTTAGTGACATTAGGATCCATAAATTTGATTCATTGACCCACAGTGATAATGGCCGCTTTTTAATCTTCCTGCCTTGTCACACTTGCTAATCAGTGACACTCAAGACTTTAATCAAATCGATCCTTTTTAATTCAATTAATTCTACTGAAAGATGTGAGAATAAAATGCTTAGCTCCCTTCTCCTGATGTGCCTGGGACAGGACAGGGATGTTATCTGACAAATTAAAACAAAGAAATGCAAATTCTAAAGTAATTTCTTTGGTTTCACAGCCACAATTTTCTTCCATTAAATATGATCATGCATTCCACAGACAAGGAAGAGACATTTCCAAGGCTATACATTTCATCTGGATCCTAGAGAAACCAAGCTGAACAAAATATTCATGCAATCAGACCAGAGTCTGATTTCATTACACAGGAAGTTTAGGGGCTTATCCATCTATCCACATCTTTGCTTCCAGGCCTAAACACAGAGACTTGAGGCATGTCACAGTCACAGATGTCTCCTATGCCTTGTTACTGACAACTTCCAATGAAAGATGCTCTTTTAAAAGGCAAGAACAAGATTTGATTTTGACAAGATGCCAGGAATTCCAATTAAGAACTGAGTGTCTGTGGATTGCCTCTCTTTTTCGTTGTTTCTATATTTTTCACCTTTTAAAACTGATTCTTTTACTGCCTTGTATTATTATCTCTCTAATTCTCCTGCAGTCCCTGAAATTACAAGCTGTAAATTAAGAATACCCTCAGTAGGGTATTTCTAAATAAACAAAGGTACGCAAAGAAATTGAGATGACAGAGAATGCTTCTCTTTGTGCTCTTAGATTAATGGAAATCTAGATAATACCCTTTAGAGCAAGAAAAATTCTCCAAGTTTTAGTCAATGGATGGCATTTTTTAGAAAGATATTACATTATCTTCCCATCCAGTATCTATGAAGATATCTGCCTGTCTTAGCAAAAGAAATCTTATGCTGTGATGGTGCTCAGAAGCACTAAACTATGTGCTATTCACCACACAGTACAGAGCAAAAAGATACTGTCTGTCCTGGAGTGTTTCCACTGCCTCCTAATACTTCCTTTCTCTCTCTACAAATACTTCAAGCACATATTTCATCTTTTCCCACATACTTCTAGTTCTCTTGGCTGTTGTCTTGGTCTCTCTGAAAACTTGTGGTTCTGTAAACTGCTCTGGCAATCACTGTCCATAGCACACCACAGTGATTTCTGAACATTGACCTTTGTCTTCATTTTGAAGGAAGGAGCAACTGTCTTTTGGCAACAGAACTAACTCAACGCAGAGGCAAGCAATTTCTGCTTCATCTCCCTCTTACTGAATTCTCTAGAAAAGTTACTATTAACTGCCACAAGGCCAGCATTGATCAGTACTACTGCAGTCACTACTTCACATCATACTTTCCTTCCCATGTAAAGACCCAGAAACTTCAATTTTCATCTAGCAAATTCAACTTAATTTGTTTGCACTACTTCTCCTAATGTTTTGTCGCTTAATGAATACCAAACAGTTGAAACAGTTTTAAAATCTACTTAAATGTGTTGGGATTTGTTTGATAGTTATCTAACAGATATAAATCCTGGTTCAGAAAAAAAAAAAAAAAGTTAAATATAAATGTGTTAGATATTCTTATTTAAATAATGTAAACTAGACAATTTAATAGTAACTGCTACGGGGACTTCTTAGGATGTTAAATAACTCTCTTTTTCTCATTATGCTGATAAATTGTCACCTCTTTATGCATAAATGAAGTTTGCATGAAATAGAATGAACCTTTTGTAAACTCCTAGATTATAGAGGGTTAGCTTTCTTTTTGATGATGAGGACATCCCACCACAGAGCATAGATGTGCTGTGTAAAGCATTTCTGCCTAGCAACATGTTTCTTTTCCCTGAATTTAAGAATATTTTTAGTTCATGAAAAAGACTGCCTGAAAAGAGGATTATCCACATTTCCACACAGCAGCAACAGTTTGTGAAGCAGCAATTTGAGCTCCTCATTTTACCAGTATGTTTCACCCATCAGCTGCCAGGTCTCTCCGTGACCTAGAAAAATGAGACAGATTTTGTTATACAGCTTCCTCTACAAAATTCACCAAAAGTAAGATCCATTAATGTCTGGTAATTTTGTCTTGGCTTCTGTAATGTAAAATGCTGTCTGTCAGTGAGTTGATTGAGACTGTCAAAAGATTTCCTATGGGCCACCACATGAATCAGATAGAAACCGTGGTCACTGATGAGCGGAAAAGAATTTAATTAGGTAACTAGGTTGTTACAGACACCTGTGATCACTTGCCCCAAAACAAGCACCCACCTGGCACCCAAGAAATTTTTTACCTAAGCATCTTAAAAACAAGTCTCACCCAGATATTCACTCATTCAGTTTCACTTAGTATTTGCAGAAGATACGGTTATAAATTAATTCATGTATTCCAATTGAATTAAAGGCTAACATACAAAAATACATTGAAGCACCTATAAAATATCAAGTCATTATTTTATACTAGTTCACAACGCATCAGAGAAGTTCTCTTAGTAATGCACATTATTTCTGGCATAAAACCTACCATATTCTAGGCCAGGAGCACTTTCTCTGCAAAGATCTTAACCCACCAGAAATCTACAGATTACAGTACAAGTAAAATAGTGTAAAAAAGCACGACCCTTGTCCTTTACTCCAAGTATTTTCAGGTAAATAAGAGGACCATGGAAACGTCTAGTGTCCTTTAGTTATATGATAGCAATTGAAATGCACATCAAGCACCAGATACTAACATGGAGTTAGTCTGAAAGGTATATTGCTGTATTTTATAAACCGTCTATCTTTCTGTCCTTCCTGGATGGCAGATTCAGTTCTTCAATAAAGTGATGTGGATGGAAAAGACACGCACCTGCTTCTAAAATGTCAAATTGAGCTTCCTGTTTAAGCTTTCCGTTACTTTACTGAAGAACTCTTTCATCCGTAGTGAAGCTGTATGTATTTTGCCGCACTGTGTCAAGAGAAAATTATGAGACCAAACAAGTTCCTATGAACGAACCATGGAAGGCAAATACAACAGCTTTCAGTTATTTCATTAAAAAGAATAATTTTGCTTTTTCTTGCCTGCAGGCAGAAAGATGTGAAGTAGTAATACCCGGAGTACGTTAAATCTTTATTTCTGACATTAAAAAACTCTTCAAGGTTTATATCATAAAACAAGGAAGTGCATAATATTACAGATAATGACCCACATATCCATATCGCAATACATAGGGTAATCCAGCTCTAAGATATCTGGGCCTTTCTGACTTTCCAGTTCAGAAAAGGTTGCAATGTTATTTATTTTTTATCATACTTTTACATTTCTGCCTTTTGTATCCATAAACACCTTCCTCCCTCCTTAATGTTCTCCCATACCAACCCCAAACCTGGAAATAAAAATGTAACAAAATTGCTGCCACTGACAAAAGACACATACCAAAGACAAGAAAAGAGGGCCTTAAATTGATAAGGAATATGAGAGCAAGGCAAAGGGAGCAAGCAGTGTGTCAGGTGGAAGGCCTGACAAAGGGATGGGAAAGCACCAGCCCAGCAACCTTCTCCAGACACAAGACAAGCTTGCTTTTCCTCTGAAGGTCACTCATGTCCATCACAGTCAGATGTCTGTCTCATAATTGTCCTGTCAAATTTGAGTTCTTTGAAGAGCTGTGATGTCAGAGACACTGTCAGACATGTGGGTACTACAGACTAGACATAGTCCCTGGCACAAGGCTGAGTGAGGGCTGTTTTCCAGGTAAGGCAGCTAAAATAAAAGGCCTCTCTCACTGGGAGGGTTGGGTTTTTTCCTAGGAAAAAAACTGTACATTCTTTTCCCAGTTTTGCTTATGTCTCCTCTTTCAGAACATACTTTATGCAAAAAAGAGCCTATGGCTACAAATTGTCATGGTCCTACAGGCTACGTGCATTCCCATCAGACGGAGTTCTGTCACTGGAAGAAAATTGCAGTTTGAATAAATGATTCATTCAGACTGTAAATGGTGTATTGGCAATGCGGGTCAATAAACAGCAAAGGAGTTTAATAGGAATCAAATGCTATAACCATGAAGTTAATAAATAATCTCATCCCCCTGTAATGTACACCCTGCATTAAGTCAGGGAGGGTTTGTTGTGTTAAAGGTTGTGCACGTTTCTGCTACTGAAATTAAAATGGACATTATTGTTAATGTGAAGGGACACAGTATTAGATGGCTGGCACAAAAAAAAGGTAAATGTGTTTGGAAGAAGTCTGAAATCACTTATGAAAACTGTGTAACATCTACTGGAAAAGTATGTCTCAAATTAAACCACTGACTAGTTTGCAGTATTATTAGGGGACATTTATCAAGGAGAGGATTAGCCAAGCCAAAAGCTAATACTGGATAGAATAAAGGATAAAGTCTAAAGTGTTCTGCAGCAATTGATGACTCCTGCTATTCACTGTAAGGCAAATTTTGTTAACACTGTTCTAATTTGGAAAATTTCACTATCTCCGTAGTCCTACATTTAAGATCAGTGCTCTGACTTGGCTGAAGTCAATGGATTAGTTATTAAATTAAATCTAAAATGTCAAAAAATCCCTTTTCTTATTATTCTGAACTAGAAATCTAAAGTTTTAGCATTCAAAGTGATTTGAACATACCCAAAAGCAAATAAAAGCCATAGTCAAAAGCAAATAAAAGGTTCTATATTTGTGGAGATAAGAACTCTCTTGACAAAACAACTGTTCATCATAATCCATTGTTAGCATTTTGTATATTGAGGAAATATATTAAATGTTTGCAGGTTGTTAAAAATATTTTAGTGCTGCCAGCATTAGCTCTGGGAATGAATCTGGCTTTCAGAAGCAAAGAATAATTTGCAACGTTCCTTGCTCCATCTCAAAGTTCATGTGGCTCATGACAAAGTGCATTCATATCAGGTCATTACCACTCCTCACCTGAAGTTTAATGGGTGAACAGTGGCAAAATAAAAGAAAATATTGAACTCTTGTAACATCAGGGATAAAAAAATCAAGTCAAATAGTTTACTCCAGAAGCCCTAGTCACAACTGTACAGACGTATTGAAAGTAATGGAACTGTGTGGGTGCCACTTCGCAGAATGAGTCATCTCCCCACATACCTGAACAAGTCACATAAAGTGAATGGGTTGCACAGAATTACTTCAGAGCAAGCCCATTCATACTGACACAACAAAACACAATCCAGTGCTAAAGTACCTCTAAACAAGTAACCCATCCTGGAATGCTTCCAACCTTGTCAGCTGAGTCTTGACTATAAAAGCTACCAAGGATACAACAAGCTTATGGATATAATCAATGCAAGTGGTCAAGTAGGACAACAGGCAGTACGAAGTTAATAATATTTCTTATCTTTTCACCTAGATACCAAATCACAGAGAGACTCTTCATAATTTTCATAGAACAATATTTGCTGAGATCTGAAACAAGTAATAATGTAGGTCAGCTTGAGGACAGCAGCGGAGTCATTCTAATCTTATCAAGACAAAAACAAACAAAGCCCACCAGGCCAAGTGACAGCAAGACATAAAAAAAAAAAAACGGTGATGAGGGGGATGGATTCTGGATGAGTGGAACAAGGAAAGAAATGGGCTTAGACAACTGTAGCAACAGCAGTAGCACATTTTAACTTCACATTCTGATCACAGGCCAAGGAAGGCACCATTACACCCTTAATAGCCCAAAACACACATGACTATATATTGATCAGGTTATTTTTCCCATATCTGGCACGGCTCAACATCAGTTCAGCTATATATTTGCCATGTCACTGGTTGTAGTAATGCCATAAACCATTCTGAACAGCACATTAACAGGAGACAATAAAATTAAAGAGCATTACTGCCGTTACTGTAGGGTTGATTTGGAACTCTAGGTGTAGATGGTTTGCAAAGTCTGACATGATTAACATCCAGGCACATGTTTTGAAGGGACAAAGCCCAAGGGAACCCAGTCTGAAGGACCTTAAAGCCCAGCCTGTGCCTCAGGACCAGGCACAGGGAAGGCAGCCTGTTACCAGCCTCCTTCAGTGCCCAGCCACAGACAGGAGCAGGCACCCGGAGTTTTACGATGTTGCATCTCCTTGCTTTTCTTACAAAGCTGAATTGAAAGGAGGCAGTGGGGATTACTAAGGAAAGAATACTCCCTGTCTAACTGGGACCGAAGGAGTGAAGGCAGCTTTGGAAGCAGAATCAATTGCCACTGTACTCGGGTTTTCAAAACATTTTAGTTCCACTTATCTCCAGGCTCACTGCTGTAGCACAGTCACTGTGCTGTTTATGATGATCTGCCTTGTTGGTCTTGGATACAGCAGCTAATCAGCCTACAGCTTTGTATTGAAACAACTGGGAAATCTAACCTTTAAACCAAGTCCTCTTTTCTCCTTTGTTCTTCCAGTGCATGTGAGCTTATTCTGCATATGCGTCAGTTGTTCAAGTTAAAGATACACCCAAAGAGCAAATGCCCATAAGCAGAAAGTAGTGTTTAATTCCTAAAAGGACACTAGGAAGGATAAATTAGGCTGGGTGAGGTCAGACCAATGAGTATGAAGTATAGATAAAACTGTAGGGGATTACAAGGAAATTTACTCCTCAAAGGTTTTAGTAATAGTAGAAACCACAGGTCTCACATTGGACTCAAAAAATGTGTTAATTTCCTGTTTCTAATTCACATAAACCCCTGCTGCCCTCAAGAAACCTGTACATAACTTGGCTTAGAAGCACTGACTGGTAATACGCTCAAGTCCTTAACTGCCAAAACCACTGCACTTAATGTGCAGGATCATCTTAGCTGCAATTTCTTTTCATTGCAGCATGGGTAGACACAAACAAAATATATTCGCAGCCTTAACATAGAGTATGTGAATAACTGATCTTTTCCAGTTTTCTGTCAATTAAAATTTTGATTAAAACATAGCAAGTAAATTTAAAGTACTTTATATAACTCAAAATTTAAATTTTCATCTGGAAGACATTAAATGATTTTTTAAATCACAGAATCACAGAATCACAGAAACACAGAATGGTAGGGGTTGGAAGGGACCTCTGGAGATCATCTAGTTAAACCACCCCTGCTAAAGCAAGTTCACCTACAGCAGGTTGCACAGGACTGTGTCCAGGTGGGTTTTGAATATCTCCAGGGAAAGAGACTACACAACCTCCCTGGGCAGCCTGTTCCAGTGCTCTGCCACCCTCAGAGTAAAGTTTTTCCTCATGTTTAGGTAGAACTTCTTCAGTTCCAGTTTATGCCTGTTGCCTCTTGTCCTGTCACTGGGCACCAGTGAAAAGAGCCTGGCCCCATCCTCTTGACACCCACCCTTTAGATATTTATAAGCGTTGATAAGGTCCCTTCTCAGTCTTCTCCAGGCTAAAGAGCCCCAGGTCTCTCAGCCTTTCCTCAAAACAGAGATGCTTCAGTCTCCTAATCATCTTGGTAGCCCTCTGCTGGACTCTCTCCAGTAGCTCCCTGTCCCTCTTGAACTGGGGAGCCCAGAACTGGACGCAGTACTCCAGATGAGGCCTCACCAAGGCAGAGTAGAGGGGGAGGATAACCTCCCTCGACCTGCTGGCCACACTCTTCTTCATGCACCCCAGGATACCATTGGCCTTCTTGGCCACAAGGGCATATTGCTGGCTCATAGTCAACTTGCTGTCCACTAGAACTCACAGGTCCTTCTCCTCAGAGCTGCTCTCCAACAGGTCAACCTCCAGTCTGTACTGGTGCATGGGGTTATTCCTCCCCGAGGGCAGGACCCTACACTTACCCTTATTGAACCTCATTAGTTTCCTCTCCACCCATCTCTCCAGTCTGTCCAGGTCTCGCACAGCCCTCTAGTGTGTCAGTGTATCAGCCACTCCTCCCAGTTTGTATTGTCAGCAAAGTTGCTGAGGGTGCACTCCGTCCATTCATCCAGGTCATTGTTGAATATATTGGATAAGACCAGGCACAGTACTGACCTCTGGGGAATGCCACTAGCTTCAGACCTCCAACTGGATATTATGCTGCTGGTCACAGTCCTCTGAGCTCTGACCTTCAGCCAGCTCTCAATCCACCTCACTGTCCACATATCTAGCCCATGCTTCCTAAGCTTACCTATGAGGATGTGGTGGGAGACAGTGTCAAAATGCTTGCTGAAGTCAAGGTAAACATCCACTGCTTTCTCCTCCTGTATCCAGACAGTCATGACATCATAGAAGGCTATCAGGTTGGACAAGCACGATGTCCCCTTGGTGAATCCATGCTGACTACTCCTCATAATCTTTTCCTCCATATGCTTAGAGATAACAGTCAGGATGAGCTGTTCCATCACCTTTCCCAGGGATGGAGGTGAGGCTGACTGGCCTGTAGTTTCCTGGATCCTCCTTCTCGTCCTTTTTGAAGATTGGAGTGACTCTCAAATCAGTGAAATGCTGTCAAGGAATTTTTTTAGAAAAACTCCATTTTTTTGATTTAAAGACTTAATCTTTTACTTAAAAAGTTGGCAAACACAATTCAGTAAAACCAGATGAATTCTTCAAATCAGTGTACTTCCAGTGAAACACTTGCTTCAATTATGTATACAATACCATAATCTGTACGTTCGCCTTCTTTCTTTCATGCACACGCCTACCTGCACAGCTGCTGAAGTCTCCCATCAGTAAATGTATGGCAAAAAGACTCTATTGACAGACAAGCCTTTTAAAGAAAAATTATAGTACATTATTACTACCACCACCCCTGCCCCAAATTCAGAGATAAGACTGATTTTGAGAAGTGTATAAGCAACCTGTGGTGACTGTGTAATAACTCAACCAGGAAAACAGTTGTTTGTGGGATGTGTTAGTATATCAATTTCTTTGTTGGGCAATGCTAACGAAGCGCTTCATCAGAAGTGGTTCAAGGCGTTGCTGAAATCTCCAGCAGAAGAGCCAGAAATTGTTTCAGGCAGCTTCTTTCATGGAAGGTATCTTACTTATCACACTTGTCATAATTACAAAATGAAAGTATTTAATGAACCATAGAAGATTATCAATTTATGTCAGTGGCATCTACTTTAGGTTATGACTATTCAGTTGGAAGAGAGAGGAGGAATTTGTTTGCTGCAGCATAAACTCTGTCAGCAAAAGCTGGCTGTCACACAAGAAACATCAGTGCAGCCACAGTAGTATCCTCACCTGGTCAACAGAAAACAAAACCACCAAAACAGACTGGAAAACTGATAGGGTTAAGTAATGGCATGAAAAGGTTTTTAGAGAAAGATACCTCTTTTACTTTTGGGTGGATGGGGTGAAGGAGATGGTATCTGAATCTAAAAAAAAAAAAATAAAAATTGTCCTCTGCAGTTATTTAACTTCTTTCGAGTTATATCTGACCATTAGTTATAGATGGTGAGTCCTCTAGAAATAATACATAGACTTGTGCACTAATTCAGGAAATAGCTTTATGGTCTGAACTCTTTCTTCATATTGTGTATAATCTCCATTTTCAATTTCAGTATACTCCACTTTTCTCCAGCAGTATTTCCACCATCCAGCAGCAATGGACTGAAATCATGGACAAGATATGGCTCACCAGAAGTAGTACCATCTCTTTCTAAGACATAGAATTAGGGTGGGGTTTTTAAGAATTTGCTTTTTTGTTGACTTTGCATCCAAACTTCAAGGGGCATGGTAGAGCATCTGGCAACACAGATTGAATTCAAGAAATAAATGTACCAAATTGGCAAATTGTTCTCTTTGAGAACATAAAAGCTGTGGAGAAAATTAAATTATAATTACCATTGAACGCACATAGAATTTAAATTAAAGAATAAGAATTGACAATTAGAAGATATACATCCAAAATCTAACTTCAAATACAAAATAGTTGCCCACACTATAATCTGTACTCTGTATACAACAATACAGCAATAATGGCTTGAAGTCTGAAGTCAAATAGCCTTATTGATGTAGAAATACGTAAGCATAATGAAACAGGATTTAGCTACACAGCTTTCAGGTCTACAGAGCATTGCTTTACCTTAAAGAATTAAAAAAAAAAAAAACAAAACCAGTTTGGAGATGAAGAGGTTCAACAGCAACATCAAAATGTACAGCCCTCCAGACAAAGTCAAGCGTATTTTTTGAAGACTGCTGAACCCATGAAGAGCTAAAACAAATGTTAGTACTCGGTCTGAAATTCCAGTTTGTGCAATTTATTTCAAGACATAAAATTGAAATAAAAAATAATGCTAAACATAGAAAGCTTATTCTAGATGGAATATCAGAAGGACAGAGTAATAGGCTGCATAAGCCTTCAAGACATAAGGTAAGAACAAAAAAAATTCATCCCAGTAGTTTGCTATTGACTTTCAGTAAATTGATTTTATACACTTTGACCAGAAAGCAAACGGGTCCACACACAGATTTACACTAAAGTGGCTGTATTTGCCATAATTCACAGTTTCTCTCATTTCAGCCCATTTTTGGTGCTCTGCCCATCTTTAGCTTCAGGAAGCTGGTTAAGCTAAAATGAAACCAATCAGCAGCTCTTAAAATCAAATGAAAGTATCTGTACACAGACTTGCTGATTTTTCTACTTTAGTTAAAGATCATCCATCTAATGAAATCAAATTAAGTGTGTGTATCCTACACTGACTTCAACTTCTCCCTTGCTCTTTTGATTTGTTTCTAGTTATAGAGCATACCAGCTCCTGCTTGGTTTTGATATTTGTCTAAAATTAGGAAAACTGATTTCCACGGGCAAAAAACAAAGTATATTTACAGTGTTATTTCTGTGATTTTGTTGGTCTGAAGGTAGACTAAATTTTTCCCAGAATTAAATTCAGGGAGAAAAAATCCAGCTTTGCCCACATTCTGGTTGATGGCAGATAGACCACATAGATCCCAAGAGGAGTAGCAGCACCTTCAAGTGAGCCCATCCAGCAGCTGGACTTTTAACTGGACAAAGAAGCTGTTGTCCATTATGTGTTTAAGTCTCCCGCATTGAAACCATAAGTATAGAGATTCAATTATGGTATTTGAGGGTAAAGAAGGAAATGCACAGAATGCTACTTCTTCTTTTTCCTCCAGGCCGCAAAGATATCCCATCAGCATTTTGGCGAAGCAATGGGGAGCTGACTGATGTTGGTCGGGGCTGAGGCCTAATTCAGAAAAAACATAGGCAGCTACCACAAGCGGCTAGAGTGAGGTCACCCTAATATACGTCTTTGGTCTGTGTCAGCTGAACTGAGAAAACACCTCATCCAGGTGCCTGCCTTGGGGCAAGGATCTCCGGGATTCATGCATGGCACTGATCTGCCCCAGGACCACTCCAAGAAGGACTCACATTGAAGCAAGTGGGTTGGCCAGCAGTGTGCAACGGCAGAACCAGCTCGTACGAAAAAGTTTTTTAAAAAAACACTTATAAATAAACTCTGCAGTAGCTATTTTCTCGTTTAATTTAAAGGAAGAGCTTTGGGAGATAACAGAACAATGTAAAAACTGGGAAAATATGAGTAGAACAAGAGGGAGCTCTTTAGAAACACAGTAGTGCTTGCCAGAGAGCCAAACCCAGGGAGGTGTTGAGCATGGTAGCTCCTACCGACTTCATTTTATTCTGGAATGTAAAGGTTACATTAGGATTTGGATTGGACACAAGAATTTAAACCCTCACTAAGTACTGCTAGTATTTGATAGCTCCTTTCCATCAACATTTCATTTCTGTAGGATACTGAATAGTAGAGGGAACAGTCTGGCATATATCATAACAAAGACGTAAAATAAACAAGGATGTTCTAACTGAACACTGCATGGTTAATGCATTTCTTTTTCCAATATCAAGCTACACGACAAAAGCCACCAAATAGTAAAACAAATTATAATAGACTGTTGGGTAGCAGAGGGTCCAGAACATAAAATAACTAGAGCAGCAAAGTAGAGTAGGAAACTCCAAAACACATTTACCTTCCATCTTGAGTGGGTAGGCACAAAATGTGCTTGTGGTGTTTAATATTGTTATTATCAGAGGGGTTCAAACATTTGACTGTTCCCTTCTTCTTGTTCCTCTACAATAAAAGAATAAAGCTCTGGCAAAAAATAAAAACTATTTTTCAGTCTGTTCTTGGGATTTGTCTTTCCCTTTTAATTATTCTCTTCACCTTGCAGAATTTAGCTTAGTCCTCACATGACAGGAAATACAGTCAGCACAAATTACTGCTAGTAAAGATCTTATCTCCCCTGCAGTCACATTTGCCTTCACTGATGTCACGTCTCCCACTCAGCAAACTGAACCACATGTCTAACTTTACCGCTGTAAGTATCTCTGTAACCTGTGTTTCTGTAACCCTGTATGTACCCCTGTAAGTATCATACTGGCATACCTTGGGATATGATATCCGAGTTAACGTATTACCTAAACACACCGTAGGAGGGTTTCTCCAAAACAAACTCCAAGAGCCATTTAAAAACCAGTAGTCCTTCAAAAAATTAAAATTAATTGCAATCTCCATATAAGCGGACTCCTTCAGTCAGGAACAAACAAAAGGCAGCAGAAGGAGACACTCCATTTAGCTGTTTCTGTGACTCTTGGCAGGAAAAATTGCTTGAATATTTTACAATGAACAATTGGATACAAAACTTATTTTATCAGTGACTCTGGGCAAAATAGCAAATGAAGCAGATCTCACTCCATGCTAATGTGCAGTAAAATGAAGAATATACTACCTTATCTCTCACAATACAGCATTTTAAGGAACTCATTTATCAATGTTTTGGAGAAAGGTTTTGAAGTTCATTCCATTCAGAATTCTGCTTACCCATCGTATTTTTAGTATTACTGTTCTCTCCATCTTTACTGAGACACATTTTCAGGAAAAAAAAAAAAGCAAGCATTATTAACAGCTTATCAGCTTCTCAGGAAAAAAGAAAAAAAAAGCTGTCAACAACCTGTGGTAGAGAAGAATGTCAACAAGAAGAGGCATAAGAGTCATAAGAAGATTTTTCTAAATCATTATTTCTGTTTCTTCACTCACGTCTATTGTACCATCCCAACTCTGCTTCTTCCCCAGCTCCACTTACCTACACTTTATGCAAGTGATTCTTATGCACATGATAAAATTATTTTCTGTCTAGTAAAACCCCCCTTTTTTCTTTTTTCTTCTTATTTGTAATCTCAATTCTCTGCCTTTCTTCTTGCATTGTAACAGAGAAAGGAATGCTATGAGAGAGAAACAGAAACACAGACCTACATCCAGCTAAAAAAAACTTCTCAGAAAATTGAGGGTAGATATGCTTACTGTGCCTAACCTACAGTTTCAATGCTAAAAACTTCAAAATCACAGACTGTGCTTCAAAATGAAGTGATAAGGAGGTCCAAAAAGGTGTATTAACTATCTTTTTTTGTGCTACTTACAGACACATGGAAATGTTTTAAAAATGAAGCTTTGATGGAGACTGCAGTATAATTGGAAAAGTGAGATTTTGCCAAAACACAATGAAACCTTGCTGAACATGAGTCAGTATATTTTGGGAAGCAACTCTTTAAAGAAAAAAAAAAAAAAGGAACACCAAGAACTTTCATTCCTCTCATGCCTTGGTTTCCTTCTGTCACACTCTGAACATTTTGCACTTTAGAAGTACAGTGAAGAGTAAATATATAAATATATACAAACATACAAATATAAACTAGAAGTTCAGGACAGCTGAAGAAGTCTGTGTTTTGGGGTCAAACTCAGCAAAAACCTTTCAATGAAGAAAGAAAACGAATCAGGAATCCTTCCAGTGTTTGACCAAGTAAAATAAAAATTTTAATTTTCAAAATAATATGTCATTTAGAAATTAAACTACATTTTGTTATTCTTACAGGCTACAAGAAAATGGACCCTTTGCTTGAGTTCACTTGATACAATACAAGATAAATAAATGATACGCAGTTGGAGCAGGTTTTCCTTTTTCCAGCGTTTCTATGTAGAACCTGAATCCCCACCACGTATATTGCTGGCACAGCCCTATGTGACACCCATTTCAGCAGGGAGCTGAGTCAAGGAGATGTGCTACCTTGCAGGATGCTCTGCTAGATGACCTAGTCTACCTGGCACCAGGGCAGCACCTGTGTGACTCGAAATACATGCATATACAGCACATATGTATCAGTGAAGTGCTGGGTATATCCATCACGTATCCATACTCATCAATGACCTGCATGAGGGAACAGAGTGTACTGTCAGCAAGTTTGCTGATGACACAAAACTGGGAGGAGTGGCTGACACACCAGAAAGCTGTGCTGCCATTCAGTGAGACCTGGACAGGCTGGAGAGCTGGGCGGGGAGAAATTTAATGAAATACAACAAGGGCAAGTGTAGTCTTGCAACTGGGAAAGAACAACCCCATGTACCAGTCAGGGTTGGGGACTGAGCAGTTAGAGAGTAGTGTAGGGGAAAGGGACCTGGGGGTCCTGCTGGACAGCAGGATGACCACGAGCCAGCAATGTGCCCTCGTGGCCAAGAAGGTCAATGGCATCCTGGGGTGTATTAGAAGGGGTGTGGTCAGGAGGTTGAGAGAGGTTCTCCTCCCCCTCTACTCTGCCCACGAGCCAGCAATGTGCCCTCGTGGCCAAGAAGGTCAATGGCATCCTGGGGTGTATTAGAAGGGGTGTGGTCAGGAGGTTGAGAGAGGTTCTCCTCCCCCTCTACTCTGCCCCAGTAAGACCACATCTGGAATATTGTGTCCGGTTCTGGCCTCCTCAGTTCAAGAAGGACAGGGAACTGCTTGAAAGAGTGCAGCACAGAGACACAAAGGTGATTAAGGG
The DNA here is from genome assembly GCF_034619465.1 of Leptosomus discolor. Taxonomy (NCBI): domain Eukaryota; kingdom Metazoa; phylum Chordata; class Aves; order Leptosomiformes; family Leptosomidae; genus Leptosomus; species Leptosomus discolor. The sequence goes on along the minus strand of NC_141419.1, from coordinate 45,626,375 downwards.
GGTGGAACTTCTCCCTTATGATGAAAGGCTGAGGGAGCTGGGTCTCTTTAGCTTGGAGGAGACTGAGGGGTGACCTCATTAATGTTTATAAATATGTAAAGGGTGAGTGTCAGGAAGATGGAGCCAGACATCCAATGACAGGACAAGGGGCAATGGGTGCAAGCTGGAGCATAGGAGGTTCCACATTAACATAAGGAAGAACTTTTTCACTGTGGGGGTGACAGAGCACTGGAACAGGCTGCCCAGAAAGGTTGTGGAGTCTCCTTGTCTGGAGACATTCAAAACCTGCCTGGGCATGTTCCTGTGTGATCTACTCTAGGTGGTCCTGCTCTGTCAGGGGGTTGGACTAGATGATCTTCTGAGGTGCCTTCAAACCCCTAACATTCTCTGAATCTGTGATTCAGTGATTCTGTGAATTAAGAAAGATCTTATACAAAAAGGTGACGGTGGATTTTATGGCAGCCTCAGAGTCAGTGTGGTGCTTTTTAACTCATATAAGCCCCTTGAAAATCCCACAAGATGCCTGTCTCTGTTTTTAAAACTCGTTAATATTGCCCTCTCAAGAGAAGATGCATGCTTGCTGGCTTCCTTGAAGAGTTTGCCACAGGGATAGCAGGACTGATAGCAAATACCTCGGTGGGTTAATGGTGTATTTCTCAGAAGCATCTCGGGCAATAACACCAGATGTTTAAAAACAAGAGCTATACTAAAATGTCGTTGTGGAAAGCCTCCTCACACAGAGACAAATACTGAGATAAGTCTCTCAGGGGGAAGAATGTCAAGTTAGGAGATGAAAGAAAAGTAGGGGGAAAGAAAAGAAGCTGGAAAGAAGGTGTAGCCATAATCTTCAATGCTTATTGTTGTAGAGCTTCAAGTCACGATGAATTTTAATCTCATTCAAACTTGATAGAAAGGAAACATCCCCAGAATATAATTTTGCATGGGGTACCATACTGCGGGACATCAGTTGCTATTTTGTCCTGTCAGGCAAGGAAGGTGACAACTCCTTAACTGGTTCCCATGGAAAAATTTGAAGTCAAAAAGGAGAGAAGATATCTTGCACAAAAGGAACGGAACAGCTGGGAAAAAAATAACAGAGGAACAATATTTTCTTCATGCAAATAACCTTTGACCTCACTAGCAAAAATTAAATGTGTGGGAAAAAAGTACAGCAAAGCCACAGAATTAATTCCCAACAGTGTTTTGAACACTTATTCATGTTTTCAAAGATTCTTTGTCATACTGATACAAATTGGACATGGTGATGAATCACTATAGAGGTAAGAAGTAAGTGCAGTCTTATGGTTAGAAGAGATGACTTGAGCCTCTTTTCTCTCTGGCTCTGTCAGTGCCTTGTCATGTGATACTGGGTAGATAAGTCATTTAGTCTCTCAGTGGTTCATGTTCTTTATCAATGAACTGAAGAGATGTTTTTGATGAAAAGTGCAAGAGCTCAGTATTACTATCATCAACTTTCAGCTTTAGCAGCTTCGAAAGCTGCAAATGCTGGACAATAAGCTCAAAGTATGACTCAAACAGCAGAACCTCAATATGCCATGCAAGAAGGGCTGTAATGCTAAGACACTGATAGAGGTGCACAGCACGCTCCCTTGTTAAAGCCAAATGCTGCTTCAGGCATTCTCCAAGTCAGGATAAAATTAGTTACAATATTTTTAAATCAAAACAACACTCAATGCTGGGCTTTACCTTACTCTTTCAAGCCACATCACAGCAGAATGGCACATTTTCTCTTCATTGAGGCTTTTGAGGTTTTAGTCAGCGATTAATACTTAAAATTAATTAGACTCATTTTCACAACTAATTTAAATATGAAATATTCTCATAACAATAGCTAGCAGTTGCAGCAGCACTAATGGGAGACATTTACTATTGTTTAAATGAAACAAATGACTTGCTGGCCATGAAACTCATGGCCCTGTGCTCCTAACTCCAGCAGAATATTCAATGAAAGAAGATAAAGAAAACTTAAGGGTTTTGGATAAGACTTACTTCCCTGGGAAAAAAAATTATTTGGCCCAATTTAAGCACAATCAGATGTGTGCTAGCTACAGCTGCAACAGAGCAAAGAACAAAAGGATTGCAGTCAATGTCAATTAAATCAAAACTCAATCGTTAAAGGCTAAGCAATTGATTAGAAAAACAGTGCAGCAGACTTGAAAGGAAAAGTCCCCCCTCTACGAGCATAATCCTCAGCTCCTGAAATTCCTCATGCATGCAGATTGCCTGCTGATTATAATTGGAGCTTTTCATGTATAGGGATAAATGAACATTAGCGTCAGCTTTGTTTTGTGTGGCTGTAAGATTTTTTTCACTGAAGTATCTCAAACTTTGCTTTTATATGCAGCTTAGAATAAAGCAAAGGTGGAAAAAAGAGCTGGAAGGAAACAGCAAAAATTGAAAGATCTTGAAATATCAGAGCGCTGATCTTCGTCCCAGTGCAGCCGTTGAAATGCTTCTCCTTTAAAACTGGATCAAGCCCAAGGACTGACTAAGCATAAAAGCACTTTCCAATTTGATGTGTTTTCACAGTAGACGGCATCTGCTTCATCACCCAAATCACCTCTCAAGCACATCAGAGGATTAATAACTTCATGTTTTCTCCCTGTAATGGCAAGGCATGCAGTCAGCCATCATGTTTCCAGGAGCAAAGGAAGCTTTTCACCCAAGTCTTGCCTGTTACCAACCCCAGACGTTCAGGGTGCCCCCTGATAGGGACTAAATCTGTCCTGTTAACACAGGAAGGCACTCAAGGGAATAATTTTAATCTAGGATAATGCAGACCCTGGAATGATCACACCTTACTGACACATTCTGGATATTGTTTAAAACTATCTTCTTCTGTTACTAGTGTAGGCAATAGTCCCTAAATTCATCCCTAAATTTGAAGGTTAGCAGGCCCTGGGCATATGTTCACTACTAAGTGCTTGCTAATGTACTTTACTTTGAGTCCCTGAATAGCAACAAACACATCTCAGTCTGAGATTTCCCTGTGCTGGTTATTCCTATGGTTCCTTAGAGCAGAGTCTTCACAGTTTCTAAAGAGCAGCCTGCCACAACAAAGAGGCTGAAAATAACGGCTACGCACCACCAAGCAGTGTGAAAACACCTCCCATTCCACCTCAGCCACTCAACCAAGCAAAAAGGATTTCCAGGCCTATAAATATGCAGAAGCTGTGACACAGCACAAATATTATCACTACTAGAACTGTAAAGAATGGAGTTAGGATAATCTGAGCATAGAGAATAAATACAGAACTGCAAGAAATAATTTCTTCATCCCTCTTTTCTAATCTGGCATCACTATACCTTTTCCCTGTGTATTTTCAGCAATTCTCACTGAAACATTATTTTTTTTGTGCCTTATCTCAATGCACCAGCAATGTTGTCTATACTAAGTATAGGTATGTTATTTTCTGTAAAGAAAAGAATGGATGATATGGCTTTTTCTTTATAGAGATCTGACTAGTATATTAACCCAACAGTTTGAAAGCCTACCGACATTCTTATCTGTTCAGTGAAAACTCATTACGACATGACTAGTTAAACATTTGGACTTTTAGCTTAGCATTGCAGATCTTAAACCAGTGTTTAAATAACAATTCTGAGAAAGTAACATGGTTGTAAGTAAAAATAGCTGAAGTGGTACTTGTTTCTTTGCATCCATGCTTGAATATTTCTTATTCTAAAGAGTAATCTCCTTAAAATTAAGATTATGTTTTACTTGGTTTTGTAAATTTCCACTTAATAAGTAAAGTTCAACATTTATGATTAATTTCATAAGTTGAACTCTCTTCTGACTTAAATGCTGAACAATACCACAGGACCACAAAGTAAACCAGACCACAAATCACTTCTTCTTTTACTTTGTTATTTAGTGTAATGTTTACTATTCCATTATAGACAGTCTATTTATATTCTGCTTCTTATTTCTTTTACTGTTTGCTCTCCCACTCACTACAGTTTATTACTTTGTTTACTTGCACGAACACTTTAAAAAAACAATATCAAATTATTTTTTTAAAATCCTGTTTTCTAATGCTTCATAACGGCCTAAAAGAAATGGGAAGAAGGCTGAGGCACAAGCTTTGTCTCACTATGAGATGTGAAGCAATCTGGAAGACTCCAGCATACATCAAATATGAGTTTCATACAATTAAATAAATGACTTTTCCCAAAAGAAAAGGAAATGGCCAGGTTACAATGGGGTCTTCATTCTGTATTTTCCTTCTGAAAATGAAAAAGATGCTGAGTGGCAGAGGTCTTTCTTGAAGGACAGGGATTTGCCATACATTTATTTATAAAGGCATTCACTCATATTGAAGGCGTTCTTACCCAGGTTTCCCGAATACGTATCTAAATACTGGTGTTGCTGAAGGCCTCAAAGCACCAAGCTTTATTGTGTTGATTCAGACAGCTAGGAAACAGCAGAATCAACCCTGAACCTATCTCTGCCCCTGCCCTTTGAACAATAAAGGAGAAACAGAGAAAATATGAAGTCAGAAAAGAGTGAGAAGAGGAACTTTAAATTTCTGACTGATGGCATCAATTATTTTCCTTAAAATGTTGAGACTATGAGTGATAAAGAGAGTGTAAGGGAAGACAGTGAAGCAGAGGCAAAGGAAATAAGAGACTTTTATTTCCAGGCCTTTCTTATGCTAGGAAAGCCAAAATAGACCAGCTGCTGAGTTAGCAAACCTGAGTGAGGAAAGATCAGAGACAGCCCCAGGACTCTGAACATTTCTTCGTTGCCCACTCAGGCATGATCTCTAGCACAGGAATAGGGGCAGAGCAAGGACATGCAAAACCAGAATCAAATTTTGTGTATTTTCCCCTGCTGGCAGCCACCCTGAGAGGTTAATCATCGTGGACAGTGAGAAGCTGTACCACAGCTGTATGCTACACAGAAAGCAGAAGATCCCATGGTACATGGCAGATTTGTTGTGGTGTCATACCTTGTGGTCCTCCTCTGCTTCCTTTGTATCTGTCTGGCACATGGGTCCAGCTTTTAAAACAGGCACCATCACATCTGAAAGACCTTCAATTTCAGTTTGAAAGTACCTTGTAGAAAGGCTGTATTTCTATGGTTATTTTCTCAGATTGGAGGGACTACATCTGCCTTAGGAATCAATAGACTTTCATTTGCAAGATCCCTGACCAGTATTTGGGACTCATTCCAGTGGACTCTGTATCATGTCCTGCACTCCTACTACTGCACAGCAAGGTGTTAAATGACAACAAGATCAGGAGCAGCATGGATGGACATGCAGCAACACCAAGTAGAAGGAACTATATATTTAATCAATATCTTACAGCTCATACAAGGCTCCTACTGTTGAACAAATACTGAGGAGGTTAAGAACACCCATCTTCTCAGCTCAGTTTATTTTAATCCTGCTGGAGTTAATGATTTGGTTCTACAGCTTACTACACCTATCATTTCAGACTGCTCATGAAAACACCTTAATGGATTTCCTGAGCTCAGTGAACTGTCCAAAGGAGTGTCTCCTGCCATCTCTCAGATGCATCCTGCCACACAGGCTGCTGCAAAGGCACACTGCTGTGGCCAAGAAATGGGCATGTAAAAGTACTGCAATCAAATGGGAGGAAATCTCTCTTGTTAATAGCATGGTGGTACAGACCACTTACACTACACCTCTTGACAGCAAAGCACTTGGCAGAACACAGGTAAGCACACCTTGCCCTCAACAGGATTAGGATCAAGGGGTTTTTTGGTTTTAAATGGCCGCCCAAAGCCAGATGCCATTTGAGAATGCCATTCTGAGACTTGCTTGCATAAGAGCAAATATCCTGTTTCTGTATTACCTCTTTTCCAAAACGGGAGCCCTGTCCCAAAATTTTGGCAGGTATTTCCTAGAGTTCAGTCCTAGGTGATTTGCTTAGGGATATACAGTAAAGTAAAAAAGAGCACTGCAAGTCTCTTAACCCCTAGGTTAGGCCTATTCTCCTTCAGCATCATTGTCCTAAAAACCAAAGGAAAGGATGTGCAGAAAAACACATCTAAGGGAAAATACATCTTTTTCTAATGCAAAGAATTTGGCATTTTAAACATGAATAAAGCTTATTCTCACTTTATTCTCAAATCTGCAACAGTCTACCAATGAATATTTATTACATTACTATTCTGCTATATGACAACGACTCTGCTGGCAACACGCCTCATCTGAAGACCGCTGTATGTCGCTTTGAGGCAAGAGGTTCTGTACAAAGGCCTTTCAAGGCTTCTTCTAAAAAGAATTTAAAACCAGTTCTCCTATTGAAATTTCACATGAATTAGGAGCCAAAAATTAGATTCAGTAAACAAATAAATGATTCCATGAAAGAGGAGAGATCAAAACTTTCATGTTTTTTATCTACTGCCTTACAAATGCACACCAGCCTAGAGGGACCCATTTTGTGAGACATGCACTTACTTCCTCTCCATCTCTCATCTCATTTTCTTCTGATGTGAATTTTTTCCCTGCCTGGGGACTGTGGAGAACTCTGCAAAAGTCTCTGTAGCATCTGCTGAGGCTTTTATAATTACATTTCCTTGTGCTGAAATTGAGACTGATTTTGAGACTGATTCTTTAGTTTTGGACCAAAAGCTGGAGGTCAGTTCTTGCTATTTTTAATTATTTCTTTTGATGAAAGATAAAGGAAGACATATCCCTCTGATTTTTTCATCACCAACAAGTCATTCCGCAGTCGTTTCTTTGTTCTTTTTATTTTACCCATTCTTAAATGCGTCTGAATCATTTGTGCCAGCAGGTGCACACAAATGCGCGCACACATGCACACACACGCACACACAAAACTCTCCACTAAGACATCTGTTCTTGAATCTTAGTTTCAGATATTTAAAGCTACACTTCTCAGACTTTTCTTTTAATATTTAATTTTCCTGGAAATCGTTAATGTACAAAAACAAGAATAGAAATAGAATCATATAATCATTGAATGGTTTAGATTGGAAGGGATTTTGAAGAACATCTAGTCCAAGCCCCCTGCCATGGGCAGGGATAACTTCCAGTAGATGAGATTGCTCAAAGCACCATCCAACCTGGCCTTGAACACTTCCAGGGAGGGGGCAGCCACAGCTTCTCTGGGCAACCTGTGCCAGTGCCTCACCACCCTTGTAGTCAAGAACTTCTCCCTAATGTCTAATCTAAATCTACCCTCTTTCAGTTTGAAACCATTACCCCTTGTCCTATCACTACACTCCCTGGTAAAGAGTCCCTCCCCATCTTTCCTGTAACCTGCTTGAAGCACTGGAAGGCCGCTCCCTGGAGCCTTCTCTTTGGCAGGCTCAACAACCCCAACTCTCTCAGCCTGTCCTCATAGGGAAGGTGCTCCAGCCCCAAGGTCATCTTTGTGACCCTCCTCTGGACCCACTCAAGGCAGGTCCATGTCTGTCTTGTGTTAGGGGCCCCAGAACTGAATGCAGTACTGCAGATGGGGTCTCACCAGGGCAGAGTAGATGGGGAGAATCAGCTCCCTCGACCTTCTGGCCACACTTCTCTTGATGCAGCCCAGGATGCAATTGGCTTTCTGGGTTGCGAGCACACATTGCTGGCTTATATTCAGTTCTTCATCTACCAACACCCCCAAGTCCTTCTCCACAGCGCTGCTCTCAATCCACTCATTGCCCAGACTGTATTTTTTGCTTCGGATTGTCTTGACCCATATGCAGGACCTTGCACTTGGCCTTGCTGAACTTCATGATGTTTGCACAGGCCCACCTCTCCAGCCCGTCAAGGTCCCTCTGGATGGCCTCCCTTCCCTCCAGCATGTCCACCACACCATACAGCTTGGTGTCATCGGCAAGCTTGCTGAGGGTGCACTCAATCCCCCTGTCCATGTTGCCAACAAAGATGTTAAACCACACTGGTCCCAATACCCACCATCCTTGGTCTCCACTTGGACATCGAGCCGTCAACCATAACTCTCTGAGTGCAACCATTCAGTCAATTCCTGATCCAATGAGTGGTCCATCCATCAAATCGATGTCTCTCCAGTTTAGAGACAAGAATGTCATGTGGGACAGTGCCAAATGCTTCGCACAAGTCCAGGTAGATGATGTGTGTTGCTTTTCCCTTATCCACCATTGCTGTAACTCCATCGTAGAAGACCGCCAAATTTGTCAGGCAGGATTCGCCCTTGGTGAACCCATGTTGGCTGTCACCAGTCACCTCCTTATTTTCCATGTGCCCTAACATATTTTCCAGAAGGATGCACTCCATGATCTTGCCAGGCACAGAGGTGAGACTGAATGGCCTATAATTCCCAGGGTCTTCCTTTTTTCCCTTTTTAAATATAGGAGTTATGTTTCCACCTTTCCAATCTGCAGGACTTCACCAGACTGCCACGACTTCTCACATATGATGGATAGTGGCTTAGCAATTACACTCGCCAGTTCCCTCAGGACCCACAGATTCATCACATCAGGTCCCACGGACTTGTCCACCTTCGGGTTCCCTAGATGGTCACAAACCTGATCTTCTCCTACAATGGGCAGTTATTCATTCTGCCAGTCCCTGCCTGTTCCCTCTTCAACTTGGGCAGTGTGGCTGGAACACTTTCCAGTGAAGACTGAGGTGAAAATATCATTGAGTACCCCAGCCTTCTCCATATCCTGGGTAGCTAGGTCTCCCATTGCCCTTCTGAGAAGGCCCACATTATCCCTAATCTTCCTTTTATCATCAACATATCTGTAGAAGCTTTTCTTATTAACTTTGATGTTTCCGGGCAGGTTTAATTCTATCTATTAGGTAGTTTAAGTTAAATCTCCAAAGCCAAATTACAAAATTGTCTGCCTATAATGTCTGCCTGATGACCCTGAAGCCTTTGTTCACAGTCACAGCTGCACTTGCCTTGTTGTTGAAATGCGTTCTAGGGAGAAAGAAAGTGTCTGAATTGCCCAAAAGCTCACCTTTATGAACCTAATGTGACCATTCAGGCTTTGTGGGAAATTACTGACTGTTCTCCATAGTGGTACTGCTGAACATCACTAGTGATGCCAAGGGCAGGTATCACAGTGAGTGGATTTCATGGAGACAGCTGAAGCATTCACACACACAAGAGCAAAAAAAAAAATGCACCAATACATATGGCACACATAGGAACAGCTATTTTTCAATGATCTTTCAAAGAAACCCAGTTGTTTTCACAGTGAAAATCTCAGGGGATTTTCTTCTCTTTTTGAATGGAAGCAGGCATTTGAAAAGTTCATTGCAGCCTGACTAGTTCCTCTTTCATTTTTTTCTTTCTTAAACACTTCCTTCCATAGCCCACTTGCCAGTTGTCAATAAGATTAAAAAAAAATAAAAAGTAACCAAGATTAAAAATATTTTGTATTTTGAAAAAGCACAAGCAAAGAAAAGGTAGAAACAGTGCTGGATCTTCTACTGGTTTTATGCAAATGTGAAATTAAATTAATCACTGAGGATTTGACAAAGGAACCCAAATCAAGGTTAACAAGAAATGCAAAGCTCAGTTTAACATCAGCCCTTCATGTCTGACTGATGTGTTGTTAATGCTATAGAGCAACTATTTAATAGGCTTTCTAATTAATCGGGCTTTCCTTTGAATTTTTAAATACTGTTTAAATATCTTTTAAAATAATGCTTTTCTTTGCAAAGATTCAATTTCCTCAATGTAACGCAACCAGAAGTGCCGTAGACTCATTGCACTGAACTTAGGTGCACCTTTCTCTTCTGAGTAACACCAAAAAGTTCATAATGAAATAACATGGCATAACGTGGGCAAGAAGGATTATAACTTGACTAATACATAATATACTGAGAAGCTGACAGGGCTTTTGCAGAATCCATTCAATATCTTTGCAATAACAGAAATAAAGCTTTGGAGAGGACAGCTTTCCTGGTATCTTTTATTTTCAGTACTTTCTTTTTTTTCAGCAAGACTACCTAAACAAGAAGTAAACAAAAATATGACTAAGGACTTCAAAATATTTTACCTTAAAAAGTAGCTAATGTTAATCCAGTATCTTGTATTACACAATCTGGTATAAAGAATGCTTTATGAAAATGTAATCATAATTTGCTTATTTATAAAAAGACAGGTAAGCATGAAGATTCTCTTTGCTAAATATGACTAACATAAAAAATAGACATTTCTTACACAAAAGCCATGTGCAAAACAGAGCTGCAAAAAGCTACCTTTCCTTCAAAACTGAATTCACAACCACCTTTAAAAGTATCAAGGCTTAACAACCACGTCTTGTTTTGCATCTTCTACTGTATTTTATCTTTGCACCATTACTTATTTTATGCCCGCAGTGAATACTTTCATTTATTTTAGTACTGATTTCCAAAAATGTGGCTAGTTCACACAAGTGACCCTGTTTTAGCCTTCTTCTCCAGCCTTTGCAAAGCTTCCTAAGTAGCAACTTTCACCTTCTGATGCTATGGCATTTGCTCAGACCCAAGGGATGCTTCTGTTCACTGCTTCACTCATATGGGATGATTGCTTGAGCACAGAGAGGGAGGTAATTCCTCAAAACTTGGCACTGGGCCACAGTAGCAGCCATGCTGTAATCTTCAGATCGATTGAGGTTACTGTAGACTATAGACACAATCTATAGACATAATAAATAAGCCTGAGCACACAGTCACATGATGTCCTGTTATTAACATTTTGCAAAGACAAAACTGACCTTTTACTCCCACTGCATTTGCAAACTCTTAATTAGTTTTGTGCTATTTTTAAAACTTCTCTTTATGGTCCTGAAGAGCTCTGACAAAGGTTTTGAGACTTCAGTTTTTTGAAGGACATACGATCATTGCACAGGGGTCATATGCTTTGTAGAATGACACCATTTCTAATTACATGTCAGAAGTGTAAAATGAAACTAATAGAATGCTTTATTTATGTACTTGGTGATTTAAGGTGAGGTCTAATGATGTAACAAACAACTGATTAAGGAAAACATAACAATTAAATTATACAGGACATTAACCATTAATTCAACACTATCTGCACAGGATCCGTTGAAAGATCCTAAACCCTTCTGAGACTTCTACCCACTGGTGGGTCCTTTCCTTTCAAACTTCACCCCATGTTGATTATTGCCTGTCGTCTCAGCTTCTCACCTCTGTCACGTAATACAACGCCATCAGCTTTTTGTCCTTCTCACATGTTGTGAGGCTTGTAGCTTCTTTCTGACAGTGTCATACTTGACTGAACTGCATGGCTAATGGTTAGAAAGAGCAGAAAGGGAGCAGACTCAGCACTGACTAGTACTCCCTGAGTTTCAAAATGATTCTTAGCTTGAGGGAAAAGTTCATGAAAAACAATGCAGTCAAAAATAATTCTGATTTTTCATTAACTCAGTTAATTTGAATTTGGATTATCATCTGCTTCATTTTGGGATTCAGTAAGAGACTAAGGAGGCATTCTCCAAAACTTAAAGGATTTTAGGTCTCGCTTTTTCTGTAAAATATGGGATTTTTTTCTTCACATAAGGACACCAGGACAAGGGAAAAACAAGTTGAAGATACAGGCACATAAGCAGAACTTATTGCAGAATGCTGTGGCTAAAAAAATAGTCCCCTCGGTTCTGTGCCCAAATATGGGCAGACACATGGCATTAAAAACATAGAATGGAAATACTAGTACAGATGAGAAAAAAATAACGCTCATTAGATGTCCAGAAAGGCCAACATTTTACAAGGTCTTTGACATGGACTAATATTTCTAGAGGTAATCTCAAATTGCTTCCAGTACAGAAGCAGCCTCTGCCACTCTTGGGTAGGAACAAATTGGGATAATGTTTCTACCTCAAGGAGCTGGCAATACAAGGCCTGATCATCTCTTTGGAGCTGTGGATATGGTGGATGAACTCCTGCCAAGCTTCTGCAGAGCTCCTACAAGAAGATCCTTTCATACATAGAGTACAGCTGAAGTTAATGCCGGTATTTGACGTACTCTGTCCACTCCACTGTAATGCCAGGCAAGAATCAGGCGAATCAGAAGTTGAGAAATGAGGCTAGTCACAGAGAATTTGAGAAATGAAAGAGAAAGATAGTAACATAATCTGCTCTTTGAAATAACTGAACTTATTTTCTATTTATTACATAATTGTCTTTGGGGTTTTCTGCCTTGCTTATGCATTCAGGGTAAGTAGGCGTTTAGAGAAGGAAAAAGATTTCACGTTAAAATTAACTTATTTCAAAGTGTGGTACATAGTACTGTTATTCCATTTTTTATTGCTATGTGTACAACAGGGTTCTAAAATATTGTTTCAAATAACTTTATACTAGTGGAATAAATAAATAAATAAACAGTTCAGTGGAAACAGGGGAGTCCTGTGAAACAGAAAAATCCTACTTGCATTTCCATTAGGGATTTTAGTAACTAACTGAAAGATTTAACTTCAGGGAGGTAGCTTTCCCTAATATCCCATGGAAAGTGAATCAGTGTTTATAGAATCAGACAAATGTCAGAACATTTGCTCTATTTATTCCTATTTCCATTAAGAAAGCCTTGCTATACAAGCCAATAAAAAGTCACCTTAAGGAAAAAGTAACTCATCAGAGTTAGTCATATATCACTAAAGCATTGACAACAATGCTACTGAAATGTGTGTTTTAAAAGCATGAAAGAGGGAAGTATTTAATTATAATTGTGTGGGAAACAAAATATAAAGGTATACATTGGCAGGGAAATAAATAGCAAAACAAAGCAAAATGAATCTTTTGTTAGAGCCAAGGAAAAGCTGGTAAAGTAGGATAAAAAGGAAAACTTAAAACATCCAAGCAGGCTGTTAATTTTTTTAGGTTTATGTCCTTAAAGAGACATAGAAAGTGAGTCTGCTCATTAAGAGGAATCAATAAACAAATATCACTTCTTGTTTATTGCTCCATAAATTCTTTTCCTTTTTAATTTAGCAGATAGATCCTTTTGACTGAAAATGTTTGAAGCCCAGTCCCCATTGTCTCTACTGAATTCTTGACTAGTTACAACCCAGAGAGCACTGTAAGGACTACCAATACTAGCAGATGGCATCTCAGATGTGGACTTGAAAAGACTTGTACTGCTAACTGTTTAGAAATCATAAAGCCTGTGCTGATGGCATAATATTCAGCCTGCCTTATGATGGTGAAGCATAGGTGAAAAGATTTAACCTATGTTTAGGCAAGAATAAAAGCAGCTAGAGAATCCAGGAAAACACTGGTAAAAATCCATCCCCCTTCACCTTAAAGACAGGAGCCACGCTCGCTTTTCAACACATACATGGGCCTGTGTCATCAAAGGACAAAAATCAATGCTTTTCTACACAATATCTATTTCCCAATCCATGTATTTAAAGGGTGTGTTTATTTTCTGATTGTAAAGAAAGTGGAGTGGTTGAAAGCATTGTGAAAATTATATAACTATCTGGCATATTTTACCATGGCTGCCAGTCAAACTAAAATATATATATCTGTATCCCTGCAGAATTCAAAGGATGTAGAGGTTGAGAGAGATCAACATTCCTCTGCAGAGCAGAGAGTTATCTGTTGACTTTCGAAGTTCTTGGTCTACAAGATAAATGTTAAACTCAATTCAACCTTTTCGTATCTTACAATATACCTTCAGCCATACATTTTTCTTCTTGTGTAAGATAAGAGTATACTTTCATTGCCCACAGGTGCATTATTCATTTTAATGAAATAAAAATTTTTCATTCTATTTTATCTATTTTCTTCTAGAATACTTTGTTAGTACAACCCTCACTTTACTCTTTTCTCTAAATTAGAATGAAATTCATTCACTGCCATTGGTGTGAAGGCTACACAGTGAATACTTGTTAGAAAAATCACGTGTAGGAGAACTATGTCAGAGACCTCAGACTTTACTCATCCTAGAAATTTCACTTTGGAATCCAAATTCAAAAGTGTCCAAGTCCAACAGTGAAAGAAAGTGAAATATTACCTTCTGAGGTACCTCAAATTAGGCTTTTTTTAATTGCAATAACAAATATTCTCAGTTAGAAGGAAAGTGAGGGAACAAATATTTATTCTTAAACTATAACATGTGCACCTATAAATCAGGATATTAAACAGACAGTTGTGCAACTAGAAGAAGCAATAATGAATGTTAGTTCTGCATAATAGTATCCCTCACACAGTGAATTCAATGCAGAATTATCACTCTCTGCACCTAAAAGCAGATACGCAAATACGGAGGGACAGCTGACTTCAGGAAAGCTGTCTTTGTGGGGTTTGAGTTTCATATTTTTGTTAGAATTCAAGTCTTAACCAGTTATTTTAGGTTATTGACATAATCAGTTGTCCAGCCTTATGTTTCATGAGCTGATCAACTCTTTTCTTGCTCTGCCCATATCCTCCCTCCTAAAGAAAAACCAAAACACCATATCCATAGCTCCCAAGAGAGGCTCAGGCCTTGTATTGCCAACTCCTTGAGGCAGAAACATTGTCCCATCTATTCCCACCCGAGAGTGGCAGAGGTTGCTTCTGTACTGGAATCATCCATTTTTTTCTGGATGTTCTCTGCTGCTTCTTGCTCTTAAACTGCACCACTTGTCCGATCACTATAAGAAATTCCTGTTGCTCCCCAAGGACTGGATTGCCTCCATTGGGATCCCACACCCTCCATAGCATTGACCCAACTACCAACACAGGGAAGGGCTTCGGGGCCTCTGAGGATGGGATGAGAGGGGTTCTCATCTCCCTGTGACCAACTTGTACTAGTGCCTCACAAGGACTGGGGATGGATGTAAACAGGAATTACAGAATAGGCAGAAATATGAAAGTGGCATCGAAGAATAGTTAAGTATTTTAGAAATTTCATATGTTGTCAAAGATTTCTAGGATCCTCTTTGGCTTGGCGAAAGCAATGCTGAGCTTTATGTTAGGAGAGAGATCTATACAGGCAGGTACAAACTGCCCTCCATTCACTCTGCCCTCCTCTCCAAGCTGCCATCAGTAAAGGCTGTGCACACCTGAAATGCAATGATATCTATATGTATCCACTCACCTGTTCAACTCACCCTCCCTCAGTACCTAAAAATCCTCTTTGGTCTTTTGCTCCACCATGTTACATCAATATAAACACTTCATCACCAAGCAGATATTTTAAGCACCCGCCAAAACCAGTCCAAATCACTGACCAAGCACTGACCCTGCACGGAAACAAACGTACCACCTGTGAATGTGGAATGGGCAATTAACTGAATTATTATTATTATTATTATTATTATTATAATAACTATTATTAGACCTACAAGAAAAACAAAAACTGATCTGGCTAGAGTGGGTCCCTCACTGTACTTAAACCTACATTCAGCATGATGAAGAGCAGTAACTTTTGCATTTACCAGTGGAACAATTCTTCTACCAGTAAAGAGTTTTCAAAAATACACCTCTTGTGGACTCAAATGTTAGTGAAAAATGCAGAGAAAGGCTAAAGATTGCATTCCACAAGCAGTTATACAAGCATGAAACCCACCTTCAGTGAAGTAGTGTAGAAAATGCTGTTCTAAATGAATTTACAAGAGAACTTAAGTATTTTGGCACATCCAAGTGTGTGTCACAATGCACAGAATTTCCTTCCAGCCATGCTGTTTCAGCATGGCCAGCCCTTTCCTCCATCCTGTGTACTGGTTTCAATTGATAGTCTATTTAACAGAGTATACCATGTCTGGTTGTGTTAGGTTAATTTTCTTCATGGCAGTATGTATTGTGCTGTTCTTTAGATTTGTAACCAAAACAGTGTTAATAACACAATAATACTTTGGCTATTGCTGGACAGTGCTTGCACAGCATCAAGGCCTTCTCTGTTTCTCACACTGCTCGCACTCTCAGCAGGTCAGGGGTGGAAAAGACCCTGTGAGGAGACAGTTGGGACAGCTGGCATAAACTGTCCAAAGAGATATTCCGTACCATGTAATGTCATGCTCAGCAATACAGCCAAGGGCAGGTTTTCCAAGGCAGCTGTTGCTCAGACACTGGCATCAGTCTGCTGTAATTGCCTAATGTAACGGGTCTGTATGGCAAGGTTTTGGTAGCCGGGGGGTTACAGGGGTGGCTTCTGTACAAAGCTGCTAGAAGTTTTCCCTATGTCAGCTATAGCCAATGCCAGCCGGCTTTAAGATGGACCCCCCGCTGGCCAAGGCCGAGCCAATCAGCGACAGCATTTTTTGCCTCTGTGACAATGCATTTAAGAGAGTGAAAAAGTTGTTGCGCAGCAGTAATTGCAGCGAGTGAGAGGAGTGACAATATGTGAGAGAAACATCCTGCAGACACCAAGGTCAGTGAAGAAGGGGGGGAGGAGATGCTCCAGGCGCCGGAGCAGCGATTCCCCTGCAGCGTGTGGTGAAGACCATGGTGAAGCAGGCTGCCCCCCTGCAGCCCATGGGCGGTAGAGCAGATGACTGCCTACATCCCGTGGAGGGCCCCCATGCCGGCATAGGTAGATACCTGAAGGAAGCTGTGACCCCGTGGGAAGCCTGCACCAGAGCAGGCTCCTGGCAGGACCTGTGGTCCGTGGAGACAGAGAAGCCCATGCTGGAGCAGGTTTGCTGCCAGAGACCACATGGGGGGGCTCATGCTGGAGCAGTCGATTCCTGAAGGACTGCACACCATGAAGGAGATCCACGTTGGAGCAGTTCATGAAGGACTGAACCCGTGGGAAGACTCACGCTGGAGAAGTCATGGAGGACTTTCTCCTGTGAGGGGCACCCCACATTGGAGCAGGGGAAACGTGTGAGGAATCCTCCCCCTGAGGAGGAAGAAGCGGCAGAAAACAACAGTGTGATGAACTGGCCCCAACCCCCATTCCCTGTTTTCCCCCTGTGCCGCTGGGGGGAAGGTGGGAGGAAAATCGGGATCAAAGTTATGCCCAGGAAAGGAGGGAGGGTTGGGGGGAAGATGTTTTAAGATTTGGTTTTATTTCTCATTACTCCTCTCTGAGTTAATTGGTAATAAATCACATTTCCCTTCAGTTGAGTCTGTTTTGCCTGTGACGGTAAATGCTGAGTGATCTCCCTGTCCTTATCTCAACTCCACAAACCTGTTGTTATTTTTTTTCTCTCCTCTCTCCTGTCCAGTTAAGGAGGGGGAGTGATAGAGTGGCTTTGGTGGGCACCTGGCATTTTGGCCAGGGTCAACCCACCACACCTTTACGTCAGCTTGAGTTTTTTCCTTTTTTCCACTTCACTTGATAAATCAGGAGAGCTAATTTTGGCTTCTTCAAAGATTTACTTGGAGGAATCCCATGGGCTAGGGCTCTATAAGGTAGAGAGGCCCAAGAGAGCTTGTTAATATTCAAGCACCACCTCCTCCAGGCTCAAGATCAGTGCATCCTTATGAGCAAGAAATCAAGCAAAGGAGGTAGAAGGCCTGATTGGATGAGAAAGGAGCTTCTGGAAAAACCCAAAGGAAAGAAGGACGTTTACAGCCTGTGCAAAAAGGGGCTAGTCACTTGGGAGGAACATAGGAACATTGTCAGAGTATGCAGGGATGCAATGAGAAAGGCTAAGGCGCACTTGGAATTAAAATTGGCAAGAGATGTCAAGGACAACAAGGGCTTCTTCAAATACATCAGTAGCAAAAGGAAGACTAGGGAAACTGTGGTCCCCCTGCTGAATGAGGTGGGTGCCCTGATGACAAAGGATACAGAGAAGGCAGAGTTACTGAATACCACCTTTGCTTCAGTCTTTACTGCTAAGGCTGGCTGTCAGGAATCCCAGACCCTGAAGACAGGGTAGGAAGTCTGGAGAAAGGAAGACTGCCCCTTGGTCAAGGAGGATTGGGTTAGGGATCTTTTAGGCAAACTAGACACCTACAAATCCATGGGGCCCGATGGGATGCATCCAAGAGTGCTGAGGGAGCTGGCAAATGCTGTTGCTAGGCCAATCTCTATCACCTTTGAAAGGCATGGCAGATAGGAGAGGTGCCTGAAGACCACAGAAAAGCCAGTGTCATTCTAATCTTCAAAAAGGGCAAGAAGGAGGATCCAGGAAACTACAGGCCAGTCAGCCTCACCTCCATCCCTGGGAAAGGTGATAGAGTAACTCATACTGGCTGTTATCTCTAAGCATGTGGAGGAAAAGAAGTTTATCATTCAGATTAGTCAGCATGGATTCACAAAGGGGACATCATGCTTGTCCAACCTGATAGCCTTCTATGATGGCATGACTGTCGGGACAGATGAGGGGAGGGCAGTGGATGTCTACCTCGACTTCAGCAAAGCTTTTGACACTGTCTCCCACCACATCCTCATAGGTAAGCTTAGGAAGTGTGGGCTAGATGTGTGGACAGTGAGGTGGATTGAGAGCTGGCTGAAGGACAGAGCACAGAGTCCAGTTGGAGGCCTGAAGCTAGCGGTGTTCCCCAGGGGTCAGTACTGGGTCCAGTCTTATTCAACAAATTCATCAATGAGCTGGATGAAGGGACAGTGTTCCCTCAGCAAGTTTGCTGATGATACAAAACTGAGGCTGTGCTGCCATTCAGCGAGACCTGGACAGACTGGAGAGATGGGTGGAGAGGAACCTCATGAGGTTCAATATGGGCAAGTGTAGGGTCCTGCACTTGGGGAGGAATAACCCCATGCACCAGTACAGACCGGGGGTCAACCTACTGGAGAGCAGCTCTGCAGAGAAGAACCTGGGAGTTCTAGTGGACAGCAAGTTGACCATGAGCCAGCAATATGCCCTTGTGGCCAAGAAGGCCAATGGTGTCCTGGGGTGCATGAAGAAGAGTGTGGCCAGCAGGCCGAGGGAGGTTATCCTCTCCCTCTACTCTGCCCTGGTGAGGCCTCATCTGGAGTACTGTGTCCAGTTCTGGGCTCCCCAGTTCAAGAGGGACAGGGAACTACTGGAGAGAGTCCAGCGGAGGGCTACAAAGATTATGAGGGGACTGGAGCATCTCTGTTATGAGAAAAGGCTAAGAGACCTGGGGCTCTTTAGCCTTGAGAAGAAGGCTGAGGGGACCTTATCAATGCTTACAAATATCTAAAGAGTGGGTGTCAAGAGGATGGGGCCAGGCTCTTTTCACTGGTGCCCAGTGACAGGACAAGAGGCAAAAGGCATAAACTGGAACTGAAGAAGTTCTACCTGAACATGAGGAAAAACTTTACTCTGAGGGTGACAGAGCACTGGAACAGGCTGCCCAGGGAGGTTGTGAAGTCTCCTTCCCTGGAGATGTTCAAAACCTGCCTGGACATGCTCCTGTGCAATCTGCTGTAGGTGAACCTGCTTTAACAGGGGTGGTTTAACTAGATGATCTCCAGAGGTCCCTTCCAACCCCTACCATTCTGTGATTCTGTGATTCTGCAATTCACTTACTAAACTGTCCTTGTCTTGACTCATGAATTTTCTCACTTTTGCCTTTCTGATTCTTTCCCTTATCCCGCTGCAGGGGAGTAAGCGAGCAACTGGGTGAGGGCTCAGCTACCAGCCAGGATCAACCCACCACACAGAGGTTTTCAAACTGTTCTGACGCATAGAGCCAAATGTGCAAAAACTATCTCCATTAATATTACTATTTCCCCCATTATTTAACATTGGGAGGTAGCACCAACAATATGCCTCTCTTTATGGCTACCTTTACACCTCGCATATCACATAATTGCCTTCTTCTGGACAACTAGCTATCACTGGGCTTAAGCTACCAAATATCCCAGCGTGTATCCCCTGTCCCTCAGCTCCACATGTCAATCTACCTCCATTCTCAGACCAGAGTTTTACAGCATTGTAAATCCAACTTTTAGGCTGCTAATAAAGAATTAAAAATACTGCACCCTTGTAAGTCACTCTGCTATTTTGTATTTATTCAATGTATTTTGAACTAATGTGCTCTATGCCAATAGGCATCATATATTATCTCACACCCAGCATAAAATTGTCATAAAGGAAGCATAAATGCTTATTGTGTCCTCTGGCTAATCTAACTAAAATATAAATACATGGCACTCACTATCTAGACAAAATTGGTAATGCTTAGTGATATGGTTTTTCCACAAACATGGTTCTTAGCATTAGGTGCTCTATTTACTCTTCAGTGCTTTTACATCCAGGCTGTGATCTCCCTAATCACTCCATTCATAGCAATTTGTAACCAGTTCTCTTTTCCCACTTACATCTGTTCATCTTTCCTTAATTCTGAAAAAATCCTAAGTTAGAAGTAATGTGGTATTTTTTTATATAACTTACAGACAAGGAAGAACAGCTATGACATGGAGTCTCCAGGCTTACTATTCAATGTAAACATACAGGTAATTAGCAATCACCCTTTACCTTAGAATCGAGCTTCCAAGGTCCTTTAATTCAGCAGAGGCAGTCTAAGCAGAAAACTCTTTAATTTTAAATTCTAAGCCAGCTATTATTTGCCTATAGACAAACGATGTTCTCACCACTTAAATTCTGAAACTAAGAACAGAACAGACTTTACTGAAGGGTGTATTTCAACTATATGTTCTACTGTCAAACCATTTCCCACACACAGAGGGTTCGTCTCATCAGTAAGCTGACAGCTGACTTCAAATCCTGGTGTTTTCTGGTTTACCCTTTCCTTGTCTTCTGTAAGGCTTTTCCCATGGCGGGTTCTTTATATCTTCCAAGCACAGATCCATCCCTCATCATAAATCAGTCCCTCTGGTCTCAGAACTCAGTTAAAGGATGATATTTTAAGACTACTCTGTCAGTTCACATGGAAAAACTCAATTGTTTTTGTATTCTTTAACACAAACCAAGCCTTTGAAAAAAGGTTCTGTATTTAGCCACATTTCTTATGATTGCATAATACTTCTAGTTGCTCAGAGAAGTCTTAGGACAAATAAACATCATTAGGACAAATAAACTTCTTAATCATAATCTCACCAGCAAAAATGATTTATAATTTGTTTGTCAGGTCCTCTGTTATGACAGTCACTACATTTTCTTCTCCTCCATGTTATTTTTTTCCCCTAAACATTTTTTCTCATTTTTTCTATTCTTTTTTCTCTTAAGCATTATTTATCTTAAAACACAACTTAAAAATTCTACTACGTCCTTCCTGCCACTCAGTAATCTAACTTCAACTTAAGATAAGATTTGAGAATTTTTTTAGTTTCTGTATATATCATAATCACTGCTGGAGACCACATCTAGAAACAGAGAAGAGATTAGTTGCATCTTGAGTTATAGTGGTGCAGCTTCAAGTTATCTAAAAAAATGAAATGTTTGTTTACAAAAGTGTCAGGTCAGCTTTTATAAAAATCTTGCTGGGAACTTTTGACGTCCTTGAGGAAACACCATACATATTATATTAATTTGAAAAAACCTAATAGAAGCAAAAGTATTACACAGGCAAGTAAAGTTTCTGTAAAGCTGAACTTGGCAGTGGTGCCCTGAAATTGTAGAAGACCCACACTCCATTAATTCTGTCTCAAAGATTTCCAAACAGTCATCCTCAGAATGTAAACATCTGTTGCCTCTAAAAACGGTACCAAAATTTTAAATATCAGAAAAGGCTATGTTTTACTTTGCTATTTCCTTCTTTCCCAAATAAGTAGCAATATTAGAAGGGTTACACTTCTGATCCAGCAATGTCTGTGTGGACAAAGGCATTCATACAATAACACTTATATTTGCTATAGGTGGTGGAAAGATGCTCAAGTAAGTGATGATAATACATCTGTAATTGTCTTCATGGCTGAGTTGCAGAGAAGGAGAATTCTGAGTTTATTATTTGCCAGGAAAAGCAATCTGCTTCCATGTGTATGGCTCCCTTTACATTTTAAAATTAACATCATATATTTTGTCTCAAAGACAGTCACTAAAAAAGGAGAAAAAAACCCAAACATAATCATGTCTCAGGCTAACATAAAAGTCCTATTTGCCATGGCTATTACAGCTATTTCAGAGAGTTATATTTAACTCATTTCCCAGGCTTTGCCACCTGGGGCTTATATTCTGCTTGCTGAGCTGCTTTCTGTGCTGTGTGGAGTGTCCTGACAGCAAGATGAATGAGCGTAAGCCCTACTACACGTGGAAATCAGCTCATGTTGCAGAATGTGCTTTCAACTTTGTGGAACAGCTTTCTCAACAGCTGGTCAGAGGACAGACTACTGGGCAGGTCTTCCTGTGCTCAGGCTAGTGCTGCCTTTCAAGTATGACAACAAATTTAATACACTCTCAGGGCAAAGAAGACCAAAAGACTTCCAGGTTTCATTAGGAAAAGCATCACCAGAAGGTCAAGGGAGTGACTCTTACTTCCCCTCTACTCAGCACTGGTGAGGCCACATCTGGAGTGCTGTGTCCAATTCTGGGCTCACCAGTACAAGAGGGACATACTGAATCAAGTCCAGTGCAGGGCCACTCAGTTGGTCACAACACTGGAGTATCTCTTGTATGAGGAGAGGCTGAGAGACCTGGGGCTATTCAGCCCAGAGAAGAGAAGGCACCAGGGGATCATATCAATGTGCGTAAATACCTGATGGGTGGGAGTGAGGGAATGAAGATGACAGAGACCGACTCTTCTCAGTGGTGTCCACTGAGAAAACAAGAGGCAATGGGCACAAACTGAAAAGAAGGAAATCAATCTGATCACAAGAAAACACTTTTTTACTGTGAGGGAGACTGAGCAGTGGCACAGGTTTCCCAGAGGGATTGTGGAGTCTCCATCCTTGGAGAGATTCAAAAGCAAACTGGACATAGCCCTGATCAACCTGCTGCAGTTGACATTACATGGAGCAAGAAGACTGGACTACAGAATCTCAAGAGGTCCCTTCCAACCTCAATGATGCAGTGAAATCCCCAAGTATGCACCCAATGATTCTGCATCACATCTGTACAATAAGGAGTTGCCTGCTGCAGTGTTCCTATTCACAGGGCTGAAAGGGCTGCAGGTTTTTAGAACAATTTCCAGACCCCTAATGAAAGAGAACTAAATAAGTGGGGACAGTGCTAGGTCCTCCCCTCCCTCTGCACCATGGAAAGGGCTGCCATTCCAGATGAGATTCACTTACTGCTTACTGCTGATTACTGGGAATAGGATGAGCAGGGCTATCACAAGCACAAGTGACATTGGTAGGAGGGCTGCTGAAAAAGGGGCAGCATTTTCCTGGGGGAAGCCGAGCAGAGTACCAAATAAAACCAGGTAAAGCTGAAATCTAGTTCCAAACTGTTAATGTACCTTCGATATTCAGGATCATGGTATGCAAAAAAACCTCCCTTTGTATTACAATGTAAGTAATATTAAAAATGCCTACAAATTGTTCAAAAGTAAATGCTTTTTTTCAAAAATTACAGTCTTTCACATTTTTGCAGACCAAATACTGGCACGGTTTGAGGGCTGGCCACCAACGAATGACAGACGCTGTCTATTAACCCCTCTCTCCTCCTAAAAGGGAAAAGGAGAAAGAACAAGGTTTGGAAAATAAAACTAAAACAGCTTTAATGAAACAATAACAATAAAAGAAAATATAATAATAAGAATAAGGAAATAATGAAATACATACAATATGTACAAATATATACAAAAGCAATACCAAAACTAACTTCCCCCACCCTGATGATGATACCTCACCACCACAATGCAGGGCTGGCACTGGGGCAGTCCCGGCCTGGACTCGGCAGCAGACAGGGACGGGATGCAGAAGCTGGACTCAGGCACTGGATTCAGGGATGCATGGATCGGGATCGACGACAGAAGAACAGACAGAGTCCTCCTCAGATGTCGGCCATCGAAGAAGAGAGAGAGACCCTCGTGATCTCTCAGCTTTATACTGAATATGACGTCTATGGGAAGGAATACTCTGTTGGTCAGTTTTAGGTCACCTGTCTGGTTCACTCCTCCCTGCAGGTGCAACCTTTTACGTGCTTGCAACCCTTTTCACTCCCGGCACCCCAACATGGAGTACAAGATTTAGCAGTGACCTTGGTCACTACAAGAACAAGTATAAGCAAGGGCGTCTCTGCACACCATTCCTCGGTACGAACTATAAACATCAGGCCTTATCACTGCTAGAAGCAGTCACTGTCTGGAAAAATATGCTGCTGTTTCAGAAAGTGCCGTTAGTTATAAGAGATTTAACTGAAAAGTTAGAGCACTAAAACAGATTAGTTCTCGTTTAGCCCAAACCAGGACAAATACACACAGCAGAAAGCAAATTTTTTAAGTATCCCTTATTCCAGCCTTTTTTTTAAATCAATTAATCCTGAGCCATTTTAAAAGTTAACAGAGAAGTGTATGACTCTCTGAGCATTTATACTGCTGGTGCTTACCTGAGATTTCCAGAAGCAAAAATCATTACTCAGCTACAAAGAAGAGGTACACAAGTTTGGAGAGGTTTTGTATCTAGAAACCAATATATACAGGAAGTCCTATTTAAAAAAAAAAATTAGTGATCTAGTATGTAGCAAGATTTTAAAACATCTTAATTCATATAAAAGATGACCATATGTCCTGGGTTACAGTGTAAAATGTGCCAAAAGGAAAAAAAAATATTCTATTACCATCTTCAGGAGCTGTTGAGACCAGGTGGGGAGGTGCTCCCTGCCTCCCCCCTCTGGACTATCTTCTGTTAATGGGCACAACAATGCCTTATCGCCTGACCCATCGATAACTCGCTCCTGGACTATCTCCTGTTAATGGCCCATCAAGGAACTGCCTCACGACTCCCCATCCCATTGTGAGATGCTCCGCCCGGGGGGAAGGAGCCAAGCAGTCCATGCCAAATAAAAACTGAGATCTCGAACACCCTAGCAGCCTTCTTCCACTGGATTCCCAGAGGAGTTTTTCCCCCCACTGGAATTCCAGAGGACAAGAGCTACCGGCCTACCACTGGACCTTCGGAGGAAGACCAGACTCTTTTACCTGATCGCTGCTTCAACAGCACTACATCCATCACTTCAGGAGGACTGCAGCCAGCATCTTATCGGACTGCTACTGCCACCCTAACAGGGTGTCAGGTTGTATTTCTGACTCTGTCAGTGTAAACCAGTGGGTTGTTTGGTTTTTCCTTGTCTTGTGTTATATATATATATATTAGTAAAGAACTGTTATTCCTGTAATAAGTAACATATTGTGCTTTGTTCATTAAACCTGTATGGGAAGGTATGGATGGAAGATTTATGTGCCCGCAAGGCTTGATAGCCCAACCGAAGGACATTCCTGCATAAGTTAACAGGACCCGTAGCTGAAGGGGTGGAGTAGTCACATTCTTGCATAAGTCAACAGGACCCGTAGCTGAAGGGGTGGAGTAGTCACATTCCTGCATAAGTCAACAGGACCCGTAGCTGAAGGGGTGGAGTAGTCACATTCCTGCATAAGTCAACAGGACCCGTAGCTGAGGGGGTTGAGTAGTCACATTCCTGCATAAGTCCACCCACAGGGCAACGAGGAAGACATTCAGCCTTCATCCTTACGATCACCAGGAGGCAGAGAAAGACCCCCCCAGCAACAGAAGAAACGTGCGCAGAGTATCGACCTGATTGCGACATCACGAATGCAGGAAATGAGACTGTATATAATGTGCTTACACGAGGCGGGAAGTTGCGAGCCGTTGGCGGAGCGCAGACTCCCCGGCCGCCCAGCGCTGCCTTTGCTCCTGTTCGCTTGCTAATATAATAAAATTCGCATTGGATTTTGACACTTTAAATTGTCCGTGTCTCTACCTATCACATTCCTATTCCCCATATCTTTGCCTGAAGGCCCGTTAATTTCAAAATTATAATAATTTGGAGGGAAGGGGGTTGCACTTTCCATTGCAAGGGAGGCTCCTGCCTTCCTCCGCAGACACCTGTCTTTCAAACCAAGACACCATACTATAACCAAGTAAGTAACAAGTGAAACCATTTGTGGACTTAACTGGTTTTCAGCAGTAAATACTGAAGACGGCGGCAGCAGAGGAATGCAACACATAACACTGTTCAACTAGAATTTGAGACACATAGGCCAGCTTTAAACTGCTAAAATAGCAAAACCTGCAACACTATTGCCAGCTAAGCAGCTAAGCAGGCATAATTTTGTCCACTGTTCTTTGCAATACTGTAGGATATGACTTTAAAAAGTGAATCCTGTAGTTTCAGAAATGTGGAGCTTTTTTCATTGCCTATCAAACCAGTATTTTCATCAAAACATCAAAATCCAGCACAGGACCATCAGGTATTCTGGGAACTTGTCCCTAGAATAATCATTGAAGCTTCTTACTCATGCCTCAGAACGGAAATCTGGATGAGTGATCTGTCAGCACAGCTTCCAAGCTCACCTCCTCCCCACCACATCCCCTCTCACTCACATCAGCTTTGTTCAGAGCTTTCTATAACTTCACTGTATCTGTAAGTGCAGGAGCTAAGGCACCCTTTGTGCTGATGATGGGTTACTCAGTTATTAGGGTGATTTATGTTTTGTCCATTAGGGAATTCACCCAGAACTCAGTTCAGGACTAGGCAGGGTGGGCCAGTAGCTAAAGACTGAGACTGGAGCTCTGCACACACCTCTGCCATTGACCTGTTCTCTATCCTTAGGCAAGTAATTTGACATCACCATACTATTTAGTCTGCAACTGGCACGGCAGTTATGACAATGTATTTTTTTATTTTGTCCTGCCAGACAGGATGTGATCTCAACTAAGCACTCCTGATACTACAGTAAAATAAATGACTTAATAATTCAGAACAGAAATACAAATCAGCCTCTCCCTTCTTTTCCCAGAAAATCAAATAAAGGATGCCTTTTATCACCCCAAATCTCAACACAATCTAACAAAACCACACAGTCAATTGGACAGTTTCCCAGCTCCAGGCCTTCTGAAAGATTACCTAATAGTAAGACCTCTCTCCAACCAACAGCTGAAATAAAATAACACTGAGTTTTAGTGCTCCTAGTTATTCTTACCTTCATATTGCTGAGAGATCTTAGGAACAGATATGTCCTTACCTCCCTTGCCTTCCACCAGCTAAACTCACCTAGCACAAACGACACTCTATTTTGCTTATTGACTATAAATATGCTGGGGGGGGAAAAAATTGCTAGGTTGTGGTGGGTGCCCACCAAAGCTGCTCTATTGCTCCTCCTCCTCAGCTGGACACAGGAGAGAAAATATAACGAAAGGCTCATGAGGCAAGTAAGTGCAAGGACATCACTCACCAACTACCATCACGGACAAAACAGACTCAACTTGTGGAAATTAATTTAATTTATTACCAATCAAATCAGAATAGGATAATGAGAAATAAAAGAAAATCTTAAAAACACCTTCCCCCCACCCCTCCCTTCTTCCCAGGCTCCACTTCACTCCCGATTTCTCTACCTCCTCCCTGCCAGCAGCGCGGGGGGATGGGGAATGTGTGTTGCAGTCAGTTCATCACATGCTGTCTCTGCTGCTCCTTCCTTCTCAGGGGGAGGACTCCTCACATGCTTCCCCTGCTCCAGTGTGGGATCCCTCCCATGGGTGATAGTCCTCCACGAACTTCTCCAACGTGAGTCCTTCCCACAGGCTACAGTTCTCCATGAACTGCTCAAGCATGGGTGCCTTCCATGGGGTGCAGTCCTTCAGGAACAGACTGCTTCAGTGTGGGTCCCCTACGGGGTCCCAAGTCCTGTCAGCAAACCTGCTCCAGCGTGGGCTCCTCTCTCCATGGGTCCACAGATCTTGACAGGAGCCTGCTCCAGCACAGGCTTATTTCTCTCAAATATTCTATCTCCTCTTTTCAGCTGCAGTTGTGCAGGGTTTTTCCCTGCTTCTTAAACACGTTATCACAGAGGCGCTACCACCATCGCTGATGGGCTCAGCCTTGGCCAGCAGCATGTCTGTCTTGATACTGGCTGGCATTGTCTCTATTGGACATGGGGGAAGCTTCTAGCATCTTCTCACAGAAGCCATCCTTGTAGTCCCAGTGCTACCAAAACCTTGCCGTGCAAACCAAATACATAGATATCGACTTTTCAAAAATATAGGCTGAGAAACAACAGAGTTTTTTCCTGAGGCTGGTAGCCTGTCACAAATGAGGTCCCCCAGGGGTCGATACTGGGCTCCATGCTGTTCAACACCTTCATGAATGTCTTGGACAATGGGATTGAAAGCACCCTCACCAAGTTTGCTGATGACACCAAACTGGGTGGTGAAGTGGGCGCATCAGAAGTGAGAACCATCTTACATAGGGACCTGGACAGGCTGGAAGATTGGGCTAGCAAGAACAGTATGAAGCTTAACAAAGACACATGCAAAGTGCTGCACCTGGGTCAGGAAAACAAAAGAGCCCAGTACAGGCTAGGATCTGTGTGGCTGCAGAGCCACAGCAGGCACCCCCAGGGTCTTGGGTGTCCTGTGGAACAACAAGCTGAACATGAGTCAGCAGAGTGCTGCTGTAGCAAGAAAGGCAAATCGGATCCTGGAATGTGTCCACAGGGGCATTACTAGCGGAGACAGAGATGTGATCATCTCAATCTGCTCAGCGCTTGTCAGGCTGCACCTGGAGTATTGTGCTCAGTTCTGCTTCCCACAATTCAAGAAAGATGTGGACAGACTCCAAAGGAGGGCCATGAAGATGATCAAAGGGTTGGAGGATCTGCCCTATGAGGAAAGACTAAAAGAGTTAGGTCTCTTCTCCCTGAAGAAAAGGATACTTGGAGGAGAAACCTCATCTCAGTTTTCCAGTATTTAAAGAGCATCTACAAAGAGCACAGAGGATCCGTCTTCACAAAGAGCCACACGGAGAAGACAAGGGGTAATGGGGACAACTTTCACCAGGAGAGACTTCTTATCAACATAAGCAGGAAATTTTTTGCAGTGAGAACAATCATCAGGAAAAAGAGTATCTAATGGAGAAGAAATATTTAAGTTGTTAGAATCAATCCAACTGCCTAAAGAAATTGCTGTCATACACTGCCCAGCTCATACCAAGGGCGCTACAGAAATTAGTAGAGGTAATGTCTTAGCTGACATGGCTGTAAAGACTGCAGCCTGACAACCACTGAGAGAATGTACAGTTGCAACTCCAGCAATGGACCAAAGCGAATGGCCAAATTTAACAGATCCCAAAACCAAGTACAAAAAAGACTGTTCATCAGAAGAAAAGAAACAAGGAAGAAGTGGGAAGCAGACCAAAATTATGATGGAATATGGGCAATGGGAGGAAAACAACTGCTACTGAAGAAATATATAATTACTGTGACAAGATGGTTTCATGACAAAACTCATGGGGGAGCAGAAGTGGTAGCTAATCAGGTTCAGAAACTATGGGCAGCACCAGGAATCTATGTGGCTGCAAAAAGAATCACCAGTAGCTGTCCAGTTTACCAAACCTTGTCAAGTACCAAGCCAAACCCAAAGCTAGGGGCGTAACCATGGACCTACTTCCCTTTTCAAAGATTGCAAGTAGATTACACAGATGTGTCATCTGCTAATATATGCCATCTGCTAATGAATACAAACATTTGCTTGTAATAGTAGATCAACTGTCAGGCTGGGTGGAAGCCTTCCTGACAAGAAAAGCTGACACAGAGGGAGTATAAAAGCTTTATTGAAATAAATTATACGTAGAAATGCGGTTCCGGAGTCAATTAAGTCAGACAGTCGGACATTTACAGCAAATATAATCAATCAATCAATCAACTATATACATGTGGCAGTTTGGTGTCTGGCGGGGCTTTGGTGTGGTTTTAGTAGCGGGGGAGGGGGCTACAGAGGTGGCTCCTGTAAGAGGCTTCGAGAAGCTCCCCCGGCTCCAATTTCGGACGCGCCTCTGGCCAAGACCAGACCAATGGAGACTCTGCGAGTAACTGTGTAAGATTGAAAGGGCTTGATTGCCGGCTTTTGTTTTGTTTGTTTCTGTTGGTGAGCGAAGGGGGACAGGAGAGAGACAGCCCTGCGGACACCCGGTCGGTGAGGAAGGGGAGGGGGAGCTGTGCCGCTGCAGAGGTTCCCCTGCGGCCCGCGGTGGGGTGGCGGCTGAGCCCCTGCAGCCCTGGAGCCCAGCGGTGGCCCAGAGATCGCCCTGCAGCCCGCGGAGGGCCCCGGGCCGGAGGAGCAGGGCCCGGGCCCGGAGCAGAGCGCGACTGCGGCCGCGCTGGAGCCGCCCGTCGGTGGGAGGGCGGCAGCCCCGGGAGGGCCCCGCGCTGGGGGGTTCTGGGGAGCTGCGGCCCCGCGGGAAGGACTCGCGTTGGGGCAGTTCCTGGAGGGCTGTCTGCCGGGAGAGGGACCCCGCGGTGGGGCAGGGGAGGGCTGCGAGGGCCCCGCTCCCTGAGGGGGAAGGAGCAGCGGGGACACCTTGTGCCAGACGGACTGTGACCCCCATTCCCTGCCCCCTGCGCTGCTGGGGGGGAAGAGGGAGCAGAGCTGAGCCCGGGGAGACCGGAGGGGTGGGGAGGAGGTGTGTTGTATTTAAGACCTGGTTGTATCTCTCATTCTCCTTGATGGTGGTGGCTGTTTGTATTAAATTGATGTTGTTGAGCCTGTCTTTTGCCCATGACCATAACTGGTGAGTGAGCCCTCCCTGTCCAGTGTCTAGACCCTCGAGCCCTTTTTGGTTGCCCTTTCTCCTCCCCATACCTCATGGGACGGGGTAGGGGTGACTGAAAGGCTGCGTGGGGCTTTTGTTGCCCGCTGGGTAGGCTCAAACCTTGACAACACATCACTGGGAATAGTAAGAAATTTACATCCCCCCTATCACCCACAGTCCTTGCGACAGCTAGAATGGATGAACAGAACATTAAAAGAAAAGATAGCTAAAGTATTTGCACACACAGGTTTAAAATGGCCAAAAGGATTAAACTCAGTTCTGTGTAATGTTTGAAATACTCCATGGCAACCCATAGGACTAACACCAGCAGAGGCTGTCTTTGTGAAGCATTTGGCTATACCAGAAGCTTACATTCCAGCTAAGACCAGCCTATTGGACAGAGATGAAAAGTTGACCCAGTACATTTTATATAAGCAGAATCAGTTTGAAGACAAAAGGAAATATGCCCAATGGTATCGACTGACACCAGCTGAGATGCAGGTACGTGATATACAGCCTGGAGACATAGTCTTAATTAAAGTATTTTCCTGAAAATCAAAATTGGAACCCAAATGGGAGGGGCCATACACTGTCTTATTGTGTTCTTATTTTGGTATTAAAGTTTTAGGAAAAAAAGATTGGATACACGATTCTCACCTCAAAGGAGTGGTGAATAGCCAACCAGCTGTCAAATAACAGAGACCTGAAAATCAGCAAGGATGAAGTGGGAGATTTCACTACTGATGCTGTTGATTTTGGTGACTACTACAGCACGGCTAAGTGTGAACATGATGCAAAAGAGATACATCATGTTCTGGAGAGTAAAGAAGGGTGGAGGACACTGCTGGTGGGAAACTCTCTCTATAAGCACATGCTCCACCCAGTGATAATCTTGTTAGTTTTCATTCTGTTATGTCTGTTATTTATACTACTATTTTATATAAGACTATGGGCAGTAGTTAATTGCCCCTCAGGAATTCTTTTCAACATATTAGCAGGAATGCTTAATAAAAACAAAGGGAGGACTGTTAAGAAATATTAGTTGTTTAGCTTAAATAAGTAAGTTTTTAATAGAATTAATCACTTAGAGTTATAATCTGTGATTTAGTATACTGTTTGCTTAGCATCACTTACTTAGCACAAGTGGCTAGATTTGCTGAGGCCTTAGGCTGTAAACTTTTACCTAGATTTGCTGAACTTTTACTTACTTAAGCAAAAGAGGACCTCCAGAGCCAGTGCAAACCAGAGGATGAGAAGGCTACAGCCGTCAGTAGAAGCTGCAACTTGACAAGACACGGCCTGCCTGGAGACAGTGGAGGAATCAAATAAGGTGTCAAAAGATCTCAGACCAGAATCACCAGTGGACCAAAAGATGCATGAAAGACCTGTGAAGATTGCTTGAAGGACAGGTGCATAGATTGTAAGGGCTTAATTGCCCAGGAATTTCTTTGTTTGGGGTCCCTCTCCAGAGGCACCCAGCTTTAGCTGTTTCTTCCTGGCAGTACCATTTGAAAATTATTTTTTAATATGTATTTTGGTGCTTGAGACTGCTATAGGAAACCTAGGGATTGAACTGCAAAGAAACTTCTTTAACAAGGCACCTATATCCATCTTTCAAGTTTTAGTGACATAAGCAAAGTTGAAGCTCAGTTCCTAGCTGAAAACTTGAAATTTATTGTTTCTGCAAAGTTATGGCAAATCTGTATTTATTTCAATTTGAGAAATAAAAAACACTTAACCCTGCTGTCTAGCAGGTGTATGCCATTCTTTCTTAAGCATGTTGGTGGCATCATCTTTTGCAGATAAATGGATTAAAAGGCATTGGGAATGAACACTGAATTACTAAGAGAATGAGATTGCTTACACCATCTTTTCCTTCTCTGCCATCTATGATACTTCAGATAGTTTAAAATGCTTCAACAAAGAAACCTACTTGTGCAATTGGATAAGTTTTAAGGGATGATATAAGACATGAAGTACTTCTTCAATTTATGTTGTTGATGGTAGGAAAGGGAACATAGAGACAGGTCCTGGAGATAATATCGTACTAAATAGAAAATGCAGATACAAATTAAATGTGCTCGAAGGAAATCTTCAAACATTTTACACAGAATAGAAAAATATTTTCTTGAAAAATAATGGTGTGAAGATTAGGAAGGCACCAGTCAGGCATATTATAATTACAGAAACTGAAAACCAGCTATCATACAGATCATGCACAAATAGCTGAATAAAGGATATTGTTGTTTTAGGAGGCAGCTGTTAGGGAAAAAACAGAGTAGGAAGCAGGTAATAACAACAAAACATTAAAAAAAGAAATAGTCTGATGTCAAAGTGGGACTCACAGCTGCATTTTCAAAGGTGTTTTCATATAAAATGAGAACACAGAAAAAGCATGGAGAAGGAAAAGCATGTGAGCTTATGTATTAAAAAAAAAAAAAGAAAAGCAGTAATTCATAGAGGAAAGAAGAGAGACAAAATTACATCTTCTCAACTCCCTATTATTAAGCATATGTAGATAGAATTGTACACCAGTATGGACTGACAGAAAGCAGTATAAAAAGTATGTTGAGGTGATTTTGGGATCAGTAGCTTCAGAGAACATCTCAAGAATGTTTCTCAGGAACTAAATATAACCTTTGTCAACTCTCATAGTTGTGCTATTTTCAATGAATATATAAATGTATCCAATAAAATGTGAAGACCTGATGAGAATAAAGAACACATCCAAACAGTAAAAGGTAAGAATAATAGCCCAATGCAGCAGCTGAGCATCACTACAGAGGGCAGACATAGCCTCTGGGCTGAAAACTTTGGATAAGAGGGGTCAAGGAAGCAGCCTTTTTTCACAGGCAGGCTGAAAACAGCCTCTGTTTATTAGACTTCCTTTTCCAGTTGACTTCAATTGATTATGTTTGTTGAACTCATTCCTTTTGGTTACATCATATTATGTTAATCTTCTAAAAGCTGTTGAAATGAGTTCAAGATAAAATAACCACAAGTCAGTGATAGGAAAGCAGTGGTACATGCTTCTGACTTACTATTTTTTAAATAAAAAATGAATCCTCAGACCTATCATTCTTCAAGGTGCAGATGCAGATGCAGTAAAATCTCCACAACCCTCAACCACCGTGCTCCACCTTTTTTACTTGCATTGCCTAATGTTTTTAGATCATTAAGGAGATGCAGGCATGCTGCAAGATATACAGATGTTTGAAAAGCAAGTTGTAGCAGTGACAAGCTTACCAAAAGCTCCAGCAGTTGCTATTGGCTCATGAGGGATAACTAACAGCTACTGACAACAAAGCTCTTGCTTGGCATTTCATCTGTGATAATACAAAAAGCCCAGATAGCAATCTGATCATAGGCTGGAATTTGGTAAGACACTTTAAGGTACAGAACGAAGAGCACAAGCACAGGACTTAGACTGGTGCTTTCATACCAGATTCTGAATATAGTTCCACCCACCTTTAGGTGATATTCTCATCATGCTTGGTGCTGCAGTGTTCTGAATACTTCCCTGCCATTGCTCAAACCCACCTAAGCTATGCCGTTGATGTATTTTTTAGCCTTGTGACAGCAAAAATCCAGGGTAAGGGGAAAGAAAGCATGACAATTTAGTTCAAAAAATTCTGAATTACCTTGTAGTCATTTTCAAATGCATGAAGAATATCTCAGAGTACTGCAGGGGAGACTCAGAGACTTCTATTGCTGTGATAGAGTCTCCACTGTACGGTATGTCAGGTGGGACTCTGAGAGGCAGAGGTTCAAGTTCCTGAATTGTCTGATGAGTTTCCAAAGAATATGCCTTTTTTCACTGAAATGGAATGAAAGCAGTTCAAGCAAGCAAAGAAAAGAATTTGTAACTAGGAAAAAAAAAAAAAAAAAAAAAAAAAGAAATTAAATAGTCCTGAAAAGATGCTTTTGACAGGTGTAGGAAGAGGAGAAGGTGATGTTGCACTAGAGTTAGCAGGTGCTGCTTCAGGAATATGGGAAGCTCTGTGTTGGAAAAGCAAGTTCAGGAAGCCACTGGCTTTCACACATATCTTGGAAACACACCCTTGCATAGGAAATCTGTCCAGAAACTGCAAAGAACTTAAGAGTGGACTTACTGAGAAGTTAAGCAAGTAAGGCAGGGTAGGTGCATGAATTTCTTTGTGCCTCACAATTTGCCAGTCCAGACCAGCTTGTTGCTGGGGCTAATGATGGCAGAACCAAACTTCATGTGTGAGTGTCTCCACCCAGGACCAGTTAGTTTTTCAGTCTTCACCTGTTAAAGAAAATCAGCCTTAAGAATAAAAGAGTAAAAAGAATTTGGGATTGAAGCATTTGAACTTGAAACTGGTATCTCACCAATTAGGACAACAGCTTGTGAAACTCAGTGTTTGTCCAGACTAGGTCATTCAAAGTCCCAGGTGTACTCCAGCCTTCACAGTCCACCGTGGCAGGAGTCTTTGCTCAGTGAAAAAAAAATCTGGATTTGTCTAAATTGGACTTTACTTATTTTTATTGTTGATTTTTACAGCTTCTATTTCCCAAGGAAATTAAAAAAAATATTTCTGCCCACATCTACTTGTCATTGCAAAGCTAAGTCAGAAGCTTGAAAACAGCTGCTGTCCAGTGGGAACCTCTACCTGGTAGAAGAAAAAGAGTCACTCAAAATACCTGACCATTCTTCACTTTGCTGTATTGACAACGTAAAGGTGGCTTTGAAGCACCTTGTGTACACACCAAGATCTTGTTTCAAAACCCAGAACTACTGAAACACAGCTCCGAGGGTGAACCTCTGCTGATGTATAAGAGTATAGAGTAAGAGACACAACTGCTTAAACCAGAAAAGCCCATACTTACTCCACCAAGAGACCTGTCAGTCCTTGATGACCACCATTCAATGCAGCAGGGTAAAGGCAGAAGGAGAGTTGCCTGAGGGCAAGAGAAGGCAGGACACGGAAGGCCTGGTAGCCCAAATCCCTCTGAATGCACCTGGCTGCCAGGCTTTTGTGTGTTGTGGACAGAATCCCAGATGTCTCTATTGTCCATGTGTGGTTCAGTCCCATAAAGACTGCTCATACAGTCAGCACTTGTGTGAAGTGTCACACTGCCCAAGTACATGCCATGCATCTGACATTCACACAGCAATAAATCTCCCCAGGACTTTGGGATGGAGAGATTTATATTATACTGTCTATGGCCTGTAGTCTTCCTGTGTTTAAACAAAAGAAGTGCAAAACCACAAGCTCAGCCTCCAGGAAGGAGCTGGGAATGTGTTTGCCCAAACTGCCTAGCACTCAGACTGGCAAAACAGGATTTTTGGGGAGTCATAGTGACGAGAGCTGTAACTGAAAAAGTAATCTGAAAGGCATGGTGACTAATAACAAAAAGGAAATTCTACCACATGAAGTTTTCCGTGGCAACTAGCCTAGTTACAACACTTTGACAATAACCATAATATTTTAAGTTAAACTACAATGAACAACAGAATACACTTTCACATTGCAGTTGACCAAATCACGACTAGGCATAGAAGCACAACTACAAGCACACAGAAGATACAGAGGACTCTAATCAGTTCCCTAGCAACACCGAACAACTTCTGTAAAATCAAAGTCCTCCTTTCTACCATTTTTGACAGAACTAATGGGAAGAAGGCAAAAGCAAGAAGTGAACATACACAAGTAAACCATTATTTATGGATTTCCCTAATATTACTGTCCTAAAATAAGGTGCATCAAAAAAATTGCTGCCACAACCATCCTATGCTAGAGTTTTAGCAACTCAGCAGTGTTATCTCCCAGTAATGTATAATCACTGCTTATTATTCTGGTCCTCTTCCGTGAAAAATCTTGTGGTTTAGCAAACTGTGTTTTGGAGTCCGTTTTCTACTATTGTTCGTAACCCTACAACTTTGATTTTTATTGTTATTTGCAAACTTTGTTGTGGACCTTTTTCAGTCCCTTGTACTGCAGATTTGCTTACTGCTGATTTGTGCTTTTCAGAGAACTGATGAAAAAAAATCTACAGCTGAACATAAGGAATATTAGTGTTCAGCTTTCCTAGTCCTTTTCTTCAAGTTTATGTTTCATACTTCTAAAGCTTACTCATTTTTATTTGATTTTCTGTATGCACCCAGTATTTGTGTTGTGGATAATCTTTCTTCATACACATTTTTGGTATTTCTACTGGTAGATCTACATAAAGTATCATAACTTAATTTTTAAGATAGTGGTCTAAAATAAAAACCTCATACTGCTCATAATGTTTTCACCCTGCCCTTCTGATTTGCTTACAAGGTGCTTAGTGCTTTGTGCTCTGCATTGAATGTGCACTCTGTGATGACCAATCTATGCTGTATTGTGTGTGCACAGTGCTCTGGAATTAGCAGTCAATGCAACATAATTATAATTGTGTGTAATCACACCGCCAAGGCAAATTGCAAAGCAGTTGCAAGTATTGCACTCTAAGCCTCGACCTGTCATTGCTGCCATTCTTGTCGCAGTCTTCCCTTTCCCCTTCATTGGTAAGCCTGTTGGCATTGTAATTTGAGATTCACATGGCCTCCAAGGCC
Organism: Leptosomus discolor; assembly: GCF_034619465.1. NCBI lineage: Eukaryota > Metazoa > Chordata > Aves > Leptosomiformes > Leptosomidae > Leptosomus > Leptosomus discolor. The sequence continues at coordinate 45,589,341 of NC_141419.1, read as the reverse complement.
CTCCATCCATACCCCTACCCTCAGGGACTTTAAATGTGGAAACAAAACCAAAAAATAGAAGCTAAGAAGTCTAATCCTGACTCTACCCTTAGCTTTCTCTGGATGCTACATTAAGCCCTCCATTTGTTTCTCTTCCCTGGTCTATAAAGGATTAAAAGATGGCTAAAAGTGCTGTTGGAGTTGAGTGAATTAACAGTTTTAAAATTAATTTCTCCCTTTGTTCCTTTTCACAAATTGTTTGCAAACAGAGCATAAATTTATTCATTATTCAGAATGATTCACAAATTCCTTTGGTGACTAATTCTTAACCAACCAATGAATCTCAAATACTGAAATAATAATACTGGAATCAAATATGCCATCTGAAACCTTTTCCAGGTTGGTTAGTTCCATAAGTCAATCAATTAGAAAACCCAAAATAATCTCAAGATTTATAGCATTTGTCAGTGGAGAGCAAGATCAGAATGCTGAACTTTCGGAGGCAGCACTAAGCAGTTAGTATATTGTTACAATTCACTGCAGATGTGGCCCTGCTCTGTCAGGCAGCCAGGCAGCTTCTACTCTGTCCCAAGGTGCAAGCTTTTTTGGTGACATTTCCAATACAATAAATCCATTACACTTGATCTTGAAACAAAATAGCGAAAACCAAAAACTACACAGATTCCAGGCAGTATGTTTAAGAAAAAAATATCCTCAGTAACTAACAAACATTTATTCAGCATAACATTGGAAAAATTATTCCCCTAGCTGTTAATGAATCATCAAAGTCCAGATACTGCTGTTGTCATTGATATTTAAAAAAATGTAAAATGTGATTGAAGCAACTGGGAAGCTGCTAAGAGTCCTTTGTATGGTCTTGATCCAATTTTGGTGAAGCAGTAACTAGACATAATTTAGATTTAGGAACTAGCTATTAGACAATGTGGCTATGTCAGAAAGGGTGATGGATTTTGGTTTGGCCAGCAAACCATGAAGAACTGCTCAGGACTGCCAAGATTAGAGAAGAAGGAGGTAAAAGGTGATTCTGGCAAGGGGAAATCATGACCGCTGACACATTGACCACCTACTCAAATTATACCACCTACTCAGAAAGGACAATAGAAGAAGATGACAGAGACCACGCACTAATTGTCATCAGTTGCGAGGAAGAAGAATCAATCATCGAAGGGAATGATGATGAATATGTATTAGTTAAGTATATAATTACGAGAAACTCTGGGGCCAGGTGTGCTGTCTTGGGACAGAGAGCCACTGATGCACATGAAATAAATGAATGAAATAAAATACCTCGACTTTGTGTGGATATTGGCGTTTTGCACACCAGGTACTGGACCCCCACTTTTGGGACAACACTGCAGTCCTAACTCTTGCTCCAGACCAGGCAGACACAACTCCACCAGGCATTAGCAGCCCCATAAGTATTTGAAAACATGCTGCCTTCTGAGATGATGCTAAGATAGGGTCTCTATAAGTCTGATGGAGGACAAAATTAGAATTCACTGTGGCAGACTGAAAACATGGTCTAGAAAAAAAAGAAAAAGGGGATGCAATTCAGTTAGACAGGTGTGAACCTCTGTACCTTGGGGGGAATAAACAGTTCCACAAACAAGAAATAACCAGATGCCAAAGGACTGACAAGGTAATAGGTCTTCCAAAAAGAACCTGGGGACCCAAGCAGACCACAAATTTCAGATGAATGAGCAGTGGCATGCTGTTAAAAAAAACAGTCAAATGTTAGACAAACATATAAATGGCAAAAACATTATCAGACAGAATTTTTCCATTCTATTCAGCACTAAGACTGGAGTTGAAGTAGTTGAAGTATAATGCCCAGTTTTAGGCACCACACTTCGAAAAATTGTGCATATCAAATTGAAGACAGTCCAGAGTAGAGAAACTGGAATGATGAGGTGTCTGCAAAACACGAACTATGAAGAAAGACTGAAATAATTGGGTTTGTTTAGTCTAAAGATGAAAAGACTACATGAGCCAGGGGGGCAGAGGGGTGGAGAGGGAAAAGGCTTGAGGGAAAATGATGACAATCTTTAAATATGTAAGAGGCTGCTTCAAATGGGAAAGAAAGAAATAATATACACTCCTTCTTATGGTGGCCACAACAAAAAAACAGCCTTGTAGTGCAATAGAGAAGCTGAACTTGGACTTCATGAAAAAACTTTCTAGTGCTAAATATAGGGAAGTACTGTGATAGATATCAAAAGGACATAGGATTTCTAACTAAAAAACTAAAGCTTTTTTTAAGTATAAATTAGACAAATACCTGCCTGGAGTAGATGAAAGATTCTAGTCCTTTACAGCCTTCTTTTCTGTCACTATGATCTTCTGTGCTACACTGCTAAACTCCTGTCATCCCACAAATTGCCTTGACTACAGTTCTGGGCCTGTATTTAATTTCATTTAGTCACAAGTATTTAGATACTTATTAAGACCTCAGGTCAATTATATTAAGATATATAATTAAAAAATGTAATAACATAAATGTAATATGTATTTCTGAAGAAAACAGGGATATGAGCTAATTAAGTAAATGTTTAAGAGATCTACATTTATTCCATTTGCCCATATAGTTATAAAAAATTGCATGCTATGTTATCAGTCTGTAATGAGATTTCTAATCATTTACACTTCTCAGGGTCGTTCAATATGTGAACATATAGAGCATATCCTCTTACTTTGAGATACCAGCCTCCTCAAAACTTCATGCTTCAATAAGTCTTTCATCACAATTCCCAATCTACTCCACTCCCCCCCAAAAAAAAACACCTTTGCATGGAAAAAACAAAATTTTTCTATTTTTAATGCACAACTCCTTCCTAAGACAGATTAATTTTTTCTCCTGTATCAAGAATACTTGCAGCAGTGTGCTTGACATCCACTGTCATGTCATAAGTTCAAGGAATAGAGAAGGCATTAATGACTTGCAAACCTTTCATGACAGTAAGCCACCAAACACAAATGTTTTATCCGTTCTTTAACAGGGACATGCTGGATGGAAAATGCTGAAAAGAAATCTCAATCATCCAATAAATCATTTATAGCATATCAACTAAGTCACCTTGACAAGAACTGAGGAGAGAAGAGTTCTGTTCCTGATTCTGCCAACGACCCAACCACCCAGTCAATATACTGCACAACACTGTTTCTCTTCTTGTGTCTAATTTATGCAGATTAAAAACCTGTTGAAGTACTTCTTCTACATGTATGAATGACATTTAAGTTGAGCTTTGATTTCAGCCAGGCACTCACGTAATGCCAATAAATAACTAAATATTCAGGTATAAAGAGATTCCTGTGAAACTATATAAGCAGTGACCTCCAGTGGATTCCAAAAATGAACAACTCTGACTTAAACAAAAAACAAAAGGAAAATGTCAACATTGCTAATCTGCATGACATGCAGAAATAAAGAGTTATTGATTACTGTTAGCAAGAGCCTACAGGGCTATACCTTCTGGATTAAAGATTGATAATTTTCTATACAGGCAAACAGTTATTACTGTTTTTCAGAAAATGGTCATGGACCAATACTTATTTTGCAGATATTTGTTATGATAATCTATGTTTACTGTCACAGCTATTGAGCAACAGGTATAGATCAGCCATAACTGGATGTGCTTTCCAATAACAGTCAGTATATCTGATACTTAACGTATTTTATTTATAACTTGCTGCTTTTTGAAAACTGAAAAAAAAAAAAAAAAGGAAATTAAAAAGAAAAATAAAAGACCCTAATTGATAGCAACTTATGGTTGTGATTCATCCCTAGTTAGGAAGAACAATGTAAGTGGTCATTGGGAAAAACAGAGCAGCTGCTTATGGGTTTGATAGACTCTGAGTAAACGAGCCACTGAAACTGGGAACTTGCACAAACTTGTAATACCCTGTTAAAGCCTGAACCCTGGTGCCACTAGCAATCACATGGAATTGTCTGAAAAAAACACAGCCTATAACACAGAACAACATGCAATTGTTGTTGGCCTTATTTTTGTTTGTACACTCGTGTTTTCTTAATTTTGAAGTGGATCATCATCTACATACAGTCATTCTGTAGTTTCTGTGGCTAAGAGTACCCATTGTGTAACTTCCCTTTGGGGATTCCCACTTTAATCTGTCCTGTTGGCTTCAAGGCATAAAGAATCATGTTTGCTGTTCTTTGAATAACGATTTTGACTGTCATAACTAGAGTCATTAGAAATTAGATCATCATTCTCCAGCTGCAGCCTCAGGGCAGATACTGCATTTCAGCCAAGCTCTCTTGCTGTCAAGCAGACAAATAAGGACAGAACTGATAAAATAAGAAACACTAGCTAGCTTCCTGCTACTGCCACTGACTCGGGAAGACTGTACCAACCCAAAGGATTTGCAGGACGACATGGGAAAAATTCTGTTTTGAGATTAATATGGAGAAAGAATATTATACTAAAAAAGAAAGATCACAATGATGTATTCTCTGTACTTTTGAAGCATAGTTTCATGTCTTTTTGCAAAGTTATTCATTTTCAGTGCTCACTTTTGCCATCTTTACAGCCAGACTAAGGAAGAAATTACATTCAGATCCCTGGATCTGGGTCAATGAGACTGAAAAATTTGTAAGAGCTTTTGTGGGCCTGCAAGGCTGGAGGAAGTAAGGGTTCCCTTCTGAGTATTACCTCATTCAATTCACAGCACGTTTTTCATTCTAACTGGTGTAAAAACAAACAAAACATAGGTGGTTTGTGAATAATTCTTCATACCTCATTTCTTGAATTCCTTCATGTACCTTTTTTTTCTGTTTCTGTGGCTAAATTACAGCTTCTGTGAATACGTATTAGGAAGGGCAGGGGCTAGCCTCACCCACTCTAGGCAGCTTCAATCTTTCAGAGTTATTATTAATATACATAATACAAACAAGTGTCATTTTTAATAGGTCAGAAGGTTTCCACATGAATAAATACTCCTTATAAGTATTAGATCCTAAAGACATCAGTCCTTCTCCATTCTTATTATGCTTTTTGATGATACAATAGGTCTTTTGATCATCTAGAGGTTACATGGGTTTTGTTGTATCCTCAAGGCATAGAAAAATGATTGGCATTTTCTGCCTGGGTAACGTTAATTGTTATGTTTATTATAGCTAATAAGATTCTTATTCTATTTATTGCCATTAGCATTGTTTCTAATGGTACTGTTACTTGGCTGTAATTGTCAGATAAATGGTCCAAAAAGTGCATGTGAAGGAAGGAAAACAGAACAGAATTTTGCACTGGACTGTACAGAATCCTGGGTCAGACCATGGAAAAAGCTTTTGGTTTAGTATTTGTATGACAGAATCTCCTTACAGCGTTCCTCTGCAAAACACTCACCTTGAGTTTTCATAAAGCATGCTCCCCATTATCTGCCACTGACAGCACAGAAGAGGAAAAGCAGTTTTGTCACTCATCTAAACAGTTGATGAAATGTTCGGAGCTCCCTGAGAAAACAACTATGACCTTTCTGCTTGAAAGTTCGTTGCTGTGCTGTGTACCTACAACTCTAAAAATACAGTCAGAATGGTTGTGATAAAACTAAATGCAGAGAGGGAAGAAAGAGCTAGCTGGAGATACTGAGAACCTTCTACTGGGTGATGGAGACATCCACTATCTGAGATATTCCAGCCTTCAACAGCTGAAAACTGCACAGGAGGCCAGCGTAGAGAAACGTCACGTGTTGCACAGAGCACACTTCAGATTTCATTTCAAACCTGATGCATAACTGCCAGTGTTTTTGAGATCTGTAATGTGGGCTTAATGGGTACGCTCAGTCTAAAGGAGGACAGCACACTTGTGAATAGAGGGGTTTAAGCTAAGACACAATGGTTTTACAGTTCATGGGCTACTTCCGTTACCTCTGTGTCTGCTGAAGTTCTGTCTGACAACAAATGGTTCAGGTCCCCTGTAAGATGGTATGAATCTTCTTGTTCTTTTTTTTTTTTTTTCCCAAAAATGTTGTTCTGTTCAGAAAAGCATGCCGTATAACTGTATAGGATACGCAGAAGATAGGATAAACTTAAATATTTACCAATTTTAAGAAAATATGTTGTTGCTCAATACCCCTTTTATCAAAGTTGCATTTACCTTACCTTAAAAATAGACATCAAAAGGTACTTGGCAGAAGTAAATATATCAGGATGGTATTTTTGAATTTAAACTGTGGGCCAATGACTAAATATTAAGCAGCAGATTTCTCTATATCATTAAGTTGTCCATTTAGGATACGTTTTGCTCTCTGAACAAGAAGACAACCCTAGTATTAAAACTCACTAATAAGCATGCTTCAGTTGTAGCTTTTCTCAGCAGCTGCATCCACATCACAGAGTTACCTGGCTGCACATTCCTTTGGACGATTTCATCTAACAACCTAGCTGCTCTCAGCTCACTTTCAAATTGCTCATGGAGTTCTCTTTGCATTTCTATCTTTGGCTTTGCTTTATAAAAAAAAAAAATAAATATGAATTTTCTGTTCTAATTGCAGGAAATACAATACTTCTCTTGCAAGCAGCAAGATTTCTGCATTACAACCAGCAGAAAAGACAGAGAACTAAAGACCAGATGAGAAGATGTACCACAAAGTCTCGAGAGTCTGCAACATTGTGTTTTCATTAGCCTCACTAGACAATCTGAGCCACCACAGAGATATTTTAAGGGATATAAATGAGGAGGAGGGCTTCAGAAGTACCATTGGATTATATCTTGGCTGGTGTTCAGGCCTAGGTTTAAGGCTTAATCAACTTCAGGATTTGGGTTTGGCTCCAGCAGAATCAAAATTTTACAATGGTAATTCAAAGCTTTGCAGCTAAACTTCTGGTTTAGCGCTGCCAAAATCTGAGCTCTGTTCTGCCCAGCTCAGCTCAGTTCCCATGTGAGCTCCAGAAAGCCCCTGAGCTGCCCCCAACCTTGGTATGCTGCCCAGTCTGGGCCACACTCTGCCTTATTTATTCGGCCCAAGTTCCTTAAACCCAGGATTCTCATTATACATTTTCTATTACAAGAGGAACCTGACACTGGGTGGAGCCTCATAAATCTAAAAAATGCACACTCTCCTTAATAGTGAAACCTTAGAGACATCCTGTCCTTGTAAGATATTAGCTTAGTGTTGTAATTGGAAAAACAGGGCTCTCCAGGCTTGGGCAGAAGAAGAAATAAATTGTATGAGTGACTACACAACCAGAGATTTGACTCTTTTTATTCAACTAAAATTACAAAGGGAGCTTAACTTTGAAGTTCCCAGCTTACAATATTTCTATTTTTAAATTAAATCTTTCAGCACTGTTATTAGCTAATACAAGGAATGGTATTTCTGTCTTACATATAACACTTGAACTTTGTGTTACTAATGTGAAAAGAAAAAGCAAAAATAATAAAAAAATAAAGTCGTAACTTAAGGGTTAACAATCTATAGTGTTAAGTGTAAGCCTGGGAAGAGGAAAGGCTGTTTCTTAATTGATTACATTTTTAAAAAGTGGCCTTGTATAAGTGATTATAGCAACACATCAGACCATATCCTGATTAAAAAATCCTCGTATGCTGGCAGTCTGTGTCAGAGGTTTAGAACAGCAACAATTAAAGCCTATCAAGCCATATTAGCTGGCTATGAAGAAAGAAAATAATAATTCAAGGAGGTAATATTTCTAAATTCTTCAGATTGAAACTAACCAAAATTATAAAGTAAGAAGAGGAAGCTGGTAGTAAGAGCAACACCTTGCAGCTAGCACAAAATCAGACTTTGTCACTTCACTATGTAGATCAATAAAAACTTTCTGACACACACAAAAGAAAAAATAATATTTTCTGAAAGTTGGAAAAGTAACAAAGGGAAAAATAATTTCAATACAGCAGGAAGTAAATCCTCAACTTTTGCACCCAAAACAGCATTTTCAAAATATTTATCATCTGTAAACCACTTCATTACAAGACAGAATACTGCTATCTCCACTATACAACTGGAGGAACACTCTAAGAAAGGTTAATCGACTCATGCAAGGTTGAGAAGATGCAGAAATAGACCTTATGGCATCTGATTCTGTATCAGCTCACCTACACATTTGATCCTATATGACCTTACTGCTCAGCTTTACACTGAGGGCAGTTCATTCGTTAACCTTTCCCTGCCAGCTAGCCTGGAGAAGCACAGAGCTCAGTTCCTATGGAGAATGACAGCCTCTGTGGTGCATTTGTGGGGACGTTGCTGGGTTATCACTGCTAAAAAGTTGAACAAAGTACCTCACAGGAAAAAAACAACCCTAGTTTTTAACACTGCAAAAGCATGCAGTGCTGAATGAATCAATTCTAAGAAATCAAACACAGGGTATCTGGCACCCTGAATAGCAGCTTAACAGAAGCTCTCACGCCATCCTTCACCTATGGCCTCAATCCTGAATACAACCTCTGGACACTACCAGACTGTAAGTAAAAAGGGGTACATTCCTCAGCAAGGGGATATGGATTACCTATAGGAAAGTTCATAGAAAGATGGTGTGTATGAAGAGTGTAACAAGAGGTGGAATTAGCTGAAATATGTGGCATGCTGATCTTTTGGGGTGACAGGGGATCAACAGTAAGGGTTCCTGATATCAGGGATCTGTGTGCTGATGATGGAATAAAATTGAGTTGTTTGACTGTAAATATCAGAAAAATAGCAAGTGCTAGAAAATTCACAAGAGCAGACTCTTTGACGACTTGCCATCTAAAAGTCCCTTGGGCTGAGGTTCACCTGACTTTTCTTCACTGCCCAAAGGGCCTGACAAACTCCTGATGAATATAAGAAAGCCACCCAAGCAATGAAATAGCCCACACAGCCTCCGTGGACTGTGACCATAACTGCTATTGCAGAATTAGGTGGTCACAATAAATTACTGCATCAGTGTAGTCACTTATTAACTTAGTACCAAATTTGCAGTCACATTTCAAATTTCAACCTACAAGTTATGTTCATGGGTAGTTTGTGGTCACCGCATAAAGCAAAATACATTTAAGTTCTTTAGCTTACAAAACTTAAAGAATTAGATATTTCACTTTTGTATTAATAACACCATATGCTGTCAATCTGAATATAGAAATTTCTGGATATATTTATCAAATCTCCTACAGCTTAGGCCTTTTTCACATCTTTTTTGTATGGTTCCTATAAGACCACTCTCGCTAACACAATTAAACACCTATATGCTGTGTTTATACTTAATTCACTTACTCAGAACTGTAAATGTAATTCGAAATGGTAAATGTAATTCCAAATAGTGAAGAACTGAAGAGAATGGAGAATATTTGCAAATCAATTAAATGAATCAGTTCATTGACTTGTGTAACTAACGAACAGATAAATACTAATATGCTTGTGTAGGCAAACAAATTAAAAGGCTATACAAGAAAAATGAGGAGAAACAAAAACTTATGACTGCATATTAAACACCTTCCATCTAAACAAAAACAAGGAGTTATTACCTTACAGTGCTTCTCACAGTTTGACTGGCCCTAATATTTAATTAGTTAGTTTATGTTTAAGCAATACTTACTCTTACAAACTGATCTATCAGTACTTTTGAAAGTACTAAGAATGCCATTTTCCATAGCTGCACAAAGTTTGAATAAGATTTTTAGCAGGAAAATACCAAGATGCTTTAGAAAGTCAATGACTTAACAAGTAAGTTCACACAATCCCTTCTCTACCTGCCTCACACACACGGATTGATTTTGATTGGTTTTGCTGTTCCTTTTTTCTTTTACATGCATAGAGACTATACAAAGATATAGTCCAGCCTTTTCCATTCCAAAGATTTTAGAGAGGTAAAATTTAGAGAGGCCATAGAAAAAAAAAAGAAGTTTGAGACTTGTTGAGATCGCATAAAGACTCTTTCAAAGTGTCGGGTTTTTTTTTTTCAGTTATTGAGAATGGTATGAAAAGGAAAAAAAAAAATTACAATGCTACCCCCAGATCAATTTGCTGATCTGTGATATAACTACTCCTTGGTACTCTTTATGTCATTTAGTCATAGAAATTAATATTTACTATCTGCCCATGGGCAGATCTGACCTTCAGGTCATTTTCTGCCCAGATAAGACAAACCCCTTACTTGAAACAAAATGTTTTCACCACTCACTTATCTTTTATGATGGGGGGAAAAAAGATATTAAGAATGACAGTGAAGGAATGCTGCATCTGGGTGCACTGGCATGCAGGAGGTGCTTGACCCTGGCTGTGCCCTCTGCTCTGGACAGCACAAGTAGAAGTCACTATCCCTCTGGCTCTCCAGATAGCCTGTGCATGATAAAGGCCATGTCATATCCTGCATGCATGTTTTAAGTGTGATTTTAAGTTTGACTGAGTATTCTAAGACTTGAAAGGAAAGGAGAATTTCTATATTTTAGACTAGGAACATTATCAGTATGTCACAGCCTCCCCTGCAAAGCCAGAACTGTCAGACGGAGAAATACCAAACTGTAGGATGATTACATTTCATCTCCTGTATTTGTACTCAGTTGTACACTGTTTGTACACAGATAATGAAGCTTTCAGTCACCTTCAAGAAGGACTACCTTCACAGGGCTCAAAAGTGTCTGCTCTGACCTCCTGGTTTCCTCCCAGATATCAGAGCCATAAGCATCTGTGAAGACTTTGGCAACCATAGAGGGATGCCTCTAAAAAATAATGACATATGCCTTCTCAGAAAGCTTACATAGTTTCAGCTTCACTGGCTTGAGAAATAGCTCAGGTATCACTCAAAAGTGCACAGAAATGTTAGTTATTAAAGTGCCTGGCCAGATTCTTCTGTGAATGGGGCTGGAGTGAAGGAGAAAAGGAGAATAATTGAGTAGCTTGTCTGTTAAGAGGAAAGCAATGGCTACAAGGAGAGGAGCAGACTGGATAACAATGTCAAGAGAGGAAGAAAAGCAGAAAAAGCCTTCTGGCATCTAAGCTTCTGTCTTATTCACAGGGTACAGGGATTTCAAGGAAAGGAGCACAAGCAAAATGAAAAGCCCATGGGATGGGGAACAAGTAAGAAATAAAAGACTTTAAATATGTTCACAATTCTGCAAAACTACCATTTTGTTTTAAATCAAATCCTTTTGAAATGCAAAAGAAGAAATCAGGAACAAGAAGGCATTTAAATTGAATTAAGCTGCCAAAACAGCATGAGATCCACTAAAAAAATTGCATGGGTGCAAAAACGCTGCAGTAAGAGTCTGACAAACTGCCATAATAAAAGGGAACCGGTGTCTATTGATCCCAAATACATGAGCTATCACAGTCCTGTCTGTTATCTGTCAAGATCAACAGCTTCTGTCTTCAGTTGTTACTTTTCTACCTCTTCTACTGCTCTTGGCTTCTAACTGGAGTTACCTAAATCAGTATGGCATTTACCCAGGCACAAATGACAACCACAGAAATATTTTCATCTTGATAGGCTCATCCATGTGGTATGGAAACCTGATGTGCTGGAAGTAAAGCTGTGTATAAAAGCTAACATTTAATAAAGTTATCTGATCTACCTACGGGCTATTAATAGTTTATGTGTCTCTATGACAATGCAAACAAGAAATTATAAAAAAAGGTCTCTGTTCGAGAAGGAATAAAAAACTTCTAATGCTGGCAGGGAATAAGCTGTCATAAGATATAACAAAAATATTTTCTAAGCCTAAGTGTTCCAGCTGGTGGCAGTAGTCTTGCATTAAAGAGCTGTAGATGGTGTATTGGGTTTACATGGCAAGGTTTTGGTAGCAGTGGGACTACAAGGATGGTTTCTGTGAGAAGATGCTAGAAGCTTCCCCCATGTCCAATAGAGACAATGCCAGCCAGTATCAAGACAGACATGCTGCTGGCCAAGGCTGAGCCCATCAGCGATGGTGGTAGCGCCTCTGTGATAACGTGTTTAAGAAGCAGGGAAAAACCCTGCACAACTGCAGCTGAAAAGAGGAGATAGAATATTTGAGAGAAATAAGCCTGTGCTGGAGCAGGCTCCTGTCAAGATCTGTGGACCCATGGAGAGAGGAGCCCACGCTGGAGCAGGTTTGCTGACAGGACTTGGGACCCCGTAGGGGACCCACACTGAAGCAGTCTGTTCCTGAAGGACTGCACCCCATGGAAGGCACCCATGCTTGAGCAGTTCATGGAGAACTGTAGCCTGTGGGAAGGACTCACGTTGGAGAAGTTCGTGGAGGACTATCACCCATGGGAGGGATCCCACACTGGAGCAGGGGAAGCATGTGAGGAGTCCTCCCCCTGAGAAGGAAGGAGCAGCGGAGACAGCATGTGATGAACTGACTGCAACACACATTCCCCATCCCCCCGCGCTGCTGGCAGGGAGGAGGTAGAGAAATCGGGAGTGAAGTGGAGCCTGGGAAGAAGGGAGGGGTGGGGGGAAGGTGTTTTTAAGATTTTCTTTTATTTCTCATTATCTTATTCTGATTTGATTGGTAATAAAATAAATTAATTTCCCCAAGTCAAATCTGTTTTGCCTGTGACGGTAAATGCTAAATGATCTCTCTGCCCTTATCTCGACCTATGAGCCTTTCGTTATATTGTTCTCTACCCTGTCCAGCTCAGGAGAGGGAGTGATAGAGCAGCTTTGGTGGGCACCTGACATCCAGCCAGAGTCAACCCACCACACGTGGCAATACCATGTTGAAGCAGACATGTTATTATTATTATAAATAAGCAAATCAGATGCTAGACAGCAGCAGATAGCTCAGAGAACTGAATAAAAATGGCATTTAAAGTCACAAAACCATTTATGTTCTAGATGATCTCAAAACACTTTAACAACTCAGGGATCATTTTATTCATTACAGGAGTGTAAGCACCTCTATGGAAACTAAACATACCCCTCACAATTAGCAACAAAAAAGACAGAAGCATAGGGAATTTTTCTCTGTGTTCTGTAAATGTTGTCATGGTTAGTTCTGAATAGCTTTAGTTGCACTGCTGTAAATTTAGTAAACTCCTTTTAATCATGAAATACATAATAAGGAAAACCACTTAATTAGTATATCTCCCTCAGAAATTATTTCCTTAATGAGATGCAATTGCAGTGAATGCTGCTTAATCAGAACATTATTAGCATATATTCTATGCCATGGTACACATTCAGTCATTACCAAGGATTTCTGTGGTGGTTAAACAGGTGTTAAAATAGCTGCAAAATTTTAACTTTCCATCAACTGATACACAAGGTGCCAAAAAAAGATGCAATATATGCAAACAGAATGTGATTTCTGTTCTTGCGTTTCTATTCAAGTGCAGTATTTTATGCTAGCTGTCTCCCTAATTCTAAAATCAGAGACTCAAAAACTGAATGCTAGGAAGTATTTGTAATTTCTTCCATTTGGGCAAACATTAGACATTCCTACAGACTATTACAGCACTTACTTGCACAGCCATAGAAACTGCACACGCAAATGGAACATGGGTTCCAAGTCTTCACAGATGATTATTCTCAAAATCTCTCACAGCCATAAAAGCCACTTAATTAAGACTCCAGCATATCTAACTATATTTCCCAATTACCAAGATACAAATGCACCCCAAACCAGCGGTAACTGTGGGGGGAAAAAACCCAGATTGCAGGCATGTTGCCTTATTCTCTCTCTGCCTGCAGCTGCGCTGTGATGAGCTCAGACCTGAGTGCTACCACTGTTCACTTGCATGACTGTGACATGAGACAAGGTGATAGACCCACCAGTTCATCCAGCAAGGAGGCAGAGGCAAACCAGGCAACCATGCTTCTGAAAAAACAGGGCACTCACTGCCAGCTGGAGGTAAGATCTTTTCTGGCAAACCAGTAGTATTTTAGGCTATAAAAACAGTCAACCTCCAAAATGCATGTTTAATACACGCTTCTGCATTTAGAGTCAGAATCTTACCCATTTCCAGTCATGCTACATTTTTACCAGCAGGATAAATACTTCTAAGAAAACTGCACTGCAAGAACTGCTGAGATGAACCTGAACATGCCTGCTCCTTTTTCTACACCACACAGTGAGCTCTAAAGGATAGACAGAGCTGCCAGAGCAGAAATGATCCTTACCTAGCACTGGGATCCATGTGCCCATGTCTATGCTGTGCAGCCACTGCCCTCTCAGCAGTCATTTGGTCCTCTCAAGGCCAATTGTCATGCCACTGGAGCTCACTAGATGCGCTGGGGCAACAGTGCCCAACCACACTGCCATGAGAATTATTAAGGTCCATATAGACCACACAGACCCTTCAGGTCATGTCCTTGGGCAGTGTGGACAAATAGACAACCTGGAAAATCCTTGGTAGTCGCAAACCAAATTTACCAAGCTACATCCTTCGACAGAGAGCATCAAGGGCATCAGATGGCACGTTGCCTCACAGATCCCACACAGGACTGTTTCACAACTGCAGCAGGCAGTGCATCTGTGAGCACACAGAAACACATTTCAGAGCCATCCGTGCTGTCCCAGTGCCACAAAATCCTTCTTTCGGTACTCAAAAATAAGGATAATAGGGTCCATGGGATGTCATGGTCTTACCTCCTCTGTGCCTCAGAGCACCCTATCCACTTGATGGTCAAACACATGAAGTTTGTATCTATGACACACTCTCCTCTCAGTCTCACCTGATGTCCGCCCATCTCCATCATCCAAAGTCCACAACGCAGTACTGATCAGGCAGCCAGGTGGCCGCTCTCAGGCAAGATGGTTTCTCAGGGACTGGGGCTGGTTTGCCCAGTGTCTTCTGGATGAAAGCAGGCAGAGAGGGAGGAAGGGAGGCAGAGGCTTGGCCCTACCCTTGCATGGAGAATATCTCCCTATCCATTTCACAATCACCACCATACGCCAAAAATAGGGCCAGCTGAATCCTTGCCTAATCCAGTTCGCTGCTGAAGCAAGAGTCACCCATCCTCATCCAGGGACGTCTCCAAAGTGCTCACATAACTGTCAAGAGAGACTGTAAGAGTCGGTCTGAAAACAGCATTGTCTCAATCTTGTCATCAGGGATATGGACAGTAAAGTATCCTGAAAGTTAGGCTAACATCTTGATATGAGTCTGCAGCGGCCTGCCTGAGAAGCAGTTGCTGATCCTGGGAATGGAATGCCAGGCTTGTAAGGTCATTATGCCCTGGACAGAGCAAGGATGACAGCTGAGCAACTTGTTCATCTGGCAGGAAACAGCAAAAGGATAAGAGATGCTGCTATCTGCTTCTACCTTCTAGAAATCTTGTGAGGGGAGATAACAGCCGAAGGAGGGAGCCTTCCAGAGGCAAGACGGCTCTGTTTTGGCTAAAGAGTGCTGTACTGTTCTCCAGTGCCAGGGAGGAGCCTGAGAACCGTTATCAAAAAAATTGATCAGCATCAATGGAGCCAAGAAGAGGCGCAGAAGAATAGCAAGGTGTGCTACTTGTCATAAAAAAAGGCTCCTCAGCACCTGAACTTTGGAAGCTTCCCCCACCAAGGATCATGACAATCATTGGGACCGACAGGTCACTGCCTAGACCTGGGACCATAGGCACGCCTTCGACCTGCGGTGGTAGCTATCGATCTCTTTCCTCTTTTCACTTCACTTTTCCCTTTCCTTTCACCCTCTTTACCTATCGCACACCACTTTATGGTCAAACAATAAAGTTTCACTATTTGAGAGTAGCAAACCCCTTTGGCATGGTCACCTTAATTTCACAACTCAAGATCACAGCAAACGAACCATCACGAGTCCACTGAGTGGACCATGACAGAGACTGCTACAACAAATATGTCTGTACGAAGGAGCCAAAGGTTCCCTTTATCCTGATAATAATTTGGATAATGTTCTTTCCTGAATCAGGATGTGCTGAGTAGACATGGTGATGGCTCCTTGTATTCAGCTTCAGCACAGGCCTATTTCTGAGGAAAGACCACCCCAGACCTATATTGAAATGTTTCAAAACCAGATCCTACATGACTTCAGCTCTGTGCAAATGAAAACTGAGGACAGACTCCTGGTGTTAAAAGCACCGCTGGGCCGATTGGGGTTGCTGTGTGTCACCCAGGAGAATCAGCTGGACAGATGGCTCTCAGACTGCTGCTTTAGAGGCCAAACTGTGGATTACATACTAAGACAGAAGACAGTCTTTGCTGCCCATCGGGACTTCTACATGACGGCAGGACTCTTAAGGTATCCTCTTCTTTGCTCACAACCCCTGCAAATGGGAAAACAAATTTATTTTTGTCATGCACAGGTAAGGTGTGTATCACTTTTACGTGTGTTCTGCCTCTTGAGTGGGTGCTGTGGGGAGCAATCTGAATTGCCACACCATTGATCCCCCAAGGGCTTTGTCCTTACGCTTCCAGTGCAGTGACTTAGGCCATCTTCCCGGCAGCTGCTGAGTTCAGCTGGCATCCAAACAAGCACTTCTTTCATGGGAGAGGCAGGGTAGGCTCCCAAATCTCCTCACCCTTTTGCTACAAGATGCTGGTAAATTTGTGGCATAAGTCAGTCTGCCCCACACAGATGGGACAAAAGCAGGCAATTTGGGGCAGAACAAGTATTAGACAAGCTTTGCCAAGGCGCCGGGGATAGATATTATCTATTTATAGGGCATGTCTCGAGTCACCTTCAGGACATGGGTATAAACAAAGTGGTTTTCTACTGAGCTGCTCCTAACAGCCCAGCATGAATGTAGATGTTAATGCTGCAAATTGCAAACTTTCAGCAACCCTTAAGCATTGCAGCCCATTAACAACCCCAACACCCAAGAGACCTTATAGTTCCTTTATTTTCATGTAATTTAAATTAGGTGTGTATGGCTTTTACTACTAGCTGATAACATTGAACAGATGAGAAGTATTAGGTAAAAGCCCATCAAAGCCTAGAAGGAGGATAGTAAAGTGGGAGTAAACATGTACCAGAAGAACGATTACCATTGTTCTCTGTACCTTGTGCAGTTTATATTACCCAGAGTAGTCACACAATGTATTAATAGCTTTAGGCTTTTTATACTGGGACATCTGCATCTCTGGGGATCTTCTGTCTGACCCTGCCCTCCCTTCTTCAGCGACCTCCTCCACAGAAATTACTTTGGGGATCCTTTCTAATTTGATTCTGTGATTTGACTACCCCATAAAAAGTATCTCAGAAATCTAAGGCCAAGAAGAATTTCAGAAGTGTTTATATTTCTGGACTGGCAGCTTTCCAAGAATGTCTGGGAGCACACTTGCTGGAGGAGGAGAAAAGAAAAAGCAAAAATGAGGAGAAAGAAAACAAGTGTATTATACAACACATACTCTCATCCTACAGTGCTGCCTGCAGCACATCTGCTTGCTTATCAGCAGCTAGTTTGCAAAGCAAGGAAAGTGCACATTAAGGAAATCTTGCCCAAACAACAACTTGGATCTGATTTCAAGTTTCAGCTCTCACAGGCAAGGAAACTGACAGATACTGGTATTACAAAACAAAAGGCACACACAATCAATTTCAATTTGGAGACACTTGCAATCCACAGGATTGCAACAGGATAGACAGAGTTCTTCAAAGAAAAAACTATGTTTATGTAATTACAAATCTCCTATGTCACTGCCTTTAACAAGACCTTAGCAGTATATCTGCAGTAATACATTTTCTACCAATGATTCTCCTGAAGAGAAAGTAACATAATCCACTTGAAGCAGACAGAAACATGGGAGGACTTTCTGTCAAGTGCAGGAGTTGTTCTGTTCCTTGGCTTCACAAGCATAAGTACAACCCTGAGCACAATACTGAGCTCCTTTGCCCTGAGCTTTTCCATTTTTCTTGCAGGAATACTGATGCTTATATGTGTCTTACAGAATTGCTGTAGTCTTCTTAGCATTTGATATGTACCATTAACTCCTGATGGCAGGCAAGGTGCTAGAATAAAAATATTAGAAATATTTACTCACTGCATATCAGAAAACATTGATGCTACACACTGTAATATTCTAGCAGTCCATTTAAAACTGTTCTATCATGAACTCAGGAAGATTCTCTGTTTCTTGGAACTAGTTCATGAAGTTCCATCCTTCAAAGCTATCGTTTGGATCTGGATATCTAACAAACTTGAAACTACACAGAATTTTTCCTCATTTGAGTGTAAGACCTCAGCCAGGAAATCCAGTGTGAATCTGATGTGCTCTGGAGTACTTCACTGTTTAAGGCACCACAAAGGCAGAGTAAAAGAAGACTGCAGCATAAAATCTTACCCCAATAGCATGAGAGACAGGCAGAAATAATAATAATAAAAAAAACCACCAGGGTTTCTGCACTTTCATGATGTCAAATGACTGATTTCTCCTCAATAAGTAGAAGAACAGTTCTAGCTAGAGGCCTCCAAAAACAAGAGAATCATGTAAGTCATGTCTACATCACACTGTGGAGGGAAGGATAGATTACAGAGTGAGTGAAAACCGCACTGGCTTCAGAAGCCAATACAGGATAGCTGCTGTGGCATAGTTTTCTCATCAAGGGGCAAGACCCATTAGCTTGGGCACGGTGATAGCACAGATGAATAGGAGGAACAAGGTTTTACATCCAAGACATTGTATGCTTTTAGGAACAAGGCACTACATCCAAACAGTGCCATGCTGCACTTTCTGATCTTTATGTGCACTTGAGATCTTTATACCTTTATACCCAACAAAGGAGTTTGCTCCTGCAGAAAAAGGCAGGCTTCACATAGTGCATGGGATGTTTTTATTATGAAATGTTGTGCTGGAATGGAAGAATCTCACAAAGATGAAAATGTACATTACCCGGGGGAAAAGATGTCCTCATTTTCCAGCTCCATCCAAGGTTTTCTTCTTTTGTGGATTCAATAAAGAGATTCTGTTGAAAAGGAAAGACAAAGAAATCATTGTGGGAGATAAGACACTTTTAAAATTTAAAGTGAGCAGGAGGGGCAGTCAGCTACCTGCTGAGACACACTTGGAAAGTCTTCAGCTGAGATCAAAAATAAAAGCCAGTACTCATCCAGGCTTCTTTTACAAGCAGCACTATGAACTACTCAGCATGCTTATTCTAAAAAAAACCCGACAGCAACAAGGAGCCCAGCTCCCAAATAGAAATGGAAGCAGTATAAAGCAGAGGGGCTTCTAATAAAATGGATTTGGGAGCTTTGTTTAGAGATTTTTTGCAAATGGATGCTTTCTCAGGAGGCCTAGGAAGGAACATTCTCTTATGCCTTCTGTAGTGCATCTGTGGTAAACAGGACATCAGTGTAGGTGTAACGTGTTCTCTACAGCTCTATAGCTTGCTGCCTTTGAAGTCTTAGGTGCAGTTTAGCCCAAGAAGAATAAATGACAATGCAGCATATATATAGATGTGTGTGGATATCTGTATGCATATACATATATAAATTTATAGAGTTATGTATGTATGTACATGCATATATTTCAAGACTTAATAAATGCAGTTCTGGACACAGAAAACTTTAGATGTCTTGTAGGCATGTACGTGGGTTGTAACTCTTCATAGGAACATAGTGTTATTCAGCTGGTGGAATTTAAAATTTCAAGTCTGTGGATCTGTATACAAAAAATACATGCAAGTTTAAAAAATATTCCAGTGTCCTCTCTTTTTTTTTTGTTAGAAATGTGATTTGGAGGTAAAATCTTTGCATAAACAACATAAACAGATATCATACATGTGTGACTCTTCTCATGTTCTAGATTCAGCTTTTCAAAGCTCTAGGAAACTTTACACAGTTGTCATTTTTTAAAATCAAATCTGAAAGAAGTATTTCCCATTTCTTGAAAACAGGAGAAAATTTCAAAAACCCCTATCACTTATGGCAATAAGATTGTACAACGACTTTCACGTTCTATTTCTCATATTATCTAAGAGAAAAAAATAAAGGTAATAATAGACGGCACAAAGCTGAGTCCACACTATCTATCATGCTATATCACCCTTCTGATCAGTATTCACAGACCTCGGATAGATAAGGTCATGCACTGTTTAATGACCTATCAAAATCCCTTAGAACCCAAAACAAACAAACAAACAAACAAACATTTCTGGAAAAAAGACACAGGAGCTGTACGTCTTCATTTGACATTGCCGCATGTTACTGAACACTAGTTCCCTTAAGAGGATGATTACCTTGATACAGTTTTTGGTGGCTAATGAAACACCTTCAGGACAAATTATTTCAAGTAATAGAATTAATAAGAATCTCAGCATATGCAGAAGCCAAAATATCAATCAATCTGTACCTTGCTTATTGCAATACATATAGGAATGATCTGTGTCAACAATCTCAAGACAATGTAATTACACACCAGCCTACAAGAGATAGAAATTTAACAAAAATGTAAGAGACATGAAGGGAACTGGAACTTGTAATTTCCTTTCTAATAATTCGGTATTCTCAAATATCTTGCCTGCCTGCCTGTATGTATGTACCATACCACCTTAGACAAAGAAAATGACAAATGTACAAAATCAACCTCTACCTTTTTGATCTGTCCCTTAGGATAAAAACACAGGTGCTTTGGACGATAGGGTCATAATTCAATTGGAGTCTTCAGACACTTTCTGTAATTCAAATACAATAAATAAAATTATAATCCCAAGAGGCTAAACTCCAGCTCTGGGTAGATAAGTCTTGATATCTCCAAAATAGCATCTGTTGGAATACTACAAGGTGCCTAAATTATAGCAGCACCAGTAAGAATCCGTGAAAGAAAATCAGGCAGCTGTAAAGATAAAGTACAAGAAAGGGGAAAATGAGAATACGGAAATAAAACTAATTATTAAAAAAAAGAGAGGTATTTATAAAATAATGGCCTCACATTGCTAAGGAAATACAGAACTAGGGCAATTCTTACTGTATATTATCTAATGCCTAATTTTATGCATGAAAGGAGACTGATACTGGAAAAAAATCAGTTCTCCTGCATTCTGTACTCACATTTGTGGGTAGATGGAGGACTGCAGCCTATAATCTTAATTTGCATCACATACCAAAAGGTATTCTGCCTGACGTTCATAGTCATTCTCACACAGAGCACGGCCTCTGTTCGATATTAACAGCCAAAGTAACAAACTGCCTTCCACTGATGTAAACAAAGTCTTGGATTCTTCTGTTCAGTCAGTGCTGGAGCCAAAATGGTTCACTGTCTGACTCTGCGACAACTAAGTATAGATCCTGGCATATATCAGGCCAGCCAAATATAAAGCTATGTCTATTTTCTACCTATGTTATATGAGTTTTCAGAGGCACTGAAGTCCTCATCTTGACTTACAGGAAAGAGAAAACCCAGCAAAACCACAAATACTTGTGTGCATGCTTATAAGTCTGACACAGCACAAACAAATGTAACCATATTTGCTAGCAAACAGGATTGAAATCCAGAGGCTGAGAGCTCTGAGAGTGCATTCCCACACAATCCAGATAGTCTGCAGCTACTATAACTGCTACAGGCTAGAAACACTTACTGGTATCTGCTAAGGGCTGAAAGGGACGTATTTCAAAAACAACAGTGTATAATTGGAATATTTTAAAAGCAATTTTACACTGTGAACATGGGTCTAGGTCTGTTCCATGATCTGTGCTGACTGCCACCAGTAGATGTCCTAGAGGAAAAATGTGTCCTAAAGGCAGCCATGATGCCCCAAGACAGGACAACTAAGGAAATTCCATACAAAAAACTACCATAGGAATATTCTTAAGGCAAAGTCATTAATGCAAGGAAGAATAAAGCGAACCTTCATAAAATCTGTGAAAAGTAATTTATTTCTTTATCTTCATATTGTCTTTCATAGTACACATGGTATGGACAAATCATGATAAAAAAAAAAAAAACCACACAGTTTTCACATAAACACCCTGCAGAAATTCAGTACCACTTGGACACAGGGTTTCCACCCTTAACACCTCAAGGCTTTCAGCTGGGAAATATTTAAAGTCCAAATCATCAAACACACCTACACTCCAAACAGTCACTGCAATTAGCAGGATGCTGATACAGGAAACAACTGTCCATGTCCTGCAGAATATCTGATTCTAGTAAGTGCCAGGAAGCATTTGTTTTCAGTGAAGGTTTTAATGACCATGTCATGTCTGAGTTAAAAGATTTCAGACCTGAGCATGTTGCAAATCTGCAGTGGTAAGAAAAACTTACCTACACAAAGTTAGATAAGTAGACACATCCTTTATTAATGATACGCACTGTGCGCACCAGGGACATGGGATCCTTCCCAAAGATGTCCACCTGCACATTGCAATCAACAAATATTTATATATTAAATTCATACATATTCAGTCTATACAATACATGTTCATTATCATCCTGTCGATGATTGGTTCTTCTTTTCTCGCTTCTGATGCAAATTAGCGCACAGCCTCTGTTGTAGTCTTCTATTGTTCTCTTTTGAGTAGGTGGTATAATTTGGGTAGGTGGTCCATGAGTCAGAGGTCTTGACCACTCCTCAAATTGACCATGTTTGGTCAAGGAACATGTCCTTGGCTTGCAGGCTCTTGGCTCGTACCTACTTTGGTCATGATTCAAAGATTACACACAATGAGTACCATAATAAATCCTGTCTAGCAGACATCTTGGACTATAACACATTATCCTTGTTTCTAACCACTAACAGATCATTGGTTAATGAATACCTTAGGTCTGGGACTTTACAGCTAGCAGCATTGGCAATACAGATTTTATTTTATATTTGATTATTTATTCCATTTGAGACATTTTCCCAAAATAATCATTAGTCTCTCCTACTAATATCCACTAATTAGACTTCTTGATATACAAATCAAGATGGGAAAAGTAAGCGGACTTCCAAGCAGTATCCTAAAATCCTAAATCTGGTGATTTCTGAAACAAGCATTCACAAGCTTTAGCAGCAGGGATACAGTAAAACTTCTTTTAGAGTTTTATACATAATATAAAGAGGCATTCACAGAGAGGAAGGCAAGGAGAGCTCTGCTATTAAATAGCCTCATGTTTCTGGGAGTAAATTAAAAGGCTACATTTACTGCAGAATCTTAATAGACATAGCATTTACTGTTCCTTAACAGCCATGACAATATTTTGGTGACAAATTTTCATTGTGCTCATCTATCCACAGTGGTCTGGCTTCATCATTTCAAAGCCACAGTCCTCTACCATACACGCACAGGCTATCCCATTAACCTCAATGGGTAAGAACCCACATTAGACTAACTAGAGGTGGAAACATCTAAAACACAGAAGTATAGGGCCTGAACAGAAAAACATGCTGAATTCTTGAATTAATCAAGTGTCCTGAGCTCTAAACCAACAAACTGAACTTCAAGTGGTAAGCATCCCTCTTCAGTCTGTGCCTGCACTACTGTAACAGCAGACTCTGCTTTGCAGTTTATACTATTCTGCGAAGAACTTGCTGATTTTGCAGCTTCTCATAGTGCCTTTGGAATCACATGAACTGACAGTTCTCAGTGTACAACCTCTGTGCGCTGTCCTGGGTTCCATTTCATTCATTCATTCACATGTGTACAGTATTAAAACACACTGTGTTGCATATGATAGTCAATAGTCATCTATTTTTACCAGATTTCTTCTATAAACTATAAGCCCTCCCCCTTCTCCTGAAAGATTCATGTCCTTAGCATGTATTTCTGACTGCGTGCCACTGAAGTTTCTTACCGATGATTTGGGCACAGTGGAATGTCAATATTTGGGTGGTCCCTTTGCAAACACAGAGTCCCTGTAATCTCTGGGTAGTCAACTGTGTGCCAGATTTCTCACCTGTGATGAAAACACTGATTTGCTCCAGAGAAACAGACAACACAGAACACATATGAAAGGGATGCTTCTGGGAACAACTTTGCTCAAAATTGAGGTCCTAATAAAATACTTTTTCCTAATACATAAATCTCCTGAGCATACTTCCAAGATTGTTTTCCCACTGTTCTTCTAACTACTTTTTATCCACTTAAAAAAAACATTAACACAAAAGTGAATTTCCTGCAGCAGAGACAAAGCCAGTTCTGTTGCATTTCGCTCATAGTGGAGGACTTAAAAAAATCTCAAACTCTGGTAATGGAAACAATGTATTGACCAGACTGGTCATATTGTCCACATCAAGAGGTGGCATACTTTTTCCCAGTGCAGACGTCACCCTTTATGGTGGCAGGAAGGATAGTCACAATCCCTAACGTCTCCACCAAATTGCATAAGCAATGATGTAACCAAAATACTAGCATTCCTGGTTAAGTGCTAGGTGTACACGCACCCACAATCATGCCAACTGCATTATGATTAGCTATGGAGAAGAAACAATCTTGTCCCTATTTCATGGTGAGATAGGCAGATAGCCCTCATACCATGGCCAGCCAAGTACCCCACCCTGGGCTGGTCTCAGAGTGGCTGAGCTGTTTTACTACCTTGTGGCTACTTGGCAGACTGCAGGCTATGAGGAGACCAGTGGGAAAGTGAAGAGCAAGAAAACTTACCCTTTGAAGACAAGGACCAAGGTAGGGAACATTTCAGCAATCTGGACATACACAAGTCCATGGGACCTGATAGGATGCACCAATGGCTGCTGAGCAAACTGGACAGTGCCATTGTGAGGCTCTCAATCTTCTTTGAAAGATCACAGCAATTAGCAGGGCAAAGGGTGTTCCTAAGGACTGAAAGAAAGCTAATGTCACTTCTATCTACAAGAAGAGGAAGAAGGAGGATCTGGACAACTACTTGCTGATCAGCCTCACTTTTACTCCTGAGAAGACCATGGACAAAACAATCCGAATATATAAAGGACAAGAAGGTTATTTGGAGTAGTCAGCATGGATTTATGAAGGGGAAATCATTCCTGAACAACCTGGTAAATTTCTAGGATGAGATGAGTAGCCTGATGCATGACAGGAGAGCAGGAGAGGGTTTTTTTATCTTAACTTTAGCAGGGCTTTCCACACTGATTCCTATCACACCCTCCTAGACAAAATGACGAAGTACTGACTAGGTAAGTAGACAGTGAGGTGGATTGAAAACTGGCAGAACTGCCAGGCTCAAAGGGCTGTGATCAGTGTCACAAAGTCCAGCTGAAGGCCAGTGGCCAGTAGTGTACCCCAGGCATTGATACTGGGACCAACATTTTTTAAACTTATCATCAATGATGGACTGACCACACTCTCAGCAAGCTTGCAGGTGATACAAAACTGGGAGGAATAGTTAATATACCAAATGTGTGCTGCCATTCAGAGGGACTTTACAAGCTGGAGAAATGGGCAAACAGAAACCTCATGAAGTTCAACAAAGGGAAATTCAAAGTCCTGCCCCTCAGCAAGAATAACTGCAGGCACCAGTATGTGCTGTGGGCTGGATAGCTGGAAAGCAGCTCTGCAGAGAAGGATCTCGGGGTCCTAGTAAACAAGTTGAACATGAGTCAGCAATGCACACTTATGGCAAAGAAGGGCAGCAGCTTCCTAGGCTGCACTAGGAAAAGATTTGCAACCAGGTCAAGCAAGCGATCCCTCCTCTCTTCTGAGAACTGGTGAGATACAGCTGTAGGGCTGGGTCCAGTTCTGGGCTCCCCCGTACAAGAGAGACATGGAAATACTGGAGTGAATCTAGTGCAGGTCCACAAAGGTGTTGAGGGGACTGGAGCATCTTTCATAGAACATGAGGCTGAGGGAGCTGGCTCTTGTTTAGCCTGGAGAAGATAAAAGTCAGGAGGATCTCTTATGTTTGTAAAAATGCTTGACAGGAGGGTGTAAGGATCATAAAGCCAAACTCTTTTCAGCACTGCCCAGTGAAACAGCAGTGAAGAAGCAATGGGAACAATCTGAAACACAGAAAATTCCATATAAATGTAAGAAACCCCCCTTTTTTTATGGTAAGGGTGATCAAACACTGGCACAGGTTGCCCAGAGAGGGCGTGGAAACTCCATCCTTGGAGATACTCAAAACTCAACTGGACTTGGCCTGGGCAACTTGCCTCAGTTGACCCTTTCCTTGTGCTGAAGGATTCTAGCAGACGATCTCCAGAGCTGCCTTCCAACTCCAATGACTCTGCATTTCTATTCTATGCTTCTTACACCTATGCAGGATAAGACTCACAGCACTCCCAGAGCAGGTGATAGGAAAAGAGGTTGGGAGCTGAGGAGGAAATTGCAGGATAGGCACTGCATTACCAGTCTGATAATCCCTCACACAAAAAAAAAAAAGTGTCAGGCTGGAGGCCCGGGAGCAGCAAAGGTTCTGCTAGTCTAGAACTTCTCTGCCTTTCTCTAAGACCAGCTTTAAAGTGACATTGTAAACAAAGCTGAAATTATACAGTATTTTTACCCAGTTTAACAGTTCAAAGTTATTTTCACATGTGAATAAATATGTTATTTTAAACTCCACAAAGGATCCTGATTTGCTGTTTCCCTGATGCTTACAAAGTCACTGTTATCATTCACAGTAAGTATGAAAGTTAATCCAAAAGGCTGCCAGATCCAAGCAGTACTTTTTACACATATTTTTCTCCAACAGCTAGGCCCTTTCCCTTTGAAAATCAAGATCCCATTACAGGAACAATGCAAGGATACAGAAGATGACAATTCATCCCAAGACTTACACATATTCAGATGTATTGTTTTTCCAAATTTCTGCAAGTCCAAGATTATGGTTGGCTATTACATATTAATAATATGATTCTACGTGAGACTTTCCCATTAGTTTTATGCATAATTCAGTACAGGACTAAAACATATGGAAGGATTAAATTGAAAAGAGTATTTGGTAAGGACTGGTGCAGAGCATAGCAGGGAGGGGACACACTTCTGTATCTCTGAATTGTTCTGAAAGCACAAAAGGAGAGATCTGGGTCCTCCAGCTGAGATTAAATACTAAAAAGCTCAGAAAACCATTTCTTGTCAATGCTAGGTAAGATGCAGTGATATTTCTAATGTCATGCAGACTTCAGGACTAAAACGTAGTTCACACAGATATAAGACAGGCAAAAAATACCTCAAAGGAATCAGATTTTTCAAGCAGATGACAGCCAGATCTTTATTTTTTATTTATTTTTCTGTTATAGAATGAGAGCTTATTGTGGAGTGACCTTCATGAACTATAAGTGACACTCATTTCAAGTTATGCTGTAAGTATACTTTTCTTAAGTGTCATCACAGTTTAAGGGGTTCTTCACTGGCTTAACATTACACACAGAAGTGATCCTATTTTACACGTACATAAAATTACCCAATATGTGAACATTCACAGGATAGTGCCTACGTTGGTAGGAGTCTTCTTATAACAAACTTGACTTTGATACCTCTCTGCAGTTCTAACATACATTTTGTTACAGAACAAACTCTTAAATTTTTAAACCATACTTAGTGTATTTTTCTGGAACAATCTACATTTTATAAAACAAAAATGAAGCATGGTTTGGTAGATGACTCTAATTATCTGAAATATTAGCACTCAAGCTGGTTTGGAAAACAGCAAAGGATGAAACTTTTCTGATGTTAAGATTAACATGAAAATAGGTGGATACACACAATTATTTACCGGAGAAAGCTTATTGAGACAGAGAAGATACAAGAAACATATTTTGGAAAAACAAGATACAACCAGCATCCCAGTACAGCACAGCTACTCTCAATAAAAGACATCATTACACAAACTCAGCTCAAGTACCAAAAGCAATATCTACCTCTACAGTACCTCTAACACATCTCTGTGTCCCATCGTGAAGTCGTAATTCCTTTTTGGTATGAACTGCAAATCTCTACTTAATACACCAGAAGAATGTTCTGTGAAACCTACCTCACACAGATAACATTTGGGCTACAGTTCAAATGCAAACCTCTTCCCACTTCTCTTGTCTGTACGTAAGCAAGGAATGATTTAACCTCCTCTCCCATTCATTGCTTTCCTAAGTCTATCTCACACCAACTATTACATTACTCACAAAATCTTCTTATACCATATTCATAATACAACAAATAATAAACAGAGTTTAGAATATCTGCCCATGCAATAGCTGAGCCATACCAGAGACTTATACCTACCCACCTTCCCATAAGTGCCTAGGAGCTTCCCTAGAGATAATAACTGCAGATCCCGAAGTGCTATCACAGTTTTTATCTGCAGTCCTGAAGAACTCTGTTACCCTAGATATCACCTTTGCAGATCAGATGGACACATACACATGATTCCTGTCTACAACAGTGTTGGAGAGGACATAGTTGGTTGTTTTTCTGTTCTTTTTTATTCCTTTGGAGGCTGCTGCTAATTGACTTGCATGACAGAAATTTCCATACAGGTCCTGAAGACAAGGAATTATCCAGGGTATATGGCTAGATTAGCCCTGTTTGTGAATTCTGAAAACATTCCCATTCATGTTTTTTCATCTTTTGTCGTGTAAAAACTCAGATTAAGAATAGATTTATTTATAAATCATTACACTAGTTTTCTGTCTTTCTTTACCAGAATAGGTTGTATTTACATTCTTATCTATCACTTACCTAAGATGCAATGTGGAAGGAATACTGAAATTTTGCAAGATGTATTAACTAAAAATTAGTGCATTTAAGGTATGACATGTCCTGCCTAAAAGGCAAGAAAATGGAAAAACAGACTGCGTATGCTACACACCAAATTATTTCGTTGCCACTTCCTGTAGTATACACAACATCACCATCAGATGCAAGGAAATATAAATTGGAACAGAGATTGTCTCTGGCCTGAGAGCTCTCAAGGGTCTGCGTAACCCCTTAAATCACAATGACTGAAAGCATTAAAGGCTCAGGTCCATGTATTTTGCTGTTTCAATAATTCTACAGGAATAATATCCTGTTCATTAAATGAAGAGCACTTCACAGGGTAAGCATTAAGTATTAGGAGCATCCTGGTTAAAGCTTCTGTGATCTTTCCAAATGGACCCAGCACCATTTCCTTGGTTTGCTTCCTATAACAAAATGGGGAGATTTCAGCTGGAAAATGTTGCTGTTAATACAGCAGATTGATCTTTTCAATGAACAGTAGAATTCAAGTAGAAAGAAAGTCTTTGTTTCAGCTTTTATATTAAAATATCTATTGAGCAAGCAGATGAAGTACTCCTCATTTCTTTTACATCACTTCAAAAGGATGCCAGAACCTAAAGCAATCATGCTGCAAGTGTGTAATCAGTGCCTCAGCATCTTAAAGTAGGTATGGATCACTGGAAGAAGCCAAGGGCAAGGTATGGTAAACATCCCTAGAAAATGTTGATGTCTATGTCCCGTGCTTCCAAGAGTGCTGATAGTACAAGTTATTAAGAGCAGAAAGGGAAAACAAGATAGCGGTATTCTCTACCCATTTTAGATATCCAACTGGGAAATTTGTGCAGGGTAGGGGTTCATGTGAACAAGCTGAGTGTGAAGGACACAATGTGAAAGTGCTGGATGCATTTTGGGTGAGTAAGCCGGGTCAGTGGCAGCAGCTGGCATCCTTACCTGCCAGCATTGCCCCATTCTTGAGGCTGCTGACACACTGGTGGTGTGGTGGCAGAATGGCTCACACCTCAGCCTCTGAGCTACACAGTCCAGCGTGTAGCAACTGATATCAAAGACAGTATCCTGTAACATGCTGCATTATGAATGCATCACTTCCAGAGCTGACTCATGTGTCATTCATCCATCTCTCTTCTGGAGGTGGTCAGAGGAGGGCAGGGTGATCTGGTGCCTGTAGTTAATCAACTCCTGGCTGTTTAACTCCTCAGGAGTTTATCTGAAACTCTTAACAGTAGTTCAAACTGCTATGACTTCAGATAGTGCCAAGAGCCACCCACACACACATACAAATACATATAAGACATTAGAGCACCATCAGCATGTACCCATCAATATCCTTAAAGGATTCTGAAAAACAACACCTCCATGTGCACAAGGCTACTTCAAGCACATTACTTAGGAAATGTCAGAGGATGTCAGCCAAAAGGGCAAAATGGAAAAAAGACTACACCTAAAATGACAGGCATGGGCTTGTAATTCTCCTTTATGCACTTAAATATAATAAACCAACTACAGTTATACTTGCTTTGGGGTTGAAGTAATATAATGTGGCCTTAATGCAACTGTGAGTCTCAAACCTTTACATCATCATGTTTAATCCCTCAAGAACTGAATATGCTTTTCTCACTCAGGACAATAATTTTGAAGGTAATTTGGATTTCCTAGTTTGACCACACACATGCAGCAGGCAATGGTGAGTTAGAAATCCTTGACAGCTTTTCATTGCAAGGATGGCCCTGGCAATGTGTACTGCTGTTTTCTATAAAATGTTCATTTTTCAATGTGATTTACAAAGATATAAGGAAGTATTCACATCCTCGTATGAACACAGCAATTGTGTATTTTCCTAATGCCCTAATACAGGCAATCTTTGAATGACAAAGAACATCATAGACTGTCATTTTTGGCTGGAGGGGAGGATGTTTTTGAGACCAAATCCTTCCTTTCTCATTATCCACCAACTGAATCCACCTTCCATAAGCTAGTTTACTGAACACTGCCCCTTAGCATTTGTGGTACTTCAACATATGTCCAAAACAAGGAATTTACATGCCCACACCAAAATCTGCTTTGATGCAGTTCTCTGCCAACTGCCTACATACAGGCAGCTGCTGCTGCACAGCCATAGAATTTGGAGCTTCTGGCATAACATACCATGCAGCTAACATACGTGCATTATTATTTTATTATGCAGAACATCATCAATGCTGTATTAACTTTCTAAAGTTCTAAATGGTCTCCTTGACACTGGAAACACAAAAAAAAATTAGCTTAGCCGTTACTAAGCGCAGGACACTTCAGGAGCTTGTAAAAGAGGCTGCCAACAATTTGAAAAAGCCTGTTTCTATATTTGCTAAGTTGCAGCAGAACTGCAAAATACCCTTAGGCACAGGCAAATAACACTATTACAGGTTGCTTCAATGCATCTCTGTAAGAACTAACTACCTGTTTGCCTATTTAAGCCAGCTAGATTTTTGTCTTACCCAGCACAACTAGCCAACATATGCTGCACTAAACTTCATTCTCTGCAGCCTACCTGCACAGATAAATACAGAGGGCTTCGTTATAGCTGCAGCTGCCACCTCTACAATCATAAGGAGGATCAAGGTGGATGAGATCATAGTCTCTCTCAGAAGTAAGACCTGCCTTTCACATCCTCCTCAGTGGCATGAAAAGCAGGAAGCCCAGTTTCTGATCTCTCAGCTGACCATTAGTCCCAGATACTTGTTTTGAGACAGTTTTTGGTTTTGTTTGGTCTTCATTCTTGGTTTGTCCAGATTCACTTCTACATTGCTGAGAAGCCTGTAATCAGCCCAGCAAGGTCAAGGCAGGATGGAAGAGAGAACAGAACAACCATGTGGCTGCAGTCCATCAAGTGAGCAAGGGCACATTGAGTGCCCCAGGTGCTGCTTGTGGAGGAGAGAAGGGCAAAAGAAGGCAATAACCTTTCCACCCTTATTCTGCCATTCAATGCTTTTGTATTTTTTCCCAAGAGCTGCCCTTTTGTGCAGGTATTGATGCTATGCACATTCAGCAAGCAAGTTTCTGTCTGGCACAGAAAACTGAGTAAGTACAAAGTCACTCATGTGAGCAATGCCTACAGCCCCAGCAGATTCAACGAAGGTGTTCAGGGATTCAAGATATTACTGTGACTATTTGTCAACATGAAACCTAAACTGAGATTGGTTTAAAATTTGACGCAACTGTTCATCAGCATGTATCTGTCAGATTTCAAGAAAAATTAAAACAGGAGTCAGTTAAAAAGTGCCAACACCTTCATATTCCCAAATAAATATCTTTTAAATACCTTTTCGCTCACAACACATATGCTTAAAATGTATATAGATTTACAATATTTTTTTAAAGCCTTAAAGGATATTTTCTCTTTACCAAACAAAACTCACTTCTTGTAACAGCAGTTTGTTTTGTTAGTGTAATGTCCCATAGCAGAAAGAATACCTTGTCAAGGCTAACATGCTCATGATCACCTTCATGAACCTGAAAGGAACATTCTGCCTAAGATCAAGATTCAGACCAGAACAAGGCTACTCCAGCTGTACAGATAATTACAGGCTGGCAAAATTTGCACACGGTGCCTGTCAGAGGAATTACACCAGCAGGACAGATATTTCTGTTAGGGCTTTCATTACTTGATGATTCTTTGCAGAGTTAAGTTCTTGTTGCAACATGTCTGGCATAACAAAGGAAAAGCTGCTACCTTTTATCTCATTAAATTATTCTTCAATCTGCTATTATCAATATATTATCATTTTATGCTTCTCTAACACATTTTTCAACTCCAAAACACTTTAAAAGATTAACACAAACTCTGCCCGAGGAAAAACCACATCTCCCCAAAACATTTCAGGGCAAACTCAGAAATGAGTACCACCAAAAGTTGGCAAAAATCAAGAAGGAAGAGTACAATTCTCCAAACAAGTAAGAACAAATTACTTGCTGTTTTACAACTGTGTGGTGATTAACACAAGTTTCACAAAAAAATGAGGGAACATTCTGGCCACATAAACATCTGCGAACTCCACCATGGTCGAAAATTTACCCAGCAGTGGTAAACTGGCTGTTTTCTTCATTGGATCAGACCAATGGCATCACCCTGTCTGCAGCATTCGTTAAGTACTGGTCCAAACTCATTTCCTTCACCTCCTTTTGCAGCACTAAGTTATGCAAGTTTGCAAGCTCTGCCATGCAGCTATTTCAATACCTCAACTGTGCTTAGGTTAGTCGATCTGAGTTGACCTCATCATTATCAGGCAGTGCTTCACAGTCTCTCAACAACAAATTGCTCCAGCCTGCTCCAAGAGCTCTCTGCAGCGTTATTTGTAAATTGCATGCCTTTTCATGTGGCAGCACATCAAAGAATAAACAAATGTTCATTCCTTGCTGGATTTCTTTTCAATTGTTTGAATTGCACTTAGCTGTGTGATAAATAATAACGGCAGAGCAATCTACATAACAATAGTCTGTAAATATTTTAAGCAATTAGTCTTTGTAATTATATTCATGAAACTCCTCGTAGGTGCATCGGAGATTCTGCTCTTC
This sequence comes from Leptosomus discolor, assembly GCF_034619465.1. Lineage (NCBI taxonomy): Eukaryota > Metazoa > Chordata > Aves > Leptosomiformes > Leptosomidae > Leptosomus > Leptosomus discolor. The sequence continues at coordinate 45,556,325 of NC_141419.1, read as the reverse complement.
TGGGATAGAAGGCAGAATTTCCATTATGGTATCTTAGTTATGGTCCTTCACAGACCACCAGAAAACTTCCCACTGGAGTCAGCAGGGCTGGTAGCCCCCTTCTGGTTGTCATTGAAGGACGCTGGAGTCCCATTCATCAAAAGCATCTCTTTGCAAGAGGGCTCTCACAAGTGCCACGTACAGGAACACTTCTTCCCTCCCTCTGCCATTTGGGACCTCTGCTACACGTGTCACTGTCTTTATTTGCTCGCTCTCAGAGGGCAAGGTTCTTTCTTCATCCTTTGCAGCCTTCCCTTCCTGTAGTTGCCTGCAACTTTTTCAATACTGACTTGAAAAACATTCTGGACTTCCTAAAGTCCCTTTTAACAAAAAAATAAGTTATGCTGAATTTACAGGAAACAGATGCTGATTTGCAGCTATTTTCAGCAGTAAAGAACATTTCCTTTTATTCTTTCAAGGTCTTGCATTGAAGAGAGATCTCTGAGACATCTCTGCTTTCTAAGTCAGTCATACTTCACTGCAAAACCACAAAGACAATTTATTCTCATTTACCTATCATCAAGATCACAGCTCACTGCTATATCATTACCAGCATAAGTTCAAGAAGCATCAGTTCAAAAGTGACAGCAGTAGCTCTATCACCTGTCAAGTGGCCACCAAGAGAGTCCCGGAGATTTTTTTCATGACAAACCTTGCAAAACCCCAGAATTTTACAGGCATTTCCAAGAAAGTCTTGAGCAATATTTCCAGGAGGTCGCTGAATTTCCAGTTACAAAAGGAATGTTACTGCCTTGAAAAATGCACTGTCAACATCTGCAGTCAGAACTTCCTCTCTTTCTTGAGCCAATGCTATTTCAGACACTCAAACCCCTGCTTACTCGCAGCTGCACTTTCCTGGTTCATGCTGCTAATGCCCTTTAACATCTGCTTTGGAAGTGTGTGAAGATAACCCGTACGAAAGCTTTCTTAGCAGAAAATTTAAAGGAAAAAGAAAAGCAGTCCGGATGGGAGACAGTGAGCAAGTTGTTATACTGTAAGTTCATCTCCAGCTTAGGAAGCTCCCTCCAAAGTTGCACATCTCACCTAAAAGATAGACAGAGGGGCATTTATAACTACCTTCCAGCTCCTGTTAAGTGCATACCTGCAGGTATAGGAACAAGGCTTTGTCATGTTTGGCACACAGGCTGATTCAGCCTCTCTCTGATACGACCACACGTAACAGGAACGGGTATCAGACTCTTGTGCTTCCCAGCTCTGGGACAGATGTAGCCAGTAAGCACAGGGACACTTTGCAAGGGAATGAAGGGTAGGGTGTGAAAGAGGAGGATGGAAACAGATAGGTCCAAACTTAGTTTGGCAAGACAGTGGGCCTTATAAGAGGGCGGGGAGGCTGTTGGGAATATTGGGTCTGAACTTTGGTATGAAAAAACTGGGACAGTAAAGTTTGTTACCTGACTGACAAATATTTTGTTTGTTCTCAAGCCACAGACTCTCAACTTTTGCAATATACAAAATTAGAGTAACCTTGGTTTTCCCTATGATTACATATTGAATTTCAGCTGCATTTTGCATTAAAATTCAATGGTGAATGAGTAGTTACAAAGGAAGCATATAGATGAAAGAAAATCTGATGAGCCAGTCAACAGAGTGCCTGAAGAGTCAGGTTATAGAAAATGCGAGCTTTCAGACAATGCTGCAAAACCTCTTTCCTTGTTTTTTAATTTCAAGATTACATGAAAGCATGATTCTATTTGCCATTTCATTCAATCTTCGCACAGTTTGATGAGAAAAGATAAATAAACCAAAATATAGTAGTTTGGTACATCATAAAGCACATAATTCCCATTTCAGCATTACCCCACTGAAAATAAAGTTATTTAAAAAGTACATCTCTCTGGTTGTTTTGGTCAGCTTTTTTCAAGTGGAAACTATGCAAACTGAAAAAATAAAAAAGACAATAATATTCCTGTGGGGTTGACAAATGACAGTATTAGAGCAATTGTAACATGCAAGTTGGACATGATGGTTTGTTCTGACCAGGAATTCCCATAAAAAGAGTGGCTCTCACAATGTCCTTTACTGCAAGAAGCCTATTCTTGGGCACAGAGCTGAAGGATGGGTTGATGAAGCTTCTTTATTTAATAACAAAGTGTCAAAACACTTGAAAATATTGTCTGTCGTAAACAAAGGAAAAAAATTAATATGAGGACAAAGACAGGTTTTCTTTTTTTACCCAATATAAATAGGTGAAACTATTGCTACAAATAAAAATATTCTTCTCCTTGAAAATACATGAGCTGATAGGATGACACATTTGTGTTCTTATTTTGCAAAATTTATAACGTACAAAATATGATCATCAAGAAACAGGATGAACTTAACCTTCTAAGAAAATAAAATGACAAAAGCTTTCTCATGCATTTATAGGTGGATCTTTTTTTTTTGTTTGCAGTGGAAAACCTGATGAGTAAAATTTAACCTTTATATTTTCTGAGTCACTGCAGTAATTATCAGTAAGTACTGAATTCTAAAAATATCACCAACTGGACTGTAAAAGTGATACATACCACAAAGTGTGTCTATTATCACAGCGTAACAAAGAAACTACTGTGATTCATAATTATCTTTCTATTACAAATAACAAGTAATCATAAAATGTATTCTCCACATCAATCGGAGGCTTTCTGAAGGGAAAAAACAGACTTGTCTCCTCCTGCTCCATTCAGAGATGAGTATTCTTCTGAATAATTTTAATTTTATGATTGTTTTGTGGAACAGTTGTGCTTGTCAAAACTATGCTTTATGGCTGACATTTTCATACAGCTTAAAGGGCCGAATTATTTCATAGTGTTCAAGAACCATGTTTTTTTAATGTTCCCAGTAAAACTAAGGCATAATTTAAAAAAAAAAAAAAGTTTTAGTTCGTAACTAGAGGTTTAGAAAAGGGAAACATTTAGTGCTGTTCAAAAACTGGAGTACACATACCTTTGCATTCAAAGAAAGTGCTCAACCAGGTAACTTATCAGCCAAGGGAGAAGAGTTGTCAATAGTGTCAAGAATGCAATGGAACTTTTCCACTGTAATTCAAAGGGTGTCCAAGTAAGCAATTTTTCGGCTGTGCTAGAGAGCTGAATATACACTAATTTTTATATTTCTATGTTATCTAGCACAAAATCTCTCTGCAAAGCTGCCTTCTGTTTCTTATTAGACCTGCAGCATAAAAAAAGCCTCAAAACTGACTAAGAAAACACAGAGACCATATTTATCTGCTTTCCATTAGCCTCTTTCATTTATTCTCTTTCTGTTAAGAGCTTTTTCCACCATTTTTCAAAATGTTTACAGTGCAATTTAATTTCCATTATTTTTAGTTTGTATTCTTCTTCTAAAATGCATGTCTTTTGGCAGCAATGAGCACTTCTACAGTGTGACAGAGGCCACAAGTCTCTTAATTTTGCAGTATCTTTCCCCAGATACATTATGGACTAGAAAAAAATTGCCATTTTTATTGACCAAAGACTGGCTATACACAAAGAAGAATGTCAGCTTTTAAAGCACATATACCTCACTGGACTGTGCCTTTACTTAAAAGAAAACAAAAATAGAAACAATTTTCAACATCAAAAACATTAGCTTTTTTGTAATCCATCGGCAAATCAGTTCAAATCATCATTTACCAATAATGTTTGCGTCATGGAGAGTAGATTCCTCATTATCAGTAGTTCATGCTATGTTCCAACAGCATATAATGTGGCATCTCTTGCTATTTGATAAAAACACATTCCAGTCTGATTCCTATAGGGCACGATACAAGATCAGATCGGGTTTGGATTTTCAGAGCACAGCAGTTGCTCTGGTTTTCATTCCCCTGGGAAGCAGGCTCAATGATGCCAAGAGTCTAGGACTTTTTCCAGAAATCATCTTTCACAATCTTGAACTTCAGCCATTCACACACTTTTGCCCTTGCTATTCTTAATGCATTTATCCTTAAATGCATTCATTTAAAAGCCTATTTTTAATAAGCTTTTTAACTAATCTCCTGTAAACAAACAAGTAATCAGCTCTATCCAGAAAGAAATTACCTGTACATCTATTTTCCTACCAACTAAACAATTGATAACTAAATTTTGTTTCCACATATTATTATTATAGGTATTCTGCCAACAGAAGCTGTGAAGCTGCTTCTTCTATCTCACCAAGTAGAAGTCTAACTTTGATTTAGAATGTAGGGTTTTCAAACAATTAGTAATGGCCAATGGCCCATTTTTAACAAGCTTTATTATCAAGGCTACAGAAAAAAAGGCAAGTAAGAGTAATTGCCATAAACTCCAATCTCTTCTCCTTTTCAGAGACATTTTAGTTTAGGGATCTTCAGATTTTTTTTGTTTTGGAGAAAAATATTTTTAAGCAAGTCAATCCTCTGTAGACCACTAAGTGTTGCCAAAAATTTATTACTAATCTATAAAGAGATGGCTGATCACATGATTCTACCTCTTCTCATGTTAATAGATGTAAAACCCAAAACAAACATGTGGAGGCACTTGACAGAAAAGCAGCAGACTGTGAGATTTATAATTTTCAGAAAAGTAATACATGGCTTAAACATGCCAAGAATATACTAAGTACTAGTCTAACATTGTTCTCTCTGAATAGTTGTCAGAGGTGCACAGGGCTGTTGTGGGACTGCAAAAAAAAAAAAAAAAGAGATGAAGATGCATAAAATAATATGCTCCACAGAGTTATTGAAGTTTGCTTAGAAGTACCTTGTGGTCCATATGAAGAGATAACTAAAATTAGACAGGATAAAACCAAGCCAAAGTGCCACCTTTCTTTCTTCCCAGAAGTTTTCATAATTATTACAAGAATGTGATTCTTGTCTTAAGCACATTCCAGTACAATGTGGAAAGAGGACAAATTTACAAAGGAGACATTCAAACTTTAATTATAGGCCAATGAACCAAGAGGTTGTATGGTAAATTAATTCACAATTGTGTGAATTCTTCTGTCTCCTATAAAGACTTTGTGACAAATATAATAAATCATATTGAACTGTCTTTGGGCTTGATACCTGTTCAGACTGTGACGTAAAACAATGAGAAAATATATTCTTTCTTATTCCCATATACTCTTAAAGATATTGGGAATTTCACAAATGTGTTTAATGCTTGCATATTTGCCCTTCAACTACTTCTCTTACAGTGACATATCAATATCAAAGGTGGCTGCAGTTTGATATTTGCTTCTATGATCAATCAATGCTATCCATCCAATTATTCTACTAAATCTTGTTCTAGAAAACAGTATCTTAACAAAACCAGCATGCATGTACTTGGTTTTCCAACCAATATAGAAAAATGACAGCAACAAGAGAAAGCCATATTTCATTATGAATATGATGTTAGAAACCTGTATTTCATTGATTTAATTTTCATCTATGGAATATTACTCATTTAGTGCAAAGGAAAATTTAGGGTATTTCAAATCACAAAATAACAATGTGGTACTCATTCTAAAATATATTTTAAATGCCTTAAGTTATCATTACCCTTTGTATCTCTTGGCATGCTTTCATCTGACCTTTATCCTTCTAGAAACAAGCACCTAAAGGGAAGGTCAGGTCTGTGTCTCTTTGGGAAGGCCACGTTTATGTCTCTTGTGGCAGACTTTAAAGAAAATACTAAAATTAATTAGATATAGCCAAAGATTAAACACCCCTTGAAGTATCAGTAATGTCTGTAGTTTCACTTCCCAATACTGCATTGATCCAGTGATCTCAGCATTAAAGCATCATTAAAATATTAGCCTAAAGACAGCCAAAGTTTGCCAGACATCTGTAGATAACTCCAGTAAATCTCAGCAAGATTTGTTTCCTATCTGCCAAGATAACACAGCAATAACAAAACCCCTAATATTAAGGCAAAAGTACATCATTATTTACCAGACATATCTTAGATTACAGTCACAATTACAATTTTTCTCTTTAATATGAAAGTAGCTGAAAAATGTTTACAAGCACAAACACTTTATCACTGGTAAAAACTCTATGAGTACCCACACTCTGTCACACACACAAGTTTTCTCTGTTGTTAAGCCCATTCACAGCTCCTGTTTTTATCACATTAGATGCTAAATACTCAGGGCTGGCAGAGCAGGCCCATCCATAGACTTGTCTGCTCAAGAATGCATTGTTATATTTTTCAGGCACAAACCAGAAATTTCTGTACAACTGGTCTGACATAGAGAGCTAAAGAAACCTACTAGGAAATTCCTAAGTTCTCTACTTCACACTTTTGGGACGGTTGCCCAGTCTTTTAATATTTTGTCGTTCCCTTTGTCTCAATACAGGCATGCCACATCTCTATGCATTTAAGAGAACAAGTTTTCAAGTGTGTATTGGCATGGAGAAATTATTTCATGTCATAATCACAGTGATAAAAGACACTCCAAAATAAAGGGCATCTGAGATGGAATTCTTTTTCCCAGGTGATCTTTCTTGTCATCCTGGTATGGCTTCTCATCTTCCTGAAGAAGCAAATCATTGTCTTTTTCCTGGCAGACACATCACCAACTCCTCTGTTCCCCCAGCTCTGGAGGATGAAAACAGATTAACTTATTTGTAATAGATCAGTTATTTATTCAAAGACAGATTTACCACTTACCTTTTCTCAAATCCTTATCTCTTACTCCTCTGCAATATCATGGGTCTTTCCAGTTCCTAAACCCTGAATACCACAGTTAGAAAGCCCTAGTGGAAACATAGTGCAGACTACCAGCCCAGGAGAGGTGGTGCACAGCCTGGGATGTGAAAGCCTCTTCTGGACTGCATTTTGCCCCACAGAAACGTGTCGCTCTCACATGATAAACTGTGAGTGAAGAAGTGCCTCAGCAACCTCATTTCCAATATCCAGGCCCATGATTTATTTCTGGGCACTCCTAACCACACTATTAGTCTCTGTAAATTCAGATGTCAAGAAACCCAAGCCACAGGAGGGCACAGATTTGCAAGTCTACACGTCATCTCATCCAGTAGAAGGAATGGTGGATGCTATTATGGACAAAGGCAGTAAACGCAGTTTCAGTTGGTATTCACAGGGTGAAATTTCTGACTAACAGAGGAGATTGCTTAAGCCTGTGAAAGTTGATTAGGACATTTTCCTCTCTGTCCCAATCACAGAGCTCACCAATCAGCCCCCAAAACAACACAGTTTGTAGCCTACTGTTTAAAGGCAAGAAAATTTGTGACATTTACCGTGAAAGAAACATCATGCTGTACACACTGCAGCAGTTCAGAAGCTTACTGACAGTGTCTAATACATCCATGCAGCAAGGGCTGAGCAGATTCTGGAGGACACAAGCCTTTGTCTCTTGTAAACCTGAGATCCAAGCATGGATCAATGATGTGCCTAATGTCTTCTGCAGATAACTGCAAGTTCAGCGGAGTGTTGATCTACTTGAGGGTAGTAAGGCTCTGCAGAGGGATCTGGATAGGCTGGATCGATGGGCTGAGACCAATGCTATGAGGTTTAACAAGGCCAAGTGTTGGGTCCTGCACTTGGTTCACAACAACCCCATGCAGCGCTACAGGCTTGGGGACGAGTGGCTGGAAAGCTGCCCAGCAGAAAAGGACACGGGGGTGCTGGTCGACAGCCAGCTCAACATGAGCCAGCAGTGTGCCCAGGTGGGCAAGAAGGCCAACAGCATCCTGGCCTGTATCAGCAATAGTGTGGCCAGCAGGAGTACGGAGGTGATGGTGCCCCTGTACTCGGCACTGGTGAGGCCGCATCTTGAACACTGTGTGCAGTTTTGGCCCCTCACTACAAGAAGATCATTGAGGTGTTGGAGTGTGTCCAGAGAAGGGCAACGAAGCTGGTGAAAGGCCTGGAGAACAGATCTTACAAGGAATGGCTGAGGAAACTGGAGTTGTTTAGTCTGGAGAAAAGGAAACTGAGGGGGGACCTTATCTCCCTCTACAACTACCTGAAAGAAGGTTGTAGCGAGATGAGTGTCATTCTCTTCTCCCAAGTTAACAAGGGATAGGACAAGAGGAAATGGCCTCAAGTTGCATCAGAGGAGGTTTATATTGGACATTAGGAAAAATTTCTTCACCAAAACGATAGTCAAGCATTGGAACAGGCTGCCCAGGGAAGTGGTTATCACCATGACAGGTAGATGTGGTGCTTAGGGACATGGTTTAGTGGTGGACTTGACGGTATTAGGTTACTGGTTGGACTTGATGATCTTAAAGGTCTTCTCCAATCTAAATTATTCTATTCTATGATTCTGTGTGCTCTCCCACTACTTGTTTCAGTCCTCACCTTGAATAGCTAGACGTTCATTACACCACAAAGCAACAGAAGTTCAAATTAATTTCCCAATACATCAATTCCCTATAGCTTGCTGGTTGTACCCCAGCCCAAGTCGTTGTCTTCTGAGAAGTTCAGACTGTCATTGTTTCGGCACAGCAGACTCTGCTGCCTCTAGCCACTGCCTGTTCCAAGTCCTGCTTGGAAAGCCCTGTCAAGTAGCATCTTCACTGCACACAAGTACCGCCCCTTCCTTGCTGCCCACTGGCTCACCATCCACCCAGAATGTCAAGAAAACTGGTGACTGTGCAAGAGTTTGCACTGCCCTCAGTGAAGTCTCAGCAACCAACCCTTCAGGAAAGGTCCCTAAAATAATCCTATGGACTGGAAATCTACTTATAAGATGTGTTGGTGTTGCCATCAAAAGTCCCTCTCACCACTTCTCATGTATGCCAACAAATCGTGTGTTGCTTTCTCAGTGCTCCCCTCTTGTCTCAGAGAGAAATACTTCCCCATCTGCATATGCTTAGTCTTATTTTCCTGCTCATATGTAGTGCTTTTTCTATCTTGAAGCCACTGTCTGCCATCAGTTATAACACTCACTTATGGAAATCAAATTATTCTCAGGTAACACATACAGTACACACGCAAAATGGAATCTTCTCCTGTCCCCTTTAGGAGATACTATTATGAAATACAGCAAAACACCAGATGAAAGCAGCACTCGGCTAAAGATACACGATCACTTACTGGAGCAGGTGCTATCTGCCCTGATTACTACACAACATTTAAAGAGTGCTTGAAGCAAGCCTGTGACAAGGTAGTGTCCAGGGCTCAAGGAGCAGTAAGGAAGAAAAGGCTTTCTTCCTGGAGTCCATCTGGTTTCTAGATGCCTAAAAAGGCTGGAAATGTACAAGCAGAAGAGAGGCAAGCTTTTTCTTTCAGTAACAGGAGGCAGAGAACGTGCTATACTCTTCCTGACATAAGGAACTGTTGCCTGTGATCCCCACACAAGAAGTCTCTTCTGATTTGGGGCTCTTCCTGCTGCAACATCTTATTTCCAAGTCTTATATATCTCATAGTGACTAGAAAATAAAGCAATCCCTTAACAAACAAGAATCCAAGCAGCTCTATAATGTGTTGAGAACTTGAGAAGACAGGTGGGTTTTAATTAAAAGCCCACGAGGCATCTGCAGAAGTTCTGATGCAGACCAAATAATTTACTGAGCTTTGCAGAAGCAGAAGAAATTGTAAGTATACATACAATTAGTAGGAAAGTTGGTGCTGTAACACAGGATGCATACAAACTTCTGTCTGTTACTAAGAAAAAGAATTACCAGCTATTTTTACATTTACACTTCAACAACTGAGATTTGTGTACTGATCCACAGGGACCTCTCAACTTGCAGTCTCATCCTAGGCTTCATAGACAGTAATAGGTACTCACTGGTGCTCAAAAACAAGAAAAGCAAATACAAAATAGCAGTTTCAAATAATTTCATGTTTTGTTTAATGTTATTTTTAAAGACATTTTGTTTTATTATCTCAGTTGGTATTCACCATCAATTACTTGGTTTTTGATTTAATCCATCACTACTTAACAAACAAAATCAAGGCTTGCCCAACTCAACATAAAAATACTCCACTACTGAGGTTATCACAAAGGGACTTAGCTCACTAACATCAAAGTCAATGAAAGTTTTGCCATCAACGCCATGCGTATATTGTTGTATGCTAGTAACACTGTGTTCACCATTACACATGGGATTCTTTCTGTAGGGAGAATTTCTTGCTTTGCAAATTGTAAATGCATTATATGTGACCAGAAGGAGAGACAGTGTTTAGAGACAAAAAGCAACTGAAAAATCTATTAGAAGATATTTTGTCTTTGGCTATGAAAAAACCAGTATCGATGAGATCAAAGATAGCCTAAATAAATGTCTTCCCTCATAGGTCATTATATCTGCAGAGTGGTGTGCAAATGTAGAGCCTTCCAACAAGAGTATTCTTTTACGTACTATACATACATTTGTGGCACATCTATATACCTTGGAAAAGACAACTGGTCTATTTTATAGAGATCTTTCAGTACACTAGAAAGAGTATTGTTCTTTACTATTTCGCAATGTCTCTAGTCCCTAGATGTTTACAGTCAATCCCAGAGACAGCAACATGTGTCTAAGGCACAAGCATACTAGCAACTTACTCCTTCTACATGCCCAAAGAAAAGAGAATTATTTATCTGGTAGAGAGAAAGGTATCTTTGGAAGATCAGATTGCACAGCACTTCCTAAAGCTTTTTAAAGGATTTCTAATGTACAGGAAGATGTAATCAACCCAACAATAAAGCAGATTCCACAGTTCATGGGTCTTTCATACTTTATATTTAGCTCCAGCAGCAGATGTTGTGAGTATTTTCTCCAGTAGAAGCACCTTTTCTTGGAAGACAAGGAGAGGGGGATGGCAGCCCTACCTTGGATTAGACAAACATGCACCTGTTAAGATCAGTAAAGCTTTAGCTAATTTTAAAGTATACAGCTGCTTGTTTACAATTAGAATATGTTTTAAGATAATTAAAAGGCAAGTCCCTTTGTAACAGACCAACATCTCTGCAGTTGCAAAAAGTAACATAAAACAGAGAAAATGAACTTAATCCATAGCCATCTATAGATTTATTTCTGTCTGTAAAATTGTTTTTGAGATATTTAGATCCCTGCTTGAAAACAACAAAAAAAATGTCTTTAAACCCCCAAAGACAAAGCATTTTGGAATGTGAACACTGGAAAATATCAGCTGAAACTCATGTTGTGTAAGAACATTAACTCGACATCAGAAATGTTAATGCACTTGGGAACTTTTAGTGCTTCCAGGTGCACAGATTTCACACGGCCCTTTTTTTACAGATTCCTCTTCCACTGAGAATAACAATTTCTACATCACTGTGAATGTACAGGGGGATTTATAAAACACAGGAGAACACAGGCTCCACTCCAAAGACTTAACATTTAACAAAACAAAATTGAACCCAGGATTACAGCATTTACTTTCTGCACTAGAGGTGTTGGATCCTCCTAAATAAATGCATTCACACAGACTAAGAAAAAAAGAAAATTAGAGAAAGCAGCAGCTTATCTTACTGCTTTTTCTGTTTCCCTACCACCTACACAACATCAGAAAAAATCTCCAACACACAGAGCTGACCTAAAGCCAATCTCAGCAGCAAACGCAGAACTAGACCAGACCACCACCTCTGCAGGAAGGAAGAACAATTTAGCAGCTTGCATGCACACTATCCTTCCTTTCTGTTGTAACAGTTTCTAGGGATAAGGATTTGCAGCAAGAAGGTCCTGGTCCACTGGCAATTTTTGGCTTTTGCAGCAGTACTTTGCAGCACTAGAACATGTCAAAACCTGCAGTGGCTGCACGTAAACTGGCCTAGCTTCTTCCTGAAGAAGATGCATCCCAGGATTTTGTGCCTCTAAGGCAAGTTTTACATTTTCTAGCCACTTACGGTTATCTTCCAGCTGCAGATTGCAACTTTATAAACTCACAGTTGGAAGACCTAAAAGCAAATGAGTCAATGGAAAAACTGTGACTCATCGCAAGCAGTGAAATGAATGGACAAGGCATATAAAGGCCGAAGTCAAAAAGAAAAACTTCAGGATGTGGTTTAGATACTAGCGGTAATATGCCCAGGGACAAGAAGATATGGGAATTTTACAAAATTCAGTTGAGTATTTAACCTCTTTCATTTAGGGGAGGAAAATCTAATCTCAGACAAATGTAATACGCTTCAGGACCTTTCCTAAAGCTGCTTCAAAAGTTTGACTACTGCATTTGACTGCTTGCAGAGCCTTATTTAATTGTTGCTTCAGTCTTTTGAAGTTCTTGAATGCAAAATTCCGTGTGATTGGAAGAAGTGCTACAATAATTTATAGCCTTTTATTCATTTCTTAATATCTCCCAAAGTAAAGACACAACAACAGAAGTCTGTTAGGTAGATGATAAAATACCACTAATAAACAATTAAAAAAAAATTAAAACCTGATGTTTTGTAGTTTAATTTGATGCCCTTAGGATTTTGTATTATATGGAATAGGGACTATTCACCTTCTTCATGGTAACTCATTTTACTGGCCTATCTCTTACCCCCACCAGCTTTTTAGTTTCTTCTTGTAGAGAAGCAAGTCTGTGCCTTTGTTCATCATTGTTGACTTTTTTTAAATTGTTATTCAAATGTTCCCTTTTGTCTGAACTGCACACGGTATTCATTACATGGACCCATGATGGAATCATACATTGACATAGTGGGTTTTGCGGTGTTCTCAACTAGAAATTAAGAAGTAATATTTTATTTTATTTTTTTTAAATGCTACTAAACTACAAACTCACATCTTTAATACAAAGAGAGATATAATGTGAGTTCAGAAAAAATAGCACTTAGAAAATAGGAGGAAGGGAGGGGTAGGGAGATAAATGCCTTGCTTAATATAAGTGTAATTATGAAGATCTACAATATCTCTGAATAGACAAACTCTTTAAGCAAAAAAGTCTTAATCCAAATTTATAGGCTAGATTTGCAAGTGGAATTTAGGCAATGTAATATCCAGCTCATAGATGGCTGCTGCCCAGTTTCTTTTATGTCCCTTTTGTGTCATATATAGGGAGAATTCATAGCCTGAAAAAAGAGCTTTATGAAAACCAATATATTGAATCAATCTGCTGCTTAAATGTGTGGGGATGAAGTGCCAGGAAAGGAATGAGACTCTAATCCAATTCAGAAAGAAATGTTAAAGGTCTAACCATAGACTAGAGAAAGGTAATTTCTTCTGTTTAGGATTCATGGCAGCAAATCTACATGTCTGTGACAAACTGGATGGTCTCTCTCCTCTATGAGGAATTCACTGCTGCAAAATGTTGTGGATAATAAAGGGGTATTAAAATCCAGAAAGAAATTGGACAAATCCACTGGTAAAAAAATCAAATGTTTAAATAGAGTCAAAAAGCCCCTAACCATACTACTTCTAGACCAGAAAGTCTTTCAGCCTCAGACTGCAGGAAAAGCATATAGAGTATCACCATGCTCCTCCCTGCCCTCCTTAACTTTTCATAAATACTAGCCACTTTCAGGAACAGAGTACACAGACAGCTGAATAACTGCCTATTCCAATACTTGAAACCACAAATGTAACTTGAAAAGTTTTACAGTCTTCTTGGCTGAAGTAATGGCAGTAGAAAAGAAAATTCTTAAGGAGGATGGAAAGAAGATGACCTTACAAACTGGATTCTTGGATTCATTCAGGATACCTAGATAGCTTGTTTAGAAAAGCTTAATTAATGCATTTATCAAAAGAGCTGGGCAAGATTGTTGGACAGAAGATACTCTGAAGAGCTGTTGAAATATTCAAAGAAAATATTTATAGGATTGAGCAGGAGAAAATTGTCAATGAGACAACAAATTTTCTATCTGAAAATAAAGCAAGGCACATGCAGTCCGGTTCATATTTAAATCAGAGGCTTCAGAGCACTGAGATCAAGTTCATTTTATTCACATCTGTTCATAAGAACAATAAGTTGGGTACATGTACAAATCTGCACTTGTGAAGCATCCTTTCAGAAAAACAGGCTCAACACACACACATCAGAACAGTTAGGTTTTTTCTGTTACTGTTTTTTTCCATTTATTGCCTGCTAGAGTCCCTACAGGATTAGATTCAGTGCTCTGCAAGGCTGTATTAATTGTTTTTTTCTGAGCATCTGGAATTCACAGTTATTTGATGCAACACCTGCAGAAGTTAAGTCATATTACCTAGCTAAGGGCATTGACCTACTGAGAGTCATAGCATTGAGCAGAAGCTTAAACAGGTTTGTAAGTGCCATCATGCCAATTAACATCAGAACCTGGCAATGACAGGGTTGTACTAATCCCACGTACTTGTTTTACTATGCAAAATTTCTGGATGAGGAGCCTAAGACCAGGGCAAAAGACTCAAACCCATTTCTTACTTGAAGTGCACTCTGTTATGACTTGCTGGCTGCAGACCAGTTAATATGTACACCAGCACATCAGCAGCGTGGATGAGGAGGGCACACCAACCTAAGTTGCAAGCCAACATCACCATAGACATGTCCAGAGAAACAAAGCCTACCCCCCGTAAAATAAACACCCGTCATCTCTGACCACAAAAAGTCTTGACTATTCCATAAGGGCAGAGAGAAGAGGTAACTTGCATCTTATTCCCCCTCATTTTGCATTTCTGTCAACATAGAGGAGTCAGTAATTGCATGATTCATTAGTAAGCCAGAACTGCCTCAACAGAAAACAGGCAGATCCGCTGCAGTTCTCTCCCTGACCAATTCCCTCTGTGGGAGAAGCAAAACTCTAATATATTCCCTATCTCCTATTGATCTGGTCCCAAAAGACGCTACAGAGTATTGGGTTGAATTTTTATCTTCCTAGATAAATTATAATGGATATTATGCAGTACTAGGGAAATCTTGCAGAGCTGTGCAATTTACTCTGACTTTTACAGCCTTATTTTTTATAGTTGGATGTCAGAATAGTAACAATGTAGTATATCAATAGAAGAATTATAATTAAAATTTGCAGGTGACCATTTGTCCACAAGTGCAGCTATGGTGTACAAGAAAGCACTATTAATTTCATCACAAGGTGTACTGCTCCACCTACGTGTAACACAAATACTCTATTTCCTTCACTTTATAAATGCATGTAAGATGTGTCCATTATCAGTTCTGAAAACAAATCCCCCCAAAAGCCCTTTATCTTTTTGCCTTTATTAACATATTTGAAAGACAATATCAGGATGTCACTTCAAGCAGCCAGACATTAGTTCTCAATCAGAAATCAGAGAATCACTCACTCTGTTCCATCTTTGCTTTGTTAACCCTGTCCACGCAAAAACAGTCCTCTGAAGGTCAAGTTTTTCCACTCATGTGGAGACATCAGCGCAGATCAGATTATCTCTGTGCTCTGTCCCATGAAATGGGGATGAGAGAAGCCAGAAAGAAGAATTAGCGCTTCCTTACACATATCCATCAACTCTCACCTTCAGTGAGGAACCACAGCAAGCACTAGTATGTCTCCAGCATTATGCTCTTTAACAAACATTTTAACTTCATTTCCCTCCTTCCCAACCCCTAAAAATTATTTCCTTCTGTGGCTGACAGATAGGGCAACTATGGAAGACACCCTGATCATTTTGAACAGCTGAGGGCAAAAGAGCTAATTCTGAAGTTGCTCCATGTGTCAAATGAAAGTTAGAATTATTCTTTTCTGTAATACATTTTTAAAAAGTTTTGTCTTCATTTAGAGATTAGCCCCAGTGAGCTATAAAAATACTAAGAATCAAGCTTGATTTAATACCTTTCTTTCCTATTGAACTTTATTACTGCAGCTGGCAGCTGAGACAGTTTTCACTTATCTGTGGTTTGACCTCCTCATAATCAGGCAAACTAGTGATCTAGAACAAATTCTGACAGGCAAGGCATAACCTCAAGATGTACCGTATACTACATTATTGCTTCCCAAGGCAAAGAAGGAAAAACGGCTAAGTGACACATTCTTACACACTGCCAAAATGCTAGCAAAAAATGTTCACAAAGCCTGAGCTAATCAAAGAAATCCGTATAGTGTTAGCACTATAGATCTACTCAGAAGTTCCTAGAGATTTTCCTCGGAAAATAAAATTATCTTTTTCTTTTTTAAATGTAAGGGTTTCTGAGGTAAAATCACTCTGACATTTAAAACTTCACCCCAGTAAGGCATGTGTTTAAGTGCCGTTTACCTAAAGGCTACCCTTGACTTAGGAAGTACACATTTAGCTGGATCAGGACCTGCACACCAATGCCACAAGGCACAGCCAGATGAAACCTCACTGCAGTTGTCCTGAACAGAAAGCAGAGTTCACCGTTTTTTCCAGATCTCAGAAAGAAAAAGATCAATTAAAGAACTTCCATCTTAAGTAAGGGAAGTAAGAGCAGATGGGGCTTGAGAAGAATCAAAGTTAGATAATCAAAGCCATTTAACTGAAAAAGTTAATTAAATAAGCTAGAGAATTACCCAGATGCATTCCTTATGACTGCTCTTGCGTAAAAATCTTTTGCAAAGGATTAAGCCTTCAATGTAACCTGAACACTAGCACTACTTTACTAGTAGTCATCTAGTCAGATAGGGACTGAGTTTCCAGGAAACAATCAGCTATTAATTATGGCAACGTGTGCAGACAGATAGATACAATCACTCTTGTGTGCTGCACACTGCACAAATGTGTGGAGACAGTCCCTGCTAACATGTAGCTAAGGATATGATCTACAAAAAGACCATGGTACAAATTACTCAAAATCAAATAGAAAACAAAAGGAGAGTATTAGCTTAATTCTAGTTTACCCAGCTACGTGCCCTGTCCCATCAGACAACAGTGCCTCTGTTCTAGCTCTTTTCAGATCAAAGTTTTCTCTTTCTTGAGAAAAAAACCAAGGAACCAGGATCTTGATGTCATTTTTCCCCCTCCCCTTCTGCCATCACCCAAAAGATAACTCGTTCAATGACAGGCAAAGTGACAGTGAGTATGCAAAATGAAAAAAAACCACATGTTGGATCACTACATGGTATCAAAAAGTAACAAAACAAAAGCAGCCAAGAAAGTAAATTACTTTTGGATTTTGTCTCCTAATGGAGAGCAAAAAGAGTGACTTCACAGAAGTAAAATAGTGGTATGAAAAATACAATAAAGTTAAACTCTCATATTTATAATAACAACAGTGCACTGAAAGGAAGATCTGCCAGTTCTGATAGGTGAGCCATGATAACATTCAGCCCCTTGGTGAGATGCTTATATAATCCAATTAAATTCTACCTCTCCTAAGCACTTGTTTTCAGTTTACAAATACTCACTTTAAAGGCACAAACTAATTATAGAACTTAGTTTAAAGTTATCCCTTGTCTGGAAAGGATGCAAAATTTTCCTTAGAGGAAAGTTAGGATGGGAGCTGAAATTACCTTTTCTCAGTGAAGGCTGTCTCTATTTCTGGTGTTGAGAAAATGATACTGAGCCTTATAAAGAAACAACAGTTCAGAGCTAACAAAAATAATAGTTGAGGCACCAAATATATTTTGCGCAATAGACGCAATTCTTTCTTAGATTGCAAGCCAGACAGATTGCTTCAATGGCTTAACTAACAGAAGGAAACAATACAAGAAAATATTTGGAGAAGCCCAATATATATAGTTTGCAGCACTGGCTCACAAAACCACGGCAGTTCATTACAGTGGTTTCAGTATAAACAGACACCGTGGTCCATGGAGCCCTTATGCTAGGAACTATTCGAGGCTCACAGCACACCTCAGTCGAACATCATGTTAGAGGGATGAGACCAGCTTTTGTTTAACAGTGAATTTGAGTTGCAGGATGGTAGACGTACACCTGAAATGCTGACAAACAAATGTTTCTTATTCTCAAAACATTGAAGCTTGTCTAATTATTAATTTTGTTGATTTCCACCTTGACAGTTGCACTATGTATGAGCAATCAGGAATCAGCTGTGCTTCCTATGTATTAATTAATTTCAGGAAATACTACAAACAAATTTTCATATCAGAACAATACACTAAACCTTAGCTTTAATGTTTTATTCATCACCCTTGCCTAGCACTTTCACTTGTGTCTACAGGAAAGCATCAGTTACTGTCTATCATACAGATTGTAAGAAAGAATATTTCCCTAAATTGTGAAATTCCTTTATTTCTGTCACCATAAAAAGGGGATACATTCTTCCTCAGATTAAAAAACATAGCTGTCATTAGTCTTGCTGGGAGAATCTCAGTCACAGTCTTGTTCCTCACTACCACTGGGCTTCGTTTACAGAAAATTGCTATCAGAAATTTGCTGTTAAACAAGTGACAGTAACACAGGCAGATACAGCGTGGCCTTAGAAACTGAGTAAGATGCAGTGCAGCTCCTCTATTAGCCATGATGCAGAATAAGCTGCCCAAAAGCAACAAATACGCTGGGAAAGGATGTTAAAATGACTTAAGAACATTTTGCAGCCTTCTGATTCTCTGCACTTCTCCAGGGAGTACCAGGGACTTTTCATAAATTAGTCTGTCCTTGTTCTCAAAAATCACAGCAGCACCCCCAAGCTGCCCTAACTGTAGGTTGTCAGATCAGAGCAGAGCCTGCTTTTGATATACATTCCCAACTCCCAACCCCAGCTCTGGCTCAACCTAAACATTGCTAATGGGGTTCCACCATAAACTGCCTTACAAGGACATTTGACAGTCTGACACAGGATCCTTCGTGCTGCCCTGAGCCTTCTGATCAACACATTCAGGCCCAAAAGAATTTACTCTTTCTTTCCATACTTTTTTAGTCACTACATCGCTGAACAGATGGCCAAAAATAACTCACCTATATCAAACAGACTAGAAAACTTTACCACTAACACTACATTGCCAGTGATGGCAGACAGGTCAAGAACTGAAGCACTCCTTAACTATTGACTCTAATGATCGGGTGTATTGAGAAGCAGTGTAGGGAAGCCACCACTAATACACTGCTTTACATATAGCTAACCAAAACCTTTCAGTAGGCTCAGCATTCTGGTCACCATCTTTGAAATACTCCAAACTAATTCCAATTACATAAACAGAAATTAGCAGCGAAGTACCTAGCATTAAATCATGGGGCTAGTTTTCATAGCAATATCTGGTACTTTAGTGAATATGGATACATCAACTCTCACATTAAAAGCAGCATAAAAATAAACACAAAATAGATAGAAAATAATCCACAGATTTTGTTTGTATGTGTAAGAGTCCTATTTACAATAGCTATCTGCTGTTTTCTGGAAAAAGCAGCAATAGCTTTAATATGTGAAATGCTCTTAACCCTGCTAACAGCCTCTTTATTGCAAGTGCTTTAACTTCCACTTAGAAGCAAGACAAAGCTCTTATTAAGGTAATTGTCTCCTTTCTGATCTCAAGTAATGCTCTGCTCATTTCCCTGCCAGGATATGGTGTTAATAGGGTGCTGGTTATTTTCATTTATTAGCATGGGTTCTGAGTATCTTACAGAGAATTCTTGTAAGCTGAAATTGCTTCTTACCTATAAATGCACATTCTTTTTGACACTTCTACAAAGGCATCTTCACAAAAGCAGGCAACAGGATACAAAGGAGGAACGAATCCTGTTTCCCCACAGAGGCAATCTGCTGTATCCAAATACAAAATTTATGGATCAGCTAAGAGCTTAGTATCAAAATTACCTCAAGTGAGGATACGAAAGAGTATTTTATATTTTAAAAGACAAACTGAATGCAAAGACTATGTAAAACCTACCTAGTTAAAGACTGATTCCTGAACTTCTCAGTCAATGATAAGAGCACACCAAAAATACCTCCACTATAAAATAATTTTAGTCAGCTGGGCTACTCCAAAACCCATTTGCTGTAAGAGACTAAAGCCTGGTACAGTCTAAGCTCCTGTTTAATTCAGAGCATACCTAAAATAATGGCAAGTGCTGGCAGCAGTCTAAGTCAGGTCCATATCACTGAGGGAAGGAAAAGGAGTCCAGTATCTTTAAGAATTTAGATATAAACAGTTGAAACCTCTGTCGCACGAAGTCAGTGCATTTCAAAAACGAGACAGAAATGAGCAACAATATGGAAACTCACACATTCCAGAAAGATGTGAAATAGAGCTGTGGCTTTTTGACTGAATTTTTTCGTGGGAGAGAAGACAGAAGTTTGAGCAACCCTTCTTCAGGTCAGCATGCAGGGGTACTTCCTCTCATGACTCTGGTCTTTCCCAGATTGCCAGGCATCTTCAGGCTACATTGTATTTCCCTAGGGGTCCAGTGCCTTCATAACATATTTAGAGATTCTAGGCAAATGAAAAGTGACTGTTCCCAGGTTCATTTTCTGCTTTCCTTCTCTCATCCATATCTCTTCTCTGTGAAACATAAACTTAGGTGCAACTGAACACTAATTTTCCCAATTACAGCAGTCAAAAGCGTCAAAGATAAAACAGTGGAGTTTTTTGTTCTGCAGCTTGTATTTAGTCAATCTAAAGTAAAGAAAAAAATACAACCATTTTGTATTTGGAGTTCATTAAAGAGCTTATTACAAAATATGTTCTTTAGTCACAGTCACAGACAGTACTTGAAATACATTCACTTCCTACTAGTGCTATTATAAAGCAAAAAACCTCAGAGTTTATAATGTTCCAGCTAAGGCAATCACAGCCCAAACGTACTGAGCAAAATTATGGGAATATGACTCTGTTAACATTTTTGCTAATTCTGACTCACGTTCTATTCTGTCATGTTTACTTTTCACATACAGTAATTCCAGGATTAAACTCCGCTCCCATAAATGTTCATAGAAGGCAGATCTTTGGTGTATGAGTGAGATAAAATCAAGCAAGCATCTAACACAGCTTGTGGAAAAAGCTGCACTTATCTACTGAAGCCCAGTCACCAGCTTGCATATTCCAACCAGAAAAAGCAAGCACAATGCTGTACATTTTCAGTTGGCCAATCACAAAGTACAGGAAGGAAACTGGAGCTGCTCCCAGCAAATAACACAGAATCATAGAATGTATTGTGTTAGAAGGGACACAAAGATCATCTAGTCCAACCCTCCTGCCCTGGGCAGGGACATCTTTCAGTAGATCAGGTTGCTCAAAGCCCCATCCAACCTGGCCTTGAACACTTCTAGGTTGGGGGCATCCACTACTTTGGGTAACCTGACCCAGTGTCTCACCACCTCACCATAAAAAATTTCATCCTTAAACCCAACGTAAATCTACTGTCTTTCAGTTTCAGAAAGTCTTTCCCCGTCTTTCTGGCAAGTGGCCCCTTTATATGTTGAAAGGCTGCAATAAGGTCTCCCCGGAGCCTTCTGTTCTCCAGGATGAACAATCTCAACTCTCTCAATCTGTCCTAGTGTTCTATCCATTTGAAAATTTTTGTGGCCCTCCTCTGGACCCACTCCAACAGGTCCCCATTTTCTTTCTCATAGGTGATCCCAGAGCTGGACGCAGTACTGCAGGTGAGGTCACACAAGAGCAGAGTAGAGAGGGAAAATCACCTCCCTCAAGCGGCTGGCCACACTTCTTTTGATGCAGCCTAGGATATGATTAACTTTCTGGGCTGCGAGTGCACATTGCCAGCTCATCCTTAATTTTTCATCTACCAATATCCCCAAGTCTTTCTCTGCAGGTCTACTCTCAATCCATTCACCACCCAACCTGTACTGATACTGCTGATTGCCCTGACTCAGGACCATGTACCTGGCCTTAGAAGTTTACAAGGTTCACATTGGCCCACTTCTTCAGCCTATCAAGGTCCTTCTAGATGGTATCCCTTCCTTCTAGCATACGAACTGCACCACTCAGCTTGGTGTCATCTGCGAACTTGCTGAGGGTGCACTCAGTCCCACTATGTTATTAATAAAGATATTGAACAGTACTGGTCCCAATATGGACATCTGAAGGACACCACTTGTTACTTGTTTCCATTTGGACATTGAATTAGCAACTACACATCCCTCAGGACACTGGGATGCATCTCATTGGGTCCTATGGAATTGTATATGATGTTTCCTCAGGTGGTCTTGATCTCTCACAGTAGGTGGGACTCTGTTCCCCTAGTCTCTACCTTGACATGCAGGGTCTCGAGAGCTGTGGAAAGAGCAATTGCCAGTGAAAACTCAGGTAAAGAAGTTATTGAATACCTCAGCCTTCCTCATGCCAGTTGTCACAAGATCTCTGGTCTCATTTATCTGGTGGGGGACGTGGAGGTCAAAATTTCTTCCTTTTCTAACTAACGTACCTGCAGAAGCCCTTATTCTTTACATCTCTTGCCAAATTTAGCTCCAGCTGTGCCTTGGCTTTCCTGATCCCATCCCTACACTCCCAGCAGTATCCCTGTAGTCTTCCCAGGATGTGCATCCCTACTCCCACTGCCTGTGCATTTCCCTTGTGTTTCAATTTGACCAGGAGGTCCTCACTCAGCTCTGCTGGTCTTCCGTCTTCCTTGCCTGATTTCTTGCACACATGAATCAAGAGGCCTTGTGCTCTAAAGAAAAATGTCTTTAAATAGGTGCCAGCTCTCTTCTGGTCCTTTAACCCTGAGGGCAGTTTCTCAGGGTGTCCCAGCCACTAGTTCCCTAAACAACTGAAAGTTCACTTTCCAAAGTTTTAGGGTCTTGACTATACTTTTCATCTGGCCCACATACCTCAAGATCATGCATTCCACCAAAGCACGATCATTGCAGCTCAGGCTGCCACCAGCCTAGCTCCCTCCAATAAGTTCCTCATGCTGGTGACAGTAATGCATGTCCTATGGTTGGGCTTTCTATTACCTGGTTTAGGTTGCTAACGCAAGCAGTCATATAGAAGAACACATTTCCAAAAAACACTTTAAAGCTTTTACACTGAACATGAAGAGAGCTTCTGAGAATAAAAGCTGGTCTGTTTCTTCCCCATATCAACTGCTTTAATTAAATACTGAAATTTCCGTACAAGTCTTCTTATTTTATTAACTACACCGCTTTGTAGAGAGAGACAGGCTACTTTTGAAGAAGCTGGATATTAAAACTTAAGATCTTACTTTGAGGCCCAAATATAATTAAGATTTCACCTTTAGTTTCTACTGCACCAATCATGTACAAGTAGGAAATACTAGTACACTCAGATGTGATCTTCAGCAGCAGCAACTTTTAATGGTTTACAAGGATTACAAAAGCTAACTGGAAAATATTTTTCCTGAGCTGCCGTTACACCTCAAAATTAAATGCCTTTCCATTTCACCTATTTCCCAAGTCTGCCTTGCTTGTCACCTACCACTTTGTGACATTCTGAAAGCACCTGCACTATAGAGAATTAAAGATCTTGTCCAGTGAATTAGGGTATCTAAAGCTATGCATTTTCTTTCACACAGTTAAGAACTTTGTCGAGTGCAGGACAGACGTGTAAAGCAAACAACAAGTCCTGAAGACCTCTGCAAACCATGTCTCTGAAAAAGTTGCAAAGAATCAATAGATTCCCACTGTGAGATAAGGGAAGCCACAAGAGAAGTCATTCCTGATTTTATAGAGCCAAACTGTACCTATCAGGTTTCACTACATTTTTTCCTTTTTTTTTTTTTTTTTTTTTTAATAACAAAACCCTTAAAATAATGCACATCTTGAAAAAAGTATTTCTGAGGTATTTCAAATTAAGTATTAAGATCCTTTAAAACAATTTACATCTTCAAAGGAGTATTCCTGAGGTATTTTGAATAGGGTATTCAGACTCAGAAAATATATCCTTCTTTACTTCATTTTTATCTTTTCAAACCATTGGCATCCTAAAGCCGGAAATGAGATACACATTGTGTTAAAAGTCTCATCCAGTTTATCATTTGATGAATAAGCCTTACGTTGTTGTTTTTGCTGCTTTAACAACAGGAATGTACAGACACGCACACATTAGCAGCAACTAGGAAAAAGCACAAAAAAATAGAATATATTTTTTTAAAAGAATGAGGGTATTTACAGATGATGAAGCAGTGTAGCCCGAAATACAAATCTTTCGTTAGTTTTGATTACTTATTGCTACAACTTTCAACTTCAGAATTACACACACTTCTTTACTGCATTTACTCAAATGTAGGTCTGTAGCTAACCTAAAAATAGCACTCCTGCATTACTTCTTCCCTTAATCTGGAATAATTTATTTAACACCACATATACTCATGATGCTTTAGCAAACAAACAGGCCCCTCTGCTTAGAAGAATATACAACTCAAGGACCTCATCTCGCAAGTTGCCCCATACTTGCAATCTCAATTAAACTTACTGAGAAGAGTAGACTGACAGCTCTAAAACTTCACTGTCCAGCAACAGGTAGGTAGGTAGCAAGCGATCATCACTAATGGTCACAATAAAGCTCCTACCCCACTGGGTCAGATAGGATCTGACAGCATTCAGGCAGATGTTTTCCCCATTTGCAGAAGTTAAGGCCCAGCCCATATGCCACAGAATTCAATGAACAATTTATTTTATCATTCAGATCTTTGAAAGTTGCATTATAGTGTAACTTTGGAAGCAAAGAGCCAGAATATGGTCCTTTTTACTCTAAGCCATAGTCCCCCAAAACAATGGGATTCTCAACGCATAAAATAGTCTCTGCTTATTTGAGAGTTACTAAACCCAAGTAACACAGCAAAATAACAGGAACTCCAGTAAAACCTGACTCTCATCTGGTTCTAGATTCACATTCCTAATCCTGCTTTAGACTACATTTATTCGTTTTCACTTCCTCATTCTCTCTCAAAACCAAAACTGCTTTCACACAGCACCTTCCTAAAGCTTGCTTTTTTTCTTGTTCAATCCTTGTAGCTCAAGATCTTTGCATACAATCATCACTGCTTAGCAGATATTGTAAGTCAAATTATTTCTTCCCTTGGTTAATTGCAGTGTTCGCCCATGAAAAACACAGGATTGGTTCCTGCTTCAGTAAGGTCCCGAGGCATGCACAGCACCACCAGCAGTTTAAATCAAAACATATGGAAGAAGCTATTGAATCAGATATGACAAACCTACTTACAGGGGAGGGGGGGGATGTAAATTAAAAGAGCCAGTAAGATTCAGAATACCCTTGACAACACGTGGCATTCAGTCCCTCATTTTATATTTTAATGCTCCTTGTGATTGAAATGCAACCCTCCATCTAAACAGTGATTTGAAAAAACTTGATCAATGTTAAGCAGCTGAGAGCATTATTCAGTAGGGGTTTTAATAATATTTTGCATAAATCCAAAGCGTTTCTGAAAGATTACATTGATACATAACTACAGCTAAGTGGTTGTTAGTCTACTTCTAGTTGTTACTCAGAGATTTTTATGACCCTTTCCCTCTGAATCTTCTGAATACAGTCCTAGAAATGTAATGATATACTGCAATAATCCAGTACTTGTCTGAATAATGAGGGAGCAACAGCAGGATTTCTATAGGAACGTGCTATGTAACCACCTATGTTTTATGTGCCTGCAGTGCCAATTTATTAGATGTGAAGGTAAGTTTTTGCACATCCCACCACCAAAACACAAAACTAAGTATAATTTTGGTACCACTTGCATTGATAATTCTTGGAAAGGCCCCTCCAACAGTTCATATAAACATAAGCATGCACAACACATTCTCAACCACAATCAATGCATGATGCACAAGGACACCAGCAAGATTTTTTTCTGAACTATCACACAGTACCTCTTAAGTTTGTATCAAACTAATTAAAAGCTAAAACTCTGAAAATGGTTACCTATCCGTATCAGCCATACTGAACTGATGTGCACTGTTCTGCAAACAAGAAATTCTGTGCATCAGAGAAGCAGCCATTTAAAAAGTTGAATCACTTATTTTTTCAACTTTTGATACTAGCATTCATATTTTGTTATAACGAAGTGAAAAGCAAAGACATTCAAGGCCTCTCTTGAAACACCAGGGGCTGAATTTAAGATTGGTCTTACGCTACCCTCAAGCGGCCCGGTCTAGGAAGTACATCTCAGAAATTTCATCTGCCATTTTAAGACATGATTCTTTCATTGAAAAGACAGCATGCTGATTTGTAACAGAGAGACAATGACATATTTGGGTATAGCACTTTTCATTCTACCCACTTACAAAGTACACATTATTTCAATTATGAAACACAGACTAGAATTAGAATGTCCTTCATCGGGTACCAATATGTTTTTCATTACCAGAAGAATTTTGTATTTTAATACGCCCTGATGTGGCCAGACAGGACATAAGGAATTTTTAGAAGTGCTCAGGGAGGGCTGAATGTGGTTCCCAGTGAAACCAGTATAAGTTTCAAACACAAAAGTTTGTTAAGAACATTTGAAAAATACTTCAATAAAAGACACATAAAAATTATACTTAGTGCAATACTCTTAACATCTGGACTGGAAGTCAGTAAGCCATATTTATTTAATCTGCTATCTGTCAATCTCAATTTCCCATCATCCCATTACCTGCCCCGAAATTCACCTTCTTTCTTTTTGTTACATTACATAATCATTAGATTTGTGATTGACCTCGTCTTTCCTGCTCTCTTTTGTTCAGCTATATATTGTTCCATTTTCAATTTATTAATTTTTTATAATGTATTCATTTTTACCTCACTTTGTCACATTACCTTTGAAACACATCAGATGCAGTTAATTTTATAAATTCTACCAGCTCCAGATAAACAACTAATAAAATATTTCCTTGCAAAAGACTGATTAAAATTTAATTTGTTTTTAAATCCATCCCAGTGTTTTTCAAAATAGGAACTGCAAGAAAGTTCAGACTGATGACAGTAAGTTAGAATAATGTAGTGCTAGCCAGCAATAACTTACTCTGCTTGTGACAAGAACAGATGAAGAATTGTAAAGGCTGGCCATAAGTGTCTAGATTAGCCAGGGAACTGCCACCGGTCAGTTCCTTCAGGGCAGTGAAGAAAGTTTTAAACACCTACACCCACCAAATACTGTCATTTTTTAATTCCTTAATCCAGGTAAACTACACAGCCTAATGAATTGGAAGTTCAAAAGACAGAAAAATCCTGGTAACAAGAGGAAATAATACTTTTTCCTGTTTGATTGCATAGCAATACCAACTAACCAAATTCATAAATCTTTGCAGCATGATTTACAATATTGGCAAGTTTATTTACATCACATGTACACATTTGTTTCCACTTTTTCCTAAACATAAGCAAAATAGGAGCCAGCTTTTCCAGATATTCTAGAGATAAGAAGACACGAGACGACTAATATTCAACCTTGAAGTTTGGGGGTTGGAGTTTCAAACTCCAATACTGATAGAAGAGCTTTTTGTTTGGCTGTAACGACGCCCAGACATCTTATCATTACTACAACATCAAATTAATCTGCTTTGTATCTTTTAACTAATTAAATACATGTACTGACACTTCATCATGCATGTTTTATGGAAGTTTATTACTAAAGTATTGTGAAACAAAACTGTGTAAGAATCTACACTTTTAATGACATGTAGTCATTCATTCATCATTTTTTCCATTTAAAAAAATTACCATTTTGATAAATCATAATACTGAAATCTATGCACCTATGCAAAAAATCAGAGGCTGAAAAAACCCTGAGAAACCAGGCAGAACATCTTAAAAATCAAACACATAAATCTGACCAAAAGGTTTTCTTTCAAAATATGCTTCTCTTGTCAGCCAGAAATTTTGACTTGACTTGGCAGCAGAAATGTTGAGGTTCTCTTCGATGCAGGCAATCTGGCAGGCAGTGCAGAACTGGCCTCTTGCTAGCCAAACAGCAGTCAGCTGGGATTGCTGTGCAGCAGTCAAAAGTCCAGGCACTACTGCATAAAGGCAAACAAGAACTCATACACGTTCTGCTTTACTTTTTAAGCTAAGTAACATATATACATTTTACATATACATTTTAAACCAAGCAAGCATCTGAGATGGGCACCAGCTCACACAACTCTTAAAATCTTATATAAAATGAAAATTTTAGGTGGAGTACAAGTTGCACAGTTTAATTCTGGATTTTGTTTTTTCACTCAGCATCACTGACGCCATCAACATCATCAGTGTCAGCACAGTTTCACATATCAAAGTCTATCAGCTAAGAAAATGAGAGCAAGCTTATTTCCAGGTAACAAGGTTGAAAATTGCACTATTGTCCAAGTTCACGTGGGGATTATCAGTGGCTGACTGACATCCCAAAACAGTTGCAATCCATCAGGGGATGGAAAGGGGGCAGGGGACACTTTCCACACTTCTCCTACTATGTATGCCCTGTAAAGCAAGAAACAAGCATGCATTTTCCAAGACAGAAAATTGAGTCTGTTCATAACAGCTCTGATTCTCTTTTGTTCTGTTTTGTTATTTTCCTTTGCTTTTCAAAAGAAATGTGTCCCACATTCTGAATAATAGTTTCCAGCCACTAATTTCTAATTAAATGTGGCTAACAATGAGCAGCTTAATATGGCATTTCTCCCACTCTCAAAATGAGTAAGATATGTCATAAATTCTATACAAACATATAAAGTCTTATAAATGCAAACGTACACTTTCAAAATTACAGGATTTCAAATACAAATTTACTCTTCTCGCTCACATGCTTTTTATTGCAATTGTGCAGTTCTGGCTTTTTGCTTTTTTGCCTTGTGCCTTTCTTGTTATTTCCATCACTTTATTTTGTATCTTCTTTGAAGATGTTTATGCTGCTGTTAGTGGAACCACAGAATAGTGTTGGAAGGGACCTTTAGAGACTGTCTAGCCCACCTTCCTGCTCAGACAAGAGCTAACTTTGAAGTCAGATCCACATTGTTGAAGGCCTTGTCTAGTCAAGCTTTGAGCGTCTACATCATCCTTGTACAGGTGAGCCCAAAACTGTACACAGTACTCCAAGTACTGAATTGAGGGGATTAATGAATGGCCTCAACTAAGCTGCTGCTCATGCTGCTTAGGATCAGCCTGGCCTTCTTGCTGCAAGGGCATGCTACTGATTTTGTTCAACTTCCCGTCCACCAAAATTCCCAGATCCTGTTTTGCAAGGCAGCTTTCTAGCCAGTCAATTCCCAGAGTACCTGTTGCACGAGGGTGTCTCCTTCCAAGTGTAGGACTCTGCGCCCAACTCGAACTTCAAAAGATCTTTTGCTTCTCCAACCTGTTGAAGTGCCTCTGAATATCAGTCCTGACCTCCAGCTTATCAGTCATTCCCCTTCCCAATTCGGTGGCATCTGTGAACTTCCTAAGGGTGTACTCCATTCCATTTTCTAGGTTACTGACAAGGACATTAAATGTTACCATCACTAATATAAACCCCTGAGGAATGCCATGCCTAACCACCCACCACCTGAACTCCTATTCTTTGAGTCCACTGGTCCAGGCAATTCTCCACCCACCTGGTAATCTGCCAATCCAGTGCATGTTTCTCCACTTTGGATACAAAGCAGCTGTGTCAAAAGTTTTGCTCTCCCCACGCCCACACTGCTAATCACGTCATTGTATAAGGCAATCAGGTTGGTCAGGCACAACTTGCCCACGTAAATCTGTGCTTGCTGTTCCAAATCACCTTTTCCTGATATGTCTGGAAATGGCTTCAAGGAAGACTGGCTCCATGATCTTCCTGGGGACTTCGATTAGGCTGCCTGGCTTGACGTTCTCTAAATCCATCTTATCTTTCTTCAGGATAGCTGTGACGCTTGCCTTCTTCCAGCCAAAACATACTTGACCCAGTCACAATGCCTTTTTGAATATCACAGAGAGAGGCTTTGCAATGACATTGACTAGTTCCATCAGCAGCATTGGATGCATCTCACTCATTCCCACAAACTTCTGTATGTCTAGGTTACTTAAGAAGTCCCTAACTATCTTGCTTTACCATGGCCCAAACTTGGCCTCTAGGCACACAGATCTAGGAGACCTCACAGCAGACCTTGCCAGTAAAGAAAGAGCAAAACAAAGCTGTTGAGTAACTCAGCCTTTTCTACTTAGTTTGTCACCAGACCCACCACCCCATTCTTCAGCAGGCCTACATGTTCCTTAGTCCATCCTTGCTGTGTAGGCAGCTGTTAACAGCCCTTCTTGTTCCCTTCTCATCCACCAGAAATTTCAGTTCCAGCTGAGCGTGGCTCTTCTACTCCACCTGAGCAATGTTTATTTCTTTTATGTAGCCCATCCCCATTTCCACCTATGTACAAGTGCCTTCCACACTTGAGTTCAATCAGAGCTCCCTGTTCAGCCATGTGGACCTCCTGCCACCCTCCCTCAGCCTACCAACTTCAAAACATGCAGCTCCTATGCCTGAAGGAGGCTATTCTTGACAACCAAAAAGCTGTCTTGGGCCTCTTTACTCTCCACAGCTGCCTCCCATGGGATTTCATCTACAAGCTCACTCAAGAAGCTAAAGTCCATTCTTCTGAAGATGAGAATCATTGTTCTGCTACACATTCTCTTTTCCCACAGTAATACACGGGACGAACTCAGGAAATCACTTTCTTAACATACTGATGAAGAAGTGCTACTACAAATCATAAATACAGTCTAAACAAAAACCTTTTACAAAGGTCAATGTACCCATGTAAAGGCCTCAAACAGTTTCATAAACATAATTTTTTATTTCTCTGCAATAGATAGCACATTCTTCTAATTATGCAGATGTTTTCTGAAACACACATGGCTCCTCATTCAACTCTAAAAACAACAATACCAAAGATGACACGTATATGTAGCTCGCTCACGTTCAAAAAACCCACACAGAAGAACACCCTAGCCCTGCAAGTGCTTAAATGTGCAAGGAACCCATTTGTTTTACCTCATTATCTCCACAAAGCTTTGTGTTACCTGCATTTTTTCAAAGAGGACAAGTGTTGTAAGCCTGCTTACAGCGTACCTTACACACACACATACACACACACCCCCCAACAAGATGAGGACACTTACAAAACGCAGTCAGAACTTGTTTTTCTTCTTTTAAGAAAAGCTATCTGAAGTAAAATGCTAATTATTACAAAACGTCAACCCTTGCATCCTATATTTTGCATTTAAAGCAGCCAGCATATCATATCCCAAATGCCTTTACTATGGAACAGACGACTTGAGTTTAAAGTACAGGAATGTAACTCTACCTTCTTGTTCCCAGCTTCCTCTGCAAAATGGTCACATCAGCCTGACCCTCATGCTGGTGTTCAACATCTCTCCTGGGACTAGGATGACAGTGGTTTCCACAATTCGCTAAGCTAAGCTTCACTGGATATGAATAAGCATCCTAACCACTGGACTACAGTCATGATACATCTTGTTTGGCCGCAAAGCTGAAATTCCATTCTGTTTGCACAGAAATAACAGACAGCAGCCCTGGGCTGGCTTAGGACTTACTCCAGGGAGATCGAGATGCAATCCAGAGAGGTGACTCAGAGCAAGAAGTGAACCGTACCATGCCTCCCACCTACTTCGCATCTTTTGATTCAAAATTTGAATGCTTCTGTGTAACAGCTGGAAAAGCAAATGCATGTTGCTTGCTCTACTGTGAATGAAAGCCAAAGCAATTTTGCAGACACTGCTGAGCTGTTAAATGATAAAAAGAGCCACAATATTAAGAATCAAATAAGGTCTTCCTACAAAAAAGGTTGCAACAAGACGATTAATTCCATGAAGCATAAAATCAAGTGTTTCCACTAAATTGAGATCCAGAGACAATTTATCGGGTAAGGTTTTTGGAATAAACATTAAATGCAAGTTAAATCCTTTTGCAGAAATTATTATAAAGAAAAAAGAACGAACTAGCAGAAGAAGCAGTGTCATTTGCAACCTGATCATTGAATGTGATCCAAACAAGACACTACAGAAAGAAAGACCTATATAAGTCCTGTGATGTTAGGTTTGTCACCACAACTTATTGGAACCTCCCCTCTGTGCAAGTGTATAGAAATGCTATAGAAAGATGGATAAGCTCTGACGTAAATCAGGTGCTGAGCCTCTCTTGGCTTGCGCCAAGTTATTTGACAGAGACAGACCCCTAGCACTGAGCTGAATCAGAGAGGAGCAACCACTCTCTGGAGCTACACAACTTTACCTCCATATTTCTACACTTGTGCACTGAGCAAAGGACCCAGAGAGAACAACGCTGAGAATACACAAGTGCCTAGTGCCATGTAAGAAAGAAAAAGTGGCCTTTCAGGAGAATAAGCCCTTCCTGCCCTATACACAACATAAAGAGGCAGGGATTTTCACTGCAGCATCATCCCATTCGATCACCACATTCAGTTTACTCTGTCTCTTTTTTTCATCACCTCCCCCTTTCCTTTTCCCTACTGACATTCCCTCCCTGAAACGAAGCTTCTGGAATTGTTATCCATCTCACACCACACACACCATCATCTAGATCTTACTATAATAATAAAACAGAGCCATAGGGATAGATGGCATTATCCCAACTCTGCAAAGGTAAATGACCTTGTAAGAGATTAAAACACTGTGGCTCCAACCAGCTGCTCCAGTAAGCGCTAGCTGACATTGTCTCAAGCACTGATCACACCTCCTTGCTTATATAAAGCAGCATTTAGACACTGCCTACTCCTGGAGAAGAAAAAAAAGGTACCTGCAGCACAGATGTACATTTTATGAATGAATTGACAGAAGTCTTCCTGTTTTGCAAGAGGATTCAACTCCAAGGCCCCTGAGAGCTTTAAACAAAATTTAAGTCACGAGCCAGGCAGAACACTCTCCCTCTTCCCCACTGCAAGATAGTAGGGTGGGGCTTTTCCACATCTAGTTGACATCTTTCAACTAGCATACACTATCAATATGACTTTTTATCATGTTTCTAGAGAATTCGCTACCTTCTTCACAGTAACAGAATTTTTACATTGACAAAATTTAACAGAAGCACAGCTACTACTACAACAAAATAAAAATACCTCATTGTTTTGGAGTATGGTTATTCTCAGCTGTAAGTCTTCTCTGCTACTTAAATCTGTTATAGAAGACTGATTGGTACTTGACCTTCAGCCAAACCAACAGTACAAATCCTTCATGACAAAGGGGTCAGGAACTACAGCTCCAGCCTCACTTCTTGTCCCTTTACCCTTCACATCCTCAGGGCATTGTCTCCTGTAAAGCTGTGTTTTGACCAAGTTCAGCAAGACCAAGTTAACCAAGCTCACACCTACTCAGCAGCGTCTTTATAGGTGTTGCTGGGTTTCCAACACACAGAACATCCAATAGGCTAATACTTACAATTTTTACCCTTTGCATGCACAGTTCTTTTTCACTTTCAACATGAGTTGAGAAGAGGTAGTTTTTTTCTTCTGGAACATCTAGACACTTTTTTTTCTCAAGATCCTTCTGTTTCTCAGCAAAAAAACATTTGCTTTCTTGAAGCTTCCCCCTCGAAGAGGCTGGATTCCCAGGTACTTCCCAACCTTCCTGTCTCCAAGAGTCACGTTCCTATCTCAATCACTAAAGCAGTGATCTCTCCTTAAAACACACCCCCACACACCCCCTTTCAACTTCTATATGGATGACTCTACATTTTAGGCTTAGATCCAACGTTTTTTACCACCTAGCAGCCCTGTAACTAACCCAAGTGTCAGGTGTAAGCATATTACAGTCAAATAAAAGCCCACATCTCCTTTTAAACTCCTTCATGACCGGTATAGGGCATATAACCGGTGGCCAGTCCTGGCGGACAGCACTGCCCAACAGTATTAGCCTAGAGTTTGATTTTTCCCCAGTTTCTTCAAGCTCAGCTATAAAATGACTAGAGTACGATACTACGGTTTGTCAAAAGGACAGAAATTGACACCTGGAAATAACAATAAAACAAGACTACATTCTGCCAAGTTTAGTACAGACATTCCCTGTCTGTCAAAAACTAAAGGAAACTGTTGCTATTGCTGTTTTTTCCCCAGTAACTGGAAAAGAGACAGACAGAATGAAGAGAAGTCGTATTTAAATCCATAGCAAATACAGCCATAATCAGACAAAAGATTAACACAGTGCTCTTGAGATAAATTCAATCTGGTCAACAGAAACAAGTTCCAACACGCAAGAAAATAGACAAAACTGAGAAAATAAGACAACTGTAGCCTAAGTCAGGATGGCTTGTACAAATCTGCAACAGTAACTGTCATGGGATTTTCAGGTCAGCTTGGCTCAACAAGACTGGACAGCTCAGTGCCTAAATGAATGCAAAATTCCATACCTAGGACATGTCCAAATTCAGTGACTGACATTTTAAAAACTGATATAAATGTCACATGCGTAGTTTAGCGCGCTCTCTCGGACACTCGTCTGAGGTTTACTTGGGTCTCTGCGTAATTTTAAGTCCTGGAATGAGAACCGTCCAAGTACAGGCACTGGCTTTAAAGAAAAAGGAACTCTCTTGTAGCTCCACAGCAACCTGGAGCTAGTGCGGACCCATCAAAGTCTTCCATGGCTTTTTCAAACACATCCCTGTCATTCACTCCTGAAGGTATCAACCTTTTTGCCTGGTTTAATTAAGGAACGTGCAGCAGATACAAACAAAACACACAGAAGGCTTAAACACAGCCACGCCCTTGTTAGTGTAACCATTATTTCAAGATGGACAAAATAATAAACTTGACATCTGCAAGTCAGTGTTGTGGTTTGAGCCTACCCAGCTGGCAACAAAGGCCCCACGCAGCCGCTGCCCCATCCCCTGAGGGATGAGGAGGAGAAAACGCAACCAAAAAGTCTTGAGGGTCGAGACAAAGGACAGGGAGGGCTAACTCACCAGTCATGGTCACCGGCAACAGACAGACTCAACTTGGGGATAACAACACACATTTAATACAACCAACCACCACCATCAAGGAGAATGAGAGATACAACCAGGTCTTAAATACAACACACCTCCTCCCCACCCCCCCGGTCTCCCCGGGCTCAGCTCTGCTCCCTCTTCCCCCCCAGCAGCGCAGGGGGCAGGGAATGGGGGTCACAGTCCGGCCGGCA
Source organism: Leptosomus discolor (assembly GCF_034619465.1). Taxonomy (NCBI): domain Eukaryota; kingdom Metazoa; phylum Chordata; class Aves; order Leptosomiformes; family Leptosomidae; genus Leptosomus; species Leptosomus discolor. Next base: position 45,521,495 of record NC_141419.1, on the reverse strand, counting down.
CAAGGTGTCCCCGCTGCTCCTTCCCCCTCAGGGAGCGGGGCCCTCGCAGCCCTCCCCTGCCCCACCGCGGGGTCCCTCTCCCGGCAGACAGCCCTCCAGGAACTGCCCCAACGCGAGTCCTTCCCGCGGGGACGCAGCTCCCCAGAACCCCCCAGCGCGGGGCCCTCCCGGGGCTGCCGCCCTCCCACCGACGGGCGGCTCCAGCGCGGCCGCAGTCGCGCTCTGCTCCGGGCCCGGGCCCTGCTCCTCCGGCCCGGGGCCCTCCGCGGGCTGCAGGGCGACCTCTGGGCCACCGCTGGGCTCCAGGGGCTGCAGGGGCTCAGCCGCCACCCCACCGCGGGCCGCAGGGGAACCTCTGCAGCGGCACAGCTCCCTCTCCCCTTCCTCACCGACCGGGTGTCCGCAGGGCTGTCTCTCTCCTGTCCCCCTTCGCTCACCAACACAAACACAAAACAAAGACAGACAGCAATCAAGCCCTTCTTTCACTCTTAAATAGTTATTCGCAGAGTCTCCATTGGTCTGGCCTTGGCCAGAGGAGGGTCCAAAATCGGAGCCGGGGGAGCTTCTGGAAGCCTCTTAAAGGAGGCACCTCTGTAGCCCCCTACCCCACTACCAAAACTGCGCCAAAACCCCGCCAGACACCAAACCACCACAGTCAGATTCAAGTAAAGCAACAAAAGCTTTACTGGGCTATTTCATACAGGGTTCAGCAGTGATGCTATTAACTTCACCAGTCATGCTTTAATTCATAAACGCCAATGTCGGTACACATATATATGTAATTCACAAACACCAATAGCAGAACAGAAATTAGAAAAGTGGAAGCAGTATACATATCACACAGCCTTTCCCACACTCGGGTGCCAATGCTTAATGTCAATATGCTTAAATACCTTTCACCAACTTGTCACAATTGCAAGTCTCCCAGCCATAAACCTTTACTGCAGCCCCACTGTATCTGCTAGTGATACCTCATTCTTATAATACAGGTTCAGCTGTCTGCTCAGGGATGCTGTACCTCTTGGGGCTGGGTGGTTTTCTTCTTCACTTCTGTGCAGGACACCCAGGAAAACAGCTGTCAGGCTACCACTATAGGACCACCTTTTTATTCCTAACTCAACTATAGACCAGCCACCTTCAGAAGCCCTAGACAATTTTCCAGTTGAAGTTGATAGGATTATGAGAGTGTCTTTACAAAAATATAGTACCATTTACCCAAGCTGGTACAAGATACCACAGACCTAAACAATGAATAGATAAGGAGGAGAGTGGTTTTGCAAGTACATGGCACTGTTTATCCAGAGGAGCCATGTGTTTATTAAGTAATCAGCAAGCCTTGTAAAACAAAAGGTGCCATATATCTCAGCAATTAAGGAATCTCAACCGAAACCAAGGACCAGACTACAAAACTCTGTTAGATAAGACAACTTGCAAGAGAAAAATCATTAAAAAAAAAAAAAATTTCCTCAAAAATTTCAAGAGAAGTTTGAACATTTCAACTTTAGGAAAGAGTGCGCAGGCTTAACTGACTTATTAACTTCTCCACCCAGGAGATGCGTAATGACATGATAATGAAACATACGATGCATCATGCAAAGGGGGGTACACGTTAAGGGGTAAAAATATGGTATATGTAGTAGGCAGATCGGGAAGTCTGTGCCTTCCTAGTACCTCAGCCAACGGGGAAAAGGAGAGGGTCCTATGCAGCCGGGAAATTAGGATAAAAAGGGGGCTGCAACTCCAGCAACTTTGAGAGACCCCATGGGATATGCCCAGTGGACTCTCCCTTTATTCAAATGAAGTCTATTTTACAGGAGTCCTCTGCCTCCTTTGTGAACACTGAGCGCTGGTGCCAGGATATTCCGCACAAAGTTATGTCATACGGTAAAAATTCTGAAAGTTCAGAACCTTCAGAAGTACTTACAGAATACTTTCAAGTTGAAAGAATTCAAATGCCGTTACTAGACTTACAAGTTTTTATCTGAATAGAAATCACAACTCACAGCCTTTACCTGTCCACCTTCTACACTCCCACATTTCTTTAACACCTTTGGTGTTCACAAATACCCTAGTTTTTCTTAAGGTATCTGCCTAAAGGCTTCCAAGTACCTTCCACCAGAAAAACTGGTTAGCTGGGACTTCTCAATTTTTGCAGAAAAAACAGTTTGCTTTATATTTACACCAGCAGACACATCTGTAACCCTAACTTCAGGAAAATTCATTGTCTTGGAGATTCAATGACAGCGTTGCATGAATAACCATGTGCAGCAACACAGAGAAACTACTAGCCACTGAGGGACAAAATCTGCCCAATAAAATCTGGAACCTAAGATGTATACATACTACACCATGCTGCTTATGTGCCAAGGCAAAATGCCTTGAGCACCTTATAAGGCCCTACAGACACAGTTCAGTATTTTCAAGTCCTGAATTCCATCAAAATCACGACGTAGAAGTAAATACCAGTATGCTACGGAACTATTACAGCTGCCTTTAACAGGTTTTATCCCCTCTCATCAGAAATACGGTGCCTTATAAAGCAGCCATTGACAAAGCACTCCAACAGGAGCTGTATGTTTCCACACCGCACTGTACTGACACAGCCCTTGCACAGCATGTTCAGAATTCCACATACAACACTTTTAAAACAAGTTTTAGCAGCAGCCTACACTGGCTTTGTGAATGTTTACATACCACATTCAAGAAATTTTCGTCCCAAGAGACATGAAAGACTGCTAAGCAGTTGCACCTTCAGGTTTCAAATGCCTCAGCAAATCACTGTTTCCACAGGACTGTTAACAGCAGACTGCAACGCACCACATAGTTAAACTCCGGAGAACACCTTTTTAACTCGCAGAATTGTTTCCACCAGTAAAGCACACCAGACAAAGATGATTCCCACATGCTAAATCTTTATTGTGCGAATGTTGTTCAGAGCATTTATTACCCTTTGTAGACACACATTACAAAAAAATACATTAACAGTGGCTAGATTGATGGGCAAGACATTAAATCTATTTGGTGGTAATTTGTATGCATGCAGTTAAGTCTTGTGGTGTAAAAATCTTAGCCAGGAGGCCAGCCCAACTGACGACCACCCAGAACATGGAGATGTACATGATAGACAGACTGCCCACCCTCAGGCCCTTCATTCACAACCATCCGGAATCCATTGGTCAGGCCCAGGTTAGCAGCACACTTCTTGCCAACAATCATTAAATGCCCAAGAAGCTGGAGGAGAAAAAAAAAAAAAAAAAACACAAAAAAAACACAAAAAAAGGGGAAAGGGCAGGAAGGGAAGAAATGAGAGCAGAGAACCATTCAGATAAGCCAGTAAACTAATTCTTAGAAATTCAGTCACTGCTCTTCAAATTGTTGTCTGCCTGCAACTGACGCTTCCCAAGAAAAGCTATAAAGACTGACTATGTGTTAATATAGGGGAAAAAAAGACCTATGTATTTTTTTCAAGCTACACAGTAACAGGCTACAAAAACGTCACAGAAGCTAAATTTATCTCAGTTAAAGCCCCCATTACTTCTTCAGGCAACATATATAATCCTGGTGGAAAAGAAACTTTACTTTACCATGTAAAGGTTTATAAAATCTTTTTAGCTTGATGCTTCTAGTTACAAATTAAATATTCAGCACCTCTCAGCTAACTTTCCCTTTCTTCATCTCTGACCTGCTAAAACCCCAAGCCCATATTACAGTAAGTACTACTGCCTGTAAACCATGAAAACAGACATCAAGACCGTACTCCAAAATAACAATGCATTTTGCACTGCAAATACATATCCAGAAATACATTTTGCTTTCTATCACTATTGTTACTGGAAAACCTTAACTCCATTCCCATTTTAAGCTACAGGTAAATGATTACAGTAGCTGAAAACTAGTTTGCCTCTTTGAAATACCAAGAGGAAAAGGGGCAGAGTCTACTAAACTATGCAGTAACCAGAGGTACAGTTTCCTGTACAGAAAGCTTCTAGAGTACTTACAGATTCATCAGAATCTTCTGCTTCAGATAACCTGACAATTGGTTTCTTAGGAATCACTAGGAAATGTGTTGGAGCTTGGGGTGAAATATCATGGAACGCAAGACACTGGAGGAAGAGCAAACAGTTAAAACATAATTTGCTTCACAGAAAGGCAAGAGTTTAAGTAAATTAATATGACCCCCTAGATACATACTTAAGCAGATTATCAGATACCCCAAACATAAGCAAAGATACTGATTTTTCTTGAGTCCTCTCATTTCTAAACACAACACACCTACTTAGCTGACACGAAAAAAATAATCATTATTCTGTGCCAAGTATTATTTAAAAGTTGTAGTCTTCTCAAAAGGTTAATATACAATCAGGTTCATGACTTACTATTTCCACGTATGCATAACAACTAACAAAGCCAATGGCGTGCATGCTTATAAAAAATACATTTATACTTACTTCACTTCTTTATTAACACCCTGTTTAATAAAACAAATGGCAAACAGTTGCTAATCATTTTCCAGTTATGCCCGAACACTGCCTTGGTCAAAGATAAAGGCAATTTCAAAGAACCTGAAGTTACATGATTGAGGCCATATTACGTTTAGCAGCAAGCATGTCAGAAAAAGATTCTTTCAAAATAATTTATTAAGGCTGGCTCTACTTCAGACGTTCTCCAATTGAAGGAAAGGCATCACCTTTCAAATATGAACAACTGTGTGCAGTAAGTAGTTGACTCCCAACTAATTTTATCGAAGTATCAAAATTACTATCAATCAGAAATTGCATGCGGCACCTAACTACATCAAATAAATCTGAAATTAGGAACTTCCAATAGATAACAGAAGAGAAAGCAAAGAAAGATAAAAGGAAGCTATGCCTCTTTTTGCAAATGGTCAATCACAGAACCAGGACTTGCTACTGCAACCACCACAATCTGCAGATGCCCATGCTGAGCATGCGCTCTGCCATTGCTAACCAAAATGTGTCTCTGACATACATCACACTGAACAGCAAAACATGTTAGTTACTGGTCGAGTTATGCCACAAACCAGGACAAACGCATACTCATAAACACACACCTTACACACTTCAAAATATGTATTTCGTAGATGCTTTCAGTTATTTGTGAATCAATAAAGTGAATTTTCTATGCGACTATAAGGCTTTTCAATTCTACTGAGGGGAACTGTGACCTTTGCCAAGAGTAAAGGGGCTGAAAAGCCAGAACTTTACTTACATTAACAATGCCTTACCTGGTATACCTCCAATCTGTCCTATTTTAAGCTATCTTTAAGACGATAACACCCAATTTTAGATCTCTGATTAACTGTTTGTTTCTCCCAAGGAGGAGGGTGGTAAGCAAAGAATGGATGAATAAAATTAATTTGCACCTAATTAAATAAATCTTCCTTTGATTTGATCATTTTGTACGCACTTTTTCTATTATATGCGGTCCATATAGAGGCAAAATGCAAATGGCCAAACTGAGTCAAAGAATTTAATGAGCAGGAGACTGGTAGCAAACAATTTTCTGTGCGACAGAGAGCAGAAGTAGTTTTCAACAAAAGCACAATCACAGAAAGTCCAAGAGGGCACGGTAAACCAACCTCCATTTCAGCAAGTTTAGACTCAACTAAAACAAGTGATAAGGCTTAATTCCAGGGAGCCTTTGTACTTTCTAATAGCTCCTTTTCTCTGGATGTCAATTAATGATTAGAAGCCTTCCTTACATTTCTCCTTGTAACATTTCCAGCCACCTCTAAAAAGACCTTCAGAGAGTCAATAAAATGAAGATAATCCACTATAGCCAACTAAACTCGAAAAGCAGTTCTACATTTCTGCATAGTCTAAGGTAAAAATCAACTGAGACACTGCAGGTAATTACTCTGCCAGAAAATCTTCGGCACTAAAGGTAGTCAGAATAGGCTATATGCTGTCAAGTCAATGGCCTGATTCTCAATCAAGCACAGTGCTCAGGTTACACTGCTGTAGCCATTACAGCTGGGGAAAAACCTCATGCAGCTTTAAACTGGGTAAAGAAGGAATGCACAAGCTCGCATCAACACAGAGCAGTACCAGAAACATAATTTTTGGAAAGTGATGAAAATTTCCAACTTTCTTGAGGGTAGATGGCAGCTGCAATATTTCTGGGTCTATTAAGAAACCCTGTTCCAAGACATACAGAATTTTTAAGCACACAAATCAGAAGAACAGCACCTTTATTGAGTCCGTATTCTACACTACAGATAGTCTCTTATTTCAAAAGCAAAAGCTTCTGTTAATGTTCAGGATTTCAACCGGGAAAAACAAAAAAAAAAGGGCTTACACTGGATACTAGTTTAGTTTACGTCTTGGAGATAACAGCTGCATTTTTTCACAAACTAACAATTTTCACTTAGCTCCTAGCATGTTGTGGTGCACGAGCATTACTGAGCGCTACTAGTCCCACCTCACTACAGAAACTGGTTTTCGCACCCTGCAGGATGTTCAGTTTCAGGCTTTTGTAAAGAGCAGAAAAAGCTGTAATCCTCTATACTTCTCTCCTTTAATAATCCCTCTCAGAGGTTCATAACCAAAGCCTGCCAGCCACAGCTGTATCACGCCCATAAAGCTACGCAGAGGCGCACCAAGACCTGCATTTCTAACGCGCAGAAGCAGCTAGTTACGATGCACTGCTAATGGTACACACGCCCGGAACCCCCGAGGAGGCTGCCTGCGGGTGGTTAATCTCAGGTTTCACGACTACTCTCCCACACATACGCACCAGGTGCGAGAACCTCCGTCCCTTGGCAGTAAAGCCTGCGCGGTCTGCAGTGCCGAAAGGCTGCGACACGGCCAATGCCGGCGGCCGCCACCGGGAGCGCTGGCGCCAGAGGCCCTCCTCCGCGCAGGCCGGTGACACAGCGGGGCCGGCAGCACTTGCAGCCCTGCCGCCGCCCACCCGCTCGCCCGCCGGCCCGCGCACCGAAGGAGCCCGATGCTTTAGGGACGCTGCAGCGGGCCGCGGAGAGGCCCCGGCCCGCCCGCCCCACCGCGCTCCCAAGCGCCTCAACGGCACCCCCCGACCGGGCGGCTGCGAGCGGGGGGCGGCCGCGCCCCGCCCGCACCTGCTCGTCCTCATAGATGATATTGGCGGGGATCTCCTTGCGGATGATCTTCCCGAAGATGGTGTCGCCTCCGGGGCGGGCTGCCTGCGCCTTGCTGATCTCGTCAGCCATGGCGGCCGTCCCCGCGCGGCGCCCGTCACCCCGCGCTTCCTCCCGCGGCCACGCCCTCTGCGGCGCTCACTGGCTCGGCAGCTCACAGCCAGCCTCGCCCACTTCACGATTGGTAGTTTTGACTGTCTTTTTATTTGCCCCCGCCCATCCGGCTCGCCCGCCCTCGCTGACTGGGTGTGGTGGGGCTGAGGGTGGCGAGGGGGAATCCGGGTTGGCGGACCGCTGGCGGCTCCGCGGGGGGATCGGCGGTGTGACTGCAGCGGGCGGGGGGGGTGTTTTGGTGAGATAGCGCGGGGCCAGGCGAGGCTGCGGCGGGCGGCGATGTTGTTCATTGCCGCATTAAATCCAGCGCAGCGTCTGTGGGACTTCTGGGGCCTGCGTCCTGCAGCCAAACGGCTGCCCTTGGCGGGGCTCCCCCTGGCCTTTCCGTGGAAGTCTGGAGGACAAACGGACCGTGCTGCGGCACCTGCTGCCTCGGCGAGGGTTTCCCGGGGGAAGCGGTGTGGCCCCCGGCACGGAGCGCAAGGCGAGCAGGCCACGCCACTGTCTCAAGGCCTTTCGGGGCCACAGGAGGCCAACACCGTGGGGCCTGGGCTGAGCCGGGTAGGGGGCTTCCACAGACATCAGCACTGCCCCCGAAGCTTGGAGAGTGAAGTCACAAAATGCGCAGGGTTTTGTCTGAGGTGCTGGGTGCTGCTAGCATCGGGATGGCTCTTGCAGAGGGCAAATCGCAAGCAGTTTAATGTGTCAGTGCTTCCGCACATAAGCCATTTCCTAACTAGAACACAGACCAATCAATATGACCAGGCAACAATTCACGGAGGGCAATACAGTATTATATCGCTATACACCTTATCACAAATGCTTTTTGTCACAGTTATGATGCCAGTCATACAGGAATAGGAGATATCAAAAGGCAGGAAAAAAAGCAAAAACTAAAAGAGTAACAACAAAGCTTCACTTTCTAAACTTCACAGTTAAAATAGGTTGCATCTGATTTCCCTCAGGCTTTGTCAAGGAAGATTTTAATACAGACATTTATATATATTTGCCCCATGACAAAAATCTCGCAGGAAAGATAATCCTGGAGGGAGGCAGGGAAAGTGGTTTTAAAAAAAAAAAAAAAGTGGTTTTTTACTGGTAAGTGGTTTAAACCTAAAATGGTTCCACATTCCATTACTTGAATTTGTTATAAAATGAGCAGAATTTGTCATGCATATCTGGTAGTAACTCTGGAATTACATATCCTGAGATACCCTAAACAAAGCTCTCACAAAGCACCTTAGACAGTGGGATGCTATTCTCACTTTATGGTACTGTATTACGGTATTTTGACATGTATATGTCCTATGGATATTATTGGAGTATGACAGCTAAAATAAGGATGGAATTGGTGCTTCATAGGCAAATCTATTTGCTTTCTATTGTTGTCTAACCGTGGTCATTAAGCAAAGATAAGAATAATTTTATTTCCCTATTTTCTCAAGAATTAAATGTATTTCATGAAATACTAAAAATATTCAGTAAAAATAATTAATATGTAAAAATTTAGTAAAAATATTTAGTAAAAGTGTTCTCAAGTTTCAATTAGCTTTGAATGTCATTGCAGTTAAACAATGAAATAGGCTATATATTAAAGCTAGAGGTCTAGCGAAGCAGTAAAGCCAATGACATTTAAAATCCATATGCTTCCTTTAGCTGATGCTGGATGAAGTTTTATTGAAGTATCAGCTTGTTTGTCTGGTTCTTTAGAGAACGGCGATTGAGTTTTGTAGTACCAGACACAGCCCTGGGATGGCCAGGCCGAGGCTGGGCTGGTCAATCAGGCTGTGGTCAAGGCAAGGCAGGGCTGTGGGGAGCTTGATGTGAGCAGCCAAAAAAGGTGAAATGGCTAGAAAGGGAAAATGACTGAACAGGAGAAAATGCCTGTTGGAAAACACCAGCAGAGAAAATGCCTGACAGCCTGGGAGCTGTGAGCCTGGGAACCAGAAGCATCCTTGAAAAATGCAGCTGGCCTCTTTTAGGTGCAGTGGGGTACCTAGACACCAGAGGCAACCTGAGATACCATCAATAAGTGCAGAAACAAGGAACTGTAACAGCCACTTTTTGTCTGAAAGGATGGAAAATAGTCTGGGAAAGGGGAAAACACCCTGAGAAAGTAAGAACACATAACTGCCATTGGCAAGAGCAGGAAAACATTGTGGCAAAATAAAAATTGATATGAAAGAACCACAAACATCATCATCTATTGGCTGTTCCAGGTGGAAAACAGAAATTAACAGCACTTATTGGCTGCTGACAGTGGTGCTCTCCAATTCACTCATGTCTCTACGATATAAAAATGACTTAAATTTTTTCCAAAATGGAGCCTCTCTTTCTGAGAACATCCTGTGCTGCATGTAATTCTCCTTTCATAAACAGGCTGAATTCTCTGCAAAACCTTTCTGTGAGATCTTGGGCTGCCACCAGGGACACCCGGCTGACTCCAGACTCCATGCCATGGATCATCTCTGAAGCGAGACTCTGATACTTCATGGTCCCCTGCTGGGACCACTGCTGGCGTCGGCTTGGTCTGCCCTCCCACCCTAGGGACTGTTGGGTCCTGCTCTGGGATTGGTGTGCCCTTCACTCCGGGATGATTTGGCCCCTTCTGAAGTCTAATTCACTTGATACTGGTATTATATATCCATACAAGTAATCTGTCATAATATATCTGCTGTTATATTGTTAAGTTGCTTCACAAATGGTAAGTTTGTAGTAACCTGCAATAGTAAATACCTACTTGGTTGTTGCTGTTATTGGCTGTTACTCTGACGTTGATTGTTGCTATACAATTGATTGCTGATAGTGATTTGTAATACCTTGAGATAGATATGTATTTGCTTTATTAATCATAGGTACACTTGCTAGTCATGATTATTTTGTGGTAAACTGTAATAAAGTAGAGAAATTTAGAGGAGGAAGCCTCCATGTCCTTGTGTATTACAGAATCCTGTGAACCCACAGTCATGATCTTCGTACAGCCGCAGGCCAGGTCACCCTTCAGGGCTGGGGACCGGCCCTGCTGCGGTGTCACAGGCCCCAGGGGGGCTGACATGGGGTCCGGGGCTGTGGGCTGGTCAGGCCACTAAGGCATATTAGTGTGTATTTATGGCCCTGACATCAACCATCAAAGGCAACTCTGGTGTCAAAATCTCTAATTCCTCTTTAGGTCACCTAAAGAACCATGTCTGGTTTTTTTCCCCAAGTTAGGCTGGCTTCATGCCTACCAAGCTTAGCAGGCATGGAAGTAGGGTAATTGTTTCAATTTTGTAGTTGTTCTTTAGCCCCAGTCAGAATACTCTCCCAAAAGAAAAGCTCAAATACAGTATGAAGCAGTTGGATCAGTTTGTATATGTAATCCTTGATTATCTCAGGATCAGATTTTTTTTAAAAAAAGCATTAAAGTTTAAATGCAGTTGAGCACTTCTGGGAAATACCAGGCAGTGGAGTAAAATAATGTGTTGGCCACAAACTGATGGCTTTCCCGTTACCTGTTTGGGAATTTTCTTCAGAAGAAAACGGGTAAAACACGTCACTTCTGATGCCGCGCCCCGCCTGACAGCACGGCAATCTGGCCGCCCCGGCGCGGCCCGGGTCAGCAGGCGAGGACCTCCCCGCGGGAGGCCGCACGCCGGCCCCGGCCTGGGTGGTGGGGGGCAAAGGCTGCCCGGAACAACGGCGACGGCGAGTGGTTCTCAGCGGGGCAGCATTGGCGGAGCACCCCGCAGCGCCGGGGCGGCAGGCGGGGCGCGGAGGGCCTTCAGTCGCCAGTTCCGCCTCACCACTTCCCCACGCCTCCGGACCGGAAAAGGACGGCGGTCGCCATGGCGAGCCGCGGACAGGTGAGCGTGGCGCGCATGTGCGGCGGCACGGCCGGAACGGCGTACTTGGGCTCGCGGGTGAGGCCCGGTCTGAGACTGGCTGGGGGGGGCTGGGGCCTCCCCGGTACTGGGGGGTCGCCTCGAGTCAGTCGGAACCGGGGCCGGTGGGGCGAGACAGGGAGGTCTCGCGCAGGACCAGCGCCTGTGAGGCGGTGGGGGCTGCCGGCGCTCCCCTCCCTCCCTCCGTCGCCGCCCTGCAGCGCCTCGGGGCCGCCTGTGGCCCGCGCCCTGCGTGAGGCCGGGAGCCTCTCTCGCTCCGTCATGCGGCCGGGGGTCATTGCCGCCCTGCGCCCGCCGCAGCCGGGATGCGGTGTCTGGCGTGCTTGGAGCTGGTGGACGTGCGGGCAGCGCCGAAGGAGCGCGCCGTGCGCCCCCCGAATTCGCCAGCTTGGGCTGTGAGGAGTAACTAGGCACACGTTGCGGACTTGGGGGGGTCTCTCCTTCTGTGTCGCTGAAGGGTGAGGCCTTGTTCATAACGGTGCCTGGCGTGTGGAGCACCAACAGGCGGAGGCTTCTAGGGCAGGAAGGACGCGAAACTAAGTGACAGAAAGTAGGGGTTTGCAGGCAAAGGCAGTTGTGGAAAAAGGAAACATATTGAGAGATGACAATCAAGTAGAGCTTAAAATACATCGAGAGAATGAATTGCAATGGGAAGATGAAGAAAAGCAAAGACAGAAGAATTATTTAAACCTTTCATCTTTACAGTATAGAGTTCTTTCAGGGGGAGTTGAGCACCTGTTTCAGAAATGTTCTAAGCCTGGTATTAGGGGAGTTCTGTGTTTCATTAGGTGACTATAGAGCTCAAAGGAGTTTATGCATTGATATATCTTGTTTCAAAGTCATCCAGTATAACTTCTCAGTGGTTGGTGTGGTGAAGAACTTTACAGGAGGGGTTTGCAGAAGTAGGGAAATAGCAGAGGAAGATACCTGAAAACTGTTGATCAAATTGTTCAGCATAACCATAAAACATTTCTTCAGGTTTCACCATAGAGGTTTTTGACTCAAAACCGTTTGTGATACTAACTTTACTATTTGCAAAGATGGTGAAAATGCAGGGTAGAAATATTTCAGGATGTCATGTCCAAACTGTTGGGTCAAGGCTCTTAAAATGCATCTACAGAACAAGAAATTTAGTTGCTGGCTTTTAATTCTGTCAGTTTACTTTCCACAGATTGAGCCATCTAGGGAATGCTGCAATTAAGGCAATAGGGTTCTGTTCAGTTGCTAATTGTTACAGACACAGAAGCCGAAAAGGATTTAGCAGAGTCCATGTTCTCTTTTATATGTCTCTGATCAGATTGATTTAACTGATTGTCAGGCAGCATACTCATTCTTGTAAGAGTGACAGAAGTTTTAATGTTCGTGAGACTCTTACGCAGTTGAGAACGCACTAATTCGTCCTCTTTCCAGAAATATCTGTAATGCAGTAGCACATACTTAACGGGCTGCTAAATCAAATTACAGTAGAAATCGTGATGTCTTCTAATCCACGTGGTGAAATGAAACTTGAATTTGTTAATTTTTTTAAGTTGTCCCTTAGTAGCACTAAAGTTGTGGTAGTATTATGTTAAAGAAGCAGCACTGGACTAGAAAGTTGACTGTTCTTACTCTTTTATGTCTTCTTTCTCTTCCTAAAAACTGTCTTTTTGTACGTGTACGCTTCTGGATGAGTTATCTCAAGGTGTAGCCAAGTGACCGGCTGAGTGGAGGGTGAGAAGTTAGCTTGAAAATCCAAAAGCGCATTGATGTCTGTTGGAAGGAATATCTTTCGGAGAAGCTTGCCATTTCTCTCTCTGTCATTGGCAGGTCTAAAGCAGAGGCAATGCTTTTTTCAGGGCCCTGCCAGGATGTTTTCATTGGCCTTTTACTTTGGGTACAGTCTTGTTGCATCTGCAGCTCACAGATACAGAGCATGCTGATAAAGGAGGTGGTCAGTTCTGAGTTACAGCCCCGTGCTTCCTCTGCGTCCTTCTAAGAAATTTTTGGAATATTAATTGTGAGAAAACAGTTTCAGATTATCATGAAGTACTTGGGGCTTTGCCTTCTAGAGATGCCAAAACATACTAGGAAGTCCTAGAAATAACTTCAAAAGGTACTTTGTAATCAAGATTTTTTTGTTGTTGTTTTGGTTTTTTGTGCTTGTCAGAGACTGACAAAAAAAAACACCCAAAAAGTCTGGTAAGGACTTGAGGATTTCTGTAATTCATTACAGTCTGTATGGATAAACAGCCAAAACCACATGACTGGAGCTGTGATTATCAGGGGTTTTGCTTTCTGTATATACTGAGGTGTGTCATCTCTACATTGTAAATCCTCATTTTTTGGATGTTTGCTTTTACTAAAGCTTTTATTTGCTGATCTGGCAGTTATATTTAGGGAAGGACTTCTCTTTGTGTTCATTTTACCACATCACCTATAGAAGATTATGTCCAGGTATTATACAGAGACATGAAAAAAAATTGTTGAATTAGTTAATATGCTGTTTGAAAGCCTTTTGAAATTCACTTTTCTCACGTTGGCTTGTAAATGTGAGAATACTTCAGGCATTTATATTTCTGTGATTTTTTTCATAATCAAAGACTATCCAGTGCTGTACCCTTGATAGTCCCTTCAAGTGACTTGACTTTTAGAGTTACTCCGATTCTGCTGGGTAAATTTGATATTGGCATAGTACGTATGTTTGCATCAATGTATTTTCAGGATTGTCTTCCTGTCACACCAAATGGTAATTTAGGAGTGTAGTGCTAGTACTCTCTAGTATCTTAGATAAATTTGAAACATTTAGAACTGTCTAGGATTTTGATTTCCTTATATCTACTTCAGCTGCAAGTTATTTGATTAGGAATTGAGGTAAAGTATCTCAGCTGCTGATTCTGTACCAAATTTTGTACTAAATGGAAACAGCATGAAAGATCAACCAGAAGACTCTTAATTGCAAGGTGTTCATTTTAACTAAGGATCCTGCTAGCAAACAAGCTGATACTACTGATGTTGTATTGACAGGTTTTGAAAGTTTTTAAATTACTACACAGAACCCGGCAAGAAGTTTTTAAAAATGATACCAGAGCCCTTGAAGGTGAGATACTTTTTTTGTGTGGTGCATGCTTACCTATCTTTCTGTGGAACTTTCTTTTCCAAATTCACAGAAAGAGAATTCTTAACACGATCTTCCTTTTAATTATTCCCTTCCACATTTTATAAATAATCATTGGGAAAACTTGTGTGTCTATAACCAGACATCCTTTAATTTGAAATAAAACCCTGGTTGTTAGACTCAAACACTCAAACCATATTTTGTAAGGAAAACATCTCTTTTTGGGACCTTGATGATATTCCTGGGATTTTCTTTCCTTTTTTTTTTTTTTTTTAGCTTGCTTCAGTCCAGCCAAAGCATGTTTAACTGTACTAACCATTTGAGTTGATTCTATTTACGTATGATTGCCCTTCAGGGGATAAATACTGGGGTTTTAGTAAACCAACTTTTAGTAGTGGCTTCTGTATGTTAGTTATTTTTAAATCTTAGAATGCTAGATTTTATTCCTATACCAGTCAACTTAAAATATGACATCACTTGAATTCCATGGAAATCTTGTATTAAAATGCATCAGGCAGAGTGCACAAGGAATCCTTTGTACCACCTTAGGATTCTGAACTTTGAGGAAGTAACAAAGACAAGATAAAATTTTTTGTTCACACTTAAGTTGTTTTGTTTATTTTATTTAGCTGCAAGACAAAAGATAAATGAAGAATTCAAAAATAACCAAGATGAGACATCTGAAGAGAAGATTAATGAGGTGGTACTTGTTTTCATTGTTTCTTTTCCACTTTGCATAAGAATACTTGCATAGCTTCTTACTTAAAGGATCTCTGAACCGATGTAAGTACTTATTGAGACATTGTGAGAGCCAGGTGAGTTCGAAAAGGCTTTTACATGGATTTTTTTTATAAATATATTGATACCTCCATTGGTATTAATAGTATGTTACAGAATTTTGCACATACAAAAATACATAAGGAGAAAGTGTTTTCTGGTAGTTCAGTATGCTTATTTTGAAGCTTATAATAAAATTATGGAAAAAATGTTTTCTGTTGCTATTTTCATGTAAATGTTTTCTACACTTTGCTTATAATATTTCTCTGAGCTGTGGTCGCTTAAGTTTACCTGATGTTTGTTGTATAGACGAGCACAGAAAGATACAGAGAAATTAAATAATCTGCTCAGTTACTAGCAAACATGAGAAGTTACTTTGATTCTTGATGACAAATGAGGCAGTGTCTTTTGTGGGAGGCAAAAAGACCAGCTGCTGGACAGTAACATAAATAGTTATGAGCATTTAGTTAGGACAATGCCTCAGAGATGGGGAAGGTGGCTAGGTCAGCTTCCTGAATTACAAGTGCAACCAAGAAAAAGCAACAGGTGATAGCAGTGAGACACTCTCTTTGAGGCATACTGAGGTGCCCATTTGCTGACCCAACCCACTGTCTGGAGAGGTTTGCAGCTTACCGGAGGCTAGGATTAGGGATGTCACAGAGAGACTACCAAACCTGGTACATCCCACGGATTACTGTCCATTGCTGCCATTTCACATGGGCACCAGTGATGCAGCCAGAAGCAATCTAGCCAGAAGGAGAGGCAGTGAAGGACTCGGGGGCCCAGGTAATCTTTTCATCAATCCTCCCAGCCAAAGGCAAGGGGCTTGAAAGAGCCAACAGAATCAGGAAAACCGATGAATGGCTGAAGGAGTCGTGCCACAGCCGGGGCTTTGGCTGCTGAAACACAAGACTTGCTTTGAGAAACCTGGTCTCCTCGAGGCTGATGGGGTACATCTCTTAGAGAAGGGGGAAAACATCTTTGGACAAAGGCCAGCCAATCTAGTAAGGAGGGCTTTAAAGTAGATTTGCCAGGGGAGGGGATCCTCAATCCATCCCATTTCAAGGCCAGTGCTGGAAATAGATGCCCTGGCCCCAGAGATGGTTCACAGGCCAGCGAGAGAGCTCATGAAGTGCAAGATAATGAATTCCAGCTGGTAAGTCAGCTTCAGTGTGGAGCCCACTTAAATGCCTCTGTGCAAATGCACGGAGCACGGGGAACAAACAAGAGGAGTTAGAGATGTGTGCACGTCTACAAGGCTAGGATGTTAAAGGCATCATTGACATGTGGTGGGATAGCTCCTGTGACTGGAGTGTAGGAATAGATGGGTATAGGCTTTTTGGGAAAGACAGGCAGGGGAGAAGAGGACGGTGTGTTGCCCTTTATGTCAAGGACTAGCTGGAGTCCGTGGAGCTTGGCCATGGGGATGGATGAGTTGATCAAGAGCTTAAGGGTCAGGGTTAGAGGAAAGGCAGGGGAAGGTGATATCATAGTAGGGGTCTGCTACAGGCCACCTGACCAGGATGACCGAGCAGACAAGGCCCTCTATAGGCAGATAGGAGCGGCTTCACGTTCATAAGCCCTGGTCCTCATGGCAGACTTCAATCAGATCATAGAATATGAGGTTGGGAGGGATCTCAAGGATCATCTAGTCCAACCTTTCAAGGTAAAAATATAGTTTAAATGATAGGGCCCAGCACCCTGTCAAGCTGAGTCTTAAAACTGTCCAATGTAAGGGAATCCACCACTTCCCTTGGGAGATTATTCCAACATCTAATTGTCCTCCTGGAGAAAAAGTTTCTCCTGGAGTCCAATCGGGATCTCCCCAGGAGTAACTTGTATCCACTGCCCTTTGTCTTTTCCATGTGACTCCTCATAAAAAGGAGTCTCTGTCTTCTTGGTAGCCACCCTTTAGGTACTGGTACATGGCAATAAGGTCTCCCCTAAGCCTCCTCTTCTCAAGGCTGAACAAACCTGGTTTTCTCAGCCTTTCTTCATATGGCAGGTCTTCCAGTCCTCTGATCATCCTCATGGCCCTTTTCTGGACCCTTTCCAGCTTGTCCACATCTTTTTTGTATAGTGAGGACCAAAACTGAACACAGTACTCAAGGTGTGGTCTGACCGGTGCTGAGCAGAGTGGGATAACTACTCCTTTATCTCTGCTGGTGATGCCCTTGTTGACGCAACCCAGCATCCTGTTGGCTTTCTTTGCTGCTGCAGCACACTGTTCACTCACGTTGAGCTTGTCGTCCACCAAGACCCCCAGGTCCCTTTCCACAGGGCTGCTTTCTGGCCAGGCGGATCCCAGTCTGAGCTGCATTCCTGGGTTATGTATTCCGAGGTGCAAGACCTCACACTTGTCCCTGTTGAACTTCGTGGGGTTCCTGCTAGCCCACTCCTTCAGCCTGTCCAGGTCTTCCTGGAGGGTGGCTCTCCCTCTGGAGTGTCAACTGGCCCACACATTTTTGGTGTCACCTGTGAACTTCATCAGGGTGCTCTTGATCCCAACACCCAAATCACTTATGAAGATATTAAACAGCATTGGGTCCAATATTGATCCTTGGGGGACTCCACTTGCAACTGGTTGCCAGTTTGAGAGTGAACTGTTTGCTACTACCCTCTGGGTATGGCCTGTCAGTCAGTTCTGCACCCACTGCACAGACCACTTGTCTACGTTGTAACGTCAGTTTTTCAAGGAGGAGGCTATGGGGGACCATGTCAAACGCCTTGGAGAAGTCCAGGTAGACAATGTCCACTGCTCACCCTGCATCAATGAAGTGGGTTACTTTGTCATAGAAAGTGATCAGGTTTGTTAAGCATGATTTGCCTCTGGTGAATCTATGTTGGTTTTGCCCAAACATATGCTTCAGTTTACTTGTGATGATACCCAGGAGGATTTGCTCCATAGTCACAGGGATTGACGTGAGGCTAATGGGTCTATAATCACCTGGGTCCTCCTTGGGACCGTTCTTGTAGATAGGAGTGGCATTAGCTTTCTTCCAGTCTTCAGGCACATCTCCCGATCTTCACGACTTCTCAAAGATTCCTATGGAGAGTGGCCTCACAACAACATCAACCAGCTCTCTTAACACCAGTGGGTGGCATCCGGGCCCATTGAAGCTGCTGTAACAGTTGACATACCAACTCTTCCTTCACTAATGGTGGGTCTGTGTCTGCATCAGTCTGGATTTTTGTTCCTGTGGCCTGGGACCCGACAGCACTGGTAAAGACAGAGCTGAAGAAGGTGTTGAGGACCTCTGCCTTTTCAGTGCTGTTGGTGACTAGTTCACCTTTCCTGTTTAATAGTGGGCCAATACTCTCTGATTGTTGTTAACGTATCTGAAGAACCGTTTCTTGAAGTTTTTGACATCTCTGGCCAATTTCAGTTCAAGCTGGGCTTTTGCTTTTCCTATGCATCTCTGCATACCCTGGCAATGCCCTTGTGATTTTCAACAGGTAATGTACCACTTGTCCATCTTAGGTACGATTCTCTTTTGGTTCTGAGCAGACCTAGAAGCTCACCGTTAAGCCAAGGGGGTCTCATACTCCGTCTACTTCCCTTGCCTTTAGAGGGGATGAACTGGTTTTGTGTGTCTAGGAAAGTGTTCTTTAAAAACTCCCAGCACTCACTAGCTCCTTTATCCTCCATGGAAGCTTCCCACGAGATCCCTTCCAACTGAGCCTGAAGCAAGCTGAAGTTTGCTCTTCTAAAGTCTAAAACCTTTGTCTTGGAACTAACCTTCGACATGCTCAGCTTTGTCCCAAACTCCACAATGGTGTGATCACTGCAGCCAAGGCTGTCACTAACCAAGATATTACAGAGCATGTTTTCTTGGTTAGTGAGCAGCAAGTCCAGCAACTTCCTGGTTGGCACATCTAACGTTTGTATGAGGAAGGAGTCCTCTATGCATTCCAGGAATTTGACGGATGACAGGTGAACTGCTGTGATGTTTTTCCAGCAGGAATGTCTGGGTGGTTAAAGTCTCCTGTAAGAACCAGGTTTTGTTGACTAGAAGCTTGCTTGTTTGACCCAAGTATCGCTTCGTTGGTCTCGTTGTCTTGGTTTGGGGGTGGGTAACAGATGCCTACTGTAAGGTCTCCCTTGGACATGACCCCTCTGATTTTGACCCAGAGGCATTCGATAGGGCTTCCACAATCATAGTTGAGTTCTGTACATTCAAGGTTCTCCTTAATACAGTGTGCAACTCCTCCTCTTCTACCCTGGCTGTCGTTATGATATAGCCTATAGCCATCTGTTGGAAGGAAGGCACAGCAGGACACCAGCAATCCAGGAGGTTCCTGGAATGCATTGATTACAATTTCCTTCTTCAGGTAGTAGCAGAACTGATGAGAAGGGGTGCCATGCTGGACCTTGTTCTCACCAACAAGAAGGGGCTGGTGGCTAACATGAAGCTCAAGGGAAGCCTTGGCTGCAGTGTTCATGAAATGATAGAATTCAAGATCCTCAGGGCAACAGTGGGATCAAGTGCACCCTCAGCAAGTTTGCTGATGACACCCAAGTTGTGTGGTGAGGTTGACACACTGGAGGGAAGGGAGGCCATCCAGAGGGACCTTGACAGGCTGGAGAGGTGGGCCCAGGCCAACCTCATGAAGTTCAACAAGGCCAAGTGCAAGGTCCTGCACCTAGGTCAGGGCAATCCCAAGCACAGATACAAGCTGGACGATGAGTGGATTGAGAGCAGTCCTGGGGAGAAGGACTTGGGCGGGCTGGTGGATGATAGGATGAACATGAGCCAACAGTATGCGCTTGCAGCCCAGAAAACCAACTGTATCCTGGGCTGCATCAAAAGCTGTGCAGCCAGCAGGTCAAGGGAGGTGATTCTGCCCCTCTACTCTGCCCTTGTGAGACCCCACCTGCAGTACTGCATCCAGCTCTGGAGCCCCCAACACAAGAAAGACATGGAGCTGTTGGAGCATGTCCAGGCGAGGGCTACCAAGATGGTCAGAGGGTTGGAACACCTTTCCTATGAAGACAGGCTGAGAGAGTTGGGCTTGTTCAGCCTGGGGAGGCCTATTAGCGACTTTCCAGTACCTGAAGGGAGCCTACAAGAAGGCGGGGGAGGGACTTTTTACAAGGGCCTGCAGTGATAGGACAAGGGGTAATGGTTGGAAGCTGGGAGAGGGCAGGTTTAGACTAGATACAGGGAAGAAGTTCTTCATCCTGAGGGTGATGAGACACTGGAACAGGTTGCCTAAGGGAGTTGTGGATGCTCCATCCCTAGAAGTGTTTGAGACTAGGTTGGATAAAACCTTGAGCAGGGGGATTGGAACTAGATGATCTTTGAGGTCCCTTCCAACCCAAACCGTTCTATGATTCTATGATTTCTGCTTGTTATCAGGCCCCTACAGTAATGCTTCTGTGTTTGTGTTCCCGGTGTCTAGTGTGTTAAATTGTATGTTCTTTTTGTTATGTATGTACAGGAAAAATACTTGCTGTAACTTCTAAACCTGTATTTCTTAGGAATGGCAACCTACAAAACATACATATGTAACTTTTTAATATGGGTTAATTGATATCTTGATTAAATGTGCAGTGGAAGAAATTCTAGACTTTGATCACAACTACAGAATCCTAGAACATCATAGAAGCTGTTCTGTTCATTATAGGTACATATACATACACACACTGAATAGGCTCAGATGCAGAGGAACTGAATCAAATGATAGACAAGACTTGTGAGAATTTGGGCACTTGCTCGCATAAACACAAGGCTGTTAGTGTTCTGCTTTGGACAGCAGCTTAAAAAATTGGTATTGAGCAACCAAATGCGCATTACTTTGCCAGAATGGAAAGCTGCAATGTCTTCTAATACGACATCAAATAATATAGTTACGTAGTGACCTAAGGAGGTAGGAATAACTATCGTCAGTATTAGAATGTGAGGTGTGGCAGCTGAAGCATTTTAGTTCAGATCAGGGGTGCACTTCTGAAGTTAGCTTGGTTATCTCCACTTCCTGTGATTTGGCTTGCTTTGTGAAGCAGGCTCAGAGCAAATGGCAGAATTTCTTTAAGATGAATCTGAAGTGGAAAGTGTGCTTCAGGAGCATGCAGCCTAGCTGGTAAGGGGCGTTCAGAAGGGGGAGACTGGAGGATGCCTAGTCCAAAGCTTTAAAAGGGAAAGGGAGGAGGAGAAATTCAGTGTAGATGTAACGGCTTGAGCTCTGTCTCTTGCAAAGATCCACTTCTGTTGGTACACAATACTTCCTGCTGTAAACACGTTTCTTGAAGTGTCTCATTAGTGCAGTGTCACTTATTTCTGACACAGGTGTCGTTAAAACAAGTATTAGGCTTCTCTTAATCACTCAGCAAGACTAGCAAGGGTGCTTCTGCTTATCCTCTTAATGAGAGAAGGAATTCTAGGCCTTTTGCCAAATATTGCTGCCTCTGCTAATCTTTAGGTGGTGCCTTATGCCTGTAGTGCTTTTCTGTGAAACCTCAGTATTCTTAATTCTTGTCATATTTTGCCCTTATTTTTGTCTCCTCATTTCAAGAGCAGGAATGTTAAAAAAAATTGCTCTTTCACTAGGGGTAGTCAAATGTTATTGAGGCATTCACCAATGTCTTTGATCATTGGAAACGTTCTTTTGGTAATTGCATCCTATATTATTCATTTGCAGTTTTAATTGAGTGTGTAGATTTTTATACTGCTGTATGTTGCTGAGCAGAAGTTTCCTTCCTCTTGGGCTGTATGTCAAAGTAGCTTACATGTCAACCTGTAAGTTATTCCATCCCCAAAGTAAAAGCTATGCATAGATAGTGCATAACTTGCTGAATAATAGAACTGACTGGCTTTATTATTTGAATAGTATGGAAAATACCTTTAGTAATAATTACATATAATTTAAATTACTCTGTGTTGTTTTTTTGTGTTTTTTTTTTTTTATAGCTTCTGAAAATAGCTTCAGATGTTGAAGTGATTCTCAGAACTTCTGTTATTCAGGCAGTTCATACAGATTCCGACAAAATTTGTGAGTAGAGCTGCATGCTAAAAAGATATTTGAAAATGTTGTAGTTCTGTAAATACAAAACTTGAAAACTAAAGGGATAGAGAAGGCAAAAGTCTCTGTCTGTCATCTCTCTGCTCAAACATTTAATTTAAAACTGTTGACTAATTTGACTGCCTAGGTCAGGTGGAGGTTACAAAGTTTCTACACAAATATTTTGAAATACGGAGGCTGGTAGAAAAGAGGCAGTGACTGCCTTTAATGCCCTCATTGAGAGAAAGAAGTTACAACTTGGTACCTTAACTATTAGGAGTGACAGCAATTAGGTAGCAAGTTAGCATGCATGTACTGGCTAGTCAGTCAGTGTAGCATCTGAATATAGTATCCACAGTATCTCTATGTGCTTGCTTTATCAAATAGGAAGAAGCTGCATGTGGAGAATTAGCAAATGCACTGTGTACACTGTCCATAGAATAGCTTTTTCTTTGAGGATTGAGTGTTATTTTCCAAAACCTTGTTCTGACAATTTAAGTTTTAGATTATGCCTTACGAGATGTGTGACACAATGATGACCTTGATGCAAAGTCTATCAGATTTTTAAATTTAAGTTCCTGCTTTAAAAGTTCTTTTACGTTGGAGTCAAGCACAAGAGAAGTAGTGGGTTCAGCATACAACTGTGTGGTAGAGGATAGGAGAAATCTTCAGCTGTGTACATTGTTTCCTTTCGCTCTTGTTTAGTTGTGTCTGTAAAGCTTTTATAAGTATTTTCATTTTTAGATTTGGTAAAGCATTTAACTTTAGAACAGCCATAGTGATAGAGGCCAAAGATATGTCTAGACCAGCGTCAAGTCTTCCATAGTGATCCTATGCAGATGACAGTAGAAGAGTAGGAATAGAGCAAGTGAACTTTCACATCTTCCAGCTGTTTACACCTGGCAGCAGTTTCTGAGGCACAGATAGTTTCTGTTTTAGTTACCCTCAGTGGGTTTCTCTCTCATGAACTTGCTCCTGTCGACCTATGCAAATTCCTTGCGTCCAAGAACCTTTGACAAAGACCTTAGTCTGGTTTTTGTGAAGAATCACATGCTGTAGTTTCGAATCTAGTCCTACTCTTCAGTTACTGTCTGTTTTCACCAAGCTGTTCATGAGGTTTTAAGCCCCTTATTGTGCTGCCCCCCTTTGTTTTTTTTCCCCCTGCTGTGGAACAGCTGCTCTGTGAAACAACAGGTGAATGCCTGTCATCATTCAGTTGCCATTCTCTGCACCCTTTTCAATTCTACAATATCTCTTAAGATGATTGAGAGCTCTCTCTCAATCAGAGCTGATCACAGTCATCCAGCTGTGGGCAAACCAGGCATTCATACACACCGTGATGGTACAATGATGTTTTCTCTTTCATTATCAATTGGTTTCCTAGTCATTCCTAATTCTAAATTTCATTTTTGGCTGCTGCATGTACATATATTTATTTATTTTTACAAAATGATCTTGTATTCATTAAACTCATCTGAATGGTCATAGTCAGTTTTGAACCTATCATGTTCTTTGTGAAGTTAGTACTTTTTTTTGACCTGTGTGTGTTGCATGTTTCTACATCTCAATGTGTCTGTCATTTACTAGTTACTCAGTCAAGTCTTAAGCTCATCTGGCAATACTTCACAGTAAGCCATTTTCTTAAAGAACTTACTCAGGTTGCTATCATTAAAAAGTGTTCTTTTCCAGGTTACTTACAAGTATGTTGAACAGCACAGATGCCAACAAAAATACCTGTAGAACTCCACTTTTGACATCTCTTCATTGGAAGACCTCTTCATTTATTGTTCACTTCCTACAGTTTAACAAGCATCTTATCCATGCAGGACCTTCTGTCATAATAAGGCTGTTGTTTTCTTAAACATGTTCGCTGAGGGGCTTTTGGGAATCCAAGCATGTTGTGGCAATCCCCCAAGAGCTGTTCAGAGATCTCCAGCAGAGATTGTAAGGCAGAACTTCCCTTGCAAAAGCCACAGGAATTCATATACAAATACTAATTTATGTTCGAATACTAATTTATATTCAAATACTTTGTGAGTATGTAGGGATGGGGTTAGGACAACCAGAGCCCACCTAGAGTTGATCTTGGCAAGGAATGTGAAGGACAGCAAGAACAGCTTCTACAGGTATATCAGCAGCAGAAGGAAGGAAAATGTGGGCCCACAGCTGAATAGGGCAGGGGACCTGGTAACAGGGGACGTGGAAGAGACTGAGGTGCTCGTTACCTTCTTCACCTCAGTCTTTACTGCTAAGGTTTGCCTTCAGGAATCATAGAACTCAGAGCATTGGGAATGTCTGGAATGAGGCTGACAACTTTTGGAAGAGGAGGAAAAGGCTGGAGAACATTTGAACAGATGGGACGTGCAAATCCATGGGACGTGATGCCATGCACCCATGGGTGGTGAGGGTGATGTCATTGTGAGGCCACTCTCAATCATCTTTGAAAGGTCGTGGTGATATGGGGGGTTGCCTGAGGACTGGAAGAAAGCAAATGTCACTGCTTTTTTCAAGAAGGACTAGAGGGAGGATCTGGGAAGCTGATCAGCCTCACTGTGATCCCTGGGAAGGTGATTGAGCCAGTCCTGGAAGCTGTTTCCAAGTATCCTAAGAAGAGAATGGGGACTGCGAGTAGTCAGCAAAGATTTACAAAGGGGAGATCTCTGACCAATCTCATATCCTTTTACAGTGAAATGACTCAGCAAACAAGGGGAGAGTAGTGGTGATTGTCAGTTTTGACTGTAGCAGAGCTTTAATGCTGACTCCTTTAAAATCTTTGTAAACAAAAAGTGATAGAGTTGCCCCTGCCTAATTTTACAGACTTTAAGACTTAGAGAAATGGTGGCAATGAGGTTTGTGTGGAAGAAGGAGGTGGTCTTCCAGAGTTTAGTACTGGCCAGGAAAACTTTGTCCTGCAGCAAATAATCTTGAGTCTATCTGTGCACACTGCATTTGACATGCTTATGAATGCAAAGGATGTCATTATGCAGTCTCTTACCCATTCTTTTTCCTGTATCTGTTTTGGATAGGTCTAAGCTTTGCTTCTCATTCTGTAATGGATCTTACTGCAGTAAGAACGAAACAATAATCTTGAAACAGCCATCACAGTTTGAGAGATGTCTGTTTTGTGTTTGTCTGTTTGGAATATATATTGAAATGAGAAATACTTAGTCTTGATAATGTAGTGAATCACAAGTAAAATATGAGGAATGCTTAGAAAAGAAATCCAGAGCATCATGATAGAAGTTCGCAGAGTAAGAATGGTGTAAAAAAATGTATAGAATGGATAGATAGTCTTACTTGTCCTGGTATAATTAAAATGTAAAGACCATTCAGTGAAGTTGGAATTTACATTCAAAGCTAATACCAAAAAAAGCATTTTTATTTTTACCCAATAAATAATGCTTAAAGGTCATGGCAGTGAAAAATCTTTGTAGCCAGGAGCAAGGTACTACTCAAAATACAAAAAATGCAGAAGATCAAACTTGATGCTTAGCTTAATACTGTAGTGAAAGAGTAAAAGGAAATCTCCTTACAGAAGGAATATACAGACCTTTATACCATGGTAAATTGATCAGTAACAGAACATTATTCCTAAATGCCATTCTTTGAGCAGGCTTCTAGCGTTTTGCATCTTCCTTAAGAGTGCAGCTTTGATGAGTCAGATAGCACTCTGAACTAGGCAATTCTGGTATGGCTCTTACTATTAATGTCACTGTTAACACAGAGTATGCCATTAGAAAATTTCTGAAACCAGAAATTCAAAATTTTTAGGGAGTTGAGATAATTGTCACCGTATTTTGATAGTAGTTTATGCTGAATAGCATGGTCAGTGCAGTGCATGAAATTATATATATAATATATAAATGGATGTGGTTTCCACTGTGGCTCCATTTTGTTTAATGTCTCACCCTACTGTTTCCATCCTTTCTTGTTTGTAAAGAAAAGTTGTCTGAGGTTAAACAGAGGGAAAAGATTGGAAGTGGGACTTCCGCTTCCAGTTGAAAATATGGCTGGGTGTTGTCGTAGTTTAACCCCAGCTGACAACAGCCCCACACAGCTGCTTGCTGGCTCTCCCCCCCAAGTGGATGGGGGAAGAGAATTGGAAGGGTAAGAGTAAGAAAACTCATGGGTTGAGATAAAAACAGTTTAACAGGTAAAGCGAAAGCTGTGCACACAAGCAAAGCAAAGTAAGAAATTCATTCACCGCTTCCCATTGGCAGGCAGGTGTTTAGAGCTGTGCCCAGGAAAGCAGGGCTCCATCACGCCTAACAGTTACTTGGGAGGACAGACACCATCACTGCAAACATCCCTCCTTCTTCCCTTCTGTCACAGTTTGAGGCTGGGCCGGCCACTAACGAATGACAGACGCTCTCTACTAACCCCTCTCCCCTCCCAAAAGGGAAAAGGAGAGAGAACAAGGGAGAGAGACTTTACGGTTTGGAAAAGAATACTAAAACAGCTTTAATGGAACAATAACAATAAAAGAAAAGATAATAATAAGAATAAGAAAAAAAAATGAAATATATACAGTATGTACAAATATATACAAAACCAATACCGAACCCAACTCCCCCCCCCCCCGATGACAATACGTCACCACCACACCGCAGGGCTGGCACTGGGGCAGTCCCAGGCTGGACTCGGCAGCAGACAGGGACGGGATGCAGGAGCTGGACTCAGGCACTGGATTCAGGGATGCACGGATCAGTCCTCCTCAGATGTCGGCCATCAAAGAAGAGCGAAGGGGCGAGACCCTCGTGATCTCTCAGCTTTATACTGAATATGACGTCTATGGGATGGAATACTCTGTTGGTCCGGTTTGGGTCACCTGTCCAGTTCGCTCCTCCCTGCAGGTGCGACCCTTTTCACTCCTGGCACCCCAACACGGAGAACAAGATTTAGCAGTGACCTTGGTCGCCATACGAACAAGTATAAGCAAGGGCCTCTCTGCACACCATTCCTTGGTACGAACTATAAACATCAGGCCTTATCACTGCTAGGAGCAGTCACTGTCTGGAAAAACATGCTGCTGTTTCAGAAAGTGCTGGTAGTTAGAGGAGACTTAACTGAAAAGTTAAAGCACTAAAACAGAATTAGTTCTGATTTAGCCCAAACCAGGACACCTTCTTACCCCAGCTTTTGTTGCTGAGCACGATGTCAAATGGCATAGAATATCTCTTCAGTCATTTGGGGTCAGCTGTCCCGGCTGTGTCCCTTCCAAACATCTTGTGCATGTATATGATGAAATTAGCAAATGGATCTTCTTTCTCTCTTTCCATTGCTATTTGGCACCTAGGAGCCAGTTTCTGGTGGGAAGTTTGTTGTAGGAAATACCTGTGTAGGTATATGAGGCTGCTGATGTAGCACATTGAACTAAATTCCAGTACAGCTTTCATTAAGGAATTTTTAGCAGAACAAAATCAACCTTTTTGATCCTTAATCTTTATGCTCTGTGGTACCTTTTATAGTGCCAATAGAATTACGGTTAGCTCCCTCATTGCTTTTATGGTATCATCTTGTATTAAATGAGAGGCTTGGGACAGATTTATTAACAAAAATACAAACCAAAAAAAGTGGAAGGTGGCTGCTTGAGTTACTGTTTGTTGGAAATAAAAGTAATCTACCTCAGTTGAAGAGTTTGCTTTTCATAATGCTAAGTCTTGGGTGCTACATGTTTGTTTTGGAAACTTTGTAGCTGAAGGTTTACTTTGCTGTAATAGCGAGTATATTGGCCTATTTGGAAAAAAAATAAAATGTGAAATATTTGCATTTGGGCTGTATGTAAATTAGTATTATGTTCTTGCTTCACACCAAGCCATTGCTCCCCAGCCCAAAAAAAAGATTGAAGTGATCAGTTGCTATGTTGTACGAAACAAGAACGGGGAAAAAAGAAACTGTGTAAAAGGCTTCAGAAACCTATTGCTGCAGCTGATTTCATTAAGTAAGTTACTGTCAGAATCTTTTGACTCTTTAACTTTTTGTATTATAGCTGACAATATATGATGTAGCTACACCTGGTGTTTTTCTTCTTTTTTTTTCCCAATCCTGAATCTCTAAAATAACTATTTAATAACCAATAAGAAAAAGCCAAAGACTTGGCTTAGTGAGAACAAATATTGGTAAGGGGAACATTCTCCCTAATCAAATCAAGTTATTCTGTGCTGTCATAGCAGCAGTGCACAGGGCAATGTAATTCTTTAAAAAGAATTTGACACAGTGCTGTATAATCGTGTTGGAATTCACTGGTAAATCTTTAAAAAAAGAAATTGGGCTGACATTTTCTTACAAAAAAGAAACCAATTTCAATTAGGAGCTTGTTAGTCATATTAGAGAATTTTTCTGATTCTTTTTAATGTTTCAGTCTGAGTTATGTTACTCAGTAGTATGCAAATATCTTGATTCTATTAATTTCATTTTGATTTCAGATTAAACTGGTACAAGTAGAGCTTACATTTCAGTGGTATATCACACATGCAGTATGTTCTAATGATTTTGATTTGGTGTGTTGGCAGTGTATGTTCAAAACTTAGTTTTGAAAAGGATGGTTAAAAATCCTTCTTTCAATCTCTAGTTGTTTGGACTTCTGTTTTTCAATACTTTATATTCAGTTTTGTTTTTCTTTGGTATTTCTGTTTTGTGCACATATTCTAAGTGTGTAGATCAGTATGTTTTGTCCTAAATTTGCTCACAAGTACTCTAAGAAAAATGCAATTGAAATTTTACTTCAGGCTATTAGAAACATACTAAATGCATCAGAATCAGTACATAGATGTAAAAGGAACATACCTTCAAGGAAATCAGTTTTCTTTCTTATATAGGATATCAGTGCACTTTGTTCAGAATGTTACTCATTGCACACACATGCACAGTTTTACAGGTTTACTGTACCTATCACAGCTGTCTGACCTGATCAATGCACAGCATTATGATTTCAGGTGTTTGTGCTTTAGTTTTTGCTGCTGGAGCAAATCTGACGTGATGCAGCTCTTTCCCTTCATGAGGAAAGCACAAGCTGATTTCTGAAGAGCTAGATGGCAAGAACTTGGAGTTGGGAAGATGTTAAAAGGGTGTATAATTGGAAAACCCTAACACACTGCACTTCCATGACAATGGCCGTAATAAAGAAAGAGGCTTTCTTTTCCTGTCGACCTTTAAAACTGGTGTGACAAGATGAATATTGGAGATCATATTCCACGACATTGAGGGAGAGGACTAAGTCAAATTTAGTCTTTATTTTTGGAACTTTTAAAATAAACATAATCAGGCATGACAAAGTTGCCACTCTCTCTCTTGCTAAAAGTTACTGCAACACTTTACCATTTTTTATGGGTTCTTAATGCTATTAAAATATTTTCAGTACTTTTGAAAGGAAAAAGGGGAAGGCAATATTCTGACCAACGGAAAGTAAAAATCTTAGTATAATTTTGTCTTGGGTAAATACCATGATGCTGCTTGTACACTTACCAGAAATTAAGATTCTCATTTTAGTAACCTGATTTTTTGTAAATGTAAAAACAACTCTAGATTAAGTAGTGTTTTGAATAAGATTGTATTCTTACAGGGTATTTTTCTATTACAGTGCTCATACCCAGGAAAGATTTGCTACAAGACAACACTCCTTACTTTGATCAACCAACAAAAAAGCATGAATCCTGAGGAAACTATCCCCCTCTCCCCTGAAGACTAATATCCTGTAATGATATTTCCGAAAACCAGTGGTGGATACCTCTTTTAAAGCTGAATTTTAAAAACAGTTCAATATTGTTACCAAGAGAACAGAGGCTGAAACCAAGTCGCTGATTTTATTGTGTGCTGTGGTATCATCACGCAGTTCTTCTGTGGAAGATACTAATGCTTCCATGGAAACTCAAGATGCACAGTTCTCTCAAAAATATACTGCTAAATTGTGTTACCTCAGCCAGGAATGTTTTGAAGTATGACAGTTGTCAGACAGAGGTTGTTTCTTAGCAATCCAGAGTTTTTCAAAACTAAATACAAATTAAATGCAGTTCTTAACCCTGATAATACATGCTGCTTTGAAGTAATGAAAAACCGTCTTGTGGCACTTACCATTAAATTTATGCTTTGCACCAAAAGCATGATTTCTGAAGTTGTCATTAATTGTACACTAATGTATTGTGATGTTTGAGAGAGTTCTTGAGGTTTATCTGAATAAATTATTCAGGTTTTACAGATGGGAGAGCGTGTATAGTGGTTTTCTTCTCCCGCACACCTTTCAACAAGCAGGAATGGCAGGGTTTGAGTTCTTAGATGACAGCGGAATAAGAGAACCCAGACACACCCTAACCTAAGGATGTTGGTTTAGATCATGTTGCTTATGAATTTAAGGTTTTTGTTTCATATTGTGGTTATAGAGTGACCTACTGAGGCATTTTCCAAAGAAAAGAGGCTTGTTGCTTAGTTGCAAGTGATCTGACTTGCCTAGAGTGAATTTATGGTGAGGTTACTTACTAAGCCCTTATCATTTCCATTTTTTTAAAGGAGACTTCTCTGCTTCTTGCAGAATTCATCACAATGGTCTGTTCACTTCCATTTTAATTTGAACCAGATACAACTACACTGACACATAGAATTGGTAATGAGCACCATACTAGGACCTAAATACCTCACACAGGAGTGAGGTAGCCCAGTAATACCTCTCAGCTGTCTTTCAGGTCCCAGTGGTCCTGTTTATTTTTAATAAGCCTCCAAGATGTCAATATTGCATATCCATGTGGGTTGTGATATGGCTAGACTGACTGAGTAAAACATAAAACTAGTGCCTGCATCCAGTCTCTTTTCCTCACTCAGCATGTCAGTGCGGTAAGTACTCCTTTCTTTAAAACTGTTGACTCTGTCTGTCATGGCAGGGCAGCCAGCAGGAAAGACTTTGTCTGTAACCTTTCTGTTCAGCTGCATTCATACTCCCTGAGTTGTAGCTAGAAGGCAGCAGACAAATGGTGGGAGGCAGCAGACAAATGGTGGGAGGTAGAGTGAAATGAGTGCAGTTCTTTCTATTTGTTGTGGTCTAGTGGCTCCAGTACAAAACAAACATCTCAGTCTGTAAGGGACGTGCTGTAGTAGGCCTGTTGTGGTGTTTACTTCTCTACAGACAAGGAATATTCTGTGTCTGGTTTCCCATCCCTCTGCAGCCTGCCTGCATTGACTTTTTTTTCCCTGTAAGGAGCGTAAGAGAGGGGTATGCAAGGGAAAGTAGGAGGTAGTTGCAGCTGTAAAGAGAAAACAAAACAGAACATCACCTCAAGCGAAGTGACTAATTTTTAAGCAGAAATAATTAAACAGGGGTCTGTCAAGAATGACAAATTATGCAATCATTGAGGTATACATCCCATGGCATTCATGGGAATTCCCATGGGAATGCATCTCTTGTAGACCCATTGCTTTAGGCCATGAGGGTAGTGTGTTAGTGATTCTGTCCTTTAGATGGATTTCATAGAACTGAGGCCTGGTAAGTCTTCACTCTTTTGGTAGTGATGTAAAATGATATTGCCTGTTAGCATGCAAAACATGTACTGAAAGACTTAGTGATGTCAACAGTAGATGGCAGTCTTTTGTATGATGTTTGAGGAAACTTTTCATGTCACTCTTGCTTCAGTATTGTTCTGCTGTCGTGTGTGAGGTTTTAGTTTTTAACAAGGATTAACACATTAATAGAAAGATAGTGTGGAAGAGTCACTTACAGGATCAGACTTGGGATTCAACAGGCATTTGTGTGCTTCATCTTACCTGCAACTTGAATACTCATAATGACACAGAATGAGTCACCTGAGTAAAATACACAACTGCTGAAAATGAAGGACATAATAAAAAAAAAGTTGGTAGAATATAATGGCCTTCAGAACAATTCTCCTTACACTCCTGTGCAGTATGTTCATGGTCTGTGTATTAACTTTCCATGTTCCTGCTGTCCTTGTGTATTCCTGGGAAGCAAAGACAAAGTGAATTTTGCAGTGTTGAGATAAGGAAAATCAAGTTGATAGACAAAAGACTGCTAATGCAAGGGACTGAAAGGTCTATTTGTTGCTCTTGTTTCAATGTGATTTTAAATAGGAATCCAGGGAATATCCGGACCAGGATAATTAGGAGTCAAAATAAGGAATTAAGCCTAAAACTGTCTCAGAGTTGGTCACTGTCTAGGCCCAGCATGTGTTTGCTTTCTGCAAATTTAACTTCCCAACCTTGAAAGACTCTCACAAGGGTGCTTAATAAGCAGCTGGTAATTAAAGGCTTTTCTGTGCTAGTTGGTGGTAGCTAGTTGGTTCTCCTTATTCCATGCTTACCTGTTGGTTCACATTCCAGTACCCAGTCATCTCCCAGCTTCCGTTTGCATTTTCATTTTACTCTGTGTGTGAATCTGTTGTTGATACTGCTGGCTTTGTGTTCATACATAGCTTTGTTTTCCTTAATTAATATCAATAATAAATAATGTTAAAAAGACAGGAAGTATTGTTGCATTCCCTCAGCAAAGTGTTAGCTGAAACTGTTTAAAACATTACGGGGTCTTTCACTTAATGACTTGGGAGGGGAACAGATTGATTCTTCACAACGGAAACTAATTTAATTACACATTTCAGTCACATTAAACTTTTTCAAGTTTACTGGGACTGCAGAATTTTAGAGGAGGTGTATGTGCTTTTATTCCAGAGCATGCATCATCAGTCTTAAAAGATAAGTGTTGAAGATATTAGTTCTATAAACTGTAGTTTAACTGTATCTTATATATAAAAAAAATCTGTAGACATATTTTGCAGGCAGGCAGGAAGTTCCCTTGAAAAGGTTTTACTGCTTTTTCTGATTGCTACAGTTCAGCTGCTATAGCCAAGAGTTCATTCAGTATGTCTAACCACTAGGTGTTGCTGTCCGGAGGTGCCTTCGTGACCTGTACAGATATACTAGCAGTGCTGCTTATCAGGAGCTAAGGTATTTTAAAGGCAAGTTTCAGGTCTACTCAAGGTAGTCAAATGCTTGCACAGAGTTTGGCAGGACAGGTGTCATCTCAATGATTACACATAAAGTTCTGAGGATGTCAACTTTTGACACCATCTACTAGAGAAGTGTCTGTTAAGAGACTTCTGCCCTGGTGTTCTCCTTAATGAAGTGTTGACTTTATGTACTCTGTAGCTTTAATGAAAGTGTTAAATATAACCAAGGAATGTCTCCTTTTTAAATATTAAGTTTTGGGTTTTTTCTAACCACCTTTCCCTCTCCTTTATTTAACAGTTTCAAAATACAAGGTTTCTTCAGCCATAGCTCAGGATAGGGATCAAGCATGGAATGAGTACATTTGCTATAGGCTAATGTTCATAAAACACAGATGATAGATTTAATCTATGAATTTTTGTTTGCATGGGTAGTATTTCTGTTGAAGTCTTTTATGAACTTCACATGAAACAAAGTGGCTTTTCTAATTTAGCAGGGCAAATTAATGCCCTTCTCTGTTCCTGTGCACTTTGGTAAAGGAAGCATTTAGTTGTTATTTTTACAGGGACAGCTGTTGTACACCGCAAAGTGACTCCACAAAGAGTTGATCTGGAAGTAGCATTAAAAGTTTAATCTGAAAGAGTGGCCTATACCTTCCCCAAGGTGCCGAATTCTCAGGCAGTTTTTCTGGTAATATGGTATGAACAAACCTGTAACAACTTCAGAGCCTAAATCTAGCATTGTCATTTATTCTGTTTCTTAAAGAGCATGCCAGCTGAAGGAGCTGAACTAGTCTGAATGCTGCATAGCATCATCAGTCCTGTTTGTATCATGCTGTAAATAAGGTAATTTAACTTCAAGTACTGGCAGTACTTTACACTTCCTTTACAAAAGGGAAAAAAAAATATTGACAGTTGAAAACTAAAAATAAAGGCTGACCAGCTTACAGGAAGAGCTGAGTCCTAGTACTTCCCTGTTTTAGATAACTCTTTCTAAACTGCTTGCAACAATTTAAACTTTGGAGTTTAGTGGGCTATCAAATCTTTAGTCTTTAGCTTTATGGGAAATTAATTACTTAACACAAAGCACAAATGTCAACATTAATTCGGTATTAAAGCTGGTATTTTACAGCTACAAAGGTTTGATGTTTTGATAATTCTAGTAGAAATCAAATCATCTTTGAGGGTAGAGTGTATGTTGTTTGTATGAGGTCAATCTGTGGTGTAGATATCGAGATTTAATTCTGTTGAAAGAGTTCACTAATGAAGCTTTTATGATAGCTTTATTCAGTTTTTTAAAAGTTTAGCTTTCCTGTGCCTCTTTTTTTTCTTTTTTCCTGTCATCAAGAATAAATCTAATGAGAGGAAGAGAGAGGAAGGGCACATCTTTATAATTTGATAAATAGCTGTAAGTTTAATTAATTTATTCTTTTTATAAGCAAATATTTCCATTTAGTTAGCACTCCAATAATCCAGTTTGCATCAGTCAGAGGAGTAGAAGCATCTACTTTTCAAATTATGCTTTCCTTTTTCTCGCAGTGTGTGCTTCAGCTTTCCATATCTCATCTACCCGAAAGGCTATGGCTTGAGCCCAGGATTAGTCAGGATTAAATAAACAGCTGGTGAACTACGTATGGTGTGTAGGAGCTGGGGGGGAGGATGTCATTCTCTGTGTTAGGCCATAAAAATGGGAACAGTTCTACTGTTTCACCTGCTGCTGTAGTAGTAGCAGCCCTGTTCTCTGAGGTCAGTGGCTATGTGCGAAGGTTGATTCAACTGCCCCCAAACTGCCCTTTCCAGCTGAAAGACATCTCCACAGCTGAGCATTATCATTCTGCATTCTGTGCAGTAGAACCATGGTAGTGAAAACAATCAGGCAGTGACCCGTGCAATACTCTGCACTTTTTCCAGTCAGTTTGTAAAGGAAAAAATCAAAAGGTCATTGCGGTGCTTCCTCCGCTTTTTAAGTGTGTATTTAAGATAAAAATCTTTCATCCATTGTGGTCCACCTGCAGATGAGCCAGCACTGATGTTTCTGTGTAGATCTTTATCAACTCATTCATACATTTTCTGTTTGGGACTGCTGCTGTCCTCTGCTTCAGCTTTCATCCTGACATGTGCAGAGGTACAACCTGAAGACAATTTCTTGGAGGATTTTTGGAGACTCAGCACAAACTCTGCCCATGCCAAACAAGTGCTTTTAACAAAAGGAGCAAACCTGCCCTTTTCACAATTAGCTGCGTTTAGCTACATCACCATACAAAGAGTGTGGCCTTCAGGCTGTAATTCCTTTGGATGTGATTTCAAAGTTTACATATATAGGAAACTTTCTGTAGCAGTTTGGCCAACATTTTATACTGGTCTACCAGTATATATATAGGAATATAACAGCATGGTACTGAGAAAGGGCAAAGAAGGAATTCCTACCTAGGTGGAAATAGTCCCTGAAGGAATTTCCCTTTAAAGTGAAGAACATGCCAAATTTTTTTTGGTCACTGGTATGTAATTATGCATGTGGTTTCCTCAGTAAATTTCTTCTGAATGTGCTTTGTGGAAACCCTGCAGTGTTGTCTGATAGTAGCTGAAGTGAGGCTGGCTTTTCTTAAACTGGTAAATGAAATGTAAAATGAATAAGCATGTGAATGAGGATGAGGGCATTAAAATTATCATACAATCATAGAATACGAGGTTGGGAGGGACCTCAAGGATCATCTAGTCCAACCTTTCAAGGTAAAAATATAGTTTAAATGATAGGGCCCAGCACCCTGTCAAGCTGAGTCTTAAAACTGTCCAATGTAAGGGAATCCACCACTTCCCTTGGGAGATTATTCCAACATCTAATTGTCCTCCTGGAGAAAAAGTTTCTCCTGGAGTCCAATCGGGATCTCCCCAGGAGTAACTTGTATCCACTGCCCTTTGTCTTTTCCATGTGACTCCTCATAAAAAGGAGTCTCTGTCTTCTTGGTAGCCACCCTTTAGGTACTGGTACATGGCAATAAGGTCTCCCCTAAGCCTCCTCTTCTCAAGGCTGAACAAACCTGGTTTTCTCAGCCTTTCTTCATATGGCAGGTCTTCCAGTCCTCTGATCATCCTCATGGCCCTTTTCTGGACCCTTTCCAGCTTGTCCACATCTTTTTTGTATAGTGAGGACCAAAACTGAACACAGTACTCAAGG
Source organism: Leptosomus discolor (assembly GCF_034619465.1). NCBI lineage: Eukaryota > Metazoa > Chordata > Aves > Leptosomiformes > Leptosomidae > Leptosomus > Leptosomus discolor. The sequence goes on along the minus strand of NC_141419.1, from coordinate 45,485,377 downwards.
TGTGGTCTGACCGGTGCTGAGCAGAGTGGGATAACTACTCCTTTATCTCTGCTGGTGATGCCCTTGTTGACGCAACCCAGCATCCTGTTGGCTTTCTTTGCTGCTGCAGCACACTGTTCACTCACGTTGAGCTTGTCGTCCACCAAGACCCCCAGGTCCCTTTCCACAGGGCTGCTTTCTGGCCAGGCGGATCCCAGTCTGAGCTGCATTCCTGGGTTATGTATTCCGAGGTGCAAGACCTCACACTTGTCCCTGTTGAACTTCGTGGGGTTCCTGCTAGCCCACTCCTTCAGCCTGTCCAGGTCTTCCTGGAGGGTGGCTCTCCCTCTGGAGTGTCAACTGGCCCACACATTTTTGGTGTCACCTGTGAACTTCATCAGGGTGCTCTTGATCCCAACACCCAAATCACTTATGAAGATATTAAACAGCATTGGGTCCAATATTGATCCTTGGGGGACTCCACTTGCAACTGGTTGCCAGTTTGAGAGTGAACTGTTTATTACTACCCTCTGGGTACAGCCTGTCAGCTAGTTCCCAATTCATAGAATGAAAAGCAAATGGAATAAAGCAATATTAAGGACAACTTTTGCACTAGCGAAACAAAAATGTCAATGTACTAAATGGTTCTTTAAACAATTTTTCACTATAAAAAAATGACAGATTTTCGCTGTTTAATTACAGTTTGCAGTGTAGACTGGATGTGAAAAGAAGACTGAGTATATGGGAACTGAAGAGGAACAGAGGATTGAATAGAGAAACAATAAAGGCAAAGAATTTATTTAATATGCACTTGATTATGCTTCACTGAAATCATAATTGGGACTGCAGCATGTGCAGAAAGTAACTTCTTTGAATAGAAAGTTCTAGGATCAATTACATGTTTTGCAGCCATTTTTCTGTATAATTTTGCCTAAGTTTTTGCTTTATTTCAGTTGCATTCAGTAAGACTTAGATAAATAAATACTCAGCTGCGATGACTTGCAGAGACTTCCGTCTGTATTGTTATTCCTTAGGGGAAATGAAGGAAGAGAATTTCCACTATAACATAACTGTAAAACTCTTAAATGTTGTAATGAGGAGGATCATATAAGAACTTCAAATGTACCCATTCAACTTTCTGGTAACATTGTAGGTATGCACACATTGGGTATTTAGTTCACTGCTTCTCACATGTTCATCAAAATATGGAATTAAATAGATTATGTAGGTATGAGAAAATGAAAAATGGCAACTAACAATACAAATACCTTTTAAAAAAGAAAAGAAAAAAGGACTCTAGAAATTGTGAGGTTCATTTTGCAATGCCTCTAATGTGTGGTTAGAGAAGAAGCCATGGAGGAAGGACTCAGCCAGGCAGAACTGTGGCAGGTATGCTCCTCAGTACTGGTTTGCTTTAGCTACTGTGTGAAAGACAAAATTTAGGGCACTCCAAGGGTAAAAGACCAGGGACAGAGTTGTAAAAGGTACCTTATATGCCTTTGTCAGATGGGAAACATATGATATGATGCATCATTTATATCAAATGATGAATTGTGCTTCACAGCATGCTGTTTGTTGTACTTCCCATTCCCCTGCAAGAGATTTGAAATTCTGCTTTAACATGCATGTTGGGATTTCTTTCACTATTTTTTTAACCATGTTTCAATGAATGTTTGAAACTACAAACACTTAAAATGGAGAAAAAGCATGCAAATGCTGGCACATGCAGTCCATCATCATTTCGGGGCAGAAGACCCCAAATACGCAAGAGAAAAGGAGTACAAATGCCACCCCTCCAAAACAGGGTACAAAATACAGAGTGTTGTTTCTGTGATCAAGACATCCAGTAAGGCTTGCTGCACATTTCATCACCTTGTTCTTGTACAGTTCCATTTATTTAAAACTTAATTTTCCAATAGGTGAAGTAGTTGCCTAAGTAATTTAGTCAAATATACAGTAAGTCAAACCACAGAAGTCAGGTGATCTCTCAAGGATTTCTCCCAAGTGCTACTTCCTTTAATCCATGTCAAAGAAAGAAAATAAATAGGGAAAGCTGAAATTGTAAACAAAAAAAAAGCACAAAAGCATCTGAATCTGAACCTGTAATGTATGGCACAGTTTTGAAACTGAAATCCCATTGGATCCTAGAAAAACAACCTCTGTGGAAGTAGTGGGACTCTGTAAATTTTAGCAAGAAGGAAATAAATTTCAAGAATTTTGTTATTTTTTAAATTATTTTGAGGACTGTTTCATATTTGGAAACAGCTAAGGGTTACTAAACAGAGGTGCAAAAAGCTACCATAATATTTATAAAAACAGATCAAGAAAGAATGTTTTCTATCCATTCCAATGTGAAGCTAGGAATAAACTAAGATTACCTGACCAGTAATCTCCAAGGAAGTATCCATATACATAAGGAAATGAAGAGGAATGAGCTGTAGTTCTGGCTGGTGTAGAATAGCATACTTTTGCAATATGACTACCCTTCAAATGTATGCCCTTAGAAGGTAGGGTAAGGCTGCGATGGTTTGACAGCCTGTAAATAAGAGGCTAAGATGAAGTGGGGAAAATACAGGCTGAATATCAAAAAAAGCATGAAGTGCAGCTCTCACTGATGTCAATTAGACTTTGCTCAGTATCTTCTCTTAGCGAAGTATTGCTTCCAGGAAAACTGACACCCTCTTTCTTAGAATGTTTGAAGTCTCACCTCCCACAATACTAAAGCATATGCAGTAGACAGATTAGAATGAGTAGGAATGAGGACTCAGCTGGGTGCTGGGAAAATAATGAGTTGTACCAGCTGTATTGTATGCATGTTAAAGTAATCTAGAAGTAATGTGCTCAACCACACTGAAGGCAGCAGAAGCTGAAAGGGAAGGAGATTCTTACCCCTCCACCATTGCTCACCAGAAAATTAGGGGAAAGAGAGAGAGTAGAAAAAAAGACATTGTGCTGTGCTTGGTTCAGTGGGAGTATAGCCCTCTGTAACACCCCTCTGTAGCAGGAAGTCTCACCATCAGGTGACTTAAGATGAAAATTGTGTGAGCTGCTAGTCTTCTTTTTTTTTGTCTTAATAGTTTATGTAGAACATTGCGCATTTGACTTCTCCTACCCGTGCCCTTCAGGAACTCGGTGCCGAGCCAGTTTCACAGATGCTGTGAAGTACTAATTGTTTACACTGTATTAGCATGGGTTATTTAATCTTTACCCAGCAGATGGATTCTGAATATTCTACCCTTGAAAAAAAATCAGCTGGAACTCTGCTAATATTTCCACCAAGTTAAATGTGAGGAAACTCAAACCCACTTGAATCAGTGGTAGCACTCAGCATGTTTAGGATTCATTTAACAGGTCTTCCAGGGTTGTAAGAGGGTTTCTTGTAGTCTGAAGTTCTGATTTTGCTTACCTATGTAGTGTTGGCCCACAGCAAACTTTGACTTTTGTACAGTAATCAGAGCAGTCTCAGCCTGGGTACAGAAAAATGGCTTTTTAATCTATCTTTTCTTTCTGTTGGCCACCATCTGTCTTGGTCTTCTTCCCTCAAGACTTTTGTTATTCTTTTGCTGTCTGAGAACCAAAATGCTCCTTTTTTTGTCAATATATGGGGACCGATGCTAACCATGTGCCAAATATCTCAAATGTTTCTTTTTGGGAGCTTGATGGTTTTTTTCTGCTGAACTGCAAGAAGAGTTAACAGCAGCCTGTTCTGAGCCATATAGCTGTATATGCAACTTGTAAATCATTGTGGATACCCTGAGTCTGCTCAAGCCAGAAAGGTCAACACTTCTTGTTGCCTTATCTTTAAGCAGCAGTCTCACAACAAGGAAGTAGAAAGGCACAGTATGGAAATACAGGTTTAAAACCCCTGGGTGTGTAGCCGTCACCCACACCATTACTGCTGCAGCAATGGAAGAGGACTTTCAGTAAGGAGTGTCTTACCTCCTGAAAGCATGACTTTATATGAAAATTCCAGCTATGGAATAGAATTTGATCTGGTCAGCATTTGAACAAATATATGTTCCTGCTTATATAAACAGCCTAATTAAATGCAGTGCCAAAATGCTTGCAGAACTGGCATCGTGTTTTATACCGACAGTTTGCCAAGGAAATAAGGAACTTGGGAGTAAATCTTTTCTGCCTTGAGCACAGAAGCAATCTCAGTTAATTCACCTGTGTGCATAAAGCAAGCAGGATGTGGCATAATCTTCAAAGTGTGCCAAGCTCTTGTTTGTACTGGGTGCATTTGGGTAAGTAGTAGCCTAAAAGCAATACAGAAATCAATAGAAAGAATATATAACCACTCAATATCTGGAGCCATTTTAAATATTTACCCTGGAGAATATCTGTATAGGTCTTCACCATAGTGATTGATTTCTTTTGAAAGAAAATAGCTTTGTGGCTCATCTTGCATGTTCTGTCTCTACTGATAATGAGGCTGTTATCCAAGAAGTGTGGCTGGTACAGTTAACTTTATATATCTATACATATATGTATATGATGGTAACAGTCCAAAAAGATACAGTCACAGAACCAGCTGCAGAAAGCACCAGCAAAGCCTTCTTCAGACCTTCTAGCCTGCACTTGCACATGGCGTTTTGGTATGGAGCAACAAAATTGTCGAAGAACTTGACAAAGTTTCACGCTACTGAATGCTTGCACAGCTGTGCAGCTGTGAAGATGCTGCTTCAAAAATCCAAGTTACAAACTGCATCAAACGTTTTAACTTCCTTGGTTATGGAAGGCTCATCTTTATGCCTTCACATATGGTACATTAATGCTTTAACAGATATTACCTGACTTAAGGAATAATTTAACAATGTGTTTGATTTTGATTTTTTGAACAGTACATTTGACATAATAAAGTATTCTAGTTTTCCATCCGTGTACTTGAACGTCCTTAGATGAACACAAACGCATCAAACACAAATACCAATACGCAGGTGCTTTATGGCTTTTGTCTGTGCTCTAGGCTCCATTATTGTATGTAATAATGTGTCCTTGCAAGAAAGACAGGAAAACTAGAGATGTGAATGAAGAATTGATCCTTGGCATTCTAATTAAAAGACTGATTCCGTATTTTAGTATTGCTTTCTCAAAGTGGCAGATGTTATTCTGGCCAGTTTCCAGCAGTCCTTAAGGAGCCCGATCTCCTGTCCCATGGATGAAATCAGGTGAGGATGGGCAGGCCCTGGGGCACTGCTTGGAGAAGTGCATGGTGTGGGAGCTGGGAGGGCTAGTTGTGCCTGCACTCAGCCCACAGCTGCTATTACTGGTATTTAGGAGTGTGTCATGCAGGAATTGGCACATGCTGCACTTTTCAGTGTCCTAACTTCCTTGCTAACAGTCATCCTCATCCCCCACACTAGTCACAGTTTCAATTTCCCAAATATTGCTGCTGCCTTGATAGCCTCTCCCTCTGCCTCCCAGACAGGACCAGATCCTCCCATCATCTAGCATCTTGGTCATTAGAGCATGGTGAAGGCAAGGGGGCTGCAGGCTGTTAAACATGGGTCCTTAGCAATGACCAGCACTCTGCGTGGCAGTTCTTGGTGTTTGAGCGTGAGCAGAGGGGGAGAGGTACTGGGGAAGGCATGTGAGATGACATGGGATTTGTGGGAGACAGACTTTGCCCCAAGATGAAGAGCTGGGGAAGGCAAAATTGCAGAGGATTTCTGAAAAGATCAAAATGCTTCTCAGCTGCTCCCTCCAGACCCCTGGAAATCCACAGTGGTTTTGTAATTCCCTTCAGCAGCAGAAGAGCTTCCTGCTCGGATTTTCTTTGTCAGTTAGGCCAGGTGAGTGCAGCAACCTGAGGGTCAGTTAGGAAAAGGGGATTATGTGATGATACTGACCACAGAAACTCTTACTTGTTTCTTTTCTCCTTTAGCCAAGGAATTTGGCATGATCCAACAGCCTCTGGGCCCATGCAGCCCCTTCTCATTGCACAATCTATCAGCAGCAGGTACTGCCCATAGCTGAACTGCTTGCAAGCCACACGCAATTCAGGAAGCACAGATTTGTCCCTGCTGTTGCATTGGGTGTTGGCAAGCATTGTTTTGAAGTTGCAAATGCTGCATAACTATGCAGATTATTATGCTTACAATTTGAAGCCAGCATACAATCTGAGGACTAGGTGCAGTCATTTCCCTGATGATTTCTTCATTATTCCTTCCTGATAGGAACAGTACTCCAGGCTAGAAACTATTTTAGGGAAGGAGACATGGCTCTTTTTTTTTCATTGTCAGGACTTTAGTGCAGGAGGCAAACTGCTAAAGGGGTTGACTGTATTGTACTTTGAATGTCAATACCAATAAATTAAGGTAAAGAAAGTGTGTGTCACAGTTGCAAAACTAGTTAAATTGGGTAATTCAAAGGAGGATTTTTGTCCTAGACTCAGTTTGGTAGGCCAGGTGTTGAGCTATAGTTATTAAATGGACGAAGAAAGCACAAGAAACTACGTGTAAGGTCTCAAAATTGATAGTCTGTTGAATTTTGTTACTCAGTGATACTTGGCTGCTTCTTCATATTCTCCAGAAAGATTAATTTAGTGGTTCAGATCATGCTTTGCAAAGCCAAAAGCTGTATAAATCCATAACGATTACAATTATTTATTAACAGTACTAAAATCAAATGGCAGGGAGAGGAGGCCTTAAAATGCAAAGAAGATATTAAAAATTAGTTTAAAATGTAATGCAACAAAGGGAGAAATGGAGCTGTGTATGACAAAAACTTGACCTAGCTGCTCTGACTAACACCAGAAAGTTTTACTTTAGGACACGTGTGTATATTTTGTTAGCAGAGACACATAAACTGAGATCAAGGTATGAAATAGGAACGGGAACTAAGGAGAGATTTTCATGAAGAAAAAACCCAGAGACAGTCATAAAGAGACTGAGAGCAGCTGCAGGAAGAGAAAACTGTGACATGAGGGTAGCAGCCCAGCAGCACAGAGGATGAGATGCAGCAGAGGCTGAATTCCTGTAGGTAAGCTGGCTTGCTCTTGGCTGGGAGGTCAGAACACCAGCCTTGAGCTAAATGTAATGAAGAGGGTTGACAAGGTCAGGTTTATAGCCAAGGAGAACAGTTTTAAGATCTGCTTTATAGATCAAATGGCAATGGAGAGCCAAAGGGAAAGAAGTTTCGGTTATCATGGTAGTAGATGGTGGGAATTCATCTTCACAGTTTGGTTACCAGAACAGCAGAAAGAGAGTAAGTCTTAAAATCTTTTATAGAAAAAATATTTTATGTGTTGTTATTTTTTTGTATTCTGCTTACAGCAATGGGTAAGTATTTAGGATAAAATCTCTGGCCGTGCTGGGTAGAAATACTGCACTGGTTGTGACGTAGGACTGTTTTGAATAGAAAACAGGAAGTTAACCTCTGATTGAGATCTGATTCTTATCACTCTTGTCCTACATTGAAGTTCTTCTATCCAAAGTATTTCCCCTGAAAGCACAAAATTGTTTTCATAGTAATAACTCCCCTTCCTTCCTCGCTTCTTGAAATTAGCTGTTGATTCTCTTGCATATGCTGTCTGAAGAAAACATCTTTTGGGACGCAAATGTCTTAAGAAGCCACAGGTACAATTTATGCCTCTGTGTTTCTGAAGTGAGTTGGATGTGACTCTTACTAATCGAATCCTTCTTTTTTTTCTTTCAGCTACAGCTGGGTACATTTGCAGGCTGGCTGCAAGTCCTCTGAAGGTGCTAGCAGTCTTTATGGAAATTGTAGCTAAACTGGTATAGCTCTAGACCGAGTTAAATCCTCATTATTGAGGGATAAATAAGGGAAAATAAATGAACATTAGATCTAGCCCCTCCCAGCAACCCTCACAGCCTACACCTACATTTAAAATTATCTTAGCATCTACTTTTGTGGGGCTGGTGTCTTGCTCTGAGACCTCTGCCTGCCTGGTCCCAGAGAGTTATTATGAAAATCTATCATACTGAGATTTCTTTGCTTACCGTGTGATGAAGTGAATACCATCAAACAAAAATGATTCTGTTTCTGCCTTGGTTACAGTATGAAGCAGTTTCTCTTTGTTCACTACAGCTGAGCTCATAGAAAACATTAAATTTTGTATTATGAGCTTTTCTTTGTTCCTGAAACACCCTGGGAAAGAAGGATTTCATGGCCTTCTAGAAGCTGTCCTCAGAATAGTTGTCAGAAGTAAACTGTTTCATTATTAGTATTGCCCAGGAAGGCATGCTTGATGCAAAGGAAGTATGTGGGCAGAGGAGTGAAATAAGCGCATTAAAGGAACTAACAGCAGCCTCCATATATAGAAGTTGGGGGTAATAAATAAAAAAAAATTAAAATAGATTATAAAAATTACATACATGATTCTGGTGACTAATATGTAATTCTTTTTCTTTTCCTTACTTTCCTCCCTTCACTACCATAAGGTACCTAAATAAGACCTAGATTGTGTGATGGAAATGTTCCAGCCGTTGTCAATTGAGAAAAGACTAGATGTATGCCCACATAAGGACAAAGCTATTGCACGACTGAATGTTGCATCCCCTATATTTCTGATGTCTAATTTATCCGTGGAATAGAGTTTTTACCTTCAGATTTTTCCTTAGTGCTTGAGATGAGCTATGTGGTAAGGAGTGGGGTTCATAAAGGCCATGATTGGTAAGTTCTCAGTACGGGACTACATAAGTGAGAAATGCGAAAAAACAAGTACCAAGGTTAGTCTGTTCCTTTCAGGTAGGTAGCTTTCTGTCTTTCACTGGACCTCTAAGGAACTATCTGCCTTTCCTGACTGCTTTTCATAAAACAGCCCTGATGTAAATCAACATCGTTTTTTTATTTTAAAAAATTGGTGAAATTTAAAAGTAGCCTTTATTCAGCCAGCTCTTACTGCATAGTGTTACAGCACAGTGACACAATAGAATCATAGAGTCATAGAATCATTAGGTTGGAATAGACCTCTGAGATCATCAAGACCAACTGTTGACCTAATACCACCATGCCCACTAAACCATGTCACTAAATGCCTCCTCTACATGTCTTTTAAACACCTTTAGAGATGGTGACTCCACCACTTCCCTAGGAAGCCTGTTCCAATGTTTGACCACTCTTTCAGTAAAGAAATTTTTCCTAATGTCCAAGCTAAACCTCGCCTGGTGCGACTTGAGGCCATTTCCTCTTTTCCTATCACTTGTTACTTGGGAGAAGAGGCTGACCCCCACCTCACTACAGCCTCCTTTCAGGTAGTTGTAGAGAGCGATAAGGTCTCCTTTCAGCTTCCTCTTCTCCAAGCTAAACAGCCCCAGTTCCCTCAGCCGCTCCTCGTAAGATCGGTTCTCCAGACCCTTCACCAGTTTTGTTGTCCTTCTCTGGACACACTCCAGCACCTCAATGGCCTTCTTGTAGTGAGGGGCCCAAAATTGAACACAGTATTCGAGATGCGGCCTCGCCAATGCCAAGTACAGGGGCACGATCACTTCCCTACTCCTGCTGGCCACACTATTTCTGATACAGGCCAGGATGCTGTTGGCCTTCTTGGCCACCTGGGCACACTGCTGGCTCATGTTCAGCCGGCTGTCCACCAGCACCCCCATGTCCTTTTCTGCCAGGCAGCTTTCCAGCCACTCATCCCCAAGCCTGTAGCGCTGCATGGGGCTGTTGTGGCCCAAGTGCAGGACCCAGCATTTGGCCCTGTTAAACCTCATAGCATTGGTCTCAGCCCATTGATCCAGCCTGTCCAGGTCCCTCTGCAGAGCCTTCCTACCCTCAAGCAGATCAACACTCCCACTCAATTTAGAGTCATCTGCAAACTTACTGAGGGAGCACCTAATCCCCTCATCCAGATCATTGATAAAGATGTTAAACAAGACTAGTCCCAATACTGATCCCTCGGGACACTGCTTGTGACCAGCTGCCAGCTGGGTTAATTCCATTCACCACCACTCTCTGTGCTCGGTTGTCCAGCTAGTTTTTAATCCAGTTTAGCGTGCACCTGTCTAGGCCATGAGCCACCAGCTTTCTCAGGAGAATGCTGTGGGAGACTGTGTCAAAGGCTTTACTAAAGTCCAGGTAGATGACATCCACAGCCTTCCCCTCACCGACTAGATGGGTCGCCTGGTCATAGAAGGAGATCAGGTTGGTTAAGCAGGACCTGCCCTTCATGAACCCATGCTGGCTGGGCCTGAGTCCCTGGTTGTCCTGCACATGCCATGTGAGTGCCCTCAAGATGAACCACTCCACAACCTTCCCCGGTACCAAGGGCAGGCTGATGGGCCCGTAGTTCCCCGGATCCTCCTTCTGGCCCTTCTTGTAGATGAGCGTCACATTGGCAAGTCTCCAGACATCTGGTACCTCCCCTGTGGACCAGGACTTCTGATAAATGGTGGAGAGTGGTTTGGCCAGCTCCTCTGCCAGCTCCCTCAGTAGTCTCAGGTGGATCCCATCCAGCCCCATAGACTCATGCATGTCCAGGTGGCAAAGCAGGTCTTTAACTGCTTCCTCCTGAATTGTGGGGGGTTCATTCTGCCCTCCATCCCTGTCTTCCACCTCAGGAGGCTGATTACCTTGTGAATTGCTTATCTGACTATTGAAGACTGAGGCAAAGAAGGCATTAAGTACCTCAGCCTTTTCCTCATCCTTGGTGACAATGTTCCCCTCCTCATCCAATAAAGGATGAAGATTCTACTCGGTTCTCTTTTTGTGGTTAATATATTTGCAGAAATATTTTTGTTGTCTTTCACACAGTGGCCAGCCTGAGTTCTAGTTGGGCTTTTGCCTCTCTAATTTTCCCTTTGCATGACCTAACAAACTCCCTATACTCTTTGCGAGTTACCTGCCCCTTCTTCTAAGAGTGGTAGACCCTCCTTTTTTACCTGAGTTCCAGCAAAAGCTCCCTGTTCAAGCAGGCCGGTCATCTTCCCTGCTGGTTCGTCTTCCAGCACACAGGGACAGCCTGCTCCTGCGCCTTTAAGACTTCCTCCTTGAAAAATGTCCAGCCTTCCTGCATCCCTTTGCCCTTCAGGACCACCTCCCAAGGGACTCTCTCAACCAGTGTCCTGAACAGCCCAAAGTCAGCCCTCCGGAAGTCCATGGTTGTGGTTTGGCTGACTGTCCTTCCAACTTGACCAAGAACTCTATCATTTCATGGTCACTAAGCCCAGGTCAGCCTCCAACCACCACATTTCCCACCAGTCCTTCTCTGTTTGTAAACACCAGGTTAAGTGAGGCACCTCCCCTTGTAGGCTGCCTTACCAGCTGTGTCAGGACGTTATCTTCCACACACTCCAGGAACCTCCTAGACTGTTTCTTCTCTGTTGTGTTGTATTTCCAGCAGACATCTGGTAAGTTGAAGTCCCCCACAAGGACAAGGGCTAATGATTGCGAGACTTCTGCAGTCACTTATAGAATGCCTTATCTGCCTCTTCCTCATGGTTGGGTGGTCTATAACAGACTCCCAGCAGGATATCTGCCTCGTTGGCCTTCCCCCTCATCCTTACCAATAAGCACTCTGCCTTGTCCTCACAATCATTAATCTCTACACAATCAAAACACTTCCTAACACACAAAGCCACCCCACCTCTCCTTCCTTGCCTGCCCCTTCTGAAGAGCTTATAGGCATCCATTGCAGCACTCCAGTCATGAGAGTCATCCCACCATGTTTCTGTGATGGCGACGAAGTCATTGCTATCCTGCTGCACAATGGCTTCCAGCTCCTCCTGTTTGTTGCCCATGCTGCATGCATTGGTGTAGATACACTTGAGCTGAGCTATCGATTTCACCCCCAACATCTGCATGCCACCCATAGGTCCATCACTGGTGGGCCTTGTTCTGTCCCCCTCCCTCCTCAAACCTACTTTAAAGCCTTCTCTATGCGCCCAGCCAATTCATATGTGAGAAACCTCTTTGCCTTTCTAGAAAGCCAAACGCCATCTGTTGCCATCAGGCCTGGTGCCATGTAAACCTTCCCATGATCATTGAAGCCAAAATTCCACCAATGACATCAGCCTCTAAGCCACACATTAATCAGGTGTGTGTTAATACAGCTCATAAACAACTGAAACCTATTTTCTGCTAGTGTCAGGCACACTGTCAATGTTTTAGCAGAAGCATGGGAAGTGAAACATCAGTTGCATGGCTCTTGGGAAAGAGGTTGGGGAGGGAAAGGGGAAGGGGAAGGGGAAGGGGAAGGGGAAGGGGAAGGGGAAGGGGAAGGGGAAGGGGAAGGGGAAGGGGAAGGGGAAGGGGAAGGGGAAGGGGAAGGGGAAGGGGAAGGGGAAGGGGAAGGGGAAGGGGAAGGGGAAGGGGAAGGGGAAGGGGAAGGGGAAGGGGAAGGGGAAGGGGAAGGGGAAGGGGAAGGGGAAGGGGAAGGGAAAGGGAAAGGGAAAGGGAAAGGGAAAGGGAAAGGGAAAGGGAAAGGGAAAGGGAAAGGGAAAGGAAAGGAAAGGAAAGGAAAGGAAAGGAAAGGAAAGGAAAGGAAAGGAAAGGAAAGGAAAGGAAAGGAAAGGAAAGGAAAGGAAAGGAAAGGAAAGGAAAGGAAAGGAAAGGAAAGGATGAGTTAAGGAAGTCAGAGGGACAGGGGAGATTGGGAGAGTGACAAGTAACTCTTCTGAGCGTCAATCTCCACTTTTAATCCTCAACTTTCTCCAAACCCTCTGTATGTGTCTCAACTCCATAAAATCTACAAATCAAGAATCAAATTGCGTGTATCCTAAAAATGATGTTAATTTTGAAGATGCATCAAAAAATCACCCTAACACAATTTTAATAGATTAAATCGGGAGGCGGGGGGGGAACTTATATATTTGCTTTGAGGTTTTAAACTGTTCTTTGCCAGCTTAGTATATGACATCTGCTAACTAAATTATCTTTTGAATAACCTCCAGATCTACAAACATACAAAGCAAATTCTGCAATAAAGTAACTGTACGCTTCTACTACCATCAACATGCAAAGCAGTTGTGACCAGACAGTTACATAATCCCCCAGGTCAGACCAGGGCTGTGTCTGTCCCTTATACTGTGGAGAGTTCATCAACGCCTGGGCAGTAACACCTGGCTCTTGTGAGATGTTCTGTCCTCGCAAGTTCAAAACTACTTTGTAAAATCAGTGAGCTTGCAAAGTATTGCCATTCTCATATTACAGGTGGAGAAATGGATGCGGGGAGGTTAAGCAGTTTATTGAAGGTCTTAGAGGAAGTAGGTGGCAGAGCTGAGAGTGCAGTTCAAAAAGACTAAGTCTCATGAACTTGATCTAAGTGACACTTTCTTTGCAAGGCATCTCTTTACTCACATCTGCTTTTTTGTGTTATAGAGATACTTAATTCCAATTACAGGAAAGGATAAGCATAAGAAATGGTCAATTATGAGAATAAGTCTAAAATCACTAATAAAATAGAGGAGGATGTTTACTGCTGAGAGGAGTACACTGTTGAGTAAGTTGGGAGCATGAGCACTATTAGTTCTGACTTCTGTAAACAGACTTTGTTAAATTGGCAATTGCCACAAGGGATCCTCTGCTGCATTTCCAGATATGGGCTTAGTTTCCCCAAGGCTGTCTTCATGCATTCATGTTTTAAACCATATAAACTATGACTTCATGAAAATAAAAATAGTTTTGTTAAACTTAGACTTTCAATAAACTACGTCAGATTACATGAGGCAGGAAAAGTATTTCTTTGAGTAATAGAAGTTTCTGGCTAGTAACAAGATATTTTAAGACTTAAAACATATGCAACATCCTGAGTCTCCTCTCATGTTCACCAGTTTAACTCTGAATGAAATGAATGCTACTTCTTTCCACATTTAACTTTCTTCTCACACTGCAGCTTTTAATAACAATCAAAACCTAAACCCTACCTCTGAATTATTTTATCAGAGAAGAGAAACAACTTAGATCAGTAACAGCATTTTGTATTTTCTTCTGCATGCACAGCAGGACTTCACTGTACATGCAACTTCATGAACAGTCTCACTGAAGGCAATCAAACTGTTCCCATACAAGGGGATAAAGAAGAAGAATCTGTCTTTTTTACTTGTAAGGCACATTGCCATTCTAGAGATATCCACAGGTCACGTGTTTTGTGAAATTGCAGCTCTGCAGGCTGACTGCCAAGTCATGTACACAGGTCTCAGCTGCTGGGCTACCTGCACTCCCTCTGGAACAGGCATTTGGTGAAGGCAAGCGGCACAAGTTAGTGTGCTGTGACAGGCAGTGTCAGAAACGAGTAGCTTTGCATTTTCAAACATGCTAAATGAATGAGTCAACTTGGCCATGTGAAGTTTGACATAAGTGCATTAAGAGCTAAGGCCTTAATAATGTATTAGAGTTACTGTAATGATATTTTCAGGGAAAAATTAAAAAGAAAGATAAATTTTACAGACGTGTCCTGAGACCCAAACATAAGCAATGTGCTATACCATCTTCCTGCTTTATTTGCAGGCCTGAATCACAGGAGAATGCTTGGAGTGCATTTTGTGTGTCCACCACAACATGTGTTTCAATTCAAGTCGGGGAATGTGTTTTTCATCCCTTTTTTTGGTTAAAAACAAACTCTTTGCATCATCAAAGAACGGGCATTCATTCAGTCTAGCCCAGTCCAAAGCACAAGCCAAGGAGATTATTTTCTTGCTGAAAGAGGATGCTGAAGAAGGGTCCCCTTCTTCCACAGGTACTTTCACTCATCCCTGTCAGTAGCTCTCTTCCTTTTACTTCTGCATTGCTGCAGGAGATCTACAACAGTTCGTGACTGCAAACCCACTTCACCATTGACAGCAGAGCAAAGAGACAGCTGGAAAAGATGTCTAGGAGAAGTAGCAGCTAAGAACACAGCTTTCTGCAGCACCTTGCTGACAGCCTGAGGAGAATTTATAGAGCTATGCACAACATTTTCTGCAATAGTTATATATTGGGGGTAATAGAAGCACTAAATGAGAGAAAGACAGCTTGCAGTATGAGCATCTTGTGGCCATATAAAGACAGCAATCTCTAAAGTTGCTTCAGTTGTTTCTCTCCACATAGAACCATTGGCAATGACTCAAAAATACAAAACTAATTACAGGAGAACTACTGATACAAAAGGGAATAAAGAAAAACAATTGGGATGTTTTTAATGAACCACTTGCTCTGTTATAGGCAGTTTTCAAAAGTTATTTTTATAATTAGTTTATATTTATAAGCTGTTATTTGCAAATCTGCTCTTGCTACTATGCACCCGTGACTCAGTTTGTAAGGCACTTCTCCATTTTTTATGCCCTCACGGGAACGAGGTTGTTGGAGCCTCATGGAACTGGTTGTCTTCCCCTGTCAACCATGCATGCATGCACATGTATTTGATGTAAGTACGTATTAATTCACTGTAGAGAATTCAAGCACAACAATCAAACAGTCCTTGAAAGGCTAGGGTCCAACAGTCTAATTTTTGAACAATACAGAAGCGAAACGTTCTATGCCCAGCTGTTCAATTTACATCTTTTGTTGTACGTCAATGAATTCAGATGGCCTAAGCTAATTTTTAGGGCATTTACACATTTTGAGGTCTCTGTGTCACAATAGGTTTATCTGAAACTTAAACAAGTATATATGAATGCAGTTTTCTTTTCTGTATTGCCAAATGAGGATCCAGCAGTTACCTTTTTCAAATAAATATAATAGAAAATAGATAAATATCCTATGTGCAGGGTGGGATTGTCCTGAGTATAGTTTGGGAAGCCAACCGTCCTGAGTTCTGAGCCAGATTAGAAGTCACTTTCAAACTTTGATGACAAAGTTACATATGTAAATCCTTACTTAGGCATTATAATAGGGTACACAGTATGTCAGGGCTGCTTAGAAGACAGAAAGCCTGACACACTCCAGCCAAGTTTTGTCCTTGGGTTGCTACAGTCTGCTGCATGAGCTGCTTACTCTAAATCTGAAGTAGTTCAGAAAGACAGTTTCTACATGAACAAGTAGCATGGTGCAGCAGCAGCATTATAGTAGGACAAAGCACTTAGTGCAGAGGACCCAATGTCTACACTACACGCATTTGGAGGTTTTGGAAGACAAATGTAGTTGTGAACTAATTAGAAATTCCTGAATCCTCAGTACTTTAAAGGAAAAAGTAATATAAGCAGACAATTGGAAAAAAGAAACTGCTGGAACATACGTCTCTGGCCAAATTTAATTTTTTTTTTTTTTTTTTTTCCTTTGGACTATAGCTCTGCATGAACTGAGCACCAGCAAAGACATTTTTTTCAGTGTCAAATCAAGTTGAAACAGATCATTTTGATAAAAACCCGGGGAGAAAGATTTGTCTTTCAGTGGGTAACCTGGAACTGTGACACCAAGGCTACCCAACTGGTCATTTAACCATCCGCACCTCCTCCTTCATGGCTGTTTCTTACTTTTACTTGCTCCATCTTGTTCTTCGTCTTGACTGTGAGCTCTTCAAGGCAGGATTTACTTCTACATATGTGAGAACTTTCTTGTTTTGGTTTTAAATATGACATAGTGGGGGTTTTGGATGCTGGCACAAGGCAAACAGTGAACAATAATCATATTTAGTATCCTGAGCTTCCATTACATTTTCAGCCTGCTCCGGCTACCTGTTTTCAAAGCAGTTGACCACCTTGGGGAATAAACGAATACATAGCCATTTCCTGCTTCTGTAGATTCAGTTTATTGTGCTTGCAGGAATTGTATATGCAGTGGTCATGTATGGGTGAACTCCAAATGGACAGAAAAGCCAGAGAAACTGGTTCCTTGTTCAGGCACGTACATATCAGTAGTCGTAAAATCTGAAGTGAAATTTAACGGTTGTCAGATTTTCTAACATCTGTATGGGACAAATAGACTGTGTCTTCACTGTGGGGTAAGTTTGCTTTGTGGCACATCCCATGTTCTGGTCCACCAACATGCTGAACATAGGACCTGCTGGAGCGCATTGCAAGTCCCCAGTGGGCTGCTAATCCTCGTTAGCTCTGTATAATAAGCAAGGTACGAGAGGCAGGTACAGTGTGTTCCCATATCCCTGTCTGTATCCTAACTCTGTCCTGGCATAAGTATGCACTCCTAGATTGAGAGACTGGAAAGACATTCACAAACCAATTAATAATATATCGTGAAATGCATGTAATTGATGGCAGCAGGTAAATATGAAACTCTTAGAAAAGTTGACTTTCTGAAAGAGAAACTGGCCTGCTCCTGGGTAATAAATTTGCATATGTGGAAGAACTGTTCGATACAGAGGGAGTTTTGGGGAGGGAGGGAGGAATTTTGTAGCTTCAAGGGGAGGGTTTGGGTTTTGTGTGTGTTTTCTTTTTAAGTCTCATTCAAGAGAAGTAGTAGGAGGAAATATGTAAAGGAAGACAAGAGCATACTTAATTGTTCTGTTCCCACACTAGATTGTCTGGGCTTAATAAATGGAACATGAGCCCCATGTTTCTAATTTGATACTTTGAGTACCTCATTCTCTTTTTGCCCAAGGCAAAAGAGATGTAAATATCTTTCTATTCTCCTATTAAAATTCCTCTAAGACTAACTAAGCTTAATCCACCTTCCATTGAAGTTAGTGGGAATTTTAAAATTTATTTCACTGGAAACAGAAATAGGTCTTTAGGATATCTCCTTGCATTATTCTTTCTTTCTTTTTTTTCTCAGATTATCATAAATACCTCTGCATCCTTGAGGAAGTGGCATGGGAGACAGGTAAAGAGTTTCACTTCCCAGGAAATCTCTCATTTTTTTCAAAATCTAGAATGGGTTGGGGAAAAAACCTGGAAGACTACTCCAAATCTGTCCTATGACCCAAATGGGTTAACACATTTCTTTGCTTATACCCCTGTTGACATATTCCTCCTACATGTTAAACCCAGTTTACCACTACAAATATCTTATAGATAAAGTATCTTACAATACCAACCTGTAAACTTTTGCTAGTTTTTTGTCAAAAATTTCCAGCCATTCCTGAATGGTAGAAATCTGCTGGTGCAATGTTATAGGGAAAGCTCTGACAGCTACATGGAACAGGTTTGAAGGGCATTGGTTGCCAGCAGCATGGCTTTGCTGTTGTTCCCATTTGTTCTCAGCATTACTGAAGTTGCCCTAGCAAGGGCAATGTGTAGGTTAAAAAATACCTTTAAACAAAAGCTTAGTGCCTGAGTGGATTTAAATGGTTTTAAATGTGATCCCACATTGCATGGGTAAATTGTGCTAGCTACTTTTGAGCAAGATTTTGCTTTAAACCCAGATCTGACTATCAGTGCTTGAAGTGCCTTTAGGGACAAGACCTCAAAACAGAGATACTATATATAACTAGATGGTGACAAAACTGTAAACATTTGGGGAACTTGTGAAGCAGGATGTCATTCCCAGTTCTCCACACACTAAAGCAAGTCACTTGCTTTTGGTGTCCTACAGACCCTCTTCTATACAATAAAGCTACCAAAATAAAGCCAGTAACAATGGCCTGTGCGATAAGCTGATATTACTCCATGTTTTGAATTCCTCACTCGCTGGATAGGGCAATGCAGTGTGTAAACAACCAGGATGTCTCAGCTGGTTCTGGTTTTGTCAGGTAGGCTGCGTACAGTCTCTGTGAAACATGAGGTGGTTAACCTGCTTCCAAATGTGTATTTGGACCAACAGGGCTAAAAAATACAGAAACCAAAAGGGAAGCAATCACGTGGTGGAGACGAAAGCACCAAAGTACATACTGACTTTTCAAAATTATACATCCTTATATCCTCCAGGGCACAGTCCTATTTAGGTATCATTGCCATGTACAGCTCAGCTGCGGGTTGTTTGAGGAAAAGACTCTTTACAGCTTCAGTGAAGTATTCAGCATAGAAATCCTTGGAATGTTTTCTGAAATCTATAAATGGGTGGGACATTTTATATAGTTGTTCCCTGCTGCTATCCTCCACATTTTCACTATAATTTTTAAAAATTTATTTATGCACACTGCAATCAGTCTCTTTGCCAGGGATTTTCAAAGTGGAAAATAGTTCATCAACATTTTCCTTGGACTATTTTTGGGATGTCAGAAAAGTAACAGATTATTTATCAAGGGGTAGTCCGTTGAACTCCTGAACCTGGTCTGGTAGCTTACTTCCTTTGCTTATGAGTACCTACACTAGTGTGCTTTGTTTACAGAATGAACTGTTCTGGAATGAATAGCTGAAATCTACTCAGGTACAATAAAAGTCTGATTGCTTTTTAATAAGAGATGTTGGTGACATTGCTGTAAATTTCAATGGGAGTTCAATATCTGGAGCATCTCCAAGGTCTGGCTCCTAATTTGGAACCTGAATGACATCTAGTATCCATTTAAAGTCTAGATTGTTTTTAAGTTTGTCCACCCAGTTTTAACGTGGCAATGTCTGCTTTTCCTTTGCAATTACTCAGAATCCATCAAATTCTACTAAATTGCAGGACATGGGTATGCCAATTAGTAGCAGCTGAATACTTCTATTTCCATGGGAAAATCAGGTATGCATTCCTGAAATTTTTCACAGAAACTTACTTCTATGAATTAGTGTAGTTATTTTATTACTTTCACCTCAAATATTTTCTTTAAACAGTTCCATAACATGATGGAAGTAAGACTCCAAGTGGCGAATTCTGAGTTCTCTGAATGATTACAAGGAAGATGTTTCTCTGTACTGCAGTCACCTCCTGCTGCGCTACTATGGCTGTTGCACAAAAAAGGAGGTTCCAGGAATAAGTGAAATACAACACAGAGCAATAATCCTTAGTTAAAAGTACATTCAGTGCCAATCAAATTTTTGGTTATCATAATAAAGACCATCTATGATCTTGTCTCACTGGACGAAGGCCTGATACAAATGCCACAGCAGTGGGAAGGAAGCTTTGCCCATCTCACCCTCATTACACCAACACCAACCTGCTGCACTGCTCCTGCTGCTGGCTGCCAGGTAAAACCCTGAAGTCATGGCAGTAAGATACCTCCACTAGGAGCTCACACATCTGAAACCCACTTCTTCCAACACTTGTCAGAAAGCCACACTTGGTAATCTTTTAGTTTTCAATTTACCAGTTAACTCATACAGGCAAACTACTTATATCTTTTTTGCAGCATGACTTCCAAGGCCTTAAATCCCCTTATAGTAGAAACAGATGTATATTTACTTTTGTCTTTGGATATAGCAGTTTGTATTTAATTCAGGTTAGATACCGCGGTGCTCTGATATGTTAGACAGCAATGAGGCTACAGAGACCTCAACAGTTACACCCGAGGAAAGTTTTCCATGTTTTGCTGGTTTTGTGAGGAAGGAGATAAATTAAGATTAAATACAGACTAGTATAGGGAAAGAAAATAGTTGATTAAATACTGCTTTCTCAATTTTGTGCCACAGGGGAGAAAAGGCAGTCACTCAAGACAGAGAAGAAATAGAGTTGCAGATAGTATTTGGATTTACAGTGTGATTAGCTGGCAGAACTTATTGCCACCTTATATTGCTAAAGGCATAAAGCTGGAAAAAATGTATTTTGGCTGCCTATGGCAGTTACAATTTTCATCATGACTGTTGGGTAACTGGATAGTCCCAATTTCAAGGCCAGTTCTCCCAAATACATGTGAAAATCTGAGATTTCTCTAAAGCTATTTTCCTGTTATTCTATTTCCTGTCTTTTTCAGTTTTGTGCTAGAATTTCTTTTTCTGTGTGTGTCTGCCTGAGTAAGGTTATTCTTACCTTAGTTGTGCATGCTCTGTATGTGTATGTTTGTCATAAAAAGTCCTAGCTTTGTGAGTCCCTACAAGTTTCATTAAGACGTAGCCCAAGAGATAAGGGAAATCCCGCCCAGGAGATAGAAAAATACAGAATGTTATTTCATTTTATTAGACTGTGGAGAAATCACATAGTAGAGACTTTGTGAATGTCTCCACTGCAAGAAAAACTTTGGTCATTTGACTTTTTATGAGACACCAAGGAATCAATCACAGGATGGAAACCCTAAGAAACTAGAATGTATGGGTTCCAGTATTTGTGGAACTTAATACTATTCTCTTCGTGCAGCTTAGTCATGTTTCAACCTATACGCATACTTTTGTCCTTTTGTAGTTTTAGCACAGATTGAGATTTCAATTCCATTTGCAGATCTGAGACTACCGTTCAGAATGGATGTTATCATCCACTTACACTTTAAGAAAACATTCTGCTACTGAATATTATGATCAACATCCATATGACTTGTAGCCCATTGTCAATGTTATTTTCTACATCAGTGGACCTGTTCAATTCAGGAATAAAAAGGCAGGTGTTTGGGCCTAGCCCTGTGCAGACACCTCTGCCCTGTTGTGGCAAACTCTCTGTCTGGCAGTGCAGCTTGGATGTGCAAAGCTGCCTCTTCCCCAAGAATGAATCAGTGAGGCTACTGGCATGGTGGTAAAAGAAACCTGTGTTACCTTACACATGCATTTTCTGCAGTGTAGATAGCATTTGAGTTTAATTTTTCAGGCAACTTCTCATCTATCCTAACACTGGCTTGACCTGAGAGTTTTCTGAAATTCTCCCAACTCTGCTAGCAGTTAGTGGGTTTCCTGTTCTACAAAAAGCTCGGCATGTTTTTCCTAGCATATCATCCAGTTCTGTTGTGAGCCCCACCTCTTTTGAACGGTACTATGGACATGAAATAAACACCAGTACTTAATAATAACACTGTCTGAAATCCCAGTTGCAAGTTCAAAGAGCATATGCTTCAGGGCATACAGTCACTGTTCAGATGCCGATGCTGAGGGTGGTTGTTTTTTTCTCATGAATATGAATGTCCTGTTCAGAATAAATGTCGTCAATCTTTGCTGGCCTAGGACTGAAAGCAATTCCAAATTAATCTAGCAGGTTGGCAAGAGATCAAAAATACCAACAATATATGAGTTGATGCAGTTACATAAACAAGGAAGGCGTCTTAACGGCATGGCTGATGGCACAGCCAAATACTGCTGCAAGCAGGCTTTTAGTACTACCTATACATCAGCTGAGTAAGATTCTGTTCACTTGCTTAAAATTAAATAATGAAATTCAACTAGCTACAATAAACATTGTACAGTGTAGGGTTAAAAAAAAAAAGACAATGGAAAAGATAGACTGAAATTTATAAGGTGGAACCAAATATGAAAGCTCCTGGTACAAAGAAAAAAGGCCCAGACACAAAACACTGTGTTAGGAAGCCTAGCCCACAAGGTACAAAACTGGTCTGACTGAAGATGGTGGCATGTCTTCCACTAAGACAGTAAAGTTCTAAGGTCAGTATCAGATTGGGGTACTTCCCTGTTTTTAAGAACCATGAGAACATTTCATGAAGAGAACAGAATTCACCTTAGAAGCACAAAATACACCTGAGATTGAATACAGCATCCTGTTGTATTTTTTTAAAATCAGAAATAGAATTATTCTGAAAGTATTAGGAATGCTGGTTTCCTTTTCATGTTTCTTTTTGGTTTTGGGTGTGTGTGTGTACAAAATGGTTTTGAACACCTTAAAGTAAGAAAAGCAATGGGGAATTATATTGTTACTAGGTGAGGAGTTGCCATCTTGTCACCGTTCCTCAGTTAAATTGAGCTGGTTCTGCCACGGGGACAGGCAGGTTAATAGCAGTGAGAACGTCAGTCTGCCTGGTTTGCAGTTCAGAACAGGACTGGTACGGTCAGATTCAAAAAACAATGAGTATAACTCTCTAATGGAAGAGGCAACTAAAAAATCAAAAAGAAAGAGAAAAAAATTAACTCAAAGAACAAAACCAAGGAAGCAATGCCAGCTTTCAAAGCGTTGGCTGGATGCTAGGAAGGATGATCATAAATGGTTCAGAGACCTAGTCAGTCACTTACCCACAGCTCCTGTTGACTTCAGAGGACTTTTTCTCAGATGAATAAAAGCTTCCTAGGAAAATACTTGAACCTAGCCAGCAGCACAATGAGCTAAGTCTGTAAAGCTTTCCATGACATTAGCAAGGCACCTAGGAATATTAATAGCAATGGTGAGAAAAATTAGACGTCACAGAGGATTCCAGGGGATTTCCTCTCATTCCCGGACCATTCTACCCAGTTTCATTACAGCATTTTGCAAAGCCTGTAAAATGCAAAGCCTGCTTTTTACAGTGCCTAATGGAATGCCCCCAATCTCTGGTAAAACCAATAAAACTACATTGTCATAAACAGGAAAACAAAGTTAATCCCTAGAGCTTCTGAAATAATAATGAATTTTTAAAGTGTATAATTATTTATTATTTGTATCACAATAGCAAGTAGAGAAGCCAAACAAATTGGGAGTTGCCTAATGCCAGGCAATGTGCAAACATAGCGTAAACGTAACAGAAACATGCAACCTAAACAGACCAGACAGCCAGAAGGTGAGAGAGGAAGCAGAGATGGATATTAAATAATTACAACTTTCCAAAGCCATATACATGCATAGAATGAAAACTAAGGTAGGTTACAGAAAACATATTAGAAACTTAATTACCAGACCTGGTTCTTGCAAGTGTAAAAAATGCTGTTGTTTGTGGAGTTGCATTTCTGTCAGAAAAAAAGGACGATGAATGAAGGTTTCATACAGAGATTTCATTGCAGGCTCATGATGACGCAACTATATCACTGCGGCTATTTGGCAAAGTTCCTTTCTGATAGAAACAGTACTATTATCTGAGAAAAATCCCTTCAGATTTTCACTTGGTGAGCTTCTTTTGTTCAAGGATCTTTTTATTATGCAGAAAAGCTCTGAGCTACTTTGCCAAGTTCAGGTCTTTACATGTTGAGTGAGCAGTGACTGAGTCAAGAGGACATACATATTCTTTTCCAATCTCCCCACACTTTCTTGGTCAGTGGTAAATTTGCCTCACACTACTTGGTGAAAGAGCACCTCAGCTTGTGTTCAGGTCTCTGGATCTAATTCAGAAAAAGACATATGCTACCTATAAAGCCATAAGGGAGCAGGCATGGTGCATCAGTTTCCACATGGACAGTTACCAGGCCATGTAGAGGGGCTTGTATCCAAAACGCATGCAGATTCAGAGAGTTAGCTGGGACTTCCAGGTGAAGCTTCTGCCTCTTCCAGAAAAAGCAAGGGAAAACACTGGAAGGTGAATATCCCCAGTAGCTTCCTCTTTTAACAGAGCATAAGACAAGTAAGGAGCTAGCCTTTCTTCTCCGTCCCCACCACCCCCACTCATTGGGCTAAGCTCCTCTTAAACCTGGTGGTTATGACTGGACTCACCTTCAGCATTGGCCATGAACAGACCCTCGCAACCAACTGAACGAAGGGGCATAACACGTTGCCTCTTGTTAGCTGAGCCACATTAACAGACTGTACTCCTGCTTCCTTGCCTGTGGCAACTAGGAAACAAACCACATATGCCTAGGCTGCCATCATGAAGGTACACAGTTGCCACAAGTAAGGAGTGCTGGTATGGTCAGCTAATGCAACTCGGTGAATAGCTACCTTAACCACTTGTAATTGCTGGTCCATGCCTTCACTGAGTTGTATATGGCTACACCACACTGTTTATGAGTGTTATACTCACACATTGCTATTTAGTCACAGATACCGTGTTTATTTTATTTTCATTTATAAAAGGGAACAAATTTGGAATTTTAAAGTAATTGTTCCCTCTTAAAAAGCAATTTATTTATTTTTTTTTCCACAGACACCATCAAAGCCAGCAATGATGGATTTCTATTTGTTGTATTTGGTATGCTAACTAGCAAGCCCTCAGGCCCACAGGGTGCGAAGAACGTCATTTATCGTCAAAGGGTCATATAAATAGTGAGTTATTTCTGCCTGACCATTTTTTCGTGTTTCGGCACAAGGCCCTGAGGACAGCAGGAGGCGAAGAAGTTTTTGAAAGAGAAAGTTCTTGCCTAACTTTGGATATGGAAGAAGTAATTAGTAACAGTAGTCAGTATATGGTCAAGACTGTCACTGGGGAAAGCAATCAGGAGAACGGTCAGTATTTAGTCAGGACACAAGAAAGATACTTGGAAAGTAGTAACGACAGTGTGACTGCACTTTTGAGGAACTAACCATAATAAAGCAGAGTACAAACTGTTGGTCAGAGCACATTTGTCCAACTCAGTTCAATCTATTGAAGGCTTAATTGAGTTTATGTGCAAGCACAGCTGCATCTATACGCAGTGTGTTCTTACACACAACATACTTAGTACTTTGTTAGTAACTATGGCATCTGAATATGTACCATTGCTGCCAGAAGCAGCCTGGCACATGACTGTCTTCTGACAAGTGTTTGACACATGCTTTCACAATGTGGCTCAATCCCCTGACTCTGTTGCTGGACCTGGTTTGGAGAGGTTGGCTTCTTACAGGTTTATGTTACTGGGCTACACAACGTGCCTTTGGGCACTCTAGTGTCTGTTGAGACGCACGGCAGGTGAGATGCCCGAAACTCTGAAGACATACCAGAACCATCTCACACAGATGGCTGTGGATGCATGCACTCGACACATCTTTGTTCCATGAGAGGAACTGCTGTGGGGAACAGTTCAAACCACGTGTTACCACAGGGTTTGATGAAAATGCCACAACTCTAGAATACAGTGGTAGTCCTAATGTGGGCAGTCATTCATGGGAATCATTAATGTGTCAGCAGCTTTGTCCTAAGATTCCTGCAAGGTTCGTGTGATTCACCTGCTCCTGCATGAAATATGGCCAGTGAAAGCCAGAAGTTCTTACTTCCATCACAAGTCTTGAATGCACAATACTGAAACAACATGTTGTATGGTGTTCCTCTTCTTGGTTTGCACACTTACCAAACCAGGATAATGTTTCTGCAGAAGTCTTCTGTGTAAATATACCTACTTGCAACTTTTCCATTTAACTACGCATTTTTTTGCATGAGCTCAACAGAATTTCTGTTAGCGTGTCTTCTTCAATGTTGCTTTGCTCCTTCTCCCAAGAATTTTTCAGGAGTGGAGTCCTGAGAAACAGAGCTTGAGAAAGAAAATGAACTTGTGGTTAGATTGACTGGATCTGCACCCAAACTCTGGATTGAGTTTCTAGTTTTACCACATACTATATGTATGACCTGAGGCAAGCTATACTGCCTCTTTATGCTGCAATTTCTCATCCTCAAAGTGGGGACAATAATACTTTCTCTACATTACAGGATTCTTGTGAAGTAAAGTCCATTAACAGTAATGAGAAGCTTAAGCACAATGGAAGCAACCATCACAGCTGTTCTTTGCAGGCATCAGATAAGGGTGTTCATCATCTAAACACACACAGCTGAAGCACCACTGTCAGGGTGTGGAGCTGGGAATGGTTTTCAGTGTCCCTGTCTGTGCAAGGTGAGATCAGTGTCTAGGCGTACCTGATGCAGACGCCCCTCACACTGTGTCCTTCTGGAGGCAAATTAGATATAACCACTTCTGGCACCTCAGTGGGCACAAATAAAGACCTCTTATGAAAAAAAACAGGAAATTGTAAAAAAAGTCTGGAAAAATAATAAAAACCAACCATGCTGTCAGTTGATGCAGGTCTTATTAACAACAAGAAATCTGTATTGTTAGCAAGTGTAAACATCAGGGACTCACACAGACTAAAACCAGAGATCAAAAGTTTTTGAATTATTTTTTATATGCTTGATACATTTTTCAGTCTGTTTTATAACAGTTTGCAGATTTAGGTGTAGACCAGGAAATTTTTCACTTTACAACTGGTCTCTCCGGTCATTTTCCCTGTGATACTGTCCAAAATCATCTTATCGGCAACTCATTAGCATTGCCACATTTTCCATTATAAGCCATTCCGCTGAACCACAGATGGTAGCGCACAGGTGAGATGGAGGAAGATGGCAACCTGTCTCTCTGCGGAGAACTGCAGCTCAAGAGCACCAAGGTGTCATTGGGTAGAGCTACTGTTCTTTGCCACCCAAAGAGCAACGTTTGTCATGTTTCATATTTGAGTCATGCTTGACACCTTTAGCCTTTTCTTCTTAAAACACAATATATGGTCCAGTGGAAAGGGTTGGAGAGAGCTCTCTTCAAGAGTTGCAATGGCACTATACCTATTCTGAATCAATAAATCAGCTATGGGTGTGGAGCATGCATGGCGAGCCATCACCTCTCTGCAAGGTCAGGTTCATATCGCTGTCACGGACGGACGTAGGAGGGGGAAGCTCACCAACGCACAGAGGGGGTTTGCTGCAGTCAACTGCCAGCGGTCAGAAGCCAGAGCCCCTCCTCGTTTCCTGGAAGTCCGACCCCAGCCACACCAGGTTTCGTGACCTGCTTTCAGCACCTCTTCAAGGGCTCTGCCAGGCCAGCACAAAATTTTGGACAGCCAGCTAACGAGCGGCCAGCCCCTGGCGCTAGCTGCCCCGGGGCGCGCTATCGCCCCTCGGAGCGAAGGCAGGACAGGCATCTGAGGAGCCGAGGTGGCCCCGCCGGCTTCGGGGCGCTCTGGAGCGCTGGTTTCGCCCGCCTCCGGACAGGGAGAGCTCGCCCCGGGCACCACACTCGCGCCGGCCCGATGCCCCCCTGGGGTGCGCAGGAAGACCCGCGGCGGTTCCGCGCCGCGCCCCGCCGCGCCCGGGCGGTGGGAGCGCGGCGGGCACGGGCGGGCAGGGGGCGCTGCGGCGCCGGCCCCTGGCAGCGGTTGGAAAGCGCGGCGGCGGAGGCGGAGCGGGCGGTACACCGATAGGGCTGACGGGCAGGGGCAGCCGTCCTCGCCACCGCCCGGCCTCCTTTGTCCCCTCCCCTCGCCGGCGCGCCCAGCACAGCCGGCAGCGCGGAGCGGGCCGGCCTGGGGATTCCCTCCACGCGCCGCCCAGGTCGCCATCTTCACACCCCCCCCTCCCCCCGACCTCCTCTCGGACCCTGCCGGCCAGGTGCCCGGGAGCTGGCCGGGAGCGCGGGAGGGGGTCTGCGTCGCGCCCGCCCGCTGCATGTGACCGCCGGCCGGTAGCGGCCTCCTCCGTGGATCTCGTCTGCCTCCTCCTCCTCCACTCCCAGCGCGGCGGGGAGGGGGCGCGGGGCGCCCGGCAGCGGGGGACGGAGGTGCCGGGGTGCGGCGGGCAGACAAAGGAGCGGGTGCCGCCGTGGGCAGCGGTGAGTGGCCGGGGCAAGGGTGGGGGGGTCCCCGCTCTCGCCGCCCCGCTTCGCCGGCGCGCCCGCGGGGCAGGTACCTCCTGGCGGGCCGGGCTGCGCCGCGGCCGCTCCCTTACTCGGGCGGGCGGAGGGGCTCGGGCTGCTGCCGGCGGAGGCGGGGTGGCGCCGCCGTCCCTCCGCCGCTGCCCCTCCGCCGCTGCCGCCTGAGACCGCCGGTGTTTCCCGCATCTCCGACCCTGCAGCCGAGCAGAGCGACGTGCCCGGGGGCGGTGTGGGCCGGGCGGGGCGCTGTGGGGGCAGCGGCCAGGAGGGCTGGCCAGTGCTGCGGGCGCGGCGACCGATGCTTAGCCGTAATCCCGCCTGACACCCGGACAAAAAGGGGCAAGCAGCAGATTTTCTGGTGGGCGATGAAAAAAGATGAGGGGGTTTTTATTATTAATTTTTTTCTAAACACACCCCACCCCCCACCCCGCCTTGGCGAGGCGGGAGGGCAGGTGCTGCTGTGAGCAGGTGGGTGGGCGGCGGGAGCGGCGGGGCCTGGGCCCGCCTTCGGCCTGTGCCCGCCTTCGGCCTGTGCCGGGCACTGGGCGTGGCGGCGATCCGGGGGTGCCGCCGCGCCCTCCCCCCGCTCCCAGGGCCGCGGCCACCCGTGACCCGGACCGCCGCATGGAGCCCCGCACAGCGGCGTGAGGGGCAGAAGGCTGCTCTGCGGGGCTGCTGGGGTGAACAGCTATCAGCACTTGGTTTTGCATCCGGAGAGGTAAAGTCGTGTTCAACGCGGTGGTTTGAAATGTGGCGCATGGCTTCTGGGTTAAGCGTTCGGTTTTCAGGCAGTTGCTCAGCGTGTGTAACCTTGTGCTCTTACCGAATTTATGAATCTTACCTTCATAGGCCGGGGGATCATAAGGTCCTGCGACTCTAAACTCTGAAGTTGGATGTGCATTAAACTGTAAGTCTTAACGCTTTTGCTTTTGAACTTGGGTGGATGGATGAATGGATTAATTATTTCACGTTTCTGAGAAGAGAACTTCAGAAGTAATTTAAATTAAACCCTAAGCAGACTTTTCCCATGTCTATTGGAAATATGTCCCTCCTGGCCTGTGATAACTGGTTAAAAAATAGAAAAGTAAAGAGAATCTGCAAAGCTTGGGGGAAGCTCTTTTTTTTTTTTAGGTATTTTCTTGGTAATGGGTCTTATTTAATCCTCAAGGGCTGACAGTCACCTTTTAAGCCTGATCAATGTATAGGAAACATCTGTAAGTGTAGTACTAGTATGTTTCCTTATATTTAACTGAAGTAATTGAGATTAGATTTCCTCACTCATAAGGAATGTTTAGTCAATTAATTTGCTTAGGTAATCTGATTAACAGTAGCTCACTGAAGGCATAGATATGTTTCTGAAAGCCAGTTTTTCCCTTGTTGAAATACAGATGCAATTTTGAAAGATGTAATAAAATACTGAATTTTATTGTAATAATGTTTTTTGAAGGGTGAAAGAGACTGTGGTATGTGAAATTGTAGAAAGTGATCAAGCAAATGATTACAGCCATTAGTGAACTAAGAAGCAGCTCAAATAATCAATGAGATAATTGGCTGTATACATTTTAGTATGTACATGAGTCAATAGTTGCGTCATTAGCTTGGGTGAGAAACTAGAATCTGGGTATAGCTGTCCGGGTATCTAAATTTATTTTCTTGATGGGAAGGATACCTAAGACTGGTATCCTTTCCACAGCAGAGAATCAGTTAATTCTATTCAGTTAACTTCCTGGTGAAGTTTCTGTATGTCTAGACCAAAGTTGTGGTTGTATCAGGAATTACAGTGTACGGTCTATAAAACATTATAATGCATTTGTACAACAGAGGAATGAAAAACTCTGAAACTGTTGTTAGGTGAAGCTTGTCCAGAAATGCTACAGCTGTGTCGTACGTTATGATTTAAAGGCTGTTTCACTGAAAAATAATTGGCAATTTACTTGTGCTGTCATATAACCAAACAATTATGTTTTTAAGCTTGC
The DNA here is from genome assembly GCF_034619465.1 of Leptosomus discolor. Classification (NCBI taxonomy): domain Eukaryota; kingdom Metazoa; phylum Chordata; class Aves; order Leptosomiformes; family Leptosomidae; genus Leptosomus; species Leptosomus discolor. The sequence continues at coordinate 45,455,352 of NC_141419.1, read as the reverse complement.
CAGTAATTTTGACCTTATGAGGGTGTCAAGTTCTGTGGTGGCTTGCAGTGTCGTGGTCTTCGGGAAGCCTTGTGGACATGGTGGCTTGTCACAATAGGGAAAAGACATAAATGTTTTGAATGTCCCATCGTAGTTTCTGCTGTCCAAAAAAATAAGTTGAGTTGATTTAGAAACAGGACGGGGAGAAGTGAAATTAATGGGTGTTCCAAATGGCTTTCTAAATATTTTACTGTGACCCTTTTTACTTAGATTTCAGAGCTTTCATTGCAGTGATAAAACATTAACCCTAGAGTAGTGTCGAGAAATCAGAATGTGTCCTGTGGAGGCATTACAGTAAACAAGAAGCATTGAAAGTCTCTTTTCGTATTTTTCCCCAACAAGAAGTGTAATTAACATTTCTAAAAGGAGTAATAGTTTGTGGTGGTGAAAGAATACTAATCGGCAGTTGCTGCTATAATTCATTGTCCACTGGGGAGGAGTCTGTGTAACACCTGGCAGCTTGAGCAAGCCTTTTAGGGAAGACTTGCACAAACACTTTAGGTATTTGTGCCAGACTTCTTGACCCTCAGAGGTGGTATGTGAAGGGGTTTCTTTTTTTTTTTGTCCTTTCAGTTGGTATTTCTTGTTATAATTACAATGTGTTATTAGAAAAATACTTTTTCTTTACACTATTTTTTCATTACAAGCAAAATATATTTCATTCTGTGGTGTATGACTGAGGTGGCAGTTTCTTGGAGTTCAAGAATTTTTTTCAAACTATTAAGAATAGTGTTGAGACATTTGCTTTGCTTACTGTGATTTATAGACCAACTTCTAGGCGTGAAGCATAATGTGAAATTAAATTACTCAGTGTAAAAAAAAAAAAAAAGTTAAAAGTATTCCCTGAAAGTACCTCTTTGCAAGTCTTTTTTGTTTGTTTTTGGTGAGCTTTGCTTATTGTGGAGTGGCAAATTGTATGTAAGCTTAGCATACCATATTGCTAAAGAAACTCTTGTCGGTCTGTTCTTCAAACTCTCTCATGATTTGTGTTAGTGCTATGTGAAGAAACCCACTGGGTTCTGGTCAATGTTGTTGGGTGCTTGTATAGAATTAAAAGATGACTAACTTCCACTTACTTTTGAGTGATAGCTTGACTGTTCAAATTAGCTTTCAGCAACTTATTTGCAACTCTTAATTACACTTGTAATCTGAGTCCAAGAACTGAATAGCAGTTTATCAACAAATTCATTACTGCAGCATGTGTTTTTACTAGATATGGTTCTAGTTAATATTAAAGACTGTTGCCTTACATAAACATTCATCTGAACGAGCCCGTTACCTTTACTCGCTGCCTTACCTCTGGGTATCTCTTTCTCACTGTGTGCCTCTGTGCACTCAGATAAAGAAAATGGGTGAAGACTAGTGTAGAGCTTTGTACCTTGCTGTGTCCTATTCATTAAAATGTGCCTGCTAATAACTACCATATCTGTTTAGCATTAGTCTTGTGTTTCCCAATCTTAGTATTGGCCTTAATAGAGTGAATAACTGAGTTTTAAAAGAACTGAGGGTGTTGTGAAAGTGTTAGTTGCTGGGTTTGATACCTTGAAAGTCAGAGAAATGCTTTCTTATATATGCTGAAGGATCGGAGGGAATTTGCTGCTGTTTAGTCTGCAAATGCAGCTCATCCATGTATGCCCGTCTTCTAATGGAACTTTATCAATCCTTGTAGTATACTTTACACAGTTAACATGAAGGATTTTTTTAATATTATAGGTGTGTTGCTGTATTACTGTTACGTTAAAAGGACTGAAGCTAAGTGTACATGATAATGCCTGCACAATTAAATGATTATTTTTCTTCAAATTTTTGAATAGACTAGATGGAGATGCATTAGAAAAGCAAGGACATGGTGTTCCTTCCTGTAGCCAAGCCTGGGACTAAAATTAGGGGGGAGGAGGAATGCTTCTCTGAAGGATGCTGATACTGAGATGGGTCGGATGCTGATACTGAGATGGGTCGGTTGGATTCCTTTTTGTTTAAAAAACATCAGTAAATCTGAAGAGAGGCTTTGGAGTATTGACCATTACTTTAAAGTTTCAGGATATTTTGATGTCTTGCATGATTAGTGTCTCTTGTTTTATTGTGTGACTAGCAGTGATATCAAGAAATAATGACAATTTTAAGGAACAAGCAACCTGAAAGAAATGGGTGAGAGCGCAATCAAACAGCTGCACTGAACATGTTGAAGTGGGGGCTTCATGTAGAGATCAGACTGAAAAGGGAGTTGAGCAGTGAGAAAGCTGGCAGTTATTAACAAAGGGAATGTAGAAGAGTTAGACTGGTGAATGTCCGACAAGAAGGCCTGTTCTCAGTGCCTGTTACATAGCTGGGTAACTCTGCCTGAGGACTTGTTTGGTCTCTTTCTAGTTTGATGTTTTGTGTGCAGTTAGAAGTGGATGTGTGAGATGAAACTACTAGTCCAAGGGTAATTATTGTCCCAAGAGGAACAGTTTATCTTGATAGCTTCTCCACTCCAAGAGGAAGAGAGGCTCTCTTGCCTGTAATGAAGGCACAGTTAAGGGAGTGTAGACCTACTTCAGAGCAGTCTTCCGTCTTCTTTGTCAGTGTCATATTAACAGAAGGGTTTAGGAGGGAGGTGTAAGGAGGAAGACATAAGGTGTCAATGTGATTATTAGCAGGTTCTGCAGGCTTCTTCCTGGCTACATGACTGTAATGTATTAACTTCCTGACCTGATGTAGCTAGTTTTCTGTCCAGTCAGATTGGTAATAGTTATCATGAGATGTCAGAGGGAGAACCGATACCTTCTCTCTGCATGTGCAGCAGTGCATTGGAGTGGTACATGGGAGAAAGCAAGCTGCTGACTGTTGCACTGCCTGAAGAGCTAGGAATTGCTGTTCAGCTTGCTTCAAAGTTATGGTTAAGGTATATTTAGCAAACTGAAGTGGATCTTTGTGGGTTGTGTTCAACGGATGGCTTACTTATTTGGCTGATGTTGAAAGTATGGATCACAGTATAGGCCAACATCTAGTAAAATCAAAGATCTGTTTGGTTGCAGTTACTTGAGCACTTGATCTGATACTGTGATTATTAGAAAACTGTCATCTCAGTCCTTCACTGGACAGAGTTTGCATCCTCTCCCTGCCATACATCAATTGCAGTAGATGTGTCGCTGTCTGTGATGAGGTTTGTTTGCACTGTATAAACCATTGCCTCTACACTGGAGGAGAGGTGCTGGGGGAGAAATTGCGATTAATCTTTAGCATAGTAAAGGAGAAACTTTTCAGCTAAACAATAAGGGGCTCCTAATGCTGGGAGAAGATTACACGTGGTGATGACCACTCTGATCCAATTATTTTTCACAGCAAAAGAGTTACAGTATTTATCCCTGCTTACCTAAAGTGGAACTGTAAAATATTGTAAGTATCTCTAACCATTTAGGCTAAAACAGAGAGCTGTTTGTTTTATCAGTATATAAATCACAGTACAAGGGCAAAACAATGTATATACCAAATAACTGATTAGAGACTGCATCATTGTTTGCTGGGTATTTTGTTGTCATGTGCTTTTTTTTTTTTACAAATCTCTGTACAACTCAACATGTTCTTTTCTGACTCTACATGCCTTGAACTTTATCAGTTATTACACAGAATTCAGAAATGTTTTCTTGGGGAACTTACTTTCCACAGAATAGAAAGTGTATTGTCACCAAAGCCTTCCCAGTCAAAACCCTAATTATCCTCATAGAAAAAATGCGTCTGTCTTCTGAATTAAGTTGGTGATTTCTGTCTTAAACTTAGTGCCTTTTCTGTCATAAAGTACAAGCTTATCTTTATATGGGCTTGATACACTTTTCCCTCACTTCCTTTTTGGAAGAGGACCTATTGTCACCTTTCTTGTACTCACTCACTGAATTTGGAGACCAGCTATTTAAATCTTGTGCAAAAATAGGACTGTCATAAATTGCAGTTCGCTTCCTTGTCAAAACAGTCATAAGTATTGAAATATTACGTGTAGAAGGCTCTTTCTTACATTTATTGGTTGCTTTTACCCTATGGCTCATGTTCAGTAACTCTTGTGGTGACTGGTAACAGCTTTTTTTAATTGGCTCCATGTGATGCAGCTGTTCTTATCAAACACCACTTGCTAAAGGAATTCCACCTACTCTTTTAAAGCTTCCTGAGAACAGTTTTTCACATGAGCTCAACTACCCATTTCCCTTCTTAATTCTTCAAGTGAATGGTATCTTGCCCTGATTTTCTGTACTGAAATGCTTTTCTAATAAGATGAGTTTTATAAGGTTTCTTCTGCCTTGAGATAATAAAAAGAAATTCAAATTGATTTAAGAAGGTAGTTTAAAGTTAAGAGTAGTCCTGTTCACCCAAACTGTATAAACAGATTTCGAGATATGGTGGAAGCTGTTTTCTTCAGCCAAAGGTATGTGTTAAGTATTTCAGAAGCAGGAGTTTACCTGTTTTTCATTTGGTGATGACATATCATAGAATCACAGAATGGTTGGGGCTGGAAGGGACCTCAAAGATCGTCTAGTCCAGCCCCCCTGCCATGGGCAAGGACACCTTCCACTAGACTGGGTTCCTCAAAGCCCCACCCAACCTGGTCTTAAAGTATCCGAGAAGTCAATCTACAGTCAACCGGAAGAAAGGTTTAGAATCATCTGGTTTAACTAACTTCTAGTTTTTAAAGGGAAGGAGGAGGGAGCAGGGAGCAGGGAGTGGTCTTCAAATAATTGCTTTAGTTCCAGTATTTAATGCACTCCATGCTCATTGGATACATTTTTTTAAATTGTCCTCAAGCATATGAGGGGGAATAATTTGTGGAGCTAATGGAAGACTAAGTCAGTAGCTCTGGTGCATTCCTTTATTTTCTTTCTTTTTTTTTTTTTTAATTGTTCTATCAAAAATTGATCTTACACAGATGTTTAGGTGATCTGCTTACAATGGGATTGTGATCATGTCATGGTACAGCCAGGGTTTGCTGTGCGATCAAGTCCTTTTATTTCAGTGTTGAAATAGTGATTTATTTTGAAAGATAAATCTGGGTGTATCCAGCTCTGTTGTGTGACACAAGTGTAACTTTTTTTCTGCTAAGCTGTCTTAAGGGTAAAGCCTTGTGATGGTCTTGAAAATGAGATGAATTCTAAGGGGCCATATGTCAGTACAGCTACATATGATTGACTCTTAACACAGTTTTTCCACGTGGACCGTGCCCCAGGGTCCACTGTTGCCAAGCTTCCTGTGAGGGCTCTAAAGAAGAGCCTGTAAATCCCTGCTCTGGTGCCTCTTCTTCACCTGTGCATGACTAGTAAGTGGTGATTCCACTTACTGCAGGCCTTTCCCAGGAAGATCAGTAGGGATGGTGAGGGTTTTTAATGCTTCAAGTTAAACCCTGGCCCTGATGAAGTTAGTGGTGAAGCTTTCACTGAGATTCTGAATCCATTACAATTGTGTCTGTGGAGAAAGTCAACTGCCTTTCTGCAAAAATGCGTTTGCAAGGTTAATATACGTCATTTCTTGCAGGCAGTAGTTGTGGTGAAGTCTTGTCCCTTGTATTTCTTCATTAGAAGCATAATTGTGTTAATTGTGTCCCAAGGTGCTTACAAACTAAAGTATGAGACTTTATCGCTGTATATGTAGGACAATACAGATAGTAAAGGTTGTGGTGAATTCGTTTAACCTGTTGTTTGGTTGGGGTACAAAGAACCAAGAATTGTCACCTTTGCTCCCAGTCCTGTGCCCTCTGTGTTATCAGGATATATATGTATTCACAGCAAGATGATCCTTGTTTCTTAAGATGATTTTAAAAAATTATTTCTGTTGAAAATTATAATAAATAAAAGGAAACTGAGTCAGGAGTGATCCTACTTGTGGGAAACTCACAATGGGCATAGACCTGATATAGTCCACACAAGTGTGCGTTTCAGTGATGAAGTATATAAATTAAGAATTCCTTTAAAGAAAATGTGTTGTTCTGAAAGTGACGCTTCCACAGATAGCTACTCAGATGTTGACAGAGGTAATGAGTGATTCTAGATTATGCTTTTTATTCTGAATCTCTGCTATTTCTTTTCTCAAATCCTTAAACTTAGTTCTGTTTCTTTCAGGGACAGACAGCATAACTTGAAAGCTTTGTTGGTTTGTTTCTACTGGTTGAGATCATATTAAGATGTTTTTCAGTGTTCTTCTATAAAGACAGCGTTATCAAATTATTTGTGGCTTATTGTCTCTTTAAATGTAACATAATTTGTGTTTGTATCTATTTGAAGATGCTGAGGGCATTTCAAATACTGCACAGTTCCAAAATGCCAGGCACCAAATTTTGCAGATCATTGTGGTAATGTATGTGTAGGAGGAAGGCTAAAGTCAGAATCTGCCTTAACAGAATCTGTTAATACTGCATATGCTCAGTGCCACTAGAACTGCTTGTTCTTTAATGTAGATATGTTCTTTGCTTAATTAAAAACAAAGTACTATGATGCAGTTAATACTGTTTATCATCTGATTTTTAACCAGATTTTTTTTGTGATGCTGAAACTAATCCACTGAAGTAATCCAGTATGTGGGCAATCGTTGAGTCGTCTTTCTGTTCAGGAAATGGCATATAAGAATCTTGTAATCTAGCAAAGAAACTTCAAAACTTCTTTGTTGCCTCTGTAAGAACTTATGGGTAGGCTTCCAAGTCAGTCTTTTACAGCGGGAGCTATGCACCAAGGACACTTACTACTGATAGCTGATGTCCTGGTGACTTCTGCCAAGTCATTGTGAATGTTTAAGGTTCTTGCTTTTGGGTAGGCCTATCTGGGTGCATTTGTACATGCATTTGTTGCCTTAGACACAGAATTAGTTCTGCAGTGCAGTCAATGCTAGTTTAAATACAAAAAAAATTATTTTTTTTTTTATAAGAGGAACTGTGCTCTGTTCTGGAGTGTTGAAACTGGTTCTTAATAGTTATCCTTATTCAGTCAGTGCTGATGATGGATAAACTTATAAATGCCTATGAATTTATAGGAAGACTGGCTACTGCTTTGTGTGGGGGACAGGAGACGTTACACCTGCCATTTCTTGGCTCTTTACTATTGTACTCTAAAGAAACTAGAAAAAATGGGGGACTTGGATGAAGGATGACATATGATATTTCCCCGTGGCTATACTGATTTTTAACTTAAAAGTTTAAAAATACTGACCCACTGCTATTGAGAATTACAGTGGCGTTGATATGAATTCAAATTGCAGACCAAGTTATAATGACTTTTGTGTTAGGTGGCCTGAGAGAGTGGGCTTCTTCACTCTTCCATTGCGTGGATAAACCCTATAGCAAAACCACGAGGGATGTGGAGTTGAAATGTGCTCTCTGCATCAGGGTTCAGTTGAGTCAGGGGAGGCTTCTGAGAGCTGCCTGTGCCACCGGCAGAGCAGAGTAATTAGCTGGGCATGACATGGAACATTCCTTGACACTGTCCTGAACTTACAGTCACCTGTAGGTCTGAGCCGTCCATATGTGCATTCACATTACTTGATGTATTTTGTTTTTACACTATTCACTTGTTATATGCAACCTGTCATAGTAATAGTGCTTATTACTGTGGTATTTTTTTCTTCAAAATGCCAGTCCTCCTTTTGACAGGGTAAGTGTGGGAAGCGATGACTTTGAAGGTCTTTGCCTTAGGAAAACAAGTTGCAGTTTTTCAAGGCTGTTTTTGCGCATGCTGAACTCCACTATCTAGGCAGTGGAGCTGTTCCTATAGCTAGTGACTTGCTAGGTCCTTTCTTTGTTTGTTGAAGAAGCAAATGTTTAACGTCCACTAACAGGATATCTCTTTTCCTAGTTCTTTAGAAGACAAAACTTTAGGGTCGATAGGACTTCAAACAATGATCTATTGTAGTTTCGGGTGGGGTTTTTTTTGTTCTGTTGATTACTTCAACCTGTTTACTTCTGTTATGTAGAGGGTTTCCAGTAGCACACAGGTTGATTGTCACTTGTGTGATTTAAAGGAGACAGCTAAGAGATTATTCATACTAGATTTTGAAGGAAAAATTTAAGTAAATTACATCCTTTATCTGATAAATCAGTTAGGTTATTCATGTCAGGTTCTCAAAGTCTTATATTGGCAGGTATGAGAACACAGTACCCACTTCTGAAAAGCATCCTACTAAATGCACCTTCCAGTGAAACCCCTGATGATATTAGCCTATTTCAGTCACTTCCTTATGAACAAAGAAAGCCTTTACATACAGCGAAAGAGATCGCTGTTAGATTTAGGTTTTATGGTAGTAAAATAATCTAAGAAGTATTAGCGCACAGGTACTTTTTCTTTATGAAAGGCTTAGCCTCTCAAACATTGTAATACATACTGAGATTCTCCATACTAAAAATCCAGTGTGTCTAATTGGAATGAAATATGAGATTTCACATCTTACATAGCTGAATTTCTGCACTCCCAGCCTCTGACCCAGGTATTTCAGTCTTGTCCTTGGTTGTTCATACAATGTTGTCAATTCATCATCCAAGTAGACACACCTGTGTCACTGATGAGACAGTGAATTTCGTTAGAACAGAAAAGAAATAGGAAAGCTTGATGCCAGCACAGATGAACATGATCTAGAGGTCAGCCTTCTATGTGTCTGACTCCTAGTAGTTTCCAAGAGGACTGTTTGCTTTTTGTCTTGGGGAGATTTCTGGAAGCCAATGGGGGTAAATGTAAAAATTACAAAATATTGAAACGTCTTAATGTTGCTGTCTTCTTTTTGTTCTCTCAAAAACAGTGTTTAAGGTGGGGAAAAGATATTTAGAGGTAAGTTCAAGTAGCTACTGTCCCAAGTCCTTTTCTAGGCTGTGTTGGTAAATAGAGATATCTTCCTTCTTCACACATATCTAAGTGTAAGCTCCATCTCTACATTGTCCTCTAAAGGACTCTAATTTTGAGACTTACATGCCTCTGATAGGAATAGGAGAAAGCAAAATGAGCCTTCATGATTCTTTGTACCTCAGCTTATATTTAATGTTACATACCTTATGGCTCTTTTGCTTCCAAGTATGCACAGCTCTGAACTCATTGATACTTAACTAACTCCATTCACATTCATTACGGCTCTACTAAATGGATAGGTATATCAGTTACAAGCTTCATAATGAAATGATAAAGTATGCTCTACTGGCTATCTGTAATTTACCATATGTTTGTGACCTTGCCATTGACTGGAATGGAAGGAGGACTGTAAATGTGTGTGCATATACCATATATGTCTATGGAGATATGAAAATTACTTAGCAGGTGCAAAACTAATCCTTGGTGTTTTTTCTATTTCTGTTTTTAGTAGCTTGCAAAGCGATGAAAAAGATAACAAAACCCAATATAAAGTTTAGATTATAATTTTCTTATGGATAAACTGGTGAAACTGCTGAAGTTCAAAGTCTGGATTTTTTTTTTCCCAACGGAAAGGACTGAATGTTTGCAAGCTATTTAATTCTTCATCTGTTGTAAACTCATGGCCTCTTTAGCTTAGAAAATACTTTTCCTGAAAAATGCATTTTTAAAGCTTACACTTTACATATATAGTGTCTTGAACTTCTTTATCGAATTTCAGCCTGATCTATGTAATTAGAAAGCAACTTAGAAAATGTTATAGGGCTGCACTAATGATTTTCTCTCTGAATTTGATTCACCTAGTAGTAACAGCATTAATTTTCTCAAGTCCATTAATGCTTATGATGCTTTTGAGGCTGCCCCATCAAAATAGGCTTCTTTGGCATTTAGGTTCTCTAAAAGAATGTGTATCTCTTCAGTAGAAGCACTGTACTAGTAGATATGTTTCACCTTTCTAAGGTAAGCCATATGTTATTTGTCATACTCATTTGCACTTTGTCATCTTTGTTTTCATACAAACTTCTTGAAGTTGTATGAAAACTTCTCAAAAAGGCTAATGCCTTTTAAGCTGTAGTGGACTAAGTAAAATAAGAAATTATTTGAGCAGATAATGTCAGGATAATGATGACATTGTCTGTTAATGTAACATTAATGATTTCTTGTAGCTGGTTAAATCAGTAACTTCGTTATTTAGAAATATAGGAAGTATACTGAATTGTTAGCTCTGAAAACAAGGCTTCAGACAAGCATAAAGCTTCAAATTCTCATGCAAATGCTAACACTTAGACAATTGCTAATTATACTAACAATCTTAATGAATGAGTGACATGGGTAAGTTTGCAATACACTGTCCAGACTTCATACAAAGTGGTTACTGCTTGATTAGTAGTGTGCCTTGGCGGCGGTACCTGCAAACAACCGTTCTTTCCACTCTGCTGACTGGTACTCTATACCAGTTCATTTAGTAGCCTTTCAAGCCAGAAGTCTACCACTTATAGAAGTGGGTTTGTGAATTAAATTGTTCATTAGGATGTGGGTTTAGTCTACAGGCTTCGTTCATCTGGGACTCTCAATAGCTGTGACACGATGACTTACAGCTACTGGTCCAGATCTCATTTGTGACTGATGTTTAATAATGTTACTGTGCAAGGACAGCTGTCCTTGTTCTGTCCTGCTGCTTTTGCAGCATGGCCGTAGATTTCTAATGCTATAGCTTAAGTATTTTCTACTTAGTCTATTTTTCTTTAAGGAGAGGGGTGGAAGAACTCATTTGGCTTAGAATTCATAAATATATTCTTATATCTACTGTTACCTTATTTGTATAAATATTTTTACATATTGAAATGGCTTATGCAGAATTGCAGTCTCTACATGGTTTTTAGGATGTTATGTTTGCTATGAATGTGTATACTGTCCTAACATCTCATAGTGCAGAATTGCCTCAGTTTTCTCAGTAAAATTTACTAATGTGAATCTTTCTCCACTTTGATTTCAGTTGCATTGCATTTGAGTGAGGAGGTTCATGTTTAACTACAGTTAAATTAGTTGGTTCTCCTATCTGTATATCAGATAGTCTACAGAGTCTTTAACTAAAGGTAGCCAACTTTCAGTGACAATTCAGTTAAAAAATTGATGACTACTCTAAAAGTAGGTTTGCCTTGCTGGCTTTAAGGATTTTATTTGCTTTCTTACTGAACTTCTTAGGCAGCCAGTGCAGTGTCATGTGTTTATGAGCTGGTTGCTTGTTTTGGCTGAGGAACAGCTTACTGCGATGCAGTTATTTTACCAGGGGAGAGAAAAATCATCACAATGCTGATTACAGGTATTCTGAAGATAATTTGTGTGAAGATCAGGCATTATGATACTGAAGCATTTTCCCTGTGTGCCCCAGCTGCTATGTTGACAGCCTCCTGCTTTGCTCTGACTAAATATCCCATCTCTGGACTTGTAGTTCTCTAGCCCTTCATCTAGTAACACTACACCTTTTATATTAGTCTGTCAAGCATATTGTTCTGTCAATTAAAGTTAACTTTTATCTCCTCTTCATTGTTCTGAGGTAACTAAAGGTAAACAAAAAGTAAAAAGCTGTTGTCTGACTCCAAAGGAAGGAGACTCAAATCTCATTCTTCCCACAGAGTCTCCTTGTGTCACTGTCAGGGCTATGCAATCATCAAAAGTTATTTGTACCAAGGCAGTTACAACCAATACCTAATACTGTTCCTCTTAGTAATCCAGCGTTGTGAAGTCTTTATTTTTTGAGCACCTAGATTTCGATCCTAACAAAAAAGGTGATCAAAGCTGTCTGTCTCTTAACATGTAACGCTGTCCAGACAAGTTTCTCCCTTCCTTCTTTTCTGTCCCAGCATTCATCTCTTGATTTACCTTTTATCTTCATTTATAGTCTATTTTACCTGCCCTCATCTACCTCAGCTCTTTGTTAGAAAATTTATGGACTAGAAACAGACCTTTCTGAAAACTACAGGGGTAAAGATTAAAAAAAAATGTTAATTTTACTTTCTAAATCTGATGTCAGTTTGAGAAAAAACGGAAGACTCAGTTCCCTAGTTTGTAAGCAAGGAAGGGCTGAAATACGACAGAAGAAGCCCCCGGTGAAAGTTGGCAAGCGAATGGGTTGTCATGTAGTGTGAAAGATAAAATGCAAGGGAGCTCAAGCGTAGAAGAGTTTTGTTATGATTTTTTTGAACTAAAATCTACAAACATTGCCCTACCCAACATAGGAGATGCATGAAATTTAATTTACTACTACTTTTACGTGAACATTTGAAGCGTGAAATGGATTGTTTGGCGTTTTCAGCTTTCCTCACAGCCTCTGTCTGTTTTGAAGCCTATTTCTGATGTATGAATGCTATCCTGACAGTTTGGTGTTAGAGGTGGATGCTCTGTAAATACAGGGGTGTTCTAGTTTGTTGGGAAGTTTTTTTAAACACAGGTTTAACTCCAGTAAATAATCCACTGCTATGTCAACAGCAGGTTGTAGAGCAGTGATCCTTCTTTTTGCTCAGAGCCAGCTCTTATGAGCGTGTTTTGTTTCTGTTACTGCCTGTAGTGCTTGTAATTCATCCTTCCTCTTACTGAGAACTGCTGAACTTGGTAGCAGATGTCATGGATAATAATTCGATAACAAACTTGTGTGCTAAACCTCACACATGTTATGAGACTTAGCTGCCAAGTTACACAAAAAATTGGGCACTTAGTACAAGCCTGTGATTTCCTGACTACCTGATATTCCCAGTGATCTGAAGGCTGATCAGTAAGAAGGGTTATCTAACTGATCTTGCACACAAAAGTGTTGGAATGTACATCTGTTTTAGGGCCTTTCCACCTGCCCCTGCTAACATTAATGTTTGACCCTAGCAAAGGGAGCAGCCGAAGCTGAGTAGTCATAGTTGCTGCTTTTGATCCCGTACTCCTTATTTAATTCCCTTGACTGTCATACGTATATGTATATACAGATAAATTATGTATTTTAAACAGTATGTAAACATATTGGGATAAGAACAAAGAGCACCTGAAAATGCACAAGTCATTGAAGGTTTCTTCCAACACTGCAGTGAACAAGGTAGCCTCTAATTCTTAAATTCATTTACAAATGACAGTAGCTCAGCTGTTCTGACATACATGGTGCTCTGCAAAGGACAAGAGTCAGGGAGAGTCCTGACTCTCCCTCTTGGTAGCTGTTTTCTTTTCTCCCTGCTAACGTGAAGTTACATTGCTCTTCATTATTAATAATTTGCATTAGGAGCTGTAATAGATAGTTATGGCATTTTTCCTCTCCTTTCTTGCTCTCTAGAATTGGAGATTTCTTCAGTGAATAACTTGCTGCTTAAAGGAAGTAACTGAAGTTGTGAAATTCAGATAGGCAATACTGTCGGCTTACTTTTCACTTTAAATGTTAAGGTTAGCATAGATGACAGATCTATGAATAGTGACTGTGGTACCAAAACCATCAAAGCATGATAGGGATTTTAAACTTAAGTAGATTTGATCTGGTTTCATCGCTCTTCTCCTGAATTCTAAGCAACATTTCAAATGCCTCCCTGCTGATGAGCCCCCGATAAGAAGTCCAGCAGAATTATGATACTCAAATGTCGTTTGTGCTCATAATGTAAGCAGGTTGATTAATATTCATATCTAATTCAGACTAACTTTGGCAGGAATTCTAGGTACTTTGTGACCCTCAGTTAATTTAACGAATCATTTTTGACAGCGCTAAATTGTTTTGTTGCCCCAACAGAGTCTGGTATTCATGGTATGTGCAGTCACATATGCTTTATCTAGATTTCCTTCTCTAATATTCTTACCGAAGTATATTCTAGATGGATTTGCTAATTACTTTGTCAATTTCACATTCCTGTTCCTTTTTTCAAAGGCTTCTACATAGATCTCCAATACCTAATTCTTCAATTAGACGACAAAACTCCTTTGGTGTTCTTTGTGTGATACCTTTAATGGCTTTAATAATTTAACTTGCAATTTAATATCATATGCTACTGCTTATCCTGGTTTGCTCAGCGTTGAAAGACACATCCAGCTTGACTTTACTACTTCTAATTTCAATCAAGTACACATGCTTTGGTGTGGTGTTAAATAATGTAGGTGAATGGCCGGTGGTTTTGATCGTCTGAATTTGCCTCCAGCAAAATTCTGGGATACATCTATTCGTATTCATTACTTCAGTAAGTGATACGATTGCAGCGCATTTATGTAGGGTTAATTTCTGTGGCCTGCATGAGTACTGATGGAACAGTTAAATCTGAAACTACTGCTGGTTTCCTATGAGCTCAGTTCTGTACAGCAGCTTTAATAATAGAAGCTTGTAAATTCTACTTCAATGTTTTCCTTTACTGTTTCATATTTTACTGTCTAAAAATCCAAATGAACTGTGGAGGAGGTTTCTGTTAGGTAACAGTACCTTAGGAAATGTGCATTAAAATCTCTTACACATGCTGCTTCTTCAGAAGGAGGTGTAACTTGTGGAACGTGTTGCACAATTCTCTGCATCGAGCGCAAAGCCTGCAAAACACTATTTCATTTCTCAGGCACTATGTAATAAGTATCTTTCTATTTTACCATATTCTTTGTGCTTCTGAGTACCATTCATGAAGTATGTAATTCAAGTAGTAGTCAAACTTGATGCTTTACCCTAAAAATACTCAAAGTTTAAATACTGGTAAAAGGCTAATATTACGTTTTCTGTTTCCTTCTTTCTCTCTCCCTTCCCCGATGTTCCTTTGGAAACTCTGGAGTTTTTTCAGTACCACTGACGATACTAGACATGTTCAGGCTTATCCTTCATGTTGTGCACTTCCTTTCTGTGAACATACCTGTTTTTTTCAGCTCTGATTTCACTATTACTTGTAAAATCTTTCTGTCAGAGACCCTGGGGAAGGAAGAGTCTGCACATGAATTTACCCTGGAGAAGTATGTGACAAAGAGGTGGTTTTATTACTAGCATATGAAACTGGAAGTGTAAGTGGCATCCCAAAGTGGGAGCAGGAGCTGCTGCGTCTTGTGCTGGCTCTGTGGTTCCTCCTCTGGCCTGCCTCTTGCTGCTGTGCTTCAGAAGCATTCCCATTCATCTATGTACCTACCCTGTGAAAAAAAAGTCTTGTTGCAGAATGAGAATGGGGTGTGAGGATGGGGAATTCTGTCCTTGAGACTCTGTCAGGAAGGGGGAGAGAGGAGGAGGAAATAGTAGCCCAAATCAGGTAATTTTAAAACAAGTTTTAAAACTACCAACCTATAAAACCCCACCCTGTGGAGGTGGATGGAAGGCGAGAAGAGAAGACAGGCAATTGGGTAGCAGATGCAGGGGTGATAAGGGCAGGTAAAGATGGTGATGTGTATTTGCAGAAGACAGCTGAGAGGAAAAGGGGACAAATATTTACTACTGGAGGAGAACAAGGGCTGGACTGCAAGCAGCAGCAGGCAGACGGCATAGGCATGGATGAGAGCTGATGCAGGAAGACCAAGTGGGGAAGAGACAGGAGTTCTCCCAGGGCACTGAGATCAGTCAGTGGTGATCCCCCTGGAGCAGGGGGAGGCAGGGAGCAAAGGGAACTCCACAGTGCAAACACACGTGTATTTCACTCTTATGCTGGAAGCAAGTGAAATGCAATGGGTGTTCCCAACCTGTTGGCTGCCCTTTCTATACATGCTCCAGGAATGTCTGCAGGAAGCTTCAACCGCAGGTCAGGAAGTACAGTCTTCCTGACTTGCTTCGCTGGCAGCTGTGAAGTTGGTGAGTGTAAAATATCCATGAACATCTTACGGTATGTCCTATTGCAGTCTAAAAAAAACCATGCTTGAAGTCCTAATATTTTTCTTCATTTATCTTAGGTGTTTTGAGGTTCAGACTGACTGTTTTTAAGATGGTGATGAAGAATAGCGCACCAGGGCCGTTTCCCGCTGCCTCTTTACTTAGAACCCTGCAACTTTTCCTTCATCTGTCCCCCTGTGATTGTGTGGCTGGCCTTGCATCTTCATTCACATAGCCAGTGTTTCGTGCCCCGTGACTGACCACACGGTGGGTGGATGTACTAGTCATGTGAAAGAGAAGGCATTAGGGCCTGTGGCTCTTCATCATAGTTAGTACATTCCTCATCTGGTCTCATGATACCCATACTTTCCAACTGCTTAGAGCAAACCCAGAACAATCTGAAAAAAAAAAAAGATAAAAGATAAAAATGTGTTTTCATTTAATTTTTTATTCTAGTATTGCTACTTATCACTCAGTTCACTAATGGTCTAGAATACTGGGGTGGAGGGGAAGGTGGGGAAAAATTTCTCCCTTCAGGAGGTAGTGTCAAAATGGCAGTGAATTGTAGATAAATGCTTTTATGCCAATAAGTGACATGAGTTTGTCAAGGAAACCTTTACTCCATTTTAAATGTAGTGGTAAAAGTTTCTGCAATACTTCTGCAGTACGCTCTTGCAGCCAGAAATCCTAGCCTAAAACATTAGCAGACTATTCATGTGTTCTATTAATGTCTGGATACCACCACAGAGAAGCCTGCCTATCTTCAAAATTTGAAATATGTCTTTTCCATTGAGTTACTTTGGTAGTATATGGTTTTCAGATTTGGTTCATGAGGTATCTTTTCTGAATAAGACTTTAATGGATTTTAGTTGTTTGTGTAATGAAGTGTTTGGACTTCATCCACCACACTTTCATCAATTCTGTATTACTCTAATTTTCAATTTAATAATTGATTCATGAAGTTGGAGCAGTGGCAAAAAGAGAATTTTTAGTTCACTTATTTAATTGAAATTTATGTGCTGTTCATTTTAAGGGCAAAGGGAAACAATGTAAGATGCTGGGTTTTAACATGCTGTTTAATGGAGGACTTTTCTTTTTCAGTTTAGCTTAACTTCTCTCTGCAATTCACGAGTTCTGATCATTGCATTAATCCTGTAGAATAACTCTGAAGTAACACAGGTGCAAAACTGGGCTCTTCTATTTCTCCATTTCAGATGTCCATTTGTACAAATACTCACACTTCATTACTGTTCTCTTATACCAGCTGTGTTTCTGTCGCACTGTTCTCCACTTCCTTCATTGTTAAACTTGGGTCAAATCACTGGAGTGCAGCTGGATTCTGTGACTGATTAAACTTCTTCAATAGGTCTTCAAAATGGTTTTGTTTTTTCCCTGAAACATTTTGTTTGCATTTTGAAGTAGATTACAGCTGATCCAACTGAATGATTCTAATGCAGAAGTCCACAGTGCAACTTCTGTTGTTGCTTTTCACAGTAAGGTGAAACATGTGGAAAAAAGTCACTGAAGCTTTGTGCCAATGGAAACCGTAAAACAGAAGAAAGCTAGGAGTCAAAGACTATCAATAAGAAAAATTGCTGTCATGGAAGTCAACCTTCATTACACCTATCTGTATGAATAGAATACTAAACAAAAAAGTAGGATGGGAAGGTGTGTTGGGAATATTGGTTGATGTCTAAATTAGACACTTAAACTGGTTTGTCCTCCTTTGTGGGTAAGCCATCCTGCAGTGAAATGGGGAAGGCAAGCACAAGGCCCACAAATAAATGATGCTAGGAAGTGCACCTCCATGATGTTCAGTTGGTGTAGTTTGAAATGTTGAATATATGCCCTGAGAGATCTTTCGTTTTGGAGGCTTTATATTTAGACTCCAAACTAACTACGGAATGTACTTTTTAATGATATTTAAAGTGTCTCTAACAGATTGGGAAGTTCTGTTCTGTAAGGTGTTTTTTTTTTCTTTCTGGAAGTACAGTCATATGCTGTAATCTTTTCCTTAAATTGGCCAGGCTTATGAACAGTATGAAATATGGCATCCTGAAAAAACTGTATGTACTTCCTTCCCTCTTACACACACTGTGCTTTGCAGTCGTATTTTTGTTTTTATGTATGATTTTATGCAGGAAAAAAATCTGCCACTTTATAATTGAGGCACAAAGCTGAAGAAGCCTAAGAGTGTAATTCTGGCTTTTACCACCATGAATAATCACATCTTCACAGAAAATGCCCCAAACCCACGTGATGCGTAACGCTCAGGGCAAAGTGCTGTTTGCAGTGAGAATGCCAAGGACAAATGTCCTGGAACTGCTTCAGTGCTGGCATCCCGTTTCCTGGGAGAGCCCAGGCTGAATCTTAATAGTCCTTGTCACAAATTTTCGTGTCTGTCTTCTGTACATCAGATTTGTAGTTACCCTCCGATGTGCAATGCCTGTCTAGTCAGAAAAGCTACCAGACAATGAGCATGTGTTATATAGTCAAATTAGATAGCTATAGGTATCGAATAATTAAGGAACGCTCTTCTACATAATTAAATTACTTGAGATACTTACTATATTTTAAGTTAGGTAGCCAGGAGGCAGCAAAAAGGTCATATGAAGTCTAAGAATCTGATCTTTACAGGAGGCAGGATGCAAAAGTGAACACAACTGCAGGGTATCTGTTTCCCTTACCATGTCTAAATCCTGTTCTTGAATTCTGGGAGGAACTTCTAACTATGCCAACTGTCCATTTTCTTACAAAGAAGAAGGATAATATTCTCTCCTATATTAATGATCTTTTGCTAATGGCCAAATTTAACTTTCAGGTTCATCTTTGACACAGAAAATACTCCTGCACTCTCATGTCTTCTTTTGAACCAACAGTTGCTAGAGCACACTGAAGGACATAGAATGGATTATTTCTAGCTTTGTTTTCTAACATTATGTACAGCTTACTGGGTACTCCCTTAATAGGAATAGCACTAATCTGTGTCCCTTGAAGGAGGGATGTGTTCCAGTGAGTGCTTATTCAGGATTTTGGCACATAGATACAAAATACTGTCTTGAAAAATCTTACTGACATTCAGCTTTGGATGTGCAGATTTTGCAGACCCCTTGCTTCATTTACGTAGTTTCACAGACACCTAGTCGGCCTGTTTACTCATGTCCAGAATTGTGGCAGTTTAGTTGAGCTATTTGGATGTTACCATGTGTCCAGGAGAGACCAGTCTAGTTGACTGGAATATGCTTCATTCAAATCGTATTAGGCTTCTCACAAGACACCATTCTGCGATGTCACTTTCTTTTTAAAATATAATAAGCAAAGTAATTTCTTGCTGCTCCTGCCTCCTTAAGCATGAACTAGTAGCTGCAGCATTTTTCAAGAATCTGATTTCTTCTTTTGACTGAGGCAATTCAGAAGCACATCTTGTCTTTCTCTGTATTGAAATTATATCAATCTTTAATCAATCTTTAATCCTTCTAGTCTTTCTTGATTCTCAGTTATTAATCCTACCAGAAATGTCTTCTGTTACTGAGTAAATTGGAGAGGAAGGGTAAGCAGGGCAATGTTCCATTATTCCTGTTGCATAATAGATCCGTGCCTCTATCTGGCTGGACTATGCATGACCAACCATTCTTTTGAGGCTGGTTTGTTAGACTTCATTCTAAGTATTTGTCAACAGTTATTCTGTCAGTCAAGTTGGGTCAGCCAGCCCAGTGGCTTCACTTGGGGTTTTGGTTGCTTTTTAGTTAATGTGACTGAATTAAAACATGAGGATGGTGATGCCAGCCTAGCCCTCTTTTCAAGAGTAGTCTTTTCAAGTTAGTGTCAGTGTTGTTGGGAAGATAGTTTAACTTTGGTGCGGTGGAAGTGTGACATAATCTCTCTTTAAGAGGAATGGATGGGTGATAGCTATTTGCTGTAGGCTTACATGAAAAGATGTTAATTTCTTTATAGAGAAGAGGGAGTGGAGGCATGGAGAAGCATTGTAATTAATTATTGGGGGACTGGGTTCGAGAGGAATTGTTTGATTTGTAAAACAGCAAGCCAGATCTGTGGTTTAGTAGCACCTTCTTCTCAGTCTGCCAGACTTCGAGTGAAAACTGCTGGGTACTTAGCACTTCTGAAAACATAGCTACCTAACTTTCCAGTTGTGTTTTGAGATACTCCTAGCATAAATCTCCTAACTTGAGATGCCACAAGAGACTGGGGTGATGCTTTATTGAATGTTTTCTGCATTTTAATGGACTGTGACTTAACGAGTAAATTAAAAGCCACAATGTGACAGATGTAGTCCGGGCTGATTTAAAGTGCAGATCCTCAGGCTAGTTTGTACACAGATGTTATTACTTGATTTATCTGTTGTAGGGAAAACAAACGCATGGAAGATTGCCGAAACTCCTAATTGTTAACAGAATTGCCATAGAAGAAAAATACAGTTAACTGTCAGTTTTGTTATTTACCTTCAGATAAGCCAGTCTAGAAAATTATGTTGTAAACAAACACTCTTTTATAAATACAATGGTTCCTTTGTTTCTGTACCCTCTTTCTTCTGCTCTCAGTCTGCCACTTCAGTGTCTTCTGCACTGTCTTTGTCTCTGGATATTTAGACATATTTCAGCAAAGCTTCTTAATGCAGTGGGTTGTCTGTTGTGGTAGCATTATGAGTGCTTTTACTTACCCTTTTTTCAATTTTTTTTGTTTAAAAACAACCAATTCTCCTGCCCAGTTCTTTTCTATTGTATGTAAATTTCAGGCCTCTTTTGTGAGTATGGTTTCTTTTGCCTCGCCTCTCCTGTCCCTGTCATTCCCCCCATATAACACAGTAACCTTTCCTGTTACCTTTCTGTCTCTTCGTGTCCCTTTCAGCTGCTTGTATCTCAGAATAACTGCAGTGGTCGTTACTGCTGTGATGATGCTGTTAGAGGGACCCAGAATTTGAAGGCTGCTGGGTAATGTTACATTATTAAGTCCTTTGTGGGGTGGCACGCGAGAAAAGTGTTAACTAATCCTGTTTCAAAAGCCTTGGAAAAAGTTGATAGCTCTGCAAAAACTGTCTGTAGTGCCATTTAAGGAGGAAAGGCTTGGTATACATTACTAATGTAGTAGTGGAGTCTCCTGGATACTCTTTGTTAACCTAATACATCACATTGCTGTGGCTAGTAACCGCTTGTAAATAGGCATCAAATTCCCAGATGCAAAGCTTTACTACAGAAAAGTCTGACTTTGTTATGTGTCCCAAAACAAACTGTAACAAAAGCATCTGCTTGTTCCAGTCTCTAGAGACTGATACGCTTTCACTTCCATATCTGTTTAACAAAGTCACGTAGTGTTTACTTACCGGAAGCTTCCACAGCAGAGCAGCACTGCAGCTATTACTAATTTGGTAGTTTCAAGCTGAACTTAAGTGTGGAAGTGGTTTTTTGTTTGTTTCACTGCTTTTCTCAAGATAGCTGAGAATCCTTTAGTAGAAAGATACATTCACATATATCCAGAAATAATAGCTTATTTTGCAGAAACTGATTATATTCTGAGGTCATGTTCAATAATGAAGTTATAACAAGCAGATACAAAAAGAAGAAATGTCTGTCACTTCACAGATAAAGAGCAGTAACTTGTCAGAAAAGCTTCTGAAAGGCTTTTCACTATTTTGTTGTCCTGCTGTTGGTATTTCTACCTTTCAGAAAGTACTTTGTATATTTTCAATATTACAGTAAAATAAGATACTCACAAAGAAGTGGAAGAAAGTACTTTAGACAATTGTTTTCAGAACTTCTGCAAAAGTCACAAATACTTGTCTATTTTCCCATCAAAGTACTAGTACAGAATGAATGAAAGTTGATGATCAGTATACATTGACTATTATTACTGATGTTACCAGCACTGTCTAAATTTTGCAACTCTCGGATGTCTGTATATTTAAGCAAGTTAATTCAGCATTTGTTTTGAAGTCTTAATCTTAAGTTGAGGGTGATAGCTTTGTGCACGTCTTACTAAAGCAGTTGGAATGCTTGAGACACACATGTGCATATATATATATATATGAAAAT
Source organism: Leptosomus discolor (assembly GCF_034619465.1). Taxonomy (NCBI): domain Eukaryota; kingdom Metazoa; phylum Chordata; class Aves; order Leptosomiformes; family Leptosomidae; genus Leptosomus; species Leptosomus discolor. The sequence goes on along the minus strand of NC_141419.1, from coordinate 45,433,645 downwards.
ATACATACACTAGTTAATTTCAAATCTTAAAAATTGGATGTAATAGTTACATGAAAATCAGATTCACTCTCTTTTGACAAATACCAGCATTATTCACTACACTCCATGTTCAAGAATTGCAGTTATTTCAGCACCACTGTGTGTTATGCTACTGCACCTGTGACTCTTACTATGCTTTATTCTTCTAGTTACTTCTGGCTTGTGTGCTGCCTAATGTGAAATACATGTGTTGTTTTATTGGAGTTTTTTAATGGTCTCTAGCAAATGTAGTTCTTTAACATGGAAATTGAAGTTCTTCCTACCAATTGTTCTACCATCCCAGTTACAGAGCTATACAACAGGAGACAGAGAGAGAGGTATGAGATCAGGCTAGGTAAAAGAGCAGGTGGAATAGAGTATTTAAATACATAGTGTTACAAGTAAGCGTGGCACATGTACCTTTTCTTGATCTTGTTGTATTCCTACTTTAAATATTTGAGATATTCACATGGAAGAAGGCACATTACTGTAAGTTAAGTTCACAAATTCTGAAGAACAATTAACTTTCTGTTACACTAGAAGCATTTGAGTCATGGTCCTTGAATAATTGTGTTTTTCAGGATCTCTTTATTCAAACGCCTAACTATTTTCCCCCTGCCAGGTTATTAAATTCTTTCACAGAACTGAGACAGTTAACTGTAAGCGTGTTGGTTTTTTCAAAATGCGAACTTTTAAAGAAATTCCCTTGCAGAAATTAGGCTTGTTCATCTGCGCCTGCCTTTGTGTCCATTCAGAAATAATCGCATGGGGCTCAAAAACCTCAGTGGAAGCACCAAGAGGAAACACATCAGGGAAGATCTAACCTATTTCTCTGAAGGTTTACCATGAAATAGACCAGAGTGCATGTGTCCTGCATCAACACAAAGTTAAAACACCACACTCATCTGTGGTCCTTCCAGTGCAAGTTCACAGGTGTGTCAGCTCATGGGACAGGTGGCAGCCTTTTAATTTCAGAGTGTAAATGGAGGTCATCATCCACTGACTCTTTGGGAGTGTATTAGTGCATAACCTTGCGAGGGTGCTCTGGTAGTCTTACGGGCGCCAAACGCTGCATTTCGTATCGCCTTCTATGAAGATGTGGGTTCCTCAGAGCTGGCACAAATACCAAATGTTTTGTCCACTGGTGTTAAAGAGACAGACCTTCAGGTACAGGACTGCTGATCTGATAACATTAAGTGAAAAACTAGTCTGACCTTTTGTTAAGGCTTAGAAAAACTGATTTATTTTCTACCTCTTGCTGACACCTGATGTGAGAATGCTTTTGCACCCCGTGTACTTTCTGCATAGGTTTATTGATATAGAACTAATGATCACTTTGGGTTGCTTCCTGTGAAATAAATCTTCTCAGTTCCCATTGAAAACTACTTATTTGCACATAGCCTCAAAAAATATTTTTTATCATAGAATCATTTTGGTTGGAAAAGACCTTTTAGATCATCAGGTCCAGCTATTATCCTAACACTGTTTATGAGTTGTTATGTATTGATACTCAGGGTTCTAATGAAGAATTAGTTTCTTTCTCTTCTCTATCCATTTTCTGCTGTTCAACAACGGATTTTTTGCCCTGAGGAAGAGGAGTCCAAAGTGAAAAACAATTATTTTTTTCCTGTTTTCTTTCCTCTGACACAGAAATGCTAAACAACTTCTTCATAGGAAATTGCTGACAATATGCTGGCATTTACAAGCAAGATGATACCAAAACCAGGCTAGGAAATTATTAGTTTTTAATTATTCTGAATTTTTAAAAGTTATTTATTTATTTTGCTGTATTTTTTGAATTGAAACACTGTTTGTACCCCTTTCCCCTTCGCAAGTGGCACAACCGTGTAAATGTGTTCATAGAATGACTCGTGCTATTTAAATTAAGCCCTGGGAAGGTAGTTTGATGTGAATAAACAGCGCTTTGGACCACAGCATGGTGTGACAATTTGGTCATTGTGTTCTTTTCTGTTTTGTGTCTTCAGTTTGTACATCCTAGAGGAGGCCAGGACTTTAAACACAGCTCTTTCTGGAAGACTGGAAATATTAGGAGACTGTTCTCACTGGTTTAAAAAAAAAATAATCTCATCTTACTAGTTCTTAAGTTGAACTGCAGCATGAACTTCCTATCAAGTCATAGGTAAGATGGCTGGATCATCAATGAGCAGCTTCTGAAGAGCCCTCCCTGGAGGGGAGCAGGCTGGGGTGGCAGTAGGCAATGTAGCGAGGGGGACCTTGATGCCCTCTGCAGCTCTTCACGTAAATGGCACCGAAGAGCGATGGGGGTCCTGCCCACTGTGTGGTGGGGGGAGAAGGGGCACTGCTCTGTGCTGGTGGTGCTGTGCCTGCTCGAAGGAGCAGTTAATGAAACCCTTTGTGCCCCCCTCCAAAGACACATGCTTCAGCAGGAACGGGCCATGCAGCTGCAACCCGAGCAACAAGGACCTGGAGAAAAGAATGACAGCAGCTTCCCAATGGAGGGCAGCCACACTTGAAGATGAGCAAATTAAACCAGTAGCATAGTATTTAGAAGAACCAGTGTGCTTGTTATTCTTCCCAGGGATTTCTTTCTTTTTTAAATTTTAATCCTTGGATAGATTTCAGTATGGTTTTTAATACATAGATAGATCAATGACTTAAGACTTGCCAGTGTCTGTCTGTGCTTCTAACTGTATCTTGGTTTGGGCTTCAGGAATTTCTTGTATTGAACATAACACTGTAAGTTCGTTCTCATAACAACTAGTAAAAATCCTAGATTTTTAAATTATTTTGGTGATTTTAGAGTCTTAGCTTGATAGTGTATTTCCTGGAGAACTCGCAGTGCTGTTTGATACAGCACACAATTCATTGTCACCAGTTGAACAGCATGGAGGAATTCAGTTCAAGCTAATCGTAGGATAGATGCATAAAATCCTTAAAGAAGCAGTGGTTTGAGAAACTAATTTATGTAAAAATGTATATGTATATATATTCACATGACTTGCAAGATTTGCATTGGTACTTCTAAAGTGGTTATGCTTTTTGTGACAGGTGTTTCCTAGAGAAATTAATGTTAAATGTTTCATTTGTAAGATGTGGCAATCCAATCTATTTGCATGGGAACTCCTGTGAATGAATTAGGGTGACGCTACTGATGTGAATACAATAGGCTTCTTTAATTACACAGCTGTGCATCGTGATTCACCAGCCACAGTTCTGGCTGCAGGTCTGGGAGAGAGGAGGCGTTTGTTTGAGGGAGAGACTGAATAATGGATACCTTAAGCCAAATGATCTGTGGCTGAGTGGCAGACAAAGAGGGCTTTGGGAAAGTAACTGGTTATCCTGTGAGAAAGGATCGCCCGTGAACCTTGCACGTGAGCCATCATCACCCCTTCTTTTTTGGGGAGGAAAAGGGGAAATCAAATCCACTTAGGAAGCAAATGAACCTTGCCAGCAAAGGTGCTGTTACTGCATCATGCTCATCTGGTTACTGTAACGAAGAATGGCGATGTGGAGAGTTTGGTTATTTTCCAGTATTTTAGCAAATGCAGTAGCCATTTTTTGACAAGATAAGTACAGGGGGTTTTTTTGTTTCCTTGTCCACTTTCTTACCTCCTATATGCAGTCTCTAATGTCTGTGCTACGAGCTGGTTGTAAGTCAGAGCCCAAAGCAAATGGAGCAGCAGATGTGCTGATTCCTGGATGTTCTGTGATCAGGCCTATGTGATAACCTGGGACAACTGCAAGTCAGGAACATGTTCTCTTCTGCTGACTCTGCAACATAATGTCCTACACAGAAGCTGAGTGGAAAGCTAGAACAATATCAACTTAAACTGTTAGAGCAAGACTTTACTGGAGCTTCATTGTAGATGGGTTGAGTTACTCATTTCTTGGCTTTCCTTTTTTTCTTTTGCCTCTTCCCTCACTTGTTCTGTATTCAGCCTGAGCAATGTAAGAGGACTGAAGGTGAAAACTAGGAAGAACCTGTTCTGTCACTAGCTGTATTTTTTGACTTTCTGTAAAGTGCAAAGGGAGATGTCTGGCACCTGTAAAATATTTGGAAACACCTTTATTCTCAAATTACACATTTCTCTGTCTTTTTGTGAGGGGTAGGAAGAATGAGGGGAATGTTTTAGGCTATGGTAGGATTTGAGGCTGTACTTAAATGCTAGATTTAACAACTGTATCTTGTGCTCTTTGCAGAAGTTGCTACTGAAAGCAAAGTTACAAATTTAAAGAGCTTGACCCTCCCTTTAACAGCCCTTTTTTTTTTTTGTTTGAGAAAGAGCAACCATAATGGAAAAACATGTTGAAGAGCAACTAACTTTTATCTAAATGCATACTTTTTACACCGTAATCTTAACTTTCAGATAAAAATCGTTATCCCAGGCAAAGGAATTGGTGTGTAGTTTTGTGGTTTTTTGTTTCCAAATATACACAGGATATCTTTGTCAGCTGATTCAAGGAAAATGTCCCCAACCCACACACAGAAAAGAAGAAAACGGAGTTGTGTGGCACTGGAGGAGACAGGATGTAATTCAAAATAGGAAAACTTTATATGGTAAACTAAACTGTTGCCTTACAACTTTTTGACTATTTAGGCAAAGTAGTTGCTGCTTGCTTTTCATTTGAGTTGATTTGCTTAAGTCAGTTCTACGTATGGACTTGATTGTACCCTCCGGCAAAACCCTAGTAACTCATTTCCAGGCCTTTCACTGGAAAGGATTATACAAATATTATGATATGATTAAACAATTTACAAACACCCCAATCCCAAACAAAACCAAACAGAACTAAGAGAAATGTGAAGGGAGAAAAGCCCTTTCTGTTTTTTTCCTTGAACAGAGAATTCCACTGCATTTTACAGCTTAAATTTTCAGTGATAATGGAGTTTGCCAGCAGTTCTGTAGTGTTCAGAACGAATCCTCACCACAAAGTTTGTAAAGGTCAGTGTGAAGATACTTACCAATTGTATATACTTCAGAACTATTACAATTGCTTCTTCAAAGGTGGCTGCAAAACTTCTTAGGAGTTCAAGGTGACTGGGCAAAGGGGCAAAAGTCTCCATACAACTAAAGAAAATAGCGCATTGTTTCTCAAAAACAAAAACTCTGCCATTTTACCTCTTTTGTAGAAGGCAGTCTGCTAGTTTGGACAATTTCTATCCTGTTCAGTGGTCATTTGCCACAGCAGTTCTTGAGACAAAATGAAGTTGTTGTATTACGTAGTGCTTTTTATCTCCAAATTGCTGTGATCCCAGCATAGAACAAAGTTCCACTGTGTTTAAAACATAAACATAGTCTCATTTAAAGGGAAGCATGTGCTGGTATCCATAGACAGTACCAGAAAAGGTAGTGGGTTTGTGTGTTAGGAAATTGTAATTGTCTGTTGTGTTTCTCCATAACAACTCTCAGAGCCAGGATGATCCACATTTGTCTTGTGGTCTAGGGAACGAAGTATTCGTAAAGAACGAGAAATAACTCTGATTAACTAAGTTTACCTGACAGAAGAGCAGAATAAGACAACAAGACGGTGGAGAGCAGAGTAGGCGGTGTTGGCAAAGCATTTTTTTTGAAGCTTAAACTTGGAAGCATCTGATGTTAAATCCATCATGAGCTAAGCCTTGTAATTCACTTCCCTGTCTGTGGCTTGTTCTGCAGTCTTCATGAGCATAGTTTACAAAAGAGGTCTTGGAGGAACCTGACAGTCCTTCCTCATAAAAGAGCTGCAACAGTTGCTGCTGCCATTTTCCTTATGGCTTTGTCACGTGTGTTACAAAAAGATTGCCTGTTGCATTGGCTGTCTGGAAAACTTCCGTAGTTGATCTCAAGTAAAGGAACCTGTATTTTCCTGTTTCAAGTGGGCAAATGGTTTTGAGTGATGTGAGAACTATTGAGTCTTCATGCTTGTATTTAGAGATTCTTATTCTGTGCAGCAGCAGCATTCTTTTCATAGCTAGGAAGCACAAGTATTATACTTCATATTTTATTCAGGACCTTTCAAATTCATCAGCAGAAATACTGTATTTCTAGTGATTGTTTTGGCATGAGAAATGCCATGGTCAAAACAGTGTTTTTCAGGCTTACATTAGGGGTTTTGTTTAGGTCAGAAGGTTAGAAAGAAGAGGGCAGTATTTTGTGTGTGTGTGTTTTGTTTCCCTTCCATACCTGTTTGCAAGCAGGTAACTATAATAGTGTAACAGAGATTGCTTGGAGACGGTATGCCTCTGATCTATACCACAATTGCTGATACTGTTTTCAAATGTGTGTTCTTGTAAATAATCTCATTTCTTCCCTTTCCTTTTGCTCCCTCCCAAACAAATTCTCCAGAGCTAGGTCTTTGTACATGAAAGTGTTCATTCAGTGTGGGTAAGCGAATACTGTTGGATAACATGACAGCGGAATTGAAGTGCTCACAATGGGGAAAAGAATGTAACTTCATTGCTGTGCTATCTTACAGTGATAAGATTTTATTTTCTACTGCTAACATCTGCTGTAAGTAGATACTGTTTTGGTGATTACAAAATGCAATATTTAGTGAATCTTTTTTCCTCACCATATGTGTGCATGGAGGAGAGAAGTATAGGTATTCTTGAGGAAGGGATAAGAAAGCAAGAAGTAGGTAGGGCAAATGTCTGAAGACTGTGCCGGGCTAGTGTGGAGACCTGGACAACACAGGGCAAGAGCAGGAAGTGCAGCCTTCTCTTTCAACAAAACTTCTAGGAATGTAAGTGTGAAAGGACTCTAGCAAGAAGCATCTAGTTCAAATCACTTCGAAGGGCTGTTTCTCACATTCACTGTATTGAAAAGATAGGCTCAGCACAAAAGGGTCACTTAGCTTGTTTTTTCTATTTTGTTTTCTAACTTTTAGCTCCTATCCTCACTGCCCCCAGATACTTGATATTTTATCTCAGTGCAGTAGTGCAGGGAGAGCAGAGGCAGCACAAAGAGGAAAAACACCAGAGGCTGAGTATCTGGCAGCTTGGTGCACCTTGAGGGTGATTGCTTTGTTCATTTGAAATACTGGCAGAAAGATGAAAGGTGAACAAAGCTCTAGCTAATATTAGTTTCAGCCTTAACAGCAGCACAATAGTGCAAGTATCTTGAGGGAAGGGTTAAAGAGGAGGATGTTTTACTATGTTTTGGTTTCTTCATCACACTATTATCTTTATTCCTTTGAGATTTGAGCTGTACCAGGTGGATCATCCTACAGAAGCTAGACAAGACCAGCAGAATTTTTGAACTTTTTTTTTTTAAAAAAAAACCCAAATAGAATACATCCATGGAAAAAATGTCAAGGTAGATTGTGAAGCATTGAAAATTTCTATAAAGCCTTAATTTATTTAAAAAGAAAATGTGTTGTATGTTTTTACTTGGAATGTCATATAGAATGAAAATAATAGTAAAAGGCAAGTGATGTGTGATCTCCCCCCACATACACACTTTCCAGATGCTTACTTGTACTGCTTCCTTTATCTTGCCTTTTGAGAAGTGAGGAAGTTGAGAAAATGTTGTTTGAGAAAGGGAAAAAAAAGTTAAGGGGGAGGGATGATAAAGTGTTTGTATAACTCTGAATTATACAGAAGCAAAGGGGCATACGTTTAAGACTTAGCTTGCTTAATCATCAGAATAACTTTCTGAGGCTACTAATGGATTCCGCATAATTCATTTTCTTCAAGTGGCATTTGAATGCATATTTAAAAAAAAAAAAAATAATCACAAAACAGACTAGAGGTTAAAGATCTTAGTTTTCATTCTATTGTGACATTAATGTCTCTTTGTGTAGCATAGTGGATAATAATGTTGTAGAGGCCTCTTCAAACTGGAAGAACCACCAGTCCATTTATCACCATTTCTATTTGTATCCAGAAATTCTAAAGCAGGCCATTTTTGGTTTAGCTGGTATTTGTTCTCACAACAAACTTTCAAATTTCAGGGTTCCCCCCCCCTCTTAGTTAACAAAAAAAAAAAAACAAACATAAAACCAAAGACGACTGAAAATTTGACTAACTACAAAAAAGTAGAAGCATATTAGTGGCTACAAATCAACTTAAATATATATATATTTATTGGTTGTTTTGACTGATTAAAAATAAGAATTTACTTTCAACTTAATAGTGCTTGGCAAAGAATAATTAGGCAAAGAATCATAGAATCGTAGAATGGTTTGGGTTGGAGAGGCCCTTAAAGATCACCTAGTTCCAGCCCCCCTGCCATGGGCAGGGACACCTCCCATTAGACCAGGTTGCTCCAAGCCCCATCCAACCTGGCCTTGAACACTGCCAGGGAGGGGGCAGCCACAGCTTCTCTGGGCAACCTGTGCCAGTGTCTCACCACCCTCAGGGTGAAGAATTTCTTCCCAATATCCAATCTAAATCTACCCCTTTCAGTTTGAAACCATTTCCCCTAGATCCATCACTACACTCCCTGACAAAGAGTCCCTCCCCACCTTTCCTGCAGGACCCCTCTTAAGTACTGGAAGGCCGCTATAAGGTCTCCCTGGAGCCTTCTCTTCTCCGGACTGAACAACTCCAGCTCTCTCAGCCTGTCCTCATAGGGGAGGTGCTTCAGCCCCCTGATCATCTTTGTGGCCCCCCTCTGGATCCACTCAAGCAGGCCCGTGTCTGTCTTGTGCTAGGAGCCCCAGAGCTGGATGCTGGACTACAGGTAGGGTCTCACAAGAGCAGAGCAGAGGGGGAGACTTCTCCCTCGACCTGCTGGCCACGCTTCTTTTAATGCAGCCCAGGATGCAATTGGCTTTCTGGGCTGTGAGCGCACCCACATTATTGGCTCATGTTCATCCTATCATCCACCAGCACCCCCAAGTCCATCTCACCAGGACTGCTCTCAATCGACTCATTGCCCAGCCTCTATTTGTGCTTGGGATTGCCCTGACCCAAGTGCAGGACCTTGCGCTTGGCCTTGTTGAACTCCATGAGGTTTGCACAGGCCCAACTCTCCAGCCTGTCAGGGTCCCTCTGGATGTCCTCCCTTCCCTCCAGCATGTTGACCTCACCGCACACCTTGGGTGTCATCGGCAAACTTGCTGAGGGTGCACTTAATCCCACTGTCCGTGTCACCGACAAAGGTGTTAAACATCGCTGGTCCCAATACCAACGCCTGAGGAACAACACTTGTAACTGGCCATAGACCACAACTCTTTCAGTGTGACCATCCAGCCAATTCCTGATCCACCGAGTGGTCTGTCCATCAAATCCATGTCTATCTCAATTAGAGATGTTGGGTGGGACAGTGTCAAGTGCTTTGCATGAGTCCAGGTAGATGATGTCAGTTACTCTTTGCTTATCCAATGCTGTAATCCCATTGTAGAAGGTCACCAGATTTGTCAGGCACGATTTGTTCTTAGTGAAGCCATGTTGACTGTCGTCAATCATCTCCATTTTCCACGTGCCCTAGCATAGTTTCCAGGAGGATCTGCTCCATGATCTTGCTGAGTAGAGAGGCGAGTCTGACCAGTGTGGTGTTCCCCAGTCTCCTGTTGTTCCTTTTTTCCCTTTTTAAAAATTGGGGTTATGTTTCTCCTTTTCCAGTCATCAGGAACTTCATCAGACCGCCACAACTTCTCCCATATGATGGATAGTGGATTAGCAGCTTTATCTGCCAGTTCCCTCAGGACCTGCAGATGCATCTCATCAGGTCCCGTGGACTTGTGCACCCTCAGGTTCTTTAGATGGTCTTGAACCTGATCCTCTCCTACAGCGGGCAGTTCTTCATTCTGCCAGTCCCTGCCTTTGTCTTCTGCGACTTGGGTAGTGTGGCTGGAGCACTTTCCAGTGAAGACCAAGGCAAAAAAGTTGTTGAGTACCTCAGCCTTCTCCATATCCCAGGTAACCAGGTCTCTGTTTACTTCTGGCGAGAGCTCACATTTTCCCTAGTCTTGCTTTTATCACCAACATACCCATAGAAGTTTTTCTTGTCACCCTTGACATCCCTGGCCAGATTGAATCCTGTCAAGGGCTTTCAGCTTTCCTAACCTGATCCCTGGCTGTCTGGGCACTTTCTCTGTATTCCTCACAGGTTAGCTGTCCTAGCTTCCACCCTCTGTAGACTTCCTTTTGTGTTTGAGTTTGTCCAGGAGCACCTTGTTCATCCATGCAGGCCTCCTGGCATTTTTACCTGACTTTCTCTTTGTCAGGATACATCATTCTGAGCTTAGAGGAGATGATCCTTGAATATTGACCAGCTGTCTTGGGCCTCTCTTCCCTCCAGGGCTGTATTCCACAGCACCTTGCTGTCGTGGTTGGGTCAGGACATGACAAGAGTATATATAAGAAGGCAGTCTTTATTAAGTTACAAAGGCCAAGATGGCTGAGATGGCGCAGCAGAAAAAACATACCCTTTTATAACCTTTCTTATCTGTCCACCGGTTCATGCACTAAGGCTGCTAAAATGATTCACTCAGTAGTTCTGTCCATTCGCCTCTATTCACATACTGATTGGCTGGAGCTCCTACTGTATTTCCCAAATCATCTACTGTTCTCTTGCCAAATTTCTGCTCTGTGATATTCACTTGTTTAGTCTCTTCCTGCTCAGTCTCTTATCACTTCGTCAAACCTGTTTACAAATTCTTCATCCACTTCTTTCATCTTCTCACGGGTATACTGGGATGCTGTTGAGGCCAATTTCATCTTTCTCAGTCAGGCTATCCCTGACACCTTGCTGATCAGTTCCCTGAAGAGGCCAAAATCTCTCTTCAAGTCCAGGCTAGTGAGCTCCTCATTTGCTCCTTTATCACCTGGAGAAGGAAGTTATCATCAACGCATTCCAGGAACCTCCTGGATTGCTTGTGCCCTTCGGTGTTGTCCCTGCAAGAGCAATCAGGCAAAGAACCATCAGGCAAACAAATGTGGTTTTTAACATGGTGATACACTAGAAAATACGTGCATCAGTAAACAGGATGTTCTTATTTCTCCAGGTAACTTCTGTAGGTCAGCATTAGTAAGTTAGCACTTTCTTTCCAAAGCATATTTTGTTTCTTTAGCTTATTTTTCTTGTCTATCTTGTCTCAACTGCAAGGCTTTTGCCTCTTATTTGTAGTCTCAAGCCTGAAGTATAAAGTCTGCATATTGAGAAAAAAGATTAGCCGTTTTAAAATCCTATTATGTCATACAAAAATCTATCCAAAATAAAATGTAAATGCCAGTGATTTATGCAAACCATTGTATTAATAAACATTAAGAAGTGCGGTGCTATCTGGCACAGTTATAGTCCTGTGTTGTTACATAATTGTAGCAAAGAAGGCGAATTTTCTTGTCTTTCATATTTTTGGGATTATCTTTTCTTGCCGTGTACCTGGCAAGTAGACATTGGTAAGTGTAACAACTGTTATATATATGGTATATTAACATCCTACCTAAAGAAAAGACTTGCTCTAACCATTAGGGATTTTTAAGAAGGTTGTACATTGATATTTTGTCAAAGAGCTGCTGAGTATGCTGCAGAGCTTTTATAAGTACAGAAAGTGAGGTTGGCACAGGGGAAATTAAACTCCTAAAAGTAGATAAAACTTGATAGGTATCATACTGTAACTCCCCATGTGGATACAATAATTTCAGGTGTCTAGTAGAGAAGTAGTGTCTGGATACTGCAGCCACTGGAATATATTCATAACATAGTTTACTACAGTCAGTCTTTCCCACCTAAAGAAGGATTAAAACTAAATCTTTTCTTAAAGTCATAATGTTAGGTGAGTACCAACAGCTTGTATTACTGCCAGACCTGTGAAAGATCATTTGTTATGTTTGTTCTGAGTAGCGAAATTGAGTAACTGAAAAGATTTCCTTTAAAAAATGTTGTGATTTCATCATTAAATGGTCTGAATACATGACTTTATAGTTATATTGCTGGAATGCAATGAAAGCAGATATCAAGACAGATGTGTAGCGTTTTTCTTAAAATTAATCACAGATGAAAGTTATCAGCAGCATATATTCAGTGGGTTTTTTTCAAAGTAGACCATTCATGGCAACTTCAGAGTTCTGTGAGCAGAGTTTAGAAAAAGTTCTGCTGAGAAACATACCCATTGCTTTATATAAAAAGATACTGTAATTTTTATTGTGTTCTTTCCAGTGCCTGGTCATAAAAATGTAAAAGATTAACAAAGAGAATTTGAAAAACTAATAAACGTTTTTTGCCAGTTTTGCAGGGCAAAGGATTGCCCTCTGTTTTTAGCATCACGGAGCAGTTTCAGTGTCCTAGCTCTGCCAGAAGACAGACATTGAAATCCATAAATTGATGGAAATGCATATGCTTAGAACTAAGTAGAGTAAGAATGTCCTTAGCTATCTCAAGTTACAAAATAGTATTGTCCTTCAGCCTCAGTTTCCCACACATGTAAAGTGGAAGAGGTGAGGAGACTTCCTTAAAGTCAGAGTGCTCATGGCAAAGCCTATGTCTGCAATGAGCCTCCTAATTGTGTCTGTTAAATAGTTAGCAATACAGTTCATGATAATGGATTATACTCAAAGATCTTTGTATGTGTATGCATGATATTTTTTTACAGTAATGCAGTAATGACCAGCCTTTGATATGACAATCCTGTCACAAAATTGACTTCACAAATTATAACAATGAAGTTACCATGGCCAAAGTTGAAGAGTAATGCTTGGTTAGAATGCTGGGAGTATATTAAGTTCAGGAAAAAAAGTTATATTTCTTTTACTTACATGATGCTGATTCTCAGGTTTTGCCAAGTCTTTAAATGGTTACTGAATCAATTTTTTTTTTTTTTTTGTAATGGTCTTTTTTAGCGTACACTGAAGACATTTTGATTTCTTTCCCACAGAACCATTAAGAAAAATGGAATGGAAAAGATCTGCTCATTCATCTGTTAACTTTTTTTCCCCAAGATGTGACTGTTCATGTGTAGGGTTTTTTTTTTTAACTAGTGCTCTGTACAGTTTAGTACTGAGTGACTCATGTGTTGGAGCTTCCACCACTTGCCCACTGAGACTGTTCTACAATTTAGAAAAAAAACTAGGAAGTTTTTTTTTTATAGTCATCTTCCTTCTTTTCCCATACAGCTTTTACCATTAAGCTGTATAGTCATTTAACTTGAGTTAAACTGATGAAAACTATGTTAGAGTAGAAAGGGGACCTGGAGGCTGAGTGTCAGAGTACAGAAGTGCTGATTTGCAAACTTGTCTTCAAAAGTGTAATTACCCAGTTATATCAACAATGTCATTTGTGCTTTTGGGCATAATAAAATTTTTTCTAATTAAAGGTGTGTTTTATGCTTCCATCTATCATCTGGAAGTGTGACCATGCAAATAAAAAGCTGCCATGTTTGATAAATAAGCTGGATTGGTTGATCTTATGTTTATTCTTTGTAATTTAACTTTGATTGTTCATTCTTCAGTGAAAACACTGCATTGGTGTATTAATTGCTCTCTGTGATTAAAAATATTTGCTTAATAGGTAAGGGGCTTTCTAGCTGGTATCAACTAAATGAGAAATTCATGTCTATGTTCAGCATAGGCACCTCTCTTTCCCCTCAGGGCAACAGAATCTTTCTCTGAATTGAAACAAAATTGTTGTACAAAAGGGTCTTGACTGTGTCTCTTGAGGTGATATGTACTAGATATTGACAAATAAGTAAATGTTTTATAATAGCATTGTACCCATAAATGCATTTCACGCCTGAAGTTCCTAGGATAAGAAGGAAAAAAACCAGATCTTTTGTAAGTCCAGCTATTTTTAATATTAAAAATAATATTTTTCTATTACTATAACCCGGAAATAGTTATTTTAGTTTTGACATGATGCAGCTTTGATTCCTTCATGCAAGATGGCAATACACTGCATTGTAGGCTGTTTCTTAAAAACAAGGTTAAGAGCTAGCTCTTAATGCCCAGCAATCAACCATGGAGAAGTCAATCCTGTTTTCCACACAGATGCCCATGAAGTGCGTGAGGTACAAAGCAAGTGAGAGGGAGGAGGGAGGCATTTGGCAAGGAGCCATGCTGTGGGGTTAGGTGAGTCTAGGTCATGTCCACATGTGGAAATTGCAGTATGTAGTCCAGACTTACTTTTCGTACTCTGCTCAAGAATCCTGTCCAGTGTGGGCACCACCGCTCTGCTTGTGAAAGTCAGGTCCCTTGCATACAGCTACACTCAGCACCTCCTGAGGTGCCCACATGGGAAGTGGATTAGGTGCAGCACAAGATTATGCATGGAATGGCCTCTCCAACAACTTAGCACCAACCTCTTCCTTCTGTGGATGTAGTGTATGTCACAAATGGCAAATCTAGTTTCACATCCAGTGTATTCTTGGTTGCCTTTGTTTTTTCTTTCCAGAACAGGTTTTCCTATTTCTTTGTTAATAAGGTATTTTGTTCTTAATACAGTTCACAGACAAGAGACTTTCAAAGAGACAAGTCGTAGTGTAGGAACATAACTGTAGCTAAAAGCTAGTAGGAAGTAAGCAGCAAATGCTGGCTGGCTTTGAGATAGAGAATGAAATACCCTCACCTGTGGGTGGGGAGGATTGTGGTGTGGTTGTTTTGGGGATTTTTTGAGGGAGTTAGTTAGAATATTTTTGGAAGGTCTTGTGCTGTTATGGTAGCTACTTGCTAAGCCAGAATAGAGCGCTCTGCTCAGTCATGGGAACCTCACCTGATAAGAAGAGCTGGACAGCTTGTTAAGTTTTGTTTAATGAAGTCAGAGCCTAATTAAGACTCCAGATAGCACAAGCACTGTGGTTGACTGTGCGTTTACAACATCTGTTTCTGAACACCTAGTAGTGTGATCAAGTACTGTTTTTCAAACTGCATTAAATTGAGAAGCAGATAGCTTTGCTGCAAGTTGGGTTTTAGTGTGCAAAAACCATTTTCTGCCAACAAGAAGATGAACAATTAAACCAGTGACTGTGAAGGTAAATTGAGCAAAAAATGTCATGCCATTTAAATCTTCTGTATTGCCCTGGATAGAAACACAGAGCAGATTTACAACTGTGTGTGCTCTTTGCTTTAGAATGGCTTCTTTTTCATGCTGCAGAGTTCTCATGTGTAATGCAAAACAATTTGTAGTGTAGCAGAGGTAGCCTTGAAAGGTGCAGCACTGAGGTTTTTAGGAGGAAATGTCCGTGGCTGTGTGTACCACCACCTTCTGATCCACTGGTTGGGTTGAAATTGGAGCCTGAAAATTGATCTTTCATATGGTTCTTAATGTGGTTTAGTGTACTTTTTTTTTCCCCTAAGCTTGTGCTTTTAGGAGGAGAAATACTGTTCTGATTATTTTTCAACTAGGTCGTATTGAATAGCTGGCATGACTCTGCTTTGCAGATGTCATCTAGTAGTTCTGCCTCTAGTGAATGTGATTTTTATTGCGTGACATGAGCTTAGTCTAGAATGTATTGGGAAAAGAATAGGAAGGGTGTTTCTAGAGTAAAATATGCTTAAGAGCAAATAAAAAGCAGTGTTTTTAAGGAAGGGAACTAACAGCACGTGCTCATGCTGTATGTCAAAGTCAGTGGCTTGAAGCAGTTTTTCAGTCAGAATGAATGAGTAAATGTGGTGCAGGTAATTCAGGTTTTCTTACTGGGGAGAAGAAGAAAACCTTAGTGATGTAAGTATCCATCTGTTACCTTCTCCAGCTTTTTAAAAAGTTGTCAGCTGTCTTCACTGGAGGGTACTTGGAGATGTCCATAACATCAGTGAGACTGTACCTCGGGGCCGGGAAGGTGGGTGGGGGTCCCTGACCCAGAGCTTGCCCCCTGGGGAAGGCTGATCTGCCCACAGCGTGCCGGATGCCTGGTAGCTGCTCCCAGCCACCTTCCTGTGCCCTCCACCAAGAAGCTGCTCCGGATCTTGCCAATTTACCTGTTCATCTGTTTGTCAACCCCTGCTGTCACATAGCCCAAATTTTAAACAACCCAAATACTTCTATTTCACAGAAAAGTTTCAAGCTAATGGTGAAATAGATACAACTGATAAGGTGGATATTTTGAGGGTGGCCAAAAGACCACCTACTGAATCAGGATGTATCCTGAAAAGTTTGTCTCTGTCCTGAAGTGGCCAGGTATACTGTCTTAGTTCTCTCTTGCATATTAGTGTGATACATAGAAAATAATTCCTTTGCGTGACAAAAAAAAATCCCAGAAAGGTCTTTAGTTTGAGAAACATTCATATTTATTACAAATCATTCCACAGGAGTGTTTTGATGTTTTTAGCAAATGGGGGGGTGGGGGTGGGGGTGGCGGGGCGGAGGAGAGCAGGCCTGTTCTTCAAAAAAACAACCCCAAAACTCAGAGTTTACAAGGGCGGTTGTTTGTATTGTAAAACATTTTTAAATACATTCACACATGCTGTTAGTAGGCTTTTGGATAAGTTTGGATAGCTTGTGACATAGGATAATCTTTGCAATTTCTTAATGAAAGCTCTTTAAGCTGTTGGCAGACTGAATTTCCATCCAGAAAATGGTATCTTATCTGTAATATGCCTGTATTTTAAGAGAATATATGGAAGTACAATTTCTGACTACATGCTATATGAGTATTCTCTGTCTATAGTATGAGAATGCAGTTTTGAATAGCTGTAGTTAATATAACTAGAAGTTCATTGTGGAGTTCAGATAGTATCATCCTGTGGTAATTTGCTGTCAGAGTACACTTCACATTACCTGTTTACTTCCTTATATTGGGCCACTGACTAAAAATTGAGATACATAAAGTTTCTTTCATATTTACTAGACAAGCATTGCAAGTTGCTTATGGTTTTGTTAGTGGCTTTCAGCTTGGGGAGCTGAAATAAAACTATTTAGCATTTACAGGTATGAACAACTTATTTTAAAACTTTTTGGAAAAGTAACTTGTAGCCTTGACACACCTTTATTCTATTTTTTTGTGCTCACTGGATACCTATCAATGTAGGTAAGCCGTATGCTGCTGTATACATGGGCATTTCATAGGAAAGCCAAACTGTTTCAGATTTACAGTGGTTTTACATTGGCAGTAGGTCTCCAGGTGATTTAACCACCACTGAGGTATGACCTGCAGGGCATTTTCCAAAGGGGCATTTTTAGCAGTAATGGCCTTGAACTTTTTATGGGTGCACAGGGAACACAATTCAGTGTTTCCTGGCAAGACAGGCAGGTCATTTCTGAGGAAAGAATTTAGCTTCCTGTGCATTCAGATTTCAGAGCAGTAACTGTTCTGCTAAGAATACGTACTTTGTTAAAATGTTTCTGGAACATTTTGAAACTCCCTTTTTGGTACAGGACTTTGTTTCTTAACTAGGTCAATAATTCCAGTATCTCCATTGAAATTGTATTTCAGTGTTGGAGATTTGTCTTATGCACCATGTATTTTTATTTTAAGCTGACTATATGTATGCTTGGCTATTTTTCTACGTATGATACAGCATAGTGTCTTTTGGTTTTAAAATTGCACATCTGT
Organism: Leptosomus discolor; assembly: GCF_034619465.1. Classification (NCBI taxonomy): domain Eukaryota; kingdom Metazoa; phylum Chordata; class Aves; order Leptosomiformes; family Leptosomidae; genus Leptosomus; species Leptosomus discolor. The sequence continues at coordinate 45,416,236 of NC_141419.1, read as the reverse complement.
CTACCTGTATTCTTAAACTTTATTACTTATAATTAAACTTTATTTGGTAAAGTTGTTCATGTTGTCTAGTGTATAAGAACACGTGTTGCAGGTGAATTTTTAAGAGAAGTCATTGTTACAGGATTAACTAAAAGGGTTTTATTAATGATTCAACAATGATCAAATGATAATCAATGATTGAATGAAAATTAAATGGTAATCAATTAAGCAACAGTGATTAAGCAGTGATTTAACCCCATTTTCAAGAAGGCTAAGAAGGAAGACCCTGGTAATTACAGGTCTGTCAGTCTCACTTCAGTGCCTGATAAAATTACAGAAAGGGTTATTCTGGAGGTTACTAAAAAACGCTTTAGAGACAATGCAGTCATTGGTCATAGTCAGGGTTCACAAGGGGAAAGTCCTGCTTAACTAACTTAATTTCCTTTTATGGTAAGGTCACCCATCTAGTTGACCAAGGGAAGCCAGCAAATGGAGTTTTGGATTTTAGCAAAGCTTTTGATACTGTCTCATGGTATCCTTCTGGTCAAAATGTCCAGCATACAGCTAGACAAGTCCGTAATACCTTGAGTGAAAAATTGGCTGACAAGTTGGGCTTGAAGAGTTATAGTAAATGGGTTTGTGTCAGTCACCAGTGGGGTTTCCCAGGGCTGAATTTTAGAGCCAGCACTCTTCGATGTTTTTGTAAAGGATCTGGATGCAGGAGTCAAATGTACGTTAATGATGTTTACCAGTGATAGTAAATGAAGAGGAGCTGCAGACTTCCTCAAGGGCAGAGAGGCCCTACAGAGAGGTCTGGGTAGACTAGGGAGCTGGGCAATCACCAACAGTACGAAATTTAACAGGAGCAAGTGCTGAATTCTGCACCTGGGATGAAGTAATCCTGGTTATACACACAAATTGGGGGATGAGAGGCTGGAGAGCAGCCCTGTAGAAAGCTGTCTGGGGATTTGGGTTGATGGCAAGTTGGATATGAGTCAACAGTGTGCCCTGGCAGCCAAAAAGGCCAGCTATGCCCTGGGGTGCATCAAGCACAGCATCGATAGCTGGTTGAGGGAGGTGGTTGTCCCACTCTACACAGCACTGGCCCCACCTGGAGTACTGTGTGCAGTTGTGGGCACCTCAATATAAGAAGGACACCAAACTATTAGAGTGTGTCCAGAGGAGGGTGACCAAGATGGTGAAAGGTCTCTTAGAAGCGGCTGAGGTCACTGGATTTGTTTGGAGAAGAGAAGAGTGAGGGGTGATCTCATCACAGTCTACAACTTCATAAAGGAGGCAGTTGAGGAGGAGCTGCTGATCTCTTTTCTTAGGTGACCAGCTGGAAGACACAAGGAAATGAAATGAAGCTGTGTCAGGGGAAATTCAAAGTGGACCTTAGGAAAAGGTTCTTCACTGAGAGAGTGGTCAGTCACTGAAACAGGCTCCCCAGGGAAGTGGTCATGCCAGCAAGCCTGGCAGAGTTCAAGGAGCGTCTGGATGATGCTCTTAGTCATATGGTTTAGTTCTAGGTACTCCTGCAGGGAGTTGGATTCGATAATACTTATGTGGGTCCCTTCCAACTCAGGTTACTCTGTGATTCTGTGATACTTTTAGGCCTAATGTACAATGCTTAACCTGTAATAGATATCAGATGCTGAGTAAGGGATCTCTCAGCCTTGAGGAGTAACCTTGAGAGGTGTCCCTGCTCAAGGGGGATATCACTGCCATGCAGCCTGCTGCTGTACAGGAGCGTTCATTGGGCTCAGAGGGGCTACAGGTGTTTATAGTTTAAAGTGATTGACTTGTGGTCAAACTCTGCTTTGGTGTTTGTGCAGGTGTGCAGCTGTAGCAGTTTTAGTTTTGTTTAGTCCCAGCTCAGGCTGGTACTGTTAGCTCCTGATAAGACATGGCCTACATTTCCTAGTCCCTGTGAAGACATGGCCTGGGACAGTTCTCACGGTTTGCACAGGGGGGCTGAGTTCAGTCAGACCTCCTTGTCAGTGATACGTGAACCTACTCTTCCCTTTGATTGTGGAGATAAACATTTCCTCACTTTTGCAAAAGGTACAGAAGAGCTCTCTGGTTAAATGTTTCTTCCAAAGAGTAGATACTCATATTCAACTGAATATTAAGGATCATTTTCAGTGAATCTCAGCTTGGGGCAGGGAGAAGGAAAGAGCAATAATTCCTCTTAATTAATGTGCGGTATCTGAATCAATCTGCAATCTGAAGGTGGTCGCAAAGTGGAATACTGAATTATAGGATTTCCTCAGTGAAACAACCCTGTACGGATACTGGTGTTACTGTTACTAATGAGCTATATCTATGTGTGCGTGCCTAATGGCTTAGTGTGAACAATTGTAGAGATAAAAAAGACCTCTTGAAGAGTTTTTCTCCCCTCCCTAAATGTCATTCTGTTTTGAAAAATGAATGTTCCTCTCGGGGAAAAAAAAAAAAAAAAAAAAGTAGTTCTGTGGACGTGCAAAATGTCATTTCATACTGACTGCGACTGATATGTGAAATTTTTCTTTGCCGACTGATGCTAGAAACTTTTTTCAGTTTGTAGTTCTCATTAATACAAACGAGCTGTCTGAGAGGTAAGAGCTCGTTAGCTTTCTGTGTGTTTTCATACTTGCTGTATCCAGCATGCTAGCCTTAGCCATATGAATGAAATAATTTGTGATTGCTGCAGGTACTGAAGTGTAGATTGTATATGTGGCTTCATACGAACAAGTGCATGGTATTTGGTAGACTTCTTGTGTATAGAAGTGGGTAAGAGTGGTTATCTGTGCTGTGGAAGTCTAGAATCTCTCTGTACTTCTTACTTAGCAGTTGTATTTCAGTTCATTGTTTTCTTTGCAATATTTTATGGATTATAGAATTAGGATATTCTTCTGCATTATGGTATATTTAAATTATGATACATGAACCCAACTTCTTTGTTGCTACAGTTATGTTTAGATTTTCTTTTCCCTTAAGTGACTTAAGAAATGTCTCAAGGCAGAGGAAGAGAACCATTTCTTCCTGTATGCTACTAGATAAAGATGGAGCCTAACCCTCCTGTCCAGGTGTCTCTTTGTGCTGCATGTTACACAGTCCTGTGCTAGCAGATCTCTGACTATTGATGGGAGAAGAAGAAAATGCCAGGCCATTTATTCAGGTTTTTTTCTTTCCCCCCACGTGCCCAGGTCTGAAAGCACACGTACCTATGGTGAGCATTTTACATGTATGGCTATTTCTGGCTAGAGCATTCTTTTTTGAGACTTGCTTTGCCAGCCTACTGGTGCAGCTCCCCATGCTTATCTTTAGAGCAAAATCTTAACAGGCTCAGTTAGCACTTCCCACCTCTCACCAGTTCTAAAACTTCCATGCTTCCTGTCTCTGCCATATGCTCCAGAAACATCCTGTTTTTCCTGCTTAACTTGGGTGGTATTGCTTGTATTTCTGCATCATTTTCTGTCTGAAGGTGGACTTCCTACAAAATAAACAAAATACTTTAATATACTGCTTTGAGGTGTGTATACTCAGGAAAAACTGACACCATTCCAGACCAGTTGTAGCCTAATTTAATCTTGCATATGGGTGGTTGTTGTGTAGGTGCTGTTTATATGAGCCACCACTAAAGGTGGTAGAGGTTGAAGCCAGCAGATGTGATCTGTATCATACTGCAGAGTGGTCATTCAGTAGATTTAATGGGAGTGCTGAAAGTACAATAGACTGTACTGCTACCTGGGAACGGGTACACCTGAGAAGATGGGCTGCATGAACTAATAGGTCTCTGCCTATTACTTCTATAAGTACATACTCCAAACGCCCTACGTTCCACTTCTATTCTAGAGTGACACAAGAATCTTTGAAAATGTGAAAATGTGATGTCTTAATTTTTAAGTTTTTTTAAGCAATCTCCCGTGTGCCTACATGGAGGTGCACACACACAGTTCAAGTTATCTAAAGCAGCTAATAATAGAGAAATTATAGCTAATAATAGAGAAGAATAAATGTTAAGTAAGTAGTAGGGCCTTAAATGCTAGCAGATGAAAAATATGCTGTTCTGTTGCACTCTGAACTGAAAACTATTGCTGTTTTGTTGCTTACAAGCTACAGAACTGAGAGCTAAAGCAGTAGCATTCTGCTTGATCTGATTCCCTCTTCCCGTTTGAAACTTCTCATTGCCATGTGCCAAGGAAGGCTTGAACAGAGGTGATTAATCTGACTTTTCAAACAGACAAATGTACACCCTAGCTAGTGTTCCTGAGTGACTGAGTAAACTTAACTTACCCAGTCCCACAAAACATGATGATGCTTTGTTTACTGTGATTGGTCTCATAATTGTTCTGTTCTTGAGTGGGAGGTGAGAAAGTGACAGCAATAGTCTGCTGATGTAGAACATCTTTAAATACAATGGCAAACTTCTGTTCCAAGGCTATCTATCTCACAATAGTGAGTTAAAATCTGCAATAGTGGTATGCCATGTTGATTTTTTTGGCATGAAACTCTTAGTGTACTGGTGAGAATTTGACTCTGTGAACTCCTGCCAGTTTTAATGGCCTTTTCTCCCCTTGTTCCAACTTCATCCTTTCCTATATGCTAAACCTTCCTTGGAAATTGCTTTGGTGTATTAGTTTTCTGTGAAAAAAGGAATATTATAAATAGTGTGAATAGTGCTTTTTACCTATTGTCATACTAAAAAACAGGTTCCTTGAATATCTTGTATGATCTGTCACATAGGTTGTCATGGGCATTTTTCCCCCATAGACTATTCCATTCCTTTTAATGCTACACTATTGTTAAAATGATGGACTTTCTGGATGCTGATGGTAAGCATTTCTCATCATTACTTTAGAAGTAGTAAGAAGGGGCTCTTCAGGGAGGTTTTGGTTTTTTGAGGATTTTTTTTCTGTTCTTCATGGAAATGGTACCCTGTTCAGAGCCTGCCTTAGACCACTAGTTTGGCTTGTTTATTTTTCTCTGACTGATATTACCTGTTAGAATTAACCAAGTGGCCAGCTGAGAAAAGTGTTGTTTTGTGCTACCTTCAACAGGGCTTGCCACTTAAGATGATGATGTTATTGACCAATGAGAAATTTGACTAACAGGATTTATTTATTTTTTTAATGTGAATGGGCAGGTAATATGAAATCAGATTTCCTAAACCATAGGAGTGGATTCTCAAAGGCTTCTCAATGTTCTTAACTGACTGTTTTTGTAGGCAGGGCAAAATGTATTATGCCTAGGCTATGTTTTAGGTAGGACAAAACATATTTCATTTTTCTTCCTGTTACTTAGTAAACAAATTTGGACCGTTAGTTTTCTGTTAGTCTTTCTGCATTTTTGTACTGGAGAAGTATTAGATGTTCTGTGCTGTGGTTTTCAGAGAAGTAGGTTCCTGTCTGTATGTATGAGTGGGAAATAGTATGAGCTATGTATCAGCTGTTCCAGAAAGCTGCATTGAACCTATGTATATTGAAAGCAATTATTCATTGAAGACACAGGAAGCTTTGAAATGTCAATGCCAGGGAGAAGGTTACCTGCACTGCTCAGTCAATGGCACAGTATTGCCTGTTAAATTTAGTTTGGTCCTGTAAAACTATGCTTTTATGTTTCAAACTGGACATGGGGAATTTTAATGGGACCAGTGTAGTACTGTTCCATTTGTTGGTTTTGTGTGCAAAGTAATAAGGGCCTTTCAAGGGCAGGACCAACTTAGCTGAAATAATTAAATTTAACAGAATGGCTAGAGAGTGAAAAAAGAAAAAAAGGGGCAGGACACTTGCCAATGATAAAACAAATATTTGAGCTTTGCAGTATCAAGATGTTTTAAAGATGTTTAAAGGCTCTCTGCATTAAGCTCCCAGCTGGCACTCGCAAACAACGTGGTTACTGTAACACTGTGTGTCTTTCCTTGACTGAATGGTGTGCTTTCCTGCCTTTACCTGCTTTACAGCTCCCTCTCACACCATCAGGGACCTGATATGAAAAGCCTAGTATTTCTCTTTACAGACTTGCTGTGGTTCCCTTCCTGTATCTTTTAGTGCCTTCCCCTGTATTATCTCAGATGGGTACATTTGTTGTGGGGAAACTTGTGGTGGCTTCCTACAAACTGAAAACACAAATGAAAACTGGAGGTGTTTTGTTTCCAGTGGAAGATGAGGTTGTTCCTGAAGCTAGACTCCGTTCTATTAACAACAAGAAGAATTAAAAAAATTCCAGCCCATCTTTCTCCTTTAAGTAAGCTGGAAGAGTCCCTTCACCCTGTTCCATCGTTTTCAATATTCTTTCAAACTTTTCATTTAGAAGCAAAGCGCTCTCGTAATATGTAGTTGCTCATGGGTATTAGTTTGTGTTGAGCTTGATTTGAAGTACAACCTATTCCTAAGTTGCTTAAAGAAATACTCTAATGAAAACCATTTCAGTATAAATAGGGGGGTGGCGGGGGAAGAACTGACTCCAAATGACCAGTAGTCCCAAAATAATATTCCATGATACAGTCTTACAAATAGCTTTAGTCATAATGTTCAAAATTGTATCATAAAGACATGAATAAAATAATATTTTTACAGAGCCAGGACCTATGTGCTTAGGGGTTGAAAATGCACAAGAAAGTCTAACTCAAACTTTGAAGAGGCTTCTTCAATGTCTTGAAACTAAACCCTAAAGTGCTTAGGGGTGCACAACAGATATGGGAAAGTTATGAGGAAGTGAGAAAGGGATTTCAGCCTTATTCAGCCTATGTCGATGGTGAATGTTGTCCTTTGTCTGGCAGGAGTTACTTGCAGCTCAGGTTTCTCAGGATCCAAAAGTGCAGAAGATAATCGGTGTGTTAAAATCAGTGCCAAAGTCCCTAGAGTGCCTGCTCTGCTGGGAGGGAAGGGAGGACGAGTGCTTCTGCAAGTGCACTGCCCTGGTGAGATAAAGTTTCTGATACAAAATTCATGCTTGAAGGCAGCTTTCCCTATAGGTCATGTTTGTTTCAAAACCTCTATTGCTTCTTGTACAGATTGTTTTATTTCAAAAAATGAGGCTGCCAATGGAGTAAACGCTTCCTTTGAGATTGGAGAGCATCTCCTACAGTTGCTACAACTATAAGCGTATAGAAGTGTGCACCAGTGCAACCTCTCTGTTAGTCTGGGCACACCTTAATCCCCTCCTTCCCTTATTTCTTGCTGCCACTTGGCTGTATCTGCTAAGTAGCAAGAGGAGATAGTATGGCTACAATAGAGGTTTAAATTGAAAGATATGAAAGGAGCCTTAAAAATAGACTCCAAAAAGATAACTTTTTACTTACAGCTCGCAGGGTTGAAACAAATCATAGCTGTTTCGAGCCTTTAAGGCAAAAAAAAAAAAAAAAGTGTCTTATGGAACAATACTTCCATATCAAGAATAATTGTAAATTTCTTTCTTATAAAGTGCTTTAGACTAAAAAACTAGTAGTAGTCCTGGTTGTGACTTTGTGCATGCATGTGCATGTCATGGTACATCATGTCATGTCACGACACACCATGACATAGCATACTTAGTTATGACATTGTGCATACTTAACTTTTTTTTTTTCTTTCCCTCCCCCCTTCTCCTTAAATAGTAGTCTGAGCTTTGGAGCAAATCTAGTTAAATTCAGATGTTAACACCTGCAGTCATTTTCTTCCTGTTCCTGTGGTTTTGTTTGCTTCAACTAATTGTCAAAGAGCATTGTTACCGCGCTTCCTGTTTGAAGCCATAGTGAACAGTATGTAGTCAAAGGATATAGAGGGTTCACTCTTAAAAGGAACTTTATAGATGTTTTTTAAAAACAGTAGGCTGTTCTAGGTATGTGATTAATAAGTAGCTTTATTCTTACTGACCCTCCACAGCATGCAGCATGTTCCTGTTTGGATCAGCTAAGGTAAACCGCTTTTGCCAGTAAATGTGAAGAGTTGGAGGGAAGATTGATTTATTTTTTTACCCTTCATCATCTCATGCTCTGTTTATTTCCTACAGAAAAGTTAATACTGCTTTAATAAGAAAAATTGCTGATTCTGTAAGAATGTCCTCCACCCCCACTATCCATTAATACAGTGTTTGCAGTTAACTGCTTTTATGACTGGTGTTTAACAATAAGCAGAAGTTTTGGGGTTGCATTAGGTCAGCTACTGTGGAATAAACTTTGGAATAATGAAAATTACCTTACTGGTTTTCATTTAAATTTTAAACAATGTGTCCTTTTTAATATCTTAATTTCTTCATACTACTTAAAATTTCTATAAATGCGATGCAATTGAGGTCATACAAAATGTATAAAAGCCTTAAAATGTGACAAAGTTGTTCAGCATGATAGTCCTGTGTGTTCTTGCAATGTGAATCATACACTGTAAAATAAGTTGCATTCAGAGTTCAGAAAGTTTGAACAGGAGAAAGCAAATAGGTGTCTCACCGTTTATCACTCTGATTAACTTTCCAGTTCAGACAGAATAAGCACCTTGTCTTTTTGACATTAACTGTATCGTGTTTTGCAACTCTGAGCACCATAAACTGAGTAAAGAGTGAAAAGAAAGAGTGACAGAGCTGTTGTCTTGAGTGAAGAACTGTGTTCTTCAGCCTCTGTTGTCCTCTTCATCTGCCAAGTCTACACAGTCAAATGAAGTAGCACTTGCAAACAGGACAATGTTAAAAGCTTGATGCTATGACGAAGCAGAGAACTAGCTCTGAAGTATTGCACATGGGACGTCATTAATTGCGGCTAGGTTTGGAGCGCAGTCCAGGCTTTGCAGGAACACTTTCTCACGAGATTGCTAGTGGGCTGATAGTACATAATTACCTGAAGGGTAGCTGTAGGTCAGTATGGTGCTCCCTCCTTTTCGCCCCTCCCTCCTTTTCGCCCCTCCCTCCTTTTCGCCCCTCCCTCCTTTTCGCCCCTCCCTCCTTTTCGCCCCTCCCTCCTTTTCGCCCCTCCCTCCTTTTCGCCCCTCCCTCCTTTTCGCCCCTCCCTCCTTTTCGCCATTTAGAAAAGAACAGCAGAATTTTCCTGTTTCAATCTGTTCTTTAAACAATCAACTAGCAGTGTAAGAGAAGTCCTAGTGTGTTGCTGTTGACATCACAGTGCTGATATGGCTTTTTGCCTTCAGTTTAATTGCTTTTTCTTTCCATTTTGGTGCATCAGGTTTATACTTGATCTTTTATATTAACTTGGCCATTGTAAAAATAATTTGTTTAGGAGGGTAGGAGTGCATAAAATTCCACTGCTCTAACAAATACTGATAAGCTTCTGTTTGCCTTTTGAGAGGTGCAGTTACTGTCAGTTTTCTCCAGATATGTCCTTCCCACCACAGTTGGTTTTGTTTAATTAAAAGACAGCAGATTTTAAAACTGGTTGATACTGATTGGAGAACCATTAAGTTAAAGGCAAATGTGGCCTTATACAGGCTATAGGAGGAGATAAAATACATTTTTAAGAATGGACATCTTACAGAGACTATTATTCACAATTTCTAGCTTGGCTTTGAAATTCAGCAGCTTTTGATTTAAGCGGAGGAGTCGGTTTCAAAGAGAACTCTGTCCTGGTGGGCACAAGTCCTGCCTGCTGAGAGAATCTGGGTGGAGAAAGACTTCTGCACCCTTGAGTACTCTGTAACCAGGAAGAGCCTTCCAGGCCCACAGAAGCATGCCCAAGCCTTTTGGGTTTGTTCCCAGGGCTTCAGCTGAACACTACGCTTAATGCTGCTGCGAGCTGGAGGAGCGTGCCAGCTGTCAGTGAGCGGATTGACGGAGGAATTTCCCTGCCCTTTCCATGTGTGTGTTCTGTACATGGGTGTAACAGCAGGATGGAAGTTAACTCTCTGTGAGAACAAGAATTTGATATGTTAAATCTGGACTTTGTCAAAAAGAGATTGTGACGAAGCAATAATGATTTCAGAAGCTACACATCAGAATATTGGATCAGTTGGGCAGCAAGAGAAGCCCACTGCCGTGTGTCCATTTATAATTTGGCAGGTTACAATATATTAGACTTCAAAATGCTCTAACTTTTGAGTACTTGCTTCTCAATTTCTCATAATCTGAGCAGCTAGCATTGGGGAGCATTGCTGCATTTCAGAACAACTTGAAGTCTATCTTCTCAGAAGTAAAAGCACCCAAGTTTTAAGGAGAGATAAGCTGTACTGGGCTAAAATTGTCAATTGTTACATGCTTAGAAGGAGTTAACCATGTTTTAGTTGCAATTTTGTTACATAATGAACCAAGTTTAGAAAAGAATTGTGTAGCATGAAAATTCTGAGACAGCAGAGAGCAGTATTTTCTTATCAGGCTTTTCTGTGTTAGTCCAGCTCTTACTATTTAAAGTTGATCAAACTTTCAGTAACCAGAAGAATGAGAAAATAATATGAAGTTACCTAATTATGAAGTGAGAACTTCCTTAGAGACTTTTTAAAGTTATTTTCATTCTTGGATTTCACACTGGGTTTTGGTAATTCCCATGTTCCATTGCTGCTTCTTGACACACATGGGATTTAGATGATCATCTTTGAGATAGAAAAAAATCTTCCTTTAAGTAGTGAAAATATGTCATATTAGCACTGTACTAAGACCTTTTTTTTATAAGCGTTTGACAAAAGAAAGCTTGTGTAGAAGGTTTTTTTGGTTTTCATTTAGGTTTTTTCTTACCCTCAAGGTGTTCTGTTCAATAAAATTGCTTTGCTCTATATGGTGTTAGTGATAGGAAAAGCTAGCAAAGCATTCATACTTCCCCCCTTCCTATTCTGATCTTTAGGCAAGAAATGCCACAAACAGGCATGTAACCTTAATTTAAACACTACCAGTAGCTTTTTCAAATCTAGGAGAGACATGCTTTCGCTGGGTTTTTGCTATTTAGATGGTGTTATGGCAGCATGCATTTTGTTTTTTGAAGAGACTCTGTCTCTTAAATAGTAAGAAGTGGGAAAGCTCTCCAGAGGTTTTGGGCTTAGTACAGGAAAGGTGCTCCTGTATTTCTGTATGTATGCGTTGTAGCCAACAGTCCTGGAAATTACCTGGCTAGTAGGGTGTCTTGGTTTGAAAGACAGGTGTCTGTGGAGGAAGGCAGGAGCCTCCCTTGAAAAGGAAAGTGCAACCCCCTTCCCTCCAAATTATTATAATTTTGAAATTAACGGGCCTTCAGGCAAAGATATGGGGAATAGGAATAACAGTTCTTTACTAATATGTGTATATATATATATATATAAAAAAATATATATATATAAACACAAGGCAGGGAAAAACAAACAACCCACTGGTTTACACTGACAGAGTCAGAAATACAACCTGACATCCTGTTAGGGTGGCAGTAGCAGTCCGATAAGATGCTGGCTGCAGTCCTCCTGAAGCGATGGATGTAGTGCTGTTGAAACAGCGATCAGGTAAAAGAGTCCGGTCTTCCTCCGAAGGTCCAGTGGTAGGTAGGTAGCTCTTGTCCTCTGGAACTCCAGTGGGGGAAAAGCTCCTCTGGGAATCCAGTGGAAGAAGGCTGCTAGGGTGTTCGAGATCTCAGGTTTTATTTGGCATGGACTGCTTGGCTCCTTCCCGCCCCCCCCCCCCCACGCCCCGGACGGAGCATCTCACAGTGGGATGGGGAGTCGTGAGGCAGTTCCTTGATAGGCCATTAACAGGGGATAGTCCAGGAGCGAGTTATCGATGGGTCAGGCGATAAGGCATTGTTGTGCCCATTAACAGGAGATAGTCCAGAGGGGGGAGGCAGGGAGCACCTCCCCACCTGGTCTCAACAGCTCCTGAAGATGGTAATAGAATACTTTTTTCCCTTTCGGCACATTTTACACTGTAACCTAGGACATAGGGGCTGCACAGTTCAGTAACTTGTCATGTATGTAGTATACAAGGGACTGTTCTGCCACAGAATGTGTGTATGTGCACATATATATATATGTGTAGCTTATGTATCCCATGGACCTCATACTGTGAGGAATTGCATACAAATAGTGATGCATAGTTATGCACACGTTTCTATGAATGAAGATGCAGTTGTATATAGAATTATCAAGGACTGTGCATGTAAAAACTTCTGAATACTCATCTTCTCACTTTCTCTGCAAGTAAAGTTTATGATAGATGGCAAGATAAATGGCCAGGGTGAAATCTCACAGGAATTTTTATTGCCCTCTTACTGAAAGAAACCAGGTTGGAGATTAACCAATAACCGTTATTTTAGCAAAGGAATGGTTGGAATCTGGAGCCTCAGTTGTTCCACATGAGGAATTTTAGAGGTTTAAGGAAACGGTTTCAAACTCTACCAGTAATATCCTTTTTCAAAGCCAATTGTATGTGACATAGGAGGGTAGAAAGAGTCGAAGGAAAATACTTGAGTTGACCAAGTCCAGCCGTTCTGCAGATTTTCCATATACAGAAATTTCTGTATTTGTTTCCTCAACATTTAGAAAAGCACACCTTTGCTTGACAGCTGTGCAACAGGGTTGGGGTTAAATACTGTTTGAACCTTGCACTGTGAACGGACTGGGTAACTTTTCCATTGGGAAATATTAAATGTCAGTAGGCACAATTCCCTAAGACGTTTAAAGAGGTTATGGGCAATTGTCACTTTCTAAAATGACATTTCGAAGTTAGAAACAGATCAAACAGGGGGGGCTGCAAAAAGGTTGGACACCAGTTCTTGATATCGCTTCATCTAACCAAAGCTGGAATGTAAGCCTCATATGGATTTCTGGTATATGCCTTTTTTGGCTGTAGAAATAAGCATGTGACTTGTTTGCTAGTGTCTCTTCAGTCTGTACTTCAAGATATTCCCAAGATGTTACTAGTGTGGGTGGCTGTATGGGAGCATGAGATTCTGTATTTTCTTTCTTTTTGATGTAATGTACTTCTGTTTTCAGGTTCACATAACACTAGGGACCAAAGAAGCATACATAATATTTCTGTGGTGCCGAGACCAACCTTCTGAAAGAAGACTCTAAAATAACTTTTTGCCTTCAAGTTGTTTGTCCTGGGACTGACTTGTCTTTGGAGAGGAGCTCAACAGAGACAAGATTTTCATATTGGAACCATTATAAATAAAGCTGTTTAAAGAACTTGCTACCTGGCAACAGATTTACAGAGATCGAGTCCTGCTTTTCATCTCTGCTCCCTCTTCAGACTGTAAACAATGAGTGAGTTTTGGTTGTGTTTCAACTGCTGTATTGCAGAACAGCCTCAGCCTGTAAGTATGTATATTGGCACTGCTTTGTTTCTGTATAATTAACTACATCATTCACATTTTCTGGTTTTCTTACAGCTTTTTAAATTAGTGCTCTTTGGCCAAGCTCAGTGAGAATTAAGGAATTGACTACCATCCTGGCTTAGTGGGGTCAAAAAAAGTCTGTTCTAGACTTTTCACGCAGATACTTTCCTGTCTTTAAGATCAAATCTGTCCAAAGTCTTTGGAAAGAGCCTCCATTTGTTTGAATTGGAAGAGAAGGCGAAAGGAAAGGAAGAGTGAGGAGGACCTAAACTATCATTCTAAACTAAGTCATTTTTGAGTGAAGATTTATAAAGGTCCTGACTTCTGTATGTCTTAAGGCCTGTCTTCAGGTGTGGCTGGACAATGATGAAGGAAGGAAATTATTCTGTTAAAAAGTCCAGAGTGAAATCCAGTCCTCCTCCACCTTAATTTAATTAAGGATTTCAGCCTTAATTGTTTTGTTAATTTTTAGATGAAACCTTAGGAGAGTGAAGGGATGCACTCATACCATACTTTTTTTTTTTTTTAGTAGAATTTGGAATGTCTGTGGTATGAAAAACTACATAGCAAACAGCTGGGTAAAAGAACATTTCAAAGCATACATAAGGAAGACAGAAAGTACAGAAATATTCTTGGGTTTCATATACTCTTAAGTACCTTTATAGTGTGCCTGAGTCCAGTGACTCAGTTGGGAGAAAGTCTGCCTGCATGAAGGTGGAATTAACCAGGAATACGGTTAGCACTCTGAGAAAAATCATTGTATGGTGTGGCATCCAGATCAAGCTAAAAAGAAAGGATGGTCATCTTGCAAATACGTGTGAAAGAGCCCAGTTACTGCTAAAGGATATGGTGGAATTACAGTGACCCAGAGAATCCCAGAGTGAATAGAGCAAACTCACATTAATATGCTCAGGTGATACAGCTTCAGGGAAGCCAGAGGATTAAAAAACAAACAAACAAACAAAAACAAACAAAAAAGGGGGGCGACCAAAAAAACCCACAAAAAAATCCCAAAAACTAATGTTAGGTGTTGTCATTGCACAAAGCCTGAATGCCTGGCTGATCCTGGGGTGGCAACGCAAATATTAAAAGTGTGACTGTTACCATTTCTAATGAATGAATGCAGCTTTATCTTGCTCCTAGTCAAGCAGACTTGAGGGAGATGAATTCTTGAGACATCAACATGAAAAGCTGCAGTCCTCTCCTGTTGCTTCAATACCATGCAGTCCTTTAAAATGCTAGCTGCGTCCATATATAGCTAAAGTTATCTGCTTAGTTTTTGGAACATATATTTCAATTAAAAATAAGCTATGACTTAAAATCCTTGAGATACCAAATGGCATGTTTTGTTTGTTTACAAGAAACCTGAGGCTCAGTCCTTATAAAATCTTGACTCAAGCTTTATGATACAGTTAGGTCATTGCCCAAGAAATATCTAGTATGTTAATACAGCATGTGATCTGTGGGTCATGAATCATGGAAGTGGTGGAGAATGTACTTCGAAAATGGAGAAAAGGGAAACAACTCATTTTTGTATGTTTCTGCTGATCTGGTGGTGTGCATTTGCTTAGAAAATTAAAACCGTCCTTATGTTTAAGACACAAATAGCACATTGCTGAGCGTTGACCTAGTTCCTGAAATCTGCCTTTCAAATGTTGTGGGAGCCTTCCTCGTTATGAAGTGCCAAAACTCTTCAGGATACATCTCAGAAAAAAAGATTTGTGGGCCTTCCTTGTCATGCTTGACAACAGGTACTCAGTTGTCCTTCCCCTGCAGTTACTCAGCTCATTTTGCTGTCTTATGTTGTACAGCCTTTGTTTGGCCATGCACTGTTGGAGCAAGTGAAGTATTTAAGCATATACATAAACATCTGAGTAAGCACAGGAATGTTTTTCCTCTCTGACATGTAGCAAAGCATGTGCTGTCAGTGTGAGCAAAGTGATAAGCTGGACCGGTGGTAAAGAAGCAGTTTTTCTCTGTCTCTGCAGGTGTTGTGTGATTGCATGTTTGGGAGACTTACATGCTGAAAAACATACTAGTTTTTAGCCCCAAAATACTGGTACTTACTGCTCTGTAGTACCAAAGGATAAGTAAAACACACAAACTTGCATAAAAGCTACTTATCTGTCCCCTACCATGCATTCAATCTGTCAGTTTAGTCCAGTTTCTGAGGAGAAATGCTTCACCTGCCCAGTTTCATCTCTTTCATGTGCCTTCTTTCATTTTACCTTCTGCATTTCAGCTTCTTCATGGCCTGACTAAAAGTGTTCCAGCTATCACTTTCATGTTTAGCCGTTACAAGTTCAGCGTGTTCCTCCTGGAAGGACTAATGTCTTGTAGCAACACTAACAACTGCTAGCCTCTCAGAATAAAGACCTTGAAAGCAGGAAGTTACTTAATTTGCTGCTTTTTCTGATCAATGCTTATAATGTTCTTTTTGTTTTAAAACTTATATTCTCTGAAACATGATTGGGTTTTTCCTCATTATCTTTGTCAGGTGCTGGTATCTGTTACACTTTTAATGTCGTGGATAGTGACATAAATTTTAAGCCTCTTCACTGGAGGAAAAAACCCTGGAACTTTTAGTAGTGGCATGTTGCTGTAATATTTATAGCTTCCATTAGCGAAGTTTTCCTCGTTTCTTGAAATCCAGGATGCAGGAACTGTCTCTGTTGCTTTCTTCTGGCAAAACTCTAGCATATTATATTAAGAATCTTCAGTACGGCATCTCTATTCTTTGCAGCTATAGTGCACTTAAAATGAAATAACACATACATGAACTGAGCCCTTTCAGTCAATTTTATAGAAAGCTATTATTCAGGCTGTACACAGAGGCGTTTTCTAGGTTACTGCCAATACTCTGTGTGGCTTCCAGATTTGCATACGGGGGCTTTCCAGTGCATTTTCATGGTTTTGAAACGTGCCTTTTTAGATAAGATTTGCAAGCTTACGGCGGTAAGAACATGTTCCTTATGTGTTTTCGCTGCCATCACTTCCCTAATAGCACACCTCAGAGCAGAACAGTAACGATATTGCAGGTATATATTGGTGCACTTTAAGAGGTTCCTTAATTAAAAGACAATAGTCAAGTATTACCATTGTCTTTTATTGAAATATGTCATGGCATAGCTTTTTGTCTTTTGTCAGTGATCAATGGATGCACCGTGTTGCTGTGAAATAAAACATAGGTGTCTTGGAAAGCAGCGTTCTACTCTGTCCTAATGTTACTTTGGTTGCTAAATTCCTCCCTTGGTGTTGCCAAAACTGCGGTACTCTCACAACAAGGTCATGGAAGGGGTGCGTTTGAGCGTGGGTATCTCTGAAATAGGGTGATAAATGAAGAAATACAGTATGCAAAGAAACAAAGCCAAATAGTGTTACAATTGAAGGAAGCATGTTCCGGATGGTGGCCTAGGGCTTCCTTCTTAATATCTTGAGGTCTTTACCACAGTAGAATGCAAACAAAAGCCAAGAGAAGGTGTTCTTGTATCAACTTCTAGTTTTCTCTTGTCAGATTTGGACTCATATTTTACCACAATTAAGACTTCGGACAACTAGTTGCATTCATATCTGGTTTTGCAATACCAAGGAGGTGATATTAACCTCTTAGTAACTATGTTCAGGTTTTCTTGATTGTTTAAATAGCCTGAATTCAATCTCTTCTAATGACCTAAACCTTTTTTTATTTTGAGAAGAGCAGCACTTTCTGTGATTGCACCGGGTTTCTTACACCTCCCACTGATACCCTTTATAGGTTCTGTAAGCTGACCTTGCACTTCCCAGTGACAAGATGAGTCTTTCTTCCCCTGCTTCCTATGTGCTATTATTTCATCCACTGCTACGTTTCAGTAAACTCTGCCAACTCCCCACTACCAGGTGCATTGCTTGGTAACTGAAGTTTATAGAGCCTTTTATCTTGCAGGTTTTCAGAGAACATGTCTGTTGTTTCTTTCTTAGGCTAAGCTTGTCGCCTACACCAGGAATCTATTTTCCTCCACGTTGTTTTTTTTTCATGTTCTGCCCATTTTTAACTTGCAAAGTTAATTTTTGGTCTGAGAAGCCTTTGGCTGTGATCTGGTGCACTCCCACCTGATTTGGACCGCTGCCCAGTACAGCTCAGCTATTCAGTTTCCTTTGACCTTGCAGTAAAATAGCTGCTCTGCTATAAAAGGAGAAACCATGCTCTCCTCCTTCTTGCTCTGAGCTTCCTTCTCTAGTAAATTAGTGTGTGTCTTGTTGCTTGTCTCTTTTTTTAGATTATTTCCATTTTGTATTTTATAAAATAAAAAAATGCTATGGTTTTGCTGCATACTGTACCATAAATGTTTAAAGTGGTTTAGAAAGTGAAGTTTTCTTCATGTCTTTCTTGATGTATGAAAGAGGACTGACAGATGCATATTTAGAGTGGGGAGACCCATTTTAAGATACAGGCAGGCAAAGCCCTGCACATACTGCTGTATTTATCAACAGAACTGAATCCTAAATGCTATAAAAGACTTAAATGATCTTTACTCTGGTTACTTAAAAGAAATTAACCACTGATGGATATTGTCAGCTCTGCCTTTTTTTCTAGAGAAGGAGTCATAGATATAGCTAAGGATACATCTACACTGCAACTCTTAAAAACTTGTACACACGATAAAGATAATGAAGCATTCAATATGCATAACAAATGCAGAATAAATCGCCCTTAGTAGGCGTGCACAGTAGATCAGGTGTTTGCTACTGAAGAAGTAGTGGGCCAGACTCCCCATTCAGTATGGCAGTGCTGTGCAAGCACAGCTTCTGGCTTGACGTGACTTAAAACTCAGGCTCTCTCGTTCATTAAATTTGATCAGCCTACCACATTCAGTAAGCCTATGAAAGATGCAAATGTAAAAGGTGACAGCTCCAGAGAGCCCTCAGATTTCAAGAGTTGTCATACTGAGTTACATATTGAGCTGCCACGTCAGATGTTTCAAATGTTGTCTTTTTCCTATTCAGTGCTGTTGTAGAAGTAGCCTAAAGAACACCTTGTCAAAGGGAGCAGAGTTAAATAAGCAGCAAAATGCTTAACTTTTATTTCTCGAACTTGATCTGTTTGTGCTGCTTTCAGCCTGACAGAGCACTTCAGATTTTTTAGATACCTGTTGTAATGTTCAAGTATTAAAATGTTTACAAAGAAAGCAAAAAAGGCAGTATTTTGTGTTTATGTATAAATACCCGAATGAAAATTTACTGAATATTTTGCAATCCTTTATTATGACTGTGAAATTTTTAGAAGCTGTATTGATGCTGTTTATTTAATATAATACTGGTTTATGGGATGGAGAATAGCTCTTTAGCGGGGTGGAAACAAGAATTATGCCAGCTTTCTGTTGATGAGAATGTGTTTTGCCATCATCAACATATTTGAAGAAGGATGTGATACACTTTTAATACCTACAGGCTTTACAGATCTCAGGCTTTCTGTTTAAACATGGGGAGGAAGGAAATTGCACTCTTTGTTGATCTGGAAACCAATGTTAGAGCCCTTGAATTGCTTGTTTCTTTCAAATCTCCAATTTTTTCAGTGAGAAGATACCTTCAAGAGCAAAACCCAGTATGAGTCACTGACGAAAGGAGCTGCCACAAGAAACAGTTGATACTGCCTAGCAAAAGTTGATAGTTTTGTGGCCACCCTTGGAGACTGTGGTGAAGCATTTCTGAAATTAACAAATCCACTGCAATTTTTGTAACTTTTTTTTTTAATGGATGTTGAAGCTGCAAATCCCTGATATTTTTGGTGTGCCTTGATTTTAATGCTTGGCAGTTCAGCTGTTTTTCCCCTGTTCTGCTGTTCATGTCGGAGCAGGGGAGATGGGCAAGCATGTAGGTTTAAGGGCCTTTCTACTTGCCAACAGCTAGAGGCAGAAGTAACTTGGACATAGTCTGAGAGATGTACGCTTTCACTGACTCCATATGGAAGTATGCTTTGTGTTAGTGAATGGAGAAGTCAATCATTGCCCTGAAGCTGTGTTCAGCCTTTTACCTGTAACTGGTTTTTTTAATATGAAAAGAAGTGTTGAGAGTAGACGCTTCCTCTGCTGCTGTCTTACTCTATTTTTATTGTAACTTTTCTGTAATGGATCTGAGATTCCATTGGAGATAATTCTTAAGACCAATATGCAACTTACAAAATAAGCATTTTAAAATGGCTATTTTAAAGATCTCTGCCTGTGCTTACATTTTTAATTCCCAACGTTAACTTTTCACAATGATGAAAGCTTTCCTTTTTCACACTGTTCCTCAAACCTTTGGGTCTGCAGTTCCTGTCATGACTTTTACTTATGTGTGAGACATGCATGATATCAGAGTTCCTATTGAATTATGCTATAGCTGTTCTTCATATATTCTCAGAGATCCTGAAATTATAAGGTGCCCATTAAGCCATAGACTTTAATACGTAATCACTTGCAATTATTTTCTCATTTACATCTTCAGAGTGGCTTAGCTGATCACTCTAAAATGCTGACTCCTGTAATTCTGGATTAATATTGTGCCACAGCGTGAGGAGAAGAGAGGAGTGGAGGTTGGGCGGAAAAACTGAAGTTGTGAAGTTATTACAGATTCAGGAAAGTAATGCCTCTCTGAAACCATCGGGTTTATTTTTGTTTTTCAAATAATTTTAGAGGGGTTTTTTAGCTACTTGTGTGTACCCTCAAGAGAGCTGTAGTTTACTATAGCTGAGGACAGATACCATCTCTCTTTGTGTTTTCTGTTTTAAATAAATGTGTGACAGTGATTTGTTGACATGTCAAGCTCTGAGAGTTATCTGACATGAAAAAGGAAAGGCATGGAATTTTTAAAAATAGTTTTAAGCTACATTATCTCTTTTCTTGCAATTGTAAATTCGGCTCATTCAGTCTCAGAAAATAGTGTGGGTTTATAATATGGTGTCTTCAGCAAGCACAGGGTCTTCATAGTTGTTTTTCTTGCTTGTGGTATGACTGCTTTTCAGTGTTAATGTAACTACCCTTTGTGTTCTGCTTGATGGTTTATCGTAAAGGACTACCTAGTTCATAGTTTGTATGTTTTGGTACTGGGATGCTCTCAAACCTGAATATTCTAATTTTGCCTTGTCTTTGGCAGGCCTGCATTACAGCTTAAGTGCTTCTAACCTGCAAAAGATGGTTTCAAGTTGCTATGTGTCTGTCTTATCTCCAAATAAATTGGAACCAAATTGTGATTTGTATCCTAAGTTTGTCCAGACGAGGACTTCTTTGCTGGTGTAGCATGGCAATTCATGCTCTACTGCTCTAGCATGGTGGTATTGGCCAGCTGGAGCTCTCCACCTCTGGAGCGGAGGTGTTGCTTATTGGAAACTTCCTTCCCTCTATTTTATGTCAGTCTCTCTGGGGGGACGTGGCGCGACACAGAGGTTTGTAGCTACACTTTGATAGAAGAAATGGTGAGCTTCTGAATTTTTTTACTTAAAAACCGAAAACATTTCAGATGGGCAGTGACTGTGGTGACGGCAGAGCACAGGTGAATGCTCTGGAAATTTGCTTAAGTCTCTTATTCTGGCCTCAAAGTGCTTTAAGCAAGGTTGGAGTCTTCACTGAAGCCCCAAAGTTATGCTGCTGATTTTGAGTTCAATTTTCCTGTAGCTCAGGCCGACTCATTTGAGAGGTCAGCATTGCTATCCTTGTTTTACAGGATGGAAGATGTCAGGCAGGTTACTTGGGGAGCTCTATGGTAGTCAATCGGTGGCTTCAGAGCCTCTGACCTTAAATGAGGAAAGAGGAGAAAATTGTTTGGGGAATATAGGATGATGCAGTGGGTAGAGAAAAGTGAATTGGAATTGAATAAAATGGAGGAAAAGATTTCAACAGGATTGGTGAATAGATGTTGATTGGCGATTGTGCCAGAATGATAGAATTGTAGAGGTGATGTTACATCAGGGTTTTCAAAAAGACAGTTGCATAAACTGTAGTTAACAGTCTTTACCTCATTATGTATATTTGCATAAAACTTGCCTATTGGGGTTCTTTATCAGTTTTATGAACTGAAAAACTGATGCTATCAGCAATTAAATTATCTAAAGAAGGCACACTTGGCTATGTTCAACTGGGAACTAAAGTTTTGTGTCAAGGGAGTGTATTATTTATGAAAGGAAATTACATCTATGGCTCATCAAGTTCTTCTAGATGTAGGGGGCTTTCAAGGCAGACCCACTTCAGGTAGATTTCTTAGAAGCTTGGGTAAAATTAATATAGGACAACAAGTTGTTTAAGTCTGTTTGGAACAAGTATTACTTTAAATACAGTTTGCTGTACTCCAAATTACCTAAAACCCATTTAATTCCTAGGCTCTAGGATGATGGCTAAATAGTAGAGTACTGTTAAAATGGGGCAATAAATCCTGCTAGTCACATATTCCAAACAAATCTGCTAGGATATGCAAATGCACACACGTATACATGTGTATGCCTGTATGTAACCTACTGGATAGCTTGTGTTTGTGGTAGCAGCTTGGCATTGCTGAACTTGTAAAGAGAAGAAGAAATGCCAACACAAGAATAGGCGTGCCAGTTTACAGAACAGTATGCAAAAAAGCCTACAGGGCCTTTTATTCTCCATGGAATTATATCAAATGCATACTTTCTTTTTTTTTAACGACAGAATTAAGCTCTGAAAATTAAATGCTTCTTCAAATTGTAATGCAAAGAAAGGAAGATTTGGGGGAGGAAGAAAGTGACTGCAATGTGTGTATTTCAGAGAATAAAGAAACAGGACTTACATGTGACAAAGAACTGCAACTACTTAATTATTACTCTTAAAAACTATTTTAAAACCTGTCAAAGATTTCTAAGCCCATTATGCTATGTGGATATTATCTTTTCTGTAAACTAACTATGAAGATAGTGAAAATGTGTAAAACAATATGCAACCAATGCTAGGCTGCTAGCAGTAGTGACTATGAGGGAGAAGAGGTGATTAAAGTGGCTATGGTGAAAGCAGTGTGGGCGAAACTGTGACTGCTGGAAGACTAAAAAGAGTGTAATCAAGGACTCTTTGTATGGCCCTTCCCATAAAGAAATAAAACATATGCACATATATCAGGTCAGTGAGATTAAACTGCTCTTTTTAATCCAGGAGTAAAATGCCAACATTTCCATTATGAAAGGAGAGTAATGTTCCTACACAGAGAAGAAAATCAAGAGGAAATTTGGACATTTTAATACAAACACACCTAGTTTAGAATCTGGCAAGAAACTGACTGATGTGTGAAGATAGATGCGTTTTAGCTGATTTAGTGGTTAAAGAACTGAAGTTTATGGGGTTTTCTGCAGGCTGCAATGTAGCAAAGGCATACAAACCATAGTTCTGGTTTCTCAGATTTGTGAAGTGTATTTTGGATGGTAGGCTGGATTTTGGTGGGTTTGTTGTGTGGGTTTTTTTGTTTGTTTGTTTACTTTGGTTTTGTTTGTTTTGGGGTGGTTCAGGGTTTTTTTTTTTTGGAGGGGGGTAGTGTAGGGAATGATTTGCTGAATCATAGCAAAAACCAACAGTATTTTTCTGAGTGCTTGACTGGGATCCTGCTAACTGTGCTGAGATCATCTGAGGAAAGGCACTACTAAATAATAAAAATACAAAACTCTTGGATGTTTAGTAGTAGGTTTTTACAGGGCACGTGTATAAGCATCATGATTTTATTTGAAGGCAGCCCAGCTTAAATGTTAAGGCAAAAATTTATTCTAGCTAGATTTTAGAATGGATTATGTTAAATATACATTACATATATTTTATTATTTTAGTCTTAACTACTTACTTGATGTTCATTGTAAACAGCTTTTCCATACCTAAAGAGATTATAATACAAGAGGAGTTTCTGAAGTGCACAATACTCATGTGAAATAACTGCTTTGTAACGTCTGCCATAATATTTTACAAATGTGAGGGCATCTTGATCATCCTTTGGAGACAGGCAAATTGGTCTCCTTGTGTGCTGCTGGTAGCATGCTTCATGTCACCAAAATGGCATTCTGCAATATCTTTGTCTCTTGCTCACTCTTTCTGAACTTGACACCAATTTGACACCAATGTAAATACTAATTTCTGTTTAGTCAGAGTGAACAGAAAGAGCCTTCATCAGTCTGATCTATCTCTACTTTATATAATAGGAAAAGTGATCAGGTACCCTGCAGTACCTTACATTACATAATAACTTATGTAATTTAGTGTTCCAGAATTAGTCAGCTCATGCTATTACCCAGTGAAAAGGAAAAAGAAATGACAAAGGGAATGTTTTGTTTGGTTTTGATGTCCTTTTATTTTTTGTCTAGGTCGTCAGACAAAACTTTCCCTTTGAAACATGCTCGGAAATAGAACTTGGAAACTTGTTTTACCATATAGTTGTTTACTGGTCAATAAAATATATATCAAGTGACCGGCTCCTACAAGGAACTGCTTTTCAAAATCAGTAAAACTTCCAGTTACAAGGTCTACAAACACACTCCGGGTTCCGAAAGTCAAGCTGAATCTTTTTCCCACACTCCTACAGTAGGTTTTCTGCAAGTAATCCGTTTGCTTCAGCTGACTGGAATTCAGTAAATAGTTTGGTTGTGCCCAAGAAGGAATAGAATTCAACTTAAACTCTTAGCAGTGTTGGCTCTGCAGACATTGTAGGAGTGAATATCACTGACTTTTTTATGACTAAACGTAGCAGACACTTACGTTTGCAATGCGCAAGACAAGATATGTGGCACTAACTGTGGTATGGTTCATGCTGTTACTTTTCCCACAAGTTTTAGGTTGTGTTTTATGAAAGTTTACTTGTTGTAGTTGCTTAAACAAAAATTAACTAACTATAGAATCTTAGAACACAGAAGAATGGTCTGAAAATGAAAAGGTCAGGGAAAGTTATTGGAAAGGGCAGAAAGGTTTGGGTTTCTCAATTTTTTCCTTAGTGATCCCGAAAAGGGAATGTTGAGTGTCTTGATAATGCATGCATCTTTCTGCTTTCGGACTTTTTTAGTTTTGCAGCTGGAAAACAAAACGCCTTTGTGCTGTACTTAATGGAGAAATTTCTCTTTGCCCTTGAGTTTTAAAGAATATAAAATTCATAAAGTGTACTTAAAATGTATTTACATTTTCAGTATAATATGTTAAACACTTTAAAGCTTAAGAAATTATGTTTAAAATTGTCTAGAATGATGTTATAGGGAGAACTAGGTCACTTCTGAAGCTGTAATGTTTGGCTTTGTATAAAAGCAGCTGAAGCATAAACAAAGCATACATTGTTTTTATGAAGACAAGCTTTTTAAGCTTCTGAAGAGCTATAGCAAATCCCTTTTTTCAGGAGGGACTTTAACATAGCTGCTACAGATGACTTAGGACAAAGAAAGGTGAGTGTATAGCCAGCAGCTTAAAGCAGCAGGATTTCTTAATACTGCTCTATTGTCTTCTGGCTGTGCAGCCTTTGGGGTGCTTTATCGAGGTAACTTGTAAATCATTGTTCTTTCCAGTGAGGAAAACCAGCAGTGTTTGGGTTAAATTCCTGCCTGGATGGCTGTCAAATGACAAAGTTGACCAATACCTTTAGGGGACAGGACAAGAGGTTACAGTTACTGTAACAGAGAAGAGCGGGGAGCAGAGGCAAGGAGGGCTCCTGAGGTACGTGGTGGGCTGTAAATGCCAGTCACCTGAAAGGATGAAATATCTCTGGCTGTCCATGCCTGCGTTTGTTCCAGCAGGCCGTGGAGAAAGGGATGAGAAACACCAGAGGGACAGCAGGACACCACAGACTTCTGACTTTCAAAAATATTTCTAATGCATTATTTCCAGACATCTGAAGTGAAGGGTTAAAGAGGCTCTGAGAAGTCTCTGTAGCATAACTATAGTGACAACTATTGTTTTACCAGTTCCATGGTAGACAACTCAGATTCTGCCTATTAAAAGTGAGACCTTTCATGTTGATGTGTCTCTTCTTATCCTAAATTATTTTGATGTAGTATGCAGCTCTCCTTAGTGTGAAATTTTGAAGCTATTGAGAAGCACATAAGAGGCAGTGTCTGTTCAGGACAGCAGCTGTAGGCAGCTACTCGAATGCCTGTGTCCATGGATCTTCACAGAACCAGGGAAACTTAGTGAAATGGCGAAGCGAGCTTGAAGCATAGAAACAGTGCAGGAAATCTGGGAAGAAAAAATTAACTTCTTGCAATTCCATGCCTTGATCATGGAAACATGTTTCTAGGTGGTGTAGCCTGATGATGCTGTGGCATAGGGAACTCTTAAAATAATCTGAAACAATCAGAATTTGGCCGTTGTTATGCTGGTGAGGCAGCTGTTCAAACCCAACTTGGTTTATTGGCATAGCTGCCAGAGTCCACTGGAGATGTGTGTGTTGGTAAAGGGTACCTGACAGGCTATGAAGCATAGAGTGGTGGTGGTAGTGTTTTAGCTTAGTTGTTGGTTTTTTATTTAATTTAGGAACAAGAGATACTTTCCTACCAACAATTACTATTCGGTTCTGTGTTCGTAGCTCTATTTGTTGGGAAGGTGGGGTTGTGTACCAGTCTTTAAGTATCATACAGTTACATTTGCTGATGAATAAAAGGAAAATTATTTACTCTAAATAATCTACGCTTAGTTATGCATCCAGTTTAGAAATTCCCAGCTTGCTCTCTTTAGAAAACCTGATCTTGGTTTTTCGTTATTGCTTTTTCTCCTCTTCATTCGGACTTTTTTTTTTTTTTAACTGCCAGTGACTGTAAATCTGTAGCCAACAGCTGATGTTGGCTCTGTCTTGTTTTTGATAGACACTGCACTTGGGAACTGGGAAGCAGTTGCCCTGAAGTTTCCAGTAATGCAGGAACCTGGAGAATCTGAGGGATCTCCATGGTGCTCAGTGTTGCAATGCCAAAGCTTTGTTGACTGTTAAAGAACCATGCTTTCCTATTCTTCCTGTCTTAAGAAGCTCCTAAATATGGGCTTATTCTGACAAGACCAGTAGATCTGACACACTGAGAAAGCCACTATATTTCCTGGATTTCTACAGTAGATCCAACTTCAGAATTGCCAGTGCTAGACTGAAGGAAAGGTGTCAAAAAGTATGCAAGTAGGAGACACAATAATAGAAATTCTGCTCTCACAGTAATAAATTTATCATAGATAACTTAGTGCAAAAGACCTGCAAAACAAGGAGGGATAGGCTTGCCACAGAAATGGATTAGTTAACTAGAAATATTTTTCTGAAGATTATGAACAGCCAACACTGCCCCTAAAAATGATTGTGTGATGTGTTGTTGATCCTACTCATGAGTCTGGCAGTAAATTCTGAATAATGAATGTAGCTGAGACTTTATCCTCAAGAAAATTTGTGTGTTGTCTTAGTGCAGCTGGTGGAAGATAAGGAGCTATTGCTAGTGCTCCTCAATACTTCTTTTCAACGAGGCTGTATTTAAAAGAGAAGAATTTGGCAAATAAATTAGGAATATGGGGCATCTTCTGACTTGAAATTTAAATAGTTAATGATTGTTTACACTCAAGCAAGACCTGTGGAATTGTGGCATGTCTCAGCTAGACTATGCAAAAGTGCCTGTACATGCTCGGAACTGGTGTTTTGCTTTTGATAGGAGGTTGGACAAGGCAGCAAGGATTCCTTTGTTTTGCCAGAGGAAGCAGAATACTCCTTGAAAGAACTTCCTTTTTATGTTCCTTGTTGAACTGAAATAGGTTTGAAACAGTGTTTGACTAGAAGTTTTCTCTCACAGTGGCCTTTTTTCTTCATTATCTGTCTTTCGAGCCTACAGATTTGCAATGGCACATCATGTCGCTCTTCCTTTTCCCCCGTGCTCCTGTTGGGACTTATTAATTAGCTCCTGAACAACATCCCTTCCATCTTTTGTGGGTATTTGCTACTTTTCAGGAACAGGCTTTTGTGTTGCTGCTCTGTGTCAGCCACTATTCTGAATGTGTCAAAAGCTGTGCAGAAAGCTGTTTTAAGTCTGAGCACAGCTGTTGATTTGAACATTTCTTAAAAGTTGCTGGTAGAGTAGTGTTACAGAGATGCTTCTAGCCATGCTACGTGTGGGCTTGGCATCTAAGCATCCCTAAAATATCTACTGGGCCATCCACTGCTAAATTGTCTTGGGTGCTTGTGTATTGTCTTTTTTTTGTTTTGTGTATAATGCCATCATTTCCACATCCACTAGTGGGATCACCTTTCAAATGCGTGACTATTTTTCATAGTATGGGAAGAATATGGGATGCTGTTCCTGCTTCCCTTTTGTAGGTTTTAACTCCTTTTTGCTTTGTTTCAAGAGCAATCAAAGACAGACTACATCATAACGTATTTTGGTATACACTTGTTCCAGTGACTTACATAAAATTAATTGGATGAACAAACTTCCAATGCTGACAGTCAAATTTGGGAGCTTTGCAGATGTCCTCACAGCATCAAGAAGTGCGATGGCCACTGAAGAAAATTTGTGTTTCTCTGTGTATGGGGGTACCCAGGGCTGTGTGACAGTGCTCGTATGCTGATGAGGTAACTGATCAGGATGCCTTTGGAACAGCAAGGGCAGCCCAGAGGTAATCATGAGTTCACACAGGTGACAAACAACTTAGCAAGAAAGTGCCAATGGAAATTGCCAGAAAGGTCAGCAGTCAGGAGGATGTCACAGACCTAATACACACAAAACTGTAATGGGACTACTTCCCTTAAAAAGGATTTAGACGAAAAAAGAGAAAGTTTCTTCATTCAGAGCAAGTTCATTCTGATAAAACTACACTGAGAAGTAAGTAGTACAGTACACCACTAGCAAACCAGGTGAACATGTAGGTATTTCACTGTGTAAGTGTATAAACAAAGAAGCCACTGCTCTTTGGGCAAACTAATGTCAAGCTTCTACGGTGAAGGTGGCATTCAAAGAGGTATTTAAAAGTTGATGAATTCGCTATGTCTGTGTTTGTTTGACTCTTGAGGATAGTATTAAATATTGTGGCTTTGGTTTTGCCTGCAGCACAAGTACTAGATCTTCCACCCATGAATCCTACTGCTGAAAAATATCAGTGCCATTAATGCTAAAGACTCATCTTCACCCAGTAAGGGAATTACTATGAGTTGCATGCAGAGGTTTTCTGAAAATGCCATGCGTGCACTGATTTGTCGTCATATTTGAAAGTGAATTACAATGTGTAGTACCAAACTGCTGCTTGCGAACAGAAACAACAGGGCATTTAGAGCTATTATCTTCGGGGCAGTAGATGTTTTAACTAGCTGGTCAAGAGAAAGTGCTAGACTTTTTAAGTGACTGGTTTTGTATGGTGAGTGTGACTGAGCATCCTGTATCTGGCAGTGGCTGTTACCTGTTTGGAGGTAGTATTTCAGTTTGTTTTTTTGTTCTTGTACTTTTCTGTAATGGAGTTTGGTATGTGCATACCATTCTGATTTAGTGTACAGACTGTACATAGGAGTACAGAAGGTTTATATGTAAGGTATTTTATGCAACATGTATGCTTCCATATAGGTGGAAATGTGTGCAGACACCTGCATATGTAGAACATAACAAACCTGTTTATATTAGCCAGTTAGCTCTAGCACAGGATTTGCCAGCGTAGAATATAATTTTTAACAATATGCGGTGTACTTAAGGACATCCAACGCTTTTGTTTGTGTCGTAGCTGCGGGGGGGGAGGCAGGGGGCAGGTGTGACATTCATATGGCTGAGCAGGAGGGGCTACGTGTTGTACTCCTGATATATGTCATTTAGAGAACTACAGCTCTCGTCATGCCAGATGACTTTTTAAGTGTTTCCTGTGTTCTTGTTGGAAAAAGTCAGCGAGCGAACGGAAGGAGAGCTCAAGATGATGCAGTTCACAGTGTGTTGTTAGCAGGACTTTGAGATTGGCTTTTTTAAAGAAGCTATTAGAAATTTTGAGAAAGTTTATATTGTGTTTTAACATGATTTTGATCACTGGGGAGAATATATACAGCAAAGTCAATTCCATCCCACCCTACATACTTCCTGTTCATCACCAGCTGAAGTTAGAGACTTGGAAAATAATCTAGGTGACAAGAGACCTCTGGACGCTGTCTAGTGCAATCCATCTGCTCACAGCAGAACCAAACTAGACTGGCTCTCGGAGGGCCATGTCCAGTGGTGTTCTGGGAATCTCCAAGGATGGACATTCAGATTCATTTGGTTCTTGATCCAGTGTTTGACCACCTACACAACAATTATTTTATTTTTTTTTAAATTGAATCAGTATTTTCTGTGTTGCAACTTCAGGTTGTGGCTTCTCATGCTATCACTGTACCTCCAAGTCTGTCTGTCTTCTGTACCCTTCTGTTACGTAGTGGAAAACCATTAAGCAACCACAAGCAGATGTCTCTTCTTAAAGGTGAACAAACCCACTCTTTTAGTGTGTCTCCTTCTATACTACATGCAGCAGAGTTTTTGTCCCTTATCTGTGTCAGAACTCCAAAAGGTGCAGTGATAAACTTTGTTTCCAGCTGTGAGGGCTAGTACTAAGCGCTTGTTCCAAGCAACAGCTAATGTGTTGGAACTTGCATAGCTTGGCAACTGTATGAAAAGAGTGTATGTTAAATACTAAGAGCTGATTTTTGCTGAGATACCACTAGCCAGTATCAAAGATTTGTCACTTTCTTCACACCTTACTGACCTTATCGTTGATGAATTACCTGTTACTGTACAATCGAATTGCATAGTCTGTCTCAAGATGTTAAAGAAGTACGGTTGCTATAGTAGAAAACCAGTATTGCTATCTTAGATGACTGTTTTGTTTTTTAAATTATGTTAAAGAGGTATTATTCACCAAAAGTAATGAAAATGAACTTACTAGAAAGAGGAGTTAGTGGTATGATGTGACAGCCAAGTTACAAGTCGTAAATATCATCTTAAAATTGTGCTAATGTGTATTTTGAAAAGGACTTGTACTTACTAGCTTTACCAAGGAATGGATTCTGATTTACTATGTGACTTCAAATCGGTTTAAGCATCTGGAATAGAACAAGTTCCCGTTAATGTGTGAGCTAAACACATTTCTTAAAAGACCTATTGTCTTTCACAGTCATTTGACCTCATCTGGCAAATTTTCCTGTTTATTTAGAAAACATGGGCTAGAATTACCAGTTTTGTCATGTGATGACTAACACCATATTAATATAATGGAATATTGTGTAAACAGGTCAAAAAGTGTACACTTGAAAAGGTTCAAGAAGTTGCTGAATTTGATAAAAGCAAAGGAGCTCTTTGAGATAACAATATGCAATCCAGTTTGAGGTATTCATTTACAAAATAGATTAACTCGATGTGAAATTGTACTTAAAATTAGGTTGGACAATTTGATAAAGTCAGCTTCTCGGCCATTTCAGATTCTTTTATTTTCCCTTTACTTTTGTCTTTTTCTAAATATGAACTCAACTGGTAGTTCCTTTGCTCAGGAGTTCAGAAAGTGATCAGATTTGCTCTTTTTTGTTGTTGGGGGTTTTTTTGCCACTTGAGTCAGTAAATTCAAAGTGATTCTGTCTAAAGGCTAAATCCAATGTACATTTGATAATCAATTTATTAGATGCTAATTATAACAACTTACATTATTTAAAAACGTACCTCTTTCCAATCCTTTGTCTCAATTTCCTAACTCTCCTTTAGCTAGAACAGTCAGGTGGCATCCTGAATTTTTTGAAAACTTGATGAAAGCTGAGCATGCTGGAGGCCTGCTACTTATCTCTGTTGCTTAAGAGCTGGCATGAAAACCTGTGCTGGTTTCCTCCTGCTTCTGTTCTGGTGAAGCTGTAGTTTGTAAGATCTATAAGCAATCAAAACGTTTTAAGCTACCTGCTAGAAACTGCCTGTGTAAGGGACTGATAAAAATGTCTTAGTAATGGCAGTAGCTTTGGTGTTTCACAGTTGATGACGATCACAGTGCTGCTCAGAACATCATTATCCTGGGCTTAGAGACTACATGTTACTGCTTTAGAACAAATCTATCACTGAAATGTCATGGTTTGGAGTGGCTGGCATTATAATTTATCTTGCATATTACCTTAGTTGTGCTTCTCTGTTTCTTCTCTATGGTAGACCTCTTGACATAAGACATTTGAAACTTAAAGGTCTTGTTCTTTATCCTTGCTTTCTGAGAATATTTGATCTCCTGAAATTCAATACAGTCAGTATCACTTTATGGTTCAAAATTAAATGTTAAAATTTTAACCATATGCTAGTGCCTAACTGGAATTTTAACAATTACTGTGGGTGGTGTCTTTAATTTCATCAGCTTTCGCATAGTAGTTGCAGATTGTATAAATGTTGGAATTGGAAGCGTAAGCTCATGGGTTTAAAAAACTGAAAAAAATTGGGGAGTACCACAGTGTTCAGGGAAATGTTTAGGAGGTGTGCAGCCTTTTCTTCTTCAAAAATATCATACTGGCTATATGATGATCCTCTACATCCAGTCATTGGTTTCACAGTACTAGTTTGCTACAGAATGATCCAGTTGCTAGAAATGGGAGTGTATTAGCATTCCAGCTATATATGTGTACATGCTTTTCGTTGTTTTTAACATGAATTTCAAGGTTCCTAATTGGGGAGAAAAGTGTGAAGAAATGCATCTTAAACACACAATGCACAAAAACAAATACAAGGGACACTCTTGCCCCTGCAGCCACTTTCTGTAGGGTTTGATGAAAGACACTTTTTAAGACCTTTTTTTTTTTTTTTTTTAAATTTTGATGGGTTGTTATTGGGAACCAGACACGTCACTCGGACCACAGCTTGTCTTGAGACACAGCCAGCCATCTAGGGCACATCAGACTATTTTGGGAGCAGAACAGCATGCATGTGGGAAGACAGAAAGCCACCTCTACAGGGTGATCTGATACTGAGCAAGTTACCTACCTTTTCCTATGTGTTAGCGTGTGGAGGATCAGCTGGGTGGCACAGCATAGGAACTCCTTTTCTGCTGGTGGTCTTTTCAGAGCAAATATGAAAAGTAGAAGAGATTTTCCAAAGAAGGAAAATAAAGTGAAGGGCGTTTTCTCTCTTTTCAGTTTCTCCTGTAACCGTCCAAATCCCTACTCTTGAAATGGTTGACTGTCTTATCGTTGATTAAGATTGATTCCTTAGATTTTCTAGTTTTATCTTGGGTCTGTGCTGCTTTTGATGTTTCGGCCGAGTTCTTGAATACAAAGCTAGCAAACAGCTCCATTTCAACAGAGAGCTTTATCACTGAAAAGTTTAATAGATCACTTTGTCCTCAAGAGAAAAGTTGTGAAACACCTATCTTGATTGGTAGTGATCCCAGAGAGTAAATTAGCAGATTAAAAGAGCTTGCTTTTTGCAAGCTCTTTTTGCATTTAGCCTGAAATTAACACTAGAATGAATGGTAACAGAAGTTCTCCAAAAAAGGGTTGCTATTTGAGAGTTATTTGTGAAAGAAGGTCAGCAACAAGAGCTGTGAGCCTCCGTATAAATCTGGTAGTTCTTAT
The DNA here is from genome assembly GCF_034619465.1 of Leptosomus discolor. NCBI lineage: Eukaryota > Metazoa > Chordata > Aves > Leptosomiformes > Leptosomidae > Leptosomus > Leptosomus discolor. The sequence goes on along the minus strand of NC_141419.1, from coordinate 45,383,592 downwards.
TTAAAAAAAAATTTAAAAACTGAGCGAGCAAATCACATGCTTACCTATCACTGCCTTGATGGTGCATCCATACAGTCAGTATGAGCTGACTAGGTCCCAGTCATGAAAACAAATGCGCTAGGTTGATACAGAGGAGAACCAGGAGCATAGTCCTTGTTTGCACTTGTCCTGTCTACCATAAGAACAGCAGTTGTCATGGCTTTATTGGCGTTTATTTTCGTTTAGGAGATTTTGGGATTTTCATTGTTTCAGTATGGAAAGATGTATTAACTCTAGGTCTCTTAGTGTGGCAAAGGATTTGATGATGTGGTTAAAAGTTATTATACATCGTTATATTCAAATTACCCTGCTGTTATTTAAAAGTCAAGCTTGCAAATAGCTATCGTAGAGAGTGAATTGCTTCTTACTTTGATGCCATTTTAATGGCTGGGATAGCAGTGACTGAGCAGTCTGAAAAAATGACCCTCATGTTATGGAGACAAGTTTAAAGGCTGTGTAACTTTCTAGTGTTCCTGATTTCACAGTCATCTTTCTGCTTTGGAAAGAGCAAAATTTTTGGAGGTAATAAATGTGAGTGGTGGTCGTTCTCTAATCACAGAAGCTGATTCTGTAAAGCAGCTCTTTATAGCGTCCAGATGGATCGTTCACTTTTCTGTTCACCAGGGAGAGTTTCCCAGTAGGGAGATCACGAGTAAAGTTATTCAGTCTTGAACGAGGCTTCAGAGAGGAATTAAATGTTCTTAGTTATCTTTTTTCCAAGAGAGATAAGCCTGGTTTATGACAGTAATCATTTAAGAAAAGGGAAAAAACTATTTTTTGTCTTAGCTAGGTTGCCTAGCCTGCAAGCCAGCAATAAGCATTGCTGACTCAATGAAGGCAATCCTGGCAGCTGAATGGGGCCCACTGAAGCCTCAAATGCTGCTGCGATAGCCCACTCCAGTGTAGAGTATTAGGAATACCTTGATTTGCACAATATGCACTCCTTTTAAAGAACTGATTAAAAAAAAAAAAAAAAGTCTGAAATTAAAGAAGATACAAGACTAGAAAATTAATCTTGGGAACTTTATGCTTTTACTGTGCATCAGATGAGATGCCAAAAGCACAGTGTTTTGTTTTATTTTTCCCTGATTTTGTATCAAGGCTGTTTTGAAGTTAAAATACAAAAGATGTTTCTCATAATTTTAATCAGAAAAGGAGACTATAAAGCACAGGGATTATGCCTCAATAAATGCAACTTCTTAGCTTTTCTGCATGTGAGTTTCTGGCAAGCTTACAAATTTTATATTTTAATATCAAAGAAGCCAAAACAACACGTCTTGCAGAATAAGGAAATTATGGCAAATTTGAACCAAAGTTCCTCTTCTACAGGTAGTTAGAATGAAAGACAAAAACAACTGTATCAAAATAAGAAAGGTGTGTCACTTGCCTTTTTATATATGGATAACTTCATATTGATTTGAATCTGGTTGGAAATGCGTTGCACAAGATTAGACTAGATAGGTCAGATCAGCGTGCTATTTCCCTTCTAGTTTAGTTTGCTTTGCCTTACCTTTTTTTGGAGATAAATAGATAAATATGAAATGACAGAAAAATGCCTTGAAATGCAATATGTGATATAAGAATATATATTGTTATGTAATAGATGAATATATCATGTGCAATATATTTTTACTACATATAAAATAAGACAAAACTATGTATGTATATGTAAGCACAGTCATGAAAAGTGACACTTGCAATGTTTTGGTAGATGCTACAAAGTTAGCAGTAGGAAGGACTTATCCTTGCCTTGGGTAGCTTGATAATACTAATAAATAGAAATAAAATGTTCTCCTCAATAGAAAAGCAACTATATCTGTGTTAGCTTCAGAGAAGAATGGTCAAAAACTAAAGATTTACTACTTGTGGCTTAAATACCAAAATTTGTTATTCTTAATGTGAGGTGCAACGTTCCAGTCTGCCTCTGCCACTGATTTGTGTGGACGTGCTCTGTTTGTTCCCTATAGTAGGCTTGCATTGACGGTAGCAGGTATTCTGTTGCCTGGTTTATTACAGTTTACTTCACTGATATCCTAAGATATAAAAAGCCAGGACAACGTACAGCTAGGTAAAAAGTGTTACTGTGTGGGACAAGGAGTTGACAGTTTTTCTTGTGTGTAAAGTGGAGATGAATTAAATGGTAGGTGGTAGGAGAAAAGTGGCATATGCGGGAATTTAAATAAAGAAGCATTCTTTTCAGAAACTCTGCGTGTTCGCAATATGACAGTAACTTATCATCCCCTCTGAGTTGTTTCAGTTTCCACTATGTATCACTTTATGCTTAGAAATTACGTTCCACATCTGTACCCGCAGTACCACTCCATTGGAGGACTGACTAGGGCTGAGTTGGAGCCTTCTGCAGGTCAAATCCGTGCAGGCTTTTGTGTTGCAGGGTCCTTTGAAGTGCTGCATGTCACTTAATGTTTCACTTAAACTCACTTAAACTTGGATTTGGGATATATATCTATCAGCTCTCTCAAAAAATACGGTGCAGATTTAGCAGAACATGCTTTTCTGCTAGCTAAACAGAAGAGACTGCTTTTGATCTGCAGCATACATAGGTTGGTACTTGACTTTGGGATACCTTTGTATAATACTCTTTTTGACGTTACTTGTGACTTCTACTTTTAGCAGCTTCTAGAAAAATAACTCTCAGCCTGCTAGGATCTAAGTGACATCACTCAAATATTTTGATATATTTGAGACTTCGATGCTACTGTGCATGTCTTTTCTTCTTTTTTTTGAGAGGGCCTGTTATGAATGGCAGAGAGGGATGCATAACTGTGTAAAGCAAAAAAATTATATGTACGTACACAGGCAGAGAACTTGTCTAATTCAGAACTGTTGCCATCGCTATGAAGTAGACTGAGCTAGAGAAGCGCTGCCTCTGGACAAAATTTGGAGATAGTCAAAAAAGATCACTTCTTCCCTGCAAGCCAAAGATAGAGGGAAATAAAAAGGAAATTTTACAAGCCTCTGGACCCGTCAGTGGCAATTATTTGTTTAAAGAAACAAATTACAGTGTTTAAGTTCTTGCAGTAAGTAGTTTTTGAACTATGAAAACAGTGTTACAGTAAAATGCTTGTGGCTTTGCTGAAGGGCAGGTTGAATACACTGTATAATTAATTTTTTTAAACAGAAGTTTAAAACTGGTTATCAAAAGTTTTGAGAAACTTGCAGAGTTAAATAATTTCTGTGTGATGCAACTGTTGGTGGCTTTGTGAATTCTGATCTTGTACTTCAAAAGACATGCCACCCTGTGTGGGTGCAAAGCATCACTTGCAGATTAAGAATAGAAGAGACATCAATTCTTTACTTCATTACTATGGTAACTGAAATGTGATCTAGTTTCATTGCATCTAGTATATGTTCAAAGCAAAGCTTCTGAGATGGGTCCTAAGACTGCCTCTGTTCCTCTCAACGCACAAACCTGCATCTCTTCAACTTCTGTTTAAAGATTACTTATTGTTTTCAAGGTGTAAAGATTACCTGGTGTGCCCTTTGCAATCCAAATTCTGCAGATCTCTGTCAAGGGAATAGACTGAGTAAAGCCATTAAATGACAACATTTCATATTCAACTTCCAGGATCCCTTTACAGGTCTTTTCCTCTTATCTTATAGAATCACAGAATGTTAGGGGTTGGAAGGGACCTCGAAAGATCATCTAGTCCAACCCTCCTGACAAAGCAGGAAAATATCTTGCAGTGTATGAAATATTCTATGGACAGTGAACTTTTACATTTATGACACACATTGTTTTTGCATTTTCAGTGACTCTCAGTTAGATGGTTTCTTTGCCTTCCTTTCAGAAGAGACGACGGCGGATTGACCGAAGCATGATTGGGGAGCCAACAAACTTTGTTCACACAGCTCATGTAGGATCAGGAGACCTATTCAGTGGAATGAATTCGGTAAGCATCAGCAGATAATGAAAGCTTTATCTTAGAATACAGGAACACTGCATATGCATTCTGTGGCTGAAGCCATGAGTCTTTCAACTCTAAGAATCTCTATAAAACTGGAGAACAACCTGCTAGTATCTTAATTCCAAGTCTTAAACACTTGCATTCAAGATTATGGACTATCATTTTTAAAATTCCTATGTTTATTGACAACACATAGTAGATGCTGTATATATTGTACAGGCTATGTGTTGACTACTTCTTAAAAATCCATTCTGATGGCATGTATGAACTAAAATAGAGGTATATTTGAAAATTATTATTAGATTATTTTAGAGAAAACTTTTTAAAGTGTCTTATAATTGACTAGATTTCTTACCTTAAATGCTTTAAGCTATTTTAAATACAGTTCATGTAAAACTCTAGCTTACCTTGGTTCATGGTGCACACAAATATTTTTGGATGTTGTTGAGGTTTTTCTGTAGTCTGTAGCCCTATTTGCACTGTGAATTATTGGCAGAGCAAGCAACCATGTCACAGGCAAGGTTTTGTGACTTCCTGTAGATGGGAAGAGCAATAAATATTTTTAACTCTCTGAAAGTGAAAACCAGAAGCTAAGATAGATACTGAAAGTCAGCTTATGAGGATAGATTTCTTTTGTACAGCTTCATGTTTATGTAGAGTGTCAATCTGTTTTTAAGGTCAATAATATTCAATCTAGAAAAGGGTTGTATGTAGATAATGATGAAAAATACTTCTTGACATTAATAATCCTCTTTAAAGGAAAAAATGTTTTGAGGTTAAAATTAATGAAAAATACTTTTTTACAGAAAAGAAGGAGTTCTGTCAGAGGTATCAGAATAGAGAGCAGAGCTGTAAAGGAAAGAGTTTTAATGTAGGCAAGTCAGGTCATTTGTAGTTTCAACTACTGTACAACTTACTGACATCATGGAATACTTTGGGTTGCTTTTGTAACTTAGTATGTATTGGAGAAGGGCAAAGCTAGAAAATCTGACATGACAAAAAATATGCTACATTTTCCTAGAACAACATAATGGATTGGGAGTGATTTATACTAAAACATCTGTAAGCAAGTTAAATAGACAAACACAGCTTCAACTTGATAAAATTCAGTTAAAGCTAATTACTTATTTAATGCAATATATTTAAAGTCATTATAAATTGAAAGAATAAAGTGATAATAAAGTGAGCAGTTTTCTTTATTTTTTTAAAGCATGGCTTTTTGCTTCTTAAGTGTTTGTTGTCCCTCCTGTGAGAACCTTCCTCATTCTCACAGCTGAGCTGCCTCATGTGAGGTTGCATGAAGCTTTGCTCTGTCACTTCAGACTTTACCCCTGCTTGCCCTCGTGTTTGCCTTGCGTAATATCCCGTTCATCTCCAGATAGTAGGTAGTCATTAGTGTCTCTCTACCTAGAATTTTGCATTTTGAGTGCTCATAACTGTCTCTTTCTCTCACTTTTTTTTTCATTTGGATAATGTGCTGCATCAGTGGCCAGAGTGGTTTTTGTCATCCCAGATAGAAAGGATTGGCATGCAAAAAATAATCTTTTTTCCCCTCTCTTCAGAAGCATACATCTCTTACTTTTTCACACTGCTTATTTTCTTGCCTCTTCTGTGGTGATTTACTATGCATCCATTCTCCTTGTTCATTCTTTGCAGTGTAAATTCCAAGACTTAACCTCCACCTGTTTTTCTGCTGCTTAATTTCCTTTGTAGTATGGACATTATGCTCCTTCGTGAACCTCCTTGTGCCTTCTTTCTTGTGAATACTTTAGGAGGACCTCCTGCAATTTCATTAGCGTTTCCGGTATAAAATTGGCTCTTCATCTACTGTCTGCTCTGTGCCTTTTTCCATCAGCATTGTTCATTACATGTTCTTATGATTCTGAGTACAGTAGTTTTCTGACTACTGAAATATTTTGCTTTTTTGCTTCTTTTTTTTGCTTTTTTTTCACCTTCTCTGTAGAGCACCTTGCTCCTTTGTCTAAGGTAAGCTTAAACTGTGCATTGTTTCTTTTCTCATTCCTGTCACTTTCTTGTTTTACCTTCATATTCCATGGTTAAATCTCTGACTTTCTTCTTCTTCATATTACTCATTCTAGTGTTTGTTTTCGTGTATTCTGTCCTTTTCTTAGTTCTCCCTTGTTTTCTTTCTTAAGGAGCATCTGTGCTATTTCCTAATTCTAAAAGGGAGGGAAAGAAAAGGAAATAAGGAAATTAATGAGACAGATAAGCAGCACAACTTACTGTTTGTATTGTATTGTATGATTTTTAATTGGTGCGATACTCTTCTCCTTCCAAAATCTTTAAATCCTTATCTTATCTAAATTAGACATGAAAGAACCACCTTGCTGCTATGTATCATCAAAGGAAGGCAGTGGCATCTTTGGGAAAGAAAAAAAAATAATTGTATTTCATGGTGCTTGTTCTTGTAGCACAGACTGCCTCAAAGAGGGGATGCTTCAGAAAGACTGCCACCTTATAAGCCTACGATTGTTAGACCTGCTTTTTGCTCAGTGTTTTTGACATTGTATGTCTCCTATATAAGTTTTGATACACAAAATATCCACTGAACTGTTAATGCAGTCCAGTTTAATTTGCTCTGTTCTCTTTGCTTTAGGTGTAACAGCCTCTGGATTTTAGATCAATACTTCCTTACCCACTAACAGAAATATCTGTATGTGTGACTCAAGTACGAGAGAAATTATTCTAACCTTTAGAAGAATTACTCATAACAATTTACACTTCAGCCTTGCAATTTGTGTTGATTTGCTGTTCTCCAAAATTTGCAAGTCATGTAGGCAAGTTGTCGGGCTTGAAGGTGATATGGCCTGGAGTTAGTTCTTTCTCACTAGAGGCAGGGTTCATTCAGATTCAAATTAGTGCCATCTTCAGATAATTCTTGTGAATACGTTTAAATGTAGATTAACTATTTTCTGAGGGAAAAAAGAAGTATTAAATTCAAACTCCTTTTGTTCCAATGAGCAATAGAAGATGCTTGGTGAAGAAAATGACCAGTTCGGTGGAACGTGAAAGTTCTTAAACACCACCCCATGAATGTGCTTGCACTTCTCCACGCTTCCTTACTGAGTCTCTAGTCTCTGGTGTCAGACCCAGTAGAGTATTAGCTCTGAACACTTTTCCCTGAAGAAAAATGTGGACATAACATTGCTTTGCTGCATCTGTATCACTTCTTTGAGCAAAGCGCCAAGGTAGAAAGTGGTTTTACATGTGCTGCTTGAATACATAAAAATTAGATCTTTTGCACAGCACTGCAATATGCCATACTGTTGAAGACAAAGATCCTAAAACAGTCTCTTTTTTTTCACATTGGTTTGTGAAACAGTGTGTAAGAAAGAGTTGTGCTGATTCATTTTGTATGTGTGCATGTGTTTTGCTTTTCTGTGTAAAATAATATACTTCTTTTTTTGTAGACAGGGAAAATACCGTGTAAGCTACTTGGAAATATTTTTCCAGTGCTGTTTTAATACAGCTTTCTAGTGATGTTTTGAGGTCTCTATGAAGTAGCATACATGTAATAATTGCAAGTGGTGCCCTGCAGCCATAGGCTTTGCTGCAAGTTCAATTTCAGAAGCTGTAGCCTTGAATGAATGTGTTATTTTGTACTCATTGTGTATTTGTTATGTATGCTCTGGGGTGCAGAGAGAAAAAGGCCAAACCTTTAAGGTTGGAGTTGTCTTCCTGCAGGCACTTTGAGATGATTACTTTGATTCATGCAATACAAGCTGGAAAGAACTACGGTTTCCCTTCCTTTTTGTTGATAAAGGCAATGAAAGCCATAGAGGGATGTGTATGTCTTGGGGTGGGTGAGGTGGGGGGGTGTCTCTATGTATTTATTTGCATCAAGCTAAAAATACCTTCAAATAAGGCATTTCCAGGGAAGTTGAGAAACTGAGTATGATTTGAACAATAAATGCTCTACCATTTAAAGGGATAGTAGCAATTAAGGAAAGCAGTGTATGCTGTTACATAAATAGATAAATAAAAAGCATTCCACAAACCAAAAGTTTCTTTTCGGTTTAGAAAGTCCTTTTTTAATTATCTGAAGTTAGCCATACAGTGCAGATACTATTCAGATATTTTGGAAGTTGTTTATTACTTTTTTAACATAATGGTGTCAACTTCTGTGGTTTATCATACTCAGCAAAGAATGTTTTCCATATAGCAAGACAAATTATATCTTGTCAGATACCAGTGAGAGATTTGATTAAATTTTTTTTTGAGTAGTTAATTGGGTCAGTGAAAGCCTGAATCAGCCAGTTTTCTTTGGGGGAGAGGAAAATCTTCTGCCTCAGCACCAGTTTTTCCATCTCTCCTGCTGAGATGCTTGCAGAAGTGAAAATTCCAGCAAGCCTACACTGCCTGTGTCCTTATGCAAAAGTAACGTAGCTTTAATGGTAAAGGAGCACTTGAAAACCAAACCTAAACAAGAAACAAAATTGGAAGCAAGATGATGCTGTAGCTCACTGACTGCCTTTCTTATTTTCTCTGCCCCCCTCTCCCTTCTGCCTCCAGGTTAGCTCAATTCAGAACCAAATGCAATCCAAGGGAGGCTATGGAGGTGGCATGTCTGCAAATGTTCAGATGCAGCTTGTAGATACAAAGGCAGGATAACCTTGGGGATATCTTTCTGGTAAGTATTGCGTTCTGCTTTTTAGGCACTGTTAGAATAGTAGGAAGAACAATCATTCTGCTTAATAATCAGCTCCCTACAAATAGCTGTGTCTTTACGATGCCAAATTTTAAAATACATTTCTGGGTAAAAAATGCAGTATTGTGCAAGCATGTTAATTTTTTTACAGTGAAAAAGAGATTGTCCTGTCTTCATCAGTCTGTCTGTAAGCCTGTTTTATAGCTAAGATGATATTGTAGATAAGTCTTTGCAAGTGAATTTAGTTGTATAGCAAATTTTAAAAAAAATTTATTGATATGATTTGTTTTGCAACAGTTCCATCCATTTAAGCATATGTATGGTGTTAAATCAATTAATAGCAATGTTACAGTACAAAAATGGTCACTCAGAATGTTCAAAACTCAGTTTAATGTGTGTTTTCTGTCTTCCAGGTTGATGTGAGTTCCTGTATCTTCTTTCCTGTGTCCCCACTTTTGCCTTGGTGACTGCTTTGTGTGCTCATGGCGAGAGAAGTGATGGCTCATTGATCACCCTTTGTGATTACTCCAGTGAAAAGTTGCTGTTCTGCTCTGATGGTGCCATTTATCAGATTGGGAGGACCGTGCCTTTCAGTGGCATGTGCACATTGGCCTCTACCAGTATCATGGACATAGAGCTGTTTAGGATTGGTTTTAGCTTTTTTGTTTGTTTTAAGGCCAAATTAAAGCACCAACCTTCGCTTCCCTCGTCCCTCACAAATACTAATGTGCAACATTCTGTTGCTTTTTAGTCTTTTCTCCACTGAAGTAATTTAGAAGTGAGTGAGTTTCCATTAATGTCTTCAATCATCTATCGTTCATGCCCATTTTTGAAAGGTCAGGGACCTGCAAGCACAAGTGATTATTTCGTACAAAATCAGCAGAGTAGATGGCCGCATGCTTTGTGAGGTTGCTTTGTATGGTGGCCTGCTTGGTGCTAGAAGAAAAAAATTGCTTACTGCAGACTGGTGAAAAACTTTGCTGTGGCACCAAGTCATGTCTGTTTCTGAAAAAGGACTTGTAACTTAGCTGTTTCAGAGTTATGTTTTTATCCAACTGGTCTTGAAATAATAAAGAGAGAGCTTGCATTCATGAGGCATTTGTTGTAAATGTTCAGTATATTTATTTTGAAAGAGCTGACCTTGAGACTGTAAACCAGTGTAGTACCGTATCGAAGTGTTGTGGAAGTGCTTTAGTCTCTTTAAAAAAGAAAAGCATCATGTTTGGCTGCTGCTTTTTCTTTCTATGATTTTTCTTAATTTTAGGCTGTATGGTCATTTAAAGTAGCAGCATGTCAGACTGCCTGCAATATTAGCTGAAAATTTTAGTAGACCTCTCTAAGTAGTTGGCAGTTTCTGTGTACTAAATATTTAGGGGCCATGGAAGTTGCTAAGAGCAACATACTAACCTGGCAGAACAGGTGCCAATGAAAACAACATACAGGGTGACTTTTTACTAAGTCAGTAAAATGCCTTTTGCTCAGGTTCCAAAGCATGTTTCTTTCACACCTTGTTAAATTGTATTTTAATATTGCACTGTTTTCAGATTATCTCTATAAATGGTCCCTTTTTTTCCTCCTTGGTGGTTTTAGAGAAGTCTATGATTTTGAGTCCTGGTTGAGTTAAATTTTTATGTGGAAAAAAAAAAAAAAATCCAAACAAATAAGGCATAACTGAGCCTAGTCAGATCCACTTTTATATGTAAACACACATATGTTCATAAATATAGATTGCCATCATAAATGATTCTTTATTCTTTTTCCATCCTTTTGCTGATTTCACATTGCAACAGCTGTCAGGTTGATTTAAACATGTATGAACCTACATATTCTTCTCTGTTTGCAAACAACACACAAAATACAGGGCCATGGAGGTAGTTTGCCTTCCTTAAGTTGTATTCCAGTGGTAGGTGTCAATTATCTGGTTGAATAGTTTGAATTAGGTTGGATAGTCTTCACTGATAAAGGTACTGATTGGTAACAACAGAAGATTAAGATATTCAATTGTCTGGATGCATAAATACATGGCAGTGCAGTGATATATATATTTTTTTTTAGGGGTCAACATTTCCAATGCCACTGTATCAATAAGTCTTAAATATACTATGCTTACAAAATTATTTGAACTTCGTCATTGGTAGTAGTGGCTTAAATTTGCTTGCCAAACCTATCTTGCACTTGTCAAAATGTTCTCGGCTCAATAGCCAGGAAAAAAAAAATTACATATTTTTATAACAGACATACTTTTTTTGTACATTGTGTTCATTCTTGAATAAAGTCAGTTCAGTGTTGGCTTGTAGATATTAAAAGGAAAGTATTGACTTTGATTCAATAAATGTTTTCTTTCAGTTGGTGGCCTACCCTTTTTCTTTTTCATAAATCACATTTGCATTAGAAAAACACTTGCAGCCTACTGACAAATTTGTGCTGAAAATTCTCTGAAGAGTAACCTATTAATGTCAATAGGTAATTTGCAGGCTTGAGGTTTTTTCATGCCACTTGTTGCTGAGTGGATTAAACCGTAATTTTATTGGCAGTTTTGTTGCACTGATTTAGCGTGTTTACCAGGGGCTTCTCCAAGGATCTTCAAGGGAGGTTTCTTAAAAAATACTTTGGAAACCTTCATATACAGAGTTTCTTTCCTTTTGACTGCAACTCGTATGTATGTTACTTTCTTCATTGTGATGAAGATTACTGTGGTGATCAGTAGAAGACTTAATTGTACAACTAATCATCATAATATGCACATCTGCACTAAATATACCTGCAAGGCAAAATATTGTCTACTCTGTATTTGGTTGAATTAATTTTTATATTTGACATTCTAAAAGTTAATTCCTTAAGCACTAATTTAATACTTTAAACTTCATGCTAAATTAATTTAAAGACCAATAATTAATTACTTGGCTCATGGCACGTCTTGAAACTGCCAGTTAAGAAAAAAGATAGTTTTAAAGGGAAAGAAAGATCAAGATAAAGGCATGAGATACCAATCAGCTACACGGTTCTTTTCTCGAACTGTTGAGGTTATAGAAGCTTAGTACTGCCTTCAAGGGTGTGTCTTGACAAGCAGATGTTTTAGTATAACCATCTATAAAAATTAAAGGGGTTTGACCTCTTAAAGAAGCAGCCAGCCTGTTTGCAGTTAGTCTTTAGCCTGTTTAGCTGCCTAAAGCAGTTGTATGAGTCAATTAATCCCTTTTATGTCTTTTTTGAGTGAGAAGGTGCTGCATTAGCAACTAAGTCTCTGAACATAGTCTCGGTCCCAAGTAGTGCTGTACTCTGCCATGATTTGGTATACCAAAGAAAAAAACAACCCACCCTTCAGATCCAGGGAATTAGTTTGTTAGGAAATCTTGCCATGTCTACATAATGACACATTCTCATCAAGAACAATACATGTTTCATCACAACACAATTATTCTGATTTCAGTATTCCTTGTCCTTTTATTTTTGGGGGGGAGTGGGGGGGAGGACACGGGAGACAGACGACACAACGACAATTAAATACAATATTGATTTTCAAAGTCTTAATTTTTAAAGCTATTCCTATTTTGTATGTATATGAATAGAGCCCCTTCCTAGAGAACGGAAAGTGATTTTTGAGCTTCATAAGGAATCCTGTAGAGCTTCACCTGCTTATTGTATTTCCTGATCTCCATCTTATATAAAAATCTCTATGCATGCCACTCAAAACACTTCATGAATTGACTGTACTTTATCTCTTTATGTGCCTTAAAAAAATAAAAAAGTATTATATCCCCTTCTGAAACTAGTAGGAAGCAGTATAGGGTTTACCAAATAAAGTTTATGAGGGTTTTGTATTTGTGATAACAGTTTAAAGAAGAGGTCTGGGTAGTACACATTCCTACAGATGAAACACTTTTGGTGAGGATTTCACACTGTGATCCTGGATTTTGCAGTTTGGGGATATTACGTTTATTTGAATTTCAACAGTAAAATTCCTATTCCTTATTCCACATCCGTTTTTCTTGATCACAGCTAATCACAGAAAAATATGCACAATTATGCATATTATTATTATTATATTATGTGCTATTTACTCTTTTTAACACTTTCTTTGTCCTTAAAAACAGTTATTAACATGATAGAATGATGAAACCTGGACTAAATTGCAGATGTAGTGGTATAATTCCATGAGCACAGTTACAGCAAGGCACAAAACACTTTTGGAATAAAAGATGTTACAGGCTCAGTATTTGGGATGAGAGTTTGAGGCTGCTTTTGTATTATGTCTATAGACTTAATACATGCTGGTTGCAGCCACAGGCCACAACTTCTTTATAAAACTATTCTACTAATGGTAAAAAGATGTAAAAATTATCAGCACAGCACTACCTCTTTTCTGAAGTTCTCCTGCCTGACATTGATGGCAAATGCAAAATGTGCCACTGGGAGGCTCAGAGGTACTGAGCGAGGAAATTGCCAAACAGTGAGCGAGGTTGCTCAGAATGAGATGTAATGAAAATCCAACCATTTTCTGCTGGCAAAAATCTGTGCATCGAAGTAGCAATAGGTAAATTTTAGATGGTTCTTTCAGTGTTTGCTATTAGGTGATTAGGAGCGATCTCTCTGCATAGATGCAATAAGCCAACATAACTGGAATTTATCATGAATTTGAGCAAGTAACACTAGGCACAAGCTTTATTTCTTGAATCATCACTGTGAATGTATACTCTGGCTAGATACCTTGAAAATCAGCAAAACACATGACCAGACAAAACACAGTAAAAGATCCTTCTCATGATAGATGTCCTTCCTTATGCAATATTGGCAGATACTAAAATGGTATTTTGGTGAGCTAGAAGTTTATGTAATGGAAAGGAATTGCATGTGCTCTTCAGTATTTCAGAAGAAGAAACCCGATTTCTTTCACTCTATTTGTGGCATGATACAAAGTGCTCACACATGTGCACCTCATCACTTGGCATTATTAAATCAGCTATAAATTATTTTAAGATGTGCACTACTCAATAAATAAATTGACAAATATTTAATTGTATTTAGCATCCCAAATAATGATGATGTAGTCCTGACTGTAGATCCATATACAGTGACTGTGACATTAAAGCTTATTGAAAATAATGTGCTGGCTCTGCCAGTGATTAGTGGAAGTACTTCAAAGGCATACCAGTAAAACTGATTGGGACTGGTTCTATCGACTTGCTGTCACAGTCTGTGCTAGCACTGACACTGATTTGGCTGCTCAGCTGACTGCATTGGATACTGACCTATGTTAGTTAGGTTAGTTTTAACCTGGATCAGTTTCCTAATGTTTATTCAGAGTAAGCACAGGAGTGAGTGGCATGGGATCAGAAATAATCTCTTATGGGGAACATCGATAGCTTAACCTAGCTGTGGAAAAGCATCAAGCTGTCTGAATTAAAAATACAGAACATTTTAGCCTAGTGACAAAGCTTAGCCACAGCTTGGGCTGTGAATACCTCTACTGAAAAGCTACTTCCGCTTTTTTGGGAGCTCTGTTTCCATGTATTTGGCTCACCAGCTTTGCCCAGGTTATTCTATTTGGTTTGGGGACGCAGATCATGTGGAACACATTGCCAAATGATCAACTACATCATCACCAAGAGTCAGCCAACCTCGGGCAATATGATAGATTTCTGCAATCAGTGTTAATTCCAACTATCATCACTACACAAGACATGACTTTCTGCCTTTGCACAAGCTAATAGAAATTATGAGTTGAAGCGGGTTTCCTATTAAGCCCAAAAAACACAGAGTGCTGGTGGAGTTGGCAGTAGTTTGCTGAATACCAAGCTTGATGATGCAGAATGGTATAACCACATCTACGAATGATTGAGCTGTCATGCAAAAGGCACATTCATCTGTTACAACATAGCTATTTAAGCATTTCTGGGAGCTCTTCATGGCATGGACTGTCTACAGCCAAATTTATCTTTTTTTAAATTTTTTTTCCCCCAAATATTAGATCATCTGTTTTGAGACACAAGATACTAACAGAGCATATTAGCAGAAAATAAGATTAGAGTGTTCTGTCTGGTTTATCAGTTCTTTCAAGTGAAGTGGATGCTTCACTTTTGGACTTGACGTGTAGTAGAAGACACTCCTGGTATGCCATGACACATGCATAGAACAGGGATGGCTATCTGGTAGGTAACACTTAATAGCTTACTCTGATTTTCCAACAGTTCAGGAAGGTGTTGGTATATTCAAGGGTCACAATAAGCTTTACAAGTCCAACAGTGACTTTGAGGGCAGAAGGTGTTTCAGCATGAAACAGTGAGCCACCCACTATGGATACGTGTCTGTTTTCCTCAAAATGCTAAGCACTAGGAAAGCTCCATACATCGATGTCAGCATTTAGGGAGTGCTGATTTTCTACCAGTGCTCTGTGTGTCAGAGTTATGGGCAGTTGTTTCCCAGGAATGTGTCTTGTTTCATCCATACCATGCCTTCAGTGGCACAAAGGGGTTGTTGTCTTTTGGTTTGTTTTTTAAATCTCTCACCATTGCATCAGCCTTTGTAGGTTATAATTGATTTTAAATATATGCTAGGCAATATAAACACATTTAGCATTTGTGCATTTCCTGGTGGGCAGCTCAGATGAATAACTGTTAATACAGCACTGGTGTGAGGAGCCCTCATGCACCACACAGGAGCTGGGGTTTATCTTTTCCACCTGTTATCACTCACCATGATACCTCACCAAATGTGTGAGGAAGGCTGTTATGCAAGGCCAGTTCTTAAAACATCACCTCCAGGAGGAAGATGAGTATTATTTGGAATTGACTTTGAAGTCCTCAGGTTTCATGAAATGTGGCAACGCTAGGGAAATGGGTGTTCTGAAACAGTTTTCCTTAGGAAATCATCTTTACAGTAGCAATAAAACATGCAAAGAATCATAATTCTTAGAGAAGAGTACACTTTCCAGGTGGTTAATGCTAATGTACATTTTGGCACTCCACAGCTTTTTCCACTTGTCACAATTTCACCTACCAAAGCAGTAAGAATCATCGTGTGTATGGCGTATGCATTAAGCAGCAGAGATAATGCACGGACATGTGGGCATTGTGCATCATTTCAATTCACATTCATAAAGGGGAAAGACATTTCAGAAGGTGGAAATAAGGAGTCAACAATCACATTTCAGTGAGCCATACTCTGGGTTTGGAAGGATGGAGGACTGTTGGGAGAGCAGATATTAATGGTAGGTGAGTGAAAAGACAGGAGGGCAAGTGGGAGAGGAGGTAAACTTTGATAAGTGTCCAAGCACTGTACCGATGCCAATTTCCCATGGTGCTATTTTCAAGAAGGAGCTGTTGGCAAGAGCCACAAAACCAGAGCCCAGTGCAGCAAAGCTTGTTAATTTTTCACTGGTTTAGGTAGTAGGTTCCAAGCCAATTACTCTTTCTGTAAGTTGCAGCATCATTTGGTTTCCAGCTGGCATAAGCAGGATCTGCCATAACAGGTGGGGTAGGAGCAGCCCCAGGAAACAGGGCTGCCTGGTGAACAGAGATGGGGAATGAGACTCTTTTTTGACAATTTTCAAAGTCTGTATTAAATGCTAACTATTTTTTCTTAATGTGAACATACATAAGATGGTGCGATGGACGCCCATGCAGCTCCACATCTCTTAGAAAAACATTCAGAAGTCTCTTTCCAAAACCATATGCTGGAGCTGGGCAACATCAGGGTGATATTGCTGCTACAGGTCCAAGTCCCGCTATTTCTTTTTATTGCCTAGAACCACCCACTTCTATCTGTTTACATCTGTCTGCAATTGCACAGATGCTGTTTTCCTCAGAGACTGCCAAAAGGTACCCAGCCCAGTCCTTGGATGAGAATTAAACTGCCATGCCATGCTTTGGTTAAGAGCTTATTCTCTGAGTCACAACCAGAGCACTGGAAATACATGACAGAAGGAAGCACTGTGGCTAATGCAAAGCTTTGTAAAAACTGGAACTGCAAAGTTACATCACAATGACTGATTACTAAAACAATTCTAAATAGGATTTTCAGCTTCTTAAAGCATGTTTGCATACCCAAACCCTTAGAGCAAAATTAAATTGTTCCGAGCTACGTAGATGCAGTGGCCCATACTGTCCCCAACGTACACCCGATAATGAGACATAATGATTTCTTCTTTAAGAATGAGTGTCTGATGTTTTCTGTGGCATGAGCCACTTCTCAGCCTCTGTGTGAGACATCCACTTGCCTCCTGCACAGCAGCACTTCAAATATCTATCCGGCAGCAACGTGGAGGCCAGCACGGCGCTGATTGGACGGGCATTTTGTACCAACCCAAAGTGCCAAAGCCATTTGGTGCGAGGGACCTGCAACTATTCCTGTCAATGCTTGCAGGCGTCACAGCCGCTGGCAGGTAAAGCCTACCACAAGCACAGTGACCTCAGTTCAGCTTCTGCGTGGGCCAGCAGGGTCTGCCACAGCCAAACTCGCACAAACATGTGCAACTGCAGCAGCAGCCCTGCGCCAGGGGCAGCAGAGACAGCCCTGGCCTCACCCCAAATTAAGCAAGTCATCTGCATCACATTCCTGGGCAGCACTGCTACTTTCCTAAGTGCAAATTCAAATAGTATTGCACCGAGTTAAGCAAATCCGTCTCAAATCAGATTTTCAAAGTAAGGGCACCTAGCTAATTACACAGAGAAAAGCTGGGTCCTCTGCCTCTCTGACCCAATTTGACAGGGTTATGCCAGCCCAGTCAGCTAATGGAAGCATGACTAGAGCTGTTTGTTATCAACACAATAATCAGTCCTGTCACTGCTTGGAAAACTAATCAAGTATGTGCAGCTGCTCATTTCCCTCGGTGGGAAAGCGATCCACACCCATGAAGAAAAATCCTCCATGGGACTGACATGGCTTCTAAATTTAAGCTTCTCTGTAAGTAAGAGATTTCCACAGTCCTGTCCAACAAACCATGCCACAAGGCCCATGACCACCCAACCCACCTACCAATACTGGCAATCTTGATGTTCACATTACGAGATGTTTAAAAAGTTGCAATAAATGTTTGGATAACTGGAAAGTGGGCACTGGCCTCCCTGGATGGGCAATTGCTTTATATCACTCGTTGTCCCAAGGTAAAGCCCGTTTCACAGCATGCTGGATTATTTCCCAATTGAGAACCCTACAGTCCAATTCTCTGATCATAAGTCATAGAATCATGGAATTAGGTTGGAGTTGACCTCTAAGATCATCAAGTCCAACTGTTGACCCAACACCACCATGCCCACTAAACCATACCCTGAAGTGCCACATCTACACATTTTTTGAACACCTCCAGGGATGGTGACTCCACCACTTCCCTGGGCAGCCTGTTCTTTGGCCACTCATTCAGTAAAGAAATTTTTCCAATGTCCAATCTAAACCTCACCTGCCGCAACTTGAGGCTGTTTCCTCTTGTCTTATCACTTGTTACTCAGGAGAAGAAACCAATCCCCACCTCACTACAACTTCCTCTCAGGTAGTTGTAGAGAGCGATAAGGTCCCCCCTCATCCTCCTCCAGACTAAACAACCCCAGTTCCCTCAGCCGCTTCTCATAAGACCTGTTCTCCAGACCCTTCACCAGCTTTGCTGCCCTTCTCTGGACAAGCTCCAGCAGCTCAGTGTCTTTCTTGTAGTGAGGGGCCCAAAACTGCACACAGTATTAGAGGTTCGGCCTCACCAGCACCAAGTAGAGGGGCATGACCGCTTCCCTAAATGAATATGCAAATACTAACGGCCTTTTCTAATCAGGCCAAGAGGATCCAGAATCAGAGGACTGTGAAGAGTTTAAAGGATCTTACAAAACTAAGAACACATTTGCATGGTTCAGGTTTTCATAGACTTGTTTCTTCCTCTGCACAACCTTTTGCCCAAATTTCCAGTACACCACATCATCTGTATTTTTATTCCTTCACTGTGTACTACTTAAGGTTTTGGGCTTCTGAGAACTATTTCTTAAGACTCTATGTATTACTGTTGTTGCTTGTTTCCCACCCGAGGTCAGTCTAAGTCCTACCATCACAAATGGTGTCATAACCACATTTAAATGGCTTACCAGGAATATGCAGCAAGAGCTAATGATTTTAAGTGGGGCTTGAAACAACAAACATAGGAAAATTACCCCTAAACATCTCCTAGAGCGCTCCTGAAATAGCATTGGCAGTGTTTTGATATTTAGTCAGGTGCTAACATCCTCTAAAGGGTAACAGCAGTGTCACATTTTGCTCTTGTAGCATTGCAACAAATGACTGGCTTCATCCTCACTTCAGTCAGTAACATTTAAAGATCACTTCAGAGATTTTTAGTGAGGTGCACAAGCACACAGCATGTAATAGACACTTTGAAAAAAGAAAAACTAATTTATTTTTTATAAATAATTATATGAATCAGCTAATAATTTTTTTTTCATAAACTAATTGCACTGTCCCTTGCCTATTCTGTATGCAGGAAGATAAGAACACATCAGAAGGAGCAGGATAACAAGAGAGTTCGCTACTGCTTCAAGCAATTACCACAAGGTAAGAAAAAATGTATCTTCTGAGAAAAGTAAAAAAGGGTCATAGCACTCGTCAAAAAGCCTCATTTCTTTTAAAGAAATTATTTATGTGACCAAGGACTGCAGGAACTAAGGCAGGATAAGGACAACTTGCTTCATCAGAGGTCACTGCAATTTAGTTTTACTTTGCTAATTTATGTCAATAAGAGCACTTACGGTCGCCTGGGTAAACAGAGAGAGAACCCTTCACTTCTAATACAGCTTCAGATACAGCTTTTAGACGCTTCTATCGCAAATGTTCATTTGATGGGAGCTAGGAACAAGATCTGTCCCCTACCAACCTACTGCAGAGAGACAGTCCTGTTACTGACATCTTTGCACGATGGAAAGAACACTGAACCACAAGAGGAAAGACTGAGGAACTTGCACAGATAGACGGGATAATTCTTTTTCCTCTGGTTCCTATAAGAAATATCTCCAAGGAAAATGGGGAGGAGAGCAGAAGGGAAGCTGATGCAATTGTGCCTGCTGTAACTGAGAGCTCTGTCCACAAGACAGCTCATCTGGCGTTCTGCTCACACACACTGACCTGATATACCACCTCTTTGCAAGAGGCAGAGGTCTCTGACTGTGCAGCCTTGCATGGTTTCAACAAATACCTCTGTCTGAGAGCCTGGCTGCACATGATCATCAGAAAGGTTGCTGACCCTTTAAGATGACCCCTTAGTCAGCCCCAATAACACAACATTGTCACTCTGATGTTAATACCATCTTGACCTCTTATCTCTGAGAATAGAGGTGTCAAAAACATACCATCTATTTTCCTTACAGTCAGGGTGATTATTAGAGGAATGCTATTGTGAACACAGCACCATGTCCTCATTAGAGCTAAATGTTTCAGGTCTTGCCATTTTCCTCGTGATTAAGCGCAAAGCAAATATTTATTTTGATTGTTTGTGGTTCTTTAATCAGCAAGTGGGTTTGATGTTTGCATTCATAGCTTACAGGAAGCAACAGAAAATTCCAGCCTGCCTGGAGGTGAAAGCGCACAAAAAGGTGTGTGCTGCAGGATCAGTGGTTCTCTTAAAAGCCAGACCCACAGTGTGGCCACCCAGCTGCACTGAGACTGAGCACAGGGCACAGTATAAAAGCCCACAAATACAAGCAGGCTTTGGCAGCAGTTCTTGGGAGTGAAAAAAGGAAAATTCAGCAGCTTTTGCACTTCCAGGCTCCACTAGCTTTCTTTGGTTCGGTAAACCTGCCTAGATGATAGAGGAAAATGGGAAAAGTCTTTGGAGTGGTTCCACAGTTGGTCCCTGAAGAAAGGAACATTTTTGGGGCAGACACCTAATCCTTTTGGGCTGATGAAAACATGTCAGTGTGCAAAGTTTCAGCTGGCAGACAACTGTCGGCACCAGGATTCAAGGAAGATGGTAGCTAAGTGATGTGAGCTTTTTGTAGCTCAAGTAAAACTGGTAACTGGCTCTGAACTCTGCAGCAGCCTCCTTCAGAAGAGGCAAAGGGCTGTGTTTTAATGAAGAAGTGAATAAGTTGAATGATACAGTGACACCTGCTGATGAACTGAAAGGTCTAGTTCACTGCAGAAGCCTTTGTTCAACTCAGATTTCCTCATCAACTTGCCTCTTGTATTGCTGTGTAGTCTGAAGGTTCTTAACACTGAAAACCAGGTTTCTAGTCCTGCTCCATTCATTCTGCAGTCGACCCTTGTGCCAGTTTGCCAGTTATGGTGGGTTAACCCTGTCTGGCTGCCAGGTGCCCACCAAGCTGCCCTATCACTCCCCCTCCCAACAGGACAGGGGAGAAAACACTACAAAAAGCTCACAGGTTAAAATAAGGGCAGGAAGATCACTCAGCAATTACTATCATGGGCAAAACAGACTTGACTTGGGGAAATTAATCTAACTTATTGCCAACGAAACAGAGTAAGATAATGAGAAATAAGAACAAATGTAAAAACACCTTCCCCCACTCCTCCCTTCTTCCCAGGCTCAGCTTCACTCCCGATTTCTCTACTTCCCCCCAGCACAGGGGGATGGGGAATTGGGGTTGTGGTCAGTTCATCACATGTTGTCTCTGCCACTCCTTCCTCCTTGCTCTCTTCCCCTGCTCCAGCGTGGGGTACCACCCACAGGAGACAGTCCTCTATGAACTTCTCCAACATGGGTCTTTCCCATGGGCTGCAGTCCTTCAGGAATGGACTGCTCCAGCATGGCTCCCCTGTGGACCCTACTTTGCCATAGGCTCTCCATGGGGTCACAGCCTCCTTCAGGGCATGTCCACCTGCTCTGGCCCAGGGTCCTCCATGTGTCGCAGGCAAATATCTGCCTCACTGTGGACATCCATGGGCTGCAGGGGCACAGCCTGCCTCACCATGGTCTTCATCATAGGCTGCAGGAGAATCTCTGCTCCTGCGCCTGGAGCATCTCCTCCCCCTTATTCTTCACCGACCTTGGTATCTGCAGAGGTGTTTCTCTTATGTATTCTTACTCCTTTCTCCAGGCTGCTGTTGTACAGTGGCTTTATTTACCCTGTCTTAAATATATTATCCCCAAGGGGCTACCACTGTTGCTGATGGGCTCAGCTTTGGCCAGCAGCGGGTCCATATCAGAGCCAACTGGAGCTGGCTGTGTTTGATATGGGGGGGCAGCTTGTGGCATCTTCTCACAGAAGCCACACCTGCAGCCCCCATCAAAACCTCGCCATGTAAAGCAAACAGACCAGTGCATCCCTGGCGTTAATCTCTCCCTTATGCCTGAGAGCTTTTTTTGAAAAATGTGGTGAGTAGACATTATCCTCATTCACACAAGGTGGACTGGGGACTGCTAAGCCTTGTTTTCTTCAAGATGCTGCACAGAACAGGTGCTGTCAGATGCCTGCTGCCCCCATTCATATTGCCTAACAGCTGACCTCCCTCTGAGAGTACACTGGTGACTTCATCTAGCAAAGCACTGTAAAAGGGTTCAGAGGTCTCCCAGCATACTGTGAGTGATGGTGTGAGCTGCCACGTAAGTCTCTGTGGTGTACTGCTGCCCTTGGTCCTCTACATGTGTCTCTGAATGAAGGCTACACAAACCAGTGAGAAGCACACTAACGTTGCAGATAAGTTTCTCGTTCCAAGTAAGAGAAAAATAGAAACACATGATTCTACACAAAAATAGTAAAACTCTGTATGCCTTTTCCCCCCCTTGACTTTACTTTCTTGCCATTGCAGGACACTCTGCAGCTTCAATGAGGGTTATCTCAGATGTACAACCTAGGGCAACCCCATTTCTCAGTGAGCATTTGGCTGTCAGTCTTTAAAAGTTCTACAGTCCTGAAAAATCACTTATGTAAAGAAAAAAACCCAGCGTAATTGCTTATCCACTGGATCCTGAACACTCATTGAACTTCTTTCTGCTACAGATCAGCCTAAAATGGTTGGCTTAGTTGAGCTGAGTGAACGCAGGACTCCCCCTGTGCTCCCATCTGCACTGTGAGCCCCTCTTCCTCTGGGTTGCACCTTTCAGCAGAGCAGTCAGTTTTTAGCAACCCACTACGACTAACTCTGTGATGATGTTCTTGGAGCCCTCAGTTCACAGGAGAAGCAAAAAAGGCAGCAGAAAACAACATCCCCTCTAAAGGTTAAAACAGAATTGCTGTTTGACACGGTGACATATATGCCATATTCCTGTCTGCTGTATTCTTTTGCTTCAGCTGAAGATCCTAACTGGAGGTGCCCATGGTTTTTCTGCTGGCAACCCCACCTCCTGTTGCACTGTGTCTCCTTGCTTCTAGCTGTGCGCCTTGCTCCTGTGCATTTTAGCACCAGCTCCAGCTACAGCCTGTGACCTACCCATTTCCTACCAGACACATTGAGAAGCATTTTACCTTTACCACCTCAGAAACACAGAAGCTTTTCTCCCTGTCCCCTAAGACTGTCCCAAATCTTTGAAGACCGAAATGAAGAAGTAACTAGAGACTGCTTTTTTTCTTCTTCCTGCAGAGCAAGACAGTAAAAAGTCCTAACAAATACATAACCAATACATCACATACATAGTAGCCCCAAGGGCCTCGCACTGCTCCAGCACTGCCATTTCCCTTGGGAACGCTGCAGTCCCTCTCCATTTGGGGATGGAGTGAACAAGCCTTTTCCACTCTGGGTCCCTGCACTTGCTTTGCCTTGCAGTGCTCCTCCACGAGGACAAGCTGGTATTCGGCATGACATGTAACAGTTCCCTACCAACACCAGGAAAAGAAACTTCCCCCTTGGCAATGTACACTTTGTACAACAGCAAAGCTCACAGGCATGCTTCTCCAAATTGTCACCTAGGATGAGAAACTAGCTCTGTGGACACGTCAATTATTTTGAGAGCAGATGCAAAAACTGCCTGCCCAATTTACAGGGCAATGACTATTGTGATTCTTGATGAAGCCATTTACATTTAGGATACTCTAGTCAGCTACAAAGGGAATAGCTGCCTTGTGCTTCATGCAGCTTTGCTGCCTTGGCCGTTTCCTGCACACTGAAAATGGTGAAGTGCCACCGTTGAGTGCAATTTCTTCATCAATCTACTCACCACCCAATTTTCCACTCCCTGTTGAACACACATCTGCACATCTTAGACCATTAGAAGGTGCCAGGCATATTTATCACACAGATGAGACCTCTGCTCCCTGCAATAAAGAGAAAATCAAGATAGCGCACTGTAAAATAAGAAGCAGAGCAATGTGTGCGGCAGTTATAGGGCACAAAAAAAAACACACATGCATTTAATCTACCTATAAAACTTGTTTTCTTGTGCCAGTCTGTGGCAAGGCAAACTTCAAGGTATCTGTGCAGAAATTGGTTTCTCCCCCCAACCTCCTACTTGTTCCCACACTCCTTCTACACTGGTGAAAACAGTCCAATCTTTCTCTTGAGCTGCATTGCACAAAACATGACTGAAGAGGCTTGAAGGAAGGCAACAGAGCAGGAGCATTTTTAAAGCTCTGCTGAGGTCTGAGCTTGGTTCAGCGGCATCAGAAGGACCCTCTCTCCCAGTCCGCCCTCCTTCCCCTTCAAGTCCCTATGTGATGCTGCTGCCCCACACGTCTGACCCCATGGCCAAAGCTCTGGCTAGGCTGCTACTGCTGCAACCTTACCCTCTTTATGCCTCACCCCCCTGCTCTGAGAGTTCCCTTACTTTTCTCCATGTGCTGCTCACGATGGTTTTCCTTTCCCTCACTTTGGCACTGTTTTAACCTTGTGTTGTTGCAGCACCCTGTGGTGTGTGTCTCTTTCCTGGTCCTCTGTGCACGACCACAAAAGGGTAGTGCAAAGCGCGTGCTCTATTTTCTCAACCTTTGACACAGAAAAAAAAAAAAAAAAGCAGGGAGAGGAATAATGAATGAGCATATGCACAACACATCTGGAATTACAATTACTGGTAAGCTGTCCCGTAAGTGTTATTACCCCTATATACACAGAGTCACACCATAGCTACTAGCAACTATATCTTTTAGCATTCAGAAATTAGATTCTCTAGAAGAGACGTCCAACGACTCTTACTTGAATAATGCAGGTTTTTCATCATAGCAATGAACAACTTAGCAAAAGCTGCTCTGCAGAGGTACAGAAGAGAAATATTTTAGCTACGAGCACACTTCGGTCTCTGGTGAAGCATGTCCTGACCTCTGACTTTAAAGTCATTTCCATAGCTCATTACCTCATTTGGGTAACTTCTCTTGCATCCCATCTGATGTAGGGGATCCCCTTCTTCAGACCTTCCTGAGGTCTCAGGAAGTGGTACATTTCAGGAGTGGAAATTCACGGGTGCCTTCATTATCCATACTAAATCCATGAGTTTTTCTTCAGTGCTTAGGAAGTAGTTAAACACTTGAGGAAAGATTCAAGGAAGTGTTAAGAGCTTCCAAGTCCATGACAAAGCACAGAGACTGACAAGAAAATAGCATTGTAGATACTACTTTTGCATTTGGACTTCAAGCATTTGTGCAGAATATGGTGTTTTCCTCAAACACTGCAGACTTTTTCTGCAGTCAGTAAGTGATGGGAATGTGCCTATTGCAAAACAAACTGCTAAGTATACAGTCAATTCTTTTCCTTTGTTTTCTTTCTATGGTTTTGTTTCTCTAGGTAAGAGTTTTACTAGGGATGAGGAAACAGCACTCTAGCAGCATACCTCATAAGAACAAGTGAGGCACAACACAGCAAGCTCACAAGGCATCTGTGAATTCAGCTGTGAGGTTGAGGGTTGTGAGGAGCCTTATGATAGCTAAGTGAAAATAGGGACTGAATGCAGCCTGCACCTACTAACACTAAAAACTTCCAATGTTCACGATACAAAAATGTACGTGTGGACTCAGGCAAAAGGTAATAACCAAGGGCAATATTCTAACATTTCTTTATTCCTCTTGCAATCAGGGATACTCAGGCTTCTCAAATTCCTTTTCTGTAGTTCATATATGGTTGAACTGTTCATATACAAATAGCTTTGCCAATATGAGCCAGTTTGGTGAAAAGGGTGTACTCACTGGCCAATAGTTGATAAGACACCTGAGGTACCACATGCCTATATTTGGTGTTCCTCCATTTGAGAGTTCTGTCTTTCATGAGACAGTCATCCACTGAATCAGACTAAAATGAATGTGCCTATATCCAATATGCGTAGCAAACAGGCAGTTACTACCAACAGGAACTCAGACAACGTGCTGGAGCAGCCATTCACTTCTTTTCCATGACACAGCAGTAAATGCAGTAAGAAACAGAGGAGTGTGATCCACATACACTCTGAAGTGGTTAGCTGCCGGCGCTACCATATACCAGTGGATCCTAATTATAGACATTTCTGAAAGTTGCACACATTTTGTGACATTTTCGGACAGTGGCAAGAATACGCTGACAGAAAAGTCTTTAAAAAAGTGCCAAAAGAGAAGCCAGAGGGTCAGAAAAACACATGCCTCCCATAAACGAGAGAAATGTAGTTTCCTTTTGGTTTGCTTTTTCCTTTTCTTGATTGCAGCTTTTTAATTACACTTTCAATATCTGTGCTGACAAATGTCTAGAAAGCTCATTGTCAGTCTTGCCGAATTAAAAAAAATCACTGCCATGTGCAGGCATGAACGCTACAATGTTGGCTCTAAAATGAGAGCAGATTGTGAAGGGACAGTTATTTTGAAGTGAAACTTGAAGGCTGTTTCTTATTGACAGTTCTGGGCACTGTGGAGGAAGAAGAGAAGGGCAAAGACTGAAAGAGGAATAGAGGTTTTATCTGGCCAGCTGAGCACAACTCTAAGCCAGGTCAGGTCATTCTAACCTTTTCTGTGGTTTTCCACTCTTCCTTTCCATTTAAAAGCAAGCCCAAAATACAACAGCTTAGTGTCACAAGCTAATAATGGGGTTGGTATGCTTCTGAAGTTTCTCCTCATGTATAAATCTTCCTTAACTGCTCAAGCCAACTAAACTTTCAAACAGAAAAGTGCCAAAAGAGCAGGCTGCAATCCTGACTTACAAGCATACATAGTGCATGCATTCCCTCAAGGACAGACGATGTATGTAACAGAGAAATGTATTAGCAGCAGTCTTCAGACTACACTGCAATGTCATGCTTGTTAAATAATTAATATGCTTAAAAATTATTCTCAAGAGACAACAAGGGCTTTAGGACATCTACAAAATCATTCATATAGTACACTGGACTATTTTTTATATTACAATTATGTTTAGTGGCTCCACCTGAGACTGAGGACCCCATTCAGTCAACAGGCTCTACATACACAGAGTAAGCTCTCTAGGGAAATCTAAAGCAACAAAGCAAGAGATAGAATACTGCTTTCAGGTGTCAGATCAAAAATACAACCTGCCCTCCCTTTTTCCTCTCCAAAAAAAAAACCTTGAGTGCCTTCAGGTTGTGGCAGAATGTCCTGTGAGGGAGGCAACAGACCAAACTGAGAATTATTTCTGCAGAAATAGTTTGTAATTTCCTTGCATCAGTCCTTAAAACATGTCACATTTACAGGTTTTATCCTCCCTTTCTATTCTATTATTGAATGTTACTGATGCCCACACTGAACAAGAACTGCTGGATAAATAAGTTTTACATCACCGTATGATTTTTTTCTACGTAAGATGTGTGCCAGTCCAAGCTTTAAATTGGCATTAATCCAGTTCTTTTTTTTTTCCATGAACCAACTCACAGTAATTAAATAGATAAAAGCCAGAAGACTTAATACACTGTAGGTGGCATCTGATGTAATTAAAAAGCTAGCTTAAAGGAAAACCGCAACAGTTTCTCTGTCATTCCTCCTAGAACTAGCTCTTGGGGAACTTTTCCAATGAAAAAATATTCCTTAGAAGAATGCTCTAAAAATTAGGAATTAGATGAGAGAATCTCCATTCCAAGGTGCTTTCTCATATCAAAATAGCCTGCCTTCTTCAGAAGTGTAACTGCTTGTATCTTGTAGACCTGGAGTAAAAAAGATTCTTCATACATTCATTCCACACTAAATTTCTTTATGTTTTCTTTCCTATGTTGCTACACAATGGTGTTAGGATACCTTCACAGCAAACAAACCAAATCTACTTTATCTTCCCTTCCCTTACTACATCAAGAGTTCCAGTGCATCAGCTTCCTCTTGGTCAGAGGCACCAAAACCAATCCTGTTCTTCCAACACCCTTTTGCTAAAAGAAAAAGTTATTTTTGCCTAGCTCAGATAGGGCCAGTTAGTGCAGAAATTGTACCACTAAGAAGTTTCTGTTATAAGGAGACTGGATGAGGGTAACTGTCGCGTTTCATGAGTCAAGTCCTAAGGCTGAAGAAAAGCTCAACAGTCATATGTAGATTTTACTCAAATAATGGAAAACATGTACAGAAAGGCAGAAAAACATTCACTTAATAATGGTTTTATTTATTTTCACCTTAAAGTCAGCTGCCCTGTTGACTGGCAAGTTTGTCACTGGCTGGAGCAAGCCTGTCTAATGCTGAACCTCTCAGACAGCAAATCAGTGCTACTGCAAACAATAGATTTAATTACTATGTATGCAAAGAGATAGTTTCCACGCATGTAAAAAATGCTTGATGGAAGTACATGGAGCAGGTTGCTTAAACACAAGCTTCTCCATACATTCAAATATATGCCTGACTATGCACAAATACATGTGGAGATGTACATATTTCAAATTTGTCAGGGAAACTTTTAGCAACTAGTGGGGGAAAAAAGGTCGTGAGGGCCATCACAGTTTATTCCAAAGCAAGAGGTCATTCACAAAATGTTGCATATTCAATATGCCAGTTCTCTTTCAAATCTCTAAGAACAAAGAGAAAAAAAATAGTTTAAAAAACCCCCTCATTCTCTAATTTTGTCAAATATATAAATTTTTTAATCAAATATAATTCAGAAACTATTCAAAAATTTGTATTTTACCAACATCAAGAAAGCTGCTGTAACATCTTGAGATATATATTGTTACTAACAATGGCAAGAAATTACCCTGTGCCATTTGGTGAAAACAGAATTCCTGAGGAATCAGCTGTCTGGCTGTCTGGTTCCTATGCAGCAACAGAATGATAAAAAGGATATGGGTCAGAGAACCCAAGCAATAACGGAGTTTTATCTTGATGGATGAAGATATAAACATTCTTGGTTAAAATCATGCACAGCAGGTGAAGAAACAGTGATGTTTTCCCCCAAAAATGTCTTTTCTAATTTGAATTCCCAGTACTGTTAAAAATTGAGCTTTTATTTTCAGTGTGAAAGACAAAAATGGGGATATTAAATATTTTTTACCCCAACAGCAATTCACTCCTGTCACCCAGCATATACTGTCTTCCAAGAGTTGAGAGATTATTTTTGACAGTAAATATTTTTATTAGCCCTGAACAGAGGTTTCTGACAGTGAAGGCAGCAGATCCTTTTTTATTGTACACAGAACTTATCAGAGAAAATCTCATTCAACAGAATTAAATCTGTTTTCCCTTTTGCTAACCAAATATGACACAACATCTAAGAACTAGCAGAAACTGCTGATTTAATGAGACATTAAGGAGGGGATGAGAAACAGATTTACTCCAAAACAGACAAAAGCTACAGAGCAAGCTCAGCAGACAGCAACAGTTACATCTTCTTCCATGTTCAGTTATTGAAAAACAAGGTATGTCACAGCATGAACATGCACTGGAAACATTTTCTCATGTGGTTACTGCTCTGAAGCACAGAAGTGCTACAGACAGAAAATTGGGTAAGGCTATAAAGCAAGTGTAAATGCAGATTTGAAAAGCATCTGACTTAAAGCATCAGTTTGTCTTTGCATGTACCAGAGGATTTTTTTCCTTCTTTGCACTTTTTGATTAAAGAATGTGGCCTAGCATGAGGCAGAAAGCTTGGTAGAAAAGAGGAGGTCTTTGCATCTCAACATGAATGTGTTTAGTCCCCAACCAATTTATGGTATCTATCTGCCTCGTGGTGTTAAAGACAACCAGAGTTAACAAGCCATACAGAAGGAGGAAGATAAATTTAAAGAAAAAGGCTTAGAGTATATTTTAAAGTTTTGAAAAAGAACATCCTAGAAGCTTGTAAAAACAATTTAAATATTTTTCTTTAATGGAAGAGAGCCAAAATTTGGAAGCATTATTGTGTTCTGTCGTACAGCAAGAGTACAAAATGTGGACTGGGTATTAGTCACACCCTATTTTTTTTTGCCTAAAGCTGCCACCGAGGAATTGCCTGGACCATCGTTACATCTGCCTCTCCAAAAGCATAGACGTTTCAATCATTCCACTAAAGACCAAACCACCAGCAGCACCAGAGGAAGGCTCTTGCTAAGAAACAGCTGGAGAAGATGTGCCAGAAACAATTAATTACATGCTACGACAGCTACGGGAGCAGTAAATCACTGTGCAGAAGAAACCTGTTGGTTTGTATGGGATAACAGTAGCAGCAGCAGGAGGAAAGCAACAGAATAAGCTGTCTGCCCAAGCAAACCCGTTTCCTTTTGGTTCTCACTTTTGATATACATCACTCTCTTCATGGCTTCTGAGCATCTCCGTAACACAAATACCCTGTCCTAAATCATTCTGAGGAAGCAAATCTCCCAGAACTGCAGTTTGCTGGCTCCAGGCAGAAGAGTGATAAAAGCTACAGAAAGTATTGTTATGCTGTTTAGAATTATACAATCACAAGGTCCAGGGAGTCTTTGCTTTAGAAGTTTTGCTGTTGGCAGTAAATCTCAAAATACTAAATAGCAACAGCACTTTGCTGACACAGGAATTGAAACCATTTGGGGACGCTTCTCTGATCCCTTTGACTTACTGACCTCAACATACTTCTGTATTACAAATACAAACCTGCGGACATCACTGTAGTTTTCCTGGATCATGAAACCAGTCACAAATTTCCAATTAACCTGGTGACATAGCACTTGCAGATAGGATTGAATTGCTGAACAGATAAAGGCTTTGTCCAGGACACTGAAGAGTTATCTGGTGAAACCACGTATAAGGGATGGTGCTAACACTGCACTCATTGCTTGTACAGATAAATCAAGGCTCTGGGCAGCACTGTGAGTTAGGAAGGCTTGTTGTCTAGCTTCTGTATCTTAAAGTGCACACTCTGGATAATTTTTGTGGTACTGCCACACAGCAAGATAGCTTGTTTCCTGCCAACAAATGCAGAGTAAGCGCTGTTCTACCCAAACAATTCAGACACCAGCAAAAGGAATTGACACTATATTGTCTTAGTCTGGCAATGATTTTCTTGTAAAATCCTCCTCGTCCCCTAACTCACCTGTAGCCCATTTTTGGATAATTTAATAGATCTTCCCAGGCAATGCAGAAACAGGAGGTTTTCTCATGAGTAGTTGCATAGAACTTGGCATCTTCATCACCTATACAGCGCGGAGCAGCAATTAGAAAGGGCAATACATCTACTTGACATACATGCAAAGCCAGGAATTGTTTGTGTTTATCTAGAAGCACAATGTGACTGCAGACTTCGTTTAACTATACTTGCAGTAGGCTCAGCTGCAATCACAGGAGCAACTCCTGTCCCCCACAATCAACACTGTCCCCTGCTCTGCTGCTGGCTATGACACACAGATGTTTCCTGGCAAAACTGACACAAGCAGCTCCTGCCTTCCTGTCCTCTGGCCTCTTCCCCCCTGCCATGTTGTCCCCCACTTTTGGTAGTTGTGAAGTTTGTGAGACTGCTTCTAAAGCCACAAGTTATCCAAACCAAGAAACTGACTAAAGTTAAAAAATAACTATTAAATAAGCAAATGAAAATCAGCAGCTTTGCTCTGAGATCAGATATACATGGACCCACAGCTTCTATAGTGAGAATGGCATATTCTTTATAGTACTACCATTGCTTCCAGCCTGACATGTATAAATTGCTGATGACCTTAGCTTATATTATGAACTGAGGAGAATAAGGAGCAGACACACATTCTTGTAGGCTGCTTCTGCAGTGCTGGGGACCATAGCGTCTGGCGAAGGGTGGAAGGAGGAAGAGAAATCAACCACTAGAGCTGAAGATCCTTGTGATAGTGAGTCAGCGCTCTTGGGCCTTAAAGTAGCAGTATGCATCTGGTTCAATTTCTCACATATCTATTTTTCCTTTTCAGAAATAGCAGTATAAAAAATGAAATTTCAAATTCCAGAGTGCAATTCTGTGGCAAGAGCTTGTGAAGAAAGCCAAGGAGACTTGCTCAGTAAATTGGGTAGGAGTCTGTGGTTGTTTGCTTCTGTGAAGGTTTTACTTCCTACCACTCTGGAATAATTCTGGCTTGGTGCTGGGTAGCTTTTACCAGACTCTTTCTTCCCTTTGGAACAGAAGATCAAATTAATCTTAAGCCACTCAGTAGTAGTGATGTATGTTCCAGTTTCTACACATTCAGTAGTAATTATCAAGTAATTATTCTTTTTCATTCTCATGACTAATCAGGAATCTCTGGTTTTCACATTACAGACTTTTGTCACTTAAACATTGCTTCGGCATCTGAAGTTCCTCTCACTGTCCAACTTAGATAGTCAGCAGAATCCCTTTATGGTGGTACCATTGCATTGGTCTCTCTTGCTTCTGCAGGACACGAGCAATGGAAACAAAAAAAGGTTTAACATTACCATGACCTTGTATAGTTTTGTCAGCATGGCTATGTCTATGCTATTGTCATTTTCCTGGCACTGCTCCACTTGTTACTGTAAAGGACAGAACTTTCTGCTAGGCACTGAAGAGTTTTTATTAAGTAGCATGTACACCTTTCAGTAAAGCCTGATGCTTTTAATATATAGAAGCATACCTTCTTTGGTTTTTTGTGAAGATCTGTTAACTACTTTCGGCACACATAAAGTATCTAAAGCAGAAGAAAGATATCCCCCCAAATATATCTTGCTTCTATCCAGAACTTAAAAGTTTAAATAACTTACAAAAGCTAACTTAATTTTTATAGAAAAACAAGTGACACCACCAATGTATTTAATGCCCCAGATCTTATTCTTGGGAGTACAGCTTAAAATTAAGTATCTCCTAATGCATACTAAGCAATAACATCAGTTGATCATTGCTGCAGTCATATAATTAAAAAGAAAGGCCTTCACTAACTAATTCCAGTATATTTATGACAACAAGCTGATTTTACTTCTGTAAAACTAAATCTCCTTTGACAATGTCTCCAGATTTCCCTCTGCTGGGATAGTGGCAACATTGCTAACCAGAAAAAAAAAAAATCACTGCAGTCTGTTTGCACTTATTTTGTAGGGAAAGCTGTTGTTAAGTTTATAAATGTAGGAAGATGGTACAACTTTCCCTATGCATGTGCAAAGAACTACAAATAATCAGACTGATAGCATATTACATTCTTGTCTCTGATGACAGCTGAGATGGCATCAATCACTGGCATCTTCCAGGATGTATGTGGAGGTTTAGGGCTTGAGATCAGATGTAGCAGAGGAGGTGTAGTGAGATACATCTCAATGCTGCTATCTCCTTGGGAATTTTAGCTTTGTGTTTTCATACAGGAGTAGCATCAGCTGCTGCCCAGGACAACACTCAACCCTTGCTACGATGACTACAGCATCCAGTCTTCCCTACTTCATGACGTCCCATGGGTAAGCACTTGCTCTGAAGACCCTTTATTCATTCATGTTCATACCAGCAGAACTGGCATCAGCAGTTAAAGCAATTCACTACTGGTTCAAGAAGGTAACATTACACACCAAAAGACTGACTAATCTGAAAAAAAAAATTAACAGGCTAGGTTCTGTTCTGTTCACTGGAGCTAAAGAAAGCAGAGTAAAAAGGTGTAGTGTTTATCTTTGTGATATGCACTTGCTTGCTCTGTTGGAGAACAGGGTGGTTAGTGAACTCAGCCCAGTGAGTTTTCCAAACTTTTTTGGCTCAGTGTGATTGTAGAGGGTCATGTTAGAGGATATAACTCTATGTGGTGGAAGGAGTAGTTAACAGATTTTATTAAGGCCAGTTTGACAACTCCCAGTGAGAAAAACTGTAAAAACCCTTTGTGCCTCCATGAGAGGCCAAAATAGCTATGTTCTGGACACAAGTTGGGAAGCTGCTATATTAAATATTAAATTAGGTGCCCTACACATGTTTTTCACATTAGATAATATTTTGCTTCTCCTTACTTTGCAGTCCCTTTCAGATACTCTTTTTTTCCCCCCTACTCTTGCATTTTCTATAGAAAAACATGCAGATCGCTAACATTACTCTTATTCCAAAGAGGTGAGAGTTTTTGGCTTGACCTTGTACTCCCACGAGCTGGAAGGTTCCTCTACAGCTCTAGATCCCAGCGTGTACTGCTGTCCTGCTCTGCTGAATGCTGAGTACATTTGCATTGCTTGGAGGTTATTTCAGTATTCATGCATATGGACAGTATTATGTTCGTACAAGTAGATGCCAATTTGGTTCAGATATCATCACACTACGTAACATGTCTTTAGTTAATTACAGTTATAATTTTCATGTACTCTTGCAGTTTTTCTCAGACAAATAATTGAACTTGCTCAGTTACAGTGTGGTATGTTTGACTGCAGGCTACTCGTTCTTCCCTATACTGCAGCCTCTTGCAGAACTACTCCAAGTAATGCACATGGAAAACATTCTTTTCAGCTAATACTTTCCATTAGCTCCCATATCACCTCCCCTACCCCTCCTTTAAAGGTGTATGAATTTTATAAGTTTAGATTAATTTTTGGATTGTCTAGAAATGTAATTTGTCTCAACTGCCTGGGAGAATTCACCTTGCATGGAATGAGGAGGGTGAAAACTAAACCAAAACTAGTTCAAACAAAATGCCCTGACAAACAGAACACTGACTCACTATTGGAGCACGCACAGCTCGTGTGTTGGGTCTGGCGTGGATAGAGTTAACTTTCCCATAGCAGCCCTGATAGTGCTGTGCTTTGTATTTGTAGCTAGAAAGGTGGTGATAACACACCAGCTACAGTGCTGGTATAGCATCAAGGATGTCCTTCAGCCTGCACCCCCTCCCACTGAAGGCCGGTAGGCTGGGGATGGCCAGGACAGCTGACCAAAGAGCTGTTCCACACCATATGAGGTCTTCTTGGCAATGAAAGCTAAGAGAAAGGGGTGGGGGGATTCATCATCAATGCATTTGTCTTCTGGAGCAAATGCTATGCATTCTGAGGCCCTACTTCACTTGACATGGCCTGCTGACAGGAAGTAGAGAATAAATTTTTTGTTTTCCTTTGCTTCCATGTGCAGCCTTTGATTTTCTTTATTAAACTGCCTTTATCTTGACCCGTGAGGGTTTTTTCATTTATTTTCTCCCCAGCTGTCCTGCTGAGGAGGAGGAGTGACGGAGCAGCTTGGTGGGCACCTGGCAGCCAACCAAGGTCAACCCACCACAGTTGGTCAAAAGCAAATTTATTCGTAATTTTGAGGTTACATTAACTTTCATGGCTTATTCAATCCTTCACCATTCTGCTCAGATAATTTGGGAGGTAAAGCCACCTGATTGCGGGTTTTACCGCTCCTTCTTCAGGAGAACTGAGTTTGCTCAACCTATTCGATTCTCGTTGGTTATAGGGTGATAATCAACATCAACACCTACCCACCTAAGCTCATTCATAGCAGTTTCTGATAAAGGAGCCAGACACACCTACAAAATCCTCAGAATTGGCAGTATGTATTTTGCTCTGGTTATAACCTGGTTGTCTTATCTAGGGCTCCTCCTTAAATTGAAACATTATTGCTAAATATTTACAAGTGCATTCACTTTAACCCTTCTTACAGGTGGATTTTACAGTCCATTGTCAAAAATCACAGTATACACAATGGCAGCATGAAAAGACCTAGCATGGTAATCCTACTGTTAAAAGAACTGGCTAAGAAAAGCAGAGAACTGAATGCATGACGAAATGCTAAGACATTTACTCACAGATTATTTGTTCTCGTTCAAAGGCTGAAGAACATTCCCATGTCTTTGGTTACTTTTCTGTAGCAACATTGAACTAACATTACAATTACTAACATTAACATTTAATTAAGCTTTTAATTGACACCATGCATAAAACTCCAGACAGATTTTTTTTTTTCCTGCCCTACATGTACCGTTAAAGTCTACATTCTGTCATTTTAAAGCTGTTTGATAGAAAACAATTAGGTTCCAGAATGTTTCCACTAGCAGACTGTAATCCACAGAGCTGCTTCCTGCCCTGGAATGCTGTGGTACACCACTAGCAGTTAGGGTGAAGTGTGACAATCTATAAGAGTGTGGTTTACGCTTGCGTCCAAGTGTCTGCTCTCATATACATCAGAAATCCAGGTCCCATTCGGACTCCTATTTAAAGCTACTGAATAGGACGTTATTCTATTGTTGCCTCATGTTCTAGAAAGCACTCTGCCATTTGGAAAGGAGAAAATAATTCTTCCTGCATGTGGATCTGTAAGGAAGAATAAACCTGAGCATATCTGAGCTGACTAATTAAGATTTTTCACAGCTACATTCACATTTTCTGCCTTGCTGGGTGATGCTGAAGGTACAAATGGTAAGTTTAGAGGACAAAATTTGGGAAAACATTTCAAATAATGTAATTTTATAATATCCATTTTATGCTATTACATGTCTTGCTTTAAGGGTTTTATCCATCCAGGGACGAGAAACAATGTGACTTATCAGCTAACTGAAGAGCTGTGAACAGTGTTGCATCTATGACATTCATGTAAACCATTTGTAATGATGTAGAGGGTACCCACTGTCATGGAAGAAATAAATAGATACTAACCTCCTTTCTTTCCTCAGCAAGTCTACAGCCATGTTAGATGAATTGTAATAGAACTCCCTAACTTTTAAGCAATACCTGGCACTTGTCCTCAAAGTAACACTGCCTACCATCCCCAAAGTAATACTGCCTACCAAACACCTCTTTTGTAGGGAGATAGAATTTTGCCCTACAAAGCTCCAGAATCTATATCCTCAAAAAATTTACAGCCCCTTAACTGTCATTAAAATCAAGTCTAAATAGGCATCGTCTTTCCTTACAGACAGCCTATCCTTACTATGATGCTACACACTGAGATAAGGTCAAGCCATACCCCAGGTTAGAAAAAGAGAATAACTGAAGGGCATCCCTCCCCCTGCCTCCCTTTTTATTTACTTTGGCAGGCAGAGCCCCAGCTAAAGCAATTTGAGTCTAAAGCATCCTGGAAGTGCTGTAAAGCCCATCTGTGTGTCAGAGGGAGGGAGGGAGAAGGAAAGGTGTTCTGGCTGGCACAAGGAATACTAAGTTGAATGGTAATGTGCTGGGAAGAGTGGAAGGAAAGGGTTACAAGGGCTAGTCCTCTGGTTTTGCTTTCACAAGGATTCCTGCATTGTGTTTGCATTTAAGGACAAAGCTACTGGGAGACATCTCACTATCAATATCTACAGATACCCCTCAGTACCAGTTCCTTTCCCTGTCTGGCCTCCTGCGAAAACACTTCTAAGAAAAGATCACAGTGAAAATTCTCTTCAGGTATAACTAGGTGGGAACATAAATGGCTTGGATTTTCTTTAGTAACTCTTATAAATTATTCAATAAGAGGGACACATTTTAGTATAATTACTTAAAACATCGTTTACTTTCGTTCCAAAAAATACACGAGCTTGAACTAGCATACCAAGACTTTTTAGACATATAAAAAAGAGTAATTTCCTCAAAACAAAAATATCTCAGGTCAAACTTACCTCCATGAGAGTAACTACAACTTAGACTCTTTTCTCCCCCAAATTTTATATGCATTTAAAAATATTTAATCCAATAATAACTAATAATAATTATTATTATTATTATTATGAAAGCAGCCTATAAATAGATAAGTTGCATGTACAATTGGAAATATACAAGAATACTTTCTGAAAAAAATACCAAGCCAAGCAATCTGGCTAACTAATGTAATGCTGTACTTTTCAATATTATTTTTTAAAAAAAGTTGTTTTCTATGTGGTATTTATCCTTCTGAAACTATTTCAAAGTATTTTTAATGAAACTAATATAGAGAAAGCAAAGCTGAAGACATTATACATGAAAAAATGTTATAGACTAGGACTTACAAATTAGAATCACAGTTTAGCATGACAGTAACAATCCCATTTCACTCTTTTGGGCAGGTCTCATTATTTAGAGTAACACTACATAGTGTGGTTTCAGACCTTCTAAACCTATATTTTTTAAATTTGTAAGACAAGCAGCAGGCTTGCTCTATTCTCTCCTCAGACAGTGGAAAGGAAACTTTGTTTTCCATTTGGAGAGATGTTTAGTCTCACCTAAGGATGAAAAATTAGATTAATTTTAAATTGGTTGCACTCCAGCTTTCTAACTAAACCAAGCTACCTAAACAGTGCCAGTTCTTTGGCATCTAAAATACAGTTAATGTACAGACTCAAGTCTTCAATTTGTAAGAAGCAGCAGGCATAATGCCAGTAACTGAGCACAAAAATTGAGACTTTTTTTTAAATTAACAGGTATCACAAAATGTTGGGGGGAGGGGGGAACAGTGCGTGTCAAGGCAACTTTGTGCCAATTTTCTCATCTCTTCCAAATTATCATGGAGTTAAATGCATTACTAGTATGCTAATAATGGTAGTTTACCTAACAAAAATAATATAGAAAAGAATGTTTCTCTGTATAAATGTTGAATTTCTCAAGCTGAATGAATTGAACAGGATGCTAGGAAGAGATGCATTTCAGTGTTAAAATAACCTTTGAATTAAAAAAGTTCTATTAAGTAATGCAGAGAAGTTTCTTTCTACTTGTTTTCTTTAGGAAGTATGCTATATTGAAACTACTACAGATCCGGACTGAAAAAATCAAATGCTGGACATTATCAGTAAATGAGTGACAGAGTTTCCCCACACAGAGCTTAGAAAAGACTCAACTGAGAAAGAAAGTCTGAGCTCTGTAGGGAAATGCAAGTCAACATTCATTACTGAGCCCACTGGTAAACAGCCAACTACTAGCTGCAATGAAAGCTCACCAGTAATAAACCAAGCCTTAAAGACTACAATTGGCTGAGGCTAAAATTCTAAGCCAGCTGAAGCTTTTAAAATTTAGGCATTTTCAGTAGTAACTGGAAAAAACCCACCCACTTTACAACTCAAATATAAATTCATGGATACTGTTGATTTTCAGTTCCCTCATGCTTATCTAAACACTGTGGCAAGTAAAGCTTTTCCAGTAAGGGTTTCCAACTGACATTGTAATTTGTGTTTTTCAACTCCATTGGTTAACAAAATATTACACTGACTTCTATTAAACTTGGCAGCCAGGGTGAACTCTCTAACCTAACACAAACCATGTGCTTGGAGAAAGTAGCTCCTAAATAGAAAGATTTTTTTTTTTTTTAAAGTTAGTTATAGGCTAGCATTTTAGTAGAATAAAGCTACCTCTAAAAGTTTGCCTAGTTGACTTTTTCCATTTGACTGAAAACTACCACATTTTGTAAAGGCAATGAATGACATGAGTCAAATTGATGCTACCAAACATGAAAAATTTAAATTCAATGCATTTGTTATGTAGTGGTTAAATGGTTTCAGAAATCTGGATACAAGTAGAAATGGCTGTGCAACTGATGTATTCAATTGACTATCCAGTTAACTGCTATCCATATGCAAACTTTAGCACAGGCAACCTACTGGGAAAGAAGTTAAAACTCTCTCATGGGATATCTGGCTAGGTGACTTAAGTGAAACAGATATAACTCTGGCTCTTTAGTTGCCATAAAGTCTTAGTCAAACCGTCAGGAGACATCACATCACTCTGCTGCTTGTACTCACATTCTGACTCACTCAGGACCCCTGTTGACAGAGATTAGACAGAAAGGATAAGACAGGGCTCTGTTGAAAGCCCACAGACTGGAGAAAATGTAACTATTAACAGTGAATGATCTTGATGAAACAAATGTATTTTCTCCAACGTTAAGTATTCATGATAGAAGTTACGAAAAAAAGATCGCAAACAAACCCCTTCAAATAGGAACTTTATGCCCATTATGTACGCTGTACTTGCTCTCCGTATGTACAGTCACCTGCCAGTTTCCATCCTGGCAGCCTATTGTTACTGCTTCAGTTCAGCTGCTGGTGACTTTTACAGCACTTCGATTAGGAAGTAACAAATGCATAGAAGCTGTGTACCACACAGCAAGAACTCAGGCAGCAAAAGATAATAGTAATTGGCAGTAAAACTGTCATTGCAGATGAGCAAAGACAACAAGAACAGTTAACTGCTGGAAAATTGAGGATGCTGCATGTGATGATAGGGTAAGATGCACCTGGGAAAAGAAAGCTGGTGTGACCATTTAGGATGGGAAAGATACGAAAACAAATTCAACCATATCTCTCTCACACACACACAAAAAGAGACTTTGATCAAAAACTCAAGGGAAGGGAAGCACAAACAGCTTAACTAACCCTTCTTCTGCCTTCTGGGCTTCAAAGACAAGAATCAGTAATGCAGAACAAGGTCCAAGTAACTTCATATCTATTGTGGTCAGTAAGAGTAGAAGTTAACTTTCCAGTCAAAGTTCATTTGTCCAAAAGGAGCAGCAAAACACTCCAGGCATTTAATTTCTCACAGATTCTTACACTTCTCAGATGGTTCAAGTTATTAGTCTTACGACTCTTATCTCAAGAGATTAATTTATTGAAATAAACACCATGAAGTACACTTGGCTTTTTTATTACTTAGTTAATGACTGGGACAAAACCTAGCCCTAGAACTGGCTTTCCAGCTTTTCTGACAGTGATGCTAGACAGCAACATATTTCTAAATAACTGCAATTTAAGACTTGAGAAATCTTCTGAGAAGGCAAGAGTATGTTAAAAGACTGTTTTGCTTTTTTAATGACAAGTGTATGCTCTCCGTTATGATAGAATTCAACGAGCATGGTCCATAGCTTACTGTGTACGTTATGCAACTCAGAGCCTAAGTAAGCAGAGATATACTACTCTCAAGACCAAATCGACAAGACAAAGAAAGCACATCCAAGATTTTTCATTATGAGGAAACTGAAAGCTATGTGTTTTTTCTCTCATGATGCTATTGACTACAGCAGTTCCCTGTATCTGTTGCCCTGCGGCAGCCCAAAAGGAGACTAAACCAACTGCTCTTCATCTGCCCAGGACTCAGGCTGGTCATATGCTGCTTTTCTCCTCACAAGTAGTCTACATGGGAACAGCAAGATTATAGTATTGGGCCTATGTGAAGGATGTATGCCCATAAAAGATTCTCCTCCTTTACCTTCCCTTCACCCCACAAAAAAGTTAAATTCATCAGCCTGTTGTGTTTCGGGAACAGTTACAAAAAAGGTAACTTTGGATTCCTTTGGGTTAGGAATGCAACTCCAGCACTGTTAAGATATTTTGCAATGTTTTTTGTTGTTCAAAAATGTCTAACACCTATTTCAAAATTAAATTCCATTCAATCATCAGTACCCTTACTGATTCACAAGTTGGACTAGCACCTTACTTTGGAACAGAGGAGAGGTGTCAAAGATACTTGACTAGGAGGTTTAACCATGCTATAGCCGCAGCTGGTGTTTGAGCAGACTAATGGAGGATAGTACATTGAGGATGTGCACATTTGCTTGAGTTAAATTAACATATACTTCAAGTAAGTAGGAGTGCATGAACCATAAGAAAATGTATTTGTACATGCTGGAGTCTATTATCTTGGGTGGTATGGTCTTTCCTAGCAAGCATTCTCAAATTTAAACCAAGTTGTTCAGGAATATGTTCAAGCCAGTAGTATTATTCTCACCACTCTAGACAGTATACTATGGGTCTTCTCTTTTGCATATCTTTTCCACTGTTTCTCCCCTTTTCTTTATTACGTCTTTTGGGACAGACAGTGCACAGACCCTTGCTTGTCTGATTTCTACCAATTTGTCTGTTACAGCAGTCTTGAACAGGGTATTCATATGTCAGACTGAAGACCCCAGCCTTTTGACCATTTTTTTCTGATTCACAACTCTGCACTCAGACAGTCTGAAAAATATATTCCCTGTTTGCAAAAACTCACTCTCTGCAGACAAAGGCTTACTATAGTTCAACAGAATTTCTTTCAAATTGTGTTGAAGTGCTTATTGAAAGTAATCCATATTCCAGAAGTAGGCAATTAATTTCTGATTGTAAGGCCTAAGCTCCTTCAAGGGGAATCCAAAGCTCTGTGTTCCATCACATTAAGTGGATGTGCTTTGCCAAGAATGGAAATGTTCTACATTTTTGTCATTGTATACCATATACAGTGTGAGAAACAAAAACCCCAGTCTGGTTCCCACCCATGTTGCTTAACTGTCAATACAGGCACAAGGTGCACAGTTTTTTACTTAGGGAAAACCTATTTTTTTCCCCTTTCAAAATGTACATACAAAGCAACCACCTCTACTGTTTAATCATTCATGTGACACTGCCTAATTTCTAAACTGTTGCTTATGAGAGTTTGTAGTAACAAATCACTCCTTGTAAATAATCTTTTTTCTCCTGATCAGACTGAGGAAGGTGCAAAGAATTTTTTTTCCCCATACAATACCAACTGATTTTTCTCCTGTGGTAGAACACTACCCAGTGTGATTCTGAAAACTACATCTATAATAAGAACACTTGGCCAGGACTATAAAAATTCAGCATTATGTTTTAATATTTTCTTTTTCTGATTCATTATCTGAAAAATAAATGGCAGTCCATTTCACTGGCATCAGACAGGAACTTTATTTATTAGAAAATGAGACACATCAATGTAAATCAGATTATACTTGCCTATAAAAGTGCTTTAAACTCAGAACAGTATGTAAACACAGATGCTAACACATCAAGATTGCCTGGTATTTGATGGAAACTGAATTTCTTGAGAGAGAAGTGAGGGGGCTGGAGTTTGGGTTTCATGGGGTTTTTTTTGTGTGCACCTGAAACATACCATTTTCCTGCCTGTAGGGCATGGATCAGGTTCAGCATAAGAATGATACTCCCCCATCACATGCAGCAGTATGTAGAAAATCAATTGTGCTGCATGTACTCTCTTTGAGGCATTTAGGCTGATACTTCTTAAGACCAACAAACTTTTCTGAACAGCAAGGACAATGGCATGGGGCACAGGCAGAGGAGAGCTGTGTTCCAGCCAGGGATTCTCTTGCCACAGATTCAGGAAAGAGGCATTTCTTACCTACTAGTTTCACTATTTAGTAACTTTAAAGTGGTTTTATCTCAAGGGCTTCCTATTTACTCTTTCCCTTTTCAGTTCCTTAAGCTTCCTTCTTTGCTAAGCTCGGTGTGAAGCCACTAAAGAAATTATCTACTTTTTGAATCCAAAGTATTAAAATGGTTTCCAAACTCAGCAATACCAGTTTGCAGAGGCTTAGTATCAAGTAAAGGAAAGATGAAGGAGACAAGTACAGGACTATGCAAAACAATACATAGCTTGTATTAAGAAGAACCTGAAGGTAAGGAATGCACAATTGTACTTTAACAGGTGTTATTCCCTTAGCTTTTATTGAGAACGGACATTTGCAGTTTTTAAGACACCTGTTCCTGGACTATGTGACCAGCAGGAGGAA
Organism: Leptosomus discolor; assembly: GCF_034619465.1. Classification (NCBI taxonomy): domain Eukaryota; kingdom Metazoa; phylum Chordata; class Aves; order Leptosomiformes; family Leptosomidae; genus Leptosomus; species Leptosomus discolor. Next base: position 45,340,398 of record NC_141419.1, on the reverse strand, counting down.
ACACTGTGTGTTATGAATAAGGAAGCAAAATATGAAAGCAGCAATTAAAATTGCCCTTTTCCTCCATGTTCTGTGTTACAGAGCTAGAGAAGACAGTAGCAATTGCCCTGACTTATTCTTGGGAAGCCAAGAGACACTTTTAGAAAAAGTAAAATGAGGTAAAAAGAAAATCTAAGAAAGTCTAAGTAAAATCAGCCCACTTAAATCTGCTGCAAAATAATTGAGACTGACGTGCTGAGGGTGAAAGGCTGCAGGATTCCTAAGATCATGCGTAGCAGAGTGCACTTTCAGGGGAATGGTATGGTGATTGGGATTGCCTTGATGCTCCAAGCATAGCATATTTAGTGTAAATACAGCTTCAAGACAAAATCGCCCTGGTCCTGGGGGCATTATAAGTCAGTCTTACCCTTCAGGACACCTGGGAGTTAATCTCAATAGGAAACAGTGCATCTCAATGGTGGCTCCTGAAATACAGGTGACCACATTTGGGTGTACATATCTTAAACAATCAACAATGAAGCTGTAGTAAAACTTCCATCTCACTGGCAAATATACAAAGTAAAATAAACTCTCAACTTTTCTAAAGTAACAGGAGATCTATATCCAAGCCACAGTTTCTATCCCTAGAGAGCACTGAGCACACAAAGTATTCCCTTAACCAGTTATTGTTTAAAAGAGTAGTGTTTTCTTTTAGTTGAAAGCTAAGTACATGATCATAGCAAAGATTAGTAATCACAAAAATTGGAAGGCTTTTCTAATTCAAGGATTTTTTGCAATGTTTGCTCTTAAAAGTCTTTCTGGTAATCCTTGTTATTTTAAGTAAAAAATGCCAATAAGACTTTACGAAACATTGGAAATTTGACCACCGTCAGCTGCAATTTACATACTTCAGGAAAAATATTTAATATGTAAAAAATTAATATGCCAGTTAAGAGCTTGTATGTTTCCCCTCAGCTAGCAGTAGTCAGTTGAAGAAAGACTTTTGCTTTGCACTATAAAGCTTACCTCTAAACAGGACTAGGTTGGAGGCAACTATTTCTTGGGACACTGACAGATTTTATGCCATAAGGTGGCATAAAAGTCATTTCACCAGGCATTGATTTTGCAAGGTATTGAGTGATGCAGAAATGGATTTATGTTTAGAATTAGGTGCACAGTTAAGTATTTTGCTGCCCTAAATTGCAGAAAGAAAATTAAAGTTCATAGCTGAAGAGCAAATTCATCTCCCATTGAAAAGATCTCATACACTATATTGTTTATATTAATATTAACTATTATTTTTACTATCTAAATTTTTCATAGAAGGTTTATTTATTTAGTATTAATTAATTATTTAATTGGGGGGAAAATCTCCTTCTAGAACCAGTAAGTAGGCATGGTGTATGATTGCAAGTCAGGAGCAGTAAATTGTACCTCAAGAAAAGTTTACTTCTAGTCAGGTTCAAAATTGCAACTTTTAAAAGTGCACATATTTTTGTGTGACAGTCAAAATAAGTGCTAAAATTCATTTAAACAGAGCTTTAATTAGCATAGCTGTATAACAAAGAAATTAATTCTATTCTCACCATTCTGGCATATGAAAGGTCTTCAATTAAGTTTTGTATAAAAGACAAACTGCAAGGTAATTCCAGTTACATCTTTTGCAGGGCTATCCTGAGAAGACTAATGAAGACTAATGAAGTGCAATCAGAATTAATGTAGCCTGTTGGCTAAGATTATTTAAATTAACTGGTGATTTTAGAGATTACTTGACATCACTTTCAGGAAATGTAACTAGTTTCTGAAATAATAATTTCAAAATTTCAGGTAGGACAACCCAAATTGATACTACTTTACTGTGAAAGTAGTGACCCAGTATGAAAATATCATGTTCTACCGAAAGCAAATAGCTTATTAACAATATTACTGGGGCGGGAGCCGGGGACAGGGGGGATGGGACACCCTTTAAAATATGGTTGGAAGACAGAGTCTCCCCTTTCACTACTCAAACTATTAACATAGAGAAGAAAATAATCCATATGAATCTTGCAAAATGGCTGGAGCACTTTTATACCGTACTATAGAGACAGGTTCAAAGACTTGACATTCTACAGTGTTTATGCATTATTTCCTGCATATTATAGTTCTGCCCTGAAATGTATACTTAAAAATGTCAAGAACTGTAAATAGAGGGGAGTAGAGGTACCAAACGCACACTTTCTTTGTTGGTGTTAAAGATGGAATATGAGACATCACTACAGAAATTGTTTTCTTAAGCTATTTCTTAGTGTATTATTAAAGAGGAAAACAAAACCTTTTTACATAATTAGACTACATCTTTTGCAAAGTTCATTGGGGGAAAGAGTTTAGCATCTAGGATTTTGAGGAGCCACAGAACGCACATGGTTCTTTTAAACTAGAAATAGTTTTGAGTCAAGGTTCCACAAATTTTATTTTAAAATTTGCAGCTCTCAGATAAGTATCAGCTAGGCTTTCTGTATTCTTATGTGAAAAATAGACAGAAGAAATCAAAGAGCAGCATGAAAACAGAATGTTGCTCTAAGTGTTATTTCTTGGTGAAGGCTGAAAAAGTAACAATGAAAACATACCTGAAAATTGTGTGAATATTAAGATTTTAAGAAGGAACAAACCAACCTGAAAGATCAAAATTCATTATGAATACAATAATTCCATGTATAACAGAGGAATGGGGAAAAAACCCACCAAAACCTAGCAAGTAAACGATACATGCTTGGAATGAAGGATAAGATAGTGTCCTTCAACTTCCACCAGAGGTTTTTAATTGCTAGGTAGTATTGCAAAGTAATCATATGGGATGGTGGTGTCTGGTTTGTGGTGTTTTTTTGTTTTTCTTATTTTACAAAACACCTGTACAATTGTACAGTTTGTACCTCAATACTGGAATCACATCGAAAACATCGTATTTGTCATTTGTATACAAAATTATACTGTGATCCTACATATAAACTTACTGCATATACAGAATGTACATAAAAACTAAGCACTGAAGATTAGCACCTGCTGTTTCTTACACCATATTCTAGCAATAGCTCCAATTCTATGCAAGCTAAGTTAATGGACCTGGAGAAGCACTTTTAAACCATTGCCTGCATAAATTACTTAAGTAACACGCTGCCAGATCAGTATATTTAATGAGACGTTCTACATTGCCCTTAAACATATAATTAGCTGAGTTCATAATGATGAATGATTCAGGTTCAGAAAAGACCACAGTAGATATGAAATCTGACAGCCCGCATAAACACAAGCCATAAAACTTCCATGCACTAGGTTCTGCATTGAATTTACCAGATAGTTTAACATTCTATTTTTAAAAAAGAAGACACAAAATCTTGTTAACATGGCTACAACTTCTTGAGAGAGCCAAACGCCTAGAAAGTCCATGTGAATGTGTGTGTGTTGAGAATTTTTTCACAGGGAAAGGAAGCAATAAGTAAATTTAAGGATCAAGCATTTTCATCTGACCCAATGAAGCCCTTAGGTAAAAACCTCTTTTTAGAAGAAAGTCATTAACACATTCTGTGATGAATTCCTTTTCCTGAATCAGTGAGGATCACTGAAGTGCTGTAACTGAGTCAAAAAATGGGTCCTGCTACTTACATGCTTTATATACTTGTACCAGGCGACTGAAGGAACTATTCTGCTCAGACAAGAATTCTCTCACTTTCTGTTTCAAATTTCCACAAACAGTACAGCAAAAAGAAACAGTAAGCAAGCCAGATTGCCATCTATTAAAACATGGTTTATCTGGAATGGCTCCATTGTGGGAACAGAAACCTTCTGTGTTCACAGACTTATCACCAAGATCAGCAGCTGGGGCTGTTGGCCTCAGAGTTTTTGAGAAGATGAACGTAAAGTCACCAGAGTCAGGTTTGCACACTGACAACTAAAATACCTAGTGTTTCGCTTAACATCTTGGGAGACCGGCAAATCCAACCAACCAAAAAAAAAAACCAAAACAGGGAGAAACCTGGGGAAAACAAGTCGTTGCATCCCTCCTCTTTCCTCCTGCCTCCCACTGTAATTTCTGGGCAATCTATGTCACTTCCTATAGCTAAGTTACAATTTAGGGGATTATTTCACCATTAAAAATGCTGAGTCATCTTTGCTAAGACAGGGGTATAACAGTGACACAATTTGGGACTAACTTGATGTAGCATTTAACCCAGCATTTCATGTGGTTTGGATATGATAAATAAGGGATAGACAGACAGTCTTGTTCTTTGCAGTATTTTAGGCTGTGGATTGTGTGTTAAACAGTACTTACAATACTATGCATTGCCTGGTGGGAAAGGACATGTGCGGTTTAGCTAATAATGCTGACTCCATTGCGTGTAGGAAAAAAGCTTGACTCATCAGTACAAGCTGAACACAAGATGTTCAAAAGTGAGATGGTTATGTTTGTTTTACAGTTACTGCCCTTGCAGATTTACTAGGAATGAGTTCCTCACAGATCTCTACCAAAATTCGTGGTATTCTGATGGAGTATTTTGTCATCTCTGTGTAGCAATTTCTTGTGAAAATTGAGACAAATAACAGACATACAGACAGTTTTAAATCATAATCTCAGAGGGACAAAGGCTAATTAAATGCTGTTGCAAGACAAGATTCAATTTCAACCAAGTATCCTTTCAAAACCAGCATAGGATGGAAGGCTGCCAAACAAAACACATGTATTTGGCACCCAAGAAAGGAGGAGGTCCTCCAGGTTAACAATGCAGTAAACACACACTTTTGAATGTTTCTCAAAGGAATAGGCTAGAGGACGCAAGGATGAGCCTAATTGTTTTTTCTGTAAGAGCTGACAAGCTACTAAAAAGGACAATGCCAACCAAAACACAATCAGTTTCTCTGATACACATCAGGGCTTTAGCATGTCTTCAATCTCACTGTCCATAGATCAATTTAACACTAAAGCCTGGTTTTGGACCAGACATTTCTAAAAATAAAAGAAAAAAACCCCCAACAAACCAAAAGCAGAGCCTAGAAACAGGAACCATAATCCAGAGCTTCTCACAACCAGTATTCGTCAGCAGTCATGATCCTTCTTGTGCAGTCTTTTGTCAATAGAACAACTTTCTCCCTTGATTAGTGGTAAGAAGAATGCTCTGCATTCAGCTTGTCCTGGTTATTTTGATCTTCCAGGAACTACAGAGATAGATCTGGTCCTGAATTTCTTACTTCTTGATAACAGCTTTCACCAACACCCCATTCTAGTAGGGGCAAGCAGCACTACTGCTTCACCGCTTTTGAGTTGGCAGAATCCTTTTCCCCCCTGATGGCTACAGTGTACATACTGGTTTGTTGTATACTCCAGGGTGCGTTGCTGTGCTTCACTTCATGCATTTTCTGTCTGTGCTTAGCACAGAAAGTAAATAAGACTAGGATGGGTTTTTTGGACAGTGAGAAAGCTGGCGGGGGAGGGGGCTGATGCCTCACTATCACTGAGGTAGAAGCCCCCCTGCTTTCAGCTGGGCTCACCCTGCAGTTTGCCATAAATCCCCAAATGCTACACATTAAATAATCTCAGAGCAGGTACACCATGCCAGGCTTCCCAGTTCACTTCAGCACACCACTAGCATGACTGTGACTGGTGTGTTTCTTGAATGCATGTTCTATTTTTAAAGTGCCTGAATTCTGAAAGCATCCAAGTGATGCCACCTTTTCACTGACAGAGCATTCAGATGGAGGTGGCTCTGGATGTTTAAGTTATGTTTAAGCCTTATTTTAAATGCAATAAAGGGCTAAAGCATATGCATGGATTCTCTAGAAAATTAAAACTTTACAGATCTCTGGTTCAAGTGAGCTCAGTGCTAACAGAATAAGGATTTCTCTCCTTTTTCCCAGGCTTGTGTAAATGAATCATATTCATGAATCATCAACACTGTGTAAGTGTAAACGATTCATTAGTAAAGAACATTAATGTCCATAATGGCCTTTTCTTTTTTTATTTTTTTTTATTTTTTTTTTTTTACCCTTTATTTGGGGGCCTAAGCACAAGTTTATAGTTACTTTTCCAGAACTATTTGTGTAGGAACTTGCCGTTCCTCCAAGGTCTCTTCTGGAATAAGTGACCTAGGCAAGACAAAGCAGAATTGGACCTGTGACATGTGGAGATAAGAGAGGTTTCTAAAAGAAGGGAAAAAAAAACCTTTCAACTTCTAAAGTTATGAGTGAACCCCAGTAGGCAGAAGGCTTTTTAATTCATGCAACCGCTCTTTTACTACACTTTTAAAAATTGAATGCATTTCTTCAAAAGCACCATTACACAATACTAGATACTGTAAATCGTGTGTTTAACAAGTGATAAAAAGAACAGAGTCATTATATAGACAAATTAAACCGGAATTCTTTGAAAGGAAGTTCACAACCCTTTTAAAATACCTTACTCGTTTAAAAATAGCTCTTCCATTAGCTTCAAAGGAAAAAGACCATGACATCTGAGAAGTTCATTAGCCCTATACAAAGTACCAAATAACTTCAATACTATGCATTTGTTTAAGGTATAGAACAAAACAATGGTCTAGATTCTATTTTCAGCAAAAAAAAATTAAGCTCACATAAACAAGTAAATGGTGAAGTGAATGAAACTGTGATAGGAATATGACTGTTGGTAATGGCAGATAACTCTTCTTATTTAAGTTTTCTTGAAATTGTCCTGGGATGGGAAAATTTTAGAAACGTTTCCTAGAAGGCCTGCTGTTAATCTTTGAAAAACACTGTAAAAATATACTGGTATGTCAGATAAAAAACCACTATGATTTTCTTTTTGTATGCTATAAATACTAAGAAAGCTTGCAGAAAACATATAACCTGTGGCGATTTTTCTTCTCACACTTACTATAGGAGGCTTATTTCAATGTACTTAAACATCTACAAGGTAAAGAGAAAATAATCATATTTTCTCTGCTAACTCTTCTGTGCAGATATTTAAATTGTGTGGTTGATGTTAAATATATTTGCTGCTTCTTCAGCACATGAATTCCTTAAAGTCATATGATGTATCTCCCCAGAGAAGTAAAATTATCTGCACTTCTCTGAGAAGGAAATGAGACGGAGACACTTATAAGTATGCAGCTGTGCTGCGAATCAAACCTCAGTCTCATGAGTTCCATGCTAATGCGTTAATTGCTGCTTAGCAATTAAAAGCAGTATCACATATACAACAGACCTTCTTCTATCTAACCTCAACATAAGGTTAAAAAAAAAAAGTAATCAATATTATAACAAAGTATTGAACTGTATCAATATGCACACTTATATTCACTGTGTTCGAGGACTGAAGGCCTTCAGAGGAGGGTCAGCAAAAAACACTAGGATCTTTACTTAAGTTTCCACTGAAATCCTCCCTGGTTTAAGAAACGAACACAGATGACAACCTTCAACCAACCCAAAGAATCTGCATAAATCATATCATTGAAAGTTTATCTATTCTGATTAAATTTTAGTATCTCAAATGCATTTTCTCTAGTTAACATACTCCAACAGATTATACATTAATACATTGCATTGCCAGTACCTTTGCAGATTGGCATTTTAACAGTAGAAATACCTCAAGATGACTTGGTTTGATTATCTTAATATTATTTAATGTTTGAAGATACTCTTGAAGTCCACTACTACAGGAAGAAATCCAGGGTTATAATTTTTAACTGCTCTTATTAGGAGGTTCATAACATACCATTTCATTTTGTGTAACCATATGTCCTAAGACACAAGCACAAAGTCAATGCTATTCCTAGAAATTTCTTGCACACAGCAAAAGCAAGGATATTAGAAAGAATCAGAAATCCTTCAAGACTGTTCTCAGCTGGAACTAGGTCACTGGATGATAGCTCTAGATTAACATTCAAAAGTTTAAAATAGCCTCTATCATTTTTTTCCTGAATCTCAAAGATCATTCTGGACTAGCAAGTATCGACACTTCGACACAGGAAGAAATCACACTTTCCTGCAATGAACAGAAGCTTCTGACTAGTTACAGTCTATTTTTCCAAAATCTGTGGGTGTCTGAGCTCAGTGTTTCCATTCTAAGCTCATCTCGGGATGAAAACAGCACTAAGGACAACTGTGGCACTAAAGTGGCAAATGGGGTAGAAGGAAGAGTGGCAAGAACCCCAGCTTGCTTCAAAACTTAGTGCACATGATGGTTCATATTCCATGAACCACTACACCTCAGTATTTAGCATCACTCTGTGTAACAACTTACCTTTGTCCAAGTTGTAAATGTGAACATCTAAATAGTTAATTAATCTACGCTGACACTGCTCTATCAAATGGTAGAAGATGTATTCTGACTTCTAGCAGCCTTAAAAAAATTGCTGTATTATGCCACTAGACGTAAATCATAAAGCTTAGCATATTAGCTTCTGCAAAGTAGCAAACATTGGAAAACTCAGCTGGATAGCATAAGACAGGAGGATGTTGTGTTTTGCTTCTTTTTTTCTGTTGCAGCACGAGAAATCAGAATTCCCACTGTGTTGATGGCCATAAACAGAATAACAATTACAAAGCCTCTAATCAGAGAACACTATCCCTCTTGGTCCCACTTTCTTGTGATTAATGTAAAGTGGGTAAGAAATCGTAGTTGCACACACTGTAACCATAATTAAGCCCAGTAATATGCTGCCTACTCATCACGATAGATCTGATATTTACTGGTGCACGGACAAACATTAATTTGTTAAAGAACCGTTTTGACTTACACCAAACACACTTTCTACTGTTAGAACTATTTCAGGGCAACAGTTGTTTTCTGAGGACTTGGCTACACTTAGGACCAGCCTGATCAGCTTTGGCACAAGATTAATGCAAACTACTGGTCCCTTCTGCCATCCTTGTAGTAAGGGCTGTATGACTGACAAGTAACTGAAGTGATAATACTTAAAGCACACCATCTACATCTAGTCGAGAGTCCTAATATGGTTAAGTTAGACATAATGGGCATAAATTTTGCTGAAGCTTGCCTCCTTCTTTAATGTTATAACGATATAGTTGCCTTACAGGAATAAGAGCAGCTACTGTCACCTGAGCTGCTCCATGAATTCTGCCAGCAGCTGTTGAGGAGGCCAGTTCTCCACTCAGTGAACCCCAGCTGACACTAGCAAGGGTTACTGTTGTGAGAGGCTAGTGCTGTTTGTAGGATAAACAGATTCCTGTCACAGGCAGGGAAATCGCCAGATAAGGACAGTGACATCAGCTAGCCTATTTAAACCTCTAAGGTGTTTTACAAAGGACAGCTAGGGAAACAAACCACATGGAATGACAAAGTGGACATACTGTTTAATAGTTTAGGACGAAAGCAAATGAGACATCACCTCATTGCACCTCGTATGACAGGACTGAGACATATCCAATGATTCTTTCTTGCCTCCTTTCTGAACTTCTGAAGAGAACTGGATCTCACCAGTCTGCTCTGTTACACAAGGTAATCTTCAACCCTGCTTAAAATGCTATTAGGATATCATGTGACCTGTGGTATTTAAACAGCATTGATATAATTGCTATTTATTGTACAGCAGCCAACAAGCTGTATCTTCCTGGGCAGTAGAGAGAGATACCTTCTGTTCCCAGTAATCTTGTTCTCCAGTAGCAAGTGGATATCCCAAAGGCAAGAATAGTGAGAGTATGGTTGGGAATATGGATGCAGTGCAGCAGCATGTCAGAGTATCTGAGTTACATAAGCTTTTATAGCTGAAGTTTTCCGAGGATGTGCAGTTGAATCCTTTTTCCTAGTCATGTTTTACACAATTTAATTTGGTTTCCCATGGTAGCTTCAGCCAAATCACAGAACAAGCATATGGGTGAGAATGTACAAGAATATGTTCATGTGTTTTTTGAGTTTAACAAGATTAAGTGAAATGAATGTTTCTCTCAAACCCCTCACAGAGGTGGTCCATCACATAATTCATAGATGACTAAAATTTAACTTGAAATTTTTGTGGCTTTTACTATTCAAGCCATACCTCACAAACAGCTACATAACTGAAATATGTGCTAGACCCTCTACGTACTTCTTAGAATATATAATGTAATGCTAACTGAGATAATGGGAGATTTAAAACATTCCCTGCCTGTGATATAGATCTTTTTTCAACTCTTCAGAGCTATAATACAGCCTTTTATCAAAAGTATGTGTGTTTGAGTTGACAGAACATACGGAAGAAACTTGAATAGAAGAAAACTTCACCGATGAAATTCTTCAAACATCCTGCAGTGAGTGATCACAGGATATTACAAATTGTGCTCCTAACCCAGTCAACAAGCTGCACATGGAGAATATGTACTGCATGTATATAATAGTGAAAGGGATGCATCACTGTTGGTCCATGAAACTTGGTTGTTACATTGACCATGTATGCTTGAGACCTTGTTCCACAGCACTTTTTTCCCCATGTTATGCTAGTGGAGCAAGAAAAATACTTGAAGCTTCTAATGCCGCTTTTTATATCTATTAACTGTCCTCAGTTAAGGGCTGCAATAGGTGTAAGGATATTTGCCCCACAGTAAAATCTGGGCTTACATCTATTTTATCAAAGAATTAGCATAACTACTGATTTTAATGGACCCAGGATTATACTCTAAATATTATATTTTTGTAGTGTATTTGGACAACAAACAGGGTTTCTGAGCTTCCCTTCTCTTGCTTTGCAATTCATTGTTCCTTTTTCATAGTCAGAAATCTTGAAAACATGCTATGAAAGCCCCCCCGCCCCTACTTTGCAATGCCTCAATAGCCAAAAGGTGTTTCCAGGTTGCTTCTAAATACAGCTTAATGGAATGTCCAAGTAAAGGAAGGTTGACTTAAGGGAGTGAAACTTTTAGGAGTTAGACATAAACTGATTTGAGCTGATCAGTTTCTATCATTCATACAACATTTACCAGGGTAGTATACTTAAAACAATATGAATGAATGTTCTGTTCTTTCCTGAATTTCAGTTTAGTGTGGAGAGAATTCTAGAGTTCCACTGAAATCCTCAAACACACATAATTTTTAATCATTACAGTTTCTGAAAGAAGCAATTTATAATAATCAGGGAAGGGTCTAAACTTCATTCGAGAAGAAGACAGTTACACATGCTTATTACCAAGTGATTGTATTTTAAAGTTTTATTTACAGGATGCTATCCCCAGCCCTTTGACATCTCTGGTGAGGTTACACTACACTTTATAGTGCAAATCTGCTCTCTAGTGGCAAAAAAAATACCACACTAATTTTACAGAAAAATCTTTAGTTAATCTTGATGTAATGAAGAAAATCACTATTGTTTTGCAAGAGTGGATAATAATAATAATAAAATAAATAAATAAAAATTCGAGTGACTGAAACTAAGAGTTTGTAGTTCTATTTAGACCTGATAATTCTAGTGCATTTCTCTGGCAGTACAGGGTCAATCTTTTGTAATATAATCTTAAAATACATTTAAGGTAGGCTGGATAATCATAAGAAAGTTAACAAAAAAGAATTATTTTACTGCTGGGGTGAACTATGCAGGGTTTTATCAGGTTCAAATCAGCAAGCTTGAAAGCTTGTAAAACTGGAACATCAACTCTCAATGCACATAAATGTTATTACTCACCAGTTACATTTCTTTCCCTTTAAGCCTGGAAGTAACCATAAAAATAGGAGATAACAATGTCATCAGACTATTTTAATCATTTCCCAGTTACATCTTTCCTTGCACAAGTTTTCAAGAGAGACTCCAAGAAAGACTAGGAAGAAATACTGAACATTGAATTTACAGAGTCCGCTCATTTCACTTTGGAGACTTGTAAACTTTACTATTAGCTCCTGAAATCATTATTGTGTTTAGATTAGGCTGAGTAGCACAACGCCTTCTAGCTTGTCAGCTACTTCATTCTTCATTTTAGTAATTCACACATAAATGGATGTTCACTTATGTAGATTAAACTACAGTAGGATAACTAAATTGTCCATGCTTCCCATGTGAGTCGTAGTTTAACCCCAGCTGGCAACTAAGCCCCACACAGCTGCTCACTCATTCCTCCCCCCACGGTGGGATATGGGAGAGAATTGAAAAGAAGAAGAAAAAAAAATACAACTTGTTAGTTGAAATAAAGGCAGTTTAATAGGACAGAAAATGAAAGGAGGGGGGGGATATTAATAATAGAATACACGAAACAGGTGATGCACAATGCAATTGCTCACCACCTGGTGACCAATGCCCAGCCAATCCCTGAGCCACAGTGTCCCCTGGCCAATTTCCCCCCAGTTTATATACTGGGCATGACGTCACATGGTATGAAATACTCCTTTGGCTCGTTGCGTCAGCCGTCCTTGCTGCATCCACTCCCAGACTCTGCTGAAAGGGCAGTATGAGAAACTGAAAAGTCTTTGACTTAGTGTAAACACTGCTTAGCATCAGCTAAAACACCAGTCTCCTATCAACATTATTCCCATCCTAAATCCAAAAACACAGCAGTATAGCAGCTAATAGGAAGAAAATTAACTTTATCCCAGCTGAAACCAGGACACATGTCAGTACTTGGCTGAAATATACACATGGGTTGAGGAATGAACTGCCGGTTTCCAGTCCAGGAAGCAAAGGCTACTCAAAACTGGCCGTTTTAGTATGCAGAAGTTCAGAGGCAGTAACGTGTGCATTTTCAATTGAGGGCACAGTGAGGAGGGTGATGACCATTTCTGCCATAGCCTCCAACATACCTGATAGTTGAGAGCATATTGGCAGAATGAAATTGAGTTTTATGAGGACGTAAAAGGATTTAAGTGACTTAGGAAATATTTGGAGTTCTCTTTATACCAATGTATTTGTATGCTATTTGTGGATTTCTCAAATGTTCAGCAAAAGAAAGATTAAGAAGAGTGTAAGAAGAGTGGGTTAACACACAAAATGAGGTTGCACTTTATGACACACAGAGCATTCTTAGAGTACACTGACTTTCTTAATTGCCAGCCCTCAAACCTGGGAAGACAAAGCAGACGAACAGCTTTCAGAAACTCTCATTTAAGGCACTGCAGTGAAAGCTTTATATCAGTTGAAGTCCTGACGCTGGGTTTTCAAGACAGAAACTCATTCAGATGTGCAAATGCACACAGCTGTATAACCTGTGCACCTGCCGGTCAAGAACACCTATAAATGGCTAATCCTTTAGCACTTTCCCCCTGCTCTGTTTTTGCACTGCAGTAGCACACAATAGTTCATCGTTGTGCATTGGCCCTTTTTATGCTGTAACTAGGCAACAGTCCTATCTAAAAACCAGCTGATTCTTGCCCCAAACAGCCAGCAATCTAAGGGATCAATGTGACAAAAGCTAAATGTAATTAACAGAGTGTGGGAGACAGAGAGACCGGTCTGCATAACAGAAGCTGTCACAGTGCAGCAGCTGCCTACCAAAAATGGTCTCTAATGTAGCATGCTGCAGAGAATGATCTTGCGGGGGGATTTAGAGGTGGCAACAAGGTTGTTTTGTGTTTGTACAAAGCTCCTTACTCCTTCCATTTTGCAGTACTTGCAGATTTTTGTTGTGATCAGGTTGCTGTACAAAGTTAATCAAAGTTCCATGCAAAGTAGACACACATATTTTGTTTTGTGCATGGAAAAAAAGTAGTTATGGGAAACTAGTGCCTGGCAAAGCAAGCTGTTCAGTTCTGTAAGAACAGGACACCTTGCTGTTCTGTCCCAGACTTACCTCAGATTGGTGCTTTACAAGCTTCTGTTGATATTTCTACCCACAGCATGGCAGTACTAAAATTCAAACCTAGCCTGGCTCAAGATTATGTTACAATTTCAGGGGATACCAATTCAATTTAATTCCATTTAGATCCAGAAGTATTTACATCAGGACTGATGTTAAATTCAAAGACAACTTTTAAACAAAATTTGAGACACAAGTTTCTAAGAAAACCTGAAGATTATTTCTTATGGAGTCAGTACTACAAAACACACAGTTCAAATAACTTACCTGAACTTTCCAATTGGACTACCTAGGACAGTTAAGCTGATAAGGAACCACATGCACCTGCTGTTCCCTGGCTGATTTGTGTACATACACATGGTAAGTGTACAAGGAAATTTCATACTCTGCCCTCACAAGGTGACAGTCTAGCCCAGTTCCAAATTACACATCACCACTTTTTCTTTTAAGCAAGGATTGACACTTCTACTCACATCCCCTGATAATGCGATATTACTCCTTTACATTGTTCCTTTTGCATGATGTTGTTTAAAAGCACTTGTATAACCATCAAAGGTTTGTATAACCATAAAAGACTGGCCCCAGCTAAACCAGTCCAAAGTTAACACAGTTTTAAGCCACTGCTTCACAGCTATAGTTTCCAATAATTGTGAGATTAGTACTGATATAACCTGATGCTTTTAAGAGGCATTGGGTCAGACATACTTGCACCACTCTTAAAAGACTTGGCAAAATACAGGCAAAGTAGTATTGCTCACAGCATGACCAACTGCAGAAATTGCTCAAAACATCCTTGGCTAATGTTTTGCAGCAGGTCAAAAAGAAAAGTAATTAGTGTGCTGGAAGGTATGTATATGCAAACTAAGCTTTTATCTGGGTAGCAAGCTGTCATAAGACATTTGTATTAAACCTGGACGGTGAGGTGTGATCATCAAAAAGAAGAAACAGAGAATACTGGAGAAGGGGGGGCAGGCTTTGTGGTTAAGATAACACGCCTCACAGCAGGACAGTCAGAAATTAATTACCAGCCACAGGAAGAATGGAGGGCAGTATGTCAGACACAGGAATGATATTTTTCTAGTGAAATAACGGTGTCATCATTTAATCCTTTTTTGCCTTGATCTTCCTCACTCAAATTAGTTCTTTTTAATTTTTAAAGTATTATCGAAAAATTGCTCTTGACAGTGTAATATAATTGGCATTTTCATCAAGGATAAAAGATGATAGTTTTGGGTCATTCATTGCTTTAGGACATTCATGTTTATTGTCTTAGAAGAAAATACAAAATATGTTTCATAAGAATCGAAAACTGTCTTGACTGTCTAACCCTGAAAATTTGGCCTGGAATTAGCTAATAGCTTAGTTTTCATTCTGGTCCTCACTGTCACCAAAACTGAAACTTGGCAACTGCAATCCCTGCCCCCCCCCCCCCTCCCCCGCCCTTTTCCCAAATAAAATTTTTACTAATTCCTGGCCTAGAATGTGGATCAATGGTGCTAAAAGGAAAAATACCCCAATCTCCTGCTGCTGAAAAAGAACCCCAACAAACCAACAACACACACCCCCCAAAAAAACCAGGAACGAAACCCAAGAAAACCCTTTAGTTTATTCTAAATTTAAATGTATTAAACAGCCAATAAGTGTTTGTGGGCCAACTGCTATGACTCAAATAATAAAAGACAGGTAATGAATGAATTATTCTTCACATGTTAAGCTCCCCCTTCAACAGTATTTCCATACAAGCCCACCCAGCATAAAAGCTTTCTGCAGCATCGGTGCATCCTTCAATTTCAGCACCTTGCAAACCCTCCCTCAGAAATCACCTGGAGAAGACCACCTTTCTATTGCTTGTGTGTTCTCACTGAGCACCTATCTCCATTGTGTCTGAGCTCCTGCCAGGGCTTAAAACAGTGTGGCTAATGTCTGCCATATGTTGTTTGTACTCTCATCCTTCCCCCCAGGGAGGAAATGTGCTGCAAAACGTTCTGTTTTCAAGAGGATTTGCTTTTGTTGGGTTTTTTTTGTAGCACATGCAGAAAATTAACTTATCAGAGCTTTGGCCCAAAAAAAGGGAAATCTATTTATTCAGATTCAGACAGACAAATATCACCAAGTCAGCAATGTTTCCTTTGTGGGTGGCAGAGCACACATCAAGATCCTCCTGAGCACAACTGCAGTATTACCTTACGAGTGGGAGATGGTCTTAACCCCACCCATAGGAGTGTCAGAGATCAAACCCAAATACCCTGAGTTTCATGTGGAAATCAAGACACACACAATGACATCAGTATTATAGGTACTTGGTGCAAGGCACCAAACAGTGATATGTCCTACTTCTGAGCAGTATTAAGGTTAAGATCTATGTATAGTGTTTATGGTAGCCTAATTTTCTGGTATATGCAAGTTCTTTCTGTCGTTAATAACTCATCTTACTTACACAGGAAACACACTTAATCACAGCTGCCATCTAACAAGATCAACGCCTAGCAAAGAGGGGGTGTGTGGTATCTGTGATTCTCCTACATTGTTTTGCGTTTTGTGGTTTTGGTTTTTTTTAAAGAAAACAGAGCCAGCCCATATAGTTCAGAGCGCTGGTATAATTTTCACATATTTTCTGATCCCTGTGATTATTTTGTTTAGCCTTCTCTGAAATTGCTTTAGCTAACTAAGCTTAAACAGTTCCTGACTGCCACAATATTTTCATTCGGTAAAGCACACGAAATGCTGTTACAGTTGTGATAGTGAATATACTGATGATGTGTTACACTAGGAAATCAAAAGATATTTGAAAAATGCCTACGGCAGACATGAGCAACACAATTCTTCTTAATATCTTAGTTCAGTCTTTACAGTAACTTGTTTGTCTTTTGACTTTTAGGTTAAATGCCCTTAGTAACAGGAATATTTCTACTTGTAGGAAATGCACTTTCTTGTCCCCTCAAAGAGTAAACACCATAAAAAAAGAGAAATGTATGTCTGAGATAATTTTCAGTAGCTGTCTAGTGATAGACACTGCGATACAGATTTTCCAAATGGAAAACTAACATAACTGTGTAATCTGAAAGTAAGATTAACTACAAACAGATGAAAAACAAGGAATAAATACTACATCATTTTCCCAGTGAAATATCAGCGTGCCCCAATCTAAAATCCTTATGACAATGGCTCTGAAAACACCCTTTCCACACTGAACAAATTTAAGAAAAGTTTGTCAGTGTTACTGTTGCCTTCTACTCATTGACATATTTGCTAAGGACTGGCTCAAAGCTGCTAACCAATCCTATGCAAGTCACATATACTTTAAAAATTATTTAGTTGTGATGGGACCACCACCAGATCAGACACAAACCAGTAACCTCCTGGTCCTACTGTTCACTTGCAGCACACAACTGCTCCATGTAGGAGCCTTCTAGGGTTAGGCTAGCATCTTGGTTGGCTGAATGAAAAAGCTTTCAAGGTTTTTAAGGACTGCAACACCTATACCAAAGAACATAACCACCACTTCAAACAGCTGCTGAAGCCCCTGGGTGAGCAATACTTTCTTATAGGTCTGAGGTGAATGAATCAAGAAGTATCTGGTTTTCCAGCTACCTCAGCCTGCCTTCTTGCCCCCCTTTCCTAACACACACACACAAAAATACTCAGATCTTTCCTGGAGTCTGGCTTAAACGTGTAAAGTAAGCATAATGACGTCAGTTATTTTTATTTTCCTACACCACCTCTGCATGAACTCTAGCGTCAAGTGGCTTTAGTGCATTGCCTCTCACTGGCAGCAGATGTCCTCTTGTGCCCATCACTTTGAATTTGTAAAAAAGGCTAGCAGTTGCAAAATTACACGAACAGTTTTCATCTGCTGAACAGCATAATTTTAAATGTCACTTTTTTCCACAAAGGTCTGGTAATATGCAAAATACATTGGTTCTATGGTTTTGTAAATGCAAGACTGAAGGATCAAGAGAAAATATCAAAATTCTGTGAATCTCAATTCAGTTTTTAATTTATGCTTTCAAACAAAGAAAATTAGGATGATTAGTTAACTCTGCCAATTCAGCACAATAATCATGAGTCAATCTGTAAAATACACTCCACTGGGATTTCTTGGCTGAGATTTAAATACATTTCCTCTCTAACACAGAACTTTTTTTTTTTGTAATTTGGCACCTAAATATCCATTCTCAGATCCTGGTTTCGGCAGGTTAGAGATCTAAATCAGAAAGCAAGTAAAATAATTCGAAACATTGGGATTTGACGTCTTGTACTTGACCCTGAATTCATTTCTGACTGTGCACTACTTTAAGTAAGCATAAATTCACAGCTTTGGGTACTAGAACACTATAGCTCTTCTAAGTTAGTGGGAGTAGGAGTAATCCTTTTGAGTCAGTTACAGCAGACAGCCACTGTTAGCTGTCAGAGCTACTTCCATGGAGTTATAGAAATGCACACCACTTACCAAGAATTGCTTTGCTGGTGGAGTCTCAGGATCTAGCCCATAATGATGTTATTTCAAACCCTGCAATGTACTTTTGCAGTCTTAGGGACAACAAACTCTTACAGAAGTTTTGCAGAAGTTTCTCTATGAGGCAATGCAAGTGTGGTTAAGGGGGGAAAAAGGCCTTGTTTCTGTAGCTAGCCACACATGTCCAATTTTGGTTAAAATATTTAACAGAAAAATTACTTGGAAAATGTACTGTAATTTTGCAAATGTTTTTTACACATTTGTTTCTCCATATGGAACAAAGAAATGTGTCTGGGAATGCTGGTACCACAACTCCAAATTCTTACTGTCTCGCTCACTTCCTGATGAGATTCATATACAAAAAGCCTTGAAATACGAATTGACTGTAAAAACTCCTGTTGCACAAGCTGCCCATTCCACGATAAGACTGTTGGGCAATTTAATGATGTATGATTCTCGTTTCACCAGCTGTGCTTGGAGCAGAAGGAAACACAGGTAATGTTACAGCATCACAACACTGAATGCAGAAATCCAAGGAACTACTGAAGGAAAAACCACCACAGAATCTACCTATTGGTTCCCTCTTTTTTCTTCATAAATGCAGACTCAGTACCAAGAATCAGACCAAGACCTTGTACCTCCCAGGTACAGAAGGAACTAAGATTTCCCTAGAAGTACCTCTAAATGTCCTCCATGGTTTTCTCTTTTTGATGAAAAGTAAATGTGTAATAATTGAAAAACATGGTAAACCTACCACGATAGAAAGTGACTGAAGCACTTTACTTCCTGATTTTGACAGCAACCACCAGAGCAGATACAGTTGATCAGCTTTTTTCACAGAAATTTAGCAAAAGGTATCTTTTTTTTGAGAATGAAGAATCTGACATACTTTTTACCTGTATTTCTTCCCCTCACCTAAAGAATCAAGCATTTTTATTTGCATCAATCAGTGGTCTCTGTTATTGATACTAGTTAGAGAAAGTAAGCTCTCGTCTTCCCTTCTCTATTTGGTAACTGCCCAGATAGTGAACATATTTGTCCTTTCCTGTCTCCTGGAAAAATAAATCAGGATCTTTGGAGTTGTTCCATTTCATTACTATGTTTAAGCAAAGACCAAGTGATTTTAAGCTGATTTATCATCTTACACATTAATTAAGACTAGCGTCATTTTTGAAATAATCAGTCAGAATATAACCCAGAAGTACAGAAAGCCAAAAAGAAGAAATAGCAATTGAAAACTGGCTTGCTTGTTTTTCAAATCAAAAGGGTAAGCTCCAGTCCACTGCATTTCTCAGAAGACTGTTCTAAGACATCATCTGTCCTATTTTTAATACTAATTCTAAAGTTAAACAATGGTATAAATGGAAATTTACATTTAAAATATCCTACCATTATAGCTGCAAAATTGCAGCCATTTTATTCAAGAGAAGGGAAAAAACCTATTAGGATAATCGAGAATAATTAGGAGATTATTCAGAGGAAGTACAAGATAAGTTGTGCCAGTTTTTTCACTTGAAACTGCATACTAGCTTCAGCAGTTGACGCAAACAATTGCATGCAGCAGACAATATTGCAACACCATATATGGGTAGCTGGCTCTCTGCTAGGCAAACATTCCCATTTAAACAGTATCTGTTCTGTCAGTGGTCCCAACAGCCTGGCCAAGCAGCCCTTACAAATTTCTAGCATAAGTTTTCTTTAGTCATCACAGAACTGGGCCTATCTCTTGTCAATTCCATTTTAAGACACTTAGTTCTGCCATGTATCGGAAACTTAGGTACTTAGCCCAGTGCTGCCAAGCCCATCTGGGGAACAGGCACTGAAAAGAAGCATGAGCAGGAGACAAGACTGCTGTGCCTACATTCGTCCCTGTTGTAAGTTAGCTCGTTGTTACAAAGGCCCACCTCTGGCTGAATATGCTTTAAAAAGAGGCCTCTGGCAACACTTAGACAGTTACGATAGTCATAGACTCCAAACAGTTGAGGTCAAATTTGGTCCCCATTGTACGCCACGAAAACAGCATGCCATTTCCACTTTATGCCACGTTGTCACTACAGTTGTTCAGGGAGCCATGGTGCAGTTTGGGATAGGTAGAATGCACCAGCACTCTGACCAGTAGGTACCCTTACTCCTACACAAAGCTTGTGTCAAAGGTTGTGATCTCCAGATGTTTCCCAGGCAGATCTAAGACAGCCTTCTGCTGGTGAAGTTAATCCAGAGCTAATTCGCTATAGAAGTAGGATTAGGCACATTTCCAAGATGCAGTGGTGCATGGCTTGAGATAACACTAAATTTATCCCGTGTTCCACTTGGCTTGTGAAAAACTACTCCTCCGCATATCAGGTAAATTACAGAACTTGATATTCATGTTCTTCTTGGCACTTGTACGGTACTTTTGCAGCACCCTTCTGCTTCCCAGTAGGAGATGGGACATGATTTTTGTGCTTAATACTACGCTTCCAACTGACTTTGGACATTTTCTGTGCTTGCTGCCAGCATCATCTTGGTTGAGCATCAGGTTTCAAGACAACAAAAACTAAAAAAGACTAACTAGTACTATCTTGCTATTCTCCTTGCCGGTACAGGATTGCTTTCCCAATACTTTATTTGCTAGTACAGGGTTGCTTTCCCAATGCTTTATTTAAATTTTGATTATTTTTTGAGGGTAGCCATAGAGCCAACAAGTTACAACTAGGCACACTAAAAATACAATAATATTAAGCTAAGCTTTCACTACTGAGAACGTGTGAGAATGGTTGCAAAGACTCTCTTATGTCCCTAATCTCCTCGGTCACCATCCCCCTTCTGTCTGCGCGGTCAGAGGAGGCAGGGGGAAAGTGAATGACTCTCGGGACCTATTGCCACCAGCTCCCACATTTCTCTTCCCAACATCCCCTCCATGTGCATATCTCCAACACAGCCATGCAAGTAGGATGGCAGCAACCACCGCCATCCCCTCACAGTTATGTGTCACTTCCTACTGCCATTCTCCCCCATTCCCAGTTGATCAAGTACCAGGTGAAAGGAGCCAGGGGTGAGACCCGAGAGTGCAGAAAGAGGGGGGACATTACTCCCTCACTTCCACTGTCTCATACCTGACAAAGTAAGAATGAAGAAGCCAGAGGAAGAGCTAATAGATGAAATAGGACCAAAGATAACTGGCACTGGCTACTCTGTGATATTTAGGAAAAATAAAATTCTAGATAGCCATGACAAGTCCCACTTTTCTGCTCTGGAGTGACCAGAGAACAACTGCAGAAAACTGTCATGCCAGCACTGACTCAGGGGAACTAAGCTGGGAATTCAAAGCAGGGTGTGGGAAATGAGCGGGTTGGTGAGGAAGGTCCTGAATAAGAGCAGTCTAGGAATACTGTGCAACTGGAGAATATGGGAGGAAGACAAAATTTGACACTTCCAGAGTGGGAATTTCCACAGGGCACTATCTCAATAGCTTTTGTCAGGACTTTAAGTTCAGAGATAAACCCAAGGTGTTTTTCCTCTCCCCTTTCTTCCCAGCCATAAACTGCCACTTCAAAGGACTTGCCCCTTCACCTCCCCCTCTTTTTTTGCTGTCAGAAGTACAGCAGCCTTAAGCAATTAGCAGCAGTTGCCTTATGTTGGAACAATGAAACTGCTGAACAATAGGGATAGGCTCATTATTATGAGAAACCCAGCCCTATGATAATCCAGACCAGGAACTCTGAAATCGCTGCCAGAAGAATTACTGGTTAGTACGTTAGTAACTTCACTGCATTTCAAGCTGGAAACAATTCATCCAGTGTTTCACAAAATCAGTTTCTTAGTCTCTTCACCATACACATTTATGTTAAACATTGAAAGTCAGAATCTGATGTTGAAAGCAGGGGTGTAATTTAATCTACAGCCCACCAAGACAAATAATGTGGCCCACTCTTCTGGGGGCAATCTAGAACTGGGATGCATACCAGATACATTCTTTGAGGCTGATAGTAGCAGTCATCTCCTCAGAGCCCAAGACTCCTCTCCAGCACAATGCAATAGCCACAGAAGTACTTAACAGTGAACAGAATTATCTTCATGCAGCTGAAAAACAAAAGGGACATTTATTGTCTCTGTCTTGACTTTTCAGATGGCTTCAAAACATATTTTTTTCTCTTACTGTGTAGACCCTGGAATTTGAAAAGTGTATCATTGAGTTCAGAAACCCTGGGCAAAGATTAACCATTACACATTTCAGTAAGCGTGAAAGTGAAGTTCGCTGGTTTTAACCATCCACTACTGTAAAATTAGAACTTACTGTTTGCTTGTAAGTAGCCACAGCACCCAAGGTTTTCGCTGTCATCTGTTTAATCAACTACTGCCCCAGACTCCTTTCCTCTAACCACGATGAAGACTAATGAGTGAAGCCCTGAGGGGTCCAGTTCCACCATGCTCTCCCAGAAGACCACCAAAAGCCTTCCACAGCTGTTTAGCTTCAGTGAAGCAGCTCCCAAGCACCTTCTTTCGTAGCAATGTCCTTTGTTCCCCTCCCATTAAGTACTACCTCACTTCCTAAGCGAATTTCTTTCCAGCTCCCCCTCATTTCCACTGCCTTTTACGCAGTAGCTCAAGTCCTGCGTAGCTGTGCACAGGGGCTTGGTCACCTCCCCACACTCAGGTGCATCTGTGCAAGGTCTTCACCATTACTATTTTTCTTCATGGGGTTTATCTCTCCCCAGTAATGTTCAGCTTTTACGGCTGCTTACTTTGGAGAAACCCTTAAAGCTGTAATTTCTCATATTTGAATTTACTGTTTATTTCCATTACACTCTGGTTTTGCTTTTGCCGTTCAATTCATTAGCCAAGTATCTGAACAACTGTTTGTTACAGTAGTGAGGTCACCAGTTACAGCTGCAGAGGCAGCAGGTGTGGCCTGTGTTGATGAGGTACCAAAGGATGGGCTCTGCCCCTTGGCCAGTTCCAGCCTGGGATGGCGGGTGCACGTGGGACCAAAGAAGCTTATGGGTGTGGTGAAAGCGACATCAAGCTTACACCAGCACGTCGAACCAATGGGACCAGGTTTGAAACGTAGTGAGGAAGAACACTCCAATGCATCCAAGTTTATCTTCTTATGCACATTCAATGAACAGCTGATTTCATTTATGTAACACTGAAGAGCACATCCTCCCAGTCTGGCCTCGCTGCCTCGTCTGGGCCACCAGAGATAACGGCGGCCTGTGGAGATGACAAGGAGCGGTACTGGTGAAGCCACCCACACAGGAGCACGGGACGGCCACATACACTGCCAGCAAGAGGCGTTTCTTTATAAACCGCCACAACAGAATTTAAGAAAAGCGGCCCCAAGCCCTTGCCCCACCCCCGCGCCCTCCTCGGCGGTCCCAGGCCACCACCCAGCACCCCAGCCCGCTGCCAGGGCCGCAGGGTTGCACGGCCCGGCCCGACCCACCCCCGCCCGCGACTGAGCGGGCCGCCCGCCACCAGGCCCCGCTGCCTGGCCTGGCCTGGCCTGGCCTGCCCCACCCCCGCCGGGCCGGAGGGGGCGCTCTTTCGCGGCCGTGGGCCCGCCCCTCCGCCCCGGACGCCGACGTACAGCGGCGGTGTCGCCCGGGAGGGCCGCAGAGGCGGAAGCGGGCAGGCGCGGCGATGGCGGCGGCGGCCATGGGGCAGCAGTGGGTGCTGGTGGAGATGGTGCAGGCTCTCTACGAGGTGCGGTCGGAGGCGCGGGGCGGCTGGGGGAGGGCTGGGCGGCTGGCACCCGCCGCCGGCACTGGGAGGGCTGGGTGTGCCGAAGGGATCCCGGCGCCGAGCCGGCAGCGTCCAGGCGGACGGGGCCCCCCGACGCCCCGTGGCTGTGGGAGCTTGGGTGATGGGTGTGAGGGCGTCCCTGTCCGTGGGCCGCTGATTTCGGGTGCAGGGAGCGGGAGGGGAGAGCCGGGCCTGCGCCGGAGCGGGTAGCCGGTGAACCTCACTTGATGGCGGCGGGAGGGTGGTGGCTGCAGGGTGGTGCTGTGTCTCACCTGCGCCGAAGCGGGAGCGGGCTGTGCATCAGTGAAAGTCGTTCGCAAAATGGCGAGTACGTGCTTGTGCACCGTATTTGTATGTTGAAAAAATAGATGCACGCACTTACGTTTTTCTCTGTTTAGAAGTATAAAGCTACATTTAAGGTATCTACCAGAGCGTTAAACCTTAATAAGATATAAGCGTCCTTGAAATAAGATTCAGTGTCCTTTGAGTGTAAGATCAAGGTTTGTAACTTATGAGTGTTACTCACAAAGGAAGAAACAACTTCTAAATGTGTATGCTTGAGTTCTCTCCTGGAAGGGATCAGCATGGCATGTTTGTATCCAGGCTTTGTTTCATTGTATTAAAAAGGGTATCCTGATGATAGGCGGTGTTCTTGTATCAACAGCCTCTTTCTGTCCCTTCCTTTGGCAAAGGTTGGTAACTTTTTCATAATTTATACTACGATTTGCAGTACAAATATAGGAGTGCTTAACTACTGGAGCTGGTAGCACAGTCTAGTACACTGAATTCAGGATATTTGTAGGCACTGAAAAACACAAGGAAGTAGTTTGTGTGGACCTCTACTGCTGCCATACTATGTGTTCTTTAGACGTCCTAGTGTACGTATGATTTCTTAATAGATTTGGTGAACTGAAAAGTACTCTGCAAATGATAAAGTTGTTATTTGCAGTTTCATATGCCATAGGACTCCTTACTGATTTTAAAAATTTGTGTTCAATTTCATTTAGTTTCTTGATGTGTGGTACATCCCACTTCCTTTGTCGTCAGGTCAGATCCCACCAGAAAATGCTGATGTGTGGGAGCTCTTCCACTGAGTTGAAGAGGGAGTGCACTGGTGTGTGTGCATTCTGAGTCTTTTTAAAAACAGTAGGCATCCACAGTGCAGATAGCAGCCTTTCTGAAATGGAATAATTAAACCCATCATTAAAACTAGGTGTCAAATGCTGATGTCATGACTTCACATCTACTTTAAACCAGGTGTGCTGCCAGAGGAAACTGACTTTCATGAAGAAACTAACTTCAACTTGAATCAACCTGTTCTGGTTTGCTGAATAATTTTATATCTACACCAGACAGTAAATGACTTGGGGGCAAAACTACTTCTGGTGACTGTGTTGGGTTATACCTGCTCAAAGTGCCTGTGAAACTAACAGAAATGAGGACAGGATTAGGTTTCTTTGTAAATAACAGTAGCTGTTGCTGCTGGTGGACTATAAGTTATAAGACTGTAGGGTTGAAGTGGGTGTATATAGATGACACAGACCTTCAAGCTCTCAGGATACTTCTGCTTGTTGTGAAAGCTTTCTGCCTTCACATATACTGGTGCAACCTGTATGGCTTATCTGCCTTTACTCTCAATATTCTGTTTATTTGCATGTGTGGAACTGAAACCTCTTACCAATTTAGAGTGTTCCTGGTTTATTAATAACAGAATAAATCCACTCAAACCAAAGCACAGCTACAAGTAGTGGTTGCAAAGCAAGCCACTTTCATATAATTATAAATTTTACTGATTTAGAAATATGTATCAGCTGAGGATCAGCTTTTTTTTTCTTCTGTAAGTGTACTAGAGGAGATTAAAATGTTGCACAGTGTCACACTGATTCAAATAGAATTCTGTGTAGACTTATTTTTGTGCTTTTATTTTCAGGCTCCTGCTTACCATCTCATTTTGGAAGGAATTCTAATTCTGTGGATTATCAGACTTCTGTTCTCCAAGACATACAAGCTTCAAGAGCGATCTGATCTAACATCTAAGGTATGGTGGGAAAATATTTGTCTTTAGAGAAGCAGTTAATAGCCGTTGATGTATCTGACTGTTGAACCACTGCTGCATCACAAATTGTGCTGCTTTTTCTTAGGATTTCAAAGGATAAGCTTACTTTGGACTAAGAAACTGGTTATTGCTTAAACACTTCAGTTCGTGCTTTTGAAGTAGCACTGTGTTTGAGAGTCTGAGAAATACAGAACTGATGTGACCATGACTACTAAGCTGTGAGAAGCTGGCATTAGTTCTACTCAGTAGATAGCTTTGTTATAAAAATGGAAGCTGTGCTAAAAAAAACCTGCCAGACAAAATGACATATAAGAGTGTAGAGAGTAGGAAAATTATCAGTCTGTATATGTGGTATCTGTAAGTAATAACTCCAAGTTTACAGTGTTAAGTAGGTTCCAGAAAACTTTGTAATTTAGTGGGAATTTTCTTCTTTTGCAATGTAGTTGTCTCAAGGAAAAAAAAAAAAAAGCTGTAATTGTTTGTGAAAACTGGAATTTCTCCCTGACTGCTGGCTGGAGACTATCAGGAATGAATAGAGTCTGTTTTGGAGGTGTCCCTGGACTCGTTTGTCTGAGACATGGTCTGTAATTGTGCTTGCTGCGTAATGTCAGAGGATGCCATTGGGTATATTCAAAGGGTCATTGGATGTACTCTCTGAATGTGAAAATAGTGAGGTAGACAAGGATGCACTCATTTTTCTCAGTCAAAGATGAGGTATAGCAATAACGGCTGACATGCCAGAAGGCTGTGCTGCCATTCAGGACAGGCTGGAGAGCTGGGCAGAGAGAAATCTAACAAGGTTCAATAAGGGCAAGTGTAGGGTCCTGCGCTTGGGGAGGAATAACCCCATACACTAGTGCAGGCTGGGGGTCGACCTGCTGGGGAGCAGCTCTGTGGAGAAGGACCTGGGAGTCCTGGTGGACAGCGAGTTGACCATGAGCCAGCAATGTGCCCTTGTGGCCAAGAAGGCCAGTGGTGTCCTGGGGTGCATTAAGAAGAGTGTGGCCAGCAGGTAGAGGCAGGTTATCCTCCCCCTTTACTCTGCCCTGGTGAGGCCACATCTGGAGTGCTGTGTCCAGTTTTGGGCTCCCCAGTTTAAGAGGGACAGGGAGCTACTCGAGAGGGTCCAGCGGAGGGCTACGAAGATAATGAGGGAACTGTAGCATCTCTCTTGTGAGGAAAGGCTGAGAGACTTGCGGCTCTTTAGCTTGGAGAACAGAAGGCTGAGAGGGGACCTTATCAACGTTAATAAATATCTAAGGGGTGGGTGTCAAGCAGATGGGGCAGGCTCTTTTCACTGGTACCCAGTGATAGGACAAGGGGCAACGGGCACAAACTGGAGCACAGAAAGTTCCACCTCAACATGAGGAAAAACTTCTTCACATTGAGGGTGACAGAGCACTGGAACAGGCTGCCCAGGGGAGGTTGTGGAGTCTCCTTCTGTGGAGATAATCAAAACTTGTTTGGACATGGTTCTGT
This sequence comes from Leptosomus discolor, assembly GCF_034619465.1. NCBI lineage: Eukaryota > Metazoa > Chordata > Aves > Leptosomiformes > Leptosomidae > Leptosomus > Leptosomus discolor. The sequence continues at coordinate 45,312,985 of NC_141419.1, read as the reverse complement.
GCAACCTGCTGTAGGTGAACCTGCTTTGGCAGGAGGGTTGGACTAGGTGTTCTCCAGAGGTCCCTTCCAAGTCCTGTGGTCCTGTGGTCCTGTGGTCCTGTGGTCCTGTGGTCCTGTGGTCCTGTGGTCCTGTGGTCCTGTGGTCCTGTGGTCCTGTGGTCCTGTGGTCCTGTGGTCCTGTGGTCCTGTGGTCCTGTGGTCCTGTGGTCCTGTGGTCCTGTGGTCCTGTGGTCCTGTGGTCCTGTGGTCCTGTGGTCCTGTGGTCCTGTGGTCCTGTGGTCCTGTGGTCCTGTGGTCCTGTGGTCCTGTGGTCCTGTGGTCCTGTGGTCCTGTGGTCCTGTGGTCCTGTGGTCCTGTGGTCCTGTGATGTGTTGCAATGTGACAACCAGCTTGTGTGCGTGAGGGGTTGATCTGAACAATTGGAAGTCCCGTGTAACACACAAGCTTAGTTTGCTAGAGCTTCAGGGGAATGGTATCCTTTATGAATGATTAAAACACTGAAATTTCTTCATGGTACTGAGGAAGGTTTGTGAAACAGATTTGTGGGTATTTTGCCTTGTAATTCCCATCTATATCATGTGATTGCATGCTTTTTGATCTTAATTCTCGCTAAGAATACATGTTAAGCCTGTGGGCTTGGTGTAATACATCAGTGAACAAGGTGTGGGGACTACAGGCACAAGGTTATAAGTGTGAGCAGATCTGCAGGCAGTGTCCTCTTTTGGGGGATACTTACTAAACGATCCTAAAGTATTCAGCCTGCATTTATTGGAGGCATTTAATGTTGGAGGGAAGAAGTGAGCTGAGCAGGAATCAAGAAAGGCCAGTTCAGTTTTGTGCTTGGGAGGGTTTTAATTGATCCTGGGATTCTTGAGTTTGCAGCCTTTGATAAGAATACAGAGGAGGAGTGAATGCAAAGGGGAGTCCAGTGCGGTGAAGCACTGAATGTTCAGATCATCTGGGAAGACATACTGCAGCTGTAAAGGAGCCCCTGATAGTCCGTACAGAAACTGTGATAGTTCATTTATTAGAGTTTTCCTCCGTCAGATGGTTTTAATCTCTGGTATTTTGGAGGATAACTTTTATTTTCTTTTGAAAGATTCATTCTCTCTGCGGTAGAAGGTGGGAAAAGGCTCTGTGTTTGGAAGGGAATGTCTTGTCTACAGATAGTTTATTGAAAGTAAGCATAAGTACAACAGTGAAGTGAAAGTGTGAATAATCTTCTACAATTGGAGCAGACTGTTGCATCAGAGGTGTGGAGTGATTCCGTCTCTTTTTTGACAATGCAGGTAATTGTTGTGAGAAGAGCTCATTTATTTTGTGTAGGGGAATAGAGTAGGGGAAAAGAAAAACACCACTGTAATCTTCACTAAAAATCCACAGATAGTTGACACTGGTCTGTGTTGTGAGTTAACCCCAGTAGGCAGTTAGGCACTTCACAGCTGCTCACTCGCTTTCTCCCCCATCCCCAGTGGGACAGGGGAAGAGCAAAGGAAGAGTAAAAGCAAGAAAACTTGTGAGTGAAGATAAAATTGTTTAGTAAGCAAAGGAGAAGTGGAAGAAGAGAGAAACAAGACAAGTGATGTGAAGGCCTTCGCTCACCACCTCCCATGGGTGGACCAATACCCATCCAGTTCCCGAGCAAAAGATGGCTGACTTCCCTAAACCTCCTCTTTTCCCTTTTATTGCTGAGCATGACGTTATAAGGTATGGAATATCTCTTTGATTGATTCGGGTTATCTGCCTGATTGTGTGCCCTCCCAACCTGTTGTCCACCCTCTATCTATTCACTGTGCGGGCAGGGTGGGAAACAGAAGACTATGACACTGTACAAATATTGTTCAGCAGGAGCTATGACATTAGCATTTTATCAGCATTGTTTTGGTCACAGATCTAAACCAGAATGCTGTATAAGCTGCTATGAAGAAAATTAACACTATCCCAGCCGGACCCAGTATAGTCTGTTTTATGCAATATGGAATCCCACACAGCCAGACTTCTGTGTGCATGTTGAGCTGCATGTAGTAACATGCCAGCTGTTCAGCGAGGAGGCTGCTGATTTGCTTTCTGATTTGGTTCATGCTGTGGTGTTCAGTCGTTGCCACACCAGGAAGAAATACTAGGTTGCTCAGGTACAGGCACTGGAGATAGGCCAGCTCAGGCAGTAGAGCTCAGGCTGCCTTTATGTCAGCCACTCATGTAATGATACTTGGAGTTCCTCTGTGAATTACTGTTGGGGGTGCTGCCAGAGCAGAGGCAGCTCCATGTAATAAATAGTACTGAAGAATACCACTATTGCACAGCCATCTGTCAGGACCAGTCTGTCTTGGGGAACCAGAGGTTGATGATCTGTTGTGCAAGTGCACTTAGGAGTCACACTTCTAAAGCAGTGAAGAAATCCATCCTGAAGGTGGCTTCTGGGTTTAGTCAAATGTGTAGCAAGAGTACTCTGAAATCCAGTGCAGGAATCAGATTTCAACTGACTGTCATCCTTTAATAAAGTGTTTGTAGCTATTCCTATTGGTTCTATTCCAAAATAATGTAATCTCCCGAATCATTGAATAAAAAGGTGGAGTACTTCTCTGTGACTGTAAGTTCGTTATAGTTTGTGATTTTGAGAAGTAAAATCTGTGGCCAGACAGGGTGCTAGACGTAATAGATTCTTGTGGGCTTTTCATCCAAAATACTGACTGTAGAAAAATGGCAAAGTGCCACTGAGGACTGGAGAGGGCTGTGGCAGATTGCATGGCGTCATTTAGCTACAAGCTCACTCTCTAGCCAACAACCGTTTGTGTGAGAGGGAGATGCCCTCCAGATGTATGTCTTTCACTCTGCGGTAAATGATACCGAACTTTTCTCTCCAAAGTCTCTGAAGTCCTACTGGCAGCCACATCTTACCATCTGTGGGTGGGAGGCATAGATGTTTTCTTTGTTTTAGAATTTTCAGTGCAGTAGTAGCATGGGAACAGTTTTATTAGAGTGTTGCTAATCAGGAGGCTGGAAAGTTCCTGTCAGAGAGAAATGTTTAATGCATGGCTCAGAAATACTGTAGGCCACAAGAGCTCTGTCTTGCAGGAACAGCATTCAGAGACTGAGCAGATGTCCTATGGAGAACAGAGAGTAGTCTGTTCTTGTAAAGGTTTTCAGTCACTTTGAGCCAAGACTCCCTGTCTAGGTAAAGATTCTTTTACATACTAGCACAGATTGAAAGAGAGAAATTTCTAACTAGCATGCCCATTGTTTGTGCCAATTTATGTGATGCTGATACATGATTCTGTAAATACTGTGAACTTAAAGACCTGATATTTGAGGACCAGCAAATAAAAAAATATTAGTCTTTGGATCTTGATACAGATGCATGTATGACACTGTTTCAAAACACTACTGCTGACTAAGAACTGTCTTCATGAACATAATTGCTACCTTTTCTTAAAAACCAGGGTCAACAAGGCAACTTACTTAAATTATTTGACTTGGATATGTTTATATCCAAGTATTTCTCTTACCCTAGGTATCTGAGTTTAAAAAGCAAAAACCACAACCGAAAAAATACAACCATCCAAAACCATTTTATTTTTATATACATGTGTGTGTATATTTAGATGAATATGTTTAAAATGTTTATATATGCACAAATGTATACATAAATGTGTATATTATAGTCCATAAAATATACTTATAAACACTTTATCTTATATTTTCCTGTGTATTGCATATTAATAATAAAAATTAAATACATACCCTTTATATTGATATTTATATTTTATTTAGCATTTATGTTTATATAAATAAAAAAAACTATAAAAGGGAAAGAGGAAGAGCTGAGAGATGAGTTTGCATACATTACAGCCTAAGAGAATGGAAATTGGAAGTTTTGAGTTAATTCTTTTCATCAAGTGGATATTTTCAGTACAGTGAACTGAGTAGAAATAAGTGAATCAATTATATAATGAGGATGTTACACTGTGAGTTCTTTCTGCTAGACTCCACGGCAGAAAGATTTTAGTTGAAATTATGTGTCAGGTGCCAAGCTGCTTAGGGATACTTTGTATGCTTGGTTCAAAAAATTAGACTTAAATGGAAAAGCTAAGTACATGTTTGTATAAGCTTTAATTCTGCCCACTTTGAAAAAAAGCTATGTTATATTGCCAGCTCTGCCTTTGAACTATGTTTTATAAAAGCTGTTCGAATGTTCTTTGTTTTCTGGTCTTAAACAGAATAAACACCATGCTTCTTAAGGCCTTCCCGTTTAGACTTTTGATGTCATCTAATGATGACATTTTCTTATTTATCCTTCCATAACTGATAGGCTGCACCACTTCTCATCTGATTTATTCTGCTTCCTAATGAAGACAAACAACAACAACCACCAAACCAGAAAAACCCCTGACTGTGCTCTAAAATGAACACAAAATTGTTGATGGAAGCTACACGATATGTCAGGTATTTGGTGCCTTTTGACACCACATGTTTTAGGAGCAGAGTGAAGGCTGCCTGAGCATGCATCCTGCTTTCTGATTTTCAGAAGTCTTTTTGAACTCTTGTGAAAAGGTGTGAGACACTACTGGGCAACTGTAACTCAGGATATGTTTTCCCATAGCATCAGCCAATCCAGGTTGGGATCCTGTATTGTGGGGTCTAGTTTAGCCATCCTGCTTTTGCTGGTTCAGTTTTCATCTGGATAAATTTTCGGAACAAGGCTATTGTCTGGTTTTGTAACCGCCTACACCAACACAAGGAACAGGAATGTGTTTGTGGCTGGGAGAGGACTGTACTGTACCAGCTGCTGCCTTGCAGTGCTGTGAGTCAGCACACTTAGTGTTACATTAAGTCTTTGAATTTTTTTTTCAAATATCAGTATGGTATAGAGATGCACATTAGTACTTGTTCTGAGATGAGGTTGGAATTGCCACTCTGTCTTGTTTCAGTAGAGTTTAGCATACCAAGGTTATGGTTGGGGGTGCACTCTGAGGTTAACCTGAATTCGGGTACTAATTTTCCACCATTTTGGTACTGTGTTGCATATTAATCTTTATAGAGTGTATCATCTGGTAATCTTCTTCCATAGGGTTCTTGAGGTATTTGCTGAGTTGTGTCAAACGTGAGTTTTGATAACAGAACACAGTCATGAATAGTGGTCAATAGTGTTTACAGACAGCTCAATTTATTATTGTTCCGTTCTCTGGTGCGTAGTTACCTGTTTGGATTTTTTTAATTGAAGCATTAAAATTCGCTATTTGACATACTACGAATGGCACTAATACAGGGTAAATTAGTAAAACCCCTTACTTCAATGGTTTTCTTAATATGTGGAACAGCATTTCAACGCATACACAACTGTGTGCAAGGCTCCAGCTGGAGTCTGTCCTATGGTGGTTGAAGAAACTAAGTACTTTTTTCTAACATAAGTGTGGCCACTACAAAATGTTGAATATATTTAATTCTGTTGCACATATTAATGACATTTTATTTCCTTTAAAATATATGCCCCATGGGTTAAATTTCAGTGAGAAATCTTAACATGAGAATGTTAAATAAAAAGCTATTTAAAGTACGTCTGCAATATATTAGAAATACAAGTGACTATGGTCATAAAAAGGATCTTTTCTGAAATACAGAGCTGTTGAAATTTCCATTTGTGTTTTGAAATAGACCTTTGTGGAGCTCTTGGGATATTGATTAATACTGTGGAAATACCTAGAAACAGTTATTAATTAGCTCAGTAAAAGGAAAGTGGTGCAAATGCAGGAGACTAATTGTATTATTGCATGTATATTCCTTGTGATTGTTTGATCTCATGGCTTTGAAAAGTCATTTTTGAAAAAATAAAAATGGAAAAAGATATTGCTGTGGTGTTTTCGAAAACTGATTGCAGAATTTCTCTTTTGGTATTGAGATGAGTAGCCTTAAATATTCTACTACTTTTTGAAATAATATAGAAATATAAACCCATTGTAGTGATACCATTCAAAGTTAGTGTTAACAAATATGTTATTAGGTGTGTCTCGCGGTACTAGTAAGTAATCTGCCAGGAAAGTTCTGCTTTCATGGTGTGAAGAACAGTTTTGTTGATTTGCCTGAGGGTTTGCTAATTTATGTGGAACTAGTCTAACGCACCTGTTGTGCTGGTCCATTGCATGTCCTTTGGAAAGTCATCTAGCTGGGGTTTTCCAAATAGGTTAAAGCACATTGAAAATGAATGTACGTTCAGTATTCCTCCATGGTTAGGTTGGGAGATACGTGGTTTAGTAGATACTGTTACCATTTCTTGAGTATTTGGCGTTTTTTCTCTATTGTGTCGTGCTCACATATGTGTTATTTTGCTAAGTATTTTAATGCCACAGTTGTTTAAACAGCACTGTTGAAGACTGGCGAACATAAAGTGAGTCAATTTATATTAAATTATTATATAATTTCTATTCAATTACATAAACTGTAGAGGAAGATTTTCATAATTAATGGATGGCGCGAAACAGTATTGATTACAATTTGTCAGAGACACCAAGTTAGTATCTCTTCTCCTTATTATCGTATCATGGGATCTTTAATGCATAGGCACAACTGGGCTATCTTTCTGTGCATCTCCTTCCCTTTGAAGAATTCAGAGCCCCTCAGTTGAACATGCTGGGATAGTATCAATTCTAAATGACTCAGAAAGGTGACACATAGTAGCATATGTAATTTCTCATACAACTATTTATGAACAGCTTATTAGTGCCTAATGTCTTTTTTAATGGAGTTTCTTTTTGAATGGTATTTCTTTTCTCCTGTTCAGGAAAAAGAAGAACTAATCGAAGAATGGCAGCCAGAGCCTCTTGTACCTCCTGTATCAAAAGATCACCCAGCTCTCAACTACAACATTGTTTCAGGGTAAATGTAACCAATATAAATTCTGGTTTTTTTTCTTTAAATTCAGATTTCTTGAGGTCTGTATTTTTAATATTATTTCTGACTAACCATTCCTTAAAACCTTGCATAAATGAATTGTGTTTTTAGATAACAGGGCTGAATTTGATACTGAAGAGATGATCTTGACTTTGCAACATTATCAAGATTATCTTGTTAAGAAAATATTTCTTACTTTAAATGTTGTAATTAATTTTTTTTTTTTTTAAATAATGGGGGTGAGGGGAGGGATACTTTCTCTTTGCCTTTGTTGTGGGTCTGTATTGTTTGGTAATAATTTGTTCTTTTATTTCTGAATGTGTAGACTTAGACCTCGAAAAGTGGTTACTGGCTTCTGTGTAGGGGTTGCGGGGGGAAACGGTGTCATCGTAAATCACTTCAGAAGAAACTGATTTTGTGGCTAGCCAATAGACACTTGATGAAAAGTTGTTCCTCTTTGGTCAATCAGAAGTAGAGATGCTTGATGGCAAAGTTGTTTTGTGAGGAAATTATGGGTCGGCATTCCTTTCTTGTGTGTTATGAGGCTTTTAAAATGTGTGCTGACTTAGGCAAGAGTCACAGTATTTCAGAAATTGCTTTGAAATTTGTTTCACGAGCTTCAGATTTGTTTATGGCAGTAACTTCTACAATATAAGCATTGTTAATATCCTTCTAGTGACACCAATAATTTAAAATAATTTAGTGACAGAGCACCATTATTTGCTGTCATAGGGAGCTGCATTTTGATGGTTCTGCCACCATGGAAAAGTCTGCCTTGGAAAAGGGATGCCTTTCATCAATTGTGGTGTGAACTATCCTTCTGTTACTGTTCACAGTTTTGAAACAAGAAGTACTGTGGAGTTAAAGGAAGTGTGGGATGTTTAAACAAATCTGGACAAATGTGTCCTTTGGATTGATTCAGAAAATGTTTAAATTATTTAGGACTTTCCAGTGCTTACAGCTAGGGTATGTATTGTGACAGAATGTTAAAATGTATTGTGGCTGTTAAACTTAATAGTGGCTATGGGGAAAACTTGGCATTTCTCTTGTAAGATTTAAACTGCAAACTAACTACCTTCCCGTAAGATGCTCAACAGCTGTGAGATTGTAACTGGGGCTATAAACTTAACCTATGTTTCAGAATTAATACAGAAAATAAAGTTTCTGCATCCTAATTACAGCTCAAGAACATTTCTATCCGCTTTGTAGTTAGTATTTTAGGGAGATTCTATTTTTGCTAATGAGATAGTCTTCTTTCAATGATTTTCATGTGCTAGTGTCTACTGTGAATGGTGATTTCATAAATTTTAATTATCATAGTGATAGTTTAATATTGCATATTTGCAGTAATGTGTGGATAGGGTTTATATAGCACGTAACCACTTGGGAAGTATTAAACATTTCAGTAAAAATTATGACTCATTGTGTGTGGGAGGCAGACTTCCTCCTCCCTCAGTATGCAAGGTAGTTTGTGCCTCAGGTTAGCAGCTATGTTCTGCTTAACACTGGCATAATCACAGTAACATTGCCAAACGATGAGCAAAGCTGATAATGCAGAGACTTGTCCAAACAAAAAAAGTGACCAGTCTTGAATCAGTTGTGAAGAAGTTACCCATGACAGCTTGGTCACTGTCCAGATTAGTTAATTCTTATGGTAGACTTTCTGTGAAATAATCTATGCAAGATAGCTTAGTTGTACAAGATCTCATTCAGAAAATATAAACCTGTTTCCTAAAACAGTAAGGTTGCAAAATTCTCATGCTGATTCTCATTTTGCTTTAAAATAAAAGGACACTAATGATCTGGCTTTTAACTTTGTCATCTTCTGCAACTGGTTTTTCAATACATGCAGCACTTAAAGAGATAAATGGGAGGTCCAAGTATAGGTGGAGTACTTCTGGTCCTGAAAAGACACAATTTCAGAAGGACTTGCTTGCATATTCTTTGAATATAGCTTGAGATTATGTTTTTATTTACGGTTTTAGCTAGATCGCTCGGTATCTTGTAACTGTTGTCCCTAAGGATGATACCTAACAAGAGGTTACTAAAGTGGTTGTTTCACTGTTATGCTTTTGTAAAGTCTCGTTTTTGGTGTTGCAAGGAAGGTTTTATGATACTGTTAGCATCAATGTCTTTAATATAATTATTTACTGAAGTAAGCTTTTCCGTGAGTGTTTTCTGCCTAACCGTCCATGTTCCTTTAGAAGGTTGCTAAATTCTGAAAGCACAGTGTGGCTGTGTTTTAATGAGGGCTGCAGCTTTGTTAGGGGCAAGTCGATGGTGAACATTAGTGTATTTTCTAGGTTTGAGAGGTGGAGCTGTGGGGGCAAGTTTTTGTAAATTCACCAGGTTTATGGTATCCTGGGAATATACTGAACCTCGTTTTAGGGCCAAAATGCACAGGTGTAGGTCTGCTCTTGTGAATATGTGCAAACCTAAGTAGTTGTTTCACTTAGTAGGACTTCCAGTATTTGATACAGCTTGTTGATGAACAAGACAGAGGAACAGCTACAGGTATATTTTTAATAGCAGTCAGTTCCCCAAGACAGTTTGCTGCGCATTTGTGTAATGCTACAACTGTGCAGAAGATGTGCTACAGTAATGACACCAGTAATTACATCGTTTGCAGACGACACCAAGCTGGGTGGAAGTGTCGATCTGCTTAAGGGTAGGGAAGCTCTGCAGAGGGATCTAGACAGGCTGGATCACTGGGCCAAGGCCAATTCCGCGAATTTCAGTAAGGCCAAGTGCTGAGTCCTGTACTTCAGCCACAACAACCACCAGCAGCACTAGAGGCTTGGGGAGGAGTGGCTGGAGAACTCCCCGGCAGAGAGGGACCTGGGAGCGTTGACTGACAGCTGGCTGAACATGAGCCAGCAGTGTGCCCAGGTGGCCAAGAAGGCCAATGGCATCCTGGCCTGTATCAGGAAGTGTTGTCAGCAGGAGTAGGGAGGTGATCATTCGCCTGTACTTGGCTTTGGTGAGGCCGCACCTCGAGTACTGTGACCGGTTTTGGGCCTCTCTCTACAGGAAGGTCACTGAGGTTCTGGAGAGGGTACAGAGGTGGGCTACCAAGCTAGTAAAGGATTTGGAGCATGTCTTGTATGAGCAACGGCTGAGGGATCTGGGGCTGTTTAGCCTGGAGAAGAGAAGGCTGAGGGGAGACCTTATTGCTCTTTACAGCTACCTGAAAGGAAGTTGTAGTGAGGCGGGGGTCGGTCTGTTCTCCCTAGTAACAAGTGACGGAACAAGGGGAAATGGCCTTAAGCTGCACTAAGGGAAGTTCAGGCTGGATATTAGGAAGAATTCCTTTACTGAAAGGGTTGTCAGGCATTGGAGCAGCTGCCCAGGGAGGTGGTGGAGTCGCTGTCCCTGGAGGTGTTCAAGAGACGGGTAGATGTTGTACTTAGGGATGTGGTTTAGTCGTGTTGATAGAGCTAGGACAAAGGTTGGACTCAATGATCTTGAAGGTCTCTTCCAACTGAAACTGTTCAATGATTCTATGCATGCAGGACTGCTCCTTTGTGGGGTCAGGTTCACCTTGTGTCAGTTTAATGACAGTGATAAAGATGCATGGCACATGCACTGTGTTAGTAGAAAGCTTTCCAAAGCTGTTTTTTAAGCTTTGTAATTGCTTGGTTGAGGCAACATGTTCTTAATTTTTAAAGTGAACAGATATAAACCAAAATCATGGATGTTTTTTAAGTGAAGTTCAGGCTGTTCAGTATTTTTCTTAGCTTGTAGCAAATAGCTTGGACTTACAGTTTATTTGCTTCGCACACTAAATGTACCCATTGAAATATTGTCAGCAACCAGATTTGGAGCAGTTGTGCACACACATTTGACATTTGAGCAGCCATGTTTAATTTTGATTGTGAAAATTGCTCAGTGCTAGTTTCCACATGGGGAAAAGCTTATTGAAACTATTGTGTTTGAGGAATAGTATAGGATCTCCACTGTAATATTTGATCATATACAGAAATGGGCAGACATAAGATTTTGTTTGGCTTAGCTTCGAGACTTCTCAACAGTGATTAATTGAAACTTTTGATTTTTTTATTATTGAAGTGTATAATTGCCAAAACAGGATTGCCTGTAGAATACAGCACACAGATGTGATGCTTTCCTTTAAAGGGGTAATAGCTATTTTTATCTTCAGTTTTTTAGTAACTGTTTATGTAAATAATAATTTCGTTAGAGAAGAAAGTTTCTTTGCCCTTTGCTTCATATATATTTTGCTCTTGTTAATTTCTTGATATTGGATGTTTTCACACTTCTTGTGTTTCCTGATTATGTGAGTTATTCAAACTGTTATGGATTAAACAGAATTGGAAACATCAGATGACAGATAAAACAATACTTTTGTCTGCTTACAACTGGTACCTATATTTCAGGAGCCTCATTCAGTACAAGATTGGTATTGTGGGTTTGCTTTATGACAAAAACATTAGTTTTAAATTCATTTTTATCATGGAAGTAAGTAGCAATGAAATTTTCTTTTTATATGTAGTATTCCTTCTTTCAAATAGATATCACTTTGCTTTTAAAGGAGAAGCTTTATTTCTGTCTTCAGGAGTCATCTTTGTAGGGATTAAGTTTTTAACAAGGAATCATTGAACAATATCTCAGGAAGGTATTTACAGTTTCTTTATTAAACTACAGGAATACAGTCTTTGCTGAGTTTGATAGTATATTTGTGACCTGACAGAACTTAAATAAAGATTGGCAGCTGCAAAGGAAGAACTGGAAAGAGGGAATTTTGAAAAAGCTGTGTGCCTTTTACTGTTGAAAAACAAAACTCCTGTACTGTTTATGAAAATGGCAACCATTCATTCGTAACGATAGGTGCGTAATTTTTTTTTTTTTTTTCAGACCTCCTACCCATATAATCACTGTTAATGGCAAGGAATGTATAAACTTTGCATCATTTAACTTTCTTGGACTTCTGGATAATGAAAAGGTTAAGGTGAGTTCTTCCAGTTACTGTATTTGTGTGATTATTCCTTTTACTTTATATGTTATCTTGAAATTAAAATGACTTCAAGATGCACAAACTTTGTTAAGGAAGTATGCTTGTGAAGCAGCAAGGAAGCTTAAAGCTTGTAATTTTGTGCTAATTAAGTTTGTATTTTTACTAAAGTTCAATCTGCTGTACTTACTGCAGAGTAGCTGATTATCAGGTTAGATTAGTATCTAATGTCCTTAATCATTAGAATACAATGAATGATGCTTAAACACTTTAAATAGTCTAAAATAGTTTTGATGTGAAATTAATTAATAGAATTCAGTACATTATTATAATTTCTGTAAAGCAGAATTCATGTTATATGATGCAAGAACTGGCTGTGTACATTGGTATAAAGTTGTCAATGTGAAGCGTATAGAAGAGTTAGAGTTCTAGTGTAGAAATAAATATTTCATTTAATTCTTCTCTGTTAAAGTGTGCAGCCCAGGCATCTCTGAAGAAATATGGTGTTGGCACTTGTGGACCTAGAGGATTCTATGGTACTTTTGGTGAGTAACTTTCTTTGATCTGCCTTTAAAGTTGTTCAGACTGGTTTGGTAAGCCAGCCAAAATAGTCCTATACATAAGCAGCAAATTATTTCTATCCCTGTGAAGAACAGTTACCCTCTAAGACGCTTCTTGCTGTAATTGTTAAAGATTACTCATTTTATGTGTTTCCTTAGTCTTTCTGCTGCTGGTCTTGGAGGAGAATTGCAAAGTTAAATATAATCTGGTTTAGTTCTGGTCACCATAGTAGAGAGAGAAAATAAACATATTGTAATTTAATCATGCATGATGAATTTAAGTGTAAATTAATAATAAGTTTATAAGTAGACCACAAGAGGGCAGTCTGATTTCTATGATAAAGATTATTAGTTAAGTTTGTCTAATGCTGTGGTCAGCATGAAGTTTTCCTTTACTGATAACTTTGATCTTGCAACTAAGATTTTATGATGCAAGCAGGTGTTACTAAGGGTTTTTTCATTCTTTTTAAGAAGTAGCAATTTCTTAAAGATCAGCGTCTAGCAATAGTTCTTTACAGGCACTGGTATTTTGAAATACTGCATGGAAACCAAAGAGTAATGCATGAATAGCTGCACTGTTGCAGGCTAAAACCATTGACTCATCATCTTGTGCTTTCCTGACTCTTCCCTGAGGAGATGAATTTCACAGAGTGTGTATTCAAATGATTTCATAGACTTAGCTTCCTGTAGCCTTGGCTTGAATTCAAGACTAACTTCAATTTTTCTCAGTTAATCAAGCTAGTCCTTTAAGTGATCAAAGAGGTGCTGCACCTATTTTGATTTGTTAGAAATCTATATATCAGAACAAAGTTGAGTTTTTGATATCAGTCTTATAGTTTGTTAGTCCATAATTAATTTCCAAAGAAGGTAGTGGTAGCCCATTGATTAGTAGAGAGCTTTTAGGAAGCTGGATTCTCTTACTGATCACAGGTCAGTAGTGATCTATTGGAATTAATACAGCTGCTTTTCCTTTTTTTTTTTCTTTTTTTTTTTCTTTTTTTTTTTCAAAAACACTGAAAAGCTCAAAGAAGCTTGTGGACTAATGCCTCCTGCCTTTTGACTCCAGGCTGATTTTAAACTTTGTGAAATCTTTCACTTTGCTTCTTTATAGTAATTATTCAAAACACATTGGTAAAAAGTTGATTTTCTCTGATAAGTGGGAGATTCTTTGGGTTGTTTCCTGCGCTCTTTGGAGGTCTAATCCTAAGATCCAAACTGTATAGCTTTTGCATTTAGTTTGGTTGCTGTTCTTTGGCTTCTGAATTTTTTGGGTAAATGCTCCATTTCATAAAGCAGGAAATATAACCTGTGGTATTGCTGCATGACGTTGCTAGTGAAGAAATGGATGTTATGCTCACCTATTTGATATATTTGAGATACCATCTTTTACAGATAAAATAATGGAAAATTGATTTAAAATTTGAGACAAACACTTGCGGTTCTTGTTGGATCTCAGACTGTCTTCCCATTTTCCCTTGACTTTAACCATTTGAGTATTGCAGGATTATGAATCTCTGATAAGAAACACTTCTTACATCAGTAGTGTTGGATACCTCAAACTTTTCACAAAATATTTCATGGGCTGTGACTTTGGTAAATGAGTCGTGATGTGTCCAGAACTACATAGTTTCCTCTTACTTAACTGTATAGGATTTAATTGATGATTGTCAGTTGTTGTCAGTCAGAATTATTCCTTCTTGGGGCTGATATATCCGTATTAGAGATGTCTTCATTTGGAAACATAGATATTATGTTATAATTCATTTTGAATGGAGACTTGATTCTTCATATCTCTGCCTGTTTGAAAAGATTTCATAGATTTAGTGAGGCTGTATTAAGACATTTTTGCTTTGTGCTGTATCCCTGAAAATTGCATTAATGTCTTTATCCTGTGACAAGCTTGAAATACAAGTATATTCACACATAAATTAGTCTTGATGGGTTTCTCCATAATGACGCTTCAGCGGTGTATCACTTTTTTGGTGGTCAGGTTTTTCTAAAGTTATTGTTGATTGACTAGCAGCCAGAATTTCAGTACTACTGTGAAGATCGGGACTGACTATCCAATAAAATACATGAAAGATGATGTGGGACTTGGTCTCAGTTCTTCTGCTTTTGACTTGCATTCAAGTACATGCAGGGCACTAAAGTGGCACTTCATAGCAGTGGTTGACAATAATAGCTTTATTAAGGTTTTGTAATAATGTAGAAAGCTGTTCCAATCATATCTTCCTCTGTACAAACGTATGTAGGTAGTGTTTGCAGGTTTCACTTAAGGTAGGCTCATCCAAGTGATGTAAGCAGACTAAAGCAAATTGTTGCAATAAAGGAATCAGATAGTATTTTGTTTTTATCACTATGGAGTGGTAGTGAAGCCTTAATTAATTGTGAGGTTGAAAAGCTTAAGACAGTATTATGCAAAGCATTCATACCCTTGTGTAATGACTTATCAAATTTGTATATGCCCTGTGTCATTCTGAACTTAAATGTTCTTGCCTGTGGCAAAATTTACTAGGCTTGTAATTTTTTTTTTTCCTTAACACAAATCTGATTATATTCATCAGCTTGTTATTGCTGGCAGTATTTATTTCACCTACTGTTTTTACTTAGCTCTTACTCAGTGTAGTGGTGGTTGTTGCTGAGTGAAAAGCATGCAAGTTGCCATTTTTAACTGTGATGTCATCTTTAACAACTTTTGTTCAATAATTGCATCAAAGTCCATTCTGTTTTGAGGCCTAATTGGAAACTGTTTCATTGGTCTGGAAGTCCATGTAACAATAAAGAAAAAGATACACAGATTGTGAAGAAGGACTACTTAAAATCTCTATCAGAAAGTAGATTAGATCACTGCAGTCAGTATCCTTCCTTCCAAACACTTTGGAGAAGAAAGGCTGTTCTAGGTTTCTTTGAATGTTTGGTATATCTAATTTAGCTGGATCAAAGTGGTATATAGCAAAAGAAAAGACAACTTTCAAATAATAAGTGATTAAACTTTTTGTTTCCATTTAAAACCAGTGGAAAACCAAATAAAAGAATTCCTTTCGCTTCCATTTTTTTTTTTTTTTGATGCTCAGGTAAGCATTAGGAAAGGATTGTTGAAGATTTATAATTTGCATTCTATGGATAAAATTGCTCTTGACTGCGATTGGGAGGCTGTTGTTTGAAGATGTACCTTTTGCTTTTATTGTATAAATATATGAATCAGGTGGATGTGCCCTTTTGGAGAAAGGTTATGCTAGATATTTAAGTATGGCAAAGTTAAGACTTTTACAAAGCCCTTTTTTCCTACACCCTTGCTGTTGGTACCCAGCTAGAAATAGCAACACTGACATAACAGTGATTCATAGGCTATTGAAGAATCCATATTTTTAACTGATGTTGCCTCATTTGATTTTAGTTTCAATGAACTTTCAATAATTGCAGAAAGGTAACATTTGGCCAATGGTGGTCTTTCAAGTCACTAAGGACCTCTTATTTGCCCCTTAATATATTATTTCCAGTTGATAAAAGGCATATTTCTCTGACTAATATTTGCTAGCAGAAGCAGGTAGTGGCAAGAGTTACACAAAATAATAGGTTATTTTGCTTAGGCAGAAGACTTAAGGCTAGGGTCACTGTTCTCAGCAACAATCCACTCACTCTTCTTAATCTTTTGATTTAGTGGTGTTTTTTTTTCTAATGTGGATCACTTTGACCAGATTGGTTTGGGAGATGCTTGTGTGTGTGTGTCAATTTATCTTAAGGGTGAGTAATCTCTGGTATGGAGATGGGGACCTTTCTAATTGGTTGAAGTGTGTTCAGGAGACTGTGTGTCATTGCAGCCTGACAAGAGCAGTTTTCTGTTAAAATGATGGCTGTGCTATATGCAGTGGAAGCATCAACTTGGAAGAACTGACAGTCTGCCAACAGGACCCTATTAATTGCTATAAATTACATAGCTATTTGTTGTCTGACTGTAGTAACTGTGCTCCTGAGTCACAGTGTAGGAATGCTAAGTCATTTACTTGTGGTGTAATTACAAGTAGGTTTTAATTACCATTGCAGAAGAACATGCGAGAACCACGTTACATAAATATTTTCAGATCTTTCAAAGCCTCTGATTAATATTGGGTTACTTGTTAGTTTAAGTAAGGCTGCATTGGTTGCAGCTGGTTTTTGGAAAGTAATTTGTTGTAACACTCTTCCTACAAATAAACATTCTGTTTGCTTCAATTAGATGATACGATAGTCTTTCTGATATGAAAACAAATAAACTATCTAAGATCTTTATTTTTTTTCTCAAATAGATGTGCACTTAGAATTAGAAGAACGACTAGCAAAATTCATGAGGACAGAGGAAGC
Organism: Leptosomus discolor; assembly: GCF_034619465.1. Lineage (NCBI taxonomy): Eukaryota > Metazoa > Chordata > Aves > Leptosomiformes > Leptosomidae > Leptosomus > Leptosomus discolor. The sequence goes on along the minus strand of NC_141419.1, from coordinate 45,296,230 downwards.
TATTATATACTCATACGGATTTGCAACAATTGCCAGTGCTATTCCTGCATATTCGAAAAGAGGGGACATTGTGTTTGTGTAAGTATTGTTTTCTGCTTGGGAAATTCCAGATTAAAGAGTTTTCCTTTCAGTTTTTCTTTTTCATTATTGTTAATTGTACCAAGTTAACTGTTTAGAAAACATGCTGGTTTTGTTCAAGTATTTTGTCATACAAAGCTCAAATATCTTTTTTTTTTTTTTTTTTTTTTTTTTCCCAAATACTCCAAATCAAATCAGTTACTGCTTTTATGTGGAAGAGCAGACTTGGGCACTCAGCTGAAAATAAAACAACCCAAACTTGTGCATGCCAGAACTAACAGAAGTCTAATACCTAGTTTTCTTCTTAAGGAACTATGCAGTCATACTTGCTTTTTTCCTTTACTGCTGACAAGAGGAGGGTTTAGATTTAGTAGTAGTTGATGGATTTTTCTTAAGCCTTCCTATTCCTTTAGTACCTTTGTAAGTCTTTAATATCCACAGGGCTTCTATGGCATGTAATTTCACAGTTTAACTTGAACATTTTATGAAAAAATATGAAGAAGTACCTGTTTTGAATATAACACCTACTAGTATCAGTTGATGCATTTTATTTTTACACAGGGAACTGATATATCTTCTCCATGGCCAGAGTGAATGAGTGGCTCTGTGGGGTTTAGCTGCCTGCTGGGGTTAAGCCACAACACAATGATACTTTTGTATTTGTCTGCCAAAATCTTTCTTCATTACTGTCTTTTCTAAGTGTAAGGCTTGCAGCCTATTTGACTTCTTTTATAGAAGTTCTTTCATAACTTTGATCATATTTTTTGGTCATTTTTGAATGTTTCCCAGATTAGCTTTTTTGAGATGAACAACCAGGATTGTGTACGCTATTCAAGATGGCTGTGTATCCTGGATTTAGCCATCTTGTACTGTTTCAGTTTCTCACTGACAAAAGATCTCACCATATTTGAAAGCAACTTGGTTGAATTTACTGCATTTAGCATGTGCAGAAGGTTTGGTTTAGTTGCCATTTTTAAAAGGTTACTCAACTTAAGCAGCTGTGAAATTGCCATACCCTGTTATGCTCGGCGATTTGCTTTTCCAACGCTTAAAAATGGCAGATAGTTCTTTGAATGCTGAGGTAGTAATTCACAAAGGATATTAAAAAGCAGGTTTTGCATACTTGGAGGACTACTATAAATGTTAGAGGGACATCTCTGCACCTCTTTTCTAAGACCCAGAGGTCTTAGAGTCAGAGGTTTCTGGGATGATTACCATGCTACTGTACCTGATCTGTGGAATGCTGTGCTCAAATAAGCTGCTGTCACATACAAACGAAACGACCAGTGTACACTTTAAAAAAATAACTGTTGGCTTGCTTTTAGAGACTATACTGCATAGGAAAGTTTTTAGAAGCTTTGGAAATGAGTTTTCAAAATGAAAATAAAACATATGATGCTTTGATAAATCTGGTTTAAGTACACCTAAGTAAAATTATCTGCTCAAAAGCAGGACAGTCGTTATAGCCAGCTTTCTTTGAATAATTTTTAAACGAAGTGCAAACTTAGAAGGGCTTGCTGTATTTACAGAGATGAAGCTGCCTGCTTTGCTATTCAGAAGGGATTACAAGCATCTCGTAGTAACATCAGGTTATTTAAGCATAATGATATGGCTGACCTTGAACGACTGTTGAAAGAACAAGAGACTGAAGATCAAAAGGTACCATTCCTTTGAAGAAATATTTGTACTGTTTTGTGCCACCTCCCCCACCTATTTTTACTGATTGGTGTAATTGAATGGATGCAATGCTTATAGGCAATTGTTTTGGTTTTCGTAAATCTCTATTGAGCAGGTAATGTTGCTTGTGTAATTAAGATCGCTTTTTCTTAAAAATAATATTTATTTATTTATTTGTATTTTTCTGCATAACCACTGGAAGTGAGCTCACAGGCATTGGTAGTGGGGGAATATCTTTACGGGCAGGTGACTGAAGTGTGAGATTTTGGGTTTTTCTTGAAATACAGAGCTTTTTTTTTGTCTTTTAGAAATTTGTATAACTGCATTCACCTAACAAATCATGCAAGTTAATTATCAGTTTGAATGCCATACCATAAAATGAACACAAAAGCGGCTAGTCCTAATCCTTTAATTTGTAGAATAAACGTGATGATTTTATTTTTTTCCCTCAGACTCTTCCCCCATCTTGCACTCAACTCTTAATGTGTTTTCTCTCTTGAAAAATTTGGGTCAGTTAGATGGCTTGCTTCTCATTCTGACAGTAACACGAAAGAGTGTCCAAAAGCAGCTACCAAAATCAGGATCAGCAAGTACAGATAACTTGATTAAATGAATTTTAAAAGAATTAGCTGAAGAGCTATGACCATTATGTGCCTCAATCACAGAATGACGGAAATTTACAAACAGTTGGAAGAAAGCTAATTTTGTGCTAAAAACTGGAAAAATGGAAGTAGAGAAACTGCATAATTATAAGCCAGTCAGCTTAACATGAGTCTAACTCACTAATGGATCTGATTAATAGCAAATATATAGACAACATACTAGTTAACATACCTTCATGGAAAATGCATTTTGTCAGATAATCTTTAAATGAGTTTTTAGATGTAGTTGGCAGACTAGTGATGCAGTTCGTGTAACACATTTGGTTTGTTAGAGCAGAGTGCTTTGATTTAGCTAGATGATTAAGGTTTCTTAACATAATTAGCTGAATGGCAACATAAAGTTGGTGGCCAAGAGCTTAATATAGACCATGTATGTATAACTAAGACATACTGACTAGGAAGGGGTAGATCTTACCACTAGAGTTGATCCAATTTGTGGAGTGGACTTACCACTCAGAAAAGTCAAATAGATGTTCTCTGAATCTTTTTACAAGAACTGAAAGAGGTAAGAAGCATGACTTAATATCCTTGATCAGAAGGTATCAATAAGGTTTAAAGTAAATACCAGGGGAATGGCATTTTAAAACAACAAAACTCAAATCATACCATTGAAGTTTAAACAGAAACCAGTGCAGGATATTCTAACAGCCTATATTGTCCAGAGATCACATAAGGAGATTAACTTAAGTGTTTTGGATTTTGTTGTATGCAGATGCTGCTTGTGAGAGGTTTGTGCTGCATTGAGAATCCTGGTGCACAAACCACTTGTTGAAAAGCCTTCTAAATGCTCAGACTAATGATGGGTGTAATAGAGACCGTGATTTGTAGTATTTGTTCTGTAGTTGTAATGTTTCTATTTTATTCATAATTTCAAATGGATTGTTAAGATTTGTTGCAAATCATTAAATCTTTTGTAAGAGTTAAAAGCTTTAAATTATTACAAAATAAAGAAAAACTAGTCCAATGAGGCATTTAAACTTTTCTTACAAATGATAAAAAACTAAGTTTAAACTAAAGTAAAAGCTCACTTGAAAAAAAGAGACATTTCTTTCCTTGCCATTACTGTCCTTCCCTATCAAAATCTTCAGAGCTTCGCTTGTTAGTAACAATTGATGTGAACTGAAACCATATCTTTCTCTGAAGAATCCTCGCAAGGCCCGTGTAACTCGAAGGTTTATTGTAGTGGAAGGATTGTATATGAATACAGGAGACGTTTGCCCTCTTCCAGAACTGGTAAGTGGTTTCAGTTTGTGTTTTAAATTGCATATGAAAACTTGTGACTAATGAAATAGTAGCATCGTATAGTTAAGCCTAGATAGAAAAATTCTGCATGGAGTTTTTTTACTTTCTTGCTTTCTCAAAAGTTTGTGAAATGGCAATCCCAAATCTTACATTATTTTGAAACTTCTGATGAGGATGAAGAATCTAAAGCTATGTGTAATGAGATTTGCAAAGGAATATCTGGTTATGGTCTTAGTTTTTAACCTGTAAAATACACTGTATTTTCAGCTATGCTGTGTGATACTAAATTGCTGAACTAAGTTATATCTAAAAAAACCCTCGAAGTTTCAAAGAAACCCTCACACAGCTGTCATAAACAATGACTCCAAAACATTTGCCACTTAGTATAAATTGGCTCGTTGTGCAGGCTGTATTCTAGTAGATAATGGAAGAGATGCTGTGGAAATACATAATCTTGAAAGTATTTGATAGCCTATTTAAAAGAAAAAAAAATGTTTTTGTACACGAACATTTATGAAATATACTGTAGTCTTACATGGTGGAAGAATTTTGAAGGCTTTTAAAATGTCTTAATGACAGAACAGAACTCTAGAGCTGACATTTTTGCAGTATTCAGGATACTGTACTTGTCTGTCTTTACCATTTTATTACTAAATTCTGATGGGCTTGACTTGTATTTTATATCATTTGCTCTGTTTTAGATAAAATTGAAGTATAAATACAAGGTTAGAATCTTTTTGGAGGAAAGCCTTTCCTTTGGGGTCCTTGGAGAACATGGAAGAGGAATTACTGAACACTTCGGAATAAATGTAAATGCATTTTTCTTTTTTTTTCAGTTTTGTTGTGAACAAGAGACTTGCACAGAAGCAAGTTACATAACTGATTTTTTTTATACCTGTGGCATTAACAATGTTTGGTAGTTTACGATAGAAATTTAAACATACTTTTCTTTCTTTTCTTTATCAGTCTTAAAGTGTTCAGGTCTCGGCACTTTTCTTTCATGTGCTTTCTTGACATAATTTTACTTATTTTTAGTGAGGAAGATAACAAAAGAATTTTTACAATGCATAACTTTATCGGGGGGTTTTTTGGACACTCAGTGGGATGATGATTGCCGTATTTTCCAACCACATACACTTAGAAGTGTCATACTTACACAGAAATAGTGGAGGGGCTATGAGTAAGTCAGAAAAATCTCAGTGTATAGCCAGCCGACTTGGCTTTTATTGCATTTTACTCCAGTGGGAGAAGAATAGGATAAAGCTTTTGATGGTCCTTTCAAAGATGTTGTCTTACTACGTTACTGGCAGATTGACCCAAACTGTTTTTCCAAGAGTCTACCTTTTGTGGCATTTCTTTAGCTGAGGAGTGATGTGGAAATCCAAAATGGTATCCTTGTGGTTGTTTGCTACCACAGCCACATGAGCTGGGGAAGGAAGAAGTGCTTTTTTGATTGCCAGTGTCTTAGTGGGGAGCATCTCACACTACATTCTGACAGTGTCTGAGTTAAGCTTGGAAGTGAAATTAAAATTCTGAGAATTTATTCTGTCGTTCCCTATTTCCTATTGTTTTCACTTTAAGTGTCTTAATACCAAATGCGGAAAAGAGAAAATTAATGTTAAACAGCTTTAGAAAAGGAAACAGAGTGCTACGGTGATGCTTGCCAAGTACCATCTAATTGGCTTCTATGTTAAATTAATTTAAAAACATAATCTTTCAGTTTTGTCTGCTTGGAATGGGAGTTTGTACCAGTGGTGGTCAGTGTGCATTATAGAGCCTGACCAAAAAATATATTGGCAACTAACAAGTGAAAGAAGACAATTGTGTGTCTAAGGTTCAAACTCTGATTTGACTAGGCTTATGCTCAATTTTAATCATGTTCTAACTCGTGCTGACTGCAGTGGGACTACTTACATTCTTAAAGGACACTGTCACACAGAGTGCTTTGAGGAATTGTCACCAGTATCTATATAATTTGTGTTTTCTGTTTGAGTTCTTCACATTGCAATGCCTGAAAAAGAGTGATCCTGTGTAAATTATCTACAGATCCATAAATCTCAATTTTTAAAGTCCTTTTGTATTGCTTAAAATTATTTCAGTTGTAGCTTCATTTTAATATGTGATAGTTTGGAGAATCTTCTCCGTTATTCATGTAATAAGAAACAAGATACATCTTTAATAGATTTATCTTATAAATAGTCTTGATGTGATCAAAGTATTTTTTAATAACTTCTTAATTTAACTGGCAGATTGATGATATTGATCTTATTAGTGCAAACATGGAAAATTCACTGGCTTCTATTGGAGGATTTTGCTGTGGAAGATCTTTTATTATTGACCATCAGGTAAGTCAGGTCTCATTTTTATGTGGTATGGCAGGATTAGAAGTGAGAGTTAGCCACTAATATCAATTTGCAAGGAGTGTTGTTATATAAATTATTATGCAAGACTGGATCTATACAGGAACTGTCTGGTTCTATGAAATACTGTAGGTGAATTGGAGACCTACATTTAAATCCTTCCATGAACCTGTAAGTGTTGAGGAGAGGTTGTTAAGGTATATGTGAATTAACTTTTAAAATGTTGTCTATACTGCTATAGACAAAAACGTGAATTTTTTTCTTTTTTTTTCCTTTTTTTCTTTTTTTTTTTTTATCCCCCCACAGCGATTGTCTGGTCAAGGCTACTGCTTTTCTGCATCCCTACCTCCTTTGTTAGCTGCTGCTGCTATTGAGGCTCTGAATATTATGGAGGATAATCCAGGTACTTGATTCGGGAAATTCTTATTCTTCAGCCTTTCTTCACCCAAAACAAATAACTCATGCTTCTACCTACTTTGATTCTTCACCGTTTTACTCTTTTAAGTCCTCTGTCTTTTTCAGCTAATTAATTTTACATGCATGATTTTTTTTCTTCGTATTTCTTCCTCTTTTCTTCTTTCAGCTGAAAATTAGGAAGTTAGTTGATACTAGGAGAGACAGAGATCATTTTCACTAAGCAAATAAGAAATTATTATTCTGCTTTATAGACTAATGATATGCTTCTTCCTTGAAAACAAATTCCTTCAAGACAAATGGAAGAAGGGGATGTTAAAGAGAAACAAATGGGAATGTATTTCCCCAGGACTGAACAACCCTTCCCTTACCAGTTGCACTACATAATTTATTTTTTTCTTCACCACGTAAGCATTCAGGCAAGAATTCTCAGGAATGATCATGTTGCAAACACCTGCACTTTGGGCAGGACCAAGTACAGGGCATTTGGATAAAGTTGGCAGGCAGGAGTTTCTGCGCTGGGAGTCGGAGAATGGCCCTTGTTGCTAGAACCTAAGAAAGATATTTTTGGGGGGTTTTTTAAATTTTTTTTTTTGGCAGGAGGTGGAGGGGGTGAGAGGCGTATGAGAAGGACAGAATTGTCCAAATCTGTGTGTATTTGGTTTTAACCTTCATTAGCATCAACAGATTGGAGGACATCTGCAGAGAGATGCAGTGTTTAATTTGTCACAAATAAATAAAAGCTACTGGGTAGCCCACCCCTAGGTCTCAGAAGCCAAAGAAAAGAAAAAGAAAAAAAAAAAAAAAAGATTAATTTATGGGACTGTTAGCTGTGTTAGCTATAGTTGAGGGTCAATGTTTATTGAGAAAAAGAACCAAGGTTTGCAGATCCAGGAGTCAAGGTTTCTTGTTTAAGAATCTGCAGTGAGTTGGTGAAAGGATCAAGCAGCAGAGTCTGCATGGCTGTAGATATTTTATAAATAATAAAATAGTTGGACCTGCCATTTCTATCCCATTACCAAGTGTTTGTGTCATCCATTCCATATGATCATGAACCAATGCAGCTGGAGTAATGAGATAAGGGGAGGTAATGCATTTGTCAGATCTTAAAAGCCTATCATTTCCTGGCAGAAATGGGAATCAGGAACATTATGAAGAGTAGCGAAGAGACTTAGTACTTCAATAGATATGTGTATCTTAGTTTTCCTTCCAAATGCTTTTTAAAAAATCTTAGACTTCTAGAAATGTAAAGTAGAAACAGGATATCTAAGCCTTTTCATTTTTCTTTTTCTTTTTTTTTTTTTTTTTTTGTGTGTGTGTAGACATTTTTCAGACTCTCCAGGCTAAATGTGAACGAATTCACAAAGCTTTACAAGGGTAAGTGGTTTTTTTCTGTTCTTTTTGGCTGGTGTTGATTTGACCATACCTTTATAATGCCAACTTTAAAGAACTCTCCTTGCCCAAATCTCTTTCTGGCTTTACGGATGCTTAGACTGGGATATGTACACTAAATTATGTATGTAGTAAAGGAAGAGAGTCATCCTTTTCCAGCTGTCTGTTATGCTACTAAAGAGTCCCAAGTTTTTAAAATCCCTTTACAGATACTGAAATTAGATTATGCCTTAATGCTAGTGAGGATGCTTGCAAGCCTTTACACATTTAAGCCTATATAGAGTGGGATAGCTTTCAGTGGAAGTGTTGATAAGCATTTTGGAAAAAAAAAAGTCTTAAGTAAAAGCATTTGGGATGTAGCTTAGCAGATACTCTTTCGGACAACTCAATGCACCTTGCAATCACTTTTAATATAATATTATTCTTACATGTGAGACTTGAATGTTAAATAGTAATAGAATATTAATTATTCTGGAGGCAGATAGAAAATTGCTAGAATTTATCTGAAAAATAAGGATTCTGTTTAAAATTTCCTGACATTGTCCTGTTTTAAAAGGTGGCTATACTGAGTAATGCTTTTTTTCTGACAGGTTTTGATACTGAAAAATAGTGAAATTGCTGTGACTGTTCAACTGTTTAATGTGCAGAATAGATATGTTAGCTGGTATTTTACAATTCATTTTCTTCAACAGTTTTCTGTTTTTCCAAGTTACAGAAATTAATAACATTTAAACACACACAAAATCTATAATGCATGATTGATTATACTAGCTGAATTTTTTTGTTGTCTTGGTCATTTAGTTATTTAGGTGAGTTGCTTCAGATAAGCGGTTTCCAGCTAGCTGATGTTTTATGTTAGAACTTTAGACACATTCAACTTCCTACCATCAAATAATCCTGTCTCCTTTGTCTGTGTTCTATTTCAACATGGGTTTAAAACGCATAGGCTTTCAGGTCAAAGATACCCAGATGCTTTTACGCTTGAAATTGAAATTTTAGAGTAACTTGAAAATGGTTAGCATCTCTTCTTTGCTAGTAATAGAAAGTTATGATTGAGCTAAAAGGAGAGTAATCCTGATATTCTCCTCTACCTATAATTTTTCGATGATAATTATGTTTAAAATACAGGGGAAAAAATGTAAGGAAAAATTGTCAACCTTTTACTTGTTAATATTGACTGCAAAACAGAAGGGAATAAGCCATGACTGGTATTTTTCTGTCCTGTGACTAGGTCTACCTTTTCATTTAAATTCAGCGACTAGTATAGTCACAAATCAACAAGCAAACAAAATGCCTGAGCGTCTGTAATAGGACTTTCGTATTTTGCCTTGTGGAAAACAGTGTGATATTATAGCAATCCAAAAAAATTGCAAAGGAAGTAGTTCTGGTAGGTTGTACTGGGAAGGAACTTGAAAGCTTTAACAGCATCAAGGAATTGGGCAGCCGTGTAGCAGGAAAACTGTCCTAACAATTGCATAAAGCAGTATCAGAGAAAAGATTTGAGCTAATATTTGCAGGGTACAGTGTGTGGTTTTTTGTGGGGTTTTGTTTGTTTGTTTGTTTTTTAAATTAATAACCACCCTAGAAAAAGTGTATGATGATTTGGAGAGGAGGCAAAGATTTCAGAAACACCTTTTTTTTTTTTTAGTGCTGTGATGTTAAATGCACTCATCTTCCCTGCCGAACCATGGCTGCTGCTTGACTCCAATTCTTCATGGTGCTCTCACTATGATAGAGTGGAACTAGCTGTTGGTTTAAAAAAGAACATAAAATGGTGTTAGAACTGTACACAAAGGAACCAGGAAAGAATACACTGCTTTTCTCCTTTTGTAAAACAAATACAGCGAGAGGAACAAATTAAAAGTAAAGCAAATCTTTCTTTTAGACAAAGTGTAACTAACCTGTGAAATTTAATCTTGATATATAAGGACCAGTGTATAATTAGCATTACAAAAAAATGTTGGTCTTTATATGGATGATGGTGGGGGAAGAAACCATAGCCTTGTAAGCTGGAGGAATGACTGGTGTTCCTGTTCTGGCTACAAGCTAAGTGCCGGCTTATGGAAGAATTCTTCTGAATCCTGCATAGAACTACTTTCTTATTGTCTATGGCAGTTTATAAAGCATAAGAAAACACAGTAAGAGATGGGATGATTAACTCAAATCAGGAATATTATTAACTTTCTTAACAATCTTGGATAAAGTAGGTTTCTGTCTTCTATTTAAAAATATCTGGTGTCTTAGTAAATAGAAACCAAGAAGCTCTGTTGCAGGGAGACAGGATGGTTGGGACAGAATTTTGCGGGTTTTTAAAAAGTATGAAAGTAGTAGGTAGTAACCCTTAAATGGTTCATTACTTGTTGCATATCCAACACCTGGCTGAGAATTTTCCAATAAAGCAAGTTTTCATTGGGGAAAAGCAGATTTATTTTTAAAGATTTTCCCTTCCAAAGAAACTTGATGTTTTTTTCAATGAGACTTCATTCTAGTTTTCTGTTAGCAAAACTGGCATAAATGTTTATGGTGTTCATGGCAGTCTGGCTACACAGGGTCCCCTACTGCCAAGAGCCTGGTCCTGCCATGCGGTTCTGCAGCCCAGCCTTGTATCTGGGGTGCAGAGAGCTATGAGGGGGGAGCTCCATGAGGCTACATCCATACTAGTATGTTAACATCAGGAAGCACTCCTGGGCACTGGATCTCAATTGTCTACTCTTGTCAAATTGTTGGAATGATCTGTGGCATGGGTTTGGTCTGGGACAAGCAGCACTCTTTGAAAGGACTCTTGGATACAGTTCAAGAGTTGGCATGTGCCAGGAGCCATTCCCAGTAGTCAGTTTGGGTTTGGCCACACTGACATGGAGACTCAGATTTTAAAAGTGTGGATGTGAGGCATTGCATACCCATTCACCGCAGGGCCAGAAAACAGTCCAAAGCACATTTAGTTTACTAATACAGAACTCACCTTAAGAGGAGCACTGGAGTTCAGGAGGCTAGTTTTGTTCCTTTGTTACTTCAAAACCAGATTTTTCAGACTTCTCTCTTTTTTGTGTGCAAGTTGTACATTTTTGTTTGAAACTGAAACTTCTCAGCATTTCTTAGGAAAGTGAATTCTGATTTCAGGAAAGCTACAGTGTGCATGCATTGAATTGTCAAATACTTGTTGAATCTTAATTTGGCAGAGGCTGAGAAAAACTTGGTTAATACTTTACATGAAAGTTAAAGTATTGCCATCAGAAGACCTCATGTTAAACTCCTGAGTTTCTTCAAATAATTGGGTAAGATGAATTATGTAGTTCAGTTTACTACAGCTGTGACTGATAGAAATAGTTTTAAGATTAAGTTTGAAACTTGTAATCAACCTCTATGGGTAAGGGTGTATAGCAAATACAAAGCATGTTATTCAGGCAAAGACTCGCTTTAAATGGAAGTGGTACAAAGCTCACTTCGTACTCAGCTTTTCTCATCTTCTCTTTGGAGGGGGGCAGTTTATGATCATCTATTTCAACTAAAGAATTATGTCTCTTTTATGACTGCTTTTATAACTGCATAACACTAATACTGTGTCTGTCTAAACAAAACCTAATTGTTTTAGTGGCTTGTGTTAAACTGTTCTCCAGCAAATAGATTTAAATTACAGTGAAACTTCATCTGACATCGACAAGTAGGGAGATGACAGTAGAATGTGGCTTTTTAAAAGTCAGGTCACTCCTAGGGAACATAAGAACGGATATGTTATATGGCTATATTGTGTATTGTCTTTCTGCCTTGTAGCTTGGCCATGAACTGCTTTTCCTTGTTCTTTATGTTACCAAATGGTGTTTCCCCAATCCTTAGATATGCATTCAGTAGTGAGACAAATGCAGTCTGTGTGCTTGTGTATTAAAGAAATCACTTGTGTTTGGTTAGTTTGCAAGTGTAGGTGAGTGACAGCAGAACATTTGTGGTTTTGGGGCTGAACAAAAATGTTAGTTTGAGCTGTCTTTCTGGAGTGGACCGTGAATTGAAATAGCATTGTAGAAATTATGCAAGATGCTTTCCATGCTAGAGCATAATTTTATTTTTTCAAGGTTATAATTGATTCAAGGTGTTTGTAGTGCCAATTCTCTCTCCTATAGGCTCCAGTTCTGGTGTTTATGGATTTTAACATCTCTTCTGCTCTGACTGGGTCTTGAACTTTGTAAAAATAGAAAATTTATTTGAAAATTAGAGTATAAACTTACAATGTGTATGAGGCAAGCTTATCAAAAGTCAGGAATCAAAAGTTACAGCTGATGGTAGACATGTGTTTATGGGACCTGTTAATTTTGGAGACCAGAAGTCTTGCTCAGGTATTAGATACAGTTCTTTGGAGGGGAGGACTGAATATCATTGTATGAGGTATCAGGACAATGGCAATCAAATGTCATTAATTTAATTAAATTCTAAGAACCTGATTAACAACTGTCCCTACGTACAGATGTGGGAGCCATTCTAGCAATATAACTAGTTTTAGAGGAGCTTATGATTAAGTGATAGATGATGTAAAGATTTGATACCGGAAATAATTTAAAATCAGAAGTCTTGCCAAAAAAATAAACTTTGTTTCTTCTTATCACATAAGTGGGTAAAAAAATTTATTACTATTTATTTTCTTAATACAGACACCAAAGACTTGACTTAGCTAACTGTGTTTTTGTCAGCAGCATACAGTCCTAACACTAATGTTTCTTGTAAATCTTCATAAGGATCCTTTCAACATTTCTGAATCATTAATCCTTTTTGCAAAAGGAGGAGTCACTATTGTTACATAAACTTGCTGAAACTACTAGTAAACTGCTTAGGAAAGAAGTTCGCTTGATAAATTTCTTTACCTATTGCAAGCTGAAATGCACATGTTTTGTCTGCGTTAGTATTAGTAAAGTGAAATATCCCTCTCTTCTCACTCGCCGCCTAGAAAGGGGAAACAGTATCTAGAACTTTCAACACGTGTGTTCAAGTAGGTTGTGCATTAAAGGCTTTTTATTCATTTTAGGATTTCTGGCTTGAAAGTAGTGGGAGAAACTTTTTCTCCAGCGTTGCATCTACAGTTGGAAGAGAGCTGTGGATCTCGAGAAAATGATGTGAAGTTACTCAAAAGAGTTGTGGATTATGTAAGTGTCCCCATAGCAAATAAAATATATCATTGCCTTTGAATATGAATAACGAATGAAGTACATATAGGTAGGGAGGCTTGTTGGGTAATTTGTTTGGAATGTCTTGCAGAAATGCAGCAAACTCAGTTTCTGTGCTGACTATAGGGCTATATTAATAACCATCTTCTAACCATTTCTTGCTGCAGATGTTTAGGTCTGGTGCAGTGGATAAAAATATATATTAGATCTTTTACTTCAGAAAATAATTATTTCCTGTTATGTACTTCAAAACAAGTTAAACTTCCATATAAAACTCTTGCTTAGGAAACTTTTATGATGTTCAGAAGAGTAAAGGCTATAATTTAGAGATCTGGTGGTGTATTTTAACCATTTGAGGTCTAGCTTACTGTAATTTTGCGTGTTTGAGTCCATGAACTTGCTTTTTTGTGTGAAGAATCTTGTGTTTTGTATGTAGTATTTTTTCCATCTTCAATACACATTGGTTCTCTTTCTCCCACATGAAGGAGATGAAGGTTGGTGAGAAAGTTTTATATTTCAGGTGGCAGGTAAACAAGACTACACAACAAAAAGAAACTCTGAAGTTGATTTGCTTGAAAATATGCTTAAATGTTATTTAATAACCTACTTAATACAGCATTTTTGTCTGATTACTTAGAGATGAAAGGTAAATAAGCTACATCCTAACCTGTTTTATGTGTTTATGCTGTATTAAAATTAGAGATGATTTTTTGCACAACCTTCAAAACCTTCATCAAACTCATAGAAGTTAGTTATATGTATTTGATGATCAAAAGGATATGCCATCAGAAATTCCCAGATTGCCAACTGCTATATTTTCTTTATTTGTAGTGCATGAATAGTGGTATTGCATTAACTCAGGCCCGCTATCTGGAGAAAGAAGAAAAATGTCTTCCTCCACCCAGGTTAGTAGAAAGTCAATACATTGTTTCATTTTATTGGGTATGACTCTCTGTCTCTTTTCATAAAATGATTGGGTTTTGTTCAGTAGACTGGATTGAATAGTTAGTCCTGTAAAAAATGGGAAAGCTTCATTTTGAGGTATATTTTCAGTGGCTGTTACAGGATGCCAATACCCTGAAATAACTGTACCAAAACTACCTAAATCTCAATGGTCAGCATGTTGCCTGTTACCAGGCACGTTTCCATGAACTGCATATCTGCAAGTAAAAAAGGTAACAATCAAATTTCTGTGGTGAGTAAGGCTGGGGTGGGGGGGAGGAGTGGGGAAGTAGTTTGACCATTTCTTTTTAATCATATATCTTGTTTCTGGTTGAATTTGAACTCATAATAATTTCTCTAGAGATGGTGATCTTAATGTTTTAAAATTAGTCCAAGAAAAGTCTAAAGCAAGGAGTAAAGTTTACTGTGTATGTTCTGGTTTTCTTTTTCTAGTATTCGAGTAGTGATAACAGTGGAACAAACAGAACAAGAACTGGACAAAGCTGCATCACTTCTTAAGGAAGCTGCACAGTCTGTATTGAATTAGACTGCTGTTTTGGATTCCTCTTTCCCCAAATTATCAGGATAAGTGTTTTACACTGTACAGTGACTTCACTTGAGATATTAGAGTTCTTCCACTGATGGCATTGAAATGTGAGTGAGCAACAAGACTGTTCCAAAATGTTACAAATGCAGTGAGGAAAAGAATGCTGAATTTTGAAACTGGTGAATGACACAGTGCACTTGCAATTCAAACTCTTACCATTTACTAGCATTCCTTAAAACAGGATATCACTGTTGCATACAGGACTTTTTCATAAGTTGCATCTTATAAAGTTTTAAATTTATTTCTGCAAAACCTTGGAAGTTTTCAAAAATGTATATGTATATTCAGTTTTCCCCAAAAACATCTAAAATATATAATTTTCTTTGCATATTCTCAGAATGTAGGAACTTCAAATAAATTTCAATGAATTACCGCCCCCTCCCAATGAAGATAAACTGTCAAACTGCCAAAAGGGAGAAAATAACACATTAAGAGATAATTTTGTGCTATATTATGTCATTTATTATTGGATTACAGGAGGAATTTCAACTCTTTTCTGGTTTTATCTTTCTCTAACTATTTTTGGAAGCCATTTTATTAAGGGTGCCTGGCCAGAGAATTCCATTATCTAAATGGTAAATTCACAGTAAATACTACTTGCTTCCTGCATTTCAAATGTAATGATATGCATGTTTGATATTAAGGGTGAGGTTTTTCGTATTAGTAACTTTTAAAACATCTAAACTGAAACCTCCGATTTGTGAAACTGGTGTAATTCCATTATAGTATGTTCAGTCACGGAGACTTTTCACCAGTCTTGAAGAGGAGTCAAGCAACATGAAGAATGAACCAAGGTTTTGAAACAGCAACTGAATATATTAGCTTAGTCAAACTAATTCAAAGAACTAAAATGGTATGTGCTAAGTTTTGTCTCTAAACAGCTGTACCTTAGAGGGGAAGACTCACAGACAGCTAATAGATTTTAGGTGGTAGAAATACTACTGAATCACAGCTCAATACGTGCACATAAAATCCCCGCATATTTGCATAGTAATATTTGGAGGTTATGCTGTCAGGATTTTCAGTAAGCACAGATGGACATTACACAGACGGACACATTACACCAGTTGGATAGATGAAACTGGTAAGGAAGGGTGACAGTAGGCTGTACCTTTTTATAAAATAAAAACTATAACTCTGTTTCAGGATTTTGCTTTAAGAATGCCTGTTTAAAAAGTTTATAATCTGCCTGATATGTATTCTGGTTTGTTTTGTGCTTACGTGCCTTTTTGGTTGCTGCTACAAGGACTACAGGACTATTTTTGAGAAACATCATTGTTTAAATAAAAAGTTAATCATGTTTGATGGAGATTTTTACTTCTCATGTAATTAGATTTTGTAACATGATAAACCATATTTTCTTGAATATTCTGTGTCAGATGAGCATAGTCTATGTTGCCTATTCAGTTCATAGTGACTGTCTCTGCATTGGCTTTCAAAACTTCTCACCTGTGTACAGTCAGATAAACCAGCTAAAGTTCTGTTGGGGCGCTTTTGTGATTGTTGCTTGACTATTTGAAATAGTCAAATCATTATCTGTGCAATGTAGAGAAACCTTCATCCCAACGTGAAAGAGTATTCCTATTTCACTGACATTTATGTTTTTCTCTGTTAACTAAGTAAAAGCCTGTGAGAAGCCAACAATTTAAAAGACCAAAAATGTGGGGAAGGAAGCCGATTCCCATTTTATAGGCTGGAACTGGAGTGCAGAACCAGCTCAAGACCCTTAGAGACTGTGAGAAATGGAAATTAAAACTTCTGTCTGTATTTTGAGCTTCTGAGCCATTTTTGGTTTGATAATTGAAACCTGAATATTCAGGTAAATTCAAGCCTTTGATGTATAAACTGGGAACAAATGAGGTACCTGGATTCCAGTGTGGCACAGTAGATAGTTTTGGAGTTTAAGGTAAACCTGTGAAAGTAAGTAAATCACCAATTAGCATTGAAATACTAGGTTGCAGAATCTATATTCACTTCTTCCATTTTGTTTTAGGTTGGCTGCAAATAGGGGGGAATATTTTTTGTTGCTGCTTTTGAGAACTAGCAACGATCTTTACCTACATGGCTATTTAGATCACCCTAACATGAACACCTTAGAACTGGTAGCTGTTGAAGTACTGTTATAATGTGTGTTATATTGTTAGGTTATATACATGGTCTCTGTGAGAAATGAAGATGCTTATGAGATTGTAACTGGTGGAGAGAGATGTCACTGGTCAGTTCAAGCATGTCTGGCCCTCCTCACTTTGGCATTTTTGATAAATGTCTCTGACATGGCAAGCAGATGAAGGAAAGGATGGCTCTGGGGAAAAAATTTGGTTTGGGTTAGGGAGACAGTAGGTGATTCTGGTTAAACTTTTGACATTAAAAAATCAGAAGCCTGTTAAGGTGCTTAAGTTCTCATGCTCTAGACTGATTACTATATGAATAAGCCTGTTTTAGTTGCTTTATGGTTATGTTTGGATGAAGTGAGACTTTTTCATTCATTTCTTCAGATGTAGGAGCGAAGCTGGGGCCTAAGTAAATAAATGGAAAGCTATTAAGCAGGATACTGTGAGGTGAATCAAACACGTAAGGACCGTATCCTGAACTTCAAAGTTTCTATTGAAAATAAATATTTGAATTCTTAATTTTAATTCAACTAATTTACGTATTTTGCCCTGCCAGGTATTTGGAACAGAGTTGCGGCTAAGTGGAAGCATCAAGATAACAAACAGTGATCAAAAATAAATGTTGTAATTTTTTTTTTTTACTGAAGATTAGTATCTGATAGTTGAGAATTAATGCATTTTAACTGTAATAAAGTGGCCATTTACTGAAATTGTCCTGATAAAAGCAATTATTTGCAGTATGTGGGGACTGAGATGAACTGGAAAGAATTTATATTTGGGAGTATTTTGGCTTGCAGAAACATGTCTACATGTTAGACACATATATTCTTTTTTTAAACAAAGAGATCTCTTTTCCTTGACTATTTAAAAATCATTGATTGTTATTTGTGTAGGTTCATTATTTTTACAGGAAAACTTACAAATGCCTTTACTGTTTATTATACTAATCATTATTTTTGGACAGGAGGTGAAATGCATAAGGAGAGTATTAAGAAAGAAAAAAGATATGGCTGAATAACTTTGATTTTTTTTTTTTCCACTTTTGAAATACGATCCCAGCCACTGCACAGAATGGTGTACTGTCTCCTTTCTGTCACTCCATCTGGACTTTATTATTTTAAACAGGATTGTGGAGTGTTGGCATTCACTGATCTATGAAGTTGCTACTGCAAAAGTGTCTTGCATTTTAAGATAACTCAAGAAATGTACATGATCTGTAAACGCTGCTTAAACAGAGGAAATACTTACAACTAACACAAAGCATTTGTACATTAAACTACTTCAGTGTCCTAATAAAAGTGTCTGGATAACATTTCTTGTGTTTTTATGTTCTTTGGCAGTTTTCATGCTAAGAAGATAATGGACTTACTCTGTCTTGCAGTTGATGGATTTTTCAGATTTGAGTTTCCTGTCCAGTGTGTGCTAGGTCATTGCAAAATATGCATAATAAGTCCCATAAACTAGTAAATCAGCTGAGCTGCAGGTCGCTGGAAGTATCTATCAGGGAAGGACAGTTCTCTACATGACCGATTCCTAATACTGAGATAGCAGATCCTTATGGAATAACTGCTGTTGGAAACTAAACACTGGGCCAGATACAGTTTTGCTGTGACTCAGTATGGAATTTCTGATGTATCAGCAAACTGTTGAGTCCAGATGAAATATGTCCCAGCTTTGAAAGACCTTCATGGAAGAAAATACTGTAATTTTGCCTACTATATTATATGGATAAGATTTCTCTATTTACCTCTGCTATTAAAAGTGTTACCACCTGACTTTGAATGCTCTTTGGATCACTGAGCTGTGTTTTTCAATAGGGGATCCAGTGGTGGCAAAAAACAGTAAGTACTGGAGTCAAAGGAAAATCTAAGCAGAATTGGAAATGTATAATCCACTGGTTAACTTATATTTGGTGCCAGGACAAAAATGGGAATATTTTGGGGCATTACTAACAGAGACATGATCATCTCACTCTACTTGGCACTTCTCAGGCTGCACTTGGAGTACGGTGTCCAGTTCTGGTCCCCACAAGTCAGGAAAGACAAGGCCAGACTGTCGGAGGTCTGAAGGAGGGCCATGAAGATGACCAAAGGGATGGAGAACCTGCCTTGTTGTGGTGGGTTGACCCTGGCCAAAATGCCAGGTGCCCACCAATGCCACTCTATCACTAGCCCTCCTCAACTGGACAGGGGAGAGGAAAAAAAACATAACAGGCTTATGGGGTTGAGATAAGGACAGGGAGATCACTTGGCATTTACTGTCACGGGCAAAACAGACTCGACTTTGAGAAAATGTAATTTATTACCAATTAACTCAGAGAGAAGTAATGAGAAATAAAACCAAATCTTAAAACACCTTCCCCCCACCCCTACCTTCTTTCCTGGGCTCAACTTTGATCCTGATTTCTCTCCCTCCTCCCCCCCCAGCAGCGCAAGGAGGGGAACAGGGAATGGGGGTTGGGGTCAGTTCATCACTCTGTTGTTTTCTGCTGCTCCTTCCTCCTCAGGGGGAGGACTCCTCACATGTTTCCCCTGCTCCAATGTGGGGTCCCTCTCACGGGAGATGGTCCTCCATGACTTCTGCAGCGTGAGTCTTCACACGGGCTACAGTTCTCCATGAACTGCTCCAGCGTGGGTCTCCTTCATGGTGTGCAGTCCTTCAGGAATCGACTGCTCCAGCATGAGCCCCCCCCCATGGGGTCTCTGGCAGCAAACCTGCTCCAGCGTGGGCTTCTCTGTCTCCACAGGCCACAGGTCCTGCCAGAAGCCTGCTCCGGTGCAGGCTTCACACAGGGTCACAGCTTCCTTCAGGTATCCACCTACCCCGGCGTGGGGGCCCTCCACGGGGTGTAGGCAGTCATATGCTCCACCGCCCATGGGCTGCAGGGGGACAGCCTGCCTCACCATGGTCTTCACTACAGGTTGCAGGGGAGTCGCTGCTCCGGCGCCTGGAGCATCTCCTCCCACTCCTGTACTGACCTTGGTGTCTGCAGGATGTTTCTCTCACATATTCTCACTCCTCTCACTTGCTGCAATTACTGCTGCACAACAACTTTTTCACTTTCTTAAATACATTATCACAGAGGCGAAAAACGGTGTCGCTGATTGGCTCGGCCTTGGCCAGCGGCGGGTCCATCTTAAAGCTGGCTGGCATTGGCTATATCTGACATAGGGGAAACTTCTAGCAACTTCATACAGAAGCCTCCCCTGTAACCCACCCCACCCCACCCCCCATTACCAAAACCTTGCCACGCAGACCTGTTACACCTGTGAAGAAAGACTGAAGGGTTCAGGTCTGTTTATGGAGAAGAAAAGGCTCGGGGGGACCTCATCGCAGGTTTCCAGTATTTAAAGGGCATGTACAAAGACGGCAGATGCTCTCTTTTCATGAGGAGCCACAGGGAGAAGAGAAGGGGCAATAGGTACAAGTTGCACCGGGGCAGGTTCTGTCTTGACCAAACGAAATTTTTTTACGGTGAGAACAATCACTGGAGAACAACCTCCCCAGGGATGTGGTAGAGTCCACATCCCAGGAGGTTTTCAAGATGTGACTGGACAGGGTTCTAGGTAATCTCATCTAGACTCCCTTCCCTATGAAAGATTGGATCAGCAATCTTTTGAGGTCGCTTCCAGCCTGGGCTGTTCTGTGAGTCTGTAGTTCTATGATTATAACTGAAGACAGGAAGCAGCAATAATTTTTGACACTTGCACTATTGAAAATTTGGTTTCTTTTGGAGCAAGCCCTTTGTTGACTACCAAAGAATGTCACAGTAGTTGTTGGGGGGAATGCAAGAGAAGGAATTTAAACTCTGTGCTTTACAGTGAGTACACATTAGACTGATGCTAAAAAGAGAGGATAAAAAAGGTGACATAACACTTCATGGCAATCTGAGAGGTGGTTTTGACTTCCTGTTATTTTTCAGTGGTTTGAACTTTTCTTTCACATAACAAGATAATGAAATGGCTCTTCTGTACAGTTAATTGCTGAAAGATCAAATATTAGCTTATTTGTTTCAAGTTTGTCCAGGATAATATTTTTTTATAAGCTACCTTCAGTTGTGTTTATCATGTTTCTACTGAGTAAAGTTTTGCCTTGGCATCAATGGCGAATGTGAATTTTAGTTACCGAATCTAAACAGACTATGATACACCTTACCTTTGTATGCGGCCCTTAGGTTTAAAATCTGGGAGTATTTTAGTGGTTTTTAAAGTAGCTGGTATTATGGAATACTTGATGGCAACAAAATTCCTATTTATGACTGTTCAGATAGAATATCTTATTGGTGAAAGACTATAGATCTAATTTTGACCTATCCTTGTATTTCCACGGTCCCACAGTCAAGCTATGCATGAAGAATTGCTAGCAAACAGTAATCAGCATTTGCAATAAATTTCCTCACTTTTTTGTGGATAAAAGAACTACATGGAAGAAGTTAAGCCATAAGCATGATTGTATGCAGATTGTTTTACTGAAATGTGCTGTCAAACTTTCTTAATAAGCAAATTTTAAATACTTTAATTGCTTATACCTAAATTGCTATTTTGAGAATAAGAATTTTAAGATGTTTAAGGATTTTAAAATACCAGAACTTTTCAATAAGTTGCTCTGTTGTTTCTTGAAGCTTTTGCTATTTCCTCCACCTTTGTTTTCCAGTCATTTTCCTGGTTGTTTTCCTTCATTTTCCAGGATAGCCACCAAAAATAAATGCACTGTTAGTGTGGAGAAATGCCAGGCTTGTCAGGTTTAACTTAAACAAAGTAAAGCAACATGTTTATCATGCCCTGGACACAGGAAGCAAAAGAGCTGAGCAACTTGCTCATCTGGTAAAAAAAGGTTAAGAATGCTGGTATCTGCTTCTCCCTTCTACAAACCTTTGAAGGGGAGATAACAGCTGCAAGAGGGAGCCTTGTGGCAGCAACATGGCTCTGTTTTGGCTAAAGAGCGAGGGACCAAGCAGGAAAACAGTTTCAGCACAAAACTTTGAAGGCCACGATGCCCTGGAGTTGAAATCTTTGCTTAATTATTTAGAAAATTAATATTACAGTTGACATCCCTGCTTATGTTAAAGCGAATTGTAGAGAAAATGCTAGACATACATGACTATGTTACTCCACTCTCTGCCGAAATCATGCTATACATAACCCGTGGGAGGGGACACAGACTTGGAGAATAAAAAGAGGAGAATAAGGGGTAAAAATTGGGAGAAAGGGACTGAAGACCTAGTACTGGAAACTGTTGCATATCAGAAACTGTTTGTGTTTGCAGCAAAAAATAGTGATAGTGACTCTCCTCACAGCAAAATTAGATGCAACTGGGAAAGAAACTAGCAAATGAATGAAGTTATGTATACCCTTTGCAACCTGGGAGAAAAGTTTGGTGTGTAGTAACAAAGGGAATTTATTATGTATCCACACATCTTTCTATGAATAAATTTGTTTTGCTGGGCTAAGGAAAAAGTTGAAAATGGCTAGATGAAAAAAAAATAACCTCGTAACAGTTTTAGGCAGAGCTAATAGATGGTATCCAGTGGAAAGGTTTGAATAAGTTTTGGCTACTTCAACACTTAAAATTAAAAAAAAAGAAAAAAAAAAGAAAAAAAAAAAAAAGGAAAAAGTTCAGCATATGTATACTGATTTGGCCACAGAGTTTCTTTGTGCAGCCAGCAGGGCAGAAGAAAGGTGTAGTAAGGTAACTCATGGTTGAAGGAGTTCCTGTTGTCACATATGGAAAAATGGCAGCAACATTTGCCTTTGGGGTAGTTTATGTGGAACTGTTGATGGGCAGCATGAAACTTGCACAACGCTCAATCTGTTTGACATTTGAGTTTGTTAGGTGACTGAAGGGACTGACACAGCCCTTTGCTTCCAGAAATCAGGAGTAGCCTCAGAAGAGTCTTAGGCTGCTAGTACACACTTTTGTGTGTTTGTTTATCATCCCTTGAGGTAGCATTGATGGATTTGAGAAAAGACAAGTGGAGAAAGAGCATCTTGCTGTGGAAGCAGACTGTTCTAGCTGCTGTGTCTCTATTCAATGGAACATAGCCCAAAAAGCCACTGATTAATCCTGCTCTCTTACTCTTCGCAAACATCATGGTAATGCTTTTGCCAGTCATTAATGGCAAAGAGAGAAGTTTGAAACATCTGTGTTACAGATGACACTGGAACAGCAACTTCTAGACCAATGAATAACTTTCAAGTGCTTAAGTTTACCCAAAGAACCTAGAGGTAAAAGGGGGTTAAGGTTTTCTTGGAAGATCCAGGTGTGGGTCCTGTCTTCTCATTATCACTTTTCCTTTGAAATTATCTACTGCCTTGACATTCTGAAATAATTCCTGAAATTCATGCAAGAGCAAGCTAGGTTTCCCAGATAGCATAGGAGCATCATGCTGTGTTTCACA
Organism: Leptosomus discolor; assembly: GCF_034619465.1. NCBI lineage: Eukaryota > Metazoa > Chordata > Aves > Leptosomiformes > Leptosomidae > Leptosomus > Leptosomus discolor. The sequence goes on along the minus strand of NC_141419.1, from coordinate 45,273,198 downwards.
ACAGTATCAAGATGTATGGTCTCCTTATTACTCGCAGCTCTCTGCCTATGTATTTTTGTAAAGTGTTTTCAATATGGATTTTTTCCAAGAACTACGTGAAACTGTTGGATATTCGTGAGCAGTAATCTAGGCACATAAGATACCCATGAAGACAGGCTACATGAATTCACAGAGTATTTAAATTAACAACCCTGATTTCTTGGCTGCTGAATCATTATGTTGATGATGTTTCCCACTTAGAGGCACTCAAATGTCTAAGCAATATGCTTAGCAGCTGGTATAAATATTTTGGTGTGGTCAGCTAAAATGACTCATTTCATAAATCCTGTATCCATTTGAAATGTCTCAACTATTGAGAGATGACTGGTATGGAAATATATGTTATTACATTGATGTGGTGTTTGTTATCCTTCCCAGTGCAGGCGATTAGGAAAAGTGCTCTGCAGCAAAGAGAATATGTTTCCTTTGTTAAAGGAAAATATTTTGCTCTTGCTGGTAGGTAAAAATAAATAGAAATGTGTGGTTTTTGTGTATGTGAGAGAGGAAAGACGCCTTTTTTTCCTGTTACATCTCAAGTTTTTCTTGTACCAGTAAACACATACAATACAAAGACTTCCTACGCAAAAACATGTTTAGCACTGAAGAAAGTGCAGTTAAAACTTCACCTACCAGTAATAAGCAACTGCTTTCCGAAGACATATGTATATGTACATCTTGTTTGGGGATCTGCAAAAAGAAGCATACAATCTTGCTTGTTATCAACAGCTGAAATGTCTGCTTTTGAAGCTTGACCTTAGGTATGTAGTTTTGCTGGAGAAATCTTCAGCAAGTGATTGCAGAGAGCTAGCAGGCTGTCCGTTCAGTCATGCAGGAAAGAGAAACTTCTAAAGCTAGTAATGAGATTACATGTTGTTTTCTTTGTATTTGTGTTCGCTTAAAATTACAGGGTTTCTGTTTAAATTTTGGAAATAAACCACTCTATTTAATATTAGCTTGTAATTTTTATTAAAGCTTATTTTAAAGTACTAATAAATAACAAGTTTTTGATTAGCATGGGAGAATCCTTAAAACACAGTATAAGGGAGCGTTTTGACATTTTGAAAGAGTTTGGCTTTACTGGTTTTTTTAATATATGAGCACATGAAATGCAATAATGGAAAGCATTTGACTCATACCTGTGTTGTTATCTTTAAAATTAAGATCCTGGACTGTTGTTTCTGTCTGGTGTAGGAGTACTGCTATCCAGAGTTCATGAAGAGTAATAGGATGCTTTGCAGTAGAATTGCATGAAACTATAGTAATTTGCATGGGTTTTTTTATTAGACACATTTAACTTGTTTCAGTGTTAGCCAGGCAAGCTCTCTGGCATCAGCACTACAGAGGGCCCTGAAGTCATGAGGTATCCCAGGCAGGTTTGGTACACCACATAATGATAATACTAAGAGTATGTAGAATCCCTGCCTCATGGAAGTGAGAGTGGTGGTTTCCACTTAAGTCATGGTTTCACTGACTTTGTGCATTTGTTACTGCCAATACTCACCCCATAAGGGAAGTAAACTGGCGACCTTGTGTGCATAACTTCCTGGTTTTGGTCTGTCTGTATGCCCTTTTTGCCAGGTAAACCATATATAAGGCTAATACTGTAGGATCAGAGCATTTTCGTTGACAGTCTGATGCTAATCCAGAAACTGTAGCTAAGAACCAATTGTGTTGAGTATTAATGTTGCTTTTTACCATCAGAATACAAGTGTGTCTGATTCTGATTGGGACATGTGATCCATCTTGGCCTACTGACCAATACCGAATCTCTAAAGGTCAACACAACTTCTTTCCTTTTCCTTGGGTTTTGGCCTGTTGCAATTATTTATCAGTCTGAGTTAGAATAGCTTTTCACGCAAGTAAGCAAAACTAGACTTACTTTTATGAGATTTGTCAAAAGTTGCTGAGAATCTTGAAGGATATGAGCAGACTGCTGCTGAATATTCTGTTGCATACTGTCAGTATTAAGTGCTGCACTGGTTGGCTTGAGAACTGTAATATGGGAGGCAACTGTAGTATAACAGCTAGATCAAGAAAGCAATACTTTTACCCTCAGGCAGGTGGTTGTGGTTTTGACCCAATATAGCTTCTTTAATCATTTCGCTACACAGCAGATCTGAGAAGGTTCCAGATGGAGGCTGAACCTACGACCCCCTGACATAAAAACATCTATGATACCAATTACACCATCTGTTGGTCATAAAACCACATTCTCTATCTTTTCTTGGCTCTTGTGTTATACAAAAGCTGAAGGGTGATATTTGGAGCTGTTCTAGTTTATCCATGCAATTTAATGCAGAACACATTTTCACAGAGAGGGAGAACAAAGCACAATAGCACTAAAGTTCAATTTACATTCTCAGTCAGTGAAAACAAAAATGAAAATAAAAAACAGTTGTCTGAGTCATTATTTCTACCCAAACTATGGCTTCAATTGCAGTTTTTTCCCAGTGCTTGTGATTTAAAAAAAAATAAAGAACAACTCCTACCATCGCCACCCCAGCTTCTGAGGGCCCCGAATTGAAAGAAGATCTGTAATGATTAAAACGAAATTATGGCAACATTGAGGTATACACAGATCACGTTAGTAAACAGTGCGTGCCTAATTCTACCTTTTCACTCGCTTAGGGATTTGTGTATGGTGGTAGTGTTTAGGAATGTACAGTACCTATCCAAGTATGGAGTATTGTTAAGCTGGAGATTCAACCAGTCTGCTGCATGTATCCTCAGAATCCTCCTGGATATAGGTCTCTCCTGTCTGAATTCCCTGCTCAGGCTAATCAAACTGGTATTCTGAAATACTACACTTTGAAATTGGATCTCAAATTTTTTTCTCCTCCTATGGGTATAATACTTATCCCTAGGTGGTTTATTGTGATAACTGATATGAGGTAAGTCTCACATCTTTTAGAAATACTCTGTTCATAAGAGAAAAATTTTGTCTGTAGCATTTGGATTGTAGTTCTAGATAGTAATGGCTGCTTATGGAGGCTATATCATTAAATTCATTGACTGCTTTTGCATATACTGTCTTACAGCAAGAATAGTTTTGACATCTTTCTTACCGAATGGTGGTGGGTTGAGCAGTAGTCAAAAGAGACTGGAAAGCTACTACATTCTGGTACCATGTCTGATGGTTAGTTCTGTGCTTCATGATCAATAAAGTAGCTACAACATCACTTTTTAAGAAACTTTCTGCTCTAATACCACCATTTTATCTGTCTAACACAAAAATAAATGTCTGCTATATTATGTAAGTGGTCTAGGTATAGAGTGGGTGGCAGAAATACTTCTTAAGAGAAAGTCCAAAATCCCCACATTTTGCTGATCCTTTGGAAGCTGGCTTGGTAAGCTGAGAATGAAGCATTGAATAAAACAGAGTTGAGTTTACTGTTAATACATTGTTGCTTTCTTATTGTTACTCCATCATTACTTTTTAACAAACCATCTTTTCTTAAAAAGAATAAATAATCCACACAAATAGAAGGAAAAGGGTTGAAACCTGAAATTGAAAATTTTCTACAGAATCTTTGTCATTGGCTAAACAGAGGAAAATACATTTGAGTATTGTATTTCACTATAATCCTTTTGTTTACATCTCCATAGGGTTGTACCACAGACTTGCAAGTACAATGGGCTATGTTGAAGCCAAGAAGATGAAGTGGTAAGTGCATACCAATGTGTAGGATAAAGTGACAAAAGCACAATTCAGATAGATACATTTTTCTTCTGGCAGCAGAAAATTTGAGCATACACCAGAACCTTTATCCTTGGTTAATATTAATATATCCCTTAAAAAAAGTGATTTTCATGATTTGTGATAGAATTTCTCTGAAAAATAATGCTGACTGTAACTTAAAACAGCCAAAAATTGTACTTTCTAACTCCTCAGTTCAGCCTCAACTTTGTTGTATTCATATTCATAAACAAATTTGGATACTTCAGTGTTTGTTCATGTCAGTGAAAAACTCTTGTCTGTCGTGGCAGAATTTAACATTTCATTGTGATCACAGGGGTTTTTTTAATATTTTATGCATTAACAATAATACCCATCTTGCCTTTTTAAAAAAAAAAAAAAAATTGCTTGCAAGGAATCTCAAAAGGCCCTGTAATTCTGTTCTGAAGCAGAATCAAGTACATATCAATAGTTGGTGGTAGAGTCTACTCTCGCTGATACTAGAAAACTTCCGCTGGACACAGTTAATAAAAGACTAACCATACTGTATCAAGGTCTGGCTGCCCAGAAACTTATCAGATTGTTGTCTACAGCAGACTAGAGAACACCTATAAGAAAGATGGCTTTTCCTGGGTTAACAGTATCCTTTCAGTTTCTTAAGATCTTCATGGTCTTAAATATGCAAAAGGACTCAACACCAGACAACTTTAATAGTCAAATCCTGTAGTGCTGGTCTCATGTCCTTTACTTAATGCCACTATAAATAATGCAAAATATATTTTACTATCTGAAATGTCCTTGTAGTTCTTTCCACATTTGGAAACATTGTAAGTTGTATATTAAGGTGTGCTCTTATGCTTTCACACTGCTTTTTAACTCTCAAGATGTCAGAAGTAATGCAAGTAAAGTTTGGCAGAGAAGACTTCACTGCTTGAGTAGAGAAGGAATGATTTTTTTGTGTAGATGAAGGTCAGTCTTCTAAAGCACAGACTAAAAGTCAAAGTGGTATGTACTTTCATATCCTGTTCCAACACACAGGTTTTATTTCCCATGCTGAAAGTCCAGTGGAGGGCTATGAAGATGAGGGGACTGGAGCATCTCTCTGATGAGGAAAGGCTGAGACACCTGGGTCTGTTTAGCCTGGAGAAGGGAAGACTGAGAGGGGACCTTATCAATACTTATAAATATCTAAAGGGTGGGTGTCAAGAAGATGGGGCCAGGCTCTTTTTAGTGGTGCTCAGTGACATGACAAGAGGCAACGGGCACAAACTGGAGCACAGGAGGTTCCACCTCAACATGAGGAAAAAATTCTTTACATTGAGGGTGACAGAGCACTGGAAAAGGCTGCCCAGGGAGGTTGTGGAGTCTCCTCTGAAGATACTCAAAACACACCTGGACATGATCTTGTGCAACCTGCTGTAGGTGAACCTGCTTTAGCAAAGGTGTTGGACTAGATGATCTCCAGAGGTCCTTTCCAACCCCTGCCATTCTGTGATCTGAACTCCTTCTGACAGACCTGTCTAAATACCAAATTATAGCAATATTGATAGTAAAACTTTAAATAAGTTTAAATATGGCTGGTTGTGAATGTTATGGTTATCAGTGTATCTGTTTTGGACAGAAAAGTCTCTTCTAAGGTTTAAAGACTGAATAAAGCTAGATGGAATAAAACTATAGAATTAGTATAAATGTTAATGTAAATATAGTCTTCATAGTGGAAAATAGTGAAAGTTGACCAGATGTGTATTGGAAATTATTTTGCTAATTGGCTATGCATTTTTCTCTAAGTTCAGTGCCATCAGATTGCACCAAGTACTCCTATATATGGTAGCCCTAAAAAATGTTTAATGTTTAATCCCTTTGTTGGAAGGTACGCATGGTTTTGTTTATATAGAAGTTAGTTATATTACTTTTGTTAGGCATGTCTGATTAAAATTTGCCAAGAAGGTTGTAGAATAGTTCCCACGTGAATACTAAGTTTCTTTTTATAACATTTCAGATTTTATTTTTTCCATAAGTTCTCTACTTCATTCAATTCTTTGTTTCAAGTCTTCCCAACAAATTTTAGTTATGATTGTTCAAATCTTCTTTGTAATATATTGCATCAGATTTTAAAGCAAATGCTGACAGCAGAAGTATTATACCCTGCATACCAAGCAGATACCACATGGTTTGAATAACAGGCACCCCTGCTGAGTGTGGATCAAATCAAAATCCTTGCATAGTCATGTAAAATGCACTGATAGAAATCTGTCTTTAAATCTGCTTTTTGATTTAAAAATGGGTTCTTTCAGAGTTTATCCTGCCACTGATGCATGTATGTATTTCCCACTAATTCTAATGAAAGTTGAAAGAGCTATGGCTTCAAGTAGTCCTAGAAGTCACCTCAACCTTATATACCACTAAATAAACAAAACAAACTCCATGGAGTTTATTGTAGGTAATAGGAAGGCTAACTTTAAGGTTTAAGCACTACAGTCCGTTGGCATTATTCTCAATGCTAAAGACAAGATTTTTTTTTTATTAGGCTTTGGCCTGGAATTCTTAGCAACAGTTACTTCTTTTCTAGTATTTAAAATGCTGGAGGTGCAAACTAAAAGTAAAAAGCAAAAGCTAAATTTCCAAGAGTAGTATTAGCATGAACTCAGTCATGTTGTATATGAGGAATGCATTTGTGTTTTGGCTAAATTTTGGTTGTAAATTTATTGCCTGAGAATACAGTAACACGTAATTTTATGAAATTGCAAATGTAAACAGAATCTGGAAGTAGAATGAATATATGCAGAACTCTGGTTTAAGTTATCTTCTCCTTATTGCACTGTTAATTCCATCCTCTTCATTTTACTTTAATGGCTTTGTTTCCAAAGAATTTAAACAAAAAGGAAAAAAGTTGTGGGTTTGGGATACTGGTGGTTGGTTGCATTAGAAGATCTTGCAAGAATCTTTATTTCAATAACATACACACATCAGTATAAAACCATATCTGTGGTACATCATTAGTAAAATATGCATATACTCAGTATACAACCTCTGTGCTCTAGCAACTCAAGCTCGTGTTCACAAAGAAACTTTCTCAATGAGGTTAGCATCCACCGCAAGCTGTATGTTTCACTTTCAGTGCCCCCCCTCCCCCAACAATTCTGCTAAAAAATATTCCAGTTTTTCCCTCATTTTCTCATGGTACCTTCCACCCAGCTATATTTAGTTAGTTGTTGTTATTTCTAGGGCCATATGTAGCTCAGAAGCAGTCTGCTCCATTCAGGTCCATTTCAGTGTGAGCAGCCCTGTACACTGTAAGTCACTCTGTAACAAAAGTCTCCTGATTCCTTTCCAACACTTTCAAAAGTATGCTGTCTTTTCCCTCTTCCCAATGAATTAAAAGCTGTGCAAATGTAGAAGGGCAAAGTTTAAACAGACCACCTTCATATGTTTTATGTTACAAACTGGACAGCAGCTTTTCTGCCAAATCAGTCTATGCCTTGTTGTCTGACTTAACTGCTATTAAATATTGGGTACTTCAGAACCAACCACATAGAGAAATAATGTTATCTTCTATTGTCTTTGCTTTCCCTATTACCCACAACTTACAGGCAAGATAAAAAGTGCTGTTCAGACTTTCCCCATTTATCCTCAATATTCCCAGAGGGCTTCAGCTCAGAGCTGGAAATGAGCTGTCCTGTTTCTCTTGTTTTTCTTAGCTGGGTTGACTCCCATGCTGCTTGGTAGTTGCTGAGAACCTGACAGAGGACAGTTGTGCTCAGGGTCTGAGCTTCGCCAGGCCAGCATTGCGTAACATTAGCTGTTGCACAAGGCATCAGCTGGCATATACCGGGGCCTTTTAGATGAACTCTTCTCCACAAAAATGACACTGGTGTCTCAGAGATATCATCAAGTCTATGCAACAGCTCAGAGTATCCGAGTCTGATTTAACTTTATCATTTAATTTAATTACAGATTTGTTTACTGGTGCTGTTGCTACGGTTGATTGGGAAAAAAAGATGTCAAGAAGTGTTCATTTAAGAGGCTTTCATGTAAGGCAGGTAGACACTTGTGTAGCACAGCAGCTGATGTTACACAAGTGAGATAAACCTCCATCAAAACCTGTGGCTCAGCAGTTTCTGAATAACATAGGAACCAAAGTAAGTTTTCCCTCCTGTTTGATCTTGATCAAATTACAGCTGTTAGAGGACAATGGTAGTGACTGATCTGATAATCTATCCTTGCCTGTTTGCTCAAAGTGGGGAATGCTGACTGATGCCAGACAAGGGGTACTGATCCCTGTAAGCAGAGCCTCAGATTAGGCAAAAATTCAATTGCATAAATGGGACTCAAACCAGGAAGTATATTATCACGATTCCTGAAGTGAAACAGGACATGGTGCCAACAAAGTAGCTGATCAGGTGGAAAAACGTTGATTCCCTAATAAAAGGTGAAACAACTTACTTGGCTTCAGTCACTTTTCTTCTCCCTGTGTTGTGTATAGAGATAAGATCTTTTCTTTCATGAGTGTTACCTAATCTGCCCCTAGGTTGAGGCAATTCCATATCTCCCTTAGCAGATCAGACTGAGCTTGCAATTTAAACCTAGGAGAAAACACGAATAATTTTTCTAATTATTCCTAGTCTCCAATCTTCTTGTGTCCCTTTTGTAAATGAAAGAATTTAAAAGGGACAGTAATAAGATCTTGAAGGGAAAAATATATCTAGATAAGGTTTTTCTGCTTGTAGAATTTAAAGAACATAACTGCACAGAAGAGATAGGATAATTAATTATTTAAAAATCCACTTTAATAAAAACAGATTCTAGAAAAGGGACAAAAAAAGGTGCAGGCTCCTTTTTGTCATTGTGTAGCAAATAACTTCAGATTGTTCCAACTCCAGTAAAAAGAATTAGAAGAGGTAGAGAGCATCTTTAAGTGAAAATAAAAATCTCAATTTTCTATTTTTTGTAAAGAGTGTGTTTATGGGACTGGTACACAGAAAAAAAGAAGGTGAAACAAAGACGGAAAAAATACTATATAACGGGTAGTAGCACTACAAGATCAAAACCATTCAATAGCCAATTCAGATACAGTGCAACCTTCTAATTGCATACAACAAAAATTCTATTTTAAAATAATTTTACTTGTTAGCACTATGCTGCTTTTTACAGTAGAGAACCTCACCGATCCATGTGGGAGTTGGGGAGCCAGTTATTGTTTTATTTCCAGCTGACTGGCTTTGCAAATCTCCCTGAGGAGAAAAGGTTTTATGCAGTCTTTAAAATATTTCAAAAATAGAATCCAATGTAATCACATCTTCAGTGTGAAGTCTCTGTTATCTATGCTGTTGACTAGTTTTCTGTGTGTGATAAGCAGTTTTATTCATGCTTGTACATCTGTTTAAGTCCATGTCACTCTCTCAGGTTCCCATTCTTTAAGCACAATGGTCTCTGAATGCAATAGAATACCTTATTAGCTTATGGTATCCTGAATATTTTAATATTTGTCAATAGGGTGAATTTTCTTTTCATAAATCTTAACATTCAGACTGTATGTGAGAGAAGGGGAAAACGTGGCACACTGTCTTCCTCAGTGTTGTGGACCAAAGGGAAACCACTGGGGAATATACGCTGAGCACTCATTGCTCCATGCCACAGAACACAGCAGCACCAAATGGATTTTAGCTGTATTCTTGTTCCCATTTCTGTTTGTGTGTTGTCTTTGAAGTTCTTCCCATGGTTGCTCTTATGTTCCCTTATGTGTGTACCCCTGAGTCTGGGAGGAGAAGAGGGAAGGAGAGGAATTTCATTTTACCATATGACTGATCCCTAGTGCAGGATTGCATTATGTTTAGCCTGCATCTGCTAGATTGAGTTTGTCCATTTGGGGGCTGCTTTGTGACTGCAAAGACAGAGAAGTTGCAAAGACACTTCAAGTCTGTGGTATAAGAAATAATAGCTTGTGCTGACTGCTTCTAGTTTTCTCCCAGATGTTACCACTTTCTCAAGTATATCTTCCTCATCCCCCCCCATCCCCGCCAAATCCAAGGCATTCTTTGATGCACTTTTGACAAGCTTGTAATGAGATGTCTCCCATCTGGAGTACTCTTCAGTGCTCTTGGGAACAAAGCATACAACTTCTGATTCTTGTTTGTGGCCCTGAACCCCTGTGTGCCAATGTTGAAGGCTGCCTGTTCTCTAGCTAAGGCTAGCTTTAAAAAACAGTAACAAAAAAAACCCCACCAAAAACCCAGTCCAAAACAAAACAAAAAAAATGAAACTACAACAAACCAAAAACATCCTCACCTTCTCTTTTTTTTTCCCTCTTCCAATTCCCCCCACAACTGTCCTTTAGACATTGACATGCACATCAAGGCTCTCAAAGGAGCACTCTTCATAGTCCATACTCCTTGGGTGCTGACTTTTAAACTCTTGGTTCAGTTCAGTGTTTGTCTGACACTTTCATGTCCAGATGATGACCTTGCAAAACAAAACAACATATAGTTTTGTGGTGACTTGCAAAGGTCTGATGTATTTTGAAATTGAACCATATTTTTAACCTGCATAGTGTACCATCCACTGGTGCCTAGATCCACTGACATTGTTGTCTCTGCCTTGCTGAGAGAAAGTTGTATTTCTGGTGTTGCCTTGTAAACTGCAGCACTTAAGATAGTATCCTAGTAGTGAGAGCTTAGGTAATGGATTTATAGTTCTATGTGAACTCAGCAAGTAACTTAGGGTGTTAAAAGGCCCATAGACATGCTTTTTTTACTTTGAAATCTGTCAAATGTCTGCATGTTGGTGCTACAGCTTGACAGATAGAACTTGTTTTGGAGTTTACATAACTTAAATACTTACAATTTTAATTGTTAAAATGTTATTTACAAAACTGTAGCATTCTAGTGCAGTGGCAATGGCGGGTATAAACAGCTAAAATAAGTACACATAAGGATTTCAGCACAATTAACAACAAACAATAATAAAAATTGCATGGGAAAAGAACCTCCATTTTATTTTTTGGTGTATGAAAGACTAAATGCCAAGATCTCTCTTTCGTGTGATTATAACAATTTCAAGGATTAGTTGAGCTTTAAATTAAATTAATTCAGACATTCTTGGTTTTGTTCAATTTGTATAATGGAAACCTAGATCCTATTCTTGATTCAGCTTCTGATCTTCAATAAGTCATTCTCCAATTGTTTTATCTGTAGGAATAACGGATAGGGAAGAAAGATGCAGTTTTCTCCCCCTTTCATAGAATGATGGAATCATTAGGTTGGAAAAGACCTCTAAGGCCATCGAGCCCAACTGTCAATGCAACACCACCATGCCCACTAAACCATATCCTGAAGTGCCACATCTACAAACTTTTTTAACACCTCCAGGGATGGTGACTCCACCACTTCCCCGGGCAGCCTGTTCCAACGCTTGACCACTCCTTCAGTAAAGAAATTTTTCCTAATATCCAATCTAAACCTCCCCTGCCGCAACTTGAGGCTGTTTCCTCTTGTCCTATCGCTTATTACTTGGGAGAAGAGACCAACACCCAACTTGCTACAACCTCCTTCCAGGTAGCTGTAGAGAGCGATAAGGTCTCCCTTCAGTCTCCTCTTCTCCAGACTAACCAATCCCAGTTCCCTCAGCAGCTCCTCATAAGACCTGTTCTCCAGACCCTTCACGAGCTTCGTTGCTCTTCTTTGGACAAGCTCCAGCACCTCAATGTCCTTCTTGCAGTGAGGCGCTCAAAACGGCACACAGTATTCGAGGTGCAGCCTCACCAGTGCCAAGTACAGGGCACGATCACGTCCCTACTCCTGCTGGCCACACTATTTCTGATACAGGCCAGGATGCTGTTGGCCTTCTTGGCCACCTGGGCACACTGCTGGCTCACGTTCAGCTGGCTGTTGACCAGCACCCCCAGGTCCTTTTCTGCCGGACAGCTTTCCAGCCACTCCTCCTCAAGCCTGTAGCGCTGCATGGGGTTGTTGTGACCCAAGTGCAGGACCCGGCCTTGTTAAACCTCACAGCGTTGGCCTCAGCCCATCGATCCAGCTGTCCAGGTCCCTCTGCAGAGCCTTCCTACCCTCAGGCAGACCAACACTTCCACTCGATTTAGTGTCATCTGCAAACTTACTGAGGGAGCACTTAATCCCCTCATCCAGATCATCAATAAAGATATTAAACAAGGCCAGTCCCAATACTGAGCCCTGGGGGACACCACTTGTGACCGGCCACCAGCTGGTTTTAAGTCCATTCACCCACAACTCTCTGTGCTCAGCCGTCCAGCCAGTTTTTAAACCAGCTTAGAGTCCACCTGTCTTGGCCATGAGCCACAAGTTTTCCTAGGAGAATGCTGTGGGAGACTGTGTCAAAGGCTTTACTAAAGTCCAGGTAGATGACACCCACAGCCTCCTCCTCATTGACCAGGCGGGTCACTTGGTCGTAGAAGGAGATCAGGTTGGTTAAGCAGAACCTGCCTTTCAAGAACCCATGATGGCCGGGCCTGAGTCCTTGGTTGTCCTGCACATGCCGTGTGAGCACCCTCAAGATGACCTCCATAATCTTCTCCAGCACCGAGGTCCGGCTGACAGGCCTGTAATTCCCTGGATCCTCCTTCTGACCCTTCTTGTAGACGAGCGTCACGTTGGCAAGCCTCCAGTTGTCTGGGACTTCCCCTGTTGACCAGGACTGCTGGTAAATGGTGGAGAGCGGTTTGGCCAGCTCCTCCACCAGCTCCCTCAGTACTTTCAGGTGGATCCCCTCTGGCCCCACAGAGTTGTGGCTGTCTAGATGGCAAAGCTGGTCATTAAATTCTTCCTCCGGAATTATGGGGCGTTTATTCTGCTCTCTGTCCCTGTCTTCCAGCTCAAGGGGGTGATTACCTTGCGGATGTCTTGTCTGACTATTGAAGACTGAGGCAAAGAAGGCATTAAGTACCTCAGCCGTTTCCTCATCCTTGGTGACAGTGTTCCCCCTTGCATCCAACAGAGGATGGAGATTCTCCTTGGCTGTCTTTTTGTTGTTAATGTATTTGTAAAATAATTTTTTTTTTGTCTTTCACAACAGTGGCCAGATTGACTTCTTGTTGGTCTTTTCCCTCTCTAATTTTCTCTCTGCATGACCTAACAAGATCCCTTTACTCTTCTTGAGTTGCATGCCCCTTTGTCCAAAAGTGGTAAACCTTCCTTTTTAACCTGAGTTCAAGAAAAAGCTCCCTGTTCAGCCAGGCCAGTGTCTTCCCTGCCGGTTCGTCTTACATCACGTGGGGACAGTCTGCTCCTGCGCCTTTAAGACTTCCTTCTTGAAGAATGTCAAGCCTTCCTTCTTGAAGAATGTCAAGCCTTCCTGGACACCTTTGCCCATCAGTTTTTATGACTGAAAGGATTGAGAAAGGCATTGGTCTGAAGATAATGCATATTGTTGAGATCATCAGGTGAGTACGATTTTACAAGTTAGGGGAATCAGCTCTATGTTCATGTGTTGTGTGCATCCTAACTTAAGAAATAAATGAGTTTATTGTTTCCTATGGTTCTAGGCATGAGAAATACCCTTGGTGATCTTCTTTTAAAAAAAATGTTGATGATGTAAATACTTGTCAGATCTGTTTATTCTGTGCTAGGCCAGCTTCTGTGGCAATACCGCCTGATACAGAATCATGGAATCACAGAATGCATTGGGTTGGAAGGGACCTCTAAAGGTCATCTAGTCCAACCTCCCTAAGCAGGGACATCTCCAATGAGGTCAGATTGCTCAAAGCCCCATCAAGCCTGACCTTGAATGTCTCCAGGGACGGGGGTTCCACTGCCTCTCTGGGCAACCTGTTCCAGTGATCCACCACCCTCATATTAAAGAACTTTTTCCTCGTGTCCAACCTGACTCTACCCTTTTCTAGCTTAAAACCATTATCCCTCCTCCAGCAGCTACAAGCCCTTGTGAAGATCTTCCCCTGCCTTCTTATAGGCCTCCTGAAGTACTGGAAGGCCGCTGTAAGATGTCCCCCAAGCCTTCTCTTCTCCAGGACGAACAACCCCAACTCTCTCGGCCTGTCCTCATAGGAGAGGTGCTCCAGCTTTCTGATCATTTTTGTGGCCCTCCACCGAACATGCTCCAACAGGTCCACATCCTTCTTCTATTGAGGGCTCCAGAGCTGAACGCAGTACTGCAGGTGGGGTCTCACCAGAGCAGAGTAGAGGGGCAGAATCACCTCCCTCAACCTGCTGGCCACACTTCTTTTGATGCAGCCTAGGATGTGATTAGCCTTCCTACTGGTGATATGTTCGTATGTATAGAGCTGGCAACGAAAGTAAGAAGGGAGGTGACTCCTGGACTCATTTAGAAATGGGCTTTACCTTCTGGACAGAAAATATTTCCTTTGAAATATTTATCATGGCTGTTTTAATATACATATATGTATCTCAATATCATGTATATTTAAAACATAATAAATAATGGTCTAAAAGTGTGGATCAAAATCTGATACTATTTTGCTCCCAGAAGAAGAAAAGGTTTTCTGATGAGTGTTTTTAACTTGTTTTTTATTTTGGTAGTTACAAAATGTGAAATGTGCAGGTAGACTGTGAACATGCAGTTCTTTATTTGAGCGGCTGCTCCAAAACTATTTTTGGTTTTATTCAGTGATTCACTAACTGTAGCATTTATCAGGGTGGCCATCTAGCTCACAGACTTCCTACACCTCCAAGACACACAGCTGAGCTTCCCCTTGTGCCTTCTCACTTCCATCCAAGACCCTCACATTTGTTTACATACAGTTGGCACAGCTTCAGTAAGAGGGCTAGAGTGTGTCTTGCTCTTCCGCATAGCGTTCTGTGGCCAAGTTACTCCCTGCGGGCCTAGATGTTGAGAAAGATCAAGAGCCCAGCTCTTCATATGTTAGACTGGTATTTGCTGGACCAATGCATAACACTAAGTACCATCACCAGTTTCCTTCCAAGATGTGCTTTTCAGAAGACAGCAACTGAATCTGTTTGGATGGTCAGAGTAAGGCATGTGTTGCCAAGAGAATCAAGCATTGTGCCGAGAAAATTTCTGGACCCTAGTTGCTATGGCTAGGGCAGTTCTGGCGATGTACAAATGTCTGATGTTTTACACCAAATGGGAGAGAACTAATGTCTTGTTCATGATGAAACAGGTACATTTTTGGGTTAAAAATTTGTACTTATGTGTCTGAAGCCTGTCTGAATCCTGTTCGAGATGCCTAAGTTGTTTTTTCAGTTCTGGCCCATAGCAGAATTCTGTGGGACGTACTTTACCATTGTAGAGGAAAGCCCAAGAGTTGATCCTGCATATGTGAAGCATGTAGGTAATGTTTGCAAGAATGTTTTCTGCACTGCTTTCATCATGGGAATCAGGTGTGGAATTAATATGTTGAATAAAGATAGTGCACCAATTAAAACTTATCTAAGCTTGTACAGTGATTATAAGAACACTAAGACCTTGAAGTTCGAATCACATCTGATCTTACATTTTCTTTAAAGCTACTTCTGTTATATTTATTATGAAAGTAGACACACATGGCAAAGGGATTTCATCCAAATTCTGTCAGGGATTTCCAAGCAAGTTCAGGCTGAATCCCAGTTTTGGCCATTGCTCTCAACTACTCCTGTCAGGCACGTACCATATGGTCATGCAAACAAATACACACACAGCTTTTTCTTTGTCAACTAGTGACAATAGTTTCGGGACCATATGCTGCAGAACACAAGTGAGCACTCTAATGGTTTACACAAGTATGGTGAACCAACTCAGACGAAATGTGCAGTTGTCCATGCTTCTTTGCCTACTGTAGATATCTTTCTACAATACAGAGCAAGAATTTGTACTGTGGTTTCTTCACTGTAGTGACTTCACCTTGGTCCTGCCAAATGATTCTCCCTGCAAATGTGAAATATGAAACAGCAGGTTTTGTGGTCAGTGACAAAATCATTTGTGGCTATGAAGGAGACTTAAATTCCCAATAGCTAACTCAGTCTAGTCTTTCTGCCTTCATAACATAACCAGTTTCCCCTGCTAAATCAGGAAAACAGTTGAAACCTGAAGTTTCTATCAAATGCTAATTTATTCCTAAACGCAAAAAAATTATTTGGATCCATATCCTGGTTATTTTGTGAGCTTTTTCGAGAGAATCAAAGAAAAAAAGCAAAATATTATTTCTTGGGAGGATTATGCAAAATGTAGACTAATTTATGGAAGCAGTTTTATCCCCTATGATGTTTAGAAGGTAAGAAACTCAGATAAACAGTCCTAAGCTTCAGAAGAACATAGACTCAGAGCTTGTAAGGTTTTAGACAGGTGACTGCTACAGGTTTTAACCAATTAAACTTTGTTGTAAGTCACAGCACTGTCTCTGCTTTAGTTTCTTGGTCACACTTCTTGTCACCGAGTTAATCTGTTGCCCTGCATTAGAAAACTAATCAAATCACCTAATAAGAAGTGTGCTTATCATCACAACCATGCAGAAGATATTGCCAGAATTGTGGAATAAAATAAAAATGGGGGAAAGGAGAAGGACTACATTCAACTGAAGACCTATTTACATATTTTTCTCTTTCCTTTCCCCACCCTTCCCATGTAACCTACTAAAGATAGATATCGCATAACTAGGAAGTAACAAACTCACTGGCTACTTATAGCCAATGCCAAGTAACAGCTTTATTTAGAAGAGGAGCAGAAGAGTATATAGTGGTTTTGTTATCCTTAGCTTATCTGCTGCGTACGCTTCCTGTATCACATTATGTGGCTATGTGATCTTGCCTATTTGCCCAGAGATCAAGGCTTTGTTCAGCTCTGCAGATGATATTTATGAAGAGTAAGAAAAAGTCATCCAGATATCTATAGATCTACTAGTTTGGCCTCAGGAATTTACAAAACTTTGGAACAGAGTTTGGGAGAAAAAATAGAAGTTAATAGAATAAAATTTACTTACTAAAAAGACATCATGTTAGCTGACCGTAATAGCTTCCTTTCACTGACTTTCAAAACAAAGGACACATTAGATCTCTTTCATCTGGACTTGAGTTGAACATTTGATATATCTCCACATGGGAAGTTATGGATTAAGATGGAGCATATGGGGATTCCTCAATAGACTGAAAGGTGAATTATGAGCTGGCAGAAGAGAGGAAAATGAGAAATTTTGAATTGCAAATTATTAGGCGGAGGGATGCTCTTCGATATTGATCTCTGATATTTAATATAGATTTCATGTATTCACAAAAGGCTTAGGACACATTATCAATGTGCAGCCAAAACTTTTTGCTGATGCAGAGCCAAGAAGTATTCTTGATAAAAGGTGGAGCAGGATATTTTACAGAAAGAACTGGTCTTGTTGACTTGACAAAAAACAAAGCGGGGGGGGGGGGGCGGAGCATTTGCAAGGCCAGACACACAGAATTTTGTTGCAGTTCTCTGCTGTTAGGATATGTTTGAAATGATAAAGACAGGATGTAGATTTTCTAACACATCATAGACTATCTGTAACTGGAAAGGTGCTGTAATCATCAGGATGTATTAGTCAGTCTTTTCAGGACAGAAAGGAAATTAGAAGTGCTCTGGTAGAGAAAGTGCCTCCAATGCTCGAGCTGCCCATCTTCAGAAAGATTAAATAAGACTGCCGAAAATACAAGGGGATGGGGGTTAGGCAGAGTGGCACAAAAGGGATTAGAGTGATCAGGAAATACAGAACAATCATTTCAGAGGAAATTTTAAAAATTAGGCTTTTTTAGTGTAACAAAATAAAGGTTGAGGTGTGATTCTGGTCATTTTACACCATAGAGAGGGGAAGTGGGAAGCTATTTATGTGAAACGGTAATAGCGGCACAAGAGACAAGGTGTATGAACTGGTCATGAATACATATAGGCTGGAAATTAGGAGGAAGTTTCTAAGCATCAAAGAGGCAAGGTCTGGAGCAGCCTTTAATCTAAACAGTGGAGCTTATAAAAATAAGATCCTCACTACTTTTACATTAGGTTTCACATGTTTATGAAAGGGATTATAAAATGTGTTGTTGTGATGGCAAGGGACTGAATTCAGTCAGTCCTACATTCTTGCCAAAGAGGGATCAGGACCTTCCTTTGTCATCCTTAGGTGCCAGAATAATTTTCAAGATGGAGCTGCGGACCTGAGAGGAAATAAATGGGATGCAAGAGCGGGAAGAGAAAATATGTTGTAAGGTTGCCTTTGTTTGCAATAAGAAGTAAATTTAATGGAAAATTAATTTCACTGAAACAATTGTAAATTTAGAGCTTGATTTGGGGAAAACTTCAAGGGATGTGTATGTATTCAGCACTACTCAGCATCAAATCTTCAGAAATGCAGTCTAAAACAATAGGAATGTTGTATTTATAGAGAAGACATCTGATTAAATTTTGCTGTTAAACTATAACTTTAAAAATATGGCAAATATACAGGTATTACTGTGTTCTCAGCACTTAATATGACATAGGTTACTGATCTGTGCCCACAGTTCTGCATTATCTTAGAGTACTGGTTTCTTTCAACTGGAAAAAAACCATAAACTAAGAAGAATTTAGAAAAGCATATTTTAATTGTGCTCAGAATGCCTTTGTTTCTGTGGTACAAAACTTTGAAATGTTTTGAAACTTTACCAGGAGCAGAATAATTTTCTGCCTGTTAAAGACAGTAAATTTTACTTTTGACACCCTAACAAGAGAGGACCGGTACAGCGCGCAGAGGAAGATCCCGGTCGCGGTGGCCCTTGCCTCCTGGAGTCCGTGCTGCGGGCCTGACGCCCCTGCAGGTTTCAACTGTTTTCAGGCACTCAGCGCTGTGTGTGCGCAAAAAGGCGTCAGTCGTGCAGCGAGGAGGAAGGAGGCAAAAGGAGACAAGCAGCAGTGGTTTTGGCTGATGTGCCCCGCGTCCGCTTATCTTTGTTTTACTAGGTATTTTTCTGAGGAAGCCTGAAGACTCCCGAGGCTTCCGGGGGCACGACTCGACCTTCAGAGGGGGCCCAAGCCCTGCTGGCGCCTGGGGGTCGTCGAGGCCCGCCTGCCCCTGTGCGGACAGAAAGGCCGGTGCGGGCCCCCCCGTCCGGCGCCGGTGGCGGGCGCTGCCCCCGGCAGAGGGGGCCGGAGCGCAGGGCTGGTCCTTGTCCTGTCCGCCCCTCGGCGCCTCTCCCCTCCCCTGCGTCGGATTTGTCCCGGGTGACGTTGGGATGCTGAAGAAGGAGGAGGAGAAGGAGGAGGGGAAAGGAGCGCGGGTTCCTCCGCCCCCAGTCGAGGACAGTCCGTTAGCGGGAGCGCAGGGCCGGGGCGGCGGTGCCGAGGAGAAGTTTGCGGCAGCGCCGACCCCTCCCCCGGCGGCACCGGCACCGGCAGCGGACCCCGCTCCGCCCGCAGGCGCTGCTACCCCGCGGGCTCTCTGCCGCGGCGGCCGGCCGGGCAGCATGGTCCCCGCGGCGGCGGCGGCGGGGCGGCGGGGGGCGGCGGGGGGCGGCGGGGCGGCGGGGCGGCTCCTGGCCCTGCTGGCGGCCACCTCGCTCCTCCACCTCCGCGCGGCAGGTAAGGAGCGGGACCGCCGGCTGGAGGGGAGGGCGCGGCTGGTCTTCGGGAAAGGGCTTGCGGGAGAGGGGAGGCAGGGAGAGCTGCGCGTACCGTTTGGGACCGGCGGAGCCGCCAGCATCCCCCGTTGGTCGTCGGTGTCTGTCACCTTTTCTTTCTTTATCCCCTCCTTTCTTTCTTTCCTTTTTTTTTTTTTTTTTTTTTTTTTTTTTTTTTTTTTTTGGTTCTTGTCAAAATGGAAACCTCATGTTGCGGTTTTTTTACGAGGGGGCGGGGGTTGGCAGGAGACGTGGGCAGCGGTCGGTGGCTGGGCTGAGAAAGACTCGCTAAAACTTTTTCCCCGAGCGCATCGCGGTGCTCCAGCCCCGCTCGGGCGGCGGGCGCTTCGTGCCTCTCCTCGGCCGGTTCAGCGCGCCGAGGCTGGTTGGTAGCGACTGGGGGGAGGGGGAAAGAAGGAGAAAACAAAGGAAAAGTTCGGGGTTTTGTTGTTGCCGAGGGTGGATAGCAAGGAGTGGAGCCTCCTCCTTCACTCCGCCCGCCCTCCAGCCCTCCCCTCGAAGTGGTTATAATAATGTGTTATTTCTTGGGCCGTTGAGTGTTGCCAGAATCTCAGCGGGAACCAGGAGGAAAGGGCGGGGGACGGGGACGGGGACGGGGGACGACGGACGACGGACGGACTGACGGGACGGACGGACACGGACAGCCGCCGTATTTGCAGCTGATGGAGTCTCGGCGGGCTCTCTTTCTGTGTGTTTCTGAGGTTTAGATGGTCCCATTTCCCCGCTGTACCTGGCCAACCGTCGGAGACTGAGGAGGTCAGCCTTTGGGCTCAGGAAACACCAGGACTCGGTTCAGCAGCGAGCCCCGCGATTGTTTTTAGGGCTAAGTAAACTGCCCTTATTAACATCTGACCTTGCGTCGTGGCAGCGGCAGTGCGGCTGCTGAACACTTGCCCGTTTGTCCGGCATCTCCGAGGCGAGCGCCGTGATTTATAGGGACCTTAGGGAGCATGTGGGGTTGGAGAGCCGGGATGGTGTAAGAGTTACAATTCCTGTAAAAGAAGCCGCATAAACTTTTTTTTCCCCCTCCATCTCCCCCACCCCACCCCCCGTGCACGCCAAAGATGTGTGGTGCTTTCAGAGCAAAAAAAGGGGAGAGTCACCGTTTTCGTTTTCCCTGAGATGTGAAATGCGCCGGGGAGGTAGGAGCTGCCCGATTCAGCTCTTTGATCTTTCGTGAAACCGTTCTCTGGAAAATCGCTCTCTCCCCCTCTACAGCAGATAAACCTTCCTCACGAACGCCTTCCCGGGGCGCTTTGCCCGGGGACTGAGGGAGGGTGACGGGCGGCACCATCTCCACGCCAGGTCTGTAACCCTTCCCGTGCTGTCCCCGCCGGCAGTGCGGCAGCTCGGCGGGCAAACAGCGCCTGCCTTCCCCGCCTTTCGTGGCTTGAACTTAATTGCACTGAAGTGCAGGAGGAGACCGATGATGTCTTTAAAGGAAAAACAGTGATTCTGCAGATTAGAGGGGACTTGTTAATCAATTCCACGTTTGAAAGGGCTTTCTTCCCTTTGTTGCTTTCGCTAATCCATTTACCTCTCCCCGGGAGGTGACAGATGCCTATATTTCCTGTTATTCAGCGCCGGGGTCCTAGGTCTTGCCATTTGTTGCATCACCGTAAGGGGAGAGGGTCAGCAGAAAGCTAGAGGTCTGGGCATTTTCCGGGGGGAGCGCAGGAGGCGAGGGTGTTGCAGCTCGCGGATTTGGGGTCAGTTACCGTCGCGTTTATTTTTCCTAGTGCTTTTATTGCTCCCTTTGAAGGGGGGCCCTGTAACAAATTGCTCGGCCTGCCCCGCCGCCTTGCCCCTCCTGCGGGCTCCCGGCACCTCCCGGCCGGGCCGGGCCGGCGGCTGGGGGGGGGGCTGTGGTCGAAGGCAGCGCCTCCTCCCGGGGCCGCAGGGAGGGTGATGATCGTCCTCTGCGGGACGTAAAAGGAGATGCCGGACTTTCTGTCCTCGTCCCCGCTTTCTTGCCTTTCTCCCGAGCAGCTGGATCTGGTTTTCGGGTGCAGCGGGGGGCAGGCGTGCAGGGTGTCCCGGTAGCTTCGGTCTTTCCTTCCCTTGGGCTCCCCTGCAGTCCCTGAACACGGACGGGTGTGCCTCTGTCGCCGCCACCCCCTTTCTGCCCTCCCAGAGCCTCCGCAGGTGGTGCGGGCCCCCGGGCCCCCTCAGCCAGGCGCGGCGCTGCCGGCCGGGTAGCGGGGCGAGTCGGGGGCGGCTGGGACCCGGTCCGCGTCCGTGCGCCGTCCTTCGTGGGCAGCGGTACTGCTCTGCTTGCCCGCCTAAGTCACGGGGAGACATTTCAGATGTGGCGAAGAGCGCCTCGGCCTTCTTGGAGGCAGAGCGAATCACGAACTACCGTTAAATCCGGATTTGGGGATTTTTTAATGAATTTATTTATTTTTATGCTGCCCCGTAAACGGGCTTGTGGCAGTCGTCTCAAACACCTGTGGAAAAGTGTGGATTCGCAATACTTCAGTAGCCGTGAAGTTCGAGACTCCATTTTCTTAACTGAATGTGCGGCACAGTGGTTGAGCGCTCATAATCACTGCAGTAAATACTTGAGTACTTCTGTTGTTAAGAGGTATTCTGTTTAATTAGGTTTGCTTAATGGTAAACAGAGTCTTTGTTAACCTACGTTTCACTTAAACGTTTATTTTTGAAAGCGTTGCAGCCTTTTCAGTGTTCACAACATGACCGAGTGAGAGGCAACAGAAACTAGGATGGTCTTTTGTCGAAAACTGTGATGCACAACCTACATGGTTTACAGACTTTTGCCCCCTTTCCGTTAAATAGGAAAGGACGTTTAATCAACCTGAATTTAATACTCACGTGACTTGCGAAGTATGCAGAACATTGGGTTTTAAAAAAGTAATTCTGTCAACAGAATGTCTGGGAATGAAAACATAATGGTAACTCTGTGCTATGATTTTGAAAGCCCTAGAGTTTGTAAGCTTCCACCTAATCTGACACAGAAAAAAACCCCTAATTTCTTAAGTACAGTGTTAGTGGAGAGATGAATACAAGTACAGTATACATACTTCTGAATGCCTTTAAATGCCTAACTACAAAAAAGTTTTAAAATGCTTGGATTTTTAAAGTTCCATGAGATTTAGCTATAGCTCCTTCCTGACTTTAATAAATTGGAAATTGTACAGAGGTCATTTGGTAAAAGTCAATACAGATTTGAATACAAGAAATCTTCACACAACTTTTAATAAATGACATTGACTACATTAACTAGGTCAAATCTTAATCAAAACTTTTGTAATTAAATAGTTACTAAGTTAGTGATGAAGTTTGTCCTTGGGTCAAGGGTTGCCACTGAATTTTTTTTCCCCTTGAGTGTCTTGATTACATTAAGCATTTGTAATGGAATTGCGGTTTTCTCCTTAATCTCTTTTCTGCTGAAAACAGCATACAAATGCAAGATGTAGGAAGAAAAGGACCAGTTGACAGACGAGGCAAATTAATCCTGTTTAGTGAGCTTTCAGTTGTTTGCAGGAAAGCTGATCTTTTTTCTAAACTCACTGCACTTTGTGTAAGGTGTGAATAGCTTTCAGAACTGTCATTGGCATGGAAATGTGTTTGACCACTAATTAGAGAACTGACAGTCTTGGCCCACTAGCCAATGAGAATGAAATGTAAGAGGAAAGAACGGTAATACATACTTAGTTTTGTTCGATAACTGCGAGAATCTTCTATAAAACAAAAGACTTGTAAAGTCCTCTTCATGGCTCACCTTCAGAGTCTTAATTTCGTATTTATATTCAATAAAAATGTCAGCTAGAAGCAGTCAGCATCTGAAGTTTTTAGGCATACTTTTGATTGAGAGACTTTATTTTAAAGAGCTTCTTTGTATTATTATTAACATTGCAGGCAAAGAAAAAATATTAAGCAAACTTCCTGTGGTTTTTATACATAAATCTTTCTGTATGTGTTCTGTGTTGCCTTGTGCAGTTGCTTAGAGGGAAGAAATGCTACTTACAGTATTCCATCTTAATTTATAGCATCTGTCACTATGTTCTCTGGAAAGGATGGCTTGCCGTTTAAGTTTGTTTTATTCATTGTGAGGCTGTTGCTTTGTAAAGGAAGTTGTCATTAGGCGCAGTGTGTCTGGAAAGTATGCAAGTCCTCAAGTCTTCTAATCCAGTGACTACAAAGCAGTTAAAGCTTCAAAGAAAAGGAACGACAGGATTTTGCTGCACTGAGAGAAGAGGCATTGTTTGTTAATCCTGATTTTAATTGTTACTCATACTGCAGACTGCTGCAGCATTGTTAGTAACCATTTGGGACAAACAACGATTTAATTTAAATGATTGTCTTTCCTCTGGGTTTTGTCTAAACGTGTAAGTAGTTTGAAGTGAAATGTCTCTTACCAGCTTTTTGCGTTTACTTTTTCCAAGCCTCTGCCATGCACCAGTATTCGTTTGCAAGCATCCTGCTACATAGTTTTTCTGATACTCTCCACAGACTTGAGTCACAACCAACGTTTTTCTGTTTACATCTCTTCAGCCTCTTTGGGAAAGGATTTCCACTTCCTTTTCCAAGTGATGCCAGCTGGTGATCTTTTTTGACGCTAAAAATGGCTGTATGTGACTTTTCTGGTGGCAGTAAAAGACACTTTTCAAAAAGTTAGGGTAATCTCTTAACTATAGAGTATGACTTTGTCTTTTAACTGGCAATGGACAGAAGCTTTCATTTAAGAACACAAACAAATCTGCATTGTAATTTCTGTGAAAAAAATCACAGTAGAAATACATTTAACTTATGGTACACTGTTATTCTGGTGGGCATAAGCAGAGGTATTCCACCTACCTTAGGCTTAGCTACCTCACAGTGTGGTAGCACTGGTCTCGAGCAGTTTGCAAAGCCTGTTGAAGAAGCAGTGTGGGTGTCCCATAGTTCCATGTTTGTGCGCTGGTTTGAAATTAGCCTGTGTGTATCTGCGTGAGATGTTGTACACATGTATGATATCTATCCACAGGGTCCATTGCTTCATGAAACAAAGGGGCAATACTGCTGTCTGCTGATTGAATTTATATTGATGCTTTCTGGTTTTGCTATATAAACTGTTCCAATACACACCTGTCTGTGATGGTGAAGGAGTGTGGTATACAGTAGCTGATGGAAGAGGAAGGATATCACGGTATTGCTGATTCAGTAGAAGGTATTTGAAGAATAAGTATGATTTTATGTACCTGTTTCCTCTTGAGTCCAGAGCAGAGTTGACTGACATCCCCTAAAGGTTGGTGGTTGTGAGCATGCAGTTTCATAGGCACCTGAAGCTCTTTGTTTATTCAGTTAAATCAGCAAGCTGACTCTGCTGGGGAGTAATCACAGGGAAAAAAGATTCCGCAGGAGTGAAAGATCATATGGGCAGAGATGATCAGAGAATTAGCACAATAAAAAGAGGTAAGACATTTTCCACTGTGTTGATTTTACTGGAGCAACAGGAAGATGTTTTGTGAGGGTACTGCTTGCAGGAACAGCAAAGTGAAATCAGTGGGGAACTGTTCTGGACCCCAGTTTGGCCAGTGTCTAGTTTTAAAGTGTAAGTAGTCCAGTCAGGAAATTAGATTGGGTCCCCATAGGTATTTTATCAGAGCTCTCCATTGATTTCACATGGGACACATGCATCTCAGTGACTTTTAGATTTGATACTTCTATTTCAGGTGATGTGATCTTGTAAACAGAAACAACAAACACGTTTGATATTCTTTCTTGAACAAAAAATCCCCATGTGTATATTGTCATATCTATGAAACCGCTACTGAACTTAGATTTCTGTCTTCTAATTGCTTTGTTTGGACACTTGTTTTTGTATGAGCAGTGTAAACATTCAATTCTGTAACTCCAGGTTGTTGTCCCTTGTCCTCATCAACACTGCTCTAGGCTGTTCATTTAACAGTACATCTGGTAGGTATTATTTCAAGATGAAGTGATTTCTATAAATTATTTTCCTTGGTTTTGGTAGTTTAATGCCTTAACATTTTTTTCTATGGTATTGTATATGTAAGTAGAATGACTTCACTGGTTGTATAAAGACAGGATAAATTCTGTTAGAGTTCTCCTAAAATTGTGAAGTCTTACTTTTCAAAACAACGTACACAACTGTCTAGTTGAATCATAAATCAAACTATCGATGGACTAATTCCTTATCAAAGTAGTAATGCAGTCACATACTCAATTCTAGAGTAGATAGAGGACAGATAACATACAGCAAAAGACAGGAAGAATTTTACCCGTGTTTCATTCAGGAAAAAAAAAGTATTAAAACTGTGGTTGTAAATAATAATTTTTTTTTTTATTTGTCAGAAACACTCTCTTCTTCTATGTCACATGAGCTGTAAACAAAAATAAGTTCATAGTAAGACTAAAAGAGGAGTCACAGAACTCTACCGGATCCAAACTAATGAGACTGGCAAGCTCCTGTGCAAGTGGAGGAGCTTTATTTCCTCCCTGTCTACAACAGAATAGATAGATCTTATACCTCTAACTTGGATGTAAAGGAGACAGAAAAGATTTTTTTGAAGAACAAAGTTCAGGGGAAGAGGTAACCAGTATAGAAAGAATATTAGAAGCAGGTTAACTCAGAGCACAGCTCAGGCATTTGAGCTGGTGTTTCACAGCAGGATCTTAAAATTACTCCTTATGTACTCTTCTATTTGTAAGACATTAATCTTTCACTTCTAAGGCCTTTAACAAGCTGTAACTCTTGTACTTTATTTTCTTTCTTGCACATGACCAGGCCTCATCCATATTTAAAAGTACTTTCTGTTGAAAGAAGTTATATCCTTCCTCCTCGCAGCTGTTTGTCATTCCTGCAGAACATCACCACCTTCCAATTTTCCTGACAGAGGGTGGACATTCAGCAGGCTGTTTCAGGCAACATCAGCAAAATTCTGCAGTGCGCTTGTTGTAAGCTAACCCAGTTGATTCTGAGTTTGATGGATCAGAGGTCTCTCACATGAGCAGCTCTGCCAATAGGCCGGAAGAGGCTGTAACTTCTGCAGCGCTGTTAACCGTGCTGGCGTTTAGCAGGGAGGTCACCTATTTCACTAGCTTGCTTAGATTAGAGCTGGTAGCCTTTGGCAAGAGAGTTTTGCTGAGCAGGTGGGAGGAGGATGGGAATAGTAGCACTAGTAGCGTCTTCCAACAGCAGAATTAATGAATCTCCATTTAGCTCACAGTGTTGGTCTCTGTCACATACTTTCCTTGTTTCTTCCTTCCTGCTTCATAGAAGTAAGTACCTGCAAAACTAATCGTTATCCCTTGTTGTGATGTCTCTAGAAATGCCTTATTTAATAGTTTGGCTAATTGTGTGCTATTGTCTGTTTCTGTGTATACTCTGTGTTAAATTTGTCTCATATTGCAAGCTGTTTAATGCTGTTTAATACATTTTAATACATAATTGACTAACCCTGATCAGTGCCTGGATTTCCAGTAAGATACAGGTATATAAAGAAATATAATCTGTTAGTGGTACAGTAAGTCCAAGTGAGAGCGCTATGATAAACTACTTGTCTGTAGGATCACAAGTGCTGGCAGAAGGGGCTGCACACAGGAACAGGTCAGTGCCACCTTAGATCAGATGAAGGTGTTGTAGGACCTCACTAGTTTGTTCTTTTGCATATGGAACAAACAAAGTTCTGATACTAGAAGAGTAAGACAAGAAGGAAAAAGCCAAGAAGGACAGTTCTAGAAACATTCATCAGATTTGGCTGGATTTGCGTGAGAAATTACTCTTATGATTGTATCAAAAGTTTTGCTGAATAGAGCAAGATCAGAAAATGAGAAAAAGAAGAAAAAAAAAAAGAAAATTATATTATTTGACAGACCAGGACTATAACAGCTGAGTTACTTTAAAACAGGTTCTGAGAATCTCTTGTATGAACCAATAATAAACAAAACTGCTTGAAAGCTTAAGAGGCCCTGATGATGTATAACATGTTCTGCATACTTGATCATAGTAAAGTTTTAGCAAGAAGTTATACAATGTAAAGAGAATGCTGAGATTTCATAGTGTTTAAAATGAGAAAGTGTGTCTTCTGGGAGATAAGTTAACACATATTTTTACTGTGGTTGTTTCTAGCTTAAAAAAGTGACATGGCAGAATTGTGTTAGAGGAAAAAAAAAACCAATACTAGAGCTAATAATGTGGCAGCAATATTTCTGTGTATAGCAAACTTTATTTCTTCCTAAAAAAAAAAAAAAATAAAAAGGAAAACTAAGGCTATGCCAATAGATTTTAGACAGATAATCCAGATATAATATCGTATACTTTTTTATTTCAGGCAGTAACAATTCTGTTCTGATTCTGAACGTGTGTTGCTGTTCACATTTTGATGATGTATTACAGAAACATTTTTTTATATAAAGTTGCCTTAAGGTGAGCCTACCCTGAGGTGTGAATGTCAAGTAATGCGAAACTACCCAAATTGTGTACCAGAGAGCTGACTGGACAAAAACTAAGCCTGAAAAATCCAACTCAGTGCTGGCTAGGCTGCCTGAACTGGCTTATCTCCTCTCCCTAGGAGCACCAACGCTGGATTGGGGAAGAGGCCAGAGTGGATGGCTGGAGGGCTGTGATGAGGAGCATGTGGCAGCCCTAGCACAGAGTGTCTTAAGTTACCATGGGACTACACTTTCAGAGATAGAAAATGTGATATGCAGAAATATTAACATAATTGCGTGAGCTAGAAATTTTACACACACCTTCACAATATTGTTATAACTGGTGGCTGTCTAAGGTATGGATTCTGAAGAGCTGAGCCAAACCTGTGCAATTTAAATAAGAAATATCTCACCTGTCTTGAAAGTCTAGTGTGCAAACAAGTGTTTAATTAGTTGTCAGGTTGTTATTCTTACCACAGATGCTCTTTGTCATTTCTCTTTGTGTTTGAGCAGTTGAATTTCCAGCAGTTGTTGCTTAAGCTGGATTTTAGGATTACAGTGAGTTTTATATTGCATTGTACTAGGTAAGAAAGAATCGTCTTTTGAAATTACATGTGTTAATAAAGAACAAGGGATATTTTTTGGTATGATAAGCAATGAAATGGACAGGAGAGTTTTGCGAAGGTTCTGAAGATCTGCCAAAGCTTATTTGAATATTTGGATATTCTGAGTTGAAAATAACAAGGATCTTGTAGCATCTAGCCATAATTACTCTTTTAAATCTTACAAATTTATGTTGAGAAACACAAATCATGCTTCTTTAGAACAGACATAAAATATTTTTTCGTGAAGTTGAAAAGGGAAAAAGGGGAGGAGTGTATGACACAAACCCCAGAGAATTATGTTCCTATAAGAAATTCCTTTACTGTGGACTGGGAAATAAAAATTGTTTGTGGAAACATAGGAACTCAGTAGCTGAAGGGTGAGCTTAAACAAATTTATTTATTTAAAAATTATTTAAAAAATTGTAGTTATAGTGGTGGTTAATGATGACTAATTTCATGATAGACCAGAATCCCTTACAAAGGGGAAAATGGTATTATGTAGATAAAATTACAAGCTTGAACAGGATCTGAACCGAACCTACATGAGGAAAATGTATCTGCTGTTAATTGAAAAAAATAACTGTTCTTCCTAGCTTTGCCTGGGAGCAATTTAATGCAACAAATTGATTTTTTTTTTTTAAAGTATTTCCAGCCAGCCCAGAAACAGTGGTTAATAAATATCTTGAGAGGGTGAGTCTGTTCTTTATGCTTGGTTTTGCAAACTCAGTGAATTTGGATATTAATATCTGAAATTGTAGATAATAATTCAACCTGTTTTTCTAAAGCTAATCTCACATTTATCTTGAGGTCTCTGTGTCAATGTAGAAATAGGATTCAGAAATCTGTTCTCTAAAAGAGGTAACACAGAACCTGTTACAAAGTTCATGATACTGTGGTTTTTATGGCAACAAGAAAATAACTCACATTTCTTTCAAATGTAATGTCTAGAGAGCTTTTGGATAATATTACTTTTGAGAAAAATATGTCAAGGTGTTATTTAAGAACATAGCAAATGTAGAAAAAGCTTTGAAGGGGATCATGCCAAAGACATGAGCATGTAGAGTTAGGAAAGGCAGATAGAAGTTATCCTGGTTTGTAATCCAAAGGCCAGATGTAAATCTAGAGGCAGTTTTGGTTCTGGAACTTGGGGAGGATATATTTACACAGGAAAGGACTGCAAAAAAGCAAAGGTGTCTATTTACAGTGCTTTTTCAAAATTAGAAAAAGTGGAAAATGCTACCTCACATTTACTCAGCACTTACTGTGTCCGCAGAGGTAGTTATTAGAAAGTACTAGTTCAGTGTGAAACCACAGAGTAAACTAGATGCAGTAACGTATTGCAGACAAGTCTTCAGTGATCAGTGAAATACTTGAAATGTCATCTTTGTTTGTGCTGGCCATTGGCATGTGATTTATCATTTCTAGAAACAAACAGAGAAAAATCAAACCTCAGTACTGTGGTGTTAAGGCTCCATAGAAATTCTTCAAGTGTCTTTATGTCTGTTATATTTTCTAGGAAGCTCAGGATCTTCTGTAACTGCACTATGATTGGGGCAAAAAGGATTGGAAAGGACCCTGAGAGGTCAGATTATCTGTTCTTCAAGGCAGAATCACCTGTATAGCTGGCATAACCTATTCTTGAGAAGTAACAGAAACAGAGGTTCAGTGACTTCCACAGGCAAGCACACAGGCTTAGTGCTTCCTTACACTTGGTTGCAATTTAAGTGCATTACTTCCTCTTATTCCTCTGCCCCTTGTACTTTTTTTTTGGTGGCTTCAGGAACAGTTCCTCAAACTTTGAAACAAATGCTTTTCAAAAATTATCATGATTCCTTGTAGACATCTCTCCTTCAACACCCCCTTCCCCCTCCTGTTTTCTCAGCCGTTCCTCTTACATTGTGTTTTCTGAATCTCATGGTCATGCTCATTCCTCCCCACTGGACTTGCTCCAAAACATCTTTCTTGAAGTGTGCTAACCAAAACTGGTGTATTCCAGCTGAGACTGCACCAGCACCAGCTAAAGGAAGAGGATTTATTTCCTATATTTACCAGATGACGTTGTTTTTATTTCCCAGAGTGATGTCTGACTGTTTTGTGGCAGGATGGCATTGCTCAAGTTCTGATCTGCTCCAGATCTTTCACACAGAATTGTTGCCAAGTCCCTGTTTGGTACCAGTGTAATGGTTTAAGCACAAACTTTCTGCCTGTCTTCACTCAGTTGTGCATCTTTATTCCCACCCACTCCATACCATTTTTTGCTGACATTTTATTTCATTTGCCAAGATGAAAATACTGGCAACATCTAACACCTTGGTGTTGCCTGTGGAGTTCGATAAGGGAGGTATCTATAGCACTGAAACTTGTGACAACTCCATCGTATCAGTTAACCACTGCAAGATAACTCTCATTATGGTTTTCCAATGAGTAAGCATTCACCTCTATATAATTTTTTCATGTGTCACCTATGAGAATGTCATGTGGAACAGTTCCCGTCCCAAACTCATTATCACCTTAATCTCCTGCTGGCATCTCAGCTTCATATCTGAGTCTTTGGTTCTGTGGTTTCTTCTTAAATAACTTGCGTTTCTGTAACTTAACTTTCTGTAACTCTGCTAATGTTCTCATACTGTACCAGAGAATGAGATTCATGAGTTTGAAAGGCAGAGTTCAGACCTGACTGTTCTCAAAGATTCAGGTTTGTTTTGGTTTTTTTTTTCTGAGTTCAAAGTTCATGGAAATTTTTTTGCAAATGACAGTTTCTCTTTATCTCTTAATAATTGATGTCTGCATCAATTTAATGGATTAAAATTCTGTCTTTTAATCTCTTACTAGTTAATGTATTCCTACTTCTTTTGCTCTTTAAAATACCTTCTTGTGTGAGTAGCTGCATGTTATAAGACCAAGGCAATTAACTAAAACTACTGTACATTTGGGAGCATGTGATATAATCTGAATTTTGAGCATTAAAATTAGCTGAAATAAATTATGGCCTTAGAATTACAGAAGTAATAGAAGAAGAGGTATGTGCAGTTGTCATTGTCTCTACGGGGTTGTCCTTGGTTCCTGTAACTCCCATCATCCTGTTCTCTTCCTTTCTTTTACTTTTCTGTTTCTCTTATTTGATTTTTTTCCTCACAGCTTGTTTTGTTCTGACACTTGGGGTTCTTTTGGCTTTGCTTTTTTTTTTTTTTTTTTTTCCCTTTCTGACTAATTCTTTGCTCATTATCTAGCACTTTAGATACGTGGTGGGTTGAACCTGGCTGAAGGCCAGGTGCCCACCAAAGCCGCTATATCACTCCTCCTCTTCAGCTGGACAGGGGAGAGAATAATACAACAATAGGCTCATGGGTCGAGATAAGGACAGGGAGATCACTCAGCATTTACTGTCACAGGCAAAACAGACTCG
Source organism: Leptosomus discolor (assembly GCF_034619465.1). Taxonomy (NCBI): domain Eukaryota; kingdom Metazoa; phylum Chordata; class Aves; order Leptosomiformes; family Leptosomidae; genus Leptosomus; species Leptosomus discolor. Next base: position 45,241,500 of record NC_141419.1, on the reverse strand, counting down.
ACTTGGGGAAAAATGTAATTTGTTACCACGCAACTCAGAGAGGAGTAATGAGAAATAGAATCAAATCTTAAAACACCTTCCCCCCATCCCTCCCTTCTTTCGTGAGCTTAACTTTATTCCCAATTTCTCTCCCTCTTTCCCCCCCAGTGGCGCAGGGGTACAGGGAATGGGGGTTGCGGTCAGTTCATCACACTGTTGTTTCTGCCCCTCCTTCCTCCTCGGGGGGAGGACTTCTCACACGCTTCCCCTGCTCCAATGTGGGGTCCACTCTCACGGGGGACATCCTCCATGACTTCTGCAGCGTGAGTCTTCCCACGGGCTACAGTTCTTCACAAGCTGCTCCAACGTGGGTCTCCTTCATGGTGTGCAGTCCTTCAGGAACTGACTGCTCCAGCATGAGCCCCCCCCATGGGGTCTCTGGCAGCAAACCTACTCCAGCATGGGCTTCTCTCTCTCCATGGGCCACAGGTCCTGTGAGGAGCCTGCTCCGGTGCAGGCTTCCCACAGGGTCACAGCTTCCTTCAGGCATTCACCTACTCCCGTGTGGGGTCCTCCATGGGCTGCAGGGGAACAGCCTTCACCACAGGTTATAGGGGAATCACTGCTGCAGCACCTGGAGCACCTCCTCCCCCTCCTTCTTCTTCACTGACTTTGGGGTCTGCAAAATTGTTTCTCTCACATATTCTCACTTCTCTCTCTTGGTGCAATTGCTGCTGCACAATAACTTTTGCCTTTCTTAAGTATGTTATCACAGAGGTGCTGCCACTGTCGCTGATAGGCTTGGCCTTGGCCAGCAGCAGGTCCATCTTAGAGCCATCTGGCATTGGCTGTATCAGACATAGGGGAAACTTCTAGCAGCTTCTAACAGAAGCCACACCTGTAATCCCCCCGCCACCAAAACCTGGCCGTGTGTCCCATTACAAGATGTTAGGAATTCACAGATATGCTATGGTTGCCTACAAATAGTAGGAAGTACTTCAGAGTGATCCACAGTGGCTGTTTCTAGCTGTCTGGAAAAAAAATACCTGAACAGCAGGTAGGAAAAACACCTCCAAACAGATGGTTTTCTGTGACTGTCTGAGCTACTAGCATGCTTCTTCATAGCTGATGTTGTGTGAGAAACTGCTGGTATCAGCATCTGTACTTTTTCGCCTGGGATGGAAGATAAAGCCAGGAAAGGGTGAAATGCGGACCACAGCTCTGATGAGTTGGGACTGGGGTGGGGTGTATGGGCTTGTCTGAGCAGAGGAGCTGGACTGTGATCTAGTTTATGTGGAAAATAGATGACTGGGGGGTTTGGAAATGGGTTAGGGTTGTGAGAAGGTGTGATAGCAAGTATATGGGAGGTTAATGTGCTCAAGAGTGTGGACTGGCAGAGAATTAGAAACTTCTGCTGCTGCCCTGCCAGCATGGCTGTTGGTATGGGTGCTGTGCATGGGAAAGACCTGCCTTATACTGTGGTTACCTTTTTTCTTCTTCAGGACATATAATGTAAGCAATAGCCATGTCTTTCGCCATGGGTTGTATAGCAAGTTTTACTTAAGAAAAAGAAGGGAGGTGAAGTTGTATGTGCTGCAAGGGTTGGGTATTTCAGATACCTTGCCCAATTTGAAACAAAGTGGGTAGAGACATGAAGGAAGTCATTGCTGATTTTACCATTTACAGGTCCTATCATTTCGAAGGCCATAATAGTGTAGAAACAATAGTGGAGTCTGCTTATTTAGAAAAATACACACACTTTTTTCCTCAGGTCAAAACCATAGTTATGAAATTCTGAAAATTATGACTTCCTTTATCTTTGCGCATGCTGATGTATGCACCCCATTCATGGGGTTTATTTATTTTTTTCTCTGTGCTGTTTTTCCTAGTGTGTTTTGTTTTCCTTTCCTTTTTTTTTTTTTTTTTCCTTTCTTTTTCTTCCTTTGAATTGATGAAACCACTCTCTTTAGTGCCAGATCAGTCAGTCCTGGGCTTTTTTTGGGCAGAAACTGCCAAGTGTTTCTAAAATATGTGTTGGTTTACTGATTTGGATGAATGTCCAAAAGGGACCAAGACTCGAGACCTCCAAATATCTATAATTTAAAACCGTAATTTGGAAAGGATCCTTCCTGAGTCCCAAGAGAAAAAAGCCAATAGTTTCATTTATACTATTAGTCATCATTCTCTTCCACCATCAGAGTTCCACTCTCTTATGAAAAGGCTACAGTTTGTTTTGCTGCTTTAACAAAAACGAATTTAGTTGATTTAATGTTCTATTTTGTGATAAAGTGTCTTACCTGGGTCATAGTTTAGCTGTTAACAAGATATTTATGAAGTGGTAAGAATTCTCTGCCCTGTGGTGAATTTAGTCTCTAGAGTGGAGCAAAATGCATTTAACTAGCAAATAAAGTAGTTCAGCTTCAAATTGTATGTCAGAAGTTAAATGCAACAATTTTAATCTTTTAGTAACCCTCTAAGTAAGTAGAGGATCTGGAACTGCTCAAAACTTGTGTAATTTGCCCTCTACTATAGGAAAAGCATTTCAGATAGAGTAACATGGCAAGTAGCAATCCAAGGAAGGAAAATTTTGGATTCAGAAACCAAGTTAAATTCATACTTTTATTCTACGTGTAGACTGTAAAATATAGCTGAAGACTAAGAACCTATTCCTGAGTTTATTTTTTTCAGTAATCAAGACTCATTTGACTGACTTATCAAATACTGTGCTAAATCCTTGTAAGTATTTGAAGCTGGCATTTGTGATATTCATTTGGGAGTGTGTTGTCTGTCATGTAGTGTTATCAGCAGATGTTTATCTCATTTTTGCATAGTTTTTATTGGTGTTTAACATGATTACAACTGTAGTAGTTAAGACCCAAGCAGCAGAAGCCTCCATGTTCTGGTTGTTCCCCAGACATGCAATAGAAATTTTAAAAGGAATTTTAAAATATTTTAAAAGGAATTCTGTATCAAGCACTGATTCACTGTCAAAAAACAATAGCATTGTTTGGGATTTCAGTTGCATCTACGAACCAGTAGTGGTTTGTCTCTGTGTCACTCACATGTACTAAAAAATTATGTGAATATATAAATAGTTGTGTATCAGCAGACTTTATCAGGCGTGACTTGTGTGCAATAAATAATAGACTAGCACTTACGTGATAAGTAAGGAATTAGTGAACTACATCACTAATTCATTAGCCATGTTTAATTAGCTCTAGAGTGCCAGCTCAGCTCTGCAGAAATAATTTTTATTGGGTTCTCAGAAGCCCCATTTTACTTGAACTTCAGTTACCTGAACAGCTTCTGTGAAGTCCCTATTACTGTCTTGCTCTAGGAGGGCAGACCTTTGTGTAGTGTAGAATAGTTACTTTGGTCTTCATTATTGTTTTATATTTTCACTCATATGATTATAGCTCTGACTGAAAAATCATCAGGAAGATTTGTTTTCTTGACTTTAATGTGTGGTTTTGCATTAAGATGGCTTCTAGTTCACTATACAGTTTTATTGATCTGGCAAACAATATAAATGAACCTTGACTATCTAAAGCCAAGCTTGCTTGTGTCTCCATGAGACTAGACAGTGGAGTAGGTATGTGAATAATGAGTTACTCAGATCTAAGATCCTACAAAACTATTTTTGTAAAAATCTATATACTGTTCTGCCATTTCCCGCCGTCTTGCAGCCATCTGCTGAGATGAACTTCAAAAGACCTGGCTTCATAAACACATTTGCATTTTATTTTGCTTGTAAATCAGCTATCTCGTATGGTAATCACTCTCCTAAATGTATCTCTCATAATTAGTGCCACAAATAAAACAGTTTTGCCAGTGGCTTGAAAAGTTCGTGCACACATACAGATTGTATGACAAATCAGAGTCTCAGAATGCCACATAATGGCATTCTGAATTGCATGAGGAGCAGTGCAGTTCTGGAGACAGTCTCTACCTCTTGCATAAGACAGTGAAAGTTTGTTAATTAAGGTAGCATTTTCGTTTTTAACTATGTAAGAAGACAGATTGTCTTGGTGAACGTACAATATTTTTTTTTACCTGAATAGAAGATGTATTAAAAGAAAAGCCAGACCTACATGATTATAGTATAACTTCTCAAAATTGGAACTGAGAAACATTTCACTTGCGAGATACGATTTTCTGTGTTGCCTCTGCAACCGTTAGTGTTCAACAGCTAGAAGAGAGCAGGGAGTTGCAATTTGCTGACATAGTTGTAGGTGTTAGTGATACCTTGTTTTGTGGAGTCAGTAACATGTCCTGAAACTCCTGTTGCAAGGTGAAAGAACTTTATAAATGCTAATTAATTTTCAAGTTGCATGAGAAAGTGAGATGGTCTTGTTTATCTTATAAATGAGGAAACTGAGGCCGAAGGAAGGTATGTGAAGTGTGCCAAGAGCAGACATTTTTGTGTGAGCAGGAGTTTCTGTGTTGTGTGTCCATATGTGGCACCTGGCATGATTGTGCATGTACATAATATGTTTAACAGAGAACTTGATAAAATTCTAATAAAAAATAACAGATCAAAATGCTAACACCCCCCTCACACACACACCCCATGTCAGAAATTCCTATTGTTAATTTGGATTAAAGTAGAAGTAAAGCAGCTAGTTTGATTACATTTTTATCCAAGGACATACAAAATTTGAGCTCTTCTTACTGCGTTTAATATCTTGGCATATATGTACCCTACTGCTTTTAAGTAGCTTTGGCCTACTGCTGTGGTTCGTGCTTAATGATTACTGATTAAAAAAAGGGAACACACAACACAGCATAAATGGCAAAAACTTACAGCATTTCTAGAGCAGTGTCATGAACAAGTTAATACTAACCAGAATTGTAGAGAGACATGAAAGTCTGTTTGCAGGTTAAAACAGAAAGCATAGGAGAAAAATAGGCATGTCATAACTGGAAGGAAGATTTATCATGACTGAGTAACAATAAATAAAATGACTGAGTCTTAGGTCTTCTCCTGATAAAATGGATTTATTAGAAAGTGGGAAAATGTCCATGTAAACTTGGAGAATAATGGTATCATAGAACCATTGTAACTTGCAGTTGTAGTATATGTTTGAAGAAAATGCTTATTTGTCAAATCAGTGTATCTAGTGATTAGAAAGTTCCTGAGATAATGCTTGAAATAATTTAGGGAACAGGAAAAAGCAAAATTTGCAAGGCTTTTGCGCTTTTTTTTTTTTTTTAATAGCTATTCTAGCTTCCATCCTCACAAAGATGAAGTTAAAGTATTTGACCTACTTGATTCCCATTGGTCATTATTTCCATATGCAATCTTTCACTCAATAAATAGCAAGCTTTTAAAATCCTACCATGGAGGTCAGACTTTCAGGCTGGGGAAGAAGTTGGAATTTTTGTGGGCATCGCAGCAGGGATTTGGTCTGAAAGAGGAGACTGAGTGGTGGAGAGCATTGTTTGGACAAGAAAGCTGAAATGTCATCCAGGCACTCATCCTGCTGCTGTAAAAAGCAAGCAGCACTTGCAACAGGAGTTTAGACAAGTGGCTTTCGTAGATGTGTAGGGTGGCTGTGAAGGTATGTCTTGCCTTGAAGAAAGAGCTTACTCACAATAAATGCGTGGTTTTTTTTTTTTTAGTTTACAGGAGGAAGTGTATACTAAGAAACATGCACACCTTTAAAGGAAGTGGCAGGACAGTTCCTTTTCTCCAAGTGGGGTTTTGCATACTGCGACTACAGGAATGCCATACACTACCAGGGCATCTTGTCTGCAATTCTTTTTTTATCCTCTCATCCTTTACTCTGTTTATATGATTGCAAAATATAGAGGTTGTTGCTGGCTACAGGGTAATGCTACAAAACATGTAATGCCCATCTTCAGCTGTTGTACATTGGCATGATTCTATTACAGTCAATGAAGTCACAGTGAGTATGTTAATAAACATTCAAACAAAGATTAAATTTAGGGTCTCTTAGACTTGACAGATGATGTTTCTGGTTCCTGAAGATGTTTTAGATTAGAAAGTCTGTGTTCAAGCAAACTGGCCTCCCCTTGAAGCAATACAGGTGTTGTAAATAACAACATTCCTCTGGCCACTGATCAAGATACAGGAACTGATTTAATCTTGGACTTTTGTATGTCTTCGCAATTGTTTATTATTTGCTTTCAAAATACCTGTTTTTTGTCTTTCTATTAACATTTAGTTAAGAAATGACTGAATGGATTGTTTGGATTACTTGATTGTAGTTTGTAACCATGCGTTATTTCCTTTGGCTTTTTCTAAGTATAAATCAGAAGGGTGGGGGATTTTAGATTGCTGACAGGATAGAGACTCTTTGTGACACTAAAGGCAAACTGGTTAAAATGAAAGATAATGTAAAAATTTTGCTTCATGCTATCCTGGTAGATATGCTATTTCATGTGTTGATTTTCACATGCATAGAATAAAGTGCAGGCTGCTCTGAAGTTTGATAGTTTTAGTTTGCCTAAATAGCTATTTTTCTGGCTTAGTTCAGTAGTGTCCTATACCTCTTGTTCTCAGGTTCACTCATCGGTATGAGGCTTGTGGAGACGTGATTCAAAGCTAGATCTTGTTTTTGATTTTTATCTTACTGGAGCAAGTATCACAGGAAATTTCTGTCTTAAGTCTGCTTTAAACTACAGCAGTTTGCTGAAGTTCAGGTTTATCTCTGCGCTTTTACTGAGGGACGTCTCTGAGAGCGCTGGGACACTCAAATGCAGAGCCTGGCCAATGGCCATGTGTGGGATTGTTCTTGACGGGCTGGATTTACAGTGGTGGGTGCCCTGAAGAGGCAGATGTTCACTTGCAATATGAACTGATGACCATATCTAATAGTGAAAGGAATGGCAGAAAGTTAAAACAATAGAGCATTAATTAGGCTACACACTGAACAGACAAATTAAGTGGAAATATGTACCATTTGGGATCATTAGGGTTGGAACAGACCTCAATTTCTCACAGGGTCCAGGCCCTGCTCAGAGCTGGGCTAACACTATTAATTGTTAAATATTCTTTTGAGCTTTATTTCAGAAATATCCTTTCCTAGACACCCTTTCTTACTGAGTGCACATCCATAGTTACGACTGACAGCAGAACTGACTTCTGATTTCTTAGATAGTCTCTTAACCTTGCCTTTTCCCACAACTTCTTAGATTTTTAGAATAACTGAAATACTGAAATTATATATTGTTTCTCACCTGCTTTTTGTTTTTAGGGCCCTGTGATATTACAGCTTTCCTCTCAGCCTTGGACATCTTCTCCTATGACTACTCTGCCTTTTAAGTTAAGCACCCAAAGGAAAAACAGATTTCAGTAAAGCATTATTCATTTCTTTCAGCAGTTCTGCTTTACAGTGTCTTTCATCTTTCCTTTTTCCTGACCTTTCAAGAATCATTTTGAATTCAGAGAAGTATGAGTCAGACTTCTGCCCATAGTGCTTGATTTTGTGTGGACTGACTTGACAGCCTGAGGTTGCCATCACCACTTTAATTTCTCTCTATGCATAATAGGAACGATACTCTGAGTCAGTGGGGAGTTGAGCATGCTCAGTGTTTGATGCTTTGAAGATGAAGTTATATAGCTGTAATTACAGATAATAACTGACATAAGCCCTTTAACAGGCAATTTATCCTTTTGTGATTTCTTCTGTTTGTATTGTATACTTTAACTACAGTTCAGAAAGAATTGTTAAAGTGTTGTCTAGCCTGAAGAACTCATGTTGTGTTTAAACCACTTCTCTTCCTAGTTGCCCCAGACCTGTGGCCAATATATTTGCCTAATACAGTTTAGGCAAATGTCCTCCTGGCTCATCTGTTTCTTTGAAAGGTTGACAAATTTGATAATGGTTTCAGGTGTATTACTCTAGTCCTCAGCCTTGCATAAGAGATTTTTTCTACCGTTTTTCTGTTATCAGCAGACAGTTTAAAGTTGTGCAGTTCAGAGTGTAAGAACAGAAGGAAAAAACTAGTAATTTGCATTCCAGTAAATATGAGCTGTTGTAATTCATGTTGCATTTTGCAGATTTGGGAAATATTTATGCTTGTATGCTGTACAGTTTGGCCAATATTTTCTAACTTGGATGTTTAAAATTCCTTGCTGATTTTAAGTGACTCCATTTTCAGAATTACAGAATGTCTCCAGCTTTCATTGGGAAAAGCATATGCTTTTGAAATGTTTACGTATTCTTTATGGCTTTTTCTCTCTTCGTGAGAACTCATAGTTCCAAGTGGATGCAATTTAATAACCCTTGTGCTGTTTTGATTTTCTTCCCACATCGTGTGGTCTGTCTCTCTCCTGTTCTTTTTTTCTTTCTTAAAGGATAGTATTTTTTCAATAATTTAAACTTTTAAGCATGTAATCTGAAAATGTAGCTTGCTCTGAAATTTCTCTGTGCACTGTGTCTTTTGAGAAAGAAAGCTTTATGTATAGAGAGGAAAAAGAACATGAACAGGAACCTGTGGACAGGTTGGAATGGCAGGAATGTAGTGCACAGTAAAGATGTGTGTTTCTTCACACTGAAATATTATTTAAGCACATTTCAAAAGTAAAATTGTTTCATGACTCTGAGACTTCGTGGATGGCTCGTTGTGTTTCTTTGCTGGCCTCCACAACATAGTCAATTATTGGAGAGTGGGAAGAGATGTTTTAGAAATCCAGGATTGCTCAGACTTTGCTGAGATGGAGGTTAAGTGCTGTGGTCTATTACCTGGCCTTTCCATTACTAAATCGAGTATAAATAACCTAGAGTGATGCTGCTTGACTTTAGATTTGTCATTACATTTGGAAAATACCAGGTGAAAAGTTTGCTCTTGTTGTTTGAAGGCACAAATTCTTGACAAACTGGTTTTAAGTTTTGAGGATCGTTTGACTGCATAACCTGGATGCTTGTCCTTTAGTCTTTCTGTATGTTTTAAATATGGTGCTTTAGCTGGTGGTCAGGTTATTTCTGATTTATGCCTGGTTTTTGCTGGACTGATGTCTTTGTTACATAAACTGGAAAAGCTAAAGAGGTTGGTTTTGAGGTGATTCTGTTCTGCCCCGTGCTGTGTGTGTTGCTGGAGAAACTGCACGTGAATGGCACCTCTGTGGTAGTAGGTGGCCCCACACCGACACCAGCAAACTGTCATGTGAAGAGAGAATTGCCCTCTTCCTTGAAAAGGTGGTGGTGATGTCTGGCTCCCGTGTGGTGTGGGTGTGGGTGGTGCACACAGCCCTATGGCTAACTGTGCCTGCTTGGCCCATGCCTGTACGGGTGGCTAATTCCCCTGGCAGGGGAAGCGAGCCACCGTGGGTCCAGATAGCCTGTGATGCACTGGTTTCTGCTGCCTCAAGGATTTCACCAACCTCTCGGCCTGGTTGTCCTAGTAGATGCATTCTTAGCCCCCCCTTCCCTCATCTTCAGGTCCGTGTTTCAATATCGTGACACAAACTCTTTAATTTTGTACTTGCAAACCTTGCTCCTCTCCTCTCAGAGGAGGAGCTGGCTGTTTGCGGTAAGACATCCACCATCCCCTTCTCAGATATGCTTATATTCATGAGCTAAATTCTTAAGTGTAGCTTAATATTTTCTTCCCTCATAACAATTCTTCATGCTGTACATGTTTCAGATTTAGATGGGAAGATGTGTTTCCTTGTCCCACCGCTGTCCCTGTGATTACAAATAGGTGATCTTAAGGCAGAAGTCAATGTATATGTAGGGTCTCCATTTTGCTTAGCGGAATTGGTCAGTCTGGTGACATTTTGATGTAGACCCGTCTACTTCCCTCCCCCCTCCTCCAGCAGGCTGGTTTCTGTCATCAAAAGCATCAAACTTTTAAGTTTGCCAGACTAGTGCTCCTGTCTCCTTAATCAGCTTGTGCAAGATAAAGGCTTGGCTTCCAGTTCTGCTTCTGTGAAGTTAGTTTATCCCAAAGCACAGCTCTGTAGATGCCAGAAACTACACCTGAGCATGGGCCATTCCTGTAAATTTTACTGGGACTGAGTACAAATTATTTTTCCATTTGAATAAGTAAGTATTTTACTTTACTTTTTGTGTAAGTCATGAGTTTTTGGCATCTTAGTAATATTAAAAAGGCCTCACCATACATGCTTTCACATAAATCTGTCCTGTTATTTTATGAATCCTGGTTTATGTGCAGTCTCTAGCAGCTACCATGCTTTTATCCAAAAGCAAAAAAATCCCTATATAGCTAATGGAGTTTTTAAAATGCTATTTGTACTACAGATTATTTCCTACCATTTTCTGCTGTACTGAGGGTGATAATTTCAGCTTGGTTGGGAAAAAATTCCTAGTAAATCTTTCCCAAAAGAGGTTTTTAAGTTAATTCATCCTTATAGATTTCAACAATGAGTCCTTCTTTAAGAATAGGAGTGGGGTTTTTTGTTTTGTTTTGTTTTGTTTTTTCTGTTTTTAATTTTGAAAAGTGAGCTAGGATCTTGCTCTTTTCTCTCTTTTTTTCTTCTGATGATTTACTTCTGCTTTTCAGAACAATGGCTTGATTGACTTTTATTCCATATATGTGACCTCTGTGGAGAATCTAAGAGATTCTTTTCCACTAATTATAGTAGTATTTTGTTTCTCTCAAGTGTCTAGTAAATGTTTAATTTGAAATATACTGGCACAATGTGCCTCTGTAAAATGGCATTTTGGGAGAATCTCTGTTCCAAAAGGCTTTATAGCCTCACCTTAAGTTAAATTTGACATCTCAGTTTCTATAAGTAAAAATGGACCATAGCCTAGTTAAGGTTATCTGAATTTTCAGCAGTGTCAGTTACTTTGATGCCTTTTTCTTTTGCATTGATGTCTTCGTTGATGACCTCCTTCACATTGCAGACAGATGCATTTCAGGACATTCCTGCTCATTTTCGTCTCCCGATGTGCATCCCAGGGTGTTGTGGTTCCATGTCAGGGTGAGACTGGGTATGCACTGGTCCTACATTTTTTCCTTTTGGTAAGATACTTAGGCTCTGGGGTAGGGAAGAAATGATGTACATCAGGGTCTGTGCTCTGGAGACTCAGGGTGCTCACAGCCACAAAGTGTTCTGCAGAGCATTCATTCCCCATGATGCAGAGGAGAGGTCACACCTCCCTGCTGTCAATCAGCTTTCTTACAGGAGTTGGGGCATTTATGAGCCACATAAACATTTTAGGATCTGGCTAAAAAAAAAGGACTGGTTAAATTAAAGACATATAGGATGTCCATGTTTGACTGTGGCACTATGTTTACCATGGTATATGTGGATAGAGCTCTTGTAGCAGTGGGTCATCTTCAAGGTTGGGAAGGAGAGAGAAGTAAGTGAGCAAAGGAATTCTCAATATTGTAACCTGATTTAGAATCAGCTGTTTTTCTTGGTCCATGAAAGTCTGTTAGAAGAATCTTCATTGACCATTTATTTATGCTCCATCTTCCACCACCTTCCCCCATCTGAATTACTATGAAGGGCTCAACACTTAAAAGTTATTTACCAACAGAGTTACTGTGAGGATTTATTACCTCGATAATCTAATGAACTCCCAGTTGCAATTTGTAATTTCAGTGAAGTACATTACATACCAATAGGTCAAGTTACCCACAACCTTAAAGTGGAGCATTTTGAAAAGACTTTCTTCATGAATTCTGAAGAATTTGGTTTGCTGGGGAAGGCAGTACTCTACTGAAAATAAAAGTATGTCCCTGTCATTTTTCTGTGGTAAAGCACTGATTCTGCTCTCCAGAGGCTGTTGGGCCCTCCTGTTAGTAGTGCAGGAGATGGAAGAGTGTCCTTCTCTCTTGTTTGACAGGCCATCATTTGAGGCTGGAAGTTTGCCAACTAATGACCTAGTGTATGCACTTTCTAATTTGAGGGAAGTGTTATTGAGAAGGTGGTGGCCTGACAACTCTGGCGTTTCCTGGGGTTCTCAGATTACTGTGACTCCATCTGATTGGTTTCAGGCTGAGTTTTACTTGGGTTGAACTAGTTGTATTGCTTTATCTGCTAAGAGATCACTTGTGATCTGGAGGCTGATTTTTTTTCTTTCTTTAATTGTTACTGATGAGTTACTAGTATTGTTGTTGGAATTTTGGGAACAGGGGAGTGTTTAGGTGTAGATCAGACAGCTCAGTATCTTATCTTCTAAAGAAAGCCTCAAAGGAAAACTTTTAGCAGTTCTTGCCTTCTGGGATCTCAGCTACCAGAATTTTATCAGACTTTTCTTTTTACTGTTGCCATTAATATTATTTCGGTTTGAGCAGTACATATACTGAGCTAGATGCCTTTGAAGCATGAGGTTCCTCCATTTCTTGGTTAGAACCTTGTTGATGAGGTTAATGAGGCAGCACACATGCTGATACGATCATAAGGAAATGAAATGGATTAGTGTTTCTCTGAGATTAGGTCTAAATGAAGCCTGTTTTTTTCCTGAGGATCACTTGGAAATGGAAAAAGAGAATGTAGGTGGTCATTTGTCAAGTAAACTTAATGCATGGATGTGTCATGGACTCCTCTTGGATCTTCTGAAAGTCTACCTAAACCTAAACGTGATGATCATCACCTTGCTTTCAAAACCTTCACACTTGAAGCTGAGCACCTCAGGGGTTGCCCCTACAGGTAGTGTACTGCGATGCAGTTGTGTACTGCTTTGAGTACTCCGAGTATCTGACTGCAGTGACTATGCCCAACTAGGAGCGAAAACTCTTGGCCAGAGGGTTTGTGTGGCATCAACCATGTGAGGATTTCCTGTCTTAGTAGAAAACAGTGAAGTAAGTGGTAACAGGTGGCCCATGGGAGCTGTTTGAAATGCATATTCTGCCTTCACCATTCTGTGATAGAAGTATAATTAGGCATAGGGTCAAAACATAGAAAAGTTGACATGTTTGTTGACATGTGTTCGTTATGTGTGAGTTTGTGTGATGGGCTGCTGACAGTTTGTGAGCTTGATAGCCATTTCTGTTTTCAAACACAGCCCAATATAATTTGCTGACATTTTAACGATAAATTTAACACTTCATATTCCACAATGTTTTTTTTAAAAAACCTGTTCTCCACAGTGTTACTGGCAGTGTTGGAAAATAATAGTGCAGTATGAGTCTATTTTCCCCCTTAAGAGGAAAGGAAGTCTTGAACAGTGCAAAATCTTTCAGGCAGTCCTTGAACCATTCTAGCTAGAATGACTGGCGTTGTCATTAATTTATCAGGTGCATATGCATTTAGGGACAGTATGAGCTTGTTTCAGTCTTTTTATCTCAGTTGTGGCTACAAAACCAGAACAAAGCTTGCTGTCACAATATGGAAGCAAAGTTTTATCTTCAACACAGGTATTTAGAGTCAGTGATGATTCACACTGACTGCCAGAGGCCAGACTGTCCTCCTGGGATTTAAATATGTTACAGGGAAGACCTGCTTAGGTGCATAACCTGCTTGTTGCATTACTGATCATAGTACAAAAGGTGTTTAACAGAACAGCAAAACTTATTTTGTTACTTAAGGTAGGTAGCTTTTCTGTGGTTTTATCCATGATAACAATCTACTATATTGTAAACTTAAGTTTCTTTTATGTTTTACATTTTGATGCACTAAATTAAGTTTTCTTGTTCTGCTTTGATTTATTCAGAATTTTAGTAAGTTTGATGTAGTTCAGAGCAAATACAATGGAGCTATTATTCTTGCCTTTATTGACATTTGCTTTCATATAAACCCTGTAGCAAAAGTTAATATAAATTGGCACAAGAAAATTGTATATCTAAGTAAGTCCTTTGACTGGTCCTGTTGATTATGGTCAAACATCAGGCTTGGTATTTTGGTAATTTATCTGAAGAAGAGCCATAAGGTTTCTCTTTAACCTGAGTTAAATAAAAGTTATCTGACAGCGAAGCAAACAAAGTATTAAAGATTTTCCTAAAGAAAAGAATTGAAGTGTGCCTTGATCTGTTTATATAATCGAATGAAAAAAATTAATCCTTTTTTTCTTAGGTTCCCAAGTATTTACAACTGTTTAACGATATTGATGATAAGATTGATTTTATTGACTTATCAAGGCAAAAGGCACTTATCATTCTTTTAATTATCTTAACGAGAACCCATAATGTGTCAGTTGCTGGTGGAAAGGCTGTGATCAAAACAGATTTCCGTTAGGCACCAGCCCAAAGTTTCGCTTGCCAAATATCGAAGCTACTTTATCTTGGAAAATGTTAAAAGTAATGCTGCCCTTATAAAGAATGGTGAGCCCTGTCTTCTATTCTTGTGCAAATCTTATTTGGTTAAAAAACAGGCTCGAGGCAATGAATGTGTCCTAGTCTGACCAGGCTGTCTGACGTGCTGACTCAACATTGCTTTGTTTGTTCAGCTAGCTACTGTGTCTAATGTGCAAATGAAGTACCAACTTTACAAGACGTGTGTGGCTGCCAGCCTGTCTCAAGGAGGAAGAGGTCCTAGGGAAAGGGTACGTGCAGCTCAAAACCAGGAGTTCCTCGTTTGAGTCCCTGTTGCCTGGAGGGGGTTTCTGCCTCATGTATCAACAGCTTGTGGTGTCAGTTTTACCTGTCTGTTTGTTGCATTATTCGTGAAATGTGCATGTTCCTGTGGCTAACGCACATTATCTTTTGCTGCAGCCTTGAGCATGTTCATAACGTGCTTTAAGGATTCGAGGCTCTGCAGCCTTGGGAAAAAATTTAGTTTTCTCTTGTGATTCATGTATTTTTTGTTGGAAATGCACAACTCAAAATGCAGTTGTATAAGAGACATCTAATTTATTGATTTCTACAAATTAAGGGAATTATTACATTTCTTCCCCCAGCTCTGCATCACAGGAGGAAAGTGTTGTATAAGTGTTAGCATGAATAGACTCTTTGATGCTACTCTTTTTGTAAACACAAAACTGCTTCATGAGCATCACTCCACAGACAGATTAAGATCTTATGAATATTTCAAATAAATTTTTTTTTAATTATTGTTATGCAGAAATAGAATTATGGATGCGTTATTTGTAAAAGTTAGAACTCCTGTGTAAATTTGATGCCCTGTTATAAAGACTATCTGATGTAGAGAAAGAAAGTATTAATAACACATTTTGTATTCACGTCTGGGAGTGTCCATTGCATTTTACAATACTGTGTAAAACTCTTCAGTCCCAAGCAACCCTGCAACCAGTCCTTTTCTTCTTGAGCTGCTAGCGTGTGACTTGCTGAAGGTGTGGGTTGTTGTGTGCTCCCAACTGGAGTGCTTTTGTGGAATAATGCCCAGGATCACGTTGTATTCTGTTCCTATACAAGTTCATAAAGAAGTGATAAACTTAATTCCTTTGTGGTTCTTTGGTTAGTTGTTTTGTTTGTTTGTTTGTTTCCCCTGCTGCTCCTACCACCGAGGCAGTTATCTCAGGCTGTTCTGACTTTGATCAGATATTTTCAAAATCTCTTCCTTAGAGTCTTCCTCTGATTCTTCTAGCTACCGTGATGTTTATTTACCAACATGACCGTGTCTAAACTGAATATGCGATTGTAAAATATGATTAAATTAGAATTAGTGGGTGCTGTCTCTCCTGCAGTGGAACAGCTTCCCAGAAAGAGGAGATGGCTGAAGGAGACATTTCTGCCACTTATGAGAACTCTGTATACAAAACAGATGTATACTCAGTATTCTCCTCAAGAAAAAAGAGCTGTAACATGAAGTTAAAGTTTCATCTTTAGCATTTCAGCATGGTGGATGAAAAAGCTGAAAAATTGCACATAAATTAGTATGTTGCTAAGGCTACTGGCACTTCATCTAAAGTAAGAGGCAGAGTAGCTCTTTAATGGATTTTGGATCACACCCATTGGCCTAGAAAAGCCATATATAGTTTTAAGTATTCCTGTTCTCTGAAATGGGGATTATTTTTTCTTCTTCAGTGGCAGAAGCCTTGCTCTCTGAAGGGATGTGCCCTGCACATTATTATTAACATTATTAGAAAAATACATGAGTATCTTTTGCTTTGCCAGTGGTGTGGTACTGAAAAATTGTCTCTCTGTTCTC
Organism: Leptosomus discolor; assembly: GCF_034619465.1. Taxonomy (NCBI): domain Eukaryota; kingdom Metazoa; phylum Chordata; class Aves; order Leptosomiformes; family Leptosomidae; genus Leptosomus; species Leptosomus discolor. Next base: position 45,225,533 of record NC_141419.1, on the reverse strand, counting down.
TACCATCATACTGATGGAGTTGGACCGAGTTTCCAAATGGTGACAGTTGTAGAAGAAATAATACTTAGACTTGATGTTTTAGAATCACAGAATCATAGACTGGTTTGGGTTGGAAGGGACCTTAAAGATCACCAAGTTCCAACCCCCCTGCCATGGACAGGGACACCTTTCACTACACCAAGTTGCTCCAAGCCCCATCCAACCCGGCCTTGAACACTGCCAGGGAGGGGGCAGCCACAGTTTCGCTGGGCAACCTGTGCCAGTGTCTCACCACCTTCACGGTGAAGAATTTCTTCCTGATATCTAATGTAGATCTCCACTCCTTCAATTTTTAAGAATTTTTGTTAAATACCATATAAGAGTTGATAAACCTGAAGAGTCGTTGATCCTGGAATAAATCAGGTTTAGGTCTTTTGAAAAACAATGAAGATTTCAGTAACAGGCTATGGCAATTGATTAGGCAGTCTAAAGCTTAGTTTTGTATCTCTTTTGCCCAAAATTCAGATTGAATGAGAGCAGTATTGAATGAGACCAGAATTCTGCTTATGCATCAATTATTCAACCTCTAACGCTTACAGAAGCGTGGAGTCTTGCTTTGTAGCAGAAAGTATGTTTTGAAATGAAATATGTTACCCAAAGGAAAAGAGAGGTTATGGAGAGAAATGATGTGTAGTAGAGCACGACTGTGTTTGCTGGGACTGGGCCAAGTAAAAAGTAGATGCATGTCAGGACTGATTAAAGAATTCCATATTGTAAGAGTATAGTATTTTAGAATGATAATGGAAGGATGGAAAAATAGTGAAAAGAATGCAGGTTTGGACAGAGCATTGTTTTTTTTTTTAATCAATTCTAAGTCTAAAGAAAAATAGCATTGCAGAGGGATTAAAATAACATCTTTTATAAAAGAGATATGCTTTCAAGCTAGTATAATTTAAATTCAAACTATCTTAAAATAATATGGTGTAGTATTTCTTTGCCTCTTACATGGAAATAACATGGTAGTAGAGATGATGGGGATGGGTGGGGGAAATCGGGAGTATTTGAAAGTGTTAAATTTTTTGTAATTATAGTTTCTCAGTAATCACAGATTTCAATATATCTGTATATAAAATGAAACCAGCTGTCAGAAAGAAACCTCTCTTAAATAGAGTAGCATTATTCAAAGCATACTTTTCATAGGAAAATTAGGACAACTAGCACTGACCTGTGATTACAGTAGGAGTGTTACCTCTGATTTGACATCTGCATTAAATTCCTTAACCATCCTGGAGATTGTCTTCCAAAAAAATGTCCTTCTTTTAAAATTCGTTCCTTAAATACAAGTGACAGCTAACTTAAGAAAAAAAACCAACAAAACAAAACTCAAAAAATTAAAGCTTTTTTATTCATGACAAGAAAGGCCACATTTGGTGGCAGTCATTCAGAAGGGTTGCAGCAAAACTCTACCTTAATTCCAGAATCAGATCTTTAAGTCTCTACAGGTCTTTTTTGCCAAATAGTGAAGCACAGTTGAAAGTCATAGGAAAAGCATGTATTTCTGAGCAAATAAGAATACTATGGAAAACAGAAGAACAACCACAACAGCACAAGATCAGTACCTCTTAAATGCATTTTGAATGTTCTGTTGGTGGCTAAGATAGCCAACGTACGCAGATCTGTCAAGTTTGTGCTTTCCAAAGTTAGTCATGTGTTCGTGTCAGCTTATCTAATTTTTCCTTCTATTTTTGTGTACTTTGAAGACTGCTCTGTGTTTGTGCCTCTGTGGCAAAACAGCTTCTTGGATTCACTAATTTGCTGCATACTGTTTTCTCCTTCCAAAAGTTGCTCAGTGAATCCAGTGTCCAAATGGTGCCTTCTGCTCACAATCACTTGGAAAAAAAAGTTTTCCAAATACAACCCATTTATATTGCCTCTCCCTGCAAGTTTGCAGGTTTCAGAAGGAAATGGTGCCTGTAAAGCGAAGGATAAGCAGGATTTTACTTCCCTAGCTGTAAAAATCCACGTTTATTAATTTTATGAGGGAGGGAATTTCTGACATACTGCAGGATCACAGTGTCAGTCGTTTGGAGCTCTGCACCCACGTTACCACGTTGAGAGAAGGTGCTGTCAGTTTCAGAAGCTGTTGCTGACATCTGTGTGCCAGGCACAGTTACTGCTCACTGGTGCTGTATGGCCAAAGGATTTTGTTCTCTTTTCACGTGTAGTGATTACGGCATTTCCAAGAGTGGCAACTGCTGTTGGAGGAGAACTGCTAGCACATTATCCCTGCAAATACCTTTAGACTCCTCAGACATCTTTTTCAGATTCTTGGTCAAGTGATGCCACTGAAATACTGAGTTTTTCTGTGAGTCGCTTATTTAATGGACTGAACAAACAAGGCAGACGGTCATGCTGTAGTCCTGTTGCTACAGTTTACGGGTTACAGGAAGAGAGTTACAGGGCCAGCCAAAAGGTATGCTTTGTGAGGCTGCTCGGTGCTGGACCTGGAGAAGGCCAGCTCGGGGCTCTGCTGCTGCTCAGGTCAATGGCTGAGCTCCCTGTTCAGGTCTGCTGAGAAATGGGTCAGATCTCTGTTTGCATGGAGGGCTCAAAGTCTCCCTCTGTCTGAAGCCTGCAGCAATCAGTGTTAAAGGAGGTTTCTTCAAAACCTGCTTTAATCCAAATACTAGAGGGAGCAGGGCGATGGGAAGACAGACAATTCCAGGAGCAGTTGTGCTTTATTTCACTAACAAGCTTTTGCATAAAATTAAAAGCAAGCCTGCAGGGTCTGCAACTGTTAGCGTTATTTCTATACCCACTTGAATGTCATAGTCCATATTTCTCCAGTAAACAATTTCACATCTCATTTTTAAATTAGCTTGTCTACTTTTGTGCGTTTGGCAGCCTTCAATGAAATTTCCATCATACACTTAATGTCCTGCATTCTGCTTTGAAATGTTCCTTTGGCAGGATTTTAAATACAACAGGAAATGGAGTTAGAAGGAGCATTCCTGGAAAGCTCTATTACAGTTTGCAGGCAATTTCAGAAAGTTAACTGGGTCTGGGAAAAAGGATTTATAAACCTGCAGCTTGCATGCAATTACTGGTACCAACTGAAAAGTGAGAACAACTCAGTATTCTTGGGATATAGGAGGTGAAGTCTGATCTGGAAATAAGTATTTGTAATGTTGTGGTTTTGTTCTAAGTGCTGGCTTAGGTGGAGGTAAAAACGTACTTGTGATCTTCCATGTGTGCAGTTAAAAGATATTGAAAACATTTCTTTGAACTGAGATCCTGTGAACTCACAAAAATCATGATGTATTAAGAACTTGTATAAAATAAAACTACTGACCTGATTTTGAAGATATTTTAGGAAAACAATGTGTGTTGTTTTTTCACACGTTCTTTCCTTGCACAAAATTTTATTTTCGGTGATGTGAGACTAGTTAGATACGATGGTTTTAAGTACTTGGCAAAAATTGCTTGTTTTCATGATGTTCTAAGTTATTTTTTTTTTAAGTAGAAATTTTGTCATTGTAAAAGACATTGTGAAATCTTCAATAAGATTTTGCGCAGAGGGAGTATTTGTAGTTTTGGAATATTTTTATTTTCCTTCATTTTGCAGATTCTGGTTTTCAAAATACCAAACTGTTTTCTTCTAACCATGTGTACCTACCACATTTTTCCGTGTACACGTGGGAGATTATAAGCCCACATTTACCTCACAGTGTTCACACTTAGGAAGACAGGCCAAATATATTGCAGTATGTAATAAAATACATACTAATCATATTGACCAGATCATAAAAAATTTGATTGGACAATCAAAAAAAGATAAATTTAAATATCTGTAAATGGCAGATTTTGCAGTACTTCCAGGGAAAAGAAAATACACAGACCACTGAAAAAAACAAACAAAAAGGCATCACATGAGTATGGTAGAAAAATACAATGTCATTCAAAAAAAGAAAAGTTAAACTCACTTAGTGGTGCACCTACACACAGAGAAGCTCAAAATATTAATAAAGGTTCTAGCACTAGCCTTGACTTTGAATATGCATATAATCATACTGACTTTCTATGTCAGTCTGACAGCTGAAGTTGGGAAGCCAAGCAGAAGCAGCACAGATGAAATCAAGGAAACGATAAATTAGGAACAGTTGCATCAAGTTAGTTGAAGGAACAATGAGGCTTTTGTGATTCTATCACTTTTAAGTAACCCCTTGAACGTGTCTTTAAAGGAATGCTTTATACTGAACTTTTCTCTTGAATTTTTTATTTTGTTCACCTGATGTACATTCTGTTTAAGCCTGCTGAATTTATGGGGTCTGTTTCATAACAGAGGATGAAACTTGGAGTATATTCATGCGTGAAGATAAGTATGTGGTGCTTTTCTTACTAAAGAATCATAAATTTGCACCCCTATATGAATTAATGACTTTTCAAAAGTAACACTAGATCAGACCAGTTTGCTTCCAGTTCTTGCATTGAAGTGTCTATTTCTTTCGTTCACCACCCCCTCCTCCCCCTTTTTTATATGAAAATTTCTTTCTGAATAAACTATAAATACCAAAATCTTGTTTATCTGATCTGATTGCCATAGAGTTGATCATTCCTGCATCTAATGAGAATCATGTAACAGGTTTTTTTGTTTGCAGTGTGTGGTTTGTGAGTGTGGGCTTTTTTGGTTTTGTTTTTAATTTTTTTTATTTGTTTGTTTGTTTATTTCCCTCAGAAGAGCAGCTCGGTCTTGAAGAGCTAAGAACTCTAAAGAGCTGGAACATACAGCATATATTTCAAACCAAATTTCTTTATGTGCAGTTTGAGTTGCAGTTGTGAAAAGCTGAGTGGGTTAAGTTTGATCAGGAATTACCCTTATGTGTCTGAAGGTACAGAAAACATTTTTGGCGGCTGGTTGTCATGGATGGTGACCTCCTCTTTCCCGTCAGCCTCATCACTTTCTATTCCATGAGTGTGGGTGGTTCTGTTGGATGTTGGTTTCCTAGCAAAACTGTAAACACTACTTCTTGCTGCAGGTTTTGTGGGAGAAACTCCCTATCCATCTGGGTGAGCGGGAGGTGGTATAGCTCCCCATGTCTATCTAGCTCATATAAGGTATTGATGAGATTGCACAGAAAAAGCCACTGCTGCCAGCCTGTATCTTTTGGGTGTTTCTCCTTAGATAGTAACTTGAGCTCTAATTTCGCACTTTTTTGCAGCTGTAATAAACTATGGGAAGTTGAGTTGGTTCATGGTAGTTTTACTGCTGGGGGGGGGGTTGTAGACAGAAGTTGTAAACTCACTCAAGATTCTTAATACTGTATTATCCTCGTTGTGAATTTGGAATGAAAACATTGCATTTGTTTTCTGGAATGCTATATTTGCAACCATAGGGGTGTCATTTTGAAAGCAGAAAATGAAGGGAGAAGGAACAGACAATGCACTTTAAAATGAAGGCATGTAACTTTAAGAAAAAAACCAACACATTTTCCAGACTTGGATGGGCTGTTAGTAAGCCTTCATTTTTTAACTGATGTAAAGAACTTCCAGGACAGAAGATATATGTGATTCACTGTTTTAAGAAAGTGAGGCCTGTTTTTCTGTTTCGGTTGCTTTTTTGAATGATGGGTTTATGTTTTCCATTATTGCACTAGAAGTGACTTTTTTGGTTCAGTCACAGATTTCTGAGTGTGTTCCTCACTGACAACTACCAAGACTTCTTTCTTCTGCCAAATGGATTGTTAAGACAGTAAAAAAAAAAAAAAAAAAAAGCTTTGCTTGGTTCTAATCCAATAATTTCTCAACAAGCAAGGGTAGTACCAGATTTAAATGTTATTGAAATCTTTATTATATCTTCTCCAATTAAGCAAGGAATTGAAAAGACGGCAGACAGGAATTTATATTAAGAAATAACTAAACAGTCTGTTAATATTGGACTGTTCTTAGCTGACCTTTCAGAAACAGTTACAGTAATATGTATGAAGAAGGCTGGGATAATTAAAAGCCTTAGGGATGTCCAAGAGCATTTCCTTCCTAACTATTCTTGAGAAGGAATCCTCAGTAACTATTGGTTCGTACTTGCCAGTTTTAGCCATTGCTCTCTTTTGCTGTAAATCCAGTATTTCATCTGTCTTTTGTAAACAACACTTCTTATGTACCTGGCTCTGGTGCAGTGATGTTTCAGGTACAAACACCCAGTATCTGATAAATCTGATTACTGTTAAGTCTCAAAAAGTGTCTGAATAAACTTGTTGGCTGTTACACCACTGGCTTACCTGTCTATCAGGTGTCTAGCCTTTAAGCAATATTGAGAGGTAAGGTAAGGCGGTGAAGAAGTAGAAAACCTGTTCACACTCACTTTGCGGTTCTTGTTCTTTCTGCAGTGTTTCTTGCTAAATGTTTTCTACAGCATTCCCATAAAAGGCATAATCATATTATATGAATGCAATAGCTTCTGCTCCATGGGTGGTGGTAAGAGAGCGTGGAGTCTGAGTTTTCCATGTCTCTGCTGTGTTCGTCTGCTAATACTTTTTTAGCTTAATGAGTTATTAAAGATTCTTCACTGGCATCTCCTTCTCACTTCTAACTTTGCACTTTTGGAGACTGTGTAATATCACTTTTATGTTAAGTAACCAACATTTTTTTTTCCCTACTGACAGACTCTGAAATTAAAGAAAGATTAAAGAGCAGGAGTTATTTGTAAATGTTGCTTTGTGTCTTGGATTGAGCATGTCCTGAATACAGTGTGTTCTGTCACATAATAAAACAAAGAAAAAGACCCAAGGAATCCTGTGCTCAGCAGTAAAAGTAATTATGTGATCTTCAGCCCATTATTTGGAAAATCAAGTGTTGGAACAACCACTAATATTTCTTTTGTCTATCAGATTTTAGTTAACCTGTTATGCTTGTGATTCAACCGTGCAAATTCCCTGAATGGAGGTGTAGAAACCAGTTTTGTTTCAAACTGTGATGTCTAGCCCTGCACCTTGAAAAATACTAGTTGATAAAGCATTGTCACACAAAGTCATCCTAAAAAATATGTAAAGTTCTTCACTTGGCTTAGTTTGGACTTCTAAAAACAGCTGTGGCTATATATAAATGGATAAAATACTCTGAGATGCATTGGTCTGAAAGGATTTTTATAAATTTAATAGTGCTCACAAATTCTTGGAAATTAGAAATGAAATTTGCAAGAGATATGCTTGCTTAGAATTTTGTATTCTCATTATGCAGTGTAATTTCTGGAGCTAAAGATGTGTTTCAGTTAAGAGTGTACAGGATTGTAAAAAGATTTTAGGTAGTAAAGTTATGAAGTTTTTTTCATTCCTAACATTACATGTTCTGGAAAATTGTATTTCCGTTAACATGATCTCGGAATAGTCTTGCTTTTGTGTCAAATTTCCTCAGCAGTAATTAGGATTTTTATTTTCAAATTTGTCACCTGCAATCTTAGCATATTTTTCAAGGGCTTTTTTGATGGTTTTTGCAGCAGAGTCATGTTAGCCCACCTTTCCAGGTGGCCATTGTAATTTTCCTCTGCCTCAGCTTGAGTTACCTATAAATGTAAAATAAATTGCAAATCAGAAGCATGGCTTGTATACTGGATTTGGCATAATCCAGGTGGTGTAGTCACTGGGGGACAAGAAATAATCTCTTTAATGTAATTTTAAGTGGCATCTCTGGTCTTCTTACCTTGGAAGACAAAATGAAAGTCAGTTTGTCAAAGGTAATTTATAGTCTGAGTTCTTTAAAAAAGCAATTAGTTCAAGGAGTGTGTGGCTAAAGTGCAGGGCAGTGCTGATGATGTGCTGAGGATGCTTTTTGACGTGGCTTGAGGCACCTATGCTCCAGTGCGTAAGTTGTGGTTCCTTCAACAATTCCACTTTTACTCTTGTTGAGAAAGAACACTTTTTCTTGGTTAGGAAAAGTCCCTGTGTATATCAGTGGAAACTTTGTAGATGTCATTTAGAATGCAGAAAGCATTTCTTCAATAAACTCTTTACAGACTTAGCACTTTACTACCATTGCAGATTTTAATTATGTAAGGATTAGGAAGGTACCTAAATGCACTTCTGTAATAGAGACGTTCTTTAGTAGAGTTCTTTTACAAAGAGAGCTCTCTTAACATGTGGGGGGAAGGACAGCATAAACTGTAATGTAGCTTTGGATGTATTTGAAGTGGCTGTCATGTTTTATTTTCTTAGAGGAAAGAAAAGTAGGTAGTGATCTAGACTTGAAATGGTTCAGATTTAGTTTGCATTGACTAAAACTTCCCCAGTGTCTCAAATAATCAAGTATTTAGATGCAGGAGCATCCTAATATGAACCAGGGAGATGTTGGGACTGCATGGCAGTATAGGAATATATGTTTGTTTATATATTAAGCTTTCTATACAGACAAAGAATGTTGTTACTTTAAAATGTCTGCTTTCCTGATAAGGAAGTGTTGCTGGTTCCACTCTTGATTCTGTACAGCATCACACACGCTAGAAGTACAGCATTTGGATGTTGAATTTCTGGAAAGCTGGCATGGCATATCATGCTTGTTCTGGAAAAAACACTGGTGTGCATGAGTCTGTGTATGACTTTTTAAAAGGGTATATTTAAGATATTAAAACCCTAAGTATATGTCTAAATTTTAAAGTTGCGGAATGCTTAATGGGGGAAAACTAATTACAAGTGGGATGAATATAAACCTATATTGTCATTGTAAAAATCGTATTGAAAAATACATACTATGAGAGTAAGTGGGCAGCAAATTTGACCACGTTGTGTGAATGTCCTAGTTGCTAATTCAATATGATACTTCTTTTGCTAAGTAAGCAAACGTAAATACAGTAAGTGTCTGCTGGTGCTTTCAAAGATTCCATTGAACATCATGCAAGTGTGTCCTCAACATGTTTGGTGGCCACAGATCTGGCTGTTGCTTGAATAAATATTTTCCCCAGGTGCACAAAATATTACGCAGACCAACAGCAGTTTTCATTTAAAGTCTACTCTGTAACTATAGCCAGAGGCAGTTTCATGCTGCCAGAAATAATGCACTCCAGATTGGTGAAAAAAAAAAACCCAAAAACAAACCCTGAGAGATTTCTCTTCCTTTTGACATCTGTAGTTTGAACATTCAACATTTTATTCAGATTTAAGAAATGTCTTTAATTTAAGCAACCAAAGAAATGTCTTTTACCGATTAACCAAACCTATGTTTTTCGTGCAGTGACATCATAGTCCTAAAAACTGCTACCTTGGTGCTAGTTATGCAATGAAGGTATTAACTACAAACCGCATATGACTGGAAAGACTCAATGGGGAAGCTCAGTGTGATGACTGATGGGCCTTGTCATTGGTAGTGGCAGCTGCTGCTACTTATGGGACGAATGGAGCACTTTTCAGGGTCTGCACACTGTTCTTGTTGCATAAACCTGTGCAATCCACCTATTCTGCCCACCAAGGCCTTTGTCTCTGATCATTCCATTCCTCCATGTTTAGGGGGCTCCCTGTGACTCCCCTAGGTTGTCTTTAATAGTGAATTTTTGTCCCTGTGTCTTTCCCGACTGTCCATCACCTTTTCACTCCAGCAGCTTGGGCTACATCCTTACCATAAACAAAACAGGATCTAAGTTGAAGCTTGGGTGCCAGCCTGCAGTTGGCTGTGTCTTATTGAGGAGCATGCTTTGAGTCATAGTTTTAGCTTGTAGGTCTAGCTCTGGCAGTGCAGAAGTATAATGTGAGGGAGGAGCATGTAGCAAGGTGTATTCTCAGGGCTAGTGTTAGTATGGCCAGCCTCTTTGGGGATGAGAGGAGAGACTGCAGGTATGTAGGCATGACCGATGCTGTTTCACTTGTCCTTTGAGCCCACGAACTGCCTCTGGCCTTTTCTGCTCAGTAAGATTCAATGCTTGTTCAGTTAGAAGATGTGCCCTGTCTGTGGTTCAGATGACTCCCAAATTTCAGCCCTCAAATTTCTTTCCCTTGCTGTCTCGCACCATATCTAAACAACAGCTCATGTGTCCATCACAAAGATACCTTAACTCCCTAGTCTGTCATACTGGGATCTCTCCATGTCTTTCTTGTAACTCCTGCTTACATGTCCCTGCGTCTAAGCTCCCTCACATGCATACCTCACATGATGGGGTATCTTCTCACTTTGCGCTGCTGAGACCATGTTCTCCTTCTGCCATTTCCAGTTTTCTAAGTGGTGACTCATTTGGGATATTGGCATATTCAGCTTCTTGAGAAGATAGGTGGAGGTGGTTTCCTGCCTGAATGTGCTTCACTGGAGTGAGTTAAAATACAGACAACCTATTCATAGCTTAAAAAGTAACTGATTTTTTTTCTGTGTGAATAGTTCTGTGGCAGTTTAGCTGGTTAAGGACCATTTTGTTTCCAACAACTGAACAGAGTTAAAACTGCAATTTGCTGTGGCAGTTCTCAGACTTGGTAAGGAGTGAGAATACTGACTGGCCTCTGAGGATGCTGATCCTAGTCTTCATATATGTCTTGCCTGTATTACATGTCTCAGCTAGCTCAACTGTGAAGGTAGTGTATTTCCCTCCTGGTATCAGTTACAGCCTCTTAATTTTTTCCTGGCTTATTTGGCAAATTGAGGCGCTGTTCTCCAGAGTTTCTGAAATAAATAGCATATTACAAAGAAAATGTCTTTCTCTGGGAGAGGCTGTACATATGGCTGTCTAGATAATTTTATAACTGAATAATTACATTCTAGGCAAAGCAGGTTAAAATAAACATGATTGTGTGTTTCTTTAATTAATTTTGCTAGTGATATTAGTGCAAATCTGGAACGAACAGTTTTTTACTTGTCAGTGCTTTAGTGGTGTATTATCTAGAATTGTAATTGAGAGGTCACATGTCTAACTTTTTGCCTCCAAAGTTAACCCCTTTATTTTCTTATGCTTGCTTGAACAGGATTTATGTCTGATTAAGTTACTGTCTTTTATCATAATTAAACAAAAATGTTGTGGAGGGAGAACTAAAAACTCTGTTCAATGGAAAACAGATTGTTGTGCCTATAATGAAACAAAAGGGACCCTGTCACACACAGTGCCTTTTTTGCCCCCCCGTCAGAATAATCAGCAGTCAGGAAGATTTATCTGCTGTGAGAACGATTCAGCTGTCCAGAGCTAAAGGTGTGTGTGGGGAGGAAACATATTTAAGCTTTTCGGAAAGGAAGCAACATGCTTCAGAGTTTGCCTGAAATCACAGGAATGGCAGGTCTAGCAATAGTACTTGTAACCTGTATTTGTAAACTATCTTGCTTGTTTGCAGTTCATGCCAAAAATGGATTTGTAGATTTTAACATCTCTCTTCAGTACTGTAAGTGAATTACTGTATACAGTGTGCCCTTGATTTATAAAGGATTTCTTCCTGTGGTGCCTTAGAGTCTCATTTTAAATAGCATAGTGTGCTTGCAAAAAAAAAAAAAAAATTTTTAATGTATACTTCTGGCAGAGAAAACTGTTGCTGTCAGCATTCACCTATTTGAAGTTACTTTCAGGCAGTAACACACCAGATAGAAATTTATAAGAGAACATTAAAAAATGAAAAGAAAATGTAAGCCAGTCACTGTTGGATTATTCTGTCTTTCTGGCAAAATAATATATTAACTTTTAATCTGACAAACTATAATAGAACTTTTGTGGTTGATAATAATTTCATATGGTAACTTAAAAAAAATAATCTTGTGTCCTGCTGTTCTTCAAAGTTTGAAATAAGTTTCCGGTTCTAACCAGGAAAAACTGTTTCCAAGTATCAAATCGGAGAAGTTCTGAATGAAATGCAGACTCTGAAGTCTTTTCGTATGCAGATTTGGCTATGTTCTTTGTACTTACAGTACATGGAAATATAAATACAAATAAATACATCTGATACACATTTTCTCTTTATATATATTTACATTGAGTGAGAAGCATTCTGGCCCAGAGGATTGTTGGTCTATGTCAGGGCTTTATCAACCCCTAATGCTGTTATGACAATTACACAATGTTTCTCAACATAATATGGGCTAATTTATCATCAGAAATTGCAGTATTGAATCTGAGAGCATATTGTAAACATTACCTTAAAATTACTTTAAGAAGTAATAAGCTATGTTTCTGCACTTGAATGTGGCAGTCTGGATTGTGATGTGGGCTTTTGTTTTTGAGCATTAGAATTACAACTAGTGCAAGTCCCGATTGTGAGGACTACTGTTGGCACTTTTCTATTGGTTGTTCCCCTTTGTACTCTGTCATAGGTGTTTGGTACACCTATAACAGAGGGACATTCTGGTTCATAATTCATGACCAGATCGGAAAAGTTTGTCCAAAAAACATGGCTGAGACACATTATATAATACTTTCCTCAGTATTTCTGAAGCTGTATCTTCAGCTTCAGAGGAAAAACTCTTGATATATCTTGTCATTTCTTCATGTAAGAACAGCAGCAAATTGCTACTATTTAAAATTCAAATTGTTCCTGAGGAGTTATATGGCTGAGTCTTCTTTGGAGGTAAGATGAACTGATCTGGTTGTACATACAAGGATTTAATTGCTCTTGCTTAGCTGCCATCTCATCTCTTGGAAATCTAACATCAGAGAGGCTCGAGGGAGATACAACTGTCTTTTCTGACCATGGATGGGGACAATCTCATCTTTTTTTCTTTCATGTGTTAAGAAAGCTCTTTAACTATGTTTCTGCTTAGGCAGAGAACTCTGTTTAGCCCTCTGGTTAGCTAGGTAGCTAGAAGAAAAAAAAAAGGTGCAATATTGACCAGTGCTAGTGTGCTGGTTTTAGATTGGGAGAAGTCTGCTGGCTAATAATAATAAAAAGTGATAGACTTTATTTAGTATTTCTTCCTGTTCTCACTAATATAGAAAATTTATTAGGGCAGAAAAACAGCAATTGGAAAACAGCAATTTTTTTTTTTTTCAGTTGGCCCATTTATTTGGTATTTGTACTGATTGCCATGCAGATGTTGCACATCGGTTTCCAAGCCATCAACCTGGAATAGTATAAAGTGCAGAAATTTCATGGGTGTCAAGACCTATTTTTTTTCTTTAATTCTATATGGCACAAGGGAGATGGAAATTTTCTTTACTAACCACAGTGTTTGCTATGTATTTCACATTAAGAAAGAATTTGTGTATCTGCACCATGTACTATATTTGCAGCCATTTTCTGCCGGGGTATTCAGGGAACCGAGCATGACAACATTACCTATCTGTTTTATCTGAGTCAGCCAGTTTAGCATATATTGCTAGTGAAACCAGTTTGAGCAAATCCGTGTAGCTTTGCACAGTGTCCTACAAGCAGTCTGTAGTCATGTGAGGGGCTCCAGTTGAGCTATGAAATATGAGACGTTGGCTGGTGAGCTCCAGTGGAGAGCTGCATGGAGATGGTGATGTTTCGCTAAAGCTAGAAGACGTCTACCACCTAAAACGTACACAACTGTAGTGATAAAATGCTAAACTTGTAATTCTGTCATCTATCTGGGCTGATTTTGTCTTCCTTCCTAATGTTTCGTCTTTTAGCTGGTTTACTGACAAGGCAGCAATGCAATCTCTGCTGTGCTGATGGAGATGATAGATTTTTCTGAAGTGTCACATAGGTCAGAATTTTGCTTATCTTTATTCTTGATTTTTATACAAGGAGGAAGTATCTCAGCTTGACAATTGAGTTCCAAGTCAAATTTGCAGAGCTGGAACGTAAACCGAGCACGTTGCTTTGTAAGTCATTGAGACGATAACCCTGGAATGCAGTTATGCCTCTTACGAAGCTGCTCAGAGTGGAACCATCATTAGTATAAAAATGGGAAAACGTAAGCAAACCTGTTCTTAAGTTCCAACTTTTTTTTTTTTTTGAGATGGTCCATTGATTTATTTTTATCATTGGTAAGTTCCTCTTTCAAAATTTAGAGATCAGAAGTGTAATTAGATTTTTGAAAGAGTTCTATCATTAAAGAATACTTCCCTTTCCCTTTCCCCTTTCCCCTTTCCCCTTTCCCCTTTCCCCTTTCCCCTTTCCCCTTTCCCCTTTCCCCTTTCCCCTTTCCCCTTTCCCCTTTCCCCTTTCCCCTTTCCCCTTTCCCCTTTCCCCTTTCCCCTTTCCCCTTTCCCCTTTCCCCTTTCCCCTTTCCCCTTTCCCCTTTCCCCTTTCCCCTTTCCCCTTTCCCCTTTCCCCTTTCCCCTTTCCCCTTTCCCCTTTCCCCTTTCCCCTTTCCCCTTTCCCCTTTCCCCTTTCCCCTTTCCCCTTTCCCCTTTCCCCTTTCCCCTTTCCCCTTTCCCCTTTCCCCTTTCCCCTTTCCCCTTTCCCCTTTCCCCTTTCCCCTTTCCCCTTTCCCCTTTCCCCTTTCCCCTTTCCCCTTTCCCCTTTCCCCTTTCCCCTTTCCCCTTTCCCCTTTCCCCTTTCCCCTTTCCCCTTTCCCCTTTCCCCTTTCCCCTTTCCCCTTTCCCCTTTCCCCTTTCCCCTTTCCCCTTTCCCCTTTCCCCTTTCCCCTTCCCCTTCCTATCCCCGCCCCCTTCTTTCCCCTTTTAAAATTTTTTATTTCCTCCCAGGAGTAATATCCAATTTTAATATCTGTACTCAAGTATCATTAACGGAGAGCAACAGGTGATAAGTCAACATTCGTTCCCAGTTTGACTGCAAGATTCAGTGATACAACTAACTTTCTTTTAAAGCTCATCTGTTCTGCATTTAGCAGTGAGATTTAAGCTTGGGAGTAGCAGTGGAAATATGCGCACTTCCCTTCTTATGAATTAGTTGAAAAGCATGTTTCCATCAACATCAAAGGAACTCTGCCCCATTGAGGGCTACTCTTGTCATATTGGGATATAATTGATAGTAGTTCTTCAGCAGTTCTTCAGCAGTGCAAGATAATATCCTGCTGATGGTGTTTATCTTTACATGTTTGAATTAAGCTTTCGGGGTTTCTTTTTGAATGTGTTTTCTTGGTCACTGTCATGATCAGATACAATAAGGTAATTTGGGGAGAAAAAGCCTCTTCTAGCTTATCTTTGGGTCCTCAATCTATGTAAACACAGAAATCTTAAAAAAAAAAAAAAAGGAAAGAAGAAGAAAGAGGGAGCTTGGTTCTGTTCTGAGGTGGGTAGGAAGATAACTGACTTCTTTCCCCTACAGTTCAGGATTATTTGACATGGCAATGAGGACAAAATTAGTAATTGGAAATACCATTTGGACTTTTCATAATATGTATGAAAAAAATTGCTATCCTGTTAAACCTTTTGCTCAGAGGTGAACGAGTTTCTGGAAGGAGGTGGGTAGAAAAACAAGTCATACTCCCTTTTTTCCTCCTCCCATATCCCTTGTTCACTGGTTCCCATTCCCAAGTAGACTGATTCCCTTGTGAACAAAGGAGAAAAAGTTGTCTTCTTCCCCAAGATGTTCCGCTAGGGTCTTTGGGATGTGCTTTACCTCCTATGAGCTGTGGAATTCCGCAGTTCGACATAAAACCACGTTTCAGCTCTTCACCTCCAGGAGTGGAAAACCTGTCCCACATCTTCACTTCTCTCGCTCTTTGCTGCAGAGAGTCGAGTCACTTCTGGTGAGACACAGGAGGCTTCAGCCCCCTACCCATCTTGGAGGGGCTGTGGAAGCCAAGGTAAGACAAGCCTAGGTGGTAGAGGTGAGGCACAACTGTGGCACTGATGACAGTGTGCAGCAGCATTCCTGCCTAACAACAGCAATAACATGACTATGAATGGTTTTAGGTTTAGGTAGAGTGTGGCTAAAGAATGTGGGTTTTTAAGGTGGATTGCTTGTTCATGTTCTTCTTTTGGCATAATTGATTTTTAGCGTAACAACTGCAGTGGAAGGGCTTTCCATCTTTCATTAAGCTTTTTCATCTTCACAACATTAGAAGATGAGAAAACTAAACCTTTATGGGTAGTAAATCTAGAGAGAACTTTAAAAAAACCCCAACTTGTTCTGCTTTTTTCTCAATGCATAGACAGTCTGCAGAGTTAATTTCTTTATTAAGAAGGGGATTACACTTACACATTGTCTATCAGGGACTCTGTGGTTTGGAACTGTAACTACATGACGCAATCAGCTGTAAGCAGACAAAATTATCAGATAAGTAATGGATTCAGCTTGGGGGAGGTAAAAGAGTGTATCGTCGTTTCAGGGTTACCCACACTGCAGAAAGTAATTATTCATGTTTATTAAGTGCTTATGAAAGTGAGATAGTTACCCACTTTGACAAATTACATGAGGGGAAAATTTGGGCTAAAAGCCAGTAACTTGAAACAAAACAAAACATAATGATTATTTCCATGTAAAACACATGCACATGCATACGCACACACCCCCCCACCCCCCCCCCCCAGTGAATAGTTTAATTTTCGTACTGAACTTTTTCTTAATGATAAATGAGATTTGTACTGAAATTCTCCTACTGGCATTAAAGCGGATGAAGGGTGGGTAGCTCATCATAGGAGAACAATAAAGAGTTTTCAGGGGGGAAAAAAAAGTTTCCTATCCTCAGATTCATGCAAGGTCTGTGTTTCAATTTGCTTTTCCTAGAAGCAGATACTCTTCCATGAAATGTTTTCAGATTGCAATCTATGCCCTCTTTAGAAATATCAATTGTTTCCAAAGAAAACTGTTGCAAAACATTACAAAAGGTATGCTGGCAACAGAGAGAAATAAATTGTATAAATAATAGTGACTGGTAGGGGTCAGGTCATGTCCTCCCCGTTCTGGCTGTCCACCTTCCAGAGAGTTGTGGAATATGCTGTCATGTAGCTGGACCACCCAACGATCAATTAGATGTGCAGAAAATGTGCTGTGGGAGCACAAAGCGTGTATGGATTTCTTCATGTTTGTATCACTTAGAAGAATCTTCCTAAGGTTAAGTAGCAGCATAGCAAATTTTCAGTGGAGATTTAGATGAGATTGATAATTTTAGCTGAAAAGCAGCTAAATTGAGTTTCAGTGCAGAAGCAATGTAATGAACTGATTTACCTTCTGGGGCTTTTTTTTTTTTTTTGGCATTTGGTGATGTATTTTGTTGTTAGTATGGAAAATACCAAAGTATTAAACTAGATTGTGGAGGAATCTGATCTACAAAACATATAGTTTTATTAGAATAGTAATGGCGAAAGACGACTTCTGCTAACTGCATGATAGGACAGAATTGAAACAGTCAAGTCTTAACTTCTTATTTGAGGATAATGTCTATGTAATGGCTACAGAATTTTTGCTATAGTCAAAGTTAATTTATTCAAGCTATTTAACAGTTTTTGGGGAGGGAACCAAAATGCCAGAGTGACATTTATTAATTGCAGGTTAAGTATCTTTAGACGTTAATATTTGGCTGTTTAATGATAGAACTCATTTAATATTGCAAATTTTTAACCACTTATATAGAAGGAAAACACCTTGTTGTATTTCTGGTTTACTACTGTTATTTGCATTATCTTGGTCAATCATTTGTATTTGTTAGTGGAAAAATTCTTCTGCAAAATATTAGAGACACTAGGAGTCCACCTCTACATTTTCTGGTAAGAGGAGACTTAGTGATGTTTTCACTTTTCTCCAGTGTATGCAAGCCTGCAGTTTAAGACTGAATGCTTTTTCTGAAAGTTGGCTCATGTGCTTAAACCTGTTTTGCAATATATCCACGCATCTTTAGAAGATCTTCAGCTTCACCTCTTTTCCAGTGCAAAGATGAACGGAAAAAACTAAGTTCAGGAATTAACACGCCCACTTACCTCCTCTCCCTTCTCCCAGATTAAATCAGCCTCTGGACTGTGATCAGAATTTACTTTCATCTCCTGCCAGAATGACTTCAGGCCTAATCTAGGCTCAGTGGGTGTCTAGAGGCAACAATTGCATATTAGTTTTGCTCTTTTAGGTAGGGAGAGGGAGTGGAAGAGACAACAGAGTATTGCTTATTGGAAAAGACACCTCTTGACAGCACCTCTTTAACAGCTGTTAAAGCCAAATTCAACATGTTAAATCAGGAAGGGCTTTAGAATAAGGTTATTGGCTTCAAACATGAAAAGGATGAATTCCAGGTTCTTCTTACTTGCTCTGTTGTTTTAAAGTGCTTCATGTCTGCTTAGGTCACACAAAGAAGCTTTTACTCATTGCTTTGCTTGTGTCCTTTGAATGAAAGTTTAATCTGTGTGAGTGCTTTTCTCCACGACCTGGGGAATGGTACCTCAGATCTGCCAGTACTCTGGGTCCCTTGGATTAGCTGTAGCTCAGACCTGCTCTGTCCATTATTTTCATTTTGCCTTTTCCTTTGCCCATGAGATGGATGCTTTGTGTCCAGCAAGTTTTACCTGTGTTTTTTCTCCTTCCTCTTCCACCAATTTCAAGACAAATACTGGTAGCTATTTCATTTCTATCAAGCTAGCACCTGGGAAGAGGAGGTTGGTACAACAGTTATCTAGGAATTTTCTAGGAAGGGGCTTTTAAAATATTAGGAGCTTAAACACCTTATTTTAAAAGGGAAAAGTGTCAGTTCCTTGCAGATATTTCAGTTGTGGGATAAAACCCACAATGAAGTAATTAAAGATTTAGGGGAAAAAATTAAGTTTAAAACAAACAAGAGGTGATGCTGTTGAAGCTCATGCTCTAAAACAGGCTATGTACTTCAAACGAGCCCTGACAGATGTTTATCCTGCTCCTTAAAATCTCTAGTGAATATATTGTGTGTTCCTTTGCTTACCTATCCTCAAAATAAGATAATGCTTTCCTGGTTTCTAACCCAAATCCTCTGGGCTGCAAATTAAGCTAATTTCTCCTTCTTCTTCTTGTAGTAGAAATTAGAACAGATGCTCTCTGTCCTTTTTATAGCAACCTTTTATATATTGGACAAATGCTAACCTATGCCTTTTTATGCTTAAACCTGGTTGTGCAGTTTTTCTTTATGACTCATGTTTCCTGTTCCTTTTGGATCTGTCTGTTGATTATAGTTTTTTCAGTGGTACCCAAAGTTGGACAAGGACCTTGGCACTTAATCAGCAGAATAATTATTTCCAGTCCTCATCAACATGTAGTAGAGCAAAATAATCCTTTCTGTATTTCAGTAAGATTTCCTTGGGTTTTAAGTCTTAAGCATTCACAATCTACTTTTTTATTGTCTGCAGCAGCCAGAAGTTTTTCTGAAATATTGCAACCTGAGTAGTTTTTCTTCATTTTTTACTGTTGCAGTTTTTAAATGCTACTAAATTTCTCATATGTCAGGTGTTTTTAAAGTTAATCTTTTTTTGTGTTAGACCCTTTCTCCTGTTTTTGAGTGTAATTTTGGACTCTGAGCCCGTTCCTTGGGATACTTACAATACCTCCTGCATGGGAAGTACTCACAGGTTTGATACTCAGACTTTAGTCGGCCATTCAGGTTACTAATTAAAATATTTTACAGAATAAAATCAAAAACGGTAGACCTGTGAATTCCTACTGGAGCTTCTTTTCTTGTTTGACAGTAGAAGATTACTCTGCAGGCAGACATTTTTTCGGTTAATTGTGAGTCCACCTAGTTGATCTTTTTGCCTGTGTTCCAGTTACCTATTTTGAAGAGGTCAGAAGCTGTAACTAGTCAAGATATATTGCATGACTGCCATTCAGACATGCCTCCCCAATTCTGACAGTTGCATAACCTGCAGGCACACAGGTTGTCTGCAGGTTGTCTAACCTTGCATGTACACATGTGGTCCTGCCTTGGGATGACATATCAATTGTATGAGGTGGGAACCTGGGACACTGCCCACATCTGATGGGCCTTGGAGAAAGAGTCTGGTGGAAGCAATGTGGTGGGACAGAGGATGATAGATCAGACCCTGATGATCACCTGAACAACAACTCCAATTTATATAGCATTTGCTTATTCTACCTCTCTTCAAGCTTATGATCATATTCCTTTGTTAAAAACACAAGTCACAGTTAACCAGTTTTTAAAAATACATTTGAGAAAACAACTTCTGCTTCTTTCTTCTTTTCTTTGTTTTCTTTCACAGTTAAATAACCTTACTTTTGATCTTTTCTTTTAACATACGGTTTGTAGAGAATATGTTTTTGTTGTCTTTTGTGTCCATGCTGACTGTAACTTATTGCATGCTTTGCCTTTTTGATTTTATCCACATGTGTTTGTAATTCCTCTATACTGTGACTAATCATTCATCACAGGTCCTTATTTCTAAATTTTTTAATTCCTTTTATATTTTCTGGTTATGAAGGGTCCCTTACACAGCTGCATTGGTCCCTTTCTGTGCTTCTTGTTTCTTCTGTGTTGGGAAAAATTTTCTTGTAATGTCTTTTTACTCAAGATTTTCATCCCCAGGCACTCTGCTTACCAGTATTGTTAGCATATTATTGTGTCCCTTTCGGAATAAAACATTCCTTATTGTATCAGGTGTTTTTTTGATGTGTCAATCTTCCTTCTTTTTTTCCCATGTAATAAAGAATTTGTCGTTTTGTAACCACTCATTTGGCTTCTATCTCTTGACTCATATCTCCTTTAATTAGAGTTAAATATAAATCAACTTCACCTATGAAATCTTCTCAAAAATCTTATTGGACTGTCTGTATATTCTCTTTTCTTTTCTCCTCCTCTGCTGTGGATTTCTCAGTGAACTCTCCGTTGCTGCCAACCCCTTTATTCTGGATGCCTCTGTTAGTTATTTAGGGGAAAAACGTCATGCATTTCTCCCTCTCATCGAGTGATCTATAGCAGGTCTGCAACAAGACATGATTGTCCTTGCTCTTTTCACGTTTTATATTTGCCAGAGGTATTTAAAAGTCTGCTTCTTGACTCTTCCCGAACTTCAGAGCAAGTGTATGATTACTTGATTTACAATGTAAGACCTTCTCTCTCTTTTTCACTCTGCTCTATTTCATCAGCAAGTCCTTTGCACACCTTCACACCAATTCCAGCTCTGCGATTTTGTGATGTGGATTCAGTGATAATTTTGGTTGATTCTAAAGACTTGAAGGTTCTTCCTGTTTATTCTCCTTTCATCTGTCATTTCTGTATAGACATCTCCAGTGTTTGGCATGTTGCTCTGTTACTGTCCCTGTTGTTTCTCCTACTACCCTCAGAAATTTTTTTTTTTACTGAAGAATCTGGTTATTTTTGATACTCAACTAGAGGCACTTCAGAGGAACTCAGTTTCATGAAGTTGCTGAGTGCTCTCTGCCGAAACTCAGGCCTCCTTAGAATATGTTCTGTTGATTATTCAAAAGTGGAGATGTGTAACGTCTTTAGTTTTGAAATTACCAGCTACAAATCTAGAGTGAACTTCAGTCTGTTTTTGTAATATTATCTTAGTTTTCCTGCAAAACAGCTATGGTTTAAGAATCCAGCGGTATAGTTTAGTGTGAGTCAGCATGGAGACAAAAGCTAGGGCTTTAATAGTAATTTATTTTGTTGATTACTGTCTTTTGAGTATCTTCTGTGGTTCAGATTGAATGGTTTGTTTTCTGTGACAAGTTTTCGATAACCGTATTCTGATTAATAGTTTTCTGGGATATGATTTTAAAGTGTTCCCATTAAATGCATATGGTGACTTGCCAACCAAGGAGAATCAGTGAAGACAGAGCAGCATAGGTAGGACTCCAGTGGGTGTCCCAGCTTCCCTTCCAGGTGGAAGATACAACATTTCTAGGCGATAAACAATAATTTGCCTACTGTTTTCTGCTAACTCAAAGTCCTTTTGTAGCGTGTTTGTTACACAACTTTGGAAATCAATATTGGGGTTTTTTTACTGCTCTTTTTTCTCTCCCCTGTTGTACTCTTTGGAGGGAGGTTGTTTGGCAGTGCAAGTTAAAGGTCCAGTATGTATGCAAGTTAGGGCTGGGTGGAAGAATGGAAGCCAACAAGGGAAGTGGTAGAAATCCAAAAGTCTTAACTACACAAAAATAATACTTCTGCCAAAGGGCAGTTTTATCCTTTCTGCTCCTAATAGCAGACTTTTAAGTCTTACTCATGGGGATGGGTCTATATGGAAGCTGGAAGTGATTACTTAAATGGGAACATAAAAGGGCTATATTTATGCTTTTTTTAAACAGAAAGAAAAGGAGACTTTGCAGTATTTATAGTAGGACATGCCAAGTGGGCTTGTCATCAGCCTAAACTTATTTTTTCTTTTTCTTTTTTTTTTTTTTAAACTAGAGAAGATTTATGAAAATAGGGATTTATCCTTAAATCTCTATGTGGAATAACTGTTTGAACACAGTCATCTCTGTTGCATATATATTCCTTTAAGATAAATATAAATTTTAAGATTTTTTCTCTTGTTTTTTGGATTGTGGCAGTTATTTTTTAACAAGTTACTTATTTATACCTTACTGCATTTTTCATGTGAGTGATTCTGTCTTCATGTCAGGTTGCATAGGGGTACATCTTCAGAGGTACCAAGGCAACTCAGGATGTCTGACTTGATTTTAAAACTTGTGAGTTTATCAAAATTTGGTTGTATGTGGTTTCCCTCTTCCTGCTAAACTTCCATGAGGATCATGCAAACCTGTATTTCTGTGCTCAGAAATACCTTTTAAAATTTGACTATAGATCCCTTCTCTCAAACACTGTCCTGTACTGGTTTGGGACAAATCCTGGGATGCAAGAGTCGAGAAGCTGCTGGCAGGCCTGATTGTGCAGCAATCAGTGATACATTATTTTTCTTTTCTGTTCTTTACATCTCTACTATAAAATGGCCCCATTTCTCTTCCTTGATCTCCAAGCTGGATCATTTTACTTCTTTTTAGGGCAGTTTTATGAGCAGTTTAGGGGATTTTACAAAGAGGAAATTAATGCAGAGTAATATAAACAACGTAATGAGAAAAATAAAAATGTGAATGTGAAGCTTTATTAAATGCACATAGCTGCAATGTGAAGTGTGTGGGGTGGATTGAGGCCTCAGTTTACAGAAAAGGTTCTTGGCTCTTGCAGCACAATCTGGAAAGCTCGCTGTAAATATGCTATGCTTGTGGTTCCTTGCTCAACCAGTGGCGCCAGGAATCAGTCCAAAGGGGGAGTTTTGTTCCTTTTTTTTTTTCCCCTAGAAGTTACTTGATATTTTATTACATTGAAGTTTTAAGTGCTCTTATTCCATATTTGAATCATTATGGGCTTTGAGGTATGCCTTGCTCTTGAGAAGTATGGATATCATCAGGATCCTATACAGCGTGTGTTTTCTGTATCTGTATTTTAATGTATTTTTTGATTCTCTGCCCAGGCTTTAGTTATTAGATTTTCCTCTCTGTTGAAACAGAAGTTAACCTAGTTTTCCCTTCAGAGCACACAAAGACACCTCACCTTTAGTTTTAGTGAAGTGCTGTTGTAGAGCATGTAGCATAGTCTTGTCCTCTTATACACCTCTTTTGATTGAGAACATTGTATCTGTGAATATTTCATTTTTGAAAATAACTTACAGGTATGGTTTCTGTAATTATAGTATCAAAATGTCATTGATGACATAGTCACTTTGATAATTTTAATTTTTCTGCCTGAAAGATCCTCTTCCTGTCCACATGTCACTTTTTAAAAAAACATGTGAAGTAGTATAGTTTATTTCAGGCTCAGAATATCTAAGTGGCATCAAATACAGCAGTTAGGAACCAGTTCCTACTGAGCAGAAGATGAGTCTTCATGCATCTGTCAGTAGAGGTGTAAACCACTTGCCAAAGCGTGTTGTGGATATTGATTGCCAAAATGTCAAGGTGTCATGGAAGAGAAATCTACTGAGCATACATTCACCTCATGAACTTCCTGAGCCTGAAACACTTTGAAGCTGGAAGACTATTAAGGGGAAGTGTCATTCATACATTAATCTGGTTTTGGCTGTTCTTAGAGACAGAGTACTGGGCTAACTGGTCCTTTCATTTTATGCAATGTTGGTGGTTGTAGGTTTTCATGTCTTTGTTATCAGTTTTCTCTCAAAGATGTTAAATGGAATAAGTTGTATATGTTGGTCCAGGTCTGCATGTTAAGGGGACATTAGAATTTCCAGAAAATATTAAACACCGAGAAACCACCTTTAGCTCAGGAATGCCTTCAGCTGCAGGCAGATAAAAGGTGTGAGAATATACTGGAGACACCACTATAAACTCCCAATTATTTTTTAATACTCTTTTCAAGATAACTGCCACAGACCACTATGGGAGACTGAATACTTGAGGAGGTAGGTCCTTGGTTTGACACAGCGTGGCCTTTACTGTTAGAGTGCACCTAAGCAGTGCCTCAGTGGTGATAGTTGCATGGGTTTCAGGTGGGTTCAGCAATAAGTCTCAGTTGTAGTCCTCAGCACAAGAATTTGTACTTTTCCTTTGTGACTGAAAAGCATCTAATGTTTTTTCGGTTCTTCCACAACAAAGATAGAGTGTGGCAGGAGCTGCATAGTGTGAACCAGAGTGATGAGGAAAAAAAGAATTCTCAACAATGTCTGGATGTAAAATTTAATTGAATAAGTGGTATCAGAATGATAGCAGTTTATGTTGTCATTTAAAAATTTAGGTCCTATATTTTCTGATGAAAAAAGTTCTGTGGTTATGCAATTACTAGCTGCCTTCCATGTGGAAGAAGCTGCAGTGTTATTGAGTGATACACTTTTTGTAGTGGTAAATGTTAGTCTTCACTGTAGATAATTCATCTGTTAACACTGGTCATAACTAATCATTCGTGGACTGAGGAAGAATAGCATTCTGGCAAGAAGGAGGAGTGGTTCTGTGTATTCCTGTTGAAGTTACCACTTCTTTCCCCTCAAACTTGGGGACCCACCTCACAAACAATGTTTGTCTAGGGAAACACAACATTTGTGAAAGGGAGAAGTGATGCTTATCTGCTCTTCCCTTCTTTATTATTGATTAAGAAGGTCTGGAATGTTCTTACCTTCTTATCAATCTGTTTTTTTTTTCCCACCAAAATTGCATTATGGCTATTTCATTGCTTCGGTTCCTTGCTCATCATCAGACAAACCTTTGTGAATGCTGGGTGTCAACTGAGAAAAATAATCTTGAGTAAGCCTTTGCTCGAGGTCAGGATATCATATCTATAATCCTCAATATAAGGTGAAATATAATATGTGAACAGTTTTTACTTTGCAACACTTGCCACTGCTCAGTAGTGAGAAAATCAGCAACATGGGAACAGAAGACTGGCTGGTTGGTATCTGTTGGGTCTGCATGGGACACATATAAAAGAGTGTCCCATTCCTGTGTCTCTATTAGAGAGCTGTTGGAGCTTGTATAGTGTGGAAGTTTAACAGCATTGTACTTCTGGTAGAGTAGATATTTTTTTTCATAATGCTATGAAATAACCCTAGTTGAAGTGGCTACAGGTGTTCTGTGGTAAACATCCCGTCCTTGTCTTTATTACTTAACAGGAATAGCCTGACAACTGAAAAGGTTAGGGGATAAAGCAAGATAGGGTGAATTTTCTGCCTTGTCACTCAGGTCAATAATTAACTTGCGCTTTTTGGTTAAGATGTATATATTTTTTGATAGCTCCGAAAGCGTTGCAAGTAGAACTAGCTGCTGGGAGTTACAGATAGTTCCTATGCTCACCTCTCATACCATGCTGAGTTTTATAGCTATAGTTTTAGAAATGTTAAGTATCAAATGCTCTGATTTTCTTCCCATTGAAAAATATTGGCCTTAGGAGCAGCACTGCCTTCAGCGTTGTCTCTTTTTCTTGAATACACAGATAACCTCTTTTTCTAAAAGTCTTGCTTCCATCTTCTTGTTTCCTTTCTGTGTTGAACTATTGTAGTTTCTTCCTGAACAGAGGAAGGCTTTGGATGGGTAACTTTTTAAATACATGTTTAAAGTCTAGAAATGAGGTTAAAATGTACTATCAAGTGAGTTCAAATCCAGGTATTTCTTTTATTGTATATTAAAGAGAATACTTATAGTATTCTATGTAGTATTCTATTATATACATTAGTTTGATGTATTTTATAGTAAGGTCTCAGTTACATGATAGATTGCAGTCTAATAAATCAATCTAGAAGGCGTAACATAACAGCTTTTCAGAAGACAGTTGTCCCTTGAACATGATAATATGTTATAAAATGCTGAGTTATAAAATGACGGTGCTGGAAAATGTAGAGGATCCCATTTCTGGATAAATCCAAGACGCTAAACTAGAGACACCAGGGCTATTAAGTGTCTCAAAGAATTTGGCTGCTCACAGTTTCCTTGTGAAATTAAATAAATCAATATCAGTGAATAATCTGTGAATACTTAGCCTGTGTACTCATTGCTTCTCCAAATGCATATTTAATTCTTCAGGTTGTGGTAAAGTAAAAGTAAAAATCACAGACATCACAGCAAACTCTAAATTAGCTCTAAGTATAAGTCAGTATTACGTTCTGTTGAAAGCACTTATTTGAAAATGGACTTCTGTATTCTATTAAATACCACATTACATAGGCTTGGATTATGTTGTGCGCACACACACACGCATACTGCCCTGCACTCTTACCTACGGACACCCATCAGCACAAACAAACCCCTGCACAAACAAACATCTCTATACTTCCCCACCAGCACACACATCTTTACACTTCCCTGTGACACCCCACACCTGTACACACACACAGACAGTACTGTGCTATACACCCCTAGTCAGACAAACACCAACCTCTGCACACACACCCCCTACACACTCCGCTCATGTGCACCTACGCATACTCCTATGCACACATGCACAACTGTACAAACCCCATCACACTCGTACAAACCCATATACACTTTCACACATATGCACCTCCACACACATGCACCTATACATCCCTCTACACACACATGCACCTACAGACGTGTACACCCCTATACCTATGTGCCCCTAGACCCACACCTACTTGCTGCAAATACACCCACATCTATACCCCTGTGCACAAACCTTCCTATACACAAACCCACCCTACATGCACATGTGCATCCATTCAGAAACACCCCCCAAAACACATGTGCCCAGCCCACCATACATGCATGTGCACATGAACACACATCTACCAGCTCTGTAAATTAGGCTTGGATTTAGATTGAAGTGTAGGCTTTACATTTCACGTACCAAAGAGAATGGTGTATTATTCTACAACATTAAAGTTTGATGCAGCTTTTATTTACTATCAATAAATATTTGGTGGGCTTTAAGGAACAAGATCCATCTTCTGGCTTGTCTTTTGGGGATAGCTTGAGCTCAAAACAAGAGTTTTTATGTTCTTCACCAGTGTGAGGAGACAAGGCTGTGTTTACATCCTGCAAAGCACAAGCTCACATGGTGCTGTACAGAAACACTCCAGGCAGCCCTGACGGCCATGGGCAGGGGAAGTTTTCCAGCTGCTTTCCCCCACAACCAGTGTGAGTGATGCTGTGCTGGCTTGTGTGATTTTTATACTCGTCATTGTGCTGTGTTGTTTCGTAGGTGTGTCTTTGATCACCCTAAGAACTAAGCCATTGCATTAAAATGTCCCCTGAGCTGTGGCGAAAATCACAAGCACTTTTCTGTTAAGGTTTAGAGTAGAGCCATACTTAAATCCTTGCTGATGACAGGCTGTAATCCAGAGCGTTCATCACCATATAGAAAGATTCAGACAACTGTTTTACAATTTATACTGAAAAAAAACCCTGAGTACAGTGAAATTGGCTGTGTCAGCCAAGGGATTCCACTGTGAAATTTTAACAGTTATAATTAAGTGACTTAATTTTTCTTGTGCTACAGAAAAATATTTTCTACCTTTCCAGAGGACTGTGAAATTTGAAAGTGAAATATTTATATCTTGTATGCAAGTCCAAAAATGTTTCCTGCTCCTGCACAGGTGCAAATGAAGAGTGGAGAGCAGTGATCCTTACTTTTTCTTGCTTTCTTTGCAAGCTAGGCAGAAGAATAAGTCACTGTATCGTGAAGATCCTGAATGCTGTTGCTTCATTCCCCCAGTTCTGTGTAGCGCAGCAATCTATTTTGGATGAGAATGAGGAATTACAATGTGTCTTTGGTACTTTGTGGTGATTTACACATGGTAATTGCCTCTCAAAGGAGAGAAGCCCATAGGTCACTGTGGGCTGTGTATCACATGATACACATCATCAGGAGTGCCACAATACCTGCTGAGTCCCCTGTTGATGCTGTGCAGGTCTGCACCATTGCTGAACCTGTGCAAAGCCTGGGAATCACAGACTGATGACAGAAATGAGGTAGCCGCTTCCATCTTAGTTTTAGGTAGTGTGTTTGCCAACTTTAGTTAGTGAGAAGAGGTAGAATGAAGAGGTGCTTTAAAAATATACAAGGTGTGCTCACATAACGAGCATCCATGGAAGGAGAAGGGACAGGATTTGCTATTAGGAATTCTACATTTTTCTTCAAGCAAAAAGATGTTTTTTTTTAAATAGAGTTAATTCGAAAGGCAACCATTCTTGAATACTTTCCGCTTTGTTATGAGTGGCTTGAGCAGTTACTTTGTTCTGGATTGCTTGTGGTTTTGATTTTGACTGGTACAGATGGAAGTTATCAATAGACAGTTAAATTTAGAAGCTATTGTGGTATACATAAATGACCATTTTGTGTCTGTGTTTTCTCTTTTGCTGTTGTTTTTTCCGTACTATTAGGTTCTGAACACCTTTATGATACAAGGATATAAACATGAATGTAACTAACAGTACAAAAAATTAGTGGAAGAATTTAGGTCCCAAACCTGCCAACAACTGCTTTTATTAGCTTTTCATTGTGAACAGATATTACAAGAAAAAGGCCTCATTATGGAGGATACACTGGAGATATAATAAGCTATTTATATTAAGTGAGGTTTTAAAAATCATTCTTACCTTCAGTTCCTGTCATGTCCTGTCACCACAATAAAAAGAAAAAGTCTTACGAATACGAGGGTTTTTTTCTGAAACTATAGCATGACTGACATTTTTGTCTGAGTCTCATGCTTTGCTTTCAAAAAATAATTGTCTTGGTCCCAGATTATGATGTTTTTGATGTTTTTGGAAAGAAATAAAAAAAAATAACAAGTGAGATTAGGAAAGAGTAGTTGTATTCTCTTCTACTCTTAATTTGTTTGAAGCTAAGAACATAGATTTACGGGGACTTATTGCTAAATTTTTTTATTTGTTTTTTGGAGACCTCATTAGATATGGAATATTTGTCTCAGGGACAGGAGACACAGGAGAACAGACATTGGGGGGAAGCTAAATAAAATGAAAAAAATAAATGTATTTCTGTCTTACATTCTTACTGTGAGATCATGTATCTTGAAATAGTTAAAATGCCATTTAGAGACATATAAATGCACTGTTGTTCGAATGATTTAACATTGTTATGAACTAGTCTTGGACTGGTTCTCCTTTTAAATTTGTGAAATGATGTCCCATACAAACATCAGTCCCATGGAGAGGTTTACGTTTCCTTTTCTAGGCATCAGCATGCAAAGAGTTAGCATTACTTCAAACCTCTGCAGAAAGAATTCAGCTACTGTAGTACAAACAATACTCTTGTGTAGGAGGATGAACTGCAGAGGGCTTGGCAGGGTGGGAATCCTTGTGTGGTTTTGTCCTATGCTCTTTTACATGAAGAAGTTGCTTATCTATTAAGTTACCCAGGATTTAAGAAATCTGGTTCTGTAAGAAAAGCAAAGGTCATCTTTTCTTTCAGTGCTGCTTATGGTTTGTGTTCAGAGGCTTCATTTTTGATTGTCTGCTAGGAACTTGTCTTGGACATCTCTCAGTGTCACAGCTTAACAGGGAGACTCTATGACTGGAGAGATTATTGAGGAGGATCTGTATCTGGAAGAGATCTTCAGGTTGTATGACTTTGGCATAAAGCCTTGCTGAAGTCAATAGGCATGCATCAACATACACTAACTGGAAAACATGGACTGTGTCTCTGTATCTTATGCTTCCCAAATAAGTGCACTTATACAAATGCACTTCACCCTACAAGACAGCTAACTGTCATCATCAATGTCTTATATGCACAAAAGGTGCCCAGCATCTGTGTATGGAACTGTAGTCCCACAGGTGAAGTTACTATGAATCACTTCAAGTGGTGTGTAGGGTACTTTCTTCATATTTCTTAGCTGTCTCCTTCCTCCTTACTGTTTTCACTTGACTTCTCTTGCTTATGTTAAGATGGCGTTATAGGGGAAGGTTTTATCAAAGAGATGGCTCCTGTACTTAGATCTGAATACAATATAACTGCATGATCTCCTGTGATATAGACTTTTAGAAGTAGAATTTAATATTTGATAAATTAGCTTATAATTTTTCTTTGCATTAAACTCTCACTCAGCTATCGAAAGCAGTGTAAGTCAGAACTTAAAATTCATCCTGAAATGAGTAAGCAGCAAATGAAGCTCTAGGAACATTGGTCTTACACGTTCATAACTGTCTTTCCTGGTTCATGAATATGGCTCATGAGTTTCAGATCCCTGGTGGACCTGGCATTTATCCGCAGATAAGCAGAATTAAATGCTTCATTCTAGAAATGAAAAATACACTAATTTCAGGGGCAGTTTCTTCATTTCAGAGCAAAGGATCTTTTTTATTTTCTAGCAGAAAAGGGATAGAAAATGTACCATTGTCCATTGTGAAGTCTGTGTGTGTTGTATAGCAAGAACTTAATCATAGAATTATTTTGGTTGAGGCCAACTGTTAACCTAACACTAACAAGTAAACCACTAAACCATGTCCCCAGCCACCTCCTCTACACATCTTTTAAATACCTCCAGGGATGGTGGCTCAACCTCTTCCCTGGGCAGCCTGTTTCAATGCTTAGCAAATCTTTTGGCGAAGAATTTTTCCTAATGTCCAATCTAAACCTCCCCTGCTGCAACTTGAGGCCATTTTCATCCTGTCACTTGTTACTTGGGAGAAGAGACCAACACCCACCTCTCTACAACCTACTTTCAAGTCGCTGTAGAGAGCCATAAGGTCTCCCCTCAGCCTCCTCTTGTCCAGGCTAAACCACCCCAATTACCTCAGCTGATCCTCATAAAACTTGTGCTCTAGACCCTTCACTATCTTTGCTGCTCTTCTTTGGACACGCTCTAGCACCTCTCGAATGCATGAGTAATACCTTAGCAAATTTATTGGATGTTTTCTTCTTCCAAGGAGTTTTTTCTGCTTTCCTTCCTGGGCTTTGAGTAGCTGCTCTTAGGCTAATGTTTATGGCCTGTGTGACATAGGCTGTTTGTTTATAGCAGATACTGTTTTGGTGGCTGAAATACAGACCCGAGCATCAGGATATCGCTTGCACTGAGCACAAATTCTTACCTTGGGCCTGTTTTTACACCCATTAATCAGTGGGTATAGAAATAATAATCTGCTTTCATAGAATGATACACCTGAGGAAGCTGAGCATCCTTCAGTTGGGAGGAATATGTGAATGTGATGACCATGTAGGCATTAATACAGTACATATATGCTGTACAAGAGTTCATTTTCTTACAGAAATTATTGTTTGAGAAGTCTTTTAGGTGTACAGGCAGCGAAATCCTTATACAGTTGCTCGCTGCAGAAATCAGAGCTGTATATATGGACATGCAGTGCTTGACTGCAACAACCAGCAGGCTCTAACAATGTCTCAGTAAGAAGTTGAGATTAAAAATGTAGAATATCTATAAGTACAGGTTTCTGTACTGACTCTGACTTACTGAAGTTGTCTGTGATTCAAGTGTGAGTAGATCTGGAGCAATAATGGCCATTTTTTCAACAACAGACCTAGTAACGTTGATGTCAATAGCTTAAAAAAAAAAAATTAAACTAAAAATCTTCATGTCTCCCAAGGCTCTGCTTCAATATTCTTGAAACATTATTTGTCTGGTTAAGAAATGTACCTGTTCTCTAAATATTTCTATTTGCTATTGTTGTCAGTATGGTCATCAGATCAGATCACTTCTTTCTCCAGAACAGTGTTTCTGACATCTCTTATGGCTAACCTGCTGCCTTTTTCAACTGGCTAAAACCTCTTTGTCTTCCCTCTTCTCTTCTCCCTCTCCCCAGTTTTCACTTTAAATCTTTCCTGTTCCTCCTCTGCATCACATTCCAGAGATATTGCTACATTCTCTCTGTACAAGATGTTGAATTTTGAGATTATATAGTTTCCACCTTTTCCTGAGTCCATTAAGTGGCTTTAAAAAAAAACCTAACAGATTGAATATTCTACCTTAAAAGCCCTTCATACACCAGAGATATTATTTATTCTGCCTTTATCTTTGTGTCTCTAAAATGTCAGTATTATATTATGACTCTGCTGTTTTTCTTTCCCCCACAAGTATGCTTTTTACTATGTTCTGGGCCCTGTGATTGAGAGTGTCTCATTTCATTTTGCCTGGTTATTCTGTATGTAAAACCCTCTAGAGAAAGACAGTTAATGTATTAATTCCTCTGACAGTTGTGCTTCCTTTAGGTCTCTACATCTTCCCTTCTCTGAAGATAGTTGTGTAGCGTGTCTATTGTCTAATATTAAATCCAAATCTCCTTAGGTTAAGACTGTAATATTTCTTTATTCTACAAATAGTCTCTTTATCCAAAGTTAATTTTTTGCTGTTCTTCATTTGCACTAAAAAGCTTTATGTTACAAACCTTTAAAAAATTCTAGTGACAGCTGGGACAAGATACTGGCAGAAGTGTGTCCAAGAAGAGCTTGATTTAAAAAAAGTCCTTTTCCTAAGCCTATATGAGAGTGGCTTCCCAGGGACAGTCTGCCTTACCAAGCTGAGTAGTGCAGAAGGACTTGGAAGCAAACTGTTTAAGCTAAACGAAGGCCTCCAACTATCAATTTAAGAAGGCTCATGTTCATTTGAGTTGTGTGTTAGATATTCATCTTCCAAGTATCTGTTATGTTCTCTATGTCAATACTTCAAGAATCTAGATTTTTTTCTAGTGCTATGTCATTGTAAACAGAGTTGTTATAAACCGGGTCAGTTCTATAACTTGATACAGATCTGGCATAATGGTATTCTGGTCCTTTTTGATTTAATGCAACTCTGGACTACTTCTAATAGTGTTCTTAGTTCTGGATAAATTGTTAGTGAGGCATGGTTTCATATGTCTTTGTGCAGCTGTATTAAATTGTAGGAAGTGTTTCTTTCCAGGGATAGACTTGCACATCTGATTCATGTGTGAGTAGTCAGAAGTGTGACCTGAAGAGCTGTGGGGATGGAAAGCTCACTGTTCTGCTTTCCCCACTGAAGCTGTTTGAAACTGTTGAAAGGTCTGTAATTATGCTTGGGGTTTTTGCTCTGTGTTTTTTTGGGCTGTGAAGGTAAGCCTTGCTATCATGGAATTGTTCTAAGAACTGAACTTCGTATAGAAGAGGCTCAGTGATAAAATTGTTTTTCTGATATCATAGTAATAGGTACATTTCAATTTAGATGTTCACGTCTTGCTTTTCTTTGTAGAAGTTAATTAGATGTTTTCCCCTCTTCTCTGCCCTTCTTGCTTAGACATACTCATCTAAATTTTCCATAGCTGCGTTGTGGGTGACTAGTTCATCCATCACTGCTCTTGCATCTGTTCTGGCATTTTCTTGTGAAACGATTCTGCTCCAAAAGGTCTCTAATGAAAATATGTCCAGACTGTTACAATGTTAACTCCTGCAACCTAATGCTAAAGATGTGCTTTGTAGGGCCAGGGGTAGCAGGTTGAACAGACATATGTTATAGGCTGTAAGTATGAGGGGGGTAGCAGTAGTGCAGGACCCATGGGGGGCCCATGGGTGGACTGTACTAGAGCGGGATAGCCCCAAAAGACCACAGCCCGAGGGCAACCCATGCCAGGCCAGTAACACCCTTGAGGGACTGCAGACCACAGGTGGCCCATGCTGGGGGAGGGGCACTAAGGAATGGAAGGGTAGAAACCATCACGTGAAGCTGCTACAGACTATTAAGCGTATGGCAGCAGAAATCCTAAGCACAGGGTAGCAGACAAAATCCATTATGTGCACCCTTTCAACCTTCTATACTGCCTGTTGCTTTGCCAGAGCCATGTGAATGGATTGAGTTTAATCTGTGGTGAAAATTAGGTAAATTGAGATGGGGGAAGGAAGAGAATTTTTCTTTATGTAAATATTTGTTTTATAGTTTATGTCCCTTTTCTCAATACTCGAATCCGTGATCAGAGGTTTGTGATGCACGGCCATAAATTAACTGAGGAAAACCTCTCCAACTGCAGACAGTTTTGTCTGCAACAGGATTTTATTCTGAAAAAAAAAAAATATTTTTCTCTAAATGAAGAAGTCAATGTATAGGTAGAACCATAAATGGTGTGTGACTGTGGAGCACAATTCACTTTATATTGTAGGCTGTTTAAGATTACAGAAAGTTTCAGGCAGTGAAGTCTTTAACACTCTGACCTATACTAGATTTTCTTCATAGCTCCTCAAGCCTGGGAAATTCCCATGAATGCATTTAAATAATGTAGCTTAATGTTGAGGCACTTTGCTTTTGGGTGCAGTGTAAGGAGATAGTTTAATTTTAGCTTTCACTGTCTGTGTTAGAGATACAGGGAATACTGGCAGCATGTTCCACCACAAGTCTCTCTAGCAAGGGTACTGTGTGGTGTCCTGCAGCAGTACCTTTTAAGCAGCTTGAATGTCTTTCTCATTTAGGAAGAACCAATTTCTTTCTCCGCATTAAAGGGTGGTGCTGTGGTACATTGCAAGACATTTACCAATTACAGCACTGGTTTTGCGTTGCATTGCATTAATCAGGAAGGATCTTCTGCAGTATGGTACAAGGAGTTTTCTTTCAAGAAATCTCTGAGGATACAGTGACTTTGACAGGACAGTATGTGATAGTGTTAACATGGTATAGGGAGTTAAATAAATCATACCTGCTTGTGGTTTCATTATTGTAGACCTGATTTTGTTTTTGAATAGACTTGTAAGTATAAGGAGAAGAAAAACAGAAGCTAAGTGAACCATGTAATAGTACCTTACTTCTTTGTCTGCTTATCCTCACAAACCAGTACGATAGGTATGGTAAAATCTAGGACCAAATCTTAATCCTAGCATCATTATCTGAGGCCTAAACTTAGCCTTTGAATTCTCCTTTTTTAGCCCACCCATAAACAGAGAAGTTGTTGCCGGCAGACATAAGGCAGAGCAACATTCTTGGGTTGAACTGAGAAAGCAATCATTTCCTGGCAGAGAACACGCTTGGTCAAATTATAAAGTGGTTTCACTTGAACAGAGCCCATGCTATGAACTTTTATTAGGGTACTGTTTATCTTGGGCCTTGTGGGAGTAAAGAGAAATGGAAATTTTAGGTAAAACCTTGTGCTGAATCTAAGGGTTGATGCCTTTGTGAAGTATGGTACTGCGGAGAAATGTTTAATTTTCAATTCAACTTTCTTTTCAATTCAGAAATTGCCTCTTGTCAAAGTAACATGTTAAAAAAGCAGAAGAAAAGAAGAGTAATTCCATTTCAGGAGCCCACTGCTGCTTTGGTAGATGGGCTTTAGAATTATGTGATGCATGTATCTGAAAGGTAAGCTGCATGCTTTTAGAAAGAAAAAGGCAGCTTTTATTACAACACTAAAAGCTATGATCTGTGTGCTCTAGAGCAGTGGTTTTATGTTGCTGGGGCCTAGCTGAGAAAAAAAAAAAAGTGTTTGAGATTCACAGGGTCTAGCTTTTCATCTTTAGCCTCTTCACTCCCATGCCTGAAAGTCGCCACACCTAGCAAAGGATTTTCATCTTCAAGTGTGTCTTCACTGCAGGAGTACTGGGATCAGCTAATAAACTCAGCTGGACTGAGCTGTTACTTTTCAGAGCAGTGTTCGGATGTCCCTAAATAATACTCCCCAGATTTCCAGTGCTATAATCACTGAGCAAAGCCACCCAAGCTGGTCTTGCGCTGAATTAGCCCATATTCAGCACACGTTTAGGTATGATGTTGTGGTTCAGCTGATGTAATGTTGCTGCTGCTAAAACAGGCAATCACGTTCCTTTCTGTCCCCATCTGTTTTCCTCTGGTGCAGTTTTTTGGACCAGCATTTTTTTCAGTCTTGTATGAAACTTAGTCAAACCAAGACCCTGTGGCTGGGGTGACATGCCTGTCACCTTCTTGCTAAGGCACTACCCATCTGGGGTATACCCTGCTTGGGTCCACATCTGCAGGATGAAGTGTGAAGCACATTGCTGGCTTCTTATTTCCTCCACATTCTGGAGTTAATCACTATGGCTCTTGGTGGTCATATTCTGTGCTGTCTCAGTGACTCCTTTTTCACAGCCAATAAGTTGTAACAGGGATCAGCTGGAAGGGAAAGAGTGAAAGTCCAAATTCTTTATGAGCTGTTGAACCCAAGGGGAAAAAAGCCTGTTTCCTAGGACTTGAAGGAACCTCCTGCATCACTGAGCAGTTTTCTGGTGTTGAAGGCACTGTGGCACATAGCCCCTTTCTTAAACTTATCAAAGTCTGTATGAAAAACACCTAATGTTTTCTTGCCTTGGCTACTCACACTGGAAAGGCTGTTCCAGGACTTGATTGCTTCAACAGGTAGGAATCTTCAGTTTTAAGCATAAGCTTATTGACTACTTGTTTATGTCTATTTATTTTTGTGCGAGCAGTTATTTTTCATCCTGACCTTACTTTCCTTGAACTTTCCATGGAGAGCAGACATGTAGTATCTTTGACTTCATTTTGCTGTGGGAAATATGCAAATCTTCTTGCCATGTATTCTGTTAAGTACTACTTCTCAGTTCCTTTTTCTACATCTATTCTGTTTTCTGTTTCATACTTTAATGTATGTGATACTAATTCAAGGTTCTATATAAGATACACAACAGCATTAGTTGTGCTGCAGTGTTGCAATGTCTCACCTGATATGTTTAAGGATTTTATTTTCCTGTTTCACATCTGTGCTTTTCTAGTGCATTCACTTCAATTAAATGATGAGCTCCCAGTGTACTATGGAATTTTATGTTAGTCCCTAACTCCACAATCTCATGATTTTGATATTGATTCATTCCATTTTTCTGATCCGGACCTCAAGATCATTCCTCTTATGCATTTCACAATGCCATCACTGTACATTGTGATTAAGTAGTTTCAGCATCAAACTTCTGATCTTTGTTCCAGCATTGTCAGTAAAAATATTAAGCAAGATTGGTCTGAGCACCAGTCTGTGTGGGACCTCCCTAATGACTCCTGCCAGTCTGAAACTTATTTTGTCAGTACTTCTAGCCATCTCTTTTTTGGCTTGCTCTTGTAGTACCTCATCATTCATCTGACGCTGTGTATGAATTTCCATATATCAAATACTTTACTTAAGCTAGGCTAGAAGACATTGTCCGTACAATTGGTGCTGTTATTAGCGGAGAATATTGGTTGCTTCTGATTGTTTACACTCTAAATCCTATCTGTATAAGGCACTGTCCTATCAATTACTTCTTTTGCATACCTGATGATTGCTTTTCTCATTCATATGAGGACTTACCCCTTGCTGTCCATTCTATGCTTACTGATTTATATTTACCTGTGCTCTTGTCTGGCTGATTTACCTTCTCTTGTGTATTAAGTGTAGAAATTACAGATGTATCTCAACCTTTTGCCCATTGCTCAGTGTAAGATTCCTCTTACAGTCACTCCAGCCTTACTCAGAGAAAATGATTTCACCAGATTTTGAAGTGGCACTGAGCCTCTTGTTCTGCTTATCTTTACATTGCACTTAGCTTTTCATGGCTGGCTTCCTGTACACACAAAGGTAAATCGAAATTGTAGAAGAAATGCAACTTGCCTTCCTGTACTATCCAACTCTGTATAGCAAGGGTATTGCAAGGCCTCTCTGTTGTTCCTCCCATTCAGAAAAGGCAAGGGAGCAGTAATGATTGCCAAAATAAATTTGTTCATAATAAAGGCTTTGTTGCACTGTGGCACTACCTTTGTTTGTCTTTTGAGATTGTGCTTCAATGACAAAGTCTGCTATTTCTTGAATTGCTGTTTTCCATTCCCTGTCCTTTAGAGAAAGGAAGGAGGGTGCCTAGAGTGTAGGTGACCCTGCCAAAACTGTGAAGTGAATTTTCACTTACTGTGTTAAGGCAAATATTATCCTAGAGGATGCAGAAGTGTGATGCACCCATAAGGAGCCACATCCAATGAGGTCTTTAAAGTTTTCTTAAGAGCATTGTCAAAACAAGGACAAGGAGCACAAAAGAAAGTGGTGAAGCTGCCTCTGCAGGACCAGCAATGAAGCCTTTGCAGTCTCTTTTATCCAATATTGTCAGCAGTATGATGACAATTGTATGATGTCAACAGTAATAGATCTTTACTGGATGATTCGTCTACACAGCATTAGGTTCATAGTGTTTGTCTTCTATATAATACAGAAAAAGTATTACAACAAACACAGGCATATTTTTATGACATAGTCTACTTTGTGCTGAATAATCACAAAGCTCTTTCCATAATATTCTTTCACCTTTGGGTGGGTGAGGATGTGTTTCATGCTTTTATTACCTGGATGGTAAGCTGTTGCTGTGTGCTGTGCTTGGATCAAAACTGAAGATTGTTTCAGTTGGTGCAAAATGTATTTCTTTGGTACATGGACATACATCAATCTTTTGTATGTATTTCATCAAGTTAATAATCTATTTTTTCTACAGGCTACCGGTTTATGTC
Organism: Leptosomus discolor; assembly: GCF_034619465.1. NCBI lineage: Eukaryota > Metazoa > Chordata > Aves > Leptosomiformes > Leptosomidae > Leptosomus > Leptosomus discolor. The sequence continues at coordinate 45,186,970 of NC_141419.1, read as the reverse complement.
ATGTTACCATTCCTCTTTGAGCATTTAGTTTGTCTCTGGATATCACTGGATTGGATGTCTGACAAAAGTAAGGCTTTTGATTGCACTGCAAGATTTAAAATCAATATTTTTTCAAATTTACTCTTCCTGAGTGGTATATCTCAGTGAATGCTTCCAGTTAACTCAAAGATCCTGTTAAGGAAATTAGGTCTTCTCATGTGAGTATGTAATAAAGTTCCCTGAATCACAGTATAAGTTTTGTACTGCTCTCATCTGCAGAAAATTAAATAAGGCAACACAGCAATGGAATGAATGTAAATAGTTAACAGTAGTAAAAATAAAGATCAGTCACTCTCTTTTAAGTATCTGAAATGGAGAGAGAAAATTGTCACTGTCTGAGTGAAAGAATGCTCACCGATAAAATTTTCTTACCAGTAAAATTGCTAACTTTCAAGTTATGGAGTAAAAGGTGTTAATCTTTCTACATAAAGATGATACATAATATTTTGGTTCTATTTTCTGGGGAGAAGAAGTGTGGACAGTCTGTGTTCAATTACCATGTGAATTATGATGGTTAAGTAGCCTCTGAGCATTGACGTTTGTTTGGAAGGCTGTGGAGAAAGGGCCACAGAGGGTGAGAAGGAATTTACATCAGGGCACTGTAGCTGAGAGTCTGTGAGAACAATCTATTGCAGAGTGATAGCAAAGTAGAAAGAGACCAAAAAAGGGCGACATAAAGAGAGAATAGTGTGGCTAGAGAGCTGTGAAAGGGAAGAGAGAAGTCCAGCACCATGCTAACTTCACCAGTGACAAAAATGTACTGCCTTTTTCCACTTTTAAAGATACATTGCTTTGTTTGGAATACAAAATAAAAATAGACCCTCTCACCTGATTTTGCTTGTATCTCACTTACACCAATGAGTGTCCTTTTGCACTTCATCACAGTGCAGGGCTCTTGGGGCAGGTGATGAAGTGCAGTTCCAGGCACTCTCTGGCAAGATGTTCTTCATGGGAAGACTGTATAGTTTCATGACTGTATCCTTTTCTGGCAGTGCTATTCTGCACTGCAGCCATTGCTTTCTGCTGCTTATTCCAATCTCCAGGGTTTCCATCAATCAACTGGTACAACAGGGTGTGCATCCATGTAGTGAACTGGATTGGAAAACTGACTTGCCTTAAAAAATAGCATTTTCTTTTTCTCTTTTGCTGGATTATTTTTAGCAATGCCAAATCATGGCATGGCTGGATAAACAGATACACTGCTACCATAGACATACTGAGAAAAAAGGGTCAAGACACGAGAGGTAAAGACTAAGACAGTATGGCTTCTGAAGGAAAGGTCTCTGAATGTACTTGAGAAAGGCTGGACTGGCAAGCAGGCTGCACAGAAACAGTTTTGTGTAAAACAGTATTTTCTGTGAAGTGAGAAAATATTTTACTATGTTGTTGCGGATGTGAATTTGCCATTAACAGAGACATATTAATGAATTGAAAGGAGCTCGGAGAAAAGCAACAAAAATAATCAGACCCTGTGAATATGTGTACAAATGCATGAAGAGGATTGACTAGATGTGAGCATTTTGAGGAACTGGTGATAGGAAGGTGCAAGCACAAAAATAAGTGGTGTAAGCATCACTGATAATAAGGTAAAATAATGAAGAACAACACTGTCAGTGTAATGCATTGTACCATCAGAAGGTTTCTGACACTGTCAGGAATAATTTCTCAAGGGAGGTTCGTTTTCTTGGAACTCATAAAACTGAGCTGGATAAATACTAGAAAGCATGCTGTATGCAGTAATTCTCCATTGGCAGAGAGATGAATGGCTGATCTGTTACATATTTACATCTCTTAGCAACTGTGAATCATAGGTGGCAAATGTTGTTGACGACCACAACTGAATTTCAAATGGGAAATTCAAAATAAATGCAAAGTGTGCTATACAGTCATATTATTGGCCAGGCCTACTACTTTTTATCTGCTTGCTTGTTCTTTCATATTGCAAGCATTCCTTCACTACAGCAAACTGTGAATGAGATACTGTGCTGGATTCCAATGAGGCTTGTGAACTCTGGAAAGCAACTGACATGGGAGGTCAGTGTATTGTAACAACTTAAGCTACACTATCTGCTTATAAAGGGAACCTCCTTGTTTAAACAAAGATGCTGGTGATTGGATGATTGGAAAATTTTGAGACAGGAATTTTCAACCAATTTCCTGGACAATGGTGAAATGATTTGTAGCCTTTTTGCCTTTTTGTTGTTCATGACAGAGTGGACACAGGAAAGTATAATCCTGTCCTGACCCAGCAATACAGACTTTCACACCTCTATACAATATAGATACTTGTCTGTTTTGGTACTCTAGGAATATGAATTAGTGATAGACTTTGACTGATCTTCTCAAGCAGTAGGCATGAGGATGTCATTTTTTTTCTCTTTAGTTTTCCTTCATTATGTAATCAAAGCATTTATTTTGCTTTTCATTTGCACCAGTAAATGCTGTTAAAAAATACAACTCCATTAATGTCCTTATGTTTTTATTTAGGTCTGTTCCTCTTGTGTATTTGATAGTATAAATATTGGAGATGAACTTGAAGAGCGAATCTGAATGAACTTTCACCTATAATTTGGCCTCATGCCCAAATCCTGGTTCTGATTGTGCCTGGCTTTAATTGTGCTGAATTCCTGGAAGCTACTATCAGACTGTTTCATTCCCAAATGGTAAAAGTATCATGAAATCAACTTACCTTGTAAAGTTACGTCTGTATTTGACTCAGTACTGGAAAAATCAGGTTGCATTTGGTTTTTGGATCAAACTCTTATTTCCTTCCAGGCACTAAAGAGGACTAGATGTTAGGCTTGCCTTTTTAATCCATCTGTATTAAATATGTAATATGGATATATGGTTTGAATGTAATTGGTGATGGTTTATGTGTAGCTATGGAATTTGAGAATCATCTAATAATTTTCCCTTTAAACAGACTTTTTAAGTACCAATGTGGTATGCTGTCTTCCTTGAAGACAGCATAATTTTAGATTCCTCACTTTTATCCTGCCTGTTTCTCATCCTTTTTGTGTGTTAGCTAATCCTGTCATTTTCTTAATTAAAAGCCTAATTAATAACGTGAGTTGCCTTTAGTCACGTGAAAGCCCTTTGCAGACTCAATGCTTTCAACTGTATTCTCTCCTGATCTTCTTTGAAATGCGTACGTATCAATGGTGCTGCACAAGAACAATCCATTTTATCCTCTCTATGATTACATATTGCTGGTCTGTCTTGTATGTAAAAGGATGAAAGGTGAAATGTGTTGGACTTGTCCTGACTTCGATAGCTCCACCTGCAGAGGTTTTCCTAGTCTGATACACTTCAACTTCTCTTGAATTTCCATAACAAATGAAAATGGCAAATTTTATTGCATATTTAAATTGGTTTTGTAACAAAGAAAATCACATGAGTTAACTGCTGCTACGATTGATTGTGCATCTGATGTTTAGTATTGACTCAGTTGCCTTTCTTTGTAACGTAGTGAACAGGCAGACCAGAACAATAGGATGACTTGGACAAGAAACAGTAGCTTATGTTAATAGTAGAAGTTAGGTTTATTCTTGTTCTCTTCAGGTGCGCTTGGTCATTGGAGGACAGTACTATGAGGATATCAGAGTCACCTGATCAGATTAGATTGCAGAACTTACATTTTGTGCTACAACTTTGATGCTTACTTTACGTTAAGTTCATGAGCCACATAAACCATAAAGGGTGGTCTGGTTAGTAAATTAGTAATCCCATAAAATCTTTCTATTAGATGTAGCACTTTACTCTGCACTTTGTTTACTTTTACCTCTTCTGTTCAAGGATTTTTCAGTAATCACTGCAGTTTTATTTTCACTGAGCCATAGAGACTGCCTATTGAAATGTAAGCATTGGTTACAAAATTACTTAATCATGTTATATGTCTTTATTCAGTGTTAGTCCTGAATCCAGCATATTCATGGAATCATGGAGTCATAGAATTGTTTAGGTTGGAATAGACCTTTAAGATCATGGAGTCCAGCTGTTAACCTAGCACTGCCAAGTCCACCACTAACCCATGTCACTAGGCACCACATCTACACATCATTTAAATACCTCGAGGGATGGTGACTCAACCACTTCCCTGGGCAGCCTGTTCCAATGCTTGACAACACTTTTAGTGAAGAAATTTTTCCTAATATCCAATCTAAACATCCCCTGGCACACCTTGAGGCTGTTTGTTCTTGTCCTATAGCTTTGGAGAAGAGATTGACACCCACCTCGCTACAGCCTCCTTTCAGGTAGTTGTAGAGAGCAATAAGGTCTCCCCTCACCCTTCTCCAGGCTAAACAACCCCAGTTCCCTCAGCCGCTCCTCCTAAGACTTGTTCTCCAAGCCCTTCACTAGCTTCGTTGTTGCTCTTTGGACATTCTCCAGCACCAGAATGTCTTTCTTGTAGTGAGGGGCCCAAAACTGCACACAGTATTCGAGATGCGGCCTCACCAGTGCTGAGTACAGGTGGACAATCACTTCCCTACTCCTGCTGGCCACACCATTTCTGATACAGGCCAGGGTGCCGTTTGCCTTGTTGCCCACCTGGGCACACTGCACCAGCACTCCCAGGTCCTTTTCTGCCGGGCAGCTTTCCAGCCACTCATCCCCAAGCCTGTAGCGCTGCATGGGGTTGTTGTGACCCAAGTGCTGGACCTGGCACTTGGACTTGTTAAACCTCATACAATTAACCTCATCCCATCAACCCAGCCTGTCCAAATCCCTCTGTAGAAGCTTCCTACCCTCAAGCAGATCAATGCTCCTGCCCAGCTTGGTGTTGTCTGCAAACTTACTCGATCCCCTTGTCTAGATCATTGGTAAAGGTATTAACTAACTGTGACCAGACACCAGCTGGGTTTGACTCCATTCATCACAACTCTTGGGGCCTGGCCCTCCAGTCATTTTTTTACCCAGTGAAGAGTACATCCATCCAAGCCATGGGCAGCCTGTTTCTTCAGGAGAATTCCCTGGTATTGTGGTGGTACATTATGAATAGACCTCAGTGCTGCATCTGGTTGAGGAAATTTGCGATGTATGATTATTCCACTATGGTTCATAAAATAAGCTACTTGTAATTGTGAGATACAGGCAGTTAGGACAATATTTACATTACCATCTGATGTAAAAGAACAAACAGAAATGTGGTATTTTGATGTATGTGTGTGCTATGTCACGCCACATGTTCCTGAAGGCCATGATGATTTATTTCAGTAAGATGTAGGTTGCACTTCTGTCATGCACAAACAAATGCATTTCTTGAGATGCAACTAATAGTGCTTTAATTGGACAAATACTCACAGATCTTGGAGGGGAATAATTAACTTGATTTCTTCATTAAACAGCGCAATGAAATTTCAAGTCAGCAGGGGTTGAATCCTGCACTCTAAAGACTGAAGCAGCTAAAACCAGATTTCAGCCATCTTCTATGCTTTGCAAGGCTTCTGTTGCTTGTTGTACGTTGCTGAAAGCTACACAATTGCATTCTGCAGCCCTCTAGATCTAAAGCACATTCAATTTTTGCAAGGGAAGGTAGATAAACTCTTCCATTAAAGGTGTTTTTTGGTATGTATGTACAGGAGCCTAGTGTTTGGCTGTGTTGTTATTAAACATGCTAAGATTGCGTCTTAGTTGTGCAGAGGGGAAAAAATCCAAAACCCAACATGTCTGGAAAACAGCCTTCAATAACCTTTGCTGCCAGAATAGCCTGCTAACTAATTGTGAACACATGGGAATATTTATAAAGAGCAGGGCATGGGCTCAGAAAGTGACTGATCTCCTGCTCTGGTTCAGCATGTATGAATGACAGCCCTTAGTAACCCTGTTCCCTGCCAAAGCAGGTCTGCTTCATCAAACTGTGACAAACTACAGCTGGTCTGCAGACAGTGAGCACCCCAAAACATTTCAATGCAAATAGCTCATGCTAACGGGAAGAGATTTTGAAATTTGCTAAGAATTAAAAAGGATAATTTACTATTCGTTTCTATCGTGTATCAGTGCATTATCTGTATTTGGAAATTTGAGAAGAATTTGAAAATAATCTGTATTTCTGTTATCTTTCCAGTGTAACTTAGTGCTTAGCAAGAATAAGTAATGGCTGTAATACAAATGTTGGACTCTGCACAGCAGGGCCCTGACATCATAGCCTTAAAGCACTGAACACCAATTCGTTTTCTCTTCCTCTATGAAGTGTTCTCTTCCAGAAGAGTTGTGTTTAGTATAAACAGAAAATGGAAAGAATAGTAATAATAAAAAAAGACTGTCAAATTTCTGGTTATTGTCATGTAAATAGTTTATTCACTGTGGAAGGACTTTTTTGTTGTTGTTGTTTGGGGTTTTTTTGTAATGTAAAGTGGTGAGTACTATAAAGATGTATAATTATGATTCCCTTGCAACATCAGTTCCATTTTTAGTGATGTTCAACACATTCTGAGGATTATTTTAATTAATTTTGGGGAAAATATCACAGATTATTACCAATGACTTTTTTTAACCAAGCGCTCAGAATTTGGGGTGCTGTAATGAGCAGCACTCCACCTCCATGATGTCTTTTAGTATCTACAAAAGTACTTCTGAAATCTTAGGAGAACTGGAGATTTTGAAACTAATCTTAATATTATTTGGCATTTGTTCAGCTACCTCTGTCATCACCAGAAAGTACGAACTTACTTTCACACACTCAACAGAAGAAGGGTTTTGGGAGAGAGAGTCAAGCTGTTTTAGTGAGGGCCATTTTATTTTGTCTCTGTTGAAAAATCTGGGCTATTTGGGCTATTATTGAATTTCCTTACAGTTAAAAGGCAAGTAGTATGTCTCATGTTTTGCTGAAGATGGGAGTGTGTGCTTTCAGTTGGAAATACAAGTGGTCTGTGAATCAGCTTGTGGTTTGTTTCTTCCTTCTCTTCTTGCTGTTATTTTTCGTCATGTGTGTGATGCACATGATGTGGTGAAGTCCACATTTCCTGCAGGTCTGAGGTATCAAAAGAAAAATGGCATGCAAGAGCTTGCAAAGAAGAGAACGCTACTGTCACTGTAGCTTTTATGATAGCTCCCAGAAGTTCTGGCTTTGTACTGCCAACTTTCCTAAGAACTGGACAATAAAGTTGTCCTGGTTTGTGCATGGGCTGAGTAATGTCATGAATTCAGGCTTGCTGCTGTAGTCAAATGGTGTCTGTTTGTGGAGTACTCTCTGAATTGCTGCTTACATTTCAAAAGCTCTGGAAAGTACATAATTTTAATGCATATAATGTCTTGAGATTGATAATTTATTCACTATATGCCTAATCTGTGTGCCCTGTACTTATATTTCTTGTAGTGTTTGAAATAGCCTTACAGTATCAGGAATTCTAGTGACCCATATATTGCCAAGTCAGTAGTAGTTATTTTAATTTATTTTATTATTTAATATTATTTATTATTATAATTATTTACTGTTTATTACCAGGAAGTTCCTCACTGACTTCAGTGCCTTTCTTTCTAATAAAAATTTGCATTAGGAGACTGCGGGGAGTTGTTGCAGTGTAACAGACCTTCAGAGTTTTTATTGATGTGCTGGACTATATGACCTTCAAAAAGAGACAATTTACTCTCAATTTACTGAGAATGATTAATTCTCTGTTTATTTGTCTTTTGCTATTGGATATACAGTGACTAAAGTTAGGCGTATAGCAGAGAAAAATAAATAAATGATCTTCACTATTTGAGCTTGTAAAAGTGAAAAAATACTGCATTTGTTGGAATGTAAGCTTGGGACAAAACTGAATTTCTCAACACACAGCAAACATTGGTTAAAGCAAATGAAAGCATAATTTCTAAGCAAAGGAATAAGAGAAAATAATTAATGGTCATTTTCATTCCATTAATGTTTTGCAATTGAACAGAAAAAATCGGTCTGAAAAAGATTGGGCATTGCATTACACATTGCAAAAGATAAATCGTATTTGTCATCCAGGATGGATATCTTCCTTGTGCTAGATCTACAAACTGAAGTGGCATCTGCATCAGGAATCTTTACCTACATAAGGATCCTCACCAGTATAGAATGGGCATCATCTAATGCTACTTTAATTTTGATTGTTTTAAACATTTATGGTTGTCGTTTTCTTCAAGATATTTAACTGATTTAGCTGTATTTTTCCACATTGCAGTCCAGTTGACTACTATTGATGGTTTACTAAGGGTCTTTTCTACAGTAAACACTGTCAACACACACATAAATGTCGGGCCCTACCCAGCAATTTTTTATCACATCATCCATAATTTATCAGTGTTCTTCTGTTGTTTTCGTTTCCCACCTGCCTTCTTTATGCTTGTTAAAATTGGCTAATGTTTTTCAGGATTGTTTTTCTTAAATGTAAGAGTCATGAAGCTGGAGGTGAGAAAGTGAAGCAGACCAAGTGCTGTCATTGTGTAATGTACATATGTAGGATATAGAAAAATCAGAAATAGATTAATCTGGACCTTAGGAAACAAAACCAGATTTCACATTTTTTCTTAAATTAATTTTTCTTTTTCCTTCTAACTTTTCTAGTCTATACAGTTCAGCAGATGCGTAAGATGAGAAATTTCTACCTTTCTTATAGCAAGGCCTTCTGAGCTACACTGTTATTTGTGAAGCAACAAAATTCTGATTTTTCAACATACTGGTGTTTTAGAAACAATTTGAACACAGTCTGATTTTTAAAATATATTTTGTAGCTCTGCAGGAGTGAAAGAAATATTTTATTTGGGAGTCCGTGTTCCTGAATCATTTATACTTCCATTCAGGACTTCACATAAAGGAAGAGTAAGGTATATCAAACATCTGTGTAATCAGAAAACCGTAACATTCTTTGGAAACATGATAAGCTTTAAGTTATTCATTAAGAAAAGCATTCCCAAATGCAGTTTTATAAAGTATTTTATAAAATTTGATAATATTATTCTATACTGCTAAGCAGTATTTGAATTTCAGGGTCAACAGTTGTCTTATCATTACTTCATATTACCATTGGCAAATTAAAAAAAAAGAAAAAAAACCAACCAAACAAAAAATAACCCAACCAAAAAAAACAGCCAACAAATCCACCCAAAACTCCCAGAGTAAAGAATACAGAAACATCATTCCAGAAGAAATGGGTGCTTGTTTTCCTAATTATTGAGTAAAATGAATTTATTTTGATCTGAAAGTTTAAGATCTGTAACACTGAGTTACTGTTGTGCCACACAGCTGAACAGTTAAGAGGAATTCATTGCAAAGGCAGAAATTCATATACATTTTTGGTGACATTCTTGGAAAAAAGTCAGACTTCAGTATGACTGGGGAAATTATGATTTTTTTTAAAAAAAAAGGGTTTTCAAAGGCTGGATTCATTTAGCTTGGCAAAAGCTACAAAATGAATATGCATTTAAAAAAGCAAAGACTAAAGTGATCACAGCTTTTGGCTCTTAGGGAGAAGGAAATGCCTTTAAAAATTCCATATTGCACCTAAGTTCATTCTCTGCCTTCCCCCTCTTTCTAGCCCCTATTTAGTGTTGTGTGGAACACCTGTTTAAGCAAAGGAAGGCTGGAAACAAATTTGTTAACCCTTCGGCTGGTAGATGTCCAGGTTTATAGTGAGATGGTTATTTTCTTGGGGGACTGTTGTGTTTTGGGTACCTTTTACTACTTTTACCTTTTTCTGCCTTTCTTTCACCACTTTTATTTATTTCTTATTTTTATTTAATATGGGAAGCAAGAGGAAATGAGAGAAGAAACGCATACATTGCACAGTTTATCACTGCTTGAGGCAAAACAGAACAGACCATAAAGCTAGTGAGAAATAGGTGTATTAGATACCTATCCTCGCTCTTACTGTCTTCATTTTGGGTGTAAAGATCGTAAAAACCTTTCTGCATCTCCAAGTGACATTTTGTGAAGAGGTGCCTCCTGCCTGCATTACAGACATGTTCTGGATTTCAGTAATTATGTAAGAGTAGGGATGCTTGACAGGGGACTGAAAAATGAGGTTGCAACTTTGTATATAAACATATTTTAAGAGTAGAGCATATCTGGTGGATAAGCATGAGGGATCCCTGTAACCTGCGAGCTGGGGATTCACGCATGAGAGGGGTGATCTTCTGGATCTGCAGTATCTACCACTGTTTTCCTAAGGCTGGTGTCTTCCCAGCCTTCACACAAGTATTTCCAGTTACATGATGGTCTCTAACCATGGTTCTTTGTCCTAGAGCTGGCTCTGTTATCTCTTATTTCTGGTGCCTGGGACATGTCTACCTTTTGCTGGGAGTCCATACTAGTCTTCTGCTGCTGCTAAGAAGAATGTAAGCCTGAGCTGCCAATGGCTTCACATGGTTCCTCCACAAGGATTTCTTTTTGGTCCCTACAAATGCTGGCAACTGAATGCTGCTTTTCTCTCCACCGCAGGAGCTGAGCTCCTCTTATCATATGTCCCCCATCTGAATGCAGGGGAACAGTAGGTATCTCTGGGGAGCCTGGGTCACCAGCTGAGCTAAAAACTCCTCTTTCCCAGAAGGCTTTTCTTAAAGCACTGTCTCGTCATTCACAAGACTTATCTGAAGTTGTCACCTACTTTCTGTGTAGTGCCCCTAGGTTTTGTTTGTTTCAAGTAATTATGCTAAACAGGGTTGTAGAACAGAACCGAAAGTCATCATTATGAAGATACATGCTTGCCATTGTTTTTTCTTTAACTTGGGGTCCCTTTTCCACCTAAGTCAATGACTATTGTTGATGGGCACTGCAAATTTAATTTAATTACTGTTTCTGAGACATAACTAATGAGGTAAGGAGGAAGAGCTGGATTAATGGCATGACAAGTCTGTCTTGTGTAATGTACATGTGACTCTAGGGACCCGCCTTTGGCTTCTGAAGAATGTTTCTAATGTGTGTTTTGAGAGGGCTTCTCTGGAAATGTTTGCTTAGGAGCATGAGAGTTAGCCGATTTGTTTGCCTTCAGCTCGTAGAGGTAGTGTAGCGCAAGATTCATAATGTTCTGTTAGACCTTTAGAAAACGGATAAGCAAAAATGTGCTGAAGACTCGTTAGAAACAAAATAAACATTTAATAATGATGTTCTTGTTTAGCTAGACTGATACTTTGTAGGATATATTTAACTATTAAACTATGAGATATTTTTAAAAGATCTCTAATAAATCTTCTAAAATTGTTGGATATCAGCGAAAATACATTTTAACCACCAAGACTTTTTTCTCTGTTGATGGAGATTTCTTGATCTGTTCAGTGTTAAAGGTTACAATAGTTGTAATTACCAGATATCTGTGCTAAAGAGAGATGGTTCAATAATTTGGACAAAGCTTTGTTGAATTATAGAAACATAAATCAAAAGTATAAATGGGACAGAGACCAGTGGCACTCTATAAAACTTCTAAGAAACTTGGTCTAGCATCAGTCTGAGCCAATAAATCCATATTACACGTTATCATTAGATCCTCCAGGCCTCATCTATGAATGCAGAAGCAGAGGCAGTGTGTTCTTAACATGGACTGTGTAACCGACTTCTCTGCAGTGGATCTCAGACATAAGCAGTATAAAATCTGGATTTGATTTAGAAAATTAATTATTTCACAGTACGTTTATTATATGTAGGCACTCTGAACTTAAATTGTACCCTTAGTAAGCAGTCTCTTGTAAGAGTTTGAATGAACTAATTCCCTAAAGTTTTTGCTTTGCTTTTATAATTGTTGCATTACACAAAAACACATATATAATTTTACAATTGGAAATAAAGGCCTTATGGTAAGATTCCCATACACCCAATGCTCAGCAGCTGTGAAAAGAATGTTCTGTGAAAGAGAGTTTAGCGGTGCTGACTTCTTTTGAAAATCCAGCCTTTAGCTTTTGCGGTATTTACCAAGAGTCAAATTTTCATTTTTGTCTCTTAAGATTAGTCTTTTTTATGTAGAGAAAGACAAGATATTTCTGCTTACCCAGATATACCTTAAATATATACTAAATATGTTGAACTGAGGGTATTTAAATCAGTTCTAGTGAGGTCTTCTGGATTGCTATTGCATGTTCTGCTTGAATAACAAAAGAAAGATACAGTGTGTTGCACTTAAGTTGATGAATCCTCTATTTACTATTTTGTCACTTACTGATGTTTCTTTGCCATTCTTTTTCTTGCCCAGAACTGTTCCTTTTTGGTCAATAAAATTTTAATTATATTGTTGTTACTGTGTAATTACAATGCTGCAGGGTTTATATGCTTAGTACTTACGTGCTTGGGAAAACATTGAATATTGAAGCGTAATGGTTCACTGACTGTTAGACCAGCATGACATCAGTTGTGGACACTGCCTACAACTGTCAATTTAAGCCATGATGACTATGCAAGAAAGTAGCATGTTTAAAAAAAGATATGATTAAACACATTAGTTGGTAGAACACATCACAGATGTTTTTATTTCAGCTCGAGAGTGGCCTGATTTGTTTTATCTGGGGATGGTGGAAGAATGCTTATTACCTCAAATTCAGGCCATGTATCTACCATAAGTTGGCTTTAGCTGCTATGTCTGAGCTACATGGGTTCTGGGATCAAGCCAATATTACTATGACTTCTGGTGTTTAACAAACATTTAACTGTATTTCTGAACTGAGTGTGTAGGGCTTGTTTCATTTCTACCCAGCTGGAGGTGACTTTCCCCTTCCCATCTGCTTTCAGATGCAGGATCCATGTTCCCAGGTACTTCTGCTCCTTGTCTCCTTTTTGTAGTCTAACTGAAAACCATTTCTACTGTTCTCTGCTGAATACGGGAAAAAAAGAATCTCTCTCTGGGTACCAGGAAAGAAAACTTCCGTTGTTTGTTCACTTGCACATGTCAGTACTCCAACCAGTTGTAGCCATGTTCAGCCATACAGTTTTAGGTCAGATGTTATTTCGCGTACCACTGACTCAGTGCTGTGACTGTTGAGGTGTTCCCAGGAAAGACCAGACAACCTACTTCTTCAGCAAGCTGACTAGGTTTCCAACTCTTAACACATTCCTGCCAACCTCTGATACCCCATGGTGTGGATAGCCACCTTGTGCAGTACTGAAGGTGAATGGGAGAATGAGGCTGTTTTACATTGCCTAAGGTTCTAGCTATATGAACTCTAGTAACGCAGTGTTTTCTGACTTAGATGTTATGTCTGCTCAGCCTTAAGCTTGTGGAGGGCCAATGCGTAGACCATCAGGTCCCTGTAAAGCAAGATGAAGGGAAAGATGGTTCTCAGTGGAAGGCAAGCTCAGGGGGAGCAGCTGAACAGGTAGAGTCCACAGAAAGCATCACTCAGGTCTTTGCTTTGTTCTTCTATTCCTTCATCCTATGGCCCAAGTGCAAGTTCTACCACTGACCCGTTTCCTGCAATAGTGAAGGTTAATGCCTGATGTCATGTAGTGTCTGCAAAATGCCTGATGCGGGGAACAGTCAGTCTTGCTTTGAGTGTGTGCTTGGGCCTCGTGGTGGTGTTGGGAGGAAATGGCTTGGAATGCTGAAATGCTGCTCAAAATAATGAATTTTTTACTGCTGTCGTACTACATTGGTCTTCAGTACAGTTTCCTACATCCTCAGTTTCCTCTTTTGCTGATCCTGTGAGCAAATAGCTGGAGGACAGGAGTGACTGCCTACTGACAACCAGAATGTCTATGGAGCCACCTGTAGCTGAGGAGGCCATGGGTACAAACATCTTTATAACAGTATAGTTTTATCCATTTTGTAGCATTTTTACTGCCTAAACTGATAGCAGAGCTCAGGCAACTTAAGAGTTACATCAACATAGCTAAACTGGATTGGCTGCATACCTTTCAGGTAACTCATTCTGGTTTATGAGCAAATTAAGTTTTGTAAGATAAGTTGTTTGCTTTTCTCTGATAAATAAAAGAGTTGTTAAAACTTATGCATATATGACAGAATCACAGAATGTTAGGGGATGGAAGGGACCTTGAAAGATCATCTAGTCCAAACCCCCTGCCAGAACGGGACCACCTAGAGCAGGTCACACAGGAACGCGTCTAGGCAGGTTTTGAATGTCTCCAGAGAAGGAGACTCCACCACCTCTCTGGGCAGCCTGTTCCAGTGCTCTGCCACCCTCACAGTGAAAAAGTTTTTCCTGATGTTTATGTGGAACCTGCTATGCTCCAGCTTGCACCCGCTGCGCCTTGCCTTGTCATGGACATCACTGAGAAGAGCCCGGCTCCAACCTCCTGAGACTCGCCCTTTACGTATTTATAAACATTAATGAGGTCACCCCTTAGCCTCCTCTTCTCCAAGCCAAAGAGACCCAGCTCCCTCAGCCTTTCAACATAAGGGAGATGTTCCACCCCCTTAATCACCTTTGTGGCTCTGCGCTGGACCCTTTCAAGCAGTTCCCTGTCCTTCTTGAACTGAGGGGCCCAGAACTGGACCCAATATTCCAGATACAGTCTCATCTCATATGATTGTCATAAACAATTATATATGGTATGTATCTATATGTATGACTCAACAATATATCTATATGGTATATCTACAGTAAAAACCAGTGTTTATTATATCTTAAAAAGATACTGAAGATGTTCAGTTGAACTGGTGGGACTTTAAGTAAGATTTGCAGCGCTAAGATCAAAAGCGTGAAGAAAACCTCTTGTAAATATATGCGAATAGACAGCTTGATTAAATTGGCAAAGTAACAGGGGGAAAAAATAGTATCTTAGTACTGTGGTTTTGCTCCAGAATGCCTAAGTAGTATCACAACCTGCCATTTCCATTCTTAAACAATTTATATTTTGCGTAAGTGGTGGAACTGCCTGATTAAAATACAGGCCATCAGACTGGGATCAGGGATGCATCAAATTAACTGAGCCAGTGGTATAATTTTTTAGGTAATTATGAAGCTGGCTAGCTAGTTCTGCTTCTATTAGTTAAGTGCAACTGTAGCAGTTTGCTAGGTGTTCAAATGGAAAAAAAAAAAAAAAAAAAGATAACATTAGTTTATGTCTTTCTTTTGCATGAAATTGTCCTCAACATGTTTATTAACATTGTTTAATATAAAACTCTTTGAATCTGAGTGCCAGCTGTACAAGGCACCTGGCCAATACTAGAGATTTGAAGTGGTCTGACTTGATCTGTGCAGCTTGACTACTGCAGAAGACACCTTCTTGTAGCCTGAACGGGCCCTTTCAGCTCTCTGCTCATTTCTCTCTGACAGGAAACTGAAGATAAATTTGTAACATCAGATGACTTAACTGAAAGTAACTTGATGAAGTCTTTTCACTGTACAATCTCAGTAATTATGGAGATGTTGTTATATATCAAAGCTATTATTATGCTCCTACTCTGAGACTTTAAAGCAATGGCATTCTGTGGCCTCAGACAGGGTAGGCTAGTGCTTCCCTTGTCCTTTTTACCAATATATTTTAGTTCTGGGGGAGTTCCCTCTATCCCCCACTGCTGAGACTGTGCCTTGCTGTTTAAAGGAGACGGGAAAATACTGCTCCTATGCCATGAGAAAGGGGGAAAATTTGGCTTAAATGAGAAATGAGATATTTTTATTATTTTTTTTTAAAGTTTCAATAATGGGGAGGAATGGTGCCAACCACCAAATCCCACAGTCAGCTCCATACCACCATAATTTTAGACCTTATATTTTCAGCACTTTAATTTTATCAAAAGAAGAAAATGAAATTTTGTGCTCTTTCTCAACAGAATTAATCTCAGCTCTGCATCAGAACTCTTTCCTGCTGCTGTGGAAGAAACCTGAAATGCATATAGCAGAGGGGTTAAGTTGTTTCCAAAGCCTATAACTGATCTCCGTTCTTCTCCAGGTTCTAAACAAAGAAGAGCAGAGTAGAAAAATTTAAACTAGCCTAAATGCTTCTGACTGTAGTTTAAATTGTGAAATAGGAAAACTGTTGCTTTCAATCTTCTTGAAATGTTTTTTGTTTTGGCTTTTCTTTTTTTTTTTCTTAGGGAAATAGTGGTCATCCTTGATAATTAAACAATTTAAAGGTTCATAAGTATGTTACTAGTATCCCTTTTTTCTAATGGAGCAATGCACTTTAGGCATAGTGTAGTTTAATCTGCATTTATTATGTTTTCTCATTTTCACAAAATTTAAACAATGTTAGTGTAAGCATTTATTACCCATGATTGTGCTGTTTGTGCATAAAACAAGTCTTGGAAAAAAATAGTAAAATAAAATCACTTTAACATGTGTGTGTAAGAGAAAACACCTTTCCAAAAATTTGTTTTTAATTTGAAACATATTGAATTAGTAAATACAATTTTATCTATAGTAGTGAATTGAACTGATTGTTTCTCGTTACCATGGGCTTCACAATTTTAAAACTGGATCTCAGCCTCTCACCTCATTTTTATTCATGGATTGTAAGAGGAAAATAAGGTTTCCTGGCTTTTAAAATCCCAGTTGGTTTTTCGGCATTGAATGAAGTAGTTGAAATTTGGAGTGAAGCAAATACTCACTATGCACCTGCAGAATAGTCAGTTTCTGTCAAAAGCTGGTTTAACATTTCAGCTTACTGTAGCACCAGTTGCTTTGTCTTTGGCTTCTGCTTCTTCAGAGATTCGTTTTTTCTTAAATACTTCAAGCGCTACTGAATATTTTTATGACTCAAATTAATTGTGTTTGCTAGATTAGTCTTTGCACAGGATATAATCAGTTCATATTTAAATATAAACGAGGAATTTGAAAAGAAAAATGTCTTTAAATAAAACAAGATCTGAAAGCCAGCTATTATGAAAATCCTTTCATTTTTATCCACTTTGCCTAGGTCTCTGTGGAGATCTGAGAAGCTGACTCTCTGAAGAAAGGAAATTTGATAGAAAGGGTTGATATGTTTTCCCACTTCACTAACCATAGTTTTGCTTATTACTTGAAAAGCAGACAGATGGGGCATGATGTAATTTCACTTTGTTAATCTGCATTTATACAAGTTCATTGTTTTGTCCAAGAGTTAGTATAGATATTTTAGTTGAAATTATTCTGTGGACAATTTCTGCCATGTCAAACTTTCACTGTGAAGTACAGAGCAGTACATACGCCACATTTTTTGCAACACAAGCTTGTTTGAAACAGACATGTTTCATCAAGGAGTGTGTGATCTTGGCCTTGGACACAAAGAATTTTTGCCATATAGTGCAGGTGGTACTGTTTCCCTGTCAAGCATACAGAAAGCTTACCATCACAAGGCAGGTCTTGTTCCAAATACCATGCAGAACTCTTACCTCTTACGGGTGACAAGCTGATTTTAGCTTTGGGTATCTTTACAGCTTGTTGGAGTGACATGACAGGCTTAATTTTCTTTTGCAAAATAATTCCAACTTCATGTTGTAATCATTCTTCCTTCCTTCACAGTATATTTTTGAAAGTATTTTTCTCCCTTGATCCAGAGCATAGAAAACTCTTTCAAGATCTACATTGCTAGGTAGGGGTTTTGTATGTTTATGGCTTCTATCACATAATTTTTCTTTTAAACTGTGTGCTTACATAGAGGCAAGTTGGAAAATTGAGTGTTTTTAGAAGTCTGTCTGACAATCAAGGTAATGTCATATTTTCCAGCAAGAGTACCAGATCTATGTTGTGTGTGATTTAACCAGCAGTTTCTGCATGCAGAACAGTATTCACTTTGTTTATTGGAGGATTACTGAAAATCCTATAATTCATTACTAGTCTGACAAAAGCAAGTTTGGGCTGATTTAGTGCCTCATTCAGAGTTGAAATGTACATATTTTATCTTAAATGTTGAGTGTTCTGTTTCAAATCCTACATTCTAGCTTTGTATATAATACAAATAGCTTTAGTATATGTTTTTGTAAAATGACAAACCATACTAATGAAAGAAGATGCTTTGAGGCAGGTTGCTATGACATTTAAATGCACTGCTTACTTATTATAAAGCTGTTTTTCAGAACCAAATAACTGTTTGGACTATATGGTTATTATAATGAATGATGAGGGTATGTAGTACTTTTTCACACGTAAACTAGCATGTGTAGCGTTAGAGATCTGGACTGGTTGATTTAAGAAGAGTAGATGCCTGTGTTTAATATCCTGTTTGTTACATCAATCACAACTCTTGCATCTACTTGCTACCTCAGCATGTTAAGTGGTAAGTATAGGCTGCTAAGAATCAAAGACATGTAAAATCTCTGCATCCTTAAAATCCTTTTGGCTCTCCTTGCTCTCTGCTGGCACTTTGGTTGTGTGGTATAAGGAAGATGGTAAACAATCATGGCTACTTGTGTGGCTGTTTTATCCAAAATTGTTTTCATTTTCTGTGACAGCAGAAGCTCTGTTATTCCAATTGTGGAACAACTGGATTGCGTATGGTATTACAAACTTGCAGATTACAGCTAAAACTGCTTGAAGCTGAGGCAGATATCTACACAAGCATTTTGACTAGAACATAATTTATTGTATGTGCAGATTATGTTTCCTTATGACAAAGGCTAAGAGGTCAGGTATAAACCGAGTGCACTTGTCCCCTTCCCAGTTTTTGGTTCTGTTGCTGTCAGTCTGCTCTCAAAAACAGTGACTGGTGAGGCTTTGGGTTGGCTTATGTTTCCTCACATGTGCTACCAGGAGGTTGAATGACTTTATAGAATTAGATAGCGAGCAGTTCTTTCAAAAAAGTAGTTAATGAAAAGACTCAGTCTGTCACTTTACAACACTTTACAGCTGCAACAAATGAGTTGCAGCTAATAACTTTTCCCAGATACTAATTAAGAAATGGAAAAGCTCCTGGAGTAGAATTAGCCATCCAACATTTAATTATTCTTGTAGTTAAAAAGTATTTTACTCAAACATCTCTCATTCTTGTCTGTAGCTTAAGCTATTGGTGTATTCTTCTAAATATAAACTCAATGCTAATATTCGTGTAGACTCAAATCTTTTCAGCCTGGGATTAAAAATGAAACAACGTACCACTTCAAATGATGAGTATTCTTGAGCAAAGTAGTTGTACACTTGGGGTATATATCTTATCCATCAAGGGCTTTCTAATTAGGACCACCAAATTATATTTCCAATGCCATAGATTATTTTCCTCTTTAACTCTTTTTTCATGGATCTTCTAAAGGCCTTTCCAAGACTTAGGTTACTTTTAACCTTCACTTCTGTGATCTGTGAGAGTGAGGTTAGAGTAATTGAGGCTACACAGGCCAAAACTGGATACTTAGGTGATATGGTTAAAGGAAGTTATGGTTATACTAGATGTGTGGGTAGGTGTTCTGCTGAGAACTTCATTTACCAGCTGGCTTCCTGGTTTTCCCCACTGGGACCTCTTTTCGCTCTACACATACACCACTACATGTAACCTTTTCTCCTAGAGTCCTGCGATCTCTCCATATGCTACCTCCCCATTCCATTCTGAAGACTTCTCCAGACTTCCTCAGGTCCCCTGCCTTTGCCTTCCTGCCTTTCTTTTTATTTATATCCATATGGAAGTTCCTCCCTTTGTTGTTTAGTTTGCCAGAACGAAGTTGCCATACATGCTGCTTGGCAAGGGGCATGGCTGATCAGACTGATGTGGACCTTATGGCTGGCAAATATGCTCTACTTCACCAGCCAATATGCACTCACCAGTCAGGAGACTTTCACGCTTTGAGAGCTTTGGGTTAAACACCACAGCCTTGCCTCTCAGTTGTGATAAGGCAGAGTTTTAACGTTGTGGCCCACACATGTTGTAAGTCTGAGATGTATCTGTTCACTTAACAAAGGGACAGTGAATGATAGGAGTAAACAAGTTATCCTTAAATACTGTCTATCATTTCTGGTATAGTTGGCACCTTGGTTTTACTGCCTTTGCCAGTATTAAATGTTCTGCCATTCCATGAAACTGAAAATCCAAATGGCACTGAAAAAACCACTGTGCTCTGTGAACAAAAGCCATTGTTCCAGAGGCAGCAAATTGGAAATTGGTATTTTGCAGTGACCAGGGCTGTAGCCAGGCTCAGTCTTTGGAATAAAAATGCATGCAGTGCTACCCACACCTGGGGAATACAGGAGTCACCAGCAATTCCCAATGCAAAACTTCACGGTTGTGCTTTCTTCCTCGCCCTTCTTGCCCAGAGATTGGCCACATCAGAGATACCATCATTGGCTTGGTCTAATTATGCAGGTTGTTCTCCAAGTCTCCGTCCCTGTGTCCCCCCACCCCTTCTCCACGCCTACTTTCCTTTGTTTCAGCAGAAACCGACATATTGTCCCAGGGGCGGCTTCTGTGTAAGTGTGAGTTAAGAGTGCGGGTCTGTGTCTTAGCTTGTTAAAGGAAATGGAAATCCCATCTCACTGAGGTCATAAACACTCACCTTTGTGCTGGGAACATGGTCACTACCAGCGTTATGGCATGAAACCCTTAACATTTCTTAAGTGGCTTCTCAGTTCTGAGATGTGGGATCTGGAATGCTGGTTTATTAACTTTTTGAACTAGTTTTCAGAAAATTACTTGAATTTCTGCATTGTTGAATATCTCTTAGAAGATGCATGCTTAATAGATACTGGAGGAATGGGACTGGAGAGAGAAAAAAGTCCAAATTAATATTTACTGTGTGCATATTTACACACATACAGCATATTCCTACCTATGTTAACACTCTACAGTATAATACAGACTCTCTGTCATTCATACACAGTCCAGATTTCCAATTGCCTGCAAATAATCATGAATTCTGTTGATGCAGTCAGTTTTGAAAGGAAACATGCGTTCAAAATGCTGGAGATAAGAGATGCAAGTGTTCCTGCTACTTCTGTGGACACTGTGAATCCCTGAGATCAAAATGCTCCCTATTTGAAAAGGTTCATCCATTTCTATTTTTGAAGGTCTGCAGAGCACCAGTCTTGGTTTGAAGTTCAGTTAGGTGATTGTTTAGCATGTAGGTAACAACTCTTCCAAAGTCTCCAGAGCTGTTTACATATGAGCAAAGTTACACATTTCTAAAAATGAAAGGAGACTTGAAAATGTAGCAATGTGTGTTTATAGATTCAACAATGTTCAATCCCAACAGTCAAGCAACATAACTAGTAGGTGTGAAAAGTAAATTAATCTACATTGTTGGCTTGCAAAAACTACTGCAAAAAATTTTTAAGAAAAAATATTTTACCCTTATGATTGTACAAATTTAAGTCAACTTACTTTTGTTGATGAGTCTTGATTTTCTTCAGATACATAAAATGCACAGCCCTTCTCTGCGCAAATGCACAATTCCTAAAAGAACCCAGTTACTGTTTAAACAGCTAGTATAAATAATGAACCACTCCATTACCAAGAGTATAAATAAATGTAGACAAGTAAGGGTTCTCTAGAGCTGAAAGTTTAGGTTATGCAAAAACTTCGACAGCTGTAATTTGTAGGTCCTTGTAGACTGAGGGGTGTGAGTGATGTAAACTCTAGAAAGCTGACATTTAATGTATGTCTATTTTGTCGTTTTGCCAAAAGGCAGGACTTCACTATTATGTTTCTTCTTCTGTGTACCAGTTTTGAATAGGGCAACATCTGGCAGAAAACGTTCCACAAAATGCCTTAAGCTTTGCAGTGCTGTAAACAGAGCACAGTGCTCTACTGCATGAGTGATGAGTCAACATTTAGGGCAGTCTAGTCATAAACATCTTTTCCCTGGATAAAACTAGGAAAGAAGAAAAATAGGAGAGCAAAAAATATTAATTGAAACTTGTTTCTTTGCATGGTTAGATTTAATTTAATACGAAAAACTAGTTGAGTCAGAGGTGTGCTTCTACTTAGATCATAATCTAAAAAGTTTGTTCTTTCTTATGCTTAGCTAGTTGAAAAGTTGTAAACCCCTTGGATCTGAGCCTTTAAGTCCCCATGTCTAAAGACATAAATGGAAGCAGCTCAGTTCTCCCCTCAGTACTACCCTTCTAGGAACAGAACAGCTAAGTGGGGAAGAAAACAGTAAGTTTATTAATGGCTTTATTAATTCTAGTGATATCAGGGATTTTGAAAGTGCATCTGAACGGTGAGTAGCAACTTCAGAGGTCCTTTGCATAAGTGGTGGTCAATGTGATGGTGGTATGCCCTTTGATTCTTCTTTTCCAGCAGCAGCAAGCCTTATGGTACACCCAGAAGACACAAGGCTGGCTGATACAGTTTATGTCCCTTACATCTGCCATTGGGAAGCTTTCTGCGCGCTGCTTGGGAGAATTGCTGCACCAAGTAGCAGGGGTGGAACAGGCCAAGAGATATGTCCGCAGAATTGCTGCCCTGCTGCAGTGCATGCACGAAAGAGCAGCGGCTCTGTCACTTCAGGCTGTCTTCTCTACTGCCTTTGGCATTCAGGCTGCAATTACAACTCAGGTTGCAAAGACTGTGGGGTTTTGCATTGTACATTGTGGCTCATACACTCCCCCAGCTTGCTGAAAATGTTACTCAGTGTACGTGTTTGTATAGCACCTTCTAGGGAGCTGATCTGAGGAGTTTTCACTGTCCGAATTTCTTAATTATATCTATGCATAATAAAAGTAATGTCTAATGACCTCAGCCATAGATACCGGATCACAGGTACAAACAGGAGGTAAAGCATTTTTTTTTTCTGTTTATCTGGATTTAAATCAGGTCTTAAAGGTGAAAGAATGGCAGAGACAAGAATTACCACACCAGGTTTCTTGACAAGCTGCAGCTTGAGGTGAATGGATGGACTCTGATTCAAATGCCTCTATTCTCCCCATGAAGAAAACAACATTTACTAACAAAAACATGAACACTTTGTTAGGTGTAGCAACCCCTTTCTGCTAACCACATTTTCAAATGCCTGGGATTTGTAAACATTTATGTGTTAATCGCTTCTGGCCTACAGTGTTTGAGAGACAATACAAATACAAGTGCTTTTCTTAAATTGTCTTATTTTTTGAAAACTTTGAAATCTGAAAGAAACTTTTTTTGTAATACATCTTTTTCTAGGTGGATATGAATCTTTTAAACTACTTTGAATTTCAAAGGGCTTCTTACTTGTACAACTAACACAACACTTTATTCTGCCATCCTAAAGACATATTTCTGTAGGCCCATTACACAGGGTATAGCAACGAATTAGCACATGAATTTTTGACACAAGCCTATTTGTTTCTATCCTTGAGTCCTGTAATCATTTTCAAATAGATTGTAGATAACTTTTACTCTTGAAAAGATTTCCCACAACTAAAATATCAGAAACTCTCAGAAAATTGCAGTGTCTAATACTACAAAAAAGGCTGATGTAATGCTGACTTGAATTATTTCATTCCTATTGGTACTGAATTATAGTTTAGTCTCCGGACATCCTCCAAGCCTAAATTTTGGTCAGCCTTTTTTATGTTCCAGTTGACTGAAGTGGGATGAGTGGTAATTAACAGCCTTTGTTCCCACTGCTGTTTGCCAACTTGTGCTCAGAGTCCCTGAGCTCTTTCTCTCGCAAACCTTAGCTAAAAGTCTGTGGAGGAAGATGTCAACTTAACATAAAGGCTTTGCCTTTATTATTCTGTATTAAGCATTACTGCACCTAAGCAGCTTCTTTTGAATGTGTAGTCACTGGAATGTGGGAAAACTACAGAAATTCAATCATACATATATCGTGTAACAAATGATTTTGCTCAATATGCCTCAGTTTTGCAGTGAACTGACGTAATTGGATCTTATACTAACCTAGCTGATATAATCATTGTAGGTGATTATGCTGGCACTTTGAAGTTGGTGTTGAGTGTTAGATTCTTTATTTGAAAAGCAGAATGCATATGAAAGGGTTTGGTTACTGACTTGCTTGTTGTCATTGTACTGGAGCTCTATTAATCCCATTGTTATAGATTTCTTTAAAAAAGAGTAAAAGTATAACAATCAGAATGCAATAAATCAGAATGGGATATAGCCTCTTGTACTAACTAAAGCAGCAAGGGGCTGTTGCTCAAGTCAAATTTTACCATAAATTGTGAGTCCGTTAAGAATTACCGTTTTATGACTCAGGCCAATAAGGTCACTTCAAATCTGCTTAAAAGCCTTGTTACAGTAACATAATACAGTGTATATGTTGCCTTTTTTGTTTATAAAGTAGTTTCACAAAGTCCTGCCAAACCAAGTGACTGAAAGTTTGTGATAGCGTTTGCCTCATGAAAAGTGATGGGCAGAAAGGTGGATTATGGTAAGGGAATTTGGTCCTTCTGTGACTACTAAAAGTCAAGTTGCTGCTGTGGCAAGGATATGTGTTCTTCAACACTGACTTTTGCAGTCTATGAATCTCCTTCTTTGTCATTATAATTTAATTTTATGTTTGCAATTTTTCCTGGAAAGGGATTTGTGCCAATTAAGGACTCCATCTGTTAATGTTCTTTTCTCAGACTCCTATTAACAGTTGTAAGCATGCGAGAATTGCAGTGCCGGATACTGAGTTCTGATTTCTCTTTCAATTTCTGCATGAGCTGTGGAATTTAGATTCCTTTATAGGTTTTGGAGGAGAGCTTGGATTTTTTGTATATTTATTTTTGTGCAGAAGAGGAGAAAAATAGGAAGGAGAAATATGTATATGTAGTACAGCCTGTTTCATTTTCTGTACATGCATAATAAAACTTTTTTATGTTCATTTATTATATTTAGGTTTACATGTCATGTTTGTGTGTTCAAGTTTATCACTGCTTCTCTCTGTTATGAAGACTGGTATATGTTGTGTTACTGAGGCAAGTATAAGGAGCAAATGGAGTTGATTTACCTTATGTAATAACTAACTTTTCCTGCATTAGCAGTTTGACTGGCTTTTAGTTTTATTGGGGATATGTTTATAGATATATAGAGAATTTTCTTTTTCGAGGAATAAAGTAATCTACTGTTCATTTTTTTCCAAGAAGGAGAAAATGCAAATAATACATAATCTAATTTAATAAATAAACAAAAAGAAAAAATAATATTCTTAGAATATGTTTCAGGTATGACTTTTCGTTATCCTGGGAGGCATCTTAATAGGGTCTTCTAACGATACGTTTTTCTGAAAAGCCATACTAGCAAAAGAGACGTCTCTGCCACACTCCGTAGTCAAGAGATACTCGTGGACAGCCAAGTAACTGAGGAGTTCCCTTAATAACCTATTATCTCTACAGTGCTTACTTTATCAAATGAGTGAGGTTTGGTGTTTCAGATTAATATATACAAGACAGAATACAGAGACAGGCAGAGAAAAACAGACTAACCAAGAATGACAAGGTCGAGGACAATATATCAATTAGTTGGCTTTCTGGGTCGTAGTCGTTTTAAATATTTGAGAAGCCATTCCAAGAGTAATACAGAGTTCTTTGTTTTGTTTTAGATCTTTGACCAGATCTTATCTACATTCATAGAGCTGACCATAAATCACCAAGTCTCTTTCATGTTGGTTGCTTTGCAGAAAACCTAAGAGGCAGTAAGTAGTGGACGTAGTGGAAGATCCGGAGAAGCTTTTTCCCAGTGTATTCTTAATTCCATGTCAGGTGAT
Organism: Leptosomus discolor; assembly: GCF_034619465.1. NCBI lineage: Eukaryota > Metazoa > Chordata > Aves > Leptosomiformes > Leptosomidae > Leptosomus > Leptosomus discolor. The sequence continues at coordinate 45,161,495 of NC_141419.1, read as the reverse complement.
AGAAAGTGCAGTGCATGAATATAATCACTCCAGTCTTTTAAAAGATGCATTTCTTCACTGCCACAGCAGAGAGCAAATGGTTAGGTTGTGGTTAGCATCTCACTTGGTGCTTTGAACAGAATTCCCTAAGTATTTTCTGAAAGCATGAGAACATGCGTACATACCAGGAAAAATGACCTCTCATACCTTTAGTAACACAGTAACTGCTAGCTAATGGAGGTACTCTGCCAAGATTTAAAAATTTGGCTGTAGTTGTATTTTGTTATAAGATGAAGATTCTCACATATCCCCAAAGGGCGAGGATGAAACAACTGGATGCTCACAAAAAATATGTTGTAAATAACAAATATTTTAGAAAGGTGGGTGCTGAGAAATTAATGCCTGACAGCGCTAGAGATGGAAAAACTCTGTTTTAATGAAACTGCTGGCAGATTAAAGTTTCTTGGTCATCTGTGACCACTTTAATGATGGCACCTCTGTGACTGCTAGCAAAGATAGCTAGTGGTTGCTAATTTTTATGGTAGACTTTTGTCATGTAAATGTTATTTACTCTAAATAAGGCTGAGCCCCCAGGCAACCAATAGATAACTATTTCTATTGCTGTGAAGCTTTGTCAGGTTAAACTCGAGCAACTGGGCTTATTCGTAGCAGGAAATGTATACTTTTGATGGGAAACAAACTGTTGGCCTTGTATTAACATTGACTAGTGTGGGCAGCAAAATGGTCAGACGAGTGAGAAGTGGCACACTCCGCTTTGAAGTCATCTTGCCAGCCAACCGTCTTGTACAGTTGCGAGTTTCCCTCTTCTACCCTGCTTGACTGGGCACGCAGCTCACTGCCGCAGCTCACTGCCACAGCTTAGCTCATTTTGATCTTGACTGAGCCCCTGGTCTGTCTGTGCTGAGCTCAAACTGCTGTCTTCTCCATTTCTGGCAGTTCCCTCTCTGAATCAGCTGCTGTGCCAAATACCACAGATAACAGCCTGCGCAGTAGCACAGAATGAGCTATAATTATGTGACAGCCTCTATACCAGCCAGGCCTGGGAAATTCACATAGTGCAGGGAAAGTGGTTTGACTACATGTGCAAGCAAGGATGGAAAGATTTTATTCTACTTCTTCTTTAATACCAGAGGAAACTCAGTTAGTATTTTGGAATATACGCAGTATTGAGAATAAACAAGAACTTTTGCAGTTGAAAAGCTGCCTGTTAAGCTTAGCAGTTTTCTGTCTTTCCATTGTGCAGTAAGTGCAACTATGCATGTATCTCTTCCATGTATGGCACACAATATGGGACACTTCCATTGAAGCTTCATTATCAACAACAGTCTTAGACTCCTACAAGTACCTAAAATAATGTAATTTCTTAATGTTACTTTCAGCTATAGTGGCTGCTTTGATTGCTGTATATACAGATGTATTCTGGTTCTAAACTAGAGTTAGCAGTCTTTTTCTATACTTTGATGCTAATGCAGTTTTAAAGCTGTCCATAACTAACATGAGGGAAAGCAACTGCTTATATACGAGGAACAATTTATTTGGCAATTGCTCACACTTGTTACAAAAAGTTCATATGTGAGGACATTTAGATTCGCATGGTTGGCTTTTGCTTGCAAAACTTTATGGTAATGTATAACACAAGTAAGTAATACCTGTGCAAATATTTGCTTAAGGATAATGAAAACCACAGCTGTCCACTTGTGATTAAGTAAACAGTGGTTGCAAGGGAATGTATCAAATATAAGAGTAACATTTGGATCTGAGTAGAATACCCGCTATGTGTATTTTGAAATGTTGAAACATAATAAAATGCATGAAAACAGGATACAAGTATGTCCCCATTTTATATCTCACTGTGAAGAACATTCTTCTTCCTTAAAACATGATCTTTTTTCAATCTCAAGGCTGAGCATTGTGGCTCAAAAGTGTTAGGAATGAAGACCAGCATGTTTGGCATTTGCTTTGGAGTAGCTGTCGGCTGTTGTGTGCTTCGCACTTCAGAGGTGGAACGAAGCAATTTTCTAGCAGTAAATACTGCTGGTTCCATGCAGCTTGTTCCACTCCCATCTGTGATTATGATTGCAATAGTTTACTTACAGTTGTGAGGTTTTTGTTGCATTCGTTAAAAATAAGAGGCTATCTCGTCAAGTGCTTGCTTTTCTGAAAACACATCTATGAAATCTCAGCTGTGGTTGTATGTGACTTTCAGACAAGATTTGTTCAATATATAAATAAGAATTTGAGGTCATGGCTCAGTGCCATGAGTTAACCTTGCAGTACAAAATTAGGTTGTGTGTGTTGTTTCTTGCTTACATGTCATGAAAACAGGTGTTTTACAGCCACAGTCTTTTTAATGATGTAGAAGCAAAACTGACCCATATGATGAACAAAAACCTATGTCAGTCCTGCTATCACAGTAACAAAAAGGTGGGAAAGTTTGTGGTTTGCAAAATAGGAGTTTATACGTGCAAGATTCAGAGCTCTTTGGTGGCAAGATGCAACTTTGAAAGCGCATGGAACTTTACAGAAGTATTGCTTTCAGGACTCATTAAAATGGCAGTGTGGCAGCCTTGAATGCTGCTCTAAAATGAAATCATAATAAAATGGTTAAGTCTGATGTTGTGATTAGCATCAGTAACAATCATTAAACTGGGTAATGAGGAATGATAGTGGGAGCTCAGGAAATCCATGCCTTGAGGAAATACGTAGCACTTGGGTGGAAACTGCCAAGTTCTCAAGTTCTTTGAGCTTTCCTGCTGGTGACTGTATGCCTGGTCTCTGCTGGGCTAGGGAAGCTGGGAAGCTGCTTCTTGCTTTGCGTGGAGGCAGACATGGCAGAAGGGGGCTTCTGTGCATCATGTCATTTGGAAATAGTCATGTTAGCTAGTGTCAGTGGGACTGTGGCCGGGTTTTCATTTAGTTCTTTCACAGTCCACCCACTGGAAACAGCATGTATCCACATCTGGAAGCACCCTGCTCACTCTTGTTTTCCACCTTTTTTTTTTTTTTTTTTTTTTTTTTTTTTTTTTTTTTTTTTTTTTTTTTTTTTGGAGAAGGGTAGAAGCAAATAATACCCCATCTCTTTTCATGCAGAAAAGTGTTGCTTGGTTCTGTTAATTAAAGACAAGTAACGAAAAGCAACTGTATCTAAGTCCGCTTACTCATCTGAGCTATTTTTTTCCTCTGTAGCAGCAAAGGTAGTTTAAACAACAGGAGAAAGATAAATGGGAGTTTCTTTCAGAGCAGACAACCATTATGACTTCACTGTACACATTCAGTTGTAATCTAAGGAGTCAGACAGTTCAGTCAACAATCAAAAATTCCACATTAGGAAGAAAAAGTTTTTTCCTATCTAGACTGGACAAGCAGCTCATTAGCAGAAATATTGTGTGGTTTAGATATTTACTCTTAAATGAAGAAATAGAAATATTATTTAGACTTTATTATTAATGTTAAATAAAAAATTCCGTACTGTGAAAATGTAGAAAAGCCTACTAAAACAAATCCAAATATATTTTAAACTTTCAATTAGAATATCAGGTTTGCATTTTTCAGTGGCTAAAGTATAGATCAGGTGTTAGTTTCCTTTACATGCTGACATCCTTTCTTTTCTATGTTTTCCATTTTCTACACACAGAGGCAAATGTCCATGCACACACACACGCTCACATAATGATGTTTAGCCACCAACAATATTTGATCTGGTCACAACTGCTGGGAGTGTTCACTTGTGACTTGCCTGGCTGCACTGCCTGCACACTTACTTGCTCCGTCCACACTTGCTCCATGGCCATCAGTACAAGCTGAACTGTTAGTGGAGGAGAGGACTTTCTCTTTTTTGTGTGTGTTTAGATCATAAGTAATTATTCATTATAAAAAGACCTTCAGTAGAAAATTAAGAATTTTAAGTGCTTGATCTAGAACCCAAAATACTTTGTCTTAAAAAGAAATTTGCCCTCTAAAAATTGAATCTGGTGTATTTAACTTTATGTCAGCTGGTCATGAGGAAAACCTATGGTAAGAAGTCATTTTGGCTGATGAGCAGCTGCTTCGCTTAGAACACAGTGTTTGGTGTTACAAAGCAGTGTAACATTGTAAAATCGTATTCTAGTATGACTTAGTGGAGACAAGTCTCAAGTGCGTAGGTAGAGCTCCAGATAGACAGAAGCATACTTTTCTACCTGCTTGGGTCTTCTAAAAGATTGTGATGTTTGGTGATAGGAAAGCACCTATTTAATGATTTTATTTAAGGATGAGTATTGCCCTGTCATTGGCTCATTGCCAGCCGTGGTTTCTTAGGATATTGATAACCCAGGTCTCCTGCCTGGATGCCCAGGTTTCTCAAACCAGTGTTTATTATTCATTGGTCTCCAATGGATCCTTTCTGTCAGAAAGATGATAATAATACTTACTGTCCTGGTTTGGGCTAAATCAGAACTAATTCTGCTTTAGTGCTTTAACTTTTCAGTTAAGTCTCCTCTAACTAACGGCACTTTCTGAAACAGCAGCATGTTTTTCCAGACAGTGACTGCTTCTAGCAGTGATAAGGCCTGATGTTTATAGTTCGTACCGAGGAATGGTGTACAGAGAGGCCCTTGCTTATACTTGTTCTTGTAGTGACCAAGGGCACTGCTAAATCTTGTACTCCATGTTGGGGTGCTGGGAGTGAAAAGGGTCACAAGCACAAAAAAGGTCATACCCACAGGGAGGAGCGAACTGGACAGGTGACCCAAACCTGACCAACAGAGTATTCCATCCCATAGACGTCATATTCAGTATAAAGCTGAGAGATCACGAGGGTCTCTCTCTCTTCTTCGATGGCCGACATCTGAGGAGGACTCTGTCTGTTCTTCTGTTGTCGATCCCAATCTGTGCATCCCTGAATCCAGTGCCTGAGTCCAGCTCCTGCATCCCGTCCCTGTCTGCTGCCGAGTCCAGCCTGGGACTGCCCCAGTGCCAGCCCTGCAGTGTGGTGGTGACGTATCATCATCAGGGTGGGGGGAGTTGGGTTCGGTATTGCTTTTGTATATATTTGTACATATTGTATATATTTCATTATTTCCTTATTCTTATTATTAGCTTTTCTTTTATTGTTATTATTTCATTAAAGATGTTTTAGTTTTCTTTTCCAAACTGTAAAGTCTCTCTCCCTTGTTCTCTCTCCTTTTCCTTTTTGGGAGGGGAGAGGCGTTGACAGAAAGTGTCTGTCATTTGTTAGTGGCCAGCCCAGCCTCAAACCGTGACACTTACTCATAAGTACTTTCATCATTCAAAAAATGTGCTGATTAATATGAATATGCTATTCACTGTCACGATTTTCCAAAGAGCAGTGTGGCTGGCTGTGAGTGCCTTGCCTTCCAAGACTGGTCCTGTAATTACTGCTTTTGAAATATGACTGGAGAGTGGAAACTAAACAAACTATAGGAACAGTTTTTATACTTACAGTAGTTCCACTGCCTGTAGTTGTCAACCCAGTCAGAATAACCATTAGGATAGGTAATAGCATCTTCTACTATATTGTGTTATGCTCAGTTGTGATCTATGCTGGTTTTATATTACCAGCTAGACTGAGGGACATTGATGTTGTTTTGTTTCAAATATAGGAAAGCATTTAAGAGTGTGCTTAGAAAAAAGTCCATTTTCAAGTGTCTGTCTGACTAAGTGTGTTTTTCTGAATCGTAGTCTTTAAAGAGTTCAGCCTAAGGCTGCAAACAGGACTGGTATTTTTGGATTCTAAATTATTTTTCAGAAAAAAAGAGCACTGTGAAAATCATTGTTTATCCCACTTGATGGAGTGTTATACTCATAAATCATGATTATTTTCAAACTCTTGGTTGAGACTATTTTGTTTTCACAGCCAGAAGCAGTAAAATAATCAATCATGTAATAATGCCATGGATAATTATCATATTGCTTGGTGTTCTTTGAGCTACTGCAGGTGTGTTCAAAGCCTCTATTGGTTGTGTTTAAACTGTGATTTTACAGCTGAGGTGGTGAAGAGCTTTGGAATGTACCCACAATTGCTTTACTTTTTTTTTTTTTAGCCTAATGCATTACCAACAAAGACCAGTTGTTATGAAATCCAAAATGACTTGTGTTTTTTCTATGGTTCGAGGCTTTTATATGCTCCTCAATACATTGCCTTGGACTGCTCAACATATAGTTGTACAGAAAAGCTGTGTTTGTGATAGCTTGTAGACTTAGTTCCATTGTTGCTAAATAAGAAAGGACATTGAAATGCATTTGTGGTGTAAAAAGCCTAAAGTATATTACACTGTAAATACCATGGAATTAATTCTTATTTATTAAACATTCAGACCAGTTTTATTGGCATAATTACATCTTAATTTGTTTCCAAATAGTGGTTTAATTTCCGCCTGTCTTTATTAGGAGCAAAGCTAGCGCTTTGCAGTGACAATAGGGTGTCTCTGCCACAGTGTGTGGGAATAAGGTTTAAGTCTGGAATTCCATGATTGGTAGAAAGTGGCATAAATCACTGCAGTCATCAAAAAACTCCCTCCTACCTTTTCTCTGCCCCAGCTTCTTGCTTCCATGCTGCTCCCTTACTTGTGCTGACGCAAACACTCATGCAGCTGCACTGGGAACCACATCAGGGAGCTAACCTTTCCCCCTCCCAGCCCCTGGGCAACTGAGGTACAAAAGATTAAGGGATTTTTACTGCAGACATGAGACTTGGGTGCCCACATACTTTTGAAAATCCTGGTAGACATCTGTCTGCATCTTTTGGCCTCAGATGCTTTTAGCAATCTGGCCTAAGGTGACTTGGCCAGGACTTTGCAGGAAGTTCCAAAATTTGAGAATAGGATTGGGATATTCCTTTGTGCAGGCTGGGTTCCTGTTTAATGATCTCCACTCTGTGTTGTAAATTAAGAGGAGCTGGACTTTATTGCAACTTTATCAAATGAGTGTTTTTGCTGTTAATTAATGTAATACAAAGCTTATCACCTGCCGAACTTGGTTGTGCACTGAAAATGGTGATGTAAAATGAGTATCTTCTTTTCCATGGGTGCTCTTTGTTTTACTGCACTGTTGCAACAGCTGTCAGTGAGGGTTCCTCTGTGAATGAAATCTGAATAAAACTTTACCTTTGGTTTGTCTCACTAACATTTCTGTGGCAAATATGTGCATTTTTAAGTGGTAAATATGAGTTGCAAGAGGAAGAATCTAAGTTATTTAATAGCTAAGCTCAGTGATGAAGGTTGTATAATGAAAGGGTAGAGGGTGACGGTGTAATTGAAAATGTAGCCCTCTGGTTAATGTAAAATATGCATTAATAGTACAAGGCATTAAAGTTAATCGAAGTATTTAACAAAGTCTGTGTTTGAATCCATGCTAATAATACTTTAAATTACTTACCTGATTTTGTTCTTTTCACACTGACTTCATAGTACTTGGTGAGGTGCTTAGCTGATGACTAAAAAGATAAACTGCGTCTTCAGTATACTTTTTTCTGTTTTGGAGGTACGTTGCAGCTCTGTGTGGAATTCAGGAATCATTCCTTTTCTGCAGTTTTTTGCTGATCCAAGCTGATTTCTTTTACTGTGTTTTAGAGTGGTTTGATGGTAGGTTAAAAAGGTTTGCTTTATTAAATGAGGAAGTTCCTGCAGGAATCTTGTGAAATTTGTAAAGCAGTTTTTCATCATGCACTTGACTACTAGTTTTCCAAAACAGACAACTAGTCTGTCCTGGATTGATCTGTGAACACAAACATTCATAGTAACAGAGATTAATGCAATATGCAGATTCCCTGTTTATATATTTAACTGACAAAAGGATGTCAAAGTATAGGATTTTGAATCTCTGTTAAGATGTGTTTGAGAAATGAGGTCTCACTGTGCAGAATAAAGGTGGTTTAACATTTGTGTTGTTTAGAATTTTATTTTAAATCAATGATAAATTTTCTGTCCAAAGCAAATAATGAAGCCCTTTTCCTTGCTGCAGATCGTAAACTTCAGATCTGCCTTTGTCCCCTAGTCTAGTTCCCACATTTTGCAACAGAATGTTTTTCCTGATACTGACTGAAATGAAACCATTAAATATAGCTGTTAGGTAAAATAGAAAAAAATCTAGAAGGAAAAAGTCACACTAATGGCAGAAGAGGTTTGCTTCAGCAAGAAGTGCTTATAAATTGTGGAGATTTATTCTGTAAAACTCAACGCTGGCTTTTGTAAAAACTTTCTTATCTGTGTTTTCTACCGGCTTTCTGAAGGTTCTGTGACTTGGAGGCTTTTGTTGGTTTTGCTTTAAATATACTTGTTTAATGTGATTTTGATGTTATACCAGAGCAGGCTTAGAAAAGCTTACTCCCTTTCTAATGGTCTCATGGTGAGTGCTTTTTATTACTATGAATTTAGCTGAAAGTAATTTTAAAGAATTTTGGATGGCTAAAGAATAAATTTAAATTAACTAGTTAACATACTACCCTGTGAATAGTATGCTTTGCGAGCTGACAGCAAGCTAGGAAGCGTCTGTTTTTCAGACTTCACAGTTGTCCAAGAAGAGCAACTGCAACAAAAAGTGCAGATTATTTCCCCCATCTTCAGGTATTTTTATGTGAAGCTGCAGCAGTTAAGCAAGTATGTGCTGTGGAGGTTCTAATATGCCATCACTGTGAAAGGGGCGCACTGATTTTATGCTACAAACTGCATCTTTTGTAGACTGTTCACCAGCCTTTACAGGTCTGCCAAGCCCACTCTGCAATTGGTTGCCAGGGGCTGCAGATGTTGGAAAAGAAATCTCAATGAAAGGCCCTGATTCAGCAACCCAAGCAGCCTCCCTCCCCCAGCCAAAGTAATCAGATTGGCAGCTGAATCAAAGGGTACAGTGGGCCCTTTGTTTGGCAGCTCCAGAGGTTAGTAATTGACAGAAGGTCAACAAAGTTTTATGAAGAAAAGAACAGAATATTAGAGGGTATTAAGCTGAAGAGAGAGAGTTTGGGAGTTTTATGTTATTGGAAGAAAGTTAGAACCCGAGTCAAAGGTCACAGCCGCAGGAAGCGAAGGCTGCATATTGCTGTTTAAATCTGAAAATAGTTTCAGCTCCAGAAACAGGATTATTGATGAATGGAAGGAATGGCTGAACAAAAATCTGCAGTTTCCCTAATAGTAGCTATGTGCAACTGTTAGTGTTGAACGATTTATTTGTAAGCTTTGGGATTTAACATACAATGGTAGAAGGATGGTTGTTTTCCTCATAGAATCATGAGACTGGAAAAGATCTTAAGAGGTCCTGTTTCACCCTGGGAGAAGCATTAGCTGTATCTGTGCAGTATCATATGCAACAGATGCTTGCCTAATCTGCCACCCTGGAAAATTTCATTCACTGAGACCTGTACATTTGAAGAATGCTAGCTCTCAGTCCATGCCTAAACTCCTTCAGACTAAGCAGGAGTAGTAGTCATTAATTTTTTCTTTTTGTTGGTCATGGTTTGCGGACCATCCTCATGGCACTAGTTGTAGTATTTCAGTTTTACCCACATCCATCTTGAAATGGAACACAAAAAACTGGAGAAAGCACTCCAGGGCCTTACTAGTGTTGAGTAGACTGGAAGGATTACTACTATTTATGTGTACCAGTATGATGTTTTCAATAGCTTCAGACTGTTGACTTCTGTTCAATTCCAATCCATGTAAGCCAAGTCAGTGTTGGCTTCTATACTAGTTATTACTCATTTCTCTGCTTTATTGTAAATGCTTAAAAATTACCTCTTTGTTGCATTATTTTTCCAGGAATTGAAGTTAAGCTGGTGGGTCTATAATTCTCTGTCACTCCTTTTTACTCTTTTTAATAAATAATAGGAACTACGTGTGCAGTTTCCCATCTTTTAAGATCTCATCTGTGCTCTGCAAGAACTGAAAGACAGTTATTAACACTGCAAAGCATTGCATCAGCCAGCCCTTAACTACTTGAAATTAGTCAGGCACACTCCTGTTGAAAATACCTGACTTTGTTACTTTCTTCCTGTGTGAGGCTGAGGCCTTGGTTTGTCCCTGGTATCAATTATGATAACTGGCTCCTTGTGACTAGCTTTTGATGAAGATTAATGCATTGTTTTGATGTCTGCTTATGGCCATGAGCATTTTGAAATCTGCTTATTGCAATTACCTCTCAAGTAATGAATGATCTGTGAACTCATAACAATTTCAGAGGGAAAAATTTAGCTCTTTTACAATGAATGGTGTATGTCCTATGAGTTGACATTGTGATCAGTTGGGCGATTTAGTTTTCAAATATCAGAAAGGGCATTCCTGTCTCAATAATACAGGATGTTTGCTTCTGTATTTTGTTGGTCATTGGTGCCTAAAATGGAGGAGTGACGCTGCCTGCACTGGATGTTGTCAGTAAGCAGATTTTCCTCATATTTTCAGGAGAAGGTAACTGACAAAAGAATAGGTAATTATTTATATTCGATTTAAGAGAAGGATCTTCTATACTGCTTGCTTTCTTGCTGTGGTTTGCTATAGTAAGTCAAAGGAAAAGAGTGTAGTTTGTACATCAGGAATACGGAACACTGACTTTAAATATGGTTTCTTTTTCTTAGTTGAGATTTTCCTTAAATTGAAATAGCTTCCCTTATTGCCCTGAAAAGTTAAGAAATCCTTTTCATGTGGGCGAGCAGTTTAAAAGAGTTACTATTTACAGTATCTGCATTTCACTTGACTGTGTGGTCCATGAAAAAATGGATATTCCTGTGGATCTGACACATGGCACATCCATTGGCCCATACGGGTGATTGGCATTCAGGCTGAGTTCTGGTTTTGTTGAAATCTTATCTGGTCATGCAATGGACAAGGAGGACAGACACTGGCGATCTTTCCTACCTGACACTTTCGCTGCACATGTAAGTTGCAGAAGTGGGTGTTCAGAAATAAGCCGTGATACATTTAACGTCTGAGCAAGTGAAAAATGTGAGTAACCACACTGGAGCAGATGAGAGATCTGTGCAACTCTGTGTCTTGGCTCTGCTGGCAGCAAAAAAGGAGTTGCTGAGGTAAAAGTGTAAGAAGAGGTCTGGCATACATAGTACTACCTTATGCTGGGTATTTACCTAGCCTCCAGGCATTTTGAGCTCAAGGACTTTGTTGTCCATGAATTAGTTAGGTCTGAATGGCTTTTTCTCCATGAACTTGCCCAGTCTCACCTGTAGCCCATGTGAACTCTGCTCACAGCCTAACTTCATCATGTTTGAGAAAACTTGATCTTGTTTTAGCTTTGTTTTGAAATAGCTTTTTGCTTTTTTTCCCTGATGCTGCCATTTCTTTTAATGAGAGATTGGCCTATCCTCTCTTAAGATTATCATGATTCCATAGACCTTTACTATCATTGACCTCAGCCATCTCTTTCCCAGTTCAACAAATCCTAGCGGCTGTACAAAATCTAGTTTACAACTTCAGTTATTCTCACTGCTCTTCTCTGAAACTCTTCGAACTCTTCTGAACCCTTTTTGAAAGAAGAGGACCTGAAGAGCATGCAATGTTCAATGTATGGGAGCAAGCCATTGATTTACACAGCACCATACTGATGCTTTCAGTTTTACCCTTTATTCCTTTCCTAGAAATGCCCAATACTGGCTGGATTTGCTTTTCTTACTGCTTCTGAGAACAGAGCTCAATTTTGATGGCACTAACTATTTTGAGCCCAAGACCGTAGTCACAGTCAGTTCTGAACGAATCTTATATTAAGAATAAGCTTTCCCCACGTGCAGCTCTTTCCATTTGTCTCTATTATTCTCAGTCAGGTCTTTACTCCAATTCCCTGTCTGCTTCACTTTTTTTGGTAGCCTTGAATAAGAGAGTTTGATAGCCCGTATACCCTTTAGCCATTTCTTTTTTTGTCTTCATTCCAGGAACATCTGGGCCACCCAAAGCCCTCTGCCAGGAACTCTTTCAGTCTTGGATTGTAGAAGCCTGTGCAGCTAGCTGTTTTCTGTACATACCTGCAGAGTTGTCCAGTCTGCTATGGGGGTTCCTCATACACTAATGTTCATTGATAAACTTTCCAGACACCGTGGTGATTGATTTGTCTTCACTTAGCTTCATATTTATGTAGAAGCATGCTAGTTAGCATTGTTCTTGTCTGTGTGAGTTGATAATATCACATGTAAGGTTCAAATATTGAGCATTTCTCTTCTGAGCAGTTTTTAATTACAACTTTTTTTGTGGGTTGCTGTTCTGCCGGTTTTGTGTTTTGCAAGTCTACCTTTTTTCTTAGTAGGACAATCCTGTATTTGTAATATATATGAAAAAAAGATATGACTATCTAATATCTTTGCTGCATCTAAAATCAGTTTAATGAACAATTATATCTTTTCTAGTAGTAGCTGCTTACTGATCAAGACTGACAGTTAAAGTTGAACACCTAAAATTACATCGTGGATTTTTCTCGCCTTGAGGCAGTGTAACATCACGTAAAAATGCTGCCAGAAAAAAGATACAGAAAGTAGGAAGAAGAAAAGCAAAATGGAATACCTTCACTGAAATATTTAATAAACAAAGTGGGAAAAGGGACATAACTTAAAAATCAGAAGTGGACAGGAGCATAGCTGTGTAGGGGTCTTCAAACAAGAATAAGACTGCAGAGTTGGTGATGGCACATGATGAACAGTGCATCTGCACTACAGTGAGAGGAATTGAAGAAAAAATGACAACAAGAATTATTATCTGTGAAGAAAACACCATGACTTTACTCCTAGCAGGAAAAATGTACTAAGTTATTAATGCAAAATCAGAAAGCACTGAGAATGATATTCAACAGGAATACACAGCTTTTTACTTGAAGTTCTTGGCTGTAGGATTTTAAAATTTTGTTTAACACAAGAGGAAAAGGTTTTATTTGGTTGTAGTGACTTGTTGGTCATCTGATCCAGAGGCATTTGTAGTGTAAAAAAACTTAATTTTTCATATTGATAATAAATTTTTGGTGTTTTAAGCTGTGAAACTTTAGGGTTAAAGCTTGGAATTCATAATAAATGTGGTCCAAGTGGAATTTTGCAGATTGCAGAAAATAAACGTTTCTTTCATAACAGCAGGTTTAAGTGACAGATCTGTTTTGTTTTCATAATTTACAAAGTACACAAATGATTTTCAATTTTAAATTTTCCTAGTTATGGAGACTTTACTGGTCGGTGCTGTCTATGGTTTATAGTTTTTCTCTGGTAAAGGACATCTGGAGATTAATGTTTTTTCCAGACCTAAACATATCAAGCACAAGAGTAAATCACACAAAACTATTATTGAAGCATTTTTAAATCAGAAAATGCTTTTGTTTCTTTCCATCTTTGTTTTGTAAAGCTTTAAAAAGTTAAGAGATGCGGGTCTGGGAAGGAGGGAAGATATTTCCATGCTCATTTGTCCGAGCTTCCAGTGTTTTTTCCTGTTGTGAATCTCACTAAATGACTGAAGAAATGTAAACAACTATTTTAAAGTTGAACACGGGGTATTAAACAAAAAGTGCCACTCAGATCTTGGGCAGTCTGGAGTTTAGGGGTCTGAGTGTTAAGCAACCAAGTGTCTCTAAGAATGGGCTTCTACAAATAAAGTTTTCTCCTGTGAATACTGGTGAATTATGATCACCAGAACTAGCCAAGTGCAGGTGCTTGTGGACTGAAGGAACAGTTACTTTTACCGCTCTTTTTTTACTCTAATGTCTTGTCTTGGATTTATTTTCTTTGCGGCCAGCAAATGTTGCTGTCTTGTTCTGAACTCATTGTGCAACATAGAGGAGGTCAAGCAGAAGCAAAGGGAAGAGAGGTGAATTTGCCTTGCTGCCACTTGGTAGAAATAATGTGTGATGTACCTCTGCTGAAATTTGACGTGCATTCATCAGTTCACACTGAATCAAACAAATCGACAAAACTTCTGTACAGTAAAAAGTCAGGCACTGAGTTTGTAAGGTGCCCTCAGGGGTGTGGAGACACACTGGGATAGGATTTACAGTGGCAGTTTAAGATGCCACCACCTTGGCCACCCATTTCCATTTCTCCCACCAGTCTGCAGGTGAAGACTGTGTATCATTTCCATTAGTCAGTGCTGGGAGTGGCAGAAGATGATGTCTGCCCAAGCCTTAGCTGTTCAGGTTTGAAAGAGTGTCTTACCAGGGGTACAGCACTGGCTTCACCGTCACTCTTAATTGGGGTGTCTCGGAATGAGCACACAACTCAAGTGGAATCAGTAGTACTGACAGGCTAGGATCCTCAAGCGGTAGGAGATGGAGAGATGAAGTAGTGACAAGGTGGCAGTATTGTGACAAAACAAATAGTTTCAGACCCTGAGGTAGAGGATGTCTCTGCTGTGTTTCACATGGTAAACTTAAAGGCAAATTAGCTAAATCTTCTGGTTTCAAATAACGGGCAAAAGCCTAAAGGAAAAATAAAAATTAATGACAGTCTTGATTATTTTCTTCTCTCACAATGTGGTGGAAGATAGGGATAGGGTTACTTGTTTTTCACCACTGTGACTAGCAGTCAAAGTAGTGCTGTAGAATTTAGTCTAAAGGAAGGAGAATGGGGACAAAAGGAAGAGGGAGAGGCCTTTCCCTAGTATCATTCTACCCAAAACATTACCTTCGACACTCCTAACAAATCTACAGCAAAATCCAGATCTTTCAGTTTAGATCATAATGACCTTAGATTCCAGTACTCTCTTGGTGATATGCTGAGGTGATCAGGAATTTGGATGACAATGTAAATCAGGAAGTACAAAAATATAGGGGATGTAATTTGAGAAGTTGTTTTAACAAAAGCACCCCTGTAGCTTTATCTGATTTATGAGTTCAGCTCTGTTTCTTACAGCATCATATTTTCGAAAATGAGAGCAGAAAGGTGAACCCCTGTTTTATATGGTCAGGGTTTTCTAAGACATGCAATAGCAAAGGAATGTGGAAATGCGGTCTGCAGCAACTGCTGGCTAAACATTGTTTCTAGCTTGTTGTGATATATGTTAGACACAAAGAGGGAGGGCACACAAAAGGATGTCCATCTGTTTTGTCCCCCTTTGGAATACTTGGGTAGTGGTTATTGTATTTTCAGTTCTGGGAGATAGCTTTTAGGGACATGGCTGAGCATAGGATAAGAAAGTCAGCAGAGCTGATGAGTCTGACCTCTGGAAATAGAATCTGAATTACTGTAATTTAACTTCAAAAGCAGATTCATGCCATTTTTTAACTGAGATTGTCAGTAAAGCTCAGGTACTGCTTAATTTGCTGGGCCAGCACTGCTTTTGGGAAATGTTTGCGTTCTTTGTAGAACTGTGAATTTTATTCTGGTAAAAACTGGAAAGTCATTTTTAATGCTAGCTATATTTGCCAAGCACGAGGTAAATCTACAAGGTAAATTATTGTGAAGTTTTCTAATCTGCGATGGATAAATCCTGACCTTGTTAACAAGTGTTTCCTATGTGCTACTCTGGAAGCAGATTCTGGATTGAATGAGTTTGCTGAACTTACTGTTGCGATGCTGTTTAAGTGAAAGATTAACTCAGAACCTCAGTTCAACAAAATTATTTTTTTGTCCTAGGTGAAATGGAAATTCCAGATTCACATGACCCCTTAGGTCATGCAGATGGACTTGAGAGACCAATTCCAACACCTAAAGGTAAAATTAATTGTAGTTACTTTTTCTCCCCCCCCCCCCCCCCGTCCAAATGTAAGCATACTTTAGAAGGGATCAGAAAAATCCTGTTATTATATGTTCACTTGATTTACCTGTGCATATAAGTCTGTTAGAAAGGCAGCCTTGTGTGACTTAATAGTTGTGATTCTAAGCAGGGATAGCAAGGTTACAGGGGTTTAGAAAAATTAATTTTTAAGCATGTTCAGTCCACTCACACTGAGGGATTAGATGTTTGACCTAAACACAGAGGGCTATTATTACTTTCCTAGCACATTCTCTGTCACAGTGGTGCCATGAAAATGATTTAATTTTGTACAGTGACACGCTTGGCATCTATAGGTAAATCTTAAGTATTGGTATCTTTAAATATCTTTGGTTTGCGATAATTAAGTCTAGCCCATGGCAACAGAAGAATACTTACTTTTTAAGTAGCTCTGAGCATTAGTGGTTTTTTTTAAAAAATAGACTGTAATGGCAGAATTTCTAGTAACTTGTTAATTAGCATAAATTTTTATGATACTTTATCACTTAAACTGCAGATCCAAATGCTATTCTGGGATGTGAAAATGCACGTATTTACTGCAAATTGTGATTCCAATTTCAGTTTGGTGCAGCTTCCTAAAGCAGGGCATTTTCAGTGTTCTATGTGAAGAAACATGTTTTCTCGGTTGTAGTACAGGTTTTTTTCTTTGTATGGATGCACTGCTGTAGTAAAGTCAACCCTTATGCTTAGAAAAAATGTCAGATAATCTTGAGCATGAAGAGCTCAGTCTGTTTTCAGCCTTATCGTTAGCATTCTCAGCAAGATGAGCACATGTTGAAGCCTACAAAGCTCTGAGGAGCTGGTCAGATGTTCTTCTTGGAGCTTCTCTTTCAGAGGAGCATAGGTTTTGAGCGTAACTTGGAATATAGTCTCTGTTGTCACAGATATCCAATGTAGTCTAATCCTTACTGTGCTTCACCTGAACACTAGTTAGATTTCTTACCTTGACTATGCTTATTAGAAGCTTTTTTTTCAGAATCTTCCATTAATTTCTGTCCTTACTTGGATAAAAAAGGACATGTTTATATTTGCACATCACTAATCATGTTCTACTGATCCATCAGTGTGGGACTGTGTCCCTCCCATTTGGGCAGAAGACTTGGTGTACTCCTCAACCCTTTTCCACTTAGTGAAGCTCACAAATTATTTTAGACAATGAAACTTTGTCCTCCGTGATAGGAATAAGTTTCAGTAACAGTCATTTGTGTCAGCAGCACTGCATACTACAGTTGTTTTTTTCACTCCATAGTTACGTACCCACTCCTTTCAATGAGAAAAGGTCTGTGTTTAACCTTTAACTGTATCTGACAGACTTGTTTACTTGGCAAGTTGGTCCCAATTTGCTCTTTTGTTATCTCTGAGCTTTTAAAGTTACAGACATAAAAAGAATTTTTTTTAATGTGGCATTACTTGGTTAAATTCTTGCTGAGGAAGGAGTTGCAGTTACTTCCTTTTTTTGCAGGGCCACAGGCAATACCTGTCTAAGGAAGTAATTAATCACATCTCAAACCTTTCTACATCATAAGAATTTTGTATTTCCTTCAGGAAAAAAAAAAAAAAAAGAGACCTTTATTCTTATATGACTTATTGGAATAGAATCAGTTGTTAGTTTCCAGCATGCCTGGTCTGGAAATGGCCTCATTTTGCTCCCCTTTTATTTTTGTGGCTACAAAATTCTTCAAATAAGCAAAAACCCCTTGGTTGAAATTTTTTGTTTCTTTGGTTGGAATGTTAACCCATATGTTTCTGTGTCATAGTGAGGTAGCAGGTTTTGTTTAAAAAAAATCATTGGGCAGTTCTACTTCAGAGTTGAGACCATTAGAAAGAGTCCTTCAGCTTCTTCCATCACATCAACCTTCTTTTCTTCCTTGAGAAATGTTTAGTTATTCTAATTTGGTTATGACCTCTATTTTTTCTGATTGTAGAATAGACCCACATCAGGCCTGAAAATAATAGTAAATAGGCTTTAATGATGCCCAAAGTTAAAGCCACTTTAGAATTACTAAGCATATTGTTCACCCTCTCCATTAAATGCTCCAGAAGTCTTGAAAAATGGTTCTGTCTCCAGAGTAGTAACCAGATTAAGCAAGGTATTATTAATAACGCGCCTTTTAAAAAATGTTGCAAGTCTCTTTCCTACAAGTGAAGCTCACCTTCTGATAGTTGATGGGATAGGACCATGACGCTGAGAAGGCTTTGATGAGAATTTTATCTTCCCCTCCCTTTGAGTAAGCACCTGAACCACCAGAAGAACGCTTCCTCTGAGCAATGTTTCACTGAAAACCAGAACAGAACAGTGAGCCTTTGCTGCAGAAGAATTCAGGTCTGCTTTGGAATAAGATCAAAACATTTGAACATATCTCCTCCCAGTCCAGTAAGTCTTTGCAAAGATGATCGTTTCTCCAATGTTTATTTCAATCGATCGTCTCTTGATGTCTTTCTGTTTTGCAGCAAACATCTAACAAACTTTCCCTTTTTCCTGAAAAGTCTCTTTCCCCTGGTCAAGAGGCAGAACACCGTCAGCTCCATGCTCCTCTCCAGCAACACCCAGGATTGCTGCCTGCTGGGTCTTGTGCAGCTCACTGCCCACTTTCCCGCTCTTGGGCAGCTTTTCCTGGAGGTGATGCTGGGGAAGGAGCTAAGTTCCCTCTCTCTCTTTCACTGCAGCACATGGTTGGCCAGGACAAGGCCAATAGGGAGCTTTCCTTTCTGAAGCCCAGAAGAGAAAAAGTATGTATCTGTTAATCACAAATGAATGCAGGAGTTGTGACACAAGCTGAAAACATGTTTTTCCTTAGTGATGAGCCCTGTTGGTGCATCATCACATAGGGCTTACTGCTTACAATTTTGAACTCTTAAAACAAGCCTGGGAAAGGTATAAAAGGCTAAAATACAAACTCTTCATGCATAGATGAGCTGCCAGTAAAATCTTACATCATAAATAATGTCTGGTGGTGGGAATGTTAGAGGAATACGCTTTAACAGTTAAAAAAATGCATGAGTAAGGGCAGCCTGCAATAGCTGAGACATTGACTTGAGTTGCTCCAGGAGACATGATGCCTCAAGCCTCTGACCTTAACTGTGGTTTCTGCACAAGTCCATCTGGGAACTTAATCTGGTTCATGAGGTACCTATATGATAAATCCAAGTTAGGACTGAACTATCCTGGTTGCTTTGAGTTGACATAAGGTAACATGTCAGAAATAATTCATATGTATTCCAAAAGTGGTGGCTTTCTATCTACACAACTGGTGACCACAGTCCACATCCTAACTGCACTGTTGTGTACCCCAGAGGTCTGCTCCTAAACAGGCAGTGGCCTAGGACAGGTGGTGCCTGCCTCTTCACGGTCTCATCTGGACTTCAGAAAATAAAAATCCAAAACCATTCCACCCTGTAGAATTGGATTCCTGGGCTAGATAAGATCTTCAGTCCTTCAACTATGAGAAAATACTGCTCAAAAATAGGTTTCCTTCTGCTAATAAGAGAGCTTGAGCCCACTGATTTTGGTGTGGGGGACAATGTGCAGACTGTGGCAATATTTCAATGCTAATTCCACTTCATTCTTAAATTTGCTATAATTTGTTCCGAAGTACATTTGAAGTGCATGTGATCCAAATCACTGTAAATGCTTTTGGCTGCACTATTGTCCATTGAGATGACAAATGGTATGGAAGATGGGGCGCAAATAATGGAATTAAATTAGGCTGTAAATTCATCTGGAACTATTATGCAGCAGTATATAACTGTGTCGTTTCCTTAACTGCTCGTGTGTATTTTCGGAGAGCTCCCAACATCCCTTCCATTTCCTAACCTGGCTCCAATATGTTGTAGATCATGTACCTTCGTATTGTAGTTAAATAAAGCAGAGGAGTAAAGAATTGGGAAAACTGCTTTGTATTTAGGAAAATGCAAAGAAATCATGAGTCTTGGACTTCTATTTCCCCTCCTTATTAGGATGGTGTTTCTCAGTGTACTTTCAGTCCTGATTTAGTTGTGGAGTCACTTTACTGGACTTCCACTATCTGCTAGGGTGTGATGGTGTGATCCATGTCCCCTAAACTCTTGTCCTGACAGCACCATTGCTTTGAATTTCAGCAGCTTTCATGTTTATTTTCTTTTATGATAGTGTTAATTTCTTTTATAAGTCCAGAACACTGCAACTCTGATATTCTTTATAGGTTACCTGTCAATTCTGTGAACACTTCATACTTACTACTGTATTCATAGCACAGTAAATTCGGGAACAGTGTTGTCTTTCTCAAGTAATTTGTTCTTAAAAATCTATCAGCCATTCCATAAGCTAAAGTATGCTTTCTACGTGAAAAATTGTGTCTTATTGTTGGAATTTATGAATTCACTTCTAATAGAAATATCATTAGATTAATTACTCAAAATGTTTTTGCAAAAAATCTTCTGGATATAAGATTATATTAGTCTTAAAATGCCATTGCAGAAGGTTGTAATTTGAAAGAGTTGTGGTGAGAGAGACCATGTTCTTTTATTTATATCTAACAAAAATGAACAAAGACTTATTTGAAGACAAAAATGAAAAAATGCGGGGAGGGAGAAAAAAAGAAAAAGCAAGGAGCTGAGGGAAAAAAAAAATCTCACTTTGCTTTTAAAACAAATCGTAATATATGTGTTTGTTAGTGGTTTTGAACATTGGAAGGTTTTATGCCATGAACCTGAAAATGCTCTTGTATGCAGTTATGCAAACAAACAGTATTTGCTTTTTTTTAAAACAGCTGATTTTAAATTTTGAATATCTAAAGCCAACACTGCTGTAAGTTGTGGTGTGTTCTGTAATACCAAACAGATGGGTCTATGGGCTTTTCTGACTGTTGGATCTAAAGTTAATTAAATACATATACATGTCTTATCAAGAAATAATAATCACTAAAAAGTGACAAAACATACATGTAATTAATAGTGCTTGTTCTGGAGAAATTATTGTATCTTCAGGTATCTAGCAATTTGTGACTCAAACTTTCCTTTCTTTTTCTCAGAAACTGGACATTCAGTGTTTATTTCCCTTGTACAATGCAGAAAGAGAAGGGAATCAACTGTTCCACAAAAATGGATGGTTATCTCATTATCACATATCCTCATTATCTTAGGAGCACAGAAAGATGTAAAATTCAGTACAGTATCATACATATTACCACTTAGTCTATATGTGAATTTGGGAAGTCACTTAAACTGCCCTTGCTTTAGTTTCCGCATTTAGATAGTAAGGTTGGTGATATCTTCCCATCTCATGAGACTTCAATATTCATAAATGATTTAGAAGTTCTGAGATAAAAAGAGATGCAAATTTTTAATAATTGCTATCCATGGAGGCCATCATGAAGCTGGTTTGAAAATTATGAATGCGTAATTATTTAAAAAGTCATATAGGGAAAAAGGAGCAGCAACAACAAAAATTAACAGAAACCAAAACTCAAATTGAAACCAGCTAAGCAGAATTAACTTGATCTAAAGTAACTAAAGAGATTGGAAATATTTTTTTAGAAGTAACTTCAAAATCGCAGCTAAGATCTTAAGAGAAGCAGAGCAATCATTTTATATTGAATTTATGCCAAGAATAGCTCATGTGGTTTGAGCCAATAATTTGGACATCTAAGTGCCAGAATAATATAAATAAAACTAAAAAAATAGTCTGCATGTGAGGTCTCAGTGATAGTTGCACTCTATGTTTTTAGCTTAGTATCTGTTCTTGTGCATATCTTGAGAATGATTTGACATATGCAGGAAAAGTTTATTTTTATATTCTTGCCAAAACTTGTAAAATAGACCTGTCATCTTAATTTTGATTTGCTCTGGGATTCTGTTTGATATATTTATACCAAATTTATTCCATTTAAAAATATGAAGTGCTGGCAACCTAACAAAGGCATTTCAAAATGTGAAAGAGTTTTGCTAGAATTCATGTCAGTCATTTCCCCAAGCTACTTTATTCATAGGGTACACAGAGTATGGTACTATATCATAATATATAGATGAAGTTGCATTATCCTCTCATAGCTTCTTGACAGTTTTTACTCTGTTCAAGCAAAATAAATACTAGTATTGGTTGTACACTGTTAGAAATCATAATAAAAGAGAATTATAATTTAGAGCATCTTTGCCTACACCAAATGCAAAAATATACACCAAATACCTTTTCCTTTTGAAGTACTTTAAGCCAAGCCAAAGACCACTGAGGGCAAAGGAAGCATTTTCCTTCATTTCAATGACCCTTGGAACCAAACCAGAGTATAGAAAATCATATATAACAACAGTCGTTTTATAACACAGAAAATTGCTGGCCATTTTTCTCAGATTTTTAATAAATTCCTTTTGATATCCATATCCCAAATGAAATACAATTGTTTATAATATGACATTTACAAATTTAGTAATGCTGTTTCTACATGGCAAGCCCAAAATACTTTATAGAGAGTATTATTCTTTGTTTCAAATGTATGTCAGTATTAAAACATTATCAAACCTGTTCCAAGTTTAAAAAAATTCCAGTTGACTGATGCATAACACAAAATACAGGATACAAGTTAAATACAAGTTCTAGTGCCTTCACATTTCGTTTTCCTCCATACCTGTACAAATGAGTATTAAGAGAGGAAGAGAACTACATTGGAAAAAATTTGGTTTGCACATTGTTGAGGTCCCAGTTTATCCTGGGAAATGGCTTGTTTTTTTCCCAAACCATTGCATCAAACTGACATTCACACAGTGTTTGTGGTGTGACATACATCACAAAAAAAACCCCCACTGATTACCACCACAGAAATTAAATGAGGAAAACGTTCTTAAGAACATGGTTAAATTTTCCACTTTGAAAGATTTGCAGTTATGGGTTATCTGAAGTGGACAAAAAATGGCTGTCCACCCTGTCATATGATTATTTCAGATTCAGTAAGTACATAAACAGCAGACTTCAGCACCATTTCTCAAAGAGGAAATTAAACTAGCAAATAGTGTGCAGTTCAGGGTATGGACAGAGGCAGTGGATAGGCAGTGAGTTGCCCTACTGCTCCTAAGATGCTCGGCAGAATTTTGAAGAAAACACAAGTGCTTCAAAGTTCAGTAGGTTAAAATATTTATTACTTGATTTGTAATAACAGGGTAATATAAAACACGGCAGAAAATGCCTGTAAAATTGGCGGGAGAAATAATGAACTAAAGCCAAATTCTGACCTGCTGGAAATGGATTCAGTTACACTGACTTCAGGGGAAGTGTATCTAATAACACTGAGTCTGAATTCATCTATAAATCTTTGGCATTGCTTTTAGTGGTAATAGTTTTGTTCTAGTTATTAATAGGATCTGATTCATAAATTCATATGAAATATTTTGGATTGCTTAAAAGCTATGAGCCAGATTGCTTCCTGCAGTAACTCTGGTTTAATTAGTAAAACAGAAAGGTCTAACATGGATTTAATATTGAGTTAATAACGTTTGTTAGTCCTCGTAAGTAAATTTAGTATCTTTTTTCATCCAAATTTTTTTGAATGTAATGTCCATGACTAACCTGAGGGGAAGACTCAACCCAGCTCACTTTAAATCAGGAAAAGTGAAATAGTGGTGTTTGAGCAAGCTATAAGTTGACCAGTAGCACAAAAGCTAACCAGTGGCACAAGAACAATGTAGACCTCTCTTGTGCTTCTGTGTTAACAACAAAAAGTATGCTGAAGAGGTAAAAGAACCACACTCCCTGGCTGTCAACTTAGAGCACTTGAATTGGCGCCACCCTTACAGAAAGCATCTTCTCTGCCTCTGTCATTTCTTAGGAATCAGGAGCATCTCTGAGCCAGATGATGGTACCTCTGTGCTGGCTCTATGCTGGAAGTGGCCCAGCTTCTCAAAAAAGACCTTAAACCGTCTCTTTTGCCTCCTTTGTGTAGGCACATTCAGGCCGCCCCCACGACCGCTGAATCATACACCCTATTGATGGTTCGGTGTCTGGCGGGGTTTTGGTAGGGGGGAGGGGGCTACAGAGGTGCCTCCTTTAAGAGGCTTCCAGAAGCTCCCCCGGCTCCAATTTCGGACCCACCTCTGGCCAAGGCCAAACCAATGGCGCCTCTGCGAATAACTATTTAAGAGTGAAAGAAGGGCTTGATTGCTGTCTGTCTTTGTGTGTTTGTGTTGGTGAGCGAAGGGGGACAGGAGAGAGACAGCCCTGCGGACACCCGGTCGGTGAGGCAGGGGAGGGGCAGCTGTGCCGCTGCAGAGGTTCCCCTGCGGCCCGCGGTGGGGTGGCGGCTGAGCCCCTGCAGCCCCTGGAGCCCAGCGGTGGCCCAGAGGTCGCCCTGCAGCCCGCGGAGGGCCCCGGCCCGGGCCCGGAGCAGAGCGCGACTGCGGCCGCGCTGGAGCCGCCCGTCGGTGGGAGGGCGGCAGCCCCGGGAGGGCCCCGCGCTGGGGGGTTCTGGGGAGCTGCGGCCCCGCGGGAAGGACTCGCGTTGGGGCAGTTCCTGGAGGGCTGTCTGCCGGGAGAGGGACCCCGCGGTGGGGCAGGGGAGGGCTGCGAGGGCCCCTCTCCCTGAGGGGGAAGGAGCAGCGGGGACACCTTGTGCCGGACGGACTGTGACCCCCATTCCCTGCCCCCTGCGCTGCTGGGGGGGAAGAGGGAGCAGAGCTGAGCCCGGGGAGACCGGAGCGGGGGAGGGGCAGGAAGGTGTGTTGTATTTAAGACCTGGTTGTATCTCTCGTTATCCTTGATTGTGGTGGTTGTTTGTATTAAATGTGTGTTGTTATCCCCAAGTTGAGTCTGTCTGTTGCCGGTGACCATGACTGGTGAGTGAGCCCTCCCTGTCCTTTGTCTCGACCCTCAAGACTTTTTGGTTGCATTTTCTCTTCCTCATCCCTCAGGGGATGGGGTAGTGGCTTCATAGGGCCTTTGTTGCCAGCTGGGTAGGCTCAAACCACAACAGACCCTTAGAACCATAGAAGAGCTAAGGTTGGAAAGGACCTCAAAAGGTCACCTGGTCCAACATTTTTTTGTGAAAAGGAGCCTAGGGCCTTTGTTGCCAGCTGGGTAGGCTCAAACCACAACAGACCCTTAGAACCATAGAAGAGCTAAGGTTGGAAAGAACCTCAAAAGGTCACCTGGTCCAACATTTTTTTGTGAAAAGGAGCCTAGACAATATCATCTAGCACCCTGTCCAGTCACAGCTTGAAAATCTCCAATCATGGAGACTCCACCACATCTCTGGGGAGGTTGTTTTCCAGTGAGTGATTGTTCTCACTGCAAAAAATTTCTTTCTTTTACTGCTGTGAAATCTCTCCTGATGCAACTTGCACCCATTGCCCCTTGTCTTCTCTATGTGGCTCCTTCTGAAGAAGAAGTCTCCATCCTCTTTGTGGATGCTCTTTAAATACTGGAAAACTGTGAAGAGCCCCCCTGAGCCTTCTTTTCTCCAGGGAGAAGAGACCTGAACCCTTCAGTTTTTCCCCACAGTGCGGGTTCTCCATCTGTTTGGTCGTCTTTGTGGCCCTCCTTTGGATTGTCTCTAGTCTGTCCTTGTCTTTCCTCAATTGTGGGGATTAGAAGTGGACTCGAGGTGTGGCCTGACAAGCACTGAGTAGAGTGGGATGATCATGTCTCTATCTCTGCTAGTAATGCCCCTGTGGATGCAGACGAGGATCCGATTCGCCTTTGTTGCTGCAGCCGTGCTCTGCTGACTCCTGTTGAGTTTGTTGAGCACCAAGACACCAGCTTCCTTTCAGCAAGACTGCTCTTCAGGCACACAGATCCTAGCCTGTACTGGGCTCTTTGGTTATTCTGACACAGGTTCAGGAATTTGGCGGTGTTTGTGTTGAACTCTATGCAGTTCTTGCTTGCCCCCTATTTGAGCCTGTGCAGGTCTCTAAGTTGGCTCTCCCTTCCATTTACTTCACCACCTGGTTTGGTGTCATCACCAGACTTGGTGAGCGTACTTTCAGTCTCATCTTCAAAGACATTTGTGGAGGTGTTGAACAGTGTCGGACTCGATATCAATGCCTGGAGGACTGCACTTGTGACAGGCTGCCAGCCTGAGAAAAAAATCGTTGATCACTACCCTCTGAGTGTGGCCTGTGAGACAATTTCTTACCCATCTTGCAGACTACACATCCAACCTGTATCTTGCCAGAACTGTTCCTTGAGTTGGTGCTTTCGTGGTGCCACATTGTGGCTCCTCTCCTCTTCCACCCAACAGCTCAACACCATTACCATGACCAGATGTCCTTGCACTTCCTCAGTGCCCCAGCTGCTTTGCTAGAATTAGAAGAAGTTTTCAGCTTTTCCACTTTTCTACCTCTTTTTGTAAATTGATTCTTCTGACTTGTGCAATATTATTGGGTATGACAACTCTTTTTTGAACGTATTTCAAATAAGTGCAAACTTACTTCTCTTCCTGACTGTGTACTCTGCCTCAGTGGTGCTGATGAGAATAAACTACATACAGAGTATGAAAAAGTGGCAATATAAGTTGTGGTGCTCTCTAAATAATGAGCTAAGAGTGAAATAGCCATGGAAATTCCTTTTCTAACTTGCGGTAGGATTGTTCATGCTTGCTTTGTTGCTGGTAGAAATGCTTATATATGTAAGATATTGGCTTAAGTAATACTTTTAATCAATTGCTTCTATTCCCTATGTCAACAAGGTAATTTGCTGTTTCTCTGTTCCCTGACAGAATGTCATCCTAGTAAGTCTAACTCTGCAGGTATGAATTGTAACTGGAAACTACAACAAATTGTATTGTTGTGGCATGGCATTGCAGAAAGCATTCATGTACTTTTTCCCCTTTTTTATCAGGTGTTTGAAACTGAATATTTTTTGTGTTCTGTCAAAACTTTTGGTGAAGTCTACTGAAGATTTGTAGGCTAACAATAGGGAAAACTAATGTAAAATTGCATACAGAGTGATTTATTATTTTTGAGGAAAAAGGATGACAATTTTTTTTTTTTTTCTGTAAGTTTGCAATGTCATGTGGAGATGACATATTTTGGGTTTACTTAGTTTTCTGTTTAGTGACATACTAAATATACACTTGCCTACATTGTGTTTTTGTATTATTCATTAAAGAAGGATTTCTTTTGAAAAGCCAAAGGTAGAGAACAGTGTAATACCCAGGAAAGCTCAGTTTTCCCACAAACTTGGGCTTTGCAAATTCATTGTATTCTGATGTTTCTACTGCTCCCCTCTCCAGTGCTATACCTAAGCATTACAGAGGAACTGATTTTCGTGGTCATGTCAAACGTCAATCAATGCAGACCATCAATTTTCTTAAAGTATTTCAGCAATTAGAATGCAAATGTTGATCGTTGCATTAGTGGTGTTAGATTCCCTCACATATAGGCTATTTCCTAATTAAACAATAGCAAAATAATCTAACCAATAGGAAATGGTACATGTGGACGTCCGTCAAGGTTATTTGATATTTGGATCCAGCTGACATAAAAATGTAATTTAATATGAAGTATTCTTAATGCTGTATCTCTAGATCATATAAATTCAAAACAAACATATGAGGATGACAACTAGATACTTTTCTTACTTGTTTTGACAATCACATTATTATTTCAGTGAAATTACATGCTTTCAAGCTTTCAGTGTGGGATGTGTGTCAGCTGCAGGACTCCTAACGCTGAATTAAATTTTAAAATAAAAACCTGCAGAAGTTTTGATTGTTACATTTTTACAGTGTTCTTCCATCAATTCTTTCTTTTTTTAATCACTTGAGATCACCAGTGCAGCATACGTGCTTCTTGAAAAGCCCTTTGCTTTCAGCAAATGACAGATTAGAGCTTTTAGTTTCCATTTATAAAACTAAACCCATGAAACCTGATTACTCAATATCCATACAGACCTTTCTTTGTCCAATTCTTTGTCCAACTATATTAGGACTTGATGTAAAAAATGGCAGTCTGTAATCAATTTAAAAGTGCCCTTTGTGTCACAGGTTACTTCTGCAATTGAGACATCCTTTCTTCAAATTGAATGTGAGACTTATCATCTTTAAAATTCAATTGTAAGATAAACCTGTCCAAATCAGGCTCATTTTAAGATTTTCTTGTAAGGTTAGTATCCTGCAAGTCAAATTAATACCTAAAAGTAGCTTTTCCAGGTTTAGTTATTTTAAGACAAATACATGATCATGTAAGAAGATTAAATATTAAAGTTATAATGATATTCTAATATGGTTGAAACTGATATTACTCTTCTATGTAATCAGGGTGTATTTTTCTGTTACAGCAATGACTGTTTTCCAAGAGACGTAGAAACTAACCAGAAGAAATCACGATTGCTTCAGAAAACATGTCCACAAAGGCAGTTAGGATTGTAATGTTATTAATTCATGCTTGACCTTCTAATCTGCATACCTACTTGCAGACAAACATGAAGTCAATCACGAAAGACAAACTGGAGTGTGATTCTATAGTGTCTGGGGGATAGTGAATTGCTTTTTTTTGGAATATATGCTTGAAAGAAAAATAAAACTGTTTCCAAGATGCTGTCTTAAAAATGTGCCTTTGGGCAGTCTTTTATCGCAACCCAAGTGAAGTTTGATCTCTTCTGACCTTTTACCCTCTTAGGTTACTTCCTGACCTTTTTGGAACCAGTAAACAATATCACTATAGTCCAGGGGCAAACAGCAATCCTCCACTGCAAGGTTGCAGGAAATCCATCTCCAAATGTCAGATGGTTAAAAAACGATGCTCCAGTGGTTCAGGAGCCAAGGCGGATCATCATCAGAAAAACAGATTATGGTTCACGTCTGAGAATCCAGGATCTGGATACCACAGACACAGGATACTACCAGTGTGTGGCTTCGAATGGGATGAAGACCATAACTGCAACAGGAGTGTTGTTTGTAAGGCTTGGTGAGTTCCTGGCTTTTATAAGTACTCAGACTGCTTTATAGACTAGGTATTAGTTTTTGCAATAGCAAAACGAGAAATGAATTTGATGTTTTAAGAAGAATTCTTAACATGAAAGGAAGTAAATAAAGTCATTGCCTGGGGCCTCTCCCCCAGTGCAGAAATTCTTGGTCGAACTTGATACCCGTTTACTGGTAATAAAAGAAAGTAAATACAGATGGAAAGGTCTGTAAATATATAGTGAAGAAAAAATACTAAAGTGCCAGTAGAAAGTACAAAAATGTAATGTTTCATTGCCTGGAGTTTTCACTCTACTGCTGAACTCAGTCTGTAAAAAAACACTGAAGAGGAGAATGAGAAGCAGTTTTCTATATGATGTTCGTAGTACTGGGCCTATCCTTGTGAAATGTCGTGTCTGTTCTGCTGTATGAAGCTTGGCCTTAAATTTTGCCTGTTGATAGCTGAAGGTACATCGTATCTCTCAAGAAGTAGTTCCGTTGCGTTTTGGGGACTTAATCAATCATCTGGAAGGCAAGCTTTTATTTAGTTTCTGAAGCAATTTCTTCTAATTTTATAATGAAAATATAGTTTAGTTTGTAGTGATTCATTAAGTGCTGGGTATTGGACCTTGTTCCCTCTGTGACAAAGGTTAAGAGCATGCCCTTGCCATACCATAAACTCTGATAGTAAGGCTCAGGGGGGGCTTATTAAGTGGTAAGTGATGTGTCAAGATAACACATTGTCTTTTTAACAGCCTGTTTTTATGGTGGGAGGTATTTTCTAACAAATATTAAGTCCACTCAAGTTGCTGCCTAAGCAGACAGAAGATTCATGTGATTTTTATTTGTGGATTTGAAAATGGTAATATATAATTATGTGCAGGAGCGTAGAGGTTTTTGTTTGAATCTTGAGCCAAACCTTTCTTAAAGAGACAGGTTCCTTTAGATTGCTATTGACTTTTTCTGTGCTGTTGTCCTTGAGTCAAAGTTGCCAGCAATGTTTGTTTGTTTTATGTTTACAGGTCCAACAAACAGCCCAAATCACAATCTTCAGTAAGTACTTTTTGGAAAATTACTTAATGCACTCTGACCAATTTTGTTCTGTAAGAATTTAGTTCATAAACTCAGTAAACACTGCCTGCAACCGCAATGTGTTTGCTAAAAATATCTAATTTGTTTGAAAACTCACAGAATGGATGAAGCTTTTTCATTCAGGGATAGCATTGTGTTACAGTGGGTTTTGGTTGGATTGAATTTTCTTAAGCAACTTCTGCTTGCTTATTTCATATTTGGGATGAGAAAAATACCACAGAATCATGATGTTTGAACAGTAATTGTTTACAGGGCCAGTATGGGCTGGAAGAGTGTTTAAAAATAAATGGATAAAAGGCTTAAGTTGCTGTGTTTGTAAATTTACCCATGTTATATTATTATAACTTGAAAAGTCAGATAAAACAAGACTAGAATACTGTCTTTGAGTAGCTAGGTAAAACCTCTGTTTGTTAGTGTCATTTTGACTTTGGTGATGGTTTGGTGATTTTTGTTAGCTACCTGGGCTTGCTTGCTGATCCAGTCAGAAGGATGAAAATAGATGAGTTCTGTTTCATCATTGTTGCTTTATGTGTTAGTTTCAATTTAAATACTGTGTATTGAATAATTTCTTGAACTAGATTCTGTGGTTGTTCAATTATGGAGTGGGCAGTGCAGTCTGAGGCCTTTTTATGTACCAATATCATAAAATTTGTGTTGGTGATGGACTAATTAAAAATTAGAGTAAAACCATAGTTGTGAAGACATATGGATGCTTTTCAGAAGTACGTTATTGGTCAGTCTTTGTGATCTCTGAAGTACCAGTGGCTTGAGTGGAAATTGCAGTGGACTGATGACTAATCCATCCATCTTGCATGTACATCATTCAGTTGTCTTAAATATATAAAAATAAAACCACATGCTACACATTCTTGTATTTTATATGCACAGAAAGTATAAACAAATGTAAAGGATTTCAACATTGTATGGATCCAACAGATTTTCATATTTTTCTTAAAACTGTTTGATAACTATCAAAAGGTTAAAAACAGCAGTTAATGACAGTGTACAAAAAAGTGTGATTGTTTTTGTAACTACTGAAATCCTACTTCAGATCTTACAGCACTTTAGAAAACTGCTATGTAGCTGTTCCACAAAGGAGAAAAATAGTGAGATAGCAGGAAGTTGTCTGATCTTTTATGAGATCAGGAGGCAGAGACTGGTACAAGAGGCAGCAAACTGAAATATGCATAGTGAAGCACTGAACTGAAGTTTGAGGAACAGCTTTCAAAAGGAGTAGCAAGCTCTGAGCACAAGCTGAAAAGTTGGGAACCAAGTTTTACATTGATTTACTTTTTGTTATTGAGCAAATGATTGATCTTACTTCTTTTGGTTTCCCTAGTATTTCCCAAACTCTTCTCCTGTACTGATCGTTAACTTATTAATATATTATAAATATCAACATAAATACAATTCCAACTGATAAAATGAAAAAAAAATACTATGTGACCCATGTTTCTTAATTACGTGCCCCCAAAGGTTGAAATGCATTAAGGTCCCAACCCATCTTTCATTCTGGTTTTGCCTAGGTTTTGAATGCTTGACTGTTCAGCCTTTGCTGATTTTGAAATCTAAGTTAAAATAAAGAAAGAAGTAACAACAACAACAAATCCTGTCATTTTTGTTATGACACCATTAAATCAGTCTTATATGAATGGTATCGATGGTGGGCCTGGAAGCAGTAGTGTACCATCATTGTTTTGGACCTGTCATTAAAACATGAAGTGAAGAGTACACTGCTGGTAGATTATTATTTTTTTAAATATCCACTAGATTGAAGAGGAAGATGAAACCTGAGAAAAGCAAGCTTTAGGTCAAAGGTCTAGTGAGGAGTCATGAGGGACTTACATGAGATCCAGGAGCTTTTGGGGACTCCAGATCTTTGCCTCATTGCATGCCTGCTCCTCTTTCAGATTTTTTTTCTCTTTTTGACTTAATCGATTTTTGCCAACTGTTCCCAAGTTCCTACCCTTCCTTTTGATACTTTCTTTTTTTTTTCTCTTCTTATGTCTCACAATTGTTCCCATATTCCTCCGTTCCATGCCTCCTACCTAGTCCTTTAAATAAAATGCCATAATTTGCCAGTATTATTTTTTTCTTTTCAGAAACTGATTATGATTTTTTTTCTGAATATTTCGTATGAAATCCTGTAGGTCAATTTATAAGCCAGAAAAGAGGAAAGGGGAAAAAGGTGACAGAAATATCTAACTGCTTGGAAGGAGCCTGCATGGAACAAAGGGCTCTTTCTGTTTGCTGGCTGCACAGCACAGTCTCATGTTGAGCCACCAGAGAGCTGTTTCTCCTGGCGTTAACACTTCCAAAAAGACACGCTTCAGTGGAAGCGCTGAAACCTAAAACCATTGTAACTTGCTTTATAACTGTACCTAATGAATTATTAAGGGATAAAAAGCATTACCTGTGTAGATACCATCTAGTAAGGTATTTTTATGCAGTCCATGTGTTCTGCTGTGGATTTCTAGAAATTATTGACAATTAAAGATTGCCGGAGATCGAATGTGCGTTATGCAGTCAGACTTACCAGTGCAAAATTGGGCCCTGACCTTCAGGTAGTGAAGTGGAGACATTTCCATAAAAATGTAAAAGTAAAAATTTTCAGCCAAATCCGTAGTCTTAAACTGGTGTGGATTTTTTTGAGAGGGTGGAGAGGTCTTGATTTTCTGTTAAGGTCAGTATGTGTAAAAATTTCTAGGGATTTTTCTGTAGCAATGGAAGAATACAATTTATACATATTATTTATCAAATGTATTAAAAGTATTAATAGCTAGTACAAATTATTTTACAAAGGAAATGAAATCAAAACACAGAAAACTAGTCTCTGACCAGCCATTGCTGTCCAAAGGACTGTGTTACTAGAGGACTGTTCTACTAGAGGACAAGCCAGCACGTTGCATCTTTCTCTCACTGCATAATGCTATTACCTTTTGTATCATGAACATTATTAGCTTTTGCCCTTCTAAAGAGAGACATCCTGTCCATTCAGAAAGGTATGAGTGTGTAGAAATAAAATAAATGGGTAGCAAATACCCAATAGTGTTTTTGTAGCATGATTTGAAATTGAACAACAGATGTTAATCTCTTAGAGTCTAAGAGCAGGAGGGCAGAAACAGTTGCCATCCCTTCTAGAGGTGTTGTTCTTACGAAGTAACGTCATTCTAAAAGACTATGTGTTCTCTAATCTACGGTATTTTTCTCTTGAATTGAACAGTTAGATTGAATTTTACCCATTGGGCAAATTCTCATTTTGAAGCTGTTTAGATTTCTCATTAAGGCTCTAACTGTAGTGGTGCCATCTTGAAGGGAACTTGGAATGGAAGGTATCTGACAGCTTTTTGCCTCAAAGGGCTTCTGGAAAATCTGATGAGGCTTTAGCAGAAATGAGGAAGGCACAAGAGAGTACAGGCAGAAAGAAGTAGCAGTCCTGGCCAAGTGTAGGTGAACAGAACTGACTGTTGTCAGTGCTGCTCTTTTCCCCACATAACCTTTCTGCACTCTGCTCAGGATGCCAGGAGGTGAAAGTCTCCTTCTAGACCCCTGCGCTGGGGACCCAGGCTTTCTAAGAAACTTTGACAAGCCCGTTTTACTGACCTCTGACTAGGATCAGTTCTGAATTTGCAGTCAGTGATGCCTGTGTGCTGGACTCTTAGAAAGAGTAATAGATGGGAAGAAACACCATCATCAAGTAGAAATTGTGATTACTTTGAGAAGAATTTTTGAGGTAATAATAAATTAGAATAAATTTGCATGTCTCATGACTTATTTTCTTCAGGTAGTTTGGGACAACAATAAAAATTGTAAGATTCAGTGCATTGAAGAAAAGTGATGAAGCAATTGTAGTTGTGAAAAAAAATAGTTGTTTCAGACAATGGAAAACAGAATGTCTTTAAAAACTAGTAACATGTCTGAGTTAAAACTCTGGTGAGAATACCTGAGGCTGGGGTGGGCAATTTATTCTCTATGGGTCTGCATATCCCATGGCTTTTATCACATAGCCAAAGCCCATCTCTTCTGTGACCCCAAACAGGACCTTCTGCAAGGTTGTCTCAACTCAGAAGTTACAGTGTTTATTCAGGCCCATGAGGACCAGGTGTTCAGTGATGGGCTTCCTCCAGAATGACATGCACACCTTTTGTTTCATCAAAATATACACTTGGCTGAGATGACCATATTTGAAATACATGTATTTTTCTAGGATATTTGTGCTAACATGTTGAAGTTACAGAATAAGTGCATACTTTGTGTTCTGGTTTCCTGTTTTAATCAAGCAAGAAGAAGGATTTTGTGATTAAAACACTGCATTGTAATCTTAGAGGTCTGGATTGAATTTCTAGCTGTGCTCCTGTCTTGATGTATGATTGCAGCAAGTTGTTTAACCTTTGTCTCTCCCTGTTTTGTACATCAAATGGAGATGGTTAATCTTGGCAATTTTTTGCCTTCCTTTATTATGGGATCAGATAATTTCAAAATGTTTAGAGTACATTCTCTCCTCATAAAGCACGGAATGTTATTCCTATTTTACGAATGAGGAACCGAGGCACAGATTATGATGGGCTGGTCTATATTAAACAACATGTGTTATTTCCTGGCTCCCTGACAGTACATTTTTGGGATCTGGCTGGAACATGCAGCAATTCCCTCTTAGTGCCTGTGAGTCAGTTTCCTTTTTTCTTTCAAGTTTGGAGGCGAGGCTGCATTTCACCCTGGTGTGGGCTTGGGGCTCCTTTCAGGGAATTTTGATCCATAGTCTCAGGTCTGCTTCTGGGTCCATCGGTTTAAATGTCCTTTGACAATCGGTCAGGCTGAGACAGGAAATTTGTAGAGGAAGGAGGGAACTGAAACCAAGGCTGCACTAAACCATTTTACATACTATTTTATCTCTTATCTATTTCTATACAGTGAATGTTTTTTTCTCTAGCTATATAGGATGCAGCCTAGTAGGGCTCGTAAGTATACTGTGTCACAAATAATATATAACCGAAAATTATACTCTGGTCTGTCTAGAGCTGTGTAGTACACTCAGAAGAAGCTGACCCTCTGTCTTGCAAATTTTTTATCCTAATCTTACTTTTGTGTTTCAAAATTTAGAATTTTTCGCATGAAAAACCCAGAATATGTGTAATTCAATGCAGAGTTAAGGAGCAGTGGAAGTACTGGTTTGTGTGACTTTGCACCACGCCAGATCACAGCTTCTTCCCACACTATGCTATTTCTTCAGCTTTAATCTTCTGGTTAAATCTTTTCTAATCACTACTAAATAAATGATGAACGATCTAATGCATTTTATCTTATTTAGTGATAAAAGCAGAAATTCGCTATGTGCTTACAAAATCAACTAATTTTAAAAGCCGGGTGTGTATTTAAACTAATACACATAGCATCTTGGAGTAGACACAACTGTCTGTATTCCTGCAACTTGTTATCTAGGAAACTATTACAAATAGGTTTTTTCCTTTCCTTCAAAGGAAGGGAAGAACAAAGGAAAGAAGCTGACAGAGGATATAGAAAAAAAGGATAATAGCTTCTTTCAGTGTGTTATGCTCACTAATCCATATTGTTCGGAAACCCTCAAAAATCAAAGGGAAGCCAAACTTATGCAAAGGTGATTAAAAACAGACCTCCAGGAAAGCTTTACCTTCTCTATGTTACCGTATAAATCAGATGTCCCTGAGACTTACAGTGTAATGCAGCTGCTTTGCACTGCTTTACTGAGACAGCCTGGTTGCAAAGACAAGAAAGCAGCCCTATAGGACTTGCCTGCTGTTTAGTAAGGTTTCCAAATACCTTAGGAAGAAGAAGCGATTTGTTACATTTCAGTCTACTCTTACAGTTAAGCTAACTTAGGGTTAAATGTGAGGAAGCACATTCCCACTTGTGATTACCAGTACTGTCCAGATACTTTTAAATGGGTTGGATCAAGCAGCTAATGAGTGTGATGCTTACCACTTTGTATTTATGTATGGGGCTACAACATGCACTACACCAAAGCACACAAACATTTTCTTACCTAAGAGTCCTGCTTTCCAAATTTAGAAAGTTAGCTTGTACGAGATTAAAGTAAGTTGATCGTTTCTGTAGGCAAGAATTTACCCACAGCCTGTGTTCTTGGAGAACCTTCTTCCTACTCTGCAGAGCGGTGGCTAGGTTTTTGATAGCCGGCAGGCTATCATATCAGGCAAGCTGTAAGCTGCCAATGTATGGCAAAGAGCGATGCATGGCTCTGACTTTCTAAATATGTGACCCCAACGTGCCCTCTTCCAGCAAATTCCAGATCAGTAGCAGGTGCTTAGGTTTGGGCAGTTCAGAGAAACAATTTGTATTAAACTGCCAAAAGAAGCTACAAGCAAAATAAGACATTTGTTAATCTGTTTAAGGATATATGTAAATTGATATTCAAAGTAGTAATGGCCCTTGGGCTTTTGGCAAGTAGCAACTGCAGCTGTTGGATACCACTGATATAACCGGTGATCTTTAGTTTGTTTTGATTTTACTTCCTCCCTCTCTTCCTCCCCTTCTCTCCTTCGTTCAGTAGCTCAAATGGCTTTCAAAGTATTTATTGTATGTCCTAATAAAGGACAGTTATATGTCCCTGAGACTTCCTGTCAGCATTTGATGCCACATGGAGTTTAACTAGAGTTCCTTAGGTTGCTGAATAGCCTCTAAGTGCATACAAGGAAAGGGTAAGTGTTGTAGTTAGGCACAAAGATAAAGGAACACTATTGTAATGAAAAGTAGGTAATTTAACAAGATGAGATAATGTTGTAACACCACACAATAAATCATCCTTTCAATTTTTATGGCTTTATGGCTAAGTACGTCTCATCATCAGTCTCTCTCATGCTCCTCAGAAAGGTCAATCATAAGTGTCCCATCTCTCATTTTTTCAATCTGACAATAATACAGAAGAGGCAAAGGATTACTTTAGGTGGGACACAAGCAATATTTGATATATCGCAGAAACTTTGATTTTATACGTATGTGTGCACACACATACACATACTTCCCCCCTCTCCCCAAGCCTAACAAGTCAATTTGCAGGCCAGAAAGCACATTTATCCTGCCTCACCATGCTTTCCTTCAAGTTATGAATTCAGTCTCTTTAGTTCAGTGGGACACTGTCAGCAGGCTGAACTGTGTATAGAAATCCTGATACTTTCATCTGACTCAGTTTTGCAAAATTGCCTTGAAAAAACTCCATTTTTTCGCCTGCCTAATGCTAATAAAGTAGTTCCAGATTGCAAAACAATGAGAAGAGGGGTAAAGGAACAGGATAGGATAGGATAGGATAGGATAGGATAGGATAGGATAGGATAGGATAGGATAGGATAGGATAGGATAGGATAGGATAGGATAGGATAGGATAGGATAGGACAGACTAGACTAGACTAGACTAGACTAGAGTAGCTTAGTTCTAGCTGGCAGGGATCTACAACAATCATCTAGTCCAGCTGCCTGATCACTCCACAGCTCATCAAAAGTTAAAGCCCATTATGAAGGGCATAGTCCAAATGACTCTTTTTAAGGCACTGACAGGCATGGGGCA
Source organism: Leptosomus discolor (assembly GCF_034619465.1). Classification (NCBI taxonomy): domain Eukaryota; kingdom Metazoa; phylum Chordata; class Aves; order Leptosomiformes; family Leptosomidae; genus Leptosomus; species Leptosomus discolor. The sequence goes on along the minus strand of NC_141419.1, from coordinate 45,124,317 downwards.
TCGACCACCTTTCTAGAGATCCTGTTCCAGTGCTTGTTTGACTGCTCTCTTGGTGAAGAAGTGGTTCCTAATATCTAGTCTGAACCTCCCCTGATGCAGCTTTGAACCATTCCCACACGTCATGTTACTGGGTCCCATGGAGAAGAGATCAGCACTTCCCTCTCCCCTTCCCCACCTCAGGAAGCTGTAGAGAGCAATGAGGTCTCCCCTCAGCCTCCTTCTCTCCAAACTAGACAAACCTAGAGTCCTTCCAGCCCTTCCACCAGCTTTGTTGCCCTCATCTGGATGAATTCAAGTACCTCAACATCCTTTTTAAATTGTGGGGCCCAGAACTGTACCTCAAGGTAAGGCTGTACCAATGCTGAATACAGTGGGATAATCACCTCTTTTGACCGGCTGGTTATGCTGTCTTTGGTGCACGCCGGGATGACGTTTGCCCTCCTGGCTGCCAGGGCACACTTGTGACTCCTGTTGATCCTGTAGTCAACCAGCACCCCTAGATCCCTTTCTGCAGGGCTGCTCTCCAGCTGCTCCTCTCCCAATTTATACTTGTGCCCAGTGTTACTCTGTCCCATGTGCTGAATCTGGTATTTGTTCTTGTTAAATTTCATTACATTGATGACTGCCCAGTGCTGCAATACATCCACATCCCTCTGCAAGGCCTCTTGACCCTCAAGACAGTCAACAGCATCTCCCAGTTTAGTATCATCAGCAAACTTACCAACTGTGCTTCTACATCATTGATAAAAACATTGATCAGAACTGTCCCTAGAACTGAGCCCTGAGGAACACCACTGGTAACTAGCCACCAGCCAGATGTTGCCCCATTCACTACAACCCCTTTAACCTTGCTGTTCAGCCAGTTCTTCACCCAGTGCACATGCAATGCAAGGAACACATGCAATGATACCTCAGTAATGAAAATAGAAAGAGTTTGTCTTTCCCCCAAAATAAGAAGAGTCTGTCTCAGCAGCCAGCAGTATAAGAAAATAATTGATTCACACAAGAACAAATCTTCTGTGCTTTCAACAGGAGGCGTGCAGACTCTTTTTATTTTCTTCTGTAATGGATGATAGTTTATTACATAAAATCATAGAGTCATTTAGGTAGGAAAAGACCCTTAAGATCATTGAGTCCAATCGTAAAATATTACATGTTAGTTAAAAACATATTCTTAACTGTAAGATCTGCTAAATTACACTGGAATCTGAAACTTAGAACAAATGCATGCTTGTGGGTACACTGTGTTAACAAAACTTAAACTGTAGCCACTTTTTGACTCTGAGCTGCTGTGGTGATATTCCCCATTTATCGTTTGTAGCTGCAAGGTAGCATGTTCATACTGGGTTTGGCAATTAATGCGGAAAAGACAACCTCAGTGGGTAACAGAGTTTAGCTGCATATTTTTTATTTCAGTATTGGGTTGAGGAGAAGAGAGAAAAGCAAAAACCTATTGCAAAATCAGTATTTCCAAGGCTCAGGCACTCCATCAAGAATGTATAATAGGTGATCACTGTACTTTTAAATTCTCTGTCATTCAGACTGACAGATATATCAATATATACAGGATCTTAGTTTTCAAGCATTAAGAATTAAATGCTGAAATGCTCAACTTGGAGAAGCATTTGATTTCCTTACTGAGTTTTCTACATTGGTTCATGAAGAGTTTATTAATGTAAGACTGATTAGATTAATTTACAGAGCTGTGGTGCTGGTACAATTGCTCCTCACAGCTTATCAAGCTAATAATTTTTGCATAGCATCACGTGTATGGCATCTGAAAATAAATTGTAACTCTGACTGTGGAATGTGAACTGTTTTGCTTTGCCTGAGATACAATGCAGTATCCACTATTATGTTGTGGGAAGGCTTAAATGAAAAAATGTGACATTGAGGCGTTAATTGGAAAAAAAAAAGAAGAGAGGAGTCTTTGGAAATAACATCTGATAAACATTCAGTAAGTTGTTTTAAGTTGAAGAAAAGTAAGGGGAAATTCTCGTTTGGGATTACATGAGGGCTGGATAGATAGCCAGTCCTCCCAGCAGTGTTGGGTGATTCAGGGTGCTGTGCCCCCAGCCCCAACAAAGGGTAGCTGCAGAGACAAAGGTTGTTCATTTCTACCCTCTTACAGTGGCTGAAGTAGAAGAGTGTCTTTTTATTTTTAATACTTGGGAACTCTGGAGGCTTTGATTGAAACTGTGCAGAAAAAGCTGATTTTCCTAATTTGGAAAAAGTGAACAATGCTGTTATGTGGAATTACGATGACACACCAGAATTATTTCATGAGTTCTGGATTCCTTAGCCGTACCACCCAGACATCAGTCACTGGAGCCAGCCAACAAATGGATAGTGCTAATAATAAACTTCTGTCTTCAGTACAGACCAGCCCTGAAGAGGAGACATGTACTTACTCGTCTGTTGACAGAAAGAAGTGGTGAGACACAGAAAGGTATTAGGCTTTGCCCTAGATTTTGGAGGACTGTGTGCTTTTCTTGTGGAAGCCTCTTTAACCGTCCCTGACCCGCCCTTTTCTCTCACTTCCACAGCCCCTGTCCTCCTGGGCCCTCAGCAAGCTTCTCATACCATTGCCTCAATTGACCTTAGGCACTAGCCCTGATAAGGGTGCCAAGCAGTTTTATTTTCTCACACACATCTGTAAAGCTTGCTGTAGACAAGGTGTTGGGAGAATGTATCAGCTACACTCTCGTAGGCTGGGCTGAGTCCATGAAGATGGAAATGACATAAAGGCTGGGCAAATTTGGGCAGTGTTTCATGGGAACAGGAAAAGGTATGTCCAGCAATGCAACATGATAGCATCACAACCAAATGGCTGCTTGTTTTCCTGGTAGCAGTTTTTGTTTGGTTTTTGATTATATATATTTTCTAAAGAGAAAAATAGTAATTTTCTCTGGCCTCATTTTTTGAAACACCTTAACCATTTCTTCTGAAGTAAAACAATAAAAAATTAAAAAATGTGGACTGTTAAAATGTCACTTCAAGTAAGTTCTGCAAAATTAAGAGCAGCTATGAAAACAGCCTCTAACACTGGGAATTATTCACAGACTGTAACTTCCTGCAACATCGACTAGAATAAGTAGTTCATACTGTATCCACAAAAGTAACAGAGAGGCTAACAAGTATTTTATACTTAGATGTTGCTTAGATGTTTTTAAAGAAGTAATTTAGTTGATGTTGGGGTTTTCTGATAAACAAAATGTGCTAATTTTCCCTTAAGACTGGAAAAATTACTGTGAAACAGTGTTATATGGTTATAAATAGTTTATGTTTCTCTAGTTTTAATAAAAATGTTCTGTGAAAGACTTTGAAGATGAACACTTGTATGTACATATAATTATGTAACCAGTTTATAGCTGATGCTATGATAATTTCTGGCTGTTTTACAAAGCTCTCTGCTATCAGATGTATAATCTCTGTGTTCGCTGAAATAGAAAAGCCACCTTTGTTATGTTTAAGAAAAGAAGAAAGAAGAAAAAAATGATACCAGTACAGTAATTTTCATTTTTTCATTTGCTTAGGTACTTTCATAAGTTACCACATTTTTAATAGCATGGTCAGTTAAAACATTTTTAATTCTGAAAAAATTTTTAATTAATAATGGGTTTTATCCGTCTCTTTTTTTACAAAAAATGTCTTGACTTTTTAACCTCTACTAAAAAGCTCAGAGGCATTTTGCAGAAAACTTGTATTTCCCATCATTCAAGGAAAAACAAACAAACAAATAAACAAAACAAAATGAAAAGCTTGAGGCATATCCATGGGATTTCATTTTTTATTTTAAATTATTCCTTTGTCTTTCTTGTAACCTCCCTTTTTCTTTGGATTTATACAACTGGCTATTTTTGACCATGCTTCCTTAGTCTTTTCTCTCCAGACTTTCTACTTCCTACCTGTCTTCCTGGCATATGCATAAAATTTCATCAATGGATTTTAATGAACTGAACAATAATATAAAATTTCTATTTGTGCATAAAATCTGCCTGTGTACATAAATCACAATGCATGAATATCTACCTGAAAATTTTAAGGATTTCTTCTAAAAAGAATTTATTATATCATGCTTATCCCTGATAGCTGTTATGGAGTGGGGTGAGGATTGCGCTAGGCAAAGTCAGAGGAGGTAGGCCAGGAGGGAGGTAGGCTGCCCTTTTCTCAGTCACTCCCAGAGGTGATAAGGGACCCCTATCCACAGACCAGTCACCTTGGTGAGGCCTGATACCCCTCCCTCCCTCCTTCCCATGGCACCACAGCTATCAAAGATGCCCTTTGCTCCTTTTTTCTCCCCTTGACAGCTTTCCCATCCCCCCTGGGCAGCCAACACAGCCTCTTAGCTCTGCCCTCTCAGTTGCAGCCCTCCTTCAGTGCAGCACTGCAGCCCAGGTGAAGCCTTCCGTCCATTGCGCTGACCCCAAGGCACTGGCAGCCCCATTGCTGAAGCCCCCTCTGAGCTGCCTGGAATGCCCCCTACCAGTTTTGTTGCTACCTGGATACAGCAGCAATTATAATGACGTTTTCAGCTGGTTGACTCTCAAGACCTTTTTGAAGCTGACCCATGCCATGTGTGCTAGAGGAAAGCAAAACTCTTTGCTTTTATCCTTCCCCCTCCTGCTATGCCACCCTGACTAAGCACACACAGGTCAGGGTGGCATGGCAAGATGGAGAAGGATAAAAGCAAAGCAGAGTTTTGACTTCCTCTAGGAGTGGGAGGAATGGGAAGCTGCTTGTTAGAGGCTCTTCAGAGGGCTTGTTGGTCCTGCTGCTTTTCCGTGGGGATGTCAGAGGGAAACAATTTATTAGACAGTCATAATACACTGAGTGGGATAACTTGTCTTAAAAAAAAGGGGTGGGGAGGGACTCTTATAACGAGTTCTTTGGTGAACGAGAAGCTGGAATGCTGCATGGGCAGGTCCATGTTGCCATATGTTTAAATTAGTTATCTGAAGGGTTTTTTCCCCAGTTCTTCAGTAATCCTGGTTGTAACAGAGATGTTTCCGTTAAAAATGTCTTGACACTCAGCAAGCCTTCCTTGGATTGCCAGTTGACTCATCTGATTTCAAGATTTCATACCAACATGCTGACGCCTATGAAAGCAGAGGGAGAACTTACAAAAATGTCATTTGAGTAAACTGAAAGAGGGAGTTTGTAGGTAGAATTAATATTAGATCATCTGTTCGAAGTTACGTGTGGTAATCAGAGGATTATGGCTGGTTATACCTCCAGGGGCAATCCTCTGTTCCTTATGGAAATTTACGATGTAGATGTTCTTGTTAAGTTTTGCTTCTTTGACTGTTTTACCCAGGTTACTGTAGTAAAATCCATCCTGCCACCCATGTCTATACTTCTATATGTGATTACTGTACTTGGGAACAGCAACAGTGTTTGGTACACTGAAACCTTTCCTAAATATGTAAAGTAAGAATAAATATGTGAATGCCTGTGACACTGTCAAACCACAGCAGCATGTAGTGTTACCTAGTGAGGCATCCTGCCATAATTTTATATGTCTGGTTCTTTCCTATATCTTTTCTAGTGAGGGCTGTGTGTTTTTCGTGTTCTAGGAGTGATGGAGGATGACACTGTGAAAGAAAGGAAGGAAATACCATTTCTTTTGGTTTTATACACCTAAGTAATTGGAAGTTTTAGTAAGATCATGGCTCAGCTACAAGTGCTGACACCCACTGAAGGCAATGCCTAGTGAGGCATATGCTTAAACCCTACTGATGTCCTCTCCCTTTCTTGTGCTTAAATGCTTTTTAAATACAGAACCACAGAATCACAGAATGTCAGGGCTTGGAAGGGACCTCTGGAGATCATCTCATCCAACCCCCCTGCCAGACCAGATTCACCTACAGCAGGTTGCACAGGATTGCATCCAAGCAGGTTTTGAATTATCTCTAGAGAAGGAGACTCCACAACCTCCCTGGGCAGCCTGTTCCAGTGCTCTGTCACCTTCACAGTAAAGAGGTTTTTGTTCATGTTCAGGTGGAACTTCTGTGTTCCAGAGTGTGCCCATTGCCCCTTGTTCTGTCACTGGGCACCACTGAAAAGAGCCTGGCCCCGTCTTCTGACACCCACCGTTTCGATATTTATAAGCATTGATAAGGTCCTCTCTCAGTCTGTTCTTTTCCAGGCTAAACAGACACAGGTCTCTCAGCCTTTCCTCGTAACAGAGATGCTCCAGTCCCCTAATCATCTTTGTAGCCCTCTGCTGGACTCTCTCCAGTAGCTCTCTGTCCCTCTTGAACTGGGAAGCCCAGAACTGGACACAGCACTCCAGACATGGCCTCACCAGGACAGCAGAGGGGAGGATAACCTGCCTTGATCTGCTGGCCACACTCCTCTTAATGCATCACAGGACACCATTGGACTTCTTGGCCACAAGGGCACACTGCTGGTTCATGGTCAACTTGCTGTCCAGCAGCCTCCCAGGTCTTTCTCCGCAGAGGTGCTCTCCAGCAGGTTGATCCCCAGCCTGTACTGGTGTGTGGGGTTATTCCTCCGCAAGTGCAGGACCCTACAGTTGACTTTACTGAACCTCAGTAGGTTCCTCTCTGCCCAGCTCTCCAGCCTGCCCAGGTATCTCTGAATGGCAGCACAGCCTTCTTGTGTGTCAGCCACTCTTCCCAGTTTTGGGTCATCAGCAAACTTGCTGAGGGTATACTGTCCCTTCATCCAGGTCATTGATGAACATGTTGAACAAGACCAGACCCAGTACTAGGGAACACCACTAGCTATAGACCTCCAACTAGACTCAGCACTGCTGACATCAACCCTCTGAGCTCTGTCCTTCAGCCAGTTCTGAATCCACCTCACTGTCCACTCATCTAACCCACACTTCCTAAGCTTGCCTATGAGGATGTGATGGGAGACAGTGTCAAAAGCCTTGCTGAAGTTGAGGTAGACAACATCCACTGTTCTCCCCTCATGTACCCAGCCAATCATGCCATCATAGGAGGGTATCAGGTTGGTCAGGCATGATTTCCCTTTGGTGAATCCGTGTTGACTACTCCTGATAACTTTCTTTTCCTTCACATGTTTAGAGATGACATCCAGGATGAGCTGTTCCATCACCTTTCCAGGGATGGACGTGAGGCTGCTTGGTCTGTAGTTTCCTGGGCCCTCCTTGCCCTTTATGAAGGTAGGGGTGACATTGGCTTTCCTCCAGTCCTCAGGCACCTCTCATGTTCGCCATGACCTTTCAAAGATGATGGAGAGTGGCTTAGCAATAACATCTGCCAGCTCCCTCAGCACTCGCTGGTGCATCCCATTGATGCCCATGGATTTGTGAGTATCCAGTTTGCTGAAATGATCTCTAACCCAATCCTCCTTGACCAAGGGGCAGTCTTCTTTTCTCCAGACTTCTTCCCTGCCTCCAGGGTCTGGGATTCCTGACAGCCAGCCTTAGCAGTAAAGACTGAAGCAAAGAAGGCATTTGGTATCTCCCCCTTCTCCATATCCTCAGTCAGCAGGGCACCCTCCTGTCTTGGTTTGAAAGACAGGTGTCTGCAGAGGAAGGCAGGAGCCTCCCTTGAAATGGAAAGTGCAACCCCCTTCCCTCCAAATTATTATAATTTTGAAATTAACGGGCCTTCAGGCAAAGATATGGGGAATAGGAATAACAGTTCTTTACTTATATATATATATATATATATATATAAAAAAAAACCACAAGGCAGGGAAAAACAAACAACCCACTGGTTTACACTGACAGAGTCAGGAATACAACCTGACACCCTGTTAGGGTGGCAGTAGCAGTCCGATAAGATGATGGCTGCAGTCCTCCTGAAGCGATGGATGTAGTTCTGTTGAAGCAGCGATCAGGGAAAAGAGTCTGGTCTTCCTCCGAAGGTCCAGCGGTAGGTAAGTAGCTCTTGTCCTCTGGAACTCCAGTAGAGGGAAAAACTCCTCTGGGAATCCAGTGGAAGAAGGCTGCTAGGGTGTTCGAAATCTCAGTTTTTATTTGGCATAGACTGCTTGGCTCCTTCCCCCCGGGCAGAGCATCTCACAATGGGATGGGGAGTCGTGAGGCAGTTCCTTGATGGGCCATTAACAGGAGATAGTCCAGGATCGAGTTATCTGTGGGTGATGGGATAAGGCATTGTTGTGCCCATTAGCAGAAGATAGTCCAGAGGGGGAAGGCAGGGAGCACTGCCCCACCTGGTCTCAACAGCTCCTGAAGGTGGTAATAGAATACTTTTTTTTCTTTTGGAATATTTTACACTGTAACCTAGGACACCTCCTCATTCAGCTGTGGGCCCCTGTTTTCCCTAGTCTTCTTTTTGCTACCGATGTGTTTGAAGAAGCCCTTCTTGTTGTCCTTGACATCCCTTGCCAGCTTTCATTCCAAGTGGGCCTTAGCCTTCCTCGTTGCATCCCTGCATACTCTGAAAACGTTCCTGTATTCCTCCCAAGTGGCCAGTCCCTTTTTCCAAATTCTCTAAACTTCATTATTCCCTTTGAGTTTTTCCAGAAGCTCCTTGCTCATCCAGGTAGACCTCCTGCCTCCTTTGCTTGATTTCTTCCCCATAGGGATGCACTGATCTTGAGCTTGCAGGAAGTGGTGCTTGAATATTAACCAGCTCTCTTGGATCCCCATACCTTCTAGAGCCCTAACCCATGAGATACCTTGCATTAAAAGGATCTTCCTTTTATGGTAACATTGGAGTATATGTTTAAAACTATGTTTTAGAGACAGGCTTTGGAGGCTGAGTTTTGTGTTTAAAAATACTGATTTTATAATCCGTTGTGGTAATAACTGCAATAGGCTAAAAATAAGGTGGTTGTTTACAAGTTACTGTTTGACAAACAGCTTGCTTTTCTCTAGTTTGTCACAAACACAAGTCCATTTGCAGCTGTGTTTTTATTGATGACATTTCAATGATTTGCATTATCTATTACCTGGCTTAAAATATTGTCTCAAATTCTATGATGAAGATTTAACAAATTCATCATTTAGTAGAATCAGTAGGATAAAGATCAACTGTTATTTTTGTACATTGAATCTAGAGTTTCAGTTCACAATGTCATAAATGTATTTTTTTTTTAAACTAGCAGATAAATACTCAAATCAAACGCAGCACAATTGCTCTGTTCCGTAAATGTGACTTTAAGTACATTTTTTTTAGGGATTCTGTAATGTACTGCTTTTCAGATAAAAAGCACAAAAATAAATGCTATTAATATTTATCTAGGTTGTATGCTAGACATAAGGGAGTCTTGCTTTTGAGATCTGTTGTCACACTCAATGAGCATCTGGTAGGAAAGTTCATGGGCCATGTCCCTGGTGAGTGTAAATTGTCATAGGTCCGGTGACTTCAACTGAGCTATGACTATACAAATTCCCCTGCCGGTTAGTTTTTTACTTTTTAACACTAGACTCCCCTTCTTTTCTGATGCTATTTATTACATTCCTTTAGTATATGGGAAATGTTTTTACATCCCTCTTGTATTTTAGTGAGGTCTTGGTGGTGTTAACTACTTTGATGGGTATTTTCTGAGATTCCAGGAGTGCTGTTCTTCTTTAGACACAGGTGAAGATCATAGAATCACAGAATCATAGAATGGTTTGGGTTGGAAAGAACCTCAAAAATCATCTAGTTCCACTCCCTGCCATGGCCGGGGCATCTCCCACTAGACCAGGTTGCTCAAGGCTCCATCCAACCTGGTCTTGAACACTTCCAGGGATGGAGCATCAACAACTTCCTTAGGCAATCTGTTCCAGCGTCTCACCACCCTCAGGGTGATGAAGTTCTTCCTTGTATCTAGTCTAAACCTGCCCTCTCCCAGCTTCCAACCATTACCCCTCATCCCATCACTGCAGCCCCTTGTAAAAAGTCCCTCCCCATCCTTCTTGTAGGCCCCCTCTAGGTACTGGAAGGCCACTATAAGGTCATCCCGAAGCCTTCTCTTTTCCAGGCTGAACAAGCCCAACTCTCTCAGCTTGTGCTTGCAGGAAAGGTGTTCCAAACCCCTGACCATCTTGTTAGCCCTTCTCTGGACTCGCTCCAACAGCTCCATGTCTTTCTTGTGTTGGGGGCTCCAGAGCTGGACACAGTATTCCAGGTGGGGTCTCATGAGGACAGAGTAGAGGGGCAGAATCGCCTCCCTCGACCTGCTGGTGACACTTCTTTTGATGCAGCTCAGGATACGGTTGGCTTTCTGGGCTGCAAACGCGCACTGTTGGCTTATGTTCATCCTATCATCCACCAGCCCGCCCAAGTCCTTCTCCCCAGGACTGCTCTCTATCCACTCATCGTCCAGCTTGTATCTGTGCTTGGGATTGCCTTGACCCAGGTGCAGGACCTTGTACTTGTCCTTGTTAAACTTCATGAGGTTGACCTGGGCCCATGTCTCCAGCCTGTCAAGGTCCCTCTGGATGGCCTGCCTTCCCTCCAGTGTGTCAACCTCACCACACAGGTTGGTGTTGTCGGCAAACTTGCTGAGGGTGCACTCGATGCCACTGCCCGTGTTGCCAACAAAGATGTTAAATAGCAGCAGTCCCAGTACTGATCCCTGAGGAACACCACTTGTCACTGGTCTCCACTCTGACGTCGAGCCATTGATCACAACTCTCTGAGTGCGACCTTCCAGCCAGTTTCTTATCCACCAAGTGGTCCATCTGTCAAATCCATATCTTTCCAATTTTGAGACCAGAGTGTCGTGTGGGACAGTGTCGAAGGCTTTGCACAAGTCCGGATAGATGATATCAGTTGTTCTTCCCTTATCAGTTGGTGCTGTGACTGCATCATAAAAGGCCACCAGATTTGTCAGGCAGGATTTTCCCTTGATGAAGCCATGTTGGTTGCCACCAATCGCCTCCATAGTGCCATAGCAGAGCCTTCAGGAGGATCTGCTCCATGATCTTGACAGGCACAGAGGTGAGACTGACTGGCCTGTAGTTGCCTGGGTCTTCCTTTTTTCCCTTTTTGAAAATGGGGGTGATGTTTCCCCTTTTCCAGTCATCGGGCACTTCACCAGGCTGCCATGACTTCTCAAATACTATGGAAAGTGGCCTAGCAACTTGGTCTGCTAGTTAAGATGTGCAAACAATGATTTTATGTGCCGGAAAGGTGGATTATTTGCAGATAAACCTTTGGTCAGAGAATAAAACTGTTTGTTCAGGGCATGGAAACAGGTAGGGCAGGAATCCTGCTCCCTTATCAATTGATGTGGGTGCAGGGTGCCTCCATCCAGGGAGGGGCATGATGCAGCAGTGATGTGTCCTGCCATCCTTCCACTTCTCAGCCTCAGCAGGTGGGACATAGATGTGTAGATGTAGGGGTTTTGGTGTTTTGTGTTTTGTATGGTTTTGGGAGTTTTTTGTGGGTTTTTTTGGTTGGGTGTTTCTTTTTTTTTTTAAGTTTTCCGGTACACCTGGGTTTTGGAAACTTCATTAAAACCTCCAGCCCATTTGTGCATGTTACTGAATTTCTGTCCTGTATGGGCAGAAGTTACAGGTGATGTCAGGAGCACCTGGCAGTAGTCCAGCCCTTCCTAATGGATGAATAGTAATAGTTCAGGCAATACTGCTTTTGAAAAATCCCATTCTTTTCTTCCATCAAATATTTATACCCCTGTCCTGTTGCCTTGAATGTCAGGTTCCTTTGGTCTCCTGTACACAACAGGAGGCCTATGAGAAGGAGCAATTTTAGAGCCTGTTGTCACTGTTACTTTAAAAGACAACACTCTTGACAATTTTCAGTTCATGGTTAAACAAGAATTGAATGTATTACTTGATATTTTCCCTGAAAGGTAAATAAATAAACCTGAGAGGAAAGAACCCAGTATTTCTCTACAGTAACATTAATATAAATTCACTGTGCTTTTGACAGGAGGCAAATTTTGTAGATGTGATACAGTACATGACAGGGGTAGTACGTTTCTCTTCTCTCAGATCTTCTCTGTGACCTGTTTCAGTTGGAAGGAGTGGATATTTGGAGATGTGAACTCATTTTAGCCATTGAAAAATGATCCTCTTGCGAGTCAGGTTTGCTCCCCGGCTCTATGGTATGATACATGTCAAAAGTAAGGGTAAGAAATTACAAGGGCTATAGTGCCAGATTCTAAGAGGTCCTGATTTTCAGATGCGGTATAAACAAACCATGATTACATATGTGTATTAAAAACATAAATCCCTGATTTTTTACTGCGGCCCTTTATAATGCCCTTCCCACAAGTCAGAGTGAATTGCCTCTCTAATTAAATATAATCCCTTTATTCCTTTAATTCTTTATATTGCAGGTCATTTAATGTATGTGCTTTATGTTTATGAAGTAGCCACACACCAGGCTAAGTAAACTCATAGTCTGAAATATGATGCTTGTCCTTTTCCCTCTGATTTTACTGTCAGTCATAATCGTGCTCTTTACACAGCTTCTGCCATCAGTTTTCAAGCTGTAGCTATGAAAAACTCATGAGACTTTCCCACAAGATGAGTGACTGTATGCAAAATGTTGTATTTCTCTACTTATAGCAAATAGAATGACTTTAATAATTTGTCCTTTCCTTCATCTCTCACTGTCTAACTGTGGGTTTCTGTGCATTTGTCCTTGCTTTGTCACTCCACTTGTAATGGAATATGAGGAGGACACATAATATCCTCTCTTAGTATTTAAGAGTTTTTAATTAAAAGCTATTCAGTCTCTGGACAATATAAAAGAGGGTCAAAACTTCAGGTTTGTTACTTGTGGGAAAATCTATAGGAAGTTTTAACTGCACTTCATTTGCTTGTGGGAAACTGCTGTAACAAAGTTTTGACTATTTTTTTAAAGACTAATCTCTGTTATATTCCATGAATTGGCTTAGTGTCGTTTACTTTGGTAAAGTGTAAGCTGAGGATGTATCCCTCCAAATAACTTCTAAGTAAGTTCATTATTTGAATATATTAAAATAAATTGTTCTCAAATTATGGTTTTAAATAACATTTTTGTGCATTTTATTACAAGGGTAGGTTGGTAGGGTATTATTAACTTAGTTGGGATTTTTAAGTATTTAGTCAAAAAAGTTTTTGTTCTGAAGGGTTTCTGAGTTTCTTTTTGTGGCTGATACAGTGTTGTGCCTCTTCTGTTTTCAGGAAAACAGACTTTACTTACAAGTTTCTATTGTCTTTCAAAGTTAAATTTGTGGGATGCAATCAGAAAAAAAGTATCTTACTAGCAAATAAAAATCAGAAAAAAGGTGTCTTACTAGCAAATAAATATTTAGTACCTCTAAACTCTGCTTTCAGAATTCCCTTTTTGAACCCTTGCTAAGGATTGTTATCCCTTCATGTGTTTTCTCTATTTTTCAGCAAAACCACTAGGTCTGCACTCACTGTGTTTTCAGGGGCACCAGATACATGCTGAAAGCTCACATCAGAATTATGTGTTTCACAAGGTGATATTAGAAATTGAACAGGGTTTCTGTGATTGCCTTGTATTTACTGGGACTTTTTTTTGTTTCATATGCCCTCTGGACTGTTCAGTTGTGACAGTTGCATATGATAGGTTGTGTTACATAGATATTGTACAGTGTGTTGTGCCCAGATGTATTCTTTCAGCATTTCAGATTTTCTGTTAAGAAAAGCCTCTTTGTTTCCTGGATATTTTCTTTTGTAGTCGTTTGTTCAGTGTTCTTTCTGTGTCACGTGTGAAATTAAAGTAATGCTTAATGTGAGGGTGGGAGTGGCGATCTTCAGTGTGGTTTTGGAGCACACGCAGTATGCCTAGAAATCTCTCCATTTACTTCTAAAGCATGTATCTACCTTATGGAAGTCTCGCATGACCTCCATCTAGAGAGATTCCTGTTCATGCATGGTGGGGTTTATTCCTATTCAGAGGCACCTTATTCTTCCAGTGCTTCCTTTATAGACCCAGGTGTGCCTGAAAGTTATGATTTTTGTCAGTGAGAGGAGATTCAACTGGCACTATGCCACTGAACATGCATCTTTCTTCTACACTGTTTGTTTGGTTGATTATCTATTTCATACAGACTTCAGCCTACAAACCTGAAGGCAGATTGTGTTTAATCAGGTGGTGCAGTGCATGTGTGATAAGGAACTTGTAAGTATCTTAGCAGTGCTTGATTCTTCAATATGTTTCCAGACCTGGTAGGCCTGCCTGGTCAATCTTAGAGACAGCCCATAGAGGACATAAAAGTAGTATCAGTGTTTTGGTGTTATTTGTGCATGCCCAAAATAAAGGGTTCTCCTGCTTTAGCTTTATATTAGAAAGGCTAGTTCTTAACTTTATTGTTCTGGCAGATCACCTTATGGGCCTGAAAAACTAATGGCATTCATCCTAAGATGGGGTTGGGGTTTTAGGAATAGAGGGTCTGTTCAGTCAGATTCTTTACAGTTTTATTTTTAAATTGAAACTCTGGTCAAACATGTGACAAGTAGTTGGGTGGAGAGTTCTTTTGGTAGGAGAATATACCTTACCTCCACTGTAATTGAGTGCTGAGAAAATTCATGTTCCAGGTGCACTGTCTTCGAGACTGCCCTCCAGAAAAGGTGAAAAAAGAAGGTCAACACTTAGGATGTTGCCAACTCTGTTTTGTAAAAAAAAAAAAGTTATGTAAAAATGGAAGAAAATCACTAGTGAGAAAAGGTAACGCCGTCTTGAAACATTCAGAAAGAAACAATAAAGAACAAAGGTAAAAAAGTACCTATGGCAGTTAGCTTGTAAGATTTCTGCAAGTGGAACAAAATAAACTCTTCTGGATTCCTCTTGTGCAGTCAGATTTCTACTTTTACCAGGGTTCTTGATCAGAGGAGACTTTACAGCTCAGGCAGCAGGAAAGTGAAGATTCAGTACTTCTGCCTATTTTCAGCAGCTTTTAACTCTTGCTGTGATCAGCAACTGAATTGCTGGCATATGGTTTGGAGCACAAATCAAAGCTGCACGTGGTTCCAAAGACTCCTGTTTGAACTGAGCATGATGCCACTCCTGCACCGTTTTATCACATTCCCCCCCAGGTTGCTTTTTGCTGCGGATGTTTTGCCATGTGCTGAGAGTACGTGTAGCCAAGGGAAAGGGTAGTCTGTAAGGAAACTCTTAAGTGCTGCCACTTCTGCAGCTTTGTTGAAGTCAACTGTTTTCCTAAGAAAACTAATGTAATTTTGTCCCCTTGATCACTAGTACTGGTTAAACTGTATACACTGAGTTTCCTGACCTGACAAAGATGCATGTAGAATGACAGACCAGCTTCTATCAGAGTATCTGACATCAGGTTACTGTTTACTTTTGCTTGCATCCATGGTAATAGTCATATCCAGTTTAGTTTAATCAGCAGTTGACTATAACATGGGAGAGAGGTGCATATGTGTGTATATATAGTATCTAAGCTGTATTTAGAAGTTCTTGACAGAAATAAATAAACTGAGCTAAGTAAGAGATCGCATTGCTTTTGTCACCAAACCCATGCTGTTTGGAGTGCTATTTTTTATAGATTTTTTTTTTTTTAGTTCTATCATGAGAGTCTTGCATTGAAAGTTGAAGTGTGAGGTACAGTTTCAGTTATATACATTGCAGACATTGTTCTGCAGGATAGGGGTATGAATTTACTCTTGAAAAAGAGGTCAAATAGAGGTTTCATATTCATTCAGCTCCTTTTGGGAATTGCTGACTTCCTACCGAGGTGGTCAAGGATCATAAAACAGGCACAGACAAAATGCTTTGATATTTTTGTCCTTTCAGGCATGATGCAATTGTTGAGGTTTTGTTATGAGAGTGAAAGAATTTCACTGCAGAAATTAACTGATCCTGAAAGACTCCTCCTCAATCAAACCATAATCAAAAACTTACATATCTTTGTTGAAGAAAAACATGTTTCAGAATTTGTAGACAAAATGTTGCTCTACGAATATTTAGCAATCATACTGTGATAGGAAATAAAGGCCAGATCTGGGCAACAACTGCATGAGAGACTTCGTATCGCCATGGTTTATCTAGCAGCTGTGTGATGGCTCAGGTTCTGTTAAGTCATTGTCTTTCTGGGAGGAAAGGGAGAAATGCTGCTCAAGTGCCGATTGATGGTTCCAGCTTTTGTCTACACTGTACAGACAGTCCTGCTCAACCTTCCACTGCTGAAGATTTTATAGTTTAAGAAACAGTGGTAACATTTCCCTGAAGACATGAGCTTTATCAGGGAGACACAGCAGAGGAAAAATCAAAAGAAGTTCCTAAGACAGAATAAGATATCGGAAATACAGGGCTGCATTCTGCACTGCATGGTGTTGGGTGATGTGCTCATCATGAATAGCTGTTATCAGGCAGAAGGTTTTCATGCTGATTTGGCCCAGCTGAAGTTATGTGCTTTTACACGTATTCACTGACAGTTTTGCCCTGCTCATGTGGCACCTTAAGGAAGGGTGAAGGTCTAAGTGAAGTGGAAGCATAGGTGACCAAATAAGGTGCTGATATCCAAAGGTAGTGAAATACAAAGTGCAAAAGGGTATTGAAGTGGTACTTCAAAAATTGATGGTCTTGGAGAAGTACATCAGAGTTTTGAACTGACTGCTTAGTTATGAAAGCTGATTAAGCTTTTGAGTGTCCTAAGATTACTCTAGAGTCATGGTTTTCTAGATTATTTTTTATGCCTCTTTTGGTCCATCATGCAGTGAATGTCATGATGTGAATCTATCAGGCGGATGAGTCCTAGCACAGACCTGTGCTGTGCCAGAGGAAACACCTGGCATACTGGATATTAACTCTGAGAGCACTCTCACTCTGAAGTCCCTTTTCAGTGCTTGGATAGTTATGATCTACAGATCAGCTCTGTATTATTCACTGGAGCTTTGGGGATGATGTGTTGAACGACTGGGCCTTTAGGCTAGTGCTTTTATGCCAAAAAAATTATGATGATGTGAGTAAAATTTGGCCCAAAGCCTCATTGAATTGAAAAACGTATTAAAATGTATGTTGGAAGAGGAATTTGGCATTGACTCGATCTAGAGAAGAGGAAAAGAGGTTAAAACCTTGATTACTTTTTATTCTGTTTACCTAATTCAGAGTTCTAAATTATTCCATCTTTTAATTAAAGCTTGGGAAGATGTCTTCTGCTGTTCACTACAGGAAATGAAGAAAGGGAGAGAGAGGTGGGAGAAGAGAACGAACTGTTTATTTAATTGTACTGGGTGCAGCTAGGTGCCAAAAATGCGCAAGGACATGTGACAAGACCTGTGTTGCTGTCTCAGTCTGAAGGCTTTTTAATAGATTAATCTGTCAAATCCCATTACTATTAGTGTATGATTTTTAAATTAATCTTGGGGTTTGGTTTACTTCTTTTCTCTAATGAACTATTTACAGGGTTCCTCATTAATACTTCTAAGGTAGTGTAGAGACAATTGGAGGAGAAAGCTGCACCTGGGGAATGGAACAATTTCAGATTTACAGTCTTTTGGGGTTTTCTCCTTTTATGAGGATATGTTTTGTTAAAATTAATTGGGGACAGCTAGACATCTGCTTATAAAATCCCACCTGTGTTTTGCAGAGAAGATTACCATGAAGATGGGTTCTGTCAGCCATACAGGGGAATTGCGTGTGCACGGATCATTGGAAACAGGACCATTTATGTTGACTCCCTCCAGATGCAAGGGGAAATAGAAAATCGAATTACTGGTAAGCTTATACATCTCTGTAGCAGGGCAAAAAATGTTTGTGAAAGTATCCAATTCAGTTATAAATAGTGCTGTCAGTTTTATCAGTTAATGATGAAGATATCCTTATATTGAGGTTTAGAGATGAGCCAGTTTCACACCTGTGCAGTTAGCAAAATTTGGAGCAAGAAAGATTAATATCTGCTATCATGTGTGGAAGATTCTTCCATGTATTAAGTAAAATGTCAAAGCATTGACTTTTTAACAGGTTGTAGTTTATACTGGAGCTTTTTGCATCATGGTTTCAAATAGAAGTTTTTTATTAAAAAAAAAAGTGATATAATAAAAAATGACTGGGTTTTGATTTTCTTACAAAATGTATGGTGGGGTTTCCTCCTGTATTGTGTAATCCTGGCAGAGTCTGGATTTCACACTGATTTATATAAAACAAGAGTCAACCTTCCTGTGCTCTGCTCCTGATGATCATCGTTTTGGTACAGAGTCACAAACATCTTATCCAAAACCTTAATGACTTTTAGTGGGCTGTACATCAATATGGGTTTTCTTCACTGGACCTCAGTTACCTGACATTAGCAGCTGTGACTCTGATGTACACAAGTAGAGCAAGCAAATGAATCCTTGGAGTAGAGCAAACTGTTTATTGTAATAGATGGCCAATTAACATGGTCCAGCACGAGCTTATTTGTACATGGACAGATAAGGCTAACTAATTAAATCTTTCAATTTTAACATAACTAGTTGTCAAAAATAGTTTGTCCACTCTGTCTCCTTAAGGATACTACCTTAAAGGCTCATTGTCAAGCCAGAAATCCAGGTCAGGTTTTTTTCTGTCCTTGAGATGGTGATCAGATTCTGAGACTGGTGAAATCCGGGTGCTGACTTTTCCTTGTGCTGCTATGACTCATTGCCCTCCCTCCTTTCGCCTGTACTGTGTTGTAATTCCAGCCTCTTTTACTATTATGTCATTAATTAATACATACTACTGATACAGGTTTTTTTCTATGACATAATCTTTATCCTGTTTAGATGTTTTTCAGCAATGAGGAAATGTTCAGCTATCTGAAATTATTAAATCTGTAACTCCGTGAATTAGGTTCAGAATGTCCTTTAAAAAAAACCCCACAAACCAAAAACCAGACCCCAAAAAATAGCCCCAAAAAACCACAACCAAAAACTTGTGATATCTTCCCAGAAAATGTTTATTGGTAAGTTACACTTGTTTCAGGAATATGCAACATGGACATTTATGACCTGGCTGCTGGATCCCTAATACCAGTGATAATCAGTTAGATTTTGGAGGCTGGGATTCTCTGTCCTGGAGTTGAGGAGAATTTCTGATGGAACCTTTCTTTTTTAAGAAAACTATGTGAACCACCATGTAGAACTGCCCAGTGCCTAGCTAGGCAGTAATGATAATCCATTAATAGTATGGCATTTTCAAACTGTATATATCCAAAGGACATACCAAATGCCTTACGCAAAATAACCCTGAGGATTTCACAGCATACTTGGTTCTTTCGGCTCTTCTTATATGTAAAACAAGTATTGCAAGACTGGGTGTTCTCTGTCCAAATTGTAGGGTATTTTTGAAATTGCAATAGCTTATTAGATAAATATAAAATCTGCTGAATAACTGCTGCTGAGGTTTTGCTTATACTTTTGCCCGTACTTCCCAAGTGTAGTTCTTGGTGGAAGGTCTTTGTGCTCGAGCTGTAGACTGTCCAGAGGAGGCTGTGCGTGGGAAACGGTGACACCTACTGCTCGACGCCAAGAACATTTAATAAGGTTACAGGCAACATCTATGGGGAATTTTCATTCCAGGTTTTCATTTCCCTGCTGTGCTGATGTGTGAAATACATTCCCTTTGTCTCCATGGTCCCTGGTGCTGTTTGGTCCTGGCCATGTGGTTAGGTGAGAATTGCAGCCTTCTATTAAAAAAAGAAGGACGTTTATGGAGAAAAACTTGAGACATGACTTGAAAGGCTGGAAGGCCAACAATAAAGAGTGCATGAACCTGACCCCTGATCTGTGGATATGTGTGGTTAGCAATGTCTTTGCTGTGCCATTTAATATCTGTATAATAACTAAAAAAACAAACCTCTTAGATGCCACTGCACAGTCCTTTTGGCTTTTGCACCACCCATCAAAATACGGACATGATTGTGAATTGCACACTCTTCACTCATGTCGATCTAAACTTTTAACACCTTCACAAAAATTAATGTGGTGTTTCAAATAGACATCAGTGACTGCTTCACTCCTCCATGTTTATTTTTTCCCTGTTAGTCTTTCAGACAAGCACATGTCACAGCTGTGTGTGAGGCCTGATACTGTGCTTGCATGCAGTGTTCCTTACGTGACTGATAAATTATTATATTCCTGCATTGATATTTCTATATTAAAATAAGCAAAGGTGTAAAAGGCTGAAGCTGGGGCTGCTTGCTGCATGTGTGGTGTTTAGGAAACAACATGAGAGTCTCTGATAGCAGGTGACAGCAGGAAGTAGATGGTTGAAAGGAATGAGCTGGACAAGAGGGAAATAATTGATTTGTAGGTTGTAAATAGACTGCTGAGTGACTTAAACTGCTCATTTCCTCTCCTTTTACAGTGTGTGTTGGTGAAACTGCAGTCTTGCAAGCCTCACTCACAAATGATGCTTTCCAGTGTGGGAATGAGCATTCCTACATTTAAAGCTTCATTCATCCCCAGATACATGATGCATATGCACATTTGTCTTTGCAATGTGCAAGAAAACTCTCAGATAAGTGTTAGTGTGTAGGTACTGAGCGCTGGAGGGGAGGAGTAAGTTCCTAATTCATTCTGACATTCATCTTAATTTGATCAGTATGCTGAGATTGATTACATTCATTTTTCCCAAAACTGCTGCCTGTTACACTTCTGATGTCTATTAATATCAGTATCTCCCCAAATATCACTTCCTTTTGCCTGTCAAGACTTGAAAAACACTTGTCTTGTTTATTGATCAAAATGTCTACAGGAGGAATGTCGTGGTCTGAGCCCACCCAGCCAGCTACAAAGCCCCACGCAGCCGCTCGCTCACCCTTACCAGGTCCCCGAGGGATGGGGAGGAGAAAAATACGACCAAAAAGTCTTGAGGGTCGAGACAAAGGACAGGGAGGGCTCACTCACCAGTCATGGTCACGGGCAACAGACAGACTCAACTTGGGGATAACAACACACATTTAATACAAACAACCACCACAATCAAGGATAACGAGAGATACAACCAGGTCTTAAATACAACACACCTTCCTGCCCCTCCCCCGCTCCGGTCTCCCCGGGCTCAGCTCTGCTCCCTCTTCCCCCCCAGCAGCGCAGGGGGCAGGGAATGGGGGTCACAGTCCGTCCGGCACAAGGTGTCTCCGCTGCTCCTTCCCCCTCAGGGAGAGGGGCCCTCGCAGCCCTCCCCTGCCCCACCGCGGGGTCCCTCTCCCGGCAGACAGCCCTCCAGGAACTGCCCCAACGCGAGTCCTTCCCGCGGGGACGCAGCTCCCCAGAACCCCCCAGCGCGGGGCCCTCCCGGGGCTGCCGCCCTCCCACCGACGGGCGGCTCCAGCGCGGCCGCAGTCGCGCTCTGCTCCGGGCCCGGACCCTGCTCCTCCGGCCCGGGGCCCTCCGCGGGCTGCAGGGCGACCTCTGGGCCACCGCTGGGCTCCAGGGGCTGCAGGGGCTCAGCCGCTACCCCACCGCGGGCCGCAGGGGAACCTCTGCAGCGGCACAGCTCCCCCTCCCCTTCCTCACCGACCGGGTGTCCGCAGGGCTGTCTCTCTCCCATCCCCTCCTCTCCTCCACTCACCTACAAAGAAACACGAACAAAGAACTCGATCAACGGCTTCTTTCACTCTTAAATAGAGTTACTTGCAGAGGCGCCATTAGTCTGGCCTTGGCCAGAGGTGGGTCCAAAATCGGAGCCAGGGGGGCTTCTGGAAGCCTCTTAAAGGAGGCACCTCTGTAGCCCACTCCCCCACTATCAAACCGCTGCCAGACACCAAACCACCACAAGGAAGAAGCTGGTTGATCCTCATTCAGATTTTACCAAATTAGGAACTTTGGAAATACATGTTGGCATCCTGGCAGACATATCTTGCCTTCGGTCTTTATCCTTTCAAGTTGAAAATAGTCAAGCACCAACGATTTGCTCAATGCTAGTCACTTGGGTAAATTCTGATGAACTGAGGTCCTACAAGCTTGCAGACGTCAGAGGGACACTGAGATGCTATGCTTGCTTTCTGCATTTGTCAGCGCTCTTTTATAGCAGCAGTTGCCTGATTTCCTCACTGCTCAGTAGGCTTTCAGATCCTCAAGAAAAGACAGAAGTTGTGAAGGGCAAATGACATGAAAATTATGTTGTTTCTTATGCTTTTCATGAATGTAATACTTAAGCAATATTTTTGTTCCTTTTCAGCTGCATTTACTATGATTGGCACTTCCACGCATTTGTCCGATCAGTGCTCACAGTTTGCTATACCATCCTTCTGCCACTTTGTGTTTCCCCTGTGTGACGAGCGCTCTCGGACCCCTAAGCCACGGGAACTGTGCCGGGATGAATGTGAAGTTCTGGAGAACGATCTCTGTAAGCAGGAGTACAACATCGCTAGGTCAAACCCCCTCATCTTGATGCAGCTACAGTTGCCTAAGTGTGAGGATCTCCCACGACCTGACACCTTGGAAGCTGCCAACTGCATAAGGATTGGGATCCCCGTGGAAAGACTCAGCCAATGTAAGTTCGGGTGCTATATCACTGGGAAAAAGTAGGGCTTGTGGCTTCCTCAGGTTGGGTCTGAGAGACAATATTTTTATCAGCCATTCTTTTTGTAAAGAAAGTACTGCTGTACTGGATGCTGCTACTTTTTATTATAATGTGACTGACCATAATCTTGCACTGTTATAAGATATAGTTAAGATGGTGATGAAGTTTAAAGGATGCTGCTTAGTACTGAAAAGGGTTGTATCAACCACCCTGGACACTAAAATTCTGTGTTCACACAACTGATTTGACTCAGATTTGCAAGGGGAAGCAGTGCGTTGCAGGCTTCCCTTCCCACATGCCAGCCCCCGCCTCTGACTCAGTCTTTGCCTTTCTGGATGAGTCCCCCATACAGCTATTTGTGAGTTCTGTTTACCTATCAGTAAACCTCAGATAGGCTGTGGAAGCTTCACTGGAAAAAACCTGTTGAGAAATTAAGCATTCAATGTTCATTATTTCTGTATGGATATCCACAAGAATATTAGTCCTGTAGATCAGTCATGGAGTGTATTGTCTTTCTTCAGCCACACAGGATGGGTGAAAACATCTATCTCACTTCCATGAGTTTATATTTGCATTCAAGAGTAGAAGGGCTGTTACATTGTCAGTAATTATGTGCTGCCTATTTTTGTGCCTACTCCATTTCCTAGCAATTAATCACCACCTCTACAATGTTCAGTAAGGAAGCTCCAAGAGACTAAAGGTGTTTAGAGTTCACAGTGTGGTAAGATTATTCTGAATATCCACTGTCTGAACCCACAGTCAGAAGCAGGGCTCATGGCATAGCGGTGGGCGTGGAAGACGAGCTGTGTGCTAGTGTGATAGGTAGAGACACGGACAATTTAAAGTGTCAAAATCCAATGCGAATTTTATTATATTAGCAAGCGAACAAGAGCAAAGGCAGCACTGGGCGGCCGGGGAGTCTGCGCTCCGCCAACGGCTCGCAACTCCCCGCCTCGTGTAAGCACATTATATACAGTCTC
Organism: Leptosomus discolor; assembly: GCF_034619465.1. Taxonomy (NCBI): domain Eukaryota; kingdom Metazoa; phylum Chordata; class Aves; order Leptosomiformes; family Leptosomidae; genus Leptosomus; species Leptosomus discolor. Next base: position 45,100,952 of record NC_141419.1, on the reverse strand, counting down.
ATTTCCTGCATTCGTGATGTCGCAATCAGGTCGATACTCTGCGCATGTTCCTTCTGTTGCTGGGGGGTCTTTCTCTGCCTCCTGGTGATCGTAAGGATGAAGGCTGAAGGTCTTCTTCGTTGCCCTGTGGGTGGACTTATGCAAGAATGTGACTACTCAACCCCCTCAGCTACGGGTCCTGTTGACTTGTGCAAGAATGTCCTTCGGTTGGGCTATCAAGCCTTGCGGGCACATAAATCTTCCATCCATACCTTCCCATACAGGTTTAATGAACAAAGCACAATATGTTACTTGTTACACTAGGAAGGCAGAAATGTAGTGTAGCTGGGAAGCAGAAATAACTGAAAAAACAATGGCAGAACCAAATCATCCAGGGAAGAGGTATCAAGCAAAAGGGATGAGAATAAAAACAGCAGAAAGTCTGGCAAAAGTATTCCATGATTCTCAGAGCCAGTGGTGCTCGCTCTGTTGGAACAGCTGTGATGTGAGTACCCTGTGGGTTTGGAGGGAAGGACTTTGAGAGAGCTGGATTCCTGAGGGCTGGGGAGGGGGACTCGGAAAACTGAAGAAGGTAGTGTTGCAAATATGCAGAAAAATGCATGATTCAGTTCAGGTGACACATGGGAGACAAGCACTCAAAAAGTATGGAGAGAGGATAGCAGCACAACAGAGAGAGAATAAAGATACGAGTTCAGCAGATACGAAAATGATGTATCTAAAGAGAAGAAAAGCCTGAATTCCATTTTTCTAAAGAAGAAAAGAAGGAAAAATTGGTGAGGTATCAAAAAATGCAGGACTAATTTCTCTAGGAATTGAACGGTGTGAGGAAGACAGGAAGATTACAAGAAATAAAAGCGGCGGGAAGTTTGCACTGTTGGCATCTGAGACTTGTCCTGAAGTGAAACTAATAGCTCTAATTTAGTTTATCTAAATCTGTATCTAAAAGTCCATACATGCCTCTTAGTACCAACTTGCATTCAGGGTTACCAAATACTGGTGTGAATAGCTATAGAGCTGAGACACTCCAGGGCAGAATCCAGAAATAACTGGGTGTAAGAGCACAGATACCCACAGAACTGAATTTTCAAAACCTACAGCTTTCATTTAAATCCTGAAGTACCTAAATTCAAGTACTTTTGCATGCATGGTCAATGCACTTCAACCCTTTCAGTCTTGCTGGCCCTTGATTGTTTTGTTGTTTAACAATGTTTTCTCAAACCCTATGTTGCAGATCATCAGTGCTACAATGGTTCTGGAGCAGACTACAGAGGGACAGTCAGTGTTACCAAGTCTGGACACACTTGCCAGCTCTGGGACTCGCAGACTCCCCACAACCATGATCTCACAAGCATTCAGTTTCCAGAGCTAGGTGGAGGACATGCATATTGCCGAAATCCTGGAGGTCAGATGGATGGGCCCTGGTGTTTTACAAAGAATAAAAACGTACGCATGGAACTGTGTGACATACCTTCTTGTAGTATGTATTCTCTTTCTTTTTTCCCCTACTACTGCCCTGAATCCTTTGTAATTTTGAATGTTCCCTATTTTTAAAAGTATAATTCACTTAAGAGGGTCATGCTTTCGAATGTTTCACTTGCTGTAGTGTGGCACCCTTGTTTTGTGTTGTAGGCATGTAGTATTTTCTGGAGATCAGAGCTTATAACAGATATTGTGACGCTTTTTTATTATATATCGGGTGCTTAAGCTGAGATAATAATTAATGGTACTGCTGTATCTAGTAGTTTGTGGTCTAACGTCAATTGACAAACTTGACATACTTATCACCTGTATGTGTTTCGTTTGCTTGCACTACTCAATGGTACATTGCTTTTGCTCTATATGGCATCTTGCAGGCAGCAAGGATATTCAGATCCTGTAGAGGGAGGTATAGCATCATGCTTGGCTGTAAGGAAACCGTGTGAAGTGCAGAAGCAGAGATGTCACATGTAAAACAGACGATCGTATCAGAAAAGCCCTACACCTACAGTAGCCACTGCTAGTTGCTCTGTACTGCACAACTGGTAGCAAAAATAAAAAGCACAGGTCTCACAGCTTAATTCTGTCTCACTTATTTCCCTGTATTGGAATAGCCTTCAGTCTAAAGCTGATAGAGTGTTAACAGTATTTGGACACGACAAACCAACTTAGTACTGTGCTTCATTAGGAAGAAAAGCATTTTCCCTGCAGCGACAGGTGTATCATGGAAGCCATAAAAGTGGTTTTCTTACAAATTGCCTGGATATTTAAAAGCGCTCAAAATTTATATGAAATGTAACATGATTTGACATTTATAATAAATGTCTGTTGCATGTAACGTAGTGTAAATATAACACTGGGATGTGGTTGTGGTGAAAGCAAAACCATGGATTGCAGAAAACATCCCAGGCAGTTCCAGTGAACTTTTTGAACATCACTGTGCTTTCCTGGAGTCTCTAAGTATCAATAAAAAAGCATTTTAAGAAGGTTCCGGAACAGTCTTACTAAGTGTATTGATGGCTCTTCCATGTCTGTCTCACTGTAACTTAAAAACACTTTAGTTAATTATTAAATATAGAACAAATAAGATGTCTCCCAGTGAGACGTGAGATTTATTTTATTCTGAGATTTATTTTATTTACCAGTGGAGGTAAAAAGTGGGCAAAGTGGTGATGAAATGGCTGAAGCTGTGGGAGAAGACCAGACTGCAATGTTGTGCTGTGGTGTGTCACATTGAGTTCATTGCTTTATACACTGTAATGGAGACTACTGACTTGTTTTTTTATCCCCTGAACATGATAATGTGATGTTTTGCAGTTTCCACAACCAGAAGCCTCAAAAATAAAGCGAAATAAACCACATACTGTTACAGTCAACAGATTAAATGTGGGGCTCCTAGTTTATCTTCATACTGCTAGTTGCTATGTCCATTCAAACTTTGAAATATTTAATGGAAAATTATGGAGAAGCAGGAGGGGGTAATATGACCTCTGTTTTCAAGCTGTGGGAATTTACTTTTTGTTTAAAATGTAGTATTAATAATAATACCATAGTTCTTTTTTTTTCTTTACTATTGAATGCATTAAAAATACTTATTGTAAACAATGAACATTTCTGTGCGTGACAGGTCCACGTGACAACAGTAAAATGGGAATCCTTTACATCCTGGTTCCCAGCATAGCCATCCCTCTGGTTATCGCCTGCCTTTTCTTCCTGGTCTGTATGTGCAGAAACAAACAGAAGGCATCTGCTGCTACACCACAGCGCCGCCAGCTGATGGCATCTCCTAGCCAGGACATGGAAATGCCGCTCATTAATCAACACAAACAGGTATTTTTTCCACAAGTTGCTTAGGCCACGTATTTCCAAAGTGTCACGATTTTCAGTGCCTCAGGTTGTCGGTGTTCAAATTTAGCTGTGCTGTAAGGGATCTATTTTTCCTACTGTGCTAGCCATCTACTTTAGTGAAAACCTGGTCTTGCACCTGCTAGCTGTATCTAGAAATCCTGGCCTCATGCAACAGGTTTCAGGACAAAGTATTTTATGACATTTGTCATTACCCGTCAATACCCATTCTGCTTGTTGTCTTAGTGACCAGAAATGTTTTATTTCTGATCCAGTCTTCAGCCAGCAGCTGTTTTTCTCTCTTGGTGATGACGCGGCCAGTTTGCTTGTCTAAAGCAAGATGCACAGTGGGGTTTCTTGTCTAATCAGTCAGCTCAGTCCCCTGCTATTCTGGATTGCCACCGAGCCAGGGTGCAACATGTTTCTAGGGCTGTATATCACAAAGGACAGTGAAACAAAAATGGCTTTGAACTCCTGTCTACAGATCTCATCTCCTGCATACAGTTTTCTAGCTCAACTAACTGATATCTGCGCTAAAATCTGGTTCAGAGCTGATGTTGAATTTTTAATGACAGCATTTACAAGATGCATTCTCTAAAGAACAATGCTCAATTTGTTACAATTGGCAACATCTGTTCAGGAAACTGTAGAATATTTGCAGGATATTACCAATTGTAACAAATTGCATCGATTTTTTGTGGTAAGGGGGAGGTTTAATGGCTGAGTGTGGGCTGTGCTGGAAACTGTCTGGTCCAGTCCACGGTCTGTTGGCCACTAAAATCAGAGCTTGTTCCCAAATCACCTGTTAAAGCCTCTTTCCAGCCTGCCATGCTCCCTCCTGCTGTGGTGCCCCATCTGTGAAACTGTACCATCCAGTCAGGGACTCCTCAAGCCCGCACCAGTCAGGACCCATTAGATCACTGTCATAAACTCCCTTGCTTTCCCTGCCAGTTGCAACAGGGAGGCTCTGGGAATTTCCGACTCTTGGGTTTGCACCACCTTTCCCTTCGTGTACCAGAGAGAAATTCCTTCTTCTGCTCGTCTTCCACTCCCCTCTTCATCAGAGCTAGTGTGAGGTTTCTCAGCAGGGGTACTGTGTGCTACTACCCACAGGCAGGGGCTATTCCTGTAGTGCAACAGAGGATAAAGGGCATATCTGCTACTGCAGAACTGAAAGAGAGAGATTTTGTTCCTCCTTGCTGGAAGAGATGTTTCAGATTACCACAGGGCTGCCGCCTCCTCAGCCAGTGCCCACAAGTTTTCTGATAGATCTCCAGTGGGCACCTCTAGCCAATCTGTAGGGCAAGTGCAGCTGCAGTTAATAGATGTCATCATTATTGATGCCAGATTTACTCTGAACCAATTACTCGTTTAGCTTGCAGGAAATATGGGTGCTCTTTTGTAAAAATAATTATGCTCATCATCTTGCAGCATAATTCAATTTACACTTCTGATAATAGTATAACTCATTTCAAGGTTAACGGTAAAATCAATACACTGATGTGAATATACAAAAAGCTGAAAAGTCGTTTTGGCCCAATTTGTCTTCCATTTGAAGCATCTAACCACTGGGAGCTTTTCGTTGATAAGAGAGTCTGTTGTTTAGAAAACATTGTGATTTTTTACTGACTTACTTTCTTTACTTCATTTCAGGCCAAGCTTAAAGAAATCAATCTATCCACTGTGCGGTTTATGGAGGAACTAGGAGAGGAGAGATTTGGCAAAGTCTACAAGGGGCATCTTTTTGGTACAGCACCAGGTGAACAAACACAAGCTGTTGCTATCAAGACACTTAAAGACAAAGCAGAACTGGCTCTTCGGGAAGAATTCAAACATGAGGCAATGATGAGATCACGATTACAGCACCCAAACATTGTTTGTTTGCTGGGAATAGTGACAAAGGAACAACCCATAAGCATGATATTTAGTTATTGTTCCCACAGTGACCTCCATGAGTTCTTGGTGATGAGATCTCCACATTCAGATGTTGGCAGCACTGATGATGACAAGACAGTAAAATCCACTCTGGAACCAGCAGACTTTTTCCATATTGTCACTCAGATAGCTGCAGGAATGGAATATCTTTCAAGCCACCATGTTGTCCACAAGGACTTGGCCACTAGAAATATACTGGTGTTTGATAAACTGAATGTGAAAATATCTGATTTAGGCCTTTTCAGGGAAGTATATGCTGCTGATTACTACAAACTGATGGGAAATTCCCTTCTTCCTATCCGGTGGATGTCCCCTGAGGCTATTATGTATGGCAAGTTTTCTATTGATTCGGATATATGGTCATATGGAGTTGTGTTGTGGGAAGTTTTCAGCTATGGCCTGCAGCCTTACTGTGGTTATTCTAACCAGGATGTCATTGAGATGATCAGGAACCGACAGGTTTTGCCATGTCCTGATGACTGCCCCACATGGATATACACTTTGATGTTGGAGTGTTGGAATGAATTTCCCAACAGACGACCAAGATTTAAAGATATACACAACAGACTAAGAACATGGGGAAACCTTTCTAATTACAACAGCTCAGCGCAAACCTCTGGGGCAAGCAACACCACGCAAACAAGTTCTCTCAGCACAAGCCCTGTTAGCAACATCAGCAATGCTAGGTACATTGGACCAAAGCAGAAAACTCCAGCTTTCCCTCAACCACAGTTCATACAAATGAAAGGGCAGATTACACCGATGGTCCCTCCTCCTCAGCTCTACATTCCAGTCAATGGTTACCAGCCAATGCCTGCCTATGGCGCTTACTTGCCAAATTTTTATCCTGTCCAAATTCCGATGCAAATGGCTCCTCAGCAAATGCCTCCCCAGATCATTCCCAAACCAGGCTCCCATCATAGTGGGAGTGGATCCACCAGCACTGGCTATGTAACAACGGCGCCTTCCAACACGTCGGTGGCCGACAGGGCTGCTCTGCTCTCAGAGGGCACAGATGACACACACAATATAGCAGAAGACGTCGCCCAGAATCCTGTCCAGGAGGAGGAGGAAGAGGAGGGGTCTGTGCCTGAAACAGAATTGCTGGGCGATAATGATACACTTCAGATGGACGAAGCAGAAATTCAATTGGAAGCCTAAGTAATTTGGCCTCATTACTAAGAATTTCACATCACTTCCATGCATGGAGACTGTAGATCCTTAAGCTTAATAGAGTGATTTTGATTTGACTAAAAGAAAGAAAACTAAAAAACCTACACCCATGTAAAGTGCAGCAGTAATGATATACGGGGTTTATTGACCATTGCCACCATCAGATTTTGCAAATATGGTGGTATAGAATTTCTGGGTTTAATCTTTTTTATTGTCCTACAGTTCTTGAGGGAAGCTGCTTTTCCGTTACGTACTGTTGCTGTGCAACATATTGCAGAGTAGCATTGCACATCATGTATATCATGATATGTGAGTGTAATGTTAGTGAATTATGCTTAAACCGGTAACACAAAAAGGAATCCAACTATGGTTTCAGAATTGCTCTGAGCATAAGGAAGTGCCCTGGATGTGATGGACAGCTTAGTTTATAGTATTTATCTCTTTGATATAATGGACACGAGATTGTTGTTTGCTTTTTGAGTCTGAAAAAATAACAAGTTGAGAATACTGATCCGTGTTTGTACTATCATAGCCGGAAAAGTAGGGAAACTGAACATTAAATTGACGGTGCTGAGTCAGACCATGGAGTCTGTCCAGCCCAGTAGCCTGTCTCAAAAGGCCATCGATAATGTCTGCCCAGGGAAGACTGCAAGGACAATTTCCCTTGTAGAATTTCCCCAGGCTATTTCCCCAGCCTCCAGCAATTTGTGGCTTAGGGACTTCCCAAGCCAGAAGTGGAATTTTTTTCTGTTTAATAGCCCTCAATGGAATTTTCTACCATGAATTTATCCAAATGATTTTGAACCCACACAAACAGAGCATCCACAACATCCTGTGGAATAACATGAGAGGAAAAAGGATGGCTTGCTTTCATCATTCCCAATGAATGACTGTGACAGAAGCTTCCAAATGAGATCATCTGACTGCATTTGTGGATGAAAGTATTCCTTCTCTGCTGTGTATTTTCAGCAGCAAGCAGCCTTAATACACTGTTAACCAAAAATGGGGATATTGTAGGGGATATTGTAGGTGTGCACTAACTTAACAATCCAACTTTAATTGCGTATTGGTTATCAAGTATAGAAGAGGGCTCCACATCTTTATTCCTACATTGTAGAAGTGTTGGGGTTTGTGTGGGGTTGTAGACTTACTTGATTTGCCACAATTACTGCTGGATTGCATGTGAAACCATGTTTTTTCCTGCATCTTTAGTGAAAACGAATCTTTGAACTTTAGAAGACCGAAATAAGCAATAATGTACGAAGTGCTGGTTTTGTGCTTCTATTTGCAGGATGAATCATGTACAGACCTTTAAATGTAATTTATGTTTTATTACATTTTATATACCTTTTTTCATTGAAATAGTTGGATTTTTGAATTAATGACTTCATAACTTAACCATTTACAATATTCACATGTGGTGCGGTTTTATTGTATTGCTGTTTCATTTCGTTAAACATGCGGACAGGTCCATACATTTCATGACCCTTTCTGTTATACAAGCAATATACATTCTCATTGTAGCATTGTAGCCAACACACACTATAGCTATAAGTTGTACATCCAACGTGGGAGTATTCAATAAAGTGATGCAAAAAGTATGAGTAAGTATGTTATCTTAATAGTTTCTACAGCCATTGTTTTGTTATGGTACTCTGTGGAAATAGAAATGGCCACAGTTCCTTAGGTCACAGGTTTCATACCTAAACTACAGCATTTTATTTTATTACATTTGGATTCACTTGTAAGTTGTGCATCATGTGATCTACACCCTGTGTTCATGGTATGGCAGCATTACTTATTTTCAGCATTTCACCTGGATTTGGAAATGCACTGATAGGAATAAAATATGAAAGCTTTATAACTTGTGTTAATATAATGCAGCTTTGGGTGCTATTACTAAATAAAGGATAAAAAAGTAAATAAATGTGAAGTTTATTTACATTAAGTTCTTTGTTTCCTAGGTTTCATGTTCTCAGAGTAGTAAATTTCATTAATCAACTACATTGGCTTCCTTTGCTAACTCACTGCCTGAAAAAATGGAAAGTAAGTGGTCCATTTATACCACAGATGTGTCAGTGAGAGAAGAGATATGATAAATGAATGAGTGGCAGTCAATAGAAGCTTCTGTACAGCACTATCTGAAGTTCAGGCCATTTCTGACAGTCAAAGAGCATTACAACTTTGGGTGCTTTGGACGCAGTTTGGGAAACTCCTAATTCCTTTCTTCAAGCCTCATAAATTCAATCCTATAAATCACTATCATCAGAAAAAATAAGACAGACTCCTGTGCTAACTCACCACTAACATGTGGATGCAGTCTCAAAGTGACAGTAGAGGAGTGGTATACAATTCTCTAGGCCAGCCTTGGTGATGCACACAGTACCACAGAGGGGCTTTCTCCCCTCTTTTGATGTAATGTACTTTCCTGAGCTGCCATGATTGGAGCCATGACAGCATGCAAACACTTCATCTACAGCTCAGGTGAGCACCTCTACACAAGTAGTTACCACTACTAACACATTAGTGGCTACTGTAAGTCGTATGGGTTGGCAGTAACTTCTTGCTCTGTAACTCCCCAGGCTACTCCTGCTGTGATGTCTGCTGCAAAGATCCAGCCAGAATCAGGATCTGCCTTTGCTCCTCAATTTTTGGAAGCAAGGCCAAGGAAGAGCAGGGAAGGGATGTGGCAGTAAACGGATTGGACAACATGGTAAGGTGGGAATAGGGGAGGGAAGGGTTGGGGCTGGGGCCCAGCAGAGCTAGCACAATGCTGCTCACTAGGGCATGCAAAGTTAACTTCTTCCTGCCAGGGCTAGCAAAGCTGGGGTTTGTCCTGGTGGCAGAACAACTTTTCTGGGTAACAGATATATGTCTGGATGGCCAGGAGAGGGCAAGGTGTTTTTAAGAAGACTGTGGGATGTTTCAAAAGTTTTCTGTTGCCTCTTGCTACTCCCCCACTCTGATTCGGTCAATGTGATCATTCCTAAGAAGACAGGGACTAACCTTGGGAAAACTGGATAGAACATTGGTAGTGTCCACAGCAGCCCACTGACAAGGCAGGAGGCTATGGCTGACAGAGACTGCCTCTTCCCCATCTCCAGTGGTATATGACACTGGACCTGGTGCATGCCCTCCCCGTGGCCCATACCAACTGGTTTAGCTGTTCTCACTCAAGCCAAGTTCTCCGATACAGTGCAGGTGTGTTATGTTGGCTCAGACTGTTGTGATAAAAGAGCTGTTGGAGAAAGAGGTGGAAGGAGCCCTGGTATCATCAGCCCCTTCTCTTATGTGCAGCTTATGCCTGCAAAGCATGAAAATGCTCTTGGGATTCACCTCAGGGTAGGGCAAAGCACCCCTGTGCTGAACAGGTCCCTGGCAGGGCTGGAGATCAACCTAGCATCAGCCAGCCTGAAGCTCTGCACTGCTGATATTCATGAGTCCTGATGAGGAAGAGATGAGAAGGGACAAGCTGAAACTTGAAGCAGGAGTGCTTTGGGTATAGCACAGTCACAAGTGCCTAGGCGAAGCCTTGACCCATGACAGGACTGTCTTAGGGTTTGTGTGCCCCAGAGCATAAAAGAACCAGGGGCCTATAGGATCCAATAATGCCTTGGTCAACCGGGCATCTGCCTGTGCCTGAAAACAAGTTTGTGTCCCTGTTTGTAAAAGCATCTGGGGTAGATGGGGAATGAATATGCATTCTGAGGGCAGGGAAGATGGGGGAAGTCTGAGCAGGGAAACTTAAGTGACTGTAGATGTGTGCACCTCCTCCACCATGCTAGTGCAGCCTGGCAAGAGCACCAATCTGAATCTCGTTCTGATGCGGTCTGAGATGTGGGTTATGGCAGGATGTTTTCTTCTGTTTCGTCTATTGGGACCACAGAGAAGACAAAACTATAAACAGTGTGGTATAAACAGCTGTGTAAGAACTGTGAATTCACCCACAGTGCGAATTGATAAGTACAAATAGGCCTTACTACACAAGTTGTGATGGGCAGCTTTGTTCCTTCACCTCCATCTGAATGTCACTACTCTGTTTCATTGAATGATTTCTCTAAAGACATCCCGAAATAAGAGGTCCCTGTGAAGATGTGAATCCTTTGCTTCCTGTATCTGCCATGACTATGAACATCATAGTAAGTCAAAGGGAAATTACATCACGGTAACAGTATCTCAAAATTTTATTATAGATATGAATTTGAATTTATTTCTCACTTATTATCTAAGCAGTTCATTAAATGTCATTTGCTTCTGTGTTCAGAGAAATCATCTCAGTTTGACCATGTGGGAATGAAGGGAAGAGCTCAGGGACATTTGCTGAGTTGGAGCACTCTCAAAAGACATCAGACCTCCTTGAGGTGTTTGCCAAAACAAATGTGAAGATGAAACACCCAGCTAAAAGCATGGTTACATCTTCAAGTTAAGCCATGCTTTAATGGTTTTAAGCCATAGTTTGACCCTGTGATATGGTGCAGGTGTCTCGTCTTGACTCAGACTCTGTTTCTAGACCAGCAAACTCTAACACAAACTGTTCTCAAAAACAGCATTTCAGTTACCCAAAATCTGAAGGAAAGATCCACCAGCAAAGCCATCCTCTATTTGAGGAAAGGGGCTAAATTAAATATTGTACGGAACGATGTGTGTTCCTGTTCTACAAATAAATCTATGAAATGTTAGTGGAATGGCAGGAATCAAGTTTTGGGATTTTCTCAGACACTGGGAAAGGGGTGTTAGAAGATTAGAAGAGTAGTAGCACACAGCATGAACAATGACATGGCTCAGTGAACAAGGCTTAGTTACGTCTTATTAGAAAACTGAATTTTGTTTTAATTTTTTTCAAACGTGTCCTTGTGTAATCTTTCAGTTTTGCCCAGCTTGCATATATGAGAGGTTGTTGGCTCCTTCAATCAACAATATGAGAATGAGCAATCTAGGGACTGTCAAGCAATACTAAATGTGGTCTGTTGGCAAGATAAACCAAGTCCATCATATCCCGGTCAGGCAGAACTTTGTCTAGACCAAAATGTACTGTATCTACTGTGATAAAATGTACATGTTGTCACTGTCAGAGTTAATGCTCATGCTCCTCCTCCAGTGCTCACACTGAGGGCCTCGGAGTTGTCCCCAACCCAAGCCCTGTCCGGTTGCTCTAAATGAAGAAATGGCTTCTAAATCTTAGCTGAATACTGGAAGATTGCACAAGCAGGGGGAAGTAATGTAACTGAGGTTATGGCAGGAGCTGGAAATAGTATGGGTTCATAGGGCTGTAAATCTCCAGGAGACTCGGAATTTAAAATAATACAATACCGAGTGAACACAGAATCCGATGTAGCTACTTCTCATTTCTATTTATCTGAAAGAGGAACTTTACTTTATCTCAATTGCAGTGTACCTGATGGTTTAACTGTCCTTTTTAAGACCTGTATCTAAAACTGAAAATAACTCATCTGTTCAGTCGGTTCTTTTTTTAACTCTAAAAGTGGTGGAATTAAGGGGGGAAAGTAGTTTAAAATTACCATATTCGTTTAATTGAACGTTTGTTTCCATACACCAAGTAATAAATAATCATCATGGAGATTTACAGAAAGTGCTTTTCTTGTCACATACTTTATATTTTTTACTGAAGAAGATTTTTTTTTTAGGAGCCACCCTCTACATAGACTTCTTGCAAATTTCAGACTACTAAAGTAGTCACTGGAGATGTTGGGAGCTGTTGCAATTTTGAGTCATAGCAATCAGTTTTAACAGTCTTATGAAGAAATCCAACTCTAATTCTTAGTCTGCTTTAGAGGTAAGTGCTTGATATACACCACTATTAACAAATGAAAGGAATTCCTTTCAGTACCACAAGAGACATTGTAATTAACAAATGGGATGGTAGGTAGGAAAATACGCAGCAAAGTAAAGAAGTAATTGACCACATAGGGACTGTCTCTTAAGTCATTTGAAAACAAACATTTCAGGTGCATAGCCTTAATTTAATTTAGATGTAGTATGATTTCATCTGAGGCTGATTATTCCCAAATGTAGTCTGAGGTTTTACAGCTATGGTAAAGATCTTTGTCTTGCTCTGTTGTTAATCCTATGAATATGTTTTTCATAACTTGATGTGCTTTGACATTTAATTATTTAGATGAAATGTATATAGGAGATGTAACCTGAAATGGTGGGAGAAATATCTTGTAAAAGAGCTGATAGCCATGTGCTTTTCATACTGAGGGGATGTTGTGTTTTTCTCACTGTCTTGTTTCCACACCAAATGCATGTCTTGTCAGTATATGCTCAGTTTGGTGATCATTTTGGTCCAAATTACTGAGGAAGCATTTCAAATTATAGACTGTTAACACTGAGAGAACAGGGAATAATGAATTTATTTCTTTATGAAGAAAGGTATTTCATGCTGTCTTTGCTTCCTCTGTTCCTTGTTCCTGTAATATATTCCTCACCCTTGCCCTCTGTTATATGTTTCTCAGAGGACAACCACGGCATTCAGTAATGCACTTCGTCTACTTGAAATACTGTTCTCTAAAGACAGACTAAAAGATGTAGTTTATGTATTTATAAATAGATATGTTTATGAACAAACTCAGTCTTGGTGTTGAAAAGCATGCTGCTCTAAAAGTGTGAGGATTTTGTTGTTCACTAACTTGCAAACCCAAACGTTACCAAACAAAAGGGTGTATGGAAGCAAGGTCTTTGGTTTTCAGTACAAGTTTGTGGCTAACTTTGCTGTGGCTTGCACTTTCACATCCTATAAAACATAAGCACTGGCTTTTCATCAACATTTTGCAGTATTTTTGCTTATAATTAGTGAATACTTTTGTAATTTCTTTGCCCATTCTATTATCCAGGTGTCTGCTGTAAGCAGTTCAACTCTTAGTCTTCTGCTGTTGGTGTATGTTAAGGCTGCTTTTTGTGGAAAGCGCTACCTCGTATTAAAAGGGGCAAATCCACCCAAACCAATGCAGAATTCACTTGCAACACAGGCAGGGTACTCTAAGCTCAGGCCTCCTGCTAGCTCTGGGGCAACCGTCAAAAGCCACAGCAGGGAACAGTTACAGTCCTACTTACCTGCCTCAACCTCAATCTGGTCATTTTGGTGCTGTTGAAGGTAGTAGTCTTCTAAACTGTCCTAAGTAGACTTAAAACTGCAGGCCTAGTTAGGCTGAGTGTTTTTCCTAACTGTGTTTTTCTGAGGAGTAGCTTTCATTCTGGACTGAGTGCCCACATCTGGCACTGACACTGTGTGGGACCCTGTGTAAGTTATCTAGGTTTCTGTGTTTCTCCAGTAAAAGCAAAATTGCTGGTGCTTCGTACAGATATCATGAGGGGAAACTCATGAGTTACTAAGGGATTTGTACTGTACAGAAGCTTAGCAGCCTGATGATAGATGTCTAGCCTTCATGCTAGACACAGCACAAATGCGTTACAAAAAGGCATCTTCTGCTCCCCAGAAAGTTATTGTAGTAACTGTCTGCGGGGTTCTTGGGCTTGGTGCAGGCTCTCTGACTATAGACATACTGTGTGCAAATGTGGCACTTCTGTGCGGAACACTGGTCTGAAATGAGTAGCTACATATTATAATGACAAATGGTCTTGAGGCCTGAACCAAAGCCCATTGATGTCATTGAGAAAAACTCTTCAGCTTCAAAGGGTTTTGGATTAAGGCTATAAGAAACATTCATCTTGTTCTTTTAGATAAACGCTCCCCAACTTGTAATCACAGTGTTATTAAAACATGGTTTAAATTTTTTTTTTTTAATCGCTTCTATAACACAGAGCGAACATTGTATTCTTTTCTGAATAACTTAAAAATCCTGTGATTTTTAATTTTTTTTTCATGTGGCAGCGTGACATTATAACACCTTAAATTGTTCTGTGCATACCAAAAAGTGTTCATCATACATACTGTAATTTCTTGTAATCGTTTTGTTCGCTAGCCAATGCCCTTGGGAAAAATATTTGCCAAAATAACATGCATGAAAACCTCTTCTTTGTGGCTTTGGTTGGAAATCAGCGTACATATTTGCAGTAATCTGATTTTAATAAGTAGGAGTTAATATACCTACTTTGTTCATGCATTTTTAGGTGTGCTAACATACGAGGGGTTTTGAGGGGAATCTTGCTACTTTGGAAGAGGTCCTTCTCCAGCCCAAGGTGCGGATCTGACAGATTGTGCCTGAGCAAGGGTTCAAAGCAAGATTTTGCTCTGCCCCATGGCAGCATTTATTGAAGATGGCCAACATCCCAATGGGAGTCTGAGGACCAGGGAGCTTGGGGGCAAGGCTGAGGCCACATCCAGCTGAGTGCCCCCATGCCAGCCTGGTCTCTTCCCTGGTGGCCCCCAGCTCTGGAGTCTTTCTTCCCTTCTTGCAAGGGGTTGATGCTTGGGGTCTGTTCGAGGGCACTGAGCACACCAAGGCCACTGCAGCAACTCCACGTGGCTCTAGGGCAGGCAGTGGTGAACACTAACAGCTGCCCAGGACCATGGTGAGGTATCGTGGGGGGTACAGCCCCCATCTTGAAGGCTGGTGAGACTTCACTTGTCCCTCTCCAGAATAAGCACCAACAATAAGAAGGCACTTGTCTTCATCTTGTCAGGGATCTGCTCTGTCAGCAAGTGAATGAAAACAGGCTGTCAGGCAGGGTTGGTAGTGCTTCCTCTCTCCATGATGGAAGCGCAGCCCTGCAGCCCTCCACTCGCTGCTCCAGCACTTCTGCTTCTGGCTGACTCCTGAAAGCAGGGAGACACTCCATAGTGAGGAGAGAAGAAGCTTTTTGGAGTCCTAGAAGGCATTTTGTGCAAATCTAGTGCAGGTTTTACATTAATTGATTTTTTTATAAAAACAATTTACATGTTCTTTATGTGGATTTAATACACAAGGTTTATTATACTAGTCCTTAATGTGACAATTTGGTAATAACGTAATTTCCATATTTATCTAGTTGCTTTGCTTTCATTTGAGTTTTTCAGGATACTTTTATCAATGTGTGTTCTTGTGTACATGCTTTCACCTAGTATTTCTCCCTGAGTGATTTTTCTGGGAATACTGGGTTACAAGTCAAGATTTTATATTTCTGCTGAACACTGCAATGTCATGTCAAAATAATTAAGCTGTGATGTTTTCCTAAGAAAATCCTTAGTTTGCATCATTCTAAGGAAATGCTGCACCTGATTCTTCAAGAGTTTTTCACAGAAATTCCACTGAAGCCAGTATAATTTAAAACTTGTCCTTGAAATGAATTGCTCATACTTTAAATTCTTATTTGTTTAGATTCTTGCTATACACACGTGCACATGCATACCTTTGTACACTTACAGAGGCTGAGCAGGCTATTGAATGAATACATACTTGCAAAGCTGGCCAATATTTCCCAGTGTTTTAGTACTTGTATTAAACAAACTGAATCTCCTTTTCACATTACACAGTCAAATACAATGCTGTTTTGGCAAAGGGTGCACTTTTGGCACTTTTTAGAAGGGATTTTAAAAATAATGCTTTTTAAAATTTATTTTAAAATAATGTCCCAGGGAAAGGTTCAAGGAAAAGAGAGTAAGTCCCACTA
Source organism: Leptosomus discolor (assembly GCF_034619465.1). NCBI lineage: Eukaryota > Metazoa > Chordata > Aves > Leptosomiformes > Leptosomidae > Leptosomus > Leptosomus discolor. The sequence goes on along the minus strand of NC_141419.1, from coordinate 45,084,953 downwards.
TTTCAGGGGTGGAATTCAGTGAGCTACTGGCAAACTTTTATGTTTTGAGCAATAAGTTGACATTTCACCTGGCATTATAAATTCTTATAAATTAAGGAAATTGTAAATGATGAACTTGATCTTTGACTTTTATATGTCATAATCTCTTTTTCCAATGTAGTTTTCTGCACTGATACTTTTTAGAAGCTACAAATTCACTCAGCTCATTTAAGAACCAACCTCAAGAATATTTTTCTTTTCTATTACATTGTTTTGGCTATGCCATGGTCCCATCCCCACAAGGACATCCCAGCCCCATTTGAAAGTGCAAGTAAGAAGCAGCAGTGATCCGGGCTGATAAGCTCTGCCAAACCTGGGCTGGATTTGTTGAACTCAGGGAGAGATGCCATATCACCAGTTCTTTGTAGTGAAACTTGACTGTCACAAGGTTTACATTTCTGTTTGATCTAGATATAAGTAGAAAATCTTCCACTTTTGAAAGCTGACTTTCCTTTAGAAGAGAACATAGTAGAGAGAACCTAGGCTGATTTGCTTTATTGCAATTCAAGTTCCAGCTAGCGGTGAAAATCAAATAAAAATGTTAGTGTAAAACTGGCTTGCGCTTGGTCTCTGACCTTAGTCTCTTCTTTGTCTTGACTTTCACTTATCGTAGTAGGAAAAAAAAAAAAAGGTATTTGAACAGCAGTACTTCAAAATATGTCTTTTATAAGGGTCCACAATTGTTAAGGCCTACAGATGTCCAGGCTGTATAAAAGTCTTGTTAGGTAACAGAAGTGAGATTTTCAGTTTATGCTAAACAGGAAAAAAGTTGGCATATCAGAAATAACACTAAATGATGTGATAGAAGACTTTCCAAGAGAGCAGGGTTTTCTATTTAATGAGTTAACCTTGCTGCACCACCAAACCCATGTGTAGGTCTCACTTTACAAAAAAAAAAAGGGTATGGAACAAAGAGATTCCTTTTTATGTTTGACATTTCTTCTTTGCTATTCTTTTCTGTATAAGCCCAGATCTAGTAAGACTTGCAAGTATATGTTTGACATAAGGCACAAAAATCATTCTTGGGGCTATTGCAACTAATGCTGAACATAGACCTCAAAATCAGAGCTGTAATGAGAGAGTACAATATCCTAGGAGTCCTGTTGAAAAAAATTCATTTTCTCTGTTACCTTTGAGTATTACTGAATATGTATTACTGAATATTGCTGCCAATGCAGAACCTATGTCTCGTTAAAGGTAGTGGCCATGGTCTCTTGGACTTCCCTGCTTATAGCATGGGCCGTTGGTCACATAAGCAGACTGGGGGAAGAGAGACATGTGGTTAGAAACAGCAAAAGCCTCTTTAATAACATTTTATTTTTCTGCTGGAAAAACTAGACGGTGTGAACAAGATGTATTTCAACCATAAGTGTAGCTTTGACCTATGATTTCGAGGTGGAGAGGGCAGGCATTTTGCCTATCAAATGAAGTAGGTGTGTGGGTGTGTTTAAGTAATTACTTCTGAAACGTGAACATGCAGCTGAGGGAACAAGGGAAAAGTTTCACTCAAACTATTTCCTTGGAAATACAGAGATGTTTTGAATATTGTTATATGTCTGCAATAGGTAGATTTTTGCAAGTGTAATTTTGCAATAGGTAGAGTTTTGCAAGTTGAGTGACTGTAGAAACAAAGAAAATGTGATTATAAAAATCATAAATCACAGAAAGACTTCTAAGAAATACGCCAGCTCTTTTCACAAGTGTGAAAAGGGACAGGAGAGATACATGAGACTCTTCATTGTCATACTTTTGAAATTCAGTTTGCGTATGTTCTTTCATATCTTTGAGGACTTACAAAATTGTGCTGTACTGTGTTCCATAGCAGCATAAAACCACTAATACAATTGTGCATCAGCACGCCTTGGCCCTCAGTAAATTTTCTAATAGGCCAAAGTTTGTGTGTTTGTCTCAGAAGTGTGAGTCTATCATCAGTAATCCTGAAACTAGGCACCGTGGTTAAAAAAAATAAAAATCAATATTTATATGTTGTCAATGAATTTCACAATCTTAAAAAAAAGACCACTCGAAACCTCTAGGGTTTAATAAAATGAGGGGCACTGAATGAGGCAGATGCTCTTTGGAATATCCCAGAGAGTTGTGATAGTGAGACAGATTTGCCCATATGCTTAATTTCACACTTTCTCAAAGGTTTTTATTGGCTGGTTTGAAGTGTTGTATGAGCATAGCATTGCCAACAACAGAGTATTAAGATGTGTTACCCGTGATGGCACTGTAGCTATGATTTTATTTGGAATCCTTTGTTATGTAACAAAACATCTTGTGTTGACAACCTTATGGAAAACTAGGTAATTGAGTTGGTCATTTACTGACTCGTTTACCTCCTTTAAGATGAAGCTCTGTACTGGTAATACATTTATTTGAGCAGTAGTTTTGATTTACCAAGACACCAGTCTTCCAAGCTTCCACCTTTGCATCTTGTTTCTCAAGCTAGTGGCAGTGCTCCTGTTATTGCAGATGGCACTTTAGTCTATGTTCACGTTTATTCCTACTCCCTTAAATTTCGTTTTCAGCTATGCACATATTTTGTAATCCACATATAATCTATTACATCTGATGTTTCTCTGCAGTTTTTCTTGTATCTCCAGCAGATTTATTTTTAAGGCATTGGTTTTACCATTTACTTCTGTTTAAGTAAAAAATTTATGTTTCTGCATCTTGATGATACATTTTCCCTTTAGTGAAAAAGGACCATTCTGTTAAGCAGTTTCAGTACAGATGGTAAGTATAACTACAAGACAACGAAAAGATAATCCAAAGGAATATACAGAGAAAACAATAGCTATTTGCCTATACTGTTTATGTCTGTAGTTTTTATTATTTATAAATTGTAGTACACTTACCACATTGTCAGATTCACTTGTACATCTTGGTTTAGATCTGACTTGTTGAAATACTATGGAGTAAGTGGAATATGCTGCTCCTTCTTAGATATTCACATCCATTTTGGTTTCAGAACAGGTCACTCATAACTCCATGTTACTGAACCACATTTACATCAGAGATAAGTGTGTGATGCTCCATTTTTCCAACGTAATAATTAAATACCACATAATGACCTTAGTGACACTTAACTGTAGCTCAGAAACATTCCTCTTCAGGATTATCATGGACAGAAACAGTAAGAGTGTGGTACTTGCCAACTTCCAGAGATTCAGGCTTTAATAAGTACCTGTGTTTATGTATTATAACAAACCAATCTTCCAAATAAGTAGATATTGACTCATCACTGTTTACTGCAAGTGTAACTGTCTTTCATGCCTACATTCACAAAGCTTTTATTTTTCCCATTTTCTGTGACTGAGACTTGTATTTAAATGAGATAATTCTCTGGGGAAGGACGAATGTAGGAACTTTACAAACTTTCTTTTCTTTTAGGCCGCATTAAGTCAGTGTTTTCCTTCCCTCCTCCTTCTCTCCTTTGAAAAAGCAAGTAAATATTTATTTTGGAGCAAAATAAAGGCAGTCCCTCTGCCACACTTTTTTTTTTTGTCCCGGTGGTAGGGTCAGGGGCAACTGTGTTGCCTTTTTTGGCTTTTGGTCTGGGGTCGTAAAATACTCGTTTTGTAGACCTTTGCCTCTTCAATAAACCATCTAAGAAAAACAAACCATTTAAGACTGTGCTGTTTGGACTCTGTGTGTTAGTATTTCATGCACTCAGTTGTTGACCATGACATGTCTACTCATGTGTAGCAAAGTAAGTGGGCAGAAGAATAAACTCCCCTCTTCCCCAAACATTTTTACAATAATGATATATTATTGATCTTGGTCCACTCCAACCGAGAAAGCTCATTGGTTTTGTTATAGAAATTCTTCGTCAATAATTCTAAGACTTCCCTGAAATTTCAAAAACTAGCTGGGTGAAAGTTTTAAACTCTGCTAAAACCTTATTGAAGTCTCAGAATTAGCTTGCCTATTAAGTTTAAACCTAGTTAGTGTGGGTCTAGGTAATTTTTATTTTGCATTCACTTTTCTGTTTGTTCAGTAGATGTGCAGAAAGCATTCCCGTTCAGCTGGGTAATCTTAGCAAATCTTTTTATTAATAAAACACTGAAGCTCCGTGTAAAAAATGCTTTAATATATTTTAATACAATTTAATATAATTTTAATAATTAAAATATTAATATATATTTGCAATTACAGCTTTAAGTGTGTGTATTGTATATCTGTTTCTTTGTAACTCTGAAGAGGTGAGTGATGCCTAAAATTTGTGTTCATTTCCAACATTTCACTGTAGCGTTTAGTTTTCAGCACTTGTTTGTGGTTTTGACAAATTTTTGAAAAATTTTGCAAACTTAAACTTTCAGACATATTTTGTATTCTTATTCTGTGTTGTAAAAAAATAACAGGTGCTAGAAAAAAACAGATGAGTAGAGCAGACATGTTCCGAAACTAATCATAACAGTGGTCTCCATAGTTTAATGTAGGCCACTGTAGTAAACAGATAGTACCTCTGAATGGTTGAGCATTTAGCAGAGAGACTAGCACAAGAAGCCTCCTACTGGAGTTCAAAATCTCTGTACTTTGTTTTGAAATAAATGTAGGACTTTATTTGAACACCAGTCTAAAAAGCTATGCTTTCTTAATTTGTAGTTTTCTGTTTCAGAAGAAATGTTCTGCATGGCTGGCTCAGCTGAATAGATTTGATATTCAACCTGTTGCTTTTGGGTACTGTCATTGCACGAAAGACTTGCAAATATCTGTATGTTTATAGAAAATTGGCATCTTCCATGTAAATTCAGAGCTAGTTTGTTTCTTTTCCTTTCTCATTTTTGGATTTTACCGGGAGACCAAACTGTGGTTACAAAATGCAGCTTCCAATATGTGCTTCATGTTTTATCTGACAGCATCTCTTTTAATTTTGTCCTTTTTTTCCAAGAAGTGTAGTTTAATGACCATTTGGAAGTAAGTTTAGAATTTATGTTTTGTGTGTTTGGTGTTGTTTTCTTCAGTATTAAGATGTGGTTTTATGTAGAAAGTGTAATGCAAAATTTGTTTGCTTTCCTTCACGTGCTACTGGCTTTTCTTGTTTTTAAATGTAATTAGTGAAAGTTTATCTATGGTATAAGACTGTATGTCACTGTTCAGATTTGTAACCCTCTTTTGTATTTTTGACTAACATAAAGCTGAAATTAGTGCATAAGTGTAAAATTTCACAGGACTTAGAAATCTGTGTGCTCTTACTAGATATAAGCTTGGTTTTTATGTAACTCGTATAGGAGTTTCACACAAACAATTTCAATACTCACCTAGTGTTTTCTTGTTTTAAGTAATTCTGAAATACATTTTCTGTTTAAATGAAACATTGAGAATCCTGCTTTGATGCATTAATTTCTTCCAGTGCATACTTTTAAGTGTCATGGAAAAATGGTGATTTATAATGAAGTTCATTTAATGTGATTCATTTTTAGTAGTCTTGGAGCACTTTATAGTTGGAGAATTATACTTCAAATTAATTTAAAAATTAAACAGTAAAGTAGTGACAATCATGTGCTATTCATCAAGTGTAAAAAGGTCTCATCTGAGAAATAATTTACTACTGTCTGAGAAGGAATCACCGAAACACTTTGTAAATATGCATTACTGTCCTGTCATTGCACAGACTTACATTAACAAGAATCTTTAATGTTGAAGCTGCAACATTTCGACTGCAACAGATAAGGGTGTTGTGGGCAATGTGGTATCGATGGGGGCACAGATGATCATACCCTCTGCTTTACACACACAGCTTAGACACAAGGGACCAAAGTGAGTTGTGATTCCTTGTAGAAGGACTAGAGAAACTAAGTCACCCCCATGTCCTCTCTGAGGTGAGTGATGACATGTTGCACACCACCACTGCTTTATGTACAAGATTAAATAGGAGAAACAAAGCACATCAAGATGCAGTGTAGGAAGGTATTGAAAAGAAAATGCCTGACAGCAAGTAAGAGGATAGAGAAGAAAAGTTAAGCGTTAGCTATACTGTGAAATGTGAATGTGGAAAACTGTCAGGTTTTCCAATGGCAAAATTAAGTTTGTACTACCTTCCACTCCCGTTAACCTTGCAGAGCCAACACAGCTGGGAGGGTGCAACCCACCTCTCCTCCCTTTCTTCCATATCAACAAGACAGTTCAGCAATTTCCATTTAGATCTATATGATTATTCCCTCTGACAGCATCAGAATTGCACAGCTATTACTAATGACATAATCTGAAAACTGTGGGTCTGTTTACATGTTAGTAACCATCTAATTTGTCTTGCAGAATTGTTATTACTGCTTATTATGTACTTCAGCTCCTTAAATATGGCTCCATTAACATAGTTACCAAATTGTCCTGTGACTTGTGCTGACCTCAGAAATCTTTATTGACTTCTCTATGTCAAGGGTTCTTAGATTTAAGTTTTAGTGGGTTGCAGGAGCTCAGCATTAGCAAGTCCCACACATAATATCTGGCTGAATTCTGAAGCCCTACACCTGGAGGCAAGAAACTGTGTCAGTACTTTATCCTTCAAAGACAACCTGGAAAACAAGATTCAACAGGGCTTTGAAGTCTCAAAAACAAGATAAAAGTTCCTTTGACTCAAATTTATTTGCTCATATCTTATAATTTTCAGTGGTTAGTGTTTTTGTATGCTTAAGGCTGGCAACACAAGAAACTTCAAATGTTCAGTTGTCTTACCCAATCTGTAAGCTGCCCAAGTCGAGACAGTCAACAGAATGGATCTGGGATCTGAAAGTAATGCTGAAGCTCAAAAGGCATCATAGGGATACACAGCATGTACAGATCTGGGGATCAGGTCTAAGGCAAGGCAGGAAAGTTATTTGAAAAGATGGCAGAGATTAAATTTTGACATCAATTTATACTATTGTAATTCAATGCTGAGTGGAAGATTTTGACCCAAAAATTATGCTACTTGCAGCAGATATACAGTAGCAGCAAAAAACAAATGGGAATATGCACTTACATGAATTCTTGTTACAAAAGAACGTACATTACACATTCTGAATGCAAGAGAGCATAACCATCTGTGCTTTGTCAGCACTTTTAGTCTCATTAATTTGTATGTAACTGAAATGTGACTTCAGTTCTGCTCCTATTAAAAAGTGTCAAAAATAACCACCTACAGCAGGTCTGGTTTTGGTAATGACATGAAAGATGGCACTGGAGCAAATATATCTATAGGCTTACATTATGGAGAACGCCATATAAGCTGTGTCCCACATTAAGAACCAAAATATTTGTGTCAGAGTAAAACTGGCTTATGGCAGTTCTCACCTCAGCATGGCATGGACTAGGCCTGTACGGAGAGATTGTAATTTAACACCTTGCGATTTGCAACCTTGCTATTAAGGTTGCAAAGCTGCTGGAAACAAGGGCATGCAGCAAAGTTGGTGAGAGCAGCCAGCTGGGAACTTAAGCCTATATACAGACTGTATACAGTATTGCATGCTTGAGATCAGGCAAATACAGGGGCTGGTGCTGCATCTTGTTTCGTGTCTGAGTCCACTTACAGCAGTGGTTAAGAAAAACGGTCAAGAAGAAGGACAGGCAAGGCCTCCGTGCCACTGATTCAGAGCTCAGAGCTGTAGCAAAGAGCTGTGTGGAGCTAGTTTTTTCACAAACAGTAGATGCTTCTGTGTTTCTTCATATTGTGGTTGACCCACATGTAATGAGATCTTGACACAGCTGAAACAATAACCACTGTCTTCCACAAGCACTGACGTCCCTCTGACACGTTCAGCATGCTTTATAAGCACAAAGGTATTGCAGCAACAGTGAAGCAGGAAGGGCATTTAGTAGGTCAGAGGAATTTAAATAGTACAGTTTGAAGGAGGTCCGTGAAGCAATATGTTAGCACAGTAGCTTGCCATTGTCAAGTGGCTTTTATTTAAATAATCACTCAATTTGTTGGTCTTGACATTGTCTGTAGAGGATTCTTGACCAATTGAAATAAGTCATGCAGCAGCATAAGAGAGCAACATCTGCTCTGGAAAGAAGCAGAAACATGGCAAAAGGCATGTTACTCCTAAAGTGAGAGATGGGGAGGACAGACCAGGATGGAGCAGTTCCTGAAGTGGTTACTGGGTTAGACTGCACCCAGGCAATTCTAATTCATTTTACAGTGAGTAAATGGTTGTGACCTCCACTGCAGTCTTATTTGGTAGTATTCATATGCTGAAGCATTAACAAAGGATAAGCATAAATAAAAGGAAATAATTCAAACCCTCATATGTGTAGTTTCAAAGTGGAACATAGAGATTAACTTTATTGACTCACATTAAGGCTAAAAAGACCTGCGTGGTTAAATCCTCAATCATTACTGTTATTCCACCACACTCTCACTGGGGTTTCCTAGAGTTTATCATCTATGTTATTGTGTCAAAGTTGTTTAGCAAGTGTCCATAGATTAAAGATAGGGGATTTAGATAAGTGTTTCAGTTTCCTACAGATAGACTATCATATGGCTGGAGGGGAGAGGACAGAAAGATTTAGCTCGTGTTTCAAATTCTTATGGACTGCAAGTGGACTCACAACACAAAGATGACAAAACCCTTGCAACATAGTACTCTATAGTCTTCTTCTAAGCTCTGTGTGAAGTGACACAGTCCTGTTTAGTTTTCTGTGGCAAAAGCTGTTTTCAGACTTCTTCTGTGCTTGTTCTTTTTCCAGTTATACTTAATTGACATTATATTCAATAATGGAAAAAAGTTAAACCTGATCTTTCATCATTTTAGTAATGTATTCTTCCTTAATTATTGTCATTGGTTTGGGATTTTAATTTACATTTTAATAAGTGTAGTTAAGCAATCAGTGAATATTTATTGTTAGAACAATTAGTTTGCAAATTTTCAAAAGAGTACTGAAAAAAAGATCTATTCCAACCAACAGTCCAGGTAAGAATACATACTTCTGTTGTGCAATGAATTTTAAAGGAAGCATATTATCTTTCTGTATAAATCTGTACATGAAAGTATGATCTAAAAATAGTTTATAGCAAGGAAAAGAAAGAAGAGCTTTAATGATGGAGACAATCCACAAGGCATACAGAAAGATAAGCCAGTGAGTTTAGGTCGACTGATCAAAAATATTTGACTATAAGATGTTAACAAACCAAGCTACTACTGTATAGGCAACAGATTTTTCGTGTAGGAAGCAAAGCTGGCTTGAACCATGTTCCTGACATTTCTGCTTATACAGAACCGTGTGAAATAGAGATTGTCTTGCAATTAATAATTTTTCCACGAGATGGCACAAGAAAGCAGTCATTCTCTTCCTTTAAGAGCAGTGTTATTTTCTGTATCTTGATTCTGACAGACAGGTATGCCCTAATAGCCTACTAAGCAATTACAATATAATGTTCCCAGCTGAGAGTTTGGAATTTGTTGTTGTACATTAATAACTGAGAGATAAGCGTGTGGCAAGGGGAGCACTTCTTATTTGTTGACTAGGGGACACAGAACAGTATTGCTGCAGCTGAACTGTTTTTAACTAATATACATAAATATTCATGGAACTCATATGAATTAAATTACAAAGACATCTGTTACACCATGAGGGACATAGTGCTACAATGGGTGCTTAATGCTCAATTGGAAAACAGCGTCTGAAAAAACCCTTCTCAATCCAGTCCCTCTTCATGTGGCTAAGATACTAAAATTTATAGTGAATCCATGGTGGAGTCCACTGAGATATTAAGCATAATGAAGTGGGGAGGGGGGGAAGGATAGGCAGTGGCAGTTTCAATCCGATTTTTCTGCAAGTTCCACTGAAAGACATCTTCATACCTGTATACCATGAAATGTTACAGTCTATCTTGTCAATTAGGAATTGTTTGAAGAAGTGACAGAGAATACGATAAGAGTACAGTTTACAACAAGTAAACATGTAAGCATGGCCTAAAGGGCATCCATGGAAAATAACAGTGGGTTTTGATAAAACTTTCTCCAATCTTTCTGAAGTGAAGTAGCCAGTCTAAGGCTTATCTTTGGAGAGTATCATCACTAGTCTATTTGCAGCCATTAGTACCTGGCATGTTGATGTCCACCTCTGCGTTTTTCAGATTGCAAAAGAACTTTCTTCTCTTACAGCAAACACTAAACCCCAAATATTTTTATTGCAATTGTTCTTCCTATTTAAAATGGCCACATTGACAACGGAGGAAATAAATCTCCGTTTTGTCCTATGCCTAGATGAGATCCAGTAGCGAGTTATTTCCTTCTTTCCCAGTCCTGCTGGTAGTGCTTGTCTGATTGCAGAGCCTGAATGGAACACAAGCCCTTAACATGTTATTCGCTGTTTGTGATTTAGACTTCTTGTGCTTTATGTTGGTTTGTTTAGTTCCACTCTACAGCAAGACTGGGCAATGGCACAACAGAGGTTTTTATCAGCTTGCTTTGCAGGGTTAAGTGTAGTGCAAGCACGAGAACATAGGTTGGGTGGGAGGGAGGTTTTTTGGTTTTCCAGAAGCCAGATATTCCAGTTTTAAAAGTGTTTTGCATTGTGAGCCATATAAGTGTCATTGGCGTCATTGATACTACTAGGACTGATAGAGGTTCCTACAGAAGTAAGCCAGCTCATAGCAAAAGTACGTCTGTCTCTCTAGGAATTAATTTTGTCATGGCTTATGTTTGACCACTATGATGTCTTATTGTGAGGTGGATGTCATATTGTGAGTTGGATGAGTATGAAGTAAAGGCTTAGAATCCTGAAGTGCTGTAATTCATTTACTGTCCTTGTTTTTTGAAATGAGAAAATGTAGGTTATATACAACTTTTTTAGTGTGACATGTATACCACATGCAGTATCACAAATATGCTCAATTATGGTAGTTTTAGGTAAATCACCCGTCTAAAAAGGATTACTAAGAAAGTAAATGCAGGACATGCCTGAACCAAAGCAAATGCAGTGAAGCGTTTCAGTTTATTGAAACCTCCAGATCTTTTGGATTTCTAAATTACGATACATTAATTACAGAGTCATTAGAGAGGTTTGCTTTATTACAAAACCTGAAATTCTTTGAATTCTTTAAGCATAGTTGTTTTGTTATGATAAATATACAATAAAGTAATTTTTAGCCCTGGTTAAAAAGCCAAGGCAAAATCTTCTTGCCACAAAAATGGCACTCCATGCTTCATTGTGATTTAAATGATAGTCAGGGTGTACTTCATTCTCAATGCAGTATTACAATATTGTAGTACTTTAGGCTTGGGTGCCTTACTCTACCTCCTGAGATCTCAAAGAACTTTACAAGTAATCGTTGGGATTGGGAAGTGAAGTTACAGTGGTCACAATAAAAGGAGATTGATTACTTTGTCGTGGTAGAAATGAAAACAACCCTATCTGTGTGCCTTCCCACGATACTTTTTATCTCCTTTTGTGAAGGTGATGACTTGAAAAAAACAGTATTTTTTTTAGCCGTACTCTACAGAGTCATACTTAAACCGCTCTATCATAGAGTAAGCTGTCTTGCTCTGTATTTCAGGATTACGAAGGCTTCCAGTTCTAAGCCCAATTCATAACCTTTTTTATCAGGATTTTTATGTTGTGATGTTTAGATTTAATAGATAAAATTTATTACAGACTACAGCAACTGATACAGTTTTATAGCACTTCAGAGCTTCTAGATAACCAAAAAATACGGTCTTAGTGAACCATCGTTCTCAGAATATACCATCTGTGTTTAAAATGTGGATTACCTAAGCGAGTGCTTGAGTACGACACAGTCCCACCCCAGATCTCATTCTTCCGCTAAATTGTATTTTGCCATGATACCTCAGTTAATTTAGATTTTCTTTCCTCTCTTCTTTAGTAAGGAAGGTACGTTGCTGCCCCTCAGACCCTACCCACTACATTTATTACACCAAGAGCTGGTTTCCTCCAGTCACTGACTTCTGTCTCTTTTCTTTTGAAGACTTGGGGGTTGTTTGTTCTTCCCCTCTTTGTTTACTTTAATAGGTAGTCAACTGTGGTGGCTGAGCTTTGATGCATTCATGCTGATCTCTAGCTATAAATGATTTACAAGATGGTGTGGTTAAGACTTGAGATGTGAGATATTTTAATGGTGAAGATTCGCCCAGGTTTATGGAAGGATTTTACGACTTTCAGAATGTTTTTCTTTCTGAAACCTGACCAAATTTTGTCCAAATCCTTCCTTCCCCACAGATTTTTCCTTTTTTGACAATGATCAGATACAAAACCTGACATTTTCTTCATTTGTTGTGACTGAATCTTTTTTTTTCTTCATAAAGAGAAACAAGCAATAGAGAGGAATGAATTTTGGGGAAATGATGTGAAGTGAAAGCAGCAGGTTTTGCATAGTTAGGGTAGGAGCTGTGACTCTCAGGCAAAATGCAAGAAAAGGGAACTCAGAGCGAGACTGAGCAAGCCTGCTGGAGTTGTGAGTTACACTTTCTGAGAATAATAAAATACTCAAATAAGCTAGTTCAGTCTGTAGTGGTGGCGGGGGTGGGGAGGGTGGGGGGAGGGGTGTGTATGAGTCCATGTTCATTTCTTCTCCTCTATGTTCGGAAAATGTAATCAAATACACCTTCTCAGTGTATTCCAGAGATAAGGAGATTTTCTGGGAGCCACTTTCAGGAGCACAATAAAGCACGAGGGTACTTCAGAAGTCTCCAAACATTTGAAGACTTTAACCAAGCTTGAACTAGACTGTCTGGAATATGTCCATCACCAGTTAAAGCATAATGAAAGAGATTTGAAGATATGGCTGCTTTCTTTGTGTTTTCAAATGAAAATACTCCCTGGCTTTCCTTTGTGCAGGAGTGTTTGGCCAGAATTCTTAGGGGAAAACTGAGCAGCCAAACCACATGCTAGTTTACTGAGATACTACTAGGTGAATGAATAAATAATGGGTAGATAAATAATTGAGTCTCAGATTTTTTTTTGATGTTGTAAACAAAGAGTGAAAGTAGTCATTGGGGACATCTTATTTGTCTTATCTAGTACTCAGGATTCATTCCATTAAAAGTATTTTTTTCTGAAGTCACTATACGAATAAGCACATACTAGCTGTATTAAATCCATCTGTATTTCATAGCTGTATATCATGCAAGCTGGGTGTTGTTTTGGCTGGATACAGAATACCCTTGGCTTAAGGCAGTTCTGAACCTTATTAAGGGCTTATAAAAAGTAAGTAAGACCATAACATTCTACTGTGTTACAGTACATATTAATATGAAATAGGTTACACAGATTCTACTCTAAGGTCTGAGAGCAGAGCTGGCAGAGAGGAAGCTCTGGGTGGTAGTGGTTGCACTGATGAGAATGTCCTTGGCAGGACAGAGGGAAGCAAGGGTTTGCTATCCACAGGCCTTTCACCTCTGCATCATGACAAAACCGAATTCCCTTGTGCTCTTTCACTTTCCACTGTAACGGACAGCAATACTGAGACCTTCTGCACCCAGGATGAAGTTCCTCCCCTGACCCAGAGACCAACATCTGTCTCCTGCAGCCCAGTGGGTAGCTCTAACCTAAAAACTATTCTGAACTGAATTTGCTCCAGCTGCTACAGAAAAGGTAACAATAAATAATGAAATATTAATGGACTCTTCATGTTAAAGCACATTTAAGATCTGTTAGGCAAGTCACTTAACACTTCTCTTTTCGTTTCATCAACTGGTAAAACGAAGATTAGCTGGGAAAACCAGGGAGCAGCTCCAGTTTGCATCTTGGCCCATCCTGTGAGGAAAGAACCTTAATTGTCGTGGTGGCAAGTTGTGGGCTGACCTGATTTCTGCCTAGATGACTAACAACCCCTGTCTTTAATCTCCGTGTCACATCACAAGATGGAGTTAAAACCATAGCCCCAGGTGTTGTGTGGGAAGAGGTTTTACAGGCACATTAGCCCATAATCTCTGGCACCCATGCCACAGCCTTGGCACCCTGAGCACTGCCTGCGCTGTAGCTCCTTTGCTGCTACCCGAGTCCTGTGGATTCATGCAATGTTGGGGGCGGGGCGGGGGGGGGTGGGGTGGGGGGGGTGTGGGGTGTGTGGGGCGAGGTGAGGAAGAGTGGACAAAAAGTAATGCCTCTCCCTCCCAGGGTCCATCTCTTGTATTTACACGTGGTCTGCCCTTGGTGAGACATTGCATACTTCCGTTTCCAATCTGCAGTTCCCCTTTACAGGAAAGGGTACAAGGAGAAAGCATTTGAAGGTGGGGAAGCAAACTCGTATCTAGGCTCCGTGTAGCAAGTAGACATTGACATAATACCTTAGCCCTTTAATTTGTGACAGATCTTTTAATGAGGGCAAGAGGAAAGAAACTCTTGAGTTTCAGAGTCTGCAATGGACTCTGCACTGCAAAGGCTGTGACTTCTGTTTCCTAAATGACAATGTGGAAGTAAGAGTGAAAATAAAAATTTTTGAAGCAGTAAACCATAAACTGCATTCAATGGGAAGTGGATCTTTATACACTAACATAGTATATATATATATATGTGTGTGTGTGATTGTGTGTTGACATGTGTTTGCCTGTTTATATACATATGTACTTCTGTAGTGTGTGTTCCAAGCAGATAATTGCACACTTAGAAACTTTGGGTCCTTTCTAGGCAAACCGTGTTGAAGCAGGGCATTTCCCTCTTTAGCTACGAAGAAAACAAAATTCCACTTTGGAACTGGTTAGACTTCTTTTCTCTGTTCCTAGACATTGTTGTCTTTTCTGTATAGTATTTGTTATTCCTATTTCCATCAAGAATTCCTGATCACTTCAGAAAGCAATTTGGAACAACTTGGATGAAAACCACCAAATAGAAATACACTTTCAGGGAAAAAAAAAAAAAATCATTATAGGTGTTGTAGATAGTTTCATCCTCTTAGAACAAAGTGCTTATAACAATGTGTTTGGAAAACCTATTGGGCTTATGGCACTGATTTTCAGGACAGAAAGACAATGCCTTTTGTTTTACTTACATTTATCTGCCAAGACTCTTTTATGAGAGCTCACAGGAGACCTTTCTTTCAAGGCTGTAGGTTATATAAACAGACTATTTTGTATAATCTTAGAGGTGAACTAAATGGGAGCTCAAACTGCTGAGTGTCTCTGAAAATCAGGCCAATTTTGCTTAGGTACTTCACTTGTGTTTTCTCCCACAACCAAATCATTGGCTTCAATCCTTTAAATATCTTGTAAACACTGCTACAAATCTGAATTTGTCTCAGAATATTTTTTTCTGGAGTTTTTTGAGCTGCATTTCTCAGGGTATTTAATTGTTATTTTAGCATTTCATGGGGAACTCAAGCAGTAACAGCAAGTAATGTGTGGATCGCAGGATGCTGCTGGTTTTATATCTGTCTTCTAAGCGAGGCAGACTGTGCACACAATGGGTATAATGAGACAAGGTGAGTTTCAGCAACTGCAAAAAGCATTCCTTTCTACTTGTGCTCTTCTCCCTTAGTATGCAGGTCATGTACAATGCATGGTGCAGAGTCATTGATGTAATTGCCAAGTTTCCAGCATCATGTTATGATTCATCTGTGAAGAGTCAGTTATCAGAAAACTTACCAAATAGCAGCCCTATTTTAGACCAGTCTAAGACACAGGAGATTCAACATCATTTTGTTACACCTACAGAACAACAAATCTGCATGGTCCTGGCTTCTCTGAAAATTAGTATCTTCCTTTGCAGAAAGAAAACGATCATCTCACAAGACTCTAAGGTAGTCCAAGGCATTATTTTTTTTTTCCAGGTAGATCAATTTACATCAACAAGCAAGCAAACTTGATGTAAACATTTTTATTTTTTTTTAGTTTCTTAAAAGAATATTGCTTGTTGTTGTTTGGTAAGAACCAAAATATTGATTAGCAAATTAATGAACTTAGCATTGAGATGTATATGTAAGGCTAACAAAAAGCCTATAAATCCTGTGCATATTTATTTGAGCAGTTTGTAGTTTATTATGTTAAAGATGGTCAATGGTGCAATTCTAACTTACTCGATGATTATTCTTTTCTTTATGGTTGATGTCAAATTGCTTTTGGATAAAGATGGAATTAAATTGAAATGAACACAAATGGCATTTAAAAAGTGTTTCGATTAACGAGTAGCACTGTCATAAATATGTTGGATAGGTAATCAATTTTCTGAAGTTAAAATATGTTTTAGAAACAAAATGAGTGTGTCCAGTCAAGCAAGAAAGCATTATCTACAGAAATGGAAATGAAAGGATTGTTTCTGATTGCTAAGTCTTTTTACTGCTGGTAGATCTCAGGTCCTTCAGTCTAGTTTCATAGGAACAGAAAACGTTCTAGGTTTTGGTGTTGCTTTTTTTTCATATCCCATTCAGACTATCAGTAGCTTCATGCATTGGACCAAATTAGATGAATAGCCTGAAGAAAGTATTTTCTATGTATTGGCAGAAAAGTTTCTCACCATTCCAGTCTGATTGGGGGAGCTTCCTGTTTCCACAATTTGGTCTTTAAAACTTTGGCAGCAAACAGGTATTGTTTCTTTCTTGAAAAAGGGAATTTAGTGAGCTTAAAGGCTTTGTGTTTTAATTTGTGATTCGCTGAGGTGTCCTCACAATTGTGATATTCTCTTGATATTTTTTCGATTTCACAATCTATAAAAGCTACCTTTCCAAACGTAGAGATGCAAGAAATGAGTACTATTTGGTCTGGTCTAGCCTTGAGAGAAATTTGTATTAGACAAAGTTTAAAATTATTTCATATGCTCTGAATTTCAGACGTGTATAAATCACCAAAATTAGAGACACTTGAGGAAATCATGAAGTCGCCTACATTTTCCAGCAAGTACCTTCCCTAGGCATACTTACTATGTAGGACAACTTTTAGGTAAATCAGTGAACCTTAGATAAGATTTAGACTTTTAAGCAAGTGAATTCTAAGTAGTTTTATGTAAGTGTGGTCTCAGAAGTTTATCTTGGTAATATTCAGACTTTAATTAAGTAAGTTCTATGTAATTTTATGCAAATGTCACCTTTTGACTTTACCTACAAGCTTGCTTTGCAGATAATGAATGTGTCAATTTTGTGTCTGGACAATAAGATTAAATTAGTTCTTACTCAACTGAAATCTCCTCTTTGACAAGAATTTTCATTTAAAACTAAATAAATTGAAATTATAAAAGGTTTGTTTCAAGATAAAACACTGGAGTATTGCATTCATTTTAAAATTTTCGAAATCTTGTACTTGGTGTTTGTTATGTTTGAGGTCATTTGCACAGTCATCATCAATCTGAAATGACATTTTTCAGTGCATTTTATCTGAAAAATGTACCTTGGTTCTTCCTGAGAAGTACATAGTATTATGCTACCTTGATTTGCCTGAACATAATTTACTTTGTGCAAAAAAAAATTATGTGCATAGCTGTTCTTCATATTTATAAATGCACTCTTAACTGGCATGTTTCAAAACAAGGACAACGTTAAGTGTATTTCATTTGGAAAAGTGTCTCATTAGCTACATAGAAGCAGCATGGGAACTTGCTTGAAAATATGAATATAACTTTCTCTATTAAAAAGACAAAAAGATATAAACAAAAGGCCTCTGTTTTAGAGAAAATTTCAGGTTGGCCTTTTGCATTTCCCCCTCACCAAGAAAACGTATAACCTACTTGACATCCATTCCCAGTGATTAATTTATAAATCATTAGTATGAAAGGACTGTGTGAAGCTGTATTTAAGGATTGAAATATGTTCTGATGAAAAAATGCTTTTGATGCCTTCTGACCACTGCAGTTTTGGCGATTATAAAAGTGTTTATTTTTAACAGGAAATATACATAACACCTTATGAGGCAAAACTTCTGCAGAACAACAGAAATTTTTTTTAAAAAAATTATGAAAATAAATAGCAAGATAAATTATTCCTTTTTTATGAAACAGCTAATTAAAAGTGATGTTGAAATATATTGCTGTTTGTTCTCAGTATTTTATGTACCGGGTCTCAGTATGGAAGGAAGACTGGGGCCTCTCTTTCATAGATTGAGACCTCAGCTTGAAAGAATGTAAAAATTGTTTTCAGCCTAGAAGCCCCTTTTCCCCCACCTCTGCTTGCTTGCTAAAATTTGATATTTGGACAAGACCAATGGTCTGAATGTTTTCGATGCTGTAATGACAAATAACTACGTGGGTGTGATCTCCTGGTCCTTGACCATAGGGCATGAGAGCAGAGAGGGGACTTTGCTGCTGTGTGTAGGGGTTTAGGAGACTTGACAGACATATGATACTGTACAAATACTTGCCTGACTAAAATCCTATTTCTTCATAAAACAAAGAAACAGAAGAAATGGTGGCCAGCAGCAGCTACCCAATATATAAAGAGATACTTTTTCAGCATAATACTTTGGCTTCCAGTGATTTGTGGTTTGCAGATCACTGGTGGTTTTAAGTCTCTTTGTTAAGTATTTCTCATAGCATCTTCAGCCTGCTGTGGCAAGAAATTCAACCACTGAACTTATACATGTTATATGAAGAAGAATCTTCTGTTTGCTTTGAAATTGCAACCTACTAGCTTCATATGAAGTTCACCAATTTTTGAGCAGGGACTAATTATTCAGTACATATCCACTGCTTGTGATCATATAAAAATTATGATAGGCACTGTCTGGTTTGTGTGCCTCATCATAAGCGGGCAGTATAGTTATTCCTACATGGACAAATATAAGACCCTCAAGCTGAGAATCTGTGTAGTGAGAAAAAATAGTACAGATGCATTACAAATTTGCCATTCAAACATCTTTGTGTAAAGTAAGGAGACCAAGCCCATGTCTGGCTTTTGAAATTTCCAGCAATATACTTGAGTATGTGACAAATACCATCTAGCATATTGGTTCAACACCTAAATGTAGAAATCTTGCTAGCTTAGGCATTCAGATTTGAAAACTAGGTCTCCATGAATCATTTACTTTAATGACTCTTAATTATCTCAATTTAATTCTTTTTTAAATGACCAAAAAAGGGCGTTATCCACTTTAAATTCCAAAGGTTATCTGTATTCAGTGATTTAATGCTAATGGAAATGTATATTATGTGGTAATGACTGTAATTATTACATCTAAGGAGTCAGGAATCTGTTTTTAACATGGTTTCCTGAAAAAATTATGATTATGCAATCTCTACTTGTCAGTATTCCTTTTTGGATAAGAACTTTTAGTCTGTTGGCCAATTTTTACCAACTTTGGAAGAACAGAAGTCTCAAAGATGTTTTCTTATAATGCCTGTTGAAATCAGTGTCCAAACAAGAGAGAGGGAGGGTGGGAAGAAAGAGAGACTTGAGTCACTGTAATAGATTAATATTCTCTGCAAAGATACAGTGAGTTTGGCAGAAGTGATCCAGTCAATCAATGTGCATGTGTAGACTGGCTGATACCGTAAGCATACATGTAGCTCCAGATGAGCAGTTATGATATGTCCTGTCTCTGGCCTGTTAGAAGAAACTCAGGAGAGCAGTCTGTAAGAAGAGTTTGTAATAGGTACAACGTTGGTCATGGCAAGCTGGCCTTTATTCCTTCCATTGCTTACAGAGCTTTAAGGCCAAATGCCCTTGCTTGATGGTCTAAAAATCATGGTGAGGCACAGAAAGAAGAAATGAGGAGAATTGTAAAAAAAAAAAGAATGAAAAATAAAGCAAAAAATATTATGAGTGTACTAAGAAGTGGGATTTCAAATGATCTCTTAAGATGATAAGCCAATCATCCTTTTAGTATAGGGATAATACAGCAGATTAATTTCTGCATGGATGAGAAGACATTTTCTTTATAACTGGACCTCTTTCAGTCTCTAGGGTTGCTTGGAATAAGTACTTTCTACTTCATGTACTTATTTTTAAGGTTTTGGGAACATTTTTCCATACCTATATATCTATCTGAAGAGGAACCGGAAGCTCAAGGTCACAGACTGGTCATCCACATGTTCTAGCAAAGCTTGATTTATTCAGAATTGTCTTTGAGACAGCAAGATTTAGATATATGATGTAACTTTTTTCCATACAGAAAATATTTTCAGATCCAGAATTTGAAAACATGCTACGTTTTGAAAATTCTGTTTCCAGCCTGTTCATGAATGGGATCCCATGGCTAGGGCAACAAGGTAAAATGTAATGGTAATGAGAAGTTGACAATCCCCTGCTAAAGGCATCAACAGAGCAGGCTTAGAGCAGAGCAGGCAATCCTACCCTACTACACACAAGAAAGCTTACCATAAAAATTTACGACTAACGTTAACAGCCTATCTACCTTTCTGCTTAAGGGGCAATAGTGGAGGAGCCAAGGCTAGAAAGACATATGTTAGAAAACTTGTAGGTGAGTTCTGGTGGAGCATCTCAACAGAGACATCTGTTTTAGGGAAGATAACGAGGGTGTTTTGCGTTCCATATGCTCTATGTGCCCATGCTACAGACTTCGTCAGTATTTTTACAAAATCAAAGGTGAGTTTTGTAAATATCAGATCATGTCACACAAATTTCAGTCGCTCAACAAAGTAAGTTCACAAAGCTGATCTGCAATAATATGCTGAATGTATATGAAATCTCTGATATGTACTGTGCAGAGTAATAACGCCCAAAACATATTTTGCTAGCAAAAAATCTGTTTTAATGTAGGTACATCATCCAGAGTATGAGTACAAGCACCGATTCCTTTCCTTGGAGAATGGACTGATGATCTGTGAAAGGTAGGCAGGCTTTAACCCAGAGTACGGGTACAGGTCACCACGATAGTCAGTGATTCTTTAATCATAAAGGTGACTAGGTCGTATGTTTACACTGCTTATGATTAAGCCTTAGTTTTCAACATAAGAGGAACTGGAAATACTCAACTTTCCCTTCCTTAATAAATCAAGATGACAAGGAAATGTCTTGAAATGGTCACTGGCTCAACTGATGTGAGGTACATATACATGTATAAGGGAATTTGATAAGCCAGTGACATGACAGGCACTTCCTTGGTCTTCTGATTGGTGGTGTCAGGTATGTGCCTCAGAGAAGACATGCCAGAGCTGTCCTGAAAGATGGGGCTATTTTTCATCACACCATAAAAAGTCTCTTTAGTGACTTGCTCTGGGACTGGCTGGCTGTGTGTGGTTTTGTGTATTCTTTTGGGAATACATCCATTACTTCAATCTGTGAGAAAATTGATCCTTGTTCTCCTTTTAGGGGGGGACTTTTGCAGCTTAGCTCAAGCCCAGACCAAGGCTGCACAGCCTCGTGATGCTATAAGCAGCAGAGCCCTGTCCACTGTTGGGAGAAGAATCAAGAACCAAGCCTGGTGCCACCCTAAGTATGGCCCCTGCTGCTGTGGCAGGTTGCATCCTGAATGAGCGCACTGTTGCTTACTGTTAACAAGAAGCTTAGTGCTTTGCAGATGTACCCTCAAAGTTAGACATGATGGAGTTGGACAGCAAAGGCTCTAAGGATCGCGATTTAGACACTTTATTTCTTGCTAAATTCCACTGTAGCCCACCTCTTACTGGATACGGCCTATAACCTCAATAAGCTATTTTGGTGCCTCTTTAAATAGAGTGAGGACAAAGATGATTGTATTTTTCTACCTCCTGTCTTTTCCCACCCTTTTAGGCTTTCTCAAGATTCTCTTGAAAAGAGATTTTCAAGGGCAAGTGAAAGTAGACTAAAATTATACTTTGAATAGAATGGCATGAATCACACACACAACTATTCAGATGAAATTTTAGTTGTATAAGCAATTTTTTCCAGTCATGTCATCTTCAACTCAGGAGCCAAACCAGAAAATATTTGTGCATCCTGTATTCTTGATATATAAAGCAATGTCATTGCTGGTGTAAAATGGAATTAAAATACAGTTTCAATTTATTTTATATGGTCTGCTTTCTTTAGAATGTGTTCAACTTTCCCAGACATTACTGTGTGCATTATGGAAAGTGAAGGCAAAAACCTACTATATATCTTGTTACTGAAATAATCATTCTACAAAGCCTATCCTCTTCAGAAAATGTGTCAGCAATCCATATGTGCTAAGTGCTTCAGAAGCACATCCATGTACAATTGATAGCAGCTGAAAATAATACCACATATCCTCTTACCATTCTAGACTTAATGTGTCAATTATGTGTTATAGATTTGAATTTCAAGGGGGTGATTATTATTTCATGATAAAAACATCTCTGGACAGGATTATGGAATGTAAATTTCAGCTCAGGATTGCTTTGGTATATGGTGTGTATAAAAAAAGTAAATCCAATCAGGTTGATTGTTTCTTTTCAACGTGTATTGTTTAGAAAAAGGAAGAAATCTGTTTTTGCTGGGCAAGGCAAAACAGACTCATTTTAAAAGAGATATTTCTAGCTCTCATTCTTCAACATGGAATGTTGAAAAAATAAAATGTGATTTCATAGAGGGAAATGTAATATGTGTTATATTCACTGCTTTTGGAAATGCTCACATAGTTCAGAATATTTGTGACCATCAATGAACTCTGTGTCTGTGCATCCCAGCCAGTTTATCCAGCTGCATTTTGTTGTGTGAATTAGATTTGAGTCTGTCTCGTTTTCATCCATGCGCTAAATTGTAGTCTGCAGACTGAAACTAATTGAGAAACATTTATTTTGAAAATTAAATTCACACACCAAAACCTAAAGGGTGAAAATCTACACCAGAAAATATTAAAACACCTAGGATGCATGTGCTTAGTTGAAGCATCTCTGACAAGAGGCTAGTTTCTAGCTATGTGCCTAGATAGATACAGGGACTTTACAATATGCAATCCACACTGCACTTTAATATGTATGATCTGCTTTGTCACATCTTAGTTATACTTGAATTTTTAAAAATCTGTTCAGCCTTTAGTATGTGTATGAAATATGAATGCTAGGAGGAATGCAAAACCTTTTCTTATTCACATTTCCTTTGAAGAGCAGCAAGGTCACTGAGGTAGAATTTAATATAAAGGAAGGGATAATTAACATCAGACTATGAAATGCTGTTTGTCCATGGAGGTAGGCTTATTGAGACACTTACTGTGTTTCTAGTGAGCGCTGGATGATAAGGGTTTGTGAAGATGCTTTTTCTCATTTAACACCTTCATTGCCCAATCTTCCTCTAACATGATGCTGTTCTGCTCTCCTGATACCTGCGTGTCAAAAGAGGTGATTTCACTTCTAAGTACTAATCAAAGTAATGTTTTTTGGTTTATACTGAAACTATTTCATGCTTCCTTCGAGTAACTCTTTGAACAAAATTTTTGGTTATGGACTGTATTTTATGTCTTTGCTCATCCAGTCACTATGGAAGAATTATGCAAATACCATACTTAGAGTACTTCGTACAGCATGTAGCATGCACAATAGTGACAGTAAGTTCTCTCTCATGGCCTTTTAATGTCATCAGGTTATAAAAAACAGCTTTATTTGAAGTTAAAATGTTAACAAGACCAAAGGAAATAAAAAGTTGGAATTTTATAAAAGGTCAGATCAGAACTCCATGGATTGCTGCTACCCCTGCTCTGCGTTCTTTGTTAGTACCGTAATAATAGCATCACAGGCCCCAGGGAGCTGAGGACATCCACTAACCAAAAATCACTGCTCAAGAGTGCACTGCACAACAGAAGTCATTTTGCAGTGTCATTCTCGAAAGCCAGCAGTCTCTGGAGAAGAAAATACCTATGAGACAATACTGAGCAGCTTGGCAGGGACACACCTACCCTGAATATTTCACCAAGCATCCTCACAAAGGAGATGGCTGCTGCCCTTTCCCTGGGCACTCCCTCCATGTCTCAGAGCAGTGCCTAGAAAAGCAGGATGATGCTGGCTGGAAAAACGATGGCTGGTATAGCCAGCTCTATGGAGGTAGGAGTCAACCCCAGGAAGGGACGAGGAGAGGATGGACCATGGGTGCTCCAGAGGGGCAAGAACAGCCTCAGTTGATACATAGGTGGAAGGAAGGCTGCAGCACATGAAGAGGAGTCAGTGAGAAAAATGGGTAGGTCAGAAGGAAAGGCTGTGAACGAATGTGTTACGGCATTTGTCAAGGGCTGAGAGAAAGATCTGTCAGTGGCTGAGTTGTAAAAAAAAAAAAAGAGTCTGGATGTAATTTTTAAGAGTGTGGATAAGCAGAAGGAGAAAAATGCTTCTACAAAATTATACTACCATGTAAAAAACCTGAAGCTAAACTGTAGATCTAATTAATTGGAATAAAATCTCTTGCGGGTCAGCTTACTTTCTAATACAGTTGTTAGATTGTCTCTACATGAAGCTGGCTGAATTTGAGTGTGTTTCTGCACTGAAACGAAGTGGAACAATGATTAGGACAATGAAAGGTGCCTGTAGAAGGCGTATTGCTGCTGATAAAGCTGTGTGGTGGAAAAGTTCATGGAGCTCTTAAAAAGTTTGCTTGTTAACCGTTTTAATGTGCACTTAAGCATGTTATTTGCTGCTCATATCCCATATGACAGTCTTGTAGTTAAAAAAAACATGATAAATTAGTTCTAAGCACTAATCTTTTTCAGTATGGGATGTGCTCCTCTTAATTGTCTCACCGTTACTCCAGTTAGGAATTAGGTAACACCTGTGCAGAGGGAACAGGTTTGGGATTATTTTTCTTTTTCTCTTTTGGAGCACAAGAGGAGTCATTTCTACTGGGACATTGGTGGAACTGATGACAGAGAATGGCACAATTATTTTTTATAGCCTGTATCCTAGCATACAGCAGTAATTCTATTATTTCTCTGTCACTTATCAGCCTTTGTTTGGATTTGAATCCCAGAGAATTTTTAAAAAGTATAAATTTGTTATGGAGCTTTAATATTGACTTGTGCTGTGTAGTTCTAATTAAGTATTCCCAGAAATGCACTAAAATGGCATTGTGTTTGTTGTGTTCCTGAGTTTGGTTGGTTTTTTAAGGGGAAAAAAAACCCTGGCTGTTATTTCCCACTCACCTAAAAGCTCTTTTGTGATTATAATTCATATTGTTCAGGCTCATACTGACCGCACAGTAAATAATGTTCAATTGCCTTTGATTACAAAGAAGAAAAAAATATCTCTGGCGATTATGTATTTTATTAGCACTGCTGTAAATACAAGTAGAGCACTTGCTAATTCCTTAATGCCTTGGGTTCTCACAAAATCTAAGGTTCTTCACCATGTTTATCAGATTTAAATATTGCAAAGTTGGACAGCAGGGAGGAGTGGCTTACTGGGAAAATTAATTTTTCAGGCAGGAACAACTGTATTTATTTTTTGTGTAACGGTGAATAAAGAATGTGAAGCAGCCTAATACATCAGTTTTTAAGGGGTGGGGAAAGAATGATGACTGTAATTCACAATCAGAAGTCTGGAGAAATATGGGAAGCTAAAAAAACTCTTTGAAAGCTTGAAAAGTTGTTTTCATTGTACAGATATAATTGTCTCTAAATAATTTCCAAGATCCTTATGCACCTCTATTCAAATACCCAGAGGAGGGTTTTCTGGACTTTCCTGTGAATATCCAAGGCAGTTTGTAGCTTCAGTGACATTTTAAACTAGGCAGGCCTTAGAAAGTTCTGTAGGAAAAATCTAGCATTTTTTGTCCAGCCCTTTTCTTTTGGAGACAAACCCCCAAAAGACCTAATGGTGTCCTCTTTTCCTAACCACTGTTACAGCCTTTCTGTAGGTGAAGTTCAGTATCAGGTATGGATAATACTAATCTGTCCATTTTTCTTCATGCTGTACCTTTTTCATTTGGTACTCAACATGACAGGTAAAAGGTGACCAAAGGTTCCTTTGATGGTGAGTTTGGCTTTCATAAGTATAGAGTACAAATCTTCTGAAAAAGGAGAATATTTTTCCTGGTTTCTCTGTTTTCCTACAAGCATCTGTACTGCAAACTAAAGTGTCCATAGGGCAGCTAAACAGTCCAATATCTAACCTAGAGAGAAGGGCAATGCTTGTATGGTCTTTACATTTCCAATTTCAAGCCATAAGCCTTTCCAAATTAAGAGAAAATATTTGTGAGGTCAGAATTTAGGAGGCAAAGAACAAAATCTCAACCCAGGACTTTATCTAGAATAATTATATGCATCTGAGGAAAAATTAATCCTGAAAAAGAAATCTCAGTAATGGACATAAAAAAGAAAGACAAGTCAGTTGGCAGTAAAGACAGACTTTATAGGCCAGTAAAGTTAAGTTTACTGTTTCGATGTTGTTATCTATTTAAACAAGTTCTACTGATGATAAAGAAGGGGAGGTCTGAAGTGCTTAACTCTTCCAGATTCCCAAAAAATAAAAAAAGGCGGATCATATAATTGCTTGTAATTTTGTTGTTCTTGTCAAACAGAGGAAGGTATGCTTATTTATGCTAGTTGATCATTTGAGCCTTAGTTCAAATAGTCCTGCTCCCGTTTCAAGGTCCTGAAAGAATCATGTGCATGCAAAGCCAGAGAAAAGCTAATTTGAATTACAGCTGGAAAGGTGCTTATACAGGATTCCTCTCAGTGCCAGAGATCAGATGTAAACTATGTCGAATTCCTCTTGCAAGGCAGATGTGGTCTTGATTTTCTCATCAGTAAAATAGGGTGATGAAAAAAGTACAATACCCCAATATCTAAGATAATGTTTTTAAGATTATTTGTTTGCAGTGGCTGAAAATATGAATCACTATATTTTTATTGAGATATAAATCACTTGACTAAACACATTATTTTCTTCTGATATACTAAAAGACTGGATTTATGGGTATCTAGTAATCTGTGAATTTGCATCCTCTATAACAAATATTCATGTTCACTTTTAGCTCCAATGCTTCGAATTGCTGTACTTATATGTATGAAAAAACAAACAAATCTCATGCAGTTGCCAGAGACCTGCTTATTTCAAAACATAAAACCTGAGCATTTCACCTAGATCAGCAGCAAGGTCACTAACAGCCTGTGCAGGAAGTCATAATTCTGGGAGCAGAAAATTAAACTGCCGCCACACTTGCTTGGCCAAGCACTTGTGAATGCTCTAGGAGTAGGTTCAACATGCAGAGGCAGGGCTTCTTGCTCTGTCTGTCCCCAGCATTGAAAGCTCTGTGCTGGCGTCTGTTGAATAGCAGATGGTTTGCAAGGTTGTACATCATAGATGGGCTCAGCTTATCCCAGTTTTGATAATCTCTTTATTCCCTGCATACCTGCCATGATCTGAGATCTGGAGACACAGGACTTCATAACTTCCATCTCACGACACAGAATGTGGCTGTAGGGTTTGTACTGCTTTATGCTTTCCTGTTTTAAAGTTCATTCTCACCTGATAAAGCTTGACAGTTGTTTTGATATTCAAACACTTCTTTCTGGCAAAGGCTTACTGTCACTGCTTATTCTACGGTAAGTGGAAACGAGTTTCTAAATCTCATTTTGGGACTGGAACACAGGAATGCCTAACCTATAATCTCAGGTATTGGAAATGCTATCATGGCTTTGGCATGGAAAGTCATGTCATTACATAAATTCTACACCCTCTTGTTTCCTTCTTAGCAAAATAGGCATTACATCTCATGAGCATTTCAATGAATTGATTTGTCATTTTGGATATAAAATGTTTTGTTCATCTACTGGGCAATAAATGTCACTTTTATGTTAAGATAGCACTAGACCTCTGAGGGAGTACCTGAGCTCCAAATTCACACACTTGTTAAATGCTTTGGGTGTTCTCCTTGGATGGGGTGCCCTGAGATGCATGAGGACATGGGTTTTGATAAATACTACTATCTTTACAACCCTGTTTAAAGTCTTTGTACGTTCTTATCTGGTTTCGTAATCTTTACTGCATTCTTAAGCAGCCCTTTTTTCAGGAGATTGGTAATCCTGAGCAAAAGGCTCTCACATAAACAGAAATTCTCTTAATTGTCTCCTGGACCAGCATGCAGCCTTTTCATTGGCTTAGCTGGGTGATTTGCACAGTCTGACCCATTTAGGGAGGGTGTCTTCTGAACTAATCTATATGGTCTTGTTGGCAGATGAGACTTTGTAGTATACATTCTGGGCCACAAAAAGTGTCACTGGGAGACTGGAGTCAGAACAAGTTCCCTTATGCTTGGGTTTACAGAAGCACTGATTGTGGTTATCTTGTGGGGTGCTTTACAAGCGAGCATACAGGGGACCCAAATCCATGACTGTGACTCCCAGGCACCAGGAAAATGTAAAAAGTAGTGGGAATTAAGAATGTGGAAGAGATGTGGCTATTATCTACGATCTGAACTGCAAATTCAAGAAATTCAGGCTTACTCTTTAGATGTCCCGAAGCAGTATGCTAGGTTTGTGATCTGTCTGAAAAACTGGCACACTACTCTGAGTTTAAAGATTTACTGTTGCAAAGCCTACAAAGACCTTCACATTTGCCAGAGACCCTGTAACTGCTCTCAGAAAAGCTGAGTTAAAAGGATACAAAATAATTTCTCAGAGAGAATCCAGATGCAGTCCTGAGGTGCCAATGGTTACAGAAGCAAGTGAGCAGCAATTAAAGAAGAACAAAATCTGTCTACCTACTGCATTAGATCCAAAAGTGCCTTTTGGCTGATAGCTGGTTATGATGCTGCACACCTGTGTGACTCAGTCTGTGGTTCTGCGGTCAGTCCTTATATATCTAATTTCCATTTACAAAAGGTAGAAGGGATTTGAGAGATCATGCTTTTTTTTTTTTTTTTTTTTTTGGTAATGACCCAAATGTATGCTACGTGCCTGTAACAATGCTCTAGCCCTTAATCAGGGAAAAGTTTCAGACTTCCAAACTATTTTATGCCCCTTCCAGGAAAATGTTAATGACCCTTCTGTGGATAGGTGTGGTTGTCACCTGCCCAGACAGTAAACAGAGTCAGCTAACAACTACTCTGGTGTTGGGCTAATGGTTAACTATTGCAAGGCAGAAAACATTTTTCTCTGGGTGTGGCAGTGTTTAAATGCCAGAATAAAGCGTTTCATCTATCACATGAATTTATTGCTTCCTAAATGTGCTTTATACCATCAAGTGATCTCATTAACTGAGTGCGATGAATATAATGTATCGTGTGCTCTCATACAGTAGTAACCAGTGCCGAGTTTAGGAGTGAACCGAATTTTTCCTGCCTACTTACAACCTTTTTTGAAGGATACTATGACAATACTTAACTTGGCTTTGAGTCTGCTATTCCTGGTTGATTTTTTATATTTTTTGGATTTTTTCTGAAAGTAGAACTGATTTTTTCAAATGTGCAGTTGTTCTGTTTATGTCTTTGCCATGCTAAGATTACTGTCTCCTCTGACTTGCACAACAAGCAGAAGTATGGGAGACATGAGAGAAATGCAACAAAGGTGGAAAAGATCAGCTGGGGGGTGGCACTAAGCGTAAGTGCAGGGGAGTTAAAAGAATTTGAAAGGTGGAACTCAGTATAAATTATTTGAAGGAAGAGGGAGCAGAATGAATATGAAAGGTAAAAGAAATTAAACAGATATGTTTTGGAACAGCTGCATCAGAAAGAGGCATGAACAAGGAATATGAGAATGCGGAATAAGGTTGGAGAAGAAAGCAGTCTAGTACTTAAAGATGAGAATAAAGCAAGGAGGTGAAAGGATATGAGCATAATGACATGAAAAGAAGAACAACAGCAGCATCGAGTTTACATGATTCTAATTCATTTCTGCAGAATGGTGAGTGGTTTTGGAAGTTCCTGGCAGTAAGGTCAGAGGAGGAACTGAGAGAGTTTTGTTTGAACATTGAAAATTCACAGAGACTCCTAACGAGCCTGGAATTTTCATCCGTTGTTGCATTCAAGGGTCTGCCTTCAGAAAGCAACGTGGAGATCCTGAAGATAAGTATAGCAAGTCCTAAGTAACTCAGATGAGAGGGCAAATTAAGGTATTCACTGAGAGATATTTAACAACCCCACACTCTGCTCTGTATCATCAGGATAGGACTTGTCATATAATTTCATTTCTGCTCACCTGCTGGGTCTTATGGAATTGCCATCTTTCCAGCAGGAAGAACTACAGAAAGGAGGCTGAAGGAGGAACCCTTCCACCCCGTGTTTTTCCAGCAGGAGAGACAAGGACATGGCAGCATGGAGGGGAGCTGCTTGTGCTGAAAGATGAGGTGATGAAGCTGGTGGAGTGGGAGAAATCAGTTTCTTCTCCCAAATCGTGGGGGTCCTGGGCTGCCTTTTTCTTACAGTAACCAGAGAGATACCCTTCCTTCTCCCAGCTCCTGGGGTTTTGGTACCTCATCCAGTGCTCAGAGGGCAACCACAGGGGAGATGGCTTTTTGCTCTAAGTATTGGTCTTCTGCCACCATAGCATTCACCTAAAGCAATCAGATTTTAATGTATACAGTGTTCATGACCTTTCTTACTCCACATGACTCACTAAGCCCTGGAAACCTTATGCTGGAGCTGGCCTTTTCCATTTGGCAAATATTGACTTTTTTTCCACCTATTGTTTCTTCCTGAGCCCATGCCAGCAGAGCCCAGGTTTTCACAGAGCCCTGGAGGCTGGCTTGTGGAAGAAATCAAGGATGCCGCAGAAATGTCTTGTGCCAGTATTGCAACAGCGGGCAATGATGTTCTCCATTTTGCAGGCAAAAAATCAGTGCATAGGGCTGCCCAGAGTTAGGAAATACAGGAAATGTAAGAAATACAGCAAAGAAAGAGGCTGAATAGGATCCTGGGCCCAGCTGGGGCAGCTTTTCCCTCTATTTGTGGCCGTAGTTGGGGCAAAGGCATTGCAGGGCTGCTGCAGTACCTAGGTGTGTGGACTAGAAGACTGGAAGTTAAACTGGGAACCTCAGAGTCCTTGCTAATGGATTAGGTTCTGCTAAACGTAAATCGTAATCTGAGTTTAAATATCCTGCTAAAGTAATTCAAGTATACAAACATTTTCTAAAGCCAAAATTAACTCCAGTCTGCCCTGTAATTGTCTGATGTTTGAGAAGTGTCAAATCATCCTCTGTCTGAGACTAAAATATAAAAATCAGCCTCTCTTTTTACTGTTCATTCCATACCACAAACTATTTAGCAACAAAAGATGAAAATGACATTGGAAACTGAGATCCAAAGATGATAATTTTGTAGTTTAGGGGGAGAAACAGCAGGGGCGATTTTATATAAGCCCTCTTCCCCTCCCCAACATATCTTCATCAAAGTGCTTTATTATATTATCACTCATGCTTTTGTACTGTTTTCTAATATCGTACTGACTTGTCTGAATCACTTTGAAAACTAAGGCTGCCTCCTTCTGAGACAAATCCAGGCCTCGTTAAAATTCATAAACAGGCAGCCAAAAGCTTTGAGCATTTTTCCATTGATGCTGAGAAATGGAAGTGTCCTTATTTATCCTGATAACATGTTATTTCAAAGGGTGTCCACATCCATAGGCAACTGGGTTTTAATTGATAACATTTAGGGCTCACTATGAAAGAAACTCCTTTTCATTAAGGAATTCGGTGACACAAGTTAGTCAATGGTACCTTAAATCATCACTGTCTCACTGTTTAATTGCATTCTTTTGATATGAAAAAACTTCAGGTTAGCATTAATTGCAAATCTATGCTGACACATAGCAGCGGTCTGATCTTCTCAGGTATCATGTATGTATATCTGGGATTCCGTTGTATATTGTCACAGCTGATTGCATGGACTTTCTGTCATTTTGGGGGAGTAATGGGGGAAGTAGAGAAATAATGACTTGTCTCTGCTATTGAGTCCAGCTGAGCTCATGTTACACAATTTAATACCAGTTGTGAAGTATGTTTGGGCACTGCATTGTTTTTGTTTGTCATTCTGCCAAATATGCACTGGGAATAATGATATTTCTCCAATTCAAACAGAAAAAAAAATTAATATGCTTTAGTCAAAGATGAAAATTGAAAAATTTTGACACAATATAATCTCAGAAATATAAGAACTTAAATATGTTAATTGGCAGCCACACCAATGACAATCAATCAGTAGGCTTTTGCAGGGCTTTAATATGGAAAGAATGTAAAACTTCAGCAGATAAAATCAACTGGGGTAATATGTTTACTTAGAAGTGTGTGTAAATGTCTGTAGCATATACTCTTCATTAAAATAGCTGCAGAATCAGACTCCGTTGGGCAAAGCTAGCACTGCAGATACACTACATGAAACTTTAGTAACTGATCAGTTGGCTTTCATTTTAGTGAGTGTCTTTGTAAGTATCGCACAAATGTAACATGATATAAATATCAATATAGCCCTCTAATTAAGAATGGATATTTATCTGTAGCTTAAGGTTGTCCTAGAACTAATGTCTTAGAACTCAAATAATTCTTTGTTTTAAGGTGAACTCATTTATCCAGAGACTTTGGGTTGCATGTCTAACAGGAGTTTTTTTGACGCTATCTGCTCAAGCTAGTGCAGATTCTGGTGAGAATCAGTCTAATTTTACTTATATACAGCAGTGGAATATCCTTCTAGACAGATCTTTTTCAAAAGATGGCAAAAATTGTAAGATCAGCTGTTTTCCTGAGATGGCCACACTTTCAGGTAATATGATTTACATGATAAAAATGTAATTATGTATATTTACGTATAGTTTCAGCAGTGTAATTACAAAAACACAAGCCTAAATACTAGCTCTACACTAGTTCTTTAGATCTCTGGAGTTTGCCCTAGCCTTCCACGCTGTGTCATACATAAGCAAAATGTTTCTTGGACTTCCTCCCTTCTATGAAATCTAAGAGGTAACAAGCCAAAGTGTTAAACTTGTAAGCATTGTAGTTAAAAACACTCTTTCTGACATTTGTAGAAACCGTGTTGTTTATTACCACTCAGAAAATGCAGAGTCTAATGGGCAATATCAGATCTGTTATTAAGAAACTGTACATAGGATTAAGTTACTTTTTTTGAGTCCTACCTTTTAAAACAAGGCTCAAAGCAATCCCATTACAGCATGAATTCCCCAGTAGATTTGATGGTGGCTTGCTTTTGTAAAAAGGCTAGCAAACATATGTTACAGATGGCTTTTGTTAAATGTGTCTTTAAAATAGCAGTAAGTACATGACAAGAGCACTTTGTATTTGTATGCCTTCTAGGTTTGGTGTATGAACTCAAACCCACCCAACAGTTTTTGTAACCTCGTGTTTGGCAAGTCAACATAAATATGGTGACAGATTTTAGTAAATAAGCTTCCAGCCAGTTTGTCAAAGAGGAATGTTTATACTGTTTTGTCATAGCCGGTAGCCAAATTTGTTCTGGTTCTTGGTCACAAAGTTGTGATTTCCCAAGGAAACCTTGCTACAGGTTATGCATCATTAGAAATATTAATGTGATTTTGATTTTCTATATTGTCAAATCTGTAAAATTTCTCAGGATTTTATCTGAATTTGTCTAGTCCATTCACTTAAATGTTGAAGTGAATTCAAGAGGCGAAATAGAGGAACTTAGTTCAGAAGCTCTGGACCTGACTCAGACCCATTACTCTTAAAAATATATAGCCTGATAAGGAATGCCCTTTGCAATATTTTTCACTCGAACTGCCTCCAAAAGGCTCGGTCATCTTTTACTTCAGTATCTGGGATGAATAATACCCAGCTTTGAACCAACCAAGTTGCTCTTTTTCCATGTAATGCAGTCTTGTAAACATAAGTTATTTTAAGTCAATTGTGTATTAGCTCTGTGAAGTCGGTGAATACTTGATGAAACGCTTTTTCCTTACTGAAATATTCATGAAGCTAATTTTCAACAATCAACAAAATCAAGTCATGTTTTTGAAAAAGAAAACAACATCTTTCCATATCTGCATGTTGAATACAAATCAAAAAACCCTAAAATAGAAGTGATCAGATTCGGTTTTTGTATTTGCTCCTGATTTGATGAGAATTTGGAGTCCCAATCAGACAGCAAGTGAATAGCTCCTTTATTATTACTTTGATTCCAGTCACCAGCCATTCCCTTTTGGGAGTGAGTATATAGTGCTGAATTTGATGCTGAATCTGGAACACAACCTGATCATAGTGGGCACTAACATTTCTGTGAGGGATTTAATTTAATTCTCTGATATATCAAAATCTTATGTATGTTTCCTATTTCATGCACACACACAAAAAGTTTAGCTGCTTTCCAACAAAGCACTCTGACTAATGTTTTCATGCTGTCTAGGGGAAAACCTGAACCAGTATTTATCAGTATTAAGTCCACTGAAGCCCATCAAATCACCGCAATTTGGCGTAATACTATTTTGGGGGTGGTGTTTTTAGTTGCATGCATAGGAGAAGTTTGATTTTTAAAGGATTGTTTCTGTACGTCATTTTTGGCTTTGAACTCAGGAACCTATTTTGAACTTTCTTAATCATGAGATCCGAAAAAAAGACCACAAATGCTTAGAGGACAGCTCCTCTCATTTTAGCTGAGCAACCAAGAGGTTGACACAACTTCAGTTCTAATGGAGAAGGATGCACAACTGCTATTGCATGGCGTGATTTGGAAAAATGCACAGTGGCAGCCACTGTTGTGGAGAGGAAAGACACATGGGATGGTGAACTCCTTATCTACCCGGCAGTGCAGCTTGGCTGCCTGGGAAAAAAAAACAAAAAACAAAAAACAAAAAACCAGGACCTTACATAATGCATATAAGTTCTCCACATAGTGCGTGCTAAGAAGCAGGCATTTGGAAGAGCCACATGAAGAAAATCACAACCTTACTGCTGAGCAAGTTGCCTCCTAGAACTGTCAGGAAGGTTTGCAAAAAGCAAGATGCTGAAAATTCTGCCCATGCAGGGAGCCAAGGCATGCTATTCAAGCACCTAGTTCTTCTGTTCCCCTCGTTTGCAGTTTGGGGCTGTCCCTACTGTTGAGAGACAACTGACTGTTTAGAAAGGACTCAAAAATGGGCTGGAGGAGGAGGAAGATTGTAGCTGGACCTGTCCTAAGCTAAATAGCCAAGTGGTTGGAGTGTTCACCTGGGAAACAGGAGAGAGGAGTTACTTGCCCTTCTCATCCTGAGGCTGTCAAAAACCTTATCTCTTATCTCTCCTGGGAAAGTGCTGTCAGCACCAGGCTAGCTGTGAAGCTGGCTGGAGGCAATCCCCACCCTTCCTGTGTAAGCTTTTCTCCTGCAAAACAAGAAATACAAGAAGCATTAGAAACAAGAGAAATACTGTAAAAGGATACTGTAATGTGACTTGTTGCCAAAGGTTAGGTGAGCTCTAAGAGTGCCCACTGTAATGTGCATCTCCTAGAGGGCTTGGGCAGAAACACAGCTTGTTCTTAAATCCTTGTTGCTTTGTTCAGCAGCTAAGTTTGGCACCAAAAAGATGGGCAGTTCTGGCCATCCACAGGGTTGCTGCTGTAGGTACCTGGGAATGTGGGAATCAGACGAAGCACTGGGCAGCTCCAGGCTTCACTGGCATTTGAGCTTGGGAGATTCAGAGTTGAAGCCCCAAACCCACTCCACTTGATCTAGCTGTAGCTCTTCTTAAAAATTGTGTGATCATAAATTCATTCAAGTAAACACATCTTTTGAAGAAAGGGCACTTCACCCTCCTGAGATTCAAGCCATTCTGCTTGTAGCAAAAGCTAAGTTAGAATATGAAACACCTTGGGAAATAAGAATAAAATGTGCCCAGCATATGAAGAGCCCTCAATAAAAACAAGCAAACAAGCAAACAAACAAGCAAACACCACCCACCCCCCCCCCCCCCCAAACTCCATAAAAAGTCATCTGTGAAATGGTCAGGTTAAACAGGCAAGGGTAATGATACTTTGTTCCTCTTCAGAATGAAGTTCACACATGGTTTAGTGGTGGGCTTGGTAGTGTTAGGATAATGTTTGGACCTGATGATCTTAAAGGTCTTTTCCAACCAAAATGATTCTATGATTCTATGATAGATCTGAACAGGCTTGCGGCTGGGGCTACATGTTAACTTCACTGCTTGCTTAAATAGCTGACCTTTTTCTCACTTGGCAGGATTTCTAGGTTTCACTTCTTTATGTAGATAAACTGTTCTTCTGGCTAACTTGGCTCTTCTTTAACAACTGAAATATTTTGGAACAGATACTGAGCACACCATAAACCTGAACATGTCATAAATAAAAACATAATTTAGAAAAAGAACTTCTAGTCAGACTGAGTCAGCTGCATTTTAGTTTGTTGACTGTGTTAGTTCTAGTGGAAACAAGCAGAAAACACTGGCATGTTAACAGAGAGTGATGAGGAGACATAATCTGGGCCTTTCAAAGGCGGTAAAAGTGCAGTAAGGCAAAAGGCTTTCAACACGTTCCTACAAGGCAACCGTCTTTCTTCCACTGAAAGGACTGGGTGCTCTGGAGTGTCTTTTGTCCATTACGAATCCACAACTATTCTCAAATTATTTAATTGTATTTTACTGAGCTCGTGCCTGTAGTGCAAGATGTAACGTGTGTTCCACAGCTGGACAAACCTGTTTCTGTTCACTAACAGAACAGCGAATTGTTCTCTCATTCCTTCTTTTGAATATGTTTTGGTTTTCATTTGATCCTGTGTTTTGTTGGCATACTTTTATGATACTGTTATTAAAATTAGTATAAATGTCTGATTCACAGAACTACAGTAGGTAGCATTGTCAGTCTCTGGATACCAAAATCTTGCCCGCATGTGGAAATCAAGAAATATATTAATGTGATGATACACTGACTTATAACTATTCCGAGTATCTCTGTGTAGACATACTTACCCTCTATTAAAACTGGGGGTTTCATTTAATAGTCTTTGGAAGCAGGTTAAGCTAAAAAGTAAAAATACATGATTTCTATTTACATTGAAATTTAACTAGGAGTCAAGTAAAATGTAAATTTAAAATACAATATATTCTAAACATTTACGGAAGAGAATAGTAAGAATGTCTCGTTCAAGTTTAATTTAATTGCCTTTAAAAGTGCTTTTTAAAAAATATCTTCTTTCATCAGTGTTCCACGTTAAGTTATTCAAGAATAAATCTGGAGTATTTATTCCCAAAGTAAAGATATTTGCATAACGTCGCATGTGACAATATTCTGGTGTAGAATAAAATATTCTGGTTTATATATGTTAATCTGGACTACTGCTCACGTAAAAAAGATTTGGTGATTTGGCCCAATCTTACCCCATTTGCCTATAAAAACAGCATCAGGAAGCCAGATAACTGGTGTAATCCTGACAGATGACGTCCACTGTTAGTCAACTGGTTTCTGCAAGGAATGCCTAATCCTGTTCTTGTCCTCCTCATTCTGGCAAGATCTCTTGGTATAATCCAGGGTAATTTTGCATGTGCAATATGTCAGGATTAGGCATTGCAATTAACTGCATCTCTGAGCTGCCTGCCCAAATCCAGTTTGTATTCTGTTGATGGCTTGATGCTGCAGTATACAGAACACTATAATGCACAGGATTTCAGCCTTTGGTTGATTGTTCTCTGAACCTTTGTCAAAAATCATCCATTTATGCCCTGATTTAGAGTCTAGTCCATATTCTGCATATCTTCTGCATAACTCGTGCAGAGGATGTACTGTAGAGTTGCAAAGAATGACTAATTCTTTCTCTATTATGATGACTCACTATTTATTGTTCTAAGAAACAAGCTTCTCAAATCACGACTCTCCCTTAAGGGCTTTTTGTTTCTGCTTCTTTTAATTTTTTCCCCCTCTTTTCATATTTACTATTTATCAGTCTAGGCAGATGAGAGACTTTTAAATTTTTCATATAAATTTTCCTCCAGTATCTTCCGTTAAGTATTGTCTGTAGAATTTTTACCTCCTACATGAAGATTTAAGAAAAGATCATTCAAGTATCTAACATGATGAATAATTTAGCATTTGAAAGACGTATTCTCTCAATGCTACAATTAAAGCACAGTTTCACCTTACAATTATGTGTAAAGAAATTTTCTATCAAATCCTGCTGATTAATCATGTCTTCTTTTTTTCTACTGACTAGCTGTCTAAATGTGCATGCCTTTTGCAATTACCCTAAGCACAGACCTCCAGACTTCTGCTGTTATAGCTGTCTATAGCTAATTAATTGTAGAAACAAACACCTAGGTGTTGGGCCTTTGGTAAAATTTGGGTGATTTATTTCTATATTTAGTATTTCCTTTGGTCTGATTCATGGCCAAGGCATGCAGCTAAGATGTTTCAGTTTGCAGATTTTGCTTCTTTTCAAACTCCTGCATTTTTCCTCCATTTTATGGTACACAGAGAAGTTTGCTGTTCATTAAGCCAATGTAATAAAATTACTGTATCTTTTGGCAATGTCAGCTGCTTTGAACAATAGAATTCTTTTGAAAATGCCAGCCAGCAGTACATTCTTGTGGCACACACTTCAGTTTTGTGAAATGATTGTTTTTGTTTGCTTTGGGTTGGATCGGTGATTGTAAGCACATTTTTAAAATTGCCTTGTCATAACTTATTTTCTTTAAATCATTATTTTTTAATGTTTATGTGCCTTGCAGTGCCCAAATTGGCTGCATCATTAACTCTTGGTGAAAAGAACTATAGATTTAAGATCAGCTTTATCTTTCTGTTAGATGGATGTTGGCATGCACTTAACTCTGAAAATCTGCCCCCTTGGTAGCTATGACAACTAGTGATAGATTCTGGGGTATTACAGGTAAATATGAAAGGTGATGAACAGCACAGAGGCTAAGAAGAATTTCTCTTCAGGGTTAGTTACTGTCTGTTTCCTCACTGAATTTCTTTACAGCCCTGATATTGAGGACACTCTACCTCAAGTTCAGGTCCAAGCTTATTCACATCCCAGACGCTGTGTGCTTATGTGTGAGAGGATGTAAAGAAATAAAAGAAGTTGAAAAAAAATAATAGACATCATGTGAAACAAGATCTTTGATTGTTTTACTGGGTACATCTCCATCTTTTCTGTGTGAGGCTCTCTTTTTGGTAAAGAATCCAAACGCAGACTGAAGCCTGTGGGGGACTTGGTCATACATCTGGACATGATTCTCCTCCCTGCTCAGCTACCACACAAGATCAGGAATTGGGAGTGGGAGGAGACAGCCTTTGCAGGATCCTGTGGCTATCAGCATCCTTCATGTGCTGGAAAGGGGAGGAAAAGTGTGTTGATCTCCAGCATATGAGCTGAGGTCCTTCTGGCACTTACAATCATGGAGAGAAACTGCAGAACTCAAATCACCTGCTGGAAACTTCTCTCCATGGTTCAGATCTTCCTTGGGATGTTTCTGGCCTGGAAAAACACAGAGTCCCTCCTGCTTGCCCCTGTTATCAAGACTGATTTCATCTGCTTGGGAAGAGACAAGAAGAGCTGTAGAGAACAGATCTGCTTGGCCTTCAGATTCCTCCAGGGCAAACAGCTCAATTTTTGCTGTTCAGAGACTTATTTGTCAGACAGTGCTCTCAGAGACAGGAGAAGCAACTTACCCTTGGAATACTAAAACACTGTTTGGCACGTTTCTGCTGGACATCTTATAGAAAGCAAGAAGGCAGTTCCTACCAGTATGGAATCCACTGCAGAAAGGAGAGGGAGAGGAGAGGAGAGGAGAGGCGAGGAGAGGAGAGGAGAGGCGAGGAGAGGAGAGGAGAGGCGAGGAGAGGAGAGGAGAGGCGAGGAGAGGAGAGGAGAGGAGAGGCGAGGCGAGGCGAGGCGAGGCGAGGCGAGGCGAGGAGAGGAGAGGAGAGGAGAGGAGAGGAGAGGAGAGGAGAGGAGAGGAGAGGAGAGGAGAGGAGAGGAGAGGAGAGGAGAGGAGAGGAGAGGAGAGGAGAGGAGAGGAGAGGAGAGGAGAGGAGAGGAGCGGAGCGGGCTGGCTTATTTGAATAATTTGCTAATAGGTAGGCATTTATCAGCTGAAGAAGAACAACTTTGTATACAAGCTTTCTTGATAAGACAAAACCACTATCAAGCGTGCCTACATTTATTGGAGCTTCTTAAACAAACTGATAGCAAGCTGGAGAAAATAAAAGAGGCCAAAATAGCCTTGGTCTGTGAAGTCAGCCACAGGCTTAAGGGGTCATCCTAACCATTGGGAATCACCTAATGAAACCGAACCTGAAATCCCCAAAGCAGCTAGGGCCTGCAGGTATGTGCAGTGGACTGGGGTTAGGGCTCAGGGAGGTGCAAAGTAGCACTGAGCAGCATGATGCACACTATTTATCATTACAAGCTGAGCAGTGTTAGCATGGAAAAGGGAAAGTTTAAGGAGAGGGCTGAATTAGGATAATGAGGGTGCTTAGTGAATAATTCCAGGGCCTCTTCTTGTGCTCCAAGGGCTACAATGACAAAGAATCACAGTGTTTATTTAAAAGTTTTAAAGAGTAACTAGTGTGGTTTGTATTGTGGTCTGTAAAGTTTGTGACTGGCCGTGAGCATTTCTGGCATACAGGCAGCAAACTTGCATGGCTGAAGCATTTGCTGACTGTATGCAGCCATGCCTGTTATGCTCCTGTCTTTCCAACCCACTCTTCCTAATGGAGCCTACAAAGAAGAAAAAGCTATAAAAAAATGTAGTACTTCTCTCTCAAGTGTGATCTGTGCAAAAGGAGGCTTGTGAATCCTGGTTTAATGAAAAGTTAAATGAAAATCTTGATCTGTGAATCACAGGGACATTTACTAGAAATTTACTCAATTTCTGAACTTTGCTTGGTAACATACTAGGCTGTATGGATGACAGAATTACTTTATCAGGAAAATTCCTTCTTATCTGCTTCTGCTTTTCATGTTGTCTTCTACCAGATTTTTAAATATTTTTTGATCTGAAGAGGGTGAAAACATTGAATAAGACCAGGGTTACAAGCACTTAGAAATATTTCAGTGGAGGAAGTGCAAGATGTAGAGATGCCCAAAATAAACGTTGTGGCTGATGAATGTGTTGGAATGCTTTGAGTGCACTCTAAATTGGCAGGCAGAAGTGAAACAAATAAAAATAATGTTATTTGGAAGACAAAGCTGTGTATTACAGACAAGAAAACAGTAACTTTTTCTTACAATACCAAAGGATTTTTTAAAGATATGTGTTCAGTATTTGACCTCATTTTTTCTTTTTCCTGCATCGTTCTTGTATCTTCAACTTTCTTTAATAAAATTGTAAGACAGAAGTAAAAGAACAAAATATTACTGCTTGTGCCGTTAAAAAATATTTTTTTTGTAATGTGTATCAAATCCTAAGGCTTTGTTTGGGTGGTGAGTATCTTCCTGGTAGCCCATTTTCTGACTAGTGTAGTGTACTCCAACATAGTGTTGGTTTACTGTCTTTGCTCTAGTCTTTCTGAGTCAACTCAATCTGTGTCTTAATACTTGCTTAAAAGTTTGGGTAGTGTGGATGTCATCATGATATTTCATGTATTTATGTGCACTGCTTTTGCAATAGCAGAATAGATTGCTTCTCGGCATGCTACACGTATTTCTTCTGTTAATGCAATCTAATTCCATATGCCCACAACAAAACCCCAATTGCTACTGTCTCATCAAAATATTGGAGGAAGTCCATACAGCTTTAATCTTTTGTCTTCTGTAGAAGGAAACTTTGAAATTGCCATCTATGTGTGCAGATTTTAAACATGCGCCATAACAGACCAGAATTAATAATATTAGGCTTATTGCTCACATTTTGGTGCTAAAGGCATTTCTTTTTATGGCATATACTCATGAGTCTTGTTATAGTATTAATGCAGGAAGTGGTGATTTCACCTTTTATCCAATATTACATAATTTTAAACATCCAATTGATGCCTGTATGTTCTGGTTGAGTCTAGCATATCTGCATGTAGTTATCTTTCAGCTCACACTCTCTGCAATAGCCAGTAATACATCTCTGTAAATTATCTTGAAAGAAGAAATTGTTGTGGTACTTCTGAATTAATAACTTTTGGTGATTTTCTTTTACCACTAGGAAACAATCTTGAAGAGAAAGCCACCATTCTTCAGTTTAGGGGACTGAAACACAATGGGAATTTACTTATCAGAAGCCTTTCCCCTACTTACTCATATGATTAACTTCCCTCTTCTGTATCAGGCTTATTAATTTCACTGCTGTGTTTTGAAATTATGCCTTTGGACCTTCTAGAGAATTAGTTATCACCTCTTTGCTTCTGCAAATTCTACCCTTTTTCAGAGGTTTGAAATAACAAATTTTTCAAATTAAATTTATATAAATGCTTTTGTAATATCTCAAAGTCCAAAGAGTTTCCTTCGTTTCCTTCCTAAAGAAAGTTAATTTTCTTGTGCTTGGGAGGACTGCTTTTTCATATTTACAGAGAAAAAGAAGGCTTAGTATCGTTTGGGAACTGGGAGTTGCTGAAGAGGTTGTTGGAACATGTGATCAAAGTAAAAAAAAAAGAGTAGGTATTACAGTCCTTCCATGTTTATCTCCTACATCTTGATCCAAAAAAAGTTTTAAAAAACAAAACCCCCAAACCACAACTCAAAAAATAAGGTAAAATATTTCACTCCCAAGGTTTTTCTTTGATTATTTTTCATCAAAATTCCTAGATATCCTCATTACACTGGTGCTGATACTTTTCTTTAGGAGAGGACTGAATGGTTGCTAATATAATGCTTGTGCTTTAACATTAAATTTTGTTGAAAATTACATGCTGAAAGAATGACTGTTAAGTTCTTAAACTTTGAGAAGAATTTCAACTGAAGAGTTTGAAATGCAACGTAATTTTAAATGAAGCTAGGAAAACAAAGTCATCTTAGTGTCTCTGTACAAATTGCTGAAATTTTTAGAGCTCATTGGAGTTAGGCAGAAAAGTTCACAGGACCGGGACATTTAAGTACATTGGGCTCCTCTGAAAATGCCTGCTAATACTGCCTGTTCTACATGAAATATTTTAGGACCTTCTGTACCAGAATAGCAAAGGTGCACTATCTGTATCAGGCCTGGTAGCAGTTCAGAAGAACTGAAGTTGCGGTCTCTATAATGCTATGTGTTGTGTAATTGTAGTGATGAACTTTATCACTCATGGCACCTGCAGAGATGTGTCTGAGGTAAGTAGAAGCTGGTATCTCAGCATTATTGCCTACTGGCTCCCTCTGACAGATGCTGGGGACATCTTGAAAATCCCATAGGTGGATTTTCTTGATTGTTAAAGCAGGGTAATTGAAGACTCCTTGGTGTCTTTGCAAATGTTTGGTATTTTCTTTCACCAGTTCTAAAAATTATTATGAGCAATCAAAAGATATGGTCATGGAGAGATTACTGGCTGAATCCAGCCAAGATGTTCTTGCCAGATAGCCAGTAAGTTAGTCACCAGTGCAGTTTTGTATCTTGGGTAACATCAGCCTAAAACAATTTGCAGCAGTT
Source organism: Leptosomus discolor (assembly GCF_034619465.1). Taxonomy (NCBI): domain Eukaryota; kingdom Metazoa; phylum Chordata; class Aves; order Leptosomiformes; family Leptosomidae; genus Leptosomus; species Leptosomus discolor. The sequence continues at coordinate 45,041,732 of NC_141419.1, read as the reverse complement.
TAGGCATGTCAGGTGTTAGGGTTACGGACATACTCATATCCTTTGCTAGTACTGTAAAAATAGACAGCTTGCTTATTCTTCAGTGTTACCCTTTCTGTCAGTTATCAGAAGATACCTGTCAGTAGATTTTTCAACACTTTAATTTAACCTACTGTTCTGGTTTTGGCTGGGATTAAACCTCAACACCTACCTGTTAAGCCTGCATTGGTGCAGTTAGCCTTTCTTCTGGCTTAGCTAATTATTGCTGTTTCCTCATTTATTGCTCTCTGGATCTGCTATACTTGTCCTTTCCTAATAGGCTGAAAAGCAGAGGTGGAAGGGAGAGGTCACTGTTGCCTACTCATTCCTTCCAAAGTATACAAGCTCTTCCTTCATGCAAAATGGTTGGCCTGATCTCACTGTTTTAGCTGTTCAGATCTGCTCCTCCTCCATTATCTGTCATGCCCATAATAATTATCCTCATTGACTGTAACAAAAACTTTTATGACATTTAATGATGTCACTTTCATCCCTTTAGTGACTCGATCCACAAACTGCCAGATGTTATCCACCTGTCAGTACTGAAATCAACCTGATCTCTGCTAAACAAGAGCTTTATGCAGTTTTCCAATCTGTTTGCCAAATTATTTGAAGGTATTTTTGATATTGAAACAGTGTGGCTAATGGCAACAAGCTTAGTGGTTTTTCTTCATTAAAGGTTACGATATTTCCGTCAGATTCATTCAGTTGTAAGTACACCTGACTTAAAAATATCATTAAAGATTCTAAACAGCTTAGGAGAAGGTATTACTCCCAAAAGCTTGAAAATCTCAGTTGGGAATCCATCTGTGCCTGTAGCTTTTTTTCCTGTTGACAAATACTTAATTACCTAGCTAATTTCCCAATGCAGAAATTCTGTCTCCTGTCTAAGCTGCTACATCTAACTTAGGAAGGATTTTCCCCATCAAGAGTGATGCAGAGAGGTATTTCTCTCAGTGGAAAAATATAATCTTTGTACGATGTGTGAGTTTAGTCTTATGGCCTCAATATTAGCTGACTTGGTTCTTGCTGTACTTTTGTTGTATTTTAGAATTCTTAACAGCAATTGTTTCTTTCTGAACTGTCAAGTCTGCTTTATTATTTTTCCAAAGAAATCTCTCTCTGTGAATTGGATGAGAGACTTGCTTCCATTATTTTCTGATGTTGCCGAATAGTTCTGCTCTGCTTTTTTTTTTTGCCTTTTTTTTTTTTTTTTTTTTAGATTCATCAGTCACTAATCAAATAGTTGAAGAAGCATTTTTAATGACATCTGGGTGGTGATAGAATACTTGAAACGTACTTGAAGCATGTTGTTGCATGGTTGCATAGTGTCTGAAAATAACAGTATGGACTTTATTCTGAAGTAGAGAGGAACCCAGAGTGGATAAACTGAGATGAAGTTGTACCTAGTTCTATAGGTCTGCAGCTTAGAGCCTGTGTGCAAGTGATACTTATCAGGAATAAGTTAAAATTAATTCATGGACAAATGAGTGTGAGTTATGGTATCTGGAGCATAGGGCTGTATTGCCATTTTAGGCAATGTTTCTTCACAGACAATATTCCACTGTTCTGGGCTGCAAAATCTGCGGCAAATTACTTGTAACGGTCTCATCTTCTTCATGAGGAAAGGAAGCATCAGAAAAAGTAAGAGTGAATCGTATTGAGCTCAAAGGAGTGTTGCGAGTCTTGGCTATTTCATCAGTGCTTTGCAAAGTGGTTTGAATTTTTTAACTAGAAGGTGGCACTAGAATGAAAAATATTCAGGTTGAGGTTTGGTTCTAGTGTTTGCACAGCCTATACGGAGAGAACAGTTGTATTAACTCCTAACAAACCTATTAAAAATAAAACCAAACCCAAGTGCTTTCATTTTAAAACAGATTAGCTAAAGGTATCAGAAATGGGCAACATCCAAAATTAAGGAACTGATGGAGAGCTTATGGGTCAGGATTAAAGGGAGCACAGGGGCAAGTGACATCACAGTGGGGGTCTGACAGATAGTAGCGGACTCACACTTGCAAACCCTGGTCTTCATGGGGGACTTCAACCACCCCAATATCTGTTAGAAGCACAACACATCAGGGCACAAGCTCTCATCAGGAGGCTCTTCAGGGAACTCATCAGCAGAGTACCATGGGATAAAGACCTGGAGGGAAGAGGGGTCCAAAACATCTTGTCAATATTCAAGGATCACCTCCTCCAAGCTCAGGAGTGATGCATCCTAACAAAGAAGAAGTTAGGCAAAAATGCCAGGAGGCCTGCATGGCTGAACAAGGAGCTCCTGGACAAACTCAAACATAAAAAGGAAGTCTACATGGGGTGGAAGCAGGGACAGCTAACCTGTGAGGAATACAGAGAAAGTGCCCAGACAGCCAGGGATCAGGTTAGGAAAGCCAAAAGCCCTGATAGGATTAAACCTGGATAGGAACAGCAAGGGCAACAAGAAAAACTTCTATAGACATGTCAGCAACAAAAAGAAGACTAGGGATAATGTGGTCCCTCTCTGGAAGAAAACAGGAGACCTTGTTATCCAGGATATGGAGAAGGCTGAGGTACTCAACAACTTTTTCAACGCAGTCTTCACTGGCAAGTGCTCCAGCCACACCACCCAGGTCACAGAAGGCAAAGGCAGGGACTGGCAGAATGAAGAACCGCCCACTGTAGGAGAGGGTCAGATTCAAGACCATCTAAAGAGCTTGAAGGTGCACAAGTCCATGGGACCTGATGAGATGCATCCATGGGTCCTGAGGGAACTGGCGGGTGAAGTGGCTAAGCCACTATCCATCATATGTGAAAAGTCGTGGCATTCCAGTGAAGTTCCTGCTGACTGGAAAAGGGGAAACATAACCCCCATATTTAAAAATAGAAAAAAGGAAGACGTGGGGAACTAGAGACCAGTCAGTCTCACCTCTGTGCCTGGCAAGATCGTGGAGTGGATCCTCCAGGACAATGTGCTAAGGCACATGGAAAATAAGGAGGTGACTGGTGACAGCCAACACAACTTCAGTAAGGGCAAATCATGCCTGACAAATTTAGTGGCCTTCTACAACGGGCTTACAGTGTTGATGCGTAAGGGAAGAGCAGCCGTTGTCATCTGCCTGGACTTGTGCAAAGCATTAGACACTGTCCCACACGACATCCTTGTCTCTAAATTGGAAAGATATGGATTTGATGGATGGACCACTTGGTGGATCAGGAATTGGCTGGATGGTCACATTCAAAGGCTCACTGTCAATGGCTCGGTGTCTGAGTGGAGACCAGTGACAAGCGGTGTTCCTCAGGGATAGGTACTGGGACCTGTGTTATTTAACATCATTGTCGTCAACATGGACAGTGGCATCGAGTGCACCCTCAGCAGGTTTGCCGACGACACCAAGCTGTGTGGTGAGGTCGACAAGCTGGAGGGAAGGGAGGCCATCCAGAGGGACCTTGACAGGCTGGAGAGGTGGGCCCAGGCCAACCTCATGAAGTTCAACAAGGCCAAGTGCAAGGTCCTGCACCTGGGTCGGGGCAATACCAAGCCCAAATGTAGGCTGGGTGATGAGTGGATCGAGAATAGCCCTGTGGAGAAGGACCTGGGGGTGTTGGTGGATGAAAGACTGAATATGAGACAGCAGTGTGTCCTCACAGCCCAGAAAGCCGATTGCATCCTGGGCTGCATCAAAAGAAGCGTGGCCAGCAGGTCGAGGGAGGTGATTCTCCCCCTCTGCTCTGTGAGACCCTACCTGCAGTACTGCATCCAGCTCTGGGGCCCCAAGCACAAGAAAGACACAGGCCTGCTTGAGCAGATTCAGAGGAGGGCCACGAAGATGATGAGGTGGCTGGAACACCTCCTCTGTGAGGACAGGCTGAGAGAATTGGGGTTGTTCAGCCTGGAGAACAGAAGGCTCCAGGGAGACCTTATAGTGGCTTTCCAGTGCTTAAAGGGGGCCTACAGGAAAGGTGGGCAGGGACTCTTCATCAGGGATTTTAAGTGAGAGGACAAGGAGTAATGGTTTCAAACTGAAAGATTAGATGTTAGGAAGAAGTTCTTTCCTGTGAGGGTGGTGAGACACTGGCACAGGTTACCCAGAGAGGTGGCTGCCCCCTCCCTGGCAGTGTTCAAGGCCAGGTGGGTTGGGGCTTTGAGCAATGTGGTCCAGTGGGAGGTGTCCTTGCTCGTGGCAGGGGGGTTGGAACTAGATGATCTTTAAGGTCCCTTCCAACCCAAACCATTCTATGATTCCATGATTCTATGATTCTAATGGTCCAAATGCAGCTTTCCGGGATTTTTGTAGATTGCACCAAACCTGTGGGGATTTTGACTGTGCAAACCACAATATAGGAAGGCTGGCACTGCCCTTGTTGCTATGGCCTCTGTCAAGAGGACAGAAACTAGTGAACAGCTTCAAGCATTAATCACATCTGTCTTAATTTCTCCCATGCCTAAGAACTGTTCTGTACCACGAGGGTTAGATGAAGAGATGGAAGGCACTGACTCAGAGCTTACGGCAGCCTGCACACCAGGGGATATGTCAGTCTTACACTCTCTTTTTATGCCCAAAGAAACTGTGGATGCAATTAAAATATTAAATTCAAGGAAACTGTGTACTGTAGCTGGGGGAGTTCAGTGAATACTTCACAGATCAGCTAATCCTTCTTTTATTGCTGACTTCAATTAGCTCTTTACATACAGGTACAGTGCGCTTTGCCTTTCAAACAAACGCCAATGTTTTCTATAGTAGATTGAAGTGGCTTTGAGCAGTACCTGGTAACAACACTCTTGCGTTTTCTAATAGTTCCAGCATTGCTTTCCAGGCTTGTGGCTTGGCTACAGCATTGAGAAAGAGCCCCACAGCAGGAAGGCTACAGAGTCCAGTCACGCCAGGAGAAGGGAGGTCATTGGGCAACCCTTGCCCACTGGGAGACTGTGTGCTCATTGTAACACCAAACCTGCCTCTTCCCTTCTCTCAACCTGCATTGATCAGGCGCAGACCTTGGGTGCTATACCTGGCATGCTGCTGTTGGAGCCACCCATCTGTAAAACACAGCATGTGCCTGCATGCATGCAGGTGTACACATGTTATATGGAAATCACATCCTTTCCTCATCCTCATCTACTCAGGTTCCACTTGAGGAGAGGCTACTGCTGCTTTCCAAAACATTATAAACCAAAAAACCCAAACTTGGGGGTAGAACACCCCTCTTTGACATTGGTTCAAAACTGTCAGTTGGAAAACTTTTGTCCAGAGGTGTGTGTGAACCTCTGGCTTTTTTTGACTTGGTCTGAACATACTGCTGCTGCTGTTGCTTTCCAGAAAATGTCATAAACTGTTTAAAGAAGAAAAAGAAAGACATTTCCCAAGAAAAGTGTAAACATTCAGAGTGCTGCTCAGCAGAAATATGCTGTGGCCTCTTTCCACAGGGAAGGCAAAGGAAATGGGGATTTCACCTCTCTGACCTCTTTCAGGAAAAAATGTGCCCAACCCATATAACTACATTTTGGTGTCAGCCTTCTATAGATTTCCAAAAAAAGAAAGGTGAAGGCTTCCTTCTCCTTCCTCCTGAGCACAAGTTTCAATTCAGAACAGAAAAAAATGAAGGTATTATCATGTCAACATTGCACAAGAAAGAACTATTTTTAATTTTTTGAGCTTCCTTCTTGGAAGAATGTAAATACAACAGCCTCTTTAAAAAGTCCAGCAGGGAATTTTCTGAATCCACACACAACAGTCAGTTCACAGGAAAATATGCATTTCTTCTAGTGTAGCCACAACTGTATTTTAAAATCTAGGTGCTAAGCAGACACGTGTGTTCAACCAGGCATCTTGTCCATGCTGCTTGTTCTTAAGGTGCAGACAGTACAAGCAGCAACTCGGTGAATTTCCAGTCCCAGATGAGCAACTGGTTTCTGCCAAAATAGAGATATGCTGTTAACTTTCCTCTGTGACAGTACTGCCACACCGTCATCCCACTTGACATCTGATCGTATCCGGGCAGACTTAATGCTTTAAAGTACTAGACATCAATGAAAACAAAGACAGAGTGGCAGTGGAGGGTGTTTGACAGCAGGATGGCAACACTCCAAGCTCTCGAGGCCAGTCCCTGGCAAACACTGAGCAATTTTATTGTAAGGGCAGTGAGCAGAACGGCCCTGAGGCATGCATTTGTCCCAAGGAGTGGCATTGCAGCAAACCAGGTGTGGGGCTGTTTGGGTCAGGAGGAGGTGCCACCTTGACATGAGGGGTGTTATTGAGAAGCAGGGCGGGGGGGGAGGGGGGGGCAGTGCTGGTGGGACAAGGGGCAGGGCAGAGAAAGGAGAAAGGGAGCAGGAGGTGTTTAATGTGATACAGGTGCTGCTGTGACACGGAGTTGTCCTGAGGTTGGTTGGAGGCAAAAGGTGTCCATGCCAGAACTAATGTGGTATCCAGGTGGCTTGATTTCTGAAGAGTTCAGAGCATTGGGACCTCCACCAGGGCCTTGGGATGGGATCGCACTCATGATATGTGTATGCTGGCAGACAGCAAGGTGTATGCCCAGCCTTTTCCTGAAAGTGCCATTCATGATTTGAGAGCAGAGCCTATTTTACAAGCTGGAGTTGCCAGCAAGGTGTTTACTAGTGTAAATAAGGTCAAATTTGTAAAGAGCTATCAGCCTTCCTTTGAATTGTCCCTTCTGTATTTAATAATATGCAACCATATGTGCTTTAAAAGTACATAAGAATTATAGGTATGTGTTCTGGAGTATGCTCTCCATTAGTAAAGATGTAATTTGCTTCGTGACTTGCCCTTAAACTTCAGAAGTGCCTACAAAGGTTGTGGAAAAGCCACAAAACTCAGAATTTTTGCTGAAAATAGAAACCTTACCTCTTTTCCCAATAAGGACATCTTAAAAAAAAGCCAGTGGCAAAGCTTACAACTGAATGTCTGTGTCACAAGCATGATGGTACAGCAAACCATAATCCTAGAGAATAAGGGAGGATAATAATCCTTTCTATGCATTTCTTTCTGTTTTCCCTTTGTAGGCTGATGTCATCATTATGAATTGTCAGTTCCTGAGATCACAGCTAACGCTCTGGTGGTTTTGTTAGAAAGATAATTCATGTAGTGGCAGAAGCTAATTGTTCTTTGGATTTGTCCTTCATTGTAGAATTTTATGAATAAGTTTGTAAATGAATTTGAACCTTATCTGAGCCACTTGGGTTCATCCCCTGGTGCCGCTAGCTCTATTCCCAGGTTAAACCATCCATCTAATAAAAGTCTCTACTTCCAGAATTAGGTAAGGGGTACTAAGAAAAGCATCTGACACTGTAAAATGGAGAAATAGAAGTACAGTAGTGGCAGCCTTAGGTTTCAGAAATGCTTTCATTGTATTATCGTCAGCTTTTCCAAAAGCTGCAATAGCCTCTGGTGACCTGTCTGCAAACACTTCCATTACAAAGAATAATGGACGGTGAGGCCGTCCTTTGTCAGTTCTCATTCAATATGTGCTTAGGAAAATAGCAGAATGTCTCATCAGACAAGAGAAAAGCAAGGAGAAGTATAAAGGAATGTTACCAATAGGCAATAGTATAATTGTTGGATGGGGATGATACTGCTTATAATTCTGATTTTCCTGGAGTTGTCTTCAATCTCAGCAGCCTCATTTTCAGCAGGATCCAAACCTAACACTATTCAACAGTTTTCCCTTTAGTATACGAGGTAATTTACTGTTTCAGTTGGCCTTGCAGTGACTGAAATATTTAGGGGATTTGTGTAGTGGCAGAAATAGATACGATGTTTGAGGCAAATGGTTTAGCTCTATTTAGGAAAATCTCCATGGGATTTAAGAGGATGCACTGATGTAATACAATTGGTGATTTTATTAAAACCATCTGAATAACATCTATGGCAAAAGTAGAGCCTATTCCCATTATAAAATCCGCCCCATCTCCTAACCCCACACATGTCCTTACTGAATGAGTTAGAAACCTGTCTAGAGATGTAAATAATACAGCAACAACAATGAATAAAGAAATATTTTGGAAATCTGCACTTGTTTATAGCTGTGAAAGTCACTAACAACCAGATCCTCCAGTGTAAGCTAAAGCTTGAAGTAGTTTCATGCCATTGTTTAGAAAAAGTAATGTCAGAATTAGCAGATTATCTGCTTGTTTATGTACTATTTCTATCTTGCTTAATCACAATATGCAGATGAAAGTAAGAATACTGATAGTCTACGTAGTACCGTGTCCAAGCACATCTATGTCTGTGCACATATGTAAATATGAACATGTCTGCATTCACTGATATGGAACTAGATTGCACACACGGGTATAAGATTATTATTAAGGATGCACTCTAAAGCACTCAAAAAGTTAAGAAAGAAAAAAAAATGAATGTTGCTGGGACAACTTTAATTTGGTTTCCTGGGTGTCTCTGCTGTAACTGAAGCTGTTTGGGAATTTTTGTATCCAATGTTTTCATCACAAAATTCCAATAGATAAAAATCAAGACACTCACGTACGCATTCCAGTTTTGACAAAACTTTTCTCAAATCCACATTGGAATCTTTGTGATGAGAGATTCAATTTAGGGCAGGTTCAGACTAGTTTTGTAAACCTGACTTGTTCCAGGAGGGACCTCTAATTAGACGACTTCCAGGGGACTCTTCAGGCCTGGCCACTGTCATATTTCCCCATATTTCCTGGTTTTCTGACTTGAGGCTGTAGGAGCATGCTGCAGAAATGCTGAATGCTCACAGTTGCAGCTGTAGTTAGTGGAAGTTGAGCTTTGAAAATACAATGCTAAATAATCGTAAGAAACATGTTGCAGACATTTAAAATTGCTTACCAGTTTTGAATATCTCTGCCTCTCTTAGTCTGTGAAATGATTCATTAACATTTGTGTATCACTCCAGCACTATTGTGGTAAGCACTATAGAAAAGCTCTTGAGGAATTTTATATTCTGTTTTTTCTGAGCAGGTTTGAATAGTGTTCAATGAATAACACATTAGGCAACAATGTACTGAACAAGGAAAGAATAAAATATTAAACACCTACAGGGCACTGTCCTTCCTAAGTAATTGAATGAGGCAGAGGTCTTATGAGAAGAAACTTTTATGTGACTGTGTCACCATACATGATGATAATACATATGTATGGCAGAGGTTGAATTAAGGTTGTGCAGGGAGCCTTAATTCTGGGATTTCCTAAATCCTGAATGCTTAACTTTGTTGTCTTTTAGAAAAATAGTGTTAAGGTTGGCTTTCTGTCGGTAATACATAAATAATCTACAGAGAAAATATATGCCAAACATTTGACAAAAAGATTTCGTTGGGATGAGTTCAGTTGATCTTGTTGTTTCTAAGCAGATGGTAATTGGAATTATATTTAATTAATATGTTTATTAAAGTTAAGTACATTGAGCTGTGCAGGAGTTGGAGAAGCAATAATTTTGCCATTAACATATTTTCAGGGCCTTCGATCAAAGCTGAGCTGAGATCTTTCTTGTACACAAGCATAGCCCATGCTTACCCCCGACACCTCTCTATTACCCACTTGCTGGAAATTTGCACCAGCTGTGGCCTCCTTTGAACCAACAGAACTCAGTGGGATTCAGGGTGGAGGCAGGGACAGATGAGAAAGAGGTGAGGGTAGTTCAGGGAGTGAAGGTGTCGTTTAAATTCAGGTGTCAGTAGCTCATTCTCTATAAGTTTGCCACCTGAGAACATCATCAGCAATGAGTTATAGACATATGTGTAGAACTGCTGGGATCGTCTGGGTCTGCAACCCGATTTCTTGATGTCTTGTGAAAGTGGGCATTCTCTCTTTTTTCTGATTAAAAATAAAATATTCACCTTCCCATCAGCAACGAGGAACAATAAATAAAATTCTAAATGTAACTCTTCAGTGTATTGATGGGACAGGGGCCAAAACAAAAAAAAATACAGAAATTCTCCTATTCTGAATAGTGAGATCCATCCAGCACTGCAACAAAAATCTTTACTTTTTCCAGAACATACAGCCAGAGTTTCCTTTGAACCTTTTGAATTGGAGCTCCTGGACAGCCCATACATCTAATTCTTCTGCAGTATGCCCAGGCCCCTTCATCCAGAGGATCAAAAACCTGAATGACAGGGTTTTCCTCAAAAAACACAGCTTTATGCCAGCAAGCCCCAAAGTACTATTCGTTCTTCTATTTGTTTAGAAGAAACATCCGACAGAAAATGGGGAATCGGTGTTTCAACATTTAGGGGGAAGGAAAACAGAGAAGAGAGAGAAATAGTGTTACAAGCAGCATTACAGAATCACAGAATGGTTTGGGTTGAAAAGGACCTTAAAGATCATCTAGTTCTAACCCCCCTGCCATGAACAGGGACACCTCCCACTAGACCAGGTTGCTCCAAGCCCCATCCAACCTGGCCTTGAACACTGCCAGGGAGGGGGCAGCCACAGCTTCTCTAGGCAACCTGTGACAGTGCCTTACCACCCTCATGGTGTCATTCTTTTCCATGACAGAATACAGCACCTTCTTCACAGAGCTGCAGCCCTGGCTGTGCATGACCCACAACATGATCTTCACTCCTCTACCAATCAGCTGAGGCAAAACCCAAGAAAACCCTGTAGTATCAAAGATGTTTGCAATCACCACTGGCATATAATGGTTGTAATAAAAAGTAAAACAGATCTCCAGCCCTGAAGAAGGTAAATGTATGTGTATTTAATCACAGTGGTAGAAAAAGGTGAATTACCTCCAGTACAGCAGGGAAAGCTCTCCTGAGCAAACAGATATTTATATGAAACTGCTATTACAGGCTATGAAATGCCCCTGTCACCCCAAAGTAAATATGTTTAAGAATGAATTGCCTGTATTCAGTGGAGATCCATCATAGAAGGTGAGCAGGGATTTCTCTAACTTCTGTGAAGGTGTAGGTTATACATTACCCTCTCTGGAATGTCCCTGAGAAAGTTACTTAATACTTTGAGCAGTACTTACAGAGAAAGGGAAGGCACAGTTATCACTTGTGCTCCCCTTGGGGGATTCTGTGATGATAACTTTCCTGTTTAAATTTGGGAAATACATAGTGCACTAATGAATGAACTTCATTGTCTTTGAAGTTTCCTATGTGAGTCATGGTGAAGAGTCTACATAATTACATTAAAATTACAGGGACAGGAATCAGCATGCAAACAGGCCATGGGCAAACATATAGTTAGGTGATTCTATCAGCTATACAAATGAAAATTAGCTCCCTTTCCATACTACTTGACATGCTCTCTGTAAGTGTTACATAAGTTAATGATAAAATCTAAATATGTTTTCAGAACTCAGAAAAATCTTGCCAGGAGAATAAATCAGTGTAAAAGCCTTACAGGAAATTTGCTGAAAGCCAGTATTAGTAATTAATTTAACATCAAACCTGCCAAGCATACCTATTTTGAGGGCCCAAATACAGAAGCTTAAGCCAAGTACTCTAGCAAGAGCACTTTTCTGTCGCTGTTCAGACAACTTGCATTGGCTCACAACCTCCTTTTCACATTTCCAGTTTAGAGAGGAGGCACATTAAACACACAGTGGTGAGAGGGCTGACAGAGTGGCTGGGAAGTCAAGAAGTATTTAGAAAAGGCTTGCTAAAGGAACAGAGGTACAAGTATCTCTAACAGAGCTTGTCTAATGCACACCAGTGCCATGAGGAACCTAAGCAAACTCAGATTGCACTGCATATTTTCACTCCTGGCTGTTAGATGACTATTAAACATTAGTGATGGCAAACAAGGGCTTCCTTCAGATCAGCTGAAGTTTGAAGGGGAATGCAAAATTATTGTAACTGTCAGAATGTTTCTGAAGCCTGTGCTCCCTGTCACCCCAAGCATTTCTGCCCTTGGAGGGCAAGGAGGAAGGGGCAGAGGGAAGGAAATCTTGCAGAACAACCAGAGAACAAGTTTCAACACTGGCCACTGCCTGCTAGTCCTTTTATTTACTGCTGTTCTCTTTTACTTTTTATCAAAAGAAGTCCAAATCTTTCCCCATAGTACAGTACATTGTTTTTTTTGTGATGGGCATCTGGAACATGTACTAAACGGACGGTTTTTCAAAATCGGTGTCTGATGTTCTGTGGCTTCTCTCTAAGTGCAGAGTGGCAAATACCAAAGGATGAAGTAGGTGTGCATTCTTATTTTATCTTATAGATTATTATCAATAAATAATACATGAATTTCTATTTAATTTCTTAATAAGGTCAGCAAACCAGACAGATTGTCAAAAAGCAGTCAGGTTCCTTTTCTAAAACGACATCTAACTCTGCTCACCTTAATTTAGGGTTGCCTTGGCTGCAGAAACAGCATGACCAGAATCTGTAAGTTGGAGTGGCTAGAGCCAACGTCCCCAGGCCCATATTTAGGCATCCAAAGAAATGGTCTGATTTCCAAAACTGCTGAGCAGCCACAAGCCCTAATTGGAGTCCATGGGAACTGTCGGATGTTCAGTGCATTTGAAAAATCAGGTCACTTATGTAAGCAACTAATTGTTGCTGTTAGAGCCCAACTTCGGCACCTAGTTTTACAAGAGCTCGATGTTGCTTTGCCCAGAAACCTTTCAAAGCTAGGCATCTGGCTTGTGCTCGCTGCTGACCCGAGTGGAAGCCCTGACTGCAGCTTGCATCCTGGGAAACTCCCTCCGACAGGCTGGGCTTCACCCCATCTGCCTTATTAAGGCATCTCAAAGAGATGCCCGAGCTGGGGCTGTGGGTGCAGAGCTGCTCCCTGTGATTCGGAGGCAGTGGCCCTGCCGGGCTGCAGTGACTGCACAGAGAGCTGCCCACTCCTGGGACACCTTCCTTGTCCCCATCAGCTGCCTCTGAACAACCCAGGGCCACCAGATGCCACCCCCGGAACCCCCCTGAGCCTCTGACTTCAGAGAGGGGACACTTCAAAGTGTTCATGCATTTAAACACTATTCATGGAAACTCTGAGGCTTTATTAACTTTATTCTGTTCCCTTTGGAAAAGAAGGAAAAGAAAACAACCTGCAGAAAAAGACCCTCCTCTTAGCTCAGAGACCATCCCTTTTGTGTCAGCAGGGATCAGCCTCCAGCCTGGCATGTTACTTGATGAAGGGTGCCAAGCAAGTATGGAACAAACACTGTCACAAACCATTTTAGTGATAAAATGAACTTTGTGTAGTAAACGTGGGGAGGCTTAAGTTAATTTAATACCTAAGAGGGTAAGTTTGCAAAAGTTGTTGTAAATCCTTATTGCACAATGAGCTCAGTATGACTGTCATCCTGAAGTAATAGATATTCCTCAACATTGTGAAACAAAAATAGGTGTCTTAGTCTGACTTTCCACATCAGCAAGGATCAGTGCAGAGTGTTTTTCCTCTTTGTTCTTATGTTTAAAATAGTACACAACAAATGTAAGCAAGTTTCTTAACTCCCGGGTAGGGTCTGGTTTCCTAACTCCTGGTGCCGGGCCAGGCTCTAATCTTGGGCACACTGCATGCATAATCATGTATCTCTGCAGACATTTCCAGGTACACAGTGCTGCTTACAATTCACCCAAGATTAGAATCTGACCTGCGAAGAACATTCTGGACATGGAGGATACAGGACAAACAAGTCATGTGAAGCAGCAGAAGCAGCAGTGGCATTCCTCAGGCTGCAAGCCTTGAGTGCTGCTCGCAGTAACAGGCCTCCAGTGATGATTGGCAATTTTCAGAAATAGTGTCTTTATGAAGATGCGCTAGTGTTACAAAATGTTTGCATCTCTTTCATTACAGCATCCCCACAACCTTCAGAAAGTAGGGCAGGCTGACGGGCAGCATTCAAAGAAAAGCCGCACTAGGTGTAATGTCAACACCGTCACTTTAAATTACAAAATTAGCTGTCTTTGTTTAACTTAATTTAGCAGGGGCTGGGAATAGCTGCTTGATTGTCATCCCCACAGATGTAAGTCAGCTCTTTGGCTTTAGGTGAGGTTCAGGCTGACTGCAGCTGTCCCATGGCTCCTCAGCGTGCCCTGACACAGCCTTTCAGCCCAGGCTCCGCACTGTCTTCCTTCGGCATTTAGCTAGTGTGTAGTAAGCCTAGGTCCCTTTGTGCTTCTTCTGAGGAGGTGAAGGTTACATTTCATACTCACAACACTTAGTAGTATTTCTGTTGCTCCACATATCTTCAAAGCACTTTGAAAGGAGCCATCTAAGCTGTGCGGCTGCCTCGGGGGAAACAGGATTGCAAGGCACTTCATCTGCCAGGTCCCTGAGGTGGAGCCAGAGATGGCTGCAGCTCTGGCACACATGCAGGCATAAGAAGTACGTGAGATCCAGTGATCTTTCTGCCAAAGGGTGCATTGGATCAGTTCGCTGAACAAACACAGGGCCTAATCCACCATCTGTTTGAGCTGCTCACTGGCCAGACCTGCAACTCTTGAGAGCAAGATGGGATATGAGTAGGAGCAAGCGAACAAATGGGGGAGGGAGGATGAGGAGCAGGAGCTCCTTTGAACAAACTTCTCAGTTGGCTGTGGTGTGAAACCACATCGAGCAAAGCGTATGTATGTGTGGAGCCAAATATCCTCCCCGTTTCTTCTGCACCAACCCCTTCCTGTTGGCGAGGTACACTCTTCTCCACAGGTGGGAAACACTGCACCTTTCTAATTCAGATTACATGTTTTAATTAGAATATTATTTCTAATACTATTAGAATATTATTTCTATTATTAGGCACTCAAGGAGGCATTGTATTTGCAGTATTCTGTTGTAAATCAGTAGACTAATATGTCAGCATAGAGAAGAAGGGAGGCAATAAATTACATAGGATTTGTACAGTCAACCCTACGGGCTGAATCACTTCTGTTGATGTTTTGATAGAAAATACCTTGCAGTTGACAAGCTGCAGTTAAAGTACAAGTTGGTTCCTGTGGCTTATGGGTAGTTGTCAGTATGAAACTATCCTCCTCTAATGTCTTAAAATATTTAAGGTGTAGGAGGTAAAATTTTGTATTTCATCACTGTTCACCTTTTTCCTTTCCCATCCCAAAAACCAGCCTCCACCACTGATTTTATTGACTATTTTACAGTGTTGCAGTGTTCTTTTCCAGAGAGCCGTGGATGGATTTTCTTCACAGGAATGAAGACAGAAATGTGTGTTTGTGCTTTCCACTAAATACAAATGTAAGCCTACTCCCCCTTCGTTTTCTTCCTCATGGCACATACTGTCATTGTGAGATGACGCAGAAGTGCATCACCACAGAATATCATGGCTTGTCAGGACAGGTACCGCCTCTAGCTTTGTTTTAACGGCTGGCCTGTGACTGAAATGAAACTTAAAAGCTGCCATACTGATGGCAACTAGTAAATATTACTGAGAGTCAAAGTTACAGATAGAAAGCTGGCAAGAAAAATCACTCACCTACTCAATATCAAAGAGTTGTGTCTGTGCCAACAGCAGTGAGACAGTGCCAGAGAAAATGTGTTGCAGTAACATTACACATTGCCTTTCTGTGCAAAAACACTGGACCAAATTCAACCTTCGGTGTAAGCAAAGGCAGTTCCATGAACACTTCTGGTGCTGTACCTACCTGTTTACACCCTTGTGGCTCACAACTATATGTTTAAATTACATTAAGTGATTAAGAGGAATTTATTTAAACTGATGCAAACAAAAGAAATACAGTTCTAGGGCCAACAGCATAACCTCAGCTCACATTGCTGGGGCTTGGGTGTTAAGGGAGAAAAAATTGCCAGCCTGATCTCAGAAAGAAAGGGCAGAGCAACATGTGCAGGAACAGGATCCTTTTCCAGCCGAGGACTTCCCCGAGTGCCAGGTTATGGGGGAAGCTTCTGGTTCCTTTCAGCTGATGTTTCCTTTCCCAACAGGACCCAGAAGGGAGATTATATGCAACTTCTCAAAGCATGTTGCCAGGCATGTGTGTCCCTCTAGCCCCCCTCCTCCCCAGGCAGCTGCTCTCACCCTTTCTGCCTGCAGCCTGATGGGCTACAGGCTCTTCCCTCGAGCTGCAAGTGGCTTCATGATGCCAAGACTGGATTTTGCCTTCAGTGTTGTTTATTTCCAGCCTTATTTTATACCATATCTTTTTTCCTTAAAATGTGGTTTTCTCAAACCGGGTAAAAGCATTATCATGGAGAATAATGTGGCAAGCCAGAAGGGCTGGAAACTCGTTAAACCTGAATTTAAACCGTTCTGTAGCAAATATTGCTGGTATGTGGGCAATAACCTTGAATAATTTCATTAATTAGTTATATGCCAGTAACTGTTTTTAAAGGGCACACTATTTACATTGTAGGCAGTTGAACATGTAATTACATGCTAAGGATGTGTGTTACTTTATTGCCGTGAACTCTGTGAATGCAAGACAAAAGATACATTACAAAAGTGGGTGATCTGATTTGTATCATGGCTAAGACTAAACTTTTTTGGAGTCTCTTAGCATTGAGACAGATAGTTTATGTTCAAAGCTGCTTGTATGTCCTATGTAACAACCATTTTTCCTGTATTTTCTACTCTATTTTAAAGAAAGCCATAGTCATACTCTGCTAAACAAAACTACACATATTTAGTGTTCATATATAAGTTCACTATAAAAACACCATATGAGGAAGAAAGGATTACTTTGAACCTGTAGAAATACTTCATGCTACTGCAGCTGTTGGTGTTGCAAGGCCAACTTTCTTGTTTATTGCAAACTGCCACTACTTATCACAGTTGAGGTGGTTTCAATGACCTTACTTCGAATTTCTATTAGTAAAGACTGAACTTTGAATCTTAAGCATTTCTAATATTTTTTTGGAGGATAACTGCAATATTCTTGTAATCCTTATTTTATCTACATTTTTCATCTGTGATCTCTGTCTTAACTCTATTGTTAATATAGTTTTGGCCTAGGAATACTATACAGCAAGTGTAATGAAGTAACTGGTTGACAGCTTTGTGTTAAGATTATGTATTGCAGTTTGATGTCTGCACTGAGAGACCTAATGGCAGTGCTGGAGCTGGAATTACTAATACTGTGCTGAGCACACCTTGGGCATGTATTTGCACTGCAAGTGCCAAAATTTGTTGATATCGGCCTTTCGAATGAATGAAGAGCCAGAAGAAGGGACACAGTGAAAATTAACATAGCAAAGGAAAAAGGATTAAATGACATGACAGGGGGGAACACTGCCTGAGACCTAGGCTTCATGGGATACTTCTAGAGAGCTCCAAACGGAGAAACTGGGGCAGAACACAGTCTCAGCACCAGCTGAAGAAAACCTCTGCTGCGTTCATCTCATTTTAGTTTGTTGTTTCAGAGAATGTGTTGTATGACATTTAGTTCATGCTGGTTGTAACTGTTTGTACCAGCATGTTATCACTCCAGTATCCTCCCAGACAAACTTCCCATCTAGGTCAGACTGTGAAGCCCTTGCTCACTGAGGAGCATGTCAAGCCTGGTCCCTTATCGGACCTGATAGAGGTTGTGAGCCCTATATGACCTTCACATTTTACTAGTGTGTCTCAGCTCTTCTGCAAGCAGTACTCAGACACTCACTTTTTTGCTGACACAGGACTCTTCCCATACTTTCTGTAACCTAAGGGGAAAGTGTAATGAGACACGAGCCAGTAAACTACAGCTTTTAAAGACAACCTCTTGTGCTCCTGGGCATTTCATGATCTTTCTAATCAATGGATCCTGCTCCAACTCAGGAAACCAGCAACTGTTCATCTGGTTTACAGTCAGATTACAGAGGGAGTTAGAGAATTATTTCTCAAGCATTGTAGGCTGCATTCTCCCCTACTTGTCATGCTACCTTTCAGAGTAAGGAGCCAAGCTCATGATGCAGGATAAGTCCTTACCCTTGAGCTGGTTAGACAATGCATAGTGGTTTATAAGTCTCCATTTCAATGTGCATGATCTTTTATCTCAAATGATAAAACCTATGGATTGAAAAGAATTCTCTTGAATTTATATTCATGCAGTCAAACCCAAAAGCATCTGACTGCTAAATTATAATCTACTCCCGAAGCAAAGAATGAACCCAGGAAATCCTGAATTCAAACATTTGCACTCCCAAAGGGTGTTGCACTTGGAGGGCTGCTCTCCAGCAGACAATGGCATGACTTTCTCCACCACTTCTTCTGCTGGTAGAATACAGGAGGACTGTGCAACGCCTTCCTAGATTGTCATTCCAAAGCCACACTAAAGAAAGAAATGTGTAAATGTCAGCATCCTAACATGTAGTCCTGTGATGCAAATATTGTGTTAGAGAGGGGAATTTGCACATACAGTCTACTGTTGTCACTGAGATTGATGAGACCTAACTTTTTAGGAACTGGGTGGGGTAGGGTGGCTTAAATAAAGTGTGTCCGCATAATGGTGGCTCCTGAATTTCAGTCATTGCTTCCACAGAGGAACTTTCCCAAGAAGCCCTGATATCCCTCTTGTGAAGGTTACTAGCTCTCTATTAGAAGACTAAATGCCTGGGAGCATTGTTGATTATAATCTTTTGGCCGTAGTTTACCAGCATATATCTCACCTGGATCTGTAGAGTTAAACCTGCTCACACTTAGCTGACGTTTTGTAGCTGCTACAAGGCACAGGATTTTGGGGCTGGGGATAGGGAGCAGGACAGAAGCGGCAAGGACTCTCAGTTACAGCCCCTAGACACAAGCTCCTTGTCATCACTTTTAGTTACTAGAAGATGCAGTATAGGTCTGTAGGTCACAGGGTAGGGACTACAAAAACACGAGTGGCTATGCAAACCTCCACTAGTGACTGCTCAGTAGTTAAGCTGAGGATTTTGTTTAGCAGGGCTGCTTTCCACCCCCACAGTGGTAGTGCAGGCTTTCAAAAAGGAAGTTGGTTATATGCAAATTAGATGCAAATACCTAATAAGCTTGTTAAATAATTGGCATAGAATATCACACATGGTGCATCATCCAACTTGGCAGCTACAATCAGCCCTACTGTACTGCTAGCACTTCACTGGTGCTAAACTGGTTTATACCAGCTGAGGATAAGGCCCACGTAGCATATGGAATTTTCTGGATAAGCTACTACTCCCTGTCATACTTAATCACTGATAAATACAGGCCAGATTTATATTGTATGTATATGCTGAATTTATTGGATGATCTTTCTCATTCTGCCATCCGTTTGAGCAGTCCATTAAAACAGTCATTGCAAATGCACTGTGTGCTGGAGTTAGAGCTGATCACATGCTGGCATTTAGTTTTCTTGATAAAGAATAGAGGAAATAACGTAAACAAGTATGCTTGATTACTTTCCCACCCCCGTTCATCCATTTCTGAATCACGTTGAATTAACAACACATTTGAGACAAAGATACTGAATTTTATTAGCATTGCTTGCTCACTGGTGTCATTATTAAATGCTACATTATTAGCTACTCGGGTATAGCACATATTCTTCCTGTACCGTTCCTCAGAAAATAAGCAAAAGCCAAATTGTTTTGTGGCATACTGAAACCAGTGCTGACTTTATGCAGCAGATGTTCATCTAGCCACGCATGTAGATGATTTCATAGATGGGGCGAGTATGCTTACCAATCACACACATTGCTTTTTTTTCCTCCACCACTGAATCACCATCTCTCCTTAACTGTATTTTTTTTAAATGGAGAAAGTAGAGCACTGTGCAAACAGTCGTGACCTTTCCTGTCTTTAACCAACATTTTTTTAATGCCCCAATTCCAGGCTGACCTCCTTTTTCAGAGCTATCTTTGGAACTCAAATAATACTATGAAAATACATTTGTCAGCTTCACGATTAGTGCTTTAATGGTGATTTTCTTTCACTGCTTATTTTCCCCCTGCTCTTCGTATTATGGCAATTTCATTTTTATGAACACAGAAAATGGTAAAGGAAAATCGAATTTTTTCTTTAAATTTACCTCCATTTTGAAGACATGTCTGAGGGCTGCACTTCTTGTGTGTCTTTAAAACTAGAGAACTTGCAAGACTACTCGAAGCTTTTGTTTGGTGTAAGGAGAAGAGTAGGAGTTACGTGCTTTGCTGTCACTTTCTTAAACAGCTTCAACAGCTCTGCACATCTAATCTAGCTGCAGTACTAATAACGCACAGTTCACAGGAAACCAGCTATATGTCTGTGTTTAAGAAACACAGATGTCTAGAAATATTAAGCAGCTCATAGTGTGTAGGTCAAAATTACTAACATGCTTCTTGTTGTGCAGATGGGAGAACACACCAGGTCTGGTACACTGTGATACTGTGCCATCATGAAATAAAACTTTCTGCACCCCTTTTTTAAATTTCAAGCCTCACCTCTGTCATCTCATGGTGCTTTCCCCCACTACAGTTGTCACAGCAGTGTATAAAAATGGTGGTTTATCATTGCAGGGTATTTCTGAATCATGCATGCCATTACATCAGTGTTCTCCCACTGAAACTGGCTCTAGAATATTGCTAACAGTCATGGTGGTTAGGTTTGTAGAAAATACAGTCAACTTAAGCAGGCTGTGTACATTCAAACCTCCCCTGTATTGATTATTAAACTTTGCAAGTTTGCTGCAGGCCAGATAGAACCATTGGAGTTTGTATCTATATAAAAGAATATATATAGTCTAAGCAAGGCTTGGTTTGGGCAGGGTGTGTTGCCTGTGCAGCCAGATATAGAGATCTCTTTCCACCATCCCAGCTGTTTCTTGACTCCACCTTCTTCCCTCTTTTTCTTGTCATCCTGTTACTGCTCTTCAGTTTTTCACCAATCTAGTTAGCCTCTTTATTTAAATTGCTATCAAATCCAGAAACATTGTGATGTAAAATAAAGTTTATAATATAAAACCAGTGTAGTGATCCTTAATTCTTCAAATGCTTAGCTGAGTGTCAGGAAGAAAGATGACTGGATGTGTGAAGAACCTAGAAGCTGAGTAAACTGATGAAGTAGCAAAATGGAGACACTGGCATAAATGACCCTTCAGGATTCAGTAGCTACAGCCCACTGGTAAGGACCATATGCTGGCTGTTCCTAGCTGTGCTTAATACTGCCTGGCATGTGCTTTATTAAAAAATAAAGCCCTGATGAGGCTGCTGCTTGGCATCATCTCATCTCACTGGGTGCCTGACGTGCCACATACCAGCCGCAGCGTGGCACTGGGCAGGAAGTCACCTGACCTCAGCCCTGCACACCACTCAGCTCGGTACACAGCTCAGGCTTCCGAAAACAAAAATTTTCTGGCTAGCTCTCCTTGCACATGCCAGACATCGTGGGCATCCTCATAAAATTGTGCCCAGGACAATGCTGAGGTTTGTCTGTGCAGTAGGAGCTCTGACACCTGCTCCGTAACAGCAGCAAGATACTCTGAAAGTAAATCCTGTAGGATTTCAGGAAACATATGCCACTCCTTGACAAAGAGGAACCTGTTTCTTGGCGACTTTTTGCCCAGTAGTGTCCGATGGTGTATAGCACATGTTGCTGCAGCTTCAGCGACAGACACAGACGGCTGACAGTGCCCAGATTTGTTTGAGCGTTTTGCAAAAGGAAATAGAAACTGCTGACATACGTGCATGGGAGATGATCAGATTTCCAGAAATGGAAATACGCACCTGATACTAGAGAGAAAATAAAATTTTTAAATTCAGAAGCTTAAACCCATGTCATTCAGAGCTATGTGTTTATTGTACAAAGGGACAGAATGTAGAAATATGTCACACAAAGAAGCTGCCAGGGAACATGTGTTGCTGGACTCAGGTGCTATGGAGGATTTTCTAGCTGTAAATTGGAGTCTAATCTTCTTCACTCCTGAAGTGAAGGAACGACTTGCAGCTTCCTGCCATTGCAAAGTTTGCTAGGAAGCTGAATACAGGTGACTCCCTCTGATCTGGAGCAGCATACAGATATTTATATGATAACTGGACAGGTTTCGTGTCTCTGACAATCCCTTTCCCCAAAAGCCCTTCTGGTGAGCCATAACAATAGCCATAGCCAGATCACCTTCAGACACATCGAAAAGATGGGCAGGCATTGAATTTGTGGTGAGGGATATCAGAAACAGAAAGACGGAAACTTGCTTCTTAAGAAGAAAGTACAAACACCAAATTGGCTTGGCTCCAAAGTTCAGCCTGCAGTGAGTAAGAACACCAACAACTTAACCAGCAGCAAGGTAACAGTAATCAAGAACTAGTTTATGGCTGCCCAACCCACAGAGCATCGGCTCTAATGAGCCCGTAATAAAAGCCTTGATACTTCACAATGGGAAACTGGACCTCACTCTGCTTGGATGTGAAACACTCATCGTCTCAGCTCACAGCCAGCACTGAACACACAACATTTTCAGCTGGGTGAAGCTGGCCCTGTGTGCAGAACATGGCCATTTCAGACAGTAACCTAGAGCACTGCAGCTTGCATCTAGCATAGTTCAGAGGAGTAGAAAACACGCTGTGCTGATTCGGTGTTCACTGCATAAATCCCTGTTAGCAGTAAAAGTATGAAAAATGACAGTGTTATACAGATGTGATGGTCACAGGTAGCCACACAGAGGGCAGCTAAAACCCCATCTGATCTACATAAAGTTATCTTTCGTGAGGTTTATTCGACCACAACCTACAGAGAGGTGTGCAAATCTCAAAAAACTTAATTTTGCTTTTTAGCCATGAAGTGTCCTTGGAATTAAACCTTGACATACGCCATGATACGGAGAAGCCTGATCTCATTTCTTCTACTGAGGAGGTATGGCTATTGCTCTGTAGAGGCCAGGAACTAAATAAATACTACTGACAAGTATGAGAGCTATTCTGCTGCACTTGGAGGGTGGTTGTGCACCAAAGAGCAGCAGAGCATGTTCCTAGATAACGTGATGAGTCTGTCACTGGGGTACCAGGGCATACCCTTGTCAAAAGGTTTGTACCTGCTGTAATAATGATGTTTTCTCTAATGTGTATTCCTAAGCCACTGAATTCTGCAAAGAGAAGCATAAGAACCTCTTTTTTTCTTGCTGCTGTACCCTGTGCAGCATAAGGCTCATAAAAAATACTCCATATGAACAGTCAGTTAAATATTGGCTTGGTTGGTAGAGTCAGTCAGGGCACAAGTGTTGACATTGATGGTTTGTTTAGTTTGTGTGAAAAACATTTGGATTTTATTGATTAAAATAGATTTATTTTATTTGTTGAAAATAGAAAAAGAAGGAAGGAGATGGAAAAGAATGGGAGGAAAAAACCCTTTTATGTTGCTGTTAATCTGTAAATTGAAATAGAATAATACAACAAATGATATTTCTACATCCAGTGATATGGTTTATTACTAGGGTGTTTTTTTTCATAATGCCTAGGGCTAATTCTTTTCAAATTACAGAAGGATGTAGGCAAGATTTATGATTGGAATAAACTGTGTGAATTTGAGTCATGAAGCACAGCTGTGAAAAGTGAACATGGAAAGAATATCCCAGTTCTATACTGAGAAAATTTAACTGAAAACTAGGTTATTGTGTCCCATCAACTGAGGTCAGGTTGTACAGTAAACATATGTAGTGAGTGCTTGCTTACCCATGGGTTGGCGGCATATGGTTCTCTTATATCATGTCTTTGATATTTTTACTCTAGGCTTTTCCTGCACTCCAAAGACCGGACTGCTTCTCCTGGTCAAGTTCTCTGTCTTCTGTAACTCATTTGAAATAGTGGTATTAGTCAGTCTCATTTAGTCCAGCCCCATTATTCTGCGCATCCAGTTTCCTTCTGGCATCTTTACTGACCTTGATAACCTCTGTTTACTCATACTCCTCCTATGCCTGTTTCTTTGTTTTACTACCATTAATTTGCTACTTCCTCTATTTTTTTCTATTTTTTTTTTTTTAAAGGGTGCCTCTTGGCCACGTCATCTGCATGCAGGAGTTCCTGCCTTCTTTTCCCATTAGATTCTTTTGCTGATGTGGGCGTTCAACATACTGACTATAACAGTCCATAGCATGATCTTTTATTTCAAAGAGGTTGTGTTTCTGTTTGAGTCACATTCTGCAGATCTACATAGAATGATAGAATAATTTTGGTTGGAAAAGACCTTTAAGATCATCAAATCCAACCACTATCCTAACACTACCAAGACACCACTAAACCATGTCTCTAAGCACCACAGCTATATGTCTTTCGAACACCTCCAAGGATGGTGACTCCACCACCTTCCTGGGCAGCCTGTTACAATGCCTAACTGCTCTTTCAGTAAAGCAATTTTTCCTAATATCCAATCTAAATCTCCCCTGGCACAATTTGAGGCCATTTCCTTCTGTTCTGTCATTAGGACATTGGGAGAAGAGACCAACACCAGCTTCACTACAATACATTTATTAGAGACACCAGTCTTTAAACTCTTTGTAGTTCCTCATCTCTCTAGCCACCTTACTGTTATTATCTCTAGCCAACAAAAACTAATTGCTTCTCTATTAAAAACTGATGCTTCTCCGTTAATGTCAAATGGCAAACATAAGATGATCTTTAGCCCTTTCCTAAAATAAGCTTGTTTTACTTGAGTTGTCAGGATCAACTACTCTCTTGATTTTAACATCCAAGGTGTGTTTCAAGATGTTGATTTTGCACAGCTCCATTTCTTCCCTCTTAAACTTCCAGTTACTGCTATCTCCCTTCTTATGTGCTAGGGCCAAGCTTTATATTGCCATAAAATGTTTTTTCCACCAGCTTCTGAAAAAGCAAATATGCCTGAAGAAATTCATTGCATATTTCAAAAATGTATGTCCAGATGTGTGATTTTTGAGAGAAAGGATTGCAGAAGGTATTACATAACAACATGCAGAAAGTGAAGTAAAAAGGGTGAGGAGCTAGTAGCACTTGTACATTTGATGGTGAGTTAGGATTCTAATCTCTTGCTGCAGAAAACAGGAGAAACTAGAGACAAGTGGAGTAAAACTAGCCCTACATCAAAAATCAGTCTTTTATGAAGTTGACGCTTGATCCACAAATTAACCAGATGCTTAAATTTGCATTAAAAGCTGAGTGGAAAACACAGAAAGAACTTGAATGCTAGATTAATTTGATTGTGCTGGCCTGAGTCAGAGGAAGGGCAGGCAGCCATGATAAGCTTTAGAGCCCAAACACTATCTTCCATATTACAGTCATCCATCCTAGAAATGACTACAGTATGAATCTGTTGATGGACAGTTTCCTCACAAGCAGAGAGAGATTACGTTTTTTAGCACACTGAACTTGGATGAGGGCATTTGGGGATCCTTGCATGGTATGCAAATGGCAGGGTCTCTTCTATTTTGATTAAGAGACCTGTGTGCCCTTCAGATGAACCTTTTCAGAGTAGCCCTGCTGCCCTTCTCAGCTCACACCAGCTGGTCTTCATCCAAAGCCTAATTTCCTGTAAGCAGGTTAATACTCTACATATGGTCATGTTTAAATTAGTCAAAGACCTATAGGTGGGCACAGAATCCACAATACTCAAATGGGTATTGTGAGATGGTATGAATCCCCATAGAACTTCAAAAGGAAGGGTGATTCAGGAGGGAAAACATACACTTGCTGCTCTCTCAGTCTTGTTGGACAGAAAGCAGTGGAGCAATTCTGGTATAGGGCTATCTGCTTCCATTGTGTCTAATAGTGGTATCAAAATCAGCTCGTGCATTGATACAGATCTGCACCTCTGGACACTACTGACTTCAAAGTCCACAATAAGCACCTGAGAACTAGGAACCAAATGTCCCCTGTTGAGTTACCTCAGTAATGAAGATGAGAAAGCCTTGAGACTAACAGTCTTCTTCAGAAACAAGAACAACTGTCTACCTTTCAGATATCTCTTTTCACTGCTAAACTCTTAACAGTTTCCTCACTCCCCAACAAAAGAAATATCTGACCTGAAAAAAGAAGAGCCTGAAAATCCTTGGTCCTGGAGTCCGTTAGGGATTTTGTCATTGCCACTGATGTTACCTGTGAGGCATTCAGATACTATTGATAAGTAGCAATATCAGTGACTAGCTAGCCATAGATGGCTGTGAGTGTGGGAAATATTATTATCATCCAGTGGAATATTTCTGTTCCTTCTTTCTTCTAGCCTTCCAGCAGAAAGCCAATGTAATAGTGATGACTTTTTCGTTCGTTTTTCCAATCACAGCTAGCACAATCAGTGAAATAAAATCCAAAGTAGTAAGAGTGGAAGGGAAAGGAGGGAGAAAAGTGTCAAATTACTTAGCTAGGAACTGAATCTTTGTACATTCCTGAGATGGTCCAAACCTCAAATCTGAACTTCCTCAGACTTTGGAAAAACAAGAATCTGTATGTGAACTTTGTGGCTTGGACCCTCTCTTGGGCCCAGCCTACCTCATGAGTCACAGATGCAAGAAAGTGCAGGAGAATCATTACATGCCCTACAATATCTTAAAGAAAATAAATGAATCAGTTAAACCAAAAAGAAAAACAAGTACGACAGGCTTATTCTCTTCAGGCTTTCCTGTGTGTCAAATCCTGCTTTGAAATACAGGGCCTGCGAGCAAGTTCAGTTTGTCAGTGTAAGAAGAACCTTGTCGTTATTCTCAAAAAGACAAGGATGAAACACATAACATTGGCTTTTAAAATGTATGCTGGACACATGGGGTGGGGGTCGGGTGGGATGGGGAGGCTGTAATAAGAAGCAAAAGCAGAGAAAGCAAAGCAGAGAATAATAGGAGTTTCTTTTCTTTAACCTGCATGTTTTCCATGTCCTTATTTTCCCATTTCAGCAGTTCTAGTGCTTGTAATTCACAATATTAAATTGCAAACCAAGGGCAGGTTTGTGTGAGATGAACTAACTTAAGCAACACAACTCATAATTATGAATATTTATGAGGTACTTCAGTGCATGGGAAGGGCTTTTTTCCTCTGTCTGCCTGCAAAGTATTTCTCTAATGTAAAACGGCCCAGGCCTGGAGCCTTTGCCCATGTCATGCCCTGCCCTTATTCATGATGAGCACGGTGGAGCTTTGCATGCCTCCAGGTTAGCACTCAGTCTCTTGTCAGCATGAGCATTTTGAGTGGGAAGCACTGAAGGATCATTGCAATGGGGTATGCTGTAAACATACAGCTTATCGTCAGCGGAAATGGTCAAAAATGTTCCAAGGAAACACAATACCCACCCTGAAATACTGATTGATGAAAATCAGAACATTCTGTGGGTATGTGTCTATTTTAACAAACCTTCTGACAAAACACAAGCACATTCCCAAACTTGCCTGCCAGGCAGGTTTCAGTCAAAAGCCTGCCCGGTTTCACACCAGCTTGCCAACCCAGCTCCTTAGCAGCCTGCCCAGCAGTCTGCTAGGGAGACAAAGTGCCAGGCCTTCAGACTTTGCAGTGCTAGGACAGCCTGTTGAATAAAATACCTCAGCACTGGGGACCCTGGGCTTGCAGGCTGTCCATCACAAAATTAGACTGGTTATCAGCCCGAAAGGTAGGCACGACCAGCACTGCCTGCCCTAAGAAGAACAAGAAAGATGTTTGCCTAGGACTTCTGTAATGGGAGTGGTAAATGAGGGGTAAGGAGGAACAATGCTGAAAGAAGGACAGCAAAATATCCATTTCCTTTTGTTCTGGTTAGTTCTGCAACTGATGCTGTTTTGGGGGAGTTCCTGTTCCGGATCTGATACCCATTGATGGCGGGAGGACTAAATTGGCTCAATTACCTGAAGACTCCTATTGATCAAAGATGCAAAGAAGTGTTTCAACCTTTTATTCCTCTAGGCTTCATTTAACTTCTTTGTGTGCTGGGGAGCAGCAGAGCCCGGGCCCCTTTTTTGTCATATGGTGGACTTGTACAAAGCCCAGTTTACTGATGCGTATTGCAGAGCGGCTGCATTGTGTATGGATAGTAGACGAAGTTCTTCCCAGCAGCAGAGGACTCACCATGTGCCTGCTATGCTGCACAGGTCAGAGATTGCCCCAGAAAACATCCCAAGTGTTAGTGGCAATACAAACAACCTGTCCCTACCAGTCTTTTTTTTTTCTCAAGAGCAACGTAGGAACATAAAAGGGACTAGTCCACAAATTGTGTGAGAAGGTCATATGTGGCCCGGGGTAGGAATGAGGTCTGAAAACCTGTGGCTGAGAAAATGGTCTTGCTAGACACTTCTTTAACCTTTCTTTTTAGTAGGTTTTATTATTTTCTTTCTATTCTGTGAGGGAACAGATTTTGTTCTAAGAATAATATCTGAGGAATAATAAGCAAAAATAGCAAATTCGGGATTTGGATGAAAACTATTCTTGACCATTTTTCTGCATTCCCTTTACTGTCACTGGAACTAACACCAGTTCATCTCCGTGAGAATTGTTGACAGAAAACTAAATCAGCTTTTTGTTAGAGAATAATATGTCAGTATGGAAGGAATTGTCCATGCTTGTTCTAGTCTAAACCTGCCCTCTTCCAGCTTCCAACCATTACCACTCATCCCATCACTGCAGCCCCTTGTAAAAAGTCCCTCCCCAGCCTTCTTGTAGGCCCCCTTCAGGTACGGGAAGGCTACTAGAAGGTCTCCCTGGAGCCTTCTCTTTTCCAGGCTGAACAAGCCCAACTCTCTCAGCCTGTCCTTGTAGGAAAGGTGTTCCAACCCTCTGACCATCTTGATAGCCCTTCTCTGAACTCGCTCCAACAGCTCCATGTCTTTCTTGTGCTGAGGGCTCCAGAGCTAGACACAGTATTCCAGGTGGGGTCTCACGAGGGCAGAGTAGAGGGGCAGAATCACGTCCCTCGACCTGCTGCCCACACTTTTCTTGATGCAGCCCAGCATACAGTTGGCTTTCTGAGCTGCAATTGCACGCTGTCGTCTCATGTTCATCCTATCATCCACCAGCCCACCCAAGTCCTTCTCCCCAGGACTGCTCTCTATCCACTCATCGCCCAGCCTACATTTGGGCTTGGTATTGCCCCGACCCAGGTGCAGGACCTTGCACTTGGCCTTGTTGAACTTCATGAGGTTGGCCTGGGCCCACCTCTCCAGCCTGTCAAGGTCCCTCTGGATGGCCTCCCTTCCCTCCAGCTTGTCGACCTCACCACACAGCTTGGTGTCGTCGGCAAACCTGCTGAGGGTGCACTCGATGCCACTGTCCATGTTGACGACAATGATGTTAAATAACACAGGTCCCAGTACCTATCCCTGAGGAACACCGCTTGTCACTGGTCTCCACTCAGACATCGAGCCATTGACGGTGAGTCTTTGAGTGCAACCTTCCAGCCAATTTCTTATCCACTGAGTGTTCCATCAGTCAAATCCATGTCTTTCCAATTTGGAGACCAGGATGTCGTGCAGGACAGCGTCGAAGGCTTTGCACAAGTCCAGGCAGATGACATCAGCTGCTCTTCCCTTGTCAATTGATGCTGTAACTCCATCATAAAAGGCCATCGAGCAGGATTTTCCCTTGGTGAAGCCATGTTTGTTGCCACCAATCACCTCCACATTTTCCATGTGCCTTAACAGAGCCTTCAGGGGGACCTGCTCCAAGGTCTTGCCAGGCACAGAGGTGAGACTGACTGTCCTGTAGTTGCCCGAGTCTTCCTTTCCTTTTCCCTAATTCCAGTTTAATTTCACAACAGATTTTATGCCTGTCTACCTGTTCTAACATAAGAGATTTGTACTGAATATTGTTGAGAGACTGGTATTTATGCATGCGGAACAAGAGTATGGTGGTCAAAACCAGATTAACACACTAGAATTCCATCTCCTGTCTAAAGGAAAAACACAGGCATTAATAGGTAAGATACCTCTGAAATAGCTTTGTTTACAGACTGCTAAGCCTTACTGACTTAATCGGACTACATATTCTCCAACCCCACTCTCTTACTACACTCAAATCTTTTTTGCATTTGCCATCTGTTTCTTGCATGAAACACAATGAAGAAAACTATGTATACATCATTGTGTAAGTCTCCATCACACTTATTTTTAGAGAACTATTTTGGAGCTAGCTAATAAGTAGTTTTTTGCATGTGGTGCTCTGTGAGGGAGACAGGGTGGTTCAGGACAGAATGAATACGACATGTTTGCACAAATCCGCGATGACTATCTATTCCAGATAACACAGGATGTTCTTCAGTGTTGGCTCTAGCTCGCTCAATGAGTCAACTGTCCTTGAAGTAAGTAGTGAAACACAGGTACCCTTCTCCCATGGTGAATGTCCTGATGGCTACACTATAAAAGGCAAGTTCACTTTTGCTCTTCGTGTTTGCTCCAGTGACTTTTAAACTCTTTTTCTGTGTATTAGGCCACTTTCTACCCATCCTTTTGGATGACAATTTTAGAACTCTGCAGTCCAAGCATTAGGAAGTCACCAGTGCAACAGGTGTTTATAACAGCAGTGGTTAGTAGAGATATTTTCAAGTATCTATCAGACAAAGTCCTGCTTTGGACTTTAGAAGAGGTCCCAGTTTCCCAAATCTCTAGGTCTCAGTGGGACTCATCTGCAAGCAGGGCTCCTCCCTGATACATGCATAGAAGGAACAACTTTAGTCATATGAGCATGTTAAGGGTGAAAAGGAATGATGGCAATGTTATTTCTAGTCCTCTGAGGTTACCAAGTAGCTGAGCAGAGAATTTCAGGAGCAAAAGTTTGAATTAAGCCATCTGCGTGACTTTAAATGATGAAGTCCATACAACAATGGCTGTTGAACTGGGAGCATGCTTTTTTCAGTGATCCTTGCTAAGGGTGTTTTCCAGACTCTCTCCAGTCCTTGAGAGCAAGGGTCTAATACTAAGAATTATACTCCATTCTCTCACAAGGCTATATAATTAGCCTGCCCAGTGCTTGCACAGCTTTAACGTACAGTAACCATAAAACAGTAGCACAGACATCCCCTGCACAGAACAAAGGCTTCTTCTTGTCTTTCTGCTAATCATTGCTGTGTGACAAACTTTTTATAGCTCTTGATGTCTTTAAGTTTACTACTCAATTTTCACTTCAATAGAACACATTTCCAACTATTTTGCAAAGCATAGTGGCTTCAACAAATGACTCACTGATAATTACTGTCATAGGAGAGCCAACTGCTCAGTGTTTTAATACGCATTTTACTATTCTTAGTTGTTATGGTGGCTGTAAAAATCCATCGTGTGATGTTTGCTCTCAGCATCATTACTTAAAGCACACGTCATAATAAAATGCCTGTCCGCCTTCAGTGGTCAAGTGTACTAGACTTCCAAACATTTTGGTGAAAATCAAGTGAGGTACATTTCTTATAGATTTAGTGCTGTCACTTAAGTAAGGATTACTCACAAATGTAAATCATCAAAGTCAGTGGGATGACTAATGCGAGCAAAGATTAAATGGCAAGACCAAGTCTCAAATGTATATAAGAAGTGACTGCAAAAAAACACCCCACTGCTTTCTTTGCACATCTCTCACCTTGGAGTATGACAAATGAAGCAGAAAAGTAGATGACTGGAAAAGTAGCTGTGAATAGTGCTAGGTCATGTCTAAAAACTCTGCTTAAGAGTTTTGACTTTCCCTTGTCTTGGCTCTGCTGGAGACCAGGCAATGAAGTTTGTGACTGGTATCATCATTTTTGAGTAATCTCATTTAGATGACTAACTGAATCAGGCTTGTGTTAACTCTTTCATTTGGGTAACTTTTATGCAAGACTATTTTATTTTGTTTTGGAGTTAAGATCACACAGATCCATGTGGGCAGAAAACTATCTTAAAGGGAAAATGTGAAAACATGTAGGGGTTTTTGGTTTTTTGTTTGTGTGGTGGGTTTTTTCACTTCTCTGTCAGAAAGCTTCATCTGCTGGTGTTTTAGGCTAGAACCTGTCAGCAATTGCTTCAGTCACTGCAGACCAGGAGAGCCTCTGGACATGAGGGACTTTTGGGCCCTCTCTAGTAGAAATGGTCTTACTTCTTCATCAGAAATCCCGCAAATTACTGGCCTGTCTCATTTAATTGGAATGATTCAAATGTCAGCAACAAGGCAGCTCTGAGTAACTACGCATTTCATAGAATCATAGAATCATAGAATCATAGAATCATAGAATCATAGAATCATAGAATCAACGGTTTTAGTTGGAAGGAACCTTAAAGATCACCCAGTTCCAACCCCCCTGCCATGGGCAGGGACACCTTCCACCAGACCAGGTTGCTCTAAGCCCCATCCAGCCTGGCCTTGAACACTTCCAGGGAGGGGGCAGCCACAGCTTCTCTGGGCAACCTGTGCCAGTGTCTCACATCCCTCAGGGTGAAGAATTTCTTCCCAATATCTAATCTAAATCTACCCCTTTCAGTTTGAAACCTTTACCCCTCGTCCTATCACCACACTCCCTGATAAAGAGTCCCTTCCCATCTTTACTGTAGGCCTCCTTGAAGTACTGGAAGGCCATTTCAAACCTCCCTGGTCCTCAGCAAGCTCTAAGCTATGTGCCATGAAGCTGGAACTTAGAGCACTGCTTGGTGCTTCACCACAGGCTAAAAACAGCTGTTCCCGGTGGCATTGCAAAGTTACTTGTCTCCTTCCCATGCTGTTGGTCATGAGAAATTGCTGATCTCCCTACCTGTGTGTCATCTCCCCTTCCTTTCAAATGTGTGTGGGTGTAAGGTGTGCCTTGCCTTCTCAGTCAGTACAGGGTGCCTGCTGCTTTCCTTCTCCAGCACTTTTATGTGGTGCACTCCAGATTTCCTACTCATCATGTCTACTGCTCAGTCATATGTAGAGAGAAGCTGGGACTCATCCTTTTTTTTTTTGCAGGGATATTCATAGCATTTCCCACTTTCTATACACACACTATACACTTCATAAAATGGCACATTTTCACATTCTTGAGGGCTTTCCAGTGATTTTTTTCAGTCTAATCTTGAAAATGAATGGCCTTACATGTTTCTGCTTTCCACAGTATTGGCAGGACTAGCTTAGAGTTTCCGTAACAGCAGTGTTATATGCATTAGCAGCATATGTGTTCATTAATTAAAAGAACCTCTTTGAAAATATTTCTCTTTGTGTTCAAAATATTCAGGTGAAATCAGGTACTTCCTTCAGTCCTGAAGATATTGCTGTTCTCTAGATTGTCTCTGAATCTAAGTGGGATGACAAGCTAGAGGCTCTGCGGGCAGAAATGCTATCTATGTCCTAAGAAACAGGACATTTTTGTTTGCTTTTAGATTCATATAAAATATTTGAACATCATAACCTTCTTACTTGTGTGTTTTACATTGTAGCTCTGCTGGAGAATATGAAAGCCATTCATGGTCATTGAGTTTGCTTTTGCAGTTTCATGTCATGTGAAGGTTATGAATGACCCACCAATCTTAAGTTCGCTGTTGCAGTGCAAAAGTATAATGTAAATTTTCTTTATTTAATCCTTGCAGTTATTGTGCAATTTTTGGTGTTTCTTCACATTTAAGAGCTCCCGTAAACATTGCCTCACTTATGTCTGCCTAAGTTACAATATGAACATCTATTTCTCTTGGGTTTGCTTTTAGCAAGAGTACATTACAGCACAAATATTTTTCCAGTACAGTTTCTACAAATGTTCCGAGGCACATGGAAATATTTTGATTAATACTTTGAACTGTAGTCAAATTATTTGCCTTTTTCTTTAGTGTATTTTATTTCTGGATTTGATCTTTATAAAATCACAATATCATCTATTTTGTGGGACTTTCATTACTACTTATCTTCAGCAGGAAGCCTTTTTGAGCACTGATCACATTAAATATATAAAAAGATTGGTGAATATCGTTTACTGTGATTGCATTGCTGTGTAGTAAACCTCCTACAGATATAAAGAATGTAACGTAAGGAAATCAAGGATTATAGCAGAAGTCAACATATCTTCAGTTAATTTCCATGTGTGTGTGTGTACATGCTTATTTATATCACTAAAACATGTTTAATAGATCAGAATCTTAAAAAGTATTTTATTCCTATTTTGCTCCAAACTATATGTTATTTCAATTACTATCTTGTACTGTATATGAACTATAATAAAGGTGATGAATTAAAGCCTTTCTCCTTTGGAGGTACTGGGACTGAAATTCAGCTGATTCTGAATTTCAGGCTGGGTCATACTCAAAGCTTATATTACAGAAAGCCCAAGAGGCACAGACACATGTGAATACAAGGGGGTCAATCAACGTTAGAGATGACAGACATTACTTTCTGTTATATCTTTGTTAATTACTTCTCAAATGCCCCTTTTCTGGACACTCCAGGTAGTACTATGACTCGGTATAGGCTCAGTAATACTCATTAAGCCAAAACCAGGGGTAGTGTTAAGAGGGTTTAAATCATGTAGTAATAAATACCAACAAATCTAAAGGAGTTGAAGTCAATACTGTGCCACTTGAAAGCAAGTATAAATCCTACCATGCTGTAGTCAGCTGAGAATTTAGCTGAAGGTCTTCATGACCTACTTCATCCCTCTGGTAGGAAAATCAGCAGAGGTGGATAATCACAGAAATATTCTCTTTTCAGAGTTTTCCCAAAAGCCTTAAACTCCCTTTGTGCAGCATGCTAGCTACAGCTTTCTTTCATCCTGCTATTTTTTTCTGTACCTCAGGAGACGAGGAAAAATGATGAATACGTTCCTTCAGCCACATCAGCATTCAGCCCTGTACCTCACTTTATCGTTGGATTTGCCAAGCACTCACCTTAAGGTCTGGAGAGCAAGAACAGATTTTGCTGTAGAAGGTTTTGACTTTCCTGACATCCACAGAGCAGATGTAATGTGAAATATAGAAATTGTCTTTGTTTTGAATCTGGGAGAAAGATCACGTCTGGTTTTATGGCTGATTATAATTAGTGACAAACGTATAAGAAAATAGGCGACCAAACTCCATCTGGAATATTATTTCCAGGACTGTCCGCCCACGTAGGAAGGATATTATTGCCATCAAGACTTTTTTTCTGCATTTCAAGAATCTAAGTTATGAAGGCAGATTTGAGTTACTGCATTTATTTTTTCTAGAGATGAGATTTAAAGTTGTTAAAAGTATAAGCCCGGGATTAATCACAAATACTTTCCATGGTGAAAATGGCATGTATCTTTCAATTTTAAAAGTTGCCTGAAGTTTTGGGATTTACTTTAGTTTTTGACAGTCCTGGGAACACATTAGTACAATGTGCCGAGTGTGGAACATAATGAGTGCTGCACAAGTTTCCTCACATAGGTTCCCCAGTGTGCCAAAGACCTTAAGTAGACCACCAATATTTACGGGCAAGGAAGTCTCCAAGCTCACTGCTAGAGCTTATGCCGGACATTTCCAGCAGCATGCCGACTGTCTTTGTGTGTATGTACATCCACTGGCAAGTGGGAGCTCGGCAAAAAAATGGACTGTGCAGCCCCTGGACGGAGGCAGCAGTCAATCTCTTGGACTCAGACTGCTTTTGAGCCCCCTTTACAGTCATGGTGGACTCCGTAGTCTGTTGCCATTAGCAAGGCTCCATGCCCTAAATATCAGAAACAGGGAGGGAAGAAGGGAAAATCAATGTGAGTAAAGGTCATTAGACTTGCATAATAAATAGCCTAGGGAGATATATACAAATGAATTCAAGGCACTTAGATTTATTGTGGAGGCATGGTATGGGTACATGTGATAAAAGATCGAGGGCTGACACAAACCAAAAAGTATTCAGTGAGCTCTTCTGGTGTCTGAATTTGCTTTCTTGCTCCAGAGGGCTATCTCTGTTGACATACAAATATGGGATGACAGAGCAATGTAACAGGGCTATGCTAGTGAGGGCTGTGCTATTTTGGTGAGAGTGTTTAGCAGAATGAAATCAGGAATCATTTATGTTCTGGAACTAGGATTTAATAAAGAAAATTTCCTGTTGTCTCCATAAATTTTACTTGTGAAGAGAAAAAAAAAAAAAAAGAGGGAGTGACAAACCTTCTGTGAGGAGGAAAATGAGGAAGATACATATCACACAATCAAACGTGTGTGCACTCAAACACATTCTGAGACGAGAATTCGATTTCTTGCTGGCCACGTGTCATTTTCTAAAACGGAGGTTAAACAAGGGTCAGTCCAGCACCAGACTCTCTTATTGAATCTCCGCTCTTTGTGATGCTCCGCTGAGAGAGGTAGGGCTTGCAGGTAGGTGCGCGGAGGTGGGGCTGCAGGCAGCGCCCCTCGGCGCCGCAGGGGATCGCTCCGAGAGGGAGAGG
This sequence comes from Leptosomus discolor, assembly GCF_034619465.1. NCBI lineage: Eukaryota > Metazoa > Chordata > Aves > Leptosomiformes > Leptosomidae > Leptosomus > Leptosomus discolor. Next base: position 45,005,657 of record NC_141419.1, on the reverse strand, counting down.
GGCAGCGGGGGCGACTTTCTCCAGACCGCGTCCTCGCCTTTGAGCAGCATTTCAGCGCTGCCGCCTCAGAGGTGAGGGCAGAGGTGGGGCCGGCGGAAGGAGCACTGTCAAAATGCCCCACCCTCGACGGTCCGGGAGGGCAAGCGGCGGCCGCGCTGCGCAGGGCGAGCCTTGCAGCCCGCGTGCGGAGTGCCAGGCGGCGTACCGGCGGGGAGCAGGCCCAGCGCGGAGCCCGGCCGCCGGGGGCGGGCTCCGCTCCCCCGTACACCATTGCTGTCACCGTTTTCACCGTTTTCCGCGAGGCAGCGGCGAAGCGCGACCGGCCGGCGGACGGCCCGTACGCGTGGCTAGGCGGCAGGTACGCGCCTCAGGAGCACGGCTCCCGCGTCTTGCGCAACTGCTGTGAGATGGCAGCACTCCCGCCGGGCTGAGGGTTTGATTTTTGCACGCCATACAGATACAGTCTGATGACGCCACGCACGAAGGCAGCGCTAAGGCTGCGACAGTCCCGCCGCGCTCCGTCTCCTCGGCGGCGCGAGCCGCCGCGCAGCCGAGGAGGGGGCACGGTGCCACGGCACTGCCGCCCCTGCGGAGACTGCGCGGGGCGAGCGCCCCCCTACGCGCTGCCGCGGGGCGCCGCGGCGGTTACGTAAGTGCCGTCGCCCCCTGCGCCGCCCTTCCCCCCTGCCCCCCCCCCCCCCCCCGGGCCGCCCCCCGCCCCGCCGGCGGTTATGCAATCGCCAGCACACAGACCTACTGTACCACACACCGCCCCGCGCCCCGCCCCGGCCCGCCCCCGGCAGCTCCTATTGGTTGTCCTCCGGCAGCACCCGGCGCCGATTGGGGCGGTGTCGCCGCCAGTCACGGCGCGGCGCGGCTGGCATGCGGGCTATGAGCCCCGCGCCGCGCAGCCCTGACCTACTAACACACATCCCTCCGCGCCGCCGCCGCCCGTTCCCGCCCGGCCGCTCCGCTGCTACCTGCACAGCACAGCGCGGCACCGCTCCGCCACCCGCCTCGCCTCGCCTTGCTTGGCCCACGGCCTGGCGCGAGGCGGCGGATTCTCAGCGCTCCGCGGTGCGCTGCAGGTAGGAACGTGCGCGTACGCGGGCGGAGCGGTGCGCGGGTATAAAGTTGGGGTGTCCGCCCGGGCTGCGGCGCCCGCCGCGCCTCTCCTCTCGCCTCGGCTGGGGACGGCTGTTATATAACGCGAGCCCAGCCGGCTCCGGCTGCCGCCGGGCGGGGAGGAGTCCGCCGGGCGGGCCGGCTCTGCGCGCCGCTGGGCGGCTCGGCGGATGGGTGGCAGCGCGGGAGGCAGCCCGGGAGATGCCCGCCGAAGGCTTTGCCTCCTGGGGGGTGCTCGCTCCCGGCGCGCCGCGCTACGCTTCCCTTCTTCTCCCCATAGCCAGCCCGGGGCAGCGCCGCCGGAGCCGCTCTCCCGCGTTGCATAACGTGCCGGCGGGGAGCGGGCTTCCGCGGCGGCCGACATGCGGGGCGGAGGGCTGGATCCCGAGCGCCAGCCGCGCGTCGGCCCCGAAACCGCCAGGAGCTGCGGACTACCGGAGCCTGCCGGGGAGACCCCCCTCCTTTTCGGGCGGCGCTGGGGGGGTTGTTGCCGGCGGGCAAGCGGGATCAATGGCAGCGGCCCGGCCCCTGTCTCCGCGCCGTGCGGGGCTGCCTTCGCCTCAGCCCTTTTCGTCACTTTTGTCGCTGTTTTTCAGGCGCTGCGGGACCGATCGCATAATAGTTCCTGGAAATGTTGCATTATGTAACCACAGAATTTGCTGGCAGCCGGGCTGGGAAGAGGGAGCTAATTATGCGATTTTATAATCTCGCTACAAAGAAACTAGGACAATCTCGCCCTGAAAAAAGCCCCCAGACCCCGTAACTGTAACAGATTCTGTTAAAGTGCTTTTAATAAGGGAAGTAGACAACTGGGTGAGTGGGGAGGCGAGGCGCGCTCGCCGGCTGCGTGCCGGGTGCCTTAAAACGAGATTTGTGTTGGTCTATATTTAGCCTCATCGCATTTTAGCAATTGTGGCTTCATGTGCTATTTCTGGTCTTTTCTGCAGAGCGGTGCCTGTAGACATTCGAGGCCATTTGCTCGCATTTTTAACTCTACGCCTTCAGAGACGTTTTGATAAGGCTGTGTTTTTAGCAAGGCGTTTCGCCCAGACGCTGAGCCACTTCTCCGGTACCGGCTTTCACTTGCCATTTCATTTAAAAGAAAATGTATATATATATAAAAGGGAACGTCTAATTTAAGGAGGTGTCAGCCATGCCGGAGGAGAGAGGTAGAGCCGCTCCGGCCGCGGCGGACGAGGGGCCAGGTGCCGCCGGCCCCCGGGGCAGCCGCCGGCCCCGCAAGTAGGTCAGTGTGACAGGCCCGGCGGGGAGCGGAGCCGGTACGCGGAGAGCCCCATCCCGCGCCCGCCTTCCCCTCAGGCTTGCGCCGCGCCGTGCGCGGGGGTCGCCATCCCCCCGCAACGGCCGTTGGGAGCCGTTGGGGCGCGGCGGCTGCGCGGCGGCGGGCGGGCGGGCGGGCGAGCGAGGGCTGGGGGCGCTGGCGCTCCCCCTCAGCCCTTTGTTCTGAGCTGGGGCGGCGGCGGCGACGGCGGGCGGGTGGGGGGAGCGGCGGGCCGATAGCGCGGGGCCGTGCTGAGGGGGGAGCGGGCCGGGCGCCATGAGCCGCCGGTCACGTAGGGGGCCGCCGGGCCGGGCCGGGCAGCCTTTGTGGCGGGCGCGGTGCGGGGCCGAGCTGCGGGGAGGCGGCGCCCGCCGCCTCCTCGCAGCTCGGCCCCGCACCGCGCCCCGCGGAGCGTCCCCGTCCCCCCCTTGTCCCAATGCAGCGCTAGACAAAGACACCCCCCCCCCCGCCGCCCTGCCGCCTGCCTCCCCGCCCCGCGGGGATCGCAGGTAGGCACGAGGTAGCCTACGAAACCCTCCCCCCCGCCCCCATCTCCCGCGACACGAGTATTTTCGTCTTTCTCCTTACGTAACTAACGAACAACAACAACAAAAACGGCCATTGCCCAATTCTGTTATTTTGCCAAGTCACTTCGGCGTTGCAGTGGCAAAAGCCGTGGCTGGACGTCCCGTACTGTGGGGTCAGCTTGTGCTCCTGTCCTCGACGGGAGCATAGGTTGAAAGTTGCTGGTGATAACTTGGCTTTTGAGATGAGGTGATTTTTTGCCTGTGGCTAAAACCGTCCTCTAAGTAGACGAAATCAGCATCACCCTGCTTGTGACAAAAACCTCCGAAGTCCAAACTGAGTACCCCAGCTACTATCTCTATGTTCAGTACACCTGCAACAGGTAGTAGCAGCAAAATATTTTAAAAATTTGGTATTCTTCATAGAATGCATGGATTTCTTTTTGTGCTGCTTGATTGTTGGGGTTGTGTACGGCTCTGATAGTGAAGCTGTCTTGGAGTTTCTAGTGTGCTAAAAACAATGCTATAATTTTTTTCTTGTCCTTGTAACTTAAATGATTGTTTCATGGTGTTCGCTCCTGTGTATGCAACCTACTTTGAGACATCTTTGCCCTCCTCAGTAATTAATTCAATCCAGAGCCTTTTTTAAAATATTGCTATGTGTATCACTTTTACAGGCCTTATTCAATCAAAATTTTGACTTTGATGGGAAACTTGAATGAATAAAGACTCAGGGTTTGGCCCAAAGACCTGATTTAAACCAACGAGTTCAAGGATTGCTGAATAAAGTTTCTTAATATCATTGGCACTAACAGTTATTGTTATAAAGGTTCTTACGTTACAGATGTCTTTGTGGAAGTGCTAACATGCTCTAGAATGACCTGCCTCTACTTTCCATTTTTATTTACTTTATATTTTTAACTTTCTTTATTCTCCAAAGGATGCTTAACTAGCTTTTAAAATATCCAGCTTCCTGGATTTGACTTCAAAGCCTTAAGTTTATGCTGTGTAAGCTTGGTTTGTTTTTTTGTTGGTTTGGTTGGTTGGGTTTTGTTTTGGTTTGGTTTTTTTAAAGAAACTGATCTGAAAGGTGACAAAAAGCTTAGTCTTCCAATGAGCAATATGAACTTACATGACCTTCTCATAGCTTATCTCATCCTAAGAAGGAACAGTATTTGCCATGCTTTGGCTGAAATTTGTAGAACATACAGGGTTTCTTTCTATTGCAATAAAGTCTAAATAGAGTCCAAGAAAGCTATCAGTACCATGCTGCTTTTTTCAATCCTTTATCTTGAAATAAAACTCATAAATAAAATAAACCTTTAGCTCATTTTAAATTGACTTGTTTTAACAAATAGTTATGCAAACTAACTTTATGCAATAATTTTTTCCAGACAGCAATCTCGCTGCTGTTATAACATCACTATGATGCAATAATATGAACAATAAAATCCTCTGTTTGAATCTTATTACACACTGTTAAGCAATGTGTCTGACTCATCAGCTTAATTGACTCTTCTAGGTGACCTTGCCATGATCATTACAGCCAGTTATGAGATATAAATATGCTTAGGATATGTAATAGAAAAAAAATGCAAATAGATGGCCAATTGCTGCAGTCTGTTCTAAACCAAAATGACAGTTGATTTCCATGTACTGTATTTTACAGTGTTTGAAAACAATTTTTTAAAAAAACTGTGGGTTTTTGTTTTTGTTTTTTTTTTCCACAAAGTATATGTAACTGTTTAATACTGATTCTAAGCATGACTGTCAAAAATAAGTGTGTGAGCAAGGGCATATTTGGACTTGACTCAAAATGTGACAGAAGTAATGTTCTTAAAAACTTGTATTGAAAGGTAGATCTGAAATTAATTAAGACCTCCTTAGATACCCTGCTTTTTTTCCTAATTCATGTGTTGAATTGATTTGGTCTGAATTAGCATACTATGAAACTGAATCTGATGACAGATATTACACAAATCTCTCTTTTTTATCAGAAATAATGCCTTATTTAAGATAGCGTTTGGGTTTTTTTTCCCCTTTTCTTGATTTGCTCCATCTTTGTGTAATTTTCAGCCTGTCCCGAAGTATTTGACTAATTAAGCAGTTTTTGCAAGAGAGGTGGCTGCACAGCAGTTAGCAATACAGGTGCCAGTGCTGCAGCACCTCCTTTTATGAGTGGAACACAACCCAGTAAAGAAAATGGTGCTCAGCATGGGCAGTAGTCTTCCTGCCTGGACCATCTCACAGAATCGGAATTCTGAGGATTGCTTTTTCTCTGTTCTGTTTGCAGTGAGTGGTAGATACCAACATTTTACAGGCGGTGTTTGTACTTCAGTTGTTATATAACAAGATGCATGTTTAGAGCATCAGCTGGGATTAATTGACATAATTCTGCTCCCTTTAAATAGCGCTATATAAATTTAGGTCAGTTGAAGGTCTGGTCCATGCTTGGCATTTTAAGAACACAGTTCAATAATAGATAGCCATTTGTTGCCAGAATAATTAACATTTTATTTTGGTTGGGTTTTTTTATGGTTCTTAACTAGGGGAAAGCTGAGATTGTATTTGCGGAACACTGTTACTGTTAACTTACAGCTTTTTGCAGTCTAGTTTTTCCTGTTAGCTACTGAAATGAGGAGAAGCATACTGTCATAGTACTGTAACTTCAGTAACCATTGCTTCTACTGGGATTTTATTCAAAATACTGGAAAGTGATGTGATATTTAAAATGGCATGGTTTATATACACGTGCTTTATATATATGTAACTAAATATTTACTCAAGTTATATGTATGTTTCCTTTGGTTCTCAATTTTAAAGTTTTTCCTGGCACTTTGGGTAACTTTCTTAGATTTTATCATCCCCCCCGCCCCCCCATTAAATCAGAGCAGTAAACAGCTTGTTTTGGAAAAAATGAACAGATCTGATAGAATCATAATGTCTTCCTAAGGAAATGGAAGAAAATATAGGTCAAATTTGCACCTATTAACCTTGACTGACCTTTTTGAGAAACAGCCACCTTTAACATATGTTTTGTGCTCTCCAAATAATAGTTTTATTTGCATAATTTGTGTAATTTACTATTGGGAAGCAGGCTGTACTTTAATGAGTTAATTTGTAGTTATTAAGATGAACAGTAACTTAAGTAATTTTCCTAACAATGGAAGCCTTTTGTAAAAAAATTATATATGACATCAACTTTATGGGTACAGCTTGGAGGTGTGAAGGGGAAATAGTGTTCCAAGTTCCATGACAATTGTACTATTTTTTTTATTTATATTTGATTGAAAAGTGTCATAATAAATGATTTTTGATGTTCCGAATAGACTATATTGTGTAGACATCTGCCATTTTTTTCTTTCAATAAGATGATCAACATTTTAGCAGAAATGGGTCAACTTGTACAAAGTTATCATCATCAGTGTTCCACTGACCTAATTACACATTGATCCTGAAACCGTAAGCACTTGAGATGCCCACAAAGTTGTAAGAAAAGGGAACTGTGTACAGGATCCATAGCTCTGCATTGATCCATGCCGGTGCAATGGGTTCATGGTCTCTATGGGTGCAGCTATGTAATGGCAGTAATTGGTGGTAACAGTTGTACTGTAAATGCCTTTCCCCTTTGTGGCCATGGATAAGCTGTCCATCATAGCATGAAATGCAGTCACCTAGTTTTTTTCCAGAAAGTTTGAACTTCATTTGCTCTATATTTCCTAGACCTTGTTGCCCGCGAACCCATCCTAGGGATAATATCACTCTTCCAGTGGAACGAGCGTTAAAGCTTTTCTCCAACAGGAACGTAATTTTACTAATGGTGTGAAATAAAAGGCAAGAAAAGGTATGTTGAAGGATTTCAGTGGAGGTTGGAATTGGGCCACGTCCTCTGTTGGAGAGGATTTCTGAATTATAATAGACCTCAGAAGTGCAGAATTTCATGGCATAATTTTTCTCTGTGAAAAGCTGTAGAGGTAGAGTGGCTCCAAAGTATTTCAGCAGTGTTTAGGCAAGCTGTATATTCACCACCCAAGCTTAAACTCAGCCTCCTGTCCTGCATGTGCAATGAGGATGATATTTTTTTCTGTGCCTCATAAAAGTCTTGATACAGATAGCAGCTGTTTAATTTAAAACACTTCGAAGATAACATGCAAACTATATTATTCAGTTTTTCAAAGTCTGGAGTGCAAACTAGTCACTTTGGTATCTATGAGAAAGTTCTAAACCAGCTCTTCTGGTATGTGGGCAGATTTTCAAAATAACCTGTGACAGAATGGTAGCAGTAATATAATTAAGGATATCTAATGCAAAACATGGACAACAATTGTCACCTGAAATTTTATTTCAGTTAAGCAATGGCCATAGGCCTGGTCCTTCAGGCTACACAATGACAACTAAAAATACGCACAGACGTATATCAACACAAGCTTTTGTTGTTTTTATTGTTTTTCTGCTGTTTGCCATATAGTGGTGAAGATGATAGAAGCATGGTTCTTTTCTGAAACAAGAAGTTGTACTTAGCTGTTATTTTCTTCCATTTTTGAAGGATTGAGAGAGGAATTTTTTGGACGTTTGGTGATACAAAAGTGAATTGTGTTTTAGCACCCAACTTCTAGAAATGGGATTTCATTTAGTTTCATAGAATCACTATCAAAATATTAGAACAATAGAATTAAGCAATTATCTCATTCTAGGATAGGTTTAAAAAATTATGCTTGGAGACAGCATGAATTATTTTGCTAAATACAAATAAAAATGCACAGTTACTCTGTGGGGAAACATACATACATGGGGAGGCCTATGTGCATTCTCTAAAGCAGAAATTCCTTATGTAATTAAATTACACAGAAGAGACAGAGGAAAGATTGTGACCCTGTCCTTCAACCTTTTGAAACATTTCAATTATTACAGAGTGAATACACAAATCCCCAGGATCAGATCCTTAATGTACTATTTTGACGCAATCAAATCACTTAAGTATTTTTTTGAAGTCCACGGACAAATTAACTTCTCATGATTTCTGCATACATAATTTCTTGCTTCAATAGCATGAGTTCTGTACAACAGTCTCATTAATACTTGGATCTGGGATTGTATCCTGCTTCTATTGAAGCCGATGGCAAAATTGCTGTGGGAGCAAGACTGGGTCTGTAATTAAGTTAATAGGGTTGAGTGTTATTACGTTGTTGAATTGGCACTCAATGCCATTAACATCAACCAACCAAAAAAAAAATCTTTAACTGTGACTAATGTAAGGCAATATTAAATGTTTGTTTTATAACACTTTATGAGGGAGTGATAAAACAATTGAAAAATTAATCATAAGGGAAAATATTGGAATTTGAAATATAGTCAGAGGAATCATTACAGTTCATTAATTTATGTGTAAATACTGACGTTTTCCAGTGGAATTACAAAATACAAGTGAAGTGAGATGGCTGGCTTCATTGAAGGCATTTTGCCATTATCATCAGATGGAATTTAATTTGTTTACAGACTCAGTATTGGGCTGATCCACATGGAGAAGTATTAATAAACAAGGGCTTTGACTCCTGTTTGTAAAGCAGCAATTCCAGTTACCATGACAAAAGTGCTCAAGGAAGATGTGGAAAGAACTAAAGATTTATTGTTGTTTTGTTAGTTCGCTAATAACGGCATTAGAACTAACTACATAAATAGCAAACCAGTAAGACTATGTCAGCAGGTTATATGTCTGTCTTGACAGCTTTACTGATGGACTCTGGCAGAGAGCGAAGTTGAATGCTGCATGCAAAAACATGGTTGTTTTGATACACGCAGTATTTGCTGTAGACTTGCATGCTACTTACATTCTATCTATTTGTGCCAGGAACAATATGTACAGGAGGGAGACTGGCCAAAACAGGAGTTATCAGTGCTACAGTGAGCAGATTGTACATTGGAATGGCCCAAACTGCAGAAATCCTGTGGAACAAGGGATGTGAACACTATTGGTTGTTGGGTCATTGAGTGCAGCCCAGTGCCAGTATGGGGCTGCAGGAATTCATGTTTCAACATGCAGTTGAGCTTCTACTGATATCTAGATGGTCATACTGATGAACTATGCCATTAGTCTACATTAATTTAGAAAAAAAAACCTGAAACCAACGACTTTTCACTTGTTATTATTATCATCATCAGTATTTTTCCTATGTCGCAGTGTTGGACAAAGACCAAAGTGGGATCACTTTGGGATGGAGACCATACAGATAGACACAAAGTCGTGGTTCTTATTCTGAAACACTCTTGTTCAACACTAAACATATTACTTCTATCTTATGTGGAAATGGAAGATTGGAATATAAGAGGAAAAAAAATTGTTTTAAATCTGTGTAGGTATAATTTCATTCTTCTAGAATATGCACAAATCCTATGTTTGTAAGTACGTCCTTGCTGTTGCTACTGTTTCAAGTAACTGTAGAAGTTCAAGGGCATATGACAGATAACTATATAGAAAATACTGATGTATGCATATTAGTATCCTTTTCTAAGAAAATAAATATTGTTATTTGGGTTTAAGTGTAGCTCTCTAGTACTGTTAAATTCAATAAGACCTCTGTATTGGTAAGGCCCTGAAAGTTCCCAAGAGTTGTTTTCAACCCTTTTGACTTCAGTAAGAGTTGGCTGAGATGAAAACTTAAAGAGACAAGTGATTCCATAGGTATTCAGTACATGCTATACTGCTTCCTGCGGTGTGCCATAGGAGGTGTACACATTTCCTCAGAAACACAGCTAATACAGTGATTTGTAGTTTATCAGGACAATTATGGATCAATAGCTGTGCATTCCCAATGCTACAGGATAATGAAATAAAATCCCAGTATTTTTCTTCTCTTCATGTAAAGTCATGTTGCCGAGACTGAATATTCTACAAATGCCACAAAAATTCAGGTGGCCTTGTCTTTTTTTTTTTTAATTTTTAAATTCTCTATGTTCAACAATGTTATATTTTTTTTTGAAAGTATTGAGTTGCACTAGGTTTAAAATGGTATGAATAGTAATTAAACCATTGATGACATGTAGCAGTGAAATGGACAGAATGGCTACACAGCTTCTTCAGCAAATCAAATTATACTGGATGTTTGGACAAACAGATGTTACTTGTTGTGGGGCTTATTTTTGTTTTTAAATCTGATCCAGCTCCTATTTAACTTGACACAAAACTCCCTTTGACTTCAGTCTGAATTTTGGATCAGGACCTAACTATGTAATTGCTTGTATATTAGGGATACATTTCTCTTTTACAAACATGGCAATTTGTGGTGCTGCTTTTGCACTAAAATGTTAGATGCTGCCTTTGGTGTGGCTGGCTTCGAATGCTATTTTCCATTAAGGCTGTATTATCGAAGACAAATAGTTACATGTCAGTAATTAACCATGGATTTTAGGAAATTCTACTTAGCTGTTCTATTAAATGTGTTAATTTTTCATGACAGAAGGGTTGGCATCATTTGATGGAACAGAACCCAGCTTGAAACCTGAGTCTTTATGACCCTGCTTAATTGTTATTATATCACTCACTCCTCTTTGCCTTCTGGAAAAGACAGGAGAAACTGGCAGAGTACAATTCATTAATTCTTTTATAAGTTTCCCAACTGATAATGTTAAAATTAGTTTCATTAGTCATTGTAAAAACATTCCAAATAAATAGTGATGTTAATCTGAAGTGGCTGATTTTTTTTTTTAATTTTTTTGTTTGTTATACAGGCAAGAATCACTGCTGATTTGATAGTCAGTTCTATAAAAGCACTTGGCATTCTATATTTATTTTACCAGGAACATGTCTGTGGAAAATGAGATATTGAGAAGCTATATCTCAATCAAGACTAAATGATGAGAATAAAGTGTTTTTGATTAAGAGGGGCTAAATAAAACAAAGGCAAATTTAAATGCTAAGTTCAAATTTAATTATTAAAAAGTCTGCTAAAGGTTGAGCTAGTTTTCCTTTGTTTCTGGTAAGACTTTTAGATCTAAACTTCCAGTTTAATGCAAACACTGTTTTCTATAGGTGCACATGCCTCAATGGTGTCAAACTTTTCTTTGATGTAATAAGACTATTTTTCAAATGCAACTTATTGATTAAGTGTTATTTCTCGTGTATTTTTCAATACTGATTTAAAGGTTTCTTACTAAGAGACAAGAAAAAATTACATAATACATTTTTTTCCTTGTCAGTATTTTTTGATAGTTACGTATTTGCCCAAACTATGCGTGTGCATTTACTGGTTTGAATTGGTATGATTGATCAAAAAGGCATTTTAAAATTACAAGTATGTGTGTATAAACATTTGTATATAGATGTATATACCTGTACATATATATTTTGTAGGATGCAAAACCCATAATTAAATCGTTGATAGCTTTAATGGATAGTGGTTTTACTTTGAGAGAGTAGAAAGCACTCCAGCTTCTTTAAATCATCTTAGTTATTTTTAATCCATGAAGGACCCAAATATGTAGCATTTCTAAGTCACACACCACAGCTGCTTTCAGAAGAGATGCTTTAATGTGGAAGAACAAGATACTTTCCAGTGCTGCTCATCAACATGCCTAGTGTCCTGCAGTGTTAATTATTGGAGGTTTAGGTTGGTCAGTGACATCATGGAAAGTTCTGTGACAACATTGCTGTAGAATCACAACTCAAATATTTTTTTAATTGATTTTTCCTTGGATCATATTGTATTTGTTTTGGAAGCAAATATGCTACCTAGGTATCATAAAGCTTAGAATATCAGTTGTTTGTGTGTTGAGCTGTCTTCATATTATAGCAAGTTTAATGAACCAAATGCTAGACTAAGCTTTTTATCAAAAGCTACTTTTGCATGTCCTGAACCAGTAATTCCTAAATAGTAATCAAATCCTCTATGTATTCCAGGTTTTTGAGAAGATTTCCATTGTCTCTGCCAAGAAAATTGGTTCTAGACACTTCTGTCTGAGAATATGAAAGAAAAGGAAGAATGTACGTGGATTTAAAATTACTGTACTTATCAGGTTGTGGAGTGAGAAGTACTGGGGAAATAGCTTGCTCTGTTGCTCATTGTAGATCTACTACAAATTGTTTCTGATGCAGCTGAGAAAAATGCAGACCCTGAAAAAGGAACACGGACCTGTTGACACAAGTAGCAATGTGGACAAAATCATGGTACTTAAGTCTACTTTAGCAGAAGTGTCTGAAGAATTGTCTACAAATGAAGATATACTACTTACTGAAGCAAGCAGTGGAAAAAGCAAATCTTCAGCTTGCCGGAGAAAGCGAGAATTCATTCCAGATGAAAAGAAAGATGCTATGTATTGGGAGAAAAGGAGGAAAAATAATGAAGCTGCCAAAAGGTCTCGTGAAAAACGACGCCTGAATGACCTTGTCTTGGAGAACAAATTAATTGCACTGGGAGAGGAGAATGCCACTCTGAAGGCAGAGCTGCTGTCACTGAAGCTAAAGTTTGGTTTAATTAGTTCTGCAGCCTATGCCCAAGAGATACAGAAACTGAGTAGCTCAACAACTGTGTATTTCCAAGACTATCAGAGTTCCAAATCAAACATTAGCTCATTTGTAGATGAACATGAGCCATCTATAGTTGGTAGCAGTTGTATTTCTGTCATTAAACATTCTCCTCAAAGCTCTATGTCCGATGTGTCTGAAATATCATCTGTAGAGCATACTCAACCAAGTCGTATACAAAGCAACTGCAGAAGTCCCGAAAATAAGTTCCAGATTATAAAACAGGAGCCCATGGAATTAGAGAGAGAGCCAAGAGATGACAGAGGTTCATATAAAGCATCCATATATCCAAACTACATGGGAGCCACTTTTAATGTGTACTCACATTCTCCTCCTCTCTTGCAAGTTAATAGGTCCTCCAGTAATTCCCCCAGAACATCAGAAACTGATGATGGTGTAGTTGGAAAGTCATCTGATGGAGAAGATGAACAGCAGGTTCCTAAGGGTCCAATCCATTCCCCAGTTGAACATAAAAATGTTCATGCAACAGTTAAAGTTCCAGAAGTGAATTCTTCAGCTTTGCCTCACAAGCTTCGAATTAAAGCCAAAGCCATGCAAGTTAAAGTGGAAGCTATGGATAATGACTACGATGCAACACAGAAATTGTCATCGCCCATTGACATGTCATCAAAAAGACATTTTGAGCTTGAAAAACATGGTGGACAAAACTTGGTGCATTCTTCTCACACTCCTTTCTCTGTTCAAGTGACTAACATCCAAGACTGGTCACTTAAACCAGAACTCTGGCATCAGAAGGAACTTAATGTAAAAATTCAGAGTGGTTGCAAAACTGGAGTTGTTGAAATAAAAGACAATATCTACAATGTCTCTGAGTCAGAGAACCTGTATTTGAAGCAGGGCATAGCAAACTTATCTGCAGAGGTGGCTTCACTTAAAAGACTTATAACAACACAACAAATCTCTGCATCAGACTCTGGTTAAGTTACTACTGAATAAAGGCTTACTGTTTCAAAGGATGTCATTTGCAGTAGATCAATATGTTTTGTATTATGCTGAATTTTCACTGGACTTGTGATGTCATTTCACTGTAATGTTCACATAATGTCTGATTGGTGTCTTTGTGCACAAATTATTATGAAGACTAGGTTGTGTTACGATCACTATGCCTTGTGTATAGACAAGTAGCCTGTACAAAGGCTGTATATAGTGAATTTTATTTTCTTTTTGTTCTTCTAATATAAAGCGTGCAAGTTGCCAGTTACAATAAAACATTGGTGACAAACACAGAACATCTACTCTAGTTCAGTTGATTTTATGAACTTGTAAATAAGTTGTTAATTGAAAACTGGCTTTTTCTTACACTGTGCTCAATTTCACTTACATGTTTGGTTTTTACAGCCTAACAACCAAATTACAATTTACAACATGTGTAATCCTTCTGGCTACCTTTTTCCTTAACATGTTTTTAGAAGAGAATAGAAATAAAGTGAGTATTTATAAATTAAACAGTACCAATTTATAGCCTTAGCCTTGTTTAACTTATTAGTAGAAGTGAACCAAATACCACGCAAATTCTAACCCAATAACTAATATCAACAACTTTTTTTTTCTCCTCCTATCTCAAATGAGACAGTAATAAGTTTTCTGAATGGTTTATTGTGACAAACCATTTTTTCAATATTGTAACTTGGTGTTTTAGATTAAATTAGTTAAGTTGGATTTGTGCATCTGCAAAGTTTTCAGAGCCTTGCAGTGACAGAGTTGGACAACACCATCTTTGTCAAGGGGTGGCCTGTGTGTGCAAGGGGTGCAGGCATGGAAAGAAGCATGCACAAAGGCTGCATAAAAGTCTGCCCCTCTTGCATGCCAAGGCAGACTGTGGGCCACCTATAGATGAAGGATAAGGCTACTGTATCTGTAAACTCTGAGCTCAACTACACGAATATCTACACAAGGGGCAGGCAATAGTAGCAGCAGAGTTAGAGGAGATCATCTGCTATTTTAGTTCCCAGTGTGGGACAAAATGCAATTGTAAGTATGAAGTAAGTCTTACCACCAATTTGGCCTTGGTTTCAATGGCTTAGTTAACTGAACTGGAATACCCTGGCTCACTACAGGGCATTTTGCAAGAACTTCTTAAATGTAAAACAGACGTATGTGAAGAACTGCACAACCCAGATAGTATTAGCCTCTTGCAATTTATGCAGATAAGTTCTTCACTTGATGACTGACAGGGCCAAGTGCTCTTTGTCTTTGAGAAGAGCCGTTGAACCATGGAAACTAGAATTGCATCACATATCCTTGGTTTGGCTTACCAAAGTCTTTAATTTTAAAATTAAAAATAATTTATAAATAGAACATAGATTTGGCAGAGGTTCTTTTCATGATACTTTCCCTTTCTTTTAACATACTAACAAATCAGACTAACAAAAAAGCTTTTTCTGAAAAAGCTTTTTATTAATTGCCATACTGTATAATGAATGGAACCTTTCCATAGACATAAAATACTAAATAAGAAAACAATATGTAGGTATTGTTTTTTAAATTCATACTTGACTTGAGTGAGAGGAAGTTTGTCAATTTTTTGGGGATATGAAGAGGAGTCTGAGTCACTCCTGATAGCTCTGAAGCTTGGTCCAGCAGTCAAGGCAATGGAAATACTCCCTGATGTCAGCAAGGCCAGGATTTGATTCTGTACCTTTTCAGGAGCTGATGATTCACAGTCATGTTCTGGGAGGACCTTGGCACAGAAATCACTGGTACTTTCTGAGCTTTTTTGAGCCTTCTAACTGCTGTGCTGTATTTGTGGCATTCAGAGTTAATAAACTGTTATTCTTTTTTCATGCCTTAATAATACAATAGACCCCATTAGCTGGGCTCTGTATGTATTTGGTAATTAATATAGATAACATTTCAATGTTACTGAAAATAAGCTCAGGATTATTGCATGAAATGTAAAAATTTGCATTGAATGATGGGGATATGAGACATGAGGCAGTGATTGCTACTGTCTCTTTGCTTGCTAAGTATCTTCTGTAAGCAACAATAAAATTCTTTAAATATTTTGCATATTATTTATCACATGTAATGTGTTCAAGGAGAGGACTTAAAACTCTCAGTGTTGCCATCTGTGTAAGCCTAGATCTATTGGGTTTTTTCCATTTCTTGTTACAGTTGTTTGTCATAATGGAAGAATGTTGTCCTCTTTCTAGCTCATTATATATTTTGTGTATCTGTTTTGTGCAATTAATACTTAACAGTAATGATGTAGTTAATTTGTTGAAGGATGTCATTGCAAGAAAGTTATAGCATGGAGCTTAGGAGCACAATCAGATGTTATTTATACTCCCTTTATACCTTAGTGTTATGCTTCATTTGAAGAAAGAAATAAATAATTTGTCTTTTGTTCAAAACCAGATCTAATTACAACATGATTTTCTATCACATTCATCACCATAGTCCAACACAGAGGTGTCAGCTGCAGTTGATGACAAATCTTCCTGTGCTGAAGTTGCTATTTCTGCAGCTAATATTTGGAGTATCTTCCACAGACGTTGTAAATACAGGAGTGTGGGTGGTACCTACAAAGCCCCATTCTTGGCTACAGTTGCGCACTGGCCAGATGAAACTCTCAACTGCAGTAGGTATGGTGTAGATTGCCTCCTCACCCAGAGACCCTCACCATCCTCACCCATCTTTAGCCTGCTTTCCTTCAGGATGTGGTACCAGGAAACCTGGCGAGTCGCACCAACTGGGGGGAGGGAGAGAAAGCAGTGGGACTCTGCTTCCCTGCTCCAACTTTCAGCTGGTACATAGTTATGCATGTGTATGACCGGAGGAGCTGGGGAATCGGATAACAGTGCCCTTCCAGCCTACCTTCCCTGTGCTGCACAAAACAGAATTGGCCTCCATGAAAAGAACATCCTTGCCTGGTCTGCTAGTCTCCATTGCAGATCAGGCGGTTGGTTGGAGCACAAAATGGGCTTTACCTAAGTGGATATAAACAGGTATCACATCCTCTAAGTTATCAAAACTCTTGTAACTGACAAAACAACATAAAACATGCTGAAAGTGGAATCCTCATATGAAGGAACACAGATGACTGGAAAGTAACTGAAAAATGATACTGTAGAGTGTGCCTTCAAATGAGAATGTTAAGGAAGACCACATGCAGAAAAACTAGGAACTCCAGAGAATTATCAATATAAATTGTCATTTTTCATGAGACCACAGGAATTACCATGCTAGATTAGTTTGGCTAGTCCTACCTTGCCTGTGATAATCGTTAATACGAAGGGCTTCATGGAAAGTTTTAAGAAAAGCCCATGGCAAATAGCTGTTGAGTAGCAAGGTAAGTTTTTTCCTAGTGACATCAACTGGTGGCTAATCAACACATGTATCAGGTCCTCTGTTAAAGCTGCCGAAGTTAAATTATGTATAAACACAGTAACATATCCTCATGTTCTATCGACACCTATATTTTGGTAGGTACAAAGATTAAATGTGGGTATGCCCATATATATCCCAAGCCCATCCATTGTGATTTTCTGAATCCCCTCAAGCTTCTGCCTTCAATAAAACTTAGATATTGCATGGGTTATATTTAAATTTTACTAATATTCTGTACAGCCAAACGTCCCCTTGTTCGGTGGATAGGAGACAGAAAAGAGACAGTGAACAGGAGACAGACCAGTCAGCCTCACTTCCATCCTGGGAAAGGTGATGGAACAGCTCATCCTGGATGTCATTTCTAAACGTGGAGGAAAAGAAGGTTATCAGGAGGATAACATGGATTCACCAAGGTGAAATCATGCTTGACCAACCTGATAGCCTTCTATGATGGCATGACTGGCTGGGTACATGAGGGGAGAACAGTGGATGTTGTCTACCTCAACTTCAGCAAGGCTTTTGACACTGTCTCCCACCACATCCTCATAGGTAAGCTTAGGAAGTGTGGGTTAGATGACTGGACACTGAGGTGGATTCAGAACTGGCTGAAGGACAGAGTTCAGAAGGTTGTGATCAGCGGCACAGTCTAGTTGGAGACCTGTAGCTAGCGGTGTTCCCCAGGGGTCAGTGCTGTGCCCGGTATTGTTCAATGTATTCATCAATGACTTAGATGAAGGGACAGAGTGTTCCCTCTGCAAGTTTGTTGATGATACAAAACTGGGAGAAGTGGCTGATACACTGACACACCAGAAGGCTGTGCTGCCATTCAGTGAGACCTGGACAGGCTGGAGAGTTGGGCGGAGAGGAACCTAATGAGGTTCAATTAGGGAAAATGTAGGGTCCTGCACTTGAGGGGGAATAATCCCACACACCAGTACAGGCTGGGGGTCGACCTGCTGAAGAGCAGCTCTGCAGAGAAGAACCTGGGAGTTCTGGTGGGCAGTGAGTTGACCATGAGACAGCATTGTGCCCTTGTGGTCAAGAAGGCCAGTGTTGTCCTGGGGTGCATTAAGAAGAGTGTGGCCAGCAGGTTGGGGGAGGTTGTCCTTCACCTCTACTCTGCCCTGGTGAGGCCACATCTGGTGTGCTGTGTCCTGTTCTAAAGGACTAAAGAGCCCCCAGTTCAAAAGGGGCAGGGAACTACTGAAGAGAGCCCAGTGGAGGGCTACGAAGATGATGAGGGGACTGGAGCATCTCTCTGATGAGGAAAGGCTGAGAGGCCTGGGGCTCTTTAACCTGGAGAAGACTGAGAGGGGACCTCATCAACACTTACAAATATATAAAGTGTGGTTTCAAGAGGATGGGGTCAGGCTCTTTTCAGTGGTGACCAGTGACAGGACAAGGGGCAACAGGCACAAACTGGAGCACAGGAAGTTGCATCTGAACATAAGGAAAAACTTCTTTACATTGTGGGTGACAGAGCACTGGAACAGGCTGCCCAGAAAGGTTGTGGAGTCTCCTTCTCTGGAGATATTCAAAACCTGCCTGGACGTGTTCCTGTGCAGCCTGCTGTAGGTGAACCTGCTTTAGCAGGGGGTTTGGACTAGATGATCTCCAGCGGTCCCTTCCAACCCCTACCATTCTGTGATTCTGTGATTCTGTAACTGGCAAATCCTGGTTAATATTCTTTTATTATTTTGAATGTTTTCATTATGGCACTTACGTCCATGTGAGCAGTTTATGAGACTGAAAACATTTATCTTCTGTAGAACTTAGCAGAAATGTAAAACTGCACCATAAACACATTTCTCAAGTTTTATTAAAATACGAACTTCTAAAAATCTTTTCTACCTTCTCATACCTAAATATGCTGTTGAAAATAGGCAGTGTACAATGAATTTAGCAGAAAACTTGCAGAGAGTTAACATTAACATGGCCTTTATGAATACCATATTGTTTTAAAAATACTTTTACAGTTTATTGCAAAATATGAAGTTGGTAGCTACAAGAATACAACAAACCAATTTTTGTTATTTATTGCATAACAACAAGTAGCACGTATTGTTCCATTACATTGCCAAATTAAAAGTTAAAAATACTAGGCCAAATCCTACAGCTTTTAATCCAGTGTTAGATTCTACTTTTCTTAACGAAGCAGACTTTTTATGTGTGCAATAAGTGACTCACTCAATATAAGTAACATTACCAAGACATAATCTCTACAGTTCACTCATAGCATGGACTCCTGCTGATTTTCCTGTCTCTAAGGCTAACTCCTTTGTGACAAAACAGTGGTATATGAGTCACTTTATTCGTATCTCTGGAGTTACAGTGAACTTGCTCACATACAAAAGAGAGGGCGGCCAGATACTCAACTACTATTTATTCATGACAGCTCTAAAAGGACTTGGTAAATTATGAGCAAAAGCTCAGAGTAGAGGTGTAGTGTTTGTTTGAAACAGAAAGCATCTGAAGACGTTTGGTTTTAGGAGTCCAAAAAATAGCAGGAATGCATCCACACTTGACCAGCTATTACCTGTGTGTCAATCCCAATGGACATGACTAGAGTTATGGTAATTACTCCTCCTTAAGCATGGTAGAGCTCCACAGGATTACAAACAGAAGTGCTCGGGAGGACCAAATGCAGGGCCTGCAACTCTGCCATGATTTTATGAGGGTTTTAATCTCCTGCACACAAGCATCTTTTCTGCTTGTACTGCATCTGAGAGAAATCTGATCTGAGAAAGCCTACATCAGTCCAAAGGTTCTGGGGAAGTTAATGGCCTTCTAATACTACTGACATTCACATAACATGGTCATTTTTTTCCTCCACTGTCCCTTGTTCCCCCTACAAATGGATGCACAACTTAAAATGTCAGGCAGTTGTCACACTTTTCCATGTTATTCAGATTCTTGGATGCACAAATGCCTGAATGGGCATCTAAGTTAAAAACTTACGTATGTAAAAAGATCAGACTAACTTGCTATCTGTTTGTGCCAGAGTCGACATCCATTATGTCTACATTTCTGAGCATAATACTAAATGTGTTTCCTTCTAACAATCTGGACCTTAAAAATTCTTTTAAGTTTTGTATATAAATATATTGAGGACATATTGCATTGATTTCCATGGGATTTGTTACGCAGCCCAGGATATTAGTGGTCTGTACAACAATCAGAAAATACCAAAGCATGATATTGTACCATATAAAATAGCTGAAAAGATGATAAAATGCAATGACGGCCATTGTAGCAGAACACAGTGTTCCTTTCTCTGGGCTTTGTTCCCATTCAGGATTTAGAAATACTAGAGGGAGTTTAGAGAACAACAAAAGTAAAATAATAAACTCTCAGGGGCTGATCCATGACTTAAAAGTACAGATTATACTCTAAGTCCACACTGTACACATGAATAGCCAATATATGTGCACAAAGTATTCAGTTCCAATTCTCAAAAAAAGTCTTGGAAACACATGTTATTCAAAAGCCTGATAGTTAAAAAAGTGAACAAGCAAATGTCAAAAATATTTATGTAAGCAAAACTATATTGGACAAGAGACCGTAACAGTTAAGACAATATACTAGCCTATAAATATTGTATGTGGCTGTAAGGATTTGTTTGTATTCTCTCATTTTCTGTAAGAATAATGAGGTTACTTGAAAAAAGAAGATCTTTTATTTCTTTCATCAGATAATGTTTATGGTAGTGAAAAATACAAAAATAGGAGAAAGGCAAACAACACTGCTTTGATGGTATTGAAATGTTGTAGAATAGAATAGTTCTAGTTGGCAGGGACCTACAACTATCATCTAGTCCAACTAGTTGCCTGACCACTGCACAGTCAACCAAAAGTTAAAGCCCATTACAAAGGCCATTGTCGACTCTTTTTTGGCATGGGGCATCAACCACTGCTGTAGGGAGCCTCTTCCAGTATTTGACCACCCTCTTGGTAAAGAAATGGTTCCTAACATCTAGTCTGAACCTCCCCTGAAGCAGCTTTGAACCATTCCCATGCATCCTGTCACTGGATCCCATGGAGAAGAGTTCAGCACCTCCCTCTCCACTTTGCCTCCTCAGGAAGCTGTAGAGAGAAATGAGGTCGCCCCTCAGCCTCTTTCTCTCCAAACTAGACAAACCCAGAGTCCTCAGCCACTGGTCATCTGTCTGCCAAGGTTCTGCTGAGGATGGGACCTTTTCAAGTGGAGAAGAAGAAATGCCAGTGCCAAGGCTGGATCTGGAAGAAGGGGATGAAAGCTTGTGCTTGAGGGCAGCAGCACGGTCACCTTCCCAGGCTGTTTTCCAGCCTGGCAGCCCACCACATGTGCTGGTGCCTGGGGTTGTCACTCCCCAGGTGCAGGACTTTGTGTTTCCTCTTGTTGAACGTCCTGGAGCTCCTGCCTTGGCCGGGTATGACCCTAGGTGGATGCAGAGAGCAGCACTGAGTTGTGACTCTGTGCAGGAGGAGGGATTTTGGCGACGCCGTAGCGAGGCTGCACTCAGCAGAGCAGGGTGGTAGGGGAGCAGAGCCGCAGGACATGGGGGCAGAGGGTGCAGTGAGGAGGAGGCCAGGCCTGGGGTGATGAGCGGTGGGGCACAGACTGGCCCTGGAGACCTGCCTGCTGAAAACGTGCCCCAAGGCCAGCTGCAGAGATGTCAGCCTGGAGCTGGGCAGCACTTCCATCAGGGGGAACAACAAAACAGCACCTGGCATGCGTACAAGGACCTCTCAGTGTTAACATCCCACCCCTCCCAGCAAAAAATGGCAAAGATAGCACCACCACCTGCACTGTTAATAACACTGAGAGATTTTCTGTAGTTTTCACAAATTTGTTTTATTCGGATAATTGGATTTAGGGGCGCTGGGAGCCTGTGAGGGCTGGTGTATGCTCCAGCTGGTGGCCCAGTCCTGGTTGGGCCATCCCCTGAGGCATCCTCCAATGTCACTGAGGAGGTGCTGGCCTCTTGTTGGCTGAAGAGTCTTTGGAGGTGCCAGTCTTCCTCTTTGGGGGCTGCCGTGGCCCCCTAGGGGAGCGTTCACTGCCCCGTCTGGAAATGGAGGGCCCGGGCACAGCCTCCACTGGCTCCTCCTGGGGTTCTTCTTGTTCTGCAGGGGTGGCAACAGGAGCAGAGGGGTGGCTGCCAGGACCCCCACCAACGGCAGTGGATGAGGTCCCTGGGAGCTCGTCCATGCTGGGTCTGGAGAGGCTGCCGGAGGGGGATGGGTCAGGGGTAGGAGACCCTCCGTGGGAGGCAGCCGGGCTGGGGGCACCCACAGGGCTGTCCTCCTGCCCCCTCACAGCATGCGCGTTCTGCCAGCTCAGCAGATGGTGGGCCTCGATGCTGTGCCATCGCTCAGTGACACGGAAAAGCTGTTGCACGAATGATGCCATGTGGTTTTGGCAGAAGCACCTCTGAATCCAGGCCAGCACCTCTGTATCCATCCCGTGGCTGGTCAGGTTGGTCGGGACAGTGTTCCCCACCGTGGGTGCCTCCAATACCCTGTTGCCAAAGCTCTCCTCCAGCTCCCGATGGATCCAGCGCTGCAGGTTCTGGAATGTTGGACTGTTGTGGCAAAGGATCACCCGTTCTACAGGACGCCTGGGCACCTCTTCTGCAGCCCGCCGTTCGGGTGTTTCAGGGTGGTGGAGGTTGTGGGTGGCTGGGTGTCTGGGAGCTCCTTCCGCCTGGCGGAAGGTGACTGGTGGCGTCACCGACGGTGTGATGACATGCTCCATGTAGTCATCATCCGCCCGCACCGAGTGCAGGATGGAGAGGATCCTCCTCTTGCAGAGTGGGCACTGGGGCTTGCTCTCAGCCCACCGCAGGATGCAGGCGTAGCAGAATTGGTGGAGGCACGGCAGCACAAAGCTGGCCTCCTCCCAGCTGTCCAGGCATATGGGACAGCGGTTCTCCAGCTCTGTGGCCATGCTCTCCACATGGTGCCGTGGGCTGGAGGGAGCTGGGGATGTTGAGCTGCTCCCTGTAACAGGTGTTGCAGCAGTGGGAGTCATGCTAGAAAGGAAAAGAGGCCACAGTCATTGGCTGGTCCAGGGAGGGGTGGCAGAAATGCCCAGGCCGCTCAAGAAGGACACCCTTCCAGCTCCCCAGGGTGAGGTGTCCCTGCCCAGCTCACCTCTGCTGCTGTGAGCACACCTCATGGGTGCCTTGGCTGCCTGAAGCTGGCAGGGCTGGAGAAAGTCTTCTGGTGGCTCTGGGATCAGACATGGAGAGAACCAAGGAGCAACTCCCCAAGCACGACGCTGGCCTCGAGGGTTTGCTCCACACTCCAGCGTCACGACCTGCTCAGCTGAAGTGTGGGCATGAACTGGCTGGGTGAGCCTTGGCCCCTGGTTACAAGCAGCGAGGGACGCCGTGTCACAATGCATCATGAGGGAACATCACAATGCACCATCCTCACCCATGGTGCTCACCCCAGCAGTGCTGTGGCCCCAGCATGTGCATCTGGGGTTACCACAGCACAAGCGCTCCCTCCATCCCCCCGTCTCTTGCCTTGTGCTCTGCATTAGTGTTTGACGCCAGTCACCGAGGCCTTGGCCGTGTCTTCCCAGGGCCCATCAGGTCACTCTGGCCATGGCAGGCCTCTCCAGGCACATGCAGCAAGAGGGTTCATTGGATACACCTCGTGCCTCCCTGGGAGGCTGCAGGACGAGGTCCCACAGGCTCTCCCTGCACCCCAGCACTGCTGGCCAGCCCTCTGGGCTCCCCTGCTTCCTCCCAGGGGAGGTCACTGGAGGCACTTGCCTTGCTCTCACAGGTTTTCTCCTCTTTTCTTCCCTAGTCAGAGGGCACAAGGGTGATCCCCTCTGCTCAGCACCCATCAGGTCTCATCCGGGCACTACGCCCTCTCTGGGCTCCCGAAGATAGCTTGACAAACCAGAGGGGCTCAGGGGAGGCAAGGAGGTTCTGGTTCAGCATAGAGCAGACAAGGCATCGGGGCACCCCTCAGCACACCCCGGTGACTATGGGGAAGGCATCAAGGGGATGGGGACAGGCTCTTCCCAGCACTGCATAGTGGGAGGGAGAGAGGTGGTGGTATCTCCTGAAACTAGAGAGGTTCAGGCTGGCGATAAGGAATCAAAACCAAAATCCCTGTGTGGATCATGAAGCACTGGAGTGGGTTGCCCAGAGATGTGGGATCCCTGAACCTGGAGGTCTTCAGCACCTGAGTGGCCACAACCCTGAGTACAACAGTCACAAGCTCATGAAGGCATGCTCCCTGAAGTCCTTCAAGAGAAAGCATTGCCAGTGGGAAATACAGAAACGGTTTCCAAAGGTGCAAGAGCTTCCAGAAAGTTTCAACTTTCTGGTTCCATTTTGTTCAGCAGCTTTCACAAGCATTTATTTGGGATAGCATAGGATAGGATATAGGATATAGGATATAGGATATAGGATATAGGATATAGGATATAGGATATAGGATAGGGGATAGGGGATAGGGGATAGGGGATAGGATAGGATGGGATAGGATAGGGTAGGATAGGATAGGATAGGATAGGATAGGATAGGATGGGATAGGATAGGATAGGATAGTTTAGTTCTAGTTGGCAGGGACCTACAACTATCATCTAGTCCAACTAGTTGCCTGATCACTGCACAGTCAACCAAAAGTTAAAGCCCATTATGAAGGCCATCGTACAAATTACTCTTTTTGGCATGGGGCATCAACCACTGCTCTAGGGAGCCTATTCCATTGTTTGACCATCCTTTCACTAAAAAAGTTTTCCTAAAAGAAAAGGCCAGCTCTTCACCCAGTGCAGTGTGCACCTGCTCATCTCACAGTTGGACAATTTGTTCAGAAAGATGCTGTAAGGGACATTATCAAAAGCCTTACTAAAATCCAGAAAAGCCACATCCACCACCTTCCCTTCACCCACTACATGGGTGACCTTATTGTAGAAGGATATCAGATTAGTTAGTGCTTTCCCTTTGTGAAGTCATGCTGACTGCACCTGCTAATTGCATTGTCCTTAAAATGTCTTTCAGTAGCACCCAGTAGGATCTTCTCCATCATTTTTCCAGGTACTGAGATTAGAGTCTGTAGTCCCCTGGTTCTGTACAGGAACACAGCACAGAAATGGTTCAAAGCTGTGTCAGGGGAGGTTCAGACTTCACATGAGGAAGCATTTCTTTACCGAGAGGTTGTTCAGTTCAGAGGTTGCTTGTCACAGCAGTATAGTATTCCCAGTTGATGTTTGGGAAGTTGAAATCTCCTGTAAGGTCAAGGGCTACTGATCCAGAGGTTTCTCTTAGTTGCCTATAGAGTAACACATCAGTGCTAATGTTAACAGGTATGGTAGGGAGATACAGTCTTTTCGTTTATGCGTAAATCTACAATCGATTTCTACATCCATAATGAATTTCACTGTAAATCCTAGCAACATCATGAAAGATATATGAAAATTAAAAAGAATGCCTTGTATCAGAGTTTACTACGGAACTTTCTGTGTCTGTACCAGGTCCCTGGTATGTGGTTTATGTAATATGTATATACTAGTATCTTCAGATATGGAAAAAAATGAAAGCATGGCCTGTAGATGACATGCAGAGAGAATAATAACTCATCTGCAGTCTGAAATCTTTATAAACAGCTCATTTTTGTCAGAAGTCTCTCATCTTAACAAGTGCAGGATCATGGTTGAGAAGAAAACTGACTTTTCTACCTTAAAAAAAATGTTACAAATGCCTCACTTTTATGTATTATGCTTGATGTGACAAACAGCTAAGTAGCATGTCAGATTGTACAAAAAGTCAGCTGGCTTTCAGAACATTACTTTATAAGTAGGACGATTTTATAATGTTACTTTTATATGTAATCTTTGTAACGTTACTTTTATAGTAAGATCCGTATGGAAGATACTGTCTTTCTGTTCACGTGTGGCCTCAAGAGATTACAGAGATACTCCAGAGACTCCATGCCAGAGTCTCCTTTCTCTACACCATGTCTTTATAATGCAGCTGGAAGCAGACTTTTCCTAAAAGAGCACTGGAGTGTATCAGGGTAACAATGGCCTAAAATACACTGCTGCTGCTCAAGAGTGATTACTGCATGTCCCAGAATCGTTCAGTAAGATGATTTTTCCCTCCTGTCGATTCCCATCGGCATATCTCAGAAAGCTTCCCTAGTACCAGTAGCAATTTAGCTGAAGCTGTTTTATTTTCCCATCCATTGCAGTTAGTTCAGATTCCAGATGCTCAAATTTTCCATAAGTTACAAAGCTGTCTCCTAAAATAAGGAAATCACAGGGTCATTAGTTCAGTTCCATGAACA
Organism: Leptosomus discolor; assembly: GCF_034619465.1. NCBI lineage: Eukaryota > Metazoa > Chordata > Aves > Leptosomiformes > Leptosomidae > Leptosomus > Leptosomus discolor. Next base: position 44,979,569 of record NC_141419.1, on the reverse strand, counting down.
ACGCTCGAGTAAAATCTCAAATTAGCCAAAGCCAGTTCTCTTGACTTCAGCATTCTTCCTGTTTGAGATGATATTCCTTCAGTTACCTGCATCTTCATTGTGTTTATCTGTATGTCCTCAAAAGGCATTTACGGGTGTCTAAGCACAAATGAGTAATCTTAGTTAAATTTAAAAAATGAGAGTATTTAGAGCTGAGCCTAAAGAAATTTGACGTCCCTGTTTACTCCTGCTCTCCTTACTCTCAATATCAACTTGAATATTGTGGTGTGTTCTTGTACAATGCTTTCCATCTAAATTTTTTCCTGACTCCTGTGTAGTGAGATAATCTCAATTCTACTACCTTACTGTGGCTTTAATTTGGCATAATTTTTCTGGCAATATTGTGTTACTCAATAGTTACACCAGATGAAGGGATCCAGCCTTCAACAAGGAACTAATTTTGTTATGGTAGAATCTTTTTGTGCAATATAATAGGGGTGCTGGCAATGGGGAGACTGTAAAAAGACAAAGCAACAACAGTGTATTCTTTGTCATGTAACTGTGGTTTGATAGCTTGGGCCATATTTGGTTTTATTATATAAATCTGTCCTTACAGAATGTGGTGTAATAACTAGTTTTCAGTATTATTTTCTTGGACTGCCTGTCTCAGCTTTGTTAAATATTTTCTGCACCATCTTTGAAAATGCTTGGCTCCAAAAACTGTAGTTAATTATACTGTAGTTAGTTCATAGGAAAAAACCTTTTTTGTTACCACGTGAGTCCTTTAGAAGAGGAAGCAAAATGTGCTCCTTAGAGAGGTACTCAAGAGCTGGATACAAGACTTTTTTTTTTTTTTTTTTTTTTTTTTTTTTTTAAGACTGCATAAACACACTTTTTTTACTCTTTTTCCACGTATCCCTGATTCAGCTGAAGCTACAGTCTTAAAATATCCTAGGAAAGTTGCCTTCTTATGGGAAATGGTGGTTTTCCTGAATTGCAGCAGATTCTGACACTGGAATTTCAGACAAGACTATTCATGATTATTAACTCACCTAAGTGAATAAAAAAAAGATATAAAACTACAGGTGTCAATATTTTTTTTTAAATTCAAGGATGACTAAAAGTCCAAAGGCGGTCTGCAAGCCAGTGGAAAGATTACTAAATCTGAGATAGGAAAAGAGGGACAGGTTACTGGAATAGGAAGTGTTTTTCTTGGAAACGATACAGTGTGTTTGCCTATCTGTCTATTTATAACATGAAACATGACCCAAGCATATTTTTCCTGTGCAACACGTTAAATGTTGCATGGATTTTGAATACATATGTAATGGTGAAATACACTCAAAAGCTGCTATTATGAACTTTACCAGTTTTTCCTCAAAACGTGTCAAAACCCCTTAGGAAACAATAATAATTAATAAACAGGTTTGTATAACAGGTTTTGAACCTGAGTTGAAAAGAAAATGTTTTGCATATGGTGCTGAGTAATTTTTGTAACACTGAAAGTGCATTCCTGTAGCACTCCAAGCTATTTTTTCACAGTTTGATGCAGAAGACAGTGTCTGTTCAAAACTTATGCTAAATTTATGCCTTAGTACATTTCTGAGGCATTCACTAGAGAAATGAGAGCTCTTCTGTTCTTGTCTGTGACCATTTTACCACACAAAGGTTATGGGAAAGAACATTAAAATGGGGTAAAGAGCAACAGAATATGCAATGAAATCAAAAGAATTTCTCTCAGTGTAGCTGATTAAGTACAGCATCAGGCAGAAAGTTAAGTAAACATACAGTCAGAGAAAAAAAATCCTACACTGGGGGAAAGCCTCCTTTGGTTCTTATTACAAGACACATTGCTAGATGGCAAGTCTAATTCTCACAAACACAACTTTGTTGCAAACTTTGTACTCAACATTTGGAGCTTATCCTGTCAAGCAGAAAGTGCAGCCACATGCAGCACGAGAGAAACATTTCAGTTTGTATGACAAATGTCACTTGAAAATGGGCTTTGCTTTTAATTTAGAACATTGTAAACACATCAGGAGAAACCAGTTTTGATCATTTGCCAAATGTTGCACAAGTATTTAGACTAATAAATAGCCTTCTATAACAGGAAGTGTACTGTATATTTTATGTGTTCCCACAATTTTTAAGAGAAAGTCTCATCCCTTCTGTTTCACAGATGTTTCTAGAGTAAAAGAAAACTAGATAAAATAATAGATATTATTATCAAAAAGCATTTCAATCATCAGCTAAAGATTTAGGGAACATTAAGAGTATATTATAAATAAGAGTACATTTCAATCAGAGGGTTTTGCTCACTGATTAGTCTTTCAGACCCCAGGTTAAAGTCATGCCTTACTGAATAAAATATGATGTATAGTTAAGAAAATAATCATAGGGTCTATCATCTCATTATTTTCATTGTGTAAATTACAAAGTAAGGCATGTTCCAGCTGTTAGGAAAACCAACTGGTCTAGTTTCCTATGTCATTATTGAAGCGTGTGGATCAGGCATACGAATGCACAATGTACCAAATATTCTGTCTCATGCTGCTGTTACCAAGGCTATGATATGCACTGAGATCTGAGGAGTTTGTTTGTTAAACTTTGCGCTGGACTCTCCCTTTTGTATCCAAAATGTCACAGGAAGGAAGCAAGCCCAAACAACCTCTACGCCTTTTAGGTGCGGCATAAGGCTTACATATGTCCCCTTAGCACCTGGCTTGAAGGGCTGGTAGTATGGAACAAGCAAAAATAGTTCCAAACATGGGAAGAGTATTTCTACTTCTAACCCTCGAAATGAACTGCATGGCAGGTGGTGGTACATGTTAGATCAAGGAATGCGTGATTATCTATATTTGGGTTTTCACAGGACAAAGATGTTCTCTGGTTAACAAAGGTAACTTCAACTAAATTCTGCAAAAATTTGGTATGACTTTGGGGAAAGTACAGGACAGTATGCAGACTTCTCAGTAAGTTCTTGGAATGAGTTAGTAATAATGTTTTGATGCAGACAGTGAAGTATGCAAACAGCGAAAGAATCTCTAAAGTTGGATTCTAACCAATGAGTTTGAGAAAGTCGAGAGTGCAAAGTGGATCAGAGTGATCATGACATGAGAGCTGATCACTTTCAAAAATAGATGGAGCAATGTAAAATGATACCAGCAGACTGAAAAAAAATGCAGAAATCAGGAAGACATGTCAAAGAAGTAGAACGCTTAGCAGAACTGGAAAAGAAGGGATACTAAGGACACAAAGTAGGGGACAGGGAATGCGGGAAGGGAGCACTTTGCTTAATGATGGGTTTCACTGGCACGAAACATAAGTAAAACACACAGAAGGTGGAATACTAGGTTGAGTTATGTAAGCATATATGAAGGTCTGAGGTATGAAATGAGCTAGATATGTCAACAGGAACAAGAAGCATATACGCACATCAGCACTATAAAACTGAGAAGGGAATTGCAGCTCTGCTAAGGACAGAAAGGAGGAACTAAAGATAGATAATGCAGACAAAATTTAGAGGTTTAATATTTTTTAGATTAGCATTCTCTAACAAAGTTAATGAAAGCATGTGGCCAAGACAATACCTGTACAGGACAGCACAATAACACTTCAGTGAGCTGGATGCTTTCAAGTTGGCAGAGACTGAAGAATTTCAACTTTGGATTCTTACAAATCCAAAGTAAAGATTTGCAAGATTCTTGCTTAAGCAATCATTCAAACCTATCTCAGATATTGCAGTAGCTCTTCTTGAGAAACGGGGAAAAAGAAATATATTGCTTCTTTCAAAAATGGGAGGCAAACTGAAAATTTATGGATTAATCTATTTGTAAACACTTGAAAGTTAGTGATGAAAAAGGTGAGAGCAAACATGAATTCATCATGAACACACTAAGCTGTCTTACTCTACCACAGGGGAACAGGCTGTGGGGCAGAGAAGAATAAATAGGTGGTATATATCTTGACTACTGTAAGAGCCTTCTGTCTCACATGACATATGCATAGCTGGCTAGGGAAATGTGATTAAGATGAAACTGCTAAAATAGGGGTGCAAAGGCAGTAGTATGACAACACCTTGGGGTTGATTCAACAGTTTTTCAACGCTAAACAAAAGCTACAGCAAGTGGGATTTTGTAGTAGCCTGCACCTAGTTTCAGCTTTATAAACGTAAAAATTATAAATATTTACATTAAAACTATGAATAGATCTATTCCTTGAAGCTCTTTTAGCCCTGCCTTTGTGCGGTTCTGTGATTGGTCTTGGCGCTAGTTGCTTTGTCTCTTTAACAAATCTCCTCTGCCTCGGAAATCATGTATAAAAATTAATATTTGCAACGTACTTGGGAATAGTGTTGATTGGATTGCTGTCTTATGAGTACAATCAAAGAATCAATGTTTAGATAATCGCACAGAATTCATGCGCTTATTTATAGCTATATAAACCATGTGTGTCACTACTTAGGAATATAGGTTCGACTGTATATGGTTTTGCTGCTGCCAGCAATACCATAGAATCGTAGAATCATAGAATATGTCAAGTTGGAACTGACCCATAAGCATCATTGAGTCCAACTGCCTGCTCCTAGCAGGACTATCTAAAACTAAATCATATGACTAAAATATATATAGTAGTGGAGATGCTGCAGGAGTCACTGGTATGTAGAATAAGGAATCATACTCCCAGTCCTTACTAAGAGGGGGCAAGATGGTTGTATTATCTCCAGTCTGGCTTTCATTGGATGTTAGACTTTTACTCTTCTTCCCACCCCCATTTTACTAAATAATTTCTTTATTGCAGCTTATCACTATTATTGCAAATAAAATCTTGCACAGTGAAGTTTATTATAATTGGATGACATGTTTTCTTTTTATAACATGTAAAAATGCATATATAGCTATTATGATTTGCTCTGGATCTGACTTCAGCCACTATTGAAAATTTACTGTTCCCTAATAATACATGAAAATGTCAGGTAGTAGTTTAGCTATCTCTTTTGCCTGAGTGCTTTTTGAATTATGGTTCTATTTAAGAAATGTGTGTCTATTATAATCACCCTTTTTGAAGGAATTATTTCACTTCTAAATTATTTTCATTATCTTTTACATTTGCTATCACATCTTGGCCTGTATCTCTTTCTTACCTATCTAAACACTCTATCACCTCATCAATTCCTTTTTGAAAAGTCAAATTATTACTAATATTATTTTATTGCATAGCAATGAGAATTATATTGGTAAGAAGACTCAATTCTTTCTTGAAGAAGCTTTAGCTCATTGGATCAAAATTTGCATACAGATCTAACTAGGAACTTGATTTAGTTAAAAAATGTAGATAAACAGAAAACTGTGATATTTCACAGTTATAATGTGAAAAAGCTGTACAGTCCAATAAAAACATTTTTGAAACTTATTAGCTAGGCTTTAGTAGTAAAAAATGTATGAATTACTTTTGGAAAACGTAATTCTTAAGGAATTGGTAATTCCTCTGACCAGAGATTATTTTTTTCTGTGTCTTTGATTTCAGACAATGAATCACAGACACTACAATTGGAAAAATCCAGTTAAGTCACATCTACCATCAATGCAAAAAAACATATTCTTCACTATTCTTGAGGCTGATTTAAAAATTGTCAAATTATTGGATTTTCAGTTCATACTGTAGTAATTCCTTTGCCATTTTTACATCTGTCACCCCTTTGCAGTTACCTTTTAACAAGCACGGTTTTCTCAGAGTGAGGAACTGAAATTTTTAAAAATATCTTTCTGTGTACTAAGATTAAAGCAGCTAAAATCCATAGTCACCTTCAGATGCAGGCAACTGGAATTGCATTGTGTTTCTAGCAACACGGTTTATGAGAAAATAAATCTGATTTAAGCAGCAAGGCAGAGGAGGCAGAATATTCAGAATTTGGATTAAAATTATACACAAAAAACTACGGAAACATTTTTTCCATAGTAAAATAATGTGAAATCCTGGCCCTAATGTAGTTAAAATGAATATAGCCACTGAGTTCAGTGGTACTGGGATTTTACTGTGTTTATCTTGAAACATATTCAATACTTTTAAAGTTAATTCCACCTGAAGACACAGTGGAGGTCTTCTAATACTTTATAATAGAGCTGAATGAATAAAACTATTATACTGTACGAACTGTCCAACAATAATCCAATTTTGATTGTCTGCTTTAATTTAAAACCTAAAATCAAAAAATTTACAGTGTTCTGTAGTAAAAATTTCCAATGTATATAAAAACTGAATATATGTTTTCTGTTTAGTCAGTAAAAGATAGCTTTTTTTTTTTTTTTCCAAAATTGTTTTGTTGTTTGTTTGCAAAGTCTTGTAAAAAGTTACTTTCTTTAGAAACCTTTGGAAACTCCTAAGTGTATAAAATAAAATCATTCAGCAGCATTACAGCATAACAACAAAATATACCCAGCAATGTCAAGGCATAACTGGGGAATTGAATCTGAGCATGCTAGGAAACCATTTAAGGGAAAACAGCATTAGTAAATGCAAGTTATTTTGCTTGTGTAATTTGTCATAAAGAAGAGAAAAATAAATATGTAGGTCAGAAGTGAAAGTTTAATTTTACAAAAAGTCCTTTCCTGTATTTTTAGCACTTATTAGAAGGGAAAACTGTAGGTCTTACAATCTCTTTTGGAATTTTCCTGGGAGCAGATGAAAAAATATCCACTCCTTTGTAATAACAGTCTTGCAGGGGTATTTGAGTTGTTGAGATCAGACGGCATTTACTTCCTTTTGTTTGACCTCACGGAAAGCCTGTTACCTTTCATTCCTGTACACAAGGTTTTCTTAGAGAGTCAGACTAAGAGAGACAACAAGGTCACCTACAAATTCCCTGAGAAATTTTACAAGTCATTTATGACTGACAAGGGCAGCATTACAAAGAATTAATTAATCTTGCACCTTATTGCTTGCGAACTTTCATGACGTGGGTTTGGACAACACCAATCAAGAGTCTGAGTGAGTCTCCTAATTCTCTTCCTTCCATCCTTGATGTCTCTCATATGGATAGCTATGCCACCTCAAAGCAAAAGATTCTTTCACATTTATCTTTAAGCTCTTGCAAAATGAAGACATGATCTGAACTGATGCTAACAGGTCATACAATGTCATTTCTATTAATTTTGAGAATCCTGCATAGCTATATGAATAAATTGTTACTTTAGAGCAGTTCATTGCTCCTGTGGGAGAAAAAAGCAGCTATGTATAAAGACAGCACTTTGTTTTGTTTTTTGTAGTCACTATATACAAAACGCAGCTTTAAAAGTGGTTTCAAACAGAGTAGAAAAAAAATTAACACTTATTTGCATGGATTTAACTCCTGCTGTGACACTGCTTCAATGTGACTATACGGCACCACATTTATCTAGAACATACCTGTCCTTTCCTATGTCTCATTTCTGAACTGTAGGCCGTCCAAGACAGAAATACTGCAACTTAGCCGGTTTGCATGACTTGTGACAGTAAGGTGAAAAGTCAGCAAAAGGCACACCCTTGGTATTTCAGTGATGTCACTGACAAAGTGTAGTTCTCTGTAACAAGACCTGGAGATGACACATAAGGCTAGCTGGAATATCTTTCAAGACAATTCATTTCCTCCAAGGCCAATCTTAGAAACGCCTGGGCCATTCTATTTTAAATGCAGCCAAAGCCCAAGGCAGGCTTTCAGCATGAAGAATCTTAGCCTGAATGGCTACGTTTATTACAATTGTAAACCATTTTATGATGTGGGCAGGTGGACAAACGTAGGTGGCATCTGACTATAATATGAAATAGTTTTCTGCTTTTGCCCTTCACGTACAGAAAAAAACCCAACAGTGGGTCTGGATGAATAGCTCTGTGCCAAAGCCAGCCTCCAAGCAGTTAAAAGTCTCTAATCTATTCTGCATCCCCCACACAAGTCTGTGTGGGAATGCTTGTAAATTTAATGAAGTGCTGACTGAAAGAAGTTTATGCCAGGCTTCCAATTGGATACTAATAAGCTAACCTTAGGTAGCATAAACTCTGTCTTATTATGAAAATGGAATAAGATAGCTATGAGCAAGCTCAGAGTGACCAACTTTATAACATTGCCAAGACTTTTTTTTTTTTTTTTTTTCCAGGACAAGCTTTTCCTTTTAACATTTTGGCTCAATTCACTTCTTTTTTGAAGTCAGTGTGACCTCCTCATTAATTCCAATGGGTCTTGGATTGGGGTACATACTGTAGATGTGCAGCTGTTGCTAGTACTGTGTAAGCATTCCAATACTGCACAAAATGAGTAACAAGAACTTGTTTATAAATTTATCTTGTACAATAATGTAAGCCAGAAGATGGAACAGAGGACAAGAGGGTATCTATTCCCTTTTCTTAGATCTCCCAGGTCATATGTAGATAGATGGTTATTCTCCATCTATTCAGGTCTAGTTGCACATTCCGTCTATCTCCTGGCTCCAAGTTTAGGCAAGATCTGGGCATATTTATCTCTCTATTAGAAAGGGGACAGAATAGAAAGGGTCTACACTATGCTTCACACGCATCTTTTAAGAGGTCCACCTGTACGATGCATCTTTAACATAAGCACTGTGGCCTCTGTTACTCTGCACAAACACTATATTTCTCAGTTTTCTCAGGTAGAAAAGTGCACTTTACTGCTAAATTCTTCAAAAAGTGAGCTGGGTATCACGACACAGAGCACTTCAACACCCAGCATTTTAGGACTAATTGCTCTGCTGAGTTCTATAGGCTAATGGAACCTACACGTGCATTAGTAAAGGTGGGCACTTAAGAGTGGGATATCCAAAAAGCAGTGTAAGCAGCAAATAATCTAAGCTAGCCAATACGGAAATACTGAGGAAAACAATGTATTTTTAAAATGTTATTCTATTCATAAGGCTCCTTAGTCCTACAGTTATGAAAGAAATTGCTTTGCCACTTACTGGGATTTTTACAAATATATTTGGAAGCTTGCAGCACTTCTTTATACCTTCTTTTCCCGAAAATCACTCTGCCTTTAAATTGCTGTCATTAATCTGTTTTTTGCCTTTGTTGCCAGTTTTCTATTAACAACAGTGTAACAGCTGATTACACTTTATACTGGGAATGGAAAAGTAGCTCACTTGGTGCCACTGAGCATCTTGTAAGTGCATTTTTTCTCCAAGACATACTGTATCTGGCAAGTCTGACAGACCACATGAAACAGCCAGTAAGTTCTCAGCCAGCTCATGAAATTGAAGTCTTAGATACAGTAAAAATTACTAAAAAGATGCAAAATTTGAACTCAGAGAAATGTCACTTTGTGAATATGCCAAAATTAATTTGAATAAATCTTTAAATGGTACTTCAATTATTTTATCCTGTAATGAATAAAGAGTATAAGTACCATCTCTTAATTAAAACATTTATTTTCCCATTCTTTTCATCAAGAAAACCCACCTATCTGCAATTCTTGTTCACTATTGTGGCTATTTTGTGCACTTCTGTTTTGGTATATGTGATAGTTCCAAGGTGTAAAAGTTTAGAAAGCTTGGTTTTATGATACACTTGTATATGTTTTTTACATCTCACTCTGAAAACATCACTTTGTATTTGAAAGAGAAAATATTTAAGGAGGCTTTTCCTTAACAACAATTAAATAATAAATCGCCTTACTCTTTGTATATCCCTGTGTACTTTTTTCTTTTAGCTTGTTACCTAAGCTTTGCTATTTGAACAATGGTTTTCTTCTTCTCTAGCCCCATTTTCTTTTTATATGTGATCCTATCATGAACTTCTAACTGAATTTGTGACATCAGTCACTTCCATGGCAACAGACTGATGCTTTAAACATAGGATTACGATGAATTCAATACAGGATTGAGTAAAAGCAAAACAAGACTAGGAGAAAGGAAGATTTTATTAGAGCACAACGGCACTCTGTTAAAAGGGTAGAGAAAGGAATATAAATGCTGAATACACTTCCACTTTTTAACATCACAGCTCTACATGATGGTCCATAGATTGTAGTTATTTATTTCAGATGTTCACAATATTTGAAGTAACATCTGTGGCACTCAAGACGTTGCCAAAGTTTCAGACATTTTCATTAGTCTTGTTCTCGCCTATCTAATGTAAGACACAGTGGGTTTTCATGACTATTTGCAGTTGTACATAAGCTCAGTAGAGGTAGCGGGCTCTCATTACCTCTGAAAAATGCTTAAAACTTTTCAGGTTGAATCCCGAAAAACTGGAACATAGGCTACTGTTGGGAAATATGGTTGTACATTAATTTGTCTTAGTAAGTTTATGTGAAGAAATGCCATAGGTTTAACATATTAAGAGTCATAAAACCGCTTCTTTTAAAAAATACTTCTAGTCCAGCACAATGTAATTATGTAATTAAAAAAAAAATTCCTGTTTTCTGTAAATGACATTCCCTTTAGCTGAATTCTGTTATTATGAACTATCTTAAGTATAATGCAGACATACACATGGATGTGTGTTTTAGTTGGGTCAAATTCCTCCTCCACAGTTTCCAGGCTAAAGCACTACTGATTGCATTAGAAATTTTACTAAAAATCTCATTCCGGGGTCACAGCAGACCCTAGTAAGCTGTGACATTTCAGAGGTTCCATCTTCTTCCCACCTCTTCCTATACTGTGCAGCTTAACTGAAGCTATACCAACAAGACTTATATAGTCACCGAGGAACCAGATGCTGTGTTGATATCAAAACTACAAGGAAAACTACAAACCCTTTATTCTACAGTTAAAGAAGCTATAGTATTCCATGTTTCTGTGCATTTCAGTTCTGCTCCACCCAAGATGCATGAATTCGAAAAAGTATGGCATGCCTCCTTTAACCTTCACTGGCAGAGGGTGCAGGATGAGGGAGGAGAAAGATGACAAGGGTACTCCATCTCTGTTGCAAGAAATACCAATCTTGAGGTCATAATTAGAGTCTGATTAAGAATAACCCCAAGAGCTGTCCCAATATATCTAATTGTACTAAATATGTATTCCAGTGTTCACAGTTTACTAGTTCTTCCGAACACTTCTTTCACTAAGCAGTTCTAAAATACTGTTTCAGAACATTGAAACACCCCATTGTTCATATTTTCACTTCTTTCACCTATTGTTAGACTGCATAGGCCACAGGAAAATGGCATGTCTGAAAGACGTCAATGAAGAACGAAACCACATTCTCAACTTTTTTTCAGGTATACTGTTGAAACAGCACAAACACAACACAATTTCTGAAAGTTATGGGCTATTTCTGAAGTAGAAGACTGTGGGCAATATTAGCCTAACATTCTGGCTTAGTCTTGGAAACCTGGTTTAGGCTTTTTAAGCCTTCCACTTTACTGAGGTGCTTAGGTATAAACCCTTTTTTTTTTTTTGCCAGCTGCTGCCAGGGCTGAGAAGACACAGTTTATTGTGTTCTGCAGAGCATATAAAACATACTTCACAGGGCATAAGGCAACCAGAACACAGTTTCGTTTTCCAGACGTAAAGTGACATACACAAAAAGACACCATCTAGAAAGGAAATGTTAACTATGACTCTGAAGACAGGTTAATTTTTGTAGATAATTCTTCTTTAATTGATGCTTAATCTTCACAAATTGCAAAAACTGATTCCTAGATGAGATCCTAATTTTGAGGATCTACAAAAGCACGTGTTTAAAGAATGTTAAGGAATCAGAAATCTGAAAACTGCTGTGTTGGAAATGGCTGTTTACTGGCATTGGTGAATAATTGTACGCAGTCTGTGCCTGGGCACATAAAATACTAGCCACTTAGTATACATTTTTCTTTTATTTTCATATACTAATTGCTAGGTTCGTTGTTCTTGATCTTAAGGATCTTGCTTTCTTACATAGGCAAATGACTTTTACACTGGGTTGTTTAAGCAGGAAAAATGCTATAATGAAACTATTTTGACATAACAGAGTGCTTAGCTTATGTAGATCCCAATTCACCTAGTCTCATATCCATGTGAGATATAAAGACTGTGATTATTTAAACTTTTGCTGTGGCCTGGAAATTTGGGTCATATGGTCATTCAGATTCTTTGACATTACAGTTCTTATATATGAAAGAAACAGCTTTCATTGAAAATGCCTAGTCAGCTTATCAGACTGTTTTAATTGCATCAGTATGTAGAGAGTAAAGAATGCTGGAAAATACTGTTAAAGATAACCTAGTCTAATGAAACTGGATAGAAGATCTGAAAAGCCCCCAGTGTTTTCCCCATATGCTATGAAAATGAATGTGAGACATTTCTTAAAAAGAATTAAATATATTCAGTAGATCTCTGCACAACATACTGTTAATCATAAAAGACTAAAAAGGAAAGCAATAAACATAAATATGTTTTCCATCATAACAGCTTAAAATGCACCTTCAGAGTGGTTTGTGCATAATGCATCATAGTTTTCATGCAGTAACTATGTAATTGATTTTCTCCAAAAATGCTGTAGCTTTTAGCAAAAGGTAAACAATATCTTAAGCTGCACATACTATCTACATCCTCTGTAAGCTCAGTTATTGTGTTTAGACATGAACCATCTAAAAAAAAATAAATTAGCCGAACAGAAGGGAAATTGAATTATGCCATTTAGAAATGTAATACACAACTCCTGGCTTGCTCATGAACAGCAGTAAAGAATTACAGCTGACAAAAACAGTCGATGAAGTGCTGTTGATTTTTCTATAACATTTTATAACTTGAGCATAACAGACCAGGTTTCTCTTAGCTCCTAGTAGGGACCTGGATTTCAGGACATATGGATTGCCTTAAACAACGCAGAGTTTCTTGGTAAAAGTTCTTTCCACTAGAAATCAGGTTACATTAGGACAGAAGTATTAAAATACTTTTCATCTCCTGATTGTAATGATGACAGTAATTTTTAATTTGTTTCATTGAGAGTTCTACTGAAATGTTCTTTATTACTTTCATTCAAAAACTTTTAAACAAATATTATAAAGATGAATTGCCCCTTTATTTCACCAAATGCTTTTTTGGATGGAAACACCACTCTTTGCATTTAGAAACTGTTTATATTAAGTTAGTAATTATTTGTTCCAAAATGCTTGCTTCTCTGGGCTAATACCTAGTTCTATTTCATTCTTCTAGATAACACAGATTTGACAGGATTATTTTACGGCCTCCTTAGCAGCAGCCCAGATATCTTTTTACCACACATAAAGGCACCCTAACAAAATTGGGAAGTCAATTTTCTACTAGAATTTCATATCAACTATCTAAAACCAAATTACATCAGCAGTATTCTACCTGGCTTCTGTGCTTCTTGTGCAGCTATCACTGACCCCCCTTATATCTGAGAGCTTGCTTTCGCAGTTGCCAAAGGAAAGATCCTCTAAGGTACAGTTAACAACAACATTGGCTCTGGAGTTCTTCAGGAGGATGTAAAGATGGAAGCGGAGTATTGCTTCATACAAAGGCTTGTCTAGAAGCCTGAACATGAATAAAATAAATTATTTTAACAATATTTATAAAGAGCTGAACAGGGTACATTCACTGTAAGAAAAGTGTTCAATGATTTTGCAGTTTGGTTGCAGTTTGTATGAATGCATGGTTATTTAACTGAGTCAGTGAATGTCTGTTCTGTTGAGACTTTGAACACAAGAAAGCTTTTTAAAAGTTTTGGCAGAAGGAGACATATCAGCATTCCTAGAATCATTCAGGTTGCAAAAGACCTTGGAGATCATCAAGTCCAACCATCAGCCCTACTCTACCAAGCACACCCCTAAACCATATCTCCAAGCAACACATCCAAACAACCTTTAAATAGATGAAGGGAAGGTGACTCAACCACCTCCCTGGGCAGCCTGTTCCAATGTCTGACAATGCTTTAAGTGAAAAATTTTTCCTAATGTCTAGCCTAAACCTGCCCTGGTGCAGCTTGAGTCTGTTCCCTCTTGTTCTATCATTAACTAACTGTGAGAAGAGACCAGCACCTGCCTCTCTACAATGTCCTCTCAGGTAGTTGTAGAGAGCTACAAGGTCTCCCCTCAGCCTCCTTTTCTTAAGACTAAATAGCCCCAGTTCCCTCAGCCTCGATTCATAAGACTTGTTCTCCAGGCCTCTCACCATCAAAGACTTGGAGTTGTAATCAGATACAAACATCTCAGTTTTCAAGAATCTACACTGTTGGTCAACTGTTTCCACTATTTTTGCTTACATCTAGCCCCGCAGAAATAAATACTTTTATTTCATGGCCTTTTGGGATAAACTGTGTGCCCTGCCCTGAAAGAAAACATTTTCTTTATTTTCTTTACTATTTTCTTTACTAAAAACTTGCTCAATTCCTGTTATAAGTACCTAAGGCCCTCCTTAGGCTCTGGTCTTCCAATATTGCATGGTTGTAGCTCTGTGGCAACTACTGCCAATTTACCCGTGCAAGAGGCCCTGCTCAGTATGTTTATGTTCCTGTAATTGTTCTACCATTCTGCCTTGCTTGTCATCTGCAGAGAATGGGCAGGCAAATTGGTTCTTTCTACCTTCCATGTTTGGGAGGTATGATTTTAAGAAGTCCCTTCTGTAACTGGCTCACATATGCCAGGTGCTTGTGCACTAAATCAATCCAATGCAGTTGTCTCCATTTTCATGAAGCAAGAGTATATGCACAAATAAATGGGGCTGACATGAAAGCAAAGACTGTCCAGTGCTTGGAGGCAGGAGTGACACATAGGTAAATTTTTCAACAATACATGTTGGATCAAAGTAATAAGTGCCATGTAAGCATATCCAAGTAGAGTAAGTTTAGTAAGTGAGTTTAGTAAGAATAATTTCTGAAGCGAAAAAGTGAGCTGTAAAAAGTCATATATCTTAGCAGCATAATCTCAAAGCTGCACTGAGCAGAAAGAAAATAGATCTAAGGAAACAGCTGCCTGCAAAACATATTGAATAGGCGTGCTGCCAGAACATGCTGTATGTGCTACATGCTTATTAATAACCCGTAACAACAAGGGACTTGTCTTCACGAGTATCAGTGTTACAAGATCAAAAAGGCTTAAAAACCAGTTAAAAATCAAGATTGGAAAGGGAAGACTGCTAACTGGATAACGTAATGACCAGTAAAATTCTGCTGTAAATAAAAAGTAAATATGTGAAAATTAGAAGAGACAAAAGCTCCTGGCAAGTGCTGTGAAATTGAAACAACCTTTGCAAACCAACTTCAAGAACAGGTAGTTAACAGATCTCACTCAAATATCGTCACTTTACAGAGACAATTAATTTCCAAGTTGCAAGAAATACAAGTGATTTATCTCAAAAAGCCGAAATTGGGTGCTCTATTTTTCCCCAAAAACATGTTTCCTTTTTACTTTAGTTATACACTGACACTGATGTGCTCATCCAGGAAATGAAACTATTTGTTACACCTCATCTACACGCACAACGTAGAAAATCAAAGCAACTTAGAACTAGGTGAGGTTCCTTCTCGTCCTATTCCCACTTCATTGCACCTACTGTCTGCACCTTTTGATTGTCACCCGTAAAGTCACACATCAGTATAAATACACATGCAATTACTTTTCTGTCTAATTTCAAATGTTTTATTAGTATTTTTAATAATATTAGATGCCTAACTGAGCATCCACGAGTACTTTCACACTCCTTAATTTTAGGTACCTAATTTAGATCTTTAAAAATTTAGAGGCCACACTACTTCATTATACTTAATTAAGAGTGAGATTGTTCCTCTAGAAAGTGTATCATGGCAGGTCCCCTGCACTGAAGCACTTTGACTAATGTTCTGAAGAAACTTCTCTCCACTAATGATATAGGCAGCCTCCCAATTTCTGCACCTACATACTGTGCTGCCTAAGTTGCAATGGTACTGCATCAAAACCACACAAAAAGACACCCCCACCTCAAGCCCCAAATCCCCCTCCCTTCAGACTGTATTTTCAAACAAAATCCATGAGCAAAGCTAAAAAAGGGACTGCACATTTCCCTTTTCAGTCTCTGTCCTGTACACTGTGAGAACCTGCAACCTGATGTGAATGGACTTTCCAAGTAATTTCAAACATAAAATTGAACAGGGTGAAGGACCTTCAAGTTTTTCCCCTTGGATTAGGTTATGATTGAGTGACCATATTAAAAGTAACAGCTGAGTGCAGAGAATTGCTGAGCTATTCTCCATCTACACTGGTTGTACTTCCATTCAAGCTAACATTGCTTCTCTAGGCATAAGGGAGGTCGAGTCAAGATTTATACAGTTGTGCTAAATCAATTTATTTTACCCATCACGAAGTATCAATATTTGGATCTCTGTGTAGCAGCAATCAGGTTACCAAGCAATGTCATATGTTATTTAGGTAGTTACGTAACAAGTTTTGTTCCAGTTGTTCCATTTTTTTTTCTTATTAGGTTATATGTTTAAATAATAATCTGCATGTCAAAATACTTTCCCTCTGTAACTCAATGCGCTTTCCACATACTACTTTGACTTCAAAGCTGTGTTGTTAGAACTAAACCACAGTGAAAAAAACAGGGAACAAAAGAATATAGAAAACTCTGCTTTCAAGCAAGAGTTCTGAGTCATGCTTGAATGTCAGTGCCATGGTAGGAACCAAACAGACAGTATCACAAAACACACTGTAGTATTAAATTACCAAAATAAAAGACACTTATATGAGTATCATGCAGTTTTAAGCATTGATACACAGAGACAGAGTTCAAAGAACGGAACGACCCACAATAGCAGGCATTTTAATGTCTCTTGTTGCCAAAAATTTACAATTTCATTTTAAAAAAAATATTTACTCTCCAGACTGCAAAATATCTTCAAGAGCTTTAACTTCATTATGTTACAATGATAGCTATATTACTGCTGTTCCCAACCATTCCATTTTCAAAAAATGCCAGAGGTCATATTGGAAATAAAATTTTTCACCTAGGTGTAAACATGCCTTTGCAATGTAGATGTGGGAAACTGCAGAAAAAGTGAATAGAAATTAAATTTTGTTTTCACTGCTTATGCTAAGAAAGTAAAATCAGTGACGGTGTAAAAGAAAACCGTACTTCT
Organism: Leptosomus discolor; assembly: GCF_034619465.1. Classification (NCBI taxonomy): domain Eukaryota; kingdom Metazoa; phylum Chordata; class Aves; order Leptosomiformes; family Leptosomidae; genus Leptosomus; species Leptosomus discolor. Next base: position 44,962,550 of record NC_141419.1, on the reverse strand, counting down.
AAAATACTTTTGGCTTTAACCACGGTTGTGGGTGTTTGAACAAAAGATACGAGGCTATTGGGCTTGATTCCATACACTGACCTCTGCTCATGAAAGTGTTTGCTAGTCCTTGAGCCTGGGAACCATTGCAAATGACAACACTTCTGCCTTCAGCGTCAAGGCAACATTGTGTTACTGTAGTGAATCTAGTTCTGCTTTTAATGCCTTTTCACTTTATCCTGTGTCTTTTAGAGTAGTGCTGCCTCTCTGTTTCTGTTGACATAATTGTGTATGATCTTTCAAAATTTGTTCTCATAAAATAAAATATTCTTTGACTGTGAACAAGATTTCCAGGGCAAGCATTCTTTACTCCTTTCTGCTGGAAAAGTCTTTAGCATACTGTGGGCACTACTGGAACAAGTTGTTAATCACAAGCTTTAGTCCTGTTTAAATAGTAAAACATAAACGCGAGGCGATAGTCTGACTGTTCCTCCCCCGCCCCATTTGCTTTTCACGGTGCTCTACAAGAACAAATAGGATGCTATTTTTAGACTTTAATTTCTCCAGAAGGAAGGCAGTGGAGGAGATGCTGAGCAACCACACGAAGGCAAGGAACGCAGTGGCTAGTTTTCCCAAATGACAACCAAAATGGCACCATCTGAGCCTCTGCTCCGAAGTGCTACAGTTTATCCCTCTGATTAAGCAACATCGAGTTTTGAAAACAACAGGAAGTGGCTCAAGGGCATATTTTCAATTCTCAAGGCCTAATTCTTTGAAGTAAATACACTTGAAGAAGACAAACTTCACAGCTTTAAGAGCCTCATTACCGTCTTGGATTAATTGCAGCTATAGCAACCCTTTCCAAGTCCTGTGTAAGGAGTCCAGTGAACATCTTTATTTATATCTAATATATATATACACATATACTTTGGCCCAACTATTGTTACGGTATCAACACATGGACTGGTGAAATTCTACCATCCTTTTGAAACGGGTCATAGTGGTCTTATAACACGTGAATTTGCAAGATGGCAGCTATGTCCTACCTCCACCCTTACTGCTGGTATCCCTTGACTCGCTAAGCCTGCCAGCGTGTATGAAGGGCAAGCAGGCACCATGGTGGTGCTGCTTACATGACTAAACCCAGCTGTAAATCCCAAGTCGTATTAATTTGATCCTTGCTTCTACAAAGCGAGTCATTCTGAGAGTGCAAAAGAGGAGGGTGGGTTTAGAGTGAGAGGGCAGACTAACACAAGCAGCCTTTTATCTCGGCATGCAGACCAGGCGCTATCCATTCATGTCATTGACCGTAGTATCTTTGGTCAGTGCTGACGTGCCTGCCAGGCCTGGGCACGGTCGTGGTACTTGTAAAGATGCAAGAGCAGAACAATTCATGTGCATTCTGCCTGTTACCCCCTCACACAGCGCAACAAAGCCTGCGCACGTTGCCTGTACGATGGGATCTAGCTAAGTTGACCACCAACAAACGTGCTGCGTAACTTCCACCAGCACCAAGAACTCTCGGTAATACTATACTGTAGCTTTTACCGATGAAGCTGCCTTTCCAGCCGTGTGTGAAAAGCCTCAGATCTCTTCGGGCTAACGAGCCTTTCCCACCGTCGGTACTGGCCTGCTTGAGACCTCCGCAAGGGCTGCCCCAGCCTGCGGCCGCCGGCGCCCCAACGGCTCCCGGGCGGCCGTTGGGCGCGCGGGCAGGGCGCTGAGTCCTCGTGCCCCAGCCTCGGCGATGCCGGCGGCGGCGGCAGCGGAGCGGGGGGGGGCCGGCGGCGCCCCGTGCGTGCCGCAGCCGGTCACGTGGGCGGGGGGGCCGGGGACGGCGGTGGCGAGAGGCTGAGGCGGCGCCGGCAGCAGCATGGCGGCGGCGCTGGGCGGCCTGGGCCTCCTGCAAGGCCGAGTCAGGCTGGCAGCCGCAGCCGCCGCGACCTCCTCCCTCGGCCGGCCCGGCCGCCCGGCGCCCGTGCGGGAAGGCGCCGCCGCCACCGCTCTCCCCTCGTCCGGGAGGAGCTACGGTTCCGAGGCGAAGGAGGAGGAGGAGCTGCGGGTCCGGTACCTGGATGACGAGCACAAAGGTAACGAGGGGAAGGCAGTAGCGGGGCTGCCCTGCCCCGCTGCCCCGGCTCCGGCAACGCCTGGGCCGCCGGACCCGGGTGACCCCTGTGCCCCGCCCTGGCATTGCGGGGCGGCCGCCACGGCGGGGCAGGGAGGTGGAGGTCCCAGGGGGAGCTGCCCGGCGGCGAGGGGCGGGAAGTGGGCGGTGGCTCCTCCTCCTCTTTGGCGCCTCGGCTGGTGGCTTCGTCGTGGGGCGCTGGGAGCTGCCGGCATGGCCGTCGCAGGGCTGGGTCAGCTTGGGGTCTCTTGGCTTTTCTTTTTCAGAGTACTACAGTGTATGTACTGCGTGCGAGGTGCACCGTTCTGAGTTGGCGGCTGTTGGCCACTTTAATGGGAGAAAACGAAATTTAGCAGTAAGCTGCGACAGTCGTGCTGCTTCCCGCACCTGTTATGTGCTTGTGTGCAGGGGCAGACGAGGATGCAGAAGTTGTGCCAACATTTTCTGTTCTGGAAAGTGTGGCTTCAGCACTCTGGCTCATCTCACGTTGCTTTCCTAGTAACTGTCTCACTCTCCTTGCTTTTAGTGCTGTCAACTGCTGCTGACTTTGTTCTACAAAGCTATACCAACAGTCTTGTTTTAACCCACCTGGTTAAACAAAGGAAGATAATCTGTGCTCCAGAGTGATCTGGAGCCAGTGCATCACAACATGGAGGCTTTGCACTTCCTTTTCTGGTTAGGTGCTCACCAGATTTTGGAGGTGTTCTTTCTTTGGTGGTTTCACGTCCTTTGGTGTTTGTCTCTTCCTTCCCATTTGGGTGCAGCAGGGCTAGGAATGGTGGAGAAACCCTAAGTGCAAGTGGCCTTCCTGAGGATATATTTTTAGAGCCATGATGTTATACCTACTTTGATGGAGAGGGCCATAGTGTGGAGCTCTGTTCATCTGCAGGGCATGAATCTCTTTATATGGCCAGTGTGTCTTGCAATAACCATACATTGAGGTGCACAATTCAGTTTACGTCCCTCAGCGTGTTAACTCAGTTATTTCAGGCTGCAAATTCAGGCAAACACCTGTGAGTATGCATATATACAGATCTCTGTACATATGCAGAGGTAACTTCAAATTTTATCATGAGGCTTAGAAGGTGATTCTTTTTCAAAGGGAAATGGGTTCTGCTTTCGTCTGAGATCAGGTTTTTCTGTCACTGTTAAGGGTCAATAAAGTTGATGATGTAATCTGATCCTGAAATCCACTTCTGTCTTAGTGATTGTTCGGTTCCCAACTCTTTCCAGTTCCTTTAGATGTTCTTCTTCAGTCCTGTTTTCTCAACCAATTATGGAACTCAGAATTAGTTTTAAACTTCTGTTTTATTTTTTTAAGATTATTTTAAATTGAGGAAGAGGCAAGGGAGGCGCAAAGAAGAGTTTGTAAAATGTTGGAGACTGCTTTTGCTTGTCTGTTTAGTGCTTTGTCAACAAGTGGTAGGAAATACTTGGGTACTACCTAAGATCATTATTTTTATTTGTGCTATTACACGACAAACAATAGAATTAGGTACTGTGTTCCAGCTGTTGAATCAGATAAAAATCATTGCTTTTGTAATGTTGTGAATGTGTTTCGTATTGTCTGTCTATCCTAAGTTAATTGCTGGGTGTGTTTGGTGCAGATACTGTAAGTTGGAGGAGTTGAAGGAGGTTTTTGAACAAAAGGTGCAGAGATAGCTAAACTTATGCATGTCAACAGCCACCTGTTCTTATTTTTTCTGTTGAAAAAAATCTTTTTGAAGTTGTTTTTTCTTTGCTTGTCGGAATATACATCTTTGTTAAATGTGGCATTAAAAGTCATCCAAAATATGGAGATAGCATTTGGACTGTTAAATCAACTGTGGCTATCATAAAGAAGAATTCAATCAATGTATTCTTAATTCATGAATTCCCTTCAGGGGAAGGGTTTTTCTTTGGCTTTGACTTTCAGAGGGACATAGAAACAAATACTGTTTGTTAATAAAGGATGAGAACAAAGGTGTAGAAGTGAGCCAGAAGGAAACATAAGCTTTGTGTGCCTCCTTCATCAGCATGAAGAGCAGGCCACGTTTCTGTGAAAGAAATATGTCTCTGCACCCTCCCCATGCTGCTATTGCACACCCTCCTGCTCGTCTTGTGTGTCAAGTTCATCTATCTTTATCTGCTTACAGCATGTAATATCCCTGCTGCATTAGGACACTAACTCCATATAAGCCTCTCTGGTCTTTTCCTGCTCCCCTGTAACCTACCATTCCTTTTTCCACCAGTTCATGTTCTAGACCTTTCCAAGTGGGACCCTGGTGCTGTTGCCTCATTATATTCTTCCATTACGTACTTCTTAACTACACACTCTTGACTACCCTTTGTGGCACACACATGCTTGTTTATGCGGTGGTTATGCTCTTGCCCATGTCTAGTCTGTCCGTGCTACTTGGAGAAGGGTGTATTGTCCAGGGGCTTTTACAGCTGAGGATGCTGGGGAGGCAGGAAAACTGACAGTAACTGCCTCACATAGAGGCATGTATCTTGTAACTCTAGAGAAAGCTTTCTCTTCAGGCAAAGTAGCAACTGTCCTGCTTCATAACACTTTCACGTGATTCATGTACTGCAGTTTTTGTGAAGTTATTAAACATAAACAGAAGTGAGACTATATTTGAGAGGGCTAGTTACTGAAATTTTAACTCAAGACTTGCCAGCTTCCAAATTTGAACTGATCTAGAATACAAAAGATGTGAGATTTTTGAAGAATGTGATTGTAAAATGCCTGTGTATTCTGAACATACTGTGACTTGTGAAGATTTTAGTATCAGTTTTCTGTGAATATAAGTGAATTATAGAATCATAGAATCATAAGGTTGGAATAGACCTCTAAGGTCATCAAGTCCAACCATTGACCTAATAACCACCATGCCCACTAAACCATGTCTACAAGTGCCACATCAGCATGTTTTTTGAACACCTCCAGGAATTGTGCATTCGTATTTTTTAATTGAGTACATATCTTTTACTTTATTCGAGGTTCTATTTTTTATCACTGGGCCTGAAATATATTACAGCTATTGACATTGCAGAACTTTTAGCCAAGTTGCATTAGTGATCCTATTGCAAATTTTAATGAGCTAGGGCTTTTGCTCTTTGTTATAGGTGGAGTTGGGACAAATATCTCTAGTCTTGACTCAAGTTTGTAGTGTCACTTGCTGGAATGTGATCTAAATGTTTGTAAAATACGATCTCTCTCAGCAGTTTTAAATAATGATAGCATCATATACTTTTGCTATCAATCTTGAAATACAAGAACCTTTCAATATGAACTACTACTATGCAAATCCCAAATTTAGTGTACACAATGTGGATGAGGATGTTTCTGGGAATTCACAGGTATTTTGAAGCCATCTTTCATATATGTATGTATCTTTATCTCACTAGAAGACGTTTTTTGTTTTTATTATGTATGACTTTCATGTAGTTTTCTCTTAAACATTAAAAGTTAGTTCACAGGCAGCTTGCTCTTTTGACAAAGGTAACTTATAAGCAGAGAACATACTGTACATTTGCATACACTTTTCCTCTGATGGTTGGCGAGGCAAGTAGTACATGTGACTGCTTATATTAGACAGCATTTGGAGTGATCCTAGTCACTTGGAGAGCCTAGCTAATAGGGTGAAAGTTTTTAATATGTGGATGTAATTTTTAATAGATGCACATTATTTGCTGAAGAGTGTTCTGAAATAATGTGGAGATGACTCCCAGGAAAAAGTATGAAGTTGATATTGAATTTAGCATTATATGAATGCTTGTGCCATCTTCATATATCTACCACTTCTTTAACACCATACAGATACTGGAATTCTGTTCTTATTTTTACTGATATTTGTTGATGAATGTGATGATGACTTTTAAATCTTTTATTTATTTTATAAATAGATTTTTAAACTTTTTTTTTTTAAAAAGATTTTGGAAAGCACACCTGTACATGGGTGCTTTAGGAATAATGAACCATGATTAAATGCTTCAGATGACAATGTAAACAGCTATTTTAAAATACATAAAAATAATCAAGTTTCTGTATGACTAACCATATTTGTCAGAATGGTTACCTGTATAGCAGTATTAACATTTTTCTTTTTTTTTCTTTTTTTCTTTTTCCTTTTTTTAATTTTTCCTTTTTTTTTTCTTTTTTCTCTTTTTTCTTTTTAAAATTTTTTTTTCTTTTTCCTGTTTTCTTGTTTCCTATTTTCTTGTTTCCTATTTTCTTGTTTCCTGTTTTCTTGTTTTCTGTTTTCTTGTTTCTGTTTTCTTGTTTTCTTGTTTTCTTGTCTTCTGTTTTCTTATTTCTTGTTTTTTCTTTTTTCTTTTTTTGTCTTTTTTCTTTTTTTCTTTTTTTTTTCCTTTTTTTTCCCGTTTTTGTCTTTTTTCCGTTTTTGTCTTTTTTCCGTTTTTGTCTTTTTTCCGTTTTTGTCTTTTTTCCGGTTTTGTCTTTTTTCCGGTTTTGTCTTTTTTCCGGTTTTGTCTTTTTTCCGGTTTTGTCTTTTTTCCGGTTTTGTCTTTTTTTGGTTTTGTCTTTTTTTGGTTTTGTCTTTTTTAACTGTGTTGATGGGGCTCTACAGTGTTATATAGAGCCTGATTATTGCTTTTTGCCGTGGTTATCCCATCTAAAATTGATATAGCCATGTGACCAGGGGTTTAAATCTTGCTGAGTGTGCAAAACGGGGAAGACTTGCCTTAAACAGTTTTGGCAGGGGATTCTTGGGGTGGACTGGGGAAGGGAGAAGGATTAAATTCTCAGCTGGAAGTCAGGAAGTCTATTTTTCAATTTCTATTTTGTAACTTAGAGCAGGTACTTAATGTGTCTGTAGTTTGGTCACTGATTAATATGTTGTGAAAACTTCACAAATCTTGCTGCAATATTAAAACCCCAAAGAATTCCTTTTAAGGATGCCCAGGTACTATAGTAATGGCATATGAGAACAACACTGACTCAAAAAAAAAAAAGAAAAATTCATCTTTTTATATACATCGCTGCAATATGTAGTTTTCTCTTATAAACCTTTTATGCTTTTTCTGTTGCAGTTCTCAATCTTTTTTTCCTGTTTAAGAAATAGAACAGCTGTGTGGGTGTCATCTGTATTTACCTCTTGTTTTTCTGGAGAGGGACGCAGAAGTGGTAGCTTTATTGATATGACACTGCTAAGAGGAATAAACTTGTATGATATGTCTTCAAGGATGATTGCTTTATAGGGAATATTAAAAATATTAAATGCAATTTAATGTTAATTGGAGCTTCCTTCTGAATACAGTAATATCAGTTGTGGAGCAGCAGTCTTTGGGCTTCGATGGGGAGAAGAAAAATACAAGCATAATTAAAAAGCATCATTGCTGTTGAAAAAAACCTCGTGCATCTCAAAAGAGATTCTATTATTATAGAATCACAGAATAGTAGGGGTTTGAAGGGACCAGCTTCGTATCATCCCAGCTTCGTATCCTCCCAGCTTCGTATCATCGGCAAATTGCTGAGAATACATGCTCTGTCCCTTCATCTGTGTCGTTGGTGAATATAATGAATAGGACAGGCCCTAATACTGATGCTTGGCGAACACCGCTAGTTACAGGCCTCCAGCTGGACTCAGCACCACTGATCACAACCCTCTGAGCTCTGTCCTTCAGCCAGTTCTGAATCCACCTCACTGTCTCCTCATCTAACCCACACTTCCTAAGCTTACCTGTGAGGATGTGGTGGGAGACAGTGTCAGAGGCCTTACTAAGGTCAAGGTAGACCACATCCACTGCCCTCCCCTCACCCACCCAGATCTTGTCTTGTGTGTGGGCATGTGCACATAGCAGGAGGAAGAAGAGCAAGAGGAGTGGGCTCAAGCATTGATAGGTCAGACCTCTGGGAGGACAGGTTTCCTTGAAATAAAAGAAGTAGTAGGCGCTGAGATGACAATACAGGCACCCTGTGGAGGCTACGAGAGCCCAATTACATATAGATTACACATGCTAAGCTGAATGGTGGAGTAGTAAATACCTGAGCAAATATTGAGTTTCTGGAATTGCTTTTTTCATCTTGTAGATTGATGGCAATACAGTGGGCTTTTTTTTGAGATAGAGGGCTCCCTTTTTGTCTTTCATTCCTGATCCCTGTCCTAGTCCTTTTTCTTCCTCCCCTTACCTCTGCATTCTGCAAGTGAAAAAAAAGTCCAGAGTGATAAGACCTTACCAGGGCTGGATCAATTTAACAGGACTGTGTGCTGGTATTTAGAATTCAGGGAGTTATAGTGTGTTCAGTAAGTAATTGTCTAAAAGATTGCTGTAGGCTTGTTAAACTTAGACACTGCCATGATAAACTTTTCAGAATTTTCCCATTTGATAATCATGCCTGTTGAGCTGAAGAGGGCAAAATAAAGACAAACAAGTGGTCTTTCTGCTGCAACATTCAGACCAATGCACATGTAATCAGTCAGTGAGACAACTGATCTCTAACTGAAATAAGGGATCTGTGAATGTGTGATTGGAGCTATGTACCAAGCACTGAGTGCATTTTTTTGTGGGAGAATTTTTATACAACTTTTTTCTTTTTAAACAAAAGTTCAGGTTCCCCATTAGGTAGCATTCTTTCTATGTTTGTGACTTCCTTTTACCTGTGTCAGAGTTGCTGGTCTTAGCTGTGGTAGAACTTCTGGCTTTAAGAAGTCTCTGAAGGCAGACTGTCTAAATATGGAAACATATGCTTTACAATTAAGTATTTTTCCTGATTTCATGACAGCACTTCACACACAAACATGAAATTTGTGCATGCAATTGTGTAATTATACATTCAGCCTTTGTAAGCACTATTTCCATGTGAAGGTGTTAGGCCCATATTTTCGTTCTTAAAATAAATGTTTCTGTTGAACATTGAACTATTTAACATTGGGAAATGTAGGCCAATTTATTTCCTTTCAAAAACTCAGTAGTTAAGTGATTACACTAGCATTTTTTTTAGTCCTCAATGATGCTTTTTCTGTAATTTCAAAAGAATAGCTTACATAGATAATATGTATTTTATTTATATTGTAACAATTATACAATTTTTCTTCCCCTCCAGGAATTGTGGTGCTTGGATTAAACAGATCTCATGCCAAGAATGCACTTAACAAAAATCTTTTAAAAATGGTAAGTGGAAAGAGTAGTTTTTAGTATAAAGTATTGGAATTAAGCACTTTAAAAAGTGTTTAGTTATTCCCCTTCCTCCTTTTCTCTGTAGATGTCAAAAGCTGTGGATGCTTTGAAATCTGATAAGAAAGTACGAACTGTTATATTCCGGAGTGAAGTTCCAGGGATATTCTGTGCTGGTATGCAAACTTAATTTTCCTGAGAAGCTGGAAATCTGTGTGTCATATTGCACAAAAAAAGGCCCAGATTCCAAGGAAACATGTCCTTTATATTCATCTCAGTAGTAAACAAAACATTTTGGTATCATTTTCCTCATTTACTATCAAGAACTGAATATTGGGTTTGTTCTTTCTGTGTCATAAAGTATTTCAAAATATGTAATAGGTTACATGGTGGTGGAAAATTATTTCATTGAGCTCCTAAAAGTCTTGCGTGTACTTCAGAATGATACCCCATGTAAAAGGCCTGTGTAGAAAGCTGTTTCAAACCCATATTTAAAAATTAACTCTTAATTAACTTAAACTTAATATTCATTATGAACACGACTGTTACTGCAGGCTGAATGTATTCGTTAAAAAACCAAAACAAAATGAAGAGAACATACCCAAACCCACACATCAGCCAGTACATGTGTCTTGCCAAAGTGCTCAGAAAAACAAAAGCTTTCAGCTACCAAACATTTGGAAACAGAATTTGTCAACATGTAAAAATCAATTGTAGCAACCGTGTCTTTTGTGGATGTCAAGTGAATAGTCTCCTTATTTTCAGATGCCTGTCTTTTGTTCAAATTTAATTTAAATCTGTTTGAAACTGAAAACAGAAGTCAGTCCATTTCTTCTTTCTAGTATACAAATAGAATTGTCAGGAAAGAAGAGGAGATAGTTCTAAAACCTTTCTGTTCTGTTCATTTATGCAGTCATTAAGCTTGCTAGCCACACATAACATAATTCAGTTTTAAATGCAAAGCAGTTTTTTCAATTTTTACATAGGTAACATACCTAAGTACTTTTAGTTGAGTTTAGAATTCCTTTTTGTTGCTTTTATTCTCTGTTTTCATCCAGGTAGCTTGTCACTTATAAGATTTGTGAAAATAATTGTCTTGAAAAAAGGCAGTAATCAGTTCAGCATTTAGTAATACATATAAATAGTTTAAATATGCATGTGTGAGTTAGCATATTTAATTTAAAGCTTGTATCTTGTTTTAGAACAAGTTTTAAAGATAAGTTACTGATAATCTTCAGAAAAAAAGTTTAAAAGCTGTGGTTTTTAAACTGATGAAGAACGCAGCATCAGAGCAGCATATGCAAATAGGGTTTCAAGTTAGGCATTATGTACTTCAGATAAAAAGGTGGCCATTAGTTGAGAATTGTTATCCACTTTTTAAACTCACTTATGTATTTAACATTCGTGAATTTAATGGTGGTGTTATATAGGAAATATAAGAGCAGAAATACTGTTTTGAAGGAGAGGATCTCAGGTATGCTGTTAACGTGTTTGTGAGCTCCAGGTACCTCTCCAGTATTTTTTGTTGGCTGAATTTGCAGAGCTGTTTTGGTATTAGTATTTAATGTAGGCATTGTTGCCTGTTTGTCTGGCTAAAAAAAAGCAACTTAGGGTATGTATGCACAACTGACTGTAGACAAGATGCAAGGATATTTATGCGTGGACATTAGGAAGGAAAATTAGCCATGAACAGAGGAGTGTAAGACTAGGACTGAATAGCTATATCCAGATCTTAAACCAGGGAGTATAGATAGGGTGTGGACCACATGTCTGTAATTGTAAAGAAAAGTGACAGGTGAAAGGAGTGTCCTGAGAAAGGAAAATCCTGCAGCTGAACCAGTGAAATAAAGAATGTTCCAACAGCAGTAACTGAATTTCAAGGTGAACCAGCAGACTTGAGGCAGAGTTTGTTAATGAAAATAGGCAGAAAGAGCTCAGTGGCTGGATGGGTTTCTTCTACAGATGACTTGAAGGAGTGTCTGTAAAGGGAATGAAACTAGAGAAAGCGTAGTGGGACATGGAGAAAACAGGTAATGACTTAGGGAAGTAGGATGAAAGGAGGAACATATTGGATGTAACAAGGCATTTTCTGGAGGTGACTTAGTCAGGAAATTCAATAGAACAGAAGAAAGCATTTAAAAACTGAGATGTTAAAGGACAATGTGTTGCTTCAAGAACACTTCCTTAAAAAAATGCAAGGATCATCTTGTGAAATGTTGTCACATATTCTTATGCATTATAGTGCAATTCAATTAGGTTAAACTTTGAATGTTTATTTTATTTTTTATATTTCCTCAGTTATGTTTTCTTGCTTGCATGTGTGGGAATGTATGTTTTTAAAAATACATTTTTTGTTATGATTTTTTGGACCACCATCTGATGTTTTACAGACCGCAGATTGAGAAACTTTGTCCGAGAATGTAATTCCCTTTTATGTGTGGAATGAAATTCAAGATCCTTAAATCTTGCCATTCCTCAGCTATCAACAAAAATCTGTGGAAGCCACAAGCCAAGTGTCTTGTTTCCTTCTAAGGACTAGTCCACAAAACATGACACCCAACTGTTTTTCACAAAATGACAGTGTGGGTGATTAAAAGATTTAAACTGTTGATGACTGATGTGGATTTGAGTATGATTCCAAATTACAGAATTTTCACATGGTGAAATGGGAGGGAAAAAAAAAGAAGTTTTATAAAAGAATATAGAGATATGCCAGCAATCGTATCCTTTCATTTCTGCATAAAGATTCGCTTTGAATCTTTTACTACTGTTTTCTATTAATCTTCTTTCTTATGCTCTGTACATCCATGGGTGTAGGAAGTTCCTCATTAATGCTCTAGTGCTGATCAAAAGGGACACTTAGAAGTCAAAGAAGAGCTTGGCTGGGGTTAAGGTTGCATTATGTCCATGAGGCCTTCTTGTGCTTCCATCAGAAGTGCTCTGGCTCTGAGTCACTTCTGGGCCCTTTCTTTCTCTGTATAAAACCAAATAAATAAAATACTGGCCTTTCTGGAGTGAACGTGTATGACTAGTCCTGGCCTATGTAAGCCTACATTGTGCCTGCCCAATTCTGCAGCCAAGGCAGGTGAGTCTGTGCAGGAGTATTTGTATTTCCTGGCCGTGTTCATCTTCGAGCATGACACAGTCTATACATAGGATAAGGCAGGTGTCCCATGGGTAAAAAGTCTGTGATCAAGTTATTAAGAGCTGTGCTGTGTTCACACAAGGAGCTGAATTGCATCTGCATAGGCAGTTTGAATAGCTTCATTTTTCATTATTAATGTAATTTTAACATATGTATATTAGTGATATTGCTCAGCTAGTTTTGTGAGCAGATTTTCAGGATTTTTCATCTTCAAAAAATTTCTGCAAATGTGTGCATAGTACTGTTGGGAGATACAGTACTGTCAGGAAAGGAGGAAGGACTGTCAGCAAGTTGTTGCAAAAGCTTGATTTTTTGTATATATATTATATTCTTGAGACAATCTTACAGCTTCTTCTGATCTTAACTATGAGAGCCTTGAAAGAAGGTACAAATCAAAACGAAGAGCTGATTTTTTGGTTTTCAGATAGCATTCAATAATGTTTGTGGTCCGACAAGTTGAACAAAGTAATATTGCACCTTAAAGCTTTTGTTGTTTCGTTTCCTAAGGCTTTGAATAAAAGTCAAAATAATCACAGAATCACAGAATGATAGGAGTTGGAAGGGACCTCTGGAGATCATCTAGTTCAACTCCCCTGCTAAAGCAGGTTAGCCTAGAGCAGGTTGCACAGGAATGTGTCCAGACTGGTTTTGAGTATCTCCAGAGAAGGAGACTCCACAACCTCTCGGGGCAGCCTGTTCCAGTGCTCTGTCACCTTGGAGTGAAGAAGTTCCTCCTCGTGATTAAATGGAACTTCTCTTGTTCCAGTTTGTGCCCATTGCCCCTTGTCCTGTCACTGGGCACCAGTGAAAAGAGCCTGGCCCCATCCTCTTGACACCCACTCTTTAGATGTTTATAAGCATTGATAAGATCCCCTCTTGGTCTTCTGTTCTTCAGGCTCAAGAGCCCCAGGTCTCTCAGACTTTCCTCACAGGAGAGATGCTCCAGTCCCCTCATCATCTTCATAGCCCTCCTCCAGTAGTTCCCTGTCCCTCTGGAGGGCCCAGAACTGGCTACAGTACTCCAGATGAGGCCTCAGCAGGGCAGAGTAGAGGTAGAGGATAAGCTCCCTTGACCTGCTGGCCACACTCTTCTTAATGCACCCCAGGACACCATTGGCCTTCTTGGCCACAAGGGCACATTGCTGTCTCATGGCTATCCCGTTATCTGCCAGAACTCCCAGGTCCCTCTCCTCAGAGGTGCTCTCCAGCAGGTCGACCCCCAGCCTGTACTGGTGTGTGGGGTTATTCCTTCCCAGGTGCAGGACCCTACACTTGCCCTTGTTGAACCTCATTAGGTTCCTCTCTGCCCAACTCTCCAGCCTGTCCAGGTCTCGCTGAATGACAGCACAGCCCTCTGGAGCGTCAGCCACTCCTCCCAGCTTCGTATCATCGGCAAATTGCTGAGGATACATGCTCTGTCCCTTCATCTGTGTCGTTGGTGAATATAATGAATAGGACAGGCCCTAATACTGATGCTTGGCGAACACCGCTAGTTACAGGCCTCCAGCTGGACTCAGCACCACTGATCACAACCCTCTGAGCTCTGTCCTTCAGCCAGTTCTGAATCCACCTCACTGTCTCCTCATCTAACCCACACTTCCTAAGCTTGCCTATGAGGATGTGGTGGGAGACAGTGTCAGAGGCCTTACTAAGGTCAAGGTAGACCACATCCACTGCCCTCCCCTCACCCACCCAGCCAGTCATTTTATCATAGAAGGCTATCAGATTGATCAAGCATGATTTCCATTTAGTGAATCCATGCTGACTACTCCCAATGATCTTCTTTTCCTCCATGTGCTTGGACTAACAGCCAGAATGAGCTGTTCCATCACCTTCCCAGGAATGGAGGTGTGTCTGACTGGCCGATAGTTTCCCAGGTCCTCCTTCTTGCCCTTGAAGACTGGAGTTACACTGGCTTTCCTCCAGTCCTCGAGCACCTCTCCTGTCCTCCACAGCCTTTCAAAGATAATGGAGAGACGCTTTGCAATGGCATCCACCAGCTCCCTCAGCACTCATGGGTGCATTCCATCAGGACCCATGGATTTGTGGGTGTCTGTTTGTCTAAAAGATCCCAACCCAATACTCCTCAACCAAGGGGCAGTCTTCCTTTCTTCTGACTTTTTCCGCTACTGCCAGAGGCAGTAGCAGGAATCAGGGATTCCTGAGGGCCAGCTTTAGTAGTAAAGACTGAGGCAAAGGCGGCATTCAACAACTCCGCCTTCTCCATATCCTCTGTCACCAGGGCACCCGCCTCATTCAGCAATAGGCCAACAGTTTCACGGGTCTTTCTTTTACTACCAATGTATTCGAAGAAGCCCTTGTTGTTTTTGACATCCTTGGCTAGATGTAATTCCAAGTGGGCCTTAGCTTTCCTCGTTGCATCCCTGCATTCTCTGGCAGTGTTTCTATATTCCTCCCAAGTGACTAGCATCTTTTTCCACCTGTTGTAAATTTCTTTCTTCCCTTTTCAGTTTTTCCAGACGCTCCTTGCTCATCCAAGCAGGTCTCCTGTCTCCTTTGCTCGACTTCTTCCTCGTAGGAATGCACCAATCTTGAGCTTGGAGGAGGTGGTGCTTGAATAGCAACCAGCTCTCTTGGGCCCTTCTGCATTCTGTAACCCTCTATAATATTTATAGAACTTTTAGTTGTTACAGAATTTTGCATTTGCAAATACTGTTTTGGCAAGCTTAAGCCCGCTGCCTGATCCAAGTCTTTTCATTCTCTGCCCCACCCCCTACCCACCCTTGTCTGTGTGTTTCGACACAAAATTTTGATTATGTTGTATTTTGCAATTACAGACTATGGATATTTGAGATCAGGTAATAATGTTCTCTTTTTAAATGGTTTTATTTGATGATGGTTACAGTAATTAAAGAAACAGACTCCTTTTATATTCTTTTCTTTCCCCCTTTCCACCTGCTTTTACTTGTACTATTTTTTCCCTTAGAACTGTCATGTTCCTCCAGCCCTCTTTTCATGTCCTATCAAGAAGGCACTTGTACATGTTTTAAAAAAAATTATTCCTCATATGTTTGTTTTAGGCGGTGACTTACTGACCTGTAGTCCATGGTTCACAGTTTACAGCTCATACTAATAAATAAAACCCCATGCTACTATTTTACGGGTCAGAGTAGCTACTGTTTTATTTTCTTTCCTCTGGTGCCTGGCCAACCAGGATAGTTGCTTAATGCTGACCAGCCCAGTCAATCAGAGATTGTTTCTTTCTTAAAAGTCCACGTGTGAGTTGTTGTCAGTTTCCTTGCATTCATGTACTCTCTGTTGTTACCAGTAAAAATCCGCTGTCTCATATGGGAGAAGAATGAAATGTTGTGATGCTTTAGTGGAACAGACCACTTCTGTATTTCTTTTTGCATGGGAGAGTTAGAAGGAGAGCTTTCAGGGGCCAGAACCTCTAACTTCTTGAGATTTTTTTGGTGACTGTGTTTAGAGTATAGTTATTAAGAACATGCTCTTCAGTATTGCTTCTCCAAAGTGAACTACCCTATTTGAAATAAAGGTTTTGTGAGATTGATGAATTATTTGCTTTGTATATGTGTGTGCACAAAGAAAGAGAGCTTTAGTGCAATTTTTAGTTGACAGATTTGAAAAAATGTTGTTCTTTGGAGCCCTAATTTCAGAGATCTTTGAGACCTGTCAGAATATGGATAGTTAACTTATTTTATGTTTTAACTGGCTTTCAAGACAATTTGAAAAATTTGGGTATTGGAACTCTTCAAACCACTTTGACCTAAAAGTCACTGCAGCTTGGCCAATAAAGCCCCTTCTTGGAAAAGCAGAAGTAAGCTTTCTGCCAGCAGAAATTAGTTGTTTGAGTCTGTGGTGTGAGTAAAGCCAACACAAATGCTTTTCGTGTTAGCATAACTTGTCTACATCAGAATTTTGTTTCTTGCACAGCTGAATTGGCTGTATGGTGTGTGGTTCCCAGCTGCCATTTCCAGCTGGTGTAGTTTTTCTGGCAGAAGTCTATGAAGTAGACAGGCCTGGTAAGCAGATCCTTGAGGACTTCTTCATTTGTGAGGTTTTGATGTGGAGGAGGAGAGAGGTTCTAGAATAACTCTCAAATACTTGACCTACTCTTATTTTTGTAGAACTAGCAGGAGTAGTAGGGAAGTATTACTGTAAGTGTAGTCTCCTTTGTCCCTCCAGTCTTTGTTAAGCAAGCAAAGAGAGAGGGTATATTTTGCCAGAGCATATTTTGGTCCTTCAGATTCCAGCTCCTGCACAGAAACTGAGAAAAAGAGTTCATATGTTACTCCACTGTTCTCTTCTGAGGATTCAGATCACAGATGAATATATTTTAATGTCTTCTGAATATTATTGTTGCTATACATACATTTCATTCCTCAAAATAAATGCCTTCAGACATAGCCTGTAGCTAGGTTCTTTCCTCCTTTTTTTTCATTCCAGACTTTCACCAAGGTTCAGATTCAAACTGATGCTAGCTGCTTGTAGACTACTAGACTCAATGACAGTTGCATTTCCCCTAGAGCAGCGTGAGTTATGTGAAATCCGCCAGGTTGGTCGGCTGTGTGACAGCTATGTCTCGTGAGTGTGTGCATAATAATCTGGTGAGTTTGGAGTCTACAGCTTCCATTTGTCTGACATTTGTTATTTTACTTCTTAATTTTGTTTCTGATGTTGTGTTTCTGAAAAAACTAATAGCTGTCATGATGGTGAACAACCAAGCCAATGAAGAGTGCAGTTAGGATTGTGGTTTGATCCCCTAGTCTATACACACAAAAAAATCACAATAAGAAAAACTGGTTTAAATGTCCTTTTTTTGAAAGTACCTCAGTCAGATAACTCCAAATGCTTCTCTGCCTTCTACCTTGAGCAGGCATATTGAATTTCAGAAGAAATTGGAATGACTGTGGAATTTTGAGAGCTAGAAAAGTTCATCTTGAACAAAGATCGTTCTTGGCCTTAAGTGTGGCAGAGCTGTTATGTTCCTGATTGATCACTTACATGGTTCTAGTACTGGAATGTAGTTCAGGTTAGTTCAGTGTGTTATCTGATGCATGTTGTTCTGCCCATGTTTACCTTAACCTTCTGGCTAATTGTAGAACAAGGTCCTGGGAAATTAGCAAATAGAAATTTCTTATAGTTAGTGCAGCACATGGTGGCACAGTAAATAGCTGCATGCTTAGTTTGTGCTGCAAAAATAGATAAGTATACATACATCTTTTAGCTGCAGAAAAAATACAAATGGGAGGTTTCCAGGAAGTTTTTCAATAACAATATAACCATCTTCATTCTCTTTATCTCCAGAAGAGTGATCTATTCCTGTTGAGGAAGCAGGCGCAAGGAATGGGGTAGGAAGTTGGGTGGAACTGTCAACAACAGTGCAGTCTTTAAATTGGCTCTAATCAGCTGTGAAATTTTCAGTGAAGAATCACTTGCCTGCCTTTTAATTTTTGATTACAATGCCTGACTTGAGAAAATCATAGAAAAGGTTTGGGTTTTTTTTCATATATGCAGCTTTCTTAAAGTTATTCTGTAGTTGGGAAGAGAGTTTCTAAACCAGTGTATTGGGTTCACATGGCAAGGTTTTGGTAGCAGGGTGGGTAGCCTTTGTGAGAAGAGACCAGGGGCTGTCCCTGTGTTTGGAGCTCCAGCCAGCTCCAAAATGGATTCATGGCTGCCCAAAGCTGAGCCCATCAGTGATGCTGGTGGCATCTATGTGATAACATATTTAAGAAATGGTAAAAAACTATGTGCAGCAGCTGTGAGAGAGAGGAGTGAGAAAAAATGTGAGGGAAACAGCCCTGCAGACACTAAGGTCGGTAAGAAGGAAGGGGAGGAGGTGCCTCAAGTGCCAGAGCAGAGATTCCCTTGCAGCCCAAGGAGAAGACCGTGGTGAAGCAGATTGTCCCTCTGCAGCTCATGGAGGACCACTCTGGAGCAGGTATCCACACTGCAGCCTATGGAGAACCCCATGCTGGAGCAGGTGGACATGCCCTGAAGGAAGCTGCAGCCCATGAAGAGCCCTCTCAGGAACAGGTTCCTGGCAAGAGCTGTGTGGCCTGTGGAGAGCAGCCTATGCAGGAGCAGATGTTCTGGCAGGTGTGACTTATAGGGGACCTGCACTGGAGCAGTCTGTGTCTGAAGGACTGCATCCTGTGGAAAGGACCCACGCTGGAGCAGGTCTTTAAGAACTGCAGCTCATGGGAAGAACCCACGTTAGAGCAGTTTGTGAAGAACTGTATCCCATGGGAGGGACCCTATGGTGGAGCAGGGGAAAAGTGTGAGAAGGAAGGTGTGGCAGAGACGAAGTGTTACAGTCTTACTGCAACCCTCAGTCCCCATCCCCCTGGCCCTGGTCAGCAGCAGGGAAAGAGGTAGAAGAGTTAGTAGTGAAGTTGAGCCAGGAAAGAAGGAAGGATGGTGGAAGATGTTGTTAGTTTTGTTTTTGTTTTTTGCTATCCATCTCTATTTTTAATTGGCAATAAATTGAATTTATTATTCCTAAGTTGAGTCTGTTATGCCCATAATGGTAACTAGTGAGTGATCTCCCTTATATCAGCCTGCGAGCTTTTCATGTTATTTTCTCCCCTATCTTACTGAGGAGGGTAAGTGAGGGGGGGCTTGGTGGGCACCTGGCTGCCAGCCAAAGTTAACCCACTGCATCCAGTTATTACGGATTTTCTGAAATAAGACTGAGGCAAGACCTTTATTCTTGAGGAACTATGAAACTGAGGATGGATTGGTCATATGAAGTCTCAGAGGAACTTGAGGAAAAAATGGGCTAGATAATAGTAGTTGGGAAGTTTTCTCTCCAGTTGAGCAAGTAGTGACCAGTACTGTGTAATTAGTACTGTGCAGAAGCTAAAGTGGATGAACTTCAATAGAAGAGACTAAATCTGTAGCTGCTTGGTTCTTTATTCCATCTCTTACTTAAGATGCAAGATTCTTTTCATCAGGCTTGTGCAGGACATCTGTTTAGATGACTCTCTCTTCCTACATCGTGTGCTTTAAACACTTGTCTATGAAATGTTGCATATCCCTCTCTTGTAGTTTTAAGTTCTCTAAAGGCAACTTTAGTTTAATTACTCCTTTAATGCCAGGAGCAATTTATAAAAACATTATGTTTCTGTGTAAGAGAGACTCCACTCCATTCTTCCACTGATTGAAGACTATTTTATTATTTAATTTCAACCACAGTGTAGTTTTCTCCTGTATTGAAGTTTTTCATGGGCTGTAGTGGAAGTAGAGACAACTTTATTCATAGCTAATATTGCAACAGCATAAAACTTCCAAAAAGGTTTCTGGTAATTGGTTATAGTCAGCTGGGATGCTAGTTGTGGATATTTCCTTGCAATTTTTCTTCCTTTTTTGGTCCTGAATGAGCTGTAGATCATAGCTCACTATGATTTGTGAGCACAAGCTGATGAATAATATATTTAAGATCAGCTCATTAGTGAAAGATGAATTATGAAAGCCAGCTAGAGAGACATCTTTTTAGCAATATTTTAATGTGATTGATGTAATTTTGAGATTTGCCTTTTCAAGCTGATGAAACAGAACATTCCTTCTCTTGTGTGGCTTGTAACATCTGATTCAAAGGTAGAAATGTAAAATGTTAATTTATCCCAATAATATAAGCATTCTTCTTTCTCCTTTCCCATGAGAATTGAAGCCGTCTTGGACTTGGGATCGGTGATATTACTTAAGATTTACCTAAAACCCCAATCTGTCTGAATTGGTCCTCCGGTTAAGTGGTGATTCTGTCCATTTTTGTGGACAGTGACTTAATAGGAATGATCAAGCTAGTGCTTTACTAGTGTAAGACTTACCTAAGGCTGGACTGTGTAATACAATCACATGGAACTGCAAACCAAAACCTGCTTCAGTTATTTGAAGTATGGGATTATTTTGTGTGATGGGTATCTGTCTTTAGAGATAATTTTGAGCAACAGAGGGCTGTACTATACTAGGTGTCATTCAGATGGCTTATGTGTGCTGAAAAGTATAAAAGCAGAGCTAAAGTGTATCTTTGGCTATTCAAGAACATAGTGAGGTTGTGTTAAGTTTTAATTGCTGATTAAAAAAAAAATCTTAATTTTAAAAATTATTCTGTTTAAATAGTTTAATGAATTGTCCTAGGCTTTTAATCCATTAGAACAAATACACAGAGTGAATGTGATATTTTCTGGAAATATTTTTTTTTTAGTGAAAACCCGCTAAAGATATTAAAAATATTAAATTCTAGGTAAAAGATGCATTTCTGAGAGAGTGGAAATTGGTTAGTTCTTTAGTTTAACCAGAGGAGGGTAACATGAAACAGGAATGACTTTCCCAAAGCCCTTAAAAAAATTATCATAAAGGCATGGGAAAAATTGATCAAATTGAATGCCTAAAATTATTAAATTGAAGTATTAGGTACAAAATAATTTGTTAGTATGTTCTGGAGAAGTAGTCACAAATATACTGGTGAGAAGAGACATTTATTTGTTTGGATTCTGTGTATGGCAGTCAGAGTTTTTCTCCAGGGTATCCTCTCTTTTGAGCAGCTCTGCAGAAAACCTATGGAGACAAACATCTGAAGGGTACTCTTGGCTGTTTTGATTTCCCTTCTTGTTTATACTAAGTTGAGTGAAAATTTTGGAAGTGCAGCTTGCCTTTTGTAATGGAAAATAGAGGGTTTAAGCCTAACTTTAGAGCTAAAACTTTTGTAACCAAATGACTGAATGTCATTTCATTAATGAAAATAAATATAACCGTGTAGCTGGCGAATAAGCAAATTAAATGGGATCCTGAACAGTTGGAGAACTTTTGCAGTTTTGTGAGATGTTTGGAACTGACACAATGCTCAAGATCTTTTGGATGGTTACAGAAATGATACAGAAATTTCCTGAGTAGAAATTCATAGTAACTCGGTGTGCAAACTTGACACAAGCAGGAACTCTGGAGAAGCATCTTCAAGCATGTCCCACAATTTAAATGAAAGTGACGTCTTGTCAAGATGATTATGAAGCAGTGAAAGGCACCTCACTTGAGTACCTAGAATAGTGAATCGTGCATGTGGACCTTAGTTAAAGTGCTATAATGAGTTTTCATTAGAGAAGTTTTTTTCTGGAGTGGATTTTACCAGAATATACTAAATGAAAATGGAAAAGTTACCAGGTGGATGCGGAACATTTTATATTAGGAAAACTATGTTCTGTAATGGATGTCCTTAGGTGGTCAGACAAATTCCTCTTATAAAGACGTTTCACTCTCTGGGTATAAAATCTATCCAAATTTTAATTTCAGTATTTAGAGAATATTCAGAAATAGTTTTGCTCACTAATTGTCATCTTTTTTTAATATGCTTCTCTAAGGTTTGATCCACAGATGTCTTTGGTGATGTAACTAGCTTATTGGAGCTTGTATGGATTGGAAATACATCTTCAGTGGCTATATTATGTATCTACTGCAATACATTTAATTTTGGTTAAATTAATTTTGGTTAAAAATGTCTTCTATAGTATTTCTATCAGGTTTATACAAACCTGCTTTTTCTAGGTTATGTGTGTAGATGACTTCATACATTTCATATGCTTTTTGTAGTTGAATTTGACTTTTGGAATGTAATGTTTGTGGCATGGGTTAGGACTGCTTAAGAGCTGTGTTGAACTTTGCATACAACTACTCACTTAAATGCATATGACCTTTTTTTTTTTTCCTTTTCTGTCCTGTATCATTGAAGCTTGTAATTAAGCAACTAGGTATACATGACACCATGTAAGAAATTTTTATAATTACCTACGTGTATAATATAGAGATGTGCAGATGAACTTGACTATAGTAAAAAAGACTGGAAACTTGCATAAACATTACCAGACCAGTTCTGCTGTCTCTGTGTGTGTATCAAACTGAGGACTGCATGATACAGTGCTGCTGAAGTCTTTGATTTGGTAGGGTAGACTAGTGAAAAGGATGCTGTATCTGAACGGTCTTTGTTTCTTTGGAGGTGAGTAAAGTCTTACCGGTATGCCTGAGGTTCTCAGCATCAAGGCCCCCTTTGCTTCTCAGTGTGCCAGTGGGTCAGCTGAGGGTGGGCAAGAAGGTCAGAGGGGACACAGCTAGCACAGCTGACTTGAATTGAGCAAGAGCATATTCCATAACATAGGATGTTGCGCTCAGCAGTAAAACTGGGGATTTTTTTTTACCAAAGTAGACCTTGCTTGGGACTGCCAAGGTATTGGTCTGCTGTTGGTGGATGATTGCTTTTGGATAATTTGTTTTCTTCTTTTTTATCCCCTGTACTTATTAAACTGCCTTTATCTCAACCCATGAGGTGTTTTTTTCTTTGCCCCTTGCTTTTGTCGTTCCATTTCTCTTCTCCATCCTGCTGGTGGGGAGTGAGCCAGCAACTGGGTGGGGGCTTACCTGCCATCCAGAGTCAAAACCCAGTACAAAACTATAGTTTTGTATGACAACAGCAATGAAATTTTGAGTCATTAGCTGGGGTAGCTCCAAAAATGTTCTGTATGGTAATGAATACTATGATTACTATAACATTACCATATTCCTTTTTAGCTTTGCTGGTGGATGCTTGAAGTCACTTTAAGCCTGTTCCAACAGGTGTTGCAGCCCTAGACGGTTATTATTTTTCCCCCATTCTATTTTCAGAGTGTAGTGGTGAACTCTAGCTGAGAACTTGGTATTTAGGAAGGTGTTCTTTAACTGTTTTAAATACAAAAGTATGTTTAGTGCTATTCAGGTAGAAACACAGGTTTTGGAAAAGGATTCGTTCTGTACTTCTAGCCTTTCATGGTTCTCAGTTTGTGCAAACTTTGAGGGATGCCTTGTGGGGATTGTTATTCTCACTGCTTTACCTGCGGACAGTTGCAGTTTTTTACTGGAGCCTTAAATTGCAGCCCCTTAGACTATTAGGTATTAGATTATCAGTTTGAGATATATTCCTAAATTACAAAATGTTGTTTGGCTGTCTTTCTTAATAGGCCTGCATCAGCAACATGCTTTTGCTTTAAGTCTTTCAAATCTTGAGATAGAGGAAAAGTTCCCTGTATGTAAGAGTGAAGGAGTGAAGTCATTTAATTTATTTTTTTTCAGATATCTTGAAAGCTGGGTTAGGTTCCTAACCTGCATTAAGACACTTCAGGAGGTTCACCTGTCTTTCCAATCTGCTTGTACATCTCTGTAATAAACAAATTTTAGATTCCCAAGACAAATTTGCATATTTTGAAATGGAGTTTTATTTATTGCAGAGAAAACACAGAGGACTTTATTAGACAGAATTCTGTCTTTTAGTAGTATCTAGGTGTTTATGGTTTGAACAGTATCAAGGTCAGTAGGGGTATTGAGCAATTAGATTGACTTCAACCTCATACCAGACCCATTTTAATATGATTATGATGGAGGGCAGTGATTTTAGTTCATATAAGTCTTACTCTTTTAATCATCTTCAAATCCTAGTTAAACGAAAAAAATCAAGTCTTTATTACGTGTAAATTCCATGTCTTTCATAGACTCTCCTACATCTTCTTAAAAGCTGCAGACTTATTTTCAGATGTTGGATAGAGCTTTTGCTACAGTTTCAGGGCATGCATATGGATCCATTTTTTGTCAGAAGTTACATTCACTTGTCTATGCTCCAGGTAAAATAGTTAAAAACTCTATAGTTTTGAAGTGGCTACAACAAAATGAAGATCACTTTAACGGAAAGGTAGATTATCGATTAGCCCTGTTAATACTAAATTGATAAGGGTAACTTTTGGCTAGGCCTTTGCTACCCAGGACACCACTGGTAAATGTGTTTGTGCTTAGATGAGAAACCTAATTATTTTTAACTTCTGTTATGTACCTCTGAACATTGGACTTTCCACTGTGGATCCAATATCTAGATGTCTTCCAGAAGTATTAAGTCGAATTGAGTAGTCATCTCCATTTGAAATACTCATGTCATGTCTATGGGGATTTGACATCTTGATTTGTGAAGAAAGGTTGCTGGTTTTCTTTACCGTTCTCTGAGGTAGGTTGTCACAGTACACTGTATGAGCTAACTAACCCTTTACTCTGGCGTACTAACTACCTGTGGCACCTGGTTTCTTTATTGGTGAGGGAACTGAGCCTGCTTTGCCATTTATATCCTTAGCTGAGAAAACCTGCTGGCAAAAATAATCTGATCTCATGTGCTTGGTGGTAGTGTGTGCTGGAAATAGAATACATGTGCACAACACATGGCAAAAATAGTTATTGCATGGTAAAGAATTATTTTCCACTTCCTTTTGAAGAGAATAAAATGATCGTGTAGCAGAGGTGTTTAGACACATCTGAATCGATGGCATTTTCATCTTAAAACAATTTACAACAGTTGGTTTCATATCTGCTTCCTTCTATAAATGGCATAGAATAGTACACAATGCAACTATGGATGTGTGTGCTAATTGCTGCAAATATGAAGAAAAACTTCCAATCATTAAAATTTTTTACTTTCTCTTGTCTTTGCCTGTTGCTTACACTAGTTTACTTTAAGGACACCTTTGTTGCAGATTTACTGCAGTAAAAGATACTTTCTTGAAGCATCTAGGTTGAATGTGCAGCTCTTGAAAGCTGGAGCAGAACAAAATAACTGAATGCACATAAGTGTAGCATAGAGTTGCTTATATATTCATTGCTTATGTATTCACAGTTATAATATATTCAGGCAGTGACATAGGAAAAGGTGGAGACCTAACCATAGTGAAAATGGTATGAATCTTGTATGCTAGATTAGGTTTTTTTATATGCAGTCAGTGGACATTTGTTTTGTACCTTTCATAATGTTTTCCTCTGTAAAAGTAATATACATACTATAAAAATGAAGAAATGTTGAAATGTCTCTTTAGATCATTTTCTTGTAAAATTTTTGCTTTTTTCCTATTTAACTGCTAATCCCAGATGTATGTTTTAATAAATAGAAATATATGTGTGCTTCTGCTTGTACAGGTCAGGCAACTTTTTTATTGTCTTATACCAAAAGAAATTTAAAATATAAGTAAAAGAGATACTGTGACTCTTAGTCAGATCCTGTCTGTTTTCGACAAAATACAGTCCAGAAAAAGCTGTGTAGTTGTCTACAATGTCTCTCAGTATTTTCCAACTTAATGCCAGTAGTTTATGTTAATAATGAAGCAGCAGGGTTTTGTGGGATATAAGAAATTTAGGTCTTAAATAGTCTTTTGTTGATATTTTAGCATTTGTTTGTGGAGTTCCTGTCACCAGATGGAATTTAGTGACGGCATGTGGATGGACACGGTTTTTAAGTGTTTGAGTTCTGGGCTCGAGTACCACCAATCTGTATAATTTGTTAAGCCCCTCCAGATGGCAGGTAATATTCCAGTGTTGGATCTCCTTTCCTTTACTTTATTTCTCTGAAGTACTTTGCTGACAAGTCTATTGGATGGTCTTTTAAAAATAGAAGAGATCAAATATCTCTGAAGTATTTTAAAATAACAAGTACTTAGAAAATAGAACTGAGTTTGCAGCATTGGTGCTGAAAATATATTCAATGGATGGGAAATTTTGCTATTTTGCAAGCATTTTAATTTATTTTTCTATGTCAGTTTGAAGCCTTTAAGGGCACTGGGAATAAGGAGAAGTACTGCTTGTGAGCTGCTTAACTTTGTGCTTATGAGAAATAGAATTGCAGCTGCTGTTTTCCTATCTGACTTTTGTATGAACAAAGCATAATTAAGAGATGTTCCTGCTCACGGCTCAAATGCTTACTAGTCCTTACTTTCACACAGTACTGTGTGGAATGGTAAGACTTTTGCCTTGAGTGCTGGCCCAGTATTAATATGAGCCAGAGATGTTTGTACAGGAATGCCAGCCGTTTTAATACTTTTTTTTTTTTTTTTTTTTGAGTTCAAGATTTAAGCTTTTTGAATAAAGTGGCCAAAACTGAGCTCTGTATCTTTAACCTTGAAGGCTTTTTTTCCACTGTTTGAGTTTTCCCACAAGAGTCTTTGTTCTTCGCACCTGCTATAGCTTGAAAAGGTTCCCAGTTGTGGTGGTTTGGTGTCCGGCAGGGTTTTGGTAGTGGAGGAGGGGGCTACAGAGGTGGCTCCCGTAAGAGGCTTCGAGAAGCTCCCCTGGCTCCGATTTTGGACTCGCCTCTGGCCAAGGCCAGGCCAATGACGCCTCTGCGAATAAGTGTTTAAGAGTGAAAGAAGGGCTTGATTGCTGTCTGTCTTTGTTTTGTGTGTTTGTGTTGGTGAGCGAAGGGGGATGGGAGAGAGACAGCCCTGCGGACACCCGGACGGTGAGGAAGGGGAGGGGGAGCTGTGCCGCTGCAGAGGTTCCCCTGCGGCCCGCGGTGGGGTGGCGGCTGAGCCCCTGGAGCCCAGCGGTGGCCCAGAGGTCGCCCTGCAGCCCGCGGAGGGCCCCGGGCCGGAGGAGCAGGACCCGGGCCCGGAGCAGAGCGCGACTGCGGCTGCGCTGGAGCCGCCCGTCGGTGGGAGGACGGCAGCCCCGGGAGGGCCCCGCGCTGGGGGGTTCTGGGGAGCTGCGGCCCCGCGGGAAGGACTCGCGTTGGGGCAGTTCCTGGAGGGCTGTCTGCCGGGAGAGGGACCCCGCGGTGGGGCAGGGGAGGGCTGCGAGGGCCCCTCTCCCTGAGGGGGAAGGAGCAGCGGAGACACCTTGTGCCGGACGGACTGTGACCCCCATTCCCTGCCCCCTGCGCTGCTGGGGGGGAAGAGGGAGCAGAGCTGAGCCCGGGGAGACCGGAGGGGTGGGGGGAGGTGTGTTGTATTTCAGACCTGGTTGTATCTCTCATTCTCCTTGATGGTGGTGGTTGTTTGTATTAAATGTATGTTGTTATCCCCAAGTTGAGTCTGTCTGTTGCCCGTGACCATGACTGGTGAGTGAGCCCTCCCTGTCCTTTGTCTCGACCCTCAAGACTTTTTGGTTGTATTTTCTCCTCCCCATCCCTCAGGGGACCGGGTAGGGGTGAGCAAGCGGCTCAGTGGTGCTTTTGTTGCCAGCTGGGTGGGCTCAAACCACAACACCAGTCAAACTCAGTAGTCACCTCATCTAATCTTTCTAAAGCCATTACTTCAAATCTTTTCTCAAGTTTTCTTGCGGACTGCTGTATGCAGGGAATGATCATCTTGTAATTGGGAGGCAACAAATCATGGTTACTGTTACAGATGTTCTTCAGAAGTTGTGTTTATTTTCATATACTGCATGCATTATTTACCTGCTTCTTTAAATGTTCCACTGAAAGTACCACTTGCTGCATAGCTGCACAGAATTCAGTGTCATTCAGTCTTGACCTGCTTGAAGTTTCCAGCTAATATACCAATATGACTAATACTGATAATTGGGGCGGCGGGGGAGCCACTAAAGAGGTACTGGGTGATAGCTTTCATATCAAGGGATGGGATGGAGGGTAATGAGAAAGAAGAAAAAGGCTTTCATCCATGCCTTCATCTACCCTCAGGTGATGTAACAGTTCAAATTGTAGTTTTTCTGAGGAAGAATTTCTCCTTTCTTTAATGGGATTTATGCCTGAATACTGACTTCAGGACTTCTTTAGAAGACATTCTGACTTTCTCTTTTTTACCACATAACACACTTCCTCCTTTTCTATATACAGCTCATAAAACTGAGTGTGCTGTTAGTTGACTATTTTCGTAATTATTTCTAGTCTAAATAGATAAATCCAGCAGTATGAATTCCTTTTAAGATTACAAAAAACATGTGCAGTGATCAGATGGTATATGCAAAAGATTTGAGTCAGTTATCTGTAATAGTGCAATGAAAGATGTCTGTTTTTTTTTCTGATTACTTAATTTACTAGAAATCAAAGTGGAACAAACAGCTGGTTGCTCAAATTTCGTGTGTGTTCATGTTTCTTTGAGTTGAAAGGCTTCATACTACTTGCTAAGAATGTTCAGTCTGAAGATCACTATTTATTTAAGGCTAGAGAAGACAGATGAAGAATCTAACCACTAGCACGTTTTAGGAATGGCTGCTTATTGTTCAGAAGATAGAAAACTGCGTGTCACTTGTCATTATAAGGGGTTACATATTAGCAGAATCCCTACAAAGCTATTGTAGTTAGTACAAGTGACATGCTACATTATTGCTATGTTTTTCAGTGTTAAAATGTCTGTACATTCTTATCTATTGAGTGAATTACTTTTATTTCTTTGCTTAAAACCATGAACTCTGGTGCCAATGTCTCAAAAGGGTTCTCTTATGGAAGGTGTAGAATAAATAGAAATCACAGTTAATGATTCCACCTGTAGTTTGGAGCTAAATCGTAGGGTAAAAAAATGCAGCTTTTATGGTTGTCTAATTTGAACTATGTTATTCTGCATAACAATTCAGTAATGTTTTGTTACCAGAAAGTAAGTGCACATAATGTTACAGACATGATATAGAATGCCTTTTAGTGAAGATTGAATTTGAAAATGAAAAGTGGTTTGAGGAAGCTGAGTGTTCAGACTACCAGAATGACTGGATTAAAGTAGTACTTCTGTAATGCTTATTGTGGAAATAACATAGAAATACAAGTGGTGTAGGAAGTAGCTTAGATTTTTTTGTGTGTGTGAGTTTAAAAAAAAGCTCTGTATTGAATAATAATTGCAACATACTTTGTTTTTTATTAAATGCTGGTATTTGTCATTACTGTGATGTGAAGGGCAAACTCATGGTCTCGGCATGTTTAAGTAGCTGGGCTGTTGTATGAGATTGGGACAAACAGGTTTTGTCCCATTGTTTCCGTGTCCCAAACATGATTTGATTGCTCTCGAAGTCTGTATTTGTGGTTTCTAGCCACTTGCTATGACCTTCACTGCTGCCACCACTGTAGTCTCCACCTGGATCTTCTCCACTGATTCTATATCTATCTGAGAGTCAAGGATGATGCAGCCTCCATGCCTGTCTTCTACTAGTCCTGATTTGTTAGCCTGATGGTGGTCAGTAGAAGTGAGGCATAGCACAGAATCAAAGTTTATGTTGTCTTAACTTACTCTTTGCAAAGAGGTAACTGTCCTGTTCCTGTACCTTTCCACCAGTACTAGTCTCTTTCATGTGCCGTGGAGGAAACTGCAGGAAGCCCTGTTGTGATAGTTACGCATCAGGGCTCTGTGAGAGGATCCTAGGGGCAAGGGAGTGACTGAGGCAGTTGTTGGGCGATGGAAGTGTCACAAAGAAAACTGGTTGGTGTTTGGGAAAAAATTGTCTTTGAGAGGTGAGATTAGGATCCTTATACTGATTCTTTTTTTCTCTCTTCTGCAAGTGAAGATGAATTCAGGAAAGGTGTGTGAAGTATAAGTTTTTTGCAGCAGAAAAGGTTAACAGGAGGAATATTGTTGGGTGCCTCTAAATTTAGAGCTGGACAGACAGGATGGAAAAAGAGCCAGCTGACTTTAATCTATATCTAGTCTGAATTTACATAGGCATTGAAAAGGGATTGTAGAAGTTTTGTATCTAAAGTTAGGATTGTTTATATTCAGGATTCCTGGATTTGAGGAGTAAACCTGTCTTAATTAGCACTTGGCCTTTGAGAAAGGCTTGGGATTCAAAAACTTAAAAGAAAAAAAAAATCCGAACTCCAAAAGTACTTTCTGAAATATCCCATTTATGGGAACTGGTTTAGCAGCTAGTGCTTTAGATATGCTGATTTGGGTGTAAATTATTGCAACATAGGAGGTAACCTGTGTAAGTAATGCTACAAGACTACTGTCTTACCAGAGGGAATGCTCAATACTGGTGTCCTTCCAAAGGCTCAAACGTACAGGTATGGCAGACATTTTGTTTGCTTTTTGCAATTTGATGATTCTCAGGAACTTTTCTGTGACACAGAGGGGATATGTGCAAAAAGTGCAGATATCCAGGTCATGCTAATAAATAATGACAGCAAATCTTATATGAAAGAATATTAATATCAGTTTTGTCTTAAAAAATCGTTTGTCCACATTTAGAGAACTTCAGGTATATAAAGTCTTGCATAAAAATAAATAATTTTATTAATTTAAATATTCCTTTTGTAGGAAACATCCTTCATGCCAAACTGTTTTTCCCTTGACTAAAATGTCTGCAGCCAGCATCCTTCTCATTTTTTTGAAATTTAAATACACCATTACTTAATACAAAGTTACATGTAAATGCAGTTTTCTTTGTATTCAGTTCAGTGGTTTATGCAGAAATTTGTGTCTATACTGGTGTGCAACAGGATTCATGGTTGCTGTCAATAAAGCAAATAATTACTAGAGAAAATAGGTGGTTACTCTTAAGTTATGAAAGGTGAATTATGCTTTAAATTCCTTGTGATAACCAAACGTTGTGAACTAGTTTCTTAGACAAAATGTTATTTAACAGGCAGTTAGGAACGATGTATCATAACCTCCTTAATATGTTTGTGTAACAGTACCAAAGACTGAGACACAACCAATTAGATCGGCGTAGGGCCAAGGTCTGTGGTTTTCAGCCTGTGATTGTTTGTTTATAGCTCTTCGGGGCTTTAGAGTGAGCTTTTAAGTATATTAATTCACTCTTAAGTCTGGGTCCCATGGTAATATACTGCTCTTACTTTGTTGGTTATTTATACATTACGTATTAAAATTTCTTTGTAATGATCATGAGCATATGTACCCTTATGTTTATTTCAGACCATTCTGGATCTTTATAGTGTGCTATATGAATGCTTACATATAACTTTTGGAGTTCTCCATTTGTTTTTATATGAGAAGATTTTCGGCACTTGCTTAATATTTTGTGATGTGTTACTGACTTCTTCACTGTTGTGTTTTTTGTTTCCTACCTAATTTGTCTAAATTGCTAAAGTGCGGTTTTTATTTTTTCAAATGCCTGTATAAAATGCACCAAAATATAGAGATCCTAGTCATACTTGCCACGTGAAAGTGGTGATTTATTTAGTTAAAGTTTATTTAACTTGAAATTAAAAAATAAATATCAAGGAAAAATTTAAATATGAGAAGATATGAGAGTTTGCATAAAACTGTGTGGAGACTGAGACTAAATGTCACAGGATTCCTTCCTCATTGAAAAGTTTTGAGGTACTCTACAGCATAGGCAAAGTTAATGTGAATCTTATATTTTTATCCATCCTTAGGGAATAAGGAAAAAAAAAAAAGGATTATGCGAAACCATGTTTTGCCAACAATACATTGTTCTCTTAAAGATTAATCTTTGAGGAAATGATCTATTAGTTTAAATTTTACCTGTTACATGCATATGTTTGATTTGGGGGTTAAAATATGAAATCTCAGAGAACAGAAAAGGCAGAGAGTAAGTTGCACTGCTTTGTAAGATCTTTCTTTTCATAAAACAAGCTGATCCTGAGAAGCAAATTGCTGGCAGTTCATTGTTTAGTAGGTATTTCAGTAGTATTTTTTCCCCTTTCTCTTTATCCTTAACTTTCAGATCTCTCATATCTCACAACTAAAACCCGTGATTCTTGATAAAATGATGTTTCATTTCTTAATGTTCTGAATTAGTAGCTGCGTTATAAGTATTGATAGAGTCAATGTGGATATAAAGTCTTTATAATATTTAGGAATACACTGGAGCATATTCAGTGCATTGTAAGTTTCTTTTGTGTGTTCTGTAGCTTTTAAACATTTAGATTGAGTATTCCTTATTATTCCTAAAAAAAAAAAAAGCTTTCTTACTGTCTTTTCATCTCTGAAATATCCATTATATATTTTTGGAGGAGTTGCTTATTCACGTTACTGTTGGAAAATGGAACAGACTCCCAAAGAGTAATACAGAAATATTGCTCAGGTATGCAGAGATATGTTTAGGATGGAAGAAGCTCAGCTGGAGCTTGAACTAGCAAGAGGTGTCAAGAATAACACGAAAAACTCCTGTGGGTATGTTAGTACCAAACAGAAGTTGGGAAAATGTAGATCCACTGCTGCATGGGACTGGCAGGTTAGTTACGAAGGACACAGAAAAGGCAGAAGTACTGCATTTTCTCTTTGCCTTGGTCTGCATAAGAAAGGTCAGCTCCCAAATCTCTATGCCAAGAAGCGAGAACAAAGCAAACAGCAAACCACTGATAGTAGAGGAGGACTGAGTTAAGGTCCATCTGTACCAGCTGGACACATACACATGAACAGGATCTTATGAGATGTATCTGAGTTGGTGGCACTGGAGAGCCACCATCTATCATATTTGAAAGGTCATTGAAGACCTAAGTGACTGGTAAAGGGCAAATATTACACCCGTCTGCAAAAAGGAAAATTTGGGAAACTACAGACCAGTCAGTCTCACTTCAGTCTCTGGGGAAATAACGGAACAAGTGTTTGTGGAAGTTGTTTTCAGGCACATGAAAGACAAGAAAGTGGCTGGGAAAACCCAGGTCACATTTACCGAGGGTAAACTGTGCTTGCCCAACCTGACTGCCTTCTGTGATGAAACCACTTGCTGAGTGGATGAGGGAAGAGTTACGGATGCTGTCTACCTTGACTTTAACAAGGCAGTTGACATGTTCTCCCCTAGCATCCCTGGAGACAAGTTGATAAGATGCAGTCTGGACATACGGACAGTGAAAAGTGGTTCACCTGCCAAGATCAAAGGATGATGTAATGTTAACGGCTTAAAGTCAAACTGTCAGCTCGTCACAAGTGGAGTTGCTTGAGGGTCAATGCTGGGTCTGGTAGTACTATTCAATATCTTTGTAAGTTTTCTAATGATAGGATTGAACCTTCACTAAGTTTGCAGATGAATTCAAAGTGGAAGGAGAGGTAGGTATGTGGGAAGGAGGAGCCACCATTCAGAGAGACCTTGACGGTCTGGAAGACTGGGCCAACAAGAGTTGCATGAGGTTTAACAAAGATAAATATGAAGTCCTGCACCTGGAATGGAGTAATCTTAAGTGGTAGAACAGGCTGGGGAATGACTGGCTGGGGTATAGCTCTGCTGCAAAGGACCTGGGGGTTCTAGGGGACAGCAAGCTTAACGTGAACTAGGAGTGTACCGTGTCAGTAAAGGCAAACAGTGTCCTGAACTGCATCAGGAAAAGAACCATCAGCAGATCAAGGCGTGTGCTTATTCTACTCAGCACTTGATAGTCCAGCAGAAGGTGATCAGAGGGTCGGAGACTGCTGAGGTGGGAAAGATAACTGGTCTTCCTGTGGTAGATACAGAGAGAAGTACTCTGTTCATAAGGACAACAGAAGAAGAGGCAGTGGGTACAAGTTGCTTTAGGAGAATTCCATCCAGCTAAAATAAATAAATCCTTAATTAAGAATTAAACATAGGAATAGTTTTCCCAGAGAACTGGTGGAATCCCCCTTGCCAAGCCGTGCTGAAGACTTGAAAGGATGCTGGATAACCTAATCTAGGGCTGTGCATCATTGGAAGTTTGGGCCAGGTCATCTCCAGATATTTCTTGCAGTCTAGACTTTTCTATTTTTCTACCAAATAGGCGATAATGTTTTCTTGTTATTTTGTGAAAGATGGTCCAGAATAGTTAATATTAATGAAGCATTCTGTCTGTTCTTAATGGATCAGACTGGACTTATTTTTATTCAAGAATACAGTCAGTAGTAGCTCTAATGAGTAGAGATGGATGATCCACATATCCTGAGTCTGGTTGGGCTGGGATGTGCAATGGAATTCTTACTGGAATGCTTGTATGTTTTGTCTGCAAAGCATAAAACATTTTTTCTTTCATGCAGGCAAGAGATTTCAGCAGTGGTTGATTTTGTTTGTACTGTGATTTGGCAAGTATATGGCATTGCACACAGAAACGTGGTAGTTGAAATCTAAATAAAAATAATTAACCTACATGGTGACATTATTATAATCAAATTTAAGTTATGCTTTTTTGGTTTTTTTTTAAAAGGATTTTCAAGGTTATTAACTTGATGTATATGCCTGTCAAAAATAATATTCATAACTTATTTATTACTGTGGTGTATATGTTTAACAAACACTAATTCTATTTAAACAAAGTTTTGCTTCATTAGACTTGACACTGTCTCTACATATCTATATTTTTTTCATGGAGTATTCCAGTTTCTGTTCAAAATTGGGAGTTAAGTGTCCTGAACAGATATCAGGATATAAAAGTTTTATTTCTGAAATTCTTTGAAATTTGGAGAAAAAAATTGTTGGTAAAACTTTCTGAGTTTGAACTTAAGCTGGTTATAGAGGGTCCTCAAATATGTATGTACAACACCCTTTTGGGTTATTCCTAACCTTGTAAATGTTGATTGGGGTTCTGCTAATGATCTCAGCTAAACTAGAGAAGCTATTTCAAGAAATCTGAGGAGATGCACACATCTGCCTTTGAGGAAAGATATTTACATGTAGCCTGGTGCGTGGTTTATTGATAGTAGTTATAAGTTTATCTGTACTGTATAGAAAGTTGGGCATTTGCCTCAAGGTTTTAGTTCACTATGTTAGGTGTCTATCTGTATGGAGAAGGAGGGATGTTAATTCACAGTCTGCTTCATTACTTTGGGAGTAAGCTGTGGATGCATAACAGTTTTTAATCTTTGAATTGGTGAGGTAGTGCATGTTTTGTACTCCTTATTGAAAGCATTGTAAGTTTCCTTCTAAATTCCTTAACTTCTTTTATTGGGTTATTAAACATATTATAGGTCATGCCTCTGTGCTTTGCAGTTTTCAGTGTTCCTAATTCTTGCCAACAAGATACAGAGGATTTGGACAGAGTATGCAAAATGTCACTTCCTTATTGAAACTTTGGTGTGCTGACAGAATTGGTTGATCTGTGTTTAGCAAGATCAAAGGGCAAGCTCAAAATAACGTTGCTACCGTAAAAATTAATGCTTTATTCTATCTCAAATATGCTGCTTACTTTCCTCTTGTCAGAGAAAAGGCGCTTTGGGCACCTTTTGGCGCTTGGTAGAATAACTTCACTGTTCAATTTTGTGTGTGCCAGATTTCTAAAAGACTTTTTTTTTAATAAAAATATTTATTGAGTAAGATTAAAATTTAAAGTATGATCTATAAACCATTAAATTTCATGCCTTTTTAGGTTACAGCTTTTGTGGTGTGTTTTGAAAGTTTGTGTTAAAGCGGAGTATAGAACAGTACCGTACAAGTAAATTTCTAGGAATTTATGGTATTTGGAAAGTGAGGCTTATGCAAAGTTGTTGGAACAGATTTTTCAAACACAACACTTAGCTTTTCAACAGTATATAAATTCTGATTAGAAAGTGTGTGAAAATATCCAAAGAAGGCAAGAGGCATCGTGTCAGAGTAAACACTGTAAAACTTGGTTTCTTTTGATGTCTTATCTAAGTTAAATGGCCATCCTTGTCATATAGAAATGTAGGTGGAAAAATTCTAGTAACAGCAATATGCCTATCTTGGTGGAGTGCCCTTGGCTTTCTCAAACATTTTCTCTGGCAACATTGTGAAATGCAAGTCAGGCACATGCTACAAAAACTCTAGACTGACAGTTACAACAGCCAGCCATGGAGTGGCCAAATGTTTAAAAGCATGCAATGAGAATTAATTGATTGCATCAGGGTTTTTATACTTATGGGAAGTAAGGTAAAAAATAACTAACCTTTCTGTGTTCTTCCAGTATTGGAGGGGGGAAGTAAGAAAGTGATGGATCTAAACCGTAGATTTCCTTTTGGATTGACAAACCTCGGTAGAAGTGTAGGTAGTATTTAAAAGAGCGTGTGTCTTCCTCACAGTTGTTTCTGGGGTTGATCTGTCAATATCAGTTGATATTAGCTCAGCAGACCTCCAAAAGACTGCTGTTTGTACTGGTGTTTTGCAAGCAGGACTGTTAATTGGAAGTTGGCAAGGAATTTCTTTCCTACCAGTTAGGTTTTTAAGTTTGGAAGTGCTACTTCTGTGAATTGATTCAAGAAGAGTTTATTCGCAAGTGGAGACTACCTGTCTAAATCCTAATGTAGCTGTAGGAGGAAGTGGCTGATTCCATTGTCGTAAAATCATAGAATGGTTTGGGTTGGAAGGGACCTTAAAGATCACCTAGTTCCAACCCCCCTGCCATGGGCAGGGACACCTTCCACTAGACCGGGTTGCTCAAAGCCCCACCCAACCTGACCTTGAACACTTCCAGGGAGGGAGCATCCACAACTTCTCTGGGCAACCTGTTCCAGTGTCTCACCACCTTCACAGTACGGAATTTCTTCCTGATATCTAATTGAAATCTTCCCTCTTTCAGTTTAAACCATTACCCTTCATCCTATCACCACACTCCCTGACAAAGAGTCTCTGCCCACCTTTCCTGTAGGCCCCCTTTAAGTACTGGAAGGCCACTATAAGGTCTCCCCAGAGCCTTCTGTTCTGCAGGCTGAACAACCCCAACTCTCTCAGCCTGTCCTCATAGGGGACATCCAGTTCATCTTCATGGCTCTCCTCTGGAACCTCTTGAGCAGGTCTATGTCTTTCTTGTGCTGGGAGCCCCAGAGCTGGACGCAGTACTGCAGGTAGGGTCTCACGAGAAGCAGAGTAGAGAGGGAGAATCACCTCCCTCGACCTGCTGGCCACGCTTCTTTTGATGCAGCCCAGGATGTGATTGACTGTCTGGGCTGAGAGCACACAGTGCCTATATTCAGTTTTTCATCACCAGCACCCCCAGATCCTTCTTCACAGGGCTGCTCTCAATGCATTCATTGCCCAGCCTGTATTTGGGCTTAGGATTGCCCTGACCCAGGTGCAGGACCTTGCACTTGGCCCTGTTGAACTTCATGAGGTTGGCCTGGGCCCACCTCTCCAGCCTGTCAAGGTCGCTCTGGATGGCCTCCCTTCCCTGCAGCATGTCGACCTCACCACACAGCTTGATGTCGTCGGCAAACTTGCTGAGGATGCACTCAATGCTACTGTCCATGTTTCCGACAAAGATGTTAAGCCCACTGACCCTGAGGAATACCACTCATCACTGGTCTCCACTCAGACATTGAGCTGTTGACCATGAGTCTTTGACTGCAACCTTCCAGCCAATTCCTGATCCACTGAGTGGTCCGTTCATCAAATCTGTGTCTCTCCAATTTAGAGACAAGGATGTCGTGCAGGACAGTGTTGAATACTTTGCACAAGTCCAGACAGATGACAACGGCTGCTCTTCCCTTACACACCAACACTATAAGCCCATTGTAGAAGGCCACTAAATTTGTCAGGCATGATTTGCCCTTACTGAAGTCGTGTTGGCTGTCACCAGTCACCTCCTTATTTTCCATGTGCCTTAGCACATTGTCCTGGAGGATCCACTCCACGATCTTGCCAGGCACAGAGGTGAGACTGACTGGTCTCTAGTTCCCCACGTCTTCATTTTTTCCATTTTTAAATATGGGGCTTATGTTTCCTCTTTTCCAGTCAGCAGGAACTTCACTGGAATGCCACGACTTTTCACATATGATGGATAGTGGCGTAGCCACTTCACCCGCCAGTTCCCTCAGGACCCGCAGATGCATCTCATCAGGTCGCATGGACTTGTGCACCGTCAGGTTCTTTAGACGATCTTGAACCTGATCCTGTCCTACAGTGGGCGGTTCTTCATTCTGCCAGTCCCTGCCTTTGCCTTCTGTGACCTGGGTGGTGTGGCTGGAGCACTTGCCAGTGAAGACTGGGGCAAAACAGTTGTTGAGTACCTCAACCTTCATACCCCAGGTAACAAAGTCTCCCATTTTTTTCTGGAGAGGGCCAATGCTATCCCTAGTCTTCCTTTAGTCACTGACATGTCTATAGTATTTTTTCTTGTTGCCCTTGCTGTTCCTAGCCAGGTTTAATTCTATCAAGGCCTTGGCCTGGGCACTTTCTCTGTATTCCTCACAGGTTAGCTGTCCTTGCTTCCACCCTCTGTAGACTTCCTTTTTGTGTTTGAGTTTGTCCAGGAGCTCCTTGTTCATCCATGCAGGCCTCCTGGCATTTTTGCTTGACTTCTTCTTTGTTAGGATGCATCGCTTCTGAGCTTGGAGGAGGTGATCCTTGAATATTGACCAGCTGTTTTGGGCCCCTCTTCCCTCCAGGTCTTTATCCCATGGTACTCTGCTAATGAGTTCCCTGAAGAGGCTAAAGTCTTCTCTCTTGAAGTCCAGGTTAGCGAGCTTGCTGTGAGCAGTCCTTGCTGCCCTGAGGATCTTGAACTCCACCACTCATGGTTACTGCAGCCAAGGCTGCCCTTGAGCTTGACATTCCTCACCAGCCCCTCCTTGTTGGTGAGAACAAGGTCCAGCATAGCTCCTCTCCTTATTGGTTCCTCCATCATTTGGAGAAGAAATAATCATCAGGGCATTCCAGGAGCCTCCTGCATTGCTTGTGCCCTGCTGTGTTGTGCTTCTATCAGATATTGGGGTGGTTGAAGTCCCCCATGAAGACCAGCGCTTGCGATCATGAGGCCACTCTTATCTGTCTGAGGGCCTTGTATCTTATCTGAGGCCCTTGTTCCCTCAGTCCTCCTGACTGGGCAGCCTGTAGCCCCACTAGAATGTCTTCTGTCCCTGCCCACCCTTTAATCCTGACCCCTAAGCTCTCAGCTGGCCCTCTTCCATCTCCAGGCAGTGCTCCATGCTCTCCAGCTGGTCACTGACATAAAGGGTGACACCCCCTTATTGTCTCCCCTGCCTGTCCTTCCTAGAGATCCTGTACCCTTCCATTCCAGCACTCTACTCATAGCAGCCATCCTACCAAGTGCTCGTGATGTGAATTAGATTGCAGGCGTGCACATAGCTCTTGTCTCTCAACTTCTTGTTTGTTCCCTGTGCTGCCTGCGTTTGTATAGAGGCACTTAAGTCATCAATGTAG
Source organism: Leptosomus discolor (assembly GCF_034619465.1). Taxonomy (NCBI): domain Eukaryota; kingdom Metazoa; phylum Chordata; class Aves; order Leptosomiformes; family Leptosomidae; genus Leptosomus; species Leptosomus discolor. The sequence continues at coordinate 44,923,446 of NC_141419.1, read as the reverse complement.
TCTTTCACTATTGCACTTCTCTTTTGTCCTGTAGTAACAGCTACTAATTTGAAAATGGCACTCCCTAATCTTTAAAAGGAAGTTTGTAAGGTGCTGGGAGCAGAGAGGTGAAAATTGGGGAGCATGTCCCCTAGAATCGCAGCTAGTTTTGACTAGCTTTTGCTATGTTTCTGAGCGAATGAGAAACAATTAGTGGGACAAAGCATCTAGATGCCAGAAAACATAATATGGAGAAAACAATGATTCATGCTTCAGTACAAACAGGATGGTTGTGGGGACTTAATTACTGTGTACAATCAAATCTGCAACAGTTAGTTTGCCTCAGCTCACTGGTAGCTCAGGTTCCTCCTTTCTTATATCTTTGGATAGAAGGGCTTAGAGATCCCTGTGGTGTGGAGTCACAGACCCACAGTACAGCCCTCAGAGTCCAGTGGGAGTGGATGTGAAGAAGGAGATGGGCCAAATGTGTCTGCGGATTTCAGCTGTGGCCCGTGGGAAAGTTGCAGAGGTTCTTATGTGAGAGTTTTTGTGGTTTGAAAAGCTTAGCTACTTTGTTGTTCTGAGCAGTTGAGCAAATACTATTTTCAGATACTTTAAAGTAGACAACTTGGGGTGAGAGGAGGGGTCTTTGATTTCAGTAGCTGAGACAGCAGAAGTCTCTGGTTGAACCTGCACTCTCCTTCATGACTGTCTTCAGAAACTTAACCTTTCCTCCTTCTGACTTGAGAACAGATTTCAAAGAAGTATGTGAATAGTCCTCCGCTATACGGGTCAAGGAATTCTTCAAGAATTCTTTGATCAGTGGTTGAATCTTATAACAGGAACAAAAGTATTAAGCCAGTGGCAGTTCCATCTCCTGTGAATCAGAGGATGCCAAGACACATGTTCTGTTGGAGTGCAGCAAGTGGATTCTGTCTAAAAGTCTTCTCTCTGAAAAAGCTTCAGTTACTATTATTATGCTTTTTGGGCTAAATTAGCAAAGAGTTAGGAGAAGAACTTTTTCCATTTCTTTGACAGTTATGAGGGCAAAATACTTAAGAAGGGAAATGTAAGATTACAGAGTTGGTTAAGGCACTAAAATCAGCTGTTGTACTAGAAATTTTTTTTACAGTACTCAAAATCATTAATTTTAAATTGGCACCTGCTTTGTAATCCATTCTTACGAAAGTTTTTGTTGAAAATTTAATAGATTTCTTTAAATATCTTCAAGGAAATACATATTCTAAATGAAGGAAGAAGCCTGCAGTTTATATATTTTTTGTTTTGGAAGAGTTTGGATTTTTGGGGTTGAGTCCATTTTTTTAAATGAGTCTGCATAAGTCAAAACCTAAAAATTGCCTTAGTCTTATCTTGACAGTGGATTTTCTTAACAGCAATACTAGGGGTATTTTTTAGGTTCAATGCCTCTCTTTTTTTGAAGTTTTCTTTATCTACTTTTCAACGGTATGCCCAGTGAGCAGGATTTTAGTGTGTGGAAGTTTTGAGTCAGGTTGTACAGCCATACAGTTTTCTTGTTCATAAAGCATGCAGTTCCTTGTTGTTCTTATATAGGCAATGATTTGGACAAGTTGTAGAAGCTAGACCTAGTTTTTAACTGGTGTCGAAGAAGTGATATTTTTTCATTTGCACACTTGCTGATGCAACTTTTAAGGCAGGTATTGTCATGAAGTTTTATGAAGTTTCCTTTAGTTGCAGAACCCTATACATAAATGCATTTGTGAAAGTTGCTTGCAGTTTTATGTGATTTAGAGTTCTATCCAGATTTACGGATGCAATTTTGTTTGCTTTTCAGGTACCTGGCAAGATTTCTGTGTTCATTGATTGTGAATTACTAAGGTAGCAATTGCAGTTTTGCTGCAGTGCAGACTTGACCACAGTAATTCCTGGTTTATACTGCCTGCTTAACTGGCCTGTCATACTGTCTTCCGTTGGGGCATATTCTAGAAGGTAGTTCGGAAGCTTTTGGCAAGGTGTCTGGTAGTGTGAGTTAAACTTGACGTTATTTATCAAGAAACATTCAAATGCAGTCAGTACTGATGTGTCATTGTTTTTATATTGACATGCATAGAAGGAGAACAAAAGTCATAGTGAAATGTGGAGCTTTGCTATGATGGTAGCATAGGAGTAGAAGGGGAGATGTAGAGCTGCTTTATTGGGCGTGTTACCTTAAAACAGCAGCTGGATGTCTATCAGAAAATGTCAGATTGAGATACTGATTTTCACAGAGCTAGACTAGAGCTGTAAAGTTCAACTAATGCTGTCAGCAAAAGTATGACTAAAAAAGTATGTTTGGTGAAGAGGGTCAAGAGAGTCTAGTATGAGTTAAGACCAGAAAGGTAAAAGGAGGAGCCTATGGCTGTTTAAGTTAAAATTCAGAGCTACAATCTTAGCTTAATCTGAGTCTGATGCATTTTCCTAAGTGGATAATATTTTGGTTCTCAGGGTAGAGAAACATAAAACTGTTTTTTACGTTGGTTGTATGCCTTCTTTAGCCTTTTCAGACATATGCAAGGAGACTAACTTAATAGGTTCATTTTTACCAAATGGAAAAAATAGTCAGTAAGTGGCAGTGTGAATGTTGCACTTTGGAGAATAAATGTGCTAATGCAGCTTTTGTCTTTTTCATGTATTCTTTCTCTAGAAGAAAGATGGACTTCATTCTTACTCTGTATTTAGCTATTATTATTATTACTACTGTCTCTCTTTTTCTTTAGCCATTCATGAGAGAAATCATATCTTTGCATATCAGAGAATTTTTAAAACCACATTTTTGTAACCATCTCTATTTACAGTGTGCTTTTTAAACAGAATTATTTTCATATATTCATGAAGAAAGAGATTAAAAATTTGAAGTTTTAGCAGTTTTTTGGAAGAATGAAAAATATGGTATTCAAAAATACATTTCAGTGAGTTAAAAAATGGTAGTAGCTGCACTGTAGAATTTTTTGTTTAGATAAATATAATCTGTTAATGTAAAACCATGCACCCTAAGTGTTTTAGATAAAGAATAACATAAGGAATAAAAGATTAACAAGAGCTCAATATGAAAAACTCATGTTTATCAGACTTTGTGACACAGTTGGGAAAATAAAAGTGTATCTCAGATGAAATGTTAGCATAAATGCTGTTGTTCATAAACTATTTTAATATGAGAAGAAGAAATGTCACTGGGAAAAATATACTTACTGAAAATCTGGTGGTGGATAATTTGATTTTTTTGAGGTTTTTTTTTGGTGGTGTTTGTTTGTTTATTTGTTTTTCCTTGATAAACAGTCCATGTTTTCCTTGAAATCTGTGGAAAATAAGTGTGACCAATTTGAACTCTCCTTGCCTCAGGGTAGACTTAAAATTTTTTGGAATACAGAAATATTTTACTTTTGAAAACCTATTTACAGTACTGTATACAGCTTGCTAATATGTATGTGAAATGTCACTTACAGGTGCTGACCTTAAAGAAAGAGCAAAAATGCACGCAAGTGAAGTTAGTTCTTTTGTCTCAAAAGCAAGAGCAACTATTAATGAAATGGGTATGTAACCTCTCACTTGAACAATGCCATTTTAACTGTAACCTGGGAAGTGTTAGATCAGAGGAATGACATAAACATGCATGGTTAATTCTTCACAGGTAGTAGGATATCCATAACTATTTCTATTAATAAATACGAATCATGGTGCATTACTTCTTTTAAAATGTTCCTAATTGACTTGGACCTTTTTTTTAGAATGCTAGAAAAAGATAAATATCAACTGAAGTAGAGGTGATTTGCCCTGCTGTTTTCATAAAGGATGGACTGTTCAGTGACATCCAAGTACTTAATTTTTACTATCGTAGTTGATATAGTTAACACGGTCTTTAAAACATTTTTAGAAACATGTTAAACATCAGCTGTTGATAGAAAGTTAGCTTCTAAGGCCTTCTAAAATTTTGTTTAATGTGCACTTGTTCTAGTGTAGTAAAACCTGTTAATAGATTGGGATTTTAATTGACTTATACCAGTTTTAAGTATAGTAATTTCTCTGGAAATGTTACATTATGAATTCACCGTCAAATCATTGTGTTTCTACATCTCTGCTGATAATTTTTAGTGTAATTGTTTTTCAACAGGGCATTGCCGATGTTTTGTCAAAAAGAGAAGTCAAGTGTACCAAGTCTGGAGCAATTAATTTTATACATTTGATTTATATATGCGACATATTTTGTCACTTGAAATTTTGGCGTAAAACTCTGCGAAATAAATAATTTCTTAGTGAATATTTTTAGATGTATTTCCTAGATAACATTGGGTCAGATCTTGGTTTGGCAGAATGTTATGAGTGGAAACAACTATGTTTTTGCATGTAAATGACAGGCAACTGAAGAATGGGTCTTTGATTAGGTACTTCACCAAGATATTTGTGTCTTTGAATTAATGTCTTGTCTTTGAAGTGAAGTGGATCCTCAAGGCTCTCTAAATAAATAAAATCAGTAAAATATCTAGAAGTGAATAGATTATTAATTTCCTGCAGCTGATATGTATTTTATACTTGCATTTGTTCTTTTATTGGAAAGCTGAACAAGTTGTTCCATTTAGTTACTCTGTAAGATTTTTTGGAAGCTTTCTTAGCTCTAAGGAATTATTTTTCAGCCTTTCTTGGACTGGAGTTACTGGAAATACTTTCTGAGCCATTACTAATGTTTAAATAGGGGCAAGTGGTTTTAAGATTTTCCTATGATCAGGAAACAGTTTTTTAAAAATTTGTTTATTCTTAATTTTTTAAGAGAGAAAATTCATGAGGTCTAAAAAAGTATTTGGATTTGGCATTCTGCACTGAGTAACTGGAAAATATACACAGTGATTTGATGCTTTGTTTTGCGTCAGCATTGAAAAGACTTTAAGACAAATGTTTGATTGTCTTCAACTTCATTAAGGTTCCTGTGAGAGTATTTAACTACTGAATACGTAAGCAAATTTTCATTGTTATCTAAAAGGTGGATCATTATGCTAACAGTGAATTACTTGAAGTTTAGGAAACCAGTATGAGTGCTTTCATTCGTTGATCTTTAGTTTCTTTCTGAATAAAGAAGCATGAAATTATGAGTAAGCGGCATTAATATTTGAGAATCTAGGTCACTGAAGTACCTAGATAGGAAGGTTTGTGTGGCAATGTAGTAACAGCAAATAGACATGCTGCAGGTTGGAAAAGAGGAGGAATTTGAACATAGCCCTTGTCTGGTATTGTAAGAAAATTCTGGCTTAGGTTGAAAGAGTGTCTCTCTCCCCTCCACCTTCTTCCCCTCTTTCTCCCACATTTGCTTCCCTTCTTCACTCCCTCCTTCCATCCTCGCTCCCCTGTTTGCCATTTCTTCTTTAAAACACTGAACAAACCAGTCACTAGAAGGTTCTTCAATCATTACGTGATATTTGGCCATCTCTCAGTTAATTTTTTTAAAGGCTTTTTTGCAGGATTAGAGAAGAATATTGAGATATCACTTTTAATGTTGTTGATCCATTTTTGTATCATGTGTTTGGACATGCATACTATATAAGTAGCTTTTCTTTTTCCATCACATGGTGTATTCCCACCATATGCATATTTGAAGCATTGCATTTGAACACATTATGCCAACAGCAGATAAATTTATAGGATGGGTCTAACATATTTCTGAAGAGTCTTTGCAGAGCAATCAAAAGTGTGATTTCTTACATCAGGAACTGTTAGAGAATATAAAAATGTGATTTTTAGAAATGAGACTAGATTAGATGGGTGCACGAGGCATCATGTTGTATGATGCCCTTATGAACAGAAGTGAACATTAATTTTGTAGCAATTCAGAGGTTCTCAGTTCTTCTTTTTTTTCTTCTGAAGTGATCTGTCATTACAGAATGTAATTTTTGTAGAACCAGTGAGACATTGTGTTTGCATTTGATTACTGCAATGAATCTGTATATTGAAAATAATAATGATCTTTTTTTCTGCCAAGCAACAACCAGAATGCTGTGAGATGGTTAAAGAGGGGAAACAATTTTTGAATTATTATTTGCCGCTGCAAAATGGTATATAGCTGGGGAACAGTGTTTCCAATCACTCACTTTGTTCTTTTTCGATCCACATTTAAGGCTGTAATCTCATTTAAAATGTGTTCTACTTTTTGCTTTTCAGAAATAGGTCATGTTTTGATAATTGCGTTTGTGTTCAGATGTGTGACCTAGTAAGGAGATGCTTATTCTTAACAATATTTTGAGAGAGAAGACCATTAAGTTATCTTTATAGACAGAATACACAAAAGGTTAATTACATCTTGAACAACTGGATAAACTTAGCTTTTTAGAATTAACATGCTTTGGCTTTCTTTAGTTGTTGTCAATTTCATTACATTTAAAATCCTTATGCTAGTGGTTTTGTAAAAAGCTGTAGTATCATTTTGGAATACAACTACAGAAGATAATTTTTCTAGAAATTAAAAGCACACTGCACTTGTTTTTATGGGATTAATTTATAACTTCTTGCTAAACTTGGGTGAAGTATTATGACTGCAGTAAATATCACTTGATATAAAAATAAGAACTTAAAAAAAAGAGCTGAAAAATTTGTACTGAGCCGTCAGTTGCAGTGCTTAAAGCTTTAAGTTAAGGAGGGGAAAAATCAAACCAGCCTCTATTTTTAGCAGTGGTTGCTTTTGCTAAAATTACACCAGAATTGTGGCTGTTTGTTTTTTTTTGTTGTGTGTTTCTTGGTTTTTGGTTGGGTTTTTTTTTTTTTAGTAGTAGGAATTATAAGACTTCTTGTCCATTACTGTATTCTGCCTTGAGGCTCTTTGTTACTGATGTAAGGCTGACTTTATCCTCAAAAAACTAGGAGAGAAAAGCATTAATACATCTCTTGCAACTGTGCGCAACAAAACAGGCCTGAGTAAATGAAATAAGATGTTACTGGCTCTGAGAAACCTTGTTTTTCATGCTTTGGGGGAAAAAAAGCGCCATCATTGTGGGTCAGCATATATTTTATGGTATGACTGCCATTAAGTCTATGTTGTTCTTTGCACTGGCTGTGGGTCTGGGCCCTAATATTACCATTGTATGTATGTTATCTGTTGCGATTTCAGTTGCAAAACAAACTGAGGCTGTGTATAGAGCTGAATGCAATAACCACTCTCCTCCAGAAAAACACCTTGTTTAACAGAAGGAAAAAGTGAAGATGCAGAAAGGATTTGAACTTGGCAAATGCTTGTAATTACTGGGAGTGTCATTTGGCCCCAACCTTTAATGAGTGAGGAACACCATTGGTTAGCAAAGCTTTTCCAGAGAACATAGATGTAAATACCTAAGTCCCACAAATAAGAAAAGAATTTGGAGACTGACTTTCTGGGTTACTTTTTAAAATCAAAGTGTGGTCAGGCTTGGTTTTTATGTCAGATTTGGAGGCAAAACACCTTACTTGTGGCCTCATGAAACCTAAATCTGAACTAAGCTAAGGAAGAAATTTTTAATAAAGTGCTGATTTTACTTTTTTTCTGTTGGACATGTTCCATTCTAACAAACCATATACTGCTTTGTTTAAGACGTCTGATTAATTTTGATGCGTAAGTTGTGGCATATCTTTAATACGTAGTGATATTTAGTAACTTTGTTTAGACATAATTTTCACAGATGTGATTTTGACATAGTCCAATTTCAATGAAAACACCTTGCTGTCAGTCACTTGCATTTGTTTTTTTATTGTGTGCTTTTTATTTTATTCAACGCAGACACAATTCTAGATGTACCGATTTATATTTTTGCTCCTCAGCAATTTTCTGTCATTCTGGCTTCTCTGTCATCACAAACCTTTAATTTACCTAAAAGAATGCTCTTGTTCATCCTTAGGAGAACAGTCTTGTCTCCAAAAAGTTCCTTTTTTTGACTATGGGAGATCATTCATCTTTGTAAATTCCTAGATTGTGCCACATTATATGCTACAGTTTGGTTTTGGATGCAAGTTGTCAAAACTTGCCAAGAGTGGGATCAGGATTATATAAGTTTCACTCAATTTCTGGTCTGCTAACTGCCACCCCACCTTCCCATTGTAAAGTCTCAAAAATAGGCAAGAATTATCATTGATGAGGTCAGCACAGTGCCTTATTTTACTATTTGAGTTTCTGGGGCTCCTGTGGAGCTTTGGTTAACATTAAAAATCCTGATTTAGTAATGAACACTCCAGACTTGATTACTACTCCGAGAAGTGACTGTTTATGTAATGTTGACCAAATCCATCTGTGTTTGCTGGAGGTAAATCTGGGCGGCAAAGATGGTGTACTCTAGTTTGGAAATCCGGTGAGAAAAAATGTGGGTTTCTGTCTTAGGGAAGAGCAGATACAGGCTATAACTTGAAAAAGCATTAGCTGGGAAGCTGAATGAATCATCACAGGTAGCTATCGCATTTGAAAAAGGACAAATTTACAGCTAGCAGTGCCGTGCTTAGCAGCTGTCCTTGGGCACCATGGTCTCTCTATGTTGCTGACACCATAAAAGGGAGGTTTTGGCATGGTATTTCTCTTGCTGTGTTATGTTGTTGCCTGTATTAGCTGTGCTACATGCTAATACAGTCCAAGACTGCTAGCATTCTGAACGCATTGCTGAGCTCTTGGTAGTTTTCCAGATTTCCAGACTAGATTTACTGCTTCTCTTAACATTGAATTAATTTAAGATACCCTTTGACTAAGTATTGTCTGTTTCCTAAATAGACAGTACTGTCCTTGCAGAGCTGAAATTATGGGCTTTGTCAAATTCCATTGGATTGTTATTAATTAAAAAAACACAATGCTAAACTCAGTACCATTATAAAGGCAATGAATGCAACATTAAACTTCTCTACCAAGATGTTTATTAGCTATTTATATGACAGCATTGCTTTCAGAATTGCTGATATGCTTTATGCTTTTTTCCCCCATAGTAATGACTTTCTAAAAACCGTTATAAAAAAAGATGTGGAAATGGAGGACCTGAATTTTGGGATGAGCTGATTGTTTTTCATTTACAGATCGAAGATTAGGGAAGGAGGTGGCTTTGCATTGCTAATTCGTTACTTTCATCCCTGGTACTGATGTACAACCTTGACAAAAATTAACATAGCCTCAGCTGTAGTTTAGTTTTCCTTCTGGTAGTAATTCCAAATGCTGTTCTACGAGGAAAAGAGACTGTGCTCTGGACATGGCTCTTTAATTTTCCTCCCACAAAAAGTAGCTGTACCAAAAGAAGGATGCTGCTTGCTCAAATGGTTTATTGAAATCAACGTAGCCAGTTTGCACACTGACTGTTGAAACAGACCTCCAGTATGACTTGCTGTCCAAGGCTTCTCTTCCCTCTCAGGGGAGCCACATTGTGTATGTTTGCTGCATTGGGAAACTCTACCCTTTCCTCACCCTGTTCAGGTTTGAAATTGCATGTTTCAGTCCCTGAATGAGAAGGAATTGCTTGTTAGCTCTTTTGCTTTGCCTCTCTCAGTCTCTGGCTCTGTTCTCTGAACCAATTGGTATTCAAAGAGCAGCAACTCCTGGCATGATACTGAAAGTAGTACGTTGCCCCTCCATTGAAGAATTCCTAAGCTCATTGCTTAGGAGCATTAGGTTCTGACTTCAGAATAGCACGTTCAAGTCTTCTATTAAACATTTGCCTAGGTGTGCACTGCTTTGATGATATTACCAAGCTAGTTTATATTAAAAAAAAAAAAAAAAGCTTACTGTGAAACATTAGGCAGTGTTTACTCTGTAGTGTTCAGTGAATGAACTGACTGAAACTATTACTTAATATATTAAGCTAATTTAGAATTAAAGATGTTCTGGCACTGGGGAATGTACGTATATGGAATACTGCTGAAATAGATACAGGAGAAAAATTCTAGAGATGCTCAGCTAAAATGGTCAGAATCCGTGGGCTTTTCTTTGTATTGTGTCAAACAAGAATGCTACTGGTACTAGAGTATGTGTTATCTTCATACTGTAATTCAAACAAGTAGAGAATCAGAAAATGAAAAATTTGGCCCATTGGTTTCTTAAGTATTAGAGATTATAGTTGTGCTGTTGTTTGAGTTTTATTTTGTGTGCTTTCTGAGAAAGAAAAGAAAAAAAAAACTTAAAAAGAGATAGAGCATAAAAGTTTAACTGAGATCTTTTATCCTTGGCATTATCCTTTTGTTTTGTAAATTCAGTGCTTGAATATGTGCTGTGCTTTTTAAGTAAGTAATAAGTTCTTAATTGTACTTAGTAAGGGTAAGAAATACAAGAATTAATTTTCATTTTTCTTCTATTAAAAACTTTTCTTCATTTGCACAGAAAGTAGATTCTGTCGTCTTGGGTTTAGTTCATTATTGTTTTACTGAGGGCAGGGTAAGAGTACAAGAAGAAACATCAGTAAATATGAAGAAACTGAGGAATCTGTTTATCAAACTGAAGTATACCACTGAAGATGAATGAAATATCCAAACTATTTTATATAGTACAAAAAGAAGTTCATGTGAGAGTTGGCAACAGAAGACTGTAGCTAAAGGGTTTGATTAAAGCACCTCTTTCATTCCCATTAGTTTCCCAGTTTTTGCTCCTGTTATCAAGAATATAAAACACACTGTCCCTATTACTTGTCAATAATAAAGTACCAAATAGAATATTTTAAAATTAAGAACATAATATTCCTATATTAAGTGTTTTTTTGTGAATACAAAAATATCTTTTCTAGGTCATTTGTAAGAGTGAGTGGTTACTGGAGGAAACTGGGAAATTAATGGGATTGAGGGAGATGCCTTAAGAAAACCCTTTAGCTACTGTCATAATAAAGGGAAGATAAACTTGACTGATACCTTTTACTTAATAATCAACTGTAAGCAACGTACAGTAACCATTTTCATTAAAAAGCAGAATTTCTTTACAAGTACAAAAAATATTTTTTTTATGCAGCTCTTTCTTGCTGCCGATTGTCTGCCTGAACTTTGAAGGTATTAAAGCAATGATAATAATGTTGAAATAAATCTATCAATGGTAGCAGTCTATTAAGCTTCTTATCCAAAGCACAGGAATTAGAGGGTAGCTAAAAGCCTTTCACAGTTGTAACTAGCAATGTATGGAAAAGAATGTGTGTATCTGAATGCACATGTAGACCATTAAGACTTAAATGGTCATGTTTTTGCAGATGGAAATATTTTTAAAACATAGGTAAATATATGTTACTTTGAGTAACCACTTTTTCATTCTTTTTAGCAATTATGACAGGTAAAGCTTTGTAGCATTTAATTACTTTCCTTGCATAAAAATGATTTGGCCAATCTTCTTTGCCATCAAGTTCATATAGGAAGATTTGGCAGTTTCTCTTAGCCACTTTCATATGCTGCTACATATATTGGTTGGTTTTCACAGTGTTATAGAATGGATGGAAGTGGTTGTTGAAGTATTTGGTTTCTGTTAGCTTTTTTCCCCATAGGAAGGCCTTTTTTGATAGTATGCTTGCAATTGAAAATGCAAGCAAACTGTTGTAGTCACTGATTTGATAACAGATTTTACAAAGCAAGGTAGATGCTTGAAGCAAACCCGACATTGCTCTCTAAGTGCAAAGCTCATATGCCATCTTAATATTATTGTTCTTCAGGAAAAGATCCTGAAAGATGAAATCAAGGTATAGAATTGTGTTGCAATTTTTTTTCTGATTCCCTGTGACAGAAATTAACTTATGTGAAAGTGTGATTTTGTGATTAAAATATTCCTAATACAAAAAATATTTCCGTTATCATAATTGCCCAGAGACTGCCTCTACTTGCCACTCAAGTTACATAGTTTATGCCCTTTTATTTTTTTAAGGGAAAAATCTTGGTTTTACACCGAGCAACATCTCCAGGAGAGATCAAAAATCTGAGTAGAGAAAAGGTGGAACAGAAGTCTATTCTGAGTTACAAGATATGAATATTTAGGTATAAACTTAATTGTTTTAAAACCAAAATCAAAAGTCATTATCAGTTATTATAGCAAGCTAGCATGTAGTTTCAAATAATCACTAATGCTGATTCAAAATTTCTGTTTAAATCTGTGGCCTTTTGAAAACTCTTTCCTAATTTGTTACCAGAAAATTTCCAGATTTGGGGCTAGTAAAGAAACTCTGTAAAGTAACAAATCTTGAACTTTTCTTCAACATTGTTGGTGTAGGAATCAACCTATAGACTTACACTATAATGTGGTTTAAAGCTATTGTTAGTTGAAATATTCACTGATGATAAATAGGGTGTAAATAAGTATGTTGTTTTGTAATAATAAACCCCAAATTTTATCACTCTTTATTTGACATTTTCACTCTATGATGTGACTTCTGTTTCTTCTTTTTTGCTTTCCTAATGGCTGACCCATCATAGAATCTATAAATATGTGTTTAGTTATGTTTAGACATTTTTTGGACATGTGACCATTCTCTTTATTAATTTGAAGGCTCCATTATTGTTACTACTTTTAAATTAATATACAGAGAAAGACAGAGAGAGCTTTCTTATCTGTAAATTAAAATTTATCCTTGGGAAGCTGCTGGAACAACTCATCCTGAAAAATACTGAACACATGAAGGACAAGAAAGTCATCAGGTGTAATTAGCATGGATTCACAAAAGGGAGATCATGCTTGACCAGCCTTATAATCTATAATGAAATGACTAGTTGAGTAGGTGAGGGAAGAGCAGTGGATATTGTCTACCTTGACTTAAGTAAGGCTTTTGACACTGTCTCATATAAGATTCCCAGAGTAACTGATGAGTATGGACTGGATGAGCAAACAGTGAAGTGGACTGAAAACTGGCTAAACAGATGGGTCCAGAGGCTGGTAGTCAGCAGTATAAAGTCTACTTGGAGGCCTCTAGCCAGCGGTGTGTACCCCAGGGGCCAATACTGGGTTCAGTCGTGTTCAGTTCGTTAGTGATCTGGATGATGTGTATTCTCAGCAAGTTTGCTGATGATACAAAAATGGAAGGAGTGGCTGATGCACCAGAGGGTTGTGCCATCATTCAGAGGGACCTCAGGAAGCTGGAGAAATAGGCTTACAGGAACCTTGTTAAATTCAACAAAGGAAAGTGCAAAGTCCTGCACCTGGGGAGAAACGACTCCATGCGCCAGTACCTGCTGGGAGCTAATGATCTGGAAAGTAGCTTTGCAGAAGCAGGTCTTGGTGGGCACCAAATTGAACATCAGACAGCACTGTGCCCTTGTGGCAAAGAAGGCTAGTGGTATCCTGGTCTGCGTTAGGAGGAGTGTTGCCAGTAGGTAGAAGGAGGTGATCCTTCCCCTCTACTCAGCACTGATGAGGCCACTGCTGCAGTACTGTGCCCAGTTCTGGGCTCCCCAGTACAAGAGAGAGATGGAGCTACGGGAGAGAGTCCAGTGAAGGGCCGTGAAGATGATAAATGGACCAGAGCATCTGTCATATGAGGTAAGGCTGAGCAAACGATGACTGTTCAGCCTGGAAAAGAGAAGGCTCAGGAGGTGATCTGATTGATATATATATATATATATATATATATATATATATACACCTAAAGGAGAGGATGTTAAGAAGATGAAGCTAGGCTGTCTCCAGTGATGTCCAGTGACAGGACCAGAGGCAGTGGGCACAAACTGGAACATGGGATGTTCCTCCTGAACATCACAAAACACTTATTTAATGTCAGAGTGAACAAGCACTGGCGCAGGTTACCCAAGGAGGTTGTGCAGTCTCCCTCCTTGGAGATCTTCAAAAGCCATCTGGACATGAGCTTGAGCAGTCTGCTCTAGGTGATGCTGCTTGAGCGGAGGGGTTGGACAAGGTGACCTCCAGAGGTCTCTTCCAACCTCAACTATTCTGTGATTTAAAGGTTTCTCACATGCTGCAGGCCTATGTAGGCAGATATTTGCCATGCTTTATTAATATACTTGAGTTAGATAATCATAGAATTATAGAATCATAGAATGGTTTGGGTTGGAAGGGACCTGCCATGAGCAGGGACACCTTCCACTGGACCAGGTTGCTCCAAGCCCCATCCAGCCTGGCCTTGAACACTGCCAGGGAGGGGGCAGCCATAGCTTCTTTGGGCAGCCTGTTCCAGTGCCTCACCACCCTCGCAGTAAGGAATTTTGTCCTAATATTTAATCTAAATCTACCCTTTTCCACTTTGAAACCGTTACCCCCCATCCTGTCACTATACTCCCACATGAAGGGTCCCTCCCCACCTTTCCTGTAGGCCCCCTTTAAGTACTGGAAGGCCGCTATAAGATCTCCCCGGAGCCTTTCCTTCTCCAGGCTGAACAACCCCAACTCTCTCAGCCTGTCCTCATAGGGGAGGTGCTCCAGCCCCTGATGATCTTTGTGTCTCTTTGGAGCTGCTTGAGATGCTCCGTGTCTGTCTTGTGCTGGTGCCCCAGAGCTGGACGCAGTACTGCTGGTGGGGTCTCACTAGAACAGAGTAGATGGGGAGAATCATCTCCTTCGACCTGCTGGCCACGCTTCTTTTGATGCAGCCCAGGATGCAATTAGCTGTCTGGGCTGAGAGCACACATATTCAGTCTTTTATCCACCAACACCCGCAGATCGTTCTCCCCAGGACTGCTGTCAATGCACTCATCACCCAGTCTGTATCTGTGCTTGGGATTGCCCGAGCTTGGGTGCAGGACCTTGCACTTGGCCTTGTTGAACTTCATGAGGTTGGCCTGGGCCCACCTCTCCAGCCTGTCAGGGTCCCCAATAACAAATTCATAATAATGAATTGTGGAACTTTTTGTTTATCCCTCATTTTATAGCATACTTTCCTCCTGTAATCCATGTAATACTCAGAGCGTGCAGGATATTTTTAGACAATTCATCCTCATTGCTTTATGTTTTATGAAATCCATTATTCAAAAGGAAAAATGAGCTGCTAGAAATGCCCCCTGAAGTTGCTTGTCCTAGTAAGCTGTGTACTAATCAACCTTATTTGTAAAGTAATCAGAAATGCATATATGGAATAAATAGCTTGGATAATCTCTTTCTTCATTCTGTGGGAACTCAGTTGTGCTGTCATTTAAATTTGAATTCTCTTGCTACTTCTATCTTAGTTGGAGACTCATTTTTTGAGGGAAATAGTGTACTCTCACTACTTTCTTTTTCATCAGTACTGGGGAACAAGAATTATTCTTAGACCATTGGCTGTCTGTTGATAATTAAAGACAAGTCAGCCTTATGAATCTGGTTCAGTAGGTGCTAGAGGTAGTGACTTGATTCTGATTTACATCTGAATAACTGTTCTTTCCAAAGACTGATTGACAGAGGTCACTGAAGTAAGAAGAGAGATGAACAATAAGGACTTTTTTCAACATTGTCCAGGTATATGAGGACAACAGAGGAATAGCGTGGGGAGTTAGGGTGACTGTCTTTCATTTTAGTGTTTCATATCAAATGCTTGAAAAGGCACGCTTTATAAAGTGAGGCTTCATCTGAATGTTCCTAAATACCAAATTCTAGCTTCTGTAGTTAATTGAATTGAAAATACTTGTTCTAATCTGTAAAAGAGTACTTCAAAAATAGAAGTTAGTTATATCTAAGGGACCATATATAATTTGTTCATTGTTAGGGATTGAATGGGCTTCTGTGGAGTTTTCTTTTGTAATTCACAGGAATCATGAACTGCAACTATTTCTGCAGTAACAGTGCAGACCTTTTACTTTCAGAGAAACTGAATTCTAAGTCTGCTGGACTTCCAGTTCTTTAATGATGGCTCCTATATCCTAGCTATAGGAAAGAATATTGCAGATGTTCTTCAGGTTGCTTGTTTGAAACTGCTGTCAAGCTACAAATGCATGGTTCTCATAGAAAGTTCATTGGCACGTGAACAGCCTAGATCTCAAAATTTGGTGCCTTGCTCGAGAATGTTTCTTATTTTTCTACAAATATGTGGTACAGTTACTAGCAGAAAATACTACGGGTATGAATTTACTTAAAAAGCAAGGAAGCCGCTGTTAGGAGGTTGGTCATTTGGATTTGATACGTTCTAAATCAGTAACTATTTTTTATGGGTGTCACATATTTTAAGTTAATCAATCTGGACAAGTTGATTTAAGTTGACCAGGAACACAAATCATAAAGTCTGGAATTCTGGGTAACCATATTATTCTTCCTCTGCCTATTTCAGGAACTCTTAGTAAGGGACTAGTAATAGTGATAGGTCTTCCTTTGAGCCCTTGGAGACTGTCTAAAGAATGTGTTTATTGCATGTATTGTTGCCATTTTGTTTTTACTGTGTTTATTTATTCATTCTTCATACTTCTTCCTTCCTTTTTTCTCAATACCTGTGTAAAGTGGATTTTTCCTAGTTGATCAGACCATTTCATTGTCTGTGAATAGTGAGAAAGTGAGGCTGTGCAGGTATAGAAAAAGGCGTCTTGATGGTTGCTAAGAAAGTATCAAGTGCAATTCAGTTTCTTCTTGTGTATTATCTTGCATATCTTTAATTTTACAAGAACTTTTAAAGTGAATTAGTCAGGGGACTAAATAGTGAATAGAATCCAGGCAACTTCTACTTTCTATTTGGGGAATGTCAGTGTCCGCAATATATGATTCAGCTATGTGGGGTTTGTGACACGTATCTGAGAAAACATTTCTTGGTCGAATCCTCTAGACCTGGTGCCTGTATTCATATGCTGGTATTTCATGCATCATATAATCATCTCTAAGCAGAAAGGAAATCCCTTGCTAGTCACCAGCAGTGGACATCGTGTGGAAAGTCACTTAAAAGATGAAATAACAGTTACCTGCTTCAAAACAGCTGTGATTCTTTTAGATTGCTTCCCACACATTACATGAGTTTGTATGTGTTTAAATGCCAGGTCCTCCTCCTGTAACATTCTGTACTGGTGACAAAATTGTGGGAGCTTACTCTGCTGTTTATGTTTTTCAGTAATGGAGAGTCACAGGAAAGCAGGAGGCATCCTAAGTCTATAAGATGCTTCTGCTCAGCCTAATCTGAAACTACATGTGTGTCTTGGTTTGAAAAGACAGGTGTCTGTGGAGGAAGGCAGGAGCCTCCCTTGAATTGGAAAGTGCAACCCCCTTCCCTCGAAATTATTATAATTTTGAAATTAACGGGCCTTCAGGCAAAGATATGGGGAATAGGAATAACAGTTCTTTACTAATACATATATATATATAACACAAGGCAGGGAAAAACAAACAACCCACTGGTTTACACTGACAGAGTCAGAAATACAACCTGACACCCTGTTAGGGTGGCAGTAGCAGTCCGATAAGATGCTGGCTGCAGTCCTCCTGAAGTGATGGATGTAGTTTTGTTGAAGTAGCTATCAGGGAAAAGAGTCTGGTCTTCCTCCGAAGGTCCAGTGGTAGGCCGGTAGCTCTTGTCCTCCGGAACTCCAGTGGGGGGAAAAGCTCCTCTGGGAATCCAGTGGAAGAAGGCTGCTAGGGTGTTTGAAATCTCAGTATTTATTTGGCATGGACTGCTTGGCTCCTCCCCCCCCCCCCCCCCCCCCCCACGCCCCGGGCGGAGCATCTCACAATGGGATGGGGAGTCGTGAGGCAGTTCCTTGATGGGCCATTAACAGGAGATAGCCCAGGAGCGAGTTATCGATGGGCGATAAGGCATTGTTGTGCCCATTGACAGGAGATAGTCCAGAGGGGGGAGGCAGGGAGCACAGCCCCACCTGGTCTCAACAGCTCCTGAAGATGGTAATAGAATATTTTTTTTTTTTTTTTTGGCACATTTCACACTGTAACCCAGGACAATGTGACATATAGATTTACCAGGAATGCATGAGCTGAAGATCCACAGTTACTACAGAGTAGGAAACAGGTCCATTTCTTTATTTTGCTGTCTGTTATCTTTTCTAACTTTGGTTTTATGGGTTTATTTGACTTAATTAGCTGTATCATGTTATGTTGGTCACTCCACCTGTATTATGTCTTGAGTGGCCAATAAACATTATTTTATGCCTTCTGTCCTAACAGTTTATTCCTCAATTAACTTAATACATAAAAATTCTTTTGATCTGCTTGTTCATATTTGTCTCTCTTCAGCTAGTCCAAACTCTGTTTCTACTCCTGTGATCTCAAATATAGAAATGCATTTTTGTCTTCTGTCTGGCTCTGTTTCTGACCTAGGACTGACAGATACTGAAATGGGCCACCCTTTTTCTTTTCTGTACTTAGAACCTTCCTTTTTTGTAATATCATATCATTTTTGTTATATTAGGATATGAGTATTACCTTTTACTTGGGACACTTGTTTTATGTACAGAATGGAAGTGTATCTGCAGAATATGCAGCATGTTTTATAATACAACAGATGTGTGAAGTAATCCTTTATGAATTCATGGTATATTCTGTCTCATTATTTAATGTCCTTCATATTCCACACTTTAATGTACTACAGTAGTTCAGTCTGATTCTCTGTCTGCAGTTTAATGCTGCTTTTTACTTACCTTTTTTAAACTAATTCTAACAACATTAAGCTGTGTATATACATGGTCTACTCTTGTCTCTGTGCTGTACACTCTAGTTTATTTTTTTTTTTTGTATATATTTCTAATTCCTTTTGTGGATTTTACTATGCAGCTCATGACAGCACATTGATAAACCTGCATCAGATCTAGAATCTAGCTCTGATGTTTAGTAGTACAGCAATTGCCTGAAATTTATATATTTTTACAGCACGACAAAAATGGGGAATGTTAGAGGATAAAACCACTGGGCTTCTTGGCAAAGCTTTAAGTATTTTTTTTCTGTCATTCATAGCAAGTGAACCTTGCAATCTAAAATCATTGTGGAGATTGACCTGTCTATTTATATAATTTATTGTTCTTAAAATTTGAGTGTGTACAACTCAGTTAAGTCTATAGGCCATGATTTGTCGGACATAATCTCTGTTTTTTTATGATCTGAACAGTGTAGGCAGTTGTGTATTAAAATCATGAAGATAAACATGAACAAGTGCCTCTTGTGCTGCAAAATATGAAAATGCCAAGAAGCTTTACCCTTGGTAATAAGTTCTAGTAACATAGAAATCCAGTTTACAATCCAGAGCAATTGCTAATTTAGTTCTGTGTTGCTTTTTCTGATGCTTTACAAGAACACGTTTAAAGGATTAATTTCTTCAGTTCTTTTGGTAGATATGCACAGAGCTATTGTAAGGAATTTGTATTTTGCCTTTCATTCATTGTCAACTTCCACGTCAGGTGACCCTCTAAAATTAATATCCTTGGGAAGGGATGATTCTAACATATGGTATCAAACTCCTTTTTAATCCCTTTGAATTATGAATTTTAGTGTTTCTTGATAGGAATGCTAGCTGTATTTCTTGAAACTAAGCTGTTTTATAATACCCTTCCTATAAGTTTCATTTCTATGTGTAATAGTCAACTTGAATTTTACCACAGCTAAATCTGGAAGTTACTTATCATAGAGGAAGTAGTCTGCCTTGGAGTACTGCAAAAGTTGAGTAAATAGTGCTCCAGATTCTGTTTGCTACTTTCTGAGAAATGGGGGAGACATGCAGGAGTAACTGCTGGAAACTACAGTTAATAATGACCATGTCTTTATGTTCAGGGAAATTACTTTTCATTTACCTATGGCAAAGGCAGATTCCTAAGAGAAATGCTGGCTGCATCAGCCTTGAAGTTGTACTGCAAGACTATTTGTCAAATTGGTTATGGTGACGGGGTTACGAGTTTTGGTCAGCAGCCTATCCCTCCTGGAAATGAGAGTTGCCTTCTCTTCCTGCCTTCCCATACAACTAAGGAAAAGTAAAAAGTTGCCTTCTCTTCTGCCTCCTATGCCTTCTGTGGTAGATGGCAAGTATAATGGATATTGTGGGCTCTGTAAGTGACTGCAAGTGCTTGATATTGCAGAGGGTAATCAGTAGTCTCTTTTGACATTGAATATTGATTCAGATAATCACTTTTAATCATGATCTAAACCAGTAACCAAGGGACTTTGATTTAAAGCATCTGTTAGGATCTTGAAATGCATTGGTAAATTTTTGTCCTTTTCTTAAAGACATTTGGATTTTCATTAGTTGTTAATTATAAAAGGATGACTATTTTCAGCTAAAAATAGGCTTTAATTTAATTTGATATTTTGTTTTGTTACCCAGTGAGATACTATATGTATACAGATTTATTCATGCTGATATACATTAACATTTAATTGACTTTTTTTAAAAAATGAAGTAATCGGAAGTGCATCTGTCAGAAAGGAAAAAGCTAAGCTAGGTAGCAGAACTTCTAAATTTAAAACTAAATAGTTCACAAAATAAATTAAGTATTATTTGTAACTAATACATTAATTAATAATTTTTAGTCTCATTACCCTTCTAGATTTTAAAAGGAGAGAATATTCTCTCACACCTCATTTTGATTTATATTTTGGCAGCAGGTTTTTTTCTTTTTCAATTTCCAGCTAAGACTGAATGAACTGGACATTGAATTCAAGTAGCTGAAACATTAAAACAAAGAAAATATTTTTCTAACATCTGCAGAAAAAGCTATTGCTGTCAAGAGTTGGTTTAGTATTTCAACAAGCTGTACACCCAAGTGTTCAGCTAATGAATTGCTTTTGACTGTCTTTGAAACTTCAGTACCAAAAATGTACTGCTGAAATATTACTTGAGTATAGTTTAAAATTATTGATAGCTTGTGGTAAAATATGTTAAATATAATTGAAGCTGTAATATACAAGTTTATTTCTGAAGTTTGTGGTGAAGAGAGAAGAGAACTTAAACTCGATGGAGGTGAAGAGCAGTACTTTAAGTTGAATGTTTAAATCACTTCCCTGTGTCAGAACACCGATGATGAATTAAATACAAACCATGCCATGGTCATACAGGCCTCTGGAGCCCTGCTGCCTATCATGTGTACTGGCAATATGTGCATCTGTATGTCAGACTGAAAACTTTCCCCTATTCCATTAAGCTGTTAGCTGCTGCTTTAAAGGAGAAAAGGGGCAATAGTGTTGGCCACACCATGTCTGGGAATATTAAAACACAGAGATTTTCCAGCTATGCTATTGTCACGGATGATTATGATAAGACATCTGTATTTCAACTGAGACTGTTTGTGTACATGCCTTTAAGTACTCCTGTTTTATTGTTTGCCTAGCTCTGCTATGTATATTTTTGGAGTTTACGACTCAGATTTTTGTCAAAAGTGGGAAGAAGCTAGAGAAAAAGGCTCGCAAACCTGTTCAGCCACTGTGTGATTAGAGGGAGGGTTGATTTTTCTTTTTGCCAAAGTGTTGCTGAGCAATCAATTTTTAGTCCCACTTTGTTTTATGAAACTTTTTTCCCATGGCATGACTGTACTTTGAAAAAAATGTAATGAAATGGTGTTTCAGAGATGTTCTATATGAGGCCTGTGTTAATTGGTACTTTCTTTTTCAGCTAATCTGCCTGTACCTACTATTGCTGCAATAGATGGAACTGCATTAGGTGGTGGCCTAGAACTTGCATTAGCCTGTGATATAAGAGTGGCAGGTAGGTCTGAATCCTGTTTATAGAACATAGGATTATTATAGTTACTAATGGCTTGACTAATCCTTGTTTTGGCAACAATCTTATAAAACTTACTTTGTATTTGATGTTGTTTATAATCAATTATTTTAGAGGGATTTAGCAGACACCTGTCTTAAGTACTTGCTATTCTTTAATTTCAAATAACTTACCACTGATAGCTGGATTGGTTTTGTTGCATGTTTTATTTTATTCTTACAACCTTCATTTTATCAGCATTGCCAGAAGGGTTATGTAGTTGTTTTGATATTTTATTTAGTAATTAAGGTATTCCCCTCTTCTGTATTTGATTCATTCTAGATGGAGATTTGATTGTATCTAAACAGGTTGCAGGGAAAAAGGAAAAGTTGTTAGTGAGAGTGTTATTGCACAAGCAATTAAGCTGTTATAAAAGAAAAGTGACAACAGCGCTGGAAAAGAGGAACCTTGACCTATCCAGCTGTCAAGAACTGTAAAGCCATTTGTTGGAGAGTAAATGGAAACTTGGTCCTAACAGTTGCCAGTAACTGAGGATATATAAAGCTGTTTGACCCTCAGAGAATATTCTGTCAGCTGAAGATTTCATAATAATTGGATACAGAATTCTACCCCAATTTAAAATGTTAAACAATAACAGTCTTTTAATATTTTACATTTTGCAAATAAGTCTCTCTTACTCACTGTAGTTGCTTACTTGCTATGTGAAAATTAATATTTGGGAGTATTTGAATGTTTTACTAAAGGCGAATCAGTTGAATCTATTTGAAGGTTTTCATAAACAAATGCTTTTTAAGTGATTAGTTCTTTCTGAAGAACTCTAATAAATTAATAATCTTGTATGTCATTCTTACATATTTTGCAAAGGTTTTTTCCCATGTATTATAGTAAGAACTCATTTACATTCTGTTCCTTAGCCTCTTCTGCTAAAATGGGCCTAGTTGAAACAAAGTTGGCAATCATTCCAGGTGCAGGTATGAATGTTTTGCTTTTGTTACCACGGCTAACTACATTACGCATGCTCTTGAGATTTGATTTTGTATTGTTGTTTATGAATTTCAGCTTACTTTTGTATTTCAGTTAAGGATCATGGCATGTTTTAAAGCTTATTGCTCATATTACTTACCAAAAATTAACAAAAAAGTGTATTTCTCATTTTTAGGGAGTGGCACTTGTATATTACGTTTTTAATCAAAGTCTTCATTAACTGTGTCAGTATTGAGTGATTCTGTAAATGACGTTTGATGTCTTGATCTCAAGAGTGAATAATTTTGCCAAGGATCAGACTAGAAAAAAGATAGAGTTAACTATAGCGTACGAAAATGGTAATTTAAATGATCTTCCACTATTACATAATGTCTTGTGCTTTAGGATTCAAATTCTGTTTTCATGATGCTTGTAAATTGGTTGTAAAGAGTTTAAAAACGGAAAGTATAGCTGTGAATAGATCTTTTATCTTACCAACATTTTTTGAGATTTTTGGGATCAAAAACCTCTTTTCTATTTGGAAGGCCAGTTGACTGGCTTTTCCTGGATTCAAGGTGAATGCAAGTTATATAATGAATAATGTTCAAGGAGGTCCTTGTGTTATGAAACCTTTTGGTTTTATTTTATGAATAAATAATTGTCACTTGAATTAAGATATCTGCATTTCTGTGGAAAGGGCAGTTACTTCACAGTAAGTGCATCCCTGTGACCCTGACCTAGCTTTGGCCTTCATTTCTGTAAGTTCCGGGAAACTTTCTTTGCCCCTTTCTTTGCCTCTGTTTTCTTTCATATGTATACCATTTCAGCTTATGTAGAGATGACAGTAAAACTGCCATAATGGTATCAACTTTGTGTAAGAAACTATCCGGTCCTATCACTAACCTATACAATTATTGTACAATTTCAACTGCTCTATTATTGTGGTTATTGTTGAGTTGTGATTTTAGTCAATGCTTTCTCCCCATCTCTTTTTCTCTGTGGTCAGAGCTACATTCAGGAAAACTGAGTTATGGTCATAGAATCATTTAGGCTGGAAAAGACCTTTAAGGTCATCAAGTCCAACCTAACACTGCCAAGTCTGCCACTAAACCATGTCACTAAGCACCTCCTTTACACATCTTTTAAATACCTCTAGCGATGATGACTACACCACTTCCCTGGGCAGCCTATGCCAATGCTTGACAACCCTTTCAGTGAAGAAATTTTTCCTAATGTCCCATCTAAACCTCCCCTGATGCAACTTAAGGGAATTTCCTCTCATCCTGTCACTTGATACTTGGGATAAGAGACCGACACCCACTTCACTACAACTTCCTTTCAGGTAGATATAGAGGGCAATAAGGTCTCCCCTCAGCCTCCTCTTCTCCAGGCTAAACCACTCCAGTTCCCTCAGCCATTCCTCATAAGACTTGTGCTGTAGACCCCTAACCAATGGTGACTGATCTCTTTTCAGCAGTGGATAAACATAATAATGTAGATGATTTTAAGGATGTATTTCCTTCTGGTGGTCTTACCATGAAGTAATGGGCCTTTACAATAAATCTTAGTGAAGAAAAAGACAGAAAATGATGTTTTTCTTTGTTGGCAATTTTTTCCCCTTTGTCCTCCCACTCCACCCTCTCCTAAGGAATTCTGCAGGACAGTATTGAAGACATATTCTCCAGTTCAAGAAATTCAGGTCGAGTTCTCCATATATTCTCAGTATTCAGCTTGCTTAGGTTGTCTCATGTTTCCTTGTCTTCAGTTAATTATAGGTGTTTCAAACTTCTGATGCTTTCACCTTAAAATGCTAGATGACTGACTCATTATGTGTTTCATTCAGAATATTTTATTGCTATTCGAAGACTGAGGTTTGAAAAATCTTTTTTTTTTCTCATCCTAAAATAATGATTTGGGCATATGTCTTCAGCTCCTTGAAAATATGACAGATTTCACCATGTTACAATGCCTTTTAAACTTAAAACGTTTAGAGGTATGTTCAGTGATTAGTTTTTTTCCCTGTTTTTATCAGCCTTTCTGAGGACTATTTTTGTTGAGTATATTCGAGCTTATCTCAACTTTTTCCTGATCAGCCTGTACATGTACCAGCCCTGTTGAGCAATGACAAAAGTTTCAGCCCTTTTTGTCTCCTGTCATGCAAATAGTAACTGATCATGCTTTGTGTCATCAGAAAGTGAAGAATGAGTGAAGGAATTTTGCATATGTCATTTAAGTAGAGAAGCCAGATATGCCCACTTGAAGCATAGGCTTCATGGGTTAATGGAATATTTTCTAATAGTGCTTAATTCAAGATGCTCTGAGCCAAAGCAGGATTGGGCAGTGGAGTTGAAAAGAGTGCTGTATCCATTAAGAGGCCTCAGTAGGTTTCTACTGCCACCTAGTACATCTGAAACACGCTAACAAAATCTGTTGCTTCTCTGAAGTAGGTCCCTACAGCATGGCAAGCTACTACCATTTTTATTCTGCTCCATCAGCTGCCAGGAGTATGTGATAGATGTAAAGATTTTAACTTGGGTAATAATTAATGTGGGTGTTTGAGGCTGTATGAAAAAGTCTTTGTTTTCTGTTTGCAAAGAACTATGTTAGAAGAATTTTACTAGAATTTAATAGTATTAAAATATAGATTCAGGGCAGATCAGCTATGGCATTTTGGACCTTGTTGTATGTTATGTTTTATTCCATCCTGTTTTGAAATGTGATCATAAAAAGACCCAGGTAGCTGCTGTCTAGTGACCAACCAGTTTTAACATAGATTTCCGAGGTGCAAGAAGTTTTGCTTTGAATATACACAGAAGTACTGCAGCCTTCTAAAAGCTGAGGTTGAGCAGCAGTTAGTTGAATCCCGGTTAATACACCAAAATGAATTCATCCTTCTAAGTCTGCTGAGGGTCTCAACCAAGTAGGCATTTGTAGAGCATGCCTTATCTATGATGGCAGGTGGAGTCTACTCAGAAAATTTATCCATGGCAGACAGCAGAGCAAGACCAAGTGGGGTGACAGCAATGCCTCCTTTTATACAATAGTTTTGTGGACAGACCAGCTGCTCAGGTTGTGAGGGAGAGGGATTGATTCTTCTGCTTTTGGAAATTTAAATCCAGTTCTCTCCACTGTGAAAAAAGCCTTAGCTGCCAGACTGTGAACTCGGGATAGCAGAAGATCTTTCTATTTTTTCCTCTTCATTACAACCCACCATCTAGTAAGGAAGTCAAGGTTAGGAGAACTGGAGGACATGTGTGACAGAGAAAATGGCTTGGTAACTTGGTGCTGGGGAAGTTACTTAAGAATGAATATTGTTGATTTTTGATTTCTAAAGAAAGTCTGCCGGTCACTGTTCATTCCACAAGTGGTCTTACACCACCACAACATATATCATAGAATCATAGAATTGTTTAGGTTGGAAAAAACCCTAAAGATCATCAAGTCCAGCCATTACCTTGCACGGCCAAATCCACCACTAAACCATGTCCCAACACACCACATCTACATGTCTTTTAAATAACTCCAAGGGTGGTGACTCAACCACTGTGCTGGGCAGCCCGTTCCAGTGCTCAACCCTTTTGGTAAAGAATTTTTCCTAATGTCGAATCTGAACCTCACCTGGCACAACTTGTGGCCATTTCCTCTTGTCCTGTCACTTATTACTTGGGAGAAGCAGGTAGTTGTAGGGAGTGATAAGGTCTCCCTTCAGCCTTCTTTTCTCCAGGCTAAACCACCCTGGTTCCCTCAGTCGGTCCTCATAAGACTTTTTCTCTAGACCCTTCACCAGCTTTGTTGCCTTTCTCTGGACACACTCCAGCACCTCAATGTCCTTCTTGTAGTGAGGGGCCCAAAACTGCACACAGTATTCAAGGTGTGGCCTCACCAGTGCTGAGTACAGGGGCACGATCACTTCCCTGCTCCTGCTGGCCACACTAATGCTGATACAGGCCAGGATGCTGTGGCCTTCTTGCCCGCCTGGGCACACTGCCAGGTCATGTTCAGCCGGCTGTCGACCAGCACCCCCAGGTCCTTTTCTGCCAGGCAGCTTTCCAGCCACTCGTCTCCAAGCCTGTAGTGCTGCATGGGGTTGTTGTGGCCCAAGTGCAGGAGCCGGCACTTGGCCTTGTTAAACCTCATAGCATTGGCCTCAGCCCATCGATCCAGCCTGTCCAGATCCATCTGCTGAGCCTTGCTACCCTTGAGCAGATCAACACTGCCGCCCAAGTTAGTGTCATCTGCAAACTTACTGAGGGAGCACTTGATCTCCTTGTGCAGATCATTGATAAGGATATTAACCAGAACAGACTCAAATACCAACCTGGGGGAACACCACTTGTGACTGGCTGCCAACGCTGTTTAACTCCATTCGCCACAACTCCTTGGGCCTTGTCCTCCAGCCAGTTTTTTACCCAGTGAAGAGTACACCCATCCAAGCCATGAGCACCCAGTTTTCTCCAGCAGAATGATGTGGGAAATGGTGTCAAAGACTTTATTAAAGTCGAGGCAGATAACATCTTTCCCTTGTCCACTAAGTGGGTCACCTTGTCATAGAAGGAGATGGGGTTAGTCAAGCAGGACTTGCCTTTCATAAACCCATGCTGACTGTGCCTGATCACCTGGTTGTCCTGTATGTGCCGCATGATGGCACTCAAGATGGTCTGCTCCACAACCTTCCCTGGCACTGAGGTCAGACTGACACGCCTCTAGCTCCCCGGGTCCTCCTGCTGATCCTTCTTGTAGACGGGTGTCACATTTGCTAAGCTCCAGTCAACAGGGACCTCCTCAGTTAGCCAGGACTGCTGGTAAACAATCGAGTGGCTTGGTGAGCACTTCTGCCAGCTCCCTCAGTACTGTTGGGTGGATCCCATCTGGCCTCATAGACTTGTGTGTGTAGCAGGTTGCTAACTATTTCCCCTTGGATTATGGGGGCTTCATTCTGCTCCCCATCCCTGTCTTCTAGCTCAGGGGGCTGGGTAGCTGGAGAACAACTGATCTTACTATTAAAGACTGAGGCAAAGAAGGCGTTGGGTACCTCATCCTTTTCCTCATCCTTTGTCACTGTTTCCTACCACATCCAATAAAGGATGGAGATTCTCCTTAGCCCTCCTTTTGTTGCTGATTTATTTATAGAAACATTTTTAATTATGTTTTATGGCAGTAGCAAGATTAAGTTCTAGTAGGACTTTGGCCCTTCTAATTTTCTCCCTGCGTGACTTCACAACATCGTTGTAGTCCTCCTGAGTTGCCTGCCACTTCTTCCAAAGATCATAAACTCTGTTTTTTTTCCTGACTTCAAGCCAAAGCTCTTTGTTCAGCCAGGCCCACCTTCTCCACTGATTCGACTTTTAGCACATGGAGACAGCCTGCTCCTGTGCTTTTAAAGATTTCCTTCTTGAAGCATGTCCAGCCTTCCTGGACTCCTTCACCCTTGCCTCCCAAGGGACTCTGTCAACCAGGCTCCTAAACAGACCAAAGGCTGCCCCCCAGAAGTCCACAGTAGCAGTTCTGCTGACCCCTCCTCTTACTTCTCTGAGAACTGAAAACTAACATTTCCTTATTGCTGTGCACAAGATGGCCTCCAACCATAACATTACCCATAAGACCTTCTCTGTTCACAAACAACAGGTCTGGTGGGGCGCCTTCCCTACTTGGCTCACTCAGCAGTTGTTTCAGGAAGTTATCTTCCACACAATCCAGGAGCCTCCTGGACTGTTTCCTCTCTGCTGTGTTGTATTTCAGAGTGTCTATTTGTCTGTTCATCCCCTCTGTTCCTTACTTTTCTTCCTGTGAATTTGGTGTCTGTTAGCTGGTTGTGGTCTATTTTGACTACAGGTCAGTGGTTCCAAAAAAAGATAGTCCCTAGAATTTTATTTGAAGTAGGTAGTCACATGAAGGGAAAATGTTACTGTCCTCAAACGAAAAGTTTCAGGCACAAACTAACCTTGGGCATGAAAGAATGGGCACAGGAGGGAAGTGTTGTGGGTGTCTAGCTGCGGAATGTTTTGATCAGAATACTCCTCTCAGTGGACGGCAGTGAGTTTGTATGAGACAGGATTTCATGGGAAACCAGACTTTATTAGCTCTGCAGTTTAAGGAGATGCTTGTTATCAGACAGAGTGGCTTTTCTCAAAGTGGTTCATTGCTAAAAGGAGTTGATTTTTTGGATCTCTTAGTCAAAAAGCTGTTTAAATGACTGATTTCCTATGTAATGCTGTAGTCTGTACAGAACTCAGCATAATGTAGGAAGGGTCTTTTTTATCATGTTTCTTCACTTTGTTGTTATTTCCCAAACTGAAGTAAAAAGAAAGCAAACGTCTTTCACTAATTGAATGTAATTTCTGATGTCTCTGAACTTGCAAAGGAAGTGTTTCACAGTGACAAGTTTTCTCCTTAGCCGAAAATTATGTTTTGGAGCATTTGTATCTGAAGTCCTTTGTTTTTCTGCTTTGTAACTTTTTAAAGCTACCTCTATCCATTGTTTATTTCTGTTGTTCATCTCTAGATTTTCACAATGGATGTCATACTGGGCCTGCAATTGATAGATGATGCCTTGCTGGCAATTCTGCTCTTATTTGTTAGTATCTTATTTATATACCACTCAGTAACAGATATGTTATGAGAAGATAAAAATACTTGTAGATGACATACATAAACTTTCTTACTCCGTTAAGAGAATGAGATATGATTGATTGAACAAGGAAAAATTTTCTGTGATAATAAAAAGTAGGAAAGACAGGTGAGTGTGTGTATATATATATATATATAAAGAAATAATTTGGATTTTCTTTATACAGTTTTTTCCGTGGAGGTTTCCTGTGTAAAGCTGAGATGTTGGTATACATCAACAATTATGCTTCCACATAAAAGACAAAATAAAATAATGGAACTTCATTGAAATTAATACACTTGTGTCGGCAGATCATTTAACCTGGCTAGATTGAAACTGTAGCTACTGGCCTGCATACTTACAGCTGTCACTCCTTTATTTTGTTTTGTTTATGAAGACATTTTAATTAGCAGGGCTTCATTTAACTCATCAAAACAAAGTTTCCTTTTGTTCTTCCCTGCTCCTCCCCAGAACTCCACTACTTCATGAGCAGTCTTCCACAGTTTAAAGGTAAAATGAACACTCAGCACATAATCCCTGGAACCATGATTTCAGCATTCATCTTAAAAGCATATTTTACCAAGAAGGCTTTGGGGAAAAAAAAAAGGTGGGGAGGATAAAAAATTATCACTATTAAATCTTTTAAAAGGTCTTTGTAAATAAGCTGTATCTTCTTTCTTCATCTTAAAGGTACTTTGAACCCTTTTTTCCAAAGGAGAAACTGAAACTTTGTTACATAGCGGTCTGGACTGTTTTTTGTCTTTAAAATATATAGCAAGGGAGAGGTTTAATGGTGGCATTTCTGTGTTCTCTTTCTGCTTTGGTAACAGTATTGTTTTGACTGATCATCTGTACTTGAAAACATATTTGGGGAAGTTATGGTACTTGTAGATTTAGATTATAAAAGATTACAGAGGAACACGCTGAAAAATTAGTTTTCTTTGCATAGGAAGAAAATGAGCTTAAGAATGAAAACTGGATTTAGGTAATCATTGTATATTTTTCTTATCTCTTAAAGTATTCGTTGTTCACTTCTAAAAACAACATGAAGGTCTGTGTTACAGGATTTATTTTAAAACTGAAAAAAAAAATTGTATTTTGGATGAGAGAGGTGTCAAGGTAATTTCCAGATGTGAAAATCTCGTACAGAGTGTGGTCTTGCTAACAGCAGTAGTTGTACAATTCAGCCAAGCATAAAGGTTAAATAAAATATCAGTCAGGTCATGTTGAAATCTGATGCACCTTACAATATATTGTTAGTATATTCTTTGGATTTCTAGACTTTAGTTTCCGTAGTAATAGGAATAATGGCATTTGACAAATACTGACAAAATGAAAGTGTCGCCATTTGTGGTAGTGTCTGAGGTAGGGCTTAAAGACTTCTGCATGTTTAGTGTGAGTTTTCTGCATGTAAGTGCTGCTTGATAGTAGATCATTACAGAAATATTTAGAAAGAAAAATCTTCTTATTTTGTAGAACTTTCTACATTTAACATTTATACATTTTACCTGAGTAATCCTATACCTCTGCATCTTTATTCCTGCCCTCACTAGCCTACTTTTGTCTTCTTTATTTTTTCCATAAAATCTCCCTAGTTCTTATATATCCATTTTTTTCTTGTTACATAAGGAGACTGTTTGAATCCTCTTATATTTCTAAAGTTCAACTCTTAGTCCTGTGACAGCTGAATGACTGATTAGGAAAAAACCACAAAGTGAAGTAGTTAGCTTTGAGTTTCTGTTTTTTTTCCAGTTAGTCCATAAACTCTCATGTGACTTCTCTTACTTTTCCATTTCCTTGTCCCAGTCTTGTGTGAGATTTTTTATATTGTAAAGTTCCCAAATTAAATACTAGTAGAAGACAGTTTTAAATAAACTGAATCAACATCTTCAGCATTTCATCACTGTTGTTCTTAGAAATTTATTTACTGTGGAACAACCAAGAAAATGCACTTTCTTCTTCGTTTACAATTAAGAAAAACTTTTAGTGGGTTTTTTCTGTTTTTTTTTTTTTGTTGTTGTTGTTGGTGTTCGTTTTGTTGTTTTTTTTTTTTTTTACTGTGGTCCATCAGCGGCTGCTGAGCATTTACAGTCCTATTATGATTTCATACAGTAAAAACCCTAAATTAGTTATTCTGAGAACATTTATCTATTTTTTTCTTCGTTCATCTGAAGTCTAGATAGCTTTATTTGCATTTTAATATTTTATAATGTTTATTTTATGCATCGTGTTAAATAAATGGCCTGAAGTAAAAAATTGCTAATAATGTAGAAAACAGATGTTTGAACTTCCAGTCTTTTCTCAAAGTAATTAAACACTATATATATGGTGTTTCTAGAGGGAGGTAAATTGGTTCTGCTTCTGTAAGTTAGGGAGAATGGTGGTTCTTACATTTTCCTTTTCTTAAATAAAAATAAGCTGATTTTCATAAAATGACTCATTTTCTCCCTGGCTTTGTGATCGGTTGTAATGGTGACGATGTTGAGGCAAAGCTTCAAAATGTCATGCAATACTAACAGTACAAAAGCTTCATACATAAAACTAATGCTTTGCAAATTTTATTTACAGTCTCTCTGTATAAACAGAATACTTTGCAAGTATTGGCAACATACAGCATAAAGAAGATGGCAGGAGAACTCCATGTCATCAGAACTATCCCCTATATCTACATGAAGGGTACAGTACATACCTTTGCAGAGTGATCCACAGAACAATCTCTGCTTTTGCCTTTGCATGCTAGCCATAGAACACTTTCCAAAACCATATTAAAACCACAACTAGTACTTCCTACAGGAAAAGGAGGTATCAAAGCTATCATGAGTGTCCCAAGTGACTGCCATTTTAGAATTATATTTGAAATGTCACGTTCAGTGTAAGAAATTGTTCACCTCTGACATTCTGGTTGTTTCTGCTAGCAAAGATTCCAGAACATTTCTTCCTGACCTAAACTTGGAGATGTCGTGTTTACAAATCAGAATTACCAACCAGACATTTGAGAAATACCGGTATCATAAAGAGCAGCACTGCATCCCTAATATACTGTGTATAGTTAAAGTTAGTCCTTTGGTGCTGTGGAGGAAGAAGGAAATAAAACAAGAAAGCCTCAGAAGCCAAGTTGAACATTAGAGGAAGTGCAAAAGGAGAGAAAGGGAATTTTCTTGGTCTTGGAAAGCAAAGCATAGAAGGTCAGAGATTAGTATAACATACCTATCAGAAATCAAACTTTAAAACCAAATGATGTTTGAATGTTCTTTGGATCTTTGTCATGTCTTGGGGATATAAAAACATTGTTCTTTATATCAAGGTTGAATTTTGGAGTACTGTTTTTATTAAAAATCGTTCTTACAACTTGAGCAATGTTATCAATTGTTTTCCTCATTGTCACGGGTATATAAGTACATTTGCTTTCATTAGTTTGAAAATTGTTTTGTGAGATTGATGGATTGCTCATTTTTGAAAATCAGCCAGAAAAATGAAAAAAATATAACAAATTATTTGGTTTCTTCCATCCTTCTTAAATCATGTAGATTTAAGCCCCATTCAGGTACTGCTTCGGTGAGCGTGGCTTGTACTATCACATTTGTATCTTTTCCAGATCATTTCTGTGCCATTGGTAACTAAGGAGTGAAGCTTTGAAAAGAAAGCAAACCTGAATTTTGGTTTTGCGATTTGATTTTCTCACCAGGTATAGGATAGTATGACACTGAATAGAAACTACAGTTTAGGCAAACTGTAACAATATGAATGGAATTCACAGTAGGTTTCATAGCATAGGTGCAATGTAGGATATATTAACTTAAGGAACTCAAGTGAAATGGAGAGAATAAAATAAATGGCAAAAAGAATGATCTAAAATGTTGCTAGGTAAAGAAACCTTTATTTTTCCAAAGCCAGTTAAAATTTTAAATTATCCATATACACACTTGCAACTAATAAGGTAAATGAGTTTTGTATTCACTCATAAGGATCCATGAAAGTTCATGAATGGCTTTGATGAAATGATTTTCACCTTGCACAAAGTTTGGAATTAATTTTGAAAGTTATACGAAACCTAATGTAGTTTGTACAAGACAACCCTTTTTTTACTTTCTAAAAGACCACCCTTTTAATCCCCAAACATGTCCCGAAAACACCTCCTAGTGTCTGTCTCAGGCTCTCTTGTCCACTCAAAATCATGATAAAAACTTCCAGTTGTACACTTCGGTGTAAAGTTTTTGTATTATTTTCTTTCAACTTCTAATTTTTAAGCTTATGCGAAACCAAAAGGAAGACTAAGTAATAATAGCCAATGCAGCTGGGGAAAGGTGGGGCATGAGGAAAATAAAAACTTTGCTGGGTATAGAAAATACAGTTGCATAAAATTTTCTTTTAAAAATTGGCTTACTGAGATATTTTTTTGAAGTTAAAAGAAATGCAATTTGGAAATAAATATTAGAGAAATTAAACTCAGTATCTACTAACTTGTCTTACCTCTTCTGGTGGACTGGGAGCTAAAACAAAAGTCCTGAACATCAGAGTTCTAGGCTTAGCTTCTTCCATAGTCGGCATCTCTGAATTTTAAAGTTCTCCTCTTTCTTGTCTGATTACCTTTTCATGTTCCTCTATTGAGGAGATTCATTACTGCTTCAGCTCATTGTCAGGGATTAAGTATTGCCTCAATAATGTCCTTTCTTTCTGTAGCTTCACTTATGCTCTCTTTTTGGCAAACTAATACATCTTTTTTCTCTACTTTTCCTATCTCTATGGTAACACAAGTGGTAAGGAGAAAGAACTCCTTCGGGACTGTTAGGAATGGAAGAGAAATTAGGCAAGTGAAAGTAAGAGTCTAGTACAGAAAATGATTAAAGAATCACAGCTAAATGAAGATGAACATGCATGGGCCAGTCAATCTGGGTTGGGAATTTATTTTCTAATTTCTTGAGGTGGTGAAAGAAAAATCAGATTTTATTGTTTGGAGACAGAATCAAGCAGAAATGTATCATTACCAACTAACAGTATGTGTGTATGGAAAACATACCAGGACAGTGGAAGACAGCGAAATAGAAGGAGTGAAGAAGATTATTCATATCATATAGCAATTTTGGAAGTCTTAGCTGCTGTGCATTGTTCCCATCTCTCTGCATTGACAGACCAGGAGACAAACTCATTATTTTAGTTCTTGGTTTGTCCCTAAATAAGATGTATAAAAACATTCCTTGTCGTGTTAAGAGGCTTGGTTATCTGCATAGTGATATACACAATTTAATACAAGATCACAAAGATGAGACACTGGATGCTGACGTATGTAGCTGATCATGTTACAGATCACTTGGCAGTTTTCAGTAGTTCTGTAGAAGAGATGACCAAATGTGTTTTTCAGTTGCAGAAGCTGAGATAAAAAGTATGTGTAGGAGACCTGCATGTTTCTCACAGGTGAGAAAAGCAACATTCATACACAGGAATCAAACAGTTCATAAGCCACTCTTTATATGGTTTTAAGTGACTCAGCTTCTGTGGTGTATCCCCCCTCCCCACCCATGCCCTTTAATTTTTTAGGTCTACAGTTAACAGAACCTAGCTATGATACTGCCACAGTCTGTACATATATTTGGGGTGGAGTCTGCAAGAAACCTTAGATCTGTACAAAGAGATTGTGCAATGAAGCAGTGACAGAAGGTGCAAGAGAGGAAAAGGAGAAAAGATAGGCACACTGATCAGGAGGTTGCTGTCAGAGAAACAAGACATGTTGGAGGTACAAACCTGAAGGCTTAATTTTTTTAATAAATGAGGAGAAAGATATAAGGTGCTAAAACTTCCCTATTGATTCTCTGAAAGTAATGGTTTATTAAGAAGAAAATAATCAATTTGGGTTTTAGAAACATATATCAAGCTCTTTGTTCTGTTTGTTTTGTTTTTTTTCCCCCAGATACTCCCACAGCATTTTTGAAATTTAAATGATGGGTGTGTCCTTCCAAAACTTAGTTACAAGTCTTTATGTCATTATTTGGTCAAAATTTCCATTGAGATCAGTGTTTGCCACAGTAAAGACTACAAAAACTATGATCATCCTTTAGGATTTGTTTCAGTAGTAACAAATCCAGGGGGAATCTGGAGGAAAAAAGCAAACCCAAAATTTTGAGGGGGTTAAATGAGCAGTATGTTTCTGTTTTTTAAATTCTAGACCTTTTGTGTAAGTCGTTGCGCAAGTGACCCTTACGGCACATAGCACACAGAGAAGAGTTGCGGTTTAGTCATTGACATGTATTAGTAAGGACTTTTGTAATCAGAGATGGCTGGGTGAAATTAATGCATTGCATTACTTATGTTGTGTTCAAGTCTGGCTTATGAAAGAATGTTGTGGGATTTTTAGCAGTGCAAGAATAGTTTTCTTAGAGTATTTCAGTTTACCTTCTGCACTTCACTTGGTTAATGAATGGAAAGCAATTTACAGAAAGCAACAGGCTTTGGAAAGATTAAAAGGAGAAGATGGAATATCTTCTACTGTGTATTGTTATTAAGATTCCCTTCTTCAATATGTCGCCATCTCAATATAGATGTTACTGGGGGCGAAGAATTAGGAGTGGGGCCCTAGAGTACCAGCTGGACTATATAAATGGGGGCTAGCATAGACGCAACAATGCTTGGTAAGTTCTTAAAAATTATGTTGACAGCTGTTGAGCTCATCCATACCCAGTGTGTTTTCTGAAGAGAAGCCAAGGAATTTTTAATCAAGGAAGATTACTGAGCAGATTACTGTGTGCTGAATATTTAAAAATAGACTTACTTTTAATAGTAAAAACTCTTTGTTTAAGCCTGAAGTGTTACATTTTTCTCTGAAAATGCAAAAGCTGTTTTGATTTAAAACAGTATGAAATTATTATGAATGAGATGGAAAAAGATAATGAGATGGAAAGAAGATAATATTTATTCTGTTTAACTGGAATGTTCTATAGGAATGTCAGTGTGAGTAATGTAAGTGCATTTTAAGTTTAAATTTTAATGGATCTCAGACTGTGGCATTTTTTGGGGAGAGAGGGTTTTCAGTGATTGGAAAATGTCTGATTTAAAGAAAATTCTCTATGGAATGTTTTTGTGTGAAGTTATTTTGGTAATCTGCTCTCATAGGACCAATTGCTAGTCTTTTCCCACCCTAATGAAACTAGGTCACTAGTTTTTGGCACTCACCCAAGTTGTGAGATTTATTTGGTGTCCAAGCACACTGTCTAGAAATAGTGATGCAATGTCAGCAAGGCCACTTTTCATTTCGTGAACATAATTTCCAGTGCCCTGGAATTAATTTATTCACTGACCTGTTAATAACTGCAATCTGTCACTGGCTTACAGAGGCAGAGGAAGTGTCTGGAAATAGTCATGGTCACCCTACCAGGTGATTAGTTACAGGATTTCTGTTCAACGTAACATTTTTTGGTTTTGATCATGTAGAAGAGTCTGACTGTTAATGAAAACAAACCAGAAAATTAATCAAAAGGAAGATACTTGTGATTAGTAAATATTGGAGAGAGATAACTAATTTGAAGTGGTTGTTTTACACCACGTTATACTGTAACATATCTGAGAAACATTCTACTACCTTTGAAAAAGTATAGGAATTAAGCATGTATAGATGATATATAATTGTTTGAGAAGGCACATTATGGTATTACTGTTGTTAAATAAAAGGAAAACTAGTAATTTGAATTTACTGATGTTCCAGGTTTGTTCTCACACACACACAGACCCTCCTCCAATGTTTTTGTTAAAATCAAGATTGTCTTTTGCCACAGGTGTGGCAGGCAGTTGCTTGGGGCAGTAGATTGCTGTGGACAGCAAAATAGGAGTTAGCTCTTTTCTACTTTGCATGTGTCAAAGCCCTGGAGAGTCAAGCTCGCTGCTGCCAATTGAGGGAGAAGGGTTCAGGGGTCAGAAGACAGTTCTTACTGCGCAGTGTCACAGCTGACTGTTACTGGATATGCTGCTGCTATTTTCAATGTTTCCGTTTCTGCTGTAGAGAAGCACCAAACCTAGCTCTAAAGGGATCCCGCCCCTGTTCCACATCCTTGCTCTAAGCCTTTTACCTCACTTTAGAGCTGAATGTTTCTTCTTTTCTTCATTTACCATTCCCTGTGGTACAAACTACACAGCATCTTGGCCCTTAATCCACTGTCTAGAAAAATTAAATTTTGCCTATAGCAATAAGCTGGCTCTGATTAAAGAATCAGGCATCATCACTACATGTAGTAAAACCTTATTCTTGGGTATGTATGGGAAAAGGCTCTTCTAGACTTGTACAAAACTGATCTTTGGGCACAGATTAAAGCTTAATAATGAGAAAGGGGTGGGTTGTTCTTTTTGGTTTGGTGGGGTTTTTTTTGCCTTTTTTTTTTTTTCAGTCTAATGCCGTTCAGGAGCTTCTGAGTTAGGGTACTCCATGTGATTTTAGAGAGATTAAAATTCCTGATGGAACTTTCGGCAGAGCTCAGTGCTGATCTACTATCACTGCCATTGCAGTCATGGAAAGAATTGCCACTATTTTGGTCTTGGGTTTCATGGTCAGTAGTGTTTTTCTTGAAGCTTTAGTTTCAGAAGACAACTTGTGGTCTGGACTTCCATGGCTGAGCAATGGTAGTTGAAAATATATCCCTTCTTCAAAATGGTTTGGAAAGTCAGTGTAAGTGAATTACTACATTTATTTCTAATCTGATTTTTTGGGAGTCTTATCTAAATGTTTTCTGGTGTTGGAAGGTGGAATAACACTAGAAATCGTTTGGTAACTTGTAGGTTGAAACGGAGTATTTTTAAAATTCCGAGCTTCATATATAAATAGAAATAGATATAGATATAGATATACACACAGAGTATATCTGAACTCTTTAGAGGGACCAAACATACATATACAGTGTATCTGAACTCCAGAGGGGCCAAACACTATTTTGGGGTGAAGTTGTGGTGTCCATAGGAGTATCATCCTACACTTCTTTAGTGCTAGAGGAGAGTTTATGAAATTCAGTTCTAAGGCTGGATGTTTTTTTGGTTTAAAATATAATAGGAAAATGTATTTATTTTTGTAAACAACAAAAGACCAAATGCAACAGAAAATAGCGGCTTTTTCATTGACTCGCTAAAACCAGTATTTTCTAATGGAGACTTGTAGAAAGGGCAGTAGCTACTACATACTCCTGTTTAGTGATATTTATCTTATCAGACTGCTAGCTGTATAATTCCCATGTATGGAACAAGAAAAGGTCTGGCTGCTTTGTATAATATCCAGTCTTTCAGCATATGGAACGCTAGCAAATTTTGATGACTTGACCCATTGCATCTTTTGATGTCTCCTTTGTTTTCAGATTCTGTCAAGTGACACAGTAAATTAAGCTGTTCTCTGTTCACTACATCTGCTGACTGTACCCCAAAGTCTTTGTAATAAAAAAGAGAATAAAACCAAAGTAAATTCCTGGTGAGTCATTTTCTAATGTGTGATAAAACAGCCAAACTGGGAATGAACAATGTAGAACAACATTCTGATCTAGTAAATTACGTGGAAGCGGAACATACTTACTTGGTTTTTCATGCCAGGCAAACCAAACAAACATGATTTGGATATATCACCCCGTGTTTCAGCCATATGAGTGTTTTTCTTTAAAACATACTTTTGAAGTCCTTTTATTTGTATTAATTTCTAAATGACTTATAAGGAAATCCCATTAATAATTTATATTGTTCTTATGCTATTAGTACATAGTGTGATTGTGATTCAGGCCATTGGGTTTTGGGGTGTTTTTTTGGTCTCCTTTTTATGTTTCATCATGAAATAAAGAAATGTGCTAATATTTGGTGGCTTTTTAAACTTACAGTTTAAAAACTCAGCCTGAATCACTAGTTCACCTGTATTATAGGAAGCATAAAGTGGAGCAGTTCAATCATCTAATCATTCATGTGAATGTTGTTCTTGAAATTTCCAGTGTTCTAGGGGTTCACTGTTTTTTGTCATTGCTGTGGCAGTTTTTTCATTTTGCTGAGCTTAGCATCTGCTTTGTTGACTGTTTCAAATTAATTTTTATGACAGTTTTGCGAAAGGTTTACACTTACCAAGAACATAAGCTAGGTGCAGTTTTCCTCTTCTGTTATTCAATCACTTTTTTCCCTTGGTTTTTACTGGAGAGAGTTCTTTGGAAAATATTTCTGAATTCAGACATCCAGGCACTAGGTATTCATCTTAATGGTCAAGACAGAGGTGCATGGTGGCATGAGGACACAAATGTCACAAGGACACAAGAAGCAGGAGCGAACCTTTCTCTTCAGACAATTCCTAGAAGGCTGTTTTTGCAAATAGAAGGCAACATGTGGGATTCAATTCCCTAAACATGGTGTCCTGTGCCCTGGAGTGCCTGGCTGGGGCTCCGGTTTCTTCTGTGTTCTTGCTTTCAGTGCAGGAGTTGTAGATACACTGTGATGTCCAAAATGCTTTTGATACCTAGGTGTAGTAAGCTCAATCTTATGCATAATGTCAGTGTTACGAAGCTTCAAGCACAGAAAGTTTTAAGCGTGATTTTTTGTAAAGTGTAGAACAGAAGTGCAGAGTACAAGCTGCTGGTTTTACCTTCTTTCAGATGGATCTGTCTGCTTTTTTATTTGTTTGGGTTTTTTTGTTTTGAACCAGAGCTCTTTTTTTTTTTTCTTTTTTTTTTTTTTTTAGAAGGGACATGCAATTTACATGATTTGTGCTGGTAACAAACTGATGCAGATGTCACAACTGTGAACAAATATAGCAAATGATTTTGTGGCTATTTGTGTAGGCAATACCGAAACTCCACAGGCTGTCCTAACAATATGAAATACTGTAATGTAACTGAAAAGTACAGAGATACAACATAGCTCTGTGTATAACCATCATAAATATAATGAAGAAAATTTGAGAGAAAAAAGTGCGCTTCAGAAATAAAATTTAGTAAGTGTAAGTTGCATGGACTTAGCCGGTAATTTCCATTGAATTTTGTTCTATAAAAGCTCACAAAAAAGATTAGAGCAATTTTTATAAGTCACAAGTCATAAAATCTGAATAAAATTTCATATTTTTATTCTTCTTTTTTGAGTGTAAACTTTGCTTTCCAGTTCAGTCTTCAGTTTACACAAAATTCAAAAAAGTAAAATCAAAAGAAAAAGCTTGATATACAATTGACTGCCATCAGTATAGAAGAAAAATGTGATAATTTGAAGACCACATGCTCTTTGCTATAATAATTCCACCTGAAAAGTAGCTGAGTAGCTAATAATCTTTTATTGAAATTCCTGAAGTTTGACAGTAGATTCACGTACTAATTGCCGTGAGTTTGACAATGAGCAAGGCAATATATAGCTTCTACGTTAAATTTCTTTCAACTGAGGGAATTAATAAACAGTTTTAACCCAGATATATTGTGCTGTCATTTCCTACGGGACTGGACCCATAGTAGTGAAAGATTTCTCAGTGCTTTTCCAGGTTTTGCTATTAGAGGCAGAAACAGAGTGACTGAATTTTGATATTTTAGTTGTTCAGAACCATGTTATGCCTAGCCAGCTTTATAGCTACTGCAGGTGATCAAAAGTCTTCATGCTGAACACTTAGAAGCGCCAGCTCTGTCTGGGTATCATCTCTTCAGCAGAATAGGAGGTCACCCAGAGCATAGCACTGTGCTCATAAAAAAATTTGCTTTCTTCAATCTTGAAGTGAGAAAGAGAGAGGAAGAAAGTAACACTGGGAATACAAAAATAATAGTACATGCAGCGTAGGAAGCAACTGTTGTTGTCCTTGCTCATTGTTCATATGGGAAAAAATAAGCCCCTGTGAATTAAGAAGCACTTACTGTAGTCTTGAAAGTATTGAAGGTCCAAGTAGTGGAAAAGGCTGATACGTTTTCTGATCTGAGCTCATCACAGTTCTCCATTTCAAAAAGAGTTAAAACCCAAGTAAATCCTTTCCACATTCTATAAAAGATGTGTCCTAATTTAGAGTGTAGAGTGTAACATATTGTAATTACAGATTTTCCTATTCTCTTGAATTCCTGGTAATACGTATGTAATGTCTCTAGGCAAGACTGTTTTGTTTTGTTCCTGGTGAGATGACTCTACTCTTTACTTTGGCCTTTACTATAAGTTTATCTTTACAATACCTTTCTTACTGGAAACCTAATTTTAGTTCAGTATGCTTCCGTGTCTGCAATGACAATGTTTTGTGTGCTTTTCTACTCCTAGAGAAGAGATTTTTATAGATAATGAAACTGATGATAGTCACAAAAATTCTGTATTGTCTCCTCTTAAATAAAACCACCCCAACACCGCCTGCACAAAAAACGCCCTTCAAGCCAAAAATACCTTCCCCCAGGAAGATATGTATTTGTTTAAAATAAGAAGAAAGAATGAAAAATCAGTGAAAGCTATGTTTTGTGATTGAAGAGATATTTCTTTTCCTAGTAGGCAGAATAAAAGAATTAGTAGAGTTTCATCTGTTTCAGGTTTGTCAGGTGACATACATTTTAGGAGGTTTGTGTAGATGTCCATTCGCTCATCCCATCATCCAGGACCAGCTACTGCATAAGAAAAATCTGCTCTTTAGAATTCTTTGATCTGGACATGGTCTTGGACAACCTTGTCTAGGTGACCCTTATTGAGCAGGGTTGTTGGACAAGATGATCTCCAGATGTCCCTTCCAACTTCAGCCATTCAGTGATTCTGTGATTTTTGGTAGTTAGATAAAGTATCAAAAGACAGTGAAAATGATGTTGGTTTTTTTAATTCTTAGAATCAGGATAAAGTGAGCTTGCATGTTGTAAGCACAAGTACTAGCACAACATAAAGAAACATGTTAAATGTGTACATGAGACTAAATCTGGTTTGTTGGGTTTTTTTCCTTCCCCTGCATAGAAAAAGGAAGTAGTACTTTTAAAGTAGACCAACAAAATGACAGCTGCTGAAGTATGATGGGTCAATGGAAAAATCATTGACTTTCCTGAAAACACCATAGAACAACGTATTGTTGCAGTCTCATGCTATTTTTCTAATTTGTTATCTTTTTCATTCTCTTGTTTCCTGATATTATAGGACTTCAGATTATCACCTCTGACAAAACTTCTACTTCACAAGTTTCATTGCATGTATACATTGTAGTTTAGTCTTTTGAAGAAAGGTGTTTTTGTCTTTTAAACAAAGGTGGTTTACCATTTCTACTTTCTTTCTTCTTACTTTGTGTGGTGTGGATAGTAAGCACACTTTCATATTCTTTTATTGACGGTAATAGGCTTGTTTCAGAACTTACTGCTGCTTAACCAAGCATAAGGTATGTAAGATAAGTGTACAGATACTGGGTTGGTGCCAAAGGTGGTTTATCTTAGGCTGTCGCACCAGGAAGCCAACCTGAGTAACAGAAAGGAAAGTGGGGTTATCCTTACAAATAAGCATAGACTAATAGTGAAATGATAGTACTGCTATGGTTAAGGTTGAGATGTAGGTTTTTCTCACAGAGAGAAATGAATGCTTGTTATTATAATAAGTGCTTCTAGTATTCCTATAGCATCTTTATCAGATTACAGGTGTCTGAAAGGGTAAATGTAGATGATAATTTACAGGGAATCTTCAGTGATTGCTCAGTAGATTGTGAAGTTTGACACTAATGGTGTATTTTTTTAGATAATAGGATCATCAAGTACAGACCAAGTGTAGAATTTGGTTGGCTGACTCTACATGCCCAAACATGACTTTTGACTTTTATTGAAAGAGAGGTCTGGCAGTTTTCTCTGCTGCATACATGGTCTTTACTGTCCCTTTCATCTGCAAAATAGTGATGCCCGCTAAAATTGAAGTAATTTCTGGGGAAAACTTGAGATGATGTTGATCTTACTTCCTAGTACTTTCCTGATATCAAGTAGGTGAATGTGACATCATTGAAAGATTTAAGCCATGAGAAGTCAAAT
Organism: Leptosomus discolor; assembly: GCF_034619465.1. Lineage (NCBI taxonomy): Eukaryota > Metazoa > Chordata > Aves > Leptosomiformes > Leptosomidae > Leptosomus > Leptosomus discolor. The sequence continues at coordinate 44,880,475 of NC_141419.1, read as the reverse complement.
TTAGCAAGGTGTAGTGGCAGTTATCTTTTTCAACAATTACAGGTTACAAAAAGTGAGTTGTACTGTTAAAGAATTTGAAAATTTGTTTTGCGTGAAAAATGTAATGGATTTATTTTCAGTCTTCAGATATGTGTGAAGTGTAGTATGAATAGGGATATTTTTGCCTATTTTGCAAATATAAAATAACTCCAGACTAATCTGCACTACTGCAGAAGTGGGATATTTGGACGTAAAACTATCTGCGGTGTAGCTCATTTATTTTTGAGTGTCTGATTAAAGTAAATTACATCAGTCACTGGGGTGGCAATGTAGAAATATGGAAGTGGTGTAATAGGAGTAATCATTTCCATAATGAAAAAGTCAGCTTTAAGAATGTGTGTAGGAGGAAAATGTTTTCCAAGAACTAACTACATTTGAATATCATTTAATCTAGATAGAACACACCTCCGTATGACTGATATTTTCATTTTTAGTAATCAGTGACATTCTTTGTCAGAAGTTGCTTGTGATTCTGTCTTTTGAACATTGGCCTGCTAAGTTTTATTTCTGTACACAAAAAAAATTTAAAAATAATATGCCTTATTATGCTTTTTATTATGTCCTATGATGAGTCAAATATTTTCAGCATTCATTTGTTCATTATCTTCATGGTCAGTCTGGCAAGTATTTCTACATGATCTTTCTACTATGGTTTACTAAGCTCTTTTAATGGTGAAAAGAGCTGGTTTGCACATTTCTTTGCCTCCCAATCAAGTATGTGGCAGATTTAATATAACTAAGTCAAAAAGCAAAACCTTAAAATTTACTACTTTTAAACACAAATTAGAATTAATCAAGGTACTCATTTCTACAAAATAATTTTCTTACGGTGTTGGAAAGATAGTTTTTTTTTTTAAATGACTGATTTATTGTATTAAAGACTTGGAATAATTTGAAAAAAATACAAACCTCTCTACTTAAGTCAATCTTTTACAACGTGTGATTGAGAAAAACCCACATTGATTCAATAATGCATCACACTCTCCTCTGTGTATCTTTTGTGAGGGAATCAGATGTTGAATATGAAACTAAGTGGAATCTGGCTTGATACAGGTGGTAAACTTAATGTAGTGTTGTTGCAAAGGCTGTTTCATAATGCTTTGCCATCGTATCTGCAGTTTAACAGTACAGCGACTGTGGCAGAATGAGAAGTGAAAAAACAAACTTTAGTTTTTAAGAGAAACTTCTCACATGTTAGTGAGAAGGTCATCAGCATTGTATGTGCTAAAGCAGTATGATGATGTGATTAATTACCATGCTGGGATACCCTTCCCGGTACATTTAATTTTGTGCATATAGGCTTATTAACCCAGAAGTAAAGAGCTGTAATAAAAATCAGGAAAAAACCCACCATGGGCAGGGATTGTGTTGGGTTGTTTGCAATTGTCAAGCATTAGACAACTGAGAAGGATTAACTGTTGTTATAATAATAATAAATAATTAAGAATTAGTATAAATCAGAGAGAAAATACATATATTTTAAAGTATTTTAAATGTTGACATTAGTTTTGCATTTGCTTACACACAACATTACTCAACCATACCATGAGTTTTGTGTACAGTAAAGGCCAAACCGTATTATCAGAAGCCATGTGCACACAAGTGTGAAGAGATGAATGTGAAAGGAACATTGCTTCTTTTGAGCTTGGTGTTTCCGTGCAGGATCCAGCCATTCGGGAAGTCTTCCATCCACTGTGAGGGTTACAGAAAGCATAAGCAATTTTTAGGTTGTAACGGGATGACATGTTAATTTTGAACATCTGACACTCCTAAGGATGACTAGAAGCTTTTTATGAAAGCTGGTGTAGGGTAGGAATAGCCAAATTGGTTTTAATTTGTGCCACGAAATGTAGAATTTAAACAGAAATAGGGAAGTAAAATGCACTGTGGCTGGAGAACAGCTGAATTAATAAATAAACTGTGAAATGACAACGTATCATAGCAATATAATGTACCAGAATAGCACATCTTTTAGGAGACTACCTCAGAACTCAAGCGTACAAGTAAGGTGATCATTTCAGGACTTCTGTTTAGATTTCCACTAAATATCTTTTGTGTTAGAGCACTTCTTCTTTGACCCTAACATGCCTCTGTATGTCAGACCTTCTGGCCAGTTAAGGGTTTGTATCATGCTCTGGTCCTTCTTTTGTGGAGCAGTTCATGTGGTCTCAGACGTTTAGAAAATGTCTATTATATGAATCACATTGTCCCAGTGGAATAAAAGCTAGTTGAACTGTGGTCCACTTCAGCTGCTTGTTTTATAGTCATATGAATCAGTCTTTCAGTATTATGTTATTCATACCATGAAGCTAGTGCAGTAGAATTAGGCTGTAATGTTACATGTTGGAAGAAAATTACATCTTTGTACCTGGACAATTGGCCTGCAATGACGTAATAGAAAGCAGTGTGCTAATTTGTCATTTACTTCAAAGTTCATTAACTTTCTTCAATTTTTATTGTGATTTAAGAAAAAAAAAAACCCAACACCCCAAACCCGAATTATTTTTATGTCCTACTTTATCTCTATGATGCTTAAAGAAGTGATTTAAAGGAAGTTTACCAATGTTTTTACATTTAAAAAGAATACAGGCTTTTTTTCTGGTAACTGCAAAGCTTGCACACTAAGAATAGAACTAAGTAATTCAGAGGATTTCCTAGAATATGTAATAGCAAATTCAAATAGTCCTTTCAAAGATATTTGGTATCATTAATTTGTACTGTTGTAGCACATAAATACTCTGGTTATGGACAAGAAGCCTTTTTTTAAGGCAAGGTGCAAATAGGAGCAATGTGATTGCCCCTGATGGAAAATATTTATGCTTATATTATAAATGTGGAAAGGATGCAATGTATGATTTCAAAATAGAAGGAAATCATGAAACCACATTATTTGGTGTGATAGTAATGGTTTTAGTAAACTTGTGATGTAGTCTCTTCAGTTTTCTTTAGGTGTCAGAGTAAAGGAAAAATTAAGGCTTGATTTGAAAGGGATAGTGAATTTCTCCAGAATACTGCTTTCCGGAGTGAGATGTATCAGGGAAGAAGACACAAAGGTGCTTATTTCATAACATGAGAAGTGGATGGTGGAGGCTGGCATTACTGCTGTAGTTCAAAGACCAAATTCAATCTTTCAGTACTGAATGAGATTACATGGATAGGATGAAACAAAAAACTAAAAGCATTGTACTGGTACTTTTACTTCAGAAGCGGAGTGGATTCAACAAAAGCTGGAGAGAGAGGGATGCCAAGACCAGAAACACAGAGTAGAGACACTGGCTTTGACATTTAGAGAATGAAATCTTTGCTGAAATTTCATCCTTATACTCTGATCAACAAAGGTGTGAAGGCTAATTGTATATGCCATAATTTAAACCCATTGTATCTTTCAGCAGGACTAACAAAGACTGCCGTTGGCATTCCCAGTGTATTCTAGGTGGAGAAGAAATAACATTTTTTTCAATACTCTCACGCTTTGCTTTAAACTTTTTGACAAACATTATTTGATTTGAAAATAGTTGATTGATGTTGCAAATGAAGCCGAGTGAGGATACACTGTGGAAATAAACAAGGTTTTGAACTGACAGTGGAATTGTAGGAAGCTCGTAGAGGAAATGAGTACCCTTGATCGAGTAAATGCAGCTTGAGTTGTGGATCTCTCATGTATAGTTTCCACTGGTTGATATGATTGTACGGACCTTTTCATGGCTTGCTTGTTTTTCTCTTTGATCCCTTAATGATTCCCTTAAGCCACAGATAGAGGTGTTACTAGAACTCTTGTTTCTGACACAGTCTTAGGTTCACAATTTTATAGGCTGGTCTTGTTTTCTCTGTATTGAAACCAGAAGAAAATTTTACACCAAACAAAAAAAATGCAGTTACTGAATCTGAAATAGGCTAAACTTTTGTGAGTTTGTTGATTATTTCATCTCCCAATGTTCATGCAGTCTAAAAATCCTCAACAGCTGTTTGGACCACGGACAACTTTAAGAATTGGTTGAAGTCTATAAGCTCAAATTTAAACTTTCAAGTACAAGGGTGAATAGAAGCTATAGTTTTCCACATGTGATTCTTCAGCTTACAGGTGGGGCTTATTTGAGCAGTTGAGACTTTAGAACCAAAGAACTTGTATTACCTGCCCCAAAGGTTTGTCTAGCCCCATGTCTTGTCTCCCACCGGGCAAATGTATATAAATGATACCTCATTTTATTACTTTCCAAGTCTCTTGCTTTCCTTCCATGTATTTGTCTGATCTTTCCTCCCCTTAAGAGCCCCTGTTCTGTTACAAGCTTTGTTCAGTACTTGTACCACTGAGTTGATTTTGCACAGAGGGATCTGTAGATTCTAATATAACAGTGACCTGATAGTTAGGTGATGTTCACATGATCTAAGTACCATTTTTTAAAAATGACCATTACATCATTATCAGGGTCTGCAACTGTGGATTGTCTGAGCAGTAAGGGAAGTGGAAAAGCTGACAAAACTCATGCGTTTTCTTGATTTTCTGCTCCCTCAGTCCTTGCCCCTTACCTCATTCACACTAGCTAATTTGAGTCTCTGCGTTACCTGACAAAGAACAGTTGCTTTGTTGAATGTGAGTTCTGGTGACCTAGCCATGATGCGCTTTTTCCTGATGTGGTTGGTTAAACAATTTAAGTAATTACTTGGATGGGTGTCAGCATATTACAAGCAGCTGTGCTGAGAGAGGAGATTACTGCTCACTATCCTATCCTCAGCTGCCTGTCTTGCCCTCCTGCCAGAAGTCATCACTCGTTTAGATCTACAGAACAGCTTGTGCAAACTCTTCTTTATTATAGCCAAGTAGAAGGGCTAGCAAAGACCTACAATTTAAGCCATCCAGGCTGATTTTGACTAAAGCAGACTCAGGGAATCTGATTCCGAGTCCAGGGATCAGTTGCGGAAGCTGATGTTTAAAGAGAGGCAATAACCTCTTTTACTGGAACAGCTGGACCTTTCTGATTGACTAAAGCTAGTATCATACAAGATGAGCTTCCCTTGTGTATTCTAGAATGATAGAATAATTTAGGTTGGACAGGCACTTTTGAGGTCATATGCTCCAATCACCTGTTCATCAGGTTGTTCAGGGACTTGTCCTGCCAAATTTTATATGTCTTCAAGGCTAGTTCTTCCTCAGCCTCTCTGAGCAACTTGTTCTGTGATTTGACAACCTTGCTTGTGAAGATTGTTTCCTTCCATTTCATTAAGTTTCACTTGCTGCAACTTGTGCCTTTTGCTTCTGAGTTTTTTGCTGTGCGTCTCTGGGATGAGTTGGTCTCTGTCTTTTCTATAGCTTGCCTTTAACTAGTTGAGGATAACAACAAGGACACTGGTAGACTGTCAAAAACTTCTAAATTTGTGGTAAATTACAGCCTTTTCTCTCCCCTTGTCTATTGAATCAACCATCTCACCATCAGGTTGGTCAGGCACTGCCTCTCCTGTGAATACAAATGAAGTCCAGGAAGATTTGCACTGTAGTCTTCCCATAGACTTAAGTTAAGCTGCGTGGCTTGTAGTTCCTGGATTCTCTTTCCTGAAGAGGGGTATGACATTTGCCTTTTTCTAGTCTTCATATCAGGTACTTTACTTGATTGCTGTGACCTTCCAGAGAAGAGACCTGTATCACAGTGAGATTAAGCAGCTTCCTTAGCACCCTTGGATACATCGCATCTTGTCCCTTGAGACATGGCAACATCCGGTTTGCTCACCTAGTCCCTGACCCATTTGTCCTCTCCTGAGGGCAGTACTTCAGTCCTGCAGACACTACCACGAGGCTCAGGAGCCCTGGTGGGCCTGAGAACAGACCTTGACAATGAAGAGCAAGACAGAGAAAGAGCTGAATAATATTTTAGCCTTTCTGTGTCCTTTGTTGCACCTTTTCCATGTAATTTGTTGCTTGGTCTCATGCCTTCTTCACCAGGGACCCACACATTTAATCTTGGTCGAGTTTTGATTCTAAGGTACTTACAGAAGCTCTTCCAGCTCCAGCTTCTGCTTCCATATGTGCTCATGTGGTGATATTTCTGTATTGCTCTTAAGTAGCCTCTCCCCACTTTTACCTTCCATACATTTTCTCATTTTCCTTTGAGAAATATCTACTGCTTTCCTATTTGCGGAGGGAATTTATCATGAGGCTTTCTGCATGCCCAGTTTTTTTCCTTGATGACTGCTGCCGGAATTTCATCTGCTTTCAGCTGAACAAATACCTGGCTTTAAGAAAAAAGTTCAATAACCTGAAGTCTCTGCTCATGAGTAATTGAGTATGTTCCATAATTGCAGCTCCTGCTATCTCAAGCGGGAATCGTAGAATCATAGAATCATTCAGGTGGGAAAAGACCTGTGGTACTAGAAATATGTTTTATCTGGTATGTTGTGAAATACTTGAGCTAGAGTGCAGTCCAAAACCATATAATAATTACCAGTTTATATAGTAGAGTGTACGATAAAATGAGATTGACTTTTTTTATTATTTTAGAGTGATTATTTCTGTTTAGTCTGTTCATAAAATGCATAAAGGCAATTGTTAAGGCAAGTCTTATTGTTCAAACAGTATGAGTGGCATTCAAGTGTTTCAAGTATGTATTTAAGCAGTTTTCCTTCCCTTTTGATTTTCTGGGTTTTGAGAATTTCCATTAAAAGTAGGCAGCTCTGAAGACCTCATTTATAGCTAATTTTTTTTTTTTGCATCAGTCAATCATTCTGTGATGAGTAAATATATTTTTAACAACAGTTCAGGGGATTATAAAAGTTGCAGTTAATATCCTTGTTATAGTGGCTTTATTAGCAAATGTATATTTAATTCTATTTTATTGAAAGAAATTTATAAAATGTTGCAGTGTTCATGAAGAGTTATTTTATGGCAATAAAATGCAGAAAGCTTAATTACAGCAGTCTGTAGATGTAATGGATATGTGTTTAACACAGTTCAGGCCTCACTAACCAGTTGAATGAGCTGATCAAAATTCTTTCATAATGTTATTGTGTTTGCAGCACTTACATGTACAATAATTCCATATCTTGCATTTTGTGTGATGTATGAAAAAGTACAGAGGTTTTTTTTACGAGTGTCTTAAATTGGGCAACTCTAGTGGTTTTTAAATGAGGAGTTTAACTGCATCCAAAGCCATTTAATCATACCCTTCCTGAAAAGAACTCTTTTCCTCATATTGTCTTATGAGATGATGACTTGTCTGAAAAGGCAAATTGCTCCCTTGGTGTAAAGCAGTTTAGAAGGCACAGATATTAGCATTCAAACGATTTTATATAATAGTTTACAGTCATGTAGGATGTTCAGTGACAGTTTCAGGCTTTGTGTGATGAAGTAAAATGACTTTAAAGTCTGATGACTTCATGTTGAACAAAGTGAAATTTTAGCTTTGATCTTCAGGGATAGAACTTAAGACGTGTATGATTACTCAGTTGCAGTTCAGAGTATGACAGTTTTAGTAACTTGTTGGATGGTACTACGTGTTGAGAAGTCTGTAGGAATAAGTGAAACAATTTTTGTGTTGTAGCTGCAGTTCCGGTAATTTGTGTTTTAGTCACTATCCTTACCACTATAATCAGCCCAAATGACATATATTGTAATTTTTCTTAAAAGGAACTGCATTATGTTTTGAGGTTTTTAAAAAGCAGTCTTTCTGTAATCTAGTTAAAGCATATGTGTGTTAGACTAATCATTGAAATCCATTCCTGATGATCTTTAGGTGGTAAAGGAACAAAACATAGTCACAGTGTAATTATTATAGCAAATTGCATTTGACATGTAAGAAGAAAAAAAGAACAACCTCAGTATGCTGTTGTCATTCTGCAGCTTGTGGTTGAACCTAAAATGTAATTATTCTTATGTCAGTCAAAAGCTTCTTTTACTAAATTTTTTTGAAGTGCTGCAACAATCTTTTTTTGGCAAGTTAACTTTAGAGATGAAATAATAAAGAGGCTGGTGGCCAAAATGTTACTGTTCAATTACCCTGTCAGTGACTTCTGAATTAGGAGGTAAATGAATGATAAAATACTAACATCTGCCTCTCTGAAATTCCAGTTGGTGTTTCAGCATTTTCAGTCCTGACACTTGTGAAAACCTATCCTTTTTTTATTGTTTCATCTATGAATTATAAGAGTAATTTTAGAAGTCACATTCAGAAATATTAAATATACTGCAGCAAGTATTTGTAATGACCAGGAGAAAAACCTTGGACATGAAGAGGATGCAAATAACATACAGGCATCTAAAACATCCTCTCAGTTGTTGACTTTCTGTAGAAACTACTTTTACATATGTAGTAGATGCATATATGAGTAAGACTTATGCACAGTATCTCTGATGAAATTGATACTGTTGGTATTTAAAAGAAGGCATTGCAGTTATATAATATAAATTATTGCAAGTTCTCAAATGAGTTTGACATACTTTGATTAAAATTACCTAATTCAATATAGCGAGAGATAGCATTATCAAAAGTAGAAAGTGCTGTATAACCAGCTAGTAGGAAAACTGATTTCTTAAGTAGATGAAGTCAAAAGAGCATTTCTTCAGTGAAAGAATTTCAAAGTTGCATGACTATGGAGAAAGTCATGATGTTGCAGAATTGAAATTAGGATTTCAGAATTTATCTATGGGAGTGGAAAAACTGCAGCAAGTTTATCAGAGAATTGAAAACTGGTACAGGATCAGATGTATCAAGCTTCTAGACTTCTCAGCACAACTCTGAGTTCTGGATCCTCAAGGCTCGTTGGCCCAAACAGGCTTTCAGTTTTGCAGCCTGGACATCCTGACCAATGCTGTGCCTCTCAGAGACTCCCTCCTGTGCAACCAGCGCTCAGCTCTGAGATGAGCAATAACATACAAGGCTGCTGTGAGTAAAAGTAATGAATTCTTAAGCAGAATTGGATTGAAATGTATCAGACCATCAAAGATGCTCGTCCAGAGAAGTGGGGCTTTTTTTGTTGGGTTTTTTTTTTTTTGGTTATCTTTTTTTTTTCTTTCTCTGGTAAGAGCTAAGACCCACCATTATTTGTTTAGGTGTTCTAGCTGCTTGACTAAGACTTTTCCTTCTAAAGTCTGCATGCTTATTAAATTCTTAGTAGAGCCTCTAAGATATCTTAGCTCTGCATCGGGGAGTTTGGATGAATTTGGCACCTTAGCCATGACCAGCCTAAATATCGTATGCCAAGGCTTTGCAGAGGGATGGATTTTGGAGGCTTTAAAGTCTTAGTTCAGCCCTGTCGTCAATATATGACTTCATAGGAGACTAGGAAGGCTCCAGGGCTGAATTGCATTGGGGGCTTTTGTGTTACGCAGGTTTATGAAACTAGAGAAGATGCAAGATAAACTTCATATCCAAAAGCAAGAGAGAATTGCAAAATGTGTTCCAGAGACTCTGTATTCAAAATGCGTGTATTTTAAAACATTTCAAAATGCTCTCTGTGAAGTGTCAACAGAAGCCAAAAGTTTGAAGAGAAAGTGTTTGACATGCAGGAGGGTATTGCAGTGTTTAGAAGCATGCAGATGGATGACATTTTATCATCAAACTGTGTTACTGCAGGTTGTACTGAATAGGAAAATGCACTTTGTATAACTTGTTCTGGAAGATATTTAGTTTCTCCTGTTAGCATGTATCACTGTGCCCAAAGTTATCTTGAGCTTGCCCTTTTAAATTTCCGTTTCCATTCACTTTAGTAATAAAATAACTGGAAAGCCCCCAGTGCTGACAAATTCTATGACACATACAGAATTTAATCATGAAAGGTCAACGTAACCAGTGGATACATGTTTTTAACAGAAATATATGGCAAGATTGTACTAGTAGCTTGATATATTTAAGCATGACGTTAGCATATGTTATTTCAGTCTTGAATCAGAGTGCAAAGTTTTGGAGTGTATCGTTACATCTCAGCCTCAGAAATGAAAGTGAAACACTTAGATGGACACAAATCTATAGACGTTAAAGTGTGAACCTTTCTACATTAAGGTTTTTGAGGAAACTCTCTAAGGGACTACTCTGCTCAGGAGAAAGGATTGCCTATTACAGTCAGGATTTGTTGACATATTTTCAGTTTTCCAGTTGGAATTTCCTTGTTTTCCATTTCAGGACTGTTATGTTATTTGTAATCTATAAAGTTCACATTTTGAAGGAGACTGTTTGTGTTCTTTGAATAAGACCTGTGATGCTGTCACAGAATCATAGAATGGTAGGGGTTGGAAGGGACCTCTGGAGACCATCTAGTCCAAACGCCCTGCCAAAGCAGGTTCACCTACAGCAGGTCACACAGGAATGCGTCCAGGCAGGTTTTGAATTATCTTTAGAGAAGGAGACTCCACAACCTCCCTGGGCAGCCTGTTCCAGTGCTCTGTCACCCTCAGTGTAAAGAAGTTTTTTCTTGTGTTGGGGCAGAAGTTCCTGTGCTCCAGTTTGTGCCTGTTGCCCCTTGTCCTGTCACCGGGCACCACTGAAAAGAGCCTGACCTCATCTTCTTGACACCCACCCTTTAGGTATTTATAAGCATTGATAAGGTCCCCTCTCGGTCTTCTGTTCTTCAAGCTCAAGAGCCCCAGGTCTCTCAGCCTTTCCTTGTAGGAGAGATGCTCCAGTCCCCTCATCATCTTCGTAGCCCTCCACTGGACTCTCTCCAGTAGTGCCTCTCTTGAACTGGGGAGCCCAGAACTGGACATGACACTCCAGGTGTGGCCTCACCAGGGCAGAGTAGAGGGGAAGATAACCTCCCTCGACCTGCTGGCCAGTCTTAATGCACCTCAGGACACCATTGGCCTTTTTGGCCACAAGGGCACATTGCTGGCTTATAGTCAACTCTGTCCTCCAGAACTTCCCGGTTCTTCTCTGCAGAGCTGCTCTTCAGCAGGTCAGCCCCTAAGCTGTACTGGTGCATGGGGTTATTCCTTCCCAAGTGCAGGACCTTACACTTGCCCTTATTGAACCTCATTAAGTTCCTCTCTGCCCAGCTCTCCGGCCTGTCCAGGTCTCTATGAATGGCAGCACAGTCTTCTAGCATGTCAGCCACTCCTTCCAGTTTTGTATCGTCAGCAAACTTGCTGAGGATACATGCTCTGTCCCTTCATCTGGGTTGTTGATGAATATGTTGAATAAGACCAGACCCAGTACTGACCCCTGGGGAACACCACTAGCTAACTGGACTCAGCACCACTGATCACAATCCTCTGAGCTCTGTCCTTCAGCCAGTTCTCAGTCCACCTCACTGTCCACTCATCTAACCTACACTTCCTAAGCTTACCTGGGAGGATGTTGGAGACAGTGTCAAAAGCCTTGCTGAAGTTGAGGTGGACAACATCCACTGCTCTACCCAGCCAGTCATGCCATCATTGGAGGCTAATAAATTGGCCAAGCATGATTTCCCCTTGGTGAACCCCTGTTGACCACTCCTGATAACCTTATTTTCCTCCCCATGCTTAGAGATGACATCCAGAATGAGCTGTTCCATCACCTTTCCAGGGCTGGAGTTGAGGCTGACTGGCTTGTAGTTTCCTGGGTCCTCCTTCTTGCCCTTTCTGAAGACTGGAGTGACATTGGCTTTCCTCCAGTCCTCAGGCACCTCTCATGTTCGCCATGACCTTTCAAAGATGATGGAGAGTGGCTTAGCAATAACATTTGCCAGCTCCCTCAGCAGCCACTGGTGTACCCCATCAATGCCCATGGATTTGTGGGTGTCTAGTTTGCCTAAAAGATCCCTAACGCAATCCTCCTTGACCAAGGGAGAGTCTTAATTTCTCCAGACTTTGTCTTGTACCTCCAGGGTCTGGGATTCCTGAGGGTCAGCCTTAGCAGTAAAGACTGAAGCAAAGGTAGCATTCAGTAACTCTGCCTTCTCTGTATTCGTTACCAGGGCATCCACCTCGTTCAGTAGCGGGTCCAAGTTTTCCCTAGTCTTCCTTTTGCTGCTGATGTACTTGAAGAAGCCCTTCTTGTTGTCCTTGACATCCTTAGTGCGCTACATTCCAAATGTGCCTTAGCCTTCCTCATTGCATCCCTGAACACTCTTACAACATTCCTATATTCTTCACAAGTGGCCAGTCCCTTTTTGCATATTCTGTAGACTCCCTTCTTCAGCTGAGATTTCCAGAAGCTCCTTGCTCATCCATGCAGGCCTCCTGCCTCCTTTTCTTGATTTCTTCCCCATAGGGATGCACTGATCTTGAGCTTGGAGGAAGTGATGCTTGAATATTAACCAGCTCTCTTGGATCCCCATGCCTTCTACAGCCCTAACCCATGGGATTCCTCCAAGTAGGTCTTTGAAGAGGCCAAAGTTAGCTCTCATGAAGTCCAAGGTTGCAATCCAACTTACTGCCCTACATCTTCCATGCAGGATCATGAACTCCACCATCTCATGATCACTGCAGCCAAGGCTACCCCCAGCCTTCACAGCCCCAACCAGCCCTTCTTTGTTTGTTAGCACAAGGTTCAGCAGCACATCTATCCTAGTTGGTTCCTCCACCACCTGTGTTAAAAAGTTAACATCAGTGCTTTGCAGGAACCTCCTGGACCGGACTGTGCATGTCTAGCTGTCTTGCATTTCCAGCAAATATCAGGGTGATTGAGGTCATAGAATCATAGAATGGTTTGGGTTGAAAGGAACATAAAGATCATTTAGTTCCAACCCCCCTGCCATGGGCAGGGCCACCTCCCACTAGACCAGGTTGCTCAAAGCCCCATCCAGCCTGGCCTTGAATACTGCATGGGATGGAGCAGCCACAGCTTCTCTGGGCAACCTGTGCCAGTGTCTCATCACCCTCACAGTAAGGAATAGGAATTGCTTCCTATCTAATCTAAATCTATCCTCTTTCAGTTTGAAACTGATACCCCTTGTCCCATCACTACACTCCCTGATGAAGAGTCCCTCCCCACCTTTCCTGTAGGCCCCCTTTAAGTACTGGAAGGCTGCTATAAGGTCCCCCTGGAGCCTTCTCTCCTCCAGGCTGAACAGGCCCAACTCTCTCAGCCTGTCCTCATAGGGGAGATGCTCTAGCCCCCTCGTTATCTTCATGGCCCCATGAGAACCAGGGCCTGTGAACATGACACTACTTCCAGCTGTCAGTAGAAGGCCTCATCAACTTCCTCTTTCTGATCCGGTGGCCTATAGTAAACACCCACAACAGTTTCACCCATATTAGCCTGCCCCTTGATTCTTACCCAAAAGCTCTCAACTTGTTCTTCATCCCCACCTAGGCAGAGCTCAATATTTTTCAAGGAGAGGACATAATGAAAAGTTGGTCTTTATTGTTGTAGTGTGAAGTATCAATTCAGGAAATTGCTAAGCAAGTAATTGTTTTGAATATAAGGTACAAACAAACTGATTTCCTTGAGATGTAGATCCATGCATCTTTTACATCTCATGTCATACACTGATATACTTTGCAGATTCAAGGGATAATAGCCCTTAACAAGTACAAACGTGATGTTACTTTTCTCTGTGTAATGTTCACTAGTGTGCTTTAAATGCAAGCCATTGTTTTGTGTATAAGTAGCAACAAAAATGCTAATTTCCTCCTGACACAAAGAATTTTAGAAAGTCAGAAAGGGCTCTGTACAAACTAATCTTTAATACTATGTTAAGGTCACTTAAATATATGTATAATGTGCGTATACTTAATATATTTGTGGCAGCTCTGGTTTCCTAAGTTTGGAAGTACAACCTCGTATAGTTAGAAAATAAAGTAGATTTTCTAATGTTTAGATTGCACTGGTGTTTGAAAGTACATTTTGAAAAGTACACTGCAATCGAAATAATTTTCTGTTTCACTTTTAATCAGTTAAAGAAATAGTGCTTATTCACTCTGTTTTAACATTCTCTATCTGAAAATATTAAAATGATATAATGAGATAGTTATATTTCAGTTGAGGTGTTTCACAGAGTAGGCAACAACGCTGGTTCTCATTGCAGCGCCATGTGTGATGAAGATAGAATCATGTGGTTCAGTTTCTCCTCTATGAAAGATTATTGCAAGAAGCGATACTGTGGGTGACAGTATGACTGAGGACCATTACATAAGAAGGAGAAACACAAAGAGCAATTGGAGTGGACTTTGCCTGTCTGGATGCTTTTAAGCTATTCAGTGTAGGACATGAGATTCCTTGGGAAGTTTTGCACTTGCTTACCTTTAACTGCTAAATAGTGTCATTCAGAGCCTGCTGTGTCACTTCCTATTCTCCAGAATTTCCCCATCCTGCCATTTCTTTTCCTAAAGGAAAAGAGAACTTAGCTAGTTTTTCCCCCAAAAAATCTTAAAAATGATCAAACATGTCATGGACTGATTACTTGTCAGATTTCATTTTTGAGAAATAAGCTTGAATGTCTTTTGTTCCAATGTATATTGAGAAAGTTGGCTGCATTAATAAAACAAATCTGCAGTAGATTTAGAAATTAGTTTCAAGATTTTACATCAAAAGATAGTATAAGGAAATATTTGCTGCTTATTTCCTATAGCCTTGAAAGCACCAAATTGTAATGGAAATGATGACAAAATTTCTTCCAGATAATGAGACTGGTAACGTCACTGTAGAGGCTTTTAATCAGTGTCAGCCCATCTACTGGGAAACAATGCCATTCTTTTAAATATTTAATATAGCTTCTATTATGAAATAAGCATTTGTAGGTTAGGGTTTCTGCATAAGCACTTTTTTAAAAAAACCTAAAAATAAATATGAAATAATTTTATTATAAATCTGTGATCAATATAAATAAAAATTAATTAAAAAGTTCCAGAAGAAAGCAGCAATCTAATACATAGAGTGTTTTAAGTATTTGGGTAGTTGCCTAAACAAATGTCTTCAGGCAGTACTTGTTTGAAATGGTATCTTGCCACTTCATAACATGAAGCAAATAAGAAGCCAAAAAAAACCCCACAGAAAAAAAAAATTAAAAATAAAAAAGGCAATAACTAACAAAGCAGAATAAAACGATGAGAAGAATTGCTAAGTTTCAGCAAAGCACTCTGAGTTAATAAGCTTTCACTTCCTTTCGTCTATATTTCCTTGTTGTGGTTTCATTGAAATAAAGTCTCTTTATTGCTATCTGTCTTGAGATGCAAGGTACAAGAGATGAGGACATTTTTTTACTGGTTGTTGTTTAAAGAAGTAATGTGATTACTATCTATTTAGGAATAAAAACATTTGGGAGTTATTCCGAGTTAGAAGGAAAACTGTATGATCATATTTCACATGCCGTTTAATGTAAACATTATATTTCTTTTATGCAGCTTGGGGTTTATATTCTCACATTTCAAATAGCTTTTAGTTAAGTACAAATAAACTCCAGCAGAAGATGTGGTTTTCAAGGTAAAACTTGCATTTCTGTTCATACAATGCAGTAATCAATGATGTAAGTGTGAAGATCTTCACTTTTAAACATCCTCTTTTGATTTTGTTTATGTCAGATTTCTTTTGTGTGTGTCTTGTGTATCTGTGCCTTACAGGTTAGTATTTGTAAGCTGATTTGAGGAAAAAAAAATAGTCTCAGCAAGACAGAGGGATGTTCAGTATGCCTCTTTGACTAACATGTATAGTGAAATTCTGCTGGAGTGAGCCTCACAAACAACTGTGTGAATGTTTTGGCATTGCTTGGAGCTCTGGAGTGGCTTTTGGTGTAATACAGATAGGATTAACAGGTATTTTCTGTAGATAGTGTTGTGTTTTATGGGAGTAGAACCTGACCTTACAGAAAAGCTTATAGAGCATGGTTTTTCCATTGTTTTTCTGGCATCTGAATATTTTTCAGAGGCTTTATAACTCAGGTTGTTCAGCTTCTGGAGAGTGGCTACTGATTACATGTGGCTGAATTGTACCTGAATAATGTAAAATCCATGCTGGATTCATTGGACATGACCAAAATAACTCTACTGTGAAAGTGCATTGATTCTGAGGCACTGGCTTTGCTGCCCATGTGCAAAACTGTACATGTATGATTCGTCTGTTCAGGAGTGTCATAGGTTTCAGCATTTAAAATTTGCCAGGGCTACATGTATCTGGGTCTTCATTTAATATGGGGCTTAAAAATGGCTTAAAGGCTTAAGTGAAGTTTAATGGGAAACGAATCCCTGCAGCAGTTCGCCTCCAGTGAGGCAGATTTCATGTTGCCTACCAAACTGCTAGGTAACAGCTTTTTATTCTTGATGAAATATGTGCTCTTAGATCTTCATCTGTTTCTACCCCTTCTCTTCATCTAAAAGTTACACATGTGTGCCATGTTTATAACATCTATTGGATAGTATTAAAGAAAAACTGTACTGAATTAGGCATCTTGTCTTCAATCACTTGAACACTTTCAGACTCTTGAAGTGGTATGCCTAAGTAGCCTATGTTGTGCAAGCTGTTACATATTGAGGCCCAGAAAGGTGTAAGTAACATTACAGGAAAACTTGAGATTATTAGTATTTCTATTAACTAAACACAGCGATCCAGTGCTGTGAGTGTCTATATGTACTTATACATCTCTATACGTGCATATATAAATATATGACTATCTCCATTCAGTGCATAGTGCCAGTATCTGCTTGTGAAAGCTCTTATTTCTCTGAGGCTTCCCAAGAAGATGCATGTTGCCTAAAATTCCTTAGTCTAAGGTCTCAAGATGAATTTATACAACTGAAAAGTTCCAGTCATTTGGGCTGAAATTTGTAATGCTAAGTGACTTTCTCAGGATAATCTTAGCGGGAATGTAAGTGGAAATGTAGGCTATTTAAAAACAAAATTACTTTTTGGTCTGGGAAATTTTCGGTTTAAGGAGGTATCTTTTGGTATCCAAAATTTGACTAAGCATTATCCTTGGAATCATAGAATCATAAAATAGTTTGGGTTGGAAGGGACCTTTAAAGGTCATTTAGTCTGACCCGCCTGCAATGAACAGGGACATCTTCAACTAGATCAGGTTGCTCAGAGCCCTGTCCAGCCTGACCTTGAATGTTCCCAGGGGTGGGGCATCTACAACCTCTCTGGGCAGCCTGTTCCAGTGTCTCACCACCCTCATTGTAAAAACTTTCTTCCTTCAATCTAGACTGAGTCTACCCTTTTTTGGTTTAAAACTGTTACCCTTTGTCCTATCACAACAGGCCCTACTAAAAAGTTTGTTCCCATCTTTCATATAAGCCCTCTCTAAGTACTGGAAGGCCACACACTGTTGATTCATGTCCAGCTTCTCATCCACCAGTACCCCCACATCCTTCTCAGCAGGGCTGCTCTCAATCCCTTCATCCCCCAGCCTG
Source organism: Leptosomus discolor (assembly GCF_034619465.1). NCBI lineage: Eukaryota > Metazoa > Chordata > Aves > Leptosomiformes > Leptosomidae > Leptosomus > Leptosomus discolor. The sequence continues at coordinate 44,863,191 of NC_141419.1, read as the reverse complement.
TACTGATACAGGAGTGTGCCCTGACCCAAGTGCAGGACCTCTCACTTGGCCTTGTTGAACCTCATGAGGTTCACATGGGCTCAGTTCTTGAGCTTGTCCAGGTCCTTCTGGATGGCATCCCATCCCTCAGGTGTGACAACTGCACCACTCAGCTTGGTGTGGTCTGCAAACATGCTGAGAGTGCACTCGATCCCACTGTCTGTGTCATTGATGAAGATACTGAACAGGACTGGTCCCAATACGGACCCCTGAGGGACACCACTCATCACCAGTCTCCATCTGGACATCAAGCCGTTGACTACTATCGTCTGGATGTCACCATCCAACCAGTTCCTCATCAGATGAGGAGGGTGAACAGTCCACTCATCAGATCAATATCTCTCCAATTTAGAGAGAAGGATGTTGTGGGGGCTGTGTCAAAGGCCTTACAGACATCCAGATAGATGACATCTGTAGCTCTTCCCTTGTCCACTGATGTAGTCATAGAAGACCACTAGGTTGGTCAGGCAGGACTTGCCCTTGGTGAACCATGCTGGCTGTCCTGGATCACCTCACTGTCCTCCATGTGCCTTAGCACAGCTTCTAATAGTATCTGTTCCATGATCTTCCCAGGCACACAGGTAAGGCTGACAGGTCAGTAGTTCCCAGGGTCTCCCTTTTTACCCTTTTTAAAGACGGCTGCAATGTTTCCCTGTTTTCCAGTCACCGGGGACTTCACCTGACTGCCATGACTTTTCAAATAGCATGGAGAGTGGCTTGGCAACTGCATCACCCAGTTCCATCAGGACTCTGGGATGCCTCTCATCAGGTCCCACAGATTTATGCATGTTCAGGCTCCTCAGGTGGTCACAAACCTGATCTCTCTTGCAGTGGGAGAGACTTTGCTCCACCAGTCCTTGCCTTGCGGCCCATCCACTGGAAAGATGTAGGAAGAGAGGTTGCCAGTGAAGGCTGAGGCAAAAGAGTTGTTGAGTCTTCCACATGCTGTTTACAGATTTTTCTGGAGCTTCCTAATGACATTCATTTGTTTTTGTTCAGGTCTGAACAGTTTTTTCCCTTGTATTGAGAGGCTGAAGTCAGGCTCCAGGGCAGAAATCTTAGGCCTTTTTCTGTGCTCTTGGCAACCCTGCTGCAGTACCCACCACATTACAGTGTATGCTGGCTGCAGAGCATCCCAGCACCTTGCAGAGATTCACAGCTCATAGGTAGCGTGAGGAAGGAAGACAGAGCTCAGGACTTGTTTAGTGGCAACATGGACTTCAGAAGGAAGGACTGGAGAAGAAATGGGGATTTGGAAGGAGCTGCCTTAGTATTTTAAGTGGAAAAAATTCACAGGTGATTGTGGAACTGAAAGGACAAGGTGTTAAGGAAACAGTAGCTAAGGAGGAAATGAGAAAAGCCTGCTGAAGAGCCGTAACGCTGGGGAGAGGACTGGGACTAACCAGCTAACGAGCAAATGGGAAAAAGGGCAGGGCACCATTTTGAGTGTCCAAATGGACAGATGGTACCTAAAAAATGATGTTTGGAAGCCAACATACCAGAAATGGCTGTGCCCACTAAAGCGCAGTCTCCCTTACAGAGTTGGGAATGGAGCCAGTGTTCTTTAAAGGCTTATCTATGGTGGAAGAGGGGAGTTGTTTTAAAATTTGCTTAAAGTATTACTTAAACTGTGTTAATTCTTGTGTAGACACAAGCAGTTCTAAGTTAAAATGGATTTATCTTCATTTAACATTCATTTTTAAGCTGAACTTTCTTCCTTCAATATATATCAGTCTAATATTTTGGAATGCACCAGTACAGGCATCCTTCAAGTCGCATTACTCTTCTGTCACCAGCAGTTCCAACTGCAGCATGTGCTGCACTCTACATGGTATTTGATGTTACTGTAGGAAAATTTTACTGTTACCCTTTAGCAGCAGAGAAATCCAGAACTTTGCAGCTGAAGGTAATATACCTGATATGGTTCCTCAAAAAATATATGGTTCTTTATATGGATCCTCGAAGAACAGGAGCAGGGGCAACACCAAGGAGATTATACAGACATATGCAATATGTATTTTGGAAGAACTGGGTTGAGAAGTGAAGCACTCAGAAATGAGCTAGTATTATATGCGATCTTGCACAAAACTGCACAGTATAGCTTGCAAAGTTTTAAGCCACCTCTTTATCGCTATGCATTATTCTGTATATTCTTCCATTTCATGGGCATGTATACTGGTGCTGTTCATAATGAGATTTTTTTAAAGACTGAGGCTTGCCCAAATATGTTGTGTGGATTGCAAATGACATGTTCTTTAGACGTTACTTCCAATATCAAGCCAAATTTAACCTCTGTATTCCAAAGCAGAGGTGATAGAGGGGCTCAAAATAAGGCTTTTTTTTTTTTTTTTTTTTTTTAATGAACAGAACACATTTTTCCACAAGTTTCATTCTTAAGTAGAGCTGAACTGTTTTGGCTGAATTAAAAAAATGCCACATGAACAGCCTAGCCTAGCTGTTCATGTAATGAACATGTTCATAGAACAGTAATTAAAGAAGCTTGAGTGATTGTACTAGATTAAAAATAACACTTTATATTGGGAACTTTTATGAGATATTAATAAAGTTGATACTACTAGCACTGCCTGTAAATAGAGATATAAATCCATCATATTGCTAAGAATCTTCAAATTAAATTAAAGATTAATTTTTAAATGAATTTTAACTTTTTTAGCATTTGATTTAAGAAAAAATAGGCCTGTGATAATCTGCTTACCCTTCTATATCACACAAAGGAAATGAATATGGATATGAAATGAAAACAGATTTCACAATAGTATAGAAGTACAAGATTGTTAGATGATGCAATAGAAAATGAAAAATATAACACCATAATTCAGAGAATTCATGAAATTCCATATTTGTTTTTGAATCCCTAACTATGGTGAAAAGATTACTTCATACTTAAAGTAGGTACATTAGATGAACTGTCCATTTTATCTTCTTGACCAGAGGAGTCTGAGTGATCAGGATAACCTGACGTGAATGTGAGTAAGCTTGAAGCCAGGGAAGACTATTAAGTATAATCCCAACAATAATAGTAGGTACTGTGGTAATGTGAACAAGATACTATGGTTTCCTGAAATTGAGGAGATGGGTGAAATACAGTCAGAAGTCCCTTTGGTATTCTCTTCACACAGTAGCTTAGAAATATTTCATTAAATATTAATAACAACATAAAAGACCTTTGGTCTTATTTTCATTTTAATTAGGCAGGATATATATGCCATTCACTTTGAAGCCAAATGCTACTCCTTTGTATTAACCTGCAGGGGGTACTAGAAAATTGAACCAAGTAGCATTTAGCTATTTCTCCTCCTGCCATGAAATAATTAACAACTACTCTTCTGCAGACTCTCTTAGTGTTACCTGATCCCCATATACACGTTTCATGTTGACTTCTGGAGTTTGAGCGGTATGGTGTGAAATGCTGCCTCAGCCTGTTTCTTATAAATTGCCAGAACTCAGGAAAGTTATTAAACTTCAACTTAAACTGCTGAACCTACAAGGGAAGCTTAATCTCATAATGAAATCAGATTGGAGAGACAAAATGGACAATAATTTCAGGAGGGACACAAAGCTGTATATAATACACTGAACCCATTTTGTTTTGTGGTAAATGATAAAGGCAACTAGAAAACCTAAGAACTTAATGGTAACTGGTATGGCTAAAACGAATAGGAAGTTTTTTGACACATATGTCAAGGCAGGAATTATTAAGAAGCAAATAAAGAAAAATTAAAATATATCAATTGTATGAAGTCTGTGGGTTTCTAAACTCTTGGCTAGCTGTTTATCCAACCTGCCTACCTCTTACATAGGTTTCCCACTCCACATCTAAAGTAAATTCCTAAGAACCATCTTAAATGGGGCCTTGGATCTTCTGTTCTAGCAGCCACGGATCTTGGGGCCTCTCCTGGGAGAACCTTGAAGAGCTGCCATGCTCCTTGGCCAGCTTTTTTCTCTGGGTAGTGGCCTTGGGCATCTGCTTTGGCCAGGGTTTGGTTTACTTTAGCTGGCTGCCCAGGTAGCCTGGTGCTTCTTAAGTTTTAGACCTAACATATTTGCTTGGTTAGCCTACCACACAGCTATAAGCTTACCAGTTCTGCAGTCTGTGGTACTGGACACTCTTCATGGCTAAGCTTCCTCAGGCTGAAGAGTCTGGTGGACTTAAATGAGTTACACATGTTAACAGACAGGAAACAGAGCTGCTTTCAGTGGAAACCCACCTGTGTTCCACTCGATGAAAACCAGTATGCTTATACTGAATACATCACTTACTGATGAATTCACCTTTTCCAATGATTATCAGAAAAACTGTAGCAAGTTTGACTGTCACTACAGTGCCCCATGACTGAAATTGTGTTCTCTGTACGTGTGCATTATGAAACATGATAAATTGCATCATCACATTTTTTTCCATGGATAACCTGCTGTATGGTTAGAAGATGGTTCTTCTTTAATTAGCTAGTACTCCACATTTTGTGTATTTTGTTTCCCCGTTGTGTAAAATGAACATCATGCCCTAGTTCCTATACATTTTTCAGCTTTGTTCTGGGGACATGATTATTCATTTTTCCATATAAAAGTACATGAAGATGATAATACTTCATCTTACAGAAGCATTACGGAAATAAGTTTCAGTACTATCTATGAGACACCTACGCTGTGGTGATGTTAAAAAGTTTGTTTTTTCCAAAACTCCAGTGAAGTGAAGGAGTATAAATGGCTTTGTTTTATCAACGATAAAAATCCAGCAAACAATAGCTTCCTTCATCTCCTGATTGTCCTTCATTTTTAGGGAAAATGTTAAGTGCTTCACAAAAGTGTTAAAGCTCTACCTTTCCCTTTTTTCCTTTTTTTAAGCGAAACTACATTAGTTTGGTTGTGATATGCTGAGATACCTTTCCTGTGTAGTTTGTAAATTGTAACATGTGTAATCAGGTTCGTAAATTTAGAAACTTCCACATCTACTGTAACACATCATCTTAGGTTCCACCCCTCTTCTATTAGAAAAGCAAATTTAGCCTGTTAGACTTGCACTAGTAATGACCACAGAAGTTACAAAACCGTTTCTGATGTATCTCACTTCCCTTGTTCTCAGATATGCGTGTAATGTGTTAGAGCTAGCTGAAAATATTAAACCTATTTCATACTGCTAGAGCAGTTGATTTGAAATTGAAAATGTTAATGTTCAATCAAAAGAAATCCCTGTCTTTGCAGGTCAGAAGCTGTTAAGAGTATTAGCTGTTAATAAAGGGGAGGAAACAGGTAGAAGGAGTGCTTTTGTTAGTGCATACAAATTTTTGCCTTTTCTGTGTCAGTAAATAAATTAAAACAGCAACTACCCCCAACTACTCACGTATGAATATTACAAGTGGACACTTTCTGTGTTTAAGAAGTATTATTACTCCAGAGTTTTAAGGCACAGAAGATCAAAAATATTAGACTTAGATTTTTTTTCTATTAAATAATTAAATTTAATTACTCAAGGGTTTGAGGCACAGAAGATCAAAATACTAGTCTTCTGTTTCTATGAAAAAGAGTAGGCAAAACCAATTGATTATAGCAAAAAGATGATCAAACTTATTTCTTCCAGAGGTTCAGTAACTGAATTTAGGATACTCATGTAAAATACAGTCATGGATCATTTTTATACTGTAAAGTATAAAAGGTAAAATTTAATATTTGAATTTTATTGTATGGTTGCCATCATGGCACTACAGAACACTGATGGGTTTCTGGGAAAACACAACTAACCCAACTCCTGAACTCTCAATAAGGATAGTGTAAAGGATGAATGAAACATATGACACTTCTCTGAAATTGAAGCACAGCTTTCTAATTTACTGTGGTCCCATTTTCAGCTGCCACAGGGTTGAAGACCTTGAAGGTAGGTAGGATCTATTTATCAGGCCAAGGTAATACAAAAAACTAAATCCATTCTACTTATGGTCAACATGAATTTGAAGTAAATGAAAAATACATCCTGCATATGAATATGAGTACTGTAACTCAGTTTTTAATTTGATAGTTTACCTATTTTGAGATCTGTCATTACTGAATAATAGTACAGAGTCTAATTATTTCCATTTGATATTCATTTATGACTGTATTATGTAAGAAAGAAAAATAGTTTCCAAACTCATAATGAATTCACTGTATGTCTGGTATTTTTCTTCAGTTTCCAGGAAGTTCAACAAATGAAATGGCAATTGTGTAGTCTGCCTTAAAAGAACAGCTGCACAAGTTAGTTCACCACAAAACAAGTTGGACAAAATGATTTATGCAGTACTGTTTCCTTAATTATTTCACAGAACCTCTCTGGCTCTGGAGACTTATTTGAGCCAACTATTACAAATCTCTGAATTTCAGAAATAGTAGGTTCATGTCCTTCCTTCTTTACTTCCATTTTTCATCATGCATTTTCAATTTATGACAAAGAATGACATTTTCCCCCTGATTATCAGACACAACTGAAAACAAGCTTAAGGGAAAAATTGCCCCCAAAACTGTTAATCCTTTGTAAGCTTTATACTAACAACTCTATATTAATGATCTTTATGTTTTAATAGGAATTTAGGATCTGAGAAAGCAGTGTTAATGAGATGACTGTGTGAAATCTGAGTTTGCTCTTGACAACTAACTCCTACTGTAGAAGTTTTGTGAAATTGCAAAGAAAATAGGAACACAGGGTGCAGTGTACTTGACATAGACATGAGTGTCTTAAGCAAAAAACCACAGAATTCAATCTCTCAGAAGGCTACCCCGATGCATTTTTTAGAACACTATTTTGCATCTGGGCATCAAGAGATATGAATGACTGCTGAAATTTAAATTATCCAAACTAAAAGAGGATGAAGGAAGTTTGTTTAATTTTGACCTGTTAGCTCAATGTGCTAATATCATTAATAGCTGCCAGAGCGAATGGATATTTGTTAGTTCATTTTGAAAGGAGTGAAATTCTGCTTTTAGCTTGGGACTATGAGATCCTTATAATAAGCTTCTTGGCTTTGTTGATTGTGCAGAATGACAAAACATATTTATTGGCCTGACAGAATTTAGATGGTCCTAAGAAATTTTTCTAGGTCTTTCTAGAAAACAGCCAAGCTAAAGAAAGCCCTTATTTGCCCTGTTTCTAGGAAATATAGTGATAATCTTGCACAAAAAGAAGAAATTCAGGAGTTTTGTGCAGGGTCACTGGAAACTCTGCTTCCAGTTACAGTCATCTGTTCCAGCTCCCTGCTACTGCAGGCTTACTCCCTATAGTAAATTTCCCAGTGGTTTTTCCTTGAAAGAGTTCTTTCTTCCCATACTCTGTCTTCCTTTGTGTGTGCCTTGAGCATCAGCTATATGTAGTTTATACTTGCAGAAAGTGTTTCTCTGTTCTTTGTAGGGAAAGTAGTTGTCTCTTTCCCATCCAGCATGTTTGCATGAAACCACCGTTGCTTCCATATTTAGAGAGCTAAAATGATCTAACACAGAATATTGTGAGGAAACAGGACTGTGTTTACTCCAATAAGCAGGGGGAGGTTGTCTGTGGGATTTGAACCTGCCAGCCTGAACTTACAGTGCACCTAGCCCACTGTCCTATCATGAACCAGTAAGGAGAGGATGTACATGTTAGTGGGGCTGGGGAATTATCAATGCAAAACAATTAAAATTGTTGCTGCTCAAGTATACTCTACATGTACAGTGCAAGTAGTGTATAAGAGCACTATCACATTAATGGTCTAATTTTTATTGATTGTGTTTTATTTTTATAAATTCAAACAACCAGGCATTTCTTTGCCACAAATTCTCACTGTTATGGAATAGTCCAAGCAGCAGACTGGAGAGGAAGAGTAAATTATTTTCTTTAATAAGACATTTTTAGATATAGGTAGGACTATTAAAAAATTGAAATTTCAGCGGCTGAACTAAGTTACCGATCAAAATCAAGTGGTAAAACCAAAATGTTTTGTTTCAGAATAAATACAATGTTTTGTTTCACCAGAAATTATGTTTTAGGCTCTTAAAAAAACCCAAGAAAATGGAGATGCGTGAAGAAGATGAGAGCAACTTAGACTGTCTCAAATCATATTTAGGTTTTATAACATTAAAAGAATAAGGGCCATGCCAACACATTGCAAACTTATCCTGCTTTTGATATTCCATTGAATATCTCCAGAGAACACCTACAGCTTGCTGTGTGGCCTTAAATTACACATGCACGGTAAGGTACAGCCCTATTTGATTAGGGTTAACAATGCGGATGTGATAAAGGCTTTCAATTTCTGAGCTGTTTCAGTGCTCCAGTAGCAAGGAGAATAAATGTTACAACGACGGCTGACTGGGGAAGAGGGTTGCCAGTTCTTAGGGTGAAACACATCTCAGGCTTAAAATGAGAGATGGAAATTCTGTTTAAAAATGCCATTTTTTCTAAGACAGAAATAGAGGCTGAGTCCAAGAAGCTGATGTGGGTTTATGCTTGCTCATCAGATTCCTAACCTTGCAGGCAAATGGAGTCTACAAGGGGTTTCATTCAGCATGTCTACTCTTTTTCTAAAGATTTCGTGATTCTCTTCAGATTTCAAGGCTAAAGTCTCCTTTATTAAAGAAATCCCTTTTTTTTTTTTTCAATTTCCTGCTCATAGGCCATATATTCTCTGAAGGACTTTTGCAGAAATAGAGCTTTTGAAGTATCCAGGCTCCAGTAAAATGTTCCTAAACTGCTGTGGATTTGGGAGAGCTCTAGCAGTGACTACAGTCAAGCAGGTGGATTGCTGCTAGAGCAGTGTCAAAGGATCTGCCTGTAGGAGTGCCTTGAGAGATCCAGAACTAGGAGCAGCAACCAGGCAGTAGCCACACCTAGAAGCGCAAAGGATTCAGCAGCTAGTTTTACTCACATCAGAATGGTCCTGCCTGAAGAGCAGGATGAGGCCAGCTAGTGAGAAGTGAGTGGTGCCCACTATCTTGTTGATCCTTAGTGTTTGTTACAAACTATTCTTAATGACTTCGGTTAATTAAAAGACATTTATAATTTTTTTTATTAAGTGCAGTGTTTCCAGCAATTATCCTAGCTCTTGATGCTCATACAGATTCATTTCTGCATTGCCTTCTGCCTATATAGTCTCAAATGTCTCTCTTCCTGGATGAGATGGATGTAGGATATAAGGAAAATAAAATTAATGTCAAATTTCACTACTGGTGAGACCACGCCTTGAGTACTGTGTCCAGTTTTGGGCCCCTCATTACAAGAAGGACATTGAGGTCCTATAGCATGTCCAGAGAAGGGCAACGAAGCTGGTGAGGGGTCTGGAAAACATGTCTTATGAGGAGCGGCTGAGGGAGCTGGGATTGTTTAGCCTAGAGAAGAGGAGGCTGAGGGGGGACTTTATTGCTCTCTACAACTACCTGCAAGGAAGTTGTAGTGAGGCCGGTGTTGGTCTCTTCTCCCAAGTAACTACTGGCAGGACAAGAGGTAACGGCCTCAAATTGCGCCAGGGGAGATTTAGATTGGATATTAGGAAAAATTTCTTTCCTGAAGGCATGGTTAGGCATTGGAACAGGCTGCCCAGGGAGGTGGTGGAGTCAACGTCCCTGGAGGTGTTCAAAAGCTGTGGTGCTTAGGGACGTGGTTTAGTGGTGGGCTTGGTAGTGTTAGGATAGTGATTGGACCTGATGATCTTAAAGGTCTTTTACAACCAAAGTGGTTCTATGATTCTTTGATCCTTAAACCTGTAAAGTTCCATGAAAGCCAACTCATCTCTGTGCGATTAGATGACAGAAGAATCTAATTAGCACTAGCTTCTCCATCTATAGATAAAGATTTGCTATTGCATACAGCTATTTTGCATTGCATGCTATAAACAGTGACTTCTCTTTTGTATTGCTGCGTCATGGCAGCAGGTGAGCGGAATATAAAAATATAAAAGGTGTTTTCTTAATGTAATTCCTTTCCTTACTGTTGTAACAGTCTGATAGCTGCAGCCTGGTAATAATCACTTATTTAATCTCTTTTTTTGTTGATTTCCTGTCAGTTACTGGTGTTTGGGTTTTTTTGAGGAGTTACAAATTGACTGGAAGATGATAAAAGAGCTGTAGTTTTCTTTGAGGAAAAACATCTGAGTAATCCCAAACAATAAAATGTTAAAATTCTAGTTTGCATTTATTAGCATAGGTCTAGTGTTGCACAGGAACTGCCTTAGTAGAAAATCTATCCCATATGCATTTAAAGTTGTTACTTATCTTTACACAGAACCATATGCATATTAAAGTGAAATTTTTAATGAATTTGGACTGTAACGTCTTTAAAACCTCTGATTCTTGAAATGTTAACAACGTGAATTAAATGAAATAGTATTTATCAGCGAGGGAAGACGAGTCATTTAAAATGTACCATCTGCTGTCTGGCCTTTTAATAGTAGTGTAACTCAAAACAATGGGCTAGCCCTACCTACCCTCTCTCAGTTGTTCCTGAGCAGCAATATATGGAACCAAGGGTCAGTCAAAAATAGTAGAGAGATGTGATTTCCTGGTAAGGACACGAACAAATAAGCAATTTGGATCTTCTTTCAATTGTTTTTGTTTATGTTGAATTTGTAACCTTTCAGTCTTTGAATACTTGGTCTTTTATATAGTCTGGAGGGTATCTGCTGCTCTCAGTATAGCTGAGTAGTGACTGAATCATATTTGTATAGTGAATAAAGAAGTTTTCTGTAACACCTGTAAAGGGGGAATCTGGCTTTGCAAAAGTAGCTTCTCTTCCAGCCTATGCCATAGGCTTCTAACCCAGTTTGTTCAGATTACTTAATCTGCAGTTTCTTAGGTGTCACTGATTTTAAGTGTTTTGGTAGCCGATCTGGAGGTATTCAGCATGAAAACCTGAAGCTGAAGTCACTAAGGCTGCTTGTGTCTCTGGAAAATCTGTGTCTTTCATTGTTTCCAGCTAGGCATGCAAATATCCATGTGATCAAAAATTAGCACATGGAGAATATCCTGTAACATAAACTGAAAGCATGTTTATATTTACACTTGTGATGAATTTATTTTAATTGTAATTTTTTAATATGAGTTTTAATTATTATGGCAGATAGGTGATATGCTTACAAGGAATCACAAATAATGTAACATTCAAGAATACAAATTAATATGCACAAATGAAAAAAACATTTCAATTTTTCATGTGACTTACAGAATTTTTAATAACGGCAGTGATTATTTCTTCACATATGAACTACTACTATAAAATAACAAATAGAAGGATCAGTCTGGAAAGTAAAAAGAACAGAATGTTATTCTAGCACTCCTAGGTAGTGCTACAAAATCTAACAGATCAAGCTGAAAAAGTTCGGAGTATTTCTGAGTATCAGACTTGGTATCTCAAAATTAAATTCTGATTTACTGAAGAGTTTGCTTTTTGTATTGCAGATTGTTACAATAATGCGTGCCAGCTTTCCCAGTTTTTTGGTAGAGTCTGTTTTCAAAGCACTGTAGAATGTTATAGAAGTTATGTTGTAGACTCAGTACTAGGCTAGGTGCAGTGTAGCTTTAGTGTATGACTGCCTCATCTGGGAGGACATCCTACTCAATATGAAAAATATACTTTATATGTACAAGTTCATTTTACATGTATTTAGCAGTAGAGAGAGCACTCTGCCTGCTTGGGATTTGACAGCTGGGGTTGTGTCCTCTTGCAATCTCATTGGTTTTGCTGTTTTCCCTGGGCTCCTGTTCTTTTAGCCACCAATTCCCTTTTCTTTACTGCTGTTCAAGTCAGAGAATTTCAGGGATGAATAATTTCAGAGGTAAATTCTTTAAAACCCATTACTTTGGAACAGTTGAAAGCAGATTAATTTGATAGTAGGCAGGATGGGGGAAAGAATAGGGTTAGGAATGAGTTGGTTTGGGGGGTTAGCAGAGTGATGGATTTCTTTGCTGTGTGGAAGAACAAAATGGTAGATTTCCGTAAGGAGAGCAGAGAAGTGAGGAAAACTCAAGTCACTTGCTCATAAGCAGTGAAGACTTCAGATTTAGTAGTCTGGTTTTTGCTTTCTTGCTGTTTCTTTATTTCAATTCTGTCCATTAAAAACTAAAGTAATTACCCCAATTGGGGCCTGTGATCTCATTCAAAATGTAAATAAAAATAGGATACTGCTGTGGTAAATAATTTTTCTTTATTTCACTTGCGCTAAATAATGATGATAGTTTTTCTCATGTCTGTTTTTTTTTGTCCTGATTTTTGCATGCATCAAATTTTATCTTTCATAGTCAATCCAAAGCTGTAAGAACACGGACTATAAAATTATTTATTTAAAATACAAGTTAAATAAAACTTTTACCTAATATTACTCATAAAGCCCACATGATTTGCAAAGTATGATCATACAGAGCAGCACTGGTCTGAACCTCCTACCTGTTGTTACAGCTGAGTAGTGACTTCATAAAAGTGTGGGTGTAATTTTGAAACTGGAAAATGCCTTCTCTTGGGCCATTAATTTCTTTCTGCAGCAAGATGAGTTATGTTTTAATGTGTATTTACTTTTGAATTTTATTTAAGTTCACTTTCTGTCATTGCATTCCCAAGTGATGATAAGACCAAGTTCCTATCTGAAGTAATAGGAAGTCCCATGGCCTTACCGAATATCTGTGTGTGCTCATGCTTGTTGAATCTGTTTACAATTAAGTACAAGTTAATAAGTAGATTAACGGCTTTAGGCATTTCTCTTTTCTTCCTCAAATAATTTCAGTTTAAAAAAAATAAGGCAGATTGTCAGGGTGTGTGTTGCTGGTACTGCGAGTCCTGGGAGTCCACGGGTGGTAAAGCAGATCTGTGCTTGTCAAGCAGTGTTTAGTCTGACAGTGGAGTCCATGCAGTTGGCTGTACCATGCTTGTGAGAGAAATGTGGAGTAAGCTGCTTGCACCAGATGCAGAATCTCTTTTGAAGTGGAGTCCAATTTATAAAAATCACGTTCCAGATGCATTTTTTGGTTCCATTTATTTCATGTATGCAGCTGTCTGCTGGGAAACTATCTTCTATCTTTCTCAATCTACAAGAGGATTACGTATTTTGAAAATAAATTCGTTTTTCTAAATTACCCAACGATTTCATCTTTCTGTACAAAAGCTGTGGTTATTTAACCACTTGTGAATGCTGGAAGTGTATTTACACTTTCTGTCATGCATCGTAAGCATTTGTACATCTTCAAGCCAAGTACTACATTCTTCTGATACAAGCTGCCGCCTTCAAGCCACCCATGCATGGTGGTTTGGTATATTCTAGGCATTTTTCAGATAGGTTTTTAAATAAACCAGTCCACAAATGCAGATGAATAAAATGGATTGTGAAAATTAAGGACTAATTTGCAAATTAAGTTGGCAGTTTTGGAGCTGGGGTATGCCACTGCCAGGCTGGCATAGGTACAGGTCATCCGGCCTCTTCAACCTCCGGTAGGGTTATGTCTGACGTTCCTGCAGGGCTTTTTTCAGTTTGACTGACAAGCCAGATTTCCCTAAGCCCTTTTGGCAACCTACTACGAAATCTCACTCAAACAATTTCTCAGTCTTCTCAGACCCTGGGGCAACCTCTGAGTTGGCCTCAGGCTACTGCCTCGGACTTTGCTCAGGTCTCTAGTTTTCTTCCAAACAACCGTTTATATGGCCAGACATGAAAGTGGCCTTGCCTACCGCCTGCTCTTCATCAGCTCAGTGCTTTTTTCCTCTTGCAGAGATAATGTTTTGTTTCGTTCCTTCTTCTTCGCATTCTTCACCCCCGTCACTTGCATCTTTGTTGATGTCTTTCCCAGTCTAAGCTGTTTTCAGTTGTCAGTCAGTTACCCAGTTTCTGCCAGTGAAGGCCTCTTCATGTTTTCTTCTGCAAAAAGATTTGGGATATCTGAGCCCATAAAGCTTTATACCTGGATTTAAGTTAGCTAAAATGTGTACAGCCTTGCAGGATCGAGGCCTAATCTGGGAAATAATCTGTTGGAATCTTGCTGTTAAATACTGTCTTGGTAGAGTGTTTAGGCTTTTAGAGTGGTTAGTATTTTGAAAATTGCTTAACTTAGCAATGGATGACAGATACTTTAAAAGTGGAAAATATGTTTGTTACACAGACATTTAAAATATGACTTATATGACTATAAAGTATTACATTAAAGTAATAAGTTTATCGATGTTAGTTTATTTATGGGCTCGTATTGTTAAGGATTTGGTGTTACGAATAGCAGGTTTCTGTGTTCCATGTTTCTGTGAGTTTCAACGGAAAGAAGAAAAACAACCCCTTACAGCTTTCTGCAGAAGAATAACAAGAATACATTTAAGCCATTTCTTGACTGACTTGAATAATTAGAAAGTTTGTGGCTGACAGACTTTGGTTTCACCAATGATTGTTACTAAAATATTAGAAATGCACAATAGTCTTCAAAAAAAGAAATCTAGAAACGTGTCACTTAAATCAGTCTTAACATGAATAAAACAAAGCTAGTGATAGAAAGGATAGGATAGAAAGACTCATTTTTGCTTGACTTAATAAACAGGATTATTACTGAATTAAAGTTTGGATTTTTTGTCAAGCAGGATTTTTTCTAGTATGTTTTCACAGAGCCTTCAGCTATGAGAAACTACTGACTGTAGATATTCTCTGCCAGAATGATGAATCTATTTCCAGTAAGCTAGTTGCTTCATCTTGTTGGATATACTTTTGGGAATTTATCATGTAATTCCCTTAATCCAAACCAGTTGTGTACATGTTTTGTAATTGATGAATTACTGACAGTAAATAAATATTCATACAAAATCAACTATTTGTTAAAGAAAAAAAACCCTAACAATTTTAGTGCCAGAGTCTTGTATTTACTGTGTCTTTTCACATGACTTGATTGTCATCTAAAACTGCTGTTTACAATTATTGCAACACTGAATATATACCATCTCAGATAAGAGCGCATTTACATTGCAACTGTATGTCAAATACTTTTATCAACACAGTGAGTAATACCAGATCACTAGTCCTTGAAATAACATGTCATTAAGTTTGTGAAGATGAAACGACTATTCTTCCATCAAATTCTGCTCTACATTTAGATGAAATGCCTTGGTTAAGTAATGTCTTTGAAGACTGGGTGTTACTTCCTTTAGGTCTGATTGTAGTTGGCAGGCTTTATATGTTCTTTGTGTATTACCAAAGCAGAACATCTGTTTGCAGCGTACTCTCTGTCTTTTCTTCATAAATGGATGTAACTTGGATGTGTTGGACGTATTTTGGTGTGGTGTTTACACTTGATTAATTGAGTCTTACTGCTTGTGTCTGTGCATATATCTTATTCCTACTACTGAATACATGTGATTGATGCACTGAACTGTTAGCTTCTGTTCTGTGAGTATTAATCAAAGAATATGCTCCTCTGCTTAATGGCCTTGCGGTGTAGGAGGCAGCCAAAAAACATGGACTATAGTCTGCTTTTTTGCTGTTTAATCATTATTGTGTAAGACACTAGCAAGAACACTTTTTTTCATCTATAAACACTATTTCATGCTTAAACATATCCATTGTTTGGTCAAAGTTATGAAATATTGTTGCTCAATTAAATTTTATTTTCAACATTTCCTGGTAAAAGCAGTAATGGAAGAGATAAAACAGTAAAGGAAGGGGAGATAATTAAATAGAAAAAAACACTAGGCATAGCAAGCAAGGAAGAAGTAGATGTGGAGGCCATAAATTGAGCCTCATATGTTTTCAGGTCTTACAGTTGGGACAAACAGTTTTCTTTAATCAAAAGCCAAACCTGATGTTTTTCTAGGTTCCATTACTAAAGTGAAAGGGCTAATTTATGACTAATCTATTCTTAAAGAGAATCAGGGTAGACATTTGCTATGTTCTGATGTACACTTAAAATGTGTGTAAGGATAGATGTTGATTAGGGTGTGACAGCTTCTTTGGGTGAAAAATTAACAAACATTTTCAGTATTTAAAACAAAAAAGCCAGTAAATGTTTGTTTGTGGTGATGGTGGTACAGCTCACTATCAGAAGCAGCAAGCTTCTTGAAAACTCAAGAAGTGAGTTTAGTAGTTCTGATATAAAGGTTTATAGCTACAGCTTCAGTCGTTGTCTGTGAATCTCCCCAGTGAGGCAGCAAAGGCTAATGGGAAGGCTTAGGCTTCAGAGGTTGTAGTCTTTCACAAGGTGTTTTGTTGTAGTCGTCTTGTCTCCCTACCCTTTTCATAAAAATGCCCTGGATTACGATCTTTCCCTAGATTATGCTGTTAGCAAAATTTTCCCCTTAGCACTACCACTGACTTAGCTGTACAACTAGCAGAATTAGCAGAATTTATTGAACAGGAGTTCCTCTTGCTGTTGCCTGTTGCCCTTTACCATTAGGACAGTCTTGCTAAACAGTCTTGCTAAAATCCTCTCAGAGTGGTAGGACCATAGGAAATACCACATTATTTTTATTTACTAATGTTGTTTTTCTACAAAATTTATTTTAGCTGTTATGAGTGTAAGCATTTTTTTAATTCCTCCAGTTTCAGCCCAGAAAACATATCTCGGTTTTTGTTACAGATCATGATTTTCTAATATTTGAGAAAGGTGTGAGGCAGACATTCCTCCAGACCTTCTGCATTTTTGTATGATGTAATGTGTTCAAAGGCAGGTTTGCTTTTATAGAAAGGAGTACAGTAGTATTGAAGCTTATGATTCTTAAAAAACAGTAGTTGAAAGCTGAATCATTGAATCACAAAAACTTGTTTGTTTCCAGTCAGTTTATTTGTCTCGGAGATGTATTTAAAGTATTTTCAGGAAACATCACTAAGTGAAATTAATGGCTTCGATAAAATACTGGCTTAGTCCACAATTACCTAGTGGAAATTAATGTATTTTATATTAGTTGAACAGACGTTTGTCCAGTGTTGTACCACCTCCCTTTGAACACCTCCTATAAATATTCCTCCTGCATGTATACATATGTTTATACTTGAATATATAAGCATGCTCTTGCAGAAATAGCTATTTGGAAAGAAATTTTTATTTGGAGACTCTATATAAATTGAATATTTATTTCAGATCCATGTCAAAATGGTAGACCTTGCATATTTTCAAAATCCTGTGTCCTGAATAAAGGCCATTTCCACTGTTCTAATTCATATAAACATCTGCTTGTGTGATTTGAGTTTAGTTCTTCAGTTTTGATAATGATTATTCCCACATTCTTATTGTTTGTCAGTTCTGGAAAGTTAATTGTTAGTTCAAGTAAGCAATCTTCACATGTCTGGTTAATGTAGTTACTGCTTTTTGACCTTCTGAAAATGCTGATCTACCAAAGAAGTTTTTAACGTAGTAAGAAAAGCTAACTAAAGTTAGGTGCCTTTCTCTGTTGATCCACACCTGCCGTTGTCTTTCCCTAGCTTTTGTAATCAAGCTTTAAGATTTCAATAATAATATAGAAGTAAGAAGAGACACAAAACCATGCCTTTGTAAAGACCTTGTCTGGTGGGTTTTGCATGGACTACAATCTTCTTAGAGTATATATTCTTTTTGAGTATAGTTCTTCAGAAGTGTTCATATCGTGGTGATTAATATCATAAAAATATAAGATTGTTAAAAAGAAGCAGGGTTTTTGGATATTGTAATTACTGGCAAGTAATTTTCCTTTAGCTTTTGGATGATATGAATAAGGTAACTTGTCTATAATTGCACAGAATCTCTATCAATATTACCTCTTTTCAGTTATTCACGTCTTTCTAAGAAGCAGGGCAATTGATTTTGTTTTAGATGTAGTTTCAAAACTGAAGAAGCCATTTAGGAATGCCATTGTATGATAGTTTAATTTCTGTATGTTCATGTAATTGTTCATGGAATTAAAGATTAAAATATTTGAACTGAACAAGACATCCACATTTGTGGTATAAATGGATGGGAAACTAACACTTCTGTTTTTTCTTTTTCCAAACTTTAGGGGGGACACAGAGATTACCTCGCACAATTGGAGTGTCTTTGGCAAAAGAACTGATCTTCTCTGCACGTATTGTAGATGGTGAGGAAGCAAAATCAATAGGATTGATTAGCCATGTGGTGGAACAGAATGAAGCAGGGGATGCTGCATACAGAAGAGCATTAGCTCTGGCAAGAGAATTTTTACCTCAGGTAAAACAAACTATTTTTATTTTAGTTTCTAGTTTTAACCAAACATTGAAACTGAAAGAGAAGCAGCTGTATTAAGAAAAACTGTCGTGAAATTATGTGTTAAGAAGCCATTCTAGTTATGTGGAGAGCAATCGGAAGTTTTCTTTCTTGTGTATTGTGTGGTAGTTATTTCATAGTGAAGCAGAAAAACTCTCTCAATCCTTCTGTCATCATGATATGGTCTGTGTTTGTATTGTGTATTTTGGCTTTCAATTTTATAAAAAAAATAGCGTTTAGGTTGTGTCTTAGTAAAGCAATTATCTCAATAGGTTATTCTGTTGCTGTCGAACACTTCTGGTGGATTGACCCTGTCTGGATGCGAGGTGCCCACCAAAGCCACTCTTATCACTCTCCCCACCTCAGCTGGACAGGGGAGAGAAAATATAACAATAGGCACATTGGTCAAGATAAGGACAGTTTAATAAAGCGAAAGCTGCATGCAGAAGCAAAGGAAAACAAAATATTTTATTCTCTACTTCCATCAGCAGGTGATGTCTAGCCACTTCCCGGGAAACAGGGCTTTGGTACGTGTAGCGGTTGCTCCAGACGACAAACGTAAAAATGAATGCTCCCCACTTCCCCCTCTTTTCCCTTAGCTTATATTGCTGAGCAGACATCATGTGATATGGAATATCCCTTCGGTCAGTTTGGGTCAGCTGTCCTGGCTGTGTCCCCTCCCAAGGTTTTGCCCATCCCCAGCCTACTGGGGAAATGTTAGAGAGACAGCCTTGGTGCTGTGTGAGCCCTGCTCAGCACTGGTCAAAACACTAGTGTGTTATCAACACCTTTCTAGCTACCACTACACAGCACAGCACGATGAGGGCTCCATCTCAAGCAGACCCAATACAAAACTTCGGAAGAGAGGCAAAAAGGTCCATATGAAAGTGAACGTATCTCAGTGTAACTCCTATTTTGAAAGCTAAATGTAATTTCAGTATTAAACCAAAACCCATTTACTATTGGAAAGTTTGGTTGCTGTCCTTTGTGTGTAAGCTTGATGAAAGAATCATGCTGTTATTACCATTCATTCTAAACAGCATCCTATCTCTGTCTTTCATAAAAGAATTGAAATGGGATTTGCTGTATTCCTGTGCTTTAGAACTTGAAAATTTTTGTATGAAGTTTAAGTATGACCCTTACAGGAGTCTTTGTGTTAGCTGATTGCTACCTCTTGCCCTGTTGCCATAGACTGCAAGCTGTTTGTTCACGGTAGGAATGCATGTTTGGAGATTTTGATAAACCTGCTTTTCAACTGAAGGGTCCCATTTAGCAAATTCGTAGGAAGCAGAAGAAGAAAATAATTAGTAAACCGCTTTGTTGGATCACAAGTGTAACAGCTAGAATTTTTCATTGAAAATGGAAAACGTTACAGATTAAATACGGCATTTAACATTGGTTATTTGTGTCTTGAACACCCTCATAGAAAGACAAACATGAAAAATACAGTTAAAATGTTAACATGCAGTGATTCTGGAAGGTTGATTTATAGTTACAGCTTCAGATTTTAATCAGCGCAAAAGCATTTGACTTTTCCTAAAGCAGCAGGCCAGTTCTGTAAAGCAGTGTCTGAGCATTCAGAAGCTAATGCTGATGGATAGGTACAAGACTGAGAGGATTCCCGAAGATGTCTTGCTGTTCTGTGGCAATGTGGAGGAAGGTGGAAATCACTCTGCTCACTGGGGAGCTCAGTCACTCGTGGAAAAGTGTCACCACTTGACCAGTGCAGGCTTTGCAGTAGCATATTTTAGATTTGAAGCTGCATCAGTTCATTTTATTTCAGTATCAGATCTTTTCATGTGTCTCCATTGTTTGATAAAAGGGACATAAGATTTGACCTTGCAAAGGCCTATAATGATGTCTTTTAAAGTGGCCATTCTGAGCATTGTTTTGGAGGGAACTGAGCAAGGTTGACAAAAGTGGACATGCTCAGCACCTTTGAAACATAAATTGCTTTGATTAGGTTCTTTTGAAAACAGTGGTTTTAATTTTTTTTTAATATCAAAACTATCTGTTTGGAACCAAATGTCTACTACAGAGATGTAATTTAGGATATTTGAACTGTTTACTATAAATTTAATAAAAGTCCAAAGTCTAGAAGGTCCCAATATAACAACATTGATGTGCAAACTCTTCACTGCATAATCTTGTAGGTTTTGATAATATGTAAATAAGCTTTTTATTTCATTTTAGGGACCAGTAGCAATGAGAGTTGCAAAACTTGCCATCAATCAGGGAATGGAGGTAAGGATCTGTACTTTCCATAAGAGTAAGCAGAAGTCAGGCTGGCAACAGGTCTACTGTGGTGATTTTTTTTTTTCTAGAACTGCTTTTAGTTTCTCAGAGTATAGTCTTTCAAAATGTATCTGATCAAAACTTTTTAAAAGACGAAATGCAATTTTTTTATGTCTCAGACTCCTGAGATGAGAGTTGATGCTGATTTCCATAACGAGGCTTAGTAGCCTCATGTCTGTCCGGGAGTAATGCATTCTGCTAATTATTACTACTAGAAAGTAAACATGAACTACTATGAGCAACTTGTGTTCCAAATGCTGGGCAAAACTCCCCTCAAAGTCATACTCTGTCAAATCTGTCACTGCTCTCAGTGTTTAGTAACTGAATTTAAAGTAACTTTAACTTTGGTAACTAAAGTGAAAGGCTAAAAGGCATGTTATTTATTTTTAGTAATTTAATAGAGATTAGTGTTAAACTTCTATCTGGAGTCTGATTTCATATTTGATTCTGAGTGCCACTCCTTGAACAGTATTGACCTAGCTCTAAAGCTTGTTAAAGTCCAGCCCTTAACATGTCTGGACATGTGTTTTACTTTAGGCTTGTGAATCATCTTGCTGATCTCAGTAGGACTATTCATATTTAAAGTTAAGCACATGCATAAGCTCTGCATCAGAACACCTTATAGCTCAACCTGGGACAAGAGAAAGGGGATCACACTGCAAGCAACATTTGAGTCCAAGAAGATAAATTTAAGAATGATCCTTTTTTTCTTAAAGTCTCAAAACCAACCAATGGTATAGTTGAGTTCAGCAAAGCATACTAAGTTTTCATCTGAGAACCAAACTCAGACGCTGTTGTGCAAAGAGCATGTTTGTTAGGTTTCCACAGCAAGTAATGATGGAATTCAGGATTTATTTCAGTGGTGCTGAAGGCTCAGAATGCTACGAGCTAAATTACCTAGCTACCAGGTATAGTGGACTGAAAGGTCAAAATCATGATGTTTATAGATTTAGGGACAATAGGGTTAGAAGGACTCTGAATGGTCATCTAGTTCAATCTTGAGGCCTGAAGACAAGATCTACTCTATGAACACCAATCAAGCCAAATGGTCATTCAGGCTGCTGTTGCAAACCTTCCATGGCAGAGTTTTCGTGGCTTCCTTTCGTAATCTATCCTGTAGCTTATCTCCCCTTGACAAATTGCTTGTGGTCGATAGCCACAGTCCTTTCAGTGGCCATGTGGAGAGCTGGTAAGTTCTTCAGCAGCTGATGCTCAACATAGGCGGAGAAGTAGTGAGGGGAAAATTCAGCCTTTTCAGCTGTTCAGACCAGCTCACAAATTAAAAAATATTATTAAACTAGGTGGCGATGCAGCCTGGCCTGGCCATTGTCCTCTTTTTTTTTTTTTTTTTTTAATTTTAAACCACTTCCAACCTGAAATTATGTTTATTTTATGATGTGACATCATGTTCTTAAGACTTTTTGAAGATAACTTGTTTCGGAACAATTTCTAAATAATCATGCAGCACATTAAATCTTTTCCCCTCTAGGAAATCAAAATATCACAAATGCATAAGTAGCTAATGGAGTTTAGTCCAGACAATTTGTAGCAAAGAACATACATTGTTTTGACCCTGTGTTACATACAAATTGTATTGCCAAATAAGGAAACTGTTACAGAGTGTTTTTCACCACATGGCAGTGTAGCATTTCTATGTTAAAATGGCATAGAAGAACTTTGCAGAAGTGTTTTGGTATGTGGCATATGGAAACACAGTATTTAAGTTAGCTGTCACGAAATAATATATAATAAATATACAAAAATATGCTTTTAAAAAGCATTGTTTTCTTTTCCTCAGGTCGACTTAGTAACAGGTTTAGCAATTGAAGAAGCTTGTTATGCTCAGGTATGTAACTACGATTACATGAAAAACAACCATAAAACAGGCTTTGTTGGTGCCTGTTGTGAGACATGCAGAAATTCAACTAGAAATTGCTCTGTGATTTCTTCTGCAAGTATTTTGGCATTGTATTTAGACCTTGCTTCTCCTTACTCTGTTTTTGTAAGGTATTTAAGGCAGGAGGTGTAGTTCAGAACAAAAACATCTCCCTGCCAAGACTGTTAGGGTGAAGGTAGTGACACACTACCAGCCATATGCCTAGCTGGTCATACACTGCCATGCATCTAGTCCAAGAACTGCCTTGTTTTTGCTTTGTTTTCGTTTAATATGAAATAACATGACGGGCACTTCACTAACATGTGCCACTAATGGCGTAAGTGCTAACCAATAGAAGATAGAGACAGATCTCTTTGCCAGAGAAACATGAGAATGATGTATTTGAATTTGTGTGTTCTTGGACTTTGAGACAAGTTCTTGGTCATAGAAGTAGAAGCATCAGCAGTAGATACTTATTTAAAACATAAGTTGATCTGGTTAAGAACCTACCGCTCCCTGCCTGCCCCTCCACCCTGAACTCCCCAAAAACCCACTGAACACCAAAACCAAACCCTAAGGAGTTTCTCACAGTAATCTCTTTGGAGAAAAGATACTTCTTCTCCCAGATTGTTTGTCAGCCTTATAGTGTGCCTTTGAAGTGTCTGGTACGTTGCTGTGTCTGACGAGACATTTTAGTTTTCATTTTTCTATGGTGTTATACGTTCCGTGTTGGATGCATTGAAGAACTAGGATTTATATGAAAGTATTTTTCTTGGTATTATTTTTGGGGTCAATAATTAATTGTTACTTATTGCAGACTATTCCAACAAAAGATAGAATTGAAGGCCTTCTTGCATTTAAGGAGAAGAGATCTCCTCGCTACAAGGGAGAATAAAAGAAGCTGATGCCTTTAAAATACAGTGGGATAAAAGTACTGCTGTGAGGACCATTAAGGTGCACTTTGCATCTGCACCTAGATACCACAACCACCAAAGTAAAAGCGATCATACTGATGTTACAATATTTTGAATGTGTCCATACTTCTTCTGGGCCCAGACAGAAATGTGTCAACTCATGCTCATTACAGTTTCTGAAGTTTGACCTGTATATTGGCCAGGTCACAGGTTCATGCAGCATTTTTAAAATTTCATATGTAGGAAATACACCATTCCACAATTGAAAAAGCTCTGTAAATTCTTTATATAGACAAAATCAATATGTGATATTAAGTATAAATCTGCTGTATCAGTTTATCAAAACAAAAGCAACTACTGAACACCAAAATAAGAAATTGTACGAAATATGCATTAAAATGGTTCTGTATATCAGTAAAAATTATATTTGAGTATTCTACCTGAATATGTGCATTATTAATAAAGCTAAGGGAATTGAAAAGTATTATTGTTTGGAAAACATTAAGCTTTATCTGACTTACATTATTCTAAGTAAAATGAAATTAACTTTAGCACATCACGGTGTCATTTTGATGAAGTCATTGCCATTATATTCATTTAATTGTATTAAATGAAGACATTTTTGAGGCCAGCCTTTAATTATGCATTCTCATATTTTAAACCTGGCTTTCTTATATTTTAAACCTGCCTTTCTTGCATTCTTCCAGCATATCATCAGATCAGCCCTGTCTGCTGTAAAGGAACTTTTCTTTGACTTGCCCTAGTTATTTTAAATTTTTGATGATTGTATTAGATTGTTGTGCAGGGATGCAACTAATGTACTGTTAAAGAGACTAGAATTATCTTAATCTCCAGAATATTCCTTTTACAGGTCATAATAATGTATATTTATATAGCATAATGTTCTTTATTCTGTGATGGCCTCCGGGTCCTTTTCAGATATTGAAAGAGAAATACAGTAGGTTACGAGGTGAGAAAACTGTTGTGATTCATACTGTATGTTTGCTGTGGATGTGGCATATATAGCAAATGCCTGGAAATAACATCTTAGAAAGTATTTTTGTTAACTTAACTGGAAAATAAACATGGTTTAGCAGTCAGAGGCTGTCTTTTTATATGAAAACAAATTTCTTCGTGTTTGGTTACCATTGGCTTACGAAACTTGTGCATGCTCTGCTGTTTCTGCAACATTAACTATGGTCACTGTCCATATCTATGATGATAAAGCAACTGATCAACATGAAATGACAAGAACTCATTTAAATTCATATTTAGACATATCATTACATGTAAATTGATTATAACTGGTAGTGCACACACTTTGTTGACTTGTAAACTTGCTGAGTCTATCATTTCGTGCATGACAATTTGCAAATAAAGTACTGGTGCTTGTTTTGATAGTCATATAAAGCCTAGAGGGACATTTTTCATGTTTTTGAAGTGCTAACATGTCATTTTCATTTTTACTGAGTATGAAATAATTATGTTAATAGGAGAAAAAAAATATTAAGTCTATGCTGATGAGTTTCTGTTTCATAACTTTGATATACAGTCTGGTTATTGAGCTGCCTCTGTTTTTCTAACAAGTACTGATTAAGTAGCTTCTGTGAATGTCTGTTTAAAAAGATCTAATAACTTTGAATACTGTGGCATAGGACTGTGTAGATTTGTGCCTTTAACTAGTAGTTTTGATCTTAGAAAATAATTTTGCTGTCACAGTGGTGTCTCCATTCCTTTTCTCAGGAGAAGATATTGTCATATCTTAGCAATTTGAGTCCCTTCTTTGAAGTCAACAGTTTGAATATTATTACAAAGTGAGTACCAGTAGGACAGTTTTTAAAGGTACTTTCCAGTGATGTTGAAATAGTTCTAAAGGAACAATATTTTAACAAAAGATGTGTTAATAACTGTCTCTGTTTTTAAGTGACGTGTTATGATGACTGCAGTGCTTGTGATTAATAGGAGTATTAGAATTCTGCTTTCACAAGAGGGTGATTTGTAACATAAATGCTCTTACAAAGGCTGACTTTTCCTTACAAAAGTTGTGATCTGGCAAATCCTCCTTCAAGTGCTTAGGCTCTGCTCTTTCAGTTCCTGGTAAAGCCCTGCTTTTCTCTGCAATACCTCATGGGTGAGTGAGCCATGGTCCCCACTGGTTTCCTGAAAGGTTATGTCATGGTCTCTAGGCATAAGCAGCTTTTTCTCCTGCTCCTGCTGAGCTCAAGTGGATAGTGAGTTCTACACTTCTCCACTGAGTTGGATATTGAAAACTTACAATACAGGTAGGTCCATTACCTTCAGCTGATTACCTCTCAACAGAGTAAGTTCAACTTACTAAATTGCCTAGAAATTCTCCATTTCATGCAGAAGTTAATGTGTGACTTTATATACACATATTTTAGCCTTTAATCTATGAAAGCATTTGTATTTTCAATATTATTGAAGTAGCTCACATTTTTACTAGTTTTGCTGAGTTTCTGGACAAAGTCTGAATTGTCCGAATGGCTTAAGTCAATTCAGTGCTTTTGAGTATGTCACCTGCTATGAAGAAATATAGTGTTTATTTATTCTGAGGTTGTGTAATGATACAGTTAATAGCACTTGGAGGATGTTATTCTATGAGATTTGCAGAGCCATTTGTGCCAAATTGTAGTTGAAATTCTGTCGGTCTACGTACAATTACTCATAATCCTACACCAAGGTTCATATCAATGCCTCTCTAGAGCTGCATTCAGAATAGTAAACATCAGCATATATCATTTGCAGCTGTTTCATCTTTTCCTCAGTCATTACTCTGATGCATTTGACAATAATGAGATTTACTGAACAGAACAAAAAATAACATGTGTCTCCAGCACAGGAGAGGGCAAGATATCATGCTACTGGGAATCTGGTTTTAGGGGACTTAGGGAGTAAAATAAGGGGTTTGGTACAAGTGTCGTTTCACATACCAGAGCCAATTCATAGATGCAAAGTGAAAAGAGTAACTGAAACATCTTAATTTATTGCCAACTTAGTTTTTGTTTCACTGCTTTTCCATGCAAGGAAATCCCTGAAAAGGTGTCTACTGAGATGAGAGGGAGCATTTATTTACAACTATAAAAAATATAATTGAAAGCCATTTTATGTGCTTTCATGTCTCATTTGTGGGATTTTAGCCTTGTTCTTGCACCTAATCACATTGGTGAAAAGCCATAGGACTTCATTGTCTAGTGAGGCTGATACAGTCAGTGTACTCAAGGTGTGATAATGATCGTGATGATGTAGTTATTTTAAGATGTCTTTTTTCTGCATACTTTTAGAAAGACAACTGTCTCCAAAAATGAGAAAAAGGAGAATAATTGCAAACAGATAAACCAAAAGGAGAGATGTGTTCAGCTAAAGGTAATTACATTCCTCTTGTGTATTTTGAAGGATTACAAAGACTAGGTTTTCTGTTTGTGCCTTTTTTTTCTGTTGGCTTTTGTTTTTCTCTGAGTCTGGAGGTTGGACACCAGGGTGCAGGGAACACTTTTAAGAGTTTTTGTGAGTTGTTTTCACGTTAAGAACACTGATATTTTATAAGCAAAGTTAGGAAAATTTTAAAACTTTTCCTAAAAAGTTTTTGAAATATGTAATCAGAAATGGTTGTGTTATCACCAAAGATTAGGTAACATACCTTTTTTATTATAGATTTAAATAATATTTGGTTTCAACCTTGGAACAAAGTTGAGTAGAAGTTTCCTTAGTTATTCAGTATGCATTATAACATATATATATATAGTATAATGCGTACTGTGTACACTGACATGTCGTATGCATGCATATGCATGTGTAAGTGCATATGCATATGTGTACATATAAACAAAATTCTTCAGACTGTCAGATGAGACCCCTCAGGATGTGATAGTACTATCCTAATCCAGGAAGTTTTGAATTTGTTTGTGCAAAAAACGTTGAACCTCACACAGCATGTACCATGACTGCTACAAGTGGCCGTACTTAACAGTGTGGAAATTCTGTAACACAAATTCTGACACAGGAGCAGCAGTCAAGTAGTGAGGGGATGCATGTATGTTACTGTATATCTGGTTGTGCACATCTGGTATTTCAAGGCTGGAGTGAACATAGCAGAAGTTGAAGTGAGTTCTAAGTTTCAACAAAGGTGTGGCATCCAGATAGCACATTCCTCCCAGTCCTACAGTATCGTTTGCTTCTGCAGTTTGGACAGGCCTACAGTAATCATTAATCAACAGCTGTCATAGATTATAAGATCAGTCTCCACCCCCCTTAAATAAGTCTAGACATAGATTTCATCTTCAAATTTTATCTAATAGATAATTCTTCCAAGGGGAGTCATTCGCATGGGAAGAAATATGAACTATGTTAAAAGAATTTATTACAGAGGGTGTGAACGTTCTGTGTCAAAGCTAAGTCCTATTGCAATACTTGAGTTCAAAATAGTACATTAACCCTCTAAGGCAGAGTCTGTACATGTATGTTTATAAACCCTTCAAAGTTCTGGCTAGTGACTACTGCTCTTTGATTATAATTTCTGAAGCATATGCTAATAAAGCTTTTGTAACATTAAAGAGATGAGAATATGTTGCAGTTTTCTTGTTGCATAATATAACAACTTTCAGAAGAACATGAAAAGTTTGTTACTTTTTTAAGGAACTTATACAGCAAATTGTTGCGTCTTTATTCTAGCAACTGTTAATTGATTTAACATTTTCCCTTAAGCATAAGGGACTTTGTGATATCATCTTTGGCTCAATTCTTTCTAACATGTTAAAAAATCTGATGCCAGTTGTACAAAGTCTTAAAAAATGTGTCTCCTTCATGCAGCTTAGAAATACAAAGTTTAAAATTTTATTTGTAAGGGTAGAGTTGTGAAGGTTGTGGGTTTATTACATATAAATGTTAATACTGTGTCTGTATGCTTGTGTGGAAAGAGATTGACTCTGCATCTTTTGTGTAATTACTCTATACTGCTGGGATTCTGGTCTTCTAATGTTGGTCTGTAGCTGAACTATTTTTGTAAATATCTGTAGTAGTGACCACTCAGGGTTCAGTCTGTGGTTCATTTTGTCCTGTAGTTGTCATCTTTTGGTCAGCCTCCTCTTCCAAGTAGTGGTAAAAGAACAAGAGAGCCAGGGAAGCAAAGAAGCAGTGGGTCTAGGAAGGATGGAAAGGAGAAACGGTTTATAGGTTGTGTACATGCTGTGGGTTTAAGTTAAGCTTCAGCACAGTCATTTCTAATATCTTCATGAGCAGCTCCACAAAGTGGATTTATCTATATTGGTTGGTTACAGCCCCTGAGTTCTGTGCCCTAATGGCTAGTAGAGGTCATAACATCCTAACATGATTCCTAGACTACCCATGTAACATACAAAAGGAGGCAGGAGCCACAAACATGGCATAATGAGAAGGGTTCTGCCTAAGTTACCAGATCGTAAATGAACACATGGACATGGTTTTTTTTCTACTTTATGTGGAACATAGTTCCTTTGTTCATTTTGGATTCTTTCCCTTTTTTCCAAATCTTAGCTGAAAACAGTCTTTTTTCGAGGAAGTAAGGAGGATATGCTGCAGCCCCTTGTAGTCGAAGGACTCATGAAACACTAGAAGAACTCAGCTTCTGCTCACTTCTTTCACTTAATTGACCTGAACTGAGCACTCCTACTGGATGCTCTCAGTCACTCTCGATGAAACTTTTCTACTTTAATTACTTACTCTACAGGTTAATTTATTGACATGTATGGATAATGACCATTCACTTATTAGTTTAGAGAGGAAAGGCCTGTCTTGCAATCTCTCATGCAGCAAGTATCACACGGGTTTTTTAATAGATCCCGTAGCAAGGACAAGAATCCTGATCACTCTTCTTTTGTCCCCAGCATCTCTTTTGTACTGTGCGGTGTCCTGTCTGCCAAGTGTGAAGATACCTACTGAGTCAGAATCCTTAGGTGTGGAAGGTTTAATTCATAAATCCTGAAATGCCTTAGATACAGCATTGTCTAATTGCCATTGCCTAATATCATCAGGACTGTGACTTCCTGAAGGAAAATCTCAGCAAGAATTTTGAGAATCTAAATTTTGGACTGCGTCACCTAAGTCTCTGCATAGATGTAGTCTTAATTGTGTGCATTTGTGACTGTGCTTCTAGGCTGCATTTCTGTTTAGAATTATTAGTTAAGCTTGAAAATCCTTCCTTAAAGTAAGTGAGGCATATCAGAAATCACTTTTGCCACTGGTGACATATCATAGATCCCATGACAGAACCGAGTTGCTGTTAACAGGTGGCAATACTTACGGAGCCTGGCTACCCCTTTCTATGCCAGCTCCTGGAAGTAGTCAGGCTGTCATCAGTGAGGTGGAAGGAAACCCTAGCAAGGGAGGAGGTGGTGTAGGCACAACAATGGCATAGCTATGCTACCAGGATGGCTAGCTGTGCTAAAGTATTTGTGTGAAGCTGGTTATTCCAGCTCTGCAGCCTGATTCTGCCAA
Organism: Leptosomus discolor; assembly: GCF_034619465.1. NCBI lineage: Eukaryota > Metazoa > Chordata > Aves > Leptosomiformes > Leptosomidae > Leptosomus > Leptosomus discolor. The sequence continues at coordinate 44,833,416 of NC_141419.1, read as the reverse complement.
CAGAGGAGCACAAAGTAGCTGCATACAGGATGAACTTTTGATCATGCTCTCTGTGTGTATATGCATAATATATAAAATGTATGTCCATATGTCCAGTCTGCTTCCAGCACATAGTTTAAAGATTGTTCACAGAAGCTTTTAAAGCATTGTTTCCATTGTTAAAATAGCTCATTAAAACCACATCTCCACGGGTATGCGTGATGTTTAGAGTTACAAAAACACTTTGTCCTATACATGTTTTTATATTTCATATAGTTACAGCATATTTATCTGAAGTATTTTGCAAGTATAGTTTTGTGTAATACTGGTAGGAGATTAAGTAATAGCTGCTTACTAGCACTATTGCACAAGAACATCAAATATTATTGTGATGTTCTGAGATTTGAGGTACCAAGCATGCTTTTGGCTGCTTTGTTCCTGTGACCTTTATGCTCTTCTGGATAATACAGCAGTCCTGTAACAATGCACATGTTTTCCTTTACACAAATGCCAGTAACCACTTGAGCAGGGCATTTGATTCCAGTTTTGATGGGTGGTACCTATAATGGACAACGGCAGTGTATCCAAGCCAAGCTGGCCATCTTCGTGCTTTACAGTGCCAAAAACTTCAAAGCTTCTTCCTTTTAGAACTCTAAAGCAATGCAAGTTTGTGTTTCTTCATATCATCAAACTTAATTATTGGCAATAAGCAACTGCTGGCAGGAGTGGCGCATCACATGGCTCCATTTCTGCTTTAGAAAAGGTCAGCATATGGCATAAACACTTTGCTGTATTATGCAGCCTTGTACTCTGATCACATAACACATGCTTCAGAAAGCATTATGCAATGTTATACTCACTGATTAATGACTGCTTGCACAAGAAGTTTTTCATTACCCTGAATGCTAGCATCCTGGGAATGATTAACTTTGTGACATAACTCTCATCACATAAATATGGAAGATTCAAATATAGCCTCAAAATAACGTGTTTCAGAAATAACTGAACACTTTCCTGCTTAGTACTGTGTACAGTACATGATTAACAACTGCTTTAAACCTTCAGAGTTGAATAGAAAAGCCTATTTGTGGGAACTGAAAACAAGATTTATTTTAGGGTTTAAAGTTTTACCCAAGATGATTTTGTGCACACAGCAACATCTCATTCGCAATGTTTTTCCTCTGCTTGTGTAAGTTTGAATTTCCTGAGAAAAATCTGTTCCAACTATTTTCAGTGTTCAGCCAGTGAGTTAAACAGAACAAGTCAAATCTAGCCCTTATTTAGACCAGCAATTGCATGTGTATAAAATCTAGCCCTTATTTAGTTAGTCCAGCAACTGCATGTGTTAAAATGCCTCAGTCCAGTGTGTTCAGTATTATAGTGCATACAGTTGTGTGCTTGAGTCAGCACGGTTATAGCAGAGTAAATTCCCAATAATTTTTGATTTTTTTGCAGGCAGAGTAGGAAAGCAAAATGTGGTCCCGAATGAAGCGGCTTGTAAACTTACAGTCTGAACGTTGCAACACATTCACATTTAACATTTTTGTATTCTAGTGAATGATCATTCTATGTTCAAATTTTGCAGTCTTATGTTAAGAAGCATGATGACAGTGCATCACAGATGTTATCATCTTAAGGATATGCAAAAGAGGAAAAGCCTATAAAAAGAAATGTTCCTCACCATATTCCTCCACATATGAAAATTCATACTTGAAATAATGTCAGTTGCTACCAGTTATCTATGTTTCAACAGCTTTGTTAAGGAGAAAGTTGATTTGCCTGTTTGGAATTTCAAGATCAGTTTTCACAATGAAATAACTATATTAAACTTCCATTTACTAATTTGCCTTTAAATGTCAGACTAAAAAAAAAATTACATCTGCTTTTTATGATTCTCTCTGCTGTAAGTAATCCTGTTCGTGAACAGTCACATTAAATAAAGCTACTTAAAGTCCTGACAATAGGGGTATGGTTTAGGATGTCACCACATTAATGCATGTGTGCCATTTCTTCAGAAGTAATATGAATTGAGGAGAACTAGGGAAGGTAAACATTGATCTTCAGTATGTTCTCTTTAATTTTTGCCTTTTCCTGCATTCCAACTCCTACAGGCAGTAGCAAAGGCTAAAGGAAACAGCCTCTGACTAAGCATTAGCTACCAGCATGCCCTCGTTATAGCTGAGGGCTCTTATTCTTGCTTAGCCTACGTGCAGAGCCAGCTAGTCTTTCAGCTGTGATGACGAAATGCCATGCATTTCTTCCTGGAATAGTACGCAGATAAGAAGCCACTTGTTATGCTGAGCTTTCAGATGAACTCCACTAAGGATTTCAAAACACTCTGTCACAATTATATCAGGTTTCTTTAGCAACCAATTAATTTCAGACTCTTTCAAGATAAAAAGGGAAGAGATGTTAGTTTATTTTCCCTTGTGGTTTCGCTGTTTAAACCTTTACAGGATATGACTGGATAGTTTATACATGGCCTGAATTTATTAATTTTAAATAAAACTAGCAGATCAAAATGGATCTGTTCCTGCCTTGAAATTCACATTATTTGTAGTCTCCTATGTGTACCTGTAAGCTGAGAGAAGAAACAAAAATCTCATGTCTGTGATATGCTGCTAGAACAGTCCTGCTGTGCAAACTTAGTTGCTGAGTGCCTTGAACTCATTCTAGGTCCAGCAAAAGCTGAGAGTTTTCAGAACTTTGCAGCACAAAAGGTTAATCCTTTATCCTGTGGTTGAGTTCAGGTGCTAGGGCATGTGTGCACAGTACAAGCCCAGCCGACCAAAGAAGTGTTGCTTAGCAGTGGTGAGAGGACCTGTTTGTGAGATCATGTTGCTGATTTGGAGCCTGTTTAGGTGATTCTATGCACTAAGAAAAGCAACTTTAGTGGGATCACACAAATCACAAAAACATCCCAACTCTAAAAGAAAGAGGAATCTGTGAAGTGTTTGTTTCAAACCAAGCAATATCCTTATAATATCCAAGCAATAATCATATACATTGTGAAGAAAGGAATATATTGCCTCGAAAAACCAATGGATCACGTACGGGTTACATAGCTCTCTTTGCTCACCTTTAGACATTAATCGCACATTTAGAATATGTGATATGCCCCATTTCCATTCATTCATTAAGGATGACATTAAGTCAGTTGCAACTAGCCTTTCTATTGGATCTTCATGCTACTTTAGATAGATGTAGTAGGATGGAGGGTCTTACGATGATAAATCTGAGTAAATTGCAGCCTACATAAGGATTTAACATGAAAAAAAAACCCCAACCCAAAATTTCATCTCTCGTTGATCACTTCCCCTTCAGTTCTCTGCATTTACTAGTTTATCATTAACTGGGAACTAAAAGATAAATGTAATTTCCTTTTAAGAAAACAAAATTTTATTTTTCCATTTACTTAATGAAATTTGGATCAGGTCTTAAGACTGTAGCCTTATTCCTTTAATGCCTTCCAAAGAAATATGTAATTCCCAGTGAGATCACTAGGAATCTTGGCTATTCATAGTCTGTTCTTTATTTTTTTTCTGCAACTGTTCCTCAGTGAAGAGGGTCCCCTTTGAAAAGGTCCAGGGGTTGTCAAACCCACTGCTTCTGTTAATTTCCTTTCTTTTTTTTCCTTCCTTTTTTGGGCTAGTTATTGACTACTTACTGACTCAGAAAAATTAAGAACACATTTTCCCCATGAATAAATTATTTCATAATTGTTTACTAGAAGTAGATGATTCTTGCACATTACTGTGAAGAAGTCCTGTCCTTGCCAGAACAGGACAGACCAATATGCCCATGTTTCTCCACAATTTTTTTACTCTTTTTGTCAAAACATGAAAGTCAGCCTGAATACTATTGCTGCAGTGGTCAGTAGCTGGTCTTTTAAATGTTCAACAATTAATTTTCACAAAAAATTCTGATGCACCAAGTATAAATATGAATTGTGGGCATCTCCTTTTTGAACTGCTGCCATTGTGAGCTTTGATTTTAATTAAATACCATGATGACAAATTTGTTAGAAACAGTGCTTGTTTAATACTACTACTTCCAAAGCTTGTTTTGTAAAATTAGTTGTTTATAAGTCATCTTTCATATTGTTTCAAGTATCTTGCTTATTTTCTATCTTTAGAAGATTTGATCTTAATGTCTTAAAAAGACACTGTTTTTTTGTGGAGTATCATGGGGAAAAAAAAAACCCACAGTGCCTTTCTTGAAAATTCTACTAAAAAGAGAACTGCTATTCTGTGGTTCAAAACCTGACATGTTTTAAACTGAAATTACTACAATTCAAAATTTGTCATCTTTACTGAAATTGCAGAACCAGCAAGCGGTCTCACCAGCGTTCATACTAGTGAAACCTGTTTTATCCCCCTTTTTGGTCTTTGCTACCTTCTGTCCATCCTTCCATACAATCCCTGCTCCTACTGCCCATGACATCCCCTGCTGAGGAGAGGGTGTGTGCCACCTAACAACAGGTATATGCTGTTAGTGGCTGGAGGAGCCCTCAAAGAGAAAGTGTGGCGACCAAGTTACAGAAGTTTTTCTCTAGGAGGGAGGTGGGAAGGGGATGCTAGCTTAAGCCTTTGTCTTCCATCAAGCCACTTAGAGAAAACTAATGAATCATCCTCCTCTACCTTTTTCAAGCACAATTTACATTGTGTAAGGCTTCAAAATATACAAGGGTGAGGACTGATTGATAGTAATAATATCACTTTTGTTTCCTGAGGCTATTGATGCATGGATAAAGCATAGGAGATGCCCGTGGGGCTGGGTTTTGTCTTGTGCAGTCAGTTGTAGCTCTAAGAGGCATAAACTCTGCTGAGAATTGAGAAACTGTGGTGAAGGTCTTCAGCCAACAAGCAAGCGTCCAGGTCGTGGGCCATCTTAAACTGACATAGTGATTCACTGTTATCAGTATCCAAACTAGCTGGACGCAAACCAGCTCAGATTTCTTTACATGCATTTGCGAATCCTAATTGCAGAATAGCTGCAATGGGCATTTAAAAAGAAAAAATTTCCCTACAAATCAGAATTCTTTCCCACCTTAACTAAATCCAAGTTAAAGTAAGAAAGGGGGAGAGTCTGCATTGTGCCCTAAATGTCCGCAGCTTTACTCTATTCTAAGTCATAATAGCAATAGCAATAGGACTTGCCAGTTAGTCATTCTAGACTGAAATGTAAACAGTTTACGCTGATGAATTAGTAACTGATAAATAGGTACATTGAACACTTATAGGAGTGTTATGACCTGCAATATTGTTTTATGAAGTAAACGGTGCTTACAAGAAACACATATTTGTGACTTTCAGTCTTGCTGTGGAGAATATAAGTGATGGGAGTGGGCTTTTTATGCCTATTATCTATTCTTCAGAGAATTATTTCATTGCTAGAAGCAGATGGTGATTTTTAAGCCCACTGCTATTTTGGGGTACTGTACAGAAAAAAAAAAAAGTCCTAAAAATAGACCCAAGTTACCATATTCAGCAAAAATATGTTGTCAGCTCTTTACTCTGCTGGGCTGAAAACAAATCTGTCAGCAATTTCTTTGGGTTAAAGTATCAGAACACTTGTGTGGGTTTTTGGGTGGTTTTTTTTGTTTTTTCTTTTTAAAGAAAGCATTTTAAGTGGTTTTGTAACAGAGTCCATTTAAAGCTTTAAGTATCAACAAATTACCATCTGTTGTTATAAAGACACTTCATCAAATTGATGAGACCTGCACTCCGGTTAATGTTGTGGATCAACTGCATGAATTAGGCTTTAAAGTCTGAATGAGTCTGAAATCAACATCTTCAGCTCTGCTGGAACAGGCATTAAAAACCAGCCCATTTTCTGTAATTATGAAAACAAAAATGAGAGTGAGAGTTATTCATGCAGAAAAACAAGAGCGCTGGTAATGCATCTTAGTCAAATAGGGTTCTTATGTTTGCTTTAAAATAATTTCTTGTATTCAAAGTGTGGTTTGACAGTTACTGAATGGGAAAGGGAAGTTTTTTGGATTCCCTGTGCACCTACAGGTGATTGACACAACAACAGACTAACAGTACAATATTTTCAGAAGTGTTTTCAGTATTAACTGGTTTTGGCATAACTGTTGACATAAGGACTAAATGTAAGGGTTCAGGTAAAAGAAGGTGGCATTTGTTATCTCTATAGCATGTGGACGTATCTTAGAACGATGGGTGCAGAAAGCAGAACCAAAACCAGATCTCTAAGGTAGGGTTTTCATTTTAATGATCTCAGTGCAAAATATTTTGTCTGGTAGCATTTGTGTATCTGAGGTACAGCTCCTTAGAGTTAAATCCTGTGAAGTATTAAGAATTGTCATTGTTTGTTGGAGATTGGCAAGATCAATAATTCCCCAAATCAAGACTTCATTTTACTAATTAAGTGGATTGAATAATCACTTCCTGTCTGGAGGTGCCCAAATAAATTTAAGTGTGCTAAATGATGCCTGCTGGCAGCATCAACCCCCTTTCATTGACATTAGAGGTAATTTAGGCTCCGCAGTTCAGTCTTTCGATTCACACATACATACCACACTTACAGCAAGCAGCGTGGTACTTCTTACCAGAAAGTTCAGCGTATGCTCCAGATCAGACCTTCCTTCAAACCCCCTGAACTTCACTTGCAATGCTCAGTTTGAAAAACTCTCTCTTTATAAATACGTTGTCAGTAATGTTGGCAGCCATCATGCTGTGAGGTAGAATAAGTTGGGCTTGAAACCAAATTGACTGAAGTGCGCCTGGAGATGAGCTCTAGAGCATGCAAGCTGTCATGTAAAGGAAAGGTGGGAGACAAAGCTCGGATACGTCTTCTGTGTAGTGTACTGAAGAGCACCCTTACCTTCTGTGTGCCAAAGACCCTGAACTCTGTGCCAGACCGACAGCTTTAGCTGATGCACCTCATGATGATGAGCACTGAGTGTACAATGTAGTGTGAGATCCTTCCTGCAGGAGCCTGATGTTGCTTGCTACAAGGACAGGTAGATTTTACATACAGGATATGGGCGGTGTGCCAGGGTCATGGAAGTGCTGTAGATTACAGAGCATTTTAAAGAATGGTCATATCTGGTGTTGTATACATGTGGATACTTTGCTGTCAGTTTGTCATTCTGTGTTTCAGATGTGTATAACTGTGCACTGATCAGTGCCAACCATGTCTATGTTTGTTCATGCAGTGGAACCACACTCTGGCCTGTCCTGGGTCTGGCCCTGTACAGCACACCGGGACTGGATGGGACAGACTGTGAGTTCAAGAGAAAAAAAAGGAAAACACATGAAAGCAGTCTATTTTCTGAAACTATTGAAGTTCTTAGAGTGGCAAACTAATAAAATTTTGTTTCAAGAAAACCCTTCTCCTCCTCTAAGTTTTAGCCTTGCTAAGGCTTGACTTTTTTTGACCGCATTTCGCATTATCCCGATTATCTTCTAAGTAAAACTGATCCTGAACCTTCTTCTTGTCTTCATTATCCTCCAAACATTGATTTTTCTGTTGTCTTTTTCCTGCAATAACAGTTGACTTCCCTTCTCACACCAACTTTTTGGTAAGTATTAAAAGCCTACCTTTCCTACACAGTTTTGCTGTCCCACAATCCTGAGATGAAAGAATCTGGTGATGGACAATGGAAAGTGTGAAAAAATGCCTGCTCCTGCCAGGACAGGCATGTGATTTACTGTGATGCTTGTGCTGAGGCAGCCAGCAGTCTGATGTTTAACTCCACTGATGGTTAACTTCTTTAGGTACAACCACATGGTCCATAGTGATTTTGAGATAAACTTTTGGTTATGCAAAGTCAGCCACTGTCTTTCTTGGAATTAAAGAAAGAGGAAGATGAAGTGAGAAACTGTTTTTCATGTGAATGTTATGTCACTCACATCACCTTAACCCAATGACGACCTTAAAGAAGAAGAAGGAAAAAAGTCACTAAACAAATAAATTCTTATGTTCTTGGCAGTAGGACTTGCTTTACAAACATGAACATTTGGCAAGTTTCTACATTTCCCTCATCAAAACTAAATTGAAAGCTGAGGGAAGGAATCAAAATCAAAGTTGAGGATATTGAATTGGACTGACCCAAACACACACTAGCTGCAGTCAAGAGGGTTTGCATGTCTTAGCAGAAGAGAAGCCAGGAAATCAGGTCCACCTCCCCAAAAAGAGGCAGAAATCTTCTTAAGGTTTACAAAGGGATCTTCATTTGAAGAGGAGAGGAAATGAGCAGAAATTAAACTACACAGACCTTATTGTACCTAGTATTTTTTTGTAAAATAGGCAGATGATAGGTATGTCATTTTGTTTGTGTATTTATGCACATGGTATATACATGTGTAGGGACATGTACATGCTTTTCAATAGCTCCAAGTCTCCAGTGTGTGTTTGTAACTCCAGGTGCATGTAAGCCATCTGAACCCTACAGCCTTAATTGCATAACAGGGCCGTATTACAAAATATTACCACACCAAGACCGTTTACATTATTTCATAACAAAAAGAAATACTATTACAGAACATTTTTACCCTTAGGGGAAAATTACTAATTATTTAAAACATTATCTGTGTGTGTGTTTGTATATGGTGTATAGGGGTATATGAGCCTCATTATGGAAAAATGTACGGGTGGATTAAAGCAGGATCCGTGGGATACAGCCCCAAGGTCAGAGGAGTTTCAACAGGCAAGAACGTCAGAAGCTAAGCAGAAGTGCCAGCACAGTTGATTGTAATGAGCTTATTGGGGTGATGTGGACCAGTTAACTTGAGGGGAAGGAGTCTCTTTTGAAGGGGAAGCAACTGTGTGAAAGATTGTCGTAGGTCTGGTCAGAGGACAGGTTACATCCAGAAGCTGGCTTTGGTAGACACCGTATGTTTGAGTTTCCGAGTGGAATCCAGACACTGGCATTAGACTTCTGCATTCCCTACAGAGCAAGTGGATTGCTGACCTCTGGGGCTAATTCAGTGATCTGTCTCCTCTGTTCAAATCCACATTTATTTCTTGCTGCGAGGCGATAGCACAATTGCTGGGCTACTGCCTACACCCTTCTGCGTTAGAGATTTTTTTTGATGTGTAACATTTTGTTCTAGTTTTCATGACTGGTAAGGAAAGGACTTGGGTTCTTTTTCCTGCTCATATGGTTGCTTCCATGCTTCATCTTGTGATCAAAGTTGAGGTCTCCCTACCCTCAGTTGGGTGCCCATTGCCTGCCTGTAAAAACTTAGTCTTTTCTATGTGCGTTCATACATGCCCTGCATCAACATCAGTAATTTGCTGATCAGTAGTGCAATTCTAGCGGTTTTGGAGATTCACCCGTCTAGGCTGAGGCACCCAAGATGCTTTCCTGTGAAATGAAGAGTTAACATCTCTTCGGGAAAATAGGTGGTGACTTCTGATTGTCCCACATCCAGGATAAAAGCCATATCAGCTCCAGCTATGCTGAAAACAAAAGTGGTGGCTATTATTTTTTATATCAGCCTGACCCAATGAGTGGAGTAGATGTACACTGACATACATGTGTTAGACAGCCCTTTCAAGGGTAGATAGGAGAAACTCCTGGTTTCTATGTTTAAGACTGGGGCCTGGGCCTGAACAAGGTGTCTAACCAGATTAGACCAAGAAAGTTTTACGTTATTCTGGAGTGCAGCATTCAACACAATTCTGTAAGGGTTCAGATGCCTTCATGGACAGACAATGGCTGAATGTTTTTTTGTTCTGAGGATTGTAATGTGCGTGCATAGTTCTTTTTTTGTCTCTGAGAGTCAGAATTTGCTTGACTTAAGGATTTGCAAAATACTGGTTTTGATACTTTGGCCTAATTCTTTTATAGAATAGGGCTTATTTCTCAGTATCCTAGTGGCTGATGAAATATGAAATACAAAAGGCTGTCTGCAAAGTGCATGGAATGCTGCTAGAAGTCGACGATGATGTCTGGTGTAACAGGGGGAGACATAGCACATTGTGGCCATTGGCCCTCAAGAATTTTAAGTCAGGACATGCATCTGGTGTGAGATACAGTATTTCAGAGTGCATTTTAGGGCTTTTTATTGATCTGTCCAGATTCTAGATTAATAGAGTGAAACGAAAAAAAAAAAACCCGAACAGATCCCTACAAGAGTTACCTGGGACCACAGCACTTTCTCTCCCTCTCGTGAAGCACCACCAGGAGGGAATGTTCTCAGGGGGCAAAGCAGACTCTGGGCAATGGACAAGGGGAGACTGTCCACAATCTCTTTCTCATGGTTTTACTGTCCTAAATTCTTGGCTGCTGAGCTGGAACGGGGGTGTTAGCTTGATGGAGTGGAAACTTCAGTATTAGTCGGAGGAATTCCCCTCACAGGGCAGGAAATCCCTTCTTGGGCAGGTGTAGTAAGGGGGCTTGGGAGCAGATGTGTGCCCTGCTGCAGTCTTTCTCCTACAACTGAACTATGATTGTTGATAAAGGGGTCTTTATGGTACATAGATGTGGCCTAGAGCTTAGCAGGTGACACTAGCAATCAGGATACAGAGGATGCTTCTGAGCTTGCTGTTGTATTGCATATGCAAAGAAGGCTAATACTTCACTCAGGAGATGACAGGACTTAATTCCTGCATGTATGTCATCTTGAGGCTTTTTAACACAAAGAGAAGCAGCAAATACTGCTGTTGCAGGGCAATGCTGGGAAATAGTCTGTGTCTGTCCTTACTCACCTGTTTCCACATAATACAGTCTTCTTGTGAAACATTTCAGAAGATATGTTATTATAGAAGTGCTAAACTGAAATTTCTCCATGATTTTGACAGATTTAAATTGTGTGGCAGCTAACACCATCCAAATATTTCCCGTGTCTCTGATCTATCTCCTGCAACCGTTGCTAGCTTGTGAGTCCCCATGCTCCCTTCTTCTTCCTGCAGTCCCTTCCAGCTGCCTCCATATTTCAGCTACCTGTAAGACAATATATAACTGACCACTCAAAAGACAGGGGCTTCCAGCTGTCTGAGCATGCAGGACATTTTTCATTTGGCAGTGGTGGATCAAAATGTTAACTTGGTATGTCATGCCTGACCTGTTTGTTTTTCAGGCATGGTGTACCACATCTCCTCTCCCTCTCCCTCAAACATACCTCTGCAGGTAGGAAAGAAGGCAGAGCTCCAAGGTTGGTCAGGTTACCCATAGCTACTAATAGAGAAGTTTTCATAAAGAACTTGCTTGCCGTTGCAGCTGGGACTTAATTTGTAAGTGACTGAAGGGAGTTAGAGATGCAGCAGCTGAGAGAGGTATTGCTTTTGTAGCACATACAGTGTGCCAGCACATCCCCCCTTCATTACCATTTATCTGAGTAGGCTTCTCTTACAGTGTCCTTTGAACTGACTTGTAGGGTAGCACTTGTCAATTATTTCAATAGGTAAATAGATGACACCTTCTGCTACTATTTCTATTATCAGAGTTTTCAACCTTGAAAATGAAAATAAAAGAGGTGTGTAAAGATTTGTCATGTAATTGCATATACCAGCTATCTGCAGAGCCAATGCACATGTGCCTATGTTGTTTAGTAAGTATGTAAAGTACAAAATGGTACAGACTGTTGACGTTGTCTTGTTCTCCGAGTCATTTTATATTGAAATTGTAATGAACTCACAGCTAAAGTGGAATCCAAAGACTACGAAATGGGTCAAATTGTTCATGTGCCAGTTTGTAGCTGTACACTACTAGATTTCTATTATTGGTTCAGGCTAGCGCAGCAAAAAGTAGACCCATCTGTGCTCATGTTGTATGCTAAAATTAACAAACACTCGGTTTTGGGAGTCCAAGCAAAGCAAACACTGTTTCATGGAAAAGTTTTATTACACTACAGATTGGTTCTCTGTTGTCGTTGGTGCTCCAATCAGCACACAACCTCTCCCCACCAGAAGCAACTCCAGGTGGCAGAGCATTGCTTGAGCTGTTAGCATACTGTGAAGAAGAGTATCCTGTGCAGAGTGCTTGGGTCTTGTTTATACCTCTTCCATGTTAGATAAAGAGTCTGTTTAGACAGTAAATATTGTGTGGGACACGGTGTTTGGTAGTTTTAGCAGATATTGGCGGCTTTAGTGTCTGGAATGGCATAATTCACATTAAAAATGCAGCATACCTTATATTTAGCACTAATACTTTCGAAGTAAGTTTAGAAGAACTGTCACAAGTACTCTTCAGGTGAGCATTAACTGTGTGCCTACCTGAAGTGATTATTCCAGGAAGAAATGATGTGTAATTCTGTGAAATACACATGAACTACATATATGTATATGTCTTTAATAGGTCTTCAGTATATTTAGTATGCCTCTCTTAAATATAGACACTAATATATTCATTAATGTGTAATTAATATAGTCACATATATACCAGTACGCTCATCATACCCTCATACATTACATGTTTTAAACAGTATTTATGGAAAGAAAACAGCCCTCTGTATCTGGCTTTTCAGCTATCTCCTCAGGACAAGGACATGAATTTAGATGTCACATGTGACTTGTCTAGTGCAATTGATGAGCCTATCATCCTCCATCAACACCAAGGCTGGCAGCACAGCAGTCATTCTAGCTTTCCTGAGCAGCTCTGCCAGTGTGGCACAGCCCTGCCTCTGGGGCTGAAAGAATTGTTTAGTTCCCATCATTATCCTCATTGGCTTATCTGTTGGAGAAGAGTGCCCAGCAGTGATATTTTTGGTCAGGAGCTGATACATCTAATCTGGATGGATTAGAGCAGCAGTGTGTCTCATATGGTCAGCACACGTGTTCTTGGTGAGAAACCTTGTGTGTGTGAGTTACCAAGTTGCAGCTATCCAGCTTCACTCAGACTGGCATTTTTCAGGGCTAGGTATCAGTTTTCTAACTTCAACCAACCAGTCAACTTTTAGCTCTTATAACTGTGGTATCAGTCTATAGATTACATCCTCAGCAAAACCCCAGTGTGTAATCTGGCATCTGGACTGTCATTTTCAGAGAAAGCATGCTTTTGTCCACTGCAAATATGTAACACAAAATTTCAGAGTCATTGTCAGTTTCTTCTTTTAGTCATCTTTGCTTCGTTGCACTCACATAGTTTTGTAGTGAATGAAGTGATACTCTTGTTCTTTATCTTCCTACTCAGAAAGAAGGAGGATCAGAAAGTTGTGGAGAATTGGTGAAGAACACAGAGAAAAAAATCCATACCTTTGCCTTGAATCCGTGGCGTAACTAATCCAGCTTGAATTCATAGATTCTTGCCTGTCCCATAAAATAGAAGCTGGGTGTGGTAGTGGTACTTTCTGAAAGTAGAGTCTGTACTTCCTAAAAATAAAGTTAATTTATCAGTGTAAGCACTATGGAGTACCAGCATGTAATCTTCTCCATCTCCAGTGGAATTCAGAGCTCCTTGTCCTTGGTCAGGATGAGGTTGTGAAACCCACATAGATATTTCTGACAGCTTTCAGTAAAATGGATTCTTATAAAGCTGAATTTTGCCCTGTCTGATAGGGTGTTTTGTCTTTGTGTTGTTTGAAGGACAACTTGCAGGAAATAAAGTGGTTGGTTTATTTGGGGCTCTATTGAATGACAAAAATAAAATGGAAATCCAAATATACTGTAATAGTATTAATTGTACATGCACAGTATACTGGCTTGTATTAGTTGTTCAGAACGATTCCTCCTCTGAAAAGGCTGAGAAGGAAAAGTTTGCATTATGCAAAGACTTATACATGATTTGACTTTATGTGACTTGACTAACTGTGGAAATAAAGTTAACTACCCACATAAAGCTTGATAGGACTGAGGCTTTCTTCTGCTTCATTTTATTCTTCAGAATAAAAAGGAATCTTCAGATCTTGAAGTTCAATATATATGATTTCTAACGAGACAGAGATGATCAAGTTAGGATTAAAGGATAGGTCTTAGATTTGTGTCACATGGTTTCTTTAAGCTCCTCCTGTGTCTTTCTCAACCATGGTATGGTTCATACCAGTCAGACTGAATTTATCTGTGATTGTGCACTTAAGTTTCATTAATGCACAGATTTTTTTGGTTTTGTTTTAGCTGACAAGGTTATATCATTTCTGGACCTGGTCTGTGTGGCACAGTGCAGCATGAATGACCCACACAAAGCTCTGTGTTGCAGTGCTAGATGTTTCTAGCAGCAGCTTGTTTCTAAAGCATGTTAAAGCGGTCAGCAGTATGAACTGTCCTTCATCAGGTTTCCCAGAATGGAACATTTTGCAGTGTTTTTGGTATTGAAATTTCTGATTCATCAGTGTTTTACTGATAGATCTTTAGCAAAGATGTTGTCTTGGTGTTACTGCTGTCTAGCATGTTATACTTTCCCCCAGCTCAACCCTGTCTCCTGCACTGACCTGAAGCAGAGTGGAGAGCCATGCAGCAGCTGAGTCTGTGTGGTACCTGGAGGTCTTTTCTGACGCCAAACCTAGGCTAGTTTTCAGTTTTGAAGGACTTTTCACCCTAATACCAGAAGCATCTTAGGAGAAGTGGGGACTGTTGCTTGGAGTCTGTGAATGTAGCTCTTCTTAGCATAATTAGTGTTAACTGACATTAACTTGAAGGCGGTGGGACTGCTGATTCTGCCTTGAGCTGTCTGCCAGAGCAGAATTGGTTCCTGAATGCTGTCTGTCTCTGTGTGTGAGGCAGGATCACAGGCAGACTGTTGGGTTACTGGTGTGCTCTAAACCTGTACTTTAAAGCTGATGTACTGGCAACAGGTTAAAACTGAAGTCTGGTTATCCATGAGCTCTCCATAAATGAGTGCCACTTAGATTGCTTTTGTGACAGAGAGCAAGAATTTTTTTTTTTATCATGTGTAGCACCAACTCTGTAGCTCCAAAATCAATATTTTATTCAAATAGAAAATGTTAATTTACCGCAACACAGAAAATGATATTTTTCTAAACATATCTTACAGAACCATTGAGCTGTGGCTTGTGGTCTTAAAGTCTAAGCTTTTATTTCCTCTAAATATACTCTGTTCTGTTTTCTGTGTCTGTCATGTTGAATAAATAACAGGCAGCAGGCACAGAACCAGGACTCACATCCCATGTATCATGTAAACCAAAACAGGCAGCTCTTTGAATTGTGAGGCTAGAATGCCATCAGGGCATTCTTTTGCAGTCACAAAGCTGGAATGAAGGTGCCAAAATCCCAAGACAGAGTTGCAGCCTCTTGACTCAAAATATGCTCAGGGTTTTCTTTTTGCATATAATATATACTATTATAGTGGCTACTTGGTGTCATCTGTAAAACAGCTTCATCTTTCAAATTTCTCATTGCCCTCCTTCAAATGCCTTCTGAGTCATCCCCCAGCCTCCTTCCTCTGCTTGCCTCTCTGCTGTCCTTTACCAATACTGCTTTCTCTGCCATCTTGCTCCACCTCGTCATGGCTGGAGTCCTCCTGGCTGCCTGTGGCGTTACCTCTCTGCTTGGTGTCAGAGATGAAGGCATGGGCAATGATATGCTTAGGTCTGCTGCCTTCCCTCTAGCTGAGTACTGCTTCAGCCTGTGAGCAGTCCCCCAGGCTTGACATTCAGGTTCTCGTAGGATCCAATTGCTAATCAGTCGCAATGCCGCTTGTGTGGTATGTGCGTGTGTATTGTGAATGAGAGCGAGAGAACAGGCTCCTTTGAGAGTGAGTTAGCTGACTCATATGATTTTCTGGCCTGATATTATCTCATCAGCAGTAGATTTGAATAATTCACCAAAGTAATGCTACTACTGCAATTAAAAGAAGGATTATTTGCAAACGCTTTCTTAAATCATTGTGGATCACACTTCTGAGAATACATTAGAAGCTTCATTTTGTGTCACACCTTCCTTAATTCTTAACTATCTAAGTTTTATGGCCTATCTGTTCAAAGAAGTGGTTTGGCAGCTCTCAAGATTGGTGTGCCAAACTGCAGATGTCTTTTCCAAATCTGAAGTCAAACAGATACTGTGGATGAGCTTGCGCCCAGGACAGATAATGGTTCTTGACCCCTCGAATGGTGACGTATGGAGTTGCCATCTGCTTATGTCCCACATCTAGGATGCATGCTGTCAAGTGCTCTCTGTGGCAGATAGAAAATATCCCTACCCTTTAGGATTTTGTGCATATCTAAAAAAGCCAACTGCTATGATGTCATCTGCCAACAATTAATATGTCATGAATGTAATCATTTGGAGGAAATTCTGCAAGATTTTTTTAAAAGATTAAATTCTTTTCTGGTTGCATTATTATAGTTACCTACCTGTTGAACTGAAGTACAGTTGATTATTTTCTTTCTAGCCTGCCCTTGCTAAATACCTAGAGGGTAGTATTTCAGTAAGGATTAACTAGATTCCCTTCAAAATGTAGCTGTTGATCTCTGTGTTTGCAGAGTTATTTTGTCTGAAGTGAATTCCACTTCTCTGATGTTTTCTGTTTTGATTCTTAAATACTGTGATAAATATTAAGGTCTATTAAGTTTCAACTTTCTATTTTTATCCGTTGGTAAACACTACACCAGATGTGGGCGTGAAGGACTCTGAGAAGCTGAGGGAGTTCTGCTTTTATTCAACGATTTTAACTTTCATAACTGAGAAATTCAGCTCATTTTTTAGGGTTGTGTATGTGCTGTTTTGGGTTTTTTTAAGAGCTGAGAAAAACAGGCTTACGCAACTTAGTTTGCATAAGTGCAGTGAGTCATTCACATTTCTTTTTTTGCGTGTGTCTGTGTGTGTGTGTGTTGTATCGCTTTATATAACCTTTCTTTGAAAAAGAACTACTGTGAATGCTAAGAATATATTTCCCCTGTAAAATAAAAAAGAAATGTGCCTGTTAGGCAGATAGCTACTTCTTGGTGAAGACTCCTCATAGATGCTGTTCTCCAGGAAGGCATTTTGGTGATTCTTCTTAAGGCTCTGATTCTTCAGTGGCAAAGTTTAGGCTGGTATATGAAGGTGTAAGGGGACAGCCAGGTAGCTTTATCTTTTCCCCTTCACGGGCAGAGCTGTGAGTAACTCCACATGATAATGTTGATTATATAGATATGTATATGTTTATAGAAGGGTTTAAAATGTGTGTAGTCTTTTCAGCGTACTGTAGCTTCTGCTTTATCACTTTGCTTCCAACCACCTAGGGAAGAGTGGAGCTTTTAAAGCAGAGTGCCTCGTGCATTGGTTGAAGAAATTTGGGGCTTAAATTCTTCACATAGCTGTCAGACACAGGTGGAAAGCATCCTCCATTAGGCACACTTACAAAGAAGTCCTCTGGAAGGTCTCAGCTTTTTTGACACTGCTTCATAACCTTGTGTGATCAGATGTACCATGAACGCCCAACTGCTTGGATGGTATTGTTTTGAATGCAATTACAGGTATTAAGTGTCAGTACAGTTTAAGCAATAGAATTGCTGTTTTGGTTTATCTTTGTGGGTTTCAGATGTGTTTTCCTTGACAGCTTATGGATGGTGCATTGTAACTGTGGCAGGGGACTCACTGTTGGTTTTCCCAGAAAAGGGGAGCATGGTTCCTGGTGCAGAGATGTGTGCACAGGTCTTCTTGCCCCCATGGCTGTTCTGAGGCTTGCCGCTTCATTTCTCTACAGCTCTCTGCTGTATCATCATGTTTTCTGATCTGATGTAAATCATCTGGCCAGGCTATATATCCCTCCCAGCGTGGACAGTTCCCCCCACCATTTCATACCAATTACTTCCCATGCACACTCAGAAACCCCTCCACTTTGCTCTACAGCCCTGTGTTTTACCAAATCAGATTCAGGGCCTCTTCCTTTCTATATCCCAGTTTTTATTTCCATTAAAGTACATCACAGTTTTCATTTGATTTCAGTGCATCCTATGTTTTATGCAAGTAGCATTATCCATCCTTTTCCTTGTTGATTCTTGTGGCAACATTTTGACAACTGTAGTAATCACTAAAATAGGGATACTGTTTTCTGTCCAATGCAGAGCAGGTGTTTGCAGTTGCAAGATAAGGCAGTGTTCATCTGCTGCCTAATTAGCAGATTAGCGGTATCTGGGGTCTGCAGAAGTGCCATGAAACATTCAGGTACTGTTTTTAATTGAGTGTTGTAGTGTAATCAAGTAGATGTTAGACATGAGCATAAGACTTCTATTTGTCATTAAGAAATTGGATTCACATAAGGAATTGTACTACCTGTCTAGCTTCAAAAGTATGGGCAATTTTCATGAATGTACTTGCATGTGTACAATGAGACATACACTTAGATTCCTTGCTGGATTGATGTTCAGAGGAGTATTCCACTGGTTTGGGCTCTGAATACAATTAACATACCCAAAGACAAAAATACTGAGTAGGAGTCACATAGATACAACTGTTTCTCCCAGCAACTGTTGACAATAAGGCACCTCCTTCACCCAGCAGATAATAATTGGCATGACATCTGGACATAAGAAGGATCTCTGAACTTGTGGAACTCTGTACGAATAAGAAGAATTTCCTATTCACACACACAAAAACTACAATTGAGAATAACTCCTCATATTTAATCCCCTTAAAGAGGTATTTTCCCTTTGCACACAGTTGTGGACAGTATCCACATGGGCATAATAGTTATCCTCACCACTGTTTGATTGTGTCAAATGGCCTGTTGTATGAATGTGCAAATAACTAACTTGCTTACACCTTTGTGTTAATCATGACCTCAAATGCAAGTTGTGAGAAATGGGAGCTTGTTAACAGTAAAATCACACAGCAAATTTTTCAGTGTTCATTCTTGTGCTTCAAATACAACAACTTCAATTTGCTGATCCTCGAGACAGTCCTTGGAGCCCTTTGTTTCTAATCAGTCCTCTGTCTCTAATGGTCATTAACCTTATGCCCATTTTTATGCTCATGCTGCATTACATATTACATATATTGTCCATAATCAATAATACAAGCCAGTCACCTCAATGTACCACATACTGTAAGTGTATTGGGAATTTTAAAAGTCTCACTAGAAGGTGAATGTCCGCTTGCCTTGTAAAGGAGGCCCTGTAATGGTACCCTTGTACACACTCTAGACACATAGATAAGAGTCTAGAGAAATAGGATAGACTGAGCACATAAGAGATCATATGGTTTATTCAGGGAAATACACCCTTTGTTCTTAAAAGTCATTGAAGCTTGAGTTGAAATGGAAGTTTTTCTTCCTGGTATTGACATTTTGCAGATTTTTTCACATAATTTATTGCAGAATCAAAGATTTTATTACTTGCAGAGAGAAAGAAGGGGAGTAAAGGAAAGAATGAAGGCTTCACAAGGCTCAAATTAATCGTTCTCTGTTTTTCTGTTGCATCTCATCTGACTGCTTGAGTGCCACTCACTAGAGCTAAATTTTTAGCAATTGGGTTTTAGAAATTTCACAGGAGTTCAGCATAAAGCAAGTTAACTTTCTAGAACCATGATAAAGTAGGAATAATTACACTATAAGTGACACTTATGAGACATTTCCAGCTGCCTGAAGTAGAAATCTGGGTCACTACTCCACTGAGCTATAATGTAAGACATCAGGACTCTGCTGTATTCCAGATAAAGTAAATTGCCCTCCTCCTACTGAAGTCAAAGGAGTGACCCTGCTGCTGGCCATGAGTTTGTTCTCAGCTTGTCTGAGCTCTGTCATTGATATGTTTTCTATGCATAAACTAGAAGGCTTGTTAAGCTTTACATTTTAATATATTCTTTACTTACTGACTTGCCTTTGCCTCCTGTTCATTTTAATGGAATTTTTTTAATGTTGCCTTCTATATGGCAGGAAAACTGACTCAGTCCATTTTGGATATCACTGAGTTGAAATTTATATGAAGCACAGTATATCCTTCTTCTTATCCAAGTAGCCTCAGCAAGTCACCACTATTAGTAAAAAGCATATGGCCAACAAATTAGCCCAGCAGCAGAATAGATAGCATGAGTTTGAGCCCATATCTGAAGTTTACTTATAAAGTTTCTTCTGAAAAATTCCAGAGTGCTATGGAGAATTTCCTGTCAGAAGGAATCTAGGAGAAGAGCATTGTTTCACCACAAGCATATTCTTTAGGTGGATTTTTGGCACTAATTTAGCCTGGGAAGTAGAAGCCACCCCATGCCATGCTCCTGCAAGGGTATCAGATTACATTAACAAGTATCAGGAAGCAAGTATTCAACATTACCAGCCCTGGTCTGGGTCACAGGAACAGGCTTGAAATAATGTGTATGAAAAACCCTTTTTAGAGGTAGATGGGAGGGGAAAAATAAGCTTCAGCAACCTATTATTGGAGACATTTTCTTGAACCGTTTTTTTTGTTTGTTAGCCAAATACTGCAGTAATTAAGCTGCAAAATTAAGGGAATGTGCTTTGCTTTTAGTGGAAATTAACATTGGTTTTCTCCAGGCATTCAATCACTTAACTCAGTTGTCTTTTTATATTATTCAAATGTGATACACATTAGTCAAACATAAGTGGTTGAAGAATCATGTTGCAGAATGCCTCTTGAGAGAGAAGTATGTTATAAACATTTCTACTAATGGAATATTTATGTTAATGTAAATTAACTCCATAAGGGTGGCAGATCCTTTGAAAGGTGAATGTGAAGTTCCTGCTGCACAGTGGATGCTTTTATTATTTTGTTACTTGTACAGCACAAAGAGTGGTGTGCAGACTTCTGCTGTAGCCAACAAGGACTTTGCAAATGCAATTGGGTGACCCTTAAGAATCAAGGCCTGTCACACATTGAAAATATAGTGCAGATTTGTGTAATGCTGAAAACAGGAAGGACATTTTGCAGAAATAATTGTAAAAGAACTGTGATTGGAGAAAAAAATGCAAAATTAGTTAACTGGGAGTAGAACAAAGCAAAGAGCTATAGCTAGCAGGTAGCAGATTTAATTAGGTTGATAGAGATAGTGATCATTTTGGGGTGGGTGATCAGTTACCAAGAATATTAGGGGTAGGGACCTGAAAGTGGCAAGAAAGACTACAGCTATTGTTGTCTCTATTTCCTGTAATCCAAGGTATGGACTTTTGCTTAGTGGCATGAGATCTAACAAATGTTAAGAGTGATGCAGGCGACTGGTAGCAGACCTTGCCTGGAAAGCTTTTTTTATAGTTACAGCTGAATTCGAGACCCAAGCACTTTCCAGAGAGTGGTCTAATGCAGGCTTCCCCACTGGAAGCAACTACTTGTAATCCACTGCAGAAAACTTGTCTGCAAACTCTGAACTTTTGTATATGCATACATATGTATACATATATGCATATATATGGTGCACGCACCTGAATACTGCCATGAGGAAGTTGGGCACGACAGCTTTAGGGATGGCAAAACAGAAGAGATGGTTGCACCATCCTTTGGAGGACAGTGCAGCAGCCAAGAGAGCCATGTCTGTTGTAAAAGTCTCCAGCTCTATCTCTATGCTCTTGTGCATAAGGGGAAACAGAAGCTCTGGAGGTTAGGGAAGGGCAAAGTCCAGTGAAGACGTGCCCAGGGTTTCTAAGCAGTTGGGGGTTTACCCAGCTGCCTATTTTGAAGTCTGCTACCAAGTATAAGAACAACCTGCTAAAAAACTTTCGTATCTTCAGGGGTTTTGTTTGCTTGTTTGTTTTTGAAGCATGTAAATTTGTTATCAAAATTATTTATATTGCACAAAGTGCTCTTTCAACTGTGTTTTATTAATTCAGGAACAGCAATGATAAAATCTAGTTCTTTCCAAAGAATTTGGTATGCCACATCTCCCAAATGGGATCAGATTACAAAGACAGTTCAGCTCCCAGTTAGGCTCTTCAGTAAAGTGGTTAGATTTTTGACAGCAATCAGCGTCCAGTGGGTCTGGTGTTTCATTTTCAGGAATGAGAGCTAGTGAGCACTTCTGAAAATGTAACCTTTTGTACTTAAATATTTGTGTGTCTTCTCCCAACCCCATTTTCCATGAAGTTATATTTTTTCATTGTTATTTTCAGAGTTTGTTTCCTTGCTTAATAAACCAAAACTAAAAAGTTCTGCAAAAGTTCCACTGCATTTCTGTGCAGTGGTATTTTCATGGTTTTGTGATTATTTTTTCATGTTTTTGTGATTTTCATGATATTTAAAACCCAAGTGTTCACAAATATGTGCACAAATGAAACCGCAAATACCATGATGAGTTATACAGTAGTGATAACTCTCAAGTACAAATACTAAATTTAAAATGTACGTTGTTATTTGTATAGCAAATTAACATGAATGTCTGATGAATCACAGTAAAATCCACAAACACATACTGAACAGGGATTTTTGCACATGTAAATCCATTTGCCGTAATGCCTTGTTCCTTGGATACGTATGACAGTTTTATGTGGCTTATATCTTTCCAAGAACTACAGATTATTTTCTTCCAATGGAAATCAGTATGGTGGCCTAACCCCCCTTAAATGTTCCACTCTTCCATATTATTCTTTAATTCTGATTTTATCTCTTGAAAGATCCTCCCATTTTCAGGTGTTGTGGAAGTTGTTCGGTTCTAATCCCTGATGGATACCCGTGAATACTTAAAAAAAATATATATCATGTAACCAGACTGGTATGCTGATGATGCCAGATGAATCCAAGACACCTCTAAATCGTTGTCACTGGTGTCACATGCAAACTTTTTTTCCTTTCTAGGAACACCTACTTATCAAATTGTCTCTGTCATTGTCTTTCCCCACAACTCTATCTTCAACCTGACAGCTCTGCTTCCAGTCTTCATGGTGCACATCACGCCTTTGGCATTGACCCTGTGTATCTCTCCCAGCTTCTCCCTACATGTTGATGCCATTTGTGAACTTCTCATTCCAGCACTTCCCAAAGACCTGCTTTCTCTACTGCGCCAAAAAGACATTTGTCTCTGCATTGAATGTCCTCAGCAAGAAAATCTAGCTTCAGTCATGATTTCTTTTGTTCCATTATCACATTGCCTTTGTCTTCCCTCTTGTTTGTCAAGCCAACTTCTGTAGTTTGGATATGTTCCTAACAAGCAGCAACCCTTTTGCTTGCCTCTGTAGCATGTCTGGCACATACTGGAGTGTTAGTTCAGTGTATTAAGAAGTTTATTTTTATATAGGTAATGATTACTAGTCACAACAATTCATGAACTGTTACTGGGCTGTCAAATGCCTTATTGGCCTCTGTTTCATTCTTTCAAATCACTACCTAGGCAATAAGCATGGCTAACCTGCAAGTTAAAGTGAAGGCAAGCAACAAGCTGTGATTTGTGCTTTTCACTAAGTTCTCTTTAAGTGTTACCTAATCTTCCCATGCCACCCCCACATCCTTCATCTGCTCACGTAGTCATTGCCTTCTTGGTCTGACTCTGAGTTGAGTGGGTCAGGGACCCTTTATGCTGGTGCTTACTGCAACACCACTTAGCACAGTGGTCTATATCTTGCCTATTCCCAGAGTTCCTGAAAGCGGTGTTAACGCTTTGCTATTTAGGAGGTAATAACAGCAAAGGTGGCATAAGGTGCAGAGGCGTGGAGGCATTATAATGATCTTTTCTCCCCAGAAGTTGTCTCTGGTGTGATGGATGGAAGGGGGTGTGTAGGATGTGGGTGGGGTGGGAGTCTTCAGTTCCCCCCACCTCAGCTGAGCACTGCCAGTTTTGCAGCCATTCGCAGGACAGGCTGTCTGGCCCCTTTCACAAACACTCCGATCAGTTTCAGCACATGAAAAGTCTGGTTGCATGAAGCTGGGGGGGAGGCAGCACTGCATAGCTTCAGTAGAAAGCTAACCTTTCCTTCCACTATTCTTCTGCTCTTCCCCCTCCTCCCACTGAGCCCTGAAGAAAGAGATTAGTGATCAAACTGTAAATCCCCCAAGTGCGGAAAGTAGTAAACCTCCCATCCCCTACCCAAGAGGACGTGTATGCTGACAACAGCCTCATTCAATCTGACACCTGTTTCACTTTAAAACAGGCCCCTATAAATAGAGTAAATGTAACCCTAGGTGGCATTGCAAAATATTATGGAAAATGCGGCTTACAACCCTGTGAAGAAGGGGGAGTAGAGAGAGTGGGGGTGGGCAAAAAGACACTATCTACCATAAAAACCTGGCAGCTTCATGCAAGGGCTGTTGCTTTTAATTTAAACGCTCATTTCTTATTCTATTTTCAGATCCTCTCTGGGATTTTAGGAATGTTGAGACGTGCTGGTTATAAAGCCCTAAGTACAAAATGGTCACGGATGGCTGGAATGAGACATGTTCTAATGGAAACAAATCACTTGTCAGTAAGCAGCCTTCAAACTTTTGAACAAAAGCTCAAAAGGGTCGGAGAAAAGACATGTTTGTTGACTTAAAATGGCTGGATACAGGTCATCAGAAAGGCATAGGCTTCAATATTGTTGGGGTAACTCTTCAGTTCTGTGTAAAACTGGGGGTTTAAATGAGGGTAAGTACTTTGATGGTAACCACAATGGAATGAGCAACTTACGTTAAACAGAAAGCTTACACATGTATAAACTGAAGTGTGCGTACTACCAAAATGTAAAGCATGTATGCCACAAAAGAGCCCCAGTATAGAGCTCGGCTGTGGAAAGTACATTTAGGTGTATAGACATGGATGTTTGTGAAAAAGACTATGCTGTATCTACTGAAATTTAGAAGGTTGACCAGTATGCCTCAAATGTAGAAGCAGGTGTCTGTGATTAATTAGTATTTTAGTTAGTTAAAATAGTGTAGCTTAGCTTTATAGTGATTTGAGGATAAATACAAATGCTGAGTCTGTTTATTCAACTTTCTGTAGGTTTTAATTCTAAATGAAATTCTGCAATGTTATTGTTAAAATTTTTTATTTGCTTGCAAAACCCACATTGAGGTTTATGACCCTGGACCAGCTATGATGAGGGATCAGCCCTTCTTTTTCCTACATAATATTTTGTGTTTCTGTGTAAAATGAATGATGTTGCTCTGTAGTATGTTGTTCTATAGTATGTTGTGTAAGGTGGATGAATTATCTTGGCGGAACACCATGTTGAATCTCTTTAAGTCTACTGTAGCTTTGTTTCATACGATAACAAGACTTAGACAATCTTTCTTTGTCATCAATCTGTCTGTCTGCTAGTCCCACTCACAAGCAACTTCTGAGCTTGTTCAGTCTTCAACTGGATTTGAAGAGGGATTACAGATAATTACGTTTTGACTAGATTTGTGAAAACTGCTTTCTGTCTAGAGGAGGAGAGGCAGAGGCAGTGCCTCTGCGTAGGGAAAGGCAGGTAAAGCATAGGTGTCAGCCAAGCAGTCAGCACAGGGGTCCTTAGCGCAGCACAGACATATATGCATACAAAACATGCATGCACCAGGGATACAGCAGGGACAGAGGAGCCAGATTTGAGCAGAGGTGACTGGGGAAAGAAAGCTGATGGGACAAAGACTTGATCTCTGTAAGTAACCAGGTTTCATTTCAGTGCTCATGGAATAATTTCTTTTTCATATGGAAAACAGCAGCAGAAGAAAATGAATGACTCTGTGTCATAAAATGGTATGTGTGAGCTTCAAAGCGGAGGGCAGGCTTTTGGTGTTTCTGAGGTTTACTCCGCTAAGTAAACATTATTCTGCTTTCAAAGGGAAGAAACTGAGACACTCTCTTCACAGAGATTTGACTTGCTCAAAGGCACCAAATGACTCAGCAGCAACCGAGCACAGCATACAGACCTGTTTAGGTAGCTTAGAATCATAGAATCACAGATTCATTTAGGTTGGAAAAGACCCTTAAGCTCATTGAGTAAAACTGTAAACCTAACACTGCCAAGTCCACCACTAAACCACTTCCTTAAGCGTCACCTCCTGGGATGGTGATTCAACCACTTCCTTGGGCAGCCCGTCCCAGTTCTTGATAACCCTTTCAGTGAAGAAATTTTTCCTAATGTCCAATCTAAACCTCCCCTGGCACAGCTTGAGGCTGTTTCCTCTCCTCCTGTCGCTTGTTATCTAGGAGAAGAGACCAACCCCCACCTGACTACAACCTCCTTGCAGGTAGTTGTAGAGAGCAATAAGGTCCCCCCTCAGCCTCCTCTTCTCCAGACTAAACAACTGCAGTTCCCTCAGCCGCTCCTCACAAGACCTGTTCTCTGGGTCCTTCACCAGCTTTATTGCCCTTCTCTGGACACGCTCCAGCACCTCAGTGTCTTGTAGTGATGGGCCCAAAACTGAATACAGTATTCAAGGTAGCCTCACCAAGTACAGAGGAACAATCACTTCCCTAGTCCCACTGGCCAAGTGTGGCCAGCAGCTTACACAGCTTCTTTCTGTGTAAACTTCACCCACCACATGTCCTAGCCACCCCAAATATACTTCTTCCTCAAGGCCCTGGAGCTCAGCAGTGCTCCCCACTCCTGCATTTTGAGTTGTTCTTTGGGTCCTTTAAGTCTGCCTCTGCTAGTACTGCAGGAGGAAAGCATTGCCTATTCAAGCCCAGCAATTTCTTGTCATCCACGAAGGCTGATGTATGTGTTGCCATGACAAGGAAAACAACGTCCAAATACCACTGGTTGTTTTGCTTTTCTAAAAGAAATGAGGGGACGTTTCTGAAGGAGGATTGCGAAGCAGCAAAGTAGCCTTCAGAGAGCTCCAGGCGGTGCAGGCAAAGGTGCTCCTGGTACCTGAGTTAGCTTGTTTGAAGTTTACTTGGATTTGTCCATAGTATCCTGCCCCGCTTACCTGCCTTAGGTTTGTCAGCTGAGAGTCATTGCTGTTTCATATAATTCTTATTTCTTGACCTGTCCATCACTTGAAGGACACTTGGAGAATACGGGGAAGAGTAATCCTGGGAAGCATTCCATGTCTTCTCTTCAGATGCTACACAGCCTGGGAAGAAGCTGATCAGCAGTTTGGACTTCTCGGCATTGGTATGGATGGATTTACAAACACCTTGTATTTGCATTAGGAATGGCATTGCCCTTACAGTACAGAACACTGCTTCAGTACTGCTGCATCACTGAAGGGCTGTGTTGAGGCCAGGTACTCCATCATAGACTAATCTCACTGCTGGGGTAGAGGAGGGAGAAGGCAAGAAGTAAGAATTACTCCCAGTACCATGGTTAGTGTACATAGGAGTGCAGCACCACTGTGAAAATGCTAAAAGTTGGGGGGTGGGCAGGTGTACTACTGCAAATTGCTGCTGCATCTTCCAGTAAGACAAACTGATTTCTCTTTGCCCAAATGAGCATCAGATGGGGAAACACACTTTTAGAAAACTTAAGCCTTTATTTCTGGGACAGAATTATGCCTGCTACTCATGTGACTTGGATGTAATGTGCTTGCATGCACACACAAAGAGTTTGATTTTTATCACATGGCTGCCAAAAATAACATTGAAACATGTAAGTTAAGCATGCCATTATAACACAATGGCACTTTGTTACTGGTCAGGGCAGCTCAGGTTTCCTTTTGAGCATATCACCAGCAGGCAATAATGGAGCAGTACAAAGGGCAAGTAAAAGGAACAGTGCAACCTCATGGCATTTTATCCTAAATGTCAGGCATGGTCAGCATGCCCTGGTGAGTTCCCCACTGTATGGATTTAGCATCTTCAGTAACTGTCTCTCACAATGTTGAATTTAACATAAATATGATAATATCAAATTGGCTGCTTCTGGTGTTTTTTTCCAAATTACAGCAGTTGGTTTTATAAATAATTTCTCTCTAATCAGCTGAGTCTCTCTTTCCTGTGTAACTCTTATTCTAATCTTATTTTCATAACTTGCTACTTCTCTGACTTTCAATTAACACTTCATCTACATTCTTTACTTAGACACAGTAGGTGTAGCCTTTTGAAATTCTTCCCTAATGTGATTTTAGTGCTGTCACTTCAGTTAGGGGCATGGTAATGACTAACCTCTGCTCCTGTAGCTCTGTTGCTATGTTGCATAATGACTCTTAAGAAGTTCTGGATTAATGCAGGTCAGTTCATAATTTGGGGCCACATGGCAATATGATGCCTGGAAAAAATCCATTTGTAATCTGAAAGATCTTATGGGAGTGTTGTGTAGCTTGAAGAGCATAATAGCTCATTAGCTAGAAGTCTAGCTCTGTAGACTGAAGAGGGGAGACCTGTCGCATCTGAGGAGGCACCGGAGCTTAGCAAGGCAGTCTGATCTGCTCCCCATATAACAACCAGTGCAATTAAGAAAAGGCAATGGGTGACAGTAGTAGGCAACTCTCTTCTGAAAGGGGCAGAGACACCCAGCTGCTGACCTGACGTGCTCTCTAGAGAGGCGTGCTGCTCAGCGGCGGCTCATATCAGGGATGTCACCGAGAGACTACCAAGCCCTGTGCAGTCCACTGACTATTATCCACTGCTGTTTTTTCATGTGAGCACCAGTGAAAAAGCCAGGAGCAGTCTGAGGAGTATGAAGAAGGATTAGGGAGCCCTGGGAGCTGCAGTAAAGGGATCTGGAGGACCTATATTTTCATCAACACTCCCAGTCAAAGGGAAGTGGTCTGAATCTGGCAAATCAAAAATTGGTTATGGGACTGGTGCCACAGCCAAGGGTTCAGCTACTTAGACCATGGGACTCACTTTGAGAAACCTGGTCTACTGGGGGCTGATGGGGTCCATCTGTCAGAGAAGGGGGAAGAGCATCTTTGACCATAGTGTTGCCAAGCTGATGAAGAGGGCTTTAAACTAAAGTTGCTGGGGGGCAACCTCAATCCGTCCCACTCCTACCAGTTTGATGCCAGCACCAGCAATTCATGCCCAGAGCCTGGAGAGGGATCACAGATCAGCAGGAGAGCGCCTGAAGAGCAGCACAGAGGAATTCTAGCCAATAAGTCAGCTTCATTGAGGGCCCAACTTAAATGCCTTTGTGCATGTAGCGTGGGGAACAAACAAGAGGAATTAGAGGGGTGCACACACCTGCAGGGGTATGATCTCACTGGCATCACCAGGACCTGGCGGGATGGGTTCTATGACTGGAGAGTTAGAATGGAAGGCTACAGGATCTTTAGGAAGGACAGGCAGGGGAGACAATAAGGGGGTGTCACCCTCTATGTCAGCGACCAGCTGGAGAGCATGGAGCACTGCATGGAGATGGATGAACAGCAGGATGACCATGAGCCAGCAATGTGCCCTTGTAGCCAAGAAGGCCAGTGGCATCCTGGGGTGTATTAGAAGAGGTGTGGTCAATAGGTCGAGAGAGGTTCTCCTCCCTCTCTACTCTGCCCTAGTGAGACCCCATCTGGAATATTGTGTCCAGTTCTGGGCCCCTCAGTTCAAGAAGGACAGGGAACTGCTTGAAAGAGTCCAGTGCAGAGCCACAAAGTTGATTCAGGGGGTGGAACATCTCCCTTATGATGAAAGGCTGAGGGAGCTGGGTCTCTTTAGCTTGGAGAAGAGGAGGCTGAGGGGTGACCTCATTAATGTTTATAAATATGTAAAGGGTGAGTGTCAGGAGGATGGAGCCGGGCTCTTCTCGGTGATGTCCAATGACAGGACAACGGGCAATGGGTGAAAGCTGGAGCCTAGGAGGTTCCACATTAACACAAGGAAAAACTTTTTCACTGTGAGGTTGACAGAGCACTGGAACAGGCTGCCCAGAGATGCGGTGGAGTCTCCTTGTCTGGAGACATTCAAAACCCACCTGGACGTGTTCCTGTGTGATCTACTCTAGGTGATACTGCTTTGGCAGGGGGGGGTTGGACTAGATGATCTTTCGAGGTCCCTTCCAACCCCTAACATTCTGTGATTCTGTGATTCTGTGATGAGAAGCCAACCGAGAGCTTAAGGGTCAGGATTAAAGGGCAGGCAGGGACAGGTGACATTCTAGTGTGGGTCTGCTACAGGCCACCTGACCAGGAAGACCGAGCAGATGAAACCCTCTATAGAGATAGGAGCAGCCTCATGATCACAAGTCCTGGTCCTCAGGGGGAACTTCAGCCACCCCAATATCTGTTGGAGGGACAACACGTCAGGGCACAAGCAATCCAGGAGGCTCCTGGAATGCCCTGATGATAACTACCTTCTCCAAGTGACAGAGGAGCCAACCAGGAGAGGAGCTATACTGGACCTTGTGCTCACCAACAAGGAGGGGCTGGTGGGGAATGTGAAGCTCAAGGGCAGCCTTGGCTGCAGTGACCGTGAGATGGTGGAGTTCAAGTTCCTTAGGGCAGTAAGGACTGCGCACAGCAAGCTTGCTGACCTGGACTTCAAGAAAGAAGACTTTGGCCTCTTCAGGGATCTGCTTGTATCATGGGATAGAGCCCTGGAGGGAAGAGCTGCCCAAGATAGATGGTTAACATTCAAGGATCACCTCCTCCAAGCTCAGGAGCAATGCATCCCAACAAAGAGAGAGTCAGGCAAAAACACCAGGAGACCTGCATGGATGAATAAGGAGCTCCTGGACAAACTCAAACAAAAAAAGGAAGCTTACAGAGGGTGGAAGCAAGAACAGATAGCCTGAGCGGAATACAGTGGAATTGTCCAAGCAGGATCTGGTTAGGAAAGCCAAGGCCTTGATAGAATTAAACCTGGCCAGGGACATCAAGGACAACAAGAAAAAATGCTATAGGTACCTCAGTGACAAAAGGAAGACTAGGGATAGTGTGGGCCCTCTCCAGAAGGAAACAGGAGACCCGGTTACCCAGGAGATGGAGAAGGTTGAGGTACTCAATGACTTTTTTGCCTCAGTCTTCACAGGCAAGTGCTCCAGCCACACCGCCCAAGTCACAGAAAGCAAAGGCAGGGACTGGCAGAATAAAGAACTGCCCAGTGTAGGAGAGGATCAGATTCAAGACCATCTAAAGAACCTGAAGGTGCACAAGTCCATGGGACCTGATGAGAAGCATCCATGGGTCCTGAGAGAACCGGCGGGTGAAGTGCTAAGCCACTATCCATCATACTTGAGAAGTCATGGCAGTCCTGTGAAGTTCCCACTGATTGGAAAAGGGGAAACATAACCCCCATGTTTAAAAAAGGAGAAAAGGAAGATGCAGGGAACTACAGGCCAGTCAGTCTAACCTCTGTGCCTGGCAGGATCATGGAGTGTATCCTCCTGGAAACTGTGCTCGGGCACATGGAAAATAAGGAGGTGACTGGTGACAGCCAACATGGCTTCACTAAGGGCAAATCATGCCTGACAAATTTGGTGGCCTTCCATGTTAGGGTTACAGCATTGATGCAGAAGGGAAGAGCAACTGATGTCATCTTCCTGGACCTGTGCAAAGCATTTGACACTGTTGTGCCTGACATCCTTGTCTCTAAATGGGGGAGATATGATTTGACAGATGGACCACTCGGTGGATAAGGACTTAGCTGAATGGTCACACTCAAACACTCACAGTCAATGGCTCGATGTCTGAGTGGAGACCAGTGACAACTGGCATTTCTCAGGGGCTGCTATTGGGATTGGTGCTGTTTAACATCTTTGTTGGCAACATGGATAGAGGGACTGGATGCACCCTCAACGAGTTTGCTGATGACACCAAGCTGTGTGGTGAGGTCGACACGCTGGAGGGAAGGGAGGCCATCCAGAGGGACCTGGACAGGCTGGAGAGGTGTGCCTCTGCAAACCTCATGAAGTTCAACAAGGCCGAGGGCAAGGTCCTGCACCTGGGTCGGGGCAATCCCAAGCACAGATACAGGCTGGGCAATGAGTGGATTGAGAGCAGTTCTGGGGAGGACTTGGGGATGTTGGTTGACGAGAAGCTCCACGTGACCTGGCAGTGTGCCTTTGCGGCCCAGAAAGCCAGCTGTATCCTGGGCTGCATCAAAAGAAGCATGACCAGCAGGTCTACTCCACACTTATGAGACCCTGCCTGGAGTAATGCATTCACCTCCAGGGCGCCCAGCATAAGAAGGACATGGACCTTGGACATTGAAGTGAGTCCAGAGGAGGGCCATAAAGATGGAGCACCTCCCCTGTGAGGATAGGCTGGAGAAAAGAAGGCTCCAGGGAGACCTTATAGCGGCCTTCCTAGAGGGGAAGCCTCCCTAAAGGGGGCCTACAGGGAAGGTGGGGAGGGACTTTTTACAAGGCATGTAATAATAGGACAAGGGGTAATGGTTTCAAACTGAAAGAGGGTAGATTTAGATTAGATGTAAGGAGGAAGATCTTCACTGTGAGGGTGGTGAGGCACTGGCACAGGTTTCCCAGAGAAGTTGTGGCTGCCCCCTCCCTGGCAGTGTTCAAGGCCAGGTTGGATGGGGCTTGGAGCGACCTGGTCTAGTGGGAGGTGTCCCTGCCCATGGCTGGGGGTTTGAAACTAGCTGATCTTTAAGATCCGTTCCAACCCGAACCTTTCTATGATTCTGTGATTCTGTTATTCTATGATTCTATAAAGTCTGTAGAGTGAGGATGGATAAACAAAACCTGATTAGTATCACTTAAAAAGTACTCTTCTCACAATACAACATCATAGTAGCTCCAGGCAATAGCAGGTATTGCAAACAAACATTTCTGCTCTGGACTCCTGATTCTGGAGTCCTGTAACTATATGTTGGCACGGCACACCCTTTGCTCTGAGTTTTCTTGCTAAATGTACCAGGTGTGGTCCTGCTGTAGAAAATATTGCTGTGCCATTTGCTCCATTCTTGCCCGTTCTAACCAGTATGCCATCCAGCAGCTGTCAACAGGCGACCAAAATGAGCAGAAATATTAAATCATAGAATCCCATGGTTTTCTTAGCAAGTAGTTTTTAGGAAGTTGATGGAAGAAAACACAGCAGCCAAAATCTGTAAATTGGGAGTGCTCTTTCTGTCTAGAGTATAAGTTCTTTTCCGCCCTGATGACAAGATTATTTTTTTTCTTTAGCTCATTATATAATGAGATTTCAAGATGAGATCATGATAGCAAGACCACAGCAGTTATCAGGGAGTGTCACGGAGCACTGAGTAGCTGGCATGGTAGAGAGGGTTGTTATGAAATTGTTTTTTAAATTAATTCTGGAATCCTGCCCCTCTTTATGCTTATTTTAAGGTTCATATGCAATGCATTGAATGTCTATTCCTGAATTATTCTGCTAGTGGATCCTCCCAGCTGGTCTGTCTAGTAACTGTTGACTAGCACAATCATGTTTCCGTGTTAAAACTTTAAAAATAATTTAATGATAGCTATGTTTAGTGACATCATTTTAGCACCCATATGACTTGACTCTCCTTTGCACTTTGCCCAAGACTGTACAACAGCTGCATTGTACCCATATACATCCCATCACTTCAGGCACACTCAAATTTTTAGAATGA
Organism: Leptosomus discolor; assembly: GCF_034619465.1. Lineage (NCBI taxonomy): Eukaryota > Metazoa > Chordata > Aves > Leptosomiformes > Leptosomidae > Leptosomus > Leptosomus discolor. The sequence continues at coordinate 44,800,302 of NC_141419.1, read as the reverse complement.
GGGAATTATACTGTCTTAGATCACTGCAGTATAGGCTCCAGTTGCTCTACAGAGATGCTTGAGCTTTCTTTAGTCTTCATAAATCTTTGGGGAAAAAAAAAGTCAAAAGTTTCCTAAAGGAAAGGCTGTAGTAATTCTTTTTAATAACTTTATTCCTTTCAGGGTGAAAAACATGAATTTGGAGCCAGAGGATTTCTTCTTAAAATGGTGTATTGCCTTCATTATCACTTAAGTTATGCAGGGCAATATTAATAGTTTTATTCTATTAATGAAGAATAGTGTTATTGAAATAGTAGTTGAAAGATATTGATCTTCCCATTAGAAAGCTTTTTCACAGAGAACCTCTACTGTTTAGGGACAATTATTTCTGGAAAACCTCCTATCACCTGTCTTACCTACCTAGCTGTTCTGCTGTTTTCATGCAGCTGTGATTTGATATCAGTTTGCATGTTAAGAATTCTGTTTATTGTAAGATAAAATGCACCATAGTTACTGGCCAAAGTTTGCTCTTAGCTACAGCGCTGACAATTCAGGGTAAGTTGGCTAGTATAATTGACAGCCACAGAGCTGTATTTCAAGGACAGCTAGTTTAGAGGATTCTGTCAAAAGTTTGACACTTCACATCTTTACCATGGGAGAGATGGAAAAACTACTTTTCCCCAGTTCAGGTATAAAGCTGTCTTTAGAATATAAATATATATTATATTATATACCTTTATAGTTTTAGCCTTCAAGTCTGTGTACTAAAGATGTCTGAGCAAAGTCCACTCAGGGCCATGCATGGATTTGGCTGTCCTTGGTGTCTCTCCTTTTGAAGTCCAGGCTGTGGACTGATCCTGTAGGTAAACCTGGCTGTGCTCTCTGTTTCACCCTGGAGAGGGTGATTTTTTTAATCTGATTTGTGTGACTGGCATACTTCAAACATGCCCTGAGGTCTTCTGGTGGGTGACAAAGCTGAGATATTAACAAAGAGAAGAGGTGACAATGCAACCTGTGTAATCAAGCAGCTGGTCCTCAGAGCTGTGGTCTGTGTCTTCCAAGGGGGGAGCAGCCGCTGGGCTGCCAGGAAGGGTATGTGGTCTGCCACAGCTGGCTGCTGGCTACTGTTCCCATCTGGTTATAAAATTCATTCTGGTTAATAATAAATTCAGTTAAAAACTAGCTAAATAAAACATTGTTGTGACTTCTCAGACACAGTATTGTGTTAGGAAGCCAAAAGATGCTTTTGCTCCCAGTTTTCTCAGTCTTGTTTTGTAACAGTAGGCAAATTGCCCCCACCCCCACTCAAAACAAATCTATTGTCAGTCCTGCTTGTTAGACAGACAAACTGTTTTGGGAAGAGGCTGTATTTCAGGATGTGCTTGTATGGTGTCCAGACAGGCTTTGGCCAAGATGGGCCTCTAATGCTGTATAAGCATCTGTGTCAGATGTCAGTGTTACAGCACAAAATGAACAGTATGTGCTTGGATGACAAGTGTCCTGCTCTCTCTCTCTCTGACCTGCAGCAGGTTGGGAGGCAGGTCAGTAAAATCGGTTTTCATAGAATAAATCAGGTCTCCAGGGAAAGGGGGTGAAATGAGAGGGACAAGAAGACTGACGCTGTTGACTGAGTTAAGAGGATAAAACACAGTAAGAGGTTTGGAGTATAGAATAGAGCCTGGTGTGAGAGCAAAGGCTCAGTGGTTGCAGCTGACATAACAGGAGACAGCAAATCAGCAAAGTAGCTTCAGTAAGGATCCAAATTTTTCACCTATCCTCTATAGCCATGGCAGATCAGAGCACAGTTATCCAGACTGAGTTTGCAGGACAGAGGAATCATCATGCACGAGGCCTTTGTGCTCTGCCCAAGTCATGACCAACCACGAATACAGAAGTGATTTCCCCTCCTGCAGGAACTGAACACTCGCTGCTTTGATCCCAGGTGCCATGGGAGAAAATTGGAAGGCAGATAATGGGTCAGTTTCTCTTCTTCTTTACTCAATTGTAACTGTGAAGTGATTCTGCTGAAACTGGAGTTGGAAGATTGCGAAGTGGTGTTGAGAAAAATGGGGCCAATATTTTTTTCAATCTAAGCAATAAGAAAGGCTGGGCAACTTCATAAGGGCTTTTGCTCAATCTCTTGTAAAAATTAAAAGACGTGTGAAGAGAAGAGTGCAGAAAAATGTTTTAATAATATTAACACTTTATTTCATTTCCTAGCTACCTTGTTCTGTTCTTGGCCCTCCACTAAAAGTAAAACATTGGGAACTGATGGAGTCCAGAAAGCAGCAATGAAAATCATTAACAGGATGCTGTCATTTGCTTTACTCAGAAAGTGCTTGTGGCCGACTAATAGAAAGTGCTGTGAAAGGGCCAGTTAGGATTATGGATGGAAGTGAAATAGAGATTAACAAGATTAAGATTATTTAGTTGCCAGACAATACAAAAGCTAAGATATCTCATATAACAGAAGGTACAGTACAAAGATGAAGATATAGTTGTGTTTATTAATCTTTTCTCTAATACAGTCACTTAAGTACATATAATGAAATTTAAATGCAATGTTTCCAAAAGTGAGGGAAAAAACCCCAACTTCTAATGCACTGCATAATTACAATATAGGATGTCACAGTTAGCATAAAGCACTTCAAAATAAAGGTTAGACATGTGTCCAAACAAACTGAAGTAGGCACTTGAGTTCCATAAAGCAAATGGGCACTGCAGGCACTTACCTGCATTTGTGAGTTCAGGCCCCCTGAGGGCTCATGCTAAATGAGTGATTGCACACAATAAGAAAAATCAGATGCTTAAGTTATCCCACTTACCTTATTTTCCTGTGCAACTGTAGCTACCTTGCCAGGTGGCTGAGCTGCAATTTTAGGTAGGGAACACTCAGAGCAGTAACTCTTAAAAATGTGGCAGCATGTGTAAAAATGAGTAAATTAAGGGACAGAGGTTCTCTAGCTACACTAACCAAGCTAGTATAATTTCATAGTTTTAGCTGATCACCTGCTGACTTCTTCTGTTATATTTGAAGACGGGTCACTTCATGAAATAAGAATTGCGCATGTATCCAAAAGCAATATAAATCTATTGAAGATTGATTTTGCTGTTTCAGAAAGCATGGTCACATACACAGTCTTGAACAAAGGTGGTAGTGAAGCCAGTGTAGAATTAACCACACTGAATAACTTGCACATTTTCAATGAAGTCGTTCATGTATTCTCTGCTTTTCAAAGTGAACAAGGGCCAAAACCAGCCACATCACTTGGAATTGCTCTAATGAACTCCTGCTTCTCTGCAGTCTGAGTTTAAGCCACTATCCTACACATACCACATCATAAGAAACCACTAACCCTAACCATGAGTCCAGCACATTCATGTCTCTACAACATATTCGTTACATTCACATTAATAAATGAATATAATGTTACAATGGCTGTGCCGTTGAATAACACCTGTTCAATACAATGGAAAGAAGGCACTCTGTGATTAAATATATTATCTTCTTGACAAAGAACTGCACAACTGTTTGGCTAGAGCTGTGAAGCAAATGGTGTATTTACATATGAAAAGGAATTTGTGTACATTTGATGAATGACAGAATAATTGCTATATATGGCAAGGAAAAGGGATGTAAAATATTTCGTATACTCATTACTGCTATTGCAAGTAAGTGGGAAAGGCCTTGATGTAGCTGTGAATGTACCTTTCTTCGCCACTGCAGCTAGGCAAAGCTTATACAGGCTGCTGGCAGCATTACAAGAGTAAGTTTTAATCCTAGAAATCTTAGCTGGAAAAGGTCTGATACGATGTGTTCAAATCGTCTGCTGAGAGCACATGCAAAATGGATGTTTTATGCACTTGACTTTCAAGGGTCTCAAATGTGGGTCTTGTACCATTGCACTTGGATGTCTGATCCAGGTTTTATTAAATTCCTGACAGAGATATTGTCTTCCTTTTTAATCACTGAACATTTTTCTTTTTTCTTGGTTTCATTCATATCAATCTCTTTATACCTTTCTAAACCACTCACAATTATCGGTCTTGGCCCTAGCTGTGCAACCCTAGCCCAAACTTCTGCAGAGGAAGTGGGGATAAAGTTAAAGGGGGTGGAGCACACCAAGGAGGGCTCTATACCTTCAGCAACAAGTTGCAGGATATAAAAGAAGACAGGATCAGAGGGTTATAGACAAGATACTAGGTAAAAGCAAGGGAAAAATCATCGTTTTCTAATTCACCTATGGTACATACACATGCACACACAGACCATGAGGGAGAGAGTTTTCATTGCAAATTTCCCCTGAAATTGCTGCTCTCAGCAGTTATCTGGAGCTGAAAACTAGACTCAAGAGTAGAGATGCTGACCTTCCTGCAATCCAAATCTTACTGCCGTGGTAGGAGGAGGAAGATGGCAGCTTTGGTATGATACATTCACTGAAAGGGAGAGAAATAGCAGGTGAAGATAAGGATCTTGGATGGGTGGGGAAGCAGAGTAGGTTCTTGATTTAGGAATAACCATGTTTAGAGGTGTTGATCTGATTTACAGAAATGCTAAACCCTCATAGCAGAAACTGATGGCAGTGAGAACCACATTGAGCAAATACAAAGTGTTATCAAGTACTGAGAATTGTAGTTGACATCTCACACTGGCCCTTCAAATTAGCTTACAGTGTGGACAAAGTTGACTTTATTCTCACTGAAACACAGCTTCTTGTGCATCTAAAAATGGTACTAATGACATCTCACTTTTTAGTAAATGTATTCAGGTTTATTTAAAGAATAAAAAAAAAAAAATAGAAAACAATGTGAACATAATACGATGTAAAAGTCAGATAAGAGCCCAAGAAAAAGAAAATTCTCTCTTGCTTGTAGAGTTTGAAAGGCATGCAGCAAATGACACCTGAGATCTCATGCTGAATGAGTAGGATAAACATAAGTATCAAGTAACTGCCCATTCACTGGAATAAGCCAAGGTTCCAGTAGAGGAATGTCTTGACCACGTTTTATATTAGGTACCTGCCTGTGGATATGTGTAACTGAATGCAGCCACATAAACTGAGCTTGGGGAGCATGGGGGGAGTGGGGGGCTCAATTAAGAGGCAGTGGAAAACCTTAATTCTGCTGCTTAATTTGCTGATATTCCAGGGCTTCATTTTGTAAGTCTTATTATCCTTTTCAGTGTTCTTCTTCAGTGCAGTTCATGGGTATGGAAAACAGCGACAACAGTTTCTGAAAGACAGCTGGCACGGCTGATTCCTCAGAGCACATGACCACAAACCAAACCTCGTACTGTCAGCCTACGTTAATCTTCACTATGGCTTGCTTAGATAAGTGACCCATCAAAATATGGTGGTGTTTAATGAACCTTTCTTCTATAAACGCTTTTCCCCTCCTGTAGCTGATACTTATATCTGGACAGTGTACTGCACACTGCATAAGTAACAAGCTCCTCTCAGTTCATAAGCATACCCAAGAAACAGTGATTGCCTGGTGAAGATTTTTAGGCTACCAAGCAGGGATCTCTGTAATGAGATCTTGCACAACATTTGTTCACTCTTAGAAGATCAGAACATTCCTTGCCAAACCCTCAACCTTTAAGTGGAAATAGGACACATTGCCCTTGCAAGAAGACATGGATAGGATGGTACAACTCTTGTGACGTAGACAAGGAGGCCTAAAAGAAGCAGGCCCTCTCATCTTAGAAAACAAGTAACCACAATTTTCCTCTCCTTACTGACTCTTGTCAGTAGGTTTGTGCATTTGTGTTTTGGAACACAATGCATAACAACCATGTGTGGGCAAGCAAGATGATATACAACTACTAGTGCTTTTGTATCTGATGAATAAGGCTAGAGCTCATAAAAATATTATTTGTTCTATTTCCAATTATTCCTCATGTTATTTAGAAACAAAATATGATTGATCAAAATAACAATGATAACTATCGTGTTTACAAACATAGCATTTTATCAAAACTAGAAGCTGTAGATATTCCAAACAAATGTCTAAAATATGAGGAGGGAAGGGGAAAGGTTATTTCCCTTCCCCCTTTTAATCACTAGCTGGAATAAAATGAGAAATGACTGCACTGAATTTTTTTTTTTTTTTTTTTTTTCCAGCATTTAATTTCTTTCCCCATTTAACTTTTCAAGGATTTGATAAAGCTGGTAACAGCACAAAAGAAAAGGGCAGATATTCTTCCTTCTTTAGATTACCCCCAAGTTGTGATCATCACACAGCTTGTTGCATCAAATAACCATAAGAAAAAAGATAGAAAAAGAAATAAATTTCTGAAACTAAAAATTTTGCGTAGAAAAAGCAGAAAAAAGAGTGATTATTCAAATTGTCAAATAATAAATTGGCCAACTGGATTTTTTAAAAGTGCCTCAGATCTGTTCTTGAACAATTAAGGTTTAGTTTACGGTCATGGATTAAGGAAAATTGCATTGTGTTGAGATTAATTTGAAACTCGGTATAATATGTATAAACTTGAGCTCTAATTTGTGGGTGTCCATCGCTGTCAAGAATAAGCATAGCTGTAAAGAAGGAAATATTCAGTAATAGGTTCAACTTTGATTCAGAGCCACTGCCAGAAAAAGTGACCAGGGTAATACAATTTTTCCTGCAAATGTTATTCTTCTTTTCTGTTCTGAGTTAAATGAACTTTGTAGACCCAGTAAAAATATGTGGCCTTACTCCATTGAAAATGGTTCAGGTATTTTATTTAACAATAGAGGGCATTGTGTTTATTTCCTTAGGTAAATGTAGAGATGAGGTGTCACAAAGTAAGCAAACTCTTGTTATATTCTGGTCTCTTTGGCCTGTTTTGCCTTGAGCAGAGAGTTATTAGTAGGTGATGAGGTAACTCTGTTAGTAAACAAATGAACAGAAAGGATATTAATGCTAAGATGAGGCAAGCAGGGCAGATAGAGGGCAGGAAAGGTACTTTCCTCCTGCTTCTTAGGAGAAGTCAAAAACTGAAGTTAGGCCAGTCAAAACTGAAATCCAAAGATTTATGTGCCGTAGTATCAGATATGCTCAGTGCATAGGAAAAAAGCGTGGTCATAGCACAGTAAGACAGCAGATGTTATGACAGACAGCATTCAGCTGAGGTTGTCAGAAATTTATGTGGCATCAAAGCATCCCCATCTTGACAGATGTCCTACTCCATGAGCCAGATAGGCACCTACAAGCTCGCTCCCTGGCTGGCTTTTTCTCTGAGGCCCTGAGCAAAAGAGAAAGCTGATTAGCTTGAGATCCAAGCATACTACAGAACTAAGCACCACTGATAAATTAAACTTATTTACATTCTGCTCATAAAGATTCTTCCTTGAAAAGAAAAAGTTTCAGATGTGTTGTCTACCGCAGACCTATTACATACTCTCCCCCCTGCCCCGGTTTAGGTTTTTAATTGAAAAAGAGGTATATGGCTGGAAAAAGATAGATCTAGACTTTGAACTGCAGTGCATAATGCTGCTTTCTCAAGTAATAAAGACTGGGCACACCAAATTTGGAACAGAAACGCTCAGGGAGTTTCCACCCTTTACGAAACTTACTTACTCAGCAGCAGCCCACTTACTTGGCTGGTACAAGGGAGCACAGAGTATGACTGCTACAGAGCGGCATACACGTGTCCATCATTTGTAGAATGTTATCTGTCTTATGTGACATTGTCATGTACTATATTTTTCAGTCTTTCTCCCCCATCATTTTTTGACTTGTTGACTTAATCTTTTCCATTGAGCAGTTGATCTTTCTTTTCCCCTCCCATGCTTCTCAAGATTAAATTAGATTTTAGTGATTTTAACAGACATGAGAGATGTCATATTGAAAACCCTGAAAACAAAGTCCTGTGTTAATTTCATTTATGCAGATGATGACACAACAGGGTTGTATGGAGGCTGCAGCCAGCAGACCTTGGTCATATTCTGAACAGGTCGAGGGCAGGTTCTATGCATATGAAACTAATTCAGGGTTTTTTGTTTGTTTCATTTTTAGCTCTCTTCTAAAACTGCTAATGGTGGCACCATTGTTATTACCCTGGTACCACCTGCCGGTGTTGGTAGGGCATATATTGCACTCTGTCTAGTGATCATAGTGCCAGTCACCAATGACCTAAGATAGCCTAGTGCGCTAGCGAGTACCTTTAGAAGTAGATGTTAATTAGGTTAAGTAGTTAATTTCCCAAAAAGCAGCCACAAGTAAAATCATAAACGCATAAAAATTTCTATAGCCCCACACATACTTATGTATGGGTGTATACTTTTGTATTCCTACAGATCCTAATGATGCAGTGATTGTTCCAGTAGATACAGTAGTGGGACAATTGCATAGACATTCATTTTCACTTCCAGGAAGTAACAGTCCATCTCTCTAAGCATGGTAAGTAAACAGCTTTGCAAGATTTTTATCCACATTTTTTAAAAATAATCTCTTAGGTTTTACAATTTTGGAATTAAAAATCTTTACTATTTTAATGTCAGTGTAAAAAGGGCTAGGAAAGCTGCAAATAGTGTGCACAGTAAATCTGTGCCATGGCAGAAACAATCAGAAGAGTAAAGAGTAATGATTAAACATTTAATCAGAAGCATTATACTTTGTTGTGTTCTCATTGTAGCTGCAGGAAAAGATGCTGTAACAGATCTTTAAATAGAAAACCTGAGGCTAAATTCTACTTCATCCATCAAAAGCAGCTGCTAGGAGATGACCTAATTTTAGTGGCTTATCAATTCCTTAGTGCTTGTTGGTTGATGTAACTTTGATCCTCTGATGCTAGATGACTTTTGTGCTGAATATAGCTAGAATTTAATGTGAATCTTTTGGATGGCTGCCCAGCCAAGCTGCATAATCCAAACAAAGAGAGCGAGCAGTACATGATTCAAGCTACTCACGTGTACAATAACACAAATATATGTATCCTGATTCCTTTGGGCAATCAGCTCCATGTCACCAAGCACATATTTCAAATACAATGTCCTTGTGGGTTTTTTGGTGGTTGTTTTTTTTTTTTTTTCCAAACAATGCTTTGCTTTTCATTGGAAAAACAACACAAGATGCAGTGAGACTCAGCTGCTGCCAAGAAATAATGATAGAGTCAATAATTGCAGGACGTTTTTAATGAATGTTTTCCAAGCAAATCATTGCCATTTCAAAGGGCTGTTATTTCTATTTATATAGAGATTAGCCTACACGTTATCAAGGAGAGGGAATGGTTTATGGGTTTTTTTCCATTATTTTTTCTAGCATTTTTAGGGGATTTTTTTTTTTTTTTAAATACTAGAAAAGGTCTTTGTCTCTCTCTCTTATTCTTTATCTGGACTGTAACATGTTTTCCTTTTTCCTTTCTCTCTTTCTCTTTTTGGCTCTTCACTAAAACCATCTGTGACACACATGCAAGTTGCTGGGTGTGTGAGCAATGCTTCACACATATTTACTTGCCCTACTTGGCATTATTTGTCAGTCATTAAAGCTTATGCAGTAGTTTTTCATGTCCCATTTTTATATTCTCTTAGCAAGCTAAGGTGGGAATAAGAGAGTGGTCAGGCTGTTGTACAGCTTGCTCTTTTTTTGCCTTTTTTTTTTTTTTTTGTCCTGGGAGAGGCTGTGTCTAGAGTTTAGACCGGGGAGGATTTAGACTGGGAGGATTAGACTGGAAGGATTTCTGGGTTTTCTTCCTGGCACTGACAATCATGCATTGTGTGAGCTTGGGCCAGTCACTTAGGGCCTGTTTTTCACACTTCAATTGAAATAAATGGGAACTGCATGTGCTCAGCACCTCTGCAAACCAGGTCATTTATCTCTCCTCCTTTCATTTATGCACTGATAAATATAACAATCTTTGCCTTTGCATATGCAAGCTGGTTAGAAGGATACAAATATGGGCAGTTAAACATGTAAATCCCTCATTTTGATGCACAGCCATCCGTTTCATACAACCAGGAATTTCTACATTTGTGAGCCATGGGTTCTTTTTGGAAAAATGGGCCATAAATAACAAAATCTATACAGACTTGTCAGGGAGGCACAGCTGAAATCAATATGTTTGTGTAGCTTCTTTTCTATAGCTTCCCTTCTATAATAATCATTTTAGCCTGCTTTGTTACTGGATTAAACCATGTTGTCAACATGCAGACGCCTTTGTGCTTTACATGCTAATTGTAGGTTATCACAAGACCCAGTGTTAGGTGTTTGACATACTTTTGCATTCTTGGGTGGGCTTAATTATCCTTTCATGGTACCTGTATTTCTTCAGTGACAGTAAGGGTGTCCAAAGTAGCTAGCCTTCAATTGAAGATTGCCCCAGTGAAATACCTATACTGAGGCAGTATAGGCATTTTACTACACCCTATGGACATATAGAAAGGACCAGATCTGGTATGAAAAGCAGGAGAAAGAAAATGTTTTTAATAAACTCTCAGATTGACATCTGTTTTCACTCTGCCTACTTCTGCTTGAAGACAAAAAAAAAAAAAAAAAAAAAAAAAAAGACATAGTAAGAACAAATTTCTTCAATAGAAATGAGAGCAATTATTTAAATGATGCTGTTCTTGATATAAAAATGTCAGGGGCTTGTGGCTCCTGTGTCCTGCTCATTTAGGAACTTGGTGGAAGTCAGAAGCACTGAGTCTTTCTTGCAGTCACAAGTTCAGTGAACATCCCAGATAAAAAAAAAAAAAAGTACTTTCAGTAGTTTTGTTGTGGAAAAATTTAAATGCTTATGTTTTGCTGAAAGTCTCACAAAAAGACCAGAGCCTAACAAGGACATCCTACGTGGAGCTTCAAATCTGGATCTTGCTTGCTGGGACAGTTCCTCCTGTCTATGTCCCTTTCCTTGCCACTTTCCCTAGGACTCCACAGTGTCCCCTCTTATGGGACATAAAAGCCCATCACAGAACTGAAATCAGAGGGCTGTCCACACATCCTAGAGGAAGCCTTTATTCCTATGACCTTACATTTTCACATGTCTCTAGCGCATGCATCAGTCATGGGCTGGGGAAACGCTTGCCTTTTCCTTGCATGAGGCACACACCTCTAGTGATGGCATGGGAGGATTCACAGCATGTGGGCAACCCTCAGCTGTGTTTCAGGCTACAGGAATTGCCCCAGCCAGAAAATTGGCCACTTTTGTAGCAGAACAAAGTGCTGAACCCACTGCTCTTGTGCTATTGCCCCAGCTTTCCCGGTGTGCCAGTCAGCTTCCCAAATTTGACCTGATAATTACAGTGTTATGTATAATCATGAACTTACCAAGAGTCTTCAGTGAAACCAGACCAGCTTAATAATTTATGACCCAAGTTTGTTCCCACTGGACTGGACAGATTATTATCTTTAATGGAAATAATCTTAGATGCTCTATAAGTGTCAGAGAACAAACAAGCAGCTGCTGCCTCTAGAAAGAAACGATGTATTTTGAGAATGGAGCTGACAGCCAGGCATTCCAGACTCTTCATGCTGGCCCTGGGCAGATCACATATTCTTGCTGCCTCGTAGTCCACATGCAGCACAGACAGAATTGTTTTGCCTTCCTTCGTTGTGGGTGTGTGTGAAGATTAAATAAATCACCTGAAAATTATAAGCATTAAAGTCGTTACTATTTCGGACAATCATCAGGAGCCTCTTGCTTCTAGTTAGTCCCCTGGCTTCTGATGTTTTGGTTAAAAATTCATACTGATGGGATGTTTTTTGCTGCATTTATGGCTCTGTACTTCATTGCGGGTTACCAGTTGTTACCAATGAAGAAATCTCCTACCTTACGTGATATTCTAAAGATTAATTTCATACTTCACAGTAGTGAGTTGATATTGCAAAACGCCAGGCTTTACTGCCATCAAGACTGGATTAAATAGTAGGGCTAACAGCAGCAAAAGTGCCCTGCCTGCAGGGTGAGCTGCTATGCAGCATCACCGACTGGCCCAGTTGCCTGGTTTACAGAGGAAGCCAGCTGAGGCAAGGATGGACTGGGAACCCAGATGCATCTCATTAACCTGGATATGGCAGCTGTACTCTTCTACCTGTACTTAACCCACATTCTGGATATCTCTGGATGTCGGTTAACCTAGTTGTTGAATATCCCTGTGTGTTTTTCAACCCACTTGCTATGTTTGCGAATGCGATGTAAATGAGGCTACAGTGCTGTAATATTACCTGCATGAAAACAGGCTTTTAAATCCAGCAATGTGTAACATAGTTACAAGAGCAGATGTGATCAAACATGTGAAATGACCCTGAAATGTTTTTGGAGGCCTACTTGTTCTTCCAGCATCCTTGAACCTTTCTTTTCAGCAGTGTGAAAACCAGTTTAGCATGGATTATTTGTTACAGAGACATTAGCGCTGAGTATTGCTAAATGATCACAAATGAACAGTTACCAATTTGAAAGCACTCAAATTCTGAAATATTTATTTAATGGAACCAGTATCCTAACTAATGTTTTCCACAGGTCATGTGAAAAAATGTGGATACAGAATCAAATATGATAAAACACATACCAAATTCTACCCCGCTTTCTCATTTTTGTGCTTATTTGCACTTTATCCATGAAATGCCATGTATAAAAGCTCATCTTCATGAACAGTTAAGCTTTGGACCAGATTACATGCCACTGTAGTTACTCCAGATTGACAGTGCTAGAACTGAAAACTGTGTTTTCCCTGTCCAAAATACTACTATTTGTTCCTTCTGCAGAAGGACGTGCATGGAAGAACAGCATAAAATACTAGTTTTGCCTTTCAACAAGTGAACGGAGACCTTTGGGCATCTTTTGGCACTTTCTGAGGAAAAGATACCGTGTATGTGTGACTATAGTACCAAAAATTGATCACAAGAATGCAATCCCTTTGCTAGTAGTCAATAAAGATCCACCTGTCTAACAAGACTTTTGGAAAATACTTTGAGTAAAAAACCGTATTCATTAGTCAAGAAAGAGACTCCCCAAAATACTTTCTCTTGACATGTGTCAACATGTAAGACCCATGGCGCTGGAAAGACAGTGTCAGTGGTGATCTTACTTCATTGAAAATTTAGAAGCAAAGTAGGTCATGGCTTTTGCTGTAACTGGTGTAACAGCCACCATCAGCACTTGTTTTGGGCAAAAGCCTGGAACCCATGGTCCTTGGGGCAGCAGGGTAAAATCAACAAGTGGCAGCTGTGCCCAGCAAGTGCCAATAGGGCTCTGAAGGCAGCTGAGCAAGGCTGTGAGACCTCTGGGCACGCACATTGAAGGTTTGCCTCAGTATATTACTTGAAATAGCTCTGTATGACTTGTCCATGATCACACATGATAACCATGGGTGAGCAGGGAATAAACCCAGGTCTTCCGCATCCTTGGCAAGGACCTCAAGTAATGCACCGTCTGTCTTACCTTTTTCTGATGTTTTAACCACAGAAGAAACTGGCACTGAAGAAACAGTGAGTCTGCTACAGCCAGTGTGACTCAGGCAACTATGAATCTCTTCGCTGTTTTGGTGATTTGTTGTGTAAAAAAAACAATTATGAGGGTTGTAACAGAGTTAGTTACCAGGCCTAGGTTTTCAAAAGCAATTTCCTTAGTTATTTTTATGCTCATATTTTCTTACAGCTTGAGAAAATTCAGGAAATATGACTTGTGTTATTTAAGAATGCCCAGTGTCTTTTTTGGAAGGAAGATCCAGGCTGTGCTACATTGCCATTAATGGAAATGAGAGTTAGGAGCCTAATCCTTTTGCAGCAGGGGAGATTAGAGCATATTGTGAATATGATTTCAGTATATATACTAAGTTCCCCAAGGGTATCTCATCAACAGCAACTTCAAAAGTTACTTTTATGCCATTTCCACTCAGCTGACAAGAACACTTGACATTTTGAGAAGGTTTAGAATAGAAAACATTAGCAGTTCGTGTTGATCATGTAACTCATTGGCAAAAACACTACTGTTTAAATATCATGTTCAGTCATCACTGGATTGCAATCTAATGAGCGTAAAAGATGAGTACTTCTCAAAAGTGACTTGTTTTGTAACTTTTACGGTTACAAACTTGCAAAATGGAAAACATGGACATTTACTTCCCCCAAAATATAACTTTCAAGGATGGTGTCCTTTTGCACCTTGGAAAGGCACTCCAAACAGCTGTAAATAGTCATGATTCTGTACTTTCTGCTCGGTGAAATCTCAATAGGAGACTTTCAATGTTATGAACAGGATGAGTAATCTCACTAATGTCATAGTTACCAAGTATGTTCTAGCTTGTCTTTGAGCACCTCCAGCTTTATGGATGTATTTAGTCATTATCAAGGAGTAGTGTTCCAGGTATTCTTCAAGTAAAAGGAAATGTAATGTCCTCTTTCCTCCAACTGACATAATCACTGCTTGACTTTTCCTCTAATTGAACTGACCAGCTTTTAGAATTCACTTTGGCATGGATCAAGGAATGGATTGCTGATGTCTTTAACTTGCTTGTTTATTTAATTTAGCAGTACATAATCAGTTGAATAAAAATGACCTTCCCCTAAATATATCTGAGTAGCTATACTATATTACACTAATGACTGCAACATGCAGAAAGCCAAAAGAAGTGTTTTGCCAGTATCAACAGAAATTATGAAAAAACAGTTTGCAGCAATGTATGAATTATTGCTGTCAGCTTGCAGTTACCAAGTTAACTCTTGATGAAGTTATAAATTGTGACAATGAATACTGTTTTTATCTTGAGTCACACTGTGGGCCAATTTCTGCTGTCATAAATTGAGACTAAAACCATTACAAGTACATGGTTCTATTTCTGCCCAACTAAAATCAGAATTTTCCTTCCAAAAATCAAATAATGACAGTATGGGATGAAAAAAGGCATACATGGTGATTTCTGTTGCACAGTTTCAATCAGTTGAGGTACAGAGGTGGAAGGTAACTCAGTGACTCAGTCTGGGAGTTAACTTAAGCCAAGATGTGCAGTTCAGATCTTTGTTTGCAAACAAGGAAGTAAGAGAAATCTAATTTCAAGCTCCATTGGAAACTGAGGGGAAGCAAACAACATCTGAGAGAAAGGAAGCAAGGCAGGGATAGGATAAAAATTCATAAGAGATATAAGGGGTCAGGGGAGGAATGGAATTGTTTATCTGAATCCTCCCTAAATGTCTTCAGAGGCTTTGTTCCAGACCATCCTAGTTTTAGCTTTTTAAAAACAAATCCTCCCTCTTATTTTAAATAGGGGTATGCTAGAATTAGAAGCACTTATCCAAACCACCCAAGCTTTAACTTTCAGGGTTCAGAAAAAATGAAACCTGGAACTGAAACAGCTTTGGTTTGACTTTTGCAAAACCCAAACCACCTCTTTTTTTTTTTTTTTCCCCCATAGCTAGGCTAAAGCCTTAATCAGAGGACTACCACTGAATGTGTAAAAGAACAACTTTCACATAGTGAAAAGAACAACTGCAATTCAGCTACCTTAGTGTATGCTGTGCTGACTTATGGGAATGAGAGTAGAAATGTTTCCATCTAGGAGTAGCTATGGAAGGAAGCAGGTTCATTTTGGGAGCATGGAGCTGTATTGATGTAACAGTGAGGCTGTCTCCACAGACTTCCACTGACATTACATCCCAAATCTATCTGTGCTAGATAGCTTGTGTCTTGGCTGAGAGCAGCTGAAAGTCTGAAACCTTTTCAAGTATGGTATGTGTACCCTGTTTCACTTCATTGCTTTGCTTCATTATTGTGGTAATCTCCTTCACTGCGAGTGTTTATAGAAAGTCTGTTCTCCAGGTTAGAAAACAAGAATTGCTTTCATTGTTGGGCTTCTTCCAAGCTCCATTGTTAATTATAAACATACTATCTAAAATTCTTTTTTCACAACCTTTTGTTTGGAAACTTCACTGTTTAAAGACCTGGGTACCATTACAGTTTGCCAAAGGCCATATTGTCCGAGGGGAAGAATATCCAGGATGAAATGCTTACCTTCTTTTTCCCCTTGTGCAATAATGCCTCATTTCTGTTATTATTTGCAAAAGAGAAGATTTTTCTGTAATCAGCATATCTCCTGTACTGCACTCTCAACATGTAATAGCCATGAAAAGAAATAAATTTTAAACATGTTTTGCTACAGATGAGTTTGGATTAACTCCCTCTCAGCTTCTAAACACTTGGGGACTTATTTAACAGTAATTTGCCAGGACTTTTTTAAGTTACTGGAGCTGAGCAAGTTTAGCAATTCTAGTCATAATGTAAGGATTTTGAAACGAGAATATGCTTTCTGAAAATATGCCCACTAACAAACAAATTATGTGGAAAAAATTAAAAATATCTCAGAAAAATTCCAGGCAATCTTAGTACACTTGTCATGAGCATCCCACTGATCCTTTCCAGTTCTTTTTGTCTTCTTTTCTGTAATGTTTCTTTAGAGAATAGTTGCAAACTATTTTGTCTTTTCCAGGTAGAATATGGAAGGGTTGTTCCGTGTACCCCTGGAGTGTCTTGGTCAGAGTTTTTATTGGAGAGTACTTCAAATAATTTCCTGCGCAGGGTCAGCTGGGTGCTCTGAGACATGTTTTGAAATAAAAGTGTAGCATGAAACTCTAAAACCTCACCATGGAAAACTTCCAGAACGATGATGTGTACAGAACAATGATTCAATATTAGTGTAATTTCCTGTAATGGTCAAATTTTAGGACACTGCATAGAAGACAAACATCTTCTGCTGACTCACCCTCATCTTGCTCCATCTTCATATATTACAAGATCTCTGGTTAGTATCAGCCTTGGGTTGATGCTGCTGCTGACACATGTGTCCTGTTTTAATTCCGTTCTATGGAAGAGACTTAGGCCCAACTTAAGTGTGATGTGAAAACAAGTGAAATTCCCACCTGCTCTTTTACACTCTTGTTCCTATCCAGGAAAGGCTTCGGTTTGGTTTGGTTTGCTTTGGTTGGTTTTTTGTTATAGTTAACATCACAGATAGACTCATGGGTGCATATATATCCAATACATAGATTGCTCTTAGAACAGGTGGGAATAACTGTAGAGCCTGATTAGTTTTATAGTTCTACTGTTGCTGCCAAAAATTTACATGATGCTTTTCTCCAGCCCATTTTGAACTGGAAGAGCTGCCAGAAGCTTACCCACCATTTTCATGTAAGCAGTATACGATCTGAGAGGTGGGAGTTGTGGGGTGGCACATCCACCCACTGGAATCTTTAAGGGAGAACTAGAGCCGTTTAATTTAACCTGGAGGGGAAGGCTGTTCAAACTCATTGGGGAAGGAGTTACCGCTGCCAGGAACAAACATAAGTCCTGTTCTTTGCAGGTATAGCTACACACATTTGCTGGAGCCTGATGGATTGGTCCATTCATTTTTGGCGGTGGAAGCAAGGACAATGCATGAACTGGTGTGCCAATACTTGAAAAATAACGTACAAGACTACACAGTGGCAGTGGTGCCAGGAGCCAGACAGTAAGTGTAGGATTACCTGATGGCTTACCTTCTTGAGAAACCAGGATCACCTGGTTCATCACTAGGATCATCTAGTTCATCACTAGAACTAGAAAACAGTTACTCCAATCTACAACAGAATTGGCACAGAGAAGAATTGTGAGATTTTTGATATTCCAAATGGAAGCAAAGGATGGGACCTCAG
Organism: Leptosomus discolor; assembly: GCF_034619465.1. NCBI lineage: Eukaryota > Metazoa > Chordata > Aves > Leptosomiformes > Leptosomidae > Leptosomus > Leptosomus discolor. Next base: position 44,782,719 of record NC_141419.1, on the reverse strand, counting down.
ACATCTCTGCTCTTTCTATCTGTCCTCTTTTTCTGCTGTAAGTGTAGGAGCACACTGTCTTTCTGGCTCACAATGAAATTTCCTCTCCAGTGAAGCATCTAAATCTACAGTGGTGTCAGGGGACAGAATCTCTTGTGGGACATCAGTGTTACCCTGAGTGAAAAAAAGTGGAGGTGTTGAGTTTAGGGACACGTGTTTGGTGCTTCTGCTTTTGCTGATGAGTATTGGAGACTGGAAAACCTTCAGACCTGACCATTCCCAGGAGTGGAGCAGATCAGCCTGCTGGCGTGGTACGCGCCATCCGCTACTATGCCCTGTTGCCTGCAGAGAAGGTGGAAGTACCATCTTAGCCCAACAGCCATGGACCTGGTTTGTTCCTAGAAAGGAGAAGACCTTGCCCAGGAAGGATACAAGAGTTTTTAGAATGCCCCCTGTAGTATTTCAGGGGCTGAGACTGTGCGTACTAGAAGGTGGAGGCAGGAGAGAGGAAATGCAAGATACTGTTGGGTGTTGGCCTGAGAGTAGAAGAGTATGTAGCAACATTAAATGTAGTTTGTCTCTGTGTGTAATGTTCTTTGTTGTGCTTGATAATTTAGAGAATTACAAACTGCACTTATGAATAAACAAATTGGAGCATTGCTGCGGGCATGCGGAGAGTGCAATATATGCATGTGATGTTATGTAGTAAATAGTACAATATTGTCGTGGTGATATTGGGGCCACAAGCTTTGTATGGAGGACTTAAACATTTACTAGCAGTAAAATCCATTACGAAAGGCAATTGTTTTGTCATGTTGGCTTCCTTTAAAGCTAGCACATTGAAAATAGGCTGTTTCCTTCTCCAGACATTCTTTTTGAGATGATAGAAACTCCCCCGACTACAGCCTTGGCACAGGAACATGTTGATTTAATGCTTTCTTTTCACTAATGATTTTGTATTTTGGACTTTGTTGATGTACTTCTGCTGCTATCTAATGCAGATCCCAATTTGATCTTGAATTTAGGGAATGGAAAATCCTGATAAACATCCGGGCTCTTGTGAATGCAAATGACAAAGCCTTTGTAGTAAAATGTCTCTGACATACGCCCATGAAAAGTGTTTGATGTCTTGTAAAAGGCATCTGCCTGAAAAAAATGTTTTTCCTCTTTGGCTTTGTTGAGCAGACTGTGGAAGTAAATGACACAAAGTAACCCTTCTTTTCCTCTCCTACTGGCCTCTTTTTTGTTTGATCTTGCAGTGATGTGATAATGGTGAGTCTGTAACTTGAAAGTAATTTCTGTAATGACTTATAGCATGAACAGAGGGGGTTTTATTTTCTGCTGCGAAAGGGAGATCAAAGTATGATCTAGAGATTAGACCTGTTTTGAGAAAGACAACTGAGCAGCCTATTTCTACCTCTGTCACTGAATTGCTGTGTCAGACTGGGCAAGTCACTTAACTTCTCTGTGCCTTGGGCCTTTGCTGTGTACTGTAGCATTCAGCTCTTGCACTACTAGCAAATGTTTTGCATGGCTTAATCATAAATCACTGCCTGCACGCTAATTAGCCTCAGCCAGTGCAAAGTTTATTATCCTTGTTTTCAACCTTTACACCAGTTCAGGTGATGTGATAACGATGGCTGCTTTGATTTAGGTTTGGTCACAGCTTGCAGGAGGAGAAGGAAGAAAGTGCTGAAGTGTGCAGAGGAGATGCAGGCAATGGCACAGACTGCAGTTTGATGTGAATTTCTGGGCTCAGGGCTATACTGTATGAAGGATGCCGGCATCAGAGAAGCATTATTGCAGTGTTTTATCTTGGCCTGGATTAGTTTAAACAACCAGCTGAGCTACTAGCAGCAGTATACACATTGCCATCCAACCTTCCAAATCAGTCCTGTGTCTCATATTGGCTGCATTTGACTTTTGGTCACCGGGTTTTTACTGTGCTGCTGTTCCAACTAGTTCAAATAACAGTAGCTGAGGTATGCTGGCCACCTCTCGCAGCTGTAGTTTGGAGGTAGCACATGCTCATGAGCTCAAACTGGCAAATGAAAAAGTCATGTCTGTCAGTCTGCCAGCATGCTGCATCTGCACGAATGCACAATCCACTGAAAAGCAAGCTACTAGCCAAGCCCTCCAAATACCAGGGCAAAGCTGTGCCAACAGTTGTCTCCCTGACAACTGTGTGAGCACTCTTATATATGGAAGAAATCAGTCACAATCAGTCTAGAAGGAGAACACTTGTGGAAATCCCTCTGCTGCAGACAAGGCTGCAGTTTTGCTATCTGTGAAGAGAGAAAGATGGCAGGAGTGTCCCACTCTGTGGCAACACTGGAAATCTAATAAGTACGTGCAAAGGCAACATGATTAAATCAGAGAAGTACTGAAGCAATACAATTCTGAGTACGAAAGTAGGCTCGCATCAATTCTGCATTTTATACACAGGCAGCCTAAGAGAAGAGACTCCGTGCTGCAAAATGTCTTCAGTCTGCATCCCCAGAGAGTCAGTAGGAGTTGAAGAAAACTTCCAAATGTTGCATGCATCTGTGAGGGAAACCAGGAAGCTGCTTTCTTCTAAGTTATCAACAGGGAAACTGAGGAATAAAGAGATTAAAGGCTCTGTGTATGGTGCAATGTGTTGTTTTTTCACTTTGATGCACCTGAGAAAGGAGCAAATCCCCCAAATTTGTGAGCATGATACAGAGGGCAAAGCAAACCCCCATGAATCACTGCAGCAGCTGCAATAGTGTCTTCTTGCTCTCTGCCCTAAGGGGAAATGTTGGGTGGCGTACAATATTTAAAAAGTTAATGATAGGCTAGCTGCTAAAAGCTAACACTTGCACATTTGGGTTCCAGGAGCAGAGGAACAGGAAGGCAGCCTGCTCCTACTGAATGTCTGAGAGTACCTTACTCATGGGAAGTGCTGGCAGACTATAAAGTGCTCTGTTAATTATTGTTGACATTGCATAGAGAGCTTCATGCTGTTCTTTCTCTACCTGCTTCAACTTAATTTGTTTGAGAAAGTACTTTTTCTGTGCTGTAGATTGTGTAAATTCATACACTCTACTGCACTGACAGATGTGTCTTTGTTTTAGAAGAAGCTATTATTTTTTTCACTGCTAAATGTGAATGGAGCATTTCACATTGGTGGCTTCCAAAAATATTTATAAAGAGAAGCTGAGCAGCTCAAAATATTTTGCCCTCCTATACTGACATTCACAAGCCTTTGTAACAGTGTTATCAAAAGCATTTGCAGTGGAACGTGCATGAGTCGGCCACAAAAACTGTGTTAGCCAACAAATGACTGAAGGCACACATTTTAGTCAGCTCTACCCTACACGATGTGTTGCTCTACAACTGAAGCTGACAGGACAATTATTCTATACCGTGGGTCAAGGACTACCTTATAATGATCCTTAGCTCTCATAACTCCTGCTTATCTGAGGAAACAGAGGGTGAAGAAGTAGAAGGGGACTAAAATTCCCCTTTCTCCCTCTTTCAGCTGGTAAGAAGTGGTTTGACTCTTCACTGACCTGCACAGACAGTGCTTGCTCTGAGGCATGCCATGGCTCTAGTAATGTGACGGTGAGTGGTGGCATTGTTGGCCTTCCACATTTCACAGCTGATGATTACCTAGTTGTCCTTCAGCTCACTCTCCCATTCATTGATTCTTCTAGAACATGGTGCTGAGAAGTGAAGCATGCTGCATCCACTTGAGCAGAGAAAAATGCTCCCTATGAACACATAAATGCATCAAACCTATTCTTAGGTTTCATTATAAATTAAAATGTCCTCTCTGCCAATTGATTGTAATGATTTCCATAATCTTCACCACCGTATTGAAATCAGGGCTTGCCATGTATTTCTTCCCACAAGGAGTCATTTGAGTGAACCACATCTGCAATCAGTGCCCTCCAGCTGCAAGTAGAAGAGCATGGCTGACTGACCTCATTAGTACAGTGGCAATAATTGACACTCAATGATTTGAAAGATAAAACCATGTGTATTCCATGTCCATTCTCAGCTTTGTGCATTTCCATCCTTAAAGTCTTAAAATCTTATATAATGAATAGCAGTGAGTCCAAGGAAAATTACTTACAAACCTGCTAAATAATGTATATCTCCATGGGCTTTGGTCAGCCCATACTTGCCCCAAGGAATCAGGGACAGTGGGGCTAAGCACCATGCTGAGAGATTCTGATTCTTTTCAGTGGGCAAATGGTTAGAAAAGACATTTTAAACAGTGAGAAATCTCCCTTGCTGAACAGTCCATCACTGAGCTCAACAGCAGGAATAGGCAGAATCTGCCCTTCTACACTATCCTGCCTTCCTAAATGTGAGTTTGTGATGATGGAAAAAGGTGGGCAGCTCTGCTCAACAACAAACAGGAACTCCACCTAATTGCCCTTTTAATTATTTAGGAGGTAAAATATCACTCTAATAATGCCCAGTGACTGCACCGCACCCTCGGTAGGATGCCATTTCCCTTTAATAGGTGTAGAGATTTCTTTCCTCACAATCCTTGCATTGTTTGGACACAATCCTTTTCCGTACACTTGCATTCTTCCACTGCTAGATGATTTTTTTTTAATTGCTGGTGAGTGTGTGACCCTTTTGTTGTCTGTATGCAGTGTTAATTCTGTGGTATTTAAGCATCTCAAAATGAAAAGTGCCTCAGCTGAAGATTACTTTCAGTGGAGATCAGTGATTGAGTTCATCTTATTTTTTTCTTTTTTTTTTTTTTTTTTGTAAAAAGCCACTTATTTGGGTTTTTTTTTTTGCATTTTGGAGGCTTATGGATTGAAGCTACTTCTAAAACTTTGAAACAGGAAAGACTAGCACCTTTCAAGCTTGTGCTGCAGTGTGTTTGCTACCTTCTTGCTTATAGCTTGCAGCAGGTGAAAAAGCAGTAACAGGTGACCCAGCATGCAATTAAAGAAAAATGTGGAGAAAAGTAACAGCAGATACATGCTGACTTTTGTACCCTATGAAGTGTTAATCCCCTTTAATTAATTTGTAACTTATTTAAAAAACAAAACAAACAAACAAACAAACAAAAAACCCATCCAAACAAACTAATTTTCCCATTTGGTCAGTGCAAAGCAGGAGAATACTAGTCTTTTTGATTAAAATATTTTTGAAGAAGAGCTCCTTTAGTATTTTGTGGACTGGGCTTGAACAGAAACGAAATATGAAGTTTGCCTTTGATGTAACCATGCCAAGGGAAGTGGGAATTGATATGACAGGTGTTCTCAGAAGAATTGGGTTAAAGGACGAGGATTGACAAGGATGTTCTTCTGGCCCAAGGTAGGCCTCCAGATGAAGGATGATGTGTACCTGTGCAGAAGACATTTGTTTTCAATGGCCAAGCTATGACTCTGAAGTAGGCTTCCTTTCCTCTGGGAGCTTATCTCAGATTTCACCAGCTTCTACTGCAAGTGAAGAGCACCTTTCTTTGACCTTGACATTTCTGGCATAAACGTTTAGGGGTATGTAAAGGGGCATGTGAAATCCCAAAACAAACACTCCTCTCCTTGGGGAAAGGATAAGTGAACAAACACATGACAGATGATAGTGATGTTACTTAATGCATGACTGATTTGCACGATTATTCTGCTCTCACTGAAGTTGTAAGAAAAACAGGGAATGCTGTGACACCAGTGTGCCTGGTGCATTAGTGAGCAGGTATATAGGCATATGCCTAGACATAGGCACAATGTTTGAAGGTGCTTCATTTCCCAAGGAAGCCTTGAACTTGCCTGAAGAAGTCTTGCTAGAGCTTTTGAACTTTGGAAAAATGCAGTTTCAAAATTCACCTCCTGCCCCAAAAGTACAAACGAGGTTTTGCAACCAGCTCATCTTCCAATTGCAACATGATGTCTCTGTCTTAAGAAAGTTTTTTTTGGAAAACATCTGTGAGTTACATGGGCTTGCACGCTTATGCTTGGTAGGCATACGATGCAGTACCCCTTAGGTGAAGCACCTTCTATTGAGAACAGCATTGCCACTGTCCCTCACCAGGTGGGGACAACAGATGCTGAGCAGCAGCCACAGGTGGGTAACTGCAGGCTGAGATGTCCAGCTGCATGGGGCTACCGGAGAAACAAGAACTGGCCAAACTGGTTATAGAGGCCCAGTTAAGAGCTCCCTGATGCTGGGTCTTGTTCAGGCAGGCTATGAAACCTGCAGCATGGTCGCTTCATTTGGCAAGAGCCTTTTGTCATCGTCTCCCACTCCCATTTCTGTTCTAATTCTTTCTCCCCTATTTAAAGTGTTTTGATTGAAAGAATACACTGGCAACGCTGAGTGCTGCATTGGAGGGAGGCCCCAGTTAAACTGGTTCCAGATGTGCTCGAACTGGCCTGGCTGTGCACACTGAAGAGGAAAGTGTGCCTCTCCAGTTAGGAGAAGGCACCCATGTGCCAGGCGATGCACGTGGCTGACTGCCCAGTTACTAACCTAGTATTAACTGCATTAATTGTGGACATAAACAGTATTTAGTGCCAAGCATGTCACAAGCTGATTATAAAAGCTGTGGTGTAGGCAGAGTTTCAAATTATGCTTCACTTTTAATTTTAAGCACCTCCCCCTACCCCCCCCCCCCCCAAATTCCTTGAATGTGTCTGTGTATTTACCAAAATACAAACGTGTATCGAGCGGGAGAGCTATCGGCTTGTAGATACTACGAGAGTACCTGCTAATGGCCAGGAGAAAATTGTCGGCGGAGGCCCGGAGCCGGGGCCGGAGCGCCTGCAGCCCCCGGCGAAGGAGAGCCCCCCGCCCGCCGCCGCCCGCCGCGGCCCCCCCGGTCCCCGCCACGCCGCTGGGCGCAGCTGACCTACTTTTCCAGCATTTCTCCCCATACTGCCCGGACCTCTCCCACGCATGGGGCTCAAAGGCTTTTAACCCTTCGGGGAGCAGCAGCGGCTGCTGCAGCGGCAGCATCACCCGCACCCTCCTCCTGCGCTGGTCCCCGCGGTGGTCGCCCGCTGCGCGGCCGCGCAGGGAGGGGCGCGGTGGGAGGGCGGTGGCTGCGGAGCGGTGGGGCCGGGCCCTAAACCAGCCTGTCCCCGCAGCACCGTCTGCTGGAGAGTTTACGCCCCGTACCGCTTGCCTTGATCTGGAGCGCTATGTCTGTTTATTTGGTTGCTTCCCTGGGCTACTGTCCGACCCGGCCGTTATCAGCCAGTCACTGATCTTTAACAACTCAGTAATAATAAAATAGGAAGTAACTAAAGTTCCCTGTATGCACAGAAACGGTGCTGACGGCGTTTCTGTACGACGCATCCCCACCTCCCTGCAAGGGGGAAGGTCGTCAAAGCGATTTGGAAAGGCTCTGCCCGTCGCGACTCACACTCCGGCGCTTTGTCTGGGAAAGGCTGCGCGACTGTTGTGACAAACGGCGTCCGGCACAGCGAACGCTGAGTGCTGGCTCAGAGTGAAGAGCACATGTAGGTGCTTTGTAGCAGACTGTGTGCTTAGTCTAGTGAGATAGCGCTCAGTATGATTTTTGGCTGATTTATTTTAACTCACTATTGGATCACACTTTGCCTTCTCGTGTTTCTGCTAAAACACTGGGTTCCTTTTTGTTCTTTTTAGAAGAATGGTAGAGGAAAAGCTCTTTAGTTGCATCAAACTTTGGAAAGGGAGAAGATAATACTCGCTCATTTTTAAATATAAAACTCTTCCTAAAATGTTCTGAAATTAAAAATTTGGCTTGGGTACACACTTTTCAGTGTACAATAATCTCTGCTTGGTTTGAAAAGTGTATGTGGGGTTTTAATAAAGATTGTTGAATTATTGGAAAACTACAGAACTTGTCTGCAAAGCATTTTCTCGTGTATATAAACACCACTGAGTATACAAACAAAGTGTATGCAAGTACATGCAGGTAATGAAATTGACACTTTGTCCGAATAAGAAGTTAAAGCTTCCCTGGTCCAGCTGCTAAAACTTGGAACAAAAGCAAAAATGCTGGGAAAGGAGTTTCCTGGCAGCACAGATTTCGTATGTTCAGGGCCAATGGGCATCCATGAACTAATCAAGCTCTGTCGGCCCTGTGACCCTGGAGTAATGACTGTGGGTCACTTGTTTGGCCATCGTGTTGTTGAAGGACGGTGGGGATAGAGGCCCTGTTTCTGTTCTAGAGGAAGGCAGGTGCTTCTGTGTTTTGAAAGGACAGGCTGTCTTGTGTGCTTGGCTGTGCTCCATTGCTTCAAGACATTTCCCATTGAGGATGTCTTGGCTGCTAGTGGCTAGTGACCTATTTGTAACCTGTGTTTCGCAGAAGTTTTATTTTTGGGTGCAGTAAGTGGAGAGTTGCAGGGACATCTGGGCTTGATCTTCCCCCTCCCACAAAGGAGGCAACTTCAGTCAAACTTTGGGCTATCTAATGGTGTTGGATTATCCTTTGCTAATGTAATAGCATCCTGCTGTTAAGGGTAATAAACAAATCCACTGCTGACTGTCCGATCTTTCAGCAGATTTGATAGGAATAACTGCCAGGTGTCAGCTACAGGACCATGGTCCTTGGCAGGACTTTAAGGTACTGTCCATGAGATGCTGGGGCAATTCCTGGAAATTAAGGACTTATAGAGGGGTTATAAGTATTTGTTAAGCTAAATGGGTTAGGGTGCTACTGCTTCCCATGTGTCTTTCTCAAAACGCAGGATGAGTATTGGGTTGCAGATGGCAGTCACTCAGAAGTATAAATTAGAAGGACTACTGGGTACAGCCAAGTGCAACTCTCTACCTCCTTTGCAGTTGTGTCTTTCTCAGTAACTATCTTGGTTACCAAATGGTTAAGTCAGGGTTTATTTCCTTTTGTTTTCAAACAGCTGTATGCGAGTTGCAGTGATCAGTAATGTGCAGGGACAAAGAATTTGCACATTTGGTAGGCAAAAACTTTTCAGCTTGAATTTAGTGATCAGTTTACTATTTTAAACTGATTTTTAATTTTCTTTTACACAAAACAAACTATTTTTTACTTCACTAACATTTAAGTCAAAACTGGGTAGTTATTGCAGGGGTTGGTCTTAGTGACAGAATTCATGGGAAAATCTTATTAAGAGTAATTTTTCACGTGTTTAGGTTAACCCAGAGAATCTGTGTATGGGAAGTAAAAATTATGTTGAATGAGTGCCACCAAGCGTCCTCGTGATGTATATAAAAGCCGAGGTCTCAAGTGTGAGAAACAACATTGCACCACACAGTTTTATAACTTTGAAAGGGACAACACTGAGAAAGCAAATTCTGTTAGAGTGAGAAGACTTGTAATTAATATCCCATTGAAGTGCAACAGTGATCTCTGGAGATCTGAAGAAGATGAAATGTCTGTGGTAGGGGCAGAAATACAGACCTAAGCCTGGTTATCCATCCAGTTTGTCTATCTGTTCCATTTTGTGTTTCCATTTTGTTTCCTCTGGTGCTGCTCAACGTTGACAGTGCACTATCTGTGGCTGTGCTGCGTTATGTTAGATGATGGTAGGATACACCTGATCTTCCCTTAGCAGGCCTGGTATAGGTCACAGGACTTCCTAACAGGTGACATAAGTTACAGATTTGGCAATTAACATCTCCATTTTGGCTCTCCTGATCCAAATGCCAACCTTATCAATAGAGACAGTGGGGGCAAGGCTGAAACTGGGTGTGTATGAACAGCAGAGTTTCAACAAACAAAACAAGCTAAGCGTTGACCAACGTCCTCCAAGACGGTTTCATCCCAGCTTTCCTCTAGAGTAAAAGGTTCTGATGGATATTCAGGTTTTCAGTTTACATACATCAGTTTGAGTAAAGAAGCAGGATTTATAATAGTATATCTTTGGTCTTACAACTTGCTGAAATTCAGATGATTCAAGCAACGAATGCCCGAGTGTGCCTAAACTCCAGTTGTGTTTCTCTATGCTGGAAGCTGGGGCAAAAGGAAGGTGCCGAAAAGCTATTTTATCTTGCATGCAATAATAACTGGCCCTTGTCATGCTGGAGTTCATTGCCTGATTTTCCAGACTGCAGCTGGAGACCATGCCTAAAGCAGCTACACAAACAGTGTGAAAGAGATTTTTTTCCTGTGGTGGGTGGCAAACGGGTTGCCTCTCCTCAGCAATATGAAATGCCTTTTGTACTGATGAAACAGCAGAAGGGGAGTAGACTAGGACAAGTACCTAGCCAAAGAGACTGTTTATTGTAGGGTTCTGGTAATGTACTTATTTGGAGATGACAGAAATATTTTAGGTCCCAAAATATGCTGAAGCCTGCATGCAGAATTTTAACTTTTTTTACTGAAATATATTTATACATAGATAAACTGATCAGTGCTGTGGTACGTGGCACCCATTAAACTTGGAGGAGTGCCAGGGAACAAAACGGAGCACCGTACATTGTGGGGACTCTGGGCAGCGAGTGAGCAGCAGGCTCACTCTGTTTAATCAGCAGCCCATTGTATGTCTCAGGGCCTTTCCACATGATTTAATGGGTGAACAGGCTTCTGCTGGGACAGTGCTCTCTGTCCCTCTCTGTTTTACTATTTCACTATAGATTAATTTAAAAGAGTTGGGTTTACCACTGTCTGCGCATGCTGTGAAAAACCTCACTTTTTAAACAGTGTGTAACTCTTCTTTGCATGATGGAGGGTGGAACTTGAAAGTACAGAAACAGTGATCAAGGTAGTGGCCTTGAGCTATTTGGAAGGACTTTCATTTTTCGTATGATGTATATTTTGTGGGACCTATGGTATCCAAAGGCAGCGACACTCAAGTCATTTGGTTTCACAACGTGTAAAATACATGCTATTGATTTGGTATTTACCAGTATGCAGGCCTTTCTAAGCACCACTGTGTGGTGTGGTAGATAACTAAGCTGTCCTCTGCGTGTGGGTAGGTAAGGCAAGGTGCTAGATGTATATGAGCAAGGTGAGCAGTACCTTTGTAGATTCAGATAAATGTCTAAGCTTTGGTTTAGACAAAATTAACCTTCTACACAGAACAACAAGGAAGTAGCTGTCCTTTTCCTCTTGTGTCCTTGCCAAGCACAATAGATAGAGTTGTAAGTATTCTTGCCAGTAATTCACTTATTATCTCAGTTTAAAAGTATTACTTTGTTTCAAGGACAGATTTTAATATGCTGGAGAATATTCCTATCAGGCTGTGGTATCTAGGCGCGATCTCACCATTCATAAAAGAGGAAAAATAATAGCTTCTTCCCTGAAATGGCCAACCTTACTACAGCTTTAGAAACACTCTTTGGGGAGCTGAATAGAAGGAAATGGCAAACTGAAGAGGGTTGCTAAGAAACAATTTCAGATGCTCTCAGATTTTAAGAAAGAAAGGACACGTCCACAAAACCAGACTAATAATTTCCAAAAGGAAATTATCAGGCAGCTATTCTTCTGTTAGCCAACAGTACTAGTTTAGTAAATAAGGAAATAATAAGGCAATAAGAGCTTTGGGACCCAGTATACTTAATAAATATGAATGTAGAGGCTTTCCTGAGGAAAAGCTTTGCACAGGTCTCAAACTTCCAGTACAGCTTCCACTTCAATAGCCTCAGTGGAGAATCACTTACACAAGTTGCACAGTTGATTGGACATTTTGCACTGGTGAGCATCAGGTAGAAAACACATAGCAATTGTCTACTTTGATGCAAGGAGAGTTCGTGCTGTCATGACAACTGACATGCAGATATGTGCAGGCATGCCCTGCAAGGCAGTCCCACACTCCTCCAACAATTAAGAATTTTCCATTTTTAACTAACACTAACAAGAAAAATTACATACAACATTTATTTGGGTGAGGACAGCTTTACTAACATCATGCTAACTGATGCTTAATCCAGCTTCTTTTGAAGTATTTCAGTTAAAGGCATTTAGAATGGACTTTGAAATACTAGTTCACATGTAGGAAGATAGTTATTTTGACTTCTTTTTATTCTAAGGGTGATTGGACCTTCCTTTGACTGTAGGGTGAAAAAAATTTGGCATTCTTCAAAGAGCAGTTTCCTTTTGTTAAAATCTTCCACAGTCAGAGAAACACAGCTTTCATTGTGCTTTATGCTGTCTGAGTCATGTGCTCAATGGATGATTGATCATGTCCAAGCGTGGACATGGCCAACTACAAAAGCAACATGATGAATGAAAGCTAAAATGTGCTTCAAAATATAGTTCCTTCTTCATGATCAAAATGAACTACGAAGTTAAACATGGCAAATTTTAATTTAAGGTTATATTCCAACTACCATGTAGGCACTAAAGGGAAAAGTCAAACAGAAACAAGAGATTGCCAAGTGGACAATGTTACACTCAAGTAGCAGCTGAGCCTTTTGGATCTCAAAATTACTCAAGCATCTTGGAAAGTCTAAAGGCAAGTGACAGTGTCTGACCACATTGCTGCGCTAAACTGACTGTCTTCCTACCCTCTACCTCAGTTCAGATCTTCAGGGATGGTGTCCAGAAGGAAGAAGGGAGTTCCGTCTCCTTGAACGTCAAATTCTCAACTGCTGTGACTTCCTCCTATTTTCAGTCTTCTTCTGCTTTAATTATCTTTTAAATTTTTAAGAAATGGCATCTGGATATGACCATATTCTTCTTCCTTCAGATGTTTGGGGTTTTTTTCAGCTACTAAATTTGTATCTCATACTTCTCCACAAGTACAGAATCACAGAATCACAGAATGGCAGGTGTTGGAAGGGACCTCTGGAGATCATCTAGTCCAACCCCCTGCCAGAGCAGGTTCATCTATAGCAGGTGGCACAGGATCATGTCCAGACCGGTTTTGAACATCTCCAGAGAAGGAGACTCCACAGCCTCCCTGGGCAGCCTGTTCTGGTGCTCTACCACCCTCGAAGTAACTAAGTTTTTCCTCATGTTGAGCTGGAACCACCTGTGCTCCAGTTTGTGCCTATTGCCCCTTGTCATGTCACTGGGCAACATGGAAAAGAGCCTGGCCCCATACTCTTGACACCCACCCTTTAGATATTTGTAAGCATTGATAAAGTCCCCTCTCAGTCTTCTCTTCTCCAGCCTAAAGAGCCCCAGGTCTCTCAGCCTTTCCTCATGACAGAGATGCTCCAGTCCCCTCATCATCTTTGTAGCCCTTCGCTGGACTCTATCCAGTCATTCCCTGTCTCTCTTGAACTGGGGAGCCCAGAACTGGACATGACACTCCAGATGTGGCCTCACCAGGGCAGAGTAGAGGGGGATGGTACCTGAATTTACAAGCAGGAATGGGATCAATTATAGTGACCACACTTGTATAATTCATTATGTTTCGTCTCCTTCAGTCCTATGTATGTCCTTGTAGTTTTGGACTATCAGATATATAGGATAATTCTGTTCCCAGAAAGTTGGGCAACATGATCTTGACTAGATTAAACACAGAAGTAATAATGAACAGCTTTTTTCCTGTAGTAGCAAAGTGGACTTCAGTGCTGATGATTACTTGAAGAAGGGATGACAATATTTTACACAGTTACTGTCAAACAGCTACCAGTAAGTAACTTGGTAGTGATTCCTTGTGATTAATGTCCCCAGGAGATGGCAGTACCCAGGGCAGAAACTCAATGATTTCTTTAAAGTATTTCTTCTGGTTGATGAATGTTGGTGGTCTAGCGCTGAGGCGCGTGCTTCTTACCATCCATCGTGTATGATTTGGATGTTCTTATTGTTAAGTTATGTGACTAAGTATGTGATTATGTGTGGCTCCTCAGCTTGATAAAGCATGCCGCTGGAAGGTGGAAACCCCCAACAACCCTGTGAGAGATCCAAGGTCCTGCCCCACCTCCCCTGGGCTGCTCCGGGAACCAGCTACTGGAGGGATCTATATTGTGCCTATATGTGTATGTATTTCCCACTGATGGACCATCACCCTGGCCAGCGAGCAAGGGAACAGGACAAGCCTGTTGATAGTGTTTGTGTTTGTGTGAGGGCTGAGCATGCCTGTATGTGTTGTTGGTTATGTGGGCATATGACCAACCACACACAGAGACATGACATGCCATGGTCATGTGGGCTCAGCCTCGCTACCGGCTAGACTGGGGAACACAGAGTTGTGGCAGTCTGACCTCTATCAGGCCACCAGGTTTTTCAACCCCTAACTTTCCTAAATCCTTTACACGCATTGGATTGCTGCTGACAGGGAAAGTGACACAATATGGCAATCCCAAGATATTGCAGATGTTTTCAAAATAGCATATCTGAAAGCTTAGAAAGAAAATCACATCTTTTAGATGTTTGTTTGCATGCATACAGTTACTGGAATTATACTTTTGTATATCTTGATTAATAGTAACTTTTTAAATAAGCATGATTTTAAATGAATAGCAATTGTTTCCCTCGGTGTATGCTCACAGGAGACTTGTCAAGAGTTTGTATAGGCTGACTTACCTTTCCTGTATTCCCAAGAAGACACATTTTCATGCAAGAAAATCCTTTGGTAGTTGAGATGCACATTATTTTGTTTGGTGGATACTGTTGCCCCCTGGAGGCCTTTTCTCAATTATCACAATATTAGATTGGAACTTAAATTAAAATTTAGAAATATTTGCTATTATAAACAAAATATTCCCTTTAGCAATTAAAAATATTGTGATTTTAATTAAAAGGATTTATGAGCTTATCAGAGAAATAACTGATTTCTTACTATGCTAATTATTTTTCTACATTTGCTGTTTAGATTTGCAAATTACTAGACAGTAAAATTTAATTGCTTTTTAAGGGAGATTAATGTTTAATTTGAATACAGTACTTGATAAAAATAAGGATTTTGTGAATTGTGTGTGTGCGTATCTGTGTGTTTTAAGCAGCATGGATAACCAAACTAGGGAGTGCAAGTGTCTCCACATGCACTGTAAACATGTTTTTACAGAGTGCTACTGTTGCTCATGTAAGAAGAAGACAAAGGGCAGTGCAAGGCTGTGGGCAGAGGCAGCCTGGACCACATTCATGCTGTATTGCCCCTGGTTGGAAACAGTGCTAAAGTCAACGTCAGCTCATGGAACTAAGGGTTTTGCTTGGCCATTGATAACAAGGGACAAACCTCACATCCAACTCCCCCTGGGCTCCATGCAGGGGGCTCACAGTAAGGGTCACACTCCTGGGGTGTCTTGCAGTCCTCCTGAAGCTAGATTTCTGCATTTGTGTAAAAAAAGTGCCCTCTTTTTCCTTCCTTTCTGGGTCTGCTAGAGACTTCGAGGTCATTGCAACAGTTTGGTGAATGACTTCCAATGACATCCAGCCTAGATAGCAATGACTGTTAGTACTTGGCCATTGGAGTAAAATCTGAACTATCAAGCCAATTGCGTTGGTAATAATTAATTGGGCTGTCCATGCAGAAAGATATTTCTCTATGTGTGTAAGAGTTTATTTCTAAATATTTAGTTCTTACAGGCATTGCTAATCAGTACTACTAGTGGTGCGAATTACGTATTAATTTATACATGTCTAATTGTTTAGCTTTTGCAATTAGTCCCTTGTGTACTCTTGTAATTAGACTGGGTTTTTTTCTTCATAAATGCTGTACCTCCCAGCCTTTTTTCTCTGCTAGTGCTCTGATATCTGCTACGTCCCCAGCCCCATGGGGTACTGGAGTTAGGTCTTGCTATTCTTCACTGAGATTCCTGCCCCAGTAAGTGCCAGCGTTTCAGGAGATAGCCATGCTGGCGAAGAAGCAATGCTGTACTAGTGCAGGGAGAAACAGGGCTATCTGTGAAGGAAACAGGACAAGGGCAGTGCTTTGTACTGCTTCTTGTATGTATTGCCTAACCCCAGCAAGGCCGATGATGCTGATGGTTAGTGAGCCATGCATCATGACAGATGCCGCTTCTCAGGATTTGGCTGTTGTTTCACATCCTCACACCAATCCCATGCTGCAGGAAGGCTGGTAGCTTTCTGGACAGGCACACAAAGAGCATTTGTTTCTCCTTGCAAACTCTTCTTTGTATGAAGGCTGCAAGCATCCCTCCTTGTCTAGCTCTTAATTTTTTTCCTCTGCTCACCATGGGTTCAATACTCTCTCTCTGAGTTCAATTCACATTATCCTTTGTAACCTTCATGCAAAATGTAATCCAGTCTGTTGCACTGAGCTTTATTAGTACTTCAGGTAAGCTGAGTGACAGTCTTAAAACTGCTGAAAAGCATAGGAAGTGTGCCTGTTAAGGAGTGCAACAACTGGGCTTGCACTAGCTGTTTTCTGTCAGTAATGTCAGTACCACATGTGGTATGTTCAAGTATTATAATATAGCAGAGTAATATCAGTTCAAATTATTATTGCTTTTTCTGGGCTCTGGCGTGAATAAAGATTTCATACAAGCTGAGATGCCAGGAATTTGTAGCTGAAGCTGTCTTGATGTGCTTCCTAACTAATTACAAGGATTAAATATTCCTTCAGTGGAAATACGCAGTCCATGACATAGCTCAGCAGTGTTTCTATACCAAAAAATATTTAAATTTTGAGGATGAGATGATGGTTGAGTCTCATCATGTGAGATTATGTACATACTTTTCCGCCTTGTTTTTACATAACTCCTGCATATGTTAATGATAGAGTTTAGTTACATGTAAACCAACAGGAATAGTCCATTACTATTCCTTCCACAGTTCTAGCTTTAGAAAACAAGACATATGCAGACAGAAAAGCATTGAGGATGCCTGTAACAGCAAATGGAAAAGTTCTTACACTCCTGCCTCTCTGCAAGTTCCCTCTGTTTCTCCCTGTCAGCTCCCAACTTACCTCTTCATACCTAATACTCCAGCTGGGCTCCTCCTCATGTTATTTTCAGTAGAGATTATTTTTTCTTATTCCACTGTCCCCAGCTCCTGAGTTTCCATACTTGTCAAGGAAATGAGGTTGCCCCCCAGCTGCCCTCTGCACTCCAGCTGCAGAGGTGCTGGCATGGCTTGTGCAGATGGGGGTCCCAGCTGAGCCCCCAGCCTGTGGGTTCTGAGCAGCCACTTTCCAGGCAGAGGTAGGGAAGGAGACCAGGGGAGCAGGAGGACGCAGCAGGGGAGGAAGGAGCGCACTGCAGAGACTTGCACCCTGTAGACAAGCTTGCTCAGAGGCAGGCGGGGTGTGCAGCTCTTCCTTCAGGGAAGATCTGGCACAGCACTGCCAAAATTGGTGGACCTTTGATGGGGGTGAAAAGAAGCTTTTGAGGTATGGGGTGTGAAAGCTTCGCCAGGTTGAAAATGGGTGAAATATCCATCTACTATCCTTTTGGAAAGGGAAAAAAAAAGGTATCAGTGCATTATTCACAGGCAGGAGGCTTAAAATTGTGATGGAAAAATCAATTTTTGCTTTCAAAACGTCATTTTTTCCCTTGGTACACCTGAGACTTTGGTCATGACAACACTTGAGAAATAAAGCCTGTGTATGAAATGAGGCCTCCTGTGAAAAGGGCTCAGCCTTATGACCAAAGCTGGAGGAGGGTGACTAAGGTCAAGGCGGATCAAAAGCACTGTCTGTGAGATAAGCCTGCTCAGCTCACTCTCCAGTGAATGCAACCAGAGTCTTTACCATAATGTTTAACACACAGAGAGTGCTTTCCCGTGAAAGCTTTTGAAAAAACTGAACAGCCATTATGGGGAGACTGAGGCATCAAGGAAAAATGAGGTGTCTGTGCAGACAAGGCGAAGGAGGTTTTGGAGATAAATAACCCAGGTGTGCTGACCTCTGTTATATATTACTTATAGGGGGGAAAAAAGAGGAGGGGGGGGGAGAAGGCAGATCTTAAAGCCATATTGCTTTGGAGAGGAGAGGAAGTTAAAATATCCACTTCTATTAGAAATATATTTCTTTTTACTGTTAAAACTTCTGGTTTTACGAGTGGGACTTTAATGGTGACCACAGGGAAGAGTTAGGCTAACCATGGTAGCACTGACAGCTAATCACACCTTCTGTTTCTGCTCTGACCACAAAATGCAAACCCTAACAAGCCCAAAGGAATGATGAGACAAGAGCTGCCCTGCACACATGCTGGGTGGTATTTACAGTTACAGGAATATGAATCAAGCATGCTCCAGAAAGGCGTTAATTGCCGTCAGTTACAAATACCACGGCAGGAAG
This sequence comes from Leptosomus discolor, assembly GCF_034619465.1. Classification (NCBI taxonomy): domain Eukaryota; kingdom Metazoa; phylum Chordata; class Aves; order Leptosomiformes; family Leptosomidae; genus Leptosomus; species Leptosomus discolor. Next base: position 44,764,690 of record NC_141419.1, on the reverse strand, counting down.
GAGAACTAAAACCGGCATGCAGTTTCTTGTGTTGGTGATGGAGGGCAAGTATAGCCACAAACGGAAGATTTGAGAGAGAAAAAAGTATTTGTAAATAACAGCGAGGAGGAATTCTAAATTGGAGCAACCGCACACCAACCACAGTGCAGCCCTGGGGCCATCCATGCTGCCAATGGGGCTGGAGCTCGGCTTTGTCTGCCACTGTGAAAAGGTGGATGGACAGATGGAGGATGTCACTGCTGTATATGGGGAGCAGCTGGTCAAGGCACTGCAAACATTGGCAGGAATTCCAGCAGAAAAAATTAAAAATCAAAAGGATTTGCTGACACAAAAAGGTGTTGTGCATTGCGATGCACCAGTAACTCCATCCTTAAAACCCCTGAAATTCATTTGTTCAGTTCAGGAGTATAGCATTTGCTGGGCCTAACTTACTCAGCCCAGTAACCCCCAAGCCTCTGCACAGCTGTTGTGGTCTAAGTCAGTGTGACTGACTGGGGAGTCAACACACAAGACTGTTGGAAAGTCTCTTCTCATAAATTACTTCCAATGAATTATTTACAGTTTACATCAGCAGCCACACCTTACACAATATCATTAAACTTTACATGGTTTTGAATGAACAGCTGCATCTTACACTAAATTTTTTCATCTTTACATGTAAGACACTGGTTCTTTCAAGGCTGTTCACTAAGCAAGCAACAATTTTTATTTTTTTTTTTTCATTCAGCCACAGGGCAAACTGCCATTACTTGCCTGAAAAATTGTACCTTGTTTATAGTGAAGTATTAACAGTATTTCTTAGAAGCTAGCTTACTTTGGCCTTACAGGTAAGATGTGGGGAGGAAACTTGCTCTCACAATAGTTTAGAAAATGAGTTTATTTCAGAGTTATGGTTACAGCTACAGCTCTAATGACTCTTGGCATAGAAATCTTTTGGGTGATACCTGTGGTGGAGAAAGCTCCCTGCCTTGATTCTCGTGTTAATATGTTATGGGACTTATGCAGCTGTTAGATCAAAGGCTCCAGGAGCTGCCCTTGCTTAGAGGTTGGAGGTGCTTTAAGCTTGGGCAAGTTTTGTTTGGTGAGGATATGGTATTGAAGCTGGTTTTTGCTTATGTGCAAGATTGCACAACCCAAGGAGAGTTGTTACCTGGGTCTGATAGGACTTAAGGGACTTTCCATATATGGCCTAAGGTAGGCAAGGTCTTCTACAAGGGGCTTGGAAGGAGTCCTATATCCCATAGCCACAGCCAGCTGCATGCAAAGACCAGTGAGGACACAAGTAACATCAGATTTTCCTGTAATAAAAGTGTGAGGGCGTTTACTTGAATCCATACTCCTGGATGCCAATGACTGGATGAAGTGGCATGGCAGAGGTACCTGGAGCAGCTGTATAGCAGCAATACTTGGGCATCTGCCAGGCTCTTAAATTCTCCTATATTTCCAACCAAGAGAGAGAGCCTGGTGGTTCCTTCACATCTCAAAACAGCTTCACAGCAGGGGGGATTTGCCTGTGCTCCCCATTCTGGGTGCATGCTTCTCCTTGAAGAGACCTGAAGTAAGGATTTCCAAACCAGAGGCTGAATCAAAAAAAAAAGGTGGCGATTCACTTGGGAGTGAGCCTGGTTGGACCAGGAGAGATGGTGGCACAAGCCACTTGCATCCAAAGCTAGGGCACTGTTAGTAGCGTTTCCTAAACTGTCTTGCACTTTTGTTTTTTGTTTCTGACTCATACAAAGGAGCAGCATCCAAGTGTGTTTTGTAAATTGATAAATGACAAGAAATTAGGTGGCTACTTTTCTGATTTTTCTTCCTTACAAGCAAGGCCTTCACTTCCCCTTGTTGCTCACAGAAGTAAACAATAATCTCTGGCCCAAAATTTAGCTTTCCTCTAGCTCACGGCAGTTAAGGTCATTAGTCAGAGATCTCCGATTTAAGTGTCATAATACACTAATTATAATAAGGCATGTGTGATGTCTCTCCCCAGGTGTACCAGCTCAGGATGCTTCTGAAGTTTTATTGGGCAGGAATTACCTGGACAGAACAAGAAAGGTGTTTTGCTGTGCTACAGAGGAGGTTAATTAGAAAACTTCTCACATTATTGGTGAACCTGATTAATTTCATTACTTTAGAAGAGAGTACTGACTACATCTGTAAAATAGCTGATAGTCCCAATAGCAAATTACGGGTAATTTGATACTAGACCACTCAAGTTTATGGTTACATGGCAACAGTGCATTTTGCTGACTTTTGAGTAAGAGTAATGACTGAGTCTTGGGCAGAGAGAGCAGCACAGACTATCCACAGCGCAGCAACTGCCTTGTTCTTGTTTCCAGGGAGGAAATTCAGATGATTTCAAGGAGTGAAAAAAAGGATGTTGCCATATGTCCTGGTTTGGGCTAAATCAGAACTAATTCTGTTTTAGCGCTTTAACTTTTCAGTTAAGTCTCCTCTAACTAATGGCACTTTCTGAAACAGCAGCGTGTTTTTCCAGACAGTGACTGCTTCTAGCAGTGATAAGGCCTGGTGTTTATAGTTCGTACTGAGGAATGGTGTACAGAGAGGCCCTTGCTTATACTTGTTTTTGTAGCGACCAAGGTCACTGCTAAATCTTGTACTCCATGTGGGAGTGCTGGGAGTGAAAAGGGTCGCAAGCCCGTAAAAGGTCGCACCTGCAGGGAAAAGCAAACTGGACAGGTGACCCAAACCTGACCAACAGAGTATTCCATCCCTTATACGTCATATTCAGTATAAAGCTGGTAGATCACAAGGGTCTCTCTCTCTCTTCTTCAATGGCCGACATCTGAGGAGGACTCTGTCTGTTCTTCTGTCGTTGATCCCGATCCGTGCATCCCTGAATCCAGTGCCTCAATCCAGCTCCTGCATCCCGTCCCTGTCTGCTGCCGAGTCCAGCCTGGGACTGCCCCAGTGCCAGCCCTGCAGTGTGGAGGTGATGTATTGTCATCAGAGTGGGGGGAGTTAGGTTCGGTATTGGATTTGTATATATTTGTACATAGTGTGTATATTTCATGATTTCCTTATTCTTATTATTATCTTTTCTTTTATTGTTATTATTTCATTAAAGCTGTTTTAGTTTTCTTTTCCAAACCGTAAAGTGTCTCTCTCTTGTTCTCTCTCCTTTTCCCTTTTTTGGGAGGGGACAGGGGTTAATAGAGAGCGTCTATCATTCGTTAGTGGCCGGCCCAGCCTCAAACCGTGACACCATGGAAGAAAACTTACCGGTTCTGCATTTCCACTAAGAAAATTACGTCTGGAGATCACCTTCTCAAGGGTACCATTTGTCAAAGCTTACTTGCTTCCCCTATATTTAAACTCTACTACTCAGTACTAATGGGTTGCATTCTTTATTCTCTCTGTGGGTTTACAAATAGTTCTTGTCTGAGGCGTTATGCATACAGACTTACATGAACTCAAGGTTAATGTGTCTTTCAGCCGCCGCTCTACACTTGCCCTTTGTGAAGATATATTTCAAAAGCGATTTTCCCACCAGCTGCTGAGCTGGTGATATATGGGATTTCATTACTAAGGCAGATAGATACAACCTGACATCCTGGTTGAATCAGTTATTGGAGCTGGGGGTTACCAAAAATCCTTAAGGTTGCATGAACAGGCATGTAAAACCACCAAGCAAAAGAACAATATAAAGAAAGCATTTATCTTATTGCTCAGAGCTGTGACAATTGTCCCAAAGATTAATCTGGCTTTGGAACTACTGGCTGAATGTAGCAGTGAAGCCCTGTTGAATGCACACCCTTTACTTTGTTTTATCTCCTTCCTTATAACACATTTATTAAACCTTGCATGTTAATGTAATAAATACGTTACTACATCTGCCTTGCTACAGCCTGTTGCTAAGCGTGACTGGGAGGCTGGAAGAGCTTCCCAGGGACTCGCCAATGCTAGGAAGCCCCACTGAGGTTTTCGGGGTGTTCTTCCCCTGAGCTGACAAGGGAGGGAGATCCTCCCTGGGCACATGCTGCCCCATGCCACTGGGGCACACAGCAGGATGGTGGGCAAAAGGCCTGAGACTCCCCATGTTACTGTGAGGTTGTATAGGATCTTCCAGCTGCCTTGAATGGTCGTAGAGGGGCCCTGTAATGATAGCAAGGAAAAATGGAGATGAGATCTTGCCTGCACCAGGAAGGGTTTGCTAGCACAGATTTCCAAGCGACCTCTGTTAAAACAACAGGGGAATTTTTTGTGAAGTGGTTCCTTTTGTCTGTGTTGGCAATGGCAACTTTTTTGCCAAATGGATCTTGGATCTAGAGCTTTTTTCATTGTCAGCATGTCAGGTAGTGAATGGAAAAGAAATCGTGGCTCTGCTGACAGTACCTTTCAACACTGATGAGGAATGCCTATGATCACACACAGAGATGGGAGATGAGTAAGAGACTCGAGGCCACTTTCTGCTCCAGCTATGCAGAGATGCTGAAGAACAATAAAGTGAAGGGGTTTGCTTAGGGAAGTCTCTCAGAGCTGCAGGATGTTGGATATGTGCCCCTATTCTTTTGGAAAGTAACAGCATTGAGTCATGGGGAAGAGAAAGGAAGACACATACTCTTCTGAAAAATGGCCTATTACGTCTCTGTTTTTTCCCCTTTCAGTACAGGGAAAATATTGTGCAATGCAGATGATGGATGTGTTGCATTTACAAAACCAAAAGATTAAAAGTCAGTTCTTGCAAAACTCAAACTCAAGATGGGTTGTGTAAGATAACAGACCTGGCACTGCACATGATCTGATCATGAATGGAAAGCTGTACATGTGCTTCTGTGTTCCTATAGATCAGGAATTTGTAGCAGAATGTGTCCTGTCCCATGAGACTTTCACTCTGTTAATAGAGTTAGGTGGTGTGAGACAATTTCTGTCAGGAGGCGTTGACAAGCAGATGCCCAGCTGCTCTGGGCCTTGCAGCATCAGCCTGAATGTTTGTGACAGCCAGAGTTTTGATCTAAAAAATTTTAAGCATTCAGGTTTGTGCACAGACTACATCTGTTTGAAGTTTCCCATGCCCTTTCTCACCAAAATCTGAAAATGCTGATGCTGAAATTCTGCTCATAATTTCCCTGCTGACAGAAGTATTTTTATGTGCTCTCTCTCTGCAAATACGTGAAGTAAATGCTATTTGTCTTTTCAGAAGAGGATCAAAACAGTTTACCTGACTTATTTTCATTTAAGCCATTGTAATCATTTTCCATCTGGGTACGATTTTTTTTCTTCCCCGTAATTAGACCAGCTTGCAGTCTTATCTTTATGCCATATTTTAAATTTTGTGAGCAGAATCTCAATAAAAGACAAATGCCAAACCTTTTAATAGGCATTATTGCTGTTTGTTGGATATGCAATGAAGGTATTAAAGTCTGAAAATGTTCTGCCCACTATGCTATCAAACCCATTTCTGTAGCAAATCTTACGGTACACTTATTACTTACTCGTAATAACTGTCCTACAGAAATTGCAGTAATGCCATCTTAAATATGTTCTTTTCAATGCAGAACTAACATGATTGTAAAGCATAGGGGTTTTTATTCAATTTCTAAAAGTCTGTCTGTTCTGTACCTACTAGGAAGTACTGAAGTGTTTACCGTCATGCTGAGATGAAGGCCTGCTTACACAACCATAATATGTTTGTGAATGCATTCAAAAGGAGCTGAGATTAGCCCGCAAATGGAGGGTTGACTTTCCTTTTAATGTGTAGCCAGTGGAGAGTATTTCCATAAACACAAAAGGAAACCAAGCATGTAGATGTCTGCAGACAAGGTTCTTAATTTATGGAAATCACTGCTATCCAGCGGAAGTCAGTGAAGTTGTGATGACAGCTCATTCCCTGCAGCAGATCTGCCTTTTTGCTTCTGCAAATGCGTGTTTGTGCGGTAATGTAGGACAAGCTGAATGTGGGCATCCACGCTGACTAATATCTTTGCATGGGAATAGAGCATCTCTCAAAAACATTACTTTTGCAAACTGTGTTCTACATAAGAACTGGTTTCTTTCTGGCAATTCAATACGACGATGCAGCAGCCTGCACTCAGAAAGACTGTATTTCTTACCAATTATTAAAAGCTCTCAAATTATATCAGTGGTAAAACTCCTAGTGCCTGGGGGAAACTATCTGGCTAAACCCGAATACATCTGAAAACTTTAACATATATTGTTACAGGTAAGAATATCAAGTTTGCTCCTACCTTTCTAGGTGTCAGGACTGAAGACCCAAGCAGCTCTCCAGGTCTTGCTAATTCAGACCTCTAATAGCAGAGACATTATTAAATAGGTTCAGGAAAGATTTCAGTATTCCTGCCCACCTCCACATCTTTGCAGGGATTTACTGTTACTGGTGGTTTTTCTTTAGCAGATCATTTTGTCAGCAGTGTACATGTGGAAACTAATTTGGCCTTAAAAAAAAAGAAGAAAAGAAGAAAAGAGTTGCATAGTTGTAAGCCAGAACAATTTATGACGAACTTGTAAAGAAAAATCATTTGCCATCACTTCTTCAAAACACAGCATAATTTCTCTAAATTGATTCCTACTCATTTTCTTGTCCCTGTTGGATATGATATAAAGAAACAGACTCTAAGTAAGGGAAGAAAGACTTAGGCAAGGCATTAAAAGCAGAAACAGTGAAGTGCTGGGACAGATTGCCTGGAGAGGCTGTGGAATCCCTATTACTAGTGTTTGATGTTTGTCTTATCTCATCTAAGATAAGACAAGCATTTGTAGGGAATGACAGAGATAGCGATTTTGCCCTGAGAAAAAGAGTGGATGGCCTCTTGAAATCTCTTCCAGATTCCTGCCATCCTCCCCTCTCTTTTCCTTGTGATTTATGTTTACTTGAGGTTTCTGCCTGCACTCTCCTATTTTCTTAACTATGTGTTATGGAGGACTTGCATATAATTGTTAGGTATTTGAGTGTAATAAGCTGGTTTTAATTTTCTTTGATTTTCCAACTACATTTTTGTTGTAATGCATCTGAAATAGCCTTGTTTAACCACAATTCAGTAAACTGTAGTTAGGTACAAAGAAAGCAGTTTTGGATTTGGAGTTTGGCAAAGAACAATTCAATCTCATGCTACGGTCCTGCCAGAGAAATATGGGGTACACTTGAGTTTAAGGTTCTGAGAGGCCACTCAGAGACCAGTGAGCCATCTCCTCAGCCACAAAGTATATGGGGTGGATCACAGGGAGGCTGTTGACCATAGGATCATCTGGGTGGTCTTCATCCCTCAGCCTGGCTGATTTGCAGACTATGCAAATCCTCACTTGGCAGATAAGCAAGGGAAAGAGACAGAAGAGTGCTTCTTTCCACGGTAGGTAAACCACACTTTCACTCTGCCCTTCAATCCTGTTGCTTGAAGCCAAGCTTCCTTTGAGTCATGAAGTCTCTGTTCTCCTGTGATGCTAAAAATGTAAGACACGTTCTCCAAAAAAATGGTTTTGCATGGAGACAGTAGGATGCCTTTTCTTGAAGGATTTTACAAAACCTCCAGAGTAGAAGTTGAGGGTTATTCTCTCTTTAATGCATCTACGCATACATATATGGGAATATGCCCACAGGTAAGTAAGCTGAAGGCCAGGGCTGGGTGCTGCAGCTCTTACACAGGTAGTCCCCTGACTTTTGTTTTGGGTATTTGTCACAGATAAAGCAAGAAGTCCTGAGGAAAACTTATAAATTTTCACCCCATGCTACCTTCTGATAGCCTCCAACAGCATTGCTTCTGAATACAAAACAGCTGTGTGTTTTGTCTCACTATAGGCACAAGTGACAAGTGTCTTTGCTGCAAGCAGAAGAGTGATTAGACCATGACAACATTTTTCTTCTCTCAGCAAAGGTTGAGCAGGTCAGTCTAAAAAACCTTTGCCTACTTGACAGCCCACCCTTTGTGCCTGGAGCGTCCATTGATGCTGATGGATACTGGTTTAAAAGTATGAGTATCTGGGTTTAAAACAGCAGATGGGCCTAAGTATTGGATTTCATATCCCAAAATTGACCTTGAGAATCAGCTATAGAAGTAGTACAAAGATTAAAGTGAATTAAAAAAAAAAAAAAAGGGAGATTTTGGGGGAGGCCATCAAGGTCTATATTTATATCTTGTAGCCATGAAGGAACCAGTGCCTGAAATTAGTGGTTGAATGGTTGTATCTGCAGAGAATGAGTGTGAATGTGTGTGTGTGTGGAGGTGTTTTTCTGCTAATACAGACCAGGACTCCCCTATAATTAGAGTTGGCAGGTGGTGAGGCCTTGCCACAACCATGCGTTCACTCTGGCTCATCACTCAAAAATAAGATTTGGGGAAGCGGGGAGGCATGCGGCGTGATGTCGCAGGTTCTTGGGTTTTGCACAAGGAGTACGTAACATGGTAACATCGAGCATGATTGATATCAGTTTGACGCAAGCTGTTTTTTTTGGTTTTTTTGGTTTTTTTTTTTCTGCCCTTAACCAAATCTAAAAAGCAGTACCAGGCTGTGGCCTCAGCAACCGGCAGTGTGAGGCCAGCTGAGTTGTGTAGACTCCCACAAAAGGGTGTCTTGCTTCCGGCAGATGTCCCAGATACCAAGCCATTCAATCCCACCACAAAAATAGTTGCGTAAAATGTTGTGCATTGGCTCTGGCCTGAGAGCGACGGGACAGTTCCACTTCACTGGGCAGGTGAAAACATCCTGCTATGGCTGTGGCTTGTATCCAGCAAGCCTTCTACCTCCGTGGAGCAGCAAGGTGCCTCTGTGTGAGGACAAGAAAGGGAAGAGGTACGGGGGAGTTTCCCTTCCCTTTTACAGTCATGCTTTTAAAAACTGATACGCGTTTTCCTAACAGACCTTCCTGCCCGGAGGGATGAGAGAGTGAACATAGCAGGTCCTAATGCTTCTGACAAAATTTGGGGGTCTTGCTGTGCCTTCAGGAAAATAAAGACCTACAGCCAAATCCTCAGCTGGTGTCAACTGGGAGATACCAGTGACCGCAGTGCTAGGAAGCCGATTTACACCTGCTGGGGATATGGCCCCAGAGAAGAAGCGTGAAGAAAGCAGTGTTTTGCATTGCAGAACACGAGATGGTGAGGGGCCCGCACACCCAGGAACATCATTAGTGTCAAGACTGCTGCTGATCTCCTCAAGGCCACTTTCTCTTTTCAGTGTTGTACACTTCCCACCCATGGCCTTTCCCAGGTTTGTCAGGAGCAGAGCTATGCTGTTGCAGAATTTGAAGCTGGTAACCACTAGTGACTGCTGTATACATATATTTTTCAGAAAATCATACCATAAAAATCATGCCACAAATTATCTCAATTCCGCAAACCAGTCCCACGTGGATCGGTCAGTGAAATCATGCAAGAATGCTGCTCTTGAAAACAAAATATTCTTGGCCAGAAGAGGCATTCTGTTTTGTTCAGTGGGTTTCAGACCTGTTTGAAAACTGTCTCTGACCCCCTTGTCCTTAACCCTGGTTTTACAGGACATGTACTGTCAAACTGAGCAGTCAAAATGGGCCAGGCACTATGCCCAGAGAAGCAATAACCCGGTACTGTCCTCAGCAAAGCGATGGCAGCACAGCCCAGCAGCCTCAGTACATCTCTTGGGCTGCTGTGTGTGACAAAGCCTGCACTGCCTGACTTGCAGGCAAAGTGAACTACATTAATCCCCTTTGGGAAGTTCAGACATGTTGCAGCTACACATGCTGCCCCAAGTCTCTGCCTTCATCAGAGTAATCAGCTTGAGTAATGCAGAGTGTGCAAAACAGGTGTCAGCTCTTCCGACGCAGTTCTGACGCTCTTCTTCTTGCTTAAGTCAAATGTAAGTTATTTTACAAGACGTAAAACAGTGGAAAATGATCATTTGCACTCTCTGTTTCTGATGTCCACGACTCGGACAATGGTAATGCTCTTCAGTGTAGTTGCAAGTGTGAGCTGTTCTGGCTCCCATCTGCAGCAGCACATGGCTTTTACAACCTTCCCAGACTAAAAGAAGCAGTATTTTGTGGTGCGCTGGCCGTTTGTTTGTTTATTTTAGAAGAATCTCTCACCACAGCAGATTTTTCCATTTTCTAAGAGAAGCACTGTAGTCCAAAAGTGGAAGAATGCGAACTGGGAGAAAATATAATAGGTTAATGTCTCCTAGGTCTGGAAAGCAAGAAAACTAAATTGACTGTCATCATGAAAATAACCATATAGGATCAGAAGAAAAGTTCATTCATTCACGTATCCTGTCTCTGGCATGTGCTTAACCAGAACAACCACGTGCTGCCAGAGGATCCTCTAGTATAAAACTTCCTGGCTGCCAGTCAGGCTCAGAGACTTGCCATGCTAGAGGTTGCCTCTCTGTCTTCAGTGTCCCTTTTAAGGACCTTCCCTCCCTCGCTTTTCCTAATTGTTTTGTGAACTTCTTTGTATTTCTGTTACACAAAGCACTTCATGGTGGTGGGTTTCACCATTTCACACTACGAGGACAGGGTGAGGGGCTGTCATTTCTTAGCCTGCTGCAAGAGCACAGAAGCACAGAAAGCACAGCAAAACAGCAACCCCGCTGGGTTGTCAGCACCCAGCACTGATGTGAAAATCAGAAATGCCAGGTGAAGTGGGATTTGTCCGTGCCATGGAGCAGCAATATCTAGTACTAGATAAATGTTCTTGCTAGCCTTCATCCAGGTTAGAGTGGTACAGAGGGCCAGTGCCAAGTCTGGGTCTAGCTAAGTGCGTCCCTGACTGCTAAGATGCCAGTTTTATTGCACCAGTACCTAAAGGTCCTAGCTTGGATCAGATATGCATTTTCAAGATGGTGTAAACCTGCAGCAAAAAGACAGCTCAGCTCCTGAGAGCTGGCCACTGATATATGTAGTGAGCAAGAGCAGGCGGATTCAAGTGGGTGCACAAGGCTGTAGATAGCCACTACCTTTCTTTTGCCGTTTCTGTATTTGCTGGATGTCTCAGTTTTCGGGTTTTAGGCAGGTTTGGGGAACACCTGTCAGACCATAACCAGAAAAATGTGAAGGCCCAGTTGGTTTCTCTGGCTCTTTATGATGCCCTTTAAGAAGCACCCCCTGCCCTGGGATCAATGCAGGGCTGTGTCTGACACATCCACCAAATCCATCTCTGCTTGTGATATGCCTGGAGGGTGTTAGTTCAGACAAAACTTAAACTCTCTTCTTGTCAACACTAGCTACTGAGAAAGGCAACAGAAGTGTGTACCTGCATATTAGCCAACACAGTGCTTCCCTGGGGAGGTGTTTAAAGGGGAGGGTGCCCACCTCCCTGTCTGCTCTTTGCCTCCACCAGGACGTTTGAAGTCTGAACCATCGCCTGACAGTGAAGAAAAGACAGCCTCTCCCTCTGCAAGCTGCATTGTGTTCTGAAATATGCTGTCAATTTCTTCAGTAGTGATAAAAATTTAACTCCTGTTTTAGTTTTTTTCATTGATAGACCAGAATAGATCTGTAGATTTAGAAGGCTTATACCATCCTTACATCTACTCTTGGACTTTACAACCTGCTGTTAACACAACAACTTTACTTACTGAACAGGATGCAGTGAAACTAAGCAATCAAGCAGGAAGCTCTAAAACATAATGTAAATCCTCTTTTGTTGTTTTAGTCTGGTTATGCTTAGTGATTTTAGCTGGGGTATGTTGTATAAGTGATTGCTTTTATGGAAGGCAAGGCAGAAGAGAAGGTAAAAGCATAGTGCAAGGACAGTGTGATACTAAGATGCAGTTTATGAAACTGGCCATTATGTTGCTCAGTATCTCAGCAAATAAGGTCAAGTAAGGACTGATACTGAAGAATATTGCTGTTTGATAAAATAAGGCACAAAAATAATGCTGGTAATTAGTTATGAATATTTTTTCTTTTTTTCTTTTTTTTTTTTTTTTTTTGTTGTTTGAAACACACTTTTAAAAGCTTGAAATAGAATTCTCTGGTTAAAATAGGTCTGTGAATCTGGTTGGAAAAGGATAGAATACTTGAGCTATCATAGGATATCATAGGTAGGGCAACATCAGCTATGGTATAAATGAGAATATCTCAAGCATCATATTGAATTTGTTCATAAAGGTGCTAAGTGACAAGTGATGAGGAAGTCTGCTTGTCCTACCAGATGCATGCCAGCATCTGAGATTTCTGTTGGTCTAGACAGCCCACGACTGATGGCTTGGAAATGCCTTTCTATAAGGATTGAAGCAATTCAGGAGCTTAAGTTACAGTAGGTATCTTGAAGTATTTTTCTCACAAACATATAAAATAAGTTCTGTCATTTTTTTAAAAAAAGCATATGATACACTTTCTTTTTGTGTGCAAGTATATTAGCCCTAAAAAATGCTTTAACTTAATATTTTTTGGTACATCTCCGCTACAGAATTGTTTGCCATGTGGCAAAATATAAGCAGCAACAACCATGTTTGTACAGAAAGTACTCAAAAGGATCTACGTTTTTAGGTAGACTTCTAGGTCACAGTTGAAGAACTACCAAGAGACTTCTGCAGGCACAATGATGTTGTTGGAACAGTGCGCAAATGTCTCAACTTGTTGAAACAAGCCAAAACAAGATCATTTATTCATAGGTAATTGCATCAAATCAAGTTTGAGGTAAAAGTAATTTTGCCTGTGGAGGGAGATAATATAATGTAGCTAATATAGAATAGGAAAACAGACTTCAGGAGCAAAATTAGTTCCCAATATAGCTTCGGTGGAATCAGTAGATGTTACACTGGCAATGAATATGACTCATCATATAGAAAAAAAAAATATGAATATGACCTTTTCAATATATGTGAAAATGACCTTTTTTAATATGTTAGCAATCACTTTTAAGAATGTAATTACTAAATGCCATATTTCCAGATTAGTTAGCTAGAGTGCTGTAAATACATTTATCTAAGAATTTTTTTTTAAAGTCTTGGGAGAAGTTCAGCAAAGTGGCACACCTGCTTAGTACTTTGGCACTTTCATGTGACACCATGGGCTGTAGTTTTCTCTCACTTATGCCACGTAATAGGAAAGCAGGATTTCTGGCCAGTATATGTGAACACATATTTGCCCTAGATTAATCAATCTGAGAGAGGATGGTTATTCTGCCAATATTCGTATAACAAACAATAGCTTCAAAATATAGCTATAGAGTCCCTATAATTAAGTTTTGTGTTCTGATCAGAATATGTTGACTAGGCTTAGCATTTGATTTTCCTCTGTGGATTATGGCTTTTAAAGGGCTTTTTTTTTTTTTTTTTTTTTTTGTGGGACTGATGCTTGGGAAGCAAAACTTCCTCAGCTGTCCAGCTAAAATCAGTTCCAGCCAATACTGTGGTCCAAAAGGCAACCAAGAAGAAAGCTGTGGCTTAAACTCAGTAAGAGAACTGGCTTAACCTTCAGTCTATATGTACTTTTTTTCAATCCACACCCTCCTATACACAGCTTGAGGAGGATATTGAAGGTAAACTGTAGGATAACACAAGTATAATATAAGAACTGTACAAAATTCTGAAGGGGAATGGCGACACAAGTTGTATTTTACCATATGTCTGTACCAAGCACTGAGCACGATCTTGCTTAGTGCCTCCATGAGCTGTCAGACCTGCAATATAACTACTGATCACTGAGAAAAAATAAAAAATGTTTAAGTCAGAATTTGAAGGGAGGGTAGCGAAAGCTGGTTATTGTTTCATTTCTGTCTCAGCCCCTTCTGAACCCATAAAGATAGCAGAGGGTGTGTGGGGTTTCTATTAAAGAGATAATAATGGATGTGAAGTGTGAAAGAAATGCAGTTGGATGCTGCTTTGCACTCACTTTAATCACTTTTCCTCCCTACACGGCTGCTCTGCGCAGCCCCACTTTCGGGCTTGGTTTACCTCCTACTCAGCCTTGCTGTGGCCAATGTGGCTGCAGGAGCTGCAGGGAGTTGCATCTGGGGCAGCCAAGGGAGGCAGGGGTCATCATCCACAGTGGCAACCTGCCCTGGCTGTCTGTGCAGCAGGTGTTTTCTACATGGTTTCTGGGCATTGGTGCTGTGGACTTGGGTGCCTGTCCTCTGTCATCCATCCCACCACTGCTGAGGCACACTTCGGCTCCTCCTGCAGCAGAGCAGCCTGCCCTGCAGAGAGCCTGGCTCAGACAGGACCAGGCATCGCCCATTGCAACAGCTGCAAAACATCACGCAGTGTAGACAGATTCCCATGAGAACGACTGTCCCAGGTGTGTCACCCTAAAGCACATATTTTCTGGACAGATGCAGATCCACACTGAACATAGGTCAGAGAAGAAATCATCAGCTCTTCCTGTGCTTGGCCTCTGAAACAAGAGGCAGGTGATTTACATACAGAGGGAATCTGTTTTTTCTGATTATCAATTTTTACTAGAGGGATATGCTCAGTAAGGTCAGTGGTTCAGCATAGGGGTAAGGGTGGATAATTTCTTGATTTATTTCTGTGGGCTCACTGTGGGGTCTGTGGCTCACCAGAGACCCCAGAACAATGCAGAAACATAGTTTTCCGCATGTTGGTTTTCAAGTAAAGGATGAGACCCTTGATTTCACATGGGCTAGATCGAGGCATAGAGAAGGTCACTTCAGTGCAGGATTATTAAACTTCTCCTCATTTACTCCTCTGAACCACAGTTTGATCTACATGTCCGTAAAAGCTTTCCTGATTATGTATGTGTGTGTGCATGCCTGACATAAAAGAATTATGCACCAAAGAAGTGAAGATATTGAAAAGAAGTCCCATAAAATATTTTTACACAGAACAGCTGCATGTCTAGTCTCTTTAGCTTTATGTTACTTTCTGAAAAGTAGCTTCAAATTTCTCAGTACAAAATTCTTGTTCTTTCAGCTATTCTGTGAAACTTCTCTTTTAAGCCCAGGCACCAACACGTGGCTCTCTTTTCTCATCTTTCCTCATGCATCTGCATCAGACAGATGGTATTTGTTCAGCAAGACAGCTAAAGTCACTGCTTTTCAAACTTGTACTATGTATTACATTCTCCTACTTGACTCTCATTTTAAATAAACCTTTGTTCTTTGTCTACTCAGAGACCAGGAAAGGGACAATTTGACTGCAAAAGGACATGCTCTGGGATCAAACAGGGGTGCTTGTGGAATAGGTACAGCTCCACATCTGAGTTTTGATTCACCTTCATCCTCAATCATTTGGGGTTTTCTGGGTCGAGCAATAATCCGAGCAGCTCATTTTGACAGATTTAGAATGTTTCATACAGTAATTGGAATCTCTCTGCTTTAATGTCTTCATTCAAACATTTCTCTGATCATGGCACTGAAAGGGAAGTCTTATGCTATACATAGTTTTATGTGAAAAAATGAGGTTTATGTGATTATGGTAATAGTTCATAAAATCTAGCAGACAAAGAATAATTTAGAATTCATTTATTCGAAACAGCAGAAGTTAATATTCTTCTTGCCTACAAAAGAGTTTCAGACATTAATCTTTTCTCCTGGATTTCTGCTATTCTGCAGAGCTAGTTTAGATTGCTTCAGTATTACAGTTCCCCTAACTTCTTTTTTAGTCTCCTCAAAATATTATTTGTCATTAAATAAATAATGCTGATTCCATGAAGATAGTATCAAAGCTGTCTTCCAATTTCCCTGCAGATTTACGTAAGTATTTGGACAGAACACTGAATTTGTTTGGACAGAACACTATCTCTGTTTTGCAGCTAAGCATTTTACTGATACAGAATAAATCACTTCCCCACAACTGAAGATTTAAGATTTAAGCAACTTAGCATATCCTTTCACAATTTGAGAATTTCTTGCTAATAGTGCATTTGCTTCAGGAACAAGAACATTGTGTGTGTACATGTCTGTTTATATATGTTATTTGTATTATTTCAGCAGCATATTGCTTTTTTTGGTCTTTTTTCCATTTCTTTTTTTTTCCTTATCCAATGATCCTCCTCTATTTCTTCAGCATCTGTCTTATCTAAGATGCTTCAAACCTCCTTAAATATAATTTTAAACTGAGCTCATAAAAGGCTGGCAACAGCTTCAAATACTTAACTAGTTACTTGGGACTGAATTGTGTGCTCCCTTGGCCTGACTTTGTGGAAAGTCTTGTAGCTGAAAGCAGAAAAAATTTGGCATGTAGCCATGAGAGAATTGAAGAGCAGAGACCATAGGCACAGTGATTCAGATTAATCTCTGTATTAACTTCACTGAAGCAATACATCTGGAACACATTAAACCAATGTTGCTGTGTGATCTGTCAGTTATGTGCCATCATTCTAGAGAGCGGCCCTGTAAAGACCTGTCTTCCAGGTTAAATGAATTTAGTGATGATGAACTGACAGATCACAGGAGATGATTTTTCTTAGAGGTTTCTATGGGAGGAATCTGCAGCTTTCGGTGTTAGGCCCAATGCCTTTTCATGATTTTATTGGGGACCTGAAAATACAGGAAAAATTGCTGTTAATAAAATCTGTGGATGACCACAGGAATAAAATTTGCACAGAAATACGAGTATAGAGAAGGCAGGAAATTTCAAAACAACAAACTAGCCACTTGCCTTTTTCTTAATAGGGCTTGCTGGCTAATAAAAGTCCCTGACCACACATGCCTCTGTGTCTGTGTGTATGTGTGTACAAGGATGGAAATAACATAGTTCTCTTTTTTGTTAAACATTGGTGACCTCTGCTGAGCTTCTTGCATGCTCACTGTACCTGCGAGGTGCAGAGCTGGAGAAGGGGCTTTGTCCTTTGAGTCAGACAGGGGCTGGATGAGACCACTTGTTCAGGCCATTCAGATCCACAGGAGTGTGCCCCACCTTCCCTGGAAATCTCTGCAGTTTTTGAAATGTGATTTTTTTTGAGCTGTTTTTGTTTATGGCTTCATTGATTTACAGCTGTGAGTTACAGCTGGGCAACATTGCCCCGAGAGCTTTAAGAGAAGTGACCTTTTGGTTTATTCATTGTCACATACAGACTGTGAGGAGCAGAAACAAATAAGCTGTTGGTATCACAGAATTGATCTGAAGTGCTTTTGAGTTACAGTCCCCCCAAAAAAGAGGTGAACTCCTGACCTTGAAATTTATGGGCACTTGGCTGCTCGTTCTGAGAGTATGGCTTTCTTTCTGGGTCCTCCAGCTTCACCTATTCATCTAAAGCTAGGTACACATTTTTCATTTTTTTTTTTAAAAAAAGTCATATGCTGTAACTAAAAGGGGAAAAAAGTTCAGTTCCAACAATACACTCTGCCACAGAAAAAAGACACCTCTCTAGAACATAAGAAAAATCCCCAACAACAAGATGTACATCTGCACTTCACATCATCATTCCTATGATGCCTCATTTCTTCCCTTCTTTCCTTGCACAGGCTGGGAGACTGGCATTCCTGCCGGGATAGTCCCAAAAAGGCTGCCTGCAACAAGGAAAGCGGAATCAATTCATTGGGGTGATCAGCATCTGTCTAAAACGCAGAAACAGCACTGCTACCAATCGCTTGTCTGAGGTTTACGTTGGCATCCTTAGTCTCTGCCCCTGGCTCAGCAGCAGCAGTAGTACTGCAGAACCGGTGCGCTGAAAGGCTGTGCCAGAGCCGTGACGCTGTCGTCCTGGTAGGGCAGGATGCCAGGCCGTGTTCCTCAGCAGCAGGAGGAGGTAGCATCAGGACCTTTTTGCCATTTCACCCTTGCCTGGACCACCTGCCCCCTCACAGAAGCCTCTCAAGGCTGACAGCTGTCCAGTGCCCTTTGCACAAGACTTGGCAAAGGGCAAACAAGTTTCTCTGGGCAGCAGTGGATTTGATGAAGAATTACAGTCAGCCCAAGAGGAAGACCAAAGGCCATGCAGAAGTGCAGGACCAGTGAGCATGCAGCAGTATCTGCAAGGTTTTCTTCCTGGAATGGGCAGAGCTTGGCCAAGCTCTGTGCACTGCTGTGGGCTTGCTACAACCAACAGCAAGACTGGAAAGTACACGCCTGTTAATTAGTGGTGAGAATAAAATATTTCTGAAATAAGGTGTATATATACATGGTTCCATGTTGCTAAGCACAGTTTAAGGAAAATAAATACATCAACCAACAAAGGCACATTAATTTAATCTCACATGGGCCACAAAGATGAAATGTCTTTTTTAACAGTGTGCTGTCACAGTGCTGTGACAAATATGGTACGACTGCCAGGGTACAAGCTGAGCCTTATTGCTGGCCTGAATGTCCCAGACCCAGTTTCTGAGTACTCTAAGTTTATTAGCTTATGAGTGGAAAACTGTGTTTCTTGAAGTTTTGTCACGGATGATGCGTATTGTCTCTCTCCCCCTTCCCACCCCACGCTGCCTTTTGGAGTAACTGATTTCCTGGTGACACCCGAAGGCATGCAGGCACACCCCCTAGCCAGGGCATGAGCACACTGGCAGCAGATCAGCTCCTTGAGGAAGGATGAGCAAGGACTGGCTGCATTTACTGGTTGCAGGAATAAACACCCCTTCCCTTTAGAGTGCCTGTCCCAGTATGAATAATATTTCCATGTGTGATGCTTACGTTAGGTGAAGGGCATGAAGTATTTGGTATTTTGTTCCTCTGGGCTGAAGGTCCGATACTGCCCTCCTGCCCCCCACCCCGAGGGGTTTGGGTCACCATGTCTCTTGTGGCAGAGTTGTCCTCCACTCTTCTCCCACCCACACCCACCTCGACCCCTGTCCTTTGGTGGGCGTTTCCAAGGACTGTGACATCACATGCTGACGTAACAATCAGCCAGCAAGGCACGAGGGGTGGCTTGAGTGCTCACTGCCTCCAGGACAGCAGGGAAAGTGCCAGCACCATCACCATCATTGCTGGTTCACGCAGGTGAGCTGGGTTCACACCTCCCAGGGAGGGAGGGAACCGCCCTGGAAGGCCCCCAGCAAGGCCACCTGGAGCCCCCCACTACCCCCTTGATGCTCACAGCACACAGCCTACCTTGTACAAGCCTGCCTGACTTTTGCTCTAGAGAGGCGCAGACACACACAAGATTTATGTCAAATGGCAGCCTGCAAACAACCTTGAGACCCAGAGCCCCTGGATGAAGCACAAGGCTGTAGGAGAGGCTAGGTATTTCAAAAGGGTTTGAGAGTGTCTCACAAGCAGCAGGAATTGTCTGCCCCATTCATGGTGGGGCATTCATTTACAATCTGAGCAATGGCTTTCATGTTCTCAGAGATCCCTGACACTTATTTGCACTGGCGTAAGTTGATCAGTAGTGGAAAATTTACTGGTGTTGGGAAGAGGACAACCTAATTCAGGGAGCAATTCAGGGGATGAAGTGTGACAGGGAAAGATGGGGACAAGTCCTTTGTGACTATTTGCAAGAAGGTCTGTGACATTTAGGCACTTATTTGGGGCCTGGAAGACGAGTCTGGACTCTTCATTGTGCATGCATTATTGAGACAGTCTCAACCTCAAAAAGCTTCAGAAGCTTCGGATGCCTCATTCCTTCACATGCAGCAGTCATTAATTCATCCCAGAGCCTCACCTCCATACCTCCTTTGCCTTGCCTTGGGTCCCAAACTGTCCCTACCCCTATCTTGCCTGGACCCCAGGTGTTCTGTGTCAATACTTGTGTGATCATCATGGTTGTCCCATGGTGGAGAGATATGTGTGGGTGGTGCCCCTTGCTTTGCTGGAGACGAGATGTGTGGGACATGAGTGTGTGTCCAGCAGCTGCAGATGGTCCTCAGCTCCTTCCTTGCTAACTTCTTTTCTGCACAGCAGCAAGATGTCAGAGGTAGAAAACACTTTCCGTAAATTTGCGGTATACGGTGATACATCTGCCAGTGGCAACAACATGACAGGGAAGAACTTCTCCAAGATGTGCAAAGAGTGTGCTGTGATGGATGGGAAAGCTGTGACCAGCACTGACATTGACATCGTATTCAACAAAGTCAAGTGAGTGCTGCAGGGAGGCATGGTAGGCAGCACAGCTGGGTGGGAGGAGGGAATGGCAGGGGGCAGGCAGGCTCTCATGTGGTGGGCGGCCCTGGGGGATTCCCATCCTGCTGCCACCCAGTAGCAAGCAAACTTTCCTCTTGGTTTCCCCTCACCATAGGACAAAGGGTGCCCGCACCATCACCTTTGCTGAGTTCCAGCAGGCCATGAAGGAGCTCAGCAGGAAGCGCTTCAAGTGCAAATCACCAGAGGAAGCGCTGCAGGCTGTGTATGGCCTCATTGAGGGGAAGGAGCCCAGAAGTATGGGAGCCACGGTGAGTATGAGTTTCCTCACCTGCTGTGCACCTTCAGCTGCCAGGAGACCATTCATCCCTGCTGTAGGGACATGTGCTGTCTTCACACATAGGGAAGAGCTCTTTTGTGAGCTGTTTCCTAATGCCGGCTGCCTCTTGCTGGCCTCCTTTCTTGCAGAAAGCCACCAAGGTTGGTGGGGTCGAGAGGCTGACAGATACTAGCAAATACACAGGCAGCCACAAAGAGCGTTTTGATGAGAGTGGCAAAGGGAAGGGTCTTGCTGGCCGCCAGGATCTGACGGACAACAGTGGCTACGTTGGAGCCTACAAGGGAGCTGGCACGTATGACCAGACACACTAGGACTGAAACTGCATAAGGACACCAGGACTTTTCCCCTATAACATGAGAGGAGAGGCATCTCATGCAACCAGCCTTTTGTGTCTCAAATAAACATCTCATACAACCAGCCTTCTGTGTCTGTGTGCTCCAAATCTGACGAGGTGGGAATGCATGGGGTGGGCACTGGATGACTCCGAAGACCGGTACAGGTTCCCCATCTGACCACACTTTGATTCCTGTGTGTTGGGGTTAAATCCAAGCACAAGCTAGCCTTCTGGAGGAAATTCTATGGGCCAGCTAGTCCACTACCATCACACTCCTTTGCATTTCCAATCAAGTGAACATTAGGTTAGTTGCTCAATAGTCACTCATTACTATTTATTTTTATTCTCCCCTCCCAACCTGCTATACTTCTTGCTGTGATTTTTGGGGAGCAGTGTGTGCATGTTTTTGTATAGCTATGCTGAGTTACATTTGTGTTGATGGTTTCTGGTGGCAGACAGCCCACCAGTGGTGCCTGACCACATGTTGAAGAGCACTCTTACAGGGCATAGGATGCAACATATACCGCACTGTGGAGAGGGAAGGGGTACCAATAACACCAGTTCCTGCTTTTTGCTCTATCCTTCCCCAAGGTTAAACTCTGTCACCTGTTGCCAGCACTTGGCATGGTCGCTGGTTATTGTTTCCCCAGGCTTCAGGATGCTGTTAGCTGGGGAAGAGTTTGTGAGCCTGAAGAAAGCAAAGAGTTGTGGTGCAGAGGATCGGGAAGAAGGGGAGGCCTGTGTGGCGCCTGGCAGGTTCTCTGTATTTGGGAGAATGGTTTGCAAGCTCTGCCTGCACCCAAATCCTTTCCACAACTTCTCTCTCTTTCCCCCTGTGCCTCCCAGCCCTACTGCTGTGGTTACTGAGTTCCCTAGTGCTGACAAGGCCTAAAATCACACGGGCACTTGTTCTTTCCCCCTGGCATTTCAGCAGGCTGGTAGAATTATCAAGTCCCTTGTCTCTGGATCTGTGGCTGTGTGGCCAGTTTTGGGGTGCCCAATGTGGGGACCCATGCAGGACACACTGCTGGGCAGCAGAGGCCTGTGGGGGGCTCCTTAGGTGTGTGACTGGCTCTCATGCCACTGGGGCTGCCTTCCCTGCCAAGCGCTTTCAGTCTCCTGGATCTAGCCTAACTGAGCTTTTAGGGATAACTGAAACAGCACCTTCAGGACAGATTCCCTTGACATTATGGAGAATTACTTAGCTGTGCTATCCCAGTCCTACATGCCCTCATCATGGACCATGACATGGGTGCTCAAGGCACAATACTTGCTCAGAGTACATTACTCTTTGCCCCACAGCACTCAGGAATGTCCTCCTTGCTGCCCTAACCCCAGATAACATAGCAGTTGGGTGGATTTAGGAACTAACAAATCCCACTCATCACTTGCTCTCCTTTACACTGTCCTTACATGCTAATGACCTTTTAAGGTACTTCAAAACAAATCCATTGTGCCCCTAGATAACTTCTGCATGTAAAGTGATTTGGTGACTCTGGGATACGTGGCAGAATGTCCTACAGAAACGTGAGTAGGTACATTGGGCATAATTGGCAGGGTCTTGGTAGCCGGTGACTGCAGGGGTGACTTGAGGAGGAGGTCCACAGCCAGAGCAGGACTGGAGCAAATAGATACCTCCAGCAAGTGCTGGAGCAAAGAAACCCCTTGAGCAGGGGCAGGCACAAAAAAAACCTGTGGGAGCTTTGGGAACTGAAGGAGGTATGACTTTGAGAGACTGCAACTGGTGGAGAAGGCCACACCAGAGCAGTGCAGTGACAAACAAGGACGAGTAAAAGACGAGGAACCACAGAGGCTGACACCAATCTCCTGCACCACCCATGGCTTCCTTTAAAGCACTGACGGAATGGGAGACCAGGAAGCGTGAAGGAGAGGTGTCGGGGGCGGGGGGGGGAGGTGGGGGGAAGCTGCTTTATTTACCCCAAATATTTGTTTAATTGCTGGTCTTTATTTCTCAGTACCAGAATTGATAACTTAAAGTTTATGTTAGTTGACAATAAAATAAACTGTGAAATTCAGATCAAGACTGCTTCTTTGCCTAAGAGAGTAGGAACAGGCCATAGTAGAATGGAAACAATAACACTGGAACATATGTAAAAAAATAGGCCTTATGCCTGTTATTTAAATATTTTTGTGAACTCAGATCTTTAAAACACACACACAAGGTGGCTGCCCTCCGCAATGCTGTCTTGGTACGTTATGTCCTGTACAACAGTTTAAGCAAAGTACCTGTAAATTATGAGATAACAGGATGTTGTACGAAAAAGAAAAGCTAATGCATTCAATCAAACAGTGACAGAACATTCTCACATAGCTCTGCTTTTGGTGGCATAGCATTCTTTATATAAATACTGTCAGCAGGTAATTGCAATAGATACTAATATTTAAGAGCTATAATTGCTATTCCTGACACTTTCTCTTATTATTTCCTAAAGTGGCTCTACTCATCCTGTTGGTCTAGAAATGCTTCTGCAAAAACACAGCTGAGAGGCTGCAGGACTGTATGACAGTACCCCAGACCGGGACATAGCTCTCTAACTGTTTTCTGTGCTTTGTTGCGTAAGTCAAGTCACAGTCCCCTGGTCTTCCCAGGATGAAGGGCTGATTGATTTCTTCCCCACAACATAGCACTATGTGGGGAGCACAGCTGGGGCATGTTGCAGTGTAATCACAGAATCACAGAATCGTTAGGTTGGACTAGACCTCTGAGATCATCAAGTCCAACTGTTGACCTTATACCACCATGCCCACTAAACTATGTCCCAAAATGCCATATCTACATGTTTTTTGAACACCCCCAGGGATGGCAACTCCACCACTTCCCTGGGCAGCCTGTTCTGACGTTTGACCACTCTTTCGGTAAAGAAATTTTTCCTAATGTCCAACCTAAACCTCCCCCAGTCCAACTTGAGGCCATTTCCTCTTGTCCTATCGCTGTGTCACTATCACAGAAGAGACTGACCCCCCACCTCACTACAACCTCCTTGCAGGTAGTTGGAGAGAGCAATAAGGTCCCCTCTCAGTCTCCTCTTCTCCAAACTAAACAAACCCCAGTACCCTCAGCTGCTCCTCGTAAGACTTGTGCTCTAGACCCTTCACCAGCTTCATTGCCCTTCTCTGGACGCGCTCCAACACCTCAACGTCTTTCTTGCAGTGAGGGGCCCAAAAATTCACACAGTGTGGAAGGTTCAGCGTCATCAGTGCTGAGTATAGGGGCACCATCACCTCCCTACTCCTGCTGGCCACACTGCTGCTGATACAGGCCAGGATGCTGTTGGCCTTCTTGCCCACCTGGGCACACTGCTGACTCATGTTCAGCCGGTTGTTGACCAGCACCCCCAGGTCCTTTTCTGCCAGGCAGCTTTCCAGCCACTCATCCCCAAGCCTGTAGCGCTGCATGGGGTTGTTGTGGCCCAAGTGGAGGACCCGGCACTTGGCCTTGTTAAACCTCATACAATTGGCCTCAGCCCATCGATCCAGCCTGTCCAGGTCCCTCTGCAGAGCCTTGCTACCCTTGAGCAGATCAACACTCCCACCCAATTTTGTGTTGTCTACAAACTTACTGAGGGAGCACTCGAGCCCATCATCCAGATCACCAGTTAAGATATTAAACAAGACTGACCCAGTACCGAGCTCTGGAGGACACCACTTGTGACCAGTCGCCAGCTGGATTTAACTCCATTCACCCACAACAACTTTCTGTGCTCGGTCGTCCAGCCAGTTTTTAAGCGGGCTTAGTGTGCAGCTGTCTCGGCCATGAGCCACCAGCTTTCCTATGAGAATGCTGTGGGAGACTGTGTCAAAGGCTTTAGTAAAGTCCAAATAGATGACACCCACAGCCTTCACCTCATCGACTAGGTGGGTCACCTGGTCATAGAAGGAGATCAGGTTGGTTAAGCAGGACCTGCCTTTCAAGAACCCAGGCTGGCTGGGCCTGAGTCCCTGGTTGTCCTGCACATGCCATGTGAGTGCCTTCAAGATGAACTGCTCTATAATCTTCCCCAGCACCGAGGTCCAGCTGACAGGCCTGTAGTTCTCTGGATCCTCCTTCTGGCCCTTCTTGTAAATGGGCGTTACAATGGCAAGTCTCCAGTTGTCTGGGACCTCCCCTGTTGACCAGGACTGCTGGTAAATGGTGGAGAGTGGTTTGGCCAGCTTCTCCACCAGCTCCCTCAGTACTCTCAGGTGGATCCCCTCTGGCCCCACAGAGTTGTGGCTGTCTAGATGGCAAAGCACGTCATTAAATCCTTCCTCCTGAATTATGGGAGGTTTATTCTGCTCTCTGTCCCTGTCTTCCAGCTCAGTGGCTGTAGATTGCTTGTCTGCCTATTAAAGACTGAGGCAAAGAAGGCATTAAGTACCTCAGCTTCTACCTCATAATTGGTGACAATGTTCCCCTCCACGTCCAATAGAGGATGGAGATTCTTCTCAGCTCTCTCGTTGTTTTTAATGTATTTGTACAAACACTTCGCTGTCCCTCACGACAGTGGTCAGATTAAGTTGTAGTTGTGTTTTTGCCTCTCTAATTTTCACTCCGCATGACCTAAGGAGCTCCCTGTACTCTTCTTGAGTTACCTGCCCCTTCTTCCAAAAGTGGTAAAACCTCCTTTTTAACCTGAGTTCAAGCAAAGTCTCCCTGTTCAACCAGGCTAGTCGTCTTCTCCGCTGGTTCGTCTTCTGGTGCACAGGGACAGCCTGCTCCTGTGCCCTTAAGACTTCCTCCTTGAAGAATGTCCAGCCTTCCTGGACCCCTTTGCCCTTCAGGACTGCCCTTCAGAGACCCAAGGGACGCTCTTGACCAGTGTCCTGAACAGGCCAAAGTCAGCCCTCCGCAAGTCCATGGTTGTGGTTTGGCTGATTCTGCTTCTAACTTGACCAAGAAAAGAGAACTCTATCATTTCATGGTCACTAAGCCCCCGACAGCCTCCGACCACCACATTTCCCACTAATTCTTCTCTGTTCGTAAACAGTAATTTCAAGTGAGGTACCTCCCCTAGTAGGCTCCCTTACCAGCTGTGTCAGGAAGTTATCTTCCACACACTTCAGGAACCTCCTGGACTGTTTCCTCTCTGCCGTGTTGTATTTCCAGCAGACATCTTTTCCCCCATGTGTCCCCCATGAAGACAAGGGCTAACGATTGAGAGACTTCTGCCAGTTGCTTATAGAATGCTTCACCTGCCTCTTCCTCTTGGTTGGGTGGTCTATAACAGACTGTTAGCAGAATACCTGCTTCGTTGGCCGTCCCCCTCATCCTTACCCATAAGCACTTGGCCTTGTCCTCATAATTGTTAATCTCTACATAATTGAAACACTCCCTAACACATAAAGCCACCCCACCGCCTCTCCTTCCTTGCCTGTCCCTTCTGAAGAGCTTAGCCATCCATTGCAGCACTCCAGTCATGACAGTCATCCTACCATGTTTCTGTGATGGTGACCAAGCCATAGCTGTCCTGCTGCACAGTGACTTCCAGCTCCTCCTGTTTGTTGCCCATGCTGCATACATTGGTGTAGACGCACTTGAGCTGAGCTATCGATTTCACCTCCAACATTGGCATGCCACCCCTAGGTCCATCACTGGTGGGACTTGTTCTGTCCCACTCCCCCCTCAAACCTAGTTTAAAGCCTTTTCTATGAGCCCAGCCAACTCATATGTGTGAATCCTCTTCCCCTTTCTAGAAGCTGAACTCCATCTGTCGCCATTAGGCCCGGTGCCATGTAAACGTTCCCATGATCCAAACCAAAATTCCACCGATGACACCAGCCTCTGAGCCACGAGTTAATCAGGTGTGTTTTCCTGTTCCTTTCAGTATTTTTGCCCGCCACTGAAGGGATTGAGAACACGACCCGTGCTCCAGAACTTTCGAGCAATCTCCCCAGTGCCCTGAAGTCCCTTTTGATGGCCCTTGGATTTCTCTCTGCAATGTCATCACTATCAACTTGCATAACCAAGAGTGGGTAGTAATCAGAGGGCCCATATCAAAGATACGGGTTTGAGGTTCTCCCAGTATTTTCCATATGCCTTCATCCCAAAAGCTTATTAATGCATAATGGGTAGTAATCAGCAGGGTCCTGCTGATGCTTGTGGCCAAGCAGAAAGGTATACTGGCTTCATGGGCCCAGCAGTGTACTACCACCAATAATGCAGTTTTCAAGGAAAAGGTGGATAGGTACCAGCAATCTCACAGCTGTACCAGTGTCCAGGTTGGTGTGGCATCTGATGTCTCCATTCCTTCTGGCTGCATTTTAGACATCTCAGGACCTTTTAATTTTTGGGGAAAGGAAGACAAGGACTGCACTCAATAACCAAGCAAACCTTGAGTGTATCTCTTTGTTCAGGCCTCAGCTTTCTTGTAATTAAATGACTCCAGAAATTGCCCATATGCAGTTCTACAAACACACACAGGAACACATTGTACTATTAGTTTCTTTTATACATGTATATCTATATCTGGCACGGAAAAATCTGTGGGAGCTTTGGGAGCAAACCAAGAACTTTGTACTTGTGCTTGTGTGAGTTCTGGTTTACATTAACTCAGGTACAATGTGACAGTGGAGGGTGAATTTCTGAGACATAATTTAATCTGTACTTCATCCTGTAATCTAACTTGTCTAGTACTTCAGCACCAACAAGAATCACTACTTGTCCTGCTTATTCCTTATAAGCAGAAACTACAATAAGATAAGGAATGCCATGTCCACTCCCTAAGGCAGCCACAGAGTGGACAGACAAAAAGGAAGTAACAGTTGACTGGAGTTTAAAAATAATACCTGATTACTGCATGCCCCTGGGTAAGCAGTAATACCAGTGGATATAAGATTTTAAAAAGCGAAAAATATGCATGTATCAATGACAGAGTCAACAACACATTTGCAAAAAAAACCAAAAACAAAACCAAAAAAACCCCAAATGTTTATGCTCTAGTGCATTGAGAGCCTGCAAAAACTGAGGTGGCAC
This sequence comes from Leptosomus discolor, assembly GCF_034619465.1. Classification (NCBI taxonomy): domain Eukaryota; kingdom Metazoa; phylum Chordata; class Aves; order Leptosomiformes; family Leptosomidae; genus Leptosomus; species Leptosomus discolor. Next base: position 44,737,174 of record NC_141419.1, on the reverse strand, counting down.
CTCAGTGCAAAGTGTGTGGGGGAGGTCCTGTTATACCACTGTCATCTGATACTAAACACCTGTACTATTTCATACGATTCTATAATATTTGCTCTCTTAAAAAGGCCATATTATCCAGGAAACCATCTATGCTGGGAGAAAAAGGTCAGGAGCCTTCGTCTTGGTGGTGGCTGAAGTTTATTGCACATCACTTCTCTGCACTGTCCTTTGATGGTCAGAGGGAGCATGAGGTCCTCGGGAGAGGGCTGGCTGCTGGTGCTCCTGTTGCAATTTAAACACATTTGCATAGTAGTCAGAAGAATGAGGCCCATGGAAGCTCCTAGAAGAAAAATGTAGCTGCACACATACAAACGGCCCAGTTTGGGGGATTTACCAGCAACAGTGGAAATCTTCCTGAAACAAAATGACATTGATAAGCTAGGTGTTTATACCCAGCTATGGCTAAGACACATCATTACCATTGAAAAAGAGGGAAGCACTACCTCCAAATCACACAACTGTTGGGAAAAGAAACACCAAACCAAGCCAAACAGTCAATTTACAACTGCTTCAACGTAGAGTCGAAAAAATACCCGAAGTCCTGCTCTTTGGCAAGTTCAGTGAGCTTGTTCCTCTGGTGCATCTCTTGATGTATCCCTGCCCCCCACAGCCGTTCCCTTCCATGCAATTTCCTTGCTCTATTCTAGAAATACAACTCAAGACCAACATTAGCAAAATTGATGAAATCTGCACACAAATTAGAACAAGCTCTGAAGATACAGCTACAGTGGCTGTGTAGTAAGAACTGAGGCAGTAGGACAGGATGTTATTGAACACAGGTAGGAAAGAATGATGAGAAACTACACGTGAGCGTGTGCATCTGTATATGTGTAATGTTTTTAAACCAAAGTCTTTAAACCGTGCAAGAGACAGTTATAAAAGGCCTCTGCTACCTGTTCTGCCACTCTGGCATGCAGCTACGGTCTTGGTGCTTTTGCTGTTGCTGAAACTAGCACAATTCCAGTTCAATAAAGCAGAAAGAAGGAACAGATGTTGATGTCAATGTAGCCACTGTCTGGTGGCAATGTGGCAGGGCAGACAAGTGAGCATCTGTGCAAAGTAATGCTTTGTGCTGCAGCGCAGGCTGTTGGCTCACACTATTTTTTGTGGTACTGAACCCTTTCTTGCAAAATCATTTCTATTTTTTTTGTTGCAGATTGTATTTCTCACATGACAGAGGCACGGGGAGGTGGGCACTCAGCTTACCAACCCGCTGTCACATGGGGTGTGCCAGGTGGGCAGCTGTAGCTGCATCTGCGTGGCAGTGGGAGTCCTTTGTTACAGTTAAGCAAGGCCTGAGCCTAAAAGGTTCTTAGCCTGGTAGTTTAAGGCACTTGCAACAGTAGAGAGACATGGGAAATTAACGATCTGTGCACCTTTATACTGGACTGGTCATACACGTGCTATTCACAAAGTTACAAATTTTAATGGACAGCAGTGTAATGCTTTCCCTAGCTGCCTCGTTTCCTCTGCTTCTCTGGTTATCGAGAAACGTGCACATCTCCACTGCCTCAGGGAAGCAGTGGTTGTACTCAGCGCAGAGTTAATTATATGCCAAGGAACCCAGTGGGTATTCACCTCAATTAACAGAAAAATTAACATTTAAAGTAAAAATGCCCATTTGGAGATTGATGCGCAGTGCTAGCCTGGCTTCAGAGAGCTCTGGGTAGTTGGAGAACTGTTGTTTTCAGTCCGGTTAGCGCTACATCACTCTGACTGTTGTTTCAGAGGAATCCATGGTGTAATACAAGCCCAAAGCAAGATGTGCATGTCATAGGCTTGTCTCTTTTTTCCAGCACTATTAACCAATCTAATACAGGCCAATTTCTTTCCCTACACACTTCATCTTTCTGACAGTCACTGCATGCTCCACCCTCATTCCTCCCTCCTTATACCCTGCAAACCTTCACACGTTACCCAGCTGCCCCAGTAAAGGTGTTTGTGTCTCAACACTCATCTGCCTGTAGTTACAGTAGGAGGCATTCAGCTGTCCAGTCTTGCTCATCAGCCCTACAACCACTCCCCACTACCACCGGGCCCCCAGGCCACCTGGTGGGGAGAGCCGGGGCCCAAAGCTGGTTGTGCCGCTGTCTTGTGTCGCACCATGGCGTGTAGCTCTGGGACACGCTGCTGAGGAATGATCCTGACTCTTGAAGTGGCTCTTTTCCATCTGAGTCTGGGATCATTTCAAGTCCAATACTGTTTTTCTTCACTGCTGTTTTTCTTCACTGTCAAGAATTGGTGCTTTTTTTTTTCTCTCTCTTTTTTTTCCTTCTTCTTCTTTTTCTGCATGACTTACAGGCTTTCTGTCCTCTCTAAACTTACAGCTGGTAATTACAATTGCCGGCTTAATGTTCCCCTGTTCTATTCAACTCAGATGCCACCCTCACTCCCTTCTATGCACATGTGGGACACACTCTGTATCTTTCTGCCTGCAATCCCCACTGCTGGTATCACTTACAAGGCAAGGGGACAGAGAGTTTCAGAAGTTTTCGTTAATCAACCACAGCTAACCATTCCTGATATGAATCATTAACAATTTGTCCTCACACGGAACTTTGCTTCACAGCAAGCAGCAAACGGACGAATGAGTTCCTCCGTGACACACAGGCACAGCAACAGCCTGATGGGAGGGAGAGTGCCAGAAATGCTCGGAGAAGTGCATCAGTCTGATACCGCTCAGGTATTGCCGCCTCCTGGCAGCCATACAGCTGCCTCAGCGCACAGCCCAGCTGCACAGCCGCTCTCATATGTGCTCTTTATCAAACCTGCAGTTCTGACTGTGTCGATTTCAGGTGTGAAAACTACAGGTATATTTCGTGGACTGATTAAAAGCCCCCTTTTCGCATAGTGTTTGAAGCAGGTGGAGATTGTGCCAGGGTTTTTAAGAAGTTTGGGTGGGTCTTTATGGGAAAAGCTGCATAGCCTCCCGTGCTCCAAAAAAACCTCCATGGTTTTGTAGATTTGAGCCCTAACCAAAGCTGTACTTAAAGTGTGTTTCCCTCCACTGAAAAATCCATTTAACATGTTCTCACCTGCTCCTTCTTCTCTGAGTTACTCATACCAGCATCCCTTCCTCCATGCTGCAGTTTGCTCCCCTTAGCTCTGCTGTGACAATTACTTGTGGGGCTACACTGCCAAATGGCATTTCTCGTACGACTCAATCTAAAAATAAAGACAACCAAATGTAGACAGGCCAAAAGACAAAAGCCCCTTCAGCTGAAGCTGCAGTCCCACAAGTGGGACAGTGGAACAATTAGGCCAGACCTGCTATGCAGGAAAACTACCACAGCAGTACAGCGTAAGTCAGTCAGTGACTGATCCCCCTCAAACACAAGTACCTGCTTGAAGAGTTGTCGACCTTTTGGGCTTTGTTTATTATTCAGATTCATATTCAGTCGCATTCAGTTTTTGCTCTCCTGAGGACTTGAGCTTGCAGCAAAAGCTAAATGAAAGACTAAGATCTCTCTGTTGTTATTTCAGAATACCTAGAATAGTTGCCTGCACCTTCGAGGAATGCTCCATGTGGTATAATGTGACTTAAATCCTGCACATCTGATACCTGTAATGCAGAAATCCTTGGATCACTGACATCCTGACACCTCTAACCTTCCAGATCCAGCACACTATCGTTGAAAAGCAGTATCTTAGAAAGGCTCAGGTGTAATAAAACACATATATTTTGGGAGGTTTTCCTGCTAGTCCTGAATAGCTTCAAAAGCAGCCCAGGCTTCGGTCAGGTACCTTTCAGTGTCAACAGGGGAATCTCAGTCTTCCAAAATAATCACAGTAATTCCATAAATACACATGCTCTGCACAGCACGAGCATTTTTCAGAAAGCACTTAAATATTAAAGGCTCCTTGTTGAAACAACATGTTTTGTAAAACAGTGTCTTTAATTTCAATTTTAAAACCTAATCCATTTATTTCACAATACTTTATATTCTCATTGTAAACTTCTATCACATAACAGTAAGGTTAAAAATAATCAAGTAACACCAGAAAGTGACATTCACTCAGAAGAGAGGGGAATAAAAATTCCTCCAGTTTTGTTGCATCATTGCATCAGATAATGCTGAGAGAGAGATATCAGGGAAATTGAGTACTGTCATTTGCTAGCTAGGAGAGATTTGTGCAATTTGTTTACAACTAATATCCCCATGAATGTACTAATTGCACATGTAGAGCTAACAATTTCTCTGCAGCAGGATTAAAGCAACAAAACATCTACATAAAACTATGGCAAACTTCTATACAAGCTGTTCATGTAGAAAAATGTTTCTTGAAAACAAAACAAAAAATAAATCATCTTCAATATAAGTCATGTTTGGTCACATTTGAAACATGTCTTTCAGTAGCACGTGCTTTCTGAAGTGTCTTGCACTGGACACCAAAGATTGAACTACCAAAAGTCACCAGGTATTTTTCAAAAATAGACCATGAACTTAGTAAAAATTAAAAAATAATACAGTAATTCCTACATTTACTTATAGTCATCACTTTCATGAAAATTCTTTCACACTTTTCACTAAGTTGCCCACAGTTTCTTTGCTAGAGAAAAAAATATCACAGCATCTCTAAGAATATCCTGTTCGCACAACAATTACAGACATATGTTCTAACCAGCCATATGCAATAAATATATCCAACTCTAAATCTTATTCTTTATATTCTTCTAAAATCTCTGTATCTAGTAGATGCAATGTATGTAGATTCCCGAGATATATCTAAATGCCAGTAAAGTAAGCTGCTTGTGAGGAAGAAGTGATAGAAGATTTGATATCTATAATATTTAAAATGAGATTGGACAAACAAACCATAAGGATAAAAACAGAATCAGAAGTTGATGATGTTATTTGTTATTACCATTGCTACACTTGCACATTAAAGGAGATGCACAGCGCATTACAGAAGAATAAGACAAATACCTTTTCCTGAGATGCTCACAAGGATTAACAGCAGGACAAATACTAACACCTAGAAGCTGACAAAAGTAATCTGCACGTCTACATGTCTGTTTTACAATGTTTGAGCTAGGGGTGAAATTTAGCTTTAGAAGGGATAAAGTGTGGTGAATTCTCACAAACGCTTTTCAAGAAAGGTCTGAGAAAAAGACAGAAATTGCTGCTCAAAACACAACACAAGGAGCTTTGGGATACCCAAAGAGATACATGGAAAAGATATCTCTGGAGAAGGCTGAAACAGCACAGAGAAAGAAAGGTGCTGCTTCATCACCTTTCACTATACAGCTGTCTTTTCAGGAATGCAGTAATGGAGTTTATGTTAAAACCCAGAATCATTGTCTTAGGTTGTTCCAAGATGAGAGCAAGCCCCTGAGTTCCCAGGTTTCACCAGGAAAAAAAATAACTGCCTGAAGGACAGTTTTTTACAGCTGGGCTTGCACATGAGATAAGGAATGAGAGAAGTTGGTCACATTTGAAGGAGAGGATGATGTTAGCAATTCACATCTCCCAGTTCCCCTTTGCCTACATTACTACTGAGAAGAATACAGTTTGGTTTTAAAGGGGCTTGGAGGTAAAATCAAGCATGCTATCAGTCAAAGTGACTGACACATTTTCACAGTGAATTTCCTTCACAGTGAGAAATGTTTATGCTATTCTTCCTTGGGGAGTGAGAAGGCTGGAATAACTCTTAATGAATTTGAGGACTAAGAATATTAATAGCAAGAATCTAAATTCCAATCTGCATTCAAATACAAGAGAGGAAGAGGTCTGAAAGACATTAAATAGGCTTTGCATGACCACAAAATGTAATGCCAATAAAGCTGTAAATAAAATTAAATGAAATGTAGCAAAACTGTAAGTGTCTGCTCTGACATCCATGCTGCTTGCTTTGGGGCCTCTCCACTTTCAACATGCTATTTCAGGGCTTGGATATTGCGTAGAAGGCAAGAAAAAGCAACCCTGCAGACACAGGGCTTAGCTCTGAGCTTTGCAGAGTGAAAGCTGCAGTACAAAAATCAAATTCACTCAGTTTCAGACACTGAACTGCTTCTCAGAGGGTGCTGGCTGGAGGCAGGGAAGCTGCTGTCCTTCATGCTGTTAGTGGGAAATGTCGTAGTAGTAGTTACGTAATCTCAGCTCGACCGCAACAAATCCTGGTCGGTCATCCACACTGCGGAAAGACAACAAGTATCACTGCGTAGGAAGGAGAAAGCTGGCAAGGTGCGTGGGCCCTGTAATGCTTGGGACTTTACCTCAGTGACAGATCACTTAAAGCGGCTCACAATATTTCAAGGCTACCAAAATGATGCTACAAAATTAATACTAAGTAGCAAATGTCACTACGGAGCATCCAGGCAGTGGATTCACTATCATGCCTCCTACTTTGTGGTTATAATGCGTACTGTCATACTATAATGCATACTACATTCATACAGAGTGTCTTAGCACCACTGAGAGGAGCCCATGCACACACCATACAGCTGTACTATCTTTCCTCTATATCTGCAACAATTTGTGGATTTGGAAGAACACAATTAAATTGACAACAAGCCCTTACAATAAAACATCACATATTGAGGTAGATAGACAGCCTGACTTGAGGCTTCTTTTTAATTTTTTTTTCTTTCCAATATTAAAGATACTTGAGTAAAAACAAATAAAAGGCAGCATGCTTTATGATATCCTTACTGTTCATGACAAAAAATGATCCCTTTCACTCTGGAACAGTTATGGCATTCTTCCAGTCAAATGAAAAGGCAGAAATTGTTTTATATCTCCACACTTTTTCTAGAGCACTAGGTGTAATAAAATTAACAAAGAAGCAAGGTACCTAAAAGTGAAGTACCATAGCTCCTTAAACGGAAACCAGAGATCTTTGTTGGACACACACAGTCTCCAGATGGCAAACTGGAAGAATAAGTGACATTACAGCACAGTTTGGGCGCTTTATGGAGACCTTCCTACAGCTGAAAGTAACTTCAACAGAATAGTTTAAAATGATAAATCTTAAAACATTTTTAATAATGTTTTTGCAATATACTAATTAAAAAAGAATATCAGGCTTTCTCCTTTTTCTTTGTATTTCATAATTCTAACTTCTGAATTGTTATTGATCAGAAAAAATGTTTCTGACATATTAGATACGATCTGAAAAGATGTTTTCCCTCTTACTAATAGGAAGTCAATGTGGGATCCAATCTGAGTATATTCAGAAATGAGAGAAGAGAAAAATAGGTCAAAACAATTAATTATTGAGGAATGGAATGAATAATTTGGCAATGTGACTTCAAAATTTCAGTAAAGAGAAGGTCTTGGAAATGAAAATTAAACAAAATACAATCCAAAATGAAATAAAAATAATTGCTTAATTTCAAACTTTCTTTTCAAAATACATGACTGCCCTTTTTGTGGAATTACTTGGGTTTTATGATATCCGATTTTTTTGATATATAACTTTTCCTGCATAATCAGCTGTGCAAAATCAGCTTCTTGCAGTACACACAGTAACTCAAATAATTTTCACCTGGAAGTGCAACTGACTCCTTAGTTTGGAGGTTATTTGTAAGCTGAAACTACATATTTGGAAATATAGCGCCCTGCCCACCCCTCCCCCTTTCTGGCTATTAACTAAGTAGATTAAAACATACTTCTGTTACAACAGAGAGCATCACATCATACTCACTTGTATGTCCAACACAATTTCATTAGATCATAGACTTCTGTTGGACAGACTTCAGGACACTCCATTCGTTCTCCTCTTTCAATCATCTGTGCAACTTCACCACCTTTCATTCCCTAGAACAGTGTGACCAGAACAGTCATCCAAGTTGCAAATGATTACACCACACATGCTAGTACAAAACAAACAGAGGCATGGAGTTTATTTTTGGGCTATCCTTTGACTCATTTGTTGCAACAGATCGAGCGTTAAGGCCTGCTTTGGCCTGCAATAACTCTTTTTAGGTAGGAAAAGGTATTGGTTCAAATTTGCTCTGAATTTTTACAGAAAAAACATTGCCAGATACAACTACTCACCTTATATGGTTTTTGTCCATAAGAGAAAGCTTCCCACATTAAAACCCCAAAGCTCCAGACATCACTTTTGCTAGAAAATTTGTAGAAATTCATGCATTCAGGAGCATACCACTTGACTGGCCATTTTCCATGACTTTGTGCCTAAAATAAGTCATAACAGAAAGGAAAAAAAGCAGTCTAGAGACAGTGGTAAGTAGTAACAACATCAGAATTCATATAAGCCAAGTTAACTTAGATCTGCACACTTTTGTACTAAGTACTATAAAATTTGTGATGCAGCTGGCATTAGAGAGAATGGGTAGCAGCTTCTTCAAAGTGTTACAAAATTGTTCCTAATCTTCCACTTTCAAAATAATGCACTGAAATGAAATCTATGGTAAAGCAAAGCAAAACGTGACATGAAGTCATATTTTTAGTGGCATTTAATTTAAAGCTGCTCTTTAAAAGTAAGAATTTTCATCTAGGCTCTCCACAGAGGGCGAGATACACATCCAGCTATGCTGAGTCTCATTATTACTTGAAGTTGACGCTCCATTTCAAAGCACAGCAACCGCCTTGTGGCAAACTGCAGTTTGATTAAATCATGCCGTAGCGCTGTGTTACCACAACACGAGTGTCAAGCTATCACAGCACAGTGCTAGATTAGGTGAAAGAACCCCACTGCATTCTGTGGAGTTGTAAAGAAAGCGGGACTTTGATACCAATTCTCAAACCTCTGACAAGCAACTAGCTAGGCTAGTGGCAGTGATTTAACATGTACTGCCTTTTCTGGCAGCAGTTACTGTTCCCACAGGAAGGTCATCAGAAGGGAGTATGTGCTTGCTCCTCCTCTGCAGCGTTTCATGGTGTGGCTTATTAGTTTTAAACAGCCGATGAAAAGGAATAGGCAGAAGGAAGAAACAATTTGAACTGCAAAAGCAATATATCAGAAAAAAAGATGCTGACACAATTAAAGCCTTCATCTCTCACAGATAGTTTTACCTTATTAAATGTGGGAGTTATTTCATCCCCTTTAGCTGAAATCAAATGAATTTAAAACGAAGCTCAACAAATTCTGCTCAGATCAAATGATTATTCACCAATGGTAACCTTTCAAAAACCTCCCCAAATTCAGTTCTATTAGTCAGTAATACAGTGCTCTAGCCTAGATTTTCTTTGGACACGGCGAAAACCTTAAGTGCCCAAAAGTTCGTATCTGCAACAAAGACATTTTCTGCCTTTTTTGTAAGGAGGTATCTCATTTCCACCATAAATTTCAATCTTCTAATGACAAGTCTACCAAAAGTAAATGAAAGAAGTAAGCAAATAAAAGAAGGGACTACCTTTTTCCTCCCTACACATCTCTTAATGTTGATCATGCATTTTGAAAATCAGTGACCTACTATCAGGGTATAAAATAATGGATGATACATATTATTTCTAATTTTCAACTTTTAAAAACAAGTGCACTTCAACTGAAAATAACCTTATTAAGCTATACTACTATACAGCTTTCATGTCTTGTGCAAACCTTACCTTATAATAATTTTCATCAGCACTAAGAGCTTTAGAAAGTCCAAAGTCACTAATTTTGGCATAATGTTGGGTGACTAATAGAACATTCCTTGCAGCCAGATCCCTATGAACAAAGTTATTCTCCTCCAGGTATTTCATCCCCATGGAAACCTGATGTACCAGCTCTGTTATATTCTTCTCCGTGACATGTCTGAAAAGCATAATTGAATTCTTAAGAGGTCAGGAGTTCATTTTCATGACTTTTCATGAAGTTCAAATATAAATCTTTACTATGAACTCCTCCACATCATACCAGGAACTTGATGCACTTACGTTTAGCTAAGCTTTAATTAGAACAGGCAGCATAAGAATGTCCTGAGCAAGATGATATGTGATCATATCAATAAATGAGCAACTGAAGGACATGTGAAAATTCTTTCATTTATTCAAAATGCACTGTTTTACCAGAAATATTTGACAGTGAGGACGCATGCACAAGATAATCATGTCCCAGTGAAAAGTAAATACAATCATTAATTACTACATTAACAACATGTCAATTTAAAATTGCTCTTAAAGAAAAAAAAAAAAAAGGACCTGTATCTTTTTTCCCCTTTGGATAAATCCTACAAAATGGAATCAAAGCTTACATACCTATTTTTTTGCAAAAATTTGTTCAACGGCCCAAGTTCAGCCATTTCCATTACTAACATCCAGGCCTCAGCTTCACATATGCCTATCATTCGGACAATATATGGGTTATCCAGTTGCTGCATTACATTTGCTTCTCTCAGTAATTCATCCTTTATGGCTGGATCATTACTCTCATTCTTAAGAATTTTTACAGCCACTGACTTGGCACCCCTACAAAAAAGAATTCGGTTCTGGGATTAGTTGATGAAAAATTTGTGTGCAAAGGCACACAATCTTCATCTGATGTTTCTGTGCACATAGTAGAAACTGTGACAAAAGACAGAATTGACATTCAGAGGGGAAAAACACCGACTGCAACAGGAACATCTCTATCAAATGCTCAGAAGACAGCTAAGCAAAAGAGAGAGAATGGAAAGAACCTGAGAAAATTATAAATAATCATAAAAAGGTCTTAACAAGGTTGAAAAACAAATATACCAGACAAAATTTTCTTGCCCATTCTGTCAAGAATGCCATAAAGCTTTTCTCTAAGCACTGAGGTGTTTTGGGGATGAGAACATAACATGCAGCATTTCAAGGCCCCAAGGCAGTGCTCTGAAATCCTGAGAAACTAAGCCTACTTCTGCAACCTTCAGCTCATAGAAGTAAGTGAAAGAGTGACTGATGAGATTGACAGACCTCAAGTGTGAAACAAGATTAGCAAATGCACAAGCTGGGACCAAAGCCCTTTGAACCCCCTCAGACTGTACTGGAAAAAGAAAAATCCTTCCTGGCTCTGAAAACCTTGGTTAAAGAAATGCCTCTGGCTTCAGGTCATGAAAATGTATACATAATGAGCCCATGGCCTTAAACAACATACTGATAACATTTTACTATGAAAATACATGAACAGTCAGATGCTCCCATTTCTGCCAGTATAACCAGGTTCTGTTCCTACAGCAATTACATGATAAAAGAGGTCACAATATGTTCTGCCTTCTTGAAAATCAACATTCCAGCTCCATGAAACAGGTATTTATCAGGCTTATTTTAGGTGAAAATTTCTTTGCTACAGGTAAGCTCTCCACGGCACTCTACGCTATTCCTCAAAGAGCAGTAGTACAAATGGGAAATACTGAGCAGCATGACTGCCCACACAAACTATGGAGGAAGACAGTGGACTGCCCACTCTGCTCTCCCTGACAGGAGAGAAAATAGTCGTAAGGGACACCTTCCCACTTTACAGACAAAAATAATGGCTGGGAGGTGACTATGATGCAGGCAAAGAGATGTCTGCAAACAGAGGAAAAGAAAATGAGCGTATAGAAAATCAGCATATGCGTGTATGTACAAAGACAGAAATAGGTAAATGTTAGCCCAAATTACCTAGGTACACTCTCACCTCAGAAGACATGCAAAGATTACTGGTGTTTCAAAAAATAAAGGCTAGAGCTTTTACATATTAGACTCTGTGAAAACAGAAGGAAACACTTACTTTTTCATCTTATAGAACCCTTTCTTTACAGTACCAAAGTTGCCAGAGCCAAGTTCTCCTTCCTCCAAGGTTAACAATTTCCTGTCAAGAGTAACATTTTTTGGTTTCATTTCATCTGGATCAGCATATGGACTTTCATAGACCTCAGTATCCATGGGTAAAGCCTCTCTCTGATCACCTGCAGTTCAATCAATGAAAAAAATAGTCATTATGTGAGATACTTTTGGTGCCACAGCTACTATATTCACTCTTTCTATGTTCAAGATCATCAGGGTGTTTGACTTGTGCAGTCCAGCTACAGGCACTCTAGAACACCCCAAAAGAGAGTGAACTCCACCTGGTGACATAGTCTAATTATTGAGCATCTGTGTAACACGAAACCAGCAGGTTCCTTGCCAGAAGTAGGGTTAAGGGCTGGCCCTTCTCCTTAGTACTTTCCATTAGTTACCTCAGACAATTCTTCACTCAGAATGCTGCCTCATGTAGTTCGTTCTTAGGTACCATCTTTAACTGCATTTTACAGAAAGCCTGAGCACCAACTTGGCACTGTGGATGCAACAGGACACAATTCTTTTCATGAAGTGCAAGGATGCAGCTTTTAGACTCAAGGAAATAATAATCTTTCATTTCAACAAGGAAAAAGGGATTTCTGCTAAACAACTTTTATTACAGATGGTGACATCTGGCAGTGTCAGCTACTAGGCTTGAGCAATGGTAGTGGCTATATCAATACACAACATGGTGTGAAATATATGCAAGAAAAAAGAAATACGAGTTGAGGGGACATCTCTGGCATAAAGAAGGAAATTGTATTAACAACATAAATTACTCTGCCTACCTTTTTCTGCTCCTGTAAGACCTCTCTTCCTTTGCAGCACATAAGGATTAAAAGGTGCTTCATCAGGTGGGTGGCCAATAGTTGTCTGAAGCTGTAGCACACAAATAGAATTTTTCTGTTTAGCAATGAATAGGTAAGTTAGCATTTTTTTCCCCAAGGATTATGGTATAATGATTGCAAGAGACACACAGGTGAGAATTAGAAAGTAAGAAAGGGATCCAACAAAGTTTATTTCATTCTGGAGGTTATTGCTTGAGTAAATATGCAGGCCAAATGAAATATACACTGCTAAAGCATAAAAAGCTATTGCAAATATTTCAGAGCATTTGATCTGAGAGAATTAACTGGAATTGGTCATGCACAAATCTTATTCTGCAGATATTGAATTTACATGCTCTTTTGAAATCTGTCTTGTAACACAAGTAGTCATAAGGATTTCTCTTTAATCTGTCCTTCCTCCCTCTCCAAGTTATCTCTCTCCATATCTAAGCCATAGAGAAATTCCTAGCACAAATGGAAACAAAAAAATACTTCCCTGTTTCTGTTGCGGATGTTATAGAGTTACTCCACTTGGAAGAAACTGAGGTAAAAAGTGATTATTTAATAGGCTTCTGTAATGTCATGGACAAACATCATGGATCAGATACTAGGCCAATCTGCTCTAAAGAGGGAGAAAAATATGTAGTTCTTACTGTACCTGAACATCTGGTTCAAATACAATCCCTCTGCCTTTACTCTTTGTCAGAGGAATACTATGGAGCACACAAACCACCCCAGCAGAAACACGGTGTGTTCTGGAGGTCCTTGGCTGAAGGATGAGTCTGGCATAATAAAGTATAGACAAGAGAAACTTGTAATCTGCTTTCTTCTGTCTGTGAACTGTCAGCAACCAGGAATTACAGAACTTATTTCTGCAGTTTAGTCCCTTTTCCTTCTCAATGTAGAAATTTTACTCTACTCATGAGTGACCTCATCCTCCTAAGAAAGTGTTTTAAAAACAGAAATTCAAACATCAACACGAGTTTGCTCAGCTCAATCAGAAAAAAAGGAATATTCTACTTGCAAAACAAGTACAATGGATAGGGCTATTTTGCAAATATTCGAGTATAAAATTCTTCTTTTTAATAACTAAAGCTTTCAGTAGAATGAAACAGTTGTGGTGTTCAAGAGAAACAGAGCCTGAGAAACATCTAGGAGTGAATTATTGGGTGCAACAGAAGTTTTATCACCTGGAAACTGCATTTTGTAGGGAAAACGCCTGACCTAGATGGTACAGACCTTTAAATCCTAATTAAGTGATCTGCCCAGTTGGATGAAGCAGAAAAGGTTTCACTAAATAGATTTTACAGCAAACCCCTAGTAGGAGGCCAACACTCAGCAAGATTCTGGCCTAGTGGGATGAGCATGGTGTCATCAGGGACGGTAAGGGTAACGCTTTTGACTTGAATAGTTCAGTCTCATGGAACAATGTTGAAAGGCCATTTGCTATCAGGGCAAGCCACAAGAGTCCTGAGATGGTTCTGAGGTAGCTCAGGGACCAAACTGTGCTGATGATCTCAAGAACAAGGAGGCAAAAGAATGATATAAAACAAGATCCTCAGCACTAGTTTTGTTTTTCTAGCCTGGTACACCTTGCCAGGTCTGCAAGTTAAGAACTGTATTTCCAAGACCTGTATCACTCTATTTCAGACACAGGCCATTCGCTAACCCCAAAAAATGCACTAAGATTGGAACTCAATCCTAAACCTCTTAAGTGATGAACTGGCAGTTTCACTGTGAACACTTAGGACATTCTTTCCCTGCACTACCTCAGGATGTATAACAAAATGCTTATGTTCAGTTAAAAATATTAATCATCTTTTGCAAAGCAAAACCAAATCAGGTGGAACTATAATTACTGAGACCACAGTGATTTTAGTTTATGCATTTCATATATCCTGTATTGCTTCAGAACATGTCAAGAATACTTAGGTCTTTTTATCTTATTGCTAGTAACCATGACCCATCCAGGATCACTACCAAAAGGTGATCAGAAGTTCCACCAGATAGCTTCCTAGATGTATTTTTGCTTCCTACGTTAACTATATTTACACTTTAAAAGTGAGATCATTTTACATTCCAAAAAGTAATTGGAATCAATTAACTGAGTGGATGTAAAGCAATATGGACTGACATTAATATCTGCTGCTAGACAGATACAAAGCAAGCAGGTGCAAATTGCCACATTGCATGGGTTTTATGGAAGCCTCTGATCAACACTTCTTGGCCAAGGGGTCCAAAAGGAGAGTGGGGAAAAAAAAGGATAAAAATATGGTGATTTCCTAAGAAAGGGACTGAGATGCTGAGTCTTCAGCGTCAGTTTCCAGGATACTGGAAGGAAAGTCCTGAAAGACTTAGGAATGATAGAATCATAGTTTCAAAGGATACCTTTTGCATAGTTTACCCTTAAAATAATTTCTCTGTTAGAAATGTAAAGTGTTCAGAAAATGACACCTAGAAGAGACTGCATTGCTCGGGGACTCTTTTGCTTTTTGAAAACTTTGACAGGACTATCAATTGTCCTCTGTTCACTGTGGGGAGTACCTCACCTGTGCACCAAAAAGTGCAATTGGAATATCTGAACCCAAGCCTTGAAACGTCCCACAGCACATCCCTCACTTAAAACATTGACACCTTTTCTGTAGTCACAGTCAGGTAAAGTCACACAGATGTAGCTGTATCTCTAAGCTAACCAATGAAGCATGGCAGCATGGCAGCTCAGTTTTCCGTCTTTCCACAAACAATCAAGTGCTGGATAGAGTTTGTGTGGTTGCTGATACGTAACAAGGAATATAAATTCAGCCCACAGAAGGGTATACCTTGAGCAGATCTTCCTCGTCTTTAAATGAGTAAAAAGATTGTGTACCACTTTTCCTCATTGTAACCCAAGCTTACAAGAAATAGGATACAAGCACTTTTGGGAAAGGCCTTTAAAATTGGTAAGCTCAAGACTTCAAATGGACTTGGACTTACTGTTTGAAGTGATAACTTTTTGATAGCAATATAACCCTGAAGGCTGAATCATAATGATGGAAATTACCAATTCCACTGCAACACCTTGTATAGGTCGACAAGTAAGCTTCATTTGATTGCTGCTGAACAACAGGGCAGAAACACTTAAGAAGTACTCAGCCAGTACTGGATAACCCCACAAATTTTAAAAAACTTGCAGGGCGTAAGGTCTCATGTGATTAGAGTTGCAAACTAGAGAAGTAGTTAAACATCCCTCATTATAGGTCTCAGTGTATGAACTGGCCTATTTTGGACTGGCAAAACAGAGTTCATGTACACCAAATTCATGCATCTCAAGAATCCATTCACCAGTGCAGAACAGCTGGGAAAAATACAGCTCTGGCCATGGTATAGCTGACTCCTCAAATGGGATGTGTAGAGATGTTTCTGCTCTTTCCATTTCAAGACATATACAGGATATTGACATATTTACTATACAGGATATATATAGGCATCAGCCCGACCTTGGTGCTGGGGAAGATTATGGAGTGGTTCATCTTGAGGGCTCTCAAATGGCAGGTGCAGGACAACCAGGGACTCAGGCCCAGCCAGCCTGGGTTCTTGAAAGGCAGGTCCTGCATAACCTCCTTCTATGACCAGGTGACCCACCTAGTCGATGAGGTGAAGGCTGTGGATGTCATCTACCTGGACTTTAGTAAAGCCTTTGACACAGTCTCCCACAGCATTCTCATAGGAAAGCTGGTGGCTCACGGCCGAGACAGCTGCACACTAAGCCCGCTTAAAAACTGGCTGGACGGCCAAGCACAGAGAGTTGTTGTGCTGAATGGAGTGAAATCCACCTGGCGGACGGTCACAAGTGGTGTCCTCCAGGGCTCAATATTGGGACCGGTCTTGTTTAATATCTTAACTGATGACCTGGATGATGGGCTCGAGTGCTCCCTCAGTAAGTTTGTAGACAACACAAAATTGGGTGGGAGTGCTGATCTGCTCAAGGGTAGCAAGTCTGTGCAGAGGGACCTGGACAGGCTGGATCGATGGGCTGAGGCCAATTGTATGAGGTTTAACAAGGCCAAGTGCCGGGTCCTCCACTTGGGCCACAACAACCCCATGCAGCGCTACAGGCTTGGGGATGAGTGGCTGGAAAGCTACCTGACAGAAAAGGACCTGGGGGTGCTGGTCGACAGCCGGCTGAACATGAGTCAGCAGTGTGCCCAGGTGGGCAAGAAGGCCAACAGCATCCTGGCCTGTATCAGCAGTAGTGTGGCCAGCAGGAGTAGGGAGGTGATGGTGCCCCTATACTCAGCACTGATGACGCTGAACCTTCCACACTGTGTGAATTTTTGGGCCCCTCACTGCAAGAAAGACGTTGAGGTGTTGGAGCGCGTCCAGAGAAGGGCAATGAAGCTGGTGAAGGGTCTAGAGCACAAGTCTTACGAGGAGCAGCTGAGGGTACTGGGGTTTGTTTAGTTTGGAGAAGAGGAGACTGAGAGGAGACCTTATTGCTCTCTCCAACTACCTGCAAGGAGGTTGTAGTGAGGTGGGGGTCAGTCTCTTCTGTGATAGTGACACAGCGATAGGACAAGAGGAAATGGCCTCAAGTTGGACTGGGGGAGGTTTAGGTTGGACATTAGCAAAAATTTCTTTACCGAAAGAGTGGTCAAACGTCAGAACAGGCTGCCCAGGGAAGTGGTGGAGTTGCCATCCCTGGGGGTGTTCAAAAAACATGTAGATATGGCATTTTGGGACATAGTTTAGTGGGCATGGTAGTATTAGTTCAACAGTTGGACCTGATGATCTCAGAAGTCTATTCCAACCTAATGATTCTATGATTCTAGGAACAAACTAAAAGAATCAGAAAGGATCGAATACTCTTGTTCAGGAACTGCATTTGGGGAAAAAAAGAAAAAAAAGTGCCCACTGCTGTGCTTGTGACTAAAACTCTGCAGCTGTGAATTGGAAATGTTGCAGTGACACCGTATCTAACAAAGTGGGTTCTCTTTCTCAAAGAGATGCTCATGTTTAAGGTGAATGATAATGTGTCATGCACCATCAGTGTTAGCTTAGTTAACTAGTATGTATATATGTGTGAAATGTTATATTTGATTAAACAGCTTAATAATGTTTTTTCATTAGTATTTCTGGTTGAATTGCAATTTGATGTTTCACAGGCACCTCTTCAGCTTATATTAGTAACTTGGGAATATTGTGCAGCACTCAGAAAATCTCAAACATTTTTCTTTAGTTCTGCCAGTTAGGTATTAGTGGTATGTAGCACCCTGCATGTATTTGAATAGGATTTTCTAGAAGAAAGGTTGGAATTTTTAAGTCAAGTGAGGCTGACTAGAACGGCCACAGGAGGTATGTATCACTGTATGTACAGTGGTCTGGATAACAGTACAATATAA
Organism: Leptosomus discolor; assembly: GCF_034619465.1. Lineage (NCBI taxonomy): Eukaryota > Metazoa > Chordata > Aves > Leptosomiformes > Leptosomidae > Leptosomus > Leptosomus discolor. Next base: position 44,719,258 of record NC_141419.1, on the reverse strand, counting down.
TTTCCTTTTTATTTAACTGCCATTTAAATGCAGAGTCCTTTCTGCCCTACACTTTAAAAACTGCAAGTTTAATTCTGCAGATCTTTTCCTGACAAAGGGAGCTTTGTCTTAATACAACTAAGGTATAGGGTAGGAGGTGACTCCTTACATTCTTACAAGGAGCAGAGTGGGCAAAATGACCATGGATTTGCTTGTCCAGTAAAAAAACAATGTAAGAAAAGAGTCCGCTAGAGGAGCCTGTTAAAAATGGCTATGACTATGTGACACCTTGTGGCACATACACTTGCAAACCTTGGGCCAGGCTGCCATTTTATGCTCTCATATGAGTAAACTGTTGTGGGCCTATCCTGTTTTCACATCAACATATTTCTTTTCTTCTGTTAGGGTTTAATTTCATTGGTTAAACTTCTCAGTAACCTAAGCTAACCTAAATGTTAGGTTAGCTTCTTCCCCTTCTTAGGGACCGGCTATACTTGTGTGTCACTTTTACAGTAATATAGCCACATGCACAACGAGAGAAAAATCAGAAGGCAGAGAGCTTGCGTTGACACAAAGGTATCTTTCTAGTTAAAGGAATACCACCTTCTAACATGGATAAGGCCTTAGTAGGATAACTGCTAAGCAAGTTTAATAGTATTTAGTTGATGCAATGAGAACAAGACCCAGTTACTGTTTGCTTTAAAATATGAATGAAACGGCTCTAACTACTCTGATTTTTGTAGTAAAATTATCATTTTATAGTAAAGAATATGCTTACGAAGGCAATCAGTACAGCAAGTGTGATTACTTTTCGGGTTAATAATTCTGATTTGCAAAAACGCAAACGTATATGTAGGACTATATAAAGTCGTCTTTTTTTTGCTAAACCACACTGAATAACAAAATACTGCATGACAACGATGTTATTAGCCAAATTCTCAATGAGCTTTGGCTAAGACATCTTAATCGCCGCTAGGTGGCACGAGTTCATCTAAATTGTCATCTACATTGTCAATTTTACATTAGTGAGTAAACCGGCCTGAAAATTCTTGAACTTGGTGCTAAAATTATATAAAAATAACCAGTGAGTGAATTTTTTTAAAACCCCATATTTTCCAAGACTGAGTAAATATAACAGCGTAAATTTTCCATTTTACTGTCTGAAAGTTTTTGACGCAAGAGAAGTAACTGCCTAATCAACTAGGTCTAAAGTAAATTCTGCATGTTGGAGTTAATGGATGGTAAATCTTGGAACCGTTCAGAGCAGGACTTTTGTTTAGAGTCTAAAATTCAGCAGTATGATGAAATTTATGGGTTTGAGTATTCAGGGTTAAGTATATGTAAATGGTGAACAAATCAGATTTCTGAAATTATTTTCTTAAATGATTGGCCCTTCTCTGCCAATACGCTTCAGTCTGTACTCTGTGTATGCTCCCCACAAGGCAGGGACGGGTATTTGACTAGAGAAAGCAACCAGAGAGAAGCATATGTCTTACCAGGTGAACAGCCAGCAGAGTGACCAGAGCCATGTTTAGAGAATTCAGACCCCAGAGTCACTTTTCTGAAGAAAACCAAATTACTTTCATCTAATGTGTGATAGTATGGCAATTTTTTTCAGATAGCTTTAGAACATGTCCTGCCACTGTACCTATATTTATACAAGATGACAGCACATTAAATACATGGGTCCTGTAAGGGTATACAAATGACAACAGCTATTGGTACTTCAGTATAAAAGTGAATTGAAGTTGTAAAAAAAGAATAATAGTTATCTACCAGGATTACTAAATACAGTATATGTCAAACACACTTTTTCACTCTGAACAGCAGCATACTTCTAGGGCTTTTTATGCCTGCTCATTTTTGTTGAACAACTGGAAATAAATAAATAAATAAACAAAAAGAGAGACTCATGGGTGGAACAAGGACACACATGTTATTCTCAGCATGCAAACAAAGCTCATAACTACATGCTTCACAACTACATCAATTACTGGACAGCATAATTTTCTGGCCATGCAGCAGCATTTTCATTAGTACAGGCCTAGGTTCCCCTTGGCTCCTGATGTCTTATCACCATTCCCATTTTGCTTGGTCTTGTGACACCTTACACTTGTCCAAATGTAATTAATGTCAATGCATAACAAGATTTGTGCACATAGGTTCTGTAAGAATGTATTTTGAGGTTGTTATTAACAAATTGTTCCCTAAAAGTGCTCAGTAACAGCATTGTGTAAGCAATCATATTTTCTGATTAGGAATGATAGTTCAGAGTAGAAATATCATTTTGTTCTGCTATAAGCGACTGTTTTATTATACCACATTTTATTTGCAGACATGTTGAGATCTGCACTTACAATTTGGGATGTGAGAAATCACTTAAAAACAGTCCCTCATTTTTTAAAACCTCTTAAAAAACATTGCTTTAGTTATAAAATCAAGGCCATAATTATGCAGATCATTAGGAAAGAAGCAGAAAGCTTACAAAATCTTCACAATCTGACTGTTAGTAGCCAAGACACACATTTAGTAACAGCAAGCCAAAAGAAGGGGGGGGGGGGGAAAAGAGTGAAATTAGTCAAGTGTAAGTCCTTTTAACTCAGTAAAAAGCCTAATAAGACTATATGAGGCACCTTTTTGCTGCCAGCCTTTGGAAAGGTGTACGATTTGAGTCTTGAGATAATTCCACCTCCTGCCCAAGTCTAGAAACCACAATGTCAAAGAGGAACAGTAAACAGGAAAATTGCTAACAGTATTTTACAAAACAGACGTAGCATACAAGAACAAAACACTCCCAACCTTTCTCCCGTGTGTGCCTGCAAGCACACAAACAACGCATCAAACAAATGTAGCATAGTACTAAGTTTTCTTTCAACTATATTACTGTCAAATCATCTTGAATCTGTAGATATACTTTAAGGCAGTTTTTAAATTCAAGCACATTGCCCTTTCCCCAGATCTTTTACCTAGTATGTTTCTCCTGCCTTTCTTATTGAACTTTAGCCACCTCTCAACATACTTAGCAATGTAAATCAGTTGATAACTTTAGTGTCTTGAAGTATGACTAAGGTATCAAGCAAGATTTGAAGCACACCTTGGTCTTACAACAAACGATGTGGTTATTGAAGCAAAAAGCACACAAACTGACATTAATTCCAAACAAAAATGAACAGGCTTTAGATTTTACATGTGCACTTATGTTCTGTATAAAGATACTTTTAAAAGAAATGCAAATATGTTTTAAAACAATACATTAATTTAATTAAAAGTGTCTAATTAGCATTTCTAGGTGTCACTGAGAGATCATACCTGCCTAACTAAAACTGTGATGGAGTAGTTATTGACCAAACATTTAGGTTGAAATAATAATCTGAGCCACATTCTCAGCCACTTTAAACAGCCTTTGAACTGACTTACAGTTAGATGTTCTGAACTTTTAAACAACCCATTTGGACATTATTAATTTTTTTTTGTCTGAAAAGATAGCTCTTCTAATGGATAGGATTGGTATCTTAGTTTTCTTTTAAAAAAAAAAAAGTCTGCTTTCACATTAAAAAAAAAAGGTATCTTTTGTTTCAAAACACCAAGGATATCCACGCAGTCCCCAATTCCTGCTGCAAGAACAGAAACTTTTTTGATGCTTGACAGCCTTCAGTGCTGTGATAGATAAAAATTCAGTTACTGCATATTGAAAAAGCTTACTGAATCCACTATTTTCTTTTATGTCACAAAAGTATCTTTCCATATTGGGAATAAATGAAACCTGAAGCACTTCTTAGCCAGAGTTTTGCAACAGATTTTGGAGTTGACCAAGCAGTTACCTGTACTGCCTTGATAGTAATATTGCTTAAATCAAATGTTTGTATTAGACATACAAATGCATGCTAAGATGGATACTTAATCAGGGACAGCAACAGTACTAGTCTAAAGTTAGGCTGTACTCATAAGGTTTAGGTCTATTATTACTATCTGATAAACTATGGCTAAACAGGTAAAATACTGAAAAAGGTTAAGTGGAGAATTTGGGAAGTGGCCAGAAGTTCGCAGCTTCACTGTATCAACAACCGATTTTAGGCTCATATCAAAAGCTCCTCTGCAGGTTTAAATTTATTTGGGCTGATGTGCAGGGAGAAAAAATGTAATTTACAAAGTCAAAGGGCATCAAAATCACCTTAAATATAGTTATGGAGCCTCTGGTGAAACACAAGAAGAGTCCTAGTCCATATATGTGCTGAGAGAACTAAGATGGAGCAAACCTCCATATTGTGCATGGAGAAATTATCTCCAATACATATTTTCAGCAGAAAGTCCTTCCTTTTGCAGAGAAATCATATGTGTACCACTAAAAAGGAGATGTCCATATTCCAGAAAAGGGGACAAGAAACAGTAACATTTTGTTACTCTTAAGGTTGTTCTTGGAGCATTAGCTAATTCTCCACAAAGCCCTTCCCTGATGTTTTAAATTTCACTCCAAGCCCTTACACATCAACAGTTTGCAGTTAAATTAGCTGGACAGCCTGCCTTGTACATCATCCAGCAGATCTTTCCACAGCAGTCATACACCCTCTTAGCTTCAAAGCAACTTCAGATTTGGGCATGCTCTCCACTAAGGCTTTGGAGTCTCACCAGTGTATTTCAGGTACTAATTTACATAAAAATAGAGAATTATTGATAAATTGGTCTGCATGGGACCACTATTAGACTGTCCCTCAGAACAGGCCATTACTATCCTTTCTTCAGCTGTTAATCATGTTCTGTCCCTCTACCCTCTCTCTTCTGCTTCTTTATTCTAATGAATCTCTTCTCACAAATCATGATCATCCCTGTTGCCTTACTCTGGATTATCCTGTTGGACAACATTCTTTGGTGCAGTGCCAAAAACTGCTGAAAGTATTCCAGCTGAGACCCTGCCAGGGTTGAACAAGCTGAAAACTCTATTGATGTTTCCCTTTCTTCTACCAGCATGATGGTTGCTGGTCCTTGTGCCTGTTTTGATCCATTACAGGCATCACATCCTCTGAAAAACTGTTGCTGCTCACCATCCTGTGTTCTGCAGCTGACTATTAGAAGTGCAGTATCTTGCTGAATATTCTACTGAACTTCACCTTGTTTTTTCCAGGACATTTCTCCAATTCATCACAATTATTCTGAGTCCCAATTCAAACATCCACAATCCCAATTCACATATTTTGGCAATCCATTTTGTAAAATAAAAAAGATGCAGTACTTCAGAAATGTCATAAACTCTTAAATCTTCATTGTGATGGCATAAATAATGTGAAGATAGATTGCACATCCTCCACATAAGAATTTGTGACTGTATTTGTTCCTTCCAGAATGTATTTTTGGTTTTGCAATCTGAGTTCGTTATACTTCAGGCTCTGAGTATAAAAAAAGCTACATGAGTGGCCTTCAGTGAGTTACTGCTTTTCCACAAATATATTAACATATCAGAACCTGGCAATATTAACTGATGTCTTTGAGCTCCATAAATAGTAATACTAATTTAAAATTTTCTGCTTTCTATTTTTATGTTTTTATACCACGGGAAAGTAACTTAGCAGGCTTGTTTTAGAAAACTTGTAAAGAAAACAGGAAATTCAGATTTCAGTTTTATGAAGTTCAGAATGTCAAATATATTGCCTCTTTAAACAGTATTTTAGGAGAATATTTGCAAAATATGCACTCAACACATCTCATTCATTTCTTTGGTGCTTTTACTTCTATCCATCACGACAAGTCTTAAATGAAACTACTACTGATCAATCCTGAAAACATTAATGTTTTTATGTAAAATGTGTAAGTGACCAAGCGTATTTAAGCCAGTTACAGAAGTACATGTTCAAGGGTAGAATTAATCTTACCTAACTATGGCTACATAAAATCAAGGCATATAGTCTTGACTAATCACCTAGGCACCTTCTGACTGGAAAGACATCAGCATATATTGGTGGAAAGTCATTCCGCCACTTTTAGGCTTAAGTGACATGTGGTTGGGTATGTGTCTCTTTTGCTTCAAAATTCCCCGAAAGCAAGCCTTTGTGATTTGCTGAATGATTGGCTCTTCATTTGAGTTCATTAATGTTAGGCAAGAGTAATCATACCCTGTTAGCATGACCTCGTCTTTCACTTGTAAAGCATCATGAACAACTGGTGCGGTATTACTGCAATATACTGATAAAAAGAGAAGAGGTTGGCCCATTTACTTTCATTGCACAGTCCTAAACATCAGTCAACTTAGATACATGGGTTTTTTGTTACTACTTCTTTGATAAGTTAAACACCTAAAGTTAAGATTTCTTGAATTTACTTTCATTTACACTTAAATGGAAAAATTTTCTACAGATAATCTAAAACCTACATAGTATTCCCACACCAAATGTGCTTGCTCCATCACAATAACTGTGTGTATACCAGATGATATACAGGTGGTCTCATGTTCTTAACCTTCATGTTTGTCCTGGTAAATGGTGTAGATCCAAACCTCAGGACAACATTTTAAAAAATGGCACCGATTTTTGTTGTCTAATTTCCAGTGATTTAAAAGGGCACCTGATTTTCAAAAAGTGGTGGTATGACAATGGCTGTTGATGGACCAACGGGGACTCAACAGTACTGAAATAAATGTAATTGTCTATTTGAACAAAAATATTTTTTTCTATAATGTGGGACTGCATCAGGATAATTACCTCGATGATGAGGCTCTCCAGGGAGTGGGGAAACAACTAAATTAAACTCTCTTTTTCAGATGAGATCAACTACAGCTGAATGAGATGGTGTTATGTATCACACCTCAGGTGGCTCCTCTAATCAATGGACTCTAAGAACTTATGCAATTATAATCACAGATGGGCTTGCTCACTCTTCATGGAGTTGATGAAAGAATTTCCCCTAATTTCACTACACAAGGAATCCAACCCTTGTGCAAAGTCTGATGTTAACCACACACACCATCAGGAAAATAAATTGAACCTCCATTTCTGCTTCAACCAGCAGATTCTCAAAATAGACAATGTAAACAAAGCAGTATCTCTCCTCCTAGCGTTGATACAGTCACTACAGAATGCGACCATCAATGAGGCATTCTGTATATCAAAAATACTGGTTTTCACCTGCATTACATGTATAAAAGTTCAGAAAATTAAACTGTGAATGGCTCATGCAAAACACTGATGAAAGCAATAACTGTGCTAGAATAGGTTAAGCTTATTCTTTTCAACTTACTGCTTATATACCTAGAAAAACAAATTCACTGCTGCAACAATTCCCAAGCCTTAGGATTCCTAGAGCAGTATGTGACTGTAAACATTCTCAAATGAATGCTACTGCTATATCACCACCTACTCTTACCTTAGAAGGAGTTCCAGGAAGAGGAGGACGAGTGTTAAAAACAACATTATCTATAAAAGAATAAAAAGTAGAAGGATACTGAGCAAGGTGAGAAATGTACTGTAAGAACACAGAATTCTACATAGGTGACCAACGTTCTATTTTTTAAATCACATTACAGTGTTTCTCCTGGAGGCCCATCATTCTTTGTTTTTGTCTCTAATGTGCAGTGGACTCTGCTACTTGCTGCCACAGAGACAAAAGTATGTGCAGTGCCTAAATGATTCAAAGGAGCAGAAAAAGCACATGCACATCCTCTTGCTATGGCACTGGTATTCAGTTGGAATGACAGAAGATCACCTTAGAGAGCACAAGTTAGACAAGGATCAGGCAGAGGCATCTTTTTTCCCCTGGCAGTCAGGGCAAGAGGGAGGACAATGTCCAATTGGTATTTAACATGACATTAAAGAACAAACAGGCCAAAGAGCATACTGGACCTCAGAACACTCCCTCCCACCCCTTCCCCTCCCTTCCCCCAAGTTATCAAGGAATGCCTCTCTGACACCCATTTTCAGCATCAGGTGCAGCCAATCCTTTGCTCTGCCCGACTCTTCCCAACATGGGAAGTAACTGCTCATCTACCAGCAACTCATCTGTTGGGTGCACCTCTCACTGCACACAACCTGACTGCCTACAGCAGCGCTGCTGATGTGCTGGCCTCAGCTTGGAGCAAGGACCACTGGAGGAATGCTGGGACGACCACCTTGTTTGTGGTGTGTGTGGTCCAAGTAACATACAATGCCACTTAGATCCAAAATGTACTTTGCTGCTCAAACATTAATTTAAAGCCAGCAATAATTGGAGTTGGTAGCCTCTCTTAAGCTACAGAGCCTGCCTCCATCCTGCATGGTCTGACAGATTTTAACTCATGTGAAAAGCTGGAAATTTAACATTTAAAATTTCTTTATGCAACTTTAACCTACCATAATCTGCACCCACCTACATGGCAAGTGGAAAAAACGCACACATCTTTATCATCATTAGCATGGCTATTTATACATATCAAAATAATAGGAATAACTCACCATTTTCTGAGCCAAGTTGCGGACAAGGGATGGTAAGAACCCTTAATAAGCCATCTGGTTTGTATGAATAATGCTCGACTAACTACCAAAATGGGGGGGGGGAGGGGAGGGAAGGAGGAGAGAAAAAGACATGAAAACGTAAGGGAGGTATAATTAAATATATTGTCTCTTTAAAATTACGTGCATATGTATAATAGTTGGTATATTACAGTAAATGAACTGGACATACAGCAGATCTTTACGGCCCATGCTTTTACCTCATTATTTTTCTTCAGCAGGGGTGAATGTTTCTGAAGTAACTTTGTGGATGAATCTGGGACCCGATTCAGGAACTGGATTTGTAAGACTCAGCATTCCACACCTGTTTCTGCTACTAACAAGCTTTGTAACTCTGAGCAAATCACTTCTTTTTATATCTCTGAGTTCCTGTCCTCTTTTTTTTTTTTTTTTTTTTTTTTTCCCCCAAGATGGGTATCACTGCAGTGCAGGAACTGTCCTAATATGCAATGCCTTCTTTGGACCTCAACGTTGCAAGGGGATGTAAGCAGTTAATAAATGTATAGCACTAATAGTTATGGCCATTTGTGTCCTGGATTGTCCTCTCCATGCCATTTTATGATAGGTTTGGTACTGCTATTTCGGCTTTGGTGCATTTGGGTTGAAAGGAGGGGGTCTGTGAGTGACAGTTGTAGCCATATTCAAAAAACTTGTAGGATAGCAGGGCTGCTTTTAAATTTCCAGTGACTCCAGGAAAGAAATACGCAGGGCATTTACAGGAAAGGCCAAGAACTGGTATATGCAAGTGAAGACTCATATTTTAGGTTTGTGACTCATTTTACTTGTTTTAATCTAATTTTAAGCAAAAGTACAGAAGAGATTTCTGCAGGGGTTTAAATTCCCTTAGCGTTTTCCATTTACACAGTCTTTTCTCTAGTATTCAGTTTTGTTGCCAACTATGGCATAGTAAACCATGCATTCCTTAATTGCTTAATCTTTACCAGGGTTCAGACATATTTTGGTGGTAATCCTCAGCAAATTATGTCTTTTCAGCCTTGAAGGTAGAGAATTTCAAAGCTAAAGAATACAGTACATGTACAGTATCCTAAACCATCTCCTTTGTGCTTCCTAAAATTCTGTTTATTGCTGTCATAAAAGACATTAGCAAAAGAGTATACCTAGCATAGCTATTATCGAATATGCAAACAATCTTCCATTCTAGAGAATGCTCAGTTAACTGAGTAATAATTACAGCAATTTTAAACTCAGCCAAGCTGCAACATCACATTTAAAAATGATTAAACTCTCCACGCTTACATAGCTTTCTACATCAACATACATTATCTTCATGTATAGAAACCAGATAAAGTTGGAAACACACGACAAATAACCTGCCAAAACACGTTCCTGTTTAGCTAAAGACTGTTGTTACACAGCAAAGTAAAACGAGATGCCTCAGTTGGTTATATGGAAACATAATGATAGATATCCAAGTGATTCAAATTTAACAGACCTGCCAGAGAGTGTCAAATCTTTTTCCATCCGGTATGGAAAGCTTTCCTGTCTTATCTCTGTCAATACGGTAATGCAGTACTTTTCCATCATTCAGCAGACACAGGGCATAGGAACCATTGCTGTCCCTTTCTCGGATACTGTAGGAATAAAAGAGATCTTCGGGGTTATGCTTTACCAGGCAAGACCATCTGTGTTGAAATTCTTTTCTTAAATCACCCTTTCCTTTAAGCTTTTGAATCAAAACCAAAGCAAAATCAGCACTACAACTTCTGAAGACATTTTGTTAAGCCTTTCATTTATTTCTTAGTGTCATTTATTTTCAGACAGAATTCCCTAAAGTTTCTTTTTTTTTTTCTCCAAAAGGCAACAGATGACAACAGAAAATCCACTATGTGGAGCTCTTTGCTATGCAGCTACAGAACACTGTGCATTGCACAAAGCACTCTCTCTGAGCAAGGAAGCTTATGAAGGCTTGTGCACTGCAGGCCTACAAAGCCCATGGAAGTCTGAGGTCAGGATCCAGCATATACAAGCAGTTACACTTCAATCTCTTCTACAGCTGACCTAAAATTAAAAACAACAGATAAGTGCCCTCATTAAAGCAAGACTTCTCTCTTATATCTTTTATTTTGAAATAAAAGGTGACATTAAAGGCAGAAAATAAAAATACTAACAGAATATAATGTGAAATATAAATTAAGGGAAAATCTTTGTACACTGAAACAGCTTGTTGTTTGGCTGGGAATCTAAAGTTAATAATATATTTCTGTAAACATCAATTCTTACAATTTCTGTAAAGACATTAATACTTTGTTGCAGATTTCATATAAAAATCACATGGAATTTCACATGGTATTGGAGTATACATCAGGTCTAAATTTCACCAGGGAGAAATCACAGAATGTAATATAAAAGCATTATCTAAAATTCATAGGTAGCCAAGATGATCTCCTTCTTCCAGGAGATCTGAAAGCAACATCTGAGATGCCTGTAAAGGGTTACAGAGTTGTTTTACAAGTATTAAAGGCTAGCTCACACTGAGACCATTGTCTTCTGGTGACTGGACCCAGAGTAGATAGGAATTTGCTACTAGCTCCACCATAGCTGGCGTAGCATTTCTGAGTTTAGAAAGTAGTTTTTTTTCTTTTTGTTTGAGTTGCCCATGTTCACTTGCTGCTGACAGTGAGACAGCAATAGAGCTATATTAAAATTTTCTGGAACAATGGGGTTTTCTTATGAAAAACCCAGATTCAATAACACTGAAACATTTCTTGTTCTAGTGTGCACAGAACTCTACTTACTCTCCCTTGAATTTTTCAAAAGCCCTGAAAAGAAATATAGTAGGATATGCTCACCAAGGTGTTGGGAAGCTTCGCTGGTGCAACACTAGTACTTGCTATCACATCTCAGAAGATTGCGGAGGCAAGCATTAAATTCTGCTCCTCAGCTGACTCACTCAAGGCTGAACTAAAACTGTGTTTTGTCTGAACTACTTATGCAACTATTTTTTCCAGCAGAGTGATTCTTGTTGCCTAAGATGTGAACGAGACACTGGCTAAAGGAAAAGGGAAGTAGGGTCAGGTTTTTTTTTCTGAAACCAAAGTAACTTGCCTACTGACTCTAAAGCAACTTGAAACACATTGTGGTTTTTCATGACATGCAGGTATTTTCTTAGCACGCTGATTTCCTGTGATGACTGACCACTGGAGAGCAACAGGTTGTGCTAAAATGAAGAATGACTTTGTCTTCCCCTCACTTGCTCTTAGTAAATAAGGCTCGGAAAAATATTTTCAGAATAGAGGGCATTGTTTCTAAACCACAAATGAATGGCATTTCATTACATTCAGGCTTCTGTTCAGATTACAGCACAAGTAGGATTATAAAAATGCAACGGATTGTTTCCCAGTAACAAATGTCCTTCATGTTTCACATGAGGAAATGGTGGCTTCAATACAACTAGCTCTACTGAAATTGATTCTCATTTGCAAGAGTTGTTACTATCACAACAGGCATCGTAAACATTTCTTGAGAGCACAGGTATCAGTGGGAGAAAAGAGTCCTGATTTCTAAGGACCACAGCACAGATCCAAATTGCCCCATCAGTATCCAGTGTAGGATTTAAGCAGAGTTCAGGTTTATAAGGTTGTAGTTGCATTTCTGAGCTCTTACTTCCCCCAACCCAACAGCTACATAACCCTGAAGACATCCACAGTTCACAGTCATGACAACTTCTGTCAGACAGCTCTGTCACTGCGATGTAAAAAGGCTCCATTCTAACGCTTATGATTGACCGGGGTCCAGAGGGAACCTTGTTCTCTGGGGGTTATTGTCCAGGTAGCCAGTCAACTCCAGCACAACTTGGATCCCTACAAAACACAACAACAGGAGGTACTGCTATCTTCCTAAATATGTCTAAAGGGCAGAAGCATCAAGAGCATCGAAGCAACAGCCAAATAATAGCCTAAGTCTTGGTTTTGGCAACCACATCCCTTACTGGTCCACAAAGCGCTCTCATAACTTACCATCACAGTCCAAACCAAAAACTTTTACTGCCTCTGGTGACAACAGTTGTCACAGGCCGTGCTTCACAATTTCATTTTGGTTTTGTAGACTGTGATAATGGCTGTCTAGGTTAAGCTAAGCGTCCAGAACTCCATCTGGGTACACAGGATCCAGTACCTTACAGTTACCGTAAAAAACAGAGTCAAAGAAAAAGGCAGCTCAAACTGAGAGGTTATAAACTGAAACCTTTTCAAACGGAAAACAAGGTTTTCACATCTTCTTGATGGTGCTGCCTGTACTACTCAGGATCATCACGTCAGATTTTGGGGCTCTCTTAATACATGTAACTTTCCTTCTATTAAAAGTAACAATTTTCAGAATGCTGAGAAAAAATCCTAAATTCCTAATGCACTTTCTGCTTTAATGTGCTCTGAAACTACACACGATATTTACTGTTCTTCAATACAAACTGGTAACAAAAAAAATCTTCATTTCAAACAGCTATATTTTTTTTAAAAATCATTTTGGCAAGGATGGAAGCCAGCAGTGAAATACCACCTGATCTTCTATTTCATGCCATTGCAGAGAACTACAGAGCTACAGAAGAAAAACATAAAGATAATAAATACCTGTAAATAAACAATATTGTCCTTTCATCTACTGAGATTAAGCAGAAACAGGAACAACTTCATGAAGAGCAAATTTGAATTCATAGATATATTAGAGAAGCACGAAGACATCTAGATTTTCTATGACATACATTTTAAAACAGCAATTTTAGAAGGAACTGAGAAACTCAAATTGTTACATAATGCAAAGAAGGTTTAGTTACTGATTTTAATTTTCATGCCATCTATGTTTGATTTTTTTTTTAATGTTTTTGTGAATGTAACCCAAATAGCAATCAAGAACTATTTGGATTATCATTACAGACTGTGTAAATAGCTATCCATTCTCTCCTTTGGTAAACTCTCTATTTCTGCTTAGAAACAAAAAGAACAACATCCAAATTTTTTCTGCTTCCAACTAAAAAGCGAAATGATCCCATTCTTTCTAAAGGAAAAAATCCCTGAGGGTAAAAAAAATTAATTGCTATTACAACATGCCTCATTGACTGTGTAGAAAAGAAGAAGTCACAGCATTCTACGGCAGAGAATAATGAAGGAAATAAACCAGCAAAATGCTTGCTGTAGGAATGGTGTGAAAATATTCTCAGTCCTGAATCCAAGGGCATGTTAAAATTTGTTCTTGGTCTTGCTCTGCCTTCTCAGTGATAACTTCCTTGATGCAGAGATACTGACATTTCCCACTGCTGATCAACTCTAGCCATTCCCTGCTTGTCTGCCCTTACGACCATCTCTCTTGTAACGTTATTAACAACATGGCTACTCATTATCACTTCAAATATCTGTAGCACACTGCACATGTTCCAATTTTGAGGGCAATAAGGAATGAACTTGGTGCCATCTGTAGAAGTTATCATACAAAGCAAAAAATGGATTGACTGTGGTATTCATTTACATTTCTTCCCCCCTCTCTGTTAATACACTCAAAGCTGTTTCAGAAATGTCAGCATACTACAGGATTTAGGAGCTAGCTCAGTCACACACTATTGCTACCTACAACGGAATCTAAAACTTCATCTCCTGATAAGGCTATTGTCGTATGCTGCAGAGTGACAGAACACCTTTGTGAGAAGAACTGCATCACTGCAATCTATTTTGCTGGCAGGGCAATGCTCTCACCAAAACCTTAACAAATAGCTTTGCTGTATAACTGCACCTGTAACAGGGGATCTTCTCAGTACAGCTATCTCAGTCAGGGATCACATCTTTTTCTTCATACCTCTGACCCACTCTGCTGCAGAAGCACACAGTGCAACCTAGCCTTGAGAAGGCACAGCCCTGCTGCAGTAGTCTGCAAGTGGCACCTAAGCATGTACCTAATTGAAGATCAGTAAACACCTCTCCCAAAGAGCTGTGGGAATCATCCAGGCTGCTCTGGAGTGGAATACAGCACCTCCAGAAACATGATTCACTGTCTTTATTTTATCATTTATCCTGGAAAATTTTTATGGTCATCTAAGCCTAGCAACTGCTTGGCATTTTGAAGAGGAACTTAGTCATTAATTAATATCCCTGAATTGAGATATTAGGGATAACAATAACATATCCTAATCCTACTAGTAGGATTGTTTTCACCTTGTCTCATGTCAACAATGTCTCATTCCATTTACGGATTCAAAAATAATACTGGTAGATTTATTTAAAGAATACTCTACAAGGTCAGATAAATCTCATAGCTCAGTATGAACTCCAGTAGTGGTAAACTCGTAGAGGAAGACAACAAGATTAATGTAAATATAGATTGTTACATGTATCAGAAACACAAATTCTGGGCAGACAAGAGACAAGAAAACTCTCATGGACAACTGCACTTCAGAATTTTTATTTTGAAATGGTGTTACTAGTGTTAATTATTGTGACATATAAGAGGCAGTTTAGTCTCTAGACGTCATAAGATGCCATGATGAGTAGTGCTGTGAGTCATTCTAATTGTCTAAACCAGTTTTGCCCTCTTTAGTATACCTTGTTGCATACTGAAGACATTCTTATGATACCAAAATTATTTTTTACTTTCCTTTTTCACAACTGTTCACATTTTATCTGAACTACATATGGCTATAAATCCATACAAAAAGAGGTTTATAGAGACTAAACTGCTAATTATGCAATATCTTCACTCACGATTTCCTTAATGTTGAATTTTTAAGTTTAACAGTATTTGCGAATATTGTTTATCTACCTTCAGCTTCAGAATTTCTGGTTCTTAACCAATATGCAAGATCACATGTTCATGTAACTGAAGTGGTCACTACCGATGACAAACCAAGATGTGCCAAGAGCTACCACACACTTACCAGAGTTGTTTCCTATGTGAAACTGCAGAGAAAACTAACATTTCTTATACTGCTTGTCTGTCACTGTTAGCAAATTTTTAATTTATTTTTCAACTGGTCCACACATGTATGCACTCACATAGATAGTATTAATAATATTATCAATAATAACATTATATAGTCTCAATATAAATATTATTACAATATTGAAAAGACTATCATTAATAATGATAGTATTATCTATGATCATCTAGACAATATCGATCATCATATTCCACAATTATGCCCCCTATCAGGCAAAGTCTAATGAAAACTCAGAAGTCTGGCAAGAACCAGCATCCTACACAGCATGCAAAGTAGTGTTAATGAAGCTAACAGGGGCTTCAGACTTAAATCAAGTTCTGTATTTGCAGTTGCTCTTCAGGTCATTTTAGAGGTATCATATTTTCCTTCTATTCTACTGCTACAGTCTCTTCTCCAGATTTTATGGCTAGAGCAGCAATCTTTCATGAGTGTTCTTCCTGGAAGAGGTGGGCACTGCTTCCTATTTCACATCATTTTATGACATTGTTTCTGTATTTGGCTTTGAAAGCGAACTCTATAGCACCCACATGCATACTTACTTCACTGACTTTTCAGTCACGACAAAGCTTTAAAAAGACCTTTGAAAATTCCCTAGTAAAATACCCACAGTTAGCTCAGAACTTTTCCAGCAGCTTGGATGAGTGCAGTGTTAGATTTATGATGCTATTCATGACATTTTGAACTGCAATCAGGAAGCTTTTCAACTATTTCCATACTTATTATATATATAAAAAAAATCCTAGATTTGATAATCTTGGAGTGCTGCAAAGCAGTGCTGAAGAAATCTAGGCACTAGATGTATTCTGACAGGTACTTCTGTACTGGATTCAGACAGCAGATTTCTGGGGTAATGAAGTTTTAGAGACCCTTGTAAAAGAATATATAGAAACATTGTAGCCTTCTAAAATTTATTATTTTTTCCATAATAAACAAGATTATTTTTGTCATATACCAGCACCTGCTTGTGAACAGCCTTGGAGTACCTCACTTCTTTGAAAATCTACCTTCTCTTTATGTTCCCAGGCTCCAATTCCTACCTCAAAGCAAATTTCTCTTAGACATCACATGTTCCTAAGTTTTACCTTTCAGTCAGCTACGAGGCTTGAGTGTCATGACCAATGTGAGAAAAACAGTCCCTGAGCAGTGATATTTACAAGCACAAATTCAGAGTCTTCACTACACAGACGTACAGAAGATGCTGACATGCACTGCTGCTGTGTAAGGAAAAAGTATGTGATGCCCATGCCTCAAATGGGAAACAATGCACCTCTCTAGCACTTAACAATTTCGCTGCTAATGTTTCAGTTAGCTAACAAATGAGTGGTTTATTTCTCAACACCTGCTGAGCAAGCCCATGTTAGGCAAACCACCACAGAAAACAGAAAACCTCTCCAAATTAGACAGTTCTTTTGTTATTTGCTATAAGCCTCTAGGTATACCGATCTGAGAACTGAAGAGCTCCAGAAGAAAAAAGAACTGATTTCTGATACAAATGATTAACACATTATTTCTCCTGCTGCTTTGAATGCTGAATAATGGGGCAGATGAAAATCTCACCCTGTTTCTTCCCCAGAAGCATCAGAGTAAACAGCAGCTAAGTGGTTACTGAGCTCTAAAGAACAATTGATGCATCAGAAAGCACCCTAAAGATGCAAAAACAAATGATGTTTTCCTTGATAAGAGGTATGCAAGCTCAACATACTATCAGTTATATTTTCATATTACTTGAGCTCCAGTGGCACTTCTCATGGTTTAAACAGAGCCATAAAGTTAGCATTTTCCCCTCTATTGGTTTATCCACCTGATGTGAAAGCAGTCGCCTCAGTTCCAGCAGAACTATGCAAGATATGCACCCACTGACATAACCAGTCCCACAGGAGAAGGTCGGACTGCCCCCTCTGCATGTCACTGTGAACAGCACCAGAAATGCCTCCTAGGCCATCTCTAAGGGAAACAGGGAAACACTGGGCAAGTATTGCTATTTAAAGCTGTAGGAATGCTTGTAGATGATTAAAAAGAGACCAGGGTCTACAATAGAGACTGAAAACGTCAAGTCTGCTAAAAAACTACACCCCCTCATTCCAAAGCCCATCCCTGTTGTTAAGAAATGTTAGCTAGGGGATCCATTTCTTTGAAGAAAAAATAGCTTCCTTTTTTTCCCCAAAGAGAAGTATTTTGATCACATAGAACCCAATGTGTGCAAGAGGTAAACTGGAAAAGCCCCAATGACTCAGCTGATACAATACCGATTTGGTAAGATATTAATACAGAAAGTAGCAATTTTTTAGAAAAAACAGGTCATTAAAGGAAAAGGTTGCTGCTTTGCTTCAGATCACATATCCACCTGGCCCTAGGTCTAAGAAGTAGGAAAAGAAACCAGCAAAGTCACAGGGCAATAAAAAGGAAAGGTGATATGGTAATGCTGTGCTGCTAATCTATGACAGTGACCACATTCATCAAATCAATGAAACTTTTCCTGGACTACAGAAAGAAGCATTCAGAAAAGACACATCTGTGATAGGGAGAATCTTTGGCTCCACAGACTTTTGTAAGAATTTTTTGTTACAAATGTAACAAAATTTCTAACGCATTTATAACAATTTCCTTTTACGACAAAACAACCCGGTAAATGACCCTCCAGGTGTGATCCCAAGAAATCGTGAATACAAGGCTGAAAACGTGAATACAAGGCTGAAAACGTGAATACGCATGGTGACTTGGTGAGACTGACTGTGAAAGAGAAAAAATTCAAGGACTGAGGGAAAGAAAAAGATTTCAAGAAATGAGGTGTCAGTACACTGAAAGTACTCATGGGTAAGACCTGGTAGGAATTAACTCTACTGGAAATAAAGATTTAGAGGAGTTACCAGTTTCTGAGAATTAAGATTGAAACATGGAAACATATGAAGGTTGCATCTACGTGAGCAATGACTGTGGCACAATTACACAAATAAGTAAAGTGAAAGAGTTGGTCCTGAAGAAGCACATCAATCCCACACTTACTCCTGGGACTTTGGACTAGCTTTAAAAAAGTCAAAGATAGTTGAGTGCTGAAAGAGACTACATAGATAGTTGGTGAAATTTCTCTCAGGAATTATACATCTCTAAGTGATCCTTCCTCAGCCATGACCTTTAAGCTACATTTTCTATTGTTATATAAATGCTTCTGAGGGAGGGGGGGGGGGGGGGGGGCACAAAAAATGGCACAGTGAAAACACTGATTTTTTTCAAATAAGGACTTTCCAAAAGAACGACTTTTTGTTAGAAGACTTTAACTGGCTCTAAACCTCATGAGATGATGTCACTGTCCTAAATGACACATTTGCACTCAAAAAAACCCAAAAGATCATGAGGTTGAGCAAACACAGACAGCAGCAGACACAAAATGGCATTACCAAAGGTAAAAGCAATTTCCGCTGTTGCTTAACGGCAAAACAAAGCACCACTACTGCCCTTGGGAAAACTGAGAGTTCTGGATCCCAACGGCTGTTAACACAGGGAGTTTGTTTGTATTTTTACCCCTTTGGTAAGTCAGCGTATTGGGTGCAGGGGGGCAGGCTTTGGCAGCGGGTCACGAGAGGTTCCAGCTGGCCCCAATGGAGACCCCTGCAGGGCACCACAAAGCCACTTAGCCATATATGTGGCACCTCCACCTCCAAGAAAATGTCCTTAAGAAAAGGCAGAAAAATGCCTGGTAGATGGCAGTGGAGAGAAAAAAAAACAAACACAAAACAGAAGCAGCAGTGCAAACACCAAGTGCAGAGGAGGAGGTGGGGAGGACGTGCTGCAGGTGGTGGAGCAGAGAGTCCCCTGCAGCCCGTGGGAGAGGCACAGTGGAGCAGGTGTCCACTCTGCAGCCCTCTGAGCAGGTGGATATTTCCTGAAGGCTATTTCCCATGGAGAGCCTGAACTGCAAAAGGGAACAGCGTGAGAAGGAAGGAGTAGCAGAAAGAAGCTGTTATAGACTCACCACAGCCCCCATCCCCCACCCATCCTCCCCCGCACTGCTTGGTGTGGAGGAGTTGGGTGTGAAGGGGTGAAGTTAAGCCTGTGAAAATTGGGGGTGTGGGGGTGTGACAAGAAGGTGGGTTTTTTATGTTTTTGTTTTTGTTTCTTACTGTCCAACTCAACTTTAACTGACAACAAATTAAATTTCTTTTCCCCAAGTGGAGTCTGTTTTGCCTGTGAAAGTTAGTGGTATGTAATCTCCCTGTCTTTATCTTGACTCACGAGCTTTTCCACCCTGTTTTCTCCCCCTGTTCTGTTGAGGAGGGGGCGTGTGACAGTGGCTTGGTAGGCCAAAGTTAACCTACAACAGTCACTTAGTACTGCTTATCAGCTATAAAACAAAGTTCAATGAATTTTTCCTGGCATTGAGTTTATCTGACGCCCTTTAGAATTAAACCTAGTATTTGATTAGAATACAATGACCCACACTTTTGCAATAGTTTCCCATCTTCAGTTAAGTGGAAACTTAGTCTTGGAGACACTTGCTTAGTAGACACATGATTATGTCACGTATATCATGATGGACTGGGCTCTTATCACTGTGAATGAGCCGCCTCTTAGGGCATATTCTCATTTGAGATGCATTCAAGGGAGCTGTGTAGTAACACTGGTGGCAAACAGCAATACCACAGAAAAAAGCACTCACAGAAATTTTCCATTGCTTCTTGACCCAATGAGGATACGGTGTTCTGATTCCTCCCGAGAGATCCTCCCATGGAACCACGGCATCTTCTCATGGGCTGTAGTGGCAATCAACTTCTCCAGTTGAGGCTTTTGACTAATGATAGCTTGTTCAAGAGCATGCCCCTAGAGAATGGTAAAAATACAGTGGGAGAGTCAAACTGTGTTCTGCAATAAAAATATGGCAGGTAGTCTCCCAGTATTGGCTTGCTTCTGGGACATCCAAAATGTGCAGATATTTGTTGTATGTGAAGAAAAGATCTGGTTGCTATAAAGACATTAATATGGAAACTAACATATGGCAATCTAAACATCACAAAGCTGGGATTCTTCCTCTACATTTGAGAAACAGAAAGAAAAAGAACCAGTAAATTAAGCCCTTAGTGTATCAGTATTTCAACTGAAAATTACATCATATTTTTATGCTAATGAGACATAGCTAAATATATTTAGTGTCACTCTGAGATGTTATAACATACCTCCATATCACATATCCTGTATTTCCCAAAATAAATCGAACACACTTCGCATTGTTGCAGCATGTCTATGTTGAAGACATCAATGCAAATTTCCCAAAAGCAGACAGGACAGTCCCAATTTTAGAGTGAGCTATGTTAATATTTTACGTATAACCTAGTCACTTCTAAAGCCATCTACAACCTATCACTTCTAAATTTGGCCCAGTCTGAGGGCAAAACCTCTAGTTTCATCAGTTTCCAACTTGAGTTCATCAGCTTCCTTCTAGATTGAGCTCAGACTCATCAGAAAAAAATGTAAGCCTCAGCACTTGTAGTAAATGCAGTATAAGTTTCAGGCTTTTCCAGTTTGGGCATTGTTCCACATATTTTACAGAGCAGAACACACAGCATTACTTGCTAGTACCAAAAGAGATGAAAAAAGTAGTGTAACACCATGAGTTCATAATGGTAACTCATGGCATCCCAAAGTGAAATAATGTTCCTGTTGCAGTCTCCTACACTAGTGTTCCCATGTTAAGACTGGCTTCTTCACAGTCATTCTAAGGAAAACATGCAGCCTGTCTTCCTCAGCATGGAACATTCCTGCTTGACCCAAGCAGTACTGAAGATGTATAAGCAGTGCTCTGCAGTTAAGAAACCAAGTTCTATTTTGGACATAATGTAACTAAGCATCACAGAGGTAAGGCCAGCTAAGAGGGAAGGATGTAAAACAAGCCACCATGTCACCATGCCTTTCTACACATCAAACCATAAAAATTCAGCATCAAAAGCAATCAAACACCAGAAGGTTGTGCTACCATTCAGTGAGACCTGGACAGGCTGGAGAGCTGGGCAGAGAGTAACCTAATGAGATTCAACTAGGGCAAGTGTAGAGTCCTGCACCTGGGAAGGAATAACCCCATGCACCAGCTTAGGAGTTGACCTGCTAGAGAGCATGTCTGCGGAGAAGGACCTGTGAGTTCTGGTGGACAGAGAGTTGACCGTAAACCAGTAACGCGCCCTTGTGGCCAAGAAGGCCAATGGTGTCCTGGGGTGCATTAAGAAGAGTGTGGCCAGCAGGTCGAGGGAGGTTCTCCTCTCCCTCTACTCTCCCTGGTGAGGCCTAATCTGGAGTGCTGTGTCCAGTTCTGGGCTCCCCAGTTCAAGAGAGGCAAGGAACTACTGGACAGAGTCCAGCAGAGGGCTACTAAGATGATGAGGGGACTGGAGCACCTCCCTGACGAGGAAAGGCTGAGAGACCTGGGTCTGTTTAGCCCGGAGAAGAGAAGACTGAGAGGGGATCTTATCAATGCTTATAAATACCTAAAGGGTGCGTGTCAAGAGGATGGGACCAGGCTCTTTTTCGTGGTGCCCAGTGACAGGAGAAGGGGCAACAGGCACAAACTGGAACTCAGGAAGTTCCACCTCAACATGAGGAAAAACTTCTTTACATTGAGGGTGACAGAGCACTGGAACAGGCTGCCCAGGGAGGTTGTGGAGTCTTCTGCCCTGGAGACAGTCGAAACCCGCCTGGACGTGTTCCTGTGCAACCTGCTGTAGCAGGGGGCTGGACTAGACGATCTCCAGGTGTCCCTTCCAACCTCTACCATTCTTGGATTCTATGAAACCATTCCTGTATCTTGTTCATTACATCTATTAATTTTTGGTGCGTGCAGAAATCTTATGACACAGGTTAGTGCAGTGGTAGGTAAGGCTACACAGTAGCCCAAGACATCACAGAAGTCCTTCGTTTTGTAAAATTTCAGGAAAGCTGCACTTACGGCCAAGTTACTGCATGTATTGGGGGGAAAAAATGCCACTGTTCAAAACTCAAACAGCTATGACTCCATTATGAAAAAATACTACACAGCAGCAGCGACAGCTAGAAACAAACACGGCAATCTCTTTTTCTCCTAACTCAAAAGACCACTTTACGGCAAAATCAGCCTGGATTTACCTGCAAATTCCAAGTTTGTTTGACATACTCTCTGATGAGGTTCTCTTTCAAATCTTCAAAGGGTCCTGTTTTGGGTTCAACACCTGGTGGTCGGTTGAAGGGTTTTCTCAGTAGACAGACAAGGCCATCAGCTTCCTCCGAGTGATAGTTAATGAGTTCAGCAGGACTGGCATGCGACTTGCCTCCTGCAATGGCATATGAGCCACTCAGCTCCCTCTCGATCGTATAATGATGGACCTTCCTTCCATGGGCCAAGGATAAGGCAAAGCCCCCCAGGTAATTCCGGCTTTGGCGGAGCAAGTATAGTCCATCACTCACTCCTCCTTGCATCAGATAGTCCTCAGCTTCTTCACGTGTAATATTGCCAAAGAAGTATGGCAAATGGTTAGCAGGATTCGCTGTGTTGGAAGCCATGTTTTCTCTTTTCCAAGTAGCAAACCCAGTATTCCGTATCTGAAAAACAAAGACAAAGACATGATTATCAGTCGAAAAAAAGAGGATGAACCAGTAACATGGCAGTTCACATGGGGTATGTTGGTAATACATTTTTGAAAAGATTTTGAGATGAAGATCACATTTTGGTTTTATCTTGTGTGAAGTTGCCTTTCTAAATCCCAACAGAAAGTTTTTCCCTGTTATATAGTAATATAGAAGTTTCCTATAACTGCACAAGTTTCCTTTAACTCTTCCCCTCTCTGCTCCTTTGTCTAATCATATAGAGGTCCTGATATTTTCACTTGCCTGAATGACTCTATCCATCCTTTTGTACTGGCCTTGAGGTGTTTCCCAACAAAAGAAAATTACTAGATAATAAAGATTCAGTGAGAACAGTTTCTCATTCCAGTTTTGCATCACTATAATTTTACTTATAAGAATATCTTATGCCATTATGTAGGCTGAGTATGGACAAAAGTCCTATATTAAAATAGTTAACATTCCTCTCACAGAGATTTACCAATGTCTTTTTAACGGGAAAAAAAAAAAAAAGTTAGTCTCTTTTTGAACAGTTTTCATTTCAAACAGATTATACTGAAATCATACAAAGGCACATACCAACAAAAACACAGAAGAGAATCAAGTTCAGCACCTCCGAAGAATAATAGTGAATATAACATAAATGGCTTCAATTCATTTTTTAATTTAACAATAAAAATAATCTCTTACATATATTTAATATATATCTTACATATATAAAAATAGATTATATTATTATATATATTAATATGACACATTTGTTAAAAAAATATGTACAAGGACTCTACAGAGCTCCAGCTACAGCAATACTGTTCTTCTTGTGTCCTGTCTTCCCTGAGTTATCCCAGCCTGTAACCTACATTGCCAGCAGAGAATTTTATTTTCATTAAACCCCATGGCAGATTTACACTGCTTGGACAGCTAAGTATTGTGCTGGAATTACTTTTGCCTCTTTCAAGTTATTGAGAAGGAGATACCAGAACACAAAAGCTGATTTTCATTTATTATTCATATTAGTGAAATTTAAATTACTTTTGAATGGATACTGGGAAGAATATCCCAGCTACCTGCTGACAACACTTAAGTGGACAGGAAGTGAATATACTACACCAATAACACGTGTATTCTTGCAAGAGTCTTTTTCAGCTCTTTTATGTCAGATGAAGTTGTCCACAACTGTAATTACTTATGTAATTGCAAGTTCACCAGTCAAGTCATTAATGGTTTCCTGCAAGTTTTTCATACACTTTTGCCTCCAAATGCTTCCCCAATCCAACCACTGTTTAATCAGGATTGGCCACAGACAGTGCATCTACAGTTTATTGTGCATAAGAAGAAAGGAACTCCAGTTAAGAACAGTTCAACATCTGCTTTCAGTCTAGAAAGAAAAGAAAAATCCCACTAAGTATTATGGCCTGTGCAACTGCAAAATTATTTAATCATCTGAAAAAATACTTTCAGAGAGCACATGAAATGCTGAATAAAACTAGCAGGACATGCTTATGTTTGTAGTACTTCCATGTGTTAGAGTAAACATTTCCTTCGGAAATATCTCACAACTTCATTGCCAAAATTTTTATTTCCTTGTCTTTTAAGTTCAGTTCTGACAACTTGATGTTGAAATACTCTCAAGTATACAAAACAAGTGACAGCCTCTGTTATCTGTTTTAGGCTACCTAGGCAACACTACAAGTATATCAAAGGAAAAACACTGTTGTTTCTTTGTATTTACAAGATCACAGCACATCTCGTATTATTTTTTTCTGATTTATATATACGAAGGAAAATGTATATATACTGAACGTGAAACCTATGAACACTAACTTACAAAATACTGTTATCTGTGTTTTATTCAGGATAGTATAGCTCACTTCTCCCACCTTCCATTACCTTGCCTAGAAGCAGACCAAAGGTTCAGAAGTCCTGCTCCTGTTTCTATTACTGTGCAGAATACAGCAGTAAAAACAATGTGCCCTTCACAGTTAAATGAGGGGCATGATTTCACGGAAGCCATGCAGCAGTCTATGGAATCAGCATTAAATAATTCAGGATGTATGTGAACAATTAACAGACCTCTTGGTTTGCAGCTGGCCAAACCATGCAACTGAGTTTCATGAGCACAGGTGAAGACTTTATGGAAGACCATGGAAGTAGGGAGGGTCCACAGTGCAGAGCTGCAACTGAAAAACGGGTGTCTTAAAGTAGGGCCTTTTAGCATGCAGTTCTTCAGGCTGATACCTTCCCTAGCAGCCCTGCAGCAGGCAGAGCCGTGGTGTGCCTACTGCTTAGTTGAGATATGGCCCATCAGTGGACCATAGCTGGTCTGCTGTCTCTTGTGCTTGGGACAAGAAACAGTAGAATACCTGTGCTGGTCTGTGAAGACATGACGAAGGGGCAGAGGGGTAGGGAGGAACATGCAAGTCAAATGAACAAGGCTCACACAGTACAGAAAACTAGACAGGACACGGTCAGGAAAAACCACATGTTGTGCCGATCTTCTGGTCTTCTCTCACCTTCCCAAAGAAGGGAGACATCACAGCTGCACAGCTATTGTAGCCCTACAAAATAGAGCTGTGTGCAGCATGTTATTTGTGGTTTGCAACCAAAGATTACTGGTTTAAGATCACATACTGATCTACTAATATATCTTTTCTTTATTAATTGCAAAAGAAAGCTGTAACTGAAGAGACAGAAGAAGGCAGCCCTCAGTAAGTCACAACCAAACATTGATTCTGCATAAAATACTATGCAAAATGACAATTTTGACTGCACCAGCTGAAGACAAAGACAGACCTCTTTAAACAGAATGCATTACTTCAGTAACAGAATGCAGGGCCACAGGATTGCAGTCAATGGCAGAAGGGCCAGTTCATAGTGTTGTAACTCAGGGTCAGTATAGGGGCCAATACTGTTTAAGACCTTCATTAAGGAGGTGGACAATGGGGAGAGCGCACCCTCAGCGAGTACATAGATAGCCCAAAACAGGGAGTAGTGGCTGAAACACCATAGGGCTTGATGCCATTCAAAGGGACATGGAAAGGCTGAAGAATTGGGTTGAGAGGAATTTAACAAAGTTAACAAGGGGATACATCCTCTGTAGCAAGCTTTCCCCCTTTGGGGCATTTGCCGCCTTAGCTGGGCAACTGTCAAGGGCAGCCCCTGACACCCCTGTAATCTCACTGCAGAATGGCTGTGACTGCCTGTGACCTCACCGCTTTTCAGCAGCAGCAGGCTCTACCCCAGCGCACTTTGTCCAGAGCTCCTGCGGGCACACACGCAAGGCGTGCAGGCTCCTGCAGGACCTTTGGCTTGCTCTTTGAGCTTTGGTGTCAGCGCGAGAAGCAGCAGCTGTGGGCGCTGAGCAAGACAGCCCCTTCCAGCGCTCCTCTCTCCTCTGCCCGGCTGAGCAGTGCTGTGGGGCCCATCGGTGCCTGTCCCAGGACTGCAGGTGCGGCGCGAGTGCCAGGGACATCGGCAGCGGTGAAGATCCCCTCGAGTTCCTGAGCCTTCCCTGACCGCCTCCTGCAGGTGCCCTGTGCTAACCTGGTGGTGTCTGAGGGGGAGCGCGGGGGGCTTTGGGGGCTCGGGTGATCCAGCGCTTCCCCCAGGGCCCCCCCCGACAGCTGGCCAGAGCCGAACCCAGGAGTCTCACCCCAGGTGGCTTGAGCACTGGGGAGGTGTGGAGGAGCTTGGGGCTTCCCCTCTGGCTCTCCATTCCTCCCTCCCCCACATCTTTCTGCTCTGCCCCAGGGCTGCAGCTGCTGCTTTCCACCCCAAAAGGAAAGCCCTCGGCAGGCCCTTGCCCCAACCCTCCCACAGCCTTCTGGGGCTTCCATGGCTTTCCACTCCCAGCACCAGACAAGCTCCAGACTTTTGGCAGGACATAGCGTCGGATGCTGAGGCAGGGCCCTGTCCATCTCTTCCCAAGTGTGATAGGATGAGAGGAAAAGGCCTCAAGTTGCACCACGGGAGGTTTAGATTGGATATCAGGAAAAAATTTTTCACCAAAAGGGTTAATAAACACTGGAACAGGCTGTCCAGGGAAGTGATGGTTGAGTCAGCATCCCTGGAGTATTTAAAAGACCTGCAGATGAGCCAATGGTCTCATGGCAGACTTGGTAGTGTTAGGTTTATGGTTGGACTCAATGATCTTAAGGTCTACAGTTGGACTCAATGATGTTAAAGTTTTTTTCCAAACTAAATGTTTCTATGATTCTATTAATCTGAAAGTCATTACAAATACGGAGACTTTGAATGCTCTAGTTCCTGTTTCCTTCATTTTTCCTTACTTGTTTCCCCCAGACACCCCCATGTCATTCTTTTTTACTCCACTCTGCACCACAGATACTGCTGGTTGGGAGATGAACATACATCACTCCACCCCTGGTAAAGTGCTCCTTGAAGGCACAAGTCTTCAATCCAAGTCTTCAATCTCACTTTCAGGAAGGGTGGAAGAAAACAAGACTTGCTGCTAGGCTTTCAGTAAGGAAAGAGCTTAAATCATGTTCCACCACAATTAAAACAGAAGAACAATTGCTACAATTTCTATTCTATGTGAATCTTTGTGGTCCTCAACAGCAGAGGCAGCTGGGACACAGAGGGCACAGCTGCCAAATGTTAATCTTGAACAGGAGGTTTCCACTGGCATATTAGTAGGAAGGCTAGCCTGGACACAGACAATTGGATGCATGGATGGATGACTGATCCACACTGGCTCTTCCCCAGCACTGTACTGCTAATTTGGAGGAAAGGCCAAAACAATCCCATGCAATTCTCATGCCAAGAATGGTACTGTGTTGCAGTACCTGTTCAAAACACCTCAGCAACATTGTAGTGAACTAAATTCAAACAGAAAAATGCCACCACACTATTTATCTGTGGAAATTTGTTTTTCATGGAAGTTCCTTTTCTCCATACCTTTAGTTTCAGATTTTAAAAAGTGTTAGGACATTCACCTCTAAAAATAATAAAGAACTTTAGAATGAAATTAAGAGCTAATAAAATAAAAGTGGGATGAGGGGTGCAGGTGGGTGGGAGGCGAAACTCACATTCTCTGGCTGCAAAAGATCCTGATGCAATAGCTACTGAAATTAAAATTCACTTTGATGTGTTTCAGATCAGGCTACTCTTCAGAGTACTGTTTATTTTCAGCTTAGTCTCAGTATTTACTATATGCTCTTCAGGATGAGCTGCCCAGACACAAGTTCTCTTTGGTGGTCTGCTTTTCGTGTAATCTGTAATGCTAAGTTCTTCCACTGCTGACAATTCAACATGCTTATGAGTATCAAAATAAATGTTGAAAAAACTCATGTCTACTCATTAAGAAGTCACAGCACACACACAAAACAGAAGTGATAGGTATGCACAGCAATAGGACCAACAGCCTCTGAGTAAAACTTCTCTACTCTTTCTAAAAGATGTTCCAAACCACTCTGCAAAGGGGGAGCATGTACAGACATAACAAGTTAAAGTGAACTACTCATCTCAGGTACAGAAAGCAGAGAAGGTGGTACAACAGGACATTCATTGGTGTTTAAATGTTGACTTGGAAATCTGACTAAATGCTCAAAAAACTACACAATGCTGAGCTTCATGCTGCTGTACTGGTAGTGCTGTTGTTACCAAACTATTAGATTTGAAAATAGTTCAAGTACAAAAGGTGTAGCCACACCTTTTTGGGGTCACCTGTGGATAGACGGCAGTAAGGTTGAAGCTGGAATCTGCCCAGTCAGAAGAAAGATACAGCATGTTCCTGGAGGGTCCTCACCTGCACACTCGTCATTCAGACTGAGGGACTGGAACTGGTCCTTCTTACTTCTCACTGGACCTTGAATTTTAATGACGCTCAATTGTCTACCCTGTTAACACATCATGGTGTTGGCCTCTTACTATCCACTAGCTGCAGTTCTACATACAGTTCTTCAATTTCCTTTAAAGCCCATTACGAGGCACTTTACGCTAGAAGGAAGTAATCCGTTATCCTGACCAGTCAGGTTCAACTGTGAAAGTGCAAGGGTACTTGTCTTGACAAACTGAGTCTTCATACGTTCCTTTCTAGTAGATGAGTTATGGATATTATGTCTAGATTCAATAGCTAGCTTTGTTAATGAAATTAGAGTTTGTGAATTTGAGTCAGAACTTCACTCTTAACTAAAATGAGGCACTCAGAAATGTACGCAGGTATAGCACTGCTGAAATAAAATACACAAATTTAACTGCTGCTAAAGATTTTTCTTTTAAGGGCTGGGTTTTTTTAAAAAAGTTGTATTTAAACATGGCAAAGGAATAGAAATAAACGATTTTTTTTTTAAAAAAAAGGGAGTTAATTAAAATTCCCCAAAGATACTGGCTGCTGTAGAAACCACTGAGATGAATTCTGTACAGTTATTTAAAGGCATAGATTGGGTTCTGTCCTCTTCACACTCTTTGACACAAAACCAAACTCCTCCATCCTGAAAAAGTATCAGCCCTGTTAGCAAAACTGCAAAGCACTGAGCGACTCAGCACCATGTCAACACAGGGCTAGGGACAACAGGCAAGTGGTTCAGCTGTTCTTCACTGATCCATTACACTGCTCCATTGGATCAACTTTTTAGAAGTAGACACTGTTTAGAAGCTTGCAAAAAAGGAAAAACTATTTTTAATTTCAATCCTCTTTTCCTTTTCATCTTTAACTCCAACTAATGAACAGCATGCAAAGACCTCCTTGAAACAGCAAATTGCTCTGTGAACAAGGCCTGGTTTCCTAGGAATTCATGCGCTACAGCCTTCAAGCAGCAAGCCAAGCTCCTCCTATTTAGACTTGCACTTGCTCCATCTTCCAAAATTCTCACAAGCACCAACTCAAGTACTCCCAGCGTCATCCTCATCCATTAACTACTGGAAAGCAGGGAAACACATTTACTGTTCACAGGCTTAGAAAAATTAGCACATGTTGAGTTCATGCTTTCATTCAATGGAAGTACTGTGTTGGCTTGTTCGCCTCTGGGCACATTTATTTATTCCCATAAATGACTGATCAGACTACCCATGAGACCCTCTCCTCTGAGAAACTAGGCCAAAACTAAAAAGCTATCAGGAAGAGCCTGACTGGATGGTAACTGCATGAGCAGTTTCTCTAGAAAACCAGGCAAAAATAGTTGAAATGTGATTTAGCAGTTCACAGCAAATCCAGAATTCTCTCAAGTACAAGAAATATCACAAAAGCCAACTCTGGTCCCCAGCAGGACTCTGGCCCCCAACAGAACAAGGGCACACAGATGGGCAGATAAAAACATTTTGAAGAAATGGTAGATAGAGTGGAGTCTTGAGTAGTAAAAAGTAGGTGTCTGTGATAGGTCTGTAGTTAGACATCTTGGATTCCTTAGTGACACTATGACCTCTGTTAGCAGCAGTCACGGGAGGTACACTACATGATCTCCAGTTTGTGAAG
Source organism: Leptosomus discolor (assembly GCF_034619465.1). Classification (NCBI taxonomy): domain Eukaryota; kingdom Metazoa; phylum Chordata; class Aves; order Leptosomiformes; family Leptosomidae; genus Leptosomus; species Leptosomus discolor. The sequence continues at coordinate 44,688,858 of NC_141419.1, read as the reverse complement.
AGACTTCACTCCAGCACAGACAATGACTTGGCAGCAGCAACTTGCATAGTTGCAGGACCAAATTGCCTACGATATCCCAAAAATCGCCCAGAATGTTTGCTCAATAAGTCATCATTCTTTGGTAAATGTCAGTCACAACAAAAAATTAAAATACATCTCCTCTTTAAGGTGCTGGATGCTCTGAACTAAGGGCATCATAAAGACTTCTTATAATTCTGAGATGAAGACTGTGGGCAATAACGCACTTCTGGCATAACAGACCCCTCTATAAAGAGATTAAGATCTTCCTGATAGAAGCTTTGACCAACACATTGAATAAAAGAGCAGTAAAAAGGGCTGTTCCAGATGCAAGACTGGTTTCTTTGACTTTGTTTATCATACCTACAAACTGACCCTCCAAAAGACAACAAACGAGTATGTACACTCACTCCAGCTCCTAAAAGCCTATCAACATGTTCTATGTGCTTCTCACTTGGGCCAAAATGTGACAGAAAAAGTGACACTTTGTATGTTTAGTTATGCTGCCTATACCGTAAATTAGTTACTCATACTGCATCATGAGAACGATATAAGTGCCCTGTCTGGATTCCTCGCTTCACCTGGCTGCTTTAGGCATCTATCTGATGGTACCCAAGAGGACAGAAACTCTCTCCTAGGCATGCTGCATGCCTATTTTCAAGACCTAGGCTACAGGCAAATGTTCTACTGTCTTAAAAACAACAAGTAAGAGGCTTTTATTTTATGATGATCTTAAGATACAGCATTCACTAAAAAACTGCTCCATTGCACTGGCATTTGTTGAAGACTCATTTGAAGTTTGAGTTCACACAAATAACAAAGTCCACGAACATGAGCCAGATCATGCACAGGTGACTTAAGCCTTCCACTCTCTACAAAACTTAAACCAAAACCATACAGCCTTTCACAGACAGCAAATATTTATGTATAAAACTAAACAGGCAACAAATACATATAAAACTTCAAGTCCTTTCCTGAGTATTATGACTTCTCACAAAAGTGGAAGGCTACAGCCCATCAGTGACCTTAATGAAAATCTATGCCATTATATGTCATATATAAAGTTATACCATATGCTATTCCTACAAATACCAATTAAAAGTTTGTAATCAAATTATGAAAAATATCAAGGCAATATTTTGGGAAGAATACTAGAAACTTCCACTGCCAGTGCTCAATATTGGTCTACTCTAGCTGGGTAAGCACTGCACGGCTTCAGCCACTGACCGACCATTCTCGCTACTTCAACTTAAAAGATTCACCTGGAATGGGACAAATTCAGCAGTACGAATTTATGAAAACTTGCTTCTACAGAAATCTGCATTTCACAGATCCATCAGAACAACTCTCACATCTGATTTTATTTTCTCATAATCTCATAGTCAAGATGCTGGCTAAAGGTTAAGAAAAAAAAATACTTTCTTCACTTTTTTAAAAGGATGCTTCTACACTACACCTAACGCCTCCCTGTGATGGGCACATTTGAAAATATTGTTCCTTTTCACCAGTTCATAGTTCCTAAAGCAGAGAGGAAAAAAATCCACTAGCTGCGATTTAGATGAAACAGCAGTTGCAGTGATGAGGGACTATCTCTTAGTTCTTCAGAACTTAAAATGGAGAAGTTTCAAAGCTCAAATAAATAAGATGACCTGCTATAAAAAGTGCATAAAATATGGAGAAGACTTGTCAATTATCACTGAAAGAATAGCAGCAGGATCCTTATGATCTCTTAGGTTTCACAAGCGGTTTATTTATAGCTGTATCAGACAACAAAGGTCTGATTTACTTTTGCAAAACTGGTTAATGTTGATGGATTTCTGGCAAGTTTTCTCCACCATGTCTAATATATGAAGAATATTCAGTGTGTAGCAATGTTACGAAATGTTTGGACTCATGTAAGAAGCCAAACAGACATGCACAGCATTAGATAATGGTTAAAAACTTAGTGTTTTAGAAGAATTTCTGAGTTTGAGATGGCTGGTTGGACTTTCAAAATCTTGCCCTCCTTTTGGGAGTTTAATACCCTTATAGGATCAGTAATAGAGTACAAGAAAATTTATTTGGACCTACACTTTCCTCCTCCTCTAAATTCCTACAGGGGACAAATAATGCTGAGCTTGTCAAATCAGCACAGTTACAAATGCGAGGCTGTAAGACGGAGATTAAGTCCCCAAAGGGCTGAATGTAAGGCTTTACCCTTAAAAGGGCTGAAGGAAGTGTGGCTGGTTACCTGAGAGATGCACTTGAGTGTAACAGTAAAAGAGGCTCAGTAAAAGTTGCAACTCACCCCATAGCCATTAAATTTGACTTTTAAGGAAGCTACAAATTCAAGCAAATATCATGGTTATCTTACAGAAAAGAAAAAAATATTATGCAAATACATAGGAAAATTAGGTACCCACTTCCCCTCAGGTAGCTTCCTCATCAATGTTACTGACAGTAACATGTACTCCAGACATAATGCAAGAGTTTAGTATCTCACACATTTCATGCACGCAGGGAAGGGACGCAGAACATTCTTAAAAAACAAGAGGAGCAAAACTCAGGAAAACTCACCTGGAAAGCATTAGAAAGAATCTATGCTGACCATACTGCTACCCTTAGCTTGCTTCTCTTCTATCTCTTTTATTTAAACAAGGCCAAAGGTAGAATCACTGTTTTATGGAAAGGTTTCCATAGCAGTGAGCACAGTGCTACTGAGGTACTGATCTCCATTCTAACATAAAAAATTATAAATAGGAGTATGAATCCTCCTACAAAGTCCAAAAAGGAATGTGGAAGGAGACTTAGGAACAACCAACTGATTAGTTTACTTGTCCAACTATTTAATGAGTAAAAGGACTGAAGTGTGACAAAAGATCAAAAGCCACATAGTGGTAAAAGTGTTCCAAATAAGCTCTTTATTTGAACACTTAATTTTTTTCCCTTACCTTGTTTTTTAAAGTAGTTTTCTGTGAGCAATGTATGAAAATAAAGAAGTAAAGTTTAGAGCAAGTGTCTCTTGCATCCAAAAGACATAAGAAAAGGTCGCTAGGCAGCACAGAATGATAAAAATACACTGACTGAAACAATTTGTTCTAGCACAGGGTGATATTTTAAGCACCCAACTTGTAACTTCAGTTCTCTGGTCACACACAGAAAAAAAAAAAAAAGAGAACAATGTCAATATGCACTTTTTTGTAAAATTATTGTTTAATCAGGATTCTTAGAATCAAGATGTGTGCCTTTGTGAACAGTGCTACAGTTCGGGTTTTTTACTCTAAGATTCTTTTCTACATTTCCATCTTACATAACACATCTAAAAACTGAAAGGACTTAAGCGCACATAGAATCAGAAATATATATTGAAGGTGACTTCACATAGTATATTAAATACTTTGGGACTTTCAGGGTTTAGTATAATCTTAATGGTATACTCCAAACTGATGTAAATTCTGACATTACTACCATCAAGGTATTATAAATCCATTGTTATTGCCTGACATTTAAAGCAGATATTTACATTTTTATAGTATTTTAACAAATAAAATAGATTTAAACAATTGTTCTATTCTCATTTCTTCACCTTTAAAATCACCTTCCAATCTGCCTAGGCAGCTGAATGGTGGTCTTAATTTGATTCATTAGATTATCTTTAAATGTCTTCTTTACCTTCCTGCATAAACATGAAGTTTTAATTTCTATCCAGACCTTAGGAGAAGAATTTTTATGAGAAAATTATGCAGAAATAAAGGAAGAACACAGTAAATTATAACACACTTTAAAAGTAAGTCATTAGGGAAGGAAATGAAGGAGAATATCACTTCTCAAGTCATTCAAACAAAATAGAATTTGATTGGGACACTAGGGTGAACTTTCGGACCTACTGAAAAAAAAAAATCTGAAATCTTACTTAATTCAGCTGGTAACACTGATGATTTTTACAACTTTTGCAGACAGTGACATCTCCAAACAATGTCCCATTCATCATACTGAAAGAGAGGCGTGCAGTACTGCCACAAAGGGAACAGTGACATACATGAGATCACTACCATGTTTCTTCCAGTACGCTGGTCTTCCTCAGGGAAGTGCCCTGGCTGCATACTGTTGCCTAAGGCAGTACGTCTCAGCCTCCACCCACTGCGTCTCTAACCAGCTTACAGCCTACAGCAACTTTTCCATCATTCATGCTTGGGTCTCCTTCCCCATGTGTTTTCTCTGTCTTCTCCATGAGAAGTCTTCCTCATGCAATCAAATGCCCATCTGTGAACCATCTGCATCCTTGTACTGGCAATCTAAGCACTACGCTGGACTGTCGTTTTTCCCTGCACTTCAGACTCTAAAACACACCTTCTTTCATCTCCAAAGGCTTTCCTGTTGTTACACACACATTCCTGGACAATGCTGATGTACACACAAAGCATTTCTGTTAGTTTTTAAGCAAGCTTCACTTTTACTATTTCTTCAACATCAGTCTCTCTCCTCAGAGAGAGACATACCTGTCTTGGGTGACAAGTTCCACATTTTCCTTTGTAGCCGTTCAGTTTCAGAAGCATTTCTTTTCTTTCAGATATTTCTGATTTCTTGCAATGCTTTTAGGATAACTACAGTTCTCCTCCTAGGGTTTTTAAACACTAAGATGCATTCTTTAACAGAACTATCTTAATTTAACTCTGTCTGGGAATGAATAGGGAATGTGTCAGCTTTGGGCCCAGGAGACTTCTCCGCTGGGGACTTCACAGCCTGGATCTAATAACACCACCAGTAACCTGTGGGATTGTCCAATCTGTGGCAAGTTTTTGTGTTCTCATGACTCTGAAAGTTAGTGGACTTACTAGCACCTTTCTCAGCTTAAGAGAAAACAACATTTGCCTTTGTCGATGTAAATCCTCAGCTTTTTGGCTACATTAGAACAAAAAAACTGCCTGCTGAACAGTGGCATTGGTGCTTCATCAACTAGGTTTAGAGAAAACACCATTTATCTTCCCTCTTGTATCAAAGAGTTATTCAACCAAAGAACTGGGAAAAAAAAAAAAAAATCACAAACACACTTAAAGTTATCTTTAAAAAATTGTGATCTTTTATTTGCTTCCCAGAGTCACTTTTATCTATACTGAAGACAGTTAGCTAGATGTTTTTATCTCCACTGAAATATGCCAGAAATGCCCTCATTTAATCTAAATGGCATCTGACATTCTGATATCATCAGACTACTCCAGGCACTCTAGCTATTGAAATATTTCCTAAGGAAATACTACTCAGTAACACTATTACTACCCTATTATAATGCAAACAGATGCTTAGAAAAAACACTAAAGCATTCATATATTATTTGGGGATTTCCTATATAAGCTTCTGTAGTGAGGTCATGGAGGGGCATTGATCACTAAAAAACCATCATCTTCACTGACGTTAGGAATCTACTGTCTCTTTTCCACAACACCTTCCTTTTGGGACTCTACTATCTTTGGTAATCTTTTCACATGTCCTAGTTTTCCTCTAAAAAGGTTTTTCTGCTTTGATCTCTTAAAAAGCTCAGAATGCTGCTGAAAAAAAAGCCAACCCAACAACAAAAAACCAAACCAAACCACTAAAAAACCACCACCCAAAAGACCCCCCAAAACCCCCCAGGCATTTACGGATTAGAATTATTCTTTCCCTGGCAGTAGAAACCCTAATTTTCACATACATTTAAGAAAAAGAGAAAAAAAAAAAAAAAAAAAAAAAGAAGGAAAAAAAAAGGGGTTGGAGGTCTTTTTCCCTTTAGAAATCAGAAAAGAAACCCCCACCAACATAAAATATCAACACTTTCCTCCACATCCTCGCCATGCTCTACTAGTCATTCCCTTGCCTCCTCTTTCAGAGAACTCTTACACTGCCACAAACGCAACCATTGCCACTCGCTAAAGAGGTCTCTTGTAAAAGCAAGCGCTTCTGCCTTAAAACAGATGGCATCATTTGTATGGAAGCCTGCTCCCTTTTGGATACTGTGATCGGCACCCATGAAACCACTGAAAGCATTCAAGATACTGTGGGCAGACCCTTCTTTAATCTCCCATCTTCCCGCTGTGACAAGGTGTGAACAAACTCCTTTGGGCACAGACAGACCTCTACCAACACCAGCTGCAGGCTCTGCAGTGACTACGGAAGGGTACAGGGATAACTGTTTCTTCCCAATGCTGACAAAATAAAGCCTCAGTTGGTATGCAGTTACAAACACCTTTCTCAGGGAGCCCCAAACTACCTCTGGATACTTGAGGAACTACCGAGCTGAGTTACATAATACATAAAGTTCCTCTTTGGTTCTGTTTCAAGTTTAGTGCCTTTCCAGAAATACAGTAAAAAGTAAAACTCCACTATGTACCGCGAAGGCTACTATGGTTGCATAGACCAAGCTGTGAAATGAACTCAGAAAGTCAGTGAAAACATGTGAAGAGCAAACCAAAAATATTATCAGCCCTCTTGCAAAAGAATCACTAAAACCAGATGGAACTGCCTACCCAATGACCTGGCTATTTTCAGGTTCAAAGGTACGGTGACATTAAGTATGTCAGTATAGCTGTTTTCTGGTGCAATATATTCTTATTTTTACAGCAGACTTTTTACAGAGACAGCTATGACAAACTGTTATGGACAAGATATCACAGAAAAAACAAGACACATCAAACTATCACCGAACTTTCATTAAAAAATTACTCCAAAATCTTTTTTTCAAGGTCCACTACTGTCAATTTTTCATGATTCAGAAAGAAGTTCTAAGAAGTAGATCTACCAGAATGATGTACCACAACAATGCTGAACCAAAATTTTCCTCATTTTCCGTGAAGGCAAGATGTGGAATACCTGCCCAATTTCCAAACACAGACAAAAAGATAAAACTGTAGCTCTGAGCACTGAGCTGGTGATATAATGGATTTTTATTACCATGAGACCTGAGACAGACTGGCTTCATTCAGAAGGAAAAGGCCCCAAGTGTGGACAGATGCATAATCCGTAACCTTGTTTTTCATTCCTTGTGGTATTTTTAGCAAAATCTTTGGTAAACAAGACATCTCTTAGAACTAAAGCATCATTAGTTCTAGAAGGAAGTCACTACTATCAAGCAGAAGATGGAAGAAAAGTAACAGCTCCATCTTGAAAACACAAGATATCCTAGCAGACATTGAACTTTATCACAGCAGTCTCAAAGTTTGAAAGCCATCACAGGACTAAAACAAAATGTCACGTTTCATTCAAAATTTGGGATAAACACAACTTCAGTTTTACTAGTGGAAAGACCAAAAGATATGTTTGCTTTTAGTTCCAATAAGCACCTTAATTTAACTTATTTTTTACTAGTTGTTTAGTTACCACAGGCTGACATTCCCAAAGCTATCATGAGGGTATGAACTCTGCTTCTTTGTACAACTTTGTGTCTACTTAGTTCCCAGTCTTAGAGGCTACAAATGTAGATAATGATCTCTGTTTCTCAGCCACGAATATTAGCAATTATGTATTATTAAGCGAACAACAAACCAAGAACATTTGGATCCCATTATTTCACTAATTGCTCTGAAATGTATTGCTCTATCTTTAGGATCCATAAAAGCGGCTGCTGAATGGATGCCTCAACAGACTAGCCTCATTATGACTTAGAGTGACAAAATCAGGCACGTACCTCTTTCAGACCAAGGTTATCTGTCATCTGAAACAGTCTGCAGTATCCTGCTTTATACAGAGAAATTATTGCAGGAACAAAAATAAACTTGCTTTTCATACTCCTAGAACAGGCAAGTTTCTACAACACTGATCAAGACTTTTCAGTCCCACTTTTTTCTAGAGTCTATAAAAACTGTGCCACCTTACTTTAGCCTTTGAAAAGCTCCTGGTAGGAGGATATAGCAAGGTTAATGTTCTGCTGTAGAGGCACTGTAACTGACAATGGCTTGTCTCTTGCTGACAATTACAGTCAGAAAGAGTTCACACTCACAGAGGTGTGGAAGAAAGGATATGCATTTTTATTTCATTTTTTTTGAACTGAAGATGTGATACCAGCTCACACAGCCAGACTGCCAACACTAAGGATCAGCTTCTTAAAATCTATGTAATAGTTTTTTAATTAGGAACGAGATCAAAGGAAGGCTTCTTTCCAAAAAAAAATTATCCTCCAGCAACAGAGCCAGCTCTTCCTAACTAGCTTTTGTCTAGTACACGTACATCAGAAAGGCAGACTGCAGAGCAAAAAAGCCCCTCATACCAATTAGCAAATCTATGAATCAGCAGTCCAGAGAAGACGAAGTCTGCGTCTTCTCCCCATAGCACCCTATATCCTCAGAACAAGCAGCACAGCTAAAGCCTACTTTTCACTGCTATAAAGCGTGGATCAGTTTCTTAGCAGGCAGGAATCCCTTTTAGACTGAAAATGACCATGTGGATTACTGTAACCCCACCTCTCACGTAAAACATGAGAACGTTCCAGAAGCACTGTGCAGAGAGAGGCACGGGCCTTCTCCTCCCCTCCTACAGAGGAACCCTATTTGCAACACCTGGACCAGTGAAATACTCTTGTCAAGACCCGTTTATCACTCTGGGCGGAGAGAGGATGCACCTGGCCTCAGTAAGTTCTGGGCTAACAGGCAGCATTTCCCTAGCTCTTGCATGACAAACTGCCAGGCTGGAAAAAAACAGCTCATAGTCAGCCTTCTTTTCTCATGTTGTACTGTTCTCTGTACAGCACCAATGGTTATATTGCTAAATGGTCCATTAGTAATTGTCACTACAGATAGTTGCTACACCAGGACACCAAAATGCTGCCTCCGTTTGATGAGACTTGCCCCTTGGGAGTCAGAGGCAACAGGATTTCACACTAGCAACATTACCCCCCGAACAAGCCACTGCTTCCAAGTGAACGCAGCCCTGCATCCTTCACAGAAAGCAGGCTCCGGTGGGTTTAAGTTCAGTCTTCCCTTACTGGATTTTTTTCCTGCACTTCTGTGCCTAGGAGTACCTGCGAACCGGATCTTTGTTACATCCACTGGATGAAGACCATCACACAGTCATTCAGTTTGCCTGAGGCAGCATGAGATTTCTTACCAACTGCACATGATAACTGAAGACTGGATAGTTACTCAAAGCCTCCCTCGATGCCCACTTCAATTCTGGGGTGTCCTGCTGTGTGCATGACCGGAACTGTTCAGAGCAGCACTCTTCCTCTTGATACTCACTTTAAGTCAGTCATCATTCTCAGAAACTTGCAAGATGGTCCATTGATTCAAAAGATAGCTAATCCCATTATCTGATTTACAAAAATAATCCTCACTTAAACATCCTGCTTGCTTTACTATCTTTTGAGAAAAACACTGTGGAATTCATATGTATTCTTTGAAATACAGCAGTAAAATCTAACAATTTATGTCAAAGATGCCTAAGTTAATGCTGCTTCCTTTACTTACATTCCTCATATTTCAGATATTGGAGATTTTCATCTTGCCAAAATCTTACTTTTGTTTTTGTCATAGAGTGAACTTGTTTTCTTTATCCAAGTTGTCAAATTCGGGCTGAGTTTCCCACAGTAGGAACCTATCCATAAACAACTCCTTAGTACACTTACCAGCTTCCTTTTCCATGTTCTCGCCAAACAAAATGCTGAAAAGGATTTTTCACTTTAAGTTTTTCTCTAAAGTATTTTAAAAGGGGGGGGGGGGGGGAGATTGTCTTTACAGCAGGTTTCTAACCCAAATGTTTGAATCTAGATTAAGAAATCAACTTTGCAGACAACCCTACAAAAAAAATCAAGAGAACTAGTTTCTAAACAACATGAAAACATTGTTTTAAACTAAGCTTAATTCAGAGGAATTTTGTGGAGCCAATTTTGAAATCAGCACTAGAACTTTTAAAAGCAGAACTTCACACTCAGTGGTCAGCCGCAGTACGCGTTCTACCATTTAGGTCTAGCATCCCACAGATGCTCTCGGTCACACCGGATTTAGCTAAGTCAGTTCGCTGGGTTCTACGTGTTCTAGAGGCTGTGGTCTCAAAAATTTGAGGTTCTTTCCTTTTCTTTTCTCACTTATTATTTTTGCAAACAAGGGAAAAAATAAGAGAAAGACTATCCAAGAGGGCATGGGTAGCCTGTAGCTGATGTATTTGATCATGATCCCTGGTCCTTTTACTCATTGCACTGAATCTGTTGCTTCAGAAAAGGATGTTTTGGTATGTTTGGTACTTTATGTACTAAATATTTTAACAAAAATATTTAGGCAATTGTACACCTGTTTCCCGGGTACCTACTCTACTCTAACTCTTCCTGACTGTGTTTTCTCTAGCTACCTTCAACTACAATTGTGATCCCTGCTGATTTCAACTTCATCCCCAGCCTAGGAGTTGCTTCATGAGTTTACATGGCTGGATTTACATACTACAGTGCCACAAGTCCTAGTTCTTTACAAAAGCTTTTAGCACCTCACATCTTTCCTCTACTCAGTGTCAGTGCTGAAAGATTCCTTGCATTGCCTCCTTGCATTTTGAAAGGAGGAGAAACTGTTGGACATATTGCCCATTCAGGATACCTGACATACTGTATCTGTTTGGAAGAACACTGTCCCAAAGCAAATTAGGGCAAAGATGGAGAAATCACAGGGTACTCTTAGCTGGTCAAACTAATACATTCCAACATCAGCTGGTTACAAACTGAGTGACAGTGAAATACACAAACTATCTGTATCATACTCCTGTACATTGGTTATTTAGGTTCTAATACTTGTTAATTTTTTTACTAGTTGCTCTAGTGCCTGTTACAAACAGAAGGCTTCCAGCATTTTGTGTATACTGAAGTCTCCTTGGAACATTAGGATCCCTGTAAGTCTTAAATATATTTTTCCTCTTTCTTTCATTTTTACAACAACCATGTTTACAGAAGTGGCCATTTAGTCATTGTATGTACAGGGACAGGAAGTTATGACCTAGTTTTGTCTTTGGAATGTAAAGACAAACTACAAAATTGTACTTTATTTCTTTGAGGCAGGTGATACTTCGCATCAAACATTATGAACATCAACTATCCTTTCCTATAGCAAATCCAGGAACTGTTTCTTTTGATGCAGGAGCATACAGGCTCCTTCACACTTCTTGCACTTGCAATGCTGATGTTTCCCCATTACCTCAACAAGCAATGCAGAAGTCAGTGGCAAAACATCTTCTTCTGCTTCATTTTATGCCTCCACATTACCCTACGTCATGAAATTAAAAGCTAGACAATATTAACTACATAACCTTGCTACCAAAACCTTAAATTAAAGAGAAAAATGCAAATACTAACCAACAACTTTGTAATCAAATTATTTTTACTATGCCCAAAACAAATACTAATGATTGTGTATTGTACTATCCTCTACTGAATACAAGAATAGAGAATGGTCCTGCAAAGCCCAGGGCTGCTTCTTCTCACAAGAGTGATCAAAGGGCTTAAATTAAACTGCAGAAATTAAGATAGTTCCTCCGCAAAACCATTTCTAGAAATGCAGGCCAAGATACAAGGCAGCTACCATCACCTCCTCCCCAAGATTTTTTTCTTTTGTCAAATGTAAGCAAAACTACTGTTAAACTGGATTATGAAACTATTTCCCTGTAATAAAATGCTACTTTTTTCCCCTTAAATCAGAAATTAAGAAGCTGATCCTGCAAATCCTTGTGAGAAGGCGAGAACTTTTCATTCTTACGACTGAACCTTACTACTCATGCTCACAAATGCCTGCAAGACTATCTTCAGCTTTTAAACAAGCACCTTGAATGGTACAGTGGAATACCTCACTTAAGCATGTGTCTGCTTTTAAGAAAAAAAGAAGTAATTTAAAATAGCTCTATGGAATGGTATTTCTGTAACTATTACTCACACTTAAAGATCAGTGTTGTATTCCTTGTAATTATGATCTAAAACCAGGCAAGTTCCCCTTTTTCAGTTGTGTTATTCTGGAACTAAACACATGCAACTGAAAGCAGATTCTGGCACAGCCTGTCTAACGTGAACACAACCGATCTCGAGGCACCAATCCAAAAGTCTACAAAGCTGGAAAAAGGATGACAGTACCAAGTATCTTCTGTGGATTCCAGATGCAAACACAATTTGTTACAGTCATGACATTCAAATCAGCAATAACAACAGACTCATTGCTTTCTGCTAAATACTGCATATTGGAAAAGCATTACGAAGGAAAAAAGAAGTGTAATTTGCAATAAATAATTATGACTGTGAGACCATGACCTCTGAACAAAACACACATTTCAGAAGTGACTTCGCCCACTTCCAATGCCTCTGCCATAACAGATCCAAAAGAAAGGATAGGAGACTAAGCAAATGCCTCTTCATCTGGGTTTTTTGGGGTCATCAGTATCTTCAATGGTGCTTAAGTCCAGCTTATAATTTTACCATCAGTATTCTAAAATGTTATTTTGTGCTAAACATAACTTGCTGCTTCCAAAAATAAATTTCAGCTTTTGTCTTCCTGCAACTTCAGATCAAATTCTGCTCTTGTATCAGAATCACAACACCGTGCAAATGGGAGAGATGCACAGTCCACCTTTGCTTTGACAGCGTGCTAATATTTTTTAACAGAAGCAAAACCAGAACACTTCAACCATATTTCTCTTGGTATTTTGCAGTTATTTCAAATGAACATGAAAACTAAAGTAATTATTTACTTTTACCTATTTTGGCCATTTTTGAGCATCCTAACTGATTCCAAACCCTTCAGCTCAAATTGTTTTGTCTTCCCCACGCTATAATCTTTCTCCCCCCCCCAGGATAACTGTCAGAATATAAAGAAAAGTTAAACTTCCTTATTTGTCTGTTTATCACTCAATGCTCAACAGAGGCATGAAAAGAAAAAAAAAAAAAGAAGTCACAGTTCCTCTAAGTGGACTGCCTCAATTTACACTGCTACAGTTTATGGCCTCCAAGCCTGTAAAAGTACACAGCTTTGCATGCTGATACTAGCTTTGTACCGGATGGCTGCGCCCATGGATTAGGCTGCAGATTCAACCCAAGGGTTCAGAAGATCTAAGCTTCTGTGAATAAAAAGAGCATGAAAGAAACCTAACAGAAACGAATATTAAAAAAATATATATATATATTTGAGCAGTTAATTCCCTTAAAAGGAAGAATTTTGTTTTAAAATGGAAGCGCTTTGCAATATATCATGTAATTTGGCCAGACTGGGACTCCGCCTGCCACTCTTCTACTGGAGTGTCACAAAAGTATGGCTTATCTTTGTCCCAAATAACATCACTCTAAACTAACCTAGCCAACTACAACACAAAGTTCATGCAGTACAGTGCTAAAGAAAAAAACTGAACAATGCTGGCAGAACACATGAAATGAAGAGCAACGACTCTGGCACCAGGCTTGTAGTTTTCAACTACTTTCAGCGCTTCTAGTAATATACCAATTGTTTTCTTGGAAACAAAATAGGGAAGTCTGATATGAAAGAAACACATTTTAAAAAACATTTTCTCAGGCATCAAATCCTTGACACATTATGCACCCTTCGGACAGAAGCCCTACTGTTGTGTACATTTTATTTAAAACCTACCACTACAATAACGTATCAAGATACAATGAAATCTTGTTTATTATTATTTAAGATCTAGATTTAAGTTCCTCAAACGCTGGGCTAACGGTATTTATGTTCTGAAACGCTGCAACACAGGAAGGTTTCACGCCTGCTTTCCAGCGGGTGCGTTTTCAGCCGGCCGCTCCCTCCCTTACGCGAGTGCCGCCGGTGTGCTGTCCCGCCTCACGACGCTCCCGCTTCCCAGCGCCGCTTCACCTTCCCGCCGGCCAGAGGCCGAGCGCCCCGGACGACCAGGGGCCCCGCGTGGCCGGCCACCTCTTGCTCCTGCCGGGCCCGCCGCACGCCCCGACACCCGCGGACACCTCAGCAGCGCCGCCCGCCCCACCCGGCCTCGGCCCCAGCCCCGGCCCTGCCGCCGCCACCGCCCAGTGCCACCTGGGGCGAGCCGCGGGCGGCCAGCGCCGCTACTCACCGCTCCACGGGGGTCGCTCGACCCCGCGCCGCCGCCTCCTCCCGCCGCCCGGCGGCTCCTGCCTGTGCCGCCGCTGCCGCCGCCGCCGCCGGGAGAGAGCCGACAGGGAGGCAGCCCTCGGGCGGGCGGCTCTGCCGAGCCGGGCCGTGCGGTGCCGGGCCGAGTCGGGGTGCGGCTGGCAGCGGCGCTGGACCGGCGCTTAGCGCCGAGGGTGCCGCCGCTTCCTCGTTTTCTCTCGCAGCCGCGGCAACTTCCTCAACGGGGTGTCGGCGCGCACTCCCTCCCCCTCAGCGGGCGCAGCCGCCGTGCCCCCGGCCCCCTCTTTCGGGCGGCAGCCCCGGCGGGAGGGCGCCCGGGCGTGGCGGCGTGGCACGGCAGGGCACGACCGGGCACGGCCCGCTGCAGCCTCCCGGCCCCTCCGGTGTCGTTTCGCTCGGGGGCGAGGAAGTGTCCGCCTCCTCCAGACCCCGCGGCATGAGGCTGCTTGGGACCCCATGATGCGGGTGCCCTTGGGACCCTGTAATGTGGGTCTCCTCCGGTACCCTGTGATTTGGCTCCCTGTGGCAGCTGGCTGTGTTAAGATGGACGTGCAGCTGCTCAACACGACGCCTGGGACGGAGGAGCAACGTGTGTCAAATGTGGGCTTCTCTTCAGGAGAAAAGGCATGTACACGCTTTTGGTGAATACTGAAGTTCTGTGTCTTTTGGTAGTTGTGTGTATTTTGGTGAGAAAATGACTCAGAGGGATTGCTTCTGGAGCAGCACAGGGGCCTACCATAGCACAGGATCTTCTCCCTTCCTGTTGTATTTCACTCAAAACCCCCTCATATTTCAATCAAAAATGCTTCTGTAGCACCTCCAGGTGTGGAGGAGACTCCATCATGCCCAGACACCAAGCTGAAGGAAAGTCATTCTTCAAGGCCTCCTCAGGACCCTTTGTGACTGGGAATTAATTCCTGCTGCAGATGATCCCACGCAGCCAAAATGTGGCAACTACCCTTTGCAGCTGGAACAGGTTGCCAGGGACTATCCAGGGACAAACCGCTCTTGCTGTGGGTTATACGGAGCTGATGAGCGGCACAGGGGGCGTCTGCTGAAGCCTGAGTGGGCAGGTCTCCTTCAGCTGTGACTGTGCTGCATGACACGGCATCATGTCCCATGATGGGCAGTGCTAGTAGGAGGTAAAGTACACTTCCTTCTTCCCCGTAGTAGATCAGTGTTAGCACTGATGTGGCATACAGATGTTATTTTCAATGGTGAAACACTGGCCTCATTGGCCCTACACCCCTTCTAGTTAACAGAGCTGCCAAAGTACAAATCTCCCAGATTTCATGCCAGTCAAAAAGGTCTCCAGTTTTGGTCCATTTCAGTGAGACTTAGTAATTGCTGTAGTGGCGATGTGTTTCTTATTGGCACTGCCTACACGTTAGAAAAAAGAGAACTTAAGAAAACCTTATTCTTGAATGTATTTTCATGACACAGCTCTTTTGCTATCAACATCCAAGTGTGAACAGAGCATAATCTGCAGGAAATAGCTTTTGGAAAATCATTATTGGACTATGAACTGTTTTTTATGGAGAATTCTCGTCTTAAAGTTGCTGAAAAAATCATCAATAGTGCATGGCGTTAAATTATACATGAGCAATTGTGCTGGACCTGGCTGGGGTGGAATTAATATATATACTCTCCTTCTTTACTCTGCTCTTGTGAGACCCCACCTGGAGTACTGCATCCAGCTCAGGGGTCCACAGCACAATAAAGGCATGGACTTATTGGAGCGGGTCCAGAGAAGGGCCATGAAGGTGATCAGGGGGCTGGAGCACCTCCACTGTGAGGACAGGCTGAGAGAGTTGGGGTTGTTGAGCTTGGAGAAGAGAAGGCTCCAGGGGGGCCTTATAGCAGCTTTCCAGTACTTTAAGGGGACCTACAAGAAAGGTGGGCAGGGACTCTTTTATCAGGAAGGGTAGTGATAGGATAAGGAGTAACAGTTTCAAACTGAAAGAGGAGAGATTTAGATTAGACATTAGGAAGAAGTTCTTTCCTGTGAGGGTGGTGAGACACTGGCATGAGTTGACCAGAGAAGCTGTGGCTGCTGCCTCCCTGGAAGTGTTCAGGGCCAGGCTGGGTGGGGCTTTGAGCAACCTGGTCTGGTGGGAGGTGTCCCTGCCCGTGGCAGGGGAGTTGGAACTGAGTGATCTTTAAGGCCCCTTCCAACCAAAACTATTCTATGATTCTGTGATTCTATGATTATTTAATCTGTTACATGTAATGTTACTTATTGTCATATCTTAACATACATGTTATGATTCTGATGGTTTTCTGTGATGTGTGGCTGACTTTATAGGAGGCCAGTAATCAGTAAAGTAAGATAATTCCTCTTTTTGTCTGTCAAAATTTGATCAGAGTATATCTGGCGTTTCTGGAAAGATTCAGTAAATTTGTCGAATCTCCTGCCAAACATTGATACATACAGTAGAAACCACTAGTTTGTGCATAGCCTCCCACTAGTTAGGCTGTATAATAACTATGATAATTAAAATTGTAATCCTCTGTACTTTTTGGGAGCATCTGAGGGAGTTTCAATGCTTTCGTTATTGCAGTATGTTTTGAAAGACCTTTGCTTTCAGGCAGCATGACAGTTTGACTAAGGCCAGGGTTCATCTATAGTGGTGGGAGGCTTTACAACTACATGACCATATGTTATGGCAATCAATGCTGGTAGAAGAGGGGAGAGATGGAGACTGGGTGAAATGCTGTGTCTCTTTCTGTTAAAACGTCAACTCAGAAGTTGGACTTTTTACTGTAGACTAAGTCCAAATTTCTCCCAATATAAAAACCCCAAATGATTTCTTACATACTGCAACACTGTTACAGTCATCAGCTGCTCTGGTGGTTCCACGTGTGATCTGCTTGTTTCTTCTGCATAGAGAAAGCAGGTTGGGTGGCCCCTTGAACTCACAGGACCTAACAGGTGGAAACAGAGGGGTGTTGCTGTTGGTAATGGTGGAATTTACAGCACTGGTTTTTTTCAAATCTTTTTTGTACAATCACCAATCATGGTAGGA
The DNA here is from genome assembly GCF_034619465.1 of Leptosomus discolor. Classification (NCBI taxonomy): domain Eukaryota; kingdom Metazoa; phylum Chordata; class Aves; order Leptosomiformes; family Leptosomidae; genus Leptosomus; species Leptosomus discolor. The sequence goes on along the minus strand of NC_141419.1, from coordinate 44,671,778 downwards.
TTGATTAAATGATTTAAAAGAATATTCCCAAATCTAGTTTCTTTACTATAGGGTGAATATAATTTATAAAAAATAGTTATGTAACTGAGCCTTTCCAAACTTCAGGTATTTGGCGTTATGAAGCGTTTATTCTGTTGCCTTTCAACTATCTGTCTTCATTGTTAGAGGGAATAGACAGTTAACAGAAAATACAAGTAGGTGTGTTGAAATGGAACTTTTTTCAGCTAAGCTACCATACAGAAGCATTAGTTGTTTCATCCTCCAGATGGAATTTTTAGGTTGGTTTGTGGCTTACAGGTGTAGTGGAATTTACAGAGGTACTTTTCCAGACATGGTTTTCACTGGTGGAATTCTGCTCCAGTGCAAAGGGTACTACTTCAGCTTACTCTCAAGGTAATTACAGGCTGAAGATGAGCATTTTTTGAAATGCCATCACTTTTTCTATAGTAGGCAATACTGTAAGCTATTCTGATGCTTTGTTGTCTGATTGTTAAACTCCCTGAAATACATAGCAACAAAATATAGAATGCCACAGACAGACAATCTCATTTAAGGTTCAAAATCTTGAGAGTTGACTACACCTTACAGGTAAAAGTGTAGGGTCTCTGATGGAAGCAATTAGTGTTTGTAAGATGGGATTCTACATCTATACAAAGAGAAGAATGCAGAAGTGACTCATTTTGCCTAAGGAATATAAAATTTCAACACAGTTCAATGAATTCAGTCATGGTTTGAACAAAAATACATGCTGTTTGAGAGTTATTATCTGCTTCATTTTAATTTTGACAGAATTTGGTTTTAGCACAATAGCAGTAAACAATGTTTAGAGAAAATCAAAAGCCAAAAGCCTGAAAGCAGTGTTGTGACACAAAAGCAAATGTCCTGTATTTCAGTCAGAAAGAACAGAGCTGGATCATAAGCTTCAAAAAGTAAGGGCCATAATCTCATATCCTTTGGCCTCTTTCTGTTATCCAAGGAGTAGCAAAGACCCCTATTTTACAAAAGAACCAGGCCTCATACATTGTAAATCCCATATATTTATGTTTCTGTAAGGATTTCACTTACTTATAGCTGAATTTAAGTCGAAAACAGTAATGACAATCTCTAGGGAAAACTGAGTACAGTTACACAGAAATAAACTGGGGGGAGGTTTGCAGCAAATTGATTGACCTGCCTGCTTATTGTGAGAATCTATAAATTATTACTATTTTGATTATATACTAATTTAATGTTTTGACTAAAATGTCAGTAGCAATATTCGTTGCTATATGAAGTTAAGAGTAATGATTAGAAAATTCAGGTAATCAATATCTATATCAACTCAAACTAAATGTAAGGATGTCTGCATTATTTTATGTCCATATAACCATAACAATTAAAATACCATAGTTTTGCATGCAATATCCACGTCTCACCTTTTTCCTCTATTTTTACTGTAAAACAAAAAAAATTATCATACTCATTGTATATGTCTGTTGTAAAACTGCTGATCATTTTGCTCACTAGGGATTAAGGGTAGTCTCAGGATGTATTCATTACACGCAAAAGATCACAGTGTGGCGAGGTAAAAATCTACATTTTAAAATTTGTGTGGGACAATGCAGGCTAAGATCATAGATTAGCTGAGAAAAGATGTTTTCTGAACTTACATGACTTTACGAAATATGTAGTTATGTTAAAGTGAAGATGTGGGCTCAGGCCAGTCTGGTCTTTATGACTTCATATACCACATGGCTAGATATCAGTTCTAGCTTTTCTTTTTTTAATAGCAACAATGTGTCTGTTTAAACTAGAATCAAAGAATTGTACATTGCTTGAGAACAATAGCTGAAAGAAGCAAACGCATATACAATAGCAAGTGATGATGGAACAAAAAGCAGGGCTTTTTTAAAAAGTATATTTTTCTTTAAAATAGTTGCCTAATCATATCACAGAAAATAACCAAGGCAGTGAGTAACAAGGAACTGATAGTCAGATTTTTAAGAAGTCTTTAGCAAAACCCTTAAGAAGAATTTATTAGCAAAAGAATGGGTAAGCTTTGCTTTGGATGGGAAACAGAATAAAGGTGAAAAAAAAAAATAGTACACAATCACACAATCACCGTTTAGCTGTCAGAAGATTGAATAACTATGGGGAAAGATTCTGTTTCAGCACTGTTTACAGAAGCATATCAGTATGTAAAATGCTGGAATCCACGAACAAGTACAGTGTTGAAAGCCAGTATATCAGACCTGAGGGTTGCGTTGGCACAAAGTTGTACCGTCTGAGGAAGCTTTTTTTTCATCACTGGTTGTGTATCGACATGCTAGAGCATGAAGGGCAGTTTTTTTGGTCCTGTTCCATTTGGGATTCCCCCTGGTTGGGGCATCAGTTCATGGATGGGGTAAGATACTTTTCCACCTCTTGTATACTGTAATGATTATTGCCTAGATAGGCATTCCTGCACAGCCATCCTAGGAATATAAAAGCAGAGCACTACTGGATGGAAACATAATGTTAAGGGGGACCGCATTGGGTGAGATAGGGGGTACTGTTAGCTGTCATGCCCCCTGGTCGTATGCAGTGGTATTTAAGCACCTAAAATTTTGTTGTAAGACTGTTATATATTCATGTGGATAATAAAAGCAGCCACAGTTATGCTGAATCTAAGACATCAGTGAATAAGAACAAATAGACAAAAAATACAGATCATTAACAGTATGTAGAAATGGAAGCAGAATAAAATGTTCCCAGTGTAAGCCTACAAAACTAATTTTTTATTTTCAACTGAAACATGGTTGGACTTTGTATAAACTGTAAATACTGCAAAGTACTTAAATAGTATTATTTACGTATTTATATACATACTTACAAGTAGTGTGAAGCTGATTCAGTATAAGCCAAGCTTATGGGACTTTTCTACAGGATTTCTCCCGAATTCCATGCTCCAGAGAGACTTTTGGTAGTTGAGTGTCTTGCGTCATGTCTTTGTTAATGAGCCCTTCTCTATCTCAAGAATTGGGGAGCAGACATGAGAGAGAGAGAAAGAGACGGCAAGAATCAACTTGGATCCAGCTGTAGTTTCATTCTGTCTGTAGCATTTGTCAGCTGTTTCCTACAGAGCCGGTCGCTATCTTTGCACTGCGGTCTAGGACCTCCTGTCTGCTTAGATGCAGTGCTGGCACAGTCTGCATCTGTGCATTTATGCTTGATCTATTAAACCCTTCTAGAAACTGAATTAGCTGTCATCCATAGTACTCAGAGCTAATAATCTAAACTGGGCCCACATTGCTTCCTGAGGAAGCAGAAAGAGTGTTCGCGATAACAAGAAGTACTCCTCTTTGTGAGAACAGGTTGTGGAGACACTCGATCTGGCTCTTCATGAAGCCAGTTTAGAATTATCAAAGATTCTGATTCCTGTACAAAAAGCAGATGTACTATTTCTGGATTACTGCTAACCCTGGAAGAGGTATGATGCATTTCCACATCACTGCACCTGAACTAGTGAGTCCGGTCAGACCTGAGCTGACTTTGCATCCCAGTCATAGATACTCTTCCAACCAAACAGCATGGGCACCTCTGACCACAAATTCACTGTAAATGAATCGGTCTATAAAATATTATAAAATATTTTTTATAATGCAAAATATTAACTCAGTAGGTTCTCATAACCTACTTTCCTGCCTTTACAGTCAGAATAAACACTTCCTTAATATCGGAGTCTTTATGTATAATTTAAGTTTAGTTTGTTTGCTGCTACAAGGTAGCTGGGGCGTTCATGCCACAGCAATATGCCTGAGATGTTGTAACCCAAGGAACAGCTTAAAGTTGCAGAAGTAGCACTTTTCAGTTTGCCATCATATTTTGTTTTCTGACCCTTGATTTAGCACTGACTTATCTTTTCCACAGCCTGTCTCTGAATAAAAACCAAACTGAAGTTAAAAAAAAATCTGAACTGTCCTGAATGTTTTGAACACTGCTGGCTGTTCCGTGGTAGAATTGATTTGGGGATCCCTCCCTCATTGGATTGCAAGAACGTTAACATGCCTTCCAGTGTCTACAGGAAGAGCAGAAGTATGGCTGTTCATATGAATATGCCATTTATACTGGTAGTCATTTCCCAATTTTGGACATGCAGTAGGATTTTGTCAGAAAGAAGCTGCCTTTCTAACAGCTATAAAAATCCATGTCACCAAGAAGATAGTTTTTCTGCAAAAAGTAGAAGGATTTCACAATCAGAAGTTACTAACCCTGAAATTTTAAGCTTTAAATGTTTTGAAATTTTTTTCTTTGATCCATACTGTAAGAAACATACAAAATAAACCCAAAATTTGGTAGGGTCTAATGTTTTTCTCTGTATGTGTACATGTGTATGTACCCATGCGTATTTTAAATGTCTTTGAAACAATCTTTAGTGGTCTATCTTGAAATAAATGAGTTTGAACTCAAACATGCCTTTAAAAGCACACTTGCCTTTAAAAACACACTTGCCTTTAGAATTATGCAAAGCCATGAGAAAGAATTAAATCAGCATGATAATAGTTTTGGTTTTTTTCCTCTGTGACACTGCAGATAAGGTCCAGCTGGTCTGTGCAAGAATGGAAGCAGCACATGGCCATACAAAAGCTTTAGATCTCTAGCGGACGACCCAGGAGCAACATCCACTTTAAATTAAAAATGAGGCTCCAGAATGCAAAACAATTAAAAAATGTTTAGAATGAATCATGAATATGGGACAGCTGAAAGATCTCTTTCCTTTAGAATATGAACATGGGAAAAATTGTCTCAACCAAGTTTCTGTCAAATGCGATGCAAGTGCACGTGTAAAAACAGCTGTAACTTCTTGAGAACTGAAACTGCTGGGGATATCATAGCTTTAAAACAGAAAGCAGAAGTTAGCTTGATTTTAGTCTTATTTACATTGGTGTTATACAACAATGACTTCTCTATGTCTAGTAGACGTTTTGATTAATGCTGTCAAAATTATCCTTTATGCCTATAATATACGTTGTTTCTAACCATGTTGATAGTGAAACAAAAAAAGCTGCACTAAGAAGCTGAATGAATAAGCTTTATATGAAAGAGGAACACTTATCTAGATTATTTTTAAAATGCAGACATGATGCTTGAGCCAAAAAGAAAAAACAATAGTTAAGGAGTAGCACTGGGGGGTCGTAGTCAGACACTCTCCTGCAGGCAGCCCTCATTGGGATTGGAAGTAGAAGCACTTAACTATGTCCAGCAACCTTAACCACACATGAATAATGTCCTTTCAGATGCCATGACCACACCACTTCTAATAGCGAGTGGTACAGAACTAAGGCGTGCTATATGCTAATTACTTATCAGAAGCTTGTTCTTTTGTTGTTAGTCTCTTCTGTTTGTTTGTTTGGTTTGTTTGGTTTTTTGTTTGTTTGTTTGTTTTTTATTTCTACATGTATGATGCAGGAGTCATAGACATTAAAATCAAACAGTTTGAAATTTTGAGTTATTTAAAAGCACCAGGTTTCTTCAGCCTTTTCTGTGTAGCAGGATGGGGTGTTTTTAATGGAATGTTGAGCAAAAAACTCTTTTCTATATTTAGCATTTTTCAAGCCTAAATCTTGAATGACCAAGCATGAATGCTGTACCTACTATCTTCATGTTATAAAGGGGGAAAACAAACTTTGAGACTGGAGACAGCTGCGCAACAGAAAAAGTTTTAAGGCAGATGCATTCAGAAGACTTCTGGTGGCTCCAGATACCCAAATAACAGTCTGATCTGGGCTGGAGTGTTGGAATCTCACTGAAACACCTGCAGAGCGGATTCTTGGTCCCTAGTCATAGAATCATAGAATGCATTGGGCTGGAAGGAACCCCTCAAAGGTCATCTCGTCCAACCCCCCTGCAATGAGCAGGGACATCTTTAGCTAGATCAGGTGGCGTGGAGGCCCATCAAGCCTGATTTTGAGTGTCTTCAGGGACTGGGCCTCCACTACCTCTCCAGACAAACTGTTCCAGTGTTTTATCACCCTTATGGTAAAGAACTTCTTCCTTGCAAGTCATACAGCAGTGCAGAGCCCAGCGTGCCAAAGCAAAGTCTGTATCTGACCTCTAAATGATGTAGTTGCAGGGGTGGGCGACATGAGCCATGGAAAACAGAAGTCATTGAATCCCACCAGGTTTTTACTAAGACACTGTAAACAGATACCATTGCCCTAGATTCTATTCAGTTATTCTTCCATCTTGTAATTTTTCAAACAAATTAAAGGCAGCTCCATGGTGGTTGCTTTTTTTAGCCAGACAAAAATATTTAATGAAAAGATACTGACGGATGAAGGAAATCATGATTGCAAGATTACAGGGTAGAGAAATATTTATCCTGTATCATCTGTCCTTGGACTCTATTTTAAAGGGGCAGTGTTTCCATTGCATTTGTGAGACATACTCTGTTCTCACTGGGGACTGTACCTTTATTCAGACCTAACTTCAAGACCTTTCAAAATCCAGCTAGAAGAGCATTCTGGCTACTTTTTCCCTCGCTTTTTCGGAAAATACCGCTGTATTTTATCTTAGTGAATTATTCTTCTCTCTGGGCTGCAGCAGTTACAACCAAAAGGCTATTGCTTTCCCAACTTAATTCATATACCTTTTAAAACTTGAAAAAATGGATCAATAGCAAACTGAGAGATGTGCTCCTAATTGGCCTGTGGAGCTAAGGAGCCACACAGACTACTGAGACCCCTAGTTGGGTATTTCAGGAGGATACCAGGCAATTGATCAGGAGAAACAAAAGGACATCAGGATCTGGGACATCCCAAAGATACCTCTAGGTTTCTTCATAAAATGTGTTAAAAGAAACAGTAGACTTTTGCAGTGATATTGATTGCATGGAGTTAGCATTTTTTGTGACAGATTTTAGCCAACTTTGAGGCTAACCCTGTCTACTATTTTTTTAAACAGCAAGTGCCTTAGTTTACAATAGATATAGTTGTAATTGTCTTTTTCCAGGTTTTCATTAGCCCTTCTCTGCACTCTCTGCGGCACCTCAATGTCTTTCTTGTATTGAGGTGCACAAAACTGAACACAGTACTTGAGGTGTGGTCTTACCAATGCCAAGTACAGGGGGACGATCACCTCCCTGCTCCTGCTGGCCACACTATTCCTAATACAAGCCAGGATGCCATTGGCTTTTTTGGCCACCTGGGCACACTGCTGACTCACATTCAGTCGCTTGTTGACCAGCACCCCAGCTCCTTTTCTGCTGGACAGCTTTCCAGCCACTCATCCCCAAGCCTGTAGTGCTGCATGGGGTTGTTGTGACCCAAGTGCAGGACCCGGCACTTTGCCTTGTTAAAACTCATGGCATTGGCCTCAGCCCATCGATCCAGCCTGTCCAGGTTCCTCTGCAGAGCCTTCCTACCCTTGAGCAGATCAACACTCCCTCCCAACTTGATGTCATCTGCAAACTTACTGAGGGTGCATTCTATCCCTTTGTCAAGATCATTGATAAATATGTTAAACAGAAGCATCCCTAGTGCTGACCCCTGCAGAACACCACTTGTGACCAGCCGCCAGCTGGATTTGACTCTATTGATCACCACTTTCTGGGGCCGGCCGTTCAGCCAGTGTTTCACCCAGCAGAGTGTATGTTCATCCAAGCCATGAGCAGTTTCTTCACTAGAATTCCATGGGAAACAGTGTCGAAGGCTTTACGGAGGTTGCGGTAAACAACATCCACAGCCTTTCCCTCATCCATCAGGGGGGTCATCTTGTCATAGAAGGAGATCAGGATCGTTAAGCAAGACCTGCCTCTCATAAACCCGTGCTGACTGGGCCTGATCACCTGGTTGTTCTGTAAATGACTCGTGATGGCACTCAAGATGGACTTTCATCTTTTTCAGTAGAGTAAATGTCAGTGAAAGGACAGCATGGGTTTTTGAACTACTGTGCACTACATTAATACATGCTGAAAGTGTTTCTATGTTTGAACTTCTGTCTCCTTAGTAGCACCACGTGCTGAATTAAGCCAAATAAGCCATTTTGTGTTGAATATAATAAAGTACAGAAAAATGTTATGACAGAGCATCAAATGTATTTTTTATTGTACCAGATCAATAAACATTTCATTCAGAAGTTCTGCAAAATGTCGTGATATGAGTGCACGAAATAAGCTTCTGTTTATTTTTTTTATTTGTTATTTATATAACACCATAGACATGTGTGACATTTGAGGGATTTATAAGGCAAATCCACAGCCCTGTGCATGTAAAACCAAACACAACAAATAATAATGTTGATGTGTGTGGATAGGAACAAGGTGAAAATAAAAGGTAAAAAGAAAAAAAGGAAGAGAACTTACCTGAGAAACAGTATGTAAGAAAATGTGTCTGGTATGTGTTGACACACGTATATAAATAAAACAATAAAGGACCATTGAGGTCACAAAGTTAAATAATCAGAGTTAAATGCCTGAATTTAAGGTCATGTGCAGAATTTTAAGTCATCATACTTGACTGCATCTGTCTTCTGAAATTACATGGCCCATAAACCATCTTTTCCAGGAACCCTGACTCATGGCATAGACAGGGTAGACTTGCTCTGGCAGTGAATCAGGTTGGGTAGAGATGAATTCTGCTGGTGCAATTCCTATGTTATTTTTAGCTGGACTGGACATTATTTGATGAATGAGGGTTTTCCTATGAAAGGAGTGCAATATCTTATGTACACATAGATTTTTAAAGAATAGTAACTCTGCACAGAGCTTCCCCTGTGGATACTCTCCACTATAGCTGAGAATGCCTTTCTCTGTGCTACTTTACCATACTTTCAGAGAGGTAATCCCATCTCCCTGTCCTCCTCCCTCCCTGTACTGGGAAGGTGGCTGTGACTGCCTGCACACGGAGGTTGGGAGGGCAGCTGATGCCCTGCCAGCCCTGATTGTAGCTTACTGCACTGCTTATTTTGATTGCACAATGGCTTTAAGAGAAAATGAAATATTGATGAGTCATTTATTAAGTAACTGATAACCCCTTTATGAAATGGATGAAGCAGGGGTCTTATGGAAAATTAGTTTGTGCTTTTAAAATTAGCTATTGTGTACTGTACAGCATACCCATGGTGGAGGATATTATGCTACAAACCTGACTTCAGTCCTGACATTTAAGTTTTGGGAGCCTAACGTTGCAACTGTTATACTGAGCTTAGCCGACTAAAGGGAGAAAACAAGTATCTTTCTCACAAAATACCCCATGCCTTATATCAAATCTTTTTTTCATTCTACAAAGGTACTAGATTTCATCACTGAATAGCTTAAAGTGTTTTTTAACATAGGCAAAAATTTTATTCTAGCATTCTGAAGCAAAAAGACAAACTCTTTCTGATAAAGTTTAAGTGTGAAATTATGAAAGATTCAATTTTAAGCAGATAATGGAGTGTGCAAAAAACCACTCAGAGGTCATGGTCTGATGAAGTTATAAGCAACTGATATCAGGGCCTTTTGGAAAGGTCGTGAACCTCAGTTATATGTAGTGCTACAACTCCATCTACAGCACTTGCCTTGTTCTGTGGATTTTTTTTTGTTTATATTCTTGTTTGCCCAGGGCTAAAAAGATTCAGAGATCATTTCAGGACTAGAAAGTGAGAAACCAGGAAAGCTAAATAAGTGTTTAAGTTTATTTTCTTTTATTCAAATGTTCTTTCCTGTTTTAGAAATGTTCTTGAAAGCTCTACCTGTCAATTTAAGGGTCTACAAGAAAACTTGTGAACCATGTGATCAGCTGAACTGTTTCATCCCAGGAGCCCAAACTGAGGAGAGGCAATGTATACATCAGGTAAGTATAAGCAACATGAAATGGGTGACTGATGACTGGTGGTTTGTCTACTTGAAAAAAATCAAATATCTGCATAATGAAAATCATTACCTCCACAGAGGTATTTGACTGATAGCCCAGTTGGTAGTCTTGGAGAAAACAGAGAATGATGGGCCCTGGGATCTACGTACACTGAAAGCAATTGAGTTGAGTTTTACCTAAGGCACAGTATTTGAATAGTGTCACCAAGCTGAAACTATGCCTGTTCTGTAAATCAGTTAAAAAACATCTTTCTCCTGGACTGCCAGTCCAGTACTAATTACTGCCATGTCCATCCACAGTTTCTCTCCTATTGATTTACTTTCTTAATGCGTGACAGTGCTAGATTACCTAATAGGGATTTAGCTGTAGAATGCCAAAAATAGTGGAATACTTAGACCTTGGTGTCTAAAATTACTTTTTGAATCCACACTTCACTTAATCTGAGATGGCAGTATATAATATTTAGTTATGCAATATCAATGGAGAAAAGTCAGCTGCTGTGATGAGGAAGACTCCCCCAATGTCATTCTCACCTCTTCTGTGTGTCTCACTCCTCTTTTTGAGAGACAAAACTGTGGAGACAGTTTAGGCTAGATGTCTAATTTCTAAATGGCTGAAGTTATGTGAGTGAGATGTCACCTGAGAGCTGTGATTCCTTCTTCCCTGCAGCTGGCTGAATGAAAGCATAACTGAAGGTTTACATGTGGAGCCGTCTCAGTTATAGGATTAGCAACTTATACCCATAGATCACACTGTTGGAAGAATACCAAACTAAAGTTATTGGACAGACATTTTGAGTTTCATAGGTTTCTAAAATCATGTCCTAAGTTAATCAGGTTTTAATATATAAATGGTTAAGGAAAGAGACCAAATTAGAGGAACAAAAGATGCAAACTATTTTCTTGCTCTTGGAATAACATACTGCAGATAAATATTTGCTCTGATAAAATAAATGAAGTTCCTAACAACTCAGAAATTATTTACTTCAAATAACCAAGAGATTTCCCTTTGACTGTTGTTAGAGGAGGACTGTAATTGAGATGAGAAAATGGTAGCTTACTTGAATTAATGAGCTCAACAGATGTTAGAATTTCTTTCAGTGAACTGTGGGAACATCCACCAATAATTAAATAAATCTGCATGTTCTGTTGATTACATGCATTCTTATAAATGACTAGGGACATTTATATTATTTAGTTACAGTTAAGGATTATCACACTATCAATTTATCTGTAAAGGAAGCATAGATATTACATATTGTACAATGTGTTTTCCTTAATATTGGTATAGTTATGAAGACAAGCATGCAACCTCTTTTTTAAAAAAGAAACTTACTAATCTCTTCAACACCCAAACTGGTTTGTGTTGTCTAAAACCAAAAGACTAACTTCTACTTTGGGCTACATTTTTTGCAATCCAAATGAAGGTGAATGGAAATATATGTAAGATCAGATGGGTTTTACAGAGTTTATTTTGACACTGCATCTGCTGTCTTGTCTTAGCTGGGAGGTACATCAACAGCAAATGTAGGTTCAGAAGATTTTACGAGTATCAGAATGACAAGCCTCTATTCTGTCTTCTTTTTTGATTTTTTTAAAATATTTTTTAGCATTAATAGGAAGATCAGTCAAGAATATTGTCTTTCAAAATATTTGGAGAGAAAGATCTCAGTATATTTTAATAGCCTGATAATTAGAACAAGTCATAATGAGTAAAAAACTCTGCTGTTAAACATCAGTAAGTGAACTCCTGCTGACCTCGAAAGACAGAACTGATAAAGAGAAGGGAGAGGTTAATCGGTGTCAAGTAAATATTGTAGCTTTAGTCAAAACATCTTTGCAGAGAAGCCTTAATTGAGTGTGCTGGCTTTGGCTGGAATGAGTTAATTTTGTTTGTAGTAGCTAGTTTGGGGCTATGTTTTGGATTTGTGCTGGAAACAGTGTTGATATGACAAGGATGTTTTCGTCATTGTTGAGCAGTGCTTACACAGAGTCAAGGCCTTTTCTGCTCCTCACACCTCCACACTGGCAAGTAGGCAGGGCGTGCACAAGAAGTTGGGAGGGAGCACAGCCAGGACAGCTGATCCCACCTGACCAAAGGGATATATCACATTTCATATGATGTCATGCTCAGCAATAAAACCAGTGGGGAGGTTGGTGGGGGGCCGCTGCTCAGGGACTGGCTGGGCATTGGCTGGTTGATGGTGAGCAACTCTTTTCATTTGCATCATTTGTCTTTTTTTGGTTTTCTTTCTGCTATTTTCATTACAATTTTTTATTATTATTATCATCATTACTGCTATTTTCAGTATTATTTTATTTTATTTTGATTATTAAACTGGTTTTACCTCAACCCATGAGTTTTCTCACTTTTACCCTTCCAGTTCTCTTCCCTGATCTCACTGGGAGGGGAGGGAACGAGCATCTGCGTGGTGAACTGGGTAAAGAGTCAAAATATCCTCAATTCTCGGTTCCCAAACGTGACCTCACTTCCAGCTTCACCTTCTGATTTACAGCTCCTTTTATGATTGTCAGTTCTGTAAGTTTATTTTTGTTCAGTTCATCCCTCTACTGTTACGTGCCACAGCTCCTATAGAGATCATCACTCTTATTTTGTGAACCGCTGCTTTTGATGCAATGACTTAACTAATATTTCACACTTTTTAGAAATTAATATAATACCCAGACTGGCACCTAGAAGGCAGCTTTTACAGGTACAAGACAATTATTTTTTCTTAGAGCTTGTTTTGGTCCACTGCTACCTGTACTCCATATATTAATTATCTCCTCTGTGAGCATAAAGCATGCTCTGCTGTGTCCCGTTAGGACGCAGCCTTTTATGTAACATCCATTTGAGGAGATTACGGTGATGGCTTCTATTCTGAAACAGCCCTGAAGTGAGGGCTAAAAATTTACCAACTCTAAGCATTGTTTCTTTTTTCAGCTGGCTTGAAAGGTACTTCCACAATCAGATGTCTGTAACGGTTTCATACGTACCATAGCATTTTAGAATGCTGTCATCACTGAAGTACTACTTAATGGGCTTCATGGAATCTCCATCTTTCTTCACTGTCAGTGGGAAAGCACCTGCCTGAAGTAATTTTGTTTGGTTCCTTTGTACAATTTGCTTCGCAGGTGAGGATAAGCTAGTATTCAAGCAGGAGACATACTGAGATTTCTGTGGAGAAACTTAGATATATGACTTGCAGTGTTTTCAGCCAGTTACAGCATACTCTAATAACTTGTTATCAATATTGCCATAAAGTATGGCCACTGCAAATACAGTCCATTTAAATAATCCGTGTCTTAACCACACTAGGCTGGTCAAAAGATAAATGAATTTGCTATCAAAAGCTGTATTCAGAGCTTCATAATGTAGGACATAATGTCTGGAAAACCATAAGTAATCCTTTTAAAAGAAACAACACCTCCTAGCACATCATATTTCAATATTGAGCGAATCTTAGTAGGGTAGGGCCTTAGTAAGCTTTAGCAGGAGTAATACGTCATGTTGAATACCAATAAGGAAGTTCCTACTCACCTTAAAAGGCACAGAAGTTCATTGAAGGACCTCCCTTCCTTTTCCTCCTCCATCTGTCTGCACTTTTCTGAGCAGTGGCACAGAGGCAGATTTTTCCTCTGTGTCCTACGTATCCATTTGATGTCATTTAAGTCATGTCAAATCCTTTGATTTTCAGGATCATCACAGAGTTCCTTACTGCATTTGACATCTTACAGGAAAAGCATTTCCTCTGATGCTTCAGAGTAATTGTCAGAGATCTTAGTAAGGTGCCGTTTGCATACATCCATGGTGGAATGAGTGTTAGGTACCAGGTTATTTGGTCTGTTTCCTCCATTCTGCCAGGCCAGGTGCATCTACTGGGAGACAGCTCACATGCCACGTTCACAGGGGTATTGTAATCAGCACCGTTAAGTGGTATCAGAGCTCCTCACTTAGCACTACATAAATACAGTATTAAAAGTGAGGCAAGGAGTTTGCAGTCTCACTGTATGCAAGCCTCAACAGAGAAAACTGTCAGTGCTCCTCACCTCACTGCCTCCAGATTGTTCCTGGTGCTGTAGGGCTAAACAGCATTTTTAAAAGTTTCTATTCCTTCTTCTTTTCCTACTTAAAAGACTTCTGACATTTTTTTCTCACTCCTCTTGCTTTTGGCTTTGCTGCTGGTGACACACAGCATGAAAAGCTCATCTTGAACTGGCTGAGTGGGTGTCTAGGGATTCCTTGATGGCACTTTCTCCTACCCTCCTGAAATCCTGGTTCCTGGTGTACTGTGCAGAGAGATTAGCCTGGCTTCTGTAAGAAGCTGCTAAAAGTTTCCCCTATGTCCAACAGAGCCAATGCCAGCCGGCTCCAAGAGAGACCGCTGCTGGCCAAGGCTGAGCCCATCAGTGATGGTGATAGCGCCCCTGTGATAACATGTTTAAGAAAGCAAAAAGCTACTGCGCAAGAGCAATTGCAGCTGGAGAGAGGAGTGAGAATATGTGAGAGAAACAACTCTGCAGACACCAAGGTCAATGAAGAAGGAGGGGGAGGAGGTGCGCCAGGCGCTGGAGCAGAGATTCTCCTGCAACCTGTGGTGAAGACCATAGTGTGGCAGTTTGTCCCCCTGCAGCCCATGGAGGTCCCCATGTTGGAGCAGGTGGATGCCCAAAGGAGGCTGTGGCCCTGTGGGAAGCCTGCGCTGGTGCATGCTTCTGCCAGGATCTGTGGATCCATGGAGATAGAGGAGCCCATGCTGAAGCAGGTTTGCTGGCAGGACTTGTGACCCCATGGGAGACCTATGCTGGAGCAGTCTGTTCCTGAGGGACTGCACCCCATGGAGAACTGCAGTCTGTGGGAAGGACTCACGTTGGAGAAGTTGATGGAGGACTCCTACGTGAGGGTCCCCATGCTGGTGCAGGGGAAGAGTGTGAGGAGTCCTCCCCCTGAGGAGGAAGGAGCAGCAGAGACAACATGTGATGAACTGACTGCAGCCCCCATTTTCTGTCCCCCTGTGCCACTCGAGGGGAGGAGGTGGAGAAATCAGGAATAAAATTAGGCCTGGGAAGATGGGAGGGATGGGAGAAGGTGTTTTTAAGATTTGATTTTATTTCTCATTACCTTTCTCAGATTTGATTGCCAATAAATTAAGTGAATTTCCCCAAGTTGAGTCTGTTTTGCCTATGATGTGATTGCTGAGTGATCTCCCTGTCCTTATCTTGACACATGAGCCTGTTGTTATATTTTCCCTACCCTGTCCAGCTGAGGAGGGAGATTGATAGAGTGGCTTTGGTGGGCACTTGGCGTTCAGCCAGGGTCAACCCACCACAGTTTGGTAAACCAGGCTGCTAAGTAATCTATAAAAACTTAATTGCCCACATTAGCCTGCAGTTGATGTATCAGCACCATGATTTTAAATTTGGTTCCTGCTTCTTTTTTAGATTCTCTTCTTCAACTACATATCCAACAATTCAGAGCTTTTCTCATCCATACTTTTAGGTGTATGATGTAAAGCATTGTCTGATCTGAGTGCTGAAAATGAGGGTTTCCAACAACCTGGATGATAATTCTTGTGAGTAGTGCACCACAGCAGTGAAGTGCAATTTCGTGTTAAATACGTCTGAAAGGAAATATTTTGTTTCAGTTTAACAAACTGACACACTTTTTTCCCTGAAAAAAATTAAGAAAAAGGCTTTTTTTTTTTTGCACATTTATTTACCCATTCTAGATATAATTTTTTATTTCATGCTCTCTATATATTTTATTATATAAATTATGTTCCACATCTGGTCTATAACATCATTTTTGTCAGGTCTGTAGAGGAAGCTGTGCCTTATATTTTTCCTTGAGCACTTTGGAGTCATTCTTATTTTTTCTGGATTTTTCTGTAGAATCTTTAGACTCCTGTTTTTGAATCTATTTATATTGACCTCATCAAAATTATCTAAGGCATATTTGCACATAGATACTTGTGTATGAACACATGATCTGCTTTTTAGTCACATTTCTCGATTGTCGTTTGCAATGTGGGAGATTTTGTTTTGTTCACATCGGAAAGGAAATTCACATTGCATATCAAGAGGAATTTTCTTTTGAAAAAATGATCTAGTGACCAGAGACTCAGTCACAAACTATGTGTAATACTACTACAAAGTAGTCTAGACTAATAGAAAGTAGTCTAGTATGACCATGAACTTCCATGTATTTGGAGTAAAAAATCGTAAGTCACATTTCTTCTGCCATAAATGGAGGGAAAATATTGTTCAGTGCTTGTTGAGCGCAAGTGTGTGGGATATAGTATGTGTGTGTGTGTGTGTGCAGGGGACGGCATTATATCCTAAATGAAATGCCCAGGTGTAATGGTGATGGACACCATGCAAAAACTAGAAGAAACATTCTGCATGTTATGTTCCATAGCTGGAGTTCAGGGGATCTCTGGCTAAAAAATCATAAGGTAAGGTAGGCATGAAAAATAAATTCTGAGGAAAATTGATTATTGTATTTTCTCTGTCACGGTTAGGTAGGTCAGGCTGTGGGGCAAACGTAGACCTTACAATTTTGTTCATGCATTACTATGTCACTTAAGGGGAAAAAAGCTTTGGCTAAGAATAGTCTTGTGTCATATGATCATTGTTGAAAAACCTTCTATATTGCCACTTTACTGTTTTAGGATGAGTCCTTACCTTTGTGTTGAATTTGTACTTTAAATGCTGGTGTTTACACTATGATAGCCGCTACAGTGAGAGGTTCTATTTTGAAAGCAATAATCAAGACAGAGAGGAAAACACTAAACCTCTTCAACCTAGGAAACAGTCAAGCAGGGAATATTTGAGAGAGATCTATAAAAGAAGTAGTTGCATAAGTGATTGGGGAAGGGCACCAATTAAAAATGAGAGGACAGGTTCAAAACAAAGGCGTAGCTCTTCACACAGTGTCTAGTTAAGCTGTGGGAGGCCTTGCTACACATTGCTGTAAACTTCAAAGAGTTGGTGCTAGATTAAGAAGGAAATGGCTGTGCTTATGAAAGAGAAATCCTCTGAAGGGTTTTTAATACAAAGACCTTTCTATTTGAAGATTCCATGTCTGAATCAGGAGATCCTTCAGACCCAAGTAGTTGACAGATGGGAAAATACTCAGCAGGTTTGTCCTTTTCATAGTCTTCCCTTGACATTTGCTTTTGGCCACTGTTAGAAACAGGGTTTTAAGGTACTTTCTGTGTGGTCTTGTATATTCTTGTTTTTTAAAAAATATAAACTGCCATCTAAGATATTATTTTAATAACAGAGAGAAGCTTAAGAGTCCCTGAATCATTTTCTTCTAGGAGCAGAACTTTTGAATGAATAAGAGAGCTTATTAGTAAATACATATAGCCCGAGCCTCTTGAAAAACAGAGCACAAATATTGCTTTTACACATGTACAAAAAAGTTTTTCTTAAAGAAAGGATTAGACGTAGACAGTTCTACTTCAGATACATCTAGCTAGCTCAGTTAAGCTCGTTTGGCACAGATATGAGTGCTATTTTGAGTAGGATGGGAGCATGAAACCTTATGTGCAGATGCTGTCACTGGTGTTCTAATTGAAAATATAACTACAAAGTTGAGGAAGCCTCTTAAAACTCAGTAAGGGATGGAAACAGTGAATAAATGATGGTCATTGCCACTGATACCAAGGAGTCACCTTGCTTTCTTAGACACGTGTAAAATGTTCTTAAAAGCTGAGTTAGGTTAAGGGCTTTTTGCAGCTCGCTTTCAGAAGTCTTCATTTGCAACAGTAGACGCAAAGTACATTTGTATTTTGAAAAAAAAAAAACATTCATAAAGCATCTGTTGGCAAATGAATAGCCTATGCAACATGCTCACTGCAGCAGAAAGTGTGGTATAGCATCCTGTCAGTAATTTACGTTTATAACTTTCCTTTATAAACTGTGTGTTCTTTGAAACCTTGCAAGCTTTTTAGTTTTAGGACTTTTAATCATCCTACTGATTGCTGTAATTTCTTTTGGTGCCCTGAGATTTGCTAGGTACTTCCCAAAACAACAGTTGATAGAAAAAATCTTGCAAAATGTGTAGCATAATGTAACAAAAGAGTAAAAAGACCATATGCATAAGGTTTGAAAGGAGAGCAATGTAAGAAAAAACTATTACGGTATTCCCAGAAAAAACATACCTGGAAGTTACACAGAGGAGATGGTTTTGTTTCACTTTTGGGGGCATTGGTATTTTTTTACTGAAGGCCTATTTTATACTGCTGTTATTGTAGAAGAGGTTGCAAGGAATGAAAGAGACTTGAGCTTGCCTCTACAGTGTTTCTTGCACACAGATGGTCATGGAAAGGTAGTAATTTTAACAGGAAAACCTACTTATTTATGCATCCAGGAGAACATAGGAACAGTATGAAAATTTGAGAAGAAAGCATGTCAGCCAAGAGTAAGACTCACAAGTAAGACTCTGGGGGTCCCTGTCTGCGTTGCTTCTATGCACAGTTCCTTTCCAGTGGGGACTCATGCAAGATAGTTACATAATGAGGAGAGAAGGAAGCACATCATGTAATGTTTTGAAACTGCTACTAACCTTTGATGTGGTGAAAAGGATTTTGAAAACATAGTGATGACTAGATTTTATAAGATAAAGTATATCCACACACAGTGTGGAAACTTTAGTTCCTAATTCTTTATACGTTATAAATTAGAGTATTGGCTTGTTTCTTCTTAGGATATTTTTGTTTCAGTTTTGTCTTTTGATTTTGTTTTGTCTTCGTTTAATTTTTGTCCACATTGCATGCTCCTCTAACAATGCACCATGATGGATTTTCAGCTCAGGAATCTCAGACTGAGAATAAAGGAGGTATCATGTGTAGCTTTAATTAGTTGTGGTAGGGTTATGTTGGGGGTTTTTGTACATCAGTTTACAGTCTTCGGCTGAAATCAGTATTTTTAGAATCTCATTTTCCTGGACTCCAAAGTCTCATGTAATATCTACAAGACAGAAGAAAATGCTCACCTGAGTTGTAATACAAAAAGTAAACAGAAAGTATAGAAGTTTTACGTTAAGGAAGTCTACCAATAAATTTTGTTATTGTTTTACCAGCTGCACAGACTTTTTGCCCTGTCAACATTCACTGGAAAATTCTGATTTCTCTGCTGTTTATTGGCTTTTTCATTCACTGTAATTTGGCTGTGAAGCCTATATATCTCCCTTTGATACTCCTATAATTTTGTTAGAGTCTAGATGTTGTGAAACAAAGGACTATTTATCTTTTTTTACTACACTTTCAATTCAAAATCGCTACTTTCTCCTCTTATAGTCTACCAACAGTGTCCAAGCTGTGTTCACATCCTACTTGTAGTCTGTACGGCTGTTGGAAGTAGTCTTCAGCTGGTCCCCAGACTAGATTACACTGCAAAACCTACAGAGTAACTTTTTATGGTCACTGGGGTGGCAGTGCAGGAGAAATTTTGCACCTCAACATCAGTACATAGCTCTACATGCTCAGAAATCACAGCACATATAGTCATTAAATAACGCATTGTAAAGAAATGAAAGGCTATACTGGATTCTTACCTGCACTGTACTTCTGTTTTGAATCTTCTTTTGCTTTTCTCTTTACACAGGCCCAAACACAATTGTCTGTATTGCTGAGGAGATATTGTGCTATTATTTGCCACCATTAACTTAGTTTTTAATCTATTTGACTCCTATGTCAAACTCCTGCTTCTCAAATAAGCCAAAAGAATTGCTTTCAAGCTGTGAAGGAAATGACTCATCAGAGCTTTGATTATTACTAATTTGGTAAAAAACATGTGCATGAAGAAGCTCGAGATGATTCAAGATGAATGAATGAGGGATGTCTTTCATGTTTCTACATTATGAAATGATAGACAAATTATTAGTGTTTATCATGATAGCAATTTAGAGATATTATTAAACCATCAGCCTGGGACAATTACTGCATACCAATCTTATCTTGTCAATGTCAATCTAAACAGACAAGCAAGATAGCGATGCCAAGCCTTATACAATTTCCTAATAAAGGAGGTTCAAGTCTCTCTTGCTTAGCTGCATGATTATTTCAGAATAAGTGCCTGATAGCTGCTGGAGATGTACGTCTCACTGATGTTCACAACCCTAAAGATTCTCTTTGTAATTAGGTGGAGAAGCGAAGAACCACAAAATAATTATCCTTCAAAATCCTTAATGCTGCATCCCGTATTGGAATGTTCTCCTATAGTTCTATAACAACCTGTATGTTACGGCCGTCTGCCTGTCAGTGTGAGTTCCTTTTCTGATCAAAGACTCAGAGTGGGCCTATGATGATACAAACTAGCTTCTGTAGTTTGAAAATTTCTTGGTTTCCTTGGGAGAAAAGAGGGACTGAGTGCCAGGGTGAGCCTGTGTGCAGGAACAGCCTCTGCCACCTCTGCTGCCTCAGACATTTGGCTGCCTGTCCCCAAGGCCAGCCATGATATCATGTGTCCTTTCATTATGCTCCTGGGAAAGAGCCATGTAAGACAGAGCTGGAGGATATCTCAGTAGAGTCTCCCTGCCTTGACTCGGAAGCCACAGTGGAGCGCAAGCCCTTGCGAGGACTGCACCATAGTTGTGACCCTGACCATGCCCGGCCACCCACCCTCCTGCTTATGGCTGTCAGACCTGACATCTCAGCTTGGCCTCGGACCTGCCTCGACCCTGCGACTTGCCCAACTGTCACTGACCTCTCGGCTGACCCTGATTCCTGTCACTAGCCCTGCTGTGCTCTCCCAGTGGCCAGGGAGGCCACTGCCTGTCCTGCCACCATCACCCGAGCTGTGTGGCACCCATGCCCATGCAGAGCAGCTGCCCCTCACTGCTCCCTGAAGCTACAGCCTCAATTTTCAAGGAGAATTGCGTGTGCAAAACAGCGCATATTGCGTACAAACTTTATTAATAGAGTTATTTGAAACCTTACCATGTGCAACTGTCTGTTGGAAAAGGTATTCTTGCTGCCAGGAACTACCAATAAAATAGAAAATATTGAAGGAAGAAGCCAAACTCTCTGCTTCATTAATGCAAATTTCCTTGACTTCTAGAAGGTATTGTAGCAGAAATCCCCGAACAAAAATGACTGAAAGATGGCACCATGTCACATTGCAATAACAGAGTATTTCAGTGATTTTATTCTGAATTTAGAAACTAATTGTAACTTTTCTCTAGAATTGTTCCTATTTTGTTTTTTCCACTTGAAAAAGGAGGGGGAAAAGAAAAAAGGAAAGAAGGTAAAAAATATGAAATAGTGGAATCTCTAGAAAGCGAGAGAGATATCTAGTAAAGAGATATTACAGAAATCATAACAGAGGTATGCCAACATCAGTTTCCCTGGGTATTTTGAGAAAGCAAAAGGAGTTACTGGAATCTAAATCTTTAGCTTCATTGTTAGTAGCACTGAGCATGAAAAATCGTTTCATTGTTCAATGCATCATGTAAAAAGGCATGCAATTTTAAAATAATGGAGTTTTGTATGTTTGTGTCTTTTCTGTTTTCTTTAGAAACTGCATTTTTACCTAGTGCCAGATACCTTTTTTTTTTTTTTTTTGAGGGAAAAATTTAGGGGTGCATCACTGACATATCATAGCTGACAGCAAGAGTGAGTAAGTTTTATTGATTCAGTGGTGTGAGAAGAGTCAAAGTGGGCATACACATCAAGGTCCTTTGTGCCTCTGCCTCTATCCTTAGAACTCTTCCCGGGACGATTTGCCTTGGTATGAGAGCAAAGACATAGAATGTAGCTGTTTTCAGTGCCCTGGCATGAAAATGTGGGAAGAGAAAAGGAGATATAAAAAATCCTGGAGGTATTTTGTCATCAGCGACCATGAAAGTCTGTCAAAGCATGTTGGGATCAGCTGCTCTAATGTGAAGCAAGAAAGACAGCTGGTAAGAAATCGATGTCGAGACTGCTGTACCAAGGACTAACATGATGGCTTAATCAAATGCTAAATGTGGAGGATGCCAGAGACCAAACAGGATTAACTCATATGGTGTCATAAGGAAAAAGAAAAAGAGGGTCCCAATGACTAGCTTTGGGGAAGATCTATTTGCTTAAACAATATGGAAAATGCTGCTCGCTAAACTTCAGCAATGTATATCTCATGAAAATGATTAGATGAGTTCTCAAGAAACAAAGTGACCTATGTGGTCTGCAATAACAAAACCGTATGTAATCAAGTGCAGTGTTAAAGCTCTTCATCTGTCTGTGATAGGGTCAGCTAACAATAATTTCCCCAACCACTGCCAGGCTCTGCCACAAATCTGTGTGAACAAGGGTAGACTACAGTAACCTGTGGCCAGTCTCAGGCCTTTCTCTAATGCATTTTAAATTTCATGGGGAAAATGCCAATAAATTCTATGAAATTTGTAGGTTTTGGAGGTCTTCAGAAAAGAGAACTTTGATCCTACAAAAACATAAAATGTATAAAAGGGAGTAGATCCCAAATTACTTTATGCACACACACAGAAACAAAGACACATTACATTAATCAGTATTTAAATAGACAGTGGGGAATATCGAGGATGTGAAAGATTTCTTCTGAAAAATGTGGCAGGGGAAACAGCAGACAATCTTGGATGTAGGGAAATTATTATTTATATCAGTATTATTTATACCACCACCTATTCAGGTGGTTTGTTGGCAGCAATAGGACTTCTAAGTATCACTTCTCTGCCTCCTAAATATAACATTTGCTGGGAAGAAAATTTGGGAGCTGCAATTATTATTTAATCTGTGTCTGGCAAAAGACTCCTACCAACACTTCCAGGATGTCGGTGGAGACACTCTTTGCCATTGCCAAGTCATGTTATGATCAGGAATGTGATGGTAACTGATGCCAACTTGTGTTAACATGCAATGTCTTGGCAATGAATATAGTGTCCTGAGATGTCATTATAACTGTTTCAAGGCAGAAACAGATGGAAGAGAAACAGGAGCGTTTTCACTGTCTGCAATGACATAGACATGGCCACAAACCCAGGGTCAGAGACACAAGAGTGTCTTTATCAACAAGACACGTCCTGGACCAGTACTTATCCCTGATGAAGCAAGGGATTCGTTATCATCTCCTTTCTCTGCTGGAAATCAGAAGAAGTGAAAGTTCGGTTTTCTGTAGTCTTTTTTTTTTTTTACTGCAGGAAGAGTATGTTGAGAATTAGTAACAGGTGTGGGTGCTTGGAAAAGGGCAGGAATTCACACCCTCGGGACTCATCACTCGCTCTTCATCTTCCCTTCCGTGAACAGAATAAGGGCTGGAATCACTGGACATAACCATAATGGAGTTATTAAATAATAACAGCAACAAGAAGCAAAACACTCGTGAGACATGGAAGTAAATAAAGTTGGTTCATTTCCCTTTGTGGGTTAAAAATCTGTTACTTCAGCTGGTTCCCTTTGGCTGGCTTTCCTCTTTAGCGCTGACTCAGAAACAGGTGAGCCAAGGATGGATTTGTTCCACCATGTATTAATGACTCCTCTTGAATATTTTCCTCAGAACAAAAAGACTGTTTTCTTTCTTTTACATCTTGAGTTATAGTTGACCTTTTTGCATAAAAAGAAAAAACGTTTTCAAAAAAGTCACCAAGTCATAAGTAGCAATTTATCAACTTAATGTCTTGCTTAAAGAGAGCTCTTGAAGAAGTGATAATTTTTAATTTCTTGATCTGTTTTTTTACTCTTTTTTTGTTTGTTTTGTTGGTTGGTTTTTATTATTGGGGGAGAGGATGTCACGTTGCACATCTTAAAACCTGCTTAAGCTCTTTTACATAGAGGACATATAGACTCCATCACAGGTCAATATGAACTGTGATTCATTAGGAGATGGTAAGACTGTTTGGAAACAGAAGGTAAATCAATCCATAAAAATAATTGCTTCATTTTCCATTTTCCATGCACATATCCTTTTCTTTATACTGTAAAACACAAGTAGGACTAATATGTTCAGCTCAATTATATTCGGCATGATAGAACTAAGTTGATATGGGGTGAGAAATGTATCCTCACTCTCCTGCCACTTAAATGAGTTGATGTTTATACTCTGTAAGTTATAGAATCCAAAGCTTCCTTGGTTCTTTTTGTAACCATTTCTAATGCTTATTCTGACTCAGTCACACAACATCGATGGCTATAAACAGAGACATGCAAAACAACTGACTAAATCTAAAACACGCCTGTTGCAAGTGCTTGGTTATGTTTTCCCACTGAAGCTGGATATGTACATTCTTCTTTGGTCACAAAAATATCTGATTGAATCAGAATATTTCAAATACAGACTGCAACTGAAGGTGGATAGGTACAATTAGGTGCTATAGAGGAGCCTGAGAATATGTTCAGTAACTGAAGTTGCAAGTGAGTAAAAAGCGCAGTTTCTCAGAATTTTCACAGTTACTTGGAGGGAAATTAACTTTACACAAGGGCTGATGCACTTTAAGAGTACTTTAATTTTTAAATTCAGAAACTCAAGTATTTGCCTGCAGTAACCTCAGGCAATGAGGTGAATGCTGAAAAGCACAATTTGAGCTCCTGAGTCCCATCTGACTTTTCAAGACTGACTGAAAGAGAGTAACCCTAAATGTTTTCTGCCAAAATAGCTAAATATCACTGAAAGGCACAGTAATATGTTTGTAGACTTATTATTTGTTCATGTAACTTTAAATACAGAGTGCCATATGTTAGGGAGTTTTGACACACAAGTAGTAACTGTTTCATATGAAAATATCCCATGCAAAGCAACTAGTTGAATGTTTCATCATCACCATCATTGGCATAAATTCTAAAATCTCATTCTTCTACCGAGGTTTCTGGTGTTCAGTACTCATAGATAGGTTTGGTATAAGTAAAGTAAAGTGCGGGTCCCTAGTACCATCTAATCCTAAAAATACATCTGTTTTCTGACGTATTCTGAACATCTGCAGTGTAGTTAGTGGGGGTTTTTTTAGGGGTTTTGTTTTGTTTTCTTTTCATTGTATTTGCTGAGCAAATTTCCAAACCTTCAGGAAATGTTAGCTTATGTGTGTTTCAATTCCTAAAAGTGTTCAGATGTGATCAGTTTTCAGAAGCACATGGTTGGCTGCAGCCCACTCATTTCAAATTCAATTACATCAGTCATGTTGCACTGCTTGAAGCAAAAAAAGACTAACACTACGTTTTCTTACTTTGTCGCTGTCCTCTTAGAGGATAAATAAACTGTAAGATCTGTGCTAATTACTTTTTCTGGATAAATTTTAAAAATTACATGAAACATCCTTGCAAAATGTTGGATTTTTCATTGATTGGCCTGTGGAAATCAAATACATAAATGTGCTGTACACAAGTAAGAGCAAGCACTCTGACATGGCCAGTAATCAGCACAAATTCAGTGACTATTGTAGCTCAGGTTCTTGAAAAAAATGAGGCAGCAGCCTGTGTTTGATGAATGAGCAAGGCATTGGGAATTTTGGCCAGATCCTTTAATTTAAATGTCTCAGTCCTGAATTTTGGAGGCACACAACTGACAAAGTAGCTACGAAGACAAAGAAGTGGGTTTTTTTGGTACAGTATTTTAGGTGTATATGTTCTATTTACTACCTGAATATACTGTGGTACTGTACATTGGAAATAATGGATAATTATCTGACAGACACATTGGCTTCTGTTATAGGTACTGTTACCAAAATAAATCTCTCATTTTCCAAGTTTTAGATGTATATATATATATATATATAAATATTTTTATTTATGTACTTATATATAAGTGTATATAGAGAAATACATACACAGAAAGCAAGAAATACATAATTTTAAAATGCAGTCTAATTAGAACCACAAAATTACACAGGTATGGGGAAGTTATTCTTGCTGGATTTGAGCTGTCTAACTGTTACAATAAATGATAGCAAAAAATAAGTCTGTTCTGAAAAATAATAAAATCCCCTTGGTGACATGCTACGGTCATCTAAAACTCTGTAATTCAGACAATTGCAGAAGAAACACTAGCTATAGAAAAACAGATGCCCACTATTTTAGCCTGCATGCTTCACTGCAGAGTAACCAAACAGTGTAGGTTTTAAACTGTTTTTCATTGTTTGCTATATCATCTCTTTAAACTGTGGTAATTTCTGATTTTCTGCACTTCTTGTACATTCTGTTAGAGGCAGAATGGCCTTTACCACAGCATCAGAGTCAAAGATGTTATTTTAATTTTTTAAATTTTCTTCCTGTACTCTTCGTCCTCCAAAGGGCTACAGACATAATAGTTTTCATTTACTATTTCTATTCCATCTTCTGATTGACCTTTGTCACATGTCCTCCTGTTTAGTACATTAGGTTGATCTTTCTGGGAGCTGCGCTCTGAAACTACCTTGTTTGAAGCAATTTACTCTGCCCAGCAGCCCCCTTTCCTTTTCCTGTTATGCAGAAATCTGGTTGCATATAATAGGCTCCTGACTACAGATTTCTGTTCATATATGCTTGAAATCCTTACACATGGAAACAAAGTGGTTGAAGAATTTTCTTATAAAAAAAAATGATGACTAACATGGAAATATTTTACAATTAAGCTTTATCCACCAAACCAAATAATAGATGTGATGAATATTTACAGAAAACTTGTTTGTGCTTTCTGTCAATGAAAAGAGCCCTGAAATAGTGGCAGATATAACTTGCTCCATGCTAAAGCACTTTGTTATGTGAAAAGGCAATTTAAAGATACCTGTAATGAAAATTGCGCTCTAATAAATTACAAAGCTAAATCATTTACTTGGCTTTGCTTTGTCCAGGTTTACAAGAATTGTGACAGTAGGACAAAAGGTGAAAAGGAATACTGCATTAATGTAGGCAGTACCCCTTAATGACAAGAAATCAGTGAGAGAGCTGGCAGTCTTTCTTCTTTTAAAAAATGCACTCAATCTCAGAAGCTGAGTTTTAGGGCAACTGTTTTGACGTTTACAGGTAGTATGTGCCATAAATTATATGTGCCCTTTTGTATCGCTAACTATTCTTTTCCTTGTTTCTGCTCTGCTTTACCCAAGAAAATGCGGAACAGAGCAGTGAATACAGGATACTTCAGTTTAAATTTTCGGTGTTGCTTAAGGTGTAATCTAATATTGGCTTAAGCCACATCTGTTGGACTTCACACAGGATTGCAGTCTTCGCACAGGCCATAATTAAAATGACTATGAAAAAAATCATATATTTTGGATAATAATTTTTGACAAAAGGTGAATATATACTGCACCAACAATGGGTGTATCACACTATTTCTTAATCCATGACAAGCCATTTTTCTGGGAGCTGACATAATGGTATGGATTTCATTAGGTGGATGGCAATCCTGAGTTCAAATGAATGAGAAATAAATCTGAATTGTGAGCCTATCAAACAGAAAAAAAAAACCCACCTTTTTCAGATACCTGGTTTTCACTGGATGGAAGCAATTAGCCTCAGTGCTAGACAACATAGAAGATGGAAACTAGATAATAACTAGATAAGTGATTGAAAGAAAAACATTAAAAATGTCATTGGAGTCTTAGAGATGTACAGTTGGCCTTGGTCCACCTCTTCTGTGACCATACAGTGGGAAAAGAAGCCCATGGCACCAGCTTAGTCTCTCATAGGTCTGGTGATTAAAACATCCCAGTGATGGTTGAAAGCTGGACAGTGAAGTCCCCAGTGTCCCATTTGAAGCCCCAGAGATCCAGCACAGGCACAATAAAGGGCCTAAAGCAGGAAAACTGGGTGGATAAATGCTCCAGCCATCCCTGGTGATCAGAAGGGTTGGTTAGAAATGAGGCGTAACATCAGGAAGTGTAACTCTGGCATTGCCTATTCTGAGGTCAGGCACCAACTAGCAGCGGTTTTGTGTGACTTCAAAAGTCACTGGGCTGCGAGTACAGTCATTTTACTCCTGTGCCTCTTGCGGAGCCACAGCCTCCTGCTGTGGGGTGCTTCACCTGGCACTGACCCAGCACCAACAGACACCACAAAATGTGTTCTCTCCAGTTTTGAATCCCATGTTGCAAAGAATTTGACTCAAATGAGACAGCCTTGCCCTCCTGAACACCAGGCGAGTGGGACCTCTTTCACATGTTAGCTGTATGCATGGTAGACCTATAATGAGATATCTTGAGGTTTATACTCAGGCTATTCATCTGTGTCAAACAAAAATTTGCTGAAAGCAGATTCTGCAGAATCAGGTCCTGTATAGCTTTATTGACTTGAAGGGAGGTATTTGTGAGATAAAGTTCAAATGGTTTACTGCAGTGTGCAAATCTGCATCGAAATGCAAAGAAACTCTGGGCCAGAGCCACATGCTAGTGATTTGTTGCACAAGGACTTCTGTCTGGTTTCTCTTTCTTAGCTTTGTTTTTGATTAGTCAGAGTGTTATTACTGCAGAACATTGCAGGTTAATTCACACAACAGTTAAAAGGCAGAATAAGTTATCTACTGACAAAATCAGAGCACGTTAACACGGCACAAGTCCTGTGGCCTGGTGTCTAGAAATACCATCTTGGGGAGAGGTTGAAGGAACTATTCCCTTAAGTGTTTTCTATATCTCTTTTAATGTACCTCACAAATATATTTTTAAGCATCTCTTAGTTATTTTAATTAATACATTTTTATTTTATCATTTCTACTGGCTACTCAAATACCTTTTCTCAAAACTTTCACAAACATTCAGCAGCATATTGCTGTAGTACATTTTTACTATGACTTTGCACAGTGTTGGAATTTCTATTAAACTAATAGACCCTTTAAGGTCATCAAGAGGCAGTGGAGAGATGTTTACGATAATGACAACTGTTTGGTACACCATTATATCACAAGGCAGAGTTCAAGGAGGTATCAAAAATATGTAATTTCCAGCAATATGTTTCTGTGCTTTTCTGATTCAAAGCAATTTTCTTCAATGTGCTCCTGGTTGAACATTTATTTGTCTGATAGATTTCCAAGACAATGTCAGTGCTTTTGTTTGTGTGTATACAAGGTGGAAGTTTAAAAAAAAAACTTCTTTTTTTAAAGCCACAAGAAGTTAAAGTTAATCTTACTGATACTGAAAGTTTAATAACAGGTTGATCTGGATTTGCCCCTCCAATTCTAATTACTCCTTTGGATAATGGTACGTATTTTTTAAATTCTATTTATTTAATATATCCTACAGGATAAATTCATTGCTGGAGTAAATCATTTTAACACCACTGGTTTCAACAGAGCTGCAACTGAACTGCTCTGTACATTGCCTTTTTAATCCTTCCTTGGAGAATTAGAACTAAAATGAATATCTTTCCACCTGCTTAAGCAATAGTTTTGCAAAATTGTTCTCCCCCATGCTTATTCTGTTTCAGGGTGGGGTATTTTCAAATAGATTTTTTTTCACAGCTGCAGCAGGGGCCACACTAGATTGTTATTAGTGGCTAGACAGGCACTGAAGAACTGCAGAAAATGGAACAGGCGGCAACTTGAACTCCTAAGAAGATGCAATATAAGATATCGTATAAACCCTCCTTCACAGCTTTCTTTGGGGTCTCGTAAGAGGTGAATCTATTCTGGTGACTGTAGCCTCTCTCGGTATAGCTTTATGTACTGAATTTCCAGACAGGCTGATGAACTTCAAGAGAGCATCTGAAAAAAAGATGTTGGGAATCTCATTGAGAGGCTTCCTTTTTCTGATTCCTGAGATAAATGCCTGGACACTCTATTTCTGGAAGTCCTTTAGCAGAAGAGTTAATGTAACTTCTGTTGAACCATGTTGTGCAGTGAAACCGGTCTGAAAGTTTCAAGTAGTCAGCAAATTAAGGCAGCCTTGACCATCATGTCAAAGGCAGCTCTCCTGGAGGGAACAGGATTTCAGTCAGTTGCTGGGGTCAGCTTTTCATTGTGTGAAAAGAAGTATGTCATTTTTACATAACTTTAGGGTTCATGCAGACTATTCATAATGTAACATCCGTATCCTGAAAGCAGACCAACAGGCTGGGAGGGAAAGCCTTCAATCTGCTGAGCTTATGCTGGTCTTGTACTGAGGGTACCAGAGGTTTGATGTGTTTAATTGTAGAAGCTGTGTCTTAAATCCTTGTTTGCAGCTGTTGAAGACAGCTGTGAAGAGCTTAGGCCATTTGTGGTGAAGCTTATTTCCTTTGTAGTGGAGTGATGGTCACTACAGACCTCATCAGAACATTTGATCATGCAAAGGCTTCACTGAAGCACTGATTGATGCAGGACTTTTGGGAACTGCACGTCAAACGTGCATGTCTTTTGCAGAGGTCAGGGGAATGGTGTGAGGTGCGCAGACCTATCCAAAAGTGAACAATGAAGGCAAGGTTAGTGAGCATAGGGTAGCCTACCTCTAGTAATGTGAGGCCGCGACATGAACACACAGAATATCCTGTTAAAAGGTGTTGGCTGGTAAAAGACTGAAATGTAATGTGCATCTTGTTATCAGTGTAAACTCTTTGTTTGCTTAATGTAACCTCTTGTTTTGGTCACTTTATAAAATGACACTAAATGGAATATATCCTTGTACTGGCCCAGGAGATGGGTATTTGTGCTAATGCTTTTTCAGGGTTACTGCCTCATCAGAGTGAGAATGGAAGTCCTGTGCCTTGCTGACAAAAAAAATCAAATGCGCAGTCCTGAACTGAGCTCTAGATCTTGCTGTATGGAATAAGAGCAATGCCAGCGCCTCCTGGATGTTGGCACCTTGGCAAGGTCTCCAAATCTGACACCACTGGGCTAATATTTATTTTTTTAAAAAACCCAATCATTTGGTTTATGATAATAATAATACTGAAATCATTAGGAAGGGACAACTCTGGCAATGCCCAGATAATCCTCTGTCAATAGAGACTTAGTGAGAGACTCAACCGTTGTACTTTGGGTTATTTTGTAGTGACTGAAGATCAGAAATCATGCTGATATTTTGCAAAATAGTTATAGTACACCTAAAACCAACAGAAAAAGAAGCTGGGATACTGCAGTTAGTCAAATTCCCCAAATCAAACAGGCATGTAGATGTAAAATTTTGGGTTAATCGAAGTAATAAATTGCACACCTATATGGTCTACACAAATGAACCTCCAGCCTCGAACTGGACTTTGCAGCTCAACCTGGGACCTTCTGGTAATGGGAAACATCTGTCTCTGCCCAGTGAAAATGCCATGGTTGTCACATTCATTGGTAGTACTTGTAAAGTTCACTGAAATTCAGATCTTTTTAAAAAAGCAAATGACTCTCTACACAGAGGCTTTTTGCAATGAAATACAAAATACGGGAAAGACCGAACAGCTTCTCTCTTGCTTACAGATAGGTAAAGGGCTTCAATGAAATCTAAAATTTTCAAACTATTCCTCTCCCTTTTGCTTTCTCAGGGAGCTCTCTTCCCTAGGGGTAATCCTTTGTGGTTAAACAGAACAGATTAGCAAACCATCTCCAAGCAAATCTTTTCTATCCATTACGTTTCCATTCAAAATCTGATTCAATAAACTGTTTACCTATTTCCAATTTGCATGCATCAACATAGTTCTTCCTGAAATTGTATTGAGAATATTTTATAAAAGAAATGTTTAATGTCTATACAACAATGAATTGAAATTATCAACTTACTCTGTGAAATGTCAGCGAATTTAGCAGGGAAAGAACATTTGCTAGATTTAGTGATACTGTGTTCCTCACAGAATGATGAAGTAGCAGCAGTTAATGCAAGTGTATTCTCTCTGTCTATGCCAGAACAACTGATTTGGTCAGAATCTACCTGCATTCATCCTTGTTCCAGGACTGCAGCAGTGTTGCAGAATGCAAAGGTCTCATTTATTTAGAACCCACTTACACAGTACCTCCCAATTCTCAGCTCTGGCACATCTTGAATTCTACTTTCAATGAAGCTAGGGTTTCACCCACTGAGTATTTGGCTTAAGGCTGCTTACTTCTTACAAAAAAAATCTCCCCTAGAAAGGGCAACAGAAACAGCAGCCTTCTTTGAGCTAGCCCTGCGTTATTTTATAAAACTGGCAAGAGATAAGGCACACATTTTTCTACCCTACATAAGAATATTCTGTATAAAATTTCAGTTTATTCTTAGAAACCTCATTCCTATTACAGAAAAAAAGAAGTCTATTAGCCAAATTCTGTCTTCAGATGAAGTTTGCATAGCCCCAATGAAAAAACAATGAGTCTGAGCCCATAAGAATTATTATTATGGCCATGTCATAACTGCCTAATAGTTAGGTGGGTTTTCAGGAAAATTATGTTCTTAGGTATGCCATTCATATGCCTGATTGACTCCCTCAGCATGAATGCATTAGTATTAGTGATTGCATTGCTGCATAGTAAATAAAGCACTTTAAAGTCATACCTCTGCCGATGCAAAGCTTTAATCTTTTAGACACTATATAGGCTGTGGGCTCTTTGGGTATGTCTACATGCAGTGTACATCCGTTCAGCACAGGATCCGGATACTAGCAGAGGTACCAGATGTACAATCATCATGTCACTGAAGGCATGTCACTGAACTTTTCAGCAGAACCAATTACTTTGAGACAACTGCTGAGCCAAGATGGGTGTGTTGTTTTCAATTTTGAAGCTAGTTTATCTGCTACAGGATCAAGTATCTCGGCATAGTCCACATCATCTTCTTCAGACATACTCTGAATGGCCCAGAGCATATAAACAAAAGTCATATACCTCCTTGCATCCAATTCTACCACCTTTCCTCAAGAGAAATGTTCAGAGAAATCAAGTTTTGATTTAGCAGATGCCTAGCTGGTTGTCTGCACAAAGAATCTCATGATCACAGTCAGGTCTTCTGAGGCCTGTAATGCTCCAAACAAAGCCATGTTGTTGCATTTTAATACCCTATGGTACTGAAACTGTGGCAGAGAAAAGGGTAGCATTAGCTTGCATGAATTGTATAGTTTTTAAAGTTTTTCTTCATTTTTTAAGTACTAATTTTCTTATATAAACATGATTACGCCATTCTGAAAACATTCTAGGTTACCATTCCTTATTTCTTTTAGGGAAAGCAAATACTATATATTAGGTTTATGTTGTGAGGTATAATAGCACACAGCCCACACAGTGGGTAATTTAAATGAACAGCAGGCCTTCAAATTGCACAGAAAAGGCTGTTATCTTTCAAGCATGGAACATTTTGATTACAGTCACATTCCTGACATACTACAGGATGCATGCACTTCTTCCCTTCCCTTCAACTGTGTCTTGTACTCAGTAACTGTAGCATGAATTGCATGTGGAAATCCTCATCATACACAATCAGTGAATCACAGTTTCATTCAGAGCAGACAGCTACTGATGGCATTATCCAGCCCAGTGAGCAGGGATTTGTGTAACAGGACTTCCCAAAAGTATTAATGTGGCAGTGAAGGGCAGCTCGATATTTTCTGTTTGTGTCTGTTTGACCTGTTTTCATGCTTTGGACTTTGACACAGCCTTTACTGCTTCTCGCTTGCTTTGGAACGAGTCTGCCATTTTTCCTGTAGCTATCCTAGGACTCCAACTGATCGTAGTCCTACCCCGCATCTTTAATCTATGTTTGCTTTCTCACCTCATTAGCTTCTTCCTTCCTCATCCTCACTGTCTCTTTCAATTTCAAGGTTACAGAAGCTTTAGTTCATTATGATGAACTGTAGTTCATTAATGGTGCTCTCCCAACCATATAAATTCCTCACCAAAAAGCTGCCACCCAAATAAGGTGGGCTAAAAGATTGGGAACTTTGCAGTGTTCAAAAGACAGTTTTGCAAGATCTGTATCTCCTACAAAGGAAAACAAGTACATTTGGGGATTCATAAAACTGGATACATTTCAATACTACTAAACACAAGGGAGCATAGATGTCTGGTCCTCAAAATGGAAACTTAAACATTGTTGTTAATCTTACCATGTGACTAATATTGTGTCTTTATTGCCCACTGATGCACAGCGTAAGATATCCAGGAGTGCTACCCATAACCTTCTGTAGTTCTGGAAGCCATCTAGCCAGGAGGAGCTAGTGACCAGAAAGCTCTGCTAAGACTCAGCAGAGCCTATTCTTAGGCCTGCTGCCGGTAGACTAAGTGACCTTGGATGTGTCAATTCATGTCTCCAGACCTCAGCTCTGCCTACTGCAGTACAGCGATAACTATCTGGCCTTGGATTATTATCTGACATATACTTGGGAAGGGTTTAATACTTCTCTTATTATTCATGTTTAAGGGTGAGTGAAGAACATGCAAATTATGCCTATTATCTATTCACGCATGAGCTGTATTCTAGAAGCTGAAGGTCTGTAGATTGAGTTACATGGAATAATGTTCAGACGGGTAAATAACTCCTGTCTTCTTCCAAATGAACAGAATTTCTGCCAAGAAATTCTGTTTACCCAAAACTGTCCTTTGGAAGATTGTTCCCGATACCTTGGCAAACATTGTTTCCAAAGTGGCTTTGAATTTTGTAATGTCCACTAAACAACCTTGACTTTGCATTCTCTAAGGCAATTAATAACTAATAAAGAAATATAAGTAAGGATTTTATTAATTAGTTTGCCTGATCAAGCTATTTAAAATGATAATTCAGACAAAAGAAATTAAGTCTATTGTGTTGTTGTTTTCCACTGTGTCATTTTTTTGTGTGGCTAACAAGTTTCATTCAAGATCATATATTTTCAAGGATATGCAGAGCCATTGGGAAAGAGGCTGTCTTTGTAAGGACGGTAAATATGTCTGACCTACTGGCATCAGCAGTGAGTCCACAGTGACAGGATAAACATGAAGCAAGGACAAGTGGTGAGAAGGATCAAGTGTTGTGGATACCATGACATCTTATCTATCTCTGCGGATATGAATAAGTGTACAGACACCAGCAAAGGCCTTAAAAATATTAAGACATTTAATAGAGAAATATGTATCAAGAACCATAGAGAGAACAGAAAAGTCACCAAAAAGTAAAGGGCAGATGGAAATATTCCCATCACTTGTGTGGAACCTCACTGAAAATTTGATAAAGTGGTGACAAGGGGGAATCTGACAGTAGTATTACCAACAGGCTTTGTTATTCCCATTATTTACTCAGTTTTCATATCTGAAGATGAATGCAACCTTTTTGCCTGACTTTGGTTGGTTGACATAGGATGTCTTAGAGGGGAAGAGGCAGGTCCCTGTAACACAAAGTGGCACTAGGCTGCTGCTGATATTGCTGGTACAAGCCTTCCTGATCAATGCTAGGAAGAGGATGTGTGGAAAGGGTAGACTGCTCAGCTTTCACTCTGACAAGCAATGTCAGCTAGCAAGCTCCCCTATGGAAGTGGAGGAGAACACAACCTGATTTCTGTGCAAGGCTGTCAGAGCTGCCATCCTAGCCTACATGTCCCAGTCACCCTGGGGAGATTTTAGCAGACTCAGCCAGCCTTGAGGGAATGCAGGCAGGTGGCTGTGGCATTCAGTGCTCCTCCTTTAACCTTGACAGGTAAAGATGAATTTCAGTGTTAATCAGGTAAAAGGCAGTGTTTCTCACCACTGAGAGGCAGAAACCTGTTAAATCCTCAGCTATGCTTGGCAAGGTGATGGAACACTGCTTGTTAAAACATTGCCAGAGACACGTAAGATCTCTGAAACATCAGAAATGCTGATGAGAGGATTGAATCAACAGTGTAAAATGCTGACACAGTGGGACAAGAAAAGTGAAGCAGATCAGTTTATCACTGTATTACATGACAATGAAAAAAGGAATAGACACATTCTTAAACTTGCTTCACACCAGATGTCCTGTTCAGGAAGTGGATCCTGATTGATACTGGTACGAAAAGGCTTGTACACTGTGTCAAATACTGCTGTAGTATTTAACATGTCATGACAGGGTTAGGAGAGCCAGCCAGTTGGTAGTCAGGCACTTAGAGACCATAGGGCTCAACTTAGCAGATATTATTGGCAGGTACATGGCTCTACTCCCTGCTGTGAACATCCTCAAGAAAGAGGTGATTAGCAGCACTGCACACCTCTGCATACAACAGCAGTGTGGAGAGTAGTGCAATGGACTCTTGCTATGCAGACTCTCTGTTTTGAATCTAGTTGGTAGAAGTGAGAGGTAATAATAGACTTAGCCCAGGGTCAAGAGAAGAGCATGAAAAAGTCCTGCTGATATTCTGCTTATACTGCAGAACAGCTAACAATGTATAACTTTTGTGCACCTACACTATAGGGCTTCTAAGCCAAACACCATTCTTGTCCTTGGACATTTCTGCAAAGGCACGAAGTTAAACCACTGATACTAGGAAGAGTTTCAAATTAATAGGATTCATGTCTAATTAGCAATTGTCTATTGTTTCCTGTATTGTTACCTTGATTCTATGCTTTATATGGAAAAAAAAATTCAATAGCAATTGGGAGCAGCAAGCTAGCAAATGACAGAGGGCTCTTTTCCCCTCACTACTGACATCCGATCAGTGTTGCAATTGAGGAATTTAAGCACCAATTAGATCTACGGTGTCAAGACAACCTATGATGAAAGTTTCTGTTTCAAATAGGCAACAAAAAGGTCTGAAGAGAAAATTGGGAATTGTGACTGCGTACATAAAACTAATGTAATTTGCAAAGGGTGTAATACACTGATTATAACTAAAAGGGTAAGATCTTTCTTGAAATATCTGTTGTAATCCAAATGTTTGATGCAAAATACTTATGGCTTAGACTTCAACCAGTTAGCCTTAAAGTAATAGCAAGTTTCAGACTCTGTTTTTTATCAACAAATGAAGTTCACAAATGGGGATGTTATGTGGTATTGAAAGTGCAAAAGTAATGTGATGACTGTATGGAATGAGAAGAAGAGACCCTTAAGATCATCTAGTCCAACCAGTAACCTAGCACTGCTAAGTCCACCACTAAACCATCTCCCTACACACCACACCTACACATCTTTTAAATACCTCCAGCCACTTCCCTGGGCAGTTTAAATACTTGACAATACTTGCAGTGAAGAAATTTTTCCGTATATCCAATCTAAACCTCCCCTGGCGCAAATTGAGGCCATTTCCTCTTGTCTATTGCTTGTTTCTTGGGAAAAGAAACCTTGCAGGTAGTTGTAGAGAGCAATAACGTCTCCCCTCAGCCTCCTTTTCTCCAGGCTAAACAACCCCAGTTCCCTCAGCTGCTCCTCATAAGATCTATTCTCCAGACCCTTCACCAGCTTTGTTGCCCTTCTCTTGACACATTCCAGCACCTCAATGTCCTTCTTGTAGTGAGGAGCCAAAATTGAACACAATATCCATGGTTTGGCCTCATCAGTGCTGAGTACAGGGCAGGATCACCTCCCTAATCCTGCTGGCCACGCTATTTCTGATACAGGCCAGGATGCTGTTGGCCTTCTTGGCCACCTGGGCACACTGCTGGCTCATGTTCAGCTGGCGGTCAACCAGCACCCCCAGGTTCTTTTCTGCTAGGCAGCTTTCCAGCCACTCATCCCCAAGCCTGTAGCGCTGCATGGGGTTGTTGTGACCCAAGTGCAGGACCCAGCACTTGTCCCTGTTGAACCTCGTACAGTTGGCCTCCGCCTATCAGTCCAGCCTGTCCACATCTTCTGGTTTATATGAATAATAACAGATGATATTTTTATATTTATGTATACATGTTGTGTACATTTACAGTTCTGTAAAATTAATGAAGTTAATATATTAAAGGTAAATAATGATATTTTCTTATACAGTGTCTGTTAATTTCTGTCTAGTGATGGCAAATGAAGTCTTTTTTGAATGCTACTGTGTAAAGCAGTTATAACTCTTTGACCAATCACTCAGTATTTGTGAGCCCTGTAACGGTCTACACCTAAGAGTTACTGTAAATCCTGAATGGGGTCGCCCTTCTCTTAAGGGGTGCAAGATGAATGGATGCATCAAAAAATGAAGGACTGCACAGTTACAGAGTTATTATTATTATTATTTTATTTTCAGGTGCAATGCAAGTAGCTCACAGAGTATTTGAATTTTTAAGGCATTATATGAATTTAGGTCTTCAACTATTGAAAATATCATTTGTCCTCCTGTGAACTGTAATGACATTTCTAATAGCTGGACTGTCTTTGTTGATTCTCAGTCCCATGTAAATTTTGAACAAAGGAGTAATCCCAGTTCTGAAATTCTGATTCTTCTTTGTTTTCACTGGCATCTAAATGCTTGGTACAAAAAAACATTTGTGCACAGTAATATATTGGCACCCATTAATACGAGAATTAAGATCAATAAATGACTCTTCTGGTTAATGTAATTCATCTACATTTATCAAGTCACAAGTTTCTTAATCTTCCTCCTTCAGAGAGGTTTCCTTCAGTGTGCCTGGATGACTATGGGTCAAACACAGTGCAGGTTTTAGTGTGAATATTGATCAGCAAATGGAAAGACTGTTCTGATATACTAATTTATACCCAGTATATTGTGTGATGGGTGCTTATAGAAATTAATGAAGACAGAAATACTCTGTTTTGCTATAATGGGTTCTTACCTATTCAGAAATTTCACAAATTCTTCTTAATAATATTAAATATTGTTTATGGGTTTACAGCACAGCATTGTCACTTTTTCTCTATTCGCAGTTGTATGAAATTTATTGATGTTGAATTGCTATTTTGTGTGCGCATATGTTTGTGCATGATTTAGTGAGGTGTATCTCTGGTGAAAAAGAAAAAAATCCAGTTAAATGTGACCCTTTTTTGCTCTTCGCAACAAGGAAATTTTCATTTTCTGTTCTTTTTTTTTTTTTAATATAAATGTTACTAGTATATTTTTTTTTAAATGATCATGTTAAATACTGAGCAGTGCTACACTCTCTTCCCATTTCACAGAAAATCAGGTTAAATATAGTTAGCTACAAATTTTCAGTGATAATAACACTTTCCCCTGTGTACCAGGAGAGATATTAGAGAACGTAGTCAATAGCCTATCTCCTTCAATCGTCTTTATGGTATCTGACATCCCAGTAGCTAACGAAGATTAAGTCCTGTCTTGCTTTCCCTGTAGTTCAACAGCAACCCTCTGCTTGCTCTCAAGTGTTCAGAAGCAAGTCCTGGGGTTATGACCTTCACATAGACAATAAAGCAAAAATGTCTTCTTGCGCCATTCCCTTCACCAGGAACTAGGTAAAAACTTGTAAACTTTTGGTTCAGAGTAATGCAGCCAATAATGGAAAACGCAAGTCAAGAGGGTGTCTAAATGCAACAGTGTTCATTGTATTGCAGGTTTGAATGAGAAAGCCTGGGTTGAAATCCACTGAAATCCACTGAAATCTAAAGGAGAAGAAAATTGTACTCTATGGTATCTGACAATATTTTTCCTAAACTATCAATTCCATCTACAGTCTATAGGAGTGACATGTCTTGCAATTTTGCTGGAGGAGCTTCTTTCTTTTAGTGCGAGATAGGAGCTAGGTAGGGTTTTATTACAACAATTATTTCTTTTTGATTTATTTTTGCTTTTGTGTACCACACAGTGTTACCTTGCAAAGTGATGAACTAAAAGATCTCAGTTAGCAAAACGTTACAGTGTAAGATGCCCCTTCTCCAGAAGAACTGCACTTTGAGCTTTCTCCACATTTCACAGGGTAAATCTGGCTGTCAGATGAGGCTTTACTGTTAAAACGTACTAGATAAGAATCCATCTTTCTAAGCCAAATCAAATCAAGGGGTAGTCTGGAGTCACTTCAACATAAATGAGGACATTAATTACACCCAGGAAAAATTTGGGCCCATCATCTCATGGCATTGGTATTGACCGCTAACTGCCCAATATACTGCGTATGAATTTTAATCACATTTGCTTTATACATAAGATATAATTCTATCAGAGATAGTCACATGCTCCAGTGCATTGTAAATGGGCTACGATGCCCTTAGCCAAATTGTAAAAGCACAGTAAATAATTTGGTTGTTATATTTTAAAAATTATGTGCTGTAGTGAACTTGCTAGTTACCTACTTTTTTAAAGAGTTTTTCAGGTTCAAAGCAATGCGCAAGCACTAAAAAGACCATTAAAATTTTGTGTCATTTACAAAATGGTGGATATTTCCTAAGATTTAAATGCAAAGCACAGATACAAAATACAGCCTTTGTGATGGCCTGTCCTGTAGCTACAGTTGTATAATATTCACAGAGTAGGAATCTAACTACTGCACCAAGTACAAGACATTAACAGATCTGCTTCTGACCATCAGCTTCCCAGGAAAAACACTCTTAATAATATTTTTTTCTTGAGATTAATTTCTTTCTGTTGGACAAAACCTCCAGTAAATCTTTCTGAAAAAAATAGTATGCTAAAATCTTCAGTAATATCCTTCATGCTTATGAAGACAACTAATTAGCTCATTTTTGAACACATCTTGGAAATCCAGTATGAGAAGATAATAAGGTATTATTATAGATTTATGGTAACAATGACAATTTTGAAGGATTGTTGTA
Organism: Leptosomus discolor; assembly: GCF_034619465.1. NCBI lineage: Eukaryota > Metazoa > Chordata > Aves > Leptosomiformes > Leptosomidae > Leptosomus > Leptosomus discolor. Next base: position 44,631,546 of record NC_141419.1, on the reverse strand, counting down.
GGGAAGAACTAAATTTCTTCAAGACATTGCATGGCTAAGACAATAGCTTTCCAAGTATGCAAGAGAAGGGGGATACATTTTAGCCAGGGTGTGGTTTAGTGAAAGGCAGAGATTAACGGGAGGAAAAGTGTCCCAAAAAAGACAAGGCTAAGCTTAGTCCTTGCTCTCTGTTGGCTGCTTTTTGTCAGAATTGTTCTGTCTTGCAGAGAGAAAATCTTTACAAGTGAACAACTGGTTTACATCTTAAACTTTTACAGGGAAACTGAAGACTTTCTCATTTTTCCGTGGTGTACATTGGCCACAGATTTAATTTTTACTCAGAATCTGTACTTTCAGTGTATATGCAGGTTTGTGCTAAATGTGCATTCAAGTTTTAGGCAGCTCATATTTTGCTAGCTAAGAAGGTCTCTTGTTCCTTAAATGCCCTCTCTAGCTCAGGATGCAGCACAGAAACCTAATAATCACGTAACTTGCCTAAGACTTCTTTGTGAGGGAAGTTTGTAATAGAAGTAGTCTCACAGGGCTTTGTGCCCTTGCCCTCTGCACTTTCCCTTCCACTCAGCAACACGTGAGGCATACTGGTACATATTTTGGAGTTGCAGCGTGGGGGTCCTTGGTGCCCTTGGGAGAAGGGCAATTCTTCACCATGAAGAGGCTTTGTCCACTCTGCCCCACTTTAACATCATCATTCAGAGCAACGTAACCTCCCTGCAGCTTAGGGCAGGAAAATCTTTATTTCACTGTGCCACTGGTGGCTTGCATGGGACTGACCTGGGTTTAGGTCTGTGGGATCCGCTGCTGGGACCATGTGTGAATAATTTATGTTTATGATGAGGTGAGGCACACCTGGGCTTTTGGAAGCATGCCTTGTCTGCGACACCTGAACAACCCCATTGAAAGCAGCAGCGTTACAAAACCATTGCTGAGGGTAGGGACTGCTACACTACTTTTCAGCAAAAATAATAAGAGAAATCCCATACATGTATCCTTTACAGTGTATTATAGTATGTTGGTCCAACACTGTGCTTCTGCTTAGAAGAATCTCATGGTGATTTCGATGGGAGAGAGCCCAGGTGGAAGCTGTAGAACTGGACCTTGTGTCTGTTGGTGCAGCTACGTATCTGCAACCCATAAAAAGAAAGATTTCAGTTCTTTGGATAGGTAAGGAAATAAGGAAAGAGTCACAACAGCTATACTGATACTTGTAGTTGGAGTAAATTCAATTTTGTAAAGAATCAGGATTTTGAAAAAGTATGTTTTTAAAAGTTTGAACATCCGTCCTGTTGGAATGGGGTTCAAGAACTAAAATCTCCCAGACTTGCAATGTAAACTGAGTGAGTAAAAGTTGTGGCAAATCATAACTCTAAAGCTTATCAGGTACTTCTATTATTTTTAAGGAAAATTAAAAGGCACATTCGCAATAAGGACACAGTCACTGAGCACTGAGATCTGTACCTTTGAAAATTACTGAGAAGCCACATTGTTTGTAAATATAGATGCACTTTGTAGACTGCTTGGATAAGTGGGGGCTGGATTCTGCCATGGGGCAGTACCAGGAAAAAACACAGGCTAAATCCCTGTGTAATATTGTAAACTTTATAGATTAAGCTTTACTGTATTGCAGTAATTATAATAACTTGACTTTTTGCATTCAGGATATTAATGAACCAATTCTCCAAGCACACGAGATTACGATATTGCTGAAAAGTTGTGACAAAACCAAAGGAAGGGCTTTGCTGCCAGGCTGTAGGAGCAGGTCTGTGTCTGGGAGAGGCACAGTTTGATACACAGCTTGCTGCCTGGGAGCCTGTAGAAATGGGGGTCAGGATTAATCTGTACCAGAACTGCACATTAGTGCAAATTACTTCCTTGGGGCATATTGGCCAGGTCATCGTGTATCCCAATACACTTACACTTCTGTAAGACACACATGTAAAGGAGAAACCTTTTCATTTCTGTCTAGCAAAAGCATTAACACATGCTGGGCCCCACCTGTCCTCCACAGGGCAGCATTCCTTGGGATGAGCACAGAGCCCTTTTATGTCACAACGCAGCCGAGTGACATGTTGCAAGCTTAAAGAAACTATGGTGCTACACACCCTGTTACTGGGTTATGAAGGCAGCGTCTCCCAACACCTTTCCTGGGGATTGACAGAGTGATCCTGTACTTAGACTTCCTTTCTGCAGCGGGAGTTCAAACATCTCCAGTGGACGCCACTTCTAGCCTAGAAAGAAAAGCAGTGAATATTTCTAGGAGCTGCCTTAAAAATAAACAGCTGGAGGAGACATAAGGTCTTGCCTTTGGATTTTTCACCAAAAAAATCGCCATTAAATGTGGAAAAAACAATGTACTTCCTTAGTTTTCATTTACCCATCAAACTGAAGAATTCTATTTTACGTTGTTGTCAGAAAAAAAAAAAAAAGTCTTATCTGTTTCAGATGAGTGAAATTTTGAGGTGCTGTGTCAGAGAAAAGCTGGTTTTGTGGCATGTTTTTATACTTCATATCCACTGTATTTTTAGGAATAAATATGAGACCTAAGGGATGAGTTTCTCAGCTGGTATAAATCAGCACCATTGATTTGAATAGGGCTATGCTGGTTTATGCCCACTGGGGATTAGCCTCACCAAAGGCTTTGTAAGCTTTTTAAAGTTAAAGGAACAGGCTTGTTCCGTGTTTAGGTGCTGAAAGAAAGGGAGAATTATGAGCACAGATTAATGTAAATTACTGCTTTAAATGATAAACTACAGAATATGTGAGAGGCTGAAAGACTATCTGTAAAAATCTACTACATTTGTTGAGAAAGCCAGAAAATTACAGCCTATATACGTATACTATATATATATATATATGTATATATATATATTCCACAGTTATTCAGTAGGTGGCAGTTAAAAGCCTAGATGAGCTTTGCAGTCGCCATTTAGGCAGCAGCACCAGCAGAGGCTGAAATCAGTCCATCCGTAAAAGCAGAAAGAAAGAGAGAGGCTGCGATCAAGCCAACAAAAGCATTAGCCACGGCCCGGGCGCAGGGAGGCGGCGGGAGAGGAGCCGGGCAGGCGGCGCAGCGGGCTCCGGGCGCACGGCGGGCGGCGGCGGGAGGGTGGCGGGGCTGCAGCCTCGGGTCGAGACAGGGGCTCTGCTCCGTTGGAGGAAACCCAGAGCAGAGACGGGGAACAGCCGGTACGATGACAGGCAGACACTGAAAAGCGTTTGGAGCTTTCTGTTGCTACGCAGGTAAGTTTTTTTCCATTGTCTTTCTACATCACCTCGTACAATAAAAATAGCTTTGCATGGAGATTAGAGAGGTCTTTCTTGCCTTTGGCCAAAATCCACGGTCCTCACTCAGGCAAAATTTCCACTGAAGTCAGTAGAGTTTTGCATGAGTTACAACTGCAAGATTTGATCTAAGCGTGTATCTTACGTAGAGAACATGGCATGCTGTAAGCTGCGGCTGACAAGGAAGACAGAAGCTGGTCCTACACGTGCTGACCAGTTAAACAACATGTTTTTTCTGTGTGCTGGGATGCTAGTAATGGCTTCATAACCTTTTTTTTAAACTGTCCTTTATTAAAACTCGATGTGCTGAATTTTGCTCTAGTTTAAACTGCTGCCACTGCAGTGTTCAAGGAGAGATTTTTTTTTTTTTTTAAATGAAAGCTACATTTTAACTTATGTGATGAAAGAGTATAAAAATGTTGAGTCTGAATAAAATAACACCAGGTGTTGCTTTCTTTGAAACAAAAACAACTTTGCGGCATTGCACTGACTGGCAGGCAATACTTTATTTGTTCTGTAGATTGTGCCTCTCAATTGAATCAAAGAAAATAAGTCAGGAAAGGCCATTC